>NC_140579.1:273475488-276063422 GCF_964204655.1 Triturus cristatus | reverse complement strand
TGCATATAAAGAACACTAAAATCTTATCCTTGTGTGGTGTCTGTCTGTGGGGGGGAAGTCACTTGTCTGTACGATCGCTGGAGACGGCTCTCCCCGGAGACCTCTCCCCCTGACCTCGGCCGACCCTCCCGGTCCGTCTAACATTGGTGGCCAGCGGCGCGATCCGAATCAACGCGTAATTGTACAGAGAGTAGCTTACCCCACGACAAAACCACGATGTCGGCCAAAGATAGCGGTTCCACTGAAAAATTCCAAATGGATAAGTTAGAAGAATACAGCCACCGCGAACTGAAACAATTCTGCATGGAACTAGGCATTGCTACCACCGGCCTGAGTACCAAAGATGATTTGAAGCACGCCCTTGAGTCGTGGACAGAAACTGGGATCGCCGGGCCCTCCGACCGAAACAGTGTCGCACCAGAGGGGAACGCCACGGCTCCCGAGGAGCGGGGAACGGGCCTCTCGCAGGAGGAGATCCAGGAAAGGGAAAGAACCAGATTAAACGAGTTGGAAATGGCACGGCTCAAGATGGACGGTGAACTCAAGTTAGCCGAGCAGAAACTAAATCTAGAGCATCTGCGGCTCCGAGAGGAGCGTGAAGAAAAACAGAGACAGAGAGAGCTTGAGGAAAAAAGAATAACACTCGAACACGAGCGCAAACTGGCGGAAATAGAACTTCGGAAACAGAATAAAGAATCGGGGGTGCCTGAGAGACCGCACACCCCGGGGCCAACCGAGAAAAAAGTACACATCCCCAAGGATGTTGTCCGCGAGTATGTCCGAGAAGACGACATACAACAGTGGTTCAAAGCCTACGAGATCGCCATGACCTCCCACCGGATCGACCGGAGTGATTGGGGAGCCGGACTATGGGGGAGGTTCGTCAACGAAGGTCGCGATGCCCTGCTACAGCTCCCAGATCACCAAATGTCGTCCTACGACCACATGAAGGCTGCCCTCCTCACCCGCTACGGCCTCACACCCGAGATGTACCGCCAGAGGTTCAGAGATTGCACCCGGATCCCGGGTACAACTTGGGTGGAGTACGTTAACTATTTCAGCCGTGCCTTCGAGGGTTGGATCAAGGGGAGCCATGTCACGACCTACGAGCAACTCTTTAACCTTATGGTATGGGAGCACCTGTCGAACAACTGTTTCGTCGAGCTCAGGCAGCACCTCCTCGACAGCAAGCTGACTGACCCCCGGCAGCTCGCCGCCGAAGCTGACCGATGGGAAAGCACCCGAGTGGGCCGGAGAGGGCCACACGAGCAGAACCGAAGCAACCAAGGCCAGCACCGTCCTCGGGGAGGAGGAGGAGGCCAGGGGCGAGGGAGAGAAGCCTTGCCGGCAACCCCCGTGGCCAGCACCCCGCCTCCGGCCGGCCGGGGCAACCCCCCGATGCGTCCTGGGTTCCGAGCCAACGTCACGTGCCACCGATGCCAGCGAGTCGGCCACTACGCCAATGACCCGAGCTGCCCGCAGAACCAAACACCCAAGCCCCGCCAGGTAGCTGCCGCCGCCCTGGGGGAAGAGCGACTATCAGAGGAACAGGAAGAGTATGAGCCGGCCCAGCAAGAGTGGGAACCGGCCGCCATGGTCCTGGCGTGCCTAGGGGGAAGAGACATGGTCCCGCGGGCTCCCCTACCCGCTAACACCAGGAAATACGGTCAGTGGGTGACCATTAATGGACATCGGGCCGAGGCCTTGCGTGACACAGGCGCCAGTGTGACGGCCGTCCGCTGTCACCTGGTGAAGCCCGAGCAGATCCTGCCGAACATTCTCTGCCCCGTCCGCTCAGCCGACAATTCTGAAAGTATGTGTCAAATGGCCTGAGTCCCATTCGAATGGGGAGGGGTCTCCGGCCTGTTGAAGGTGACGGTCCGGGACGATGCCCCCGTGGACTGCCTCCTGGGGAATGACCTCGAAAGTTCCCCGTGGGCCACCGTCGAGAGAAGAGA
This sequence comes from Triturus cristatus, assembly GCF_964204655.1. Taxonomy (NCBI): domain Eukaryota; kingdom Metazoa; phylum Chordata; class Amphibia; order Caudata; family Salamandridae; genus Triturus; species Triturus cristatus. Next base: position 276,061,464 of record NC_140579.1, on the reverse strand, counting down.
GCACCTGGGGATGCTGGGCCTCCCGGACTGGGCCTGCATAACCACCCGGTCCATGGCCGCCCATGCCGTCCCCCGATCAGAAGAACCGGAATGGCCAGCACCTCCGCCCCCGGTCGCCCCAGTAGAAGACAACGACGAGGCCAGCCCCCCAGAGCCAACGACCGAAGGGGACGCACAACCCCAGGACTTTCCCGGCCTGGCTCAGTGGCGTCAAGAAGGGGGGCCCACCCAAGAACAGTTCCGCCAGGAACAAAAGACCTGCCCCTCCCTCGAGGGACTCCGCCAACAAGCCAGCGCCCAGAACGCAGGGGACCCCACCGGATCTCACTGGGTCTACTGGGATAACGACCTGCTATACAGCGAACAAAGAATCGCAGAGCTAGGGGCCGGTCGAGTGCTGGTGGTACCTCTCCGCTTCAGAGACTTCCTACTCAACCTGGCCCACGATGTCCCCCTGGCAAGACACCTGGGCCAGGACAAAACTTACAGTCGCCTAGTGACCCACTTTTTCTGGCCGAAAATGAGGAACGACGTCCTGAACCACTGCCGGTCCTGCCCCACATGCCAAGCCAGCGGGAAGAGTGGTCGGAAGCTGAAAGCCCCTCTGCAACCCTTCCCTGTGGTCACCACCCCGTTCGAAAGGGTAGGAATAGACATTGTGGGGCCTCTGGACCCCCGCACGGCACAAGGACACAGGTTCATCCTGGTACTAGTGGACCATGCCACCCGCTACCCCGAGGCGGTGCCCCTACGGACCGTGACAGCTCCGGTGGTTGGCCGGGCCCTAATGGGGATCTTCTCCCGGGTGGGCTTCCCCCGAGAAGTCGTCAGCGACCGAGGCACGAACTTTATCTCCAAATACATGAAGTCCCTCTGGCAACAATGCGGGGTCACCTACAGATTCACGACCCCCTATCACCCCCAAGGGAACGGACTAGTGGAGCGTTTTAACCGCACTCTCAAGGGGATGATTGGGGGATTGGAAGAGCCCCTCCGTCGCCAGTGGGATGTACTACTCCCGTGCCTCCTCTTCGCCTACCGAGAAGTCCCCCAGAAGTCCCTCGGCTTTAGCCCTTTCGAACTCCTGTACGGGCACCCTGTGCGAGGGCCCCTCAGCCTAGTCAAGGAAGGTTGGGAGATGGCCCCCCTAAAGACCCCTCCAGACGTCTTCAAATACCTCCTGGCCCTACGCAATCAGACCCGGCGCTTCAGAGAGATGGCCAAGACGAACCTCGAGGCCAGCCAGGAGGACATGAAGAGATGGTATGATCACAATGCCTCCTCCGTTGAGTTCGAGCCTGGGCAACAAGTGTGGGTGATGTCCCCCACCGAACCATGTGCCTTGCAAGATAAATGGACGGGGCCCTTCAAATTGGTCGAGCGCAAAAGCCCCGTCACTTACCTCATCGACATGGGGACCTCCCGAAACCCCCTTCGGGTCCTCCACACCAACCGACTCAAACCACACTTTGTGCGCTCAGAACTCAGCCTCCTGATGGCTACGGACAGTGGGGCAGAGGAAGACTCCGAACCCCTCCCGGATCTCCTGAAGACTCAGGAGAATGACGGCTCCGTGGACGGGGTCCGACTCTCTGACGCCCTCACCTCGGAGCAACGCCAGGGCTGCCGAAACCTCCTGCTGCGGTTCGCTGCACTGTTCTCCATCACCCCCGGGGTCACCCCGTGGTGTTTGCACGACGTGGACACCGGGGACAGTCCCCCTATTCGACACCGGGCCTACCGCGTACCAGATCGGGTACGGGCCTGCATACAGGAGGAAGTGGCCAAAATGCTCACGATCGGGGTCATCGAGCCCTCGGACAGTCCCTGGGCCAGCCCGGTTGTATTGGTTCCCAAAGCCGCTGCCCCCGGCACCACACCTGAACTGAGATTCTGCGTCGACTACCGGGGCTTGAACGCTGTCACCCGGACCGACGCTCATCCGATCCCCCGAGCGGACGAACTGATCGACCGGCTGGGGGCCGCCCGCTACCTCTGTCCACTGCTGGGAGTGATATGCACCCACCCCTCACATGTGTCTGTCCACTGCTGGGAGTCCTCTGCACCCACCCCTCACATGTCTCCGTCCACTGCTGGGAGTGATATGCACCCACCCCTCATATATCTGTCCACTGCTGGGAGTACTCTTCACCCACACCTCACATGTCTCTCTCCACTGCTGGGAGTGATATGCACCCACTCCTCGAGTCCTCATATGTCTGTCCACTGCTGGGAGTCCTCTGCATCCACCCCTCACATGTCTCTGTCCACTGCTGGGAGTCCTCTGCACCCCCCTCACATGTCTCTGGCCACTGCTGGGAGTGATATGCACCCACCCCTCATATGTCTGTCCACTGCTGGGAGTCCTCTGCACCCACCCCTCACATGTCTCTGTCCACTGCTGGGATTGATATGCACCCACACCTCATATGTCTGGGCACTGCTGGGAGTGATCTGCACCCACCCCTCACTTATCTCTGGGCACTGCTGGTATTCCTCTGCACCCACCCCTCACATGTCTCTGTCCACTGCTGGGAGTCCTCTGCACCCATCCCTCACATGTCTCTGTCTACTGCTGGGAGTCCTTTGCACCCACCCCTCACATGTCTCTGTCCACTGCTGGGAGTGATATGCACCCACCCCTCATATGTCTGTTCACTGCTGGGAGTCCACTGCACCCACCCCTCACATGTCTCTGTCCACTGCTGGGAGTCCTCTGCACCCACCCCTCACATGTCTCTGTCCACTGCTGGGAGTAATATGCACCCACCTCTCATATGTCTGGGCACTGCTGGGAGTGATCTGCACCCACCCCTCACATGTCTCTGGGCACTGCTGGGAGTCCTCTGCACCCACACCTCACATGTCTCTGTCCACTGCTGGGAGTCCTCTGCACCCACCCCTCACATGTCTCTGTCCACTGCTGGGAGTCCTCTGCACCCACCCCTCACATGTCTCTGTCCACTGCTGGGAGTCCTCTGCACCCACCCCTCACATGTGTCTGTCCACTGCTGGGAGTCCTCTGCACCCACCCCTCACATGTCTCTCTCCACTGCTGGGAGTGATATGCACCCACTCCTCATATGTCTGTCAACTGCTGGGAGTCCTCTGCACCCATCCCTCACATGTCTCTGTCCACTGCTGGGAGTCCTTTGCACCCACCCCTCACATGTCTCTGTCCACTGCTGGGAGTCCTCTGCACCCACCCCTCACATGTGTCTGTCCACTGCTGGGAGTCCTCTGCACCCACCCCTCACATGTCTCTGTCCACTGCTGGGAGTGATATGCACCCACCCCTCATATGTCCGTCCACTGCTGGGAGTCCTCTGCACCCACCCCTCACATGTCTCTGTCCACTGCTGGGAGTGATATGCACCCACCCCTCATATGTCTGTTCACTGCTGGGAGTCCTCTGCACCCACCCCTCACATGTCTCCGTCCACTGCTGGGAGTGATATGCACCCACCCCTCATATATCTGTCCACTGCTGGGAGTACTCTTCACCCACCTCCTCATATGTCTGTCAACTGCTGGGAGTCCTCTGCACCCATCCCTCACATGTCTCTGTCCACTGCTGGGAGTCCTTTGCACCCACCCCTCACATGTCTCTGTCCACTGCTGGGAGTCCTCTGCACCCACCCCTCACATGTGTCTGTCCACTGCTGGGAGTCCTCTGCACCCACCCCTCACATGTCTCTGTCCACTGCTGGGAGTGATATGCACCCACCCCTCATATGTCCGTCCACTGCTGGGAGTCCTCTGCACCCACCCCTCACATGTGTCTGTCCACTGCTGGGAGTCCTCTGCACCCACCCCTCACATGTCTCTGTCCACTGCTGGGAGTGATATGCACCCATCCCTCACATGTCTCTGTCTACTGCTGGGAGTCCTTTGCACCCACCCCTCACATGTCTCTGTCCACTGCTGGGAGTGATATGCACCCACCCCTCATATGTCTGTTCACTGCTGGGAGTCCACTGCACCCACCCCTCACATGTCTCTGTCCACTGCTGGGAGTCCTCTGCACCCACCCCTCACATGTCTCTGTCCACTGCTGGGAGTAATATGCACCCACCTCTCATATGTCTGGGCACTGCTGGGAGTGATCTGCACCCACCCCTCACATGTCTCTGGGCACTGCTGGGAGTCCTCTGCACCCACACCTCACATGTCTCTGTCCACTGCTGGGAGTCCTCTGCACCCACCCCTCACATGTCTCTGTCCACTGCTGGGAGTCCTCTGCACCCACCCCTCACATGTCTCTGTCCACTGCTGGGAGTCCTCTGCACCCACCCCTCACATGTGTCTGTCCACTGCTGGGAGTCCTCTGCACCCACCCCTCACATGTCTCTCTCCACTGCTGGGAGTGATATGCACCCACTCCTCATATGTCTGTCAACTGCTGGGAGTCCTCTGCACCCATCCCTCACATGTCTCTGTCCACTGCTGGGAGTCCTTTGCACCCACCCCTCACATGTCTCTGTCCACTGCTGGGAGTCCTCTGCACCCACCCCTCACATGTGTCTGTCCACTGCTGGGAGTCCTCTGCACCCACCCCTCACATGTCTCTGTCCACTGCTGGGAGTGATATGCACCCACCCCTCATATGTCCGTCCACTGCTGGGAGTCCTCTGCACCCACCCCTCACATGTCTCTGTCCACTGCTGGGAGTGATATGCACCCACCCCTCATATGTCTGTTCACTGCTGGGAGTCCTCTGCACCCACCCCTCACATGTCTCCGTCCACTGCTGGGAGTGATATGCACCCACCCCTCATATATCTGTCCACTGCTGGGAGTACTCTTCACCCACCTCTCATATGTCTGGGCACTGCTGGGAGTGATCTGCACCCACCCCTCATATGTCTCTGGGCACTGCTGGGAGTCCTCTGCACCCACACCTCACATGTCTCAGTCCACTGCTGGGAGTCCTCTGCACCCACCCCTCACATGTCTCTGTCCACTGCTGGGAGTCCTCTGCACCCACCCCTCACATGTCTCTGTCCACTGCTGGGAGTCCTCTGCACCCACCCCTCACATGTGTCTGTCCACTGCTGGGAGTGATATGCACCCACCCCTCATATGTCTGTCCACTGCTGGGAGTCCTCTTCACCCACCCCTCACATGTCTCTCTCCACTGCTGGGAGTGATATGCACCCACTCCTCGAGTCCTCATATGTCTGTCCACTGCTGGGAGTCCTCTGCACCCACCCCTAACATGTCTCTGTCCACTGCTGGGAGTCCTCTGCACCCACCCTTCACATGTGTCTGTCCACTGCTGGGAGTCCTCTGCACCCCCCCTCACATGTCTCTCTCCACTGCTGGGAGTGATATGCACCCACTCCCCATATGTCTGTCCACTGCTGGGAGTCCTCTGCACCCATCCCTCACATGTCTCTGTCCACTGCTGGGAGTCCTTTGCACCCACCCCTCACATGTCTCTGTCCACTGCTGGGAGTCCTCTGCACCCACCCCTCACATGTGTCTGTCCACTGCTGGGAGTCCTCTGCACCCACCCCTCACATGTCTCTGTCCACTGCTGGGAGTGATATGCAACCACCCCTCATATGTCGGTCCACTGCTGGGAGTCCTCTGCACCCACCCCTCACATGTCTCTGTCCACTGCTGGGAGTGATATGCACCCACCCCTCATATGTCTGTTCACTGCTGGGAGTCCTCTGCACCCACCCCTCACATGTCTCTGTCCACTGCTGGGAGTCCTCTGCACCCACCCCTCACATGTCTCTGTCCACTGCTGGGAGTAATATGCACCCACCTCTCATATGTCTGGGCACTGCTGGGAGTGATCTGCACCCACCGCTCACATGTCTCTGGGCACTGCAGGGAGTCCTCTGCACCCACAACTCACATGTCTCTGTCCACTGCTGGGAGTCCTCTGCACCCACCCCTCAAATGTCTCTGTCCACTGCTGGGAGTCCTCTGCACCCACCCCTCACATGTCTCTGTCCACTGCTGGGAGTCCTCTGCACCCACCCCTCACATGTGTCTGTCCACTGCTGGGAGTCCTCTGCACCCACCCCTCACATGTCTCCGTCCACTGCTGGGAGTGATATGCACCCACCCCTCATATATCTGTCCACTGCTGGGAGTACTCTTCACCCACACCTCACATGTCTCTCTCCACTGCTGGGAGTGATATGCACCCACTCCTCGAGTCCTCATATGTCTGTCCACTGCTGGGAGTCCTCTGCATCCACCCCTCACATGTCTCTGTCCACTGCTGGGAGTCCTCTGCACCCCCCTCACATGTCTCTGGCCACTGCTGGGAGTGATATGCACCCACCCCTCATATGTCTGGGCACTGTTGGGAGTCATCTGCACCCACCCCTCACATGTCTCTGGGCACTGCTGTTATTCCTCTGCACCCACCCCTCACATGTCTCTGTCCACTGCTGGGAGTCCTCTGCACCCACCCCTCACATGTCTCTGTCCACTGCTGGGAGTCCTCTGCACCTACCCCTCACATGTGTCTGTCCACTGCTGGGAGTCCTCTGCACCCCCTCACATGTCTCTGGCCACTGCTGGGAGTGATATGCACCCACCCCTCATATGTCTGTCCACTGCTGGGAGTCCTCTGCACCCACCCCTCACATGTCTCTGTCCACTGCTGGGAGTCCTCTGCACCCACCCCTCACATGTGTCTGTCCACTGCTGGGAGCCCTCTGCACCCACCCGTCACATGTCTCTGTCCACTGCTGGGAGTGATATGCACCCACCCCTCATATGTCTGGGCACTGCTGGGAGTGATCTGCACCCACCCCTCACATGTCTCTGGGCACTGCTGTTATTCCTCTGCACCCACCCCTCACATGTCTCTGTCCACTGGTGGGAGTCCTCTGCACCCACCCCTCACATGTCTCTGTCCACTGCTGGGAGTCCTCTGCACCCACCCCTCACATGTGTCTGTCCACTGCTGGGAGTCCTCTGCACCCACCCCTCACATGTCTCTCTCCACTGCTGGGAGTGATATGCACCCACTCCTCATATGTCTGTCAACTGCTGGGAGTCCTCTGCACCCATCCCTCACATGTCTCTGTCCACTGCTGGGAGTCCTTTGCACCCACCCCTCACATGTCTCTGTCCACTGCTGGGAGTCCTCTGCACCCACCCCTCACATGTGTCTGTCCACTGCTGGGAGTCCTCTGCACCCACCCCTCACATGTCTCTGTCCACTGCTGGGAGTGATATGCACCCACCCCTCATATGTCCGTCCACTGCTGGGAGTCCTCTGCACCCACCCCTCACATGTCTCTGTCCACTGCTGGGAGTGATATGCACCCACCCCTCATATGTCTGTTCACTGCTGGGAGTCCTCTGCACCCACCCCTCACATGTCTCTGTCCACTGCTGGGAGTCCTCTGCACCCACCCCTCACATGTCTCTGTCCACTGCTGGGAGTAATATGCACCCACCTCTCATATGTCTGGGCACTGCTGGGAGTGATCTGCACCCACCCCTCATATGTCTCTGGGCACTGCTGGGAGTCCTCTGCACCCACACACCTCACATGTCTCAGTCCACTGCTGGGAGTCCTTGTTGGACAGGCCACACGAAGGGCTTGCTCCCTCCCCGCACGATAGGGCCCAAGCTCCGGCCCGCCAGGCGTGACCCACGAAAAGCACCTGCACCCCGTCTCCCGACGGAACTTCTGCCCTCGGACCTCCATGCATCACGGGCCCCAGCCCCACCGGCTTCCCCGGCCGGGTCAAGCCGCCATCTTAGGCCCTGCACCACGAGGCCGCGTGGCCTCCCCCCGACCCTAACCCTGGGCCTGGCCGGCCCCGACATCCCGGCACCACCATCCACCCAGGAGGTGAGCGGACCACTTGGCAGGTCAATGGGAGAACGAAGCGTCAAGAGCTCTTCCCCCGCCAGGTGCCGATCGCCTCCAGCTCCCCCAGGCGCTGGCTCCACCCCCTGCTGGGTGTCTGGACACCTTCATCCCGGACCCTCCGACCTCCAAGTGCGAGGACCCGGACATCAAAGGGCGCCTGCCCTATACCTGGAGCAGCTCCGGAGCAGGATGGTAGTTGTATCCTGGAGTCGAGAGACACTGAGAGAACTCAGCCTTGACGGACTACTGGCGCTGCCGTAGCCCTATCTTGCGAACTATCGTCCTGCCTGCTGGCGCTGCCGCGGCCTTCTGCAACATCCATCCTCGTCGGGACCTGCTGGCGCTGCCGCGGCCCGTTGTAACGACCATCTTCACCGGGACCTGCTGGCGCTGCCGCGGACCGTACCTCGACCATCTTCACTGGGACCTGCTGGCGCTGCCGCGGACCGTGTATCGACCATCTCTACCGGGACCTGCTGGCGCTGCCGCGGCCCGTACCAGCTACACCACCAAGCTCGAGGATTGTGGGCTAACCATCATCTCATCCGAACTACCTGACTGGTAAACAGACTGTCCCGCTTCCCCTTCCCTATCCTAAGAGACCTAAATCGAGGGGACCCCTGAGTCCAGACCTCCTTGTACTATTTCATCGTACCTTAAGAAGTGCATATAAAGAACACTAAAATCTTATCCTTGTGTGGTGTCTGTCTGTGGGGGGGAAGTCACTTGTCTGTACGATCGCTGGAGACGGCTCTCCCCGGAGACCTCTCCCCCTGACCTCGGCCGACCCTCCCGGTCCGTCTAACATTGGTGGCCAGCGGCGCGATCCGAATCAACGCGTAATTGTACAGAGAGTAGCTTACCCCACGACAAAACCACGATGTCGGCCAAAGATAGCGGTTCCACTGAAAAATTCCAAATGGATAAGTTAGAAGAATACAGCCACCGCGAACTGAAACAATTCTGCATGGAACTAGGCATTGCTACCACCGGCCTGAGTACCAAAGATGATTTGAAGCACGCCCTTGAGTCGTGGACAGAAACTGGGATCGCCGGGCCCTCCGACCGAAACAGTGTCGCACCAGAGGGGAACGCCACGGCTCCCGAGGAGCGGGGAACGGGCCTCTCGCAGGAGGAGATCCAGGAAAGGGAAAGAACCAGATTACACGAGTTGGAAATGGCACGGCTCAAGATGGACGGTGAACTCAAGTTAGCCGAGCAGAAACTAAATCTAGAGCATCTGCGGCTCCGAGAGGAGCGTGAAGAAAAACAGAGACAGAGAGAGCTTGAGGAAAAAAGAATAACACTCGAACACGAGCGCAAACTGGCGGAAATAGAACTTCGGAAACAGAATAAAGAATCGGGGGTGCCTGAGAGACCGCACACCCCGGGGCCAACCGAGAAAAAAGTACACATCCCCAAGGATGTTGTCCGCGAGTATGTCCGAGAAGACGACATACAACAGTGGTTCAAAGCCTACGAGATCGCCATGACCTCCCACCGGATCGACCGGAGTGATTGGGGAGCCGGACTATGGGGGAGGTTCGTCAACGAAGGTCGCGATGCCCTGCTACAGCTCCCAGATCACCAAATGTCGTCCTACGACCACATGAAGGCTGCCCTCCTCACCCGCTACGGCCTCACACCCGAGATGTACCGCCAGAGGTTCAGAGATTGCACCCGGATCCCGGGTACAACTTGGGTGGAGTACGTTAACTATTTCAGCCGTGCCTTCGAGGGTTGGATCAAGGGGAGCCATGTCACGACCTACGAGCAACTCTTTAACCTTATGGTATGGGAGCACCTGTCGAACAACTGTTTCGTCGAGCTCAGGCAGCACCTCCTCGACAGCAAGCTGACTGACCCCCGGCAGCTCGCCGCCGAAGCTGACCGATGGGAAAGCACCCGAGTGGGCCGGAGAGGGCCACACGAGCAGAACCGAAGCAACCAAGGCCAGCACCGTCCTCGGGGAGGAGGAGGAGGCCAGGGGCGAGGGAGAGAAGCCTTGCCGGCAACCCCCGTGGCCAGCACCCCGCCTCCGGCCGGCCGGGGCAACCCCCCGATGCGTCCTGGGTTCCGAGCCAACGTCACGTGCCACCGATGCCAGCGAGTCGGCCACTACGCCAATGACCCGAGCTGCCCGCAGAACCAAACACCCAAGCCCCGCCAGGTAGCTGCCGCCGCCCTGGGGGAAGAGCGACTATCAGAGGAACAGGAAGAGTATGAGCCGGCCCAGCAAGAGTGGGAACCGGCCGCCATGGTCCTGGCGTGCCTAGGGGGAAGAGACATGGTCCCGCGGGCTCCCCTACCCGCTAACACCAGGAAATACGGTCAGTGGGTGACCATTAATGGACATCGGGCCGAGGCCTTGCGTGACACAGGCGCCAGTGTGACGGCCGTCCGCTGTCACCTGGTGAAGCCCGAGCAGATCCTGCCGAACATTCTCTGCCCCGTCCGCTCAGCCGACAATTCTGAAAGTATGTGTCAAATGGCCTGAGTCCCATTCGAATGGGGAGGGGTCTCCGGCCTGTTGAAGGTGACGGTCCGGGACGATGCCCCCGTGGACTGCCTCCTGGGGAATGACCTCGAAAGTTCCCCGTGGGCCACCGTCGAGAGAAGAGAGCACCTGGGGATGCTGGGCCTCCCGGACTGGGCCTGCATAACCACCCGGTCCATGGCCGCCCATGCCGTCCCCCGATCAGAAGAACCGGAATGGCCAGCACCTCCGCCCCCGGTCGCCCCAGTAGAAGACAACGACGAGGCCAGCCCCCCAGAGCCAACGACCGAAGGGGACGCACAACCCCAGGACTTTCCCGGCCTGGCTCAGTGGCGTCAAGAAGGGGGGCCCACCCAAGAACAGTTCCGCCAGGAACAAAAGACCTGCCCCTCCCTCGAGGGACTCCGCCAACAAGCCAGCGCCCAGAACGCAGGGGACCCCACCGGATCTCACTGGGTCTACTGGGATAACGACCTGCTATACAGCGAACAAAGAATCGCAGAGCTAGGGGCCGGTCGAGTGCTGGTGGTACCTCTCCGCTTCAGAGACTTCCTACTCAACCTGGCCCACGATGTCCCCCTGGCAAGACACCTGGGCCAGGACAAAACTTACAGTCGCCTAGTGACCCACTTTTTCTGGCCGAAAATGAGGAACGACGTCCTGAACCACTGCCGGTCCTGCCCCACATGCCAAGCCAGCGGGAAGAGTGGTCGGAAGCTGAAAGCCCCTCTGCAACCCTTCCCTGTGGTCACCACCCCGTTCGAAAGGGTAGGAATAGACATTGTGGGGCCTCTGGACCCCCGCACGGCACAAGGACACAGGTTCATCCTGGTACTAGTGGACCATGCCACCCGCTACCCCGAGGCGGTGCCCCTACGGACCGTGACAGCTCCGGTGGTTGGCCGGGCCCTAATGGGGATCTTCTCCCGGGTGGGCTTCCCCCGAGAAGTCGTCAGCGACCGAGGCACGAACTTTATCTCCAAATACATGAAGTCCCTCTGGCAACAATGCGGGGTCACCTACAGATTCACGACCCCCTATCACCCCCAAGGGAACGGACTAGTGGAGCGTTTTAACCGCACTCTCAAGGGGATGATTGGGGGATTGGAAGAGCCCCTCCGTCGCCAGTGGGATGTACTACTCCCGTGCCTCCTCTTCGCCTACCGAGAAGTCCCCCAGAAGTCCCTCGGCTTTAGCCCTTTCGAACTCCTGTACGGGCACCCTGTGCGAGGGCCCCTCAGCCTAGTCAAGGAAGGTTGGGAGATGGCCCCCCTAAAGACCCCTCCAGACGTCTTCAAATACCTCCTGGCCCTACGCAATCAGACCCGGCGCTTCAGAGAGATGGCCAAGACGAACCTCGAGGCCAGCCAGGAGGACATGAAGAGATGGTATGATCACAATGCCTCCTCCGTTGAGTTCGAGCCTGGGCAACAAGTGTGGGTGATGTCCCCCACCGAACCATGTGCCTTGCAAGATAAATGGACGGGGCCCTTCAAATTGGTCGAGCGCAAAAGCCCCGTCACTTACCTCATCGACATGGGGACCTCCCGAAACCCCCTTCGGGTCCTCCACACCAACCGACTCAAACCACACTTTGTGCGCTCAGAACTCAGCCTCCTGATGGCTACGGACAGTGGGGCAGAGGAAGACTCCGAACCCCTCCCGGATCTCCTGAAGACTCAGGAGAATGACGGCTCCGTGGACGGGGTCCGACTCTCTGACGCCCTCACCTCGGAGCAACGCCAGGGCTGCCGAAACCTCCTGCTGCGGTTCGCTGCACTGTTCTCCATCACCCCCGGGGTCACCCCGTGGTGTTTGCACGACGTGGACACCGGGGACAGTCCCCCTATTCGACACCGGGCCTACCGCGTACCAGATCGGGTACGGGCCTGCATACAGGAGGAAGTGGCCAAAATGCTCACGATCGGGGTCATCGAGCCCTCGGACAGTCCCTGGGCCAGCCCGGTTGTATTGGTTCCCAAAGCCGCTGCCCCCGGCACCACACCTGAACTGAGATTCTGCGTCGACTACCGGGGCTTGAACGCTGTCACCCGGACCGACGCTCATCCGATCCCCCGAGCGGACGAACTGATCGACCGGCTGGGGGCCGCCCGCTACCTCAGTATCTTCGACCTAACAGCGGGCTACTGGCAGATCGGTCTCACACCCCGGGCCCAGGAACGGTCAGCCTTCTCTACCCCCAATGGCCACTACCAATTCAAGGTCATGCCCTTCGGCATGAAGAATGCCCCCGCCACGTTTCAACGCCTTGTGAACCAGGTCTTGGCGGGGCTCGAAGAGTTCAGCGCTGCCTACCTGGACGATATCGCTGTATACAGCCACCACTGGTCCGACCACCTCATCCACCTCCAAGAGGTCCTACAGGCCCTCCAGCGGGCCGGCCTCACAATTAAGGCCGGCAAATGCCAAATTGGCCAAGGGTCCGTGACCTACCTTGGGCACCAAGTGGGAAGCGGGCTGGTGGCCCCGCTGCAACTTAAGATTGCTGCCATCCAGTCCTGGCAGCCCCCCGTCACCCAGACCGAGGTCCGAGCCTTCTTGGGGCTCATCGGCTACTACCGGCGGTTCGTGAAGGACTACGGCAGCATCGTGGGGCCCCTCACGGGTCTCACGTCCAAGAACCAACCAAAGCGGATTAACTGGACCCCCGATTGTCAAGCGGCCTTCGAGAGGCTGAAGGCCGCCCTGTGCACCGCCCCTGTGCTCCAGGCCCCCGATTACAGTCGGGAATTCGTGGTACAGACAGACGCCTCCGACCACGGCATCGGGGCCGTTCTTTCTCAATTAAACCCAGAGGGTCACGACCAGCCGGTGGCCTTCATCAGTCGGCGTCTCCTGGCCCGAGAACAGCGCTGGAGCACCATCGAGAGGGAGGCCTTCGCAGTGGTATGGGCCCTCAAAAAGCTCCGGCCTTACCTCTTCGGTACCCACTTCCGGGTACAAACCGACCCTCGACCCCTGCAGTGGCTGATGCATATGCGGGGGGAGAACCCAAAACTATTGCGCTGGTCCATTTCCCTGCAGGGAATGGACTTCACCGTGGAGCACCGACCGGGCCAAGATCACGCCAACGCGGATGGCCTGTCACGATTTTTCCGCCTCGACGAGGAGAGTCCCCAAGAAGATGGGTGACTCTCCCCGCCTTCAGCTGGGGGGGACGCATGTTGGACAGGCCACACGAAGGGCTTGCTCCCTCCCCGCACGATAGGGCCCAAGCTCCGGCCCGCCAGGCGTGACCCACGAAAAGCACCTGCACCCCGTCTCCCGACGGAACTTCTGCCCTCGGACCTCCATGCATCACGGGCCCCAGCCCCACCGGCTTCCCCGGCCGGGTCAAGCCGCCATCTTGGGCCCTGCACCACGAGGCCGCGTGGCCTCCCCCCGACCCTAACCCTGGGCCTGGCCGGCCCCGACATCCCGGCACCACCATCCACCCAGGAGGTGAGCGGACCACTTGGCAGGTCAATGGGAGAACGAAGCGTCAAGAGCTCTTCCCCCGCCAGGTGCCGATCGCCTCCAGCTCCCCCAGGCGCTGGCTCCACCCCCTGCTGGGTGTCTGGACACCTTCATCCCGGACCCTCCGACCTCCAAGTGCGAGGACCCGGACATCAAAGGGCGCCTGCCCTATAACTGGAGCAGCTCCGGAGCAGGATGGTAGTTGTATCCTGGAGTCGAGAGACACTGAGAGAACTCAGCCTTGACGGACTACTGGCGCTGCCGTAGCCCTATCTTGCGAACTATCGTCCTGCCTGCTGGCGCTGCCGCAGCCTTCTGCAACATCCATCCTCGTCGGGACCTGCTGGCGCTGCCGCGGCCCGTTGTAACGACCATCTTCACCGGGACCTGCTGGCGCTGCCGCGGACCGTACCTCGACCATCTTCACTGGGACCTGCTGGCGCTGCCACGGACCGTGTATCGACCATCTCTACCGGGACCTGCTGGCGCTGCCGCGGCCCGTACCAGCTACACCACCAAGCTCGAGGATTGTGGGCTAACCATCATCTCATCCGAACTATCTGACTGGTAAACAGACTGTCCCGCTTCCCCTTCCCTATCCTAAGAGACCTAAATCGAGGGGACCCCTGAGTCCAGACCTCCTTGTACTATTTCATCGTACCTTAAGAAGTGCATATAAAGAACACTAAAATCTTATCCTTGTGTGGTGTCTGTCTGTGGGGGGGAAGTCACTTGTCTGTACGATCGCTGGAGACGGCTCTCCCCGGAGACCTCTCCCCCTGACCTCGGCCGACCCTCCCGGTCCGTCTAACAGTCCTCTGCACCCACCCCTCACATGTCTCTGTCCACTGCTGGGAGTCCTCTGCACCCACCCCTCACATGTCTCTGTCCACTGCTGGGAGTCCTCTGCACCCACCCCTCACATGTGTCTGTCCACTGCTGGGAGTGATATGCACCCACCCCTCATATGTCTGTCCACTGCTGGGAGTCCTCTTCACCCACCCCTCACATGTCTCTCTCCACTGCTGGGAGTGATATGCACCCACTCCTCGAGTCCTCATATGTCTGTCCACTGCTGGGAGTCCTCTGCACCCACCCCTAACATGTCTCTGTCCACTGCTGGGAGTCCTCTGCACCCACCCTTCACATGTGTCTGTCCACTGCTGGGAGTCCTCTGCACCCCCCCTCACATGTCTCTCTCCACTGCTGGGAGTGATATGCACCCACTCCTCATATGTCTGTCCACTGCTGGGAGTCCTCTGCACCCATCCCTCACATGTCTCTGTCCACTGCTGGGAGTCCTTTGCACCCACCCCTCACATGTCTCTGTCCACTGCTGGGAGTCCTCTGCACCCACCCCTCACATGTGTCTGTCCACTGCTGGGAGTCCTCTGCACACACCCCTCACATGTCTCTGTCCACTGCTGGGAGTGATATGCAACCACCCCTCATATGTAGGTCCACTGCTGGGAGTCCTCTGCACCCACCCCTCACATGTCTCTGTCCACTGCTGGGAGTGATATGCACCCACCCCTCATATGTCTGTTCACTGCTGGGAGTCCTCTGCACCCACCCCTCACATGTCTCTGTCCACTGCTGGGAGTCCTCTGCACCCACCCCTCACATGTCTCTGTCCACTGCTGGGAGTAATATGCACCCACCTCTCATATGTCTGGGCACTGCTGGGAGTGATCTGCACCCACCGCTCACATGTCTCTGGGCACTGCAGGGAGTCCTCTGCACCCACACCTCACATGTCTCTGTCCACTGCTGGGAGTCCTCTGCACCCACCCCTCAAATGTCTCTGTCCACTGCTGGGAGTCCTCTGCACCCACCCCTCACATGTCTCTGTCCACTGCTGGGAGTCCTCTGCACCCACCCCTCACATGTGTCTGTCCACTGCTGGGAGTCCTCTGCACCCACCCCTCACATGTCTCCGTCCACTGCTGGGAGTGATATGCACCCACCCCTCATATATCTGTCCACTGCTGGGAGTACTCTTCACCCACACCTCACATGTCTCTCTCCACTGCTGGGAGTGATATGCACCCACTCCTCGAGTCCTCATATGTCTGTCCACTGCTGGGAGTCCTCTGCATCCACCCCTCACACGTCTCTGTCCACTGCTGGGAGTCCTCTGCACCCCCCTCACATGTCTCTGGCCACTGCTGGGAGTGATATGCACCCACCCCTCATATGTCTGGGCACTGTTGGGAGTCATCTGCACCCACCCCTCACATGTCTCTGGGCACTGCTGTTATTCCTCTGCACCCACCCCTCACATGTCTCTGTCCACTGCTGGGAGTCCTCTGCACCCACCCCTCACATGTCTCTGTCCACTGCTGGGAGTCCTCTGCACCTACCCCTCACATGTGTCTGTCCACTGCTGGGAGTCCTCTGCACCCCCTCACATGTCTCTGGCCACTGCTGGGAGTCCTCTGCACCCCCCCCCCTCACATGTCTCTTGCCACTGCTGGGAGTGATATGCACCCACCCCTCATATGTCTGTCCACTGCTGGGAGTCCTCTGCACCCACCCCTCACATGTGTCTGTCCACTGATGGGAGTGATATGCACCCACCCCTCATATGTCTATCCACTGCTGGGAGTCCTCTGCACCCACCCCTCACATGTCTCTGTCCACTGCTGGGAGTCCTCTGCACCCACCCCTCACATGTGTCTGTCCACTGCTGGGAGTCCTCTGCACCCACCCCTCACATGTCTCTGTCCACTGCTGGGAGTGCTATGCACCCACCCCTCATATGTCTGGGCATTGCTGGGAGTGATCTTCACCCACCCCTCACATGTCTCTGGGCACTGCTGGTATTCCTCTGCAACCACCCCTCACATGTCTCTGTCCACTGCTGGGAGTCCTCTGCACCCACCCCTCACATGTCTCTGTCCACTGCTGGGAGTCCTCTGCACCCACCCCTCACATGTGTCTGTCCACTGCTGGGAGTCCTCTGCACCCATCCCTCACATGTCTCTGTCCACTGCTGGGAGTGATATGCACCCACCCCTCATATGTCTGTCCACTGCTCGGAGTCCTCTGTACCCATCCCTCACATGTGTCTGTCCACTACTGAGAATCCTCTGCACCCACCCCTCACATGTCTCTGTCCACTGCTGGGAGTGATATGCACCCACCCCTCATATGTCTGGGCACTGCTGGGAGTGATCTGCACCCACCCCTCACATGTCTCTGGGCACTGCTGGTATTCCTCTGTGTTAGAAAAGGTAGACGGACCGGGAGGGTCGGCCGGGGTCAGGAGGAGAGGTCTCCGGGGAGAGCCGTCTCCAGCGATCGTACAGACAAGTAACTTCCCCCCCCACAGACAGATATCACACACGGATAAGGTTCAGCGTTCTTTATAAGCACTTATTTAAGGTACGGTTGAATGGTACAAGGAGGTCTGGACTCAGGGGTCCCCTCGATTAGAGTCTCGCAAGGTAGGGAAGGGGGTAGCGGGGCAGTCTATTTACCAATCAGGTAGTTCTGATGAGATGATGATGAGCTCACAATCCTCGAGCTTGGTGGTTAGGTGGTACGGGCCGCGGCAGCGCCAGCAGGTCCCGGTGTGGATGGTCGATACAACGGGCCGCGGCAGCGCCAGCAGGTCCCCGGAAGATATACGGTCCGCGGCAGCGCCAGCAGGTCCCGGTGAGGATGGTCGTTACAACGGGCCGCGGCAGCGCCAGCAGGTCCCCGGGAGATATACGGTCCGCGGCAGCGCCAGCAGGTCCCGGTGAGGATGGTCGTTACAACGGGCCGCGGCAGCGCCAGCAGGTCCCAGGAAGATGACTGTTGCAGAAGGCCGCGGCAGCGCCAGCAGGCAGGACGATGGTTCACAAGAGCGGGCTACGGCAGCGCCAGTAGACCGTCAAGGTTGAGTTCACTCGGTGTCTCTCGACTCCAGGATACAACTACCTTCCTGCTCCGGAGCTGCCTCAGTTATAGGGCTGGTGCCCTTTGATGTCCGGACCCTCGCACTTGGAGGTCGGAGGGTCCGGGATGAAGGTGTCCAGACACCCAGCAGGGGGTGGAGCCAGTGCCTGGGGGAGCTGGGGGCGATCGGCACCTGGCGGGGGAGAGCCCTTGACAGTTCGTTCTCCCATTGACTTGCCAAGTGGTCCGCTCACCTCCTGGGTGGATGGTGGTGCCGGGATGTCGGGGCCGGCCAGGCCCGGGGTTAGGGTCGAGGGGAGGCCATGCGGCCGCGTGGTGCAGGGCCCCCGATGGCGGCTTCACCCGGCCGGGGAAGCCGGTGGGGCTGGACCCCGTGATGAGTAGGGGTCCGAGGGCAGAGGGTCCGTCGGGAGACGGAGTACAGGTGCTTGTCGTGGGGATATGCCAGGTGGGCCGGAGTTCGGGCCCTGTCGAGCGGGGAGGGAGCAAGCCGTCTGTGAGGCCTGTCCAACATGCGTCCCCCCCAGCTGAAGGCGGGGAGAGTCACCCATCTCCTTGGGGACTCTCTTCGTCGAGGCGGAAAAAGCGGGACAGGCCATCCGCGTTGGCGTGGTCTTGGCCTGGTCGGTGCTCCACGGTGAAGTCCATTCCCTGCAGGGAAATGGACCAGCGCAAGAGTTTTGGGTTTTCCCCCCGCATCTGCATCAGCCATTGCAGGGGTCGATGGTCGGTTTGTACCCGGAAGTGGGTACCGAAGCGATAGGGTCGGAGCTTTTTGAGGGCCCACACTACTGCAAATGCCTCCCTCTCGATGGTGCTCCAACGCTGTTCTCGGGCCAGGAGACGTCGACTGATGAAGGCCACCGGCTGGTCATGACCTTCGGGGTTCAACTGAGAGAGGACGGCTCCGATGCCGTGGTCGGAGGCGTCGGTCTGCACCACAAATTCCCGACTGTAATCGGGGGCCTGGAGCACCGGGGCGGTGCACAGGGCGGCCTTCAGCTCCTCGAAGGCCGCTTGACAATCAGGAGTCCAGTTGACCCGCTGCGGTTGGTTCTTGGATGTGAGACCCGTGAGGGGCCCCACGATGCTGCCGTAGTCCTTCATGAACCGCCGGTAGTAGCCGGTGAGCCCCAGGAAGGCTCGGACTTCGGTCTGGGTAACGGGGGGCTGCCAGGACTGGATGGCAGCAATCTTAAGTTGTAGTGGGGCCACCAGCCCGCTCCCCACTTGGTGCCCAAGGTAGGTCACAGACCCTTGGCCAATCTGGCACTTGCCGGCCTTAATGGTGAGGCCGGCCCGCTGGAGGGCGTGTAGGACCTCCTGGAGGTGACGGAGGGGGTCGGACCAGTGGCGGCTGTATACAGCGATATCGTCCAGGTAGGCAGCGCTGAATTCTTCAAGTCCCGCCAAGACCTGGTTCACAAGGCGTTGGAACGTGGCGGGGGCATTCTTCATGCCAAAGGGCATGACCTTAAATTGATAGTGGCCATCGGGGGTAGAGAAGGCTGACCGTTCCTGGGCCCTGGGTGTGAGGCCGATCTGCCAGTAGCCCGCCGTTAGGTCGAAGATACTAAGGTAGCGGGCGGCACCCAGCCGGTCGATCAGCTCGTCTGCTCGGGGGATGGGATGAGCGTCGGTCCGGGTGACAGCGTTCAAGCCCCGGTAGTCGACGCAGAATCTCAGTTCAGGGACGGAGCCGGGGGCAGCGGCCTTGGGAACTAATACGACCGGACTGGCCCAGGGACTGTCCGAGGGCTTGATGACCCCGATCGTGAGCATCTTGGCCACTTCCTCCTGTATGCAGGCCCGTACCCGATCTGGTACGCGGTAGGCCCGGTGCCGGACAGGGGGACTGTCCCCGGTGTCTACGTCGTGCAGACACCAGGGGGTGACCCCGGGGGTGAGGGAGAACAGGGCAGCGAACTGCAGCAGGAGGTCCCGGCAGTCCTGGCGTTGCTCCGAAGTGAGGGCGTCAGAGAGCCGGACCCCGTCCACGGAGCCGTCCTTCTCCTGAGTCTTCAGGAGATCCGGGAGGGGCTCGGAGTCTTCTTCCGTGCCACTGTCTGTAGCCATCAAGAGGCTTAGTTCGGATCGCACAAAGTGTGGTTTGAGCCGGTTGGTGTGGAGGACCCGAAGGGGGTTCCGGGAAGACCCCATGTCGATGAGGTAAGTGACGGGGCTTTTGCGCTCGACCACTTTGAAGGGCCCCGTCCACTTATCCTGCAAGGCACATGGTTCGGTGGGGGACATCACCCATACTTGCTGCCCAGGCTCGAATTCAACGGAGGAGGCATTGTGATCATACCACCTCTTCATGTCCTCCTGGCTGGCCTCGAGGTTCGCCTTGGCCATCTCCCTGAAGCGCCGGGTCTGGTTTCGTAAGGCCAGGATGTATTTGAAGACGTCTGGAGGGGTCGTGAGGGGGGCCATCTCCCAACCTTCCTTGACTAGGCTGAGGGGCCCTCGCACAGGGTGCCCGTAGAGGAGTTCAAAGGGGCTAAAACCGAGGGACTTCTGGGGAACTTCTCGGTAGGCGAAGAGGAGGCACGGGAGCAGTACATCCCACTGGCGACGGAGAGGCTCTTCCAATCCCCCAATCATCCCTTTGAGAGTGCGGTTAAAACGCTCCACTAGTCCGTTCCCTTGGGGGTGATAGGGGGTCGTGAATCTGTAGGTGACCCCGCATTGTTGCCAGAGGGACTTCATGTATTTGGATATGAAATTCGTACCTCGGTCGCTGACGACTTCTCGGGGGAAGCCTACCCGGGAGAAGATCCCCATCAGGGCCCGGCCAACCACCGGAGCGGTCACTGTCCGTAGGGGCACCGCCTCGGGGTAGCGGGTGGCATGGTCCACTAGTACCAAGATGAACCTGTGTCCTTGCGCCGTGCGGGGGTCCAGAGGTCCCACAATGTCTATCCCCACCCTCTCGAACGGGGTGGTGACCACAGGGAAGGGTTGCAGAGGGGCTTTCAGCTTCCGACCACTCTTCCCGCTGGCTTGGCACGTGGGGCAAGATCGGCAGTGGTTCAGGACGTCATTCCTCATTTTCGGCCAGAAAAAGTGGGTCACCAGGCGACTGTACGTTTTGTCCTGGCCCAGGTGTCCAGCCAGGGGGACGTCGTGGGCCAGGTTGAGCAGAAAGTCTCGGAAGCGGAGCGGTACCACCAGAACTCGACCGGCCCCCAGCTCGGCGATTCTTTGCTCGCTGTAGAGCAGGTCGTTATCCCAGTAGACCCAGTGGGTTCCGGTGGTGTCCCCGGCGTTTTGGGTGCTGGCTTGTTGGCGGAGTCCCTCGAGGGAGGGACAGGTCTTTTGTTCCTGGCGGAACTGTTCTTGGGTGGGCCCCCCTTCTTGCCGCCACTGAGCCAGATCCGGGAGGTCCTGGTGTTGCGCGTCTTCTTCGGTAGTCGGGTCCGGGAGGTCGGACTCGCCGTTGTCCTCTACGGGGGCAACCGGGGGTGGAGGTGCTGGCCATTCGGTTTCTTCTGATCGGGGGGCGGCACGGGCGGCCATGGATCGGGTGGTTACGCAGGCCCAGTCCGGGAGGCCCAGCATCCCCAAGTGCTCTCTTTTCTCGACGGTGGCCCACGGGGAACTCTCGAGGTCATTCCCCAGGAGGCAGTCCACGGGGGCATCGTCCCGGACCGTCACCTTCAGTAGGCCGGAGACCCCTCCCCATTTAAACGGGACGCAGGCCATCTTACACATGCTCTCAGAGTTATCCGCCGAGCGGACGGGGCAGAGAATGTTCGGCAGGATCTGCTCGGGCTTTACCAGGTGACAGCGGACGGCCGTCACGCTGGCGCCGGTGTCACGCAAGGCCTCGGCTCTCTGTCCATTAATGGTCACCCACTGACCATATTTTCTGGTGTTGGCGGGTAGGGGAGCCCGCGGAACCATGTCTCTTCCCCCTAAGCATGCCAGGACCATGGCGGCCGGTTCCCACCCTTGCTGGGCCGGCTCATACTCTTCGGGTCCCTCCGATGATTGCTCTTCCCCGAGGGCAGCGGCAGCTACCTGGCGGGGCTTGGGTGTTTGGTTCTGCGGGCAGCTCGGGTCATTGGCGTAGTGGCCGACTCGCTGGCATCGGCGGCACGTGACGTTGGCCCGGAACCCAGGACGCAACGGGGGGTTGCTCCGGCCGGCCGGAGGCGGGGTGCTGGCCATGGGGGTTGCCGGCAAGGCGTCTCTCCCTCGCCCCTGGCCTCCTCCTCCACCCCGAGGACGGTGCTGGCTTTGGTTGCTTCGATTCTGCTCGTGTGGCCCTCTCCGGCCCACTCGGGTGCTTTCCCATCGGTCAGCTTCGGCGGCGAGCTGCCGGGGGTCAGTCAGCTTACTGTCGAGTAGGTGCTGCCTGAGCTCGACGAAACAGTTGTTTGACAGGTGCTCCCATACCATAAGGTTGAAGAGTTGTTCGTAGGTGGTGACCTGACTTCCCTTGATCCAACCCTCGAAGGCCCGGCTGAAATAGTTCACGTATTCTACCCAAGTTGTACCTGGGATCCGGGTGCAGTCTCGGAACCTCTGGCGGTACATCTCGGGCGTGAGGCCGTAGCGGGCGAGGAGGGCAGCCTTCATGTGGTCGTAGGACGACATTTGGTGATCGGGGAGCTGTAGTAGGGCATCGCGACCCTCGTTGATAAATCTCCCCCAAAGTCCGGCTCCCCAATCACTCCGGTCGATCCGGTGGGAGGTCATTGCGATCTCATAGGCTTTAAACCACTGTTGTATGTCGTCTTCTCGGACATACTCGCGGACCACATCCTTGGGGATGTGAACTTTTTTCTCAATTGGCCCCGGGGTGTGTGGTCGCTCAGGCACCCCCAGTTCCTTATTCTGTTTGCGCAGTTCTATTTCCGCCAGTCGGCGCTCGTGCTCGAGCGTTATTTTTTTCTCTTCCAGCTCTCTCTGTCTCTGCTTTTCTTCTCGTTCCTCTCGAAGCCGCATATGCTCGAGGTTGAGTTTCTGTTCAGCTAACTTGAGTTCCCCATCCATCTTGAGTCGTGCCATCTCTAATTCGTGTAATCTGACTCTGTCTCTTTCTCGTATCTCCTCCTGCGAGAGGCCCGTTCCCCGTTCCTCGGGAGCCGTGGCGTTCCCCTCTGGTGTGATGCTGTTTTGGTCTGGTGTGACGCTGCTTTGGTCGGAGGGTCCTGCGAACCCAGTTTCTGTCCATGACTCAAGAGCGCGCTTTAGATCATCCTTGGTACTCAGGCCGGTGGTAGCAATGCCAAGTTCTATGCAAAATTGTCTCAGTTCGCGGTGGTTGTATCCTTCTAATTTCTCCATTTGGAACTTCTCGGTGGAGCTGCTATCTTTGGTCGACATCGTGTTTTGTCGTGGGGTGAGCTACTCTCTGTACGATTACGCGTTGATTCGGATCCCACCGCTGCCACCAATGTTAGAAAAGGTAGACGGACCGGGAGGGTCGGCCGGGGTCAGGAGGAGAGGTCTCCGGGGAGAGCCGTCTCCAGCGATCGTACAGACAAGTAACTTCCCCCCCCACAGACAGATATCACACACGGATAAGGTTCAGCGTTCTTTATAAGCACTTATTTAAGGTACGGTTGAATGGTACAAGGAGGTCTGGACTCAGGGGTCCCCTCGATTAGAGTCTCGCAAGGTAGGGAAGGGGGTAGCGGGGCAGTCTATTTACCAATCAGGTAGTTCTGATGAGATGATGATGAGCTCACAATCCTCGAGCTTGGTGGTTAGGTGGTACGGGCCGCGGCAGCGCCAGCAGGTCCCGGTGTGGATGGTCGATACAACGGGCCGCGGCAGCGCCAGCAGGTCCCCGGAAGATATACGGTCCGCGGCAGCGCCAGCAGGTCCCGGTGAGGATGGTCGTTACAACGGGCCGCGGCAGCGCCAGCAGGTCCCCGGGAGATATACGGTCCGCGGCAGCGCCAGCAGGTCCCGGTGAGGATGGTCGTTACAACGGGCCGCGGCAGCGCCAGCAGGTCCCAGGAAGATGACTGTTGCAGAAGGCCGCGGCAGCGCCAGCAGGCAGGACGATGGTTCACAAGAGCGGGCTACGGCAGCGCCAGTAGACCGTCAAGGTTGAGTTCACTCGGTGTCTCTCGACTCCAGGATACAACTGCCTTCCTGTTCCGGAGCTGCCTCAGTTATAGGGCTGGTGCCCTTTGATGTCCGGACCCTCGCACTTGGAGGTCGGAGGGTCCGGGATGAAGGTGTCCAGACACCCAGCAGGGGGTGGAGCCAGTGCCTGGGGGAGCTGGGGGCGATCGGCACCTGGCGGGGGAGAGCCCTTGACAGTTCGTTCTCCCATTGACTTGCCAAGTGGTCCGCTCACCTCCTGGGTGGATGGTGGTGCCGGGATGTCGGGGCCGGCCAGGCCCGGGGTTAGGGTCGAGGGGAGGCCATGCGGCCGCGTGGTGCAGGGCCCCCGATGGCGGCTTGACCCGGCCGGGGAAGCCGGTGGGGCTGGACCCCGTGATGAGTAGGGGTCCGAGGGCAGAGGGTCCGTCGGGAGACGGAGTACAGGTGCTTGTCGTGGGGATATGCCAGGTGGGCCGGAGTTCGGGCCCTGTCGAGCGGGGAGGGAGCAAGCCGTCTGTGAGGCCTGTCCAACACTCTGCACCCACCCCTCACATGTCTCTGTCCACTGTTGGGAGTCCTCTGCACCCACCCCTCACATGTCTGTCCACTGCTGGGAGTCCTCTGCACCCACCCCTCACATGTGTCTGTCCACTGCTGGGAGTCCTCTGCACCCACCCCTCACATGTCTCTGTCCACTGCTGGGAGTCCTCTGCACCCCCCTCACATGTCTCTGGCACTGCTGGGAATGATATGCACCCACCCCTCATATGTCTGTCCACTGCTGGGAGTCCTCTGCACCCACCCCTCACATGTCTCTGTCCACTGCTGGGAGTGATATGCACCCACGCCTCATATGTCTGGGCACTGCTGGGAGTGATCTGCACCCACCCCTCACTTGTCTCTGGGCACTGCTGGTATTCCTCTGCACCCACCCCTCACATGTCTCTGTCCACTGTTGGGAGTCCTCTGCACCCACCCCTCACATGTCTCTGTCCACTGCTGGGAGTACTTTGCACCCACCCCTCACATGTCTCTGTCCACTGCTGGGAGTGATATGCACCCACCCCTCATATGTCTGTTCACTGCTGGAAGTCCTCTGCACCCACCCCTCACATGTCTCTGTTCACTGCTGGGAGTCCTCTGCAACCACCCCTCACATGTCTCTGTCCACTGCTGGGAGTAATATGCACCCACCTCTCATATGTCTGGGCACTGCTGGGAGTGATCTGCACCCACCCCTCACATGTCTCTGGGCACTGCTGGGAGTCCTCTGTACCCACACCTCACATGTCTCTGTCCACTGCTGGGAGTCCTTTGCACCCACCCCTCACATGTCTCTGTCCACTGCTGGGAGTCCTCTGCACCCACCCCTCACATGTCTCTGTCCACTTCTGGGAGTCCTCTGCACCCACCCCTCACATGTGTCTGTCCACTGCTGGGAGTCCTCTGCACCCACCCCTCACATGTCTCTGTCCACTGCTGGGAGTGATATGCACCCACCCCTCATATGTCTGTCCACTGCTGGGAGTCCTCTTCACCCACCCCTCACATGTCTCTCTCCACTGCTGGGAGTGATATGCACCCACTCCTCATATGTCTGTCCACTGCTGGGATTCCTCTGCACCCATCCCTCACATGTCTCTGTCCACTGCTGGGAGTCCTCTGCACCCACCCTTCACATGTGTCTGTCCACTGCTGGGAGTCCTCCGCACCCCCCTCACATGTCTCTGGCCACTGCTGGGAGTGATATGCACCCACCCCTCATATGTCTGGGCACTGTTGGGAGTCATCTGCACCCACACCTCACATGTCTCTGGGCACTGCTGGTATTCCTCTGCACCCACCCCTCACATGTCTCTGTCCACTGCTGGGAGTCCTCTGCACCCACCCCTCACATGTCTCTGTCCACTGCTGGGAGTCCTCTGCACCTACCCCTCACATGTGTCTGTCCACTGCTGGGAGTCCTCTTCACCCCCCTCACATGTCTCTGGCCACTGCTGGGAGTGATATGCACCCACCCCTCATATGTCTGTCCACTGTTGGGAGTCCTCTTCACCCATCCCTCACATGTCTCTGTCCACTGCTGGGAGTGATATGCACCCACCCCTCACATGTCTCTGTCCACTGCTGGGAGTCCTCTGCACCCACCGCTCACATGTGTCTGTCCTCTGCTGGGAGTCCTCTGCACCCACCCGTCACATGTCTCTGTCCACTGCTGGGAGTGATATGCACCCACCCCTCATATGTCAGGGCACTGCTGGGAGTGATCTGCACTCACCCCTCACATGTCTCTGGTCACTGCTGTTATTCCTCTGCACCCACCCCTCACATGTCTCTGTCCACTGGTGGGAGTCCTCTGCACCCACCCCTCACATGTCTCTGTCCACTGCTGGGAGTCCTCTGCACCCACCCCTCACATCTGTCTGTCCACTGCTGGGAGTCCTCTGCACCCCCCCCTCACATGTCTCTGGCCACTGCTGGGAGTGATATGCACCCAACCCTCATATGTCTGTCCACTGCTGGGAGTCCTCTGCACCCACCCCTCACATGTCTCTGTCCACTGCTGGGAGTGATATGCACCCACCCCTCATATGTCTGTCCACTGCTGGGAGTCCTCTGCACCCACCCCTCATATGTCTCTGGCCACTGCTGGGAGTCCTCTGCACCCACCCCTCACATGTGTCTGTCCACTGCTGGGAGTCCTCTGCACCCACCCCTCACATGTCTCTGTCCACTGCTGGGAGTGATATGCACCCACCTATCATATGTCTGGGCATTGCTGGGAGTGATCTTCACCCACCCCTCACATGTCTCTGGGCACTGCTGGTATTCCTCTGCACCCACCCCTCACATGTCTCTGTCCACTGCACCCACCCCTCACATGTCTCTGTCCACTGCTGGGAGTCCTCTGCACCCACCCCTCACATGTGTCTGTCCACTGCTGGGAGTCCTCTGCACCCACCCCTCACATGTCTCTGTTCTCTGCTGGGAGTGATATGCACCCACCCCTCATATGTCTGTCCACTGCTGGGAGTCCTCTGCACCCACCCCTCACATGTCTCTGACCACTGCTGGGAGTCCTCTACACCCACCCCTCAAATGTGTCTGTCCACTGCTGGGAGTCCTCTGCACCCACCCCTCACATGTCTCTGTCCACTGCTGGGAGTGATATGCACCCACCCCTCATATGTCTCGGCACTGCTGGGAGTGATCTGCATCCACCCCTCACATGTCTCTGGGCACTGCTGGTATTCCTCTGCACCCACCCCTCACATGTCCCTGTCCACTGCTGGGTGTCCTCTGCACCCACCCCTCACATGTCTCTGTCCACTGCTGGGAGTCCTCTTCACCCACCCCTCAAATGTGTCTGTCCACTGCTGGGAGTCCTCTGCACCCCCCCTCACATGTCTCTGGCCACTGCTGGGAGTGATATGCACCCACCCCTCATATGTCTTTCCACTAATGGGAGTCCTCTGCACCCACCCCTCACATGTCTCTGTCCACTGCTGGGAGTGATATGCACCCACCCCTCATATGTCTGTCCACTGCTGGGAGTCCTCTGCACCCACCCCTCACATGTCTCTGTCCACTGCTGGGAGTCCTCTGCACCCACCCCTCACATGTGTCTGTCCACTGCTGGGAGTCCTCTGCACCCACCCCTCACATGTCTCTGTCCACTGCTGGGAGTGATATGCACCCACCCCTCATATGTCTCGGCACTGCTGGGAGTGATCTGCATCCACCCCTCACATGTCTCTGGGCACTGCTGGTATTCCTCTGCACCCACCCCTCACATGTCTCTGTCCACTGCTGGGAGTCCTCTGCACCCACCCCTCACATGTCTCTGTCCACTGCTGGGAGTCCTCTGCACCCACCCCTCACATGTCTCTGTCCACTGCTGGGAGTCCTCTGCACCCACCCCTCACATGTGTCTGTCCACTGCTGGGAGTCCTCTGCACCCACCCCTCACATGTCTCTGTCCACTGCTGGGAGTGATATGCACCCACCCCTCATATGTCTGTCCACTGCTGGGAGTCCTCTGCACCCACCCCTCACATGTCTCTGTCCACTGCTGGGAGTGATATGCACCCACCCCTCATATGTCTGTCCACTGCTGGGAGTCCTCTGCACCCATCCCTCACATGTCTCTGTCCACTGCTGGGAGTCCTCTGCACCCACCCCTCACATGTGTCTGCCCACTGCTGGGAGTCCTCTGCACCCACCCCTCACATGTCTCTGTCTACTGCTGGGAGTGATATGCACCCTCCCCTCATATGTCTGGGCACTGCTGGGAGTGATCTGCACCCACCCCTCACATGTCTCTGGGCACTGCTGGTATTCCTCTGCACCCACCCCTCACATGTCTCTGTCCACTGCTGGGAGTCTTCTGCACCCACCCCTCACATGTCTCTGTCCACTGCTGGGAGTCCTCTGCACCCACCCCTCACATGTCTCTGTCCACTTCTGGGAGTGATATGCACCCACCCCTCATATGTCTGGGCACTGCTGGGAGTGATCTGCACCCACCCCTCACATGTCTCTGGGCACTGCTGGTATTCCTCTGCACCCACCCCTCATATGTCTCTGTCGACTGCTGGGAGTCCTCTGCACCCACCCCTCACATGTCTCTGTCCCCTGCTGGGAGTCCTCTGCACCCATCCCTCACATGTCTCTGTCCACTGCTGGGAGTCCTCTGCACCCACCCCTCACATGTGTCTGTCCACTGCTGGGAGTCCTCTGCACCCACCCCTCACATGTCTCTGTCCACTGCTGGAAGTGATATGCACCCACCCCTCATATGTCTGTCCACTGCTGGGAGTCCTGTGCACCCACGCCTCACATGTCTCTGTCCACTGCTGGGAGTGATATGCACCCACCCCTCATATGTCTGTCTACTGCTGGGAGTCCTCTGCACCCACCCCTCACATGTGTCTGTTCACTGCTGGGAGTCCTCTGCACCCACCTCTCACATGTCTCTGTCCACTGCTGGGAGTGATCTGCACCCACCCCTCACATGTCTCTGGGCACTGCTGGTATTCCTCTGCACCCACCCCTCACATTGTCTCTGTCCACTGCTGGGAGTCCTCTGCACCCACCCCTCACATGTCTCTGTCCACTGCTGGGAGTCCTCTGCACCCACCCCTCACATGTGTCTGTCCACTGCTGGGAGTCCTCTGCACCCACCCCTCACATGTCTCTGGCCACTGCTGGGAGTCCTCTGCACCCACCCCTCACATGTGTCTGTCCACTGCTGGGAGTCCTCTGCACCCACCCCTCACATGTCTCTGTCCACTGCTGGGAGTGATATGCACCCACCCCTCATATGTCTGTCCACTGCTGGGAGTCCTCTGCACCCACCCCTCATATGTCTCTGGCCACTGCTGGGAGTCCTCTGCACCCACCCCTCACATGTGTCTGTCCACTGCTGGGAGTCCTCTGCACCCACCCCTCACATGTCTCTGTCCACTGCTGGGAGTGATATGCACCCACCCATCATATGTCTGGGCATTGCTGGGAGTGATCTTCACCCACCCCTCACATGTCTCTGGGCACTGCTGGTATTCCTCTGCACCCACCCCTCACATGTCTCTGTCCACTGCACCCACCCCTCACATGTCTCTGTCCACTGCTGGGAGTCCTCTGCACCCACCCCTCACATGTGTCTGTCCACTGCTGGGAGTCCTCTGCACCCACCCCTCACATGTCTCTGTTCTCTGCTGGGAGTGATATGCACCCACCCCTCATATGTCTGTCCACTGCTGGGAGTCCTCTGCACCCACCCCTCACATGTCTCTGACCACTGCTGGGAGTCCTCTACACCCACCCCTCAAATGTGTCTGTCCACTGCTGGGAGTCCTCTGCACCCACCCCTCACATGTCTCTGTCCACTGCTGGGAGTGATATGCACCCACCCCTCATATGTCTCGGCACTGCTGGGAGTGATCTGCATCCACCCCTCACATGTCTCTGGGCACTGCTGGTATTCCTCTGCACCCACCCCTCACATGTCCCTGTCCACTGCTGGGTGTCCTCTGCACCCACCCCTCACATGTCTCTGTCCACTGCTGGGAGTCCTCTTCACCCACCCCTCAAATGTGTCTGTCCACTGCTGGGAGTCCTCTGCACCCCCCCTCACATGTCTCTGGCCACTGCTGGGAGTGATATGCACCCACCCCTCATATGTCTTTCCACTAATGGGAGTCCTCTGCACCCACCCCTCACATGTCTCTGTCCACTGCTGGGAGTGATATGCACCCACCCCTCATATGTCTGTCCACTGCTGGGCGTCCTCTGCACCCACCCCTCACATGTCTCTGTCCACTGCTGGGAGTCCTCTGCACCCACCCCTCACATGTGTCTGTCCACTGCTGGGAGTCCTCTGCACCCACCCCTCACATGTCTCTGTCCACTGCTGGGAGTGATATGCACCCACCCCTCATATGTCTGGGCACGGCTGGGCGTGATCTGCACCCACCCCTCACATGTCTCTGGGCACTGCTGGTATTCCTCTGCACCCACCCCTCACATGTCTCTGTCCACTGCTGGGAGTCCTCTGCACCCACCCCTCACATGTCTCTGTCCACTGCTGGGAGTCCTCTGCACCCACCCCTCACATGTCTCTGTCCACTGCTGGGAGTCCTCTGCACCCACCCCTCACATGTGTCTGTCCACTGCTGGGAGTCCTCTGCACCCACCCCTCACATGTCTCTGTCCACTGCTGGGAGTGATATGCACCCACCCCTCATATGTCTGTCCACTGCTGGGAGTCCTCTGCACCCACCCCTCACATGTCTCTGTCCACTGCTGGGAGTGATATGCACCCACCCCTCATATGTCTGTCCACTGCTGGGAGTCCTCTGCACCCATCCCTCACATGTCTCTGTCCACTGCTGGGAGTCCTCTGCACCCACCCCTCACATGTGTCTGCCCACTGCTGGGAGTCCTCTGCACCCACCCCTCACATGTCTCTGTCTACTGCTGGGAGTGATATGCACCCTCCCCTCATATGTCTGGGCACTGCTGGGAGTGATCTGCACCCACCCCTCACATGTCTCTGGGCACTGCTGGTATTCCTCTGCACCCACCCCTCACATGTCTCTGTCCACTGCTGGGAGTCCTCTGCACCCACCCCTCACATGTCTCTGTCCACTGCTGGGAGTCCTCTGCACCCACCCCTCACATGTCTCTGTCCACTTCTGGGAGTGATATGCACCCACCCCTCATATGTCTGGGCACTGCTGGGAGTGATCTGCACCCACCCCTCACATGTCTCTGGGCACTGCTGGTATTCCTCTGCACCCACCCCTCATATGTCTCTGTCGACTGCTGGGAGTCCTCTGCACCCACCCCTCACATGTCTCTGTCCCCTGCTGGGAGTCCTCTGCACCCATCCCTCACATGTCTCTGTCCACTGCTGGGAGTCCTCTGCACCCACCCCTCACATGTGTCTGTCCACTGCTGGGAGTCCTCTGCACCCACCCCTCACATGTCTCTGTCCACTGCTGGAAGTGATATGCACCCACCCCTCATATGTCTGTCCACTGCTGGGAGTCCTGTGCACCCACGCCTCACATGTCTCTGTCCACTGCTGGGAGTGATATGCACCCACCCCTCATATGTCTGTCTACTGCTGGGAGTCCTCTGCACCCACCCCTCACATGTGTCTGTTCACTGCTGGGAGTCCTCTGCACCCACCTCTCACATGTCTCTGTCCACTGCTGGGAGTGATCTGCACCCACCCCTCACATGTCTCTGGGCACTGCTGGTATTCCTCTGCACCCACCCCTCACATTGTCTCTGTCCACTGCTGGGAGTCCTCTGCACCCACCCCTCACATGTCTCTGTCCACTGCTGGGAGTCCTCTGCACCCACCCCTCACATGTCTCTGTCCACTGCTGGGAGTCCTCTGCACCCACCCCTCACATGTGTCTGTCCACTGCTGGGAGTCCTCTGCACCCACCCCTCACATGTCTCTGTCCACTGCTGGGAGTGATATGCACCCACCCCTCATATGTCTGGGCACTGCTGGGAGTGATCTGCACCCACCCCTCACATGTCTCTGGGCACTGCTGGTAGTCCTCTGCACCCACCCCTCACATGTCTCTGTCCACTGCTGGGAGTCCTCGGCACCCATCCCTCACATGTCTCTGTCCACTGCTGGGAGTCCTCTGCACCCACCCCTCACATGTCTCTGTTCACTGCTGGGGGTGATATGCACCCACCCCTCATATGTCTATCCACTGCTGGGAATCCTCTTCACCCACCCGTCACATGTCTCTGTCCACTGCTGGGAGTGATATGCACCCACCCCTCATATGTCTGTCCACTGCTGGGAGTACTCTGCACCCACCCCTCACATGACTCTGTCCACTGCTGGGAGTCCTCTGCACCCACCCCTCACATTTGTCTGTCCACTGCTGGGAGTCCTCTGCTCCCACCCCTCACATGTGTCTGTCCACTTCAGGAAGTCCTCTGCACCCACACCTCACATGTCTCTGTCCACTGCTGGGAGTGATATGCACCCACCCCTCATATGTCTGTCCACTGCTGGGAGTCCTCTGCACTCACCCCTCATATTTCTCTGTCCACTGCTGGGAGTCCTCTGCACCCACCCCTCACATGTCTCTGTCCACTGCTGGCAGTGCTATGCACCCACCCCTCATATGTCTGGGCATTGCTGGGAGTGATCTTCACCCACCCCTCACATGTCTCTGGGCACTGCTGGTATTCCTCTGCACCACCCCTCACATGTCTCTGTCCACTGCTGGGAGTCCTCTGCACCCACCCCTCACATGTCTCTGTCCACTGCTGGGAGTCCTCTGCACCCACCCCTCACATGTGTCTGTCCACTGCTGGGAGTCCTCTGCACCCATCCCTCACATGTCTCTGTCCACTGCTGGGAGTGATATGCACCCACCCCTCATATGTCTGTCCACTGCTGGGAGTCCTCTGCACCCATCCCTCACATGTGTCTGTCCACTGCTGAGAGTCCTCTGCACCCACCCCTCACATGTCTCTGTCCACTGCTGGGAGTGATATGCACCCACCCCTCATATGTCTGGGCACTGCTGGGAGTGATCTGCACCCACCCCTCACATGTCTCTGGGCACTGCTGGTATTCCTCTGCACCCACCCCTCACATGTCTCTGTCCACTGCTGGGAGTCCTTGCACCCACCCCTCACATGTCTGTCCACTGCTGGGAGTCCTCTGCACCCACCCCTCACATGTGTCTGTCCACTGCTGGGAGTCCTCTGCACCCACCCCTCACATGTCTCTGTCCACTGCTGGGAGTCCTCTGCACCCACCTCACATGTCTCTGGCACTGCTGGGAATGATATGCACCCACCCCTCATATGTCTGTCCACTGCTGGGAGTCCTCTGCACCCACCCCTCACATGTCTCTGTCCACTGCTGGGAGTCCTCTGCACCCACCCTTCACGTGGGTCTGTCCACTGCTGGGAGTCCTCTGCACCCCCCCCTCACATGTCTCTGGCCACTGCTGGGAGTGATATGCACCCACCCCTCATATGTCTGGGCACTGTTGGGAGTCATCTGCACCCACCCCTCACATGTCTCTGGGTACTGCTGGTATTCCTCTGCACCCACCCCTCACATGTCTCTGTCCACTGCTGGGAGTCCTCTGCACCCACCCCTCACATGTCTCTGTCCACTGCTGGGAGTCCTCTGCACCTACCCCTCACATGTGTCTGTCCACTACTGGGAGTACTCTGCACCCCCCTCACATGTCTCTGGCCACTGCTGGGAGTGATATGCACCCACCCCTCATATGTCTGTCCACTGCTGGGAGTCCTCTGCACCCATCCCTCACATGTCTCTGTCCACTGCTGGGAGTGATATGCACCCACCCCTCATATGTCTGTCCACTGCTGGGAGTCCTCAGCACCCACCCCTCACATGTGTCTGTCCACTGCTGGGAGTCCTCTGCACCCACCTCTCACATGTCTCTGTCCACTGCTGGGAGTGATATGCACCCACCCCTCATATGTCTGGGCACTGCTGGGAGTGATCTGCACCCACCTCTCACATGTCACTGGGCACTGCTGGGAGTCCTCTGCACCCACCCCTCACATGTCTCTGTCCACTGCTGGGAGTCCTCTGCACCCACCCCTCACATGTCTCTGTCCACTGCTGGGAGTACTTTGCACCCACCCCTCACATGTCTCTGTCCACTGCTGGGAGTGATATGCACCCACCCCTCATATGTCTGTTCACTGCTGGGAGTCCTCTGCACCCTCCCCTCACATGTCTCTGTCCACTGCTGGGAGTAATATGCACCCACCTCTCATATGTCTGGGCACTGCTGGGAGTGATCTGCACCCACCCCTCACATGTCTCTGGGCACTGCTGGGAGTCCTCTGCACCCACACCTCACATGTCTCTGTCCACTGCTGGGAGTCCTTTGCACCCACCCCTCACATGTCTCTGTCCACTGCGAGTCCTCTGCACCCACCCCTCACATGTCTCTGTCCACTGCTGGGAGTCCTCTGCACCCACCCCTCACATGTGTCTGTCCACTGCTGGGAGTCCTCTGCACCCACCCCTCACATGTCTCTGTCCACTGCTGGGAGTGATATGCACCCACCCCCCATATGTCTGTCCACTGCTGGGAGTCCTCTTCACCCACCCCTCACATGTCTCTCTCCACTGCTGGGAGTGATATGCACCCACTCCTCATATGTCTGTCCACTGCTGGGAGTCCTCTGCACCCATCCCTCACATGTCTCTGTCCACTGCTGGGAGTCCTCTGCACCCACACTTCACATGTGTCTGTCCACTGCTGGGAGTCCTCTGCACCCCCCTCACATGTCTCTGGCCACTGCTGGGAGTGATATGCACCCACCCCTCATATGTCTGGGCCCTGTTGGGAGTCATCTGCACCCACACCTCACATGTCTCTGGGCACTGCTGGTATTCCTCTGCACCCACCCCTCACATGTCTCTGTCCACTGCTGGGAGTACTCTGCACCCACCCCTCACATGCCTCTGTCCACTGCTGGGAGTCCTCTGCACCTACCCCTCACATGTGTCTGTCCACTGCTGGGAGTCCTCTTCACCCCCCTCACATGTCTCTGGCCACTGCTGGGAGTGATATGCACCCACCCCTCATATGTCTGTCCACTGTTGGGAGTCCTCTTCACCCATCCCTCACATGTCTCTGTCCACTGCTGAGAGTGATATGCACCCACCCCTCACATGTCTCTGTCCACTGCTGGGAGTCCTCTGCACCCACCGCTCACATGTGTCTGTCCTCTGCTGGGAGTCCTCTGCACCCACCCGTCACATGTCTCTGTCCACTGCTGGGAGTGATATGCACCCACCCCTCATATGTCTGGGCACTGCTGGGAGTGATCTGCACTCACCCCTCACATGTCTCTGGTCACTGCTGTTATTCCTCTGCACCCACCCCTCACATGTCTCTGTCCACTGCTGGGAGTCCTCTGCACCCCCTCACATGTCTCTGGCCACTGCTGGGAGTGATATGCACCCACCCCTCATATGTCTGGGCCCTGTTGGGAGTCATCTGCACCCACACCTCACATGTCTCTGGGCACTGCTGGTATTCCTCTGCACCCACCCCTCACATGTCTCTGTCCACTGCTGGGAGTACTCTGCACCCACCCCTCACATGCCTCTGTCCACTGCTGGGAGTCCTCTGCACCTACCCCTCACATGTGTCTGTCCACTGCTGGGAGTCCTCTTCACCCCCCTCACATGTCTCTGGCCACTGCTGGGAGTGATATGCACCCACCCCTCATATGTCTGTCCACTGTTGGGAGTCCTCTTCACCCATCCCTCACATGTCTCTGTCCACTGCTGGGAGTGATATGCACCCACCCCTCACATGTCTCTGTCCACTGCTGGGAGTCCTCTGCACCCACCGCTCACATGTGTCTGTCCTCTGCTGGGAGTCCTCTGCACCCACCCGTCACATGTCTCTGTCCACTGCTGGGAGTGATATGCACCCACCCCTCATATGTCTGGGCACTGCTGGGAGTGATCTGCACTCACCCCTCACATGTCTCTGGTCACTGCTGTTATTCCTCTGCACCCACCCCTCACATGTCTCTGTCCACTGGTGGGAGTCCTCTGCACCCACCCCTCACATGTCTCTGTCCACTGCTGGGAGTCCTCTGCACCCACCCCTCACATCTGTCTGTCCACTGCTGGGAGTCCTCTGCACCCCCCCTCACATGTCTCTGGCCCCTGCTGGGAGTGATATGCACCCAACCCTCATATGTCTGTCCACTGCTGGGTGTCCTCTGCACCCACCCCTCACATGTCTCTGTCCACTGCTGGGAGTGATATGCACCCACCCCTCATATGTCTGTCCACTGCTGGGAGTCCTCTGCACACACCCCTCATATGTCTCTGGCCACTGCTGGGAGTCCTCTGCACCCACCCCTCACATGTGTCTGTCCACTGCTGGGAGTCCTCTGCACCCACCCCTCACATGTCTCTGTCCACTGCTGGGAGTGATATGCACCCACCCATCATATGTCTGGGCATTGCTGGGAGTGATCTTCACCCACCCCTCACATGTCTCCGGGCACTGCTGGTATTCCTCTGCACCCACCCCTCACATGTCTCTGTCCACTGCACCCACCCCTCACATGTCTCTGTCCACTGCTGGGAGTCCTCTGCACCCACCCCTCACATCTGTCTGTCCACTGCTGGGAGTCCTCTGCACCCCCCCCTCACATGTCTCTGGCCCCTGCTGGGAGTGATATGCACCCAACCCTCATATGTCTGTCCACTGCTGGGAGTCCTCTGCACCCACCCCTCACATGTCTCTGTCCACTGCTGGGAGTGATATGCACCCACCCCTCATATGTCTGTCCACTGCTGGGAGTCCTCTGCACCCACCCCTCACATGTCTCTGACCACTGCTGGTAGTCCTCTACACCCACCCCTCAAATGTGTCTGTCCACTGCTGGGAGTCCTCTGCACCCACCCCTCACATGTCTCTGTCCACTGCTGGGAGTGATATGCACCCACCCCTCATATGTCTGGTGTTGGACAGGCCACACGAAGGGCTTGCTCCCTCCCCGCACGACAGGGCCCGAGCTCCGGCCCACCAGGCATAACCCACGAAAAGCACCCGTACCCCGTCTCCCGACGGATCTTCTGCCCTCGGACCTCTACTCATCACGGGGCCCAGCCCCACCGGCTTCCCCGGCCGGTTCAAGCCGCCATCTTGGGCCCTGCACCACGAGGCCGCGTGGCCTCGCCCCGACCCTAACCCCGGGCCTGACCGGCCCCGACATCCCGGCACCACCATCCACCCAGGAGGTGAGCGGACCACTTGGCAGGTCAATGGGAGGACGAAGTGTCAAGAGCTCTTCCCCCGCCAGGTGCCGATCGCCCCCAGCTCCCCCGGGCGCTGGCTCCACCCCCTGCTGGGTGTCTGGACACCTCCATCCCGGGCCCTCCGACCTCCAAGTGCGAGGGTCCGGACATCAAAGAGCGCCTGCCCTATAACTGGGGCAACTCCGGAGCAGGAAGGCAGTTGTATCCTGGAGTCGAGAGACACCGAGAGAACTCAGCCTTGACGGACTACTGGCGCTGCCGTAGCCCGCTCTTGTGAACCATCGTCCTGCCTGCTGGCGCTGCCGCGGCCTTCTACAACATCCATCCTCGTCGGGACCTGCTGGCGCTGCCGCGGCCCGTTGTAACGACCATCCTCGTCGGGACCTGCTGGCGCCGCCGCGGCCCGTTGTAACGACCATCCTCACCGGGACCTGCTGGCGCTGCCGCGGACCGTACATCGACCATCGTTCCGGGACCTGCTGGCGCTGCCGCGGCCCGCACCAACTAAGCTCGAGGATTGTGAGCTAATCATCATCTCATCCAAACTACCTGACTGGTAGACAGACTGTCCCGCTACCCCTTACCCTGCTTTGAGAGACTTGAATCGAGGGGACCCCTGAGTCCAGACCTCCTTGTACCATTCAACCGTACCTTAAGAAGTGCTTATAAAGAACACTGAACCTTATCCGTGTGTGGTATCTGTCTGTGGGGGGGAAGTTACTTATCTGTACGATCGCTGGAGACGGCTCTCCCCGGAGACCTCTCCTCCTGACCCCGGCCGACCCTCCCGGTCCGTCTATCCTTTCTAACATCTGGGCACTGCTGGGAGTGATCTGCATCCACCCCTCACATGTCTCTGGGCACTGCTGGTATTCCTCTGCACCCACCCCTCACATG
Source organism: Triturus cristatus (assembly GCF_964204655.1). Lineage (NCBI taxonomy): Eukaryota > Metazoa > Chordata > Amphibia > Caudata > Salamandridae > Triturus > Triturus cristatus. The sequence goes on along the minus strand of NC_140579.1, from coordinate 276,023,436 downwards.
TCTCTGTCCACTGCTGGGTGTCCTCTGCACCCACCCCTCACATGTCTCTGTCCACTGCTGGGAGTCCTCTTCACCCACCCCTCAAATGTGTCTGTCCACTGCTGGGAGTCCTCTGCACCCCCCCTCACATGTCTCTGGCCACTGCTGGGAGTGATATGCACCCACCCCTCATATGTCTGTCCACTGCTGGGAGTCCTCTGCACCCACCCCTCACATGTCTCTGTCCACTGCTGGGAGTCCTCTGCACCCACCCCTCACATGTGTCTGTCCACTGCTGGGAGTCCTCTGCACCCACCCCTCACATGTCTCTGTCCACTGCTGGGAGTCCTCTGCACCCACCCCTCACATGTCTCTGTCCACTGCTGGGAGTCCTCTGCACCCACCCCTCACATGTCTCTGTCCACTGCTGGGAGTCCTCTGCACCCACCCCTCACATGTGTCTGTCCACTGCTGGGAGTCCTCTGCACCCACCCCTCACATGTCTCTGTCCACTGCTGGGAGTGATATGCACCCACCCCTCATATGTCTGTCCACTGCTGGGAGTCCTCTGCACCCACCCCTCACATGTCTCTGTCCACTGCTGGGAGTGATATGCACCCACCCCTCTTATGTCTGTCCACTGCTGGGAGTCCTCTGCACCCATCCCTCACATGTCTCTGTCCACTGCTGGGAGTCCTCTGCACCCACCCCTCACATGTGTCTGCCCACTGCTGGGAGTCCTCTACACCCACCCCTCACATGTCTCTGTCTACTGCTGGGAGTGATATGCACCCTCCCCTCATATGTCTGGGCACTGCTGGGAGTGATCTGCACCCACCCCTCACATGTCTCTGGGCACTGCTGGTATTCCTCTGCCCCCACCCCTCACATGTCTCTGTCCACTGCTGGGAGTCCTCTGCACCCACCCTCACATGTCTCTGTCCACTGCTGGGAGTCCTCTGCACCCACCCCTCACATGTCTCTGTCCACTTCTGGGAGTGATATGCACCCACCCCTCATATGTCTGGGCACTGCTGGGAGTGATCTGCACCCACCCCTGACATGTCTCTGGGCACTGCTGGTATTCCTCTGCACCCACCCCTCATATGTCTCTGTCGACTGCTGGGAGTCCTCTGCACCCACCCCTCACATGTCTCTGTCCACTGCTGGGAGTCCTCTGCACCCACCCCTCACATGTCTCTGTCCACTGCTGGGAGTCCTCTGCACCCACCCCTCACATGTGTCTGTCCACTGCTGGGAGTCCTCTGCACCCACCCCTCACATGTCTCTGTCCACTGCTGGGAGTGATATGCACCCACCCCTCATATGTCTGTCCACTGCTGGGAGTCCTCTGCACCCACCCCTCACATGTCTCTGTCCACTGCTGGGAGTGATATGCACCCACCCCTCTTATGTCTGTCCACTGCTGGGAGTCCTCTGCACCCATCCCTCACATGTCTCTGTCCACTGCTGGGAGTCCTCTGCACCCACCCCTCACATGTGTCTGCCCACTGCTGGGAGTCCTCTACACCCACCCCTCACATGTCTCTGTCTACTGCTGGGAGTGATATGCACCCTCCCCTCATATGTCTGGGCACTGCTGGGAGTGATCTGCACCCACCCCTCACATGTCTCTGGGCACTGCTGGTATTCCTCTGCCCCCACCCCTCACATGTCTCTGTCCACTGCTGGGAGTCCTCTGCACCCACCCTCACATGTCTCTGTCCACTGCTGGGAGTCCTCTGCACCCACCCCTCACATGTCTCTGTCCACTTCTGGGAGTGATATGCACCCACCCCTCATATGTCTGGGCACTGCTGGGAGTGATCTGCACCCACCCCTGACATGTCTCTGGGCACTGCTGGTATTCCTCTGCACCCACCCCTCATATGTCTCTGTCGACTGCTGGGAGTCCTCTGCACCCACCCCTCACATGTCTCTGTCCCCTGCTGGGAGTCCTCTGCACCCATCCCTCACATGTCTCTGTCCAGTGCTGGGAGTCCTCTGCACCCACCCCTCACATGTGTCTGTCCACTGCTGGGAGTCCTCTGCACCCACCCCTCACATGTCTCTGTCCACTGCTGGGAGTGATATGCACCCACCCCATATATGTCTGTCCACTGCTGGGAGTCCTGTGCACCCACGCCTCACATGTCTCTGTCCACTGCTGGGAGTGATATGCACCCACCCCTCATATGTCTGTCTACTGCTGGGAGTGATCTTCACCCACCCCTCACATGTCTCCGGGCACTGCTGGTATTCCTCTGCACCCACCCCTCACATGTCTCTGTCCACTGCACCCACCCCTCACATGTCTCTGTCCACTGCTGGGAGTCCTCTGCACCCACCCCTCACATGTGTCTGTCCACTGCTGGGAGTCCTCTGCACCCACCCCTCACATGTCTCTGTTCTCTGCTGGGAGTGATATGCACCCACCCCTCATATGTCTGTCCACTGCTGGGAGTCCTCTGCACCCACCCCTCACATGTCTCTGACCACTGCTGGGAGTCCTCTACACCCACCCCTCAAATGTGTCTGTCCACTGCTGGGAGTCCTCTGCACCCACCCCTCACATGTCTCTGTCCACTGCTGGGAGTGATATGCACCCACCCCTCATATGTCTGGGCACTGCTGGGAGTGATCTGCATCCACCCCTCACATGTCTCTGGGCACTGCTGGTATTCCTCTGCACCCACCCCTCACATGTCTCTGTCCACTGCTGGGTGTCCTCTGCACCCACCCCTCACATGTCTCTGTCCACTGCTGGGAGTCCTCTTCACCCACCCCTCAAATGTGTCTGTCCACTGCTGGGAGTCCTCTGCACCCCCCCTCACATGTCTCTGGCCACTGCTGGGAGTGATATGCACCCACCCCTCATATGTCTGTCCACTGCTGGGAGTCCTCTGCACCCACCCCTCACATGTCTCTGTCCACTGCTGGGAGTCCTCTGCACCCACCCCTCACATGTTTCTGTCCACTGCTGGGAGTCCTCTGCACCCACCCCTCACATGTCTCTGTCCACTGCTGGGAGTCCTCTGCACCCACCCCTCACATGTCTCTGTCCACTGTTGGGAGTCCTCTGCACCCACCCCTCACATGTCTCTGTCCACTGCTGGGAGTCCTCTGCACCCACCCCTCACATGTGTCTGTCCACTGCTGGGAGTCCTCTGCACCCACCCCTCACATGTCTCTGTCCACTGCTGGGAGTGATATGCACCCACCCCTCATATGTCTGTCCACTGCTGGGAGTCCTCTGCACCCACCCCTCACATGTCTCTGTCCACTGCTGGGAGTGATATGCACCCACCCCTCTTATGTCTGTCCACTGCTGGGAGTCCTCTGCACCCATCCCTCACATGTCTCTGTCCACTGCTGGGAGTCCTCTGCACCCACCCCTCACATGTGTCTGCCCACTGCTGGGAGTCCTCTACACCCACCCCTCACATGTCTCTGTCTACTGCTGGGAGTGATATGCACCCTCCCCTCATATGTCTGGGCACTGCTGGGAGTGATCTGCACCCACCCCTCACATGTCTCTGGGCACTGCTGGTATTCCTCTGCCCCCACCCCTCACATGTCTCTGTCCACTGCTGGGAGTCCTCTGCACCCACCCCTCACATGTCTCTGTCCACTGCTGGGAGTCCTCTGCACCCACCCCTCACATGTCTCTGTCCACTTCTGGGAGTGATATGCACCCACCCCTCATATGTCTGGGCACTGCTGGGAGTGATCTGCACCCACCCCTGACATGTCTCTGGGCACTGCTGGTATTCCTCTGCACCCACCCCTCATATGTCTCTGTCGACTGCTGGGAGTCCTCTGCACCCACCCCTCACATGTCTCTGTCCCCTGCTGGGAGTCCTCTGCACCCATCCCTCACATGTCTCTGTCCACTGCTGGGAGTCCTCTGCACCCACCCCTCACATGTGTCTGTCCACTGCTGGGAGTCCTCTGCACCCACCCCTCACATGGCTCTGTCCACTGCTGGGAGTGATATGCACCCACCCCATATATGTCTGTCCACTGCTGGGAGTCCTGTGCACCCACGCCTCACATGTCTCTGTCCACTGCTGGGAGTGATATGCACCCACCCCTCATATGTCTGTCTACTGCTGGGAGTCCTCTGCACCCACCCCTCACATGTGTCTGTTCACTGCTGGGAGTCCTCTGCACCCACCCCTCACATGTCTCTGTCCACTGCTGGGAGTGATCTGCACCCACCCCTCACATGTCTCTGGGCACTGCTGGTATTCCTCTGCACCCACCCCTCACATTGTCTCTGTCCACTGCTGGGAGTCCTCTGCACCCACCCCTCACATGTCTCTGTCCACTGCTGGGAGTCCTCTGCACCCACCCCTCACACGTCTCTGTCCACTGCTGGGAGTCCTCTGCACCCACCCCTCACATGTGTCTGTCCACTGCTGGGAGTCCTCTGCACCCACCCCTCACATGTCTCTGTCCACTGCTGGGAGTGATATGCACCCATCCCTCATATGTCTGGGCACTGCTGGGAGTGATCTGCACCCACCCCTCACATGTCTCTGGGCACTGCTGGTAGTCCTCTGCACCCACCCATCACATGTCTCTGTCCACTGCTGGGAGTCCTCGGCACCCATCCCTCACATGTTTCTGTCCACTGCTGAGAGTCCTCTGCACCCACCCCTCACATGTGTCTGTCCACTCCTGGGAGTCCTCGGCACCCACCCCTCACATGTCTCTGTCCACTGCTGGGAGTGATATGCACCCACCCCTCATATGTCCGTCCACTGCTGGGAGTCCTCTGCACCCACCCCTCACATGTCTCTGTCCACTGCTGGGAGTGATATGCACCCACCCCTCATATGTCTGTCCACTGCTGGGAGTCCTCTGCACCCACCCCTCACATGTCTCTGTCCACTGCTGGGAGTCCTCTGCACCCACCCCTCACATGTGTCTGTCCACTGCTGGGAGTCCTCTGCACCCCCCCCCTCACATGTCTCTTGCCACTGCTGGGAGTGATATGCACCCACCCCTCATATGTCTGTCCACTGCTGGGAGTCCTCTGCACCCACCCCTCACATGTGTCTGTCCACTGATGGGAGTGATATGCACCCACCCCTCATATGTCTGTCCACTGCTGGGAGTCCTCTGCACCCACCCCTCACATGTCTCTGTCCACTTCTGGGAGTCCTCTGCACCCACCCCTCACATGTGTCTGTCCACTGCTGGGAGTCCTCTGCACCCACCCCTCACATGTCTCTGTACACTGCTGGGAGTGATATGCACCCACCCCTCATATGTCTGTCCACTGCTGGGAGTCCTCTGCACCCACCCCTCACATGTCTCTGTCCACTGCTGGGAGTGATATGCACCCACCCCTCATATGTCTGTCCACTGCTGGGAGTCCTCTGCACCCATCCCTCACATGTCTCTGTCCACTGCTGGGAGTCCTCTGCACCCACACCTCACATGTGTCTGCCCACTGCTGGGAGTCCTCTGCACCCACCCCTCACATGTCTCTGTCTACTGCTGGGAGTGATATGCACCCTCCCCTCATATGTCTGGGCACTGCTGGGAGTGATCTGCACCCACCCCTCACATGTCTCTGGGCACTGCTGGTATTCCTCTGCCCCCACCCCTCACATGTCTCTGTCCACTGCTGGGAGTCCTCTGCACCCACCCCTCACATGTCTCTGTCCACTGCTGGGAGTCCTCTGCACCCACCCCTCACATGTCTCTGTCCACTTCTGGGAGTGATATGCACCCACCCCTCATATGTCTGGGCACTGCTGGGAGTGATCTGCACCCACCCCTCACATGTCTCTGGGCACTGCTGGTATTCCTCTGCACCCACCCCTAATATGTCTCTGTCGACTGCTGGGAGTCCTCTGCACCCACCCCTCACATGTCTCTGTCCCCTGCTGGGAGTCCTCTGCACCCATCCCTCACATGTCTCTGTCCACTGCTGGGAGTCCTCTGCACCCACCCCTCACATGTGTCTGTCCACTGCTGGGAGTCCTCTGCACCCACCCCTCACATGTCTCTGTCCACTGCTGGGAGTGATATGCACCCACCCCTCATATGTCTGTCCACTGCTGGGAGTCCTGTGCACCCACGCCTCACATGTCTCTGTCCACTGCTGGGAGTGATATGCACCCACCCCTCATATGTCTGTTGTTAGACCTGGCACCTTGGCGTGAGTCTCCCTTCCTCTTTTTGTCGCTGTGCCTCATGTGTTTTTATGGTGTTGGCCGCTCAGCGCGCTGTGCCACTGCCAACCAGTGTCGCGGTGCGAGTGCTCCCTATGTAAATTGTATATGTTGGTTGGATTCCATGATTGGATTGTTTGATTTACTGTCAGACCCCAGTAAAGTGCGCCGGGGGCGCCCGGGCATGTAAATGCGAACACCGCTGGTGGGCTTGCAGCACTGGTTGTGCCACCCACAGAAGCGGCCGGTAAAATATGTCTGAGGTCTGCCATCGCAGAACCTGCGTGCAGTCTGGTGCTGACATGCTGACCGGCAAGTGCCCACACTTGCCAGTCCCTAAAACCTTCCCTTAGCTGCATGTTAGTCACCCCTCTGGTAGGCCCACGGGCAGGGTGCGTTGTAAGCCTAAGGTAGGACAAGCCAGGATGTGTGGCATGTCCTAGTAGTGAATTACCGCCATCTTGTTGTTCACTACTGCAAGGCTACCCTGTTCTCATAGGCCAGTATGGGCGGCCTGGATTATTACACCCTATGATCCTAACCGACCCAGGGAACATGGTAGAAGATCGAGTTTAGTATGCCTGAACTCGGAATAATAAGGTACATCTTTTCGCAAGGTTTATTTTAATATTCCGGGTTTGCAAATGCCGCTTTTAGAAAGTTGGCCTTTGCTTGCCTAAACCTTTCAGCCGCCTCTGCGTGATGTGTATCTGATGTCTGGCTGGTATGAGTGACAGGGCTGGGGGAACCCAGATGGGCAGGGCTAGGTAGCCTGGTAATGAATAGGACGATCAACAGGTAGATGGGTGGGAGGAGTGCTCCTAGGCTCTGAATAGGACAGTGCTCTGCTACCTCAATGCCGGCTCCGCCCCCTGTGGAGCGTCTGATGACTCTGCCCTGCACTCTGAAAGAAGAAGCCTGCATCGCGTAAACAAAGTGCTCAGAAACCGGACAGAACTAGGCAAGGGCCCCCCTGGCCTGGGAGAACAAAAGATTTGCTGTATAAATGGAGGAGCCCTGCTCCTGAGAAACTAGATCCGCTTTTGACCAAGAAGAATCTCTGCCTGAGGAGGAGGCACCGGGAAAGCTGTAGGAGGAAGACTGTCCCTATCCTGGGGGATTGGCCTGCAGTGGTGACCTTGCTGCCAAAGGAGAGAAGAGAAACTGTTGCTGAAGACTTTCACTTTACTTTTACTTTCAAGACTTGTGCTTTTCCAAAACGATCTCCAAGGGCTTGGAACTGAGCTTGCCCCCTGAACTGAGCCCCAGGACCATTGGGCTCTACCTGATCTTCACTCGCCTGCTGCTGGACTGTGGTGTCCTTTCCCTCGCCGGAGCTGTGACCCTCGTGCCCCAGTCCCTCCTTGAGCCGTGACCAGGACTGCTTAGCCGCCCCCGCCTTGGAAAGAGCCTCGCTTGATCGGAGCCGCTCCCCCTACGCTGTGCTGGGCTGCCCCGTCACCTCGCTCGTTGGAGGCTCGCTGTGCACCTTCACCCTCCCGCCGGAATCGGCGTTTGTGAGCATCTCCAAGCCTCGGACGGCCCGGACGTATCTGCGTGCCCGGCTGCCCCGCTTTGTTCACCCGCCACCTGCAACACCCCGCTCTTGTCGTGAGCCTGAAGAGCAGACCCCCATCGTGAAGTGTGGGAGCCTCGGACGCCGCCTCGCCCTTCTGTCGAAGGGCCGCTGAAATCCCGCACCCGCCTTTGCGTCAAGAAACAAGGTACTGTACTCACGAACTCGACCGCGAGCTCGCATCGGATCCAGGGTCCGCAACGTTCTTATTTCCCTGTCATCTACTGTGTGCTTCCTGGGCGCTGCCTCAGCCCAAAGTGCGCTGAGGCCTACAGTTACCTTGTGCCCGCCTAAAGAACTTTCCGTAAAACAAAGAGAACTTTACCGTATTTCCAAGAATTGTGGCCCCATCAGTTCAACGTTACTGGGCCTTGTATTTGAATCTGCTGAATCTACATAAAAGCTTATTTTTATATACTTCCTGATTGGTGTCCGTTTGTGGTGCATGCAAGGGGTTTACTGTATGTGTAATTGCATTTGCTTAACCGTGTACGCCTGAGACTTAGCCTAGACTGCTCGCGCCACGCACCTAGAGGGTGAGCAGGGGTTATTCTGGGGAGTCATCCTTCGCCCTGACAAGAAGTAAAGGGTCCCTGCTTGTTGTGGGTTCACACCTGCGTCAACCGGAGCCCCCTCATTTCTAACATTGGTGGCAGCGGTGAGGATTTACGGATTTGCATTTGCGGTTTGCGTATAGTGAACCACTGATCACCACGTAGTGAGAGCAGACCAGTAACACAGCCACAAGACTAGAATTTGTTTTTGTTTTGCCAAGAATCTCCGTTGTTAGAACCATGCCTGGTTCACTTCCCGCCGGAAGGGCAGCTTCTATAATCTCTGGATTTGAGGACATAGATTGGGAAGAAAGCGCACTTCGGAATTATAGCAATGAAGAATTGAAAGGTTTTTGCTCCAAGTTCAGAATTGCCCAAACTGGATTGAAAAACAAGACCCAATTCGTGAAGGCGCTGAGGGCCTGGTATGAGTCAAAGGCACCAGAGAATCAGGTGGAAGTGGTTCCACCAGAAAGTGTCCATGAGTTTGGCCGAGGCCTGTCGCCAGAAGAGTTGGCAGACAGGGCAGCAACCCGGGCACACGAGGTGGAGATGGCAAAACTTCATGGGCAGATGGATATGGAAAAACAAAGACTAGCCATGGAAGAAAAGAAACTACAATTAGAGCATGACATGAAGCTGAGGGAGCTGGAGCTGAAAGCAAAAAGTTTGGAGCTTAATCCCTCTGGTGGCAGCACACCGCCAGTACCGGCGGAACCAAGAGTTTATATTCCCAAGGATGTGGTAAAGGAGTTCTTCAAGAATGACGACATCGGGCAGTGGTTCAGAGCCTACGAGGTAGCCATGTCTTCCCACCGGGTCCCTGAGAAAGATTGGGGAGCGGGGTTGTGGGGACAGTTCCTGAGTGAAGGGCGGGACACACTGTTAGATTTACCTACTGATGTTCATAATTCTTATGCCCATATGAAGGAAGCATTGATGGCTAGGTATGGGTTGACCCCTGAGTTATATAGACAGAGGTTTAGGGGTTGCACTAAGATTCCCAATAGTACGTATGTGGAGTATGTGACTTTCTTTTGCAGAGCGCTGGATGGTTGGGTAAAGGGTAGTAAGGTAAATGATTATCAAGGGCTTCTTGATTTAGTGGCATGGGAGCACTTGTCCAGTAATTGTTTTCCTGAGCTACGCCAGCACCTGATCGATAGTAGGCTGACTAACCCTAGGAAGCTTGCTGAGGAGGCGGACCGCTGGGTCAGTACCAGGGTCCACAAGGGTACCGTGGGGGATTCCGCCAAAGGTGGGCAGGGTCCCCAGCAGAAGAGTGGGGGGGACAGGGGTAAACAGAAGCAGTTCCAAAAAGGGCCCCAACATAGTCCCCAAGGGAACCAAGGGAAGGGTTCTCAGCCTCCCCCACCCCAGAAACCGACCGGGGCCCCGACAGGTCCTCCTGTTCAAAAGGGGCCCGTAAGATGTTACAGGTGTAACAATTTGGGGCATTTTGCCTCTGATGTAAAGTGTCCATTGTTTGGTAAACCAGCGCCCACTGGTGCTCCACCCCGGCAGGTGACTAGTGTAGCCTTGGGGGAGGAGAGGGATGTCCAAGGTGGGTGGGGTCCCGCAGAGATGTCCCTGGTCTCGCTAGGAGACCGTGAAGTGGTCCCTCCAACCCAGCTGCCTGAGAACACTAAGAAGTACAGGCAGTGGGTGACCATAAATGGCCATAGAGTGGAAGCTCTTAGGGATACAGGAGCCAGTGTGACAGCTGTCAGGTGTCACCTGGTGTCTCAGGAGCAGGTGGTCCCCAACGCATTCTATCCCGTTGTTGCCGCTGACAACACAGAGAGACACTGCAAGGTGGCTCAGGTTCCCTTTGAGTGGGGGGGGGTCTCTGATACTCTTCAGGTAGCTGTGAGGCCCGCCATGCCTGTAGACTGTTTGTTAGGGAACGATTTGGAGAGCTCACCTTGGGCTAAGGTGGAGCGGAGTGCTCACCTGGAGATGTTGGGTATGCCGGATTGGGCGTGTGTCACCACACGGTCCATGGCAGCCAGTAGAGGTACTCAAGAGGTCCTGGAGCCTGAGAGGGAGGCCCAGGAACCGGCCTCAGAGAGAAGGAGCAAGGGGCGCGGGAAGCCAGCCCCTGAAGTTCCCACGGTCCAGGAGGAAGCAGACCTTGAGGGGGATGCCCTGGAGCCTACAGGGGAGCAGATAGCTGAACTGGGAGACCTGCCGGAGCTGACCCATTGGCAGCAGGAAGGGGGTCCCACCAGGGAGGACTTTTGCAAGGCACAGAAGGAGTGCCCTTCTCTCGTGGGTATGCGGCAGCAGGCGGCAGACCAGGCCGCAGGTGATCAGTCAGGATCACATTTCGTTTACTGGGAGAACGACCTCCTATATACAGAGCCTAAGGTTGCTGAGCCTGGGTCAGCCCGTGCGCTGGTGGTACCCCAGGACTTCAGAGCCTTCCTACTGGGGCTGGCTCACGATGTGCCATTGGCAGGGCATTTGGGGCAGGACAAGACCTTTGAAAGGCTTGTCACCCACTTTTATTGGCCTCAAATGCGCAGGAGTTCAGATACTCACTGCAGGACATGCCAGACTTGCCAGGCAAGTGGAAAGAGTGGAAGGAAGCAGAAGGCTCCACTCCAGCCATTCCCTGTGGTCGGTACCCCATTCCAGCGAGTGGGGATTGACATTGTAGGGCCACTGGACCCCAGGGCAGCGATGGGCAATAGGTTCATCCTGGTCCTGGTGGACCATGCCACCCGGTACCCGGAAGCCATTCCTCTAAGGACAGTGACGGCCCCCGTGGTGGGACGGGCACTGATGGGAATTTTCTCCCGAGTGGGATTCCCTCTAGAAGTGGTGTCTGACCGAGGTACCAATTTCATGTCCAAGTACATGAAATCTCTTTGGCAAGAGTGTGGTGTAACCTACAAGTTCACCACCCCTTACCACCCCCAAGGAAACGGGTTGGTTGAGAGATTCAACCGAACCCTCAAAGGCATGATAATGGGCCTGGAAGGAGCCATGAGGCGTAAGTGGGACGTCCTCTTACCATGCCTTCTCTTCGCTTACCGTGAGGTGCCACAGAAGTCTCTGGGGTTCAGTCCCTTTGAGCTTCTGTATGGTCACCCAGTCAGAGGACCTCTAAGTCTGGTCAAAGAAGGCTGGGAGCAATCTCCCAGGAAACCTCCCCAGAATGTATATAGTTACATGCTGGCCTTCAGGAATCAGACTAGGCGATTCAGGCAACTTGCTGAGGCAAATCTGGAAGCCAGCCAGGAGGAGATGAAGCGGTGGTACGACCAGAACGCCACTCTGGTAGAGCTTCAGCCTGGGCAGAAAGTATGGGTCTTGGCCCCCGTGGAGCCGTGTGCGCTCCAGGATAAGTGGACCGGTCCCTTTGAGGTGGTGGAGCGCAAGAGTCCTGTTACCTACGTGGTGGACCTAAAGTCTCCTAGGAACCCCTTTAGGGTCCTACACGTCAACCGCCTCAAGCCCCACTTGGAGAGGTCCCAAGTGGGCATGCTCTTGGCAACAGATGCTGGAATGGAAGAGGAGACAGAACCTCTTCCTGACCTCCTGTCAGCCAAGGAGCAAGATGGGTCAGTGGATGGTGTCATCCTCTCTTCCACCCTGACCCCTGAGCAACAGAATGATTGTCGCCAGTTGCTGGGACAATTTTCTGACCTGTTTTCCCTGGTCCCTGGTGTCACTGATTGGTGCGTCCATGATGTGGACACTGGGGATAGTCCACCTGTGCGGCACAAGGCCTACAGGATGACTGACAGGGTGAGGACATGCATCAAGGAGGAGGTCTCCAAGATGTTTGCACTCGGGGTAATTGAGTCTTCTAGCAGTCCTTGGGCCAGCCCCGTGGTCTTGGTCCCAAAAGCTGCAGCGCCGGGAGCCACACCCGAACTCCGGTTCTGTGTGGACTACAGAGGACTCAATTCGGTCACTAGGACCGACGCACACCCCATCCCCAGAGCTGATGAGCTCATCGATCGGCTAGGGGCTGCCAACTACCTCAGCACGTTTGATTTAACGTCTGGGTATTGGCAGATCGCCTTGACCGAGGGGGCCAAAGAGAGGTCAGCATTTTCCACCCCAGATGGGCACTACCAGTTCCGGGTTATGCCATTTGGGATGAAGAATGCCCCTGCCACCTTCCAGAGATTGGTCAACCAGGTGTTGGCTGGGCTGGATTCGTTCAGTGCAGCCTACCTGGATGACATCGCAGTGTTCAGCTCCACTTGGGAGGAACACTTGCGTCACCTCTGGGAAGTGTTGATGGCGCTGCGCAAGGCAGGCCTCACGATCAAGGCGAGTAAGTGCCAGATCGGGCAGGGTTCCGTGGTGTACTTGGGACACCAAGTTGGGAGTGGCCAGGTGGCACCCCTTCAGCCCAAGATAGAAACCATCCTGAATTGGGAGGCGCCCAAAACCCAGACGGAGGTGAGAGCCTTCCTAGGTCTCACCGGGTACTACAGGAGGTTTGTCAAGGGGTATGGCAACATGGTTGCCCCCTTGACCGCGCTGACTTCGAAGAAGCAGCCCAGGAAAGTGATCTGGACTGACACCTGTCAGAAAGCTTTTGAGGCCTTGAAAACTGCTATGTGCACGGCGCCCGTGCTCTTGGCTCCCAACTTCTCCAAAGAGTTTATCGTTCAGACAGACGCTTCAGAGCATGGTGTGGGGGCTGTTCTTTCACAGATTAATGAGGAGGGCCTAGATCAACCCGTAGCCTTTCTTAGCAGGAGGTTACTTCCACGGGAACAAAGGTGGAGTGCTATTGAGCGTGAGGCATTTGCTGTGGTCTGGGCGCTGAAGAAGCTAAGACCCTACTTGTTTGGGTCTCACTTCCGGGTTCAGACGGACCACAGGCCCCTCAGATGGTTGATGCATATGAGGGGTGAGAATCCAAAGCTGTTGAGGTGGTCCATTTCCCTAAAGGGTATGGATTTCACGGTGGAACATCGCCCTGGTACAGATCACACCAATGCTGACGGTCTGTCCAGATTTTTCCGCCTTAGTGATGAGGAACTCCCTGGGGTAGGGTAGTTCTCCCCACTTTTCAGCTGGAGGGGACACGTGTTAGACCTGGCACCTTGGCGTGAGTCTCCCTTTCTCTTTTTGTCGCTGTGCCTCATGTGTTTTTATGGTGTTGGCCGCTCAGCGCGCTGTGCCACTGCCAACCAGTGTCGCGGTGCGAGTGCTCCCTATGTAAATTGTATATGTTGGTTGGATTCCATGATTGGATTGTTTGATTTACTGTCAGACCCCAGTAAAGTGCGCCGGGGGCGCCCGGGCATGTAAATGCGAACACCGCTGGTGGGCTTGCAGCACTGGTTGTGCCACCCACAGAAGCGGCCGGTAAAATATGTCTGAGGTCTGCCATCGCAGAACCTGCGTGCAGTCTGGTGCTGACATGCTGACCGGCAAGTGCCCACACTTGCCAGTCCCTAAAACCTTCCCTTAGCTGCATGTTAGTCACCCCTCTGGTAGGCCCACGGGCAGGGTGCGTTGTAAGCCTAAGGTAGGACAAGCCCGGATGCGTGGCATGTCCTAGTAGTGAATTACCGCCATCTTGTTGTTCACTACTGCAAGGCTACCCTGTTCTCATAGGCCAGTATGGGCGGCCTGGATTATTACACCCTATGATCCTAACCGACCCAGGGAACATGGTAGAAGATCGAGTTTAGTATGCCTGAACTCGGAATAATAAGGTACATCTTTTCGCAAGGTTTATTTTAATATTCCGGGTTTGCAAATGCCGCTTTTAGAAAGTTGGCCTTTGCTTGCCTAAACCTTTCAGCCGCCTCTGCGTGATGTGTATCTGATGTCTGGCTGGTATGAGTGACAGGGCTGGGGGAACCCAGATGGGCAGGGCTAGGTAGCCTGGTAATGAATAGGACGATCGACAGGTAGATGGGTGGGAGGAGTGCTCCTAGGCTCTGAATAGGACAGTGCTCTGCTACCTCAATGCCGGCTCCGCCCCCTGTGGAGCGTCTGATGACTCTGCCCTGCACTCTGAAAGAAGAAGCCTGCATCGCGTAAACAAAGTGCTCAGAAACCGGACTGAACTAGGCAAGGGCCCCCCTGGCCTGGGAGAACAAAAGATTTGCTGTATAAATGGAGGAGCCCTGCTCCTGAGAAACTAGATCCGCTTTTGACCAAGAAGAATCTCTGCCTGAGGAGGAGGCACCGGGAAAGCTGTAGGAGGAAGACTGTCCCTATCCTGGGGGATTGGCCTGCAGTGGTGACCTTGCTGCCAAAGGAGAGAAGAGAAACTGTTGCTGAAGACTTTCACTTTACTTTTACTTTCAAGACTTGTGCTTTTCCAAAACGATCTCCAAGGGCTTGGAACTGAGCTTGCCCCCTGAACTGAGCCCCAGGACCATTGGGCTCTACCTGATCTTCACTCGCCTGCTGCTGGACTGTGGTGTCCTTTCCCTCACCGGAGCTGTGACCCTCGTGCCCCAGTCCCTCCTTGAGCCGTGACCAGGACTGCTTAGCCGCCCCCGCCTTGGGAAGAGCCTCGCTTGATCGGAGCCGCTCCCCCTACGCTGTGCTGGGCTGCCCCGTCACCTCGCTCGTTGGAGGCTCGCTGTGCACCTTCACCCTCCCGCCGGAATCGGTGTTTGTGAGCATCTCCAAGCCTCAGACGGCCCGGACGTATCTGCGTGCCCGGCTGCCCCGCTTTGTTCACCCGCCACCTGCAACACCCCGCTCTTGTCGTGAGCCTGAAGATCAGACCCCCATCGTGAAGTGTGGGAGCCTCGGACGCCGCCTCGCCCTTCTGTCGAAGGGCCGCTGAAATCCCGCACCCGCCTTTGCGTCAAGAAACAAGGTACTGTACTCACGAACTCGACCGCGAGCTCGCATCGGATCCAGGGTCCGCAACGTTCTTATTTCCCTGTCATCTGCTGTGTGCTTCCTGGGCGCTGCCTCAGCCCAAAGTGCGCTGAGGCCTACAGTTACCTTGTGCCCGCCTAAAGAACTTTCCGTAAAACAAAGAGAACTTTACCGTATTTCCAAGAATTGTGGCCCCATCAGTTCAACGTTACTGGGCCTTGTATTTGAATCTGCTGAATCTACATAAAAGCTTATTTTTATATACTTCCTGATTGGTGTCCGTTTGTGGTGCATGCAAGGGGTTTACTGTATGTGTAATTGCATTTGCTTAACCGTGTACGCCTGAGACTTAGCCTAGACTGCTCGCGCCACGCACCTAGAGGGTGAGCAGGGGTTATTCTGGGGAGTCATCCTTCGCCCTGACAAGAAGTAAAGGGTCCCTGCTTGCTGTGGGTTCACACCTGCGTCAACCGGAGCCCCCTCATTTCTAACATCTGTCTACTGCTGGGAGTCCTCTGCACCCACCCCTCACATGTGTCTGTTCACTGCTGGGAGTCCTCTGCACCCACCCCTCACATGTCTCTGTCCACTGCTGGGAGTGATCTGCACCCACCCCTCACATGTCTCTGGGCACTGCTGGTATTCCTCTGCACCCACCCCTCACATTGTCTCTGTCCACTGCTGGGAGTCCTCTGCACCCACCCCTCACATGTCTCTGTCCACTGCTGGGAGTCCTCTGCACCCACCCCTCACATGTCTCTGTCCACTGCTGGGAGTCCTCTGCACCCACCCCTCACATGTGTCTGTCCACTGCTGGGAGTCCTCTGCACCCACCCCTCACATGTCTCTGTCCACTGCTGGGAGTGATATGCACCCACCCCTCATATGTCTGGGCACTGCTGGGAGTGATCTGCACCCACCCCTCACATGTCTCTGGGCACTGCTGGTAGTCCTCTGCACCCACCCCTCACATGTCTCTGTCCACTGCTGGGAGTCCTCGGCACCCATCCCTCACATGTCTCTGTCCACAGCTGGGAGTCCTCTGCACCCACCCCTCACATGTGTCTGTCCACTCCTGGGAGTCCTCGGCACCCACCCCTCACATGTCTCTGTCCACTGCTGGGGGTGATATGCACCCACCCCTCATATGTCTATCCACTGCTGGGAATCCTCTTCACCCACCCGTCACATGTCTCTGTCCACTGCTGGGAGTGATATGCACCCACCCCTCATATGTCTGTCCACTGCTGGGAGTACTCTGCACCCACCCCTCACATGACTCTGTCCACTGCTGGGAGTCCTCTGCACCCACCCCTCACATTTGTCTGTCCACTGCTGGGAGTCCTCTGCACCCACCCCTCACATGTCTCTGTCCACTGCTGGGAGTGATATGCACCCACCCCTCATATGTCTGTCCACTGCTGGGAGTCCTCTGCACCCACCCCTCATATTTCTCTGTCCACTGCTGGGAGTCCTCTGCACCCACCCCTCACATGTCTCTGTCCACTGCTGGGAGTCCTCTGCACCCCCCTCACATGTCTCTGGCACTGCTGGGAATGATATGCACCCACCCCTCATATGTCTGTCCACTGCTGGGAGTCCTCTGCACCCACCCCTCACATGTCTCTGTCCACTGCTGGGAGTGATATGCACCCACGCCTCATATGTCTGGGCACTGCTGGGAGTGATCTGCCCCCACCCCTCACATGTCTCTGTCCACTGCTGGGAGTCCTCTGCACCCACCCCTCACAAGTCTCTGTCCACTGCTGGGAGTACTTTGCACCCACCCCTCACATGTCTCTGTCCACTGCTGGGAGTGATATGCACCCACCCCTCATATGTCTGTTCACTGCTGGAAGTCCTCTGCACCCACCCCTCACATGTCTCTGTTCACTGCTGGGAGTCCTCTGCACCCACCCCTCACATGTCTCTGTCCACTGCTGGGAGTAATATGCACCCACCTCTCATATGTCTGGGCACTGCTGGGAGTGATCTGCACCCACCCCTCACATGTCTCTGGGCACTGCTGGGAGTCCTCTGCACCCACACCTCACATGTCTCTGTCCACTGCTGGGAGTCCTTTGCACCCACCCCTCACATGTCTCTGTCCACTGCTGGGAGTCCTCTGCACCCACCCCTCACATGTCTCTGTCCACTGCTGGGAGTTCTCTGCACCCACCCCTCACATGTGTCTGTCCACTGCTGGGAGTCCTCTGCACCCACCCCTCACATGTCTCTGTCCACTGCTGGGAGTGATATCCACCCACCCCTCATATGTCTGTCCACTGCTGGGAGTCCTCTTCACCCACCCCTCACATGTCTCTCTCCACTGCTGGGAGTGATATGCACCCACTCCTCATATGTCTGTCCACTGCTGGGAGTCCTCTGCACCCATCCCTCACATGTCTCTGTCCACTGCTGGGAGTCCTCTGCACCCACCCTTCACATGTGTCTGTCCACTGCTGGGAGTCCTCTGCACCCCCCTCACATGTCTCTGGCCACTGCTGGGAGTGATATGCACCCACCCCTCATATGTCTGGGCACTGTTGGGAGTCATCTGCACCCACACCTCACATGTCTCTGGGCACTGCTGGTATTCCTCTGCACCCACCCCTCACATGTCTCTGTCCACTGCTGGAAGTCCTCTGCACCCACCCCTCACATGTCTCTGTCCACTGCTGGGAGTCCTCTGCACCTACCCCTCACATGTGTCTGTCCACTGCTGGGAGTCCTCTTCACCCCCCTCACATGTCTCTGGCCACTGCTGGGAGTGATATGCACCCACCCCTCATATGTCTGTCCACTGTTGGGAGTCCTCTTCATCCATCCCTCACATGTCTCTGTCCACTGCTGGGAGTGATATGCACCCACCCCTCACATGTCTCTGTCCACTGCTGGGAGTCCTCTGCACCCACCGCTCACATGTGTCTGTCCTCTGCTGGGAGTCCTCTGCACCCACCCGTCACATGTCTCTGTCCACTGCTGGGAGTGATATGCACCCACCCCTCATATGTCTGGGCACTGCTGGGAGTGATATGCACCCACCCCTCACATGTCTCTGGTCACTGCTGTTATTCCTCTGCACCCACCCCTCACATGTCTCTGTCCACTGGTGGGAGTCCTCTGCACCCACCCCTCACATGTCTCTGTCCACTGCTGGGAGTCCTCTGCACCCACCCCTCACATCTGTCTGTCCACTGCTGGGAGTCCTCTGCACCCCCCTCACATGTCTCTGGCCACTGCTGGGAGTGATATGCACCCAACCCTCATATGTCTGTCCACTGCTGGGAGTCCTCTGCACCCACCCCTCGCATGTCTCTGTCCACTGCTGGGAGTGATATGCACCCACCCCTCATATGTCTGTCCACTGCTGGGAGTCCTCTGCACCCACCCCTCATATGTCTCTGGCCACTGCTGGGAGTCCTCTGCACCCACCCCTCACATGTGTCTGTCCACTGCTGGGAGACCTCTGCACCCACCCCTCACATATCTCTGTCCACTGCTGGGAGTGATATGCACCCACCCATCATATGTCTGGGCATTGCTGGGAGTGATCTTCACCCACCCCTCACATGTCTCTGGGCACTGCTGGTATTCCTCTGCACCCACCCCTCACATGTCTCTGTCCACTGCACCCACCCCTCACATGTCTCTGTCCACTGCTGGGAGTCCTCTGCACCCACCCCTCACATGTGTCTGTCCACTGCTGGGAGTCCTCTGCACCCACCCCTCACATGTCTCTGTTCTCTGCTGGGAGTGATATGCACCCACCCCTCATATGTCTGTCCACTGCTGGGAGTCCTCTGCACCCACCCCTCACATGTCTCTGACCACTGCTGGGAGTCCTCTACACCCACCCCTCAAATGTGTCTGTCCACTGCTGGGAGTCCTCTGCACCCACCCCTCACATGTCTCTGTCCACTGCTGGGAGTGATATGCACCCACCCCTCATATGTCTGGGCACTGCTGGGAGTGATCTGCATCCACCCCTCACATGTCTCTGGGCACTGCTGGTATTCCTCTGCACACACCCCTCACATGTCTCTGTCCACTGCTGGGTGTCCTCTGCACCCACCCCTCACATGTCTCTGTCCACTGCTGGAAGTCCTCTTCACCCACCCCTCAAATGTGTCTGTCCACTGCTGGGAGTCCTCTGCACCCCCCCTCACATGTCTCTGGCCACTGCTGGGAGTGATATGCACCCACCCCTCATATGTCTTTCCACTAATGGGAGTCCTCTGCACCCACCCCTCACATGTCTCTGTCCACTGCTGGGAGTGATATGCACCCACCCCTCATATGTCTGTCCACTGCTAGGAGTCCTCTGCACCCACCCCTCACATGTCTCTGTCCACTGCTGGGAGTCCTCTGCACCCACCCCTCACATGTGTCTGTCCACTGCTGGGAGTCCTCTGCACCCACCCCTCACATGTCTCTGTCCACTGCTGGGAGTGATATGCACCCACCCCTCATATGTCTGGGCACGGCTGGGCGTGATCTGCACCCACCCCTCACATGTCTCTGGGCACTGCTGGTATTCCTCTGCACCCACCCCTCACATGTCTCTGTCCACTGCTGGGAGTCCTCTGCACCCACCCCTCACATGTCTCTGTCCACTGCTGGGAGTCCTCTGCACCCACCCCTCACATGTCTCTGTCCACTGCTGGGAGTCCTCTGCACCCACCCCTCACATGTGTCTGTCCACTGCTGGGAGTCCTCTGCACCCACCCCTCACATGTCTCTGTCCACTGCTGGGAGTGATATGCACCCACCCCTCATATGTCTGTCCACTGCTGGGAGTCCTCTGCACCCACCCCTCACATGTTTCTGTCCACTGCTGGGAGTGATATGCACCCACCCCTCATATGTCTGTCCACTGCTGGGAGTCCTCTGCACCCATCCCTCACATGTCTCTGTCCACTGCTGGGAGTCCTCTGCACCCACCCCTCACATGTGTCTGCCCACTGCTGGGAGTCCTCTGCACCCACCCCTCACATGTCTCTGTCTACTGCTGGGAGTGATATGCACCCTCCCCTCATATGTCTGGGCACTGCTGGGAGTGATCTGCACCCACCCCTCACATGTCTCTGGACACTGATGGTATTCCTCTAACCCCCACCCCTCACATGTCTCTGTCCACTGCTGGGAGTCCTCTGCACCCACCCCTCACATGTCTCTGTCCACTGCTGGGAGTCCTCTGCACCCACCCCTCACATGTCTCTGTCCACTTCTGGGAGTGATATGCACCCACCCCTCATATGTCTGGGCACTGCTGGGAGTGATCTGCACCCACCCCTCACATGTCTCTGGGCACTGCTGGTATTCCTCTGCACCCACCCCTCATATGTCTCTGTCGACTGCTGGGAGTCCTCTGCACCCACCCCTCACATGTCTCTGTCCCCTGATGGGAGTCCTCTGCACCCATCCTTCACATGTCTCTGTCCACTGCTGGGAGTCCTCTGCACCCACCCCTCACATGTGTCTGTCCACTGCTAAGAGTCCTCTGCACCCACCCCTCACATGTCTCTGTCCACTGCTGGGAGTGATATGCACCCACCCCTCATATGTCTGTCCACTGTTGGGAGTCCTGTGCACCCACGCCTCACATGTCTCTGTCCACTGCTGGGAGTGATATGCACCCACCCCTCATATGTCTGTCTACTGCTGGGAGTCCTCTGCACCCACCCCTCACATGTGTCTGTTCACTGCTGGGAGTCCTCTGCACCCACCCCTCACATGTCTCTGTCCACTGCTGGGAGTGATCTGCACCCACCCCTCACATGTCTCTGGGCACTGCTGGTATTCCTCTGCACCCACCCCTCACATTGTGTCTGTCCACTGCTGGGAGTCCTCTGCACCCACCCCTCACATGTCTCTGTCCACTGCTGGGAGTCCTCTGCACCCACCCCTCACATGTCTCTGTCCACTGCTGGGAGTCCTCTGCACCCACCCCTCACATGTGTCTGTCCACTGCTGGGAGTCCTCTGCACCCACCCCTCACATGTCTCTGTCCACTGCTGGGAGTGATATGCACCCACCCCTCATATGTCTGGGCACTGCTGGGAGTGATCTGCACCCACCCCTCACATGTCTCTGGGCACTGCTGGTAGTCCTCTGCACCCACCCCTCACATGTCTCTGTCCACTGCTGGGAGTCCTCGGCACCCATCCCTCACATGTCTCTGTCCACTGCTGGGAGTCCTCTGCACCCACCCCTCACACGTGTCTGTCCACTCCTGGGAGTCCTCGGCACCCACCCCTCACATGTCTCTGTCCACTGCTGGGGGTGATATGCACCCACCCCACATATGTCTGTCCACTGCTGGGAGTACTCTGCACCCACCCCTCACATGACTCTGTCCACTGCTGGGAGTCCTCTGCACCCACCCCTCACATTTGTCTGTCCACTGCTGGGAGTCCTCTGCACCCACCCCTCACATGTGTCTGTCCACTGCAGGAAGTCCTCTGCACCCACCCCTCACATGTCTCTGTCCACTGCTGGGAGTGATATGCACCCACCCCTCATATGTCTGTCCACTGCTGGGAGTCCTCTGCACCCACCCCTCGCATTTCTCTGTCCACTGCTGGGAGTCCTCTGCACCCACCCCTCACATGTGTCTGTCCACTGCTGGGAGTGATATGCACCCACCCCTCATATGTCTGGGCACTGCTGGGAGTGATCTGCACCCACCCCTTACATGTCTCTGGTCACTGCTGTTATTCCTCTGCACCCACCCCTCACATGTCTCTGTCCACTGGTGGGAGTCCTCTGCACCCACCCCTCACATGTCTCTGTCCACTGCTGGGAGTCCTCTGCACCCACCCCTCACATCTGTCTGTCCACTGCTGGGAGTCCTCTGCACCCCCCCTCACATGTCTCTGGCCACTGCTGGGAGTGATATGCACCCAACCCTCATATGTCTGACCACTGCTGGGAGTCCTCTGCACCCACCCCTCACATGTCTCTGTCCACTGCTGGGAGTGATATGCACCCACCCCTCATATGTCTGTCCACTGCTGGGAGTCCTCTGCACCCACCCCTCATATGTCTCTGGCCACTGCTGGGAGTCCTCTTCACCCACCCCTCACATGTGTCTGTCCACTGCTGGGAGTCCTCTGCACCCACCCCTCACATGTCTCTGTCCACTGCTGGGAGTGATATGCACCCACCCATCATATGTCTGGGCATTGCTGGGAGTGATCTTCACCCACCCCTCACATGTCTCTGGGCACTGCTGGTATTCCTCTGCACCCACCCCTCACATGTCTCTGTCCACTGCACCCACCCCTCACATGTCTCTGTCCACTGCTGGGAGTCCTCTGCACCCACCCCTCACATGTGTCTGTCCACTGCTGGGAGTCCTCTGCACCCACCCCTCACATGTCTCTGTTCTCTGCTGGGAGTGATATGCACCCACCCCTCATATGTCTGTCCACTGCTGGGAGTCCTCTGCACCTACCCCTCACATGTCTCTGACCACTGCTGGGAGTCCTCTACACCCACCCCTCAAATGTGTCTGTCCACTGCTGGGAGTCCTCTGCACCCACCCCTCACATGTCTCTGTCCACTGCTGGGAGTGATATGCACCCACCCCTCATATGTCTGGGCACTGCTAGGAGTGATCTGCATCCACCCCTCACATGTCTCTGGGCACTGCTGGTATTCCTCTGCACCCACCCCTCACATGTCTCTGTCCACTGCTGGGTGTCCTCTGCACCCACCCCTCATATGTGTCTGTCCACTGCTGGGAGTCCTCTGCACCCACCCCTCACATGTCTCTGTTCTCTGCTGGGAGTGATATGCACCCACCCCTCATATGTCTGTCCACTGCTGGGAGTCCTCTGCACCCACCCCTCACATGTCTCTGACCACTGCTGGGAGTCCTCTACACCCACCCCTCAAATGTGTCTGTCCACTGCTGGGAGTCCTCTGCACCCACCCCTCACATGTCTCTGTCCACTGCTGGGAGTGATATGCACCCACCCCTCATATGTCTGGGCACTGCTGGGAGTGATCTGCATCCACCCCTCACATGTCTCTGGGCACTGCTGGTATTCCTCTGCACACACCCCTCACATGTCTCTGTCCACTGCTGGGTGTCCTCTGCACCCACCCCTCACATGTCTCTGTCCACTGCTGGAAGTCCTCTTCACCCACCCCTCAAATGTGTCTGTCCACTGCTGGGAGTCCTCTGCACCCCCCCTCACATGTCTCTGGCCACTGCTGGGAGTTATATGCACCCACCCCTCATATGTCTTTCCACTAATGGGAGTCCTCTGCACCCACCCCTCACATGTCTCTGTCCACTGCTGGGAGTGATATGCACCCACCCCTCATATGTCTGTCCACTGCTGGGAGTCCTCTGCACCCACCCCTCACATGTCTCTGTCCACTGCTGGGAGTCCTCCGCACCCACCCCTCACATGTGTCTGTCCACTGCTGGGAGTCCTCTGCACCCACCCCTCACATGTCTCTGTCCACTGCTGGGAGTGATATGCACCCACCCCTCATATGTCTGGGCACGGCTGGGCGTGATCTGCACCCACCCCTCACATGTCTCTGGGCACTGCTGGTATTCCTCTGCACCCACCCCTCACATGTCTCTGTCCACTGCTGGGAGTCTTCTGCACCCACCCCTCACATGTCTCTGTCCACTGCTGGGAGTCCTCTGCACCCACCCCTCACATGTCTCTGTCCACTGCTGGGAGTCCTCTGCACCCACCCCTCACATGTGTCTGTCCACTGCTGGGAGTCCTCTGCACCCACCCCTCACATGTCTCTGTCCACTGCTGGGAGTGATATGCACCCACCCCTCATATGTCTTTCCACTGCTGGGAGTCCTCTGCACCCACCCCTCACATGTTTCTGTCCACTGCTGGGAGTGATATGCACCCACCCCTCATATGTCTGTCCACTGCTGGGAGTCCTCTGCACCCATCCCTAACATGTCTCTGTGCACTGCTGGGAGTCCTCTGCACCCGCCCCTCACATGTGTCTGCCCACTGCTGGGAGTCCTCTGCACCCACCCCTCACATGTCTCTGTCTACTGCTGGGAGTGATATGCACCCTCCCCTCATATGTCTGGGCACTGCTGGGAGTGATCTGCACCCACCCCTCACATGTCTCTGGGCACTGCTGGTATTCCTCTGCCCCCACCCCTCACATGTCTCTGTCCACTGCTGGGAGTCCTCTGCACCCACCCCTCACATGTCTCTGTCCACTGCTGGGAGTCCTCTGCACCCACCCCTCACATGTCTCTGTCCACTTCTGGGAGTGATATGCACCCACCCCTCATATGTCTGGGCACTGCTGGGAGTGATCTGCACCCACCCCTCACATGTCTCTGGGCACTGCTGGTATTTGTTGGACAGGCCTCACAGACGGCTTGCTCCCTCCCCGCTCGACAGGGCCCGAACTCCGGCCCACCTGGCATATCCCCACGACAAGCACCTGTACTCCGTCTCCCGACGGACCCTCTGCCCTCGGACCCCTACTCATCACGGGGTCCAGCCCCACCGGCTTCCCCGGCCGGGTCAAGCCGCCATCGGGGGCCCTGCACCACGCGGCCGCATGGCCTCCCCTCGACCCTAACCCCGGGCCTGGCCGGCCCCGACATCCCGGCACCACCATCCACCCAGGAGGTGAGCGGACCACTTGGCAAGTCAATGGGAGAACGAACTGTCAAGGGCTCTCCCCCGCCAGGTGCCGATCGCCCCCAGCTCCCCCAGGCACTGGCTCCACCCCCTGCTGGGTGTCTGGACACCTTCATCCCGGACCCTCCGACCTCCAAGTGCGAGGGTCCGGACATCAAAGGGCACCAGCCCTATAACTGAGGCAGCTCCGGAGCAGGAAGGCAGTTGTATCCTGGAGTCGAGAGACACCGAGTGAACTCAACCTTGACGGTCTACTGGCGCTGCCGTAGCCCGCTCTTGTGAACCATCGTCCTGCCTGCTGGCGCTGCCGCGGCCTTCTGCAACAGTCATCTTCCTGGGACCTGCTGGCGCTGCCGCGGCCCGTTGTAACGACCATCCTCACCGGGACCTGCTGGCGCTGCCGCGGACCGTATATCTCCCGGGGACCTGCTGGCGCTGCCGCGGCCCGTTGTAACGACCATCCTCACCGGGACCTGCTGGCGCTGCCGCGGACCGTATATCTTCCGGGGACCTGCTGGCGCTGCCGCGGCCCGTTGTATCGACCATCCACACCGGGACCTGCTGGCGCTGCCGCGGCCCGTACCACCTAACCACCAAGCTCGAGGATTGTGAGCTCATCATCATCTCATCAGAACTACCTGATTGGTAAATAGACTGCCCCGCTACCCCCTTCCCTACCTTGCGAGACTCTAATCGAGGGGACCCCTGAGTCCAGACCTCCTTGTACCATTCAACCGTATCTTAAATAAGTGCTTATAAAGAACGCTGAACCTTATCCGTGTGTGATATCTGTCTGTGGGGGGGGAAGTTACTTGTCTGTACGATCGCTGGAGACGGCTCTCCCCGGAGACCTCTCCTCCTGACCCCGGCCGACCCTCCCGGTCCGTCTACCTTTTCTAACATTGGTGGCCAGCGGCGCGATCCGAATCAACGCGTAATCGTACAGAGAGTAGCTCACCCCACGACAAAACACGATGTCGACCAAAGATAGCAGCTCCACCGAGAAGTTCCAAATGGAGAAATTAGAAGAATACAACCACCGCGAACTGAGACAATTTTGCATAGAACTTGGCATTGCTACCACCGGCCTGAGTACCAAGGATGATCTAAAGCGCGCTCTTGAGTCATGGACAGAAACTGGGGTCGCAGGACCCTCCGACCAAAGCAGCGTCACACCAGACCAAAACAGCATCACACCAGAGGGGAACGCCACGGCTCCCGAGGAACGGGGAACGGGCCTCTCGCAGGAGGAGATACGAGAAAGAGACAGAGTCAGATTACACGAATTAGAGATGGCACGACTCAAGATGGATGGGGAACTCAAGTTAGCTGAACAGAAACTCAACCTCGAGCATATGCGGCTTCGAGAGGAACGAGAAGAAAAGCAGAGACAGAGAGAGCTGGAAGAGAAAAAAATAACGCTCGAGCACGAGCGCCGACTGGCGGAAATAGAACTGCGCAAACAGAATAAGGAACTGGGGGTGCCTGAGCGACCACACACCCCGGGGCCAATTGAGAAAAAAGTTCACATCCCCAAGGATGTGGTCCGCGAGTATGTCCGAGAAGACGACATACAACAGTGGTTTAAAGCCTATGAGATCGCAATGACCTCCCACCGGATCGACCGGAGTGATTGGGGAGCCGGACTTTGGGGGAGATTTATCAACGAGGGTCGCGATGCCCTACTACAGCTCCCCGATCACCAAATGTCGTCCTACGACCACATGAAGGCTGCCCTCCTCGCCCGCTACGGCCTCACGCCCGAGATGTACCGCCAGAGGTTCCGAGACTGCACCCGGATCCCAGGTACAACTTGGGTAGAATACGTGAACTATTTCAGCCGGGCCTTCGAGGGTTGGATCAAGGGAAGTCAGGTCACCACCTACGAACAACTCTTCAACCTTATGGTATGGGAGCACCTGTCAAACAACTGTTTCGTCGAGCTCAGGCAGCACCTACTCGACAGTAAGCTGACTGACCCCCGGCAGCTCGCCGCCGAAGCTGACCGATGGGAAAGCACCCGAGTGGGCCGGAGAGGGCCACACGAGCAGAATCGAAGCAACCAAAGCCAGCACCGTCCTCGGGGTAGAGGAGGAGGCCAGGGGCGAGGGAGAGACGCCTTGCTGGCAACCCCCGTGGCCAGCACCCCGCCTCCGGCCGGCCGGAGCAACCCCCCGTTGCGTCCTGGGTTCCGGGCCAACGTCACATGCCACCGATGCCAGCGAGTCGGCCACTACGCCAATGACCCGAGCTGCCCGCACAACCAAACACCCAAGCCCCGCCAGGTAGCTGCCGCTGCCCTCGGGGAAGAGCAATCATCGGAGGGACCCGAAGAGTATGAGCCGGCCCAGCAAGGGTGGGAACCGGCCGCCATGGTCCTGGCATGCTTAGGGGGAAGAGACATGGTTCCGCGGGCTCCCCTACCCGCCAACACCAGAAAATACGGTCAGTGGGTGACCATTAATGAACAGAGAGCCGAGGCCTTGCGTGACACCGGCGCCAGCGTGACGGCCGTCCGCTGTCACCTGGTAAAGCCCGAGCAGATCCTGCCGAACATTCTCTGCCCCGTCCGCTCGGCGGATAACTCTGAGAGCATGTGTAAGATGGCCTGCGTCCCGTTTGAATGGGGAGGGGTCTCCGGCCTACTGAAGGTGACGGTCCGGGACGATGCCCCCGTGGACTGCCTCCTGGGGAATGACCTCGAGAGTTCCCCGTGGGCCACCGTCGAGAAAAGAGAGCACTTGGGGATGCTGGGCCTCCCGGACTGGGCCTGCGTAACCACCCGATCCATGGCCGCCCGTGCCGCCCCCCGATCAGAAGAAACCGAATGGCCAGCACCTCCGCCCCCGGTTGCCCCCGTAGAGGACAACGGCGAGTCCGACCTCCCGGACCCGACTACCGAAGAAGACGCGCAACACCAGGACCTCCCGGATCTGGCTCAGTGGCGGCAAGAAGGGGGGCCCACCCAAGAACAGTTCCGCCAGGAACAAAAGACCTGTCCCTCCCTCGAGGGACTCCGCCAACAAGCCAGCACCCAAAACGCCGGGGACACCACCGGAACCCACTGGGTCTACTGGGATAACGACCTGCTCTACAGCGAGCAAAGAATCGCCGAGCTGGGGGCCGGTCGAGTTCTGGTGGTACCGCTCCGCTCCGAGACTTTCTGCTCAACCTGGCCCACGACGTCCCCCTGGCTGGACACCTGGGCCAGGACAAAACGTACAGTCGCCTGGTGACCCACTTTTTCTGGCCGAAAATGAGGAATGACGTCCTGAACCACTGCCGATCTTGCCCCACGTGCCAAGCCAGCGGGAAGAGTGGTCGGAAGCTGAAAGCCCCTCTGCAACCCTTCCCTGTGGTCACCACCCCGTTCGAGAGGGTGGGGATAGACATTGTGGGACCTCTGGACCCCCGCACGGCGCAAGGACACAGGTTCATCTTGGTACTAGTGGACCATGCCACCCGCTACCCTGAGGCGGTGCCCCTACGGACAGTGACCGCTCCGGTGGTTGGCCGGGCCCTGATGGGGATCTTCTCCCGGGTAGGCTTCCCCCGAGAAGTCGTCAGCGACCGAGGTACGAATTTCATATCCAAATACATGAAGTCCCTCTGGCAACAATGCGGGGTCACCTACAGATTCACGACCCCCTATCACCCCCAAGGGAACGGACTAGTGGAGCGTTTTAACCGCACTCTCAAAGGGATGATTGGGGGATTGGAAGAGCCTCTCCGTCGCCAGTGGGATGTACTGCTCCCGTGCCTCCTCTTCGCCTACCGAGAAGTTCCCCAGAAGTCCCTCGGTTTTAGCCCCTTTGAACTCCTCTACGGGCACCCTGTGCGAGGGCCCCTCAGCCTAGTCAAGGAAGGTTGGGAGATGGCCCCCCTCACGACCCCTCCAGACGTCTTCAAATACATCCTGGCCTTACGAAACCAGACCCGGCGCTTCAGGGAGATGGCCAAGGCGAACCTCGAGGCCAGCCAGGAGGACATGAAGAGGTGGTATGATCACAATGCCTCCTCCGTTGAATTCGAGCCTGGGCATCAAGTATGGGTGATGTCCCCCACCGAACCATGTGCCTTGCAGGATAAGTGGACGGGGCCCTTCAAAGTGGTCGAGCGCAAAAGCCCCGTCACTTACCTCATCGACATGGGGTCTTCCCGGAACCCCCTTCGGGTCCTCCACACCAACCGGCTCAAACCACACTTTGTGCGATCCGAACTAAGCCTCTTGATGGCTACAGACAGTGGCACGGAAGAAGACTCCGAGCCCCTCCCGGATCTCCTGAAGACTCAGGAGAAGGACGGCTCCGTGGACGGGGTCCGGCTCTCTGACGCCCTCACTTCGGAGCAACGCCAGGACTGCCGGGACCTCCTGCTGCAGTTCGCTGCCCTGTTCTCCCTCACCCCCGGGGTCACCCCCTGGTGTCTGCACGACGTAGACACCGGGGACAGTCCCCCTGTCCGGCACCGGGCCTACCGCGTACCAGATCGGGTACGGGCCTGCATACAGGAGGAAGTGGCCAAGATGCTCACGATCGGGGTCATCAAGCCCTCGGACAGTCCCTGGGCCAGTCCGGTCGTATTAGTTCCCAAGGCCGCTGCCCCCGGCTCCGTCCCTGAACTGAGATTCTGCGTCGACTACCGGGGCTTGAACGCTGTCACCCGGACCGACGCTCATCCCATCCCCCGAGCAGACGAGCTGATCGACCGGCTGGGTGCCGCCCGCTACCTTAGTATCTTCGACCTAACGGCGGGCTACTGGCAGATCGGCCTCACACCCAGGGCCCAGGAACGGTCAGCCTTCTCTACCCCCGATGGCCACTATCAATTTAAGGTCATGCCCTTTGGCATGAAGAATGCCCCCGCCACGTTCCAACGCCTTGTGAACCAGGTCTTGGCGGGACTTGAAGAATTCAGCGCTGCCTACCTGGACGATATCGCTGTATACAGCCGCCACTGGTCCGACCCCCTCCGTCACCTCCAGGAGGTCCTACACGCCCTCCAGCGGGCCGGCCTCACCATTAAGGCCGGCAAGTGCCAGATTGGCCAAGGGTCTGTGACCTACCTTGGGCACCAAGTGGGGAGCGGGCTGGTGGCCCCACTACAACTTAAGATTGCTGCCATCCAGTCCTGGCAGCCCCCCGTTACCCAGACCGAAGTCCGAGCCTTCCTGGGGCTCACCGGCTACTACCGGCGGTTCGTGAAGGACTACGGCAGCATTGTGGGGCCCCTCACGGGTCTCACATCCAAGAACCAACCGAAGCGGGTCAACTGGACTCCTGATTGTCAAGCGGCCTTCGAGGAGCTGAAGGCCGCCCTGTGCACCGCCCCGGTGCTCCAGGCCCCCGATTACAGTCGGGAATTTGTGGTGCAGACCGACGCCTCCGACCACGGCATCGGAGCCGTCCTCTCTCAGTTGAACCCCGAAGGTCATGACCAGCCGGTGGCCTTCATCAGTCGACGTCTCCTGGCCCGAGAACAGCGTTGGAGCACCATCGAGAGGGAGGCATTTGCAGTAGTGTGGGCCCTCAAAAAGCTCCGACCCTATCTCTTCGGTACCCACTTCCGGGTACAAACCGACCATCGACCCCTGCAATGGCTGATGCAGATGCGGGGGGAAAACCCAAAACTCTTGCGCTGGTCCATTTCCCTGCAGGGAATGGACTTCACCGTGGAGCACCGACCAGGCCAAGACCACGCCAACGCGGATGGCCTGTCCCGCTTTTTCCGCCTCGACGAAGAGAGTCCCCAAGGAGATGGGTGACTCTCCCCGCCTTCAGCTGGGGGGGACGCATGTTGGACAGGCCTCACAGACGGCTTGCTCCCTCCCCGCTCGACAGGGCCCGAACTCCGGCCCACCTGGCATATCCCCACGACAAGCACCTGTACTCCGTCTCCCGACGGACCCTCTGCCCTCGGACCCCTACTCATCACGGGGTCCAGCCCCACCGGCTTCCCCGGCCGGGTCAAGCCGCCA
Source organism: Triturus cristatus (assembly GCF_964204655.1). Taxonomy (NCBI): domain Eukaryota; kingdom Metazoa; phylum Chordata; class Amphibia; order Caudata; family Salamandridae; genus Triturus; species Triturus cristatus. The sequence continues at coordinate 275,992,687 of NC_140579.1, read as the reverse complement.
TCGGGGGCCCTGCACCACGCGGCCGCATGGCCTCCCCTCGACCCTAACCCCGGGCCTGGCCGGCCCAGACATCCCGGCACCACCATCCACCCAGGAGGTGAGCGGACCACTTGGCAAGTCAATGGGAGAACGAACTGTCAAGGGCTCTCCCCCGCCAGGTGCCGATCGCCCCCAGCTCCCCCAGGCACTGGCTCCACCCCCTGCTGGGTGTCTGGACACCTTCATCCCGGACCCTCCGACCTCCAAGTGCGAGGGTCCGGACATCAAAGGGCACCAGCCCTATAACTGAGGCAGCTCCGGAGCAGGAAGGCAGTTGTATCCTGGAGTCGAGAGACACCGAGTGAACTCAACCTTGACGGTCTACTGGCGCTGCCGTAGCCCGCTCTTGTGAACCATCGTCCTGCCTGCTGGCGCTGCCGCGGCCTTCTGCAACAGTCATCTTCCTGGGACCTGCTGGCGCTGCCGCGGCCCGTTGTAACGACCATCCTCACCGGGACCTGCTGGCGCTGCCGCGGACCGTATATCTCCCGGGGACCTGCTGGCGCTGCCGCGGCCCGTTGTAACGACCATCCTCACCGGGACCTGCTGGCGCTGCCGCGGACCGTATATCTTCCGGGGACCTGCTGGCGCTGCCGCGGCCCGTTGTATCGACCATCCACACCGGGACCTGCTGGCGCTGCCGCGGCCCGTACCACCTAACCACCAAGCTCGAGGATTGTGAGCTCATCATCATCTCATCAGAACTACCTGATTGGTAAATAGACTGCCCCGCTACCCCCTTCCCTACCTTGCGAGACTCTAATCGAGGGGACCCCTGAGTCCAGACCTCCTTGTACCATTCAACCGTATCTTAAATAAGTGCTTATAAAGAACGCTGAACCTTATCCGTGTGTGATATCTGTCTGTGGGGGGGGAAGTTACTTGTCTGTACGATCGCTGGAGACGGCTCTCCCCGGAGACCTCTCCTCCTGACCCCGGCCGACCCTCCCGGTCCGTCTACCTTTTCTAACAGTATTCCTCTGCACCCACCCCTCATATGTCTCTGTCGACTGCTGGGAGTCCTCTGCACCCACCCCTCACATGTCTCTGTCCCCTGCTGGGAGTCCTCTGCACCCATCCCTCACATGTCTCTGTCCACTGCTGGGAGTCCTCTGCACCCACCCCTCACATGTGTCTGTCCACTGCTGGGAGTCCTGTGCACCCACGCCTCACATGTCTCTGTCCACTGCTGGGAGTGATATGCACCCACCCCTCATATGTCTGTCTACTGCTGGGAGTCCTCTGCACCCACCCCTCACATGTGTCTGTTCACTGCTGGGAGTCCTCTGCACCCACCCCTCACATGTCTCTGTCCACTGCTGGGAGTGATCTGCACCCACCCCTCACATGTCTCTGGGCACTGCTGGTATTCCTCTGCACCCACCCCTCACATTGTGTCTGTCCACTGCTGGGAGTCCTCTGCACCCACCCCTCACATGTCTCTGTCCACTGCTGGGAGTCCTCTGCACCCACCCCTCACATGTCTCTGTCCACTGCTGGGAGTCCTCTGCACCCACCACTCACATGTGTCTGTCCACTGCTGGGAGTCCTCTGCACCCACCCCTCACATGTCTCTGTCCACTGCTGGGAGTGATATGCACCCACCCCTCATATGTCTGGGCACTGCTGGGAGTGATCTGCACCCACCCCTCACATGTCTCTGGGCACTGCTGGTAGTCCTCTGCACCCACCCCTCACATGTCTCTGTCCACTGCTGGGAGTCCTCGGCACCCATCCCTCACATGTCTCTGTCCACTGCTGGGAGTCCTCTGCACCCACCCCTCACATGTGTCTGTCCACTCCTGGGAGTCCTCGGCACCCACCCCTCACATGTCTCTGTCCACTGCTGGGGGTGATATGCACCCACCCCACATATGTCTGTCCACTGCTGGGAGTACTCTGCACCCACCCCTCACATGACTCTGTCCACTGCTGGGAGTCCTCTGCACCCACCCCTCACATTTGTCTGTCCACTGCTGGGAGTCCTCTGCACCCACCCCTCACATGTGTCTGTCCACTGCAGGAAGTCCTCTGCACCCACCCCTCACATGTCTCTGTCCACTGCTGGGAGTGATATGCACCCACCCCTCATATGTCTGTCCACTGCTGGGAGTCCTCTGCACCCACCCCTCATATTTATCTGTCCACTGCTGGGAGTCCTCTGCACCCACCCCTCACATGTGTCTGTCCACTGCTGGGAGTGATATGCACCCACCCCTCATATGTCTGGGCACTGCTGGGAGTGATCTGCACCCACCCCTCACATGTCTCTGGTCACTGCTGTTATTCCTCTGCACCCACCCCTCACATGTCTCTGTCCACTGGTGGGAGTCCTCTGCACCCACCCCTCACATGTCTCTGTCCACTGCTGGGAGTCCTCTGCACCCACCCCTCACATCTGTCTGTCCACTGCTGGGAGTCCTCTGCACCCCCCCTCACATGTCTCTGGCCACTGCTGGGAGTGATATGCACCCAACCCTCATATGTCTGCCCACTGCTGGGAGTCCTCTGCACCCACCCCTCACATGTCTCTGTCCACTGCTGGGAGTGATATGCACCCACCCCTCATATGTCTGTCCACTGCTGGGAGTCCTCTGCACCCACCCCTCATATGTCTCTGGCCACTGCTGGGAGTCCTCTTCACCCACCCCTCACATGTGTCTGTCCACTGCTGGGAGTCCTCTGCACCCACCCCTGACATGTCTCTGTCCACTGCTGGGAGTGATATGCACGCACCCATCATATGTCTGGGCATTGCTGGGAGTGATCTTCACCCACCCCTCACATGTCTCTGGGCACTGCTGGTATTCCTCTGCACCCACCCCTCACATGTCTCTGTCCACTGCACCCACCCCTCACATGTATCTGTCCACTGCTGGGAGTCCTCTGCACCCACCCCTCACATGTGTCTGTCCACTGCTGGGAGTCCTCTGCACCCACCCCTCACATGTCTCTGTTCTCTGCTGGGAGTGATATGCACCCACCCCTCATATGTCTGTCCACTGCTGGGAGTCCTCTGCACCTACCCCTCACATGTCTCTGACCACTGCTGGGAGTCCTCTACACCCACCCCTCAAATGTGTCTGTCCACTGCTGGGAGTCCTCTGCACCCACCCCTCACATGTCTCTGTCCACTGCTGGGAGTGATATGCACCCACCCCTCATATGTCTGGGCACTGCTAGGAGTGATCTGCATCCACCCCTCACATGTCTCTGGGCACTGCTGGTATTCCTCTGCACCCACCCCTCACATGTCTCTGTCCACTGCTGGGTGTCCTCTGCACCCACCCCTCACATGTCTCTGTCCACTGCTGGGAGTCCTCTTCACCCACCCCTCAAATGTGTCTCTCCACTGCTGGGAGTCCTCTGCACCCCCCCTCACATGTCTCTGGCCACTGCTGGGAGTGATATGCACCCACCCCTCATATGTCTTTCCACTAATGGGAGTCCTCTGCACCCACCCCTCACATGTCTCTGTCCACTGCTGGGAGTGATATGCACCCACCCCTCATATGTCTGTCCACTGCTGGGAGTCCTCTGCACCCACCCCTCACATGTGTCTGTCCACTGCTGGGAGTCCTCTGCACCCACCCCTCACATGTCTCTGTCCACTGCTGGGAGTGATATGCACCCACCCCTCATATGTCTGGGCACGGCTGGGCGTGATCTGCACCCACCCCTCACATGTCTCTGGGCACTGCTGGTATTCCTCTGCACCCACCCCTCACATGTCTCTGTCCACTGCTGGGAGTCCTCTGCACCCACCCCTCACATGTCTCTGTCCACTGCTGGGAGTCCTCTGCACCCACCCCTCACATGTGTCTGTCCACTGCTGGGAGTCCTCTGCACCCACCCCTCACATGTCTCTGTCCACTGCTGGGAGTGATATGCACCCACCCCTCATATGTCTGTCCACTGCTGGGAGTCCTCTGCACCCACCCCTCACATGTCTCTGTCCACTGCTGGGAGTGATATGCACCCACCCCTCATATGTCTGTCCACTGCTGGGAGTCCTCTGCACCCATCCCTCACATGTCTCTGTCCACTGCTGGGAGTCCTCTGCACCCACCCCTCACATGTGTCTGCCCACTGCTGGGAGTCCTCTGCACCCACCCCTCACATGTCTCTGTCTACTGCTGGGAGTGATATGCACCCTCCCCTCATTTGTCTGGGCACTGCTGGGAGTGATCTGCACCCACCCCTCACATGTCTCTGGGCACTGCTGGTATTCCTCTGCCCCCACCCCTCACATGTCTCTGTCCACTGCTGGGAGTCCTCTGCACCCACCCCTCACATGTCTCTGTCCACTGCTGGGAGTCCTCTGCACCCACCCCTCACATGTCTCTGTCCACTTCTGGGAGTGATATGCACCCACCCCTCATATGTCTGGGCACTGCTGGGAGTGATCTGCACCCACCCCTCACATGTCTCTGGGCACTGCTGGTATTCCTCTGCACCCACCCCTCATATGTCTCTGTCGACTGCTGGGAGTCCTCTGCACCCACCCCTCACATGTCTCTGTCCCCTGCTGGGAGTCCTCTGCACCCATCCCTCACATGTCTCTGTCCACTGCTGGGAGTCCTCTGCACCCACCCCTCACATGTGTCTGTCCACTGCTGGGAGTCCTCTGCACCCACCCCTCACATGTCTCTGTCCACTGCTGGGAGTGAAATGCACCCACCCCTCATATGTCTGTCCACTGCTGGGAGTCCTGTGCACCCACGCCTCACATGTCTCTGTCCACTGCTGGGAGTGATATGCACCCACCCGTCATATGTCTGTCTACTGCTGGGAGTCCTCTGCACCCACCCCTCACATGTGTCTGTTCACTGCTGGGAGTCCTCTGCATCCACCCCTCACATGTCTCTGTCCACTGCTGGGAGTGATCTGCACCCACCCCTCACATGTCTCTGGGCACTGCTGGTATTCCTCTGCACCCACCCCTCATATTGTCTCTGTCCACTGCTGGGAGTCCTCTGCACCCACCCCTCACATGTCTCTGTCCACTGCTGGGAGTCCTCTGCACCCACCCCTCACATGTCTCTGTCCACTGCTGGGAGTGATATGCACCCACCCCTCATATGTCTGGGCACTGCTGGGAGTGATCTGCACCCACCCCTCACATGTCTCTGGGCACTGCTGGTAGTCCTCTGCACCCACCCCTCACATGTCTCTGTCCACTGCTGGGAGTCCTCGGCACCCATCCCTCACATGTCTCGGTCCACTGCTGGGAGTCCTCTGCACCCACCCCTCACATGTGTCTGTCCACTCCTGGGAGTCCTCGGCACCCACCCCTCACATGTCTCTGTCCACTGCTGGGGGTGATATGCACCCACCCCTCATATGTCTATCCACTGCTGGGAATCCTCTTCACCCACCCGTCACATGTCTCTGTCCACTGCTGGGAGTGATATGCACCCACCCCTCATATGTCTGTCCACTGCTGGGAGTACTCTGCACCCACCCCTCACATGACTCTGTCCACTGCTGGGAGTCCTCTGCACCCACCCCTCACATTTGTCTGTCCACTGCTGGGAGTCCTCTGTACCCACCCCTCACAAGTGTCTGTCCACTGCAGGAAGTCCTCTGCACCCACCCCTCACATGTCTCTGTCCACTGCTGGGAGTGATATGCACCCACCCCTCATATGTCTGTCCACTGCTGGGAGTCCTCTGCACCCACCCCTCATATTTCTCTGTCCACTGCTGGGAGTCCTCTGCACCCACCCCTCACATGTGTCTGTCCACTGCTGGGAGTCCTCTGCACCCACGCCTCACATGTGTCTGTCCACTGCTGGGAGTCCTCTGCACCCACCCCTCACATGTCTCTGTCCACTGCTGGGAGTGATATGCACCCACCCCTTATATGTCTGGGCACTGCTGGGAGTGATCTGCACCCACCCCTCACATGTCTCTGGGCACTGCTGGTATTCCTCTGCACCCACCCCTCACATGTCTCTGTCCACTGCTGGGAGTCCTCTGCACCCACCCCTCACATGTCTCTGTCCACTGCTGGGAGTCCTCTGCACCCACCCCTCACATGTGTCTGTCCTCTGCTGGGAGTCCTCTGCACCTCCCCTCACATGTCATTGGCCACTGCTGGGAGTGATATGCACCCACCCCTCATATGTCTGTCCACTGCTGGGAGTCCTCTGCACCCACCCCTCACATGTCTCTGTCCACTGCTGGGAGTGATATGCACCCACCCCTCATATGTCTGTTGTTGGACTTGGCCCTTCTGGCAGGTTCACCCCTGAACTTTTTTGCTTTTATTGGTGACTTGGTGGTAGTGGTTTTTGGTTTCTGCGCACTTTCCCTGTGTCCCAGGGTAAAGTGCGTGCGCCCTCTGAGTGCATGTGGTGAGATAGGCCTGCCCTCCCATAGGAATGCATGGGGAATGTATGTGTCCCTGGTAGTTCCTGATGCGTGGGGTGTGCAGGCTCGAGTTTGGTATGTGCGGACTCGTGTGATCGAATGCTTCGCAATGATGTATGATGTGTGATTATGTCATGTGCGGAAGTGCCACTTCTAGGAGTTGGCATGTTAGTGTAAAAGGTGTCTGGCGTGTGATTGGCTGGAGCTGTCTGGTGAGCCTGGCTCCAGGAGTCTGGTTGGGTCTGCCCCAGTGGTGAGTGTGAGATTAGCATGCTGATGGCTGGGGAGGAGTGCACCTTGGACCTGAATAGGGCAGGGCTTTCCCCACACAATGCTGGCTCCGCCCCCTGTGGTGCGACTGACGACCCTAGCCCTGCCAGTGAATAGAGTGAGGGGCTGAGCACATCAAGGGTGCTCCCCAACCAGCTGCGACTGGTTTTCCCCCTCACCCTGAACCAAGAACAAAGGGTTTTACTGTATAGAAATGGGGCTGTGTCCCCACAGAAACTGTTCTCTGCCAGGATCCTACCTGAGGGGGGCTGCTGCTGCTGCTGGACCAGAGGACCGCCACTTGGACTACCTCCCTGCCTGGAGGCCCAGTGAGCTGGCTCTGGGTCCAGCCTTGCCCCCCCACCCCTGCCTTGCTGTGTGCAGGGGAGAACTTTGCTGGACTTTGTTGATATCTCCCCTAAGCGCTGGGAGCGCTTTATTTGGATCCCTAAAGCGTCTGGGAGCTTTTATTGTCCTTTAGCGCTGAGAGCGCTTTCACTTTTTGTCCTGTAGCGCTTGGAACGCGTTATTTCTGCAAGCCAGTGCCCACCCGGCGTTTGCCCCGTCTTTACTGATCCTGAGGTCCCCTGGCAGGTGCCCACCCTGCCAGGGACATTGCTGTGCTCGTTGGCGGGTGCCCACCCGCTTAGTTAATTATTTAATAGGCGGGTGCCCACCCCGCTTCTTGGTGGTGATTGCGAGGGAGCCTACCCCTCTCACGAGCCGAATCACCGCCGCCGTCGAAGAGCCCTGGGCCGCCGCGCTGCCTGCGGCGACCCGGAAGCACAAAGAAGTCACGCCTGGTGGTGGGCGGGACATTGAAGCTGCACTCTGGTGGATGGAAACGGACGGGAGCCTACCCCGCGCTTCCCTGAGGAGGGTGGAGAGAGCCAGGCAGCTCGACTCGGCTGCCCGGCCTCAGAGCCAGCGCCAGGAAGAAGGACCGAGCAACGACGACACGGGAGTCCCCAGAGCTACAGCCCGGTGAGTACGGAAGGGCTGGGGTGGACTCCGTGTGCGTGCTGGCTTAGAGCGCTAGTGCGCTCTAACGACGAGGCCCGCACTGTTGGCTTCCAGAGTCCCCTGAGTGGTACTCCAACGAGGAGGGTGATCTTCGTCTCTAAAGCCCCTGAGGCTCCAGCGCGAGCCATAGTGTGTGCACGAGTCCCCCGCGTGGGACTCCAACGAAGGGGGGCACATTGTTTCACGAGCCTGTGAGGCTCGCGAGTCCCTGAGAGGAACTCCAACGAAGGGGCGCATTATTCAGAGTCCCGTGAAGGCTCCAAACCCGGGGGCATTTCGTTTATGATCAGAGCGGCCCCGGAAGGCAGCGGGCCGCTCCTACGTTATCTAGGGGGCATTTCTTGTGGTTTAAAGCCCAGAGGGGCTCAGGGGGCCATGAGTGTTTTCTCAGAGCCCAGCGAGGCTCCAACAGAGGCCATAATTGTTCTAAGGGCCCAGAGGTGCCCAGGCCTCAGTCCCTACAGCTGTCCAGCACTTAGTGGGCAGCTGCCACGTTTAGGCCCCCCCCCCCCTGACATTGGGACATAGGGCGTCTTGCCCCTTCAAGGCCAGTTGGCCTAGGGACTGCCACAGGTGGTGGCGACTGTGAGTCTTGCGCTATTGTTCCTAACCTGCACCTCTGAATGTGTGTTTATGCGTCATGTGCCTTGTTTTACACCGCTGAATGTCTTTTATGCATCATGTGTTTTCCTTCCCTACACCTCTGAATGTGTTGCGATGCATCATGTGTAATGTGCGTTTACCCCTACCGGTATTGTGATACTTAGGTGGTTGTTTTCTCCTAGTACAGGTGGTGCTAGTGAGGTCCTGGTTCCCTGCGTGACATTCTCCTAAGGTGGTTAGGGTTGCGTAGGTGGTACTTACCTGTTACCAGTAGTTACTGGTTGTGTGCTACATTTTCTATTTAGTGCTACAGTGATTGTATGTGCTATGTTCTAAAGTATTATTCCTACAAAGTGTTATTTCTACAAAACGTACTATTTCCAAAAGTGCTTATTCCTGACAGTGGTCCAGGTGGCCCTGTCTTGTACATATCCCTTGTAAATTCTGCCCGTGCCTGTTGGCACATTGTAGAGTGTTAGACCCGGCCTCGTGGCATGGCCATCCCTGTCCCAGCACCACATATCCTGACCCATGCACCTCATGCAGCCCCCGAGTACACGGCCTAGCCGATCCTTCCCACCAGAACACAAACACACCCGACCCGGACTTCCCCGTCCGTGGCCTTCCTCCTTTCGGCCACACCGGGCCCGCGTGCCCACTTCATGCACCAAGATGGCCGCCCGGCCCCAACGCGACCCTGGCCTAGAGGCGCCACTCTGGCTGGAGGACATCGCGCTCCCATTGGGATGAGAGAGGGAGGAGCAGTTTCCATCGCACCTCTGAGCTCCCCGGGGAAGGTGGGTTTCGATCGGCCCTCCGGCCTCCCCGAGGGCTGGATCCACGCCTGCTGGGTGTCTGGGACTCCTCCCGACCTGGCCCTGAAAGGATCAAAAGACACTGGCAGGAAACCCAGACAAGCGACCCCCAGGTGACAAGACCCCTGCCTGCACAGACTCCGGACATCAAAGAGGGGTCGACCTATAACAAGGGGTGCTCTGGGACTATCCGGCAGATTCGCCTTTGGAAACACCTGAGCCCTGCTGAGTGACTCGCGGCTCCCACAGACTCTCTTGGTCCCGCCGGACCCCGACGACGACAAGCGTATCCCCCAGCTCGAGGATTGTGAGCTGTGCGCCGGGTACGCCCCTGCATTTGATCCATATCCCCAAAGACTGTCCCGCTACCTCCTACCCCCCCGAGACTCTGTGAGCCCGTGCTCTACTTGTATATATGTGCCTTGCTGATCATAAAGATCCTACGACTCCGATCTGATAAAGATTTGTCCTTAAGAAATCCCGCTGTGGTGTCTCTTTGTCGTGTCGTGCCGAGTGTACGATCGTAAATACGAGATTCCTCCCCCGAGGAGTCTCCCGCCAGTGCCCGGCTACGATACCTTGAGGGTTGACCTCAGGCTCGTCAGTGCCCCTTCCGGGCCCCTCTGAGGTCGCCTTCTAACACCTCACATGTCTCTGTCCACTGCTGGGAGTGATATGCACCGACCCCTCATATGTCTGTCCACTGCTGGGAGTCCTCTGCACCCACCCCTCACATGTCTCTGTCCACTGCTGGGAGTCCTCTGCACCCACCCCTCACATGTGTCTGTCCACTGCTGGGAGTCCTCTGAAACCACCCCTCACATGTCTCTGTCCACTGCTGGGAGTGATATGCACCCACCCCTCATATGTCTGGGCACTGCTGGGAGTGATCTGCACCCACCCCTCACATGTCTCTGGGCACTTCTGGTATTCCTCCGCACCCACCCCTCACATGTCTCTGTCCACTGCTGGGAGTCCTCTGCACCCACCCCTCACATGTCTCTGTCCACTGCTGGGAGTCCTCTGCACCCACCCCTCACATGTGTCTGTCCACTGCTGGGAGTAATAAGCACCCACCCCTCATATGTCTGGGCACTGCTGGGAGTGATCTGCACCTACCCCTCACATGTCTCTGGGCACTGCTGGGAGTCCTCTGCACCCACACCTCACATGTTTCTGTCCACTGCTGGGAGTCCTCTGCACCCACCCCTCACATGTCTCTGTCCACTGCTTAGAGTCCTCTGCACCCACTCCTCACATGTGTCTGTCCACTGCTGGGAGTCCTTTGCACCCACCCCTCACATGTCTCTGTCAACTGCTGGGAGTCCTCTGCACCCACCCCTCACATGTCTCTGTCCACTGCTGGGAGTCCTTTGCACCCACCCCTCACATGTTTCTGTCCACTGCTGGGAGTCCTCTGCACCCACCCCTCACATGTGTCTGTCCACTGCTGGGAGACTTCTGAACCCACCCCTAACATGTCTCTGGCCACTGCTGTGAGTGATATGCACCCACCCCTCATATGTCTGGGCACTGCTGGGAGTGATCTGCACCCACCCCTCACATGTCTCTGGGCACTGCTGGTATTCCTTTGCACCCACCCCTCACATATCTCTGTCCACTGCTGGGAGTACTCTGCACCCACCCCTCACATGTCTCTGTCCACTGCTGGGAGTCCTCTGCACCCACCCCTCACATGTGTCTGTCCACTGCTGGGAGTCCTCTGCACCCACCCCTCACATGTCTCTGTCCACTGCTGGGAGTAATATGCACCCACCCCTCATAAGTCTGGGCACTGCTGGGAGTGATCTGCACCCACCCCTCACATGTCTCTGGGCACTGCTGAGAGTCCTCTGCACCCACACCTCACATGTCTCTGTCCACTGCTGGGAGTCCTCTGCACCCACCCCTCACATGTGTATGTCCACTGCTGGGAGTCCTCTGCACCCACCCCTCACATGTCTCTGTCCACTGCTGGGAGTGATATGCACACACCCCTCATATGTCTGGGCACTGATGGGAGTGATCTTCACCCACCCCTCACATGTCTCTGGGCACTGCTGGTATTCCTCTGCACCCACCCCTCACATATCTCTGTCCACTACTGGGAGTCCTCTGCACCCACCCCTCACATGTCTCTGTCCACTGCTGGGAGTCCTCTGCACCCACCCCTCACATGTCTCTGTCCACTGCTGGGAGTCCTCTGCACCCACCCCTCACATGTGTCTGTCCACTGCTGGGAGTCCTCTGCACCCACCCCTCACATGTCTCTGTCCACTGCTGGGAGTGATATGCACCCACCCCTCATATGTCTGTCCACTGCTGGGAGTCCTCTGCACCCACCCCTCACATGTCTCTGTCCACTGCTGGGAGTCCTCTGCACCCACCCCTCACATGTGTCTGTCCACTGCTGGGAGTCCTCTGCACGCACCCTTCACATGTCTCTGTCCACTGCTGGGAGTGATATGCACCCACCCCTCATATGTCTGTCCACTGCCTGGAATCCTCTGCACCCACCCCTCACATGTCTCTGTCCACTACTGGGAGTGATATGCACCCACCCCTCATATGTCTGTCCACTGCTGGGAGTCCTCTGCACCCACCCCTCACATGTGTCAGTCCACTGCTGGGAGTCCTCTGCACCCATCCCTCACATGTCTCTGTCCACTGCTGGGAATGATATGCACCCACCCTTCATATGTCTGGGCACTGCTGGGACTGATCTGCACCCACCCCTCACATGTCTCTGTCCACTGCTGGGAGTCCTCTGCACCCACCCCTCACATGTCTCTGTCCACTGCTGGGAGTCCTCTGCACACACCCCTCACATGTCTCTGTCCACTGCTGGGAGTCCTCTGCACCCACCCCTCACATGTGTCTGTCCACTGCTGGGAGTCCTCTGCACCCACCCCTCACATGTCTCTGTCCACTGCTGGGAGTGATATGCACCCACCCCTCATATGTCTGGGCACTAATGGAAGTGATCTGCACCCACCCCTCACATGTCTCTGGGCACTGCTGGTATTCCTCTGCACCCACCCCTCACATGTCTCTGTCCACTGTTGGGAGTCCTCTGCACCCACCCCTCACATGTCTATGTCCACTGCTGGGAGTCCTCTGCACCCATCCCTCACATGTGTCTGTCCACTGCTGGGAGTCCCCTGCACCCCCCCTCACATGTCTCTGGCTACTGCTGGGAGTGATATGCACCCACCCCTCATATGTGTGTCCACAGCTGGGTGTCCTCTGCACCCACCCCTCACATGTCTATGTCCACTGCTGGGAGTCCTCTGCACCCATCCCTCACATGTCTCTGTCCACTGCTGGGAGTCCTCTGCACCCACCCCTCACATGTGTCTGTCCACTGCTGGGAGTCCTCTGCACCCACCCCTCACATGTCTCTGTCCACTGCTGGGAGTGATATGCACCCACCCCTCATATGTCTGTCCACTGCTGGGAGTCCTCTTCACCCACCCCTTACATGTCTCTGTCCACTGCTGGGAGTGATATGCACACACACCTCATATGTCTGTCCACTGCTGGGACTCCTCTGCACCCACCCCTTACATGTCTCTGTCCACTGCTGGGAGTCCTCTGCACCCACCCCTCACATGTGTCTGTCCACTGCTGGGAGTCCTCTGCACCCACCCCTCACATGTCTCTGTAAACTGCTGGGAGTGATATGCACCCACCCCTCATATGTCTGGGCACTGCTGGGAGTGATCTGCACCCACCCCTCACATGTCTCTGTCCACTGCTGGGAGTCCTCTGCACCCACCCCTCACATGTCTATGTCCACTGCTGGGAGTCCTCTGCACCCATCCCTCACATGTTTCTGTCCACTGCTGGGAGTCCTCTGCACCCACCCCTCACATGTCTCTGTACACTGCTGGGAGTGATATGCACCCACCCCTCATATGTCTGTCCACTGCTGGGAGTCCTCTGCACCCACCCCTCACATGTCTCTGTCCACTGCTGGGAGTCCTCTGCACCCACCCCTCACATGTGTCTGTCCACTGCTGGGAGTCCTCTGCATGCACCCCTCACATGTCTCTGTCCACTGCTGGGAGTGATATGCACCCACCCCTCATATGTCTAGGCACTGCTGGGAGTGATCTGCACACACCCCTCACATGTCTCTGGGCACTGCTGGTATTCCTCTGCACCCACCCCTCACATGTCTCTGTCCACTGCTGGGAGTCCTCTGCACCCACCCCTCACATGTCTCTGTCCACTGCTGGAAGTCCTCTGCACCCACTCCTCACATGTGTCTGTCCACTGCTGGAAGTCCTCTGCACACCCCCTCACATGCCTCTGGCCACTGCTGGGAGTGATATGCACCCACCCCTCATATGTCTGTCCACTGCTGGGAGTCCTCTGAACCCACCCCTCACATGTCTCTGTCCACTGCTGGGAGTCCTCTGCCCCCACCCCTCCCATGTGTCAGTCCACTACTGGGAGTCCTCTGCACCCATCCCTCACATATCTCTGTCCACTGCTGGGAGTGACATGCACCCACCCCTCATATGTCTGGGCACTGCTGGGACTGATCTGCACCCACCCTTCACATGTCTCTGGGCACTGCAGGTATTCCTCTGCACCCACCCCTCACATGTCTCTGTCCACTGCTGGGAGTCCTCTGCACCCACCCCTCACATGTCTCTGTCCACTGCTGGGAGTCCTCTGCACACACCCCTCACATGTCTCTGTCCACTGCTGGGAGTCCTCTGCACCCACCCCTCACATGTGTCTGTCCACTGCTGGGAGTCCTCTGAAACCACCCCTCACATGTCTCTGTCCACTGCTGGGAGTGATATGCACCCACCCCTCATATGTCTGGGCACTGCTGGGAGTGATCTGCACCCACCCCTCACATGTCTCTGGGCACTTCTGGTATTCCTCCGCACCCACCCCTCACATGTCTCTGTCCACTGCTGGGAGTCCTCTGCACCCACCCCTCACATGTCTCTGTCCACTGCTGGGAGTCCTCTGCACCCACCCCTCACATGTGTCTGTCCACTGCTGGGAGTAATATGCACCCACCCCTCATATGTCTGGGCACTGCTGGGAGTGATCTGCACCTACCCCTCACATGTCTCTGGGCACTGCTGGGAGTCCTCTGCACCCACACCTCACATGTTTCTGTCCACTGCTGGGAGTCCTCTGCACCCACCCCTCACATGTCTCTGTTCACTGCTTAGAGTCCTCTGCACCCACTCCTCACATGTGTCTGTCCACTGCTGGGAGTCCTCTGCACCCACCCCTCACATGTCTCTGTCAACTGCTGGGAGTCCTCTGCACCCACCCCTCACATGTCTCTGTCCACTGCTGGGAGTCCTTTGCACCCACCCCTCACATGTTTCTGTCCACTGCTGGGAGTCCTCTGCACCCACCCCTCACATGTGTCTGTCCACTGCTGGGAGTCTTCTGAACCCACCCCTAACATGTCTCTGGCCACTGCTGTGAGTGATATGCACCCACCCCTCATATGTCTGGGCACTGCTGGGAGTGATCTGCACCCACCCCTCACATGTCTCTGGGCACTGCTGGTATTCCTTTGCACCCACCCCTCACATGTCTCTGTCCACTGCTGGGAGTACTCTGCACCCACCCCTCACATGTCTCTGTCCACTGCTGGGAGTCCTCTGCACCCACCCCTCACATGTCTCTGTCCACTGCTGGGAGTCCTCTGCACCCACCCCTCACATGTGTCTGTCCACTGCTGGGAGTCCTCTGCACCCACCCCTCACATGTCTCTGTCCACTGCTGGGAGTAATATGCACCCACCCCTCATAAGTCTGGGCACTGCTGGGACTGATCTGCACCCATCCCTCACATGTCTCTGTCCACTGGGGGGAGTCCTCTGCACCCACCCCTCACATGTGTCTGTCCACTGCTGGGAGTCCTCTGCACCCACCCCTCACATGTGTCTGTCCACTGCTGGGAGTGATATGCACCCACCCCTCATATGTCTGTCCACTGCCTGGAATCCTCTGCACCCACCCCTCACATGTCTCTGTCCACTACTGGGAGTGATATGCACCGACCCCTCATATGTCTGTCCACTGCTGGGAGTCCTCTGCACCCACCCCTCACATGTGTCAGTCCACTGCTGGGAGTCCTCTGCACCCATCCCTCACATGTCTCTGTCCACTGCTGGGAATGATATGCACCCACCCCTCATATGTCTGGGCACTGCTGGGACTGATCTGCACCCACCCCTCACATGTCTCTGTCCACTGCTGGGAGTCCTCTGCACCCACCCCTCACATGTCTCTGTCCACTGCTGGGAGTCCTCTGCACACACCCCTCACATGTCTCTGTCCACTGCTGGGAGTCCTCTGCACCCACCCCTCACATGTGTCTGTCCACTGCTGGGAGTCCTCTGCACCCACCCCTCACATGTCTCTGTCCACTGCTGGGAGTGATATGCACCCACCCCTCATATGTCTGGGCACTAATGGAAGTGATCTGCACCCACCCCTCACATGTCTCTGGGCACTGCTGGTATTCCTCTGCACCCACCCCTCACATGTCTCTGTCCACTGTTGGGAGTCCTCTGCACCCACCCCTCACATGTCTATGTCCACTGCTGGGAGTCCTCTGCACCCATCCCTCACATGTGTCTGTCCACTGCTGGGAGTCCCCTGCACCCCCCCTCACATGTCTCTGGCTACTGCTGGGAGTGATATGCACCCACCCCTCATATGTGTGTCCACAGCTGGGTGTCCTCTGCACCCACCCCTCACATGTCTATGTCCACTGCTGGGAGTCCTCTGCACCCATCCCTCACATGTCTCTGTCCACTGCTGGGAGTCCTCTGCACCCACCCCTCACATGTGTCTGTCCACTGCTGGGAGTCCTCTGCACCCACCCCTTACATGTCTCTGTCCACTGCTGGGAGTGATATGCACACACACCTCATATGTCTGTCCACTGCTGGGACTCCTCTGCACCCACCCCTTACATGTCTCTGTCCACTGCTGGGAGTCCTCTGCACCCACCCCTCACATGTGTCTGTCCACTGCTGGGAGTCCTCTGCACCCACCCCTCACATGTCTCTGTAAACTGCTGGGAGTGATATGCACCCACCACTCATATGTCTGGGCACTGCTGGGAGTGATCTGCACCCACCCCTCACATGTCTCTGTCCACTGCTGGAAGTCCTCTGCACCCACCCCTCACATGTCTATGTCCACTGCTGGGAGTCCTCTGCACCCATCCCTCACATGTCTCTGTCCACTGCTGGGAGTCCTCTGCACCCACCCCTCACATGTCTCTGTCCACTGCTGGGAGTGATATGCACCCACCCCTCATATGTCTGTCCACTGCTGGGAGTCCTCTGCATCCACCCCTCACATGTCTCTGTCCACTGCTGGGAGTCCTCTGCACCCACCCCTCACATGTGTCTGTCCACTGCTGGTAGTCCTCTGCATGCACCCCTCACATGTCTCTGTCCACTGCTGGGAGTGATATGCACCCACCCCTCATATGTCTAGGCACTGCTGGGAGTGATCTGCACACACCCCTCACATGTCTCTGGGCACTGCTGGTATTCCTCTGCACCCACCCCTCACATGTCTCTGTCCACTGCTGGGAGTCCTCTGCACCCACCCCTCACATGTCTCTGTCCACTGCTGGAAGTCCTCTGCACCCACTCCTCACATGTGTCTGTCCACTGCTGGAAGTCCTCTGCACACCCCCTCACATGCCTCTGGCCACTGCTGGGAGTGATATGCACCCACCCCTCATATGTCTGTCCACTGCTGGGAGTCCTCTGAACCCACCCCTCACATGTCTCTGTCCACTGCTGGGAGTCCTCTGCCCCCACCCCTCCCATGTGTCAGTCCACTACTGGGAGTCCTCTGCACCCATCCCTCACATGTCTCTGTCCACTGCTGGGAGTGACATGCACCCACCCCTCATATGTCTGGGCACTGCTGGGACTGATCTGCACCCACCCTTCACATGTCTCTGGGCACTGCTGGTATTCCTCTGCACCCACCCCTCACATGTCTCTGTCCACTGCTGGGAGTCCTCTGCACCCACCCCTCACATGTCTCTGTCCACTGCTGGGAGTCCTCTGCACACACCCCTCACATGTCTCTGTCCACTGCTGGGAGTCCTCTGCACCCACCCCTCACATGTGTCTGTCCACTGCTGGGAGTCCTCTGCACCCACCCCTCACATGTCTCTGTCCACTGCTGGGAGTGATATGCACCCACCCCTCATATGTCTGGGCACTAATTGAAGTGATCTGCACCCACCCCTCACATGTCTCTGTCCACTGCTGGGAGTCCTCTGCACCCACCCCTCACATGTCTATGTCCACTGCTGGGAGTCCTCTGCACCCATCCCTCACATGTCTCTGTCCACTGCTGGGAGTCCTCTGCACCCACCCCTCACATGTCTCTGTCCACTGCTGGGAGTGATATGCACCCACCCCTCATATGTCTGTCCACTGCTGGGAGTCCTCTGCACCCACCCCTCACATGTCTCTGTCCACTGCTGGGAATGATATGCACCCACCCTTCATATGTCTGGGCACTGCTGGGACTGATCTGCACCCACCCCTCACATGTCTCTGTCCACTGCTGGGAGTCCTCTGCACCCACCCCTCACATGTCTCTGTCCACTGCTGGGAGTCCTCTGCACACACCACTCACATGTCTCTGTCCACTGCTGGGAGTCCTCTGCACCCACCCCTCACATGTGTCTGTCCACTGCTGGGAGTCCTCTGCACCCACCCCTCACATGTCTCTGTCCACTGCTGGGAGTGATATGCACCCACCCCTCATATGTCTGGGCACTAATGGAAGTGATCTGCACCCACCCCTCACATGTCTCTGGGCACTGCTGGTATTCCTCTGCACCCACCCCTCACATGTCTCTGTCCACTGTTGGGAGTCCTCTGCACCCACCCCTCACATGTCTATGTCCACTGCTGGGAGTCCTCTGCACCCATCCCTCACATGTGTCTGTCCACTGCTGGGAGTCCCCTGCACCCCCCCTCACATGTCTCTGGCTACTGCTGGGAGTGATATGCACCCACCCCTCATATGTGTGTCCACAGCTGGGTGTCCTCTGCACCCACCCCTCACATGTCTATGTCCACTGCTGGGAGTCCTCTGCACCCATCCCTCACATGTCTCTGTCCACTGCTGGGAGTCCTCTGCACCCACCCCTCACATGTGTCTGTCCACTGCTGGGAGTCCTCTGCACCCACCCCTTACATGTCTCTGTCCACTGCTGGGAGTGATATGCACCCACCCCTCATATGTCTGTCCACTGCTGGGAGTCCTCTTCACCCACCCCTTACATGTCTCTGTCCACTGCTGGGAGTGATATGCACACACACCTCATATGTCTGTCCACTGCTGGGACTCCTCTGCACCCACCCCTTACATGTCTCTGTCCACTGCTGGGAGTCCTCTGCACCCACCCCTCACATGTGTCTGTCCACTGCTGGGAGTCCTCTGCACCCACCCCTCACATGTCTCTGTAAACTGCTGGGAGTGATATGCACCCACCCCTCATATGTCTGGGCACTGCTGGGAGTGATCTGCACCCACCCCTCACATGTCTCTGTCCACTGCTGGGAGTCCTCTGCACCCACCCCTCACATGTCTATGTCCACTGCTGGGAGTCCTCTGCACCCATCCCTCACATGTTTCTGTCCACTGCTGGGAGTCCTCTGCACCCACCCCTCACATGTCTCTGTCCACTGCTGGGAGTGATATGCACCCACCCCTCATATGTCTGTCCACTGCTGGGAGTCCTCTGCACCCACCCCTCACATGTCTCTGTCCACTGCTGGGAGTCCTCTGCACCCACCCCTCACATGTGTCTGTCCACTGCTGGGAGTCCTCTGCATGCACCCCTCACATGTCTCTGTCCACTGCTGGGAGTGATATGCACCCACCCCTCATATGTCTAGGCACTGCTGGGAGTGATCTGCACACACCCCTCACATGTCTCTGGGCACTGCTGGTATTCCTCTGCACCCACCCCTCACATGTCTCTGTCCACTGCTGGGAGTCCTCTGCACCCACCCCTCACATGTCTCTGTCCACTGCTGGAAGTCCTCTGCACCCACTCCTCACATGTGTCTGTCCACTGCTGGAAGTCCTCTGCACACCCCCTCACATGCCTCTGGCCACTGCTGGGAGTGATATGCACCCACCCCTCATATGTCTGTCCACTGCTGGGAGTCCTCTGAACCCACCCCTCACATGTCTCTGTCCACTGCTGGGAGTCCTCTGCCCCCACCCCTCCCATGTGTCAGTCCACTACTGGGAGTCCTCTGCACCCATCCCTCACATGTGTCAGTCCACTACTGGGAGTCCTCTGCACCCATCCCTCACATGTCTCTGTCCACTGCTGGGAGTGACATGCACCCACCCCTCATATGTCTGGGCACTGCTGGGACTGATCTGCACCCACCCTTCACATGTCTCTGGGCACTGCTGGTATTCCTCTGCACCCACCCCTCACATGTCTCTGTCCACTGCTGGGAGTCCTCTGCACCCACCCCTCACATGTCTCTGTCCACTGCTGGGAGTCCTCTGCACACACCCCTCACATGTCTCTGTCCACTGCTGGGAGTCCTCTGCACCCACCCCTCACATGTGTCTGTCCACTGCTGGGAGTCCTCTGAAACCACCCCTCACATGTCTCTGTCCACTGCTGGGAGTGATATGCACCCACCCCTCATATGTCTGGGCACTGCTGGGAGTGATCTGCACCCACCCCTCACATGTCTCTGGGCACTTCTGGTATTCCTCCGCACCCACCCCTCACATGTCTCTGTCCACTGCTGGGAGTCCTCTGCACCCACCCCTCACATGTCTCTGTCCACTGCTGGGAGTCCTCTGCACCCACCCCTCACATGTGTCTGTCCACTGCTGGGAGTAATATGCACCCACCCCTCATATGTCTGGGCACTGCTGGGAGTGATCTGCACCTACCCCTCACATGTCTCTGGGCACTGCTGGGAGTCCTCTGCACCCACACCTCACATGTTTCTGTCCACTGCTGGGAGTCCTCTGCACCCACCCCTCACATGTCTCTGTCCACTGCTTAGAGTCCTCTGCACCCACTCCTCACATGTGTCTGTCCACTGCTGGGAGTCCTCTGCACCCACCCCTCACATGTCTCTGTCAACTGCTGGGAGTCCTCTGCACCCACCCCTCACATGTCTCTGTCCACTGCTGGGAGTCCTTTGCACCCACCCCTCACATGTTTCTGTCCACTGCTGGGAGTCCTCTGCACCCACCCCTCACATGTGTCTGTCCACTGCTGGGAGTCTTCTGAACCCACCCCTAACATGTCTCTGGCCACTGCTGTGAGTGATATGCACCCACCCCTCATATGTCTGGGCACTGCTGGGAGTGATCTGCACCCACCCCTCACATGTCTCTGGGCACTGCTGGTATTCCTTTGCACCCACCCCTCACATGTCTCTGTCCACTTCTGGGAGTACTCTGCACCCACCCCTCACATGTCTCTGTCCACTGCTGGGAGTCCTCTGCACCCACCCCTCACATGTCTCTGTCCACTGCTGGGAGTCCTCTGCACCCACCCCTCACATGTGTCTGTCCACTGCTGGGAGTCCTCTGCACCCACCCCTCACATGTCTCTGTCCACTGCTGGGAGTAATATGCACCCACCCCTCATAAGTCTGGGCACTGCTGGGAGTGATCTGCACCCACCCCTCACATGTCTCTGGGCACTGCTGAGAGTCCTCTGCACCCACACCTCACATGTCTCTGTCCACTGCTGGGAGTCCTCTGCACCCACCCCTCACATGTGTATGTCCACTGCTGGGAGTCCTCTGCACCCACCCCTCACATGTCTCTGTCCACTGCTGGGAGTGATATGCACACACCCCTCATATGTCTGGGCACTGATGGGAGTGATCTTCACCCACCCCTCACATGTCTCTGGGCACTGCTGGTATTCCTCTGCACCCACCCCTCACATATCTCTGTCCACTACTGGGAGTCCTCTGCACCCACCCCTCACATGTCTCTGTCCACTGCTGGGAGTCCTCTGCACCCACCCCTCACATGTCTCTGTCCACTGCTGGGAGTCCTCTGCACCCACCCCTCACACGTGTCTGTCCACTGCTGGGAGTCCTCTGCACCCACCCCTCACATGTCTCTGTCCACTGCTGGGAGTGATATGCACCCACCCCTCATATGTCTGTCCACTGCTGGGAGTCCTCTGCACCCACCCCTCACATGTCTCTGTCCACTGCTGGGAGTCCTCTGCACCCACCCCTCACATGTGTCTGTCCACTGCTGGGAGTCCTCTGCACGCACCCTTCACATGTCTCTGTCCACTGCTGGGAGTGATATGCACCCACCCCTCATATGTCTGTCCACTGCCTGGAATCCTCTGCACCCACCCCTCACATGTCTCTGTCCACTACTGGGAGTGATATGCACCGACCCCTCATATGTCTGTCCACTGCTGGGAGTCCTCTGCACCCACCCCTCACATGTGTCAGTCCACTGCTGGGAGTCCTCTGCACCCATCCCTCACATGTCTCTGTCCACTGTTGGGAATGATATGCACCCACCCCTCATATGTCTGGGCACTGCTGGGACTGATCTGCACCCACCCCTCACATGTCTCTGTCCACTGCTGGGAGTCCTCTGCACCCACCCCTCACATGTCTCTGTCCACTGCTGGGAGTCCTCTGCACACACCCCTCACATGTCTCTGTCCACTGCTGGGAGTCCTCTGCACCCACCCCTCACATGTGTCTGTCCACGGCTGGGAGTCCTCTGCACCCACCCCTCACATGTGTCTGTCCACTGCTGGGAGTGATATGCACCCACCCCTCATATGTCTGGGCACTAATGGAAGTGATCTGCACCCACCCCTCACATGTCTCTGGGCACTGCTGGTATTCCTCTGCACCCACCCCTCACATGTCTCTGTCCACTGTTGGGAGTCCTCTGCACCCACCCCTCACATGTCTATGTCCACTGCTGGGAGTCCTCTGCACCCATCCCTCACATGTGTCTGTCCACTGCTGGGAGTCCCCTGCACCCCCCCTCACATGTCTCTGGCTACTGCTGGGAGTGATATGCACCCACCCCTCATATGTGTGTCCACAGCTGGGTGTCCTCTGCACCCACCCCTCACATGTCTATGTCCACTGCTGGGAGTCCTCTGCACCCATCCCTCACATGTCTCTGTCCACTGCTGGGAGTCCTCTGCACCCACCCCTCACATGTTTCTGTCCACTGCTGGGAGTCCTCTGCACCCACCCCTCACATGTGTCTGTCCACTGCTGGGAGTCTTCTGAACCCACCCCTAACATGTCTCTGGCCACTGCTGTGAGTGATATGCACCCACCCCTCATATGTCTGTCCACTGCTGGGAGTCCTCTGCACCCACCCCTTACATGTCTCTGTCCACTGCTGGGAGTCCTCTGCACCCCCCTCACATGTCTCTGGCCACTGCTGGGAGTGATATGAACCCACCCATCATATGTCTGTCCACTGCTGGGAGTCCTCTGCACCCATCCCTCACATGTCTCTGTCCACTGCTGTGAGTGATATGCACCCACCCCTCATATGTCTGTCCACTGCTGGGAGTCCTCTGCACCCACCCCTCACATGTCTCTGGGCACTGCTGGTATTCCTCTGCACCCACCCCTCATATGTCTGTCCACTGCTGGGAGTCCTCTGCACCCATCCCTCACATGTCTCTGTCCACTGCTGGGAGTCCTCTGCACCCACCCCTCACATGTCTCTGTCCACGGGTGGGAGTGATATGCACCCACCCCTCATATGTCTGTCCACTGCTGGGAGTCCTCTGCACCCACCCCTTACATGTCTCTGTCCACTGCTGGGAGTCCTCTGCACCCCCCTCACATGTCTCTGGCCACTGCTGGGAGTGATATGAACCCACCCATCATATGTCTGTCCACTGCTGGGAGTCCTCTGCACCCACCCCTCACATGTCTCTGTCCACTGCTGGGAGTGATATGCACCCACCCCTCATATGTCTGTCCACTGCTGGGAGTCCTCTGCATCCACCCCTCACATGTCTCTGTCCACTGCTGGGAGTCCTCTGCACCCACCCCTCACATGTGTCTGTCCACTGCTGGGAGTCCTCTGCATGCACCCCTCACATGTCTCTGTCCACTGCTGGGAGTGATATGCACCCACCCCTCATATGTCTAGGCACTGCTGGGAGTGATCTGCACACACCCCTCACATGTCTCTGGGCACTGCTGGTATTCCTCTGCACCCACCCCTCACATGTCTCTGTCCACTGCTGGGAGTCCTCTGCACCCACCCCTCACATGTCTCTGTCCACTGCTGGAAGTCCTCTGCACCCACTCCTCACATGTGTCTGTCCACTGCTGGAAGTCCTCTGCACACCCCCTCACATGCCTCTGGCCACTGCTGGGAGTGATATGCACCCACCCCTCATATGTCTGTCCACTGCTGGGAGTCCTCTGAACCCACCCCTCACATGTCTCTGTCCACTGCTGGGAGTCCTCTGCCCCCACCCCTCCCATGTGTCAGTCCACTACTGGGAGTCCTCTGCACCCATCCCTCACATGTCTCTGTCCACTGCTGGGAGTGACATGCACCCACCCCTCATATGTCTGGGCACTGCTGGGACTGATCTGCACCCACCCTTCACATGTCTCTGGGCACTGCTGGTATTCCTCTGCACCCACCCCTCACATGTCTCTGTCCACTGCTGGGAGTCCTCTGCACCCACCCCTCACATGTCTCTGTCCACTGCTGGGAGTCCTCTGCACACACCCCTCACATGTCTCTGTCCACTGCTGGGAGTCCTCTGCACCCACCCCTCACATGTGTCTGTCCACTGCTGGGAGTCCTCTGCACCCACCCCTCACATGTCTCTGTCCACTGCTGGGAGTGATATGCACCCACCCCTCATATGTCTGGGCACTAATTGAAGTGATCTGCACCCACCCCTCAAATGTCTCTGTCCACTGCTGGGAGTCCTCTGCACCCACCCCTCACATGTCTATGTCCACTGCTGGGAGTCCTCTGCACCCATCCCTCACATGTCTCTGTCCACTGCTGGGAGTCCTCTGCACCCACCCCTCACATGTCTCTGTCCACTGCTGGGAGTGATATGCACCCACCCCTCATATGTCTGTCCACTGCTGGGAGTCCTCTGCACCCACCCCTCACATGTCTCTGTCCACTGCTGGGAGTCCTCTGCACCCACCCCTCACATGTGTCTGTACACTGCTGGGAGTCCTCTGCACGCACCCCTCACATGTCTCTGTCCACTGCTGGGAGTGATATGCACCCACCCCTCATATGGCTAGGCACTGCTGGGAGTGATCTGCGCACACCCCTCACATGTCTCTGGGCACTGCTGGTATTCCTCTGCACCCACCCCTCACATGTCTCCGTCCACTGCTGGGAGTCCTCTGCACCCACCCCTCACATGTCTCTGTCCACTGCTGGAAGTCCTCTGCACCCACTCCTCACATGTGTCTGTCCACTGCTGGAAGTCCTCTGCCGACCCCCTCACATGCCTCTGGCCACTGCTGGGAGTGATATGCACCCACCCCTCATATGTCTGTCCACTGCCTGGAGTCCTCTGCACCCACCCCTCACATGTCTCTGTCCACTACTGGGAGTGATATGCACCCACCCCTCATATGTCTGTCCACTGCTGGGAGTCCTCTGAACCCACCCCTCACATGTCTCTGTCCACTGCTGGGAGTCCTCTGCTCCCACCCCTCCCATGTGTCAGTCCACTGCTGGGAGTCCTCTGCACCCATCCCTCACATGTCTCTGTCCACTGCTGGGAGTGACATGCACCCACCCCTCATATGTCTGGGCACTGCTGGGACTGATCTGCACCCACCCTTCACATGTCTCTGGGCACTGCTGGTATTCCTCTGCACCCACCCCTCACATGTCTCTGTCCACTGCTGGGAGTCCTCTGCACCCACCCCTCACATGTCTCTGTCCACTGCTGGGAGTCCTCTGCACACACCCCTCACATGTCTCTGTCCACTGCTGGGAGTCCTCTGCACCCACCCCTCACATGTGTCTGTCCACTGCTGGGAGTCCTCTGCACCCACCCCTCACATGTCTCTGTCCACTGCTGGGAGTGATATGCACCCACCCCTCATATGTCTGGGCACTAATTGAAGTGATCTGCACCCACCCCTCACATGTCTCTGGGCACTGCTGGTATTCCTCTGCACCCACCCCTCACATGCCTCTGTCCACTGCTGGGAGTCCTCTGCACCCATCCCTCACATGTGTCTGTCCACTGCTGGGAGTCCTCTGCACCCCCCCCTCACATGTCTCTGGCCACTGCTGGGAGTGATATGCACCCACCCCTCATATGTGTGTCCACTGCTGGGTGTCCTCTGCACACACCCCTCACATGTCTATGTCCACTGCTGGGAGTTGTTAGAAAGGATAGACGGACCGGGAGGGTCGGCCGGGGTCAGGAGGAGAGGTCTCCGGGGAGAGCCGTCTCCAGCGATCGTACAGACAAGTAACTTTCCCCCCCACAGACGGATACCACACACGGATAAGGTTCAGGGTTCTTTATAAACACTTCTTAGGGTACGGTTGAATGGTACAAGGAGGTCTGGACTCAGGGGTCCCCTCGATTCAAGTCTCTCAAAGCAGGGTAAGGGGTAGTGGGACAGTCTGTCTACCAGTCAGGTAGTTTGGATGAGATGATGATTAGCTCACAATCCTCGAGCTTAGTTGGTACGGGCCGCGGCAGCGCCAGCAGGTCCCGGTGGAGATGGTCGGTACACGGTCCGCGGTAGCACCAGCAGGTCCCGGAAAGATGGTCGATGTACGGTCCGCGGCAGCGCCAGCAGGTCCCGGTGAGGATGGTCGTTACAACGGGCCGCGGCAGCGCCAGCAGGTCCCGACGAGGATGGATGTTGTAGAAGGCCGCGGCAGCGCCAGCAGGCAGGACGATGGTTCACAAGAGCGGGCTACGGCAGCGCCAGTAGTCCGTCAAGGCTGAGTTCTCTCGGTGTCTCTCGACTCCAGGATACAACTGCCTTCCTGCTCTGGAGCTGCCCCAGTTATAGGTCTGGCGCCCTTTGATGTCCGGACCCTCGCACTTGGAGGTCGGGAGGTCCGGGATGAGGGAGTCCAGACACCCAGCAGGGGGGTGGAGCCAGCGCCCGGGGGAGCTGGGGGGCGATCGGCACCTGGCGGGGGAGAGCCATCGATACTTCTTTCTCCCATCGACCTGCCAAGTGGTCCGTTCACCTCCTGGGTGGATGGTGGTGTCGGGATGTCGGGGCCTGGCCAGGCCCAGGGTTAGGGTCGAGCTGAGGCCACGCGGCCTCGTGGTCAAGTGTCCAAGATGGCGGCCGGGCCGGGCGAGGGAGCCGGTAGTGGTTCGGCCCCATGATACAGAGAGGTCCGGGGGCCGGAGTCCCGTCTGGGGACGGGGTGCGGGTTGTTTCTGTGGGTAACACCTGGAGGGCCGGGGCTCGGGCCCTGTCGTGCGGGGAGGGAGCAAGCCCTTCGTGTGGCCTGTCCAACATGCGTCCCCCCCAGCTGAAGGCGGGGAGAGTCACCCATCTCCTTGGGGACTCTCTTCGTCGAGGCGGAAAAAGCGGGACAGGCCATCCGCGTTGGCGTGGTCTTGGCCGGGCCGGTGCTCCACAGTGAAGTCCATTCCCTGCAGGGAAATGGACCAGCGCAAGAGTTTTGGGTTCTCTCCCCGCATCTGCATCAGCCACTGCAGGGGTCGATGGTCGGTTTGTACCCGGAAGTGGGTACCGAAGAGATAAGGCCGGAGCTTTTTGAGGGCCCACACCACTGCGAAGGCCTCCCTCTCAATGGTGCTCCAGCGCTGTTCTCGGGCCAGGAGACGTCGACTGATGAAGGCCACCGGCTGGTCATGACCCTCGGGGTTTAACTGAGAAAGGACGGCTCCGATGCCGTGGTCGGAGGCGTCGGTCTGTACTACGAATTCCCGACTGTAATCGGGGGCCTGGAGCACAGGGGCGGTGCACAGGGCGGCCTTCAGTTTCTCGAAGGCCGCTTGACAATCGGGGGTCCAGTTAATCCGCTTCGGCTGGTTCTTGGACGTGAGACCCGTGAGGGGCCCCACGATGCTGCCATAGTCTTTCACGAACCGCCGGTAGTAGCCGGTGAGCCCCAAGAAGGCTCGGACCTCGGTCTGGGTGACGGGGGGCTGCCAGGACTGGATGGCAGCAATCTTAAGTTGTAGCGGGGCCACCAGCCCGCTTCCCACTTGGTGCCCAAGGTAGGTCACAGACCCTTGGCCAATTTGGCACTTGCCGGCCTTAATTGTGAGGCCGGCCCGCTGGAGGGCCTGTAGGACCTCGTGGAGGTGACGGAGGTGGTCGGGCCAGTGGCGGCTGTATACAGCGATATCGTCCAGATAGGCAGCGCTGAACTCTTCGAGCCCCGCCAAGACCTGGTTCACGAGGCGTTGAAACGTGGCGGGGGCATTTTTCATGCCGAAGGGCATGACCTTGAATTGGTAGTGGCCATCGGGAGTAGAGAAGGCTGACCGTTCCTGAGCCCTGGGTGTGAGGCCGATCTGCCAGTAGCCCGCTGTTAGGTCGAAGATACTAAGGTAGCGGGCGGCCCCCAGCCGGTCGATCAGCTCGTCTGCTCGGGGAATCGGATGAGCGTCAGTCCGGGTGACAGCGTTCAAGCCCCGGTAGTCGACGCAGAATCTCAGTTCAGGTGCGGTGCCGGGGGCAGCGGCTTTGGGAACCAATACCACCGGACTGGCCCAGGGACTGTCCGAGGGCTCGATGACCCCGATTGTGAGCATCTTGGCCACTTCCTCCTGTATGCAGGCCCGTACCCGATCTGGTACGCGGTAGGCCCGGTGTCGGACAGGGGGGCTGTCCCCGGTGTCCACGTCGTGCAAACACCAAGGGGTGACCCCGGGGGTGAGGGAGAACAGTGTAGCGAACCGCAGCAGGAGGTTTCGGCAGCCCTGGCGTTGCTCCGAAGTGAGGGCGTCAGATAGCCGGACCCCGTCCACGGAGCCGTCATTCTCCTGAGTCTTCAGAAGATCCGGAAGGGGTTCGGAGTCTTCCTCTGCCCCACTGTCCGTAGCCATCAGGAGGCTGAGTTCTGAGCGCACAAAGTGTGGTTTGAGTCGGTTGGTGTGGAGGACCCGGAGGGGGTTCCGGGAGGTCCCCAGGTCGATGAGGTAAGTGACGGGGCTTTTGCGCTCGACCACTTTGAAGGGCCCCGTCCACTTATCCTGCAAGGCACATGGTTCGGTGGGGGACATCACCCATACTTGTTGCCCAGGCTCGAACTCAACGGAGGAGGCATTGTGATCATACCACCTCTTCATGTCCTCCTGGCTGGCCTCGAGGTTCGCCTTGGCCATCCCTCTGAAGCGCCGGGTCTGATTGCGTAGGGCCAGGATGTAGTTGAAGACGTCTGGAGGGGTCTTCAGGGGGGCCATCTCCCAACCTTCTTTTACTAGGCTGAGGGGCCCTCGCACAGGGTGCCCGTACAGGAGTTCGAAAGGGCTAAAACCGAGGGACTTCTGGGGAACTTCTCGGTAGGCGAAGAGGAGGCACGGGAGTAGTACATCCCACTGGCGACGGAGGGGCTCTTCCAATCCCCCAATCATCCCCTTGAGGGTGCGGTTAAAACGCTCCACTAGTCCGTTCCCTTGGGGGTGATAGGGGGTCGTGAATCTGTAGGTGACCCCGCATTGTTGCCAGAGGGACTTCATGTATTTGGATATAAAGTTCGTGCCTCGGTCGCTGACGACTTCTCGGGGGAAGCCTACCCGGGAGAAGATCCCCATTAGGGCCCGGCCAACCACCGGAGCTGTCACGGTCCGTAGGGGCACCGCCTCGGGGTAGCGGGTGGCATGGTCCACCAGTACTAAGATGAACCTGTGTCCTTGTGCCGTGCGGGGGTCCAGAGGCCACACGATGTCTATCCCCACCCTCTCGAACGGGGTGGTGACCACAGGGAAGGGTTGCAGAGGGGCTTTCAGCTTCCGACCACTCTTCCCGCTGGCTTGGCATGTGGGGCAAGATCGGCAGTGGTTCAGGACGTCGTTCCTCATTTTCGGCCAGAAAAAGTGGGTCACTAGGCGGCTGTACGTTTTATCCTGGCCCAGGTGTCCAGCCAGGGGGACATCGTGGGCCAGGTTGAGCAGAAAGTCTCTGAAGCGGAGAGGTACCACCAGTACTCGACCGGCCCCCAGCTCGGCGATTCTTTGCTCGCTGTATAGCAGGTCGTTATCCCAGTAGACCCAGTGAGTTCCGGTGGAGTCCCCTGCGTTCTGGGCGCTGGCTTGTTGGCGGAGTCCCTCGAGGGAGGGACAGGTCTTTTGTTCCTGGCGGAACTGTTCTTGGGTGGGCCCCCCTTTTTGACGCCACTGAGCCAGGTCAGGAAGGTCCTGGGGTTGCGCGTCCCCTTCGGTCGTCGGGTCTGGGAGGCTGGCCTCGTCGTTGTCTTCTACTGGGGCGACCAGGGGCGGAGGTGCTGGCCATTCTGGTTCTTCTGATCGAGGGACGGCACGGGCGGCCATGGACCGGGTGGTTATGCAGGCCCAGTCCGGGAGGCCCAGCATCCCCAGGTGCTCTCTTCTCTCAACGGTGGCCCACGGGGAACTCTCGAGGTCATTCCCCAGGAGGCAGTCCACGGGGGCATCGTCCCGGACCGTCACCTTCAACAGGCCGGAGACCCCTCCCCATTCGAATGGGACGCAGGCCATTTGACACATACTTTCAGAGTTGTCTGCCGAGCGGACGGGGCAGAGAATGTTCGGCAGGATCTGCTCGGGCTTCACCAGGTGACAGCGGACGGCCGTCACA
Organism: Triturus cristatus; assembly: GCF_964204655.1. Lineage (NCBI taxonomy): Eukaryota > Metazoa > Chordata > Amphibia > Caudata > Salamandridae > Triturus > Triturus cristatus. The sequence continues at coordinate 275,962,724 of NC_140579.1, read as the reverse complement.
CTGGCGCCTGTGTCACGCAAGGCCTCGGCTCGCTGTCCATTAATGGTCACCCACTGACCGTATTTCCTGGTGTTAGCGGGTAGGGGAGCCCGCGGGACCATGTCTCTTCCCCCTAAGCACGCCAGGACCATGGCGGCCGGTTCCCACTCTCGCTGGGCCGGCTCATACTCCTCTGGTTCCTCCAATGATCGCTCTTCCCCCAGGGCGGCGGCAGCTACCTGGCGGGGCTTGGGTGTTTGGTTCTGCGGGCAGCTCGGGTCATTGGCGTAGTGGCCGACTCGCTGGCATCGGTGGCACGTGACGTTGGCTCGGACCCCAGGACGCCACGGGGGGTTGCCCCGACCGGCCGGAGCCGGGGTGCTGGCCACGGGTGTTGCGGGCAAGGCGTCTCTCCCTCGCCCCTGGCCCCCTCCTCCTCCCCGAGGACGGTGCTGGCCTTGGTTGTTTCTGTTCTGTTCGTGTGGCCCCCTCCGGCCCACTCGGGTGCTTTCCCATCGGTCAGCTTCGGCGGCAAGCTGCCGGGGGTCAGTCAGCTTACTGTCGAGGAGGTGCTGCCTGAGCTCGACGAAGCAGTTGTTCGACAGGTGCTCCCATACCATCAGGTTAAAGAGTTGTTCGTAGGTGGTGACCTGGCTCCCCTTTATCCAACCCTCGAAGGCACGGCTGAAATAGTTCACGTATTCTACCCAAGTTGTACCTGGGATCCGGGTGCAATCTCTGAACCTCTGGCGGTACATCTCGGGTGTGAGGCCGTAGCGGGTGAGGAGGGCAGCCTTCATGTGGTCGTAGGACGACATTTGGTGATCTGGGAGCTGCAGTAGGGCATCGCGACCCTCGTTGATAAACCTCCCCCAAAGTCCGGCTCCCCAATCACTCCGGTCGATCCGGTGGGAGGTCATGGCGATCTCGTAGGCTTTAAACCACTGTTGTATGTCGTCTTCTCGGACATACTCGCGGACAACATCCTTGGGGATGTGGACTTTTTTCTCGGTTGGCCCCGGGGTGTGTGGTCGCTCAGGCACCCCCAGTTCCTTATTCTGTTTCCGAAGTTCTATTTCCGCCAGTTTGCGCTCGTGCTCGAGCGTTATTTTTTTCTCCTCCAGCTCTCTCTGTCTCTGTTTCTCTTCTCGGTCATCTCGGAGCCGCATGTGCTCGAGGTTGAGTTTCTGTTCAGCTAACTTGAGTTCCCCATCCATCTTGAGTCGTGCCATTTCCAACTCGTGCAATCTGGTTCTTTCTCTTTCTCGGATCTCCTCCTGCGAGAGGCCCGTTCCCCGCTCCTCGGGAGCCGTGGCGTTCCCCTCTGGTGTGATGCTGCTTTGGTCGGAGGGTCCGGCGACCCCAGTTTCTGTCCACGACTCTAGGGCGTGCTTTAGATCATCTTTGGTACTCAGGCCGGTGGTAGCAATGCCAAGTTCTATGCAGAATTGTCTCAGTTCGCAGTGGTTGTATTCTTCTAATTTATCCATTTGGAATTTCTCGGTGGAGTTGCTATCTTTGGCTGACATCGTGTTTTTGTCGTGGGGTGAGCTACTCTCTGTACGATTACGCGTTGATTCGGATCGCGCCGCTGGCCACCAATGTTAGAAAGGATAGACGGACCGGGAGGGTCGGCCGGGGTCAGGAGGAGAGGTCTCCGGGGAGAGCCGTCTCCAGCGATCGTACAGACAAGTAACTTTCCCCCCCACAGACGGATACCACACACGGATAAGGTTCAGGGTTCTTTATAAGCACTTCTTAGGGTACGGTTGAATGGTACAAGGAGGTCTGGACTCAGGGGTCCCCTCGATTCAAGTCTCTCAAAGCAGGGTAAGGGGTAGCGGGACAGTCTGTCTACCAGTCAGGTAGTTTGGATGAGATGATGATTAGCTCACAATCCTCGAGCTTAGTTGGTACGGGCCGCGGCAGCGCCAGCAGGTCCCGGTGGAGATGGTCGGTACACGGTCCGCGGTAGCACCAGCAGGTCCCGGAAAGATTGTCGATGTACGGTCCGCGGCAGCGCCAGCAGGTCCCGGTGAGGATGGTCGTTACAACGGGCCGCGGCAGCGCCAGCAGGTCCCGACGAGGATGGATGTTGTAGAAGGCCGCGGCAGCGCCAGCAGGCAGGACGATGGTTCACAAGAGCGGGCTACGGCAGCGCCAGTAGTCCGTCAAGGCTGAGTTCTCTCGGTGTCTCTCGACTCCAGGATACAACTGCCTTCCTGCTCTGGAGCTGCCCCAGTTATAGGTCTGGCGCCCTTTGATGTCCGGACCCTCGCACTTGGAGGTCGGGAGGTCCGGGATGAGGGAGTCCAGACACCCAGCAGGGGGGTGGAGCCAGCGCCCGGGGGAGCTGGGGGGCGATCGGCACCTGGCGGGGGAGAGCCATCGATACTTCTTTCTCCCATCGACCTGCCAAGTGGTCCGTTCACCTCCTGGGTGGATGGTGGTGCCGGGATGTCAGGGCCTGGCCAGGCCCAGGGTTAGGGTCGAGCTGAGGCCACGCGGCCTCGTGGTCAAGTGTCCAAGATAGCGGCCGGGCCGGGCGAGGGAGCCGGTAGTGGTTCGGCCCCATAATACAGAGAGGTCCGGGGGCCAGAGTCCCGTCTGGGGACGGGGTGCGGGTTGTTTCTGTGGGTAACACCTGGAGGGCCGGGGCTCGGGCCCTGTCGTGCGGGGAGGGAGCAAGCCCTTCGTGTGGCCTGTCCAACAGGAGTCCTCTGCACCCACCCCTCACATGTGTCTGTCCACTGCTGGGAGTCCTCTGCACCCACCCCTCACATGTCTCTGTCCACTGCTGGGAGTGATATGCACCCACCCCTCATATGTCTGTCCACTGCTGGGAGTCCTCTTCACCCACCCCTCACATGTTTCTGTCCACTGCTGGGAGTGATATGCAGCCACCCCTCATATGTCTGTCCACTGCTGGGAGTCCTCTGCACCCACCCCTCACATGTGTCTGTCCACTGCTGGGAGTCCTCTGCACCCACCCCTCACATGTCTCTGTCTACTGCTGGGAGTGATATGCACCCACCCCTCATATGTCTGTCCACTGCTGGGAGTCCTCTTCACCCACCCCTCACATGTCTCTGTCCACTGCTGGGTGTGATATGCACCCACCCCTCATATGTCTGTCCACTGCTGGGAGTCCTCTGCACCCACCCCTCACATGTCTTTGTCCACTGCTGGGAGTCCTCTGCACCCACCCCTCACATGTCTCTGTCCACTGCTGGGAGTCCTCTGCACCCACCCCTCACATGTGTCTGTCCACTGCTGGGAGTCCTCTGCACCCACCCCTCATATGTCTCTGTAAACTGCTGGGAGTGATATGCACCCACCCCTCATATGTCTGGGCACTGCTGGGAGTGATCTGCACCCACCCCTCACATGTCTCTGTCCACTGCTGGGAGTCCTCTGCACCCACCCCTCACATGTGTCTGTCCACTGCTGGGAGTCCTCTGCACCCACCCCTCACATGTCTCTGTCCACTGCTAGGAGTGATATGCACCCACCCCTCATATGTCTGTCCACTGCTGGGAGTCCTCTTCACCCACCCCTCACATCTTTCTGTCCACTGCTGGGAGTGATATGCAGCCACCCCTCATATGTCTGTCCACTGCTGGGAGTCCTCTGCACCCACCTCTTACATGTCTCTGTCCACTGCTGGGAGTCCTCTGCACCCACCCCTCACATGTGTCTGTCCACTGCTGGGAGTCCTCTGCACCCACCCCTCACATGTCTCTGTAAACTGCTGGGAGTGATATGCACCCACCCCTCATATGTCTGGGCACTGCTGGGAGTGATCTGCACCCACCCCTCACATGTCTCTGGGCACTGCTGGTATTCCTCTGCACCCACCCCTCACATGTCTCTGTCCACTGCTGGGAGTCCTCTGCACCCACCCCTCACATGTCTCTGTCCACTGCTGGGAGTTCTCTGCACCCACCCCTCACATGTGTCTGTCCACTGCTGGGAGTAATATGCACCCACCCCTCATATGTCTGGGCACTGCTGGGAGTGATCTGCACCTACCCCTCACATGTCTCTGGGCACTGCTGGGAGTCCTCTGCACCCACACCTCACATGTTTCTGTCCACTGCTGGGAGTCCTCTGCACCCACCCCTCACATGTCTCTGTCCACTGCTTAGAGTCCTCTGCACCCACTCCTCACATGTGTCTGTCCACTGCTGGGAGTCCTTTGCACCCACCCCTCACATGTCTCTGTCAACTGCTGGGAGTCCTCTGCACCCACCCCTCACATGTCTCTGTCCACTGCTGGGAGTCCTTTGCACCCACCCCTCACATGTTTCTGTCCACTGCTGGGAGTCCTCTGCACCCACCCCTCACATGTGTCTGTCCACTGCTGGGAGTCTTCTGAACCCACCCCTAACATGTCTCTGGCCACTGCTGTGAGTGATATGCACCCACCCCTCATATGTCTGGGCACTGCTGGGAGTGATCTGCACCCACCCCTCACATGTCTCTGGGCACTGCTGGTATTCCTTTGCACCCACCCCTCACATGTCTCTGTCCACTGCTGGGAGTACTCTGCACCCACCCCTCACATGTCTCTGTCCACTGCTGGGAGTCCTCTGCACCCACCCCTCACATGTCTCTGTCCACTGCTGGGAGTCCTCTGCACCCACCCCTCACATGTGTCTGTCCACTGCTGGGAGTCCTCTGCACCCACCCCTCACATGTCTCTGTCCACTGCTGGGAGTAATATGCACCCACCCCTCATAAGTCTGGGCACTGCTGGGAGTGATCTGCACCCACCCCTCACATGTCTCTGGGCACTGCTGAGAGTCCTCTGCACCCACACCTCACATGTCTCTGTCCACTGCTGGGAGTCCTCTGCACCCACCCCTCACATGTGTATGTCCACTGCTGGGAGTCCTCTGCACCCACCCCTCACATGTCTCTGTCCACTGCTGGGAGTCCTCTGCACCCACCCCTCACATGTGTCTGTCCACTGCTGGGAGTCCTCTGCACCCAACCCTCACATGTCTCTGTCCACTGCTGGGAGTGATATGCACCCACCCCTCATATGTCTGTCCACTGCTGGGAGTCCTCTGCACCCACCCCTCACATGTCTCTGTCCACTGCTGGGAGTCCTCTGCACCCACCCCTCACACGTGTCTGTCCACTGCTGGGAGTCCTCTGCACGCACCCTTCACATGTCTCTGTCCACTGCTGGGAGTGAGATGCACCCACCCCTCATATGTCTGTCCACTGCCTGGAATCCTCTGCACCCACCCCTCACATGTCTCTGTCCACTACTGGGAGTGATATGCACCCACCCCTCATATGTCTGTCCACTGCTGGGAGTCCTCTGCACCCACCCCTCACATGTGTCAGTCCACTGCTGGGAGTCCTCTGCACCCATCCCTCACATGTCTCTGTCAACTGCTGGGAATGATATGCACCCACCCTTCATATGTCTGGGCACTGCTGGGACTGATCTGCACCCACCCCTCACATGTCTCTGTCCACTGCTGGGAGTCCTCTGCACCCACCCCTCACATGTCTCTGTCCACTGCTGGGAGTCCTCTGCACACACCCCTCACATGTCTCTGTCCACTGCTGGGAGTCCTCTGCACCCACCCCTCACATGTGTCTGTCCACTGCTGGGAGTCCTCTGCACCCACCCCTCACATGTCTCTGTCCACTGCTGGGAGTGATATGCACCCACCCCTCATATGTCTGGGCACTAATGGAAGTGATCTGCACCCACCCCTCACATGTCTCTGGGCACTGCTGGTATTCCTCTGCACCCACCCCTCACATGTCTCTGTCCACTGTTGGGAGTCCTCTGCACCCACCCCTCACATGTCTATGTCCACTGCTGGGAGTCCTCTGCACCCATCCCTCACATGTGTCTGTCCACTGCTGGGAGTCCCCTGCACCCCCCCTCACATGTCTCTGGCTACTGCTGGGAGTGATATGCACCCACCCCTCATATGTGTGTCCACAGCTGGGTGTCCTCTGCACCCACCCCTCACATGTCTATGTCCACTGCTGGGAGTCCTCTGCACCCATCCCTCACATGTCTCTGTCCACTGCTGGGAGTCCTCTGCACCCACCCCTCACATGTGTCTGTCCACTGCTGGGAGTCCTCTGCACCCACCCCTCACATGTCTCTGTCCACTGCTGGGAGTGATATGCACCCACCCCTCATATGTCTGTCCACTGCTGGGAGTCCTCTTCACCCACCCCTTACATGTCTCTGTCCACTGCTGGGAGTGATATGCACACACACCTCATATGTCTGTCCACTGCTGGGACTCCTCTGCACCCACCCCTTACATGTCTCTGTCCACTGCTGGGAGTCCTCTGCACCCACCCCTCACATGTGTCTGTCCACTGCTGGGAGTCCTCTGCACCCACCCCTCACATGTCTCTGTAAACTGCTGGGAGTGATATGCACCCACCCCTCATATGTCTGGGCACTGCTGGGAGTGATCTGCACCCACCCCTCACATGTCTCTGTCCACTGCTGGGAGTCCTCTGCACCCACCCCTCACATGTCTATGTCCACTGCTGGGAGTCCTCTGCACCCATCCCTCACATGTTTCTGTCCACTGCTGGGAGTCCTCTGCACCCACCCCTCACATGTCTCTGTCCACTGCTGGGAGTGATATGCACCCACCCCTCATATGTCTGTCTACTGCTGGAAGTCCTCTGCACCCACCCCTCACATGTCTCTGTCCACTGCTGGGAGTCCTCTGCACCCACCCCTCACATGTGTCTGTCCACTGCTGGGAGTCCTCTGCATGCACCCCTCACATGTCTCTGTCCACTGCTGGGAGTGATATGCACCCACCCCTCATATGTCTAGGCACTGCTGGGAGTGATCTGCACACACCCCTCACATGTCTCTGGGCACTGCTGGTATTCCTCTGCACCCATCCCTCACATGTCTCTGTCCACTGCTGGGAGTCCTCTGCACCCACCCCTCACATGTCTCTGTCCACTGCTGGAAGTCCTCTGCACCCACTCCTCACATGTGTCTGTCCACTGCTGGAAGTCCTCTGCACACCCCCTCACATGCCTCTGGCCACTGCTGGGAGTGATATGCACCCACCCCTCATATGTCTGTCCACTGCTGGGAGTCCTCTGAACCCACCCCTCACATGTCTCTGTCCACTGCTGGGAGTCCTCTGCCCCCACCCCTCCCATGTGTCAGTCCACTACTGGGAGTCCTCTGCACCCATCCCTCACATGTCTCTGTCCACTGCTGGGAGTGACATGCACCCACCCCTCATATGTCTGGGCACTGCTGGGACTGATCTGCACCCACCCTTCACATGTCTCTGGGCACTGCTGGTATTCCTCTGCACCCACCCCTCACATGTCTCTGTCCACTGCTGGGAGTCCTCTGCACCCACCCCTCACATGTCTCTGTCCACTGCTGGGAGTCCTCTGCACACACCCCTCACATGTCTCTGTCCACTGCTGGGAGTCCTCTGCACCCACCCCTCACATGTGTCTGTCCACTGCTGGGAGTCCTCTGAAACCACCCCTCACATGTCTCTGTCCACTGCTGGGAGTGATATGCACCCACCCCTCATATGTCTGGGCACTGCTGGGAGTGATCTGCACCCACCCCTCACATGTCTCTGGGCACTTCTGGTATTCCTCCGCACCCACCCCTCACATGTCTCTGTCCACTGCTGGGAGTCCTCTGCACCCACCCCTCACATGTCTCTGTCCACTGCTGGGAGTCCTCTGCACCCACCCCTCACATGTGTCTGTCCACTGCTGGGAGTAATATGCACCCACCCCTCATATGTCTGGGCACTGCTGGGAGTGATCTGCACCTACCCCTCACATGTCTCTGGGCACTGCTGGGAGTCCTCTGCACCCACACCTCACATGTTTCTGTCCACTGCTGGGAGTCCTCTGCACCCACCCCTCACATGTCTGTGTCCACTGCTTAGAGTCCTCTGCACCCACTCCTCACATGTGTCTGTCCACTGCTGGGAGTCCTCTGCACCCACCCCTCACATGTCTCTGTCAACTGCTGGGAGTCCTCTGCACCCACCCCTCACATGTCTCTGTCCACTGCTGGGAGTCCTTTGCACCCACCCCTCACATGTTTCTGTCCACTGCTGGGAGTCCTCTGCACCCACCCCTCACATGTGTCTGTCCACTGCTGGGAGTCTTCTGAACCCACCCCTAACATGTCTCTGGCCACTGCTGTGAGTGATATGCACCCACCCCTCATATGTCTGGGCACTGCTGGGAGTGATCTGCACCCACCCCTCACATGTCTCTGGGCACTGCTGGTATTCCTTTGCACCCACCCCTCACATGTCTCTGTCCACTGTTGGGAGTACTCTGCACCCACCCCTCACATGTCTCTGTCCACTGCTGGGAGTCCTCTGCACCCACCCCTCACATGTCTCTGTCCACTGCTGGGAGTCCTCTGCACCCACCCCTCACATGTGTCTGTCCACTGCTGGGAGTCATCTGCACCCACCCCTCACATGTCTCTGTCCACTGCTGGGAGTAATATGCACCCACCCCTCATAAGTCTGGGCACTGCTGGGAGTGATCTGCACCCACCCCTCACATGTCTCTGGGCACTGCTGAGAGTCCTCTGCACCCACACCTCACATGTCTCTGTCCACTGCTGGGAGTCCTCTGCACCCACCCCTCACATGTGTATGTCCACTGCTGGGAGTCCTCTGCACCCACCCCTCACATGTCTCTGTCCACTGCTGGGAGTGATATGCACACACCCCTCATATGTCTGGGCACTGATGGGAGTGATCTTCACCCACCCCTCACATGTCTCTGGGCACTGCTGGTATTCCTCTGCACCCACCCCTCACATATCTCTGTCCACTACTGGGAGTCCTCTGCACCCACCCCTCACATGTCTCTGTCCACTGCTGGGAGTCCTCTGCACCCACCCCTCACACATGTCTGTCCACTGCTGGGAGTCCTCTGCACCCACCCCTCACATGTCTCTGTCCACTGCTGGGAGTGATATGCACCCACCCCTCATATGTCTGTCCACTGCTGGGAGTCCTCTGCACCCACCCCTCACATGTCTCTGTCCACTGCTGGGAGTCCTCTGCACCCACCCCTCACATGTGTCTGTCCACTGCTGGGAGTCCTCTGCACGCACCCTTCACATGTCTCTGTCCACTGCTGGGAGTGATATGCACCCACCCCTCATATGTCTGTCCACTGCCTGGAATCCTCTGCACCCACCCCTCACATGTCTCTGTCCACTACTGGGAGTGATATGCACCCACCCCTCATATGTCTGTCCACTGCTGGGAGTCCTCTGCACCCACCCCTCACATGTGTCAGTCCACTGCTGGGAGTCCTCTGCACCCATCCCTCACATGTCTCTGTCCACTGCTGGGAATGATATGCACCCACCCCTCATATGTCTGGGCACTGCTGGGACTGATCTGCACCCACCCCTCACATGTCTCTGTCCACTGCTGGGAGTCCTCTGCACCCACCCCTCACATGTCTCTGTCCACTGCTGGGAGTCCTCTGCACACACCCCTCACATGTCTCTGTCCACTGCTGGGAGTCCTCTGCACCCACCCCTCACATGTGTCTGTCCACTGCTGGGAGTCCTCTGCACCCACCCCTCACATGTCTCTGTCCACTGCTGGGAGTGATATGCACCCACCCCTCATATGTCTGGGCACTAATGGAAGTGATCTGCACCCACCCCTCACATGTCTCTGGGCACTGCTGGTATTCCTCTGCACCCACCCCTCACATGTCTCTGTCCACTGTTGGGAGTCCTCTGCACCCACCCCTCACATGTCTATGTCCACTGCTGGGAGTCCTCTGCACCCATCCCTCACATGTGTCTGTCCACTGCTGGGAGTCCCCTGCACCCCCCCTCACATGTCTCTGGCTACTGCTGGGAGTGATATGCACCCACCCCTCATATGTGTGTCCACAGCTGGGTGTCCTCTGCACCCACCCCTCACATGTCTATGTCCACTGCTGGGAGTCCTCTGCACCCATCCCTCACATGTCTCTGTCCACTGCTGGGAGTCCTCTGCACCCACCCCTCACATGTGTCTGTCCACTGCTGGGAGTCCTCTGCACCCACCCCTCACATGTCTCTGTCCACTGCTGGGAGTGATATGCACCCACCCCTCATATGTCTGTCCACTGCTGGGAGTCCTCTTCACCCACCCCTTACATGTCTCTGTCCACTGCTGGGAGTGATATGCACACACACCTCATATGTCTGTCCACTGCTGGGACTCCTCTGCACCCACCCCTTACATGTCTCTGTCCACTGCTGGGAGTCCTCTGCACCCACCCCTCACATGTGTCTGTCCACTGCTGGGAGTCCTCTGCACCCACCCCTCACATGTCTCTGTAAACTGCTGGGAGTGATATGCACCCACCCCTCATATGTCTGGGCACTGCTGGGAGTGATCTGCACCCACCCCTCACATGTCTCTGTCCACTGCTGGAAGTCCTCTGCACCCACCCCTCACATGTCTATGTCCACTGCTGGGAGTCCTCTGCACCCATCCCTCACATGTCTCTGTCCACTGCTGGGAGTCCTCTGCACCCACCCCTCACATGTCTCTGTCCACTGCTGGGAGTGATATGCACCCACCCCTCATATGTCTGTCCACTGCTGGGAGTCCTCTGCATCCACCCCTCACATGTCTCTGTCCACTGCTGGGAGTCCTCTGCACCCACCCCTCACATGTGTCTGTCCACTGCTGGGAGTCCTCTGCATGCACCCCTCACATGTCTCTGTCCACTGCTGGGAGTGATATGCACCCACCCCTCATATGTCTAGGCACTGCTGGGAGTGATCTGCACACACCCCTCACATGTCTCTGGGCACTGCTGGTATTCCTCTGCACCCACCCCTCACATGTCTCTGTCCACTGCTGGGAGTCCTCTGCACCCACCCCTCACATGTCTCTGTCCACTGCTGGAAGTCCTCTGCACCCACTCCTCACATGTGTCTGTCCACTGCTGGAAGTCCTCTGCACACCCCCTCACATGCCTCTGGCCACTGCTGGGAGTGATATGCACCCACCCCTCATATGTCTGTCCACTGCTGGGAGTCCTCTGAACCCACCCCTCACATGTCTCTGTCCACTGCTGGGAGTCCTCTGCCCCCACCCCTCCCATGTGTCAGTCCACTACTGGGAGTCCTCTGCACCCATCCCTCACATGTCTCTGTCCACTGCTGGGAGTGACATGCACCCACCCCTCATATGTCTGGGCACTGCTGGGACTGATCTGCACCCACCCTTCACATGTCTCTGGGCACTGCTGGTATTCCTCTGCACCCACCCCTCACATGTCTCTGTCCACTGCTGGGAGTCCTCTGCACACACCCCTCACATGTCTCTGTCCACTGCTGGGAGTCCTCTGCACCCACCCCTCACATGTGTCTGTCCACTGCTGTGAGTCCTCTGCACCCACCCCTCACATGTCTCTGTCCACTGCTGGGAGTGTTATGCACCCACCCCTCATATGTCTGGGCACTAATTGAAGTGATCTGCACCCACACCTCACATGTCTCTGTCCACTGCTGGGAGTCCTCTGCACCCACCCCTCACATGTCTATGTCCACTGCTGGGAGTCCTCTGCACCCATCCCTCACATGTCTCTGTCCACTGCTGGGAGTCCTCTGCACCCACCCCTCACATGTCTCTGTCCACTGCTGGGAGTGATATGCACCCACCCCTCATATGTCTGTCCACTGCTGGGAGTCCTCTGCACCCACCCCTCACATGTCTCTGTCCACTGCTGGGAGTCCTCTGCACCCACCCCTCACATGTGTCTGTACACTGCTGGGAGTCCTCTGCACGCACCCCTCACATGTCTCTGTCCACTGCTGGGAGTGATATGCACCCACCCCTCATATGGCTAGGCACTGCTGGGAGTGATCTGCACACACCCCTCACATGTCTCTGGGCACTGCTGGTATTCCTCTGCACCCACCCCTCACATGTCTCCGTCCACTGCTGGGAGTCCTCTGCACCCACCCCTCACATGTCTCTGTCCACTGCTGGAAGTCCTCTGCACCCACTCCTCACATGTGTCTGTCCACTGCTGGAAGTCCTCTGCCGACCCCCTCACATGCCTCTGGCCACTGCTGGGAGTGATATGCACCCACCCCTCATATGTCTGTCCACTACCTGGAGTCCTCTGCACCCACCCCTCACATGTCTCTGTCCACTACTGGGAGTGATATGCACCCACCCCTCATATGTCTGTCCACTGCTGAGAGTCCTCTGAACCCACCCCTCACATGTCTCTGTCCACTGCTGGGAGTCCTCTGCACCCACCCCTCACATGTGTCTGTCCACTGCTGGGAGTCATCTGCACCCACCCCTCACATGTCTCTGTCCACTGCTGGGAGTAATATGCACCCACCCCTCATAAGTCTGGGCACTGCTGGGAGTGATCTGCACCCACCCCTCACATGTCTCTGGGCACTGCTGAGAGTCCTCTGCACCCACACCTCACATGTCTCTGTCCACTGCTGGGAGTCCTCTGCACCCACCCCTCACATGTGTATGTCCACTGCTGGGAGTCCTCTGCACCCACCCCTCACATGTCTCTGTCCACTGCTGGGAGTGATATGCACACACCCCTCATATGTCTGGGCACTGATGGGAGTGATCTTCACCCACCCCTCACATGTCTCTGGGCACTGCTGGTATTCCTCTGCACCCACCCCTCACATATCTCTGTCCACTACTGGGAGTCCTCTGCACCCACCCCTCACATGTCTCTGTCCACTGCTGGGAGTCCTCTGCACCCACCCCTCACACATGTCTGTCCACTGCTGGGAGTCCTCTGCACCCACCCCTCACATGTCTCTGTCCACTGCTGGGAGTGATATGCACCCACCCCTCATATGTCTGTCCACTGCTGGGAGTCCTCTGCACCCACCCCTCACATGTCTCTGTCCACTGCTGGGAGTCCTCTGCACCCACCCCTCACATGTGTCTGTCCACTGCTGGGAGTCCTCTGCACGCACCCTTCACATGTCTCTGTCCACTGCTGGGAGTGATATGCACCCACCCCTCATATGTCTGTCCACTGCCTGGAATCCTCTGCACCCACCCCTCACATGTCTCTGTCCACTACTGGGAGTGATATGCACCCACCCCTCATATGTCTGTCCACTGCTGGGAGTCCTCTGCACCCAACCCTCACATGTGTCAGTCCACTGCTGGGAGTCCTCTGCACCCATCCCTCACATGTCTCTGTCCACTGCTGGGAATGATATGCACCCACCCCTCATATGTCTGGGCACTGCTGGGACTGATCTGCACCCACCCCTCACATGTCTCTGTCCACTGCTGGGAGTCCTCTGCACCCACCCCTCACATGTCTCTGTCCACTGCTGGGAGTCCTCTGCACACACCCCTCACATGTCTCTGTCCACTGCTGGGAGTCCTCTGCACCCACCCCTCACATGTGTCTGTCCACTGCTGGGAGTCCTCTGCACCCACCCCTCACATGTCTCTGTCCACTGCTGGGAGTGATATGCACCCACCCCTCATATGTCTGGGCACTAATGGAAGTGATCTGCACCCACCCCTCACATGTCTCTGGGCACTGCTGGTATTCCTCTGCACCCACCCCTCACATGTCTCTGTCCACTGTTGGGAGTCCTCTGCACCCACCCCTCACATGTCTATGTCCACTGCTGGGAGTCCTCTGCACCCATCCCTCACATGTGTCTGTCCACTGCTGGGAGTCCCCTGCACCCCCCCTCACATGTCTCTGGCTACTGCTGGGAGTGATATGCACCCACCCCTCATATGTGTGTCCACAGCTGGGTGTCCTCTGCACCCACCCCTCACATGTCTATGTCCACTGCTGGGAGTCCTCTGCACCCATCCCTCACATGTCTCTGTCCACTGCTGGGAGTCCTCTGCACCCACCCCTCACATGTGTCTGTCCACTGCTGGGAGTCCTCTGCACCCACCCCTCACATGTCTCTGTCCACTGCTGGGAGTGATATGCACCCACCCCTCATATGTCTGTCCACTGCTGGGAGTCCTCTTCACCCACCCCTTACATGTCTCTGTCCACTGCTGGGAGTGATATGCACACACACCTCATATGTCTGTCCACTGCTGGGACTCCTCTGCACCCACCCCTTACATGTCTCTGTCCACTGCTGGGAGTCCTCTGCACCCACCCCTCACATGTGTCTGTCCACTGCTGGGAGTCCTCTGCACCCACCCCTCACATGTCTCTGTAAACTGCTGGGAGTGATATGCACCCACCCCTCATATGTCTGGGCACTGCTGGGAGTGATCTGCACCCACCCCTCACATGTCTCTGTCCACTGCTGGAAGTCCTCTGCACCCACCCCTCACATGTCTATGTCCACTGCTGGGAGTCCTCTGCACCCATCCCTCACATGTCTCTGTCCACTGCTGGGAGTCCTCTGCACCCACCCCTCACATGTCTCTGTCCACTGCTGGGAGTGATATGCACCCACCCCTCATATGTCTGTCCACTGCTGGGAGTCCTCTGCATCCACCCCTCACATGTCTCTGTCCACTGCTGGGAGTCCTCTGCACCCACCCCTCACATGTGTCTGTCCACTGCTGGGAGTCCTCTGCATGCACCCCTCACATGTCTCTGTCCACTGCTGGGAGTGATATGCACCCACCCCTCATATGTCTAGGCACTGCTGGGAGTGATCTGCACACACCCCTCACATGTCTCTGGGCACTGCTGGTATTCCTCTGCACCCACCCCTCACATGTCTCTGTCCACTGCTGGGAGTCCTCTGCACCCACCCCTCACATGTCTCTGTCCACTGCTGGAAGTCCTCTGCACCCACTCCTCACATGTGTCTGTCCACTGCTGGAAGTCCTCTGCACACCCCCTCACATGCCTCTGGCCACTGCTGGGAGTGATATGCACCCACCCCTCATATGTCTGTCCACTGCTGGGAGTCCTCTGAACCCACCCCTCACATGTCTCTGTCCACTGCTGGGAGTCCTCTGCCCCCACCCCTCCCATGTGTCAGTCCACTACTGGGAGTCCTCTGCACCCATCCCTCACATGTCTCTGTCCACTGCTGGGAGTGACATGCACCCACCCCTCATATGTCTGGGCACTGCTGGGACTGATCTGCACCCACCCTTCACATGTCTCTGGGCACTGCTGGTATTCCTCTGCACCCACCCCTCACATGTCTCTGTCCACTGCTGGGAGTCCTCTGCACACACCCCTCACATGTCTCTGTCCACTGCTGGGAGTCCTCTGCACCCACCCCTCACATGTGTCTGTCCACTGCTGGGAGTCCTCTGCACCCACCCCTCACATGTCTCTGTCCGCTGCTGGGAGTGATATGCACCCACCCCTCATATGTCTGGGCACTAATTGAAGTGATCTGCACCCACCCCTCACATGTCTCTGTCCACTGCTGGGAGTCCTCTGCACCCACCCCTCACATGTCTATGTCCACTGCTGGGAGTCCTCTGCACCCATCCCTCACATGTCTCTGTCCACTGCTGGGAGTCCTCTGCACCCACCCCTCACATGTCTCTGTCCACTGCTGGGAGTGATATGCACCCACCCCTCATATGTCTGTCCACTGCTGGGAGTCCTCTGCACCCACCCCTCACATGTCTCTGTCCACTGCTGGGAGTCCTCTGCACCCACCACTCACATGTGTCTGTACACTGCTGGGAGTCCTCTGCACGCACCCCTCACATGTCTCTGTCCACTGCTGGGAGTGATATGCACCCACCCCTCATATGGCTAGGCACTGCTGGGAGTGATCTGCACACACCCCTCACATGTCTCTGGGCACTGCTGGTATTCCTCTGCACCCACCCCTCACATGTCTCCGTCCACTGCTGGGAGTCCTCTGCACCCACCCCTCACATGTCTCTGTCCACTGCTGGAAGTCCTCTGCACCCACTCCTCACATGTGTCTGTCCACTGCTGGAAGTCCTCTGCCGACCCCCTCACATGCCTCTGGCCACTGCTGGGAGTGATATGCACCCACCCCTCATATGTCTGTCCACTACCTGGAGTCCTCTGCACCCACCCCTCACATGTCTCTGTCCACTACTGGGAGTGATATGCACCCACCCCTCATATGTCTGTCCACTGCTGAGAGTCCTCTGAACCCACCCCTCACATGTCTCTGTCCACTGCTGGGAGTCCTCTGCTCCCACCCCTCCCATGTGTCAGTCCACTGCTGGGAGTCCTCTGCACCCATCCCTCACATGTCTCTGTCCACTGCTGGGAGTGACATGCACCCACCCCTCATATGTCTGGGCACTGCTGGGACTGATCTGCACCCACCCTTCACATGTCTCTGGGCACTGCTGGTATTCCTCTGCACCCACCCCTCACATGTCTCTGTCCACTGCTGGGAGTCCTCTGCACCCACCCCTCACATGTCTCTGTCCACTGCTGGGAGTCCTCTGCACACACCCCTCACATGTCTCTGTCCACTGCTGGGAGTCCTCTGCACCCACCCCTCACATGTGTCTGTCCACTGCTGGGAGTCCTCTGCACCCACCCCTCACATGTCTCTGTCCACTGCTGGGAGTGATATGCACCCACCCCTCATATGTCTGGGCACTAATTGAAGTGATCTGCACCCACCCCTCACATGCCTCTGTCCACTGCTGGGAGTCCTCTGCACCCATCCCTCACATGTGTCTGTCCACTGCTGGGAGTCCTCTGCACCCCCCCCTCACATGTCTCTGGCCACTGCTGGGAGTGATATGCACCCACCCCTCATATGTGTGTCCACTGCTGGGTGTCCTCTGCACACACCCCTCACATGTCTATGTCCACTGCTGGGAGTTGTTAGAAAGGATAGACGGACCGGGAGGGTCGGCCGGGGTCAGGAGGAGAGGTCTCCGGGGAGAGCCGTCTCCAGCGATCGTACAGACAAGTAACTTTCCCCCCCACAGACGGATACCACACACGGATAAGGTTCAGGGTTCTTTATAAACACTTCTTAGGGTACGGTTGAATGGTACAAGGAGGTCTGGACTCAGGGGTCCCCTCGATTCAAGTCTCTCAAAGCAGGGTAAGGGGTAGCGGGACAGTCTGTCTACCAGTCAGGTAGTTTGGATGAGATGATGATTAGCTCACAATCCTCGAGCTTAGTTGGTACGGGCCGCGGCAGCGCCAGCAGGTCCCGGTGGAGATGGTCGGTACACGGTCCGCGGTAGCACCAGCAGGTCCCGGAAAGATGGTCGATGTACGGTCCGCGGCAGCGCCAGCAGGTCCCGGTGAGGATGGTCGTTACAACGGGCCGCGGCAGCGCCAGCAGGTCCCGACGAGGATGGATGTTGTAGAAGGCCGCGGCAGCGCCAGCAGGCAGGACGATGGTTCACAAGAGCGGGCTACGGCAGCGCCAGTAGTCCGTCAAGGCTGAGTTCTCTCGGTGTCTCTCGACTCCAGGATACAACTGCCTTCCTGCTCTGGAGCTGCCCCAGTTATAGGTCTGGCGCCCTTTGATGTCCGGACCCTCGCACTTGGAGGTCGGGAGGTCCGGGATGAGGGAGTCCAGACACCCAGCAGGGGGGTGGAGCCAGCGCCCGGGGGAGCTGGGGGGCGATCGGCACCTGGCGGGGGAGAGCCATCGATACTTCTTTCTCCCATCGACCTGCCAAGTGGTCCGTTCACCTCCTGGGTGGATGGTGGTGTCGGGATGTCGGGGCCTGGCCAGGCCCAGGGTTAGGGTCGAGCTGAGGCCACGCGGCCTCGTGGTCAAGTGTCCAAGATGGCGGCCGGGCCGGGCGAGGGAGCCGGTAGTGGTTCGGCCCCATGATACAGAGAGGTCCGGGGGCCGCAGTCCCGTCTGGGGACGGGGTGCGGGTTGTTTCTGTGGGTAACACCTGGAGGGCCGGGGCTCGGGCCCTGTCGTGCGGGGAGGGAGCAAGCCCTTCGTGTGGCCTGTCCAACATGCGTCCCCCCCAGCTGAAGGCGGGGAGAGTCACCCATCTCCTTGGGGACTCTCTTCGTCGAGGCTGAAAAAGCGGGACAGGCCATCCGCGTTGGCGTGGTCTTGGCCGGGCCGGTGCTCCACAGTGAAGTCCATTCCCTGCAGGGAAATGGACCAGCGCAAGAGTTTTGGGTTCTCTCCCCGCATCTGCATCAGCCACTGCAGGGGTCGATGGTCGGTTTGTACCCGGAAGTGGGTACCGAAGAGATAAGGCCGGAGCTTTTTGAGGGCCCACACCACTGCGAAGGCCTCCCTCTCAATGGTGCTCCAGCGCTGTTCTCGGGCCAGGAGACGTCGACTGATGAAGGCCACCGGCTGGTCATGACCCTCGGGGTTTAACTGAGAAAGGACGGCTCCGATGCCGTGGTCGGAGGCGTCGGTCTGTACTACGAATTCCCGACTGTAATCGGGGGCCTGGAGCACAGGGGCGGTGCACAGGGCGGCCTTCAGTTTCTCGAAGGCCGCTTGACAATCGGGGGTCCAGTTAATCCGCTTCGGCTGGTTCTTGGACGTGAGACCCGTGAGGGGCCCCACGATGCTGCCATAGTCTTTCACGAACCGCCGGTAGTAGCCGGTGAGCCCCAAGAAGGCTCGGACCTCGGTCTGGGTGACGGGGGGCTGCCAGGACTGGATGGCAGCAATCTTAAGTTGTAGCGGGGCCACCAGCCCGCTTCCCACTTGGTGCCCAAGGTAGGTCACAGACCCTTGGCCAATTTGGCACTTGCCGGCCTTAATTGTGAGGCCGGCCCGCTGGAGGGCCTGTAGGACCTCGTGGAGGTGACGGAGGTGGTCGGGCCAGTGGCGGCTGTATACAGCGATATCGTCCAGATAGGCAGCGCTGAACTCTTCGAGCCCCGCCAAGACCTGGTTCACGAGGCGTTGAAACGTGGCGGGGGCATTTTTCATGCCTTGAATTGGTAGTGGCCATCGGGGGTAGAGAAGGCTGACCGTTCCTGAGCCCTGGGTGTGAGGCCGATCTGCCAGTAGCCCGCTGTTAGGTCGAAGATACTAAGGTAGCGGGCGGCCCCCAGCCGGTCGATCAGCTCGTCTGCTCGGGGAATCGGATGAGCGTCGGTCCGGGTGACAGCGTTCAAGCCCCGGTAGTCGACGCAGAATCTCAGTTCAGGTGCGGTGAAGGGGGCAGCGGCTTTGGGAACCAATACCACCGGACTGGCCCAGGGACTGTCCGAGGGCTCGATGACCCCGATTGTGAGCATCTTGGCCACTTCCTCCTGTATGCAGGCCCGTACCCGATCTGGTACGCGGTAGGCCCGGTGTCGGACAGGGGGGCTGTCCCCGGTGTCCACGTCGTGCAAACACCAAGGGGTGACCCCGGGGGTGAGGGAGAACAGTGTAGCGAACCGCAGCAGGAGGTTTCGGCAGCCCTGGCGTTGCTCCGAAGTGAGGGCGTCAGATAGCCGGACCCCGTCCACGGAGCCGTCATTCTCCTGAGTCTTCAGAAGATCCGGAAGGGGTTCGGAGTCTTCCTCTGCCCCACTGTCCGTAGCCATCAGGAGGCTGAGTTCTGAGCGCACAAAGTGTGGTTTGAGTCGGTTGGTGTGGAGGACCCGGAGGGGGTTCCGGGAGGTCCCCAGGTCGATGAGGTAAGTGACGGGGCTTTTGCGCTCGACCACTTTGAAGGGCCCCGTCCACTTATCCTGCAAGGCACATGGTTCGGTGGGGGACATCACCCATACTTGTTGCCCAGGCTCGAACTCAACGGAGGAGGCATTGTGATCATACCACCTCTTCATGTCCTCCTGGCTGGCCTCGAGGTTCGCCTTGGCCATCCCTCTGAAGCGCCGGGTCTGATTGCGTAGGGCCAGGATGTAGTTGAAGACGTCTGGAGGGGTCTTCAGGGGGGCCATCTCCCAACCTTCTTTTACTAGGCTGAGGGGCCCTCGCACAGGGTGCCCGTACAGGAGTTCGAAAGGGCTAAAACCGAGGGACTTCTGGGGAACTTCTCGGTAGGCGAAGAGGAGGCACGGGAGTAGTACATCCCACTGGCGACGGAGGGGCTCTTCCAATCCCCCAATCATCCCCTTGAGGGTGCGGTTAAAACGCTCCACTAGTCCGTTCCCTTGGGGGTGATAGGGGGTCGTGAATCTGTAGGTGACCCCGCATTGTTGCCAGAGGGACTTCATGTATTTGGATATAAAGTTCGTGCCTCGGTCGCTGACGACTTCTCGGGGGAAGCCTACCCGGGAGAAGATCCCCATTAGGGCCCGGCCAACCACCGGAGCTGTCACGGTCCGTAGGGGCACCGCCTCGGGGTAGCGGGTGGCATGGTCCACCAGTACTAAGATGAACCTGTGTCCTTGTGCCGTGCGGGGGTCCAGAGGCCCCACGATGTCTATCCCCACCCTCTCGAACGGGGTGGTGACCACAGGGAAGGGTTGCAGAGGGGCTTTCAGCTTCCGACCACTCTTCCCGCTGGCTTGGCATGTGGGGCAAGATCGGCAGTGGTTCAGGACGTCGTTCCTCATTTTCGGCCAGAAAAAGTGGGTCACTAGGCGGCTGTACGTTTTATCCTGGCCCAGGTGTCCAGCCAGGGGGACATCGTGGGCCAGGTGTAGCAGAAAGTCTCTGAAGCGGAGAGGTACCACCAGTACTCGACCGGCCCCCAGCTCGGCGATTCTTTGCTCGCTGTATAGCAGGTCGTTATCCCAGTAGACCCAGTGAGTTCCGGTGGAGTCCCCTGCGTTCTGGGCGCTGGCTTGTTGGCGGAGTCCCTCGAGGGAGGGACAGGTCTTTTGTTCCTGGCGGAACTGTTCTTGGGTGGGCCCCCCTTTTTGACGCCACTGAGCCAGGTCAGGAAGGTCCTGGGGTTGCGCGTCCCCTTCGGTCGTCGGGTCTGGGAGGCTGGCCTCGTCGTTGTCTTCTACTGGGGCGACCGGGGGCGGAGGTGCTGGCCATTCTGGTTCTTCTGATCGAGGGACGGCACGGGCGGCCATGGACCGGGTGGTTATGCAGGCCCAGTCCGGGAGGCCCAGCATCCCCAGGTGCTCTCTTCTCTCAACGGTGGCCCACGGGGAACTCTCGAGGTCATTCCCCAGGAGGCAGTCCACGGGGGCATCGTCCCGGACCGTCACCTTCAACAGGCCGGAGACCCCTCCCCATTCGAATGGGACGCAGGCCATTTGACACATACTTTCAGAGTTGTCTGCCGAGCGGACGGGGCAGAGAATGTTCGGCAGGATCTGCTCGGGCTTCACCAGGTGACAGCGGACGGCCGTCACACTGGCGCCTGTGTCACGCAAGGCCTCGGCTCGCTGTCCATTAATGGTCACCCACTGACCGTATTTCCTGGTGTTAGCGGGTAGGGGAGCCCGCGGGACCATGTCTCTTCCCCCTAAGCACGCCAGGACCATGGCGGCCGGTTCCCACTCTCGCTGGGCCGGCTCATACTCCTCTGGTTCCTCCAATGATCGCTCTTCCCCCAGGGCGGCGGCAGCTACCTGGCGGGGCTTGGGTGTTTGGTTCTGCGGGCAGCTCGGGTCATTGGCGTAGTGGCCGACTCGCTGGCATCGGTGGCACGTGACGTTGGCTCGGACCCCAGGACGCCACGGGGGGTTGCCCCGACCGGCCGGAGCCGGGGTGCTGGCCACGGGTGTTGCGGGCAAGGCGTCTCTCCCTCGCCCCTGGCCCCCTCCTCCTCCCCGAGGACGGTGCTGGCCTTGGTTGTTTCTGTTCTGTTCGTGTGGCCCCCTCCGGCCCACTCGGGTGCTTCCCCATCGGTCAGCTTCGGCGGCAAGCTGCCGGGGGTCAGTCAGCTTACTGTCGAGGAGGTGCTGCCTGAGCTCGACGAAGCAGTTGTTCGACAGGTGCTCCCATACCATCAGGTTAAAGAGTTGTTCGTAGGTGGTGACCTGGCTCCCCTTTATCCAACCCTCGAAGGCACGGCTGAAATAGTTCACGTATTCTACCCAAGTTGTACCTGGGATCCGGGTGCAATCTCTGAACCTCTGGCGGTACATCTCGGGTGTGAGGCCGTAGCGGGTGAGGAGGGCAGCCTTCATGTGGTCGTAGGACGACATTTGGTGATCTGGGAGCTGCAGTAGGGCATCACGACCCTCGTTGATAAACCTCCCCCAAAGTCCGGCTCCCCAATCACTCCGGTCGATCCGGTGGGAGGTCATGGCGATCTCGTAGGCTTTAAACCACTGTTGTATGTCGTCTTCTCGGACATACTCGCGGACAACATCCTTGGGGATGTGGACTTTTTTCTCGGTTGGCCCCGGGGTGTGTGGTCGCTCAGGCACCCCCAGTTCCTTATTCTGTTTCCGAAGTTCTATTTCCGCCAGTTTGCGCTCGTGCTCGAGCGTTATTTTTTTCTCCTCCAGCTCTCTCTGTCTCTGTTTCTCTTCTCGTTCATCTCGGAGCCGCATGTGCTCGAGGTTGAGTTTCTGTTCAGCTAACTTGAGTTCCCCATCCATCTTGAGTCGTGCCATTTCCAACTCGTGCAATCTGGTTCTTTCTCTTTCTCGGATCTCCTCCTGCGAGAGGCCCGTTCCCCGCTCCTCGGGAGCCGTGGCGTTCCCCTCTGGTGTGATGCTGCTTTGGTCGGAGGGTCCGGCGACCCCAGTTTCTGTCCACGACTCTAGGGCGTGCTTTAGATCATCTTTGGTACTCAGGCCGGTGGTAGCAATGCCAAGTTCTATGCAGAATTGTCTCAGTTCGCGGTGGTTGTATTCTTCTAATTTATCCATTTGGAATTTCTCGGTGGAGTTGCTATCTTTGGCTGACATCGTGTTTTTGTCGTGGGGTGAGCTACTCTCTGTACGATTACGCGTTGATTCGGATCGCGCCGCTGGCCACCAATGTTAGAAAGGATAGACGGACCGGGAGGGTCGGCCGGGGTCAGGAGGAGAGGTCTCCGGGGAGAGCCGTCTCCAGCGATCGTACAGACAAGTAACTTTCCCCCCCACAGACGGATACCACACACGGATAAGGTTCAGGGTTCTTTATAAGCACTTCTTAGGGTACGGTTGAATGGTACAAGGAGGTCTGGACTCAGGGGTCCCCTCGATTCAAGTCTCTCAAAGCAGGGTAAGGGGTAGCGGGACAGTCTGTCTACCAGTCAGGTAGTTTGGATGAGATGATGATTAGCTCACAATCCTCGAGCTTAGTTGGTACGGGCCGCGGCAGCGCCAGCAGGTCCCGGTGGAGATGGTCGGTACACGGTCCGCGGTAGCACCAGCAGGTCCCGGAAAGATGGTCGATGTACGGTCCGCGGCAGCGCCAGCAGGTCCCGGTGAGGATGGTCGTTACAACGGGCCGCGGCAGCGCCAGCAGGTCCCGACGAGGATGGATGTTGTAGAAGGCCGCGGCAGCGCCAGCAGGCAGGACGATGGTTCACAAGAGCGGGCTACGGCAGCGCCAGTAGTCCGTCAAGGCTGAGTTCTCTCGGTGTCTCTCGACTCCAGGATACAACTGCCTTCCTGCTCTCGAGCTGCCCCAGTTATAGGTCTGGCGCCCTTTGATGTCCGGACCCTCGCACTTGGAGGTCGGGAGGTCCGGGATGAGGGAGTCCAGACACCCAGCAGGGGGGTGGAGCCAGCGCCCGGGGGAGCTGGGGGGCGATCGGCACCTGGCGGGGGAGAGCCATCGATACTTCTTTCTCCCATCGACCTGCCAAGTGGTCCGTTCACCTCCTGGGTGGATGGTGGTGCCGGGATGTCAGGGCCTGGCCAGGCCCAGGGTTAGGGTCGAGCTGAGGCCACGCGGCCTCGTGGTCAAGTGTCCAAGATGGCGGCCGGGCCGGGCGAGGGAGCCGGTAGTGGTTCGGCCCCATAATACAGAGAGGTCCGGGGGCCGGAGTCCCGTCTGGGGACGAGGTGCGGGTTGTTTCTGTGGGTAACACCTGGAGGGCCGGGGCTCGGGCCCTGTCGTGCGGGGAGGGAGCAAGCCCTTCGTGTGGCCTGTCCAACAGGAGTCCTCTGCACCCACCCCTCACATGTGTCTGTCCACTGCTGGGAGTCCTCTGCACCCACCCCTCACATGTCTCTGTCCACTGCTGGGAGTGATATGCACCCACCCCTCATATGTCTGTCCACTGCTGGGAGTCCTCTTCACCCACCCCTCACATGTTTCTGTCCACTGCTGGTTGTGATATGCAGCCACCCCTCATATGTCTGTCCACTGCTGGGAGTCCTCTGCACCCACCCCTCACATGTGTCTGTCCACTGCTGGGAGTCCTCTGCACCCACCCCTCACATGTCTCTGTCCACTGCTGGGAGTGATATGCACCCACCCCTCATATGTCTGTCCACTGCTGGGAGTCCTCTTCACCCACCCCTCACATGTCTCTGTCCACTGCTGGGTGTGATATGCACCCACCCCTCATATGTCTGTCCACTGCTGGGACTCCTCTGCACCCACCCCTCACATGTCTTTGTCCACTGCTGGGAGTCCTCTGCACCCACCCCTCACATGTCTCTGTCCACTGCTGGGAGTCCTCTGCACCCACCCCTCACATGTGTCTGTCCACTGCTGGGAGTCCTCTGCACCCACCCCTCATATGTCTCTGTAAACTGCTGGGAGAGATATGCACCCACCCCTCATATGTCTGGGCACTGCTGGGAGTGATCTGCACCCACCCCTCACATGTCTCTGTCCACTGCTGGGAGTCCTCTGCACCCACCCCTCACATGTGTCTGTCCACTGCTGGGAGTCCTCTGCACCCACCCCTCACATGTCTCTGTCCACTGCTGGGAGTGATATGCACCCACCCCTCATATGTCTGTCCACTGCTGGGAGTCCTCTTCACCCACCCCTCACATCTTTCTGTCCACTGCTGGGAGTGATATGCAGCCACCCCTCATATGTCTGTCCACTGCTGGGAGTCCTCTGCACCCACCTCTTACATGTCTCTGTCCACTGCTGGGAGTCCTCTGCACCCACCCCTCACATGTGTCTGTCCACTGCTGGGAGTCCTCTGCACCCACCCCTCACATGTCTCTGTAAACTGCTGGGAGTGATATGCACCCACCCCTCATATGTCTGGGCACTGCTGGGAGTGATCTGCACCCACCCCTCACATGTCTCTGGGCACTGCTGGTATTCCTCTGCACCCACCCCTCACATGTCTCTGTCCACTGCTGGGAGTCCTCTGCACTCACCCCTCACATGTCTCTGTCCACTGCTGGGAGTTCTCTGCACCCACCCCTCACATGTGTCTGTCCACTGCTGGGAGTCCTCTGCACCCCCCCTCACATTTCTCTGGCCACTGCTGGGAGTGATATGAACCCACCCCTCATATGTCTGTCCACTGCTGGGAGTCCTCTGCACCCACCCCTCACATGTCTTTGTCCACTGCTGGGAGTCCTCTGCACCCACCCCTCACATGTGTCTGTCCACTGCAGGGAGTCCTCTGCACACACCCCTCACATGTCTCTGTCCACTGCTGGGAGTGATATGCACCCACCCCTCATATGTCTGGCCACTGCTGGGAGTGATCTGCACCCACCCCTCACATGTCTCTGGGCACTGCTGGTATTCCTCTGCACCCACCCCTCACATTTCTCTGGGCACTGCTGGTATTCCTCTGCACCCACCCCTCACATGTCTCTGTCCACTGCTGGGAGTCCTCTGCACAAACCCCTCACATGTCTCTGTCCACTGCTGGGAGTCCTCTGCACCCATCCCTCACATGTCTCTGTCCACTGCTGGGAGTCCTCTGCACCCACCCCTCACATGTGTCTGCCCACTGCTAGGAGTCCTCTGCACCCACCCCTCACATGTGTCTGCCCACTGCTGGGAGTCCTCTGCACCCACCCCTCACTTGTCTCTGTCCACTGCTGGGAGTGATATGCACCCACCCCTCATATGTCTGTCCACTGCTGGGAGTCATCTGCACCCACCCCTCACATGTCTCTGTCCACTGCTGGGAGTCCTCTGCACCCACCCCTCACATGTGTCTGTCCACTGCAGGAAGTCCTCTGCACCCACCCCTCACATGTCTCTGTTCACTGCTGGGAGTGATATGCACCCACCCCTACTATGTCTGGACACTGCTGGGAGTGATCTGCACCCACCCCTCACATGTCTCTGGGCACTGCTGGTATTCCTCTGCACCCACCCCTCACATGTCTCTGGGCACTGCTGGTATTCCTCTGCACCCACCCCTCACATGTCTCTGTCCACTGCTGGGAGTCCTCTGCACCCACCCCTCACATGTCTCTGTCCACTGCTGGGAGTCCTCTTCACCCACCCCTCACATGTGTCTGTCCACTGCTGGGAGTCCTCTGCACCCACCCCTTACATGTCTCTGTCCACTGCTGCGAGTCCTCTGCACCCACCCCTCACATGTGTCTGTCCACTGCTGGGAGTCCTCTGCACCCACCCCTCACATGTCTCTGTCCACTGCTGGGAGTGATATGCACCCACCCCTCATATGTCTGGGCACTGCTGGGAGTGATCTGCACCCTTCCTTCACATGTCTCTGTCCACTGCTGGGAGTCCTCTGCACCCACCCCTCACATGTCTCTGTCCACTGCTGGGAGTCCTCTGCACACACCCCTCACATGTCTCTGTCCACTGCTGGGAGTCCTCTGCACCCACCCCTCACATGTGTCTGTCCACTGCTGGGAGTGATATGAACCCACCCCTCATATGTCTGTCCACTGCTGGGAGTCCTCTGCACCCACCCCTCACATGTCTTTGTCCACTGCTGGGAGTCCTCTGCACCCACCCCTCACATTGGTCTGTCCACTGCAGGGAGTCCTCTGCACACACCCCTCACATGTCTCTGTCCACTGCTGGGAGTGATATGCACCCACCCCTCATATGTTTGTCCACTGCTGGGTGTCCTCTGCACCCACCCCTCACATGTCTATGTCCACTGCTGGGAGTCCTCTGCACCCATCCCTCACATGTCTCTGTCCACTGGGGGGAGTCCTCTGCACCCACCCCTCACATGTGTCTGTCCACTGCTGGGAGTCCTCTGCACCCACCCCTCACATGTGTCTGTCCACTGCTGGGAGTGATATGCACCCACACCTCATATGTCTGTCCACTGCTGGAAGTCCTCTGCACCCACCCCTCACATGTCTCTCTCCACTGCTGGGAGTGATATGCACCCACACCTCATATGTCTGTCCACTGCTGGGAGTCCTCTGCACCCACCCCTTACATGTCTCTGTCCACTGCTGGGAGTCCTCTGCACCCACCCCTCACATGTGTCTGTCCACTGCTGGGAGTCCTCTGCACCCACCCCTCACATGTCTCTGTAAACTGCTGGGAGTGATATGCACCCACCCCTCATATGTCTGGGCACTGCTGGGAGTGATCTGCACCCACCCCTCACATGTCTCTGTCCACTGCTGGGAGTCCTCTGCACCCACCCCTCACATGTCTATGTCCACTGCTGGGAGTCCTCTGCACCCATCCCTCACATGTCTCTGTCCACTGCTGGGAGTCCTCTGCACCCACCCCTCAAATGTGTCTGTCCACTGCTGGGAGTCCTCTGCACCCACCCCTCACATGTCTCTGTCCACTGCTGGGAGTGATATGCACCCACCCCTCATATGTCTGTCCACTGCTGGGAGTTCTCTTCACCCACCCCTCACATGTTTCTGTCCACTGCTGGGAGTGATATGCACCGACCCCTCATATGTCTGTCCACTGCTGGGAGTCCTCTGCACCCACCTCTTACATGTTTCTGTCCACTGCTGGGAGTCCTCTGCACCCACCCCTCACATGTGTCTGTCCACTGCTGGGAGTACTCTGCACCCACCCCTCACATGTCTCTGTAAACTGCTGGGAGTGATATGCACCCACCCCTCATATGTCTGGGCACTGCTGGGAGTGATCTGCACCCACCCCTCACATGTCTCTGGGCACTGATGGTATTCCTCTGCACCCACCCCTCACATGTCTCTGTCCACTGCTGGGAGTCCTCTGCACCCACCCCTCACATGTCTGTGTCCACTGATGGGAGTTCTCTGCACCCACCCCTCACATGTGTCTGTCCACTGCTGGGAGTCCTCTGCAACCCCCCTCACATGTCTCTGGCCACTGCTGGGAGTGATATGAACCCACCCCTCATATGTCTGTCCACTGCTGGGAGTCCTCTGCACCCACCCCTCACATGTCTCTGTCCACTGCTGGGAGTCCTCTGCACCCACCCCTCACATGTGTCTGTCCACTGCAGGGAGTCCTCTGCACACACCCCTCACATGTGTCTGTCCACTGCTGGGAGTCCTCTGCACCCCCCCTCACATGTCTATGTCCACTGCTGGGAGTCCTCTGCACCCATCCCTCACATGTCTCAGTCCACTGCTGGGAGTCCTCTGCACCCACCCCTCACATGTGTCTGTCCACTGCTGGGAGTCCTCTGCCCCCACCCTTCACATGTCTCTGTCCACTGCTGGGAGTGATATGCACCCACCCCTCATATGTCTGTCCACTGCTGGGAGTCCTCTTCACCCACCCCTCACATGTTTCTGTCCACTGCTGGGAGTGATATGCACCCACCCCTCATATGTCTGTCCACTGCTGGGAGTCCTCTGCACCCACCTTTTACATGTCTCTGTCCACTGCTGGGAGTCCTCTGCACCCACCCCTCACATGTGTCTGTCCACTGATGGGAGTCCTCTGCACCCACCCCTCACATGTCTCTGTAAACTGCTGGGAGTGATATTCACCCACCCCTCATATGTCTGGGCACTGCTGGGAGTGATCTGCACCCACCCCTCACATGTCTCTGGGCACTGCTGGTTTTCCTCTGCACCCACCCCTCACATGTCTCTGGGCACTGCTGGTATTCCTCTGCACCCACCCCTCACATGTCTCTGTCCACTGCTGGGAGTCCTCTGCACCCACCCCTCACATGTCTCTGTCCACTGCTGGGAGTCCTCTGCACCCATCCCTCACAAGTCTCTGTCCACTGCTGGGAGTCCTCTGCACCCACCCCTCACATGTGTCTGCCCACTGCTGGGAGTCCTCTGCACCCACCCCTCACATGTGTCTGCCCACTGCTGGGAGTCCTCTGCACCCACCCCTCACATGTCTCTGTCCACTGCTGGGAGTCCTCTGCACCCACCCCTCACATGTCTCTGTCCACTGCTGGGAGTCCTCTGCACCCACCCCTCACATGTGTCTGTCCACTGCAAGAAGTCCTCTGCACCCACCCCTCACATGTCTCTG
The DNA here is from genome assembly GCF_964204655.1 of Triturus cristatus. Classification (NCBI taxonomy): domain Eukaryota; kingdom Metazoa; phylum Chordata; class Amphibia; order Caudata; family Salamandridae; genus Triturus; species Triturus cristatus. The sequence goes on along the minus strand of NC_140579.1, from coordinate 275,933,623 downwards.
TCCACTGCTGGGAGTGATATGCACCCACCCCTCCTATGTCTGGGCACTGCTGGGAGTGATCTGCACCCACCCCTCACATGTCTCTGGGCACTGCTGGTATTCCTCTGCACCCACCCCTCACATGTCTTTGGGCACTGCTGGTATTCCTCTGCACCCACCCCTCACATGTCTCTGTCCACTGCTGGGAGTCCTCTGCACCCACCCCTCACATGTCTCTGTCCACTGCTGGGAGTCCTCTGCAACCATCCCTCACATGTCTCTGTCCACTGCTGGGAGTCCTCTTCACCCACCCCTCACATGTGTCTGTCCACTGCTGGGAGTCCTCTGCACCCACCCCTCACATGTCTCTGTCCACTGCTGGGAGTGATATGCACCCACCCCTCATATGTCTGTCCACTGCTGGGAGTCCTCTTCACCCACCCCTCACATGTCTCTGTCCACTGATGGGAGTGATATGCACCCACCCCTCATATGTCTGTCCGCTGCTGGGAGTCCTCTGCACCCACCCCTCACATGTCTCTGTCCACTGCTGCAAGTCCTCTGCACCCACCCCTCACATGTGTCTGTCCACTGCTGGGAGTCCTCTGCACCCACCCCTCACATGTCTCTGTCCACTTCTGGGAGTGATATGCACCCACCCCTCATATGTCTGGGCACTGCTGGGAGTGATCTGCACCCACCCCTCACATGTCTCTGGGCACTGCTGGTATTCCTCTGCACCCACCCCTCACATGTCTCTGTCCACTGCTGGGAGTCCTCTGCACCCACCCCTCACATGTCTCTGTCCACTGCTGGGAGTCCTTTGCACACACCCCTCACATGTCTCTGTCCACTGCTGGGAGCGATATGCACCCACCTCTCATATGTCTGTCCACTGCTGGGAGTCCTCTGCACCCACCCCTCACATGTCTCTGTCCACTGCTGGGAGTGATATGCACCCACCCCTTATATGTCTGTCCACTGCTGAGAGTCCTCTGCACCCACCCCTCACATGTCTCTGTCCACTGCTGGGAGTCCTCTGCACCCACCCCTCACATGTGTGTCCACTGCTGGGAGTCCTCTGCACCCACCGCTCACATGTCTCTGTCCACTGCTGGGAGTGTTATGCACCCACCCCTCATATGTCTGGGCACTGCTGGGAGTGATCTGCACCCACCCTCACATGTCTCTGGGCACTGCTGGTATTCCTCTGCACCCACCCCTCACATGTCTCTGTCCACTGCTGGGAGTCCTCTGCACCCACCCCTCACATTTCTCTGTCCACTGCTGGGAGTGATATGCACCCACCCCTCATATGTCTGTCCACTGCTGGGAGTCCTCTGCACCCACCCCTCACATGTCTCTGTCCACTGCTGGGAGTGATATGCACCCACCCCTCATATGTCTGTCCACTGCTGGGAGTCCTCTTCACCCACCCCTCACATGTCTCTGTCCACTGCTTAGAGTCCTCTGCACCCACTCCTCACATGTGTCTGTCCACTGCTGGGAGTCCTCTGCACCCACCCCTCACATGTCTCTGTCAACTGCTGGGAGTCCTCTGCACCCACCCCTCACATGTCTCTGTCCACTGCTGGGAGTCCTTTGCACCCACCCCTCACATGTTTCTGTCCACTGCTGGGAGTCCTCTGCACCCACCCCTCACATGTGTCTGTCCACTGCTGGGAGTCTTCTGAACCCACCCCTAACATGTCTCTGGCCACTGCTGTGAGTGATATGCACCCACCCCTCATATGTCTGGGCACTGCTGGGAGTAATCTGCACCCACCCCTCACATGTCTCTGGGCACTGCTGGTATTCCTTTGCACCCACCCCTCACATGTCTCTGTCCACTGCTGGGAGTACTCTGCACCCACCCCTCACATGTCTCTGTCCACTGCTGGGAGTCCTCTGCACCCACCCCTCACATGTCTCTGTCCACTGCTGGGAGTCCTCTGCACCCACCCCTCACATGTGTCTGTCCACTGCTGGGAGTCCTCTGCACCCACCCCTCACATGTCTCTGTCCACTGCTGGGAGTAATATGCACCCACCCCTCATAAGTCTGGGCACTGCTGGGAGTGATCTGCACCCACCCCTCACATGTCTCTGGGCACTGCTGAGAGTCCTCTGCACCCACGCCTCACATGTCTCTGTCCACTGCTGGGAGTCCTCTGCACCCACCCCTCACATGTGTATGTCCACTGCTGGGAGTCCTCTGCACCCACCCCTCACATGTCTCTGTCCACTGCTGGGAGTGATATGCACACACCCCTCATATGTCTGGGCACTGATGGGAGTGATCTTCACCCACCCCTCACATGTCTCTGGGCACTGCTGGTATTCCTCTGCACCCACCCCTCACATGTCTCTGTCCACTGCTGGGAGTCCTCTGCACCCACCCCTCACATGTCTCTGTCCACTGCTGGGAGTCCTCTGCACCCACCCCTCACATGTCTCTGTCCACTGCTGGGAGTCCTCTGCACCCACCCCTCACATGTCTCTGTCCACTGCTGGGAGTCCTCTGCACCCACCCCTCACATGTCTCTGTCCACTGCTGGGAGTCCTCTGCACCCACCCCTCACATGTGTCTGTCCACTGCTGGGAGTCCTCTGCACCCACCCCTCACATGTCTCTGTCCACTTCTGGGAGTGATATGCACCCACCCCTCATATGTCTGGGCACTGCTGGGAGTGATCTGCACCCACCCCTCACATGTCTCTGGGCACTGCTGGTATTCCTCTGCACCCACCCCTCACATGTCTCTGTCCACTGCTGGGAGTCCTCTGCACCCACCCCTCACATGTCTCTGTCCACTGCTGCAAGTCCTCTGCACCCACCCCTCACAAGTGTCTGTCCACTGCTGGGAGTCCTCTGCACCCACCCCTCACATGTCTCTGTCCACTTCTGGGAGTGATATGCACCCACCCCTCATATGTCTGGGCACTGCTGGGAGTGATCTGCACCCACCCCTCACATGTCTCTGGGCACTGCTGGTATTCCTCTGCACCCACCCCTCACATGTCTCTGTCCACTGCTGGGAGTCCTCTGCACCCACCCCTCACATGTCTCTGTCCACTGCTGGGAGTCCTTTGCACACACCCCTCACATGTCTCTGTCCACTGCTGGGAGCGATATGCACCCACCTCTCATATGTCTGTCCACTGCTGGGAGTCCTCTGCACCCACCCCTCACATGTCTCTGTCCACTGCTGGGAGTGATATGCACCCACCCCTTATATGTCTGTCCACTGCTGAGAGTCCTCTGCACCCACCCCTCACATGTCTCTGTCCACTGCTGGGAGTCCTCTGCACCCACCCCTCACATGTGTGTCCACTGCTGGGAGTCCTCTGCACCCACCGCTCACATGTCTCTGTCCACTGCTGGGAGTGTTATGCACCCACCCCTCATATGTCTGGGCACTGCTGGGAGTGATCTGCACCCACCCTCACATGTCTCTGGGCACTGCTGGTATTCCTCTGCACCCACCCCTCACATGTCTCTGTCCACTGCTGGGAGTCCTCTGCACCCACCCCTCACATTTCTCTGTCCACTGCTGGGAGTGATATGCACCCACCCCTCATATGTCTGTCCACTGCTGGGAGTCCTCTGCACCCACCCCTCACATGTCTCTGTCCACTGCTGGGAGTGATATGCACCCACCCCTCATATGTCTGTCCACTGCTGGGAGTCCTCTTCACCCACCCCTCACATGTCTCTGTCCACTGCTTAGAGTCCTCTGCACCCACTCCTCACATGTGTCTGTCCACTGTTGGGAGTCCTCTGCACCCACCCCTCACATGTCTCTGTCAACTGCTGGGAGTCCTCTGCACCCACCCCTCACATGTCTCTGTCCACTGCTGGGAGTCCTTTGCACCCACCCCTCACATGTTTCTGTCCACTGCTGGGAGTCCTCTGCACCCACCCCTCACATGTGTCTGTCCACTGCTGGGAGTCTTCTGAACCCACCCCTAACATGTCTCTGGCCACTGCTGTGAGTGATATGCACCCACCCCTCATATGTCTGGGCACTGCTGGGAGTAATCTGCACCCACCCCTCACATGTCTCTGGGCACTGCTGGTATTCCTTTGCACCCACCCCTCACATGTCTCTGTCCACTGCTGGGAGTACTCTGCACCCACCCCTCACATGTCTCTGTCCACTGCTGGGAGTCCTCTGCACCCACCCCTCACATGTCTCTGTCCACTGCTGGGAGTCCTCTGCACCCACCCCTCACATGTGTCTGTCCACTGCTGGGAGTCCTCTGCACCCACCCCTCACATGTCTCTGTCCACTGCTGGGAGTAATATGCACCCACCCCTCATAAGTCTGGGCACTGCTGGGAGTGATCTGCACCCACCCCTCACATGTCTCTGGGCACTGCTGAGAGTCCTCTGCACCCACGCCTCACATGTCTCTGTCCACTGCTGGGAGTCCTCTGCACCCACCCCTCACATGTGTATGTCCACTGCTGGGAGTCCTCTGCACCCACCCCTCACATGTCTCTGTCCACTGCTGGGAGTGATATGCACACACCCCTCATATGTCTGGGCACTGATGGGAGTGATCTTCACCCACCCCTCACATGTCTCTGGGCACTGCTGGTATTCCTCTGCACCCACCCCTCACATGTCTCTGTCCACTGCTGGGAGTCCTCTGCACCCACCCCTCACATGTCTCTGTCCACTGCTGGGAGTCCTCTGCACCCACCCCTCACATGTCTCTGTCCACTGCTGGGAGTCCTCTGCACCCACCCCTCACATGTCTCTGTCCACTGCTGGGAGTCCTCTGCACCCACCCCTCACATGTCTCTGTCCACTGCTGGGAGTCCTCTGCACCCACCCCTCACATGTGTCTGTCCACTGCTGGGAGTCCTCTGCACCCACCCCTCACATGTCTCTGTCCACTGCTGGGAGTGATATGCACCCACCCCTCATATGTCTGTCCACTGCTGGGAGTCCTCTGCACCCACCCCTCACATGTCTCTGTCCACTGCTGGGAGTCCTCTGCACCCACCCCTCACATGTGTCTGTCCACTGCTGGGAGTCCTCTGCACGCACCATTCACATGTCTCTGTCCACTGCTGGGAGTGATATGCACCCACCCCTCATATGTCAGGGCACTGCTGGGAGTGATCTGCACACACCCCTCACATGTCTCTGGGCACTGCTGGTATTCCTCTGCACCCACCCCTCACATGTCTCTGTCCACTGCTGGGAGTCCTCTGCACCCACCCCTCACATGTCTCTGTCCACTGCTGGAAGTCCTCTGCACCCACCCCTCACATGTGTCTGTCCACTGCTGGGAGTCCTCTGCACACCCCCTCACATGCCTCTGGCCACTGCTGGGAGTGATATGCACCCACCCCTCATATGTCTGTCCACTGCCTGGAGTCCTCTGCACCCACCCCTCACATGTCTCTGTCCACTACTGGGAGTGATATGCACCCACCCCTCATATGTCTGTCCACTGCTGGGAGTCCTCTGAACCCACCCCTCACATGTCTCTGTCCACTGCTGGGAGTCCTCTGCACCCACCCCTCACATGTGTCAGTCCACTGCTGGGAGTCCTCTGCACCCATCCCTCACATGTCTCTGTCCACTGCTGGGAATGATATGCACCCACCCCTCATATGTCTGGGCACTGCTGGGACTGATCTGCACCCACCCTTCACATGTCTCTGGGCACTGCTGGTATTCCTCTGCACCCACCCCTCACATGTCTCTGTCCACTGCTGGGAGTCCTCTGCACCCACCCCTCACATGTCTCTGTCCACTGCTGGGAGTCCTCTGCACACACCCCTCACATGTCTCTGTCCACTGCTGGGAGTCCTCTGCACCCACCCCTCACATGTGTCTGTCCACTGCTGGGAGTCCTCTGCACCCACCCCTCACATGTCTCTGCCCACTGCTGGGAGTGATATGCACCCACCCCTCATATGTCTGGGCACTAATGGAAGTGATCTGCACCCACCCCTCACATGTCTCTGGGCACTGCTGGTATTCCTCTGCACCCACCCCTCACATGTCTCTGTCCACTGCTGGGAGTCCTCTGCACCCACCCCTCACATGTCTATGTCCACTGCTGGGAGTCCTCTGCACCCATCCCTCACATGTGTCTGTCCACTGCTGGGAGTCCTCTGCACCCCCCCCCCCCTCACATGTCTCTGGCCACTGCTGGGAGTGATATGCACCCACCCCTCATATGTGTGTCCACTGCTGGGTGTCCTCTGCACCCACCCCTCACATGTCTATGTCCACTGCTGGGAGTCCTCTGCACCCATCCCTCACATGTCTCTGTCCACTGCTGGGAGTGATATGCACACACACCTCATATGTCTGTCCACTGCTGGGAGTCCTCTGCACCCACCCCTCACATGTCTCTGTCCACTGCTGGGAGTCCTCTGCACCCACCCCTCACATGTCTATGTCCACTGCTGGGAGTCCTCTGCACCCATCCCTCACATGTCTCTGTCCACTGCTGGGAGTCCTCTGCACCCACCCCTCACATGTCTCTGTCCACTGCTGGGAGTGATATGCACCCACCCCTCATATGTCTGTCCACTGCTGGGAGTCCTCTGCACCCACCCCTCACATGTCTCTGTCCACTGCTGGGAGTCCTCTGCACCCACCCCTCACATGTGTCTGTCCACTGCTGGGAGTCCTCTGCACGCACCCCTCACATGACTCTGTCCACTGCTGGGAGTTGTTAGAAATGGGATTTCTGGTTGGCTGAGGCTTGCGCCAAAGCCAGGCAGAAACCACCACTCTAGTCAGGGCTGGGGAGTTACACGCCAAAGATAACCCCTGCTCACCCCCTTGGTAGCTTGGCACGAGCAGTCAGGCTTATCCCTGAGGCGATGTGTAAAGCGTTTGCGCGCGCACCCAGCAACAACACCCAAGGCCCACCACAAAGGAAACTCCACACAAGGTATTCTATAAAAATAGCCTTTGTATTATACACAACACATTAGATAAAAACACACACTCTACAATGTGCCAACAGGCACGGGCAGAATTTACAAGGGATTATATATACAGGGGACAGGGCCACATGGACCACTGTCAGGAATTAGCACTTAGAACATAGCACAAATCACCAATAGTAAATGTAGAACATAACACAAAGTAACTGTAGAGCACAACCAGCCTCTACTGGCGCAATAATGACCTCAGCGTCATCACACTAGCATCAGGTGTAAAACCTATCCTGCATCTATCACAGGGGCATAAATCACATTATGCAATTTCTCGCAAGTCTAACGCATTAGACCTAGCCACCTAAGTATACCTACACTAGGGGCGTACATAACACAGGGAAGTACATTCTCCCTACCATCCACCTAAACAAGGTAAAACAACCTCCTAGGCAGAAAAGACCACATTTAGAGGTATAAGACACAGGGTGCGCAAGACATGCTATATACAGTACATTTCCTAGCACCAAAAGCATGAACACAGGGTGCGCCAAACATACTACACAGTACATTTCCTAGCACCCAAAATCACATTATAGTCCAGGTTGCGCCAAAACCTAAACGTAGCAGCTGCCCACTACTTGCTGGGCAGCTGGGGACAAAGCAGGGCCTAAACGCTGCAGCTGGCACTAAGTGCTGCGCAGCTGGGGAAGGCAAATGAAGCAGGGGCTCTCAATCGCCCCTGAAACAATATCCACAACGTTGGAGCCACCTAGGCTCGACACACACCATGTCCCCAAGTTGGAGCCTCTCTGGGCTCTAGAATAATCATGTTCCCACACGAGGAACTGGCACCCGTCGTTGGAGCGCAGGAGCGCTCTAAAACAAATCAGTCCCCCACGTTGGAGCCTTTCCTGGCTCTAAAAATAAATATACCCCCGTTGGAGCGCACCAGTGCTCTAAAGCACACCTGCCCAGCGTTGGAGCCTCAGGGCTCAGAGAAAACAATGCCCCCGACGTTGGAGCCATGCTAGGCACTAAACAAGTATGTCCCCCACGTTGGAGCCTCGCAGGCTCGGGAACCACCTGTGCCCCGCATTGGAGCGCCCTGGCGCTTTGCACAACATGCCCCCGTGTTGGAGCGGCCCGCAACGGCGGGTCCGCTCATGCCCAAGAATGGACACTGGCACCGAGGGTGACGGAGGAGCCCCGTTCACCGGGCTCCTCCTGGTACCAAAACACTCTGTCCCCATCCCGCGTGCAGCCAGTATGAGGCGACCGGGGGCAGCCCCACTCACCGGCTTCTTCTGAGGCCCCGACCGGATCTCCCCCGCCCCCTTGAGCCCTCACTCACCGGCTCTGGGGGCGGTTTCCTTTCCTCCGGTCTCGGCTTCCTTTGCTTCGCCCGGGCCCCCTCCTGGGACCCGGGGCTTCAGGAACATGCGCGGGGCTCTTTCCACTCATGGGAGCCCTGCCATGCTTCACCGTCTTCCGGGCCGTCCTTTCTTCGGCGGGCGGGGCTTCCGGACTCCAGGGAGGCCCCGCCCATGTCCCAGGCAATCTCTGCCTGACTTCCTGCCTAAGCGGCCGCGGCGGTGATTGCACGATGTCGGCACATACAGGGTGGGCACCCGCAAATTTAAACCACAGAAGCGGGGTGGCACCCGTAAATTGAAGACATAAGCGGGGTGGGCACCCGCACCAAAGGCACAATATAAGCGGGGTGGGCTCCCGCTAGGCATAATCAGAATGCGGGGTTGGCACCCGCTCTCGGCAGCATCACGGGGGGAATCCCTACGATGGGGATTCCCTCCAAACAGACGGCAGCGCCTCGCTTCGGAGCTCCAGCGCTCCTATGGGGCAAAATAAAGCGATGTAGCGCTCCCAGGGCGCTAGCAGGCTGCACCAAGCCTGAGCAGAGACAAAGGACCAGCAAAAAGGTCCAAAAGGTCCTGAAGGCGTCCAGGGGGGCAAAGCAGGGCCCAGGGGCCAGCACACAGGGCCCTCCAGCAGGGAGGTAGCCCCCATGGCGGTCCCTCCTGGGCCCCACCAGCAGCAAGCCCCCCCCTGTCAGGATCCAAAGCAGAACAAGAACATTTTGTAAGGGGACACAGCCCCTTTTTATACACCAAATCCCTTTGTTCTGGGTTCAGGGTGAGGGGGAAAACCAGTCGCAGCTGGTTGGGGAGCACCCTTGATGTGCTCAGCCCCTCACTCTATTCACTGGCAGGGCTAGGGTCGTCAGTCGCACCACAGGGGGCGGGGCCAGCATTGTGTGTGGAAAACCCTGTCCTATTCAGGACCCAGGTGTACTCCTCCCACCCATCTAGCTGCTGATCTCCCCATTCACCACTGGGTGACTCATCCTGACTCTGGGGAATCCCTAGCCCGTCACATGACATGACCAGCCAATCACGCGACAGACACACTGCACACAGAAGTGCCCACTTCTAGAAGTGGCACTTCCACACTAGGTACATGCACGCCGCACACATCATCGCGCAGCATTCACTCCCACGAGTCCGCACATACCAAACTCGGGCCTGCACACCCCACGCATCAGGAACTACTAGGGACACATACATTCCCCATGCATTCCTATGGGAGGGCAGGCCTATCTCACCACATGCACTCAGAGTGTGCACGCACTTTACCCTGGGACACAGGGAAAGTGCGCAGGAACCAAACAAATCACCACACCAAGTCACCAATAAAAAGCAAAAAGTTCAGGGGTGAACCTGCCAGAAGGGCCAAGTCCAACACAACCCCCTTCCAGCCAAAACGCAGGGCAGACCAATCACCACCGTGATGGACTTCCCTGCTTGGGGCGATAGAACACGGACGCAGGCCCGCACTGCAGGGACACTCTCCGGTTCTACGCCATTCTCAATCAACATGGTTCCATCTGAAAAAAACACAACCGAAAAGAACTCAGGCCCAACTAGGCTACCCCACTGGTACTACCTAGTTGTCCACGGCCAGGACCAGGCCCTAGGCCACCCAGATACCACTGGTCCTTGCCAAACCCAGAGTGGGGGGTAGTAACCCCTGGCATACAAGCCATTCTCCACTCTCCCTCTCAGTGTAGTTCCCAACTACCACTTATCCTTCAACCTAGGGTCCGCACCCTCAGGCTGACCAGAGGTCACGGGCAAGAATGCCCCACCCTACCTCTACTTCTGGGGTTCCGCACCCTCCCAGGGAAGCACCCACCAGAACACAACTCTCCCACCAGTTCAGGACCTCTCTCCACCAACTGTTCTACCACCTGGGATCCAAGGGGTCAGAGGCGAGGACTCCCTCCCTCTGCACCCCCTTCCACTGTAGAGCAGGGTCTCTTCACCTAAGATGAGCCCCACCTGCCCACAGGACTACAGCTGCCCTTACGTCCAGATCCGGAAACACCGACTACTGGCTCCCCAACCGAGGGACGTACCCTTTGGTCAGATGCCTGGCGAACCAGGACTTAACGAGGGTGACACATAACTAATGGGTCGTGTGACAGTCTGCCTGGCGCTGATCTCACTACCTCCTGTCCATCTGACAGTGCGTGCAGACCCCCCAGGACAGAAGTGGCGACACCACGGTCACTCAGTGGCGACACAGCCCTCCCGGCTGGTCCCTGACCTACTGGTTCCAACTGGGGAATCCCTCCCCCTCTCACCCCTCCCTCTGGACTTCTGCACCCTCCCAACTGGAGCGGTACCGCCAGACACCAGGACTACTGGAGCTCTGATTACAGACGCTCCACGTCCTCTAGACACTGGGAGATCCTCCTCAAGTTGTCTATTGGTACAGCCTAGGCCCCCGACCTGATGTTCCCTAAAGAAACCCTCCAGGCCCTGACACTGGGTTTCGGGCACCTGGAGACACGCAGTCCCACCCACTCCTTCTCCGCAGAGACAGGCCGTGAGCCCCTACACCGAGACCTAGCTGGGCTACTCTGAACCTCTTCCACCACGCTGGGCTGGAAGACACCTCAGCCACTACTTTTGGAATCACTCCCCAATGCAAGCTCCCTATCCCAGAGAACTCACACCCAATCAACCAGCAAGCTCCTTATTTCAGAGAACTCACATCATTCATCCACATACACACACCCCCCAGACTAGTAAGACAGTTTCTACCGCCCCTGATTTCTCAACCTGACCACCACGTGACACAGGTACTATTACTCTGGGAACTGGGAATGGGACATTCACATTCATCCAGCGCATTACACATTCATCCCCAAACCCCTCCCAAGACTGGTAAGACAGTTTCTACCGCCCCTGATTTCTCAACCTGACCACCACGTGACACAGGTACCACTACCCCTGGAACTGGGAATGGGAATACATGCACTGGACACACATCTGCTGCCACCACTGGATCCCACCCTCTGGTGAATCCAGAAAACACAATGCACTAAGGGGGATGATCTACCCTCCCGAGATAGGGACACCTAACTCACAGTGCATGTTAGACGGCGACCTCAGAGGAGCCCGGAAGGGGGGTCCTGACTACCCTGAGTCCCACCCGTGTAGTATCGTAGCCGGGCACTGGCGGGAGATTCCCCAGGGGGAGGAATCTCGCAACTAGGATCGTACTTCTGGCACCACACGACACAGAGAGACCACACTGGGTATTCTCAGAAAACAAGCTTTATCAAATAGGTATCACTGCAAATATGTACAAGGTGAGCACGGGCTCAAGAGTCTCGGAAAGGTAGGGGGTAGCGGGACTGTCTCTGGTAACGGTTCAAAGCAGGGACGTATCCGGCGCACAGCTCACAATCCTCGAGCTGGGGGATACGTGGTCGGAGTCGGGGTCCGGCGGGACCGTGAGAGTCTGGGGGAGCCGCGAGTCACTCAGCGGGTTCAGGTACAGGTTCGGAGGTCTTACGATCTTCAAGGAGCCGCGAGTCATTCAGCAGGGCTCAGGTACAAGTTCGGAGGTCTTACGATCTTCAGGGAGCCGCGAGTCACTCAGCAGGGCTCAGGTACAAGTTCGGAGGTCTTACGATCTTCAGGGAGCCGCGAGTCACTCAGCAGGGCTCAGGTACGAGTTCGGAGGTCTTACGATCTTCAGGGAGCCGCGAGTCACTCAGCAGGGCTCAGGTAGGTTCAAGTTCCAGGAGCCGCGACCGCGTCGGCAGGCTCTCGTTGTTCCAGCGTCGAATCTACCGGACAGTCTCAGAGCACCCCTTGTTATAGGTCGACCCCTCTTTGATGTCCGGAGTCTGTGCAGGCAGGGGTCTTGTCACCTGGGGGCCGCTTGTCGGGGTTTCCTGCTATTGTCTTTTGATCCTTTCAGGGCCGGGTCGGGAGGAGTCCCAGACACCCAGCAGGCACGGAGCCAGCCCGCAGGGAGGCCGGAGGGCCGATCGAAACCCATCGTCCCAGGGGAGTTAGAGGTGCGATAGAAACTGCTCCTCCCTCTCTCATCCCCTGGAAGCGTGATGTCCTCCAGCCGGAGTGGCGCCTCGAGGCCCGGGTCGCGCTGGGGCCGGGCGGCCATCTTGTTGCATGGAGTGGGCACGCGGGCCCGGGGTGGCCGAAAGGAGAGAGGCCATGGACGGGGATGTCCGGGGTTGGTGCGGGTGTCCTGGTGGGAATGGTCGGCTGGGCCGTGTGCTTGGGCTGCAGGTACCAGGTTTCGGTGGTGCGGGGGCACGGAGGGCCATTCTACGAGGCCGGGTCCAACACGCGTCCCCCCCAGCTGAAAGCCGGAGAGAACTGCCCATCACCTTGGGGGGTTCTCTTCGCTGAGGCGGAAGAACCGGGAGAGGCCGTCAGCGTTGGCGTGGTCCGTACCAGGGCGGTGTTCTACGGTGAAGTCCATTCCCTGGAGGGAGATTGACCACCGCAGTAGCTTGGGGTTTTCTCCTCGCATCTGCATGAGCCATCGCAAGGGCCGATGGTCAGTTTGGACTCTGAAATGAGTGCCGAACAGGTAAGGTCGTAGTTTTTTTAGTGCCCAGACCACGGCAAAGGCTCCGCGCTCTATGGTGCTCCACCTCTGTTCTCGGGGCAGCAGCCGCCGACTGAGGAAGGCGACGGGCTGGTCTAGGCCTTGATCATTCACTTGGGACAGGACGGCCCCAATGCCATGCTCGGAGGCATCGGTCTGGACTAGGAACTCCTTGGTGTAGTCGGGAGCCTGGAGGACGGGGGCAGTGCACATGGCCTTTTTTAGAGCATCGAAAGCTTCCTGGCAGGCAGCCGTCCACTGCACCTTCTTTGGCTGTTTTTTAGACGTGAGTTCAGTGAGAGGGCCGACCAGGCTGCCATACCCCCGAATGAATCGGCGGTAGTAGCCCGTGAGTCCCAGGAAGGCTCGGACCTCCGTTTGGGTGATGGGTGGTTCCCATGCCAGGATGGCGTCGATTTTTGGCTGTAGAGGGGCGACCTGGCCACTCCCGACTTGGTGCCCCAGGTAGACTACGGATCCTTGCCCAATCTGGCACTTGCTGGCTTTTACGGTGAGGCCTGCCTGGCGCAGGGCGGTTAGCACTCTCCGGAGGTGCTGGAGGTGCTCACTCCACTCTGAACTGAAGACAGCGATGTCGTCCAGATAGGCCGCGCTGAACTGTTCTAGCCCGGCCAGGACCCTATTCACCAGTCTCTGGAAAGTGGCCGGGGCATTTTTCATCCCGAAGGGCATTACGCGGAAGCGGTAGTGCCCATCGGGGGTGGAGAAAGCAGACCGCTCCTTGGCCCCTTCGGTGAGCGCAATCTGCCAGTATCCGCAGGTGAGGTCGAAAGTGCTGAGGAACCGGGCGGCCCCTAGTCGGTCAATGAGCTCGTCGGCTCGTGGAATGGGGTGGGCATCGGCTCGGGTAATGTCATTGAGCCCCCGGTAATCCACGCAGAACCGGAGCTCGGGGGCGACACCGGGGGCTGCTGCCTTCGGAACCAGGACCACGGGGCTGGCCCAGGGACTGTCAGAGGGCTCGATCACCCCCAGGGTCAACATCTTCGAGACTTCAGCTTGAATGCAGGACCGGACCCGGTCAGGAACCCGGTAGGCTCGGTGTCTCACCGGCGGGCTGTCCCCGGTGTCCACATCGTGAACACACCAGTTGGTGACCCGGGGGGTCAGGGAGAAGAGGTCGGAAAATTGTCTGAGGAGCTGGCGGCAGTCCGCTTGTTGCTGGGCAGTGAGGGCTGGGGAGAGGTTCACTCCCTCCACGGAGCCATCCTGCTCCTTGACACACAGGAGGTCCGGGAGGGGATCCGACTCATCTTCGGCCCCGTCATCGGTGGCCAGCAGGAGGCTCAGTTCTGTCCACACGAAGTGAGGCTTGAGGCGGTTCACGTGCAGGACCCGGAGGGGATCCCGAGGCGACTGGACGTCCACCAAGTAGGTGACTTGACTCTTCCTCTCAACCACTTTGTAGGGCCCAGTCCATCGGTCCTGGAGGGCGCCAGGCTTCACGGGGGCCATGACCCACACCTGCTGGCCCGGCTGGAACTCGACCAGAGTAGCATTCTGGTCGTACCAGCGCTTCATTTCTTCTTGATTCGCCTCCAGGTTGGCCTCGGCCAGTTCTCGGAACCTCCTGGTCTGGTTCCGGAGGGCCAGGACATATTGGAACACATCTCGGGGGGTGGTCTGGGGTGCTGCCTCCCACCCTTCCTTAACCAAACTGAGGGGACCTCGGACGGGGTGCCCATAGAGTAATTCAAATGGGCTGAACCCTAAGGACTTCTGGGGGACCTCCCGGTAAGCGAACAAGAGGCAGGGGAGCAGGACGTCCCACTTACGCCGGAGGGGCTCTTCTAGGCCAGCGATCATCCCTTTCAAAGTTCTATTAAACCTCTCTACTAGGCCGTTCCCTTGGGGATGGTACGGGGTGGTGAACTTATAGGACACCCCACATTGTTGCCACAGGGACGTCATATACCTTGATATAAAATTAGTGCCGCGATCGCTCACGACCTCGCGGGGGAAACCCACCCTGGAAAAGATCCCCATCAGGGCCCGGCCCACCACGGGGCCGTAATGGTGCGTAGGGGAATAGCCTCCGGATAGCGGGTGGCGTGGTCTACTAGGACCAAGATGAAACGGTGACCTTGGGAGGTGGGGGGGTCCAGTGGCCCCACGATGTCGATTCCGACTCGTTCGAAGGGGGTACTGACGACCGGGAAGGGTTGGAGGGGAGCCTTGCGCTTCCCCCCACTCTTCCCACTGGCTTGGCACGTGGGGCAGGACTTGCAGTGTGCCTCTACCGCTGCTTTCATCTTAGGCCAATAAAAATGGGTCACGAGACGGCTGTAGGTCTTGTCCTGACCCAGGTGGCCGGCGAGGGGGACGTCGTGGGCTAAGCCCAGGAGGAAATCTCGGAAGCGGAGGGGTACCACCAGTACCCGTCCGGATCCCAGCTCCACCGACTTCTGCTCACTATACAGGATGTTATTCTCCCAATAGATTCGGTGCGTTCCGGTCTGGTCACCTGCGGCTTGGCCCTCGGCCTGGCGCCGCAGCCCGATCAGGGAAGGACAGGTGGCTTGCTCCCGGCAAAATTCTTCCCGGGTGGGCCCGCCCTCGTGGCGCCAATGGGCCAACTCGGGTAGATCCCCCAACTCGGGGACCGGGGCGGGGTCGGATGGTGCGGGTTCGTCGCTGGCGACGGACCCTTCCGATGGGGGAACGGGAGGACCCTCGGCGGGGACGGTACGGGTTTCTTCGACCGGGGTGCTCTCGACTTCTCTCCGGGGAGTGAGTCGGGCTGTCATAGATCGGGTGGTGGCACACACCCACTCGGGGAGTCCCATCATTCCTAGGTGGGCCTTGCGCTCTACGTGCTTCCAGGGAGAACTCTCCAGGTCGTTCCCTAGGAGGCAGTCGACCGGCTGGGAGGTTCTTACGGCCACCTTGAGTTTACCTATCACCCCTCCCCACTCAAATGGCACCAGGGCTACCTGACACATACTTTCCCTATTGTCTGCGGATATTACGGGGCAAAAGACATTGGGGAGGATCAGCTCCTCGGGGACTAGGTGCCTGAGGACACCGGTGATACTGGCCCCGGTGTCCCGCAGGGCCTCTACCTGGTGGCCATTGATCTTGACGAGCTGCCCATATTTCTGTGTGTTGGACGGTAGGAGGCTACCAGGGATCATTTCCCTATCTCCCAGGGATACTAGGGCCATAGCGGCGGGTTCCCACTCCTCGGCTTCCTCAACCTCCTCCCCCAGGGCTACGTTGGCTATCTGTCTCGCAGGGGTGACTTGGGTGGCCATGGGGCACTCTGGGTCATTGGCGTAGTGCCCGGGTTTCTGGCAACGGAAACATGTGACGGTCACCCGGTGTCCTCGTCTCCCAGGGGGCCCTGTCACTGGTGGGGGGGCGCCGGGAAAGGTGGAGGTGGTGTCTTCGGGGGGCTAGGCTGGGACTCTCTCGGCCCTCCCTGGTTCCCTCCCCCTCTCTGGCGGGGTGGTCCCTGACTGGTTCGGGGGTACTCTCCTACCATGCCCCGGGAGACCCGGGTGTTGGTCCAGCAGTCGGCCTCCACAGCCAGCTTCCGGGGATCTGTGAGCTTGCTATCCAGCAGATGTTGATGTAGCTCTATGAAGCAGTTCGCAGCCAGATGTTCCCATAACATGAGATCAGTGAGTTCGGCAAGGGTGGTGACTTTGCGGCCCTTGATCCACCCATCGAAGGCCCGACTAAAAAAGTTTACATACTCCACCCAGGTGGTGCCCGGCATCTTCCTGCAGTCCCGGAACCGTTGGCGGTACATTTCTGGGGTGAGGCCGTATCTTGTGAGGAGAGCCTCTTTCATGTGGCTGTAGGAGGTCTGCAGGGAGAGGGGTAGGTCGAGCAGGGTGTCCCTTCCTTCGCTCAGAAACCGCCCCCACAACCCCGCCCCCCAGTCCTTCTGTGGGATCCGATGGGAGGTCATGGCGACCTCGTAGGCCCGAAACCATTGCTGAATGTCATCGTTTTTATAATATTCCTTGACCACATCCTTGGGGATGTGGACCTTCTGTTCCGATGGGGGGGCCGTCTCTCGGTTTCCAGAGGGCCTCCCGTCCTCATTTCGGGCCTTGAGCTCGAGTTCCTTTAAGCTGCGTTCGTGCTCCAGTTGGAGCTTCCTTCCTTCGTGCTCCCGTTGGAGCTTCTTTTCTTCCAGTTCGCCTTGTACGCGCATTTGCTCTACCGCTAGCTTTTTCTCCGCTAACTTCAATTCGCCCTCGATTTTGAGTTTGGCTAACTCGAGTTCATGACTGCGGCTTCTCTCTCTGTCCGTGAGTTCTTCCGGGGATAGGCCCCCGTCTGGTACAATGCCTCGCACCTGATTGTCGCTGCTTTCACTTGGAGGGGGTTCGGCTTCGTCGGGGCGCTCCCCCGTGCCTTCCGGGCGGGAGGCCCCGGTCTCCACCCAAGTTTTCAGTGCTTTCTGCAAGTGTTCCTTAGTGTTGAGGCCAGTGGTAGCGATTTTAAGTTCTTTGCAAAATTGCTTTAGCTCTTTGTGTGTGTATTCTTCTAGATGCTCCACCTGGAACACTCTGTTGGCGTTGGTTTCTGCGGAGCTCATGGCGCTTCCTTCTGCCATCTTTGTTGGTCGTGCGTCCGTTGTTCACTGTACGATCTCTAGGTGATGGGCCCGAATCCCGTCGCTTGCCACCAATGTTAGACGGCGACCTCAGAGGAGCCCGGAAGGGGGGTCCTGACTACCCTGAGTCCCACCCGTGTAGTATCGTAGCCGGGCACTGGCGGGAGATTCCCCAGGGGGAGGAATCTCGCAACTAGGATCGTACTTCTGGCACCACACGACACAGAGAGACCACACTGGGTATTCTCAGAAAACAAGCTTTATCAAATAGGTATCACTGCAAATATGTACAAGGTGAGCACGGGCTCAAGAGTCTCGGAAAGGTAGGGGGTAGCGGGACTGTCTCTGGTAACGGTTCAAAGCAGGGACGTATCCGGCGCACAGCTCACAATCCTCGAGCTGGGGGATACGTGGTCGGAGTCGGGGTCCGGCGGGACCGTGAGAGTCTGGGGGAGCCGCGAGTCACTCAGCGGGCTCAGGTACAGGTTCGGAGGTCTTACGATCTTCAGGGAGCCGCGAGTCACTCAGCAGGGCTCAGGTACAAATTCGGAGGTCTTACGATCTTCAGGGAGCCGCGAGTCACTCAGCAGGGCTCAGGTACGAGTTCGGAGGTCTTACGATCTTCAGGGAGCCGCGAGTCACTCAGCAGGGCTCAGGTAGGTTCAAGTTCCAGGAGCCGCGACCGCGTCGGCAGGCTCTCGTTGTTCCAGCGTCGAATCTACCGGACAGTCTCAGAGCACCCCTTGTTATAGGTCGACCCCTCTTTGATGTCCGGAGTCTGTGCAGGCAGGGGTCTTGTCACCTGGGGGCCGCTTGTCGGGGTTTCCTGCTATTGTCTTTTGATCCTTTCAGGGCCGGGTCGGGAGGAGTCCCAGACACCCAGCAGGCACGGAGCCAGCCCGCAGGGAGGCCGGAGGGCCGATCGAAACCCATCGTCCCAGGGGAGTTAGAGGTGCGATAGAAACTGCTCCTCCCTCTCTCATCCCCTGGAAGCGTGATGTCCTCCAGCCGGAGTGGCGCCTCGAGGCCCGGGTCGCGCTGGGGCCGGGCGGCCATCTTGTTGCATGGAGTGGGCACGCGGGCCCGGGGTGGCCGAAAGGAGAGAGGCCATGGACGGGGATGTCCGGGGTTGGTGCGGGTGTCCTGGTGGGAAGGGTCGGCTGGGCCGTGTGCTTGGGCTGCAGGTACCAGGTTTCGGTGGTGCGGGGGCACGGAGGGCCATTCTACGAGGCCGGGTCCAACAGTGCACAAGAACACATTAAAAGCAAACTTTAAAACAATAATCCCTATACCATGTGATTTATCTAAATGCAGAGTTTTGTAGTGCGGCCAGTTGCTGCTGCGGTACAGCGCAAACGCAAGTCCAAATCCCACCGCTGATCACCAATGTTAGAAATGGGATTTCTGGTTGGCTGAGGCTTGCGCCAAAGCCAGGCAGAAACCACCACTCTAGTCAGGGCTGGGGAGTTACACGCCAAAGATAACCCCTGCTCACCCCCTTGGTAGCTTGGCACGAGCAGTCAGGCTTATCCCTGAGGCGATGTGTAAAGCGTTTGCGCGCGCACCCAGCAACAACACCCAAGGCCCACCACAAAGGAAACTCCACACAAGGTATTCTATAAAAATAGCCTTTGTATTATACACAACACATTAGATAAAAACACACACTCTACAATGTGCCAACAGGCACGGGCAGAATTTACAAGGGATTATATATACAGGGGACAGGGCCACATGGACCACTGTCAGGAATTAGCACTTAGAACATAGCACAAATCACCAATAGTAAATGTAGAACATAACACAAAGTAACTGTAGAGCACAACCAGCCTCTACTGGCGCAATAATGACCTCAGCGTCATCACACTAGCATCAGGTGTAAAACCTATCCTGCATCTATCACAGGGGCATAAATCACATTATGCAATTTCTCGCAAGTCTAACGCATTAGACCTAGCCACCTAAGTATACCTACACTAGGGGCGTACATAACACAGGGAAGTACATTCTCCCTACCATCCACCTAAACAAGGTAAAACAACCTCCTAGGCAGAAAAGACCACATTTAGAGGTATAAGACACAGGGTGCGCAAGACATGCTATATACAGTACATTTCCTAGCACCAAAAGCATGAACACAGGGTGCGCCAAACATACTACACAGTACATTTCCTAGCACCCAAAATCACATTATAGTCCAGGTTGCGCCAAAACCTAAACATAGCAGCTGCCCACTACTTGCTGGGCAGCTGGGGACAAAGCAGGGCCTAAACGCTGCAGCTGGCACTAAGTGCTGCGCAGCTGGGGAAGGCAAATGAAGCAGGGGCTCTCAATCGCCCCTGAAACAATATCCACAACGTTGGAGCCACCTAGGCTCGACACACACCATGTCCCCAAGTTGGAGCCTCTCTGGGCTCTAGAATAATCATGTTCCCACACGAGGAACTGGCACCCGTCGTTGGAGCGCAGGAGCGCTCTAAAACAAATCAGTCCCCCACGTTGGAGCCTTTCCTGGCTCTAAAAATAAATATACCCCCGTTGGAGCGCACCAGTGCTCTAAAGCACACCTGCCCAGCGTTGGAGCCTCGGGGCTCAGAGAAAACAATGCCCCCGACGTTGGAGCCATGCTAGGCTCTAAACAAGTATGTCCCCCACGTTGGAGCCTCGCAGGCTCGGGAACCACCTGTGCCCCGCATTGGAGCGCCCTGGCGCTTTGCACAACATGCCCCCGTGTTGGAGCGGCCCGCAACGGCGGGTCCGCTCATGCCCAAGAATGGACACTGGCAACGAGGGTGACGGAGGAGCACCGTTCACCGGGCTCCTCCTGGTACCAAAACACTCTGTCCCCATCCCGCGTGCAGCCAGTATGAGGCAACCGGGGGCAGCCCCACTCACCGGCTTCTTCTGAGGCCCCGACCGGATCTCCCCTGCCCCCTTGAGCCCTCACTCACCGGCTCTGGGGGCGGTTTCCTTTCCTCCGGTCTCGGCTTCCTTCGCTTCGCCCGGGCCCCCTCCTGGGACCCGGGGCTTCAGGAACATGCGCGGGGCTCTCTCCACTCATGGGAGCCCTGCCATGCTTCACCGTCTTCCGGGCCGTCCTTTCTTCGGCGGGCGGGGCTTCCGGACTCCAGGGAGGCCCCGCCCATGTCCCAGGCAATCTCTGCCTGACTTCCTGCCTAAGCGGCCGCGGCGGTGATTGCACGATGTCGGCACATACGGGGTGGGCACCCGCAAATTTAAACCACAGAAGCGGGGTGGCACCCGTAAATTGAAGACATAAGCGGGGTGGGCACCCGCACCAAAGGCACAATATAAGCGGGGTGGGCTCCCGCTAGGCATAATCAGAATGCGGGGTTGGCACCCGCTCTCGGCAGCATCACGGGGGGAATCCCTACGATGGGGATTCCCTCCAAACAGACGGCAGCGCCTCGCTTCGGAGCTCCAGCGCTCCTATGGGGCAAAATAAAGCGATGTAGCGCTCCCAGGGCGCTAGCAGGCTGCACCAAGCCTGAGCAGAGACAAAGGACCAGCAAAAAGGTCCAAAAGGTCCTGAAGGCGTCCAGGGGGGCAAAGCAGGGCCCAGGGGCCAGCACACAGGGCCCTCCAGCAGGGAGGTAGCCCCCATGGCGGTCCCTCCTGGGCCCCACCAGCAGCAAGCCCCCCCCTGTCAGGATCCAAAGCAGAACAAGAACATTTTGTAAGGGGACACAGCCCCTTTTTATACACCAAATCCCTTTGTTCTGGGTTCAGGGTGAGGGGGAAAACCAGTCGCAGCTGGTTGGGGAGCACCCTTGATGTGCTCAGCCCCTCACTCTATTCACTGGCAGGGCTAGGGTCGTCAGTCGCACCACAGGGGGCGGGGCCAGCATTGTGTGTGGAAAACCCTGTCCTATTCAGGACCCAGGTGTACTCCTCCCACCCATCTAGCTGCTGATCTCCCCATTCACCACTGGGTGACTCATCCTGACTCTGGGGAATCCCTAGCCCGTCACATGACATGACCAGCCAATCACGCGACAGACACACTGCACACAGAAGTGCCCAATTCTAGAAGTGGCACTTCCACACTAGGTACATGCACGCCGCACACATCATCGCGCAGCATTCACTCCCACGAGTCCGCACATACCAAACTCGGGCCTGCACACCCCACGCATCAGGAACTACTAGGGACACATACATTCCCCATGCATTCCTATGGGAGGGCAGGCCTATCTCACCACATGCACTCAGAGTGTGCACGCACTTTACCCTGGGACACAGGGAAAGTGCGCAGGAACCAAACAAATCACCACACCAAGTCACCAATAAAAAGCAAAAAGTTCAGGGGTGAACCTGCCAGAAGGGCCAAGTCCAACAGGAGTGATATGCACCCACCCCTCATATGTCTAGGCACTGCTGGGAGTGATCTGCACACATCCCTCACATGTCTCTGGGCACTGCTGGTATTCCTCTGCACCCACCCCTCACATGTCTCTGTCCACTGCTGGGAGTCCTCTGCACCCACCCCTCACATGTCTCTGTCCACTGCTGGAAGTCCTCTGCACCCACTCCTCACATGTGTCTGTCCACTGCTGGAAGTCCTCTGCACACCCCCTCACATGCCTCTGGCCACTGCTGGGAGTGATAAGCACCCACCCCTCATATGTCTGTCCACTGCCTGGAGTCCTCTGCACCCACCCCTCACATGTCTCTGTCCACTACTGGGAGTGATATGCACCCACCCCTCATATGTCTGTCCACTGCTGGGAGTCCTCTGAACCCACCCCTCACATGTCTCTGTCCACTGCTGGGAGTCCTCTGCCCCCACCCCTCCCATGTGTCAGTCCACTGCTGGGAGTCCTCTGCACCCATCCCTCACATGTCTCTGTCCACTGCTGGGAGTGATATGCACCCACCCCTCATATGTCTGGGCACTGCTGGGACTGATCTGCACCCACCCTTCACATGTCTCTGGGCAC
Organism: Triturus cristatus; assembly: GCF_964204655.1. Taxonomy (NCBI): domain Eukaryota; kingdom Metazoa; phylum Chordata; class Amphibia; order Caudata; family Salamandridae; genus Triturus; species Triturus cristatus. Next base: position 275,911,227 of record NC_140579.1, on the reverse strand, counting down.
TGCTGGTATTCCTTTGCACCCACCCCTCACATGTCTCTGTCCACTGCTGGGAGTCCTCTGCACCCACCCCTCACATGTCTCTGTCCACTGCTGGGAGTCCTCTGCACACACCCCTCACATGTCTCTGTCCACTGCTGGGAGTCCTCTGCACCCACCCCTCACATGTGTCTGTCCACTGCTTGGAGTCCTCTGCACCCACCCCTCACATGTCTCTGTCCACTGCTGGGAGTGATATGCACCCACCCCTCATATGTCTGGGCACTAATGGAAGTGATCTGCACCCACCCCTCACATGTCTCTGGGCACTGCTGGTATTCCTCTGCACCCACCCCTCACATGCCTCTGTCCACTGCTGGGAGTCCTCTGCACCCACCCCTCACATGTCTAAGTCAACTGCTGAGAGTCCTCTGCACCCATCCCTCACATGTGTCTGTCCACTGATGGGAGTCCTCTGCACCCCCCCTTCACATGTCTCTGGCCACTGCTGGGAGTGATATGCACCCACCCCTCATATGTGTGTCCACTGCTGGGTGTCCTCTGCACACACCCCTCACATGTCTATGTCCACTGCTGGGAGTCCTCTGCACCCATCCCTCACATGTCTCTGTCCACTGCTGGGAGTCCTCTGCACCCACCCCTCACATGTCTCTGTCCACTGCTTAGAGTCCTCTGCACCCACTCCTCACATGTGTCTGTCCACTGCTGGGAGTCCTCTGCACCCACCCCTCACATGTCTCTGTCAACTGCTGGGAGTCCTCTGCACCCACCCCTCACATGTCTCTGTCCACTGCTGGGAGTCCTTTGCACCCACCCCTCACATGTTTCTGTCCACTGCTGGGAGTCCTCTGCACCCACCCCTCACATGTGTCTGTCCACTGCTGGGAGTCTTCTGAACCCACCCCTAACATGTCTCTGGCCACTGCTGTGAGTGATATGCACCCACCCCTCATATGTCTGGGCACTGCTGGGAGTGATCTGCACCCACCCCTCACATGTCTCTGGGCACTGCTGGTATTCCTTTGCACCCACCCCTCACATGTCTCTGTCCACTGCTGGGAGTACTCTGCACCCACCCCTCACATGTCTCTGTCCACTGCTGGGAGTCCTCTGCACCCACCCCTCACATGTCTCTGTCCACTGCTGGGAGTCCTCTGCACCCACCCCTCACATGTGTCTGTCCACTGCTGGGAGTCCTCTGCACCCACCCCTCACATGTCTCTGTCCACTGCTGGGAGTAATATGCACCCACCCCTCATAAGTCTGGGCACTGCTGGGAGTGATCTGCACCCACCCCTCACATGTCTCTGGGCACTGCTGAGAGTCCTCTGCACCCACACCTCACATGTCTCTGTCCACTGCTGGGAGTCCTCTGCACCCACCCCTCACATGTGTATGTCCACTGCTGGGAGTCCTCTGCACCCACCCCTCACATGTCTCTGTCCACTGCTGGGAGTGATATGCACACACCCCTCATATGTCTGGGCACTGATGGGAGTGATCTTCACCCACCCCTCACATGTCTCTGGGCACTGCTGGTATGCCTCTGCACCCACCCCTCACATATCTCTGTCCACTACTGGGAGTCCTCTGCACCCACCCCTCACATGTCTCTGTCCACTGCTGGGAGTCCTCTGCACCCACCCCTCACATGTCTCTGTCCACTGCTGGGAGTCCTCTGCACCCACCCCTCACATGTGTCTGTCCACTGCTGGGAGTCCTCTGCACCCACCCCTCACATGTCTCTGTCCACTGCTGGGAGTGATATGCACCCACCCCTCATATGTCTGTCCACTGCTGGGAGTCCTCTGCACCCACCCCTCACATGTCTCTGTCCACTGCTGGGAGTCCTCTGCACCCACCCCTCACATGTGTCTGTCCACTGCTGGGAGTCCTCTGCACGCACCCTTCACATGTCTCTGTCCACTGCTGGGAGTGATATGCACCCACCCCTCATATGTCTGTCCACTGCCTGGAATCCTCTGCACCCACCCCTCACATGTCTCTGTCCACTACTGGGAGTGATATGCACCCACCCCTCATATGTCTGTCCACTGCTGGGAGTCCTCTGCACCCACCCCTCACATGTGTCAGTCCACTGCTGGGAGTCCTCTGCACCCATCCCTCACATGTCTCTGTCCACTGCTGGGAATGATATTCACCCACCCCTCATATGTCTGGGCACTGCTGGGACTGATCTGCACCCACCCTTCACATGTGTCTGGGCACTGCTGGTATTCCTCTGCACCCACCCCTCACATGTCTCTGTCCACTGCTGGGAGTCCTCTGCACCCACCCCTCACATGTCTCTGTCCACTGCTGGGAGTCCTCTGCACCCACCCCTCACATGTGTCTGTCCACTGCTGGGAGTCCTCTGCACCCACCCCTCACATGTCTCTGTCCACTGCTGGGAGTGATATGCACCCACCCCTCATATGTCTGGGCACTAATGGAAGTGATCTGCACCCACCCCTCACATGTCTCTGGGCATTGCTGGTATTCCTCTGCACCCACCCCTCACATGTCTCTGTCCACTGTTGGGAGTCCTCTGCACCCACCCCTCACATGTCTATGTCCACTGCTGGGAGTCCTCTGCACCCATCCCTCACATGTGTCTGTCCACTGCTGGGAGTCCCCTGCACCCCCCCTCACATGTCTCTGGCTACTGCTGGGAGTGATATGCACCCACCCCTCATATGTGTGTCCACAGCTGGGTGTCCTCTGCACCCACCCCTCACATGTCTATGTCCACTGCTGGGAGTCCTCTGCACCCATCCCTCACATGTCTCTGTCCACTGCTGGGAGTCCTCTGCACCCACCCCTCACATGTGTCTGTCCACTGCTGGGAGTCCTCTGCACCCACCCCTCACATGTCTCTGTCCACTGCTGGGAGTGATATGCACCCACCCCTCATATGTCTGTCCACTGCTGGGAGTCCTCTTCACCCACCCCTCACATGTCTCTGTCCACTGCTGGGAGTGATATGCACACACACCTCATATGTCTGTCCACTGCTGGGACTCCTCTGCACCCACCCCTTACATGTCTCTGTCCACTGCTGGGAGTCCTCTGCACCCACCCCTCACATGTGTCTGTCCACTGCTGGGAGTCCTCTGCACCCACCCCTCACATGTCTCTGTAAACTGCTGGGAGTGATATGCACCCACCCCTCATATGTCTGGGCACTGCTGGGAGTGATCTGCACCCACCCCTCACATGTCTCTGTCCACTGCTGGGAGTCCTCTGCACCCACCCCTCACATGTCTATGTCCACTGCTGGGAGTCCTCTGCACCCACCCCTCACATGTCTCTGTCCACTGCTGGGAGTGATATGCACCCACCCCTCATATGTCTGTCCACTGCTGGGAGTCCTCTGCACCCACCCCTCACATGTCTCTGTCCACTGCTGTGAGTCCTCTGCACCCACCCCTCACATGTCTCTGTCCACTCCTGGGAGTGATATGCACCCACCCCTCATATGTCTGGGCACTGCTGGGAGTGATCTTCACCCACCCCTCACATGTCTCTGGGCACTGCTGGTATTCCTCTGCACCCACCCCTCACATGTCTCTGTCCACTGCTGGGAGTCCTCTGCACCCACCCCTCACATGTCTCTGTCCACTGCTGGAAGTCCTCTGCACCCACTCCTCACATGTGTCTGTCCACTGCTGGAAGTCCTCTGCACACCCCCTCACATGCCTCTGGCCACTGCTGGGAGTGATATGCACCCACCCCTCATATGTCTGTCCACTGCCTGGAGTCCTCTGCACCCACCCCTCACATGTCTCTGTCCACTACTGGGAGTGATATGCACCCACCCCTCATATGTCTGTCCACTGCTGGGAGTCCTCTGAACCCACCCCTCACATGTCTCTGTCCACTGCTGGGAGTCCTCTGCCCCCACCCCTCCCATGTGTCAGTCCACTGCTGGGAGTCCTCTGCACCCATCCCTCACATGTCTCTGTCCACTGCTGGGAGTGACATGCACCCACCCCTCATATGTCTGGGCACTGCTGGGACTGATCTGCACCCACCCTTCACATGTCTCTGGGCACTGCTGGTATTCCTCTGCACCCACCCCTCACATGTCTCTGTCCACTGCTGGGAGTCCTCTGCACCCACCCCTCACATGTCTCTGTCCACTGCTGGGAGTCCTCTGCACACACCCCTCACATGTCTCTGTCCACTGCTGGGAGTCCTCTGCACCCACCCCTCACATGTGTCTGTCCACTGCTGGGAGTCCTCTGCACCCACCCCTCACATGTCTCTGTCCACTGCTGGGAGTGATATGCACCCACCCCTCATATGTCTGGGCACTAATTGAAGTGATCTGCACCCACCCCTCACATGTCTCTGTCCACTGCTGGGAGTCCTCTGCACCCACCCCTCACATGTCTATGTCCACTGCTGGGAGTCCTCTGCACCCATCCCTCACATGTCTCTGTCCACTGCTGGGAGTCCTCTGCACCCACCCCTCACATGTCTCTGTCCACTGCTGGGAGTGATATGCACCCACCCCTCATATGTCTGTCCACTGCTGGGAGTCCTCTGCACCCACCCCTCACATGTCTCTGTCCACTGCTGGGAGTCCTCTGCACCCACCCCTCACATGTGTCTGTCCACTGCTGGGAGTCCTCTGCACGCACCCCTCACATGTCTCTGTCCACTGCTGGGAGTGATATGCACCCACCCCTCATATGTCTAGGCACTGCTGGGAGTGATCTGCACACACCCCTCACATGTCTCTGGGCACTGCTGGTATTCCTCTGCACCCACCCCTCACATGTCTCTGTCCACTGCTGGGAGTCCTCTGCACCCACCCCTCACATGTCTCTGTCCACTGCTGGAAGTCCTCTGCACCCACTCCTCACATGTGTCTGTCCACTGCTGGAAGTCCTCTGCCGACCCCCTCACATGCCTCTGGCCACTGCTGGGAGTGATATGCACCCACCCCTCATATGTCTGTCCACTGCCTGGAGTCCTCTGCACCCACCCCTCACATGTCTCTGTCCACTACTGGGAGTGATATGCACCCACCCCTCATATGTCTGTCCACTGCTGGGAGTCCTCTGAACCCACCCCTCACATGTCTCTGTCCACTGCTGGGAGTCCTCTGCTCCCACCCCTCCCATGTGTCAGTCCACTGCTGGGAGTCCTCTGCACCCATCCCTCACATGTCTCTGTCCACTGCTGGGAGTGACATGCACCCACCCCTCATATGTCTGGGCACTGCTGGGACTGATCTGCACCCACCCTTCACATGTCTCTGGGCACTGCTGGTATTCCTCTGCACCCACCCCTCACATGTCTCTGTCCACTGCTGGGAGTCCTCTGCACCCACCCCTCACATGTCTCTGTCCACTGCTGGGAGTCCTCTGCACACACCCCTCACATGTCTCTGTCCACTGCTGGGAGTCCTCTGCACCCACCCCTCACATGTGTCTGTCCACTGCTGGGAGTCCTCTGCACCCACCCCTCACATGTCTCTGTCCACTGCTGGGAGTGATATGCACCCACCCCTCATATGTCTGGGCACTAATTGAAGTGATCTGCACCCACCCCTCACATGTCTCTGGGCACTGCTGGTATTCCTCTGCACCCACCCCTCACATGCCTCTGTCCACTGCTGGGAGTCCTCTGCACCCATCCCTCACATGTGTCTGTCCACTGCTGGGAGTCCTCTGCACCCCCCCTCACATGTCTCTGGCCACTGCTGGGAGTGATATGCACCCACCCCTCATATGTGTGTCCACTGCTGGGTGTCCTCTGCACACACCCCTCACATGTCTATGTCCACTGCTGGGAGTCCTCTGCACCCACCCCTCACATGTGTCTGTCCACTGCTGGGAGTCCTCTGCACCCACCCCTCACATGTCTCTGTCCACTGCTGGGAGTGATATGCACCCACCCCTCATATGTCTGTCCACTGCTGGGAGTCCTCTTCACCCACCCCTCACATGTTTCTGTCCACTGCTGGGAGTGATATGCAGCCACCCCTCATATGTCTGGCCACTGCTGGGAGTCCTCTGCACCCACCCCTCACATGTGTCTGTCCACTGCTGGGAGTCCTCTGCACCCACCCCTCACATGTCTCTGTCCACTGCTGGGAGTGATATGCACCCACCCCTCATATGTCTGTCCACTGCTGGGAGTCCTCTTCACCCACCCCTCACATGTCTCTGTCCACTGCTGGGTGTGATATGCACACACACCTCATATGTCTGTCCACTGCTGGGAGTCCTCTGCACCCACCCCTTACATGTCTCTGTCCACTGCTGGGAGTCCTCTGCACCCACCCCTCACATGTGTCTGTCCACTGCTGGGAGTCCTCTGCACCCACCCCTCACATGTCTCTGTAAACTGCTGGGAGTGATATGCACCCACCCCTCATATGTCTGGGCACTGCTGGGAGTGATCTGCACCCACCCCTCACATGTCTCTGTCCACTGCTGGGAGTCCTCTGCACCCACCCCTCACATGTGTCTGTCCACTGCTGGGAGTCCTCTGCACCCAACCCTCACATGTCTCTGTCCACTGCTGGGAGTGATATGCACCCACCCCTCATATGTCTGTCCACTGCTGGGAGTCCTCTTCACCCGCCCCTCACATCTTTCTGTCCACTGCTGGGAGTGATATGCAGCCACCCCTCATATGTCTGTCCACTGCTGGGAGTCCTCTGCACCCACCCCTCACATGTGTCTGTCCACTGCTGGGAGTCCTCTGCACCCACCCCTCACATGTCTCTGTAAACTGCTGGGAGTGATATGCACCCACCCCTCATATGTCTGGGCACTGCTGGGAGTGATCTGCACCCACCCCTCACATGTCTCTGGGCACTGCTGGTATTCCTCTGCACCCACCCCTCACATGTCTCTGTCCACTGCTGGGAGTCCTCTGCACCCACCCCTCACATGTCTCTGTCCACTGCTGGGAGTTCTCTGCACCCACCCCTCACATGTGTCTGTCCACTGCTGGGAGTCCTCTGCACCCCCCCTCACATTTCTCTGGCCACTGCTGGGAGTGATATGAACCCACCCCTCATATGTCTGTCCACTGCTGGGAGTCCTCTGCACCCACCCCTCACATGTCTTTGTCCACTGCTGGGAGTCCTCTGCACCCACCCCTCACATGTGTCTGTCCACTGCAGGGAGTCCTCTGCACACACCCCTCACATGTCTCTGTCCACTGCTGGGAGTAATATGCACCCACCCCTCATATGTCTGGCCACTGCTGGGAGTGATCTGCACCCACCCCTCACATGTCTCTGGGCACTGCTGGTATTCCTCTGCACCCACCCCTCACATTTCTCTGGGCACTGCTGGTATTCCTCTGCACCCACCCCTCACATGTCTCTGTCCACTGCTGGGAGTCCTCTGCACCCACCCCTCACATGTCTCTGTCCACTGCTGGGAGTCCTCTGCACCCATCCCTCACATGTCTCTGTTCACTGCTGGGAGTCCTCTGCACCCACCCCTCACATGTGTCTGCCCACTGCTAGGAGTCCTCTGCACCCACCCCTCACATGTGTCTGCCCACTGCTGGGAGTCCTCTGCACCCACCCCTCACTTGTCTCTGTCCACTGCTGGGAGTGATATGCACCCACCCCTCATATGTCTGTCCACTGCTGGGAGTCCTCTGCACCCACCCCTCACATGTCTCTGTCCACTGCTGGGAGTCCTCTGCACCCACCCCTCACATGTGTCTGTCCACTGCAGGAAGTCCTCTGCACCCACCCCTCACATGTCTCTGTTCACTGCTGGGAGTGATATGCACCCACCCCTACTATGTCTGGACACTGCTGGGAGTGATCTGCACCCACCCCTCACATGTCTCTGGGCACTGCTGGTATTCCTCTGCACCCACCCCTCACATGTCTCTGGGCACTGCTGGTATTCCTCTGCACCCACCCCTCACATGTCTCTGTCCACTGCTGGGAGTCCTCTGCACCCACCCCTCACATGTCTCTGTCCACTGCTGGGAGTCCTCTGCACCCATCCCTCACATGTCTCTGTCCACTGCTGGGAGTCCTCTTCACCCACCCCTCACATGTGTCTGTCCACTGCTGGGAGTCCTCTGCACCCACCCCTCACATGTCTCTGTCCACTGATGGGAGTGATATGCACCCACCCCTCATATGTCTGTCCACTGCTGGGAGTCCTCTGCACCCACCCCTTACATGTCTCTGTCCACTGCTGCGAGTCCTCTGCACCCACCCCTCACATGTGTCTGTCCACTGCTGGGAGTCCTCTGCACCCACCCCTCACATGTCTCTGTCCACTGCTGGGAGTGATATGCACCCACCCCTCATATGTCTGGGCACTGCTGGGAGTGATCTGCACCCTTCCTTCACATGTCTCTGGGCACTTCTGGTATTCCTCTGCACCCACCCCTCACATGTCTCTGTCCACTGCTGGGAGTCCTCTGCACCCACCCCTCACATGTCTCTGTCCACTGCTGGGAGTCCTCTGCACACACCCCTCACATGTCTCTGTCCACTGCTGGGAGTCCTCTGCACCCACCCCTCACATGTGTCTGTCCACTGCTGGGAGTGATAAGAACCCACCCCTCATATGTCTGTCCACTGCTGGGAGTCCTCTGCACCCACCCCTCACATGTCTTTGTCCACTGCTGGGAGTCCTCTGCACCCACCCCTCACATTGGTCTGTCCACTGCAGGGAGTCCTCTGCACACACCCTTCACATGTCTCTGTCCACTGCTGGGAGTGATATGCACCCACCCCTCATATGTTTGTCCACTGCTGGGTGTCCTCTGCACCCACCCCTCACATGTCTATGTCCACTGCTGGGAGTCCTCTGCACCCATCCCTCACATGTCTCTGTCCACTGGGGGGAGTCCTCTGCACCCACCCCTCACATGTGTCTGTCCACTGCTGGGAGTCCTCTGCACCCACCCCTCACATGTGTCTGTCCACTGCTGGGAGTGATATGCACCCACACCTCATATGTCTGTCCACTGCTGGAAGTCCTCTGCACCCACCCCTCACATGTCTCTGTCCACTGCTGGGAGTGATATGCACCCACACCTCATATGTCTGTCCACTGCTGGGAGTCCTCTGCACCCACCCCTTACATGTCTCTGTCCACTGCTGGGAGTCCTCTGCACCCACCCCTCACATGTGTCTGTCCACTGCTGGGAGTCCTCTGCACCCACCCCTCACATGTCTCTGTAAACTGCTGGGAGTGATATGCACCCACCCCTCATATGTCTGGGCACTGCTGGGAGTGATCTGCACCCACCCCTCACATGTCTCTGTCCACTGCTGGGAGTCCTCTGCACCCACCCCTCACATGTCTATGTCCACTGCTGGGAGTCCTCTGCACCCATCCCTCACATGTCTCTGTCCACTGCTGGGAGTCCTCTGCACCCACCCCTCACATGTCTCTGTCCACTGCTGGGAGTGATATGCACCCACCCCTCATATGTCTGTCCACTGCTGGGAGTCCTCTGCACCCACCCCTCACATGTCTCTGTCCACTGCTGGGAGTCCTCTGCACCCACCCCTAACATGTGTCTGTCCACTGCTGGGAGTCCTCTGCACGCACCCCTCACATGTCTCTGTCCACTGCTGGGAGTGATATGCACCCACCCCTCATATGTCTAGGCACTGCTGGGAGTGATCTGCACACACCCCTCACATGTCTCTGGGCACTGCTGGTATTCCTCTGCACCCACCCCTCACATGTCTCTGTCCACTGCTGGGAGTCCTCTGCACCCACCCCTCACATGTCTCTGTCCACTGCTGGAAGTCCTCTGCACCCACTCCTCACATGTGTCTGTCCACTGCTGGAAGTCCTCTGCCGACCCCCTCACATGCCTCTGGCCACTGCTGGGAGTGATATGCACCCACCCCTCATATGTCTGTCCACTGCCTGGAGTCCTCTGCACCCACCCCTCACATGTCTCTGTCCACTGCTGGGAGTGATATGCACCCACCCCTCATATGTCAGTCCACTGCTGGGAGTCCTCTGAACCCACCCCTCACATGTCTCTGTCCACTGCTGGGAGTCCTCTGCTCCCACCCCTCCCATGTGTCAGTCCACTGCTGGGAGTCCTCTGCACCCATCCCTCACATGTCTCTGTCCACTGCTGGGAGTGACATGCACCCACCCCTCATATGTCTGGGCACTGCTGGGACTGATCTGCACCCACCCTTCACATGTCTCTGGGCACTGCTGGTATTCCTCTGCACGCACCCCTCACATGTCTCTGTCCACTGCTGGGAGTCCTCTGCACCCACCCCTCACATGTCTCTGTCCACTGCTGGGAGTCCTCTGCACACACCCCTCACATGTCTCTGTCCACTGCTGGGAGTCCTCTGCACCCACCCCTCACATGTGTCTGTCCACTGCTGGGAGTCCTCTGTACCCACCCCTCACATGTCTCTGTCCACTGCTGGGAGTGATATGCACCCACCCCTCATATGTCTGGGCACTAATTGAAGTGATCTGCACCCACCCCTCACATGTCTCTGGGCACTGCTGGTATTCCTCTGCACCCACCCCTCACATGCCTCTGTCCACTGCTGGGAGTCCTCTGCACCCATCCCTCACATGTGTCTGTCCACTGCTGGGAGTCCTCTGCACCCCCCCCCTCACATGTCTCTGGCCACTGCTGGGAGTGATATGCACCCACCCCTCATATGTGTGTCCACTGCTGGGTGTCCTCTGCACACACCCCTCACATGTCTATGTCCACTGCTGGGAGTCCTCTGCACCCACCCCTCACATGTGTCTGTCCACTGCTGGGAGTCCTCTGCACCCACCCCTCACATGTCTCTGTCCACTGCTGGGAGTGATATGCACCCACCCCTCATATGTCTGTCCACTGCTGGGAGTCCTCTTCACCCACCCCTCACATGTTTCTGTCCACTGCTGGGAGTGATATGCAGCCACCCCTCATATGTCTGGCCACTGCTGGGAGTCCTCTGCACCCACCCCTCACATGTGTCTGTCCACTGCTGGGAGTCCTCTGCACCCACCCCTCACATGTCTATGTCCACTGCTGGGAGTCCTCTGCACCCATCCCTCACATGTCTCTGTCCACTGCTGGGAGTCCTCTGCACCCACCCCTCACATGTCTCTGTCCACTGCTGGGAGTGATATGCACCCACCCCTCATATGTCTGTCCACTGCTGGGAGTCCTCTGCACCCACCCCTCACATGTCTCTGTCCACTGCTGGGAGTCCTCTGCACCCACCCCTCACATGTGTCTGTCCACTGCTGGGAGTCCTCTGCACGCACCCCTCACATGTCTCTGTCCACTGCTGGGAGTGATATGCACCCACCCCTCATATGTCTAGGCACTGCTGGGAGTGATCTGCACACACCCCTCACATGTCTCTGGGCACTGCTGGTATTCCTCTGCACCCACCCCTCACATGTCTCTGTCCACTGCTGGGAGTCCTCTGCACCCACCCCTCACATGTCTCTGTCCACTGCTGGAAGTCCTCTGCACCCACTCCTCACATGTGTCTGTCCACTGCTGGAAGTCCTCTGCCGACCCCCTCACATGCCTCTGGCCACTGCTGGGAGTGATATGCACCCACCCCTCATATGTCTGTCCACTGCCTGGAGTCCTCTGCACCCACCCCTCACATGTCTCTGTCCACTACTGGGAGTGATATGCACCCACCCCTCATATGTCTGTCCACTGCTGGGAGTCCTCTGAACCCACCCCTCACATGTCTCTGTCCACTGCTGGGAGTCCTCTGCTCCCACCCCTCCCATGTGTCAGTCCACTGCTGGGAGTCCTCTGCACCCATCCCTCACATGTCTCTGTCCACTGCTGGGAGTGACATGCACCCACCCCTCATATGTCTGGGCACTGCTGGGACTGATCTGCACCCACCCTTCACATGTCTCTGGGCACTGCTGGTATTCCTCTGCACGCACCCCTCACATGTCTCTGTCCACTGCTGGGAGTCCTCTGCACCCACCCCTCACATGTCTCTGTCCACTGCTGGGAGTCCTCTGCACACACCCCTCACATGTCTCTGTCCACTGCTGGGAGTCCTCTGCACCCACCCCTCACATGTGTCTGTCCACTGCTGGGAGTCCTCTGTACCCACCCCTCACATGTCTCTGTCCACTGCTGGGAGTGATATGCACCCACCCCTCATATGTCTGGGCACTAATTGAAGTGATCTGCACCCACCCCTCACATGTCTCTGGGCACTGCTGGTATTCCTCTGCACCCACCCCTCACATGCCTCTGTCCACTGCTGGGAGTCCTCTGCACCCATCCCTCACATGTGTCTGTCCACTGCTGGGAGTCCTCTGCACCCCCCCCCTCACATGTCTCTGGCCACTGCTGGGAGTGATATGCACCCACCCCTCATATGTGTGTCCACTGCTGGGTGTCCTCTGCACACACCCCTCACATGTCTATGTCCACTGCTGGGAGTCCTCTGCACCCACCCCTCACATGTGTCTGTCCACTGCTGGGAGTCCTCTGCACCCACCCCTCACATGTCTCTGTCCACTGCTGGGAGTGATATGCACCCACCCCTCATATGTCTGTCCACTGCTGGGAGTCCTCTTCACCCACCCCTCACATGTTTCTGTCCACTGCTGGGAGTGATATGCAGCCACCCCTCATATGTCTGGCCACTGCTGGGAGTCCTCTGCACCCACCCCTCACATGTGTCTGTCCACTGCTGGGAGTCCTCTGCACCCACCCCTCACATGTCTCTGTCCACTGCTGGGAGTGATATGCACCCACCCCTCATATGTCTGTCCACTGCTGGGAGTCCTCTTCACCCACCCCTCACATGTCTCTGTCCACTGCTGGGTGTGATATGCACACACACCTCATATGTCTGTCCACTGCTGGGAGTCCTCTGCACCCACCCCTTACATGTCTCTGTCCACTGCTGGGAGTCCTCTGCACCCACCCCTCACATGTGTCTGTCCACTGCTGGGAGTCCTCTGCACCCACCCCTCACATGTCTCTGTAAACTGCTGGGAGTGATATGCACCCACCCCTCATATGTCTGGGCACTGCTGGGAGTGATCTGCACCCACCCCTCACATGTCTCTGTCCACTGCTGGGAGTCCTCTGCACCCACCCCTCACATGTGTCTGTCCACTGCTGGGAGTCCTCTGCACCCAACCCTCACATGTCTCTGTCCACTGCTGGGAGTGATATGCACCCACCCCTCATATGTCTGTCCACTGCTGGGAGTCCTCTTCACCCACCCCTCACATCTTTCTGTCCACTGCTGGGAGTGATATGCAGCCACCCCTCATATGTCTGTCCACTGCTGGGAGTCCTCTGCACCCACCACTCACATGTGTCTGTCCACTGCTGGGAGTCCTCTGCACCCACCCCTCACATGTCTCTGTAAACTGCTGGGAGTGATATGCACCCACCCCTCATATGTCTGGGCACTGCTGGGAGTGATCTGCACCCACCCCTCACATGTCTCTGGGCACTGCTGGTATTCCTCTGCACCCACCCCTCACATGTCTCTGTCCACTGCTGGGAGTCCTCTGCACCCACCCCTCACATGTCTCTGTCCACTGCTGGGAGTGATATGCACCCACCCCTCATATGTCTGTCCACTGCTGGGAGTCCTCTTCACCCACCCCTCACATTTCTCTGGCCACTGCTGGGAGTGATATGAACCCACCCCTCATATGTCTGTCCACTGCTGGGAGTCCTCTGCACCCACCCCTCACATGTCTTTGTCCACTGCTGGGAGTCCTCTGCACCCACCCCTCACATGTCTCTGTCCACTGCTGGGAGTGATATGCACCCACCCCTCATATGTCTGGCCACTGCTGGGAGTGATCTGCACCCACCCCTCACATGTCTCTGGGCACTGCTGGTATTCCTCTGCACCCACCCCTCACATTTCTCTGGGCACTGCTGGTATTCCTCTGCACCCACCCCTCACATGTCTCTGTCCACTGCTGGGAGTCCTCTGCACCCACCCCTCACATGTCTCTGTCCACTGCTGGGAGTCCTCTGCACCCATCCCTCACATGTCTCTGTCCACTGCTGGGAGTCCTCTGCACCCACCCCTCACATGTGTCTGCCCACTGCTAGGAGTCCTCTGCACCCACCCCTCACATGTGTCTGCCCACTGCTGGGAGTCCTCTGCACCCACCCCTCACTTGTCTCTGTCCACTGCTGGGAGTGATATGCACCCACCCCTCATATGTCTGTCCACTGCTGGGAGTCCTCTGCACCCACCCCTCACATGTCTCTGTCCACTGCTGGGAGTCCTCTGCACCCACCCCTCACATGTGTCTGTCCACTGCAGGAAGTCCTCTGCACCCACCCCTCACATGTCTCTGTTCACTGCTGGGAGTGATATGCACCCACCCCTACTATGTCTGGACACTGCTGGGAGTGATCTGCACCCACCCCTCACATGTCTCTGGGCACTGCTGGTATTCCTCTGCACCCACCCCTCACATGTCTCTGGGCACTGCTGGTATTCCTCTGCACCCACCCCTCACATGTCTCTGTCCACTGCTGGGAGTCCTCTGCACCCACCCCTCACATGTCTCTGTCCACTGCTGGGAGTCCTCTGCACCCATCCCTCACATGTCTCTGTCCACTGCTGGGAGTCCTCTTCAACCACCCCTCACATGTGTCTGTCCACTGCTGGGAGTCCTCTGCACCCACCCCTCACATGTCTCTGTCCACTGATGGGAGTGATATGCACCCACCCCTCATATGTCTGTCCACTGCTGGGAGTCCTCTGCACCCACCCCTTACATGTCTCTGTCCACTGCTGCGAGTCCTCTGCACCCACCCCTCACATGTGTCTGTCCACTGCTGGGAGTCCTCTGCACCCACCCCTCACATGTCTCTGTCCACTGCTGGGAGTGATATGCACCCACCCCTCATATGTCTGGGCACTGCTGGGAGTGATCTGCACCCTTCCTTCACATGTCTCTGGGCACTTCTGGTATTCCTCTGCACCCACCCCTCACATGTCTCTGTCCACTGCTGGGAGTCCTCTGCACCCACCCCTCACATGTCTCTGTCCACTGCTGGGAGTCCTCTGCACACACCCCTCACATGTCTCTGTCCACTGCTGGGAGTCCTCTGCACCCACCCCTCACATGTGTCTGTCCACTGCTGGGAGTGATATGAACCCACCCCTCATATGTCTGTCCACTGCTGGGAGTCCTCTGCACCCACCCCTCACATGTCTTTGTCCACTGCTGGGAGTCCTCTGCACCCACCCCTCACATTGGTCTGTCCACTGCAGGGAGTCCTCTGCACACACCCCTCACATGTCTCTGTCCACTGCTGGGAGTGATATGCACCCACCCCTCATATGTTTGTCCACTGTTGGGTGTCCTCTGCACCCACCCCTCACATGTCTATGTCCACTGCTGGGAGTCCTCTGCACCCATCCCTCACATGTCTCTGTCCACTGGGGGGAGTCCTCTGCACCCACCCCTCACATGTGTCTGTCCACTGCTGGGAGTCCTCTGCACCCACCCCTCACATGTGTCTGTCCACTGCTGGGAGTGATATGCACCCACACCTCATATGTCTGTCCACTGCTGGAAGTCCTCTGCACCCACCCCTCATATGTCTCTGTCCACTGCTGGGAGTGATATGCACCCACACCTCATATGTCTGTCCACTGCTGGGAGTCCTCTGCACCCACCCCTTACATGTCTCTGTCCACTGCTGGGAGTCCTCTGCACCCACCCCTCACATGTGTCTGTCCACTGCTGGGAGTCCTCTGCACCCACCCCTCACATGTCTCTGTAAACTGCTGGGAGTGATATGCACCCACCCCTCATATGTCTGGGCACTGCTGGGAGTGATCTGCACCCACCCCTCACATGTCTCTGTCCACTGCTGGGAGTCCTCTGCACCCACCCCTCACATGTCTATGTCCACTGCTGGGAGTCCTCTGCACCCATCCCTCACATGTCTCTGTCCACTGCTGGGAGTCCTCTGCACCCACCCCTCAAATGTGTCTGTCCACTGCTGGGAGTCCTCTGCACCCACCCCTCACATGTCTCTGTCCACTGCTGGGAGTGATATGCACCCACCCCTCATATGTCTGTCCACTGCTGGGAGTCCTCTTCACCCACCCCTCACATGTTTCTGTCCACTGCTGGGAGTGATATGCACCGACCCCTCATATGTCTGTCCACTGCTGGGAGTCCTCTGCACCCACCTCTTACATGTTTCTGTCCACTGCTGGGAGTCCTCTGCACCCACCCCTCACATGTGTCTGTCCACTGCTGGGAGTCCTCTGCACCCACCCCTCACATGTCTCTGTAAACTGCTGGGAGTGATATGCACCCACCCCTCATATGTCTGGGCACTGCTGGGAGTGATATGCACCCACCCCTCACATGTCTCTGGGCACTGATGGTATTCCTCTGCACCCACCCCTCACATGTCTCTGTCCACTGCTGGGAGTCCTCTGCACCCACCCCTCACATGTCTGTGTCCACTGATGGGAGTTCTCTGCACCCACCCCTCACATGTGTCTGTCCACTGCTGGGAGTCCTCTGCACCCCCCCTCACATGTCTCTGGCCACTGCTGGGAGTGATATGAACCCACCCCTCATATGTCTGTCCACTGCTGGGAGTCCTATGCACCCACCCCTCACATGTCTCTGTCCACTGCTGGGAGTCCTCTGCACCCACCCCTCACATGTGTCTGTCCACTGCAGGGAGTCCTCTGCACACACCCCTCACATGTGTCTGTCCACTGCTGGGAGTCCTCTGCACCCCCCCTCACATGTCTATGTCCACTGCTGGGAGTCCTCTGCACCCATCCCTCACATGTCTCTGTCCACTGCTGGGAGTCCTCTGCACCCACCTCTCACATGTGTCTGTCCACTGCTGGGAGTCCTCTGCCCCCACCCCTCACATGTCTCTGTCCACTGCTGGGAGTGATATGCACCCACCCCTCATATGTCTGTCCACTGCTGGGAGTCCTCTTCACCCACCCCTCACATGTTTCTGTCCACTGCTGGGAGTGATATGCACCCACCCCTCATATGTCTGTCCACTGCTGGGAGTCCTCTGCACCCACCTTTTACATGTCTCTGTCCACTGCTGGGAGTCCTCTGCACCCACCCCTCACATGTGTCTGTCCACTGCTGGGAGTCCTCTGCACCCACCCCTCACATGTCTCTGTAAACTGCTGGGAGTGATATGCACCCACCCCTCATATGTCTGGGCACTGCTGGGAGTGATCTGCACCCACCCCTCACATGTCTCTGGGCACTGCTGGTTTTCCTCTGCACCCACCCCTCACATGTCTCTGGGCACTGCTGGTGTTCCTCTGCACCCACCCCTCACATGTCTCTGGGCACTGCTGGTATTCCTCTGCACCCACCCCTCACATGTCTCTGTCCACTGCTGGGAGTCCTCTGCACCCACCCCTCACATGTCTCTGTCCACTGCTGGGAGTCCTCTGCACCCATCCCTCACAAGTCTCTGTCCACTGCTGGGAGTCCTCTGCACCCACCCCTCACATGTGTCTGCCCACTGCTGGGAGTCCTCTGCACCCACCCCTCACATGTGTCTGCCCACTGCTGGGAGTCCTCTGCACCCACCCCTCACATGTCTCTGTCCACTGCTGGGAGTCCTCTGCACCCACCCCTCACATGTCTCTGTCCACTGCTGGGAGTCCTCTGCACCCACCCCTCACATGTGTCTGTCCACTGCAAGAAGTCCTCTGCACCCACCCCTCACATGTCTCTGTCCACTGCTGGGAGTGATATGCACCCACCCCTCCTATGTCTGGGCACTGCTGAGAGTGATCTGCACCCACCACTCACATGTCTCTGGGCACTGCTGGTATTCCTCTGCACCCACCCCTCACATGTCTTTGGGCACTGCTGGTATTCCTCTGCACCCACCCCTCACATGTCTCTGTCCACTGCTGGGAGTCCTCTGCACCCACCCCTCACATGTCTCTGTCCACTGCTGGGAGTCCTCTGCACCCATCCCTCACATGTCTCTGTCCACTGCTGGGAGTCCTCTTCACCCACCCCTCACATGTGTCTGTCCACTGCTGGGAGTCCTCTGCACCCACCCCTCACATGTCTCTGTCCACTGCTGGGAGTGATATGCACCCACCCCTCATATGTCTGTCCACTGCTGGGAGTCCTCTTCACCCAGCCCTCACATGTCTCTGTCCACTGATGGGAGTGATATGCACCCACCCCTCATATGTCTGTCCGCTGCTGGGAGTCCTCTGCACCCACCCCTCACATGTCTCCGTCCACTGCTGCAAGTCCTCTGCACCCACCCCTCACATGTGTCTGTCCACTGCTGGGAGTCCTCTGCACCCACCCCTCACATGTCTCTGTCCACTTCTGGGAGTGATATGCACCCACCCCTCATATGTATGGGCACTGCTGGGAGTGATCTGCACCCACCCCTCACATGTCTCTGGGCACTGCTGGTATTCCTCTGCACCCACCCCTCACATGTCTCTGTCCACTGCTGGGAGTCCTCTGCACCCACCCCTCACATGTCTCTGTCCACTGCTGGGAGTCCTTTGCACACACCCCTCACATGTCTCTGTCCACTGCTGGGAGTGATATGCACCCACCTCTCATATGTCTGTCCACTGCTGGGAGTCCTCTGCACCCACCCCTCACATGTCTCTGTCCACTGCTGGGAGTGATATGCACCCACCCCTTATATGTCTGTCCACTGCTGAGAGTCCTCTGCACCCACCCCTCACATGTCTCTGTCCACTGCTGGGAGTCCTCTGCACCCACCCCTCACATGTGTGTCCACTGCTGGGAGTCCTCTGCACCCACCGCTCACATGTCTCTGTCCACTGCTGGGAGTGTTATGCACCCACCCCTCATATGTCTGGGCACTGCTGGGAGTGATCTGCACCCACCCTCACATGTCTCTGGGCACTGCTGGTATTCCTCTGCACCCACCCCTCACATGTCTCTGTCCACTGCTGGGAGTCCTCTGCACCCACCCCTCACATTTCTCTGTCCACTGCTGGGAGTGATATGCACCCACCCCTCATATGTCTGTCCACTGCTGGGAGTCCTCTGCACCCACCCCTCACATGTCTCTGTCCACTGCTGGGAGTGATATGCACCCACCCCTCATATGTCTGTCCACTGCTGGGAGTCCTCTTCACCCACCCCTCACATGTCTCTGTCCACTGCTTAGAGTCCTCTGCACCCACTCCTCACATGTGTCTGTCCACTGCTGGGAGTCCTCTGCACCCACCCCTCACATGTCTCTGTCAACTGCTGGGAGTCCTCTGCACCCACCCCTCACATGTCTCTGTCCACTGCTGGGAGTCCTTTGCACCCACCCCTCACATGTTTCTGTCCACTGCTGGGAGTCCTCTGCACCCACCCCTCACATGTGTCTGTCCACTGCTGGGAGTCTTCTGAACCCACCCCTAACATGTCTCTGGCCACTGCTGTGAGTGATATGCACCCACCCCTCATATGTCTGGGCACTGCTGGGAGTAATCTGCACCCACCCCTCACATGTCTCTGGGCACTGCTGGTATTCCTTTGCACCCACCCCTCACATGTCTCTGTCCACTGCTGGGAGTACTCTGCA
This sequence comes from Triturus cristatus, assembly GCF_964204655.1. Classification (NCBI taxonomy): domain Eukaryota; kingdom Metazoa; phylum Chordata; class Amphibia; order Caudata; family Salamandridae; genus Triturus; species Triturus cristatus. The sequence continues at coordinate 275,891,661 of NC_140579.1, read as the reverse complement.
CCCACCCCTCACATGTCTCTGTCCACTGCTGGGAGTCCTCTGCACCCACCCCTCACATGTCTCTGTCCACTGCTGGGAGTCCTCTGCACCCACCCCTCACATGTGTCTGTCCACTGCTGGGAGTCCTCTGCACCCACCCCTCACATGTCTCTGTCCACTGCTGGGAGTAATATGCACCCACCCCTCATAAGTCTGGGCACTGCTGGGAGTGATCTGCACCCACCCCTCACATGTCTCTGGGCACTGCTGAGAGTCCTCTGCACCCACACCTCACATGTCTCTGTCCACTGCTGGGAGTCCTCTGCACCCACCCCTCACATGTGTATGTCCACTGCTGGGAGTCTTCTGCACCCACCCCTCACATGTCTCTGTCCACTGCTGGGAGTGATATGCACACACCCCTCATATGTCTGGGCACTGATGGGAGTGATCTTCACCCACCCCTCACATGTCTCTGGGCACTGCTGGTATTCCTCTGCACCCACCCCTCACATATCTCTGTCCACTGCTGGGAGTCCTCTGCACCCACCCCTCACATGTCTCTGTCCACTGCTGGGAGTCCCCTGCACCCACCCCTCACATGTCTCTGTCCACTGCTGGGAGTCCTCTGCACCCACCCCTCACATGTGTCTGTCCACTGCTGGGAGTCCTCTGCACCCACCCCTCACATGTCTCTGTCCACTGCTGGGAGTGATATGCACCCACCCCTCATATGTCTGTCCACTGCTGGGAGTCCTCTGCACCCACCCCTCACATGTCTCTGTCCACTGCTGGGAGTCCTCTGCACCCACCCCTCACATGTGTCTGTCCACTGCTGGGAGTCCTCTGCACGCACCATTCACATGTCTCTGTCCACTGCTGGGAGTGATATGCACCCACCCCTCATATGTCAGGGCACTGCTGGGAGTGATCTGCACACACCCCTCACATGTCTCTGGGCACTGCTGGTATTCCTCTGCACCCACCCCTCACATGTCTCTGTCCACTGCTGGGAGTCCTCTGCACCCACCCCTCACATGTCTCTGTCCACTGCTGGAAGTCCTCTGCACCCACCCCTCACATGTGTCTGTCCACTGCTGGGAGTCCTCTGCACACCCCCTCACATGCCTCTGGCCACTGCTGGGAGTGATATGCACCCACCCCTCAGATGTCTGTCCACTGCCTGGAGTCCTCTGCACCCACCCCTCACATGTCTCTGTCCACTACTGGGAGTGATATGCACCCACCCCTCTTTTGTCTGTCCACTGCTGGGAGTCCTCTGAACCCACCCCTCACATGTCTCTGTCCACTGCTGGGAGTCCTCTGCACCCACCCCTCACATGTGTCAGTCCACTGCTGGGAGTCCTCTGCACCCATCCCTCACATGTCTCTGTCCACTGCTGGGAATGATATGCACCCACCCCTCATATGTCTGGGCACTGCTGGGACTGATCTGCACCCACCCTTCACATGTCTCTGGGCACTGCTGGTATTCCTCTGCACCCACCCCTCACATGTCTCTGTCCACTGCTGGGAGTCCTCTGCACCCACCCCTCACATGTCTCTGTCCACTGCTGGGAGTCCTCTGCACACACCCCTCACATGTCTCTGTCCACTGCTGGGAGTCCTCTGCACCCACCCCTCACATGTGTCTGTCCACTGCTGGGAGTCCTCTGCACCCACCCCTCACATGTCTCTGCCCACTGCTGGGAGTGATATGCACCCACCCCTCATATGTCTGGGCACTAATGGAAGTGATCTGCACCCACCCCTCACATGTCTCTGGGCACTGCTGGTATTCCTCTGCACCCACCCCTCACATGTCTCTGTCCACTGCTGGGAGTCCTCTGCACCCACCCCTCACATGTCTATGTCCACTGCTGGGAGTCCTCTGCACCCATCCCTCACATGTGTCTGTCCACTGCTGGGAGTCCTCTGCACCCCCCCCCTCACATGTCTCTGGCCACTGCTGGGAGTGATATCCACCCACCCCTCATATGTGTGTCCACTGCTGGGTGTCCTCTGCACCCACCCCTCACATGTCTATGTCCACTGCTGGGAGTCCTCTGCACCCATCCCTCACATGTCTCTGTCCACTGCTGGGAGTCCTCTGCACCCACCCCTCACATGTCTCTGTCCACTGCTGGGAGTGATATGCACACACACCTCATATGTCTGTCCACTGCTGGGACTCCTCTGCACCCACCCCTTACATGTCTCTGTCCACTGCTGGGAGTCCTCTGCACCCACCCCTCACATGTGTCTGTCCACTGCTGGGAGTCCTCTGCACCCACCCCTCACATGTCTCTGTAAACTGCTGGGAGTGATATGCACCCACCCCTCATATGTCTGGGCACTGCTGGGAGTGATCTGCACCCACCCCTCACATGTCTCTGTCCACTGCTGGGAGTCCTCTGCACCCACCCCTCACATGTCTCTGTCCACTGCTGGGAGTGATATGCACCCACCCCTCATATGTCTGTCCACTGCTGGGAGTCCTCTGCACCCACCCCTCACATGTCTCTGTCCACTGCTGGGAGTCCTCTGCACCCACCCCTCACATGTGTCTGTCCACTGCTGGGAGTCCTCTGCACCCATCCCTCACATGTCTCTGTCCACTGCTGGGAGTCCTCTGCACCCACCCCTCACATGTCTCTGTCCACTGCTGGGTGTCCTCTGCACCCACCCCTCACATGTCTATGTCCACTGCTGGGAGTCCTCTGCACCCATCCCTCACATGTCTCTGTCCACTGCTGGGAGTCCTCTGCACCCACCCCTCACATGTCTCTGTCCACTGCTGGGAGTGATATGCACACACACCTCATATGTCTGTCCACTGCTGGGACTCCTCTGCACCCACCCCTTACATGTCTCTGTCCACTGCTGGGAGTCCTCTGCACCCACCCCTCACATGTGTCTGTCCACTGCTGGGAGTCCTCTGCACCCACCCCTCACATGTCTCTGTAAACTGCTGGGAGTGATATGCACCCACCCCTCATATGTCTGGGCACTGCTGGGAGTGATCTGCACCCACCCCTCACATGTCTGTCCACTGCTGGGAGTCCTCTGCACCCACCCCTCACATGTCTATGTCCACTGCTGGGAGTCCTCTGCACCCATCCCTCACATGTCTCTGTCCACTGCTGGGAGTCCTCTGCACCCACCCCTCACATGTCTCTGTCCACTGCTGGGAGTGATATGCACCCACCCCTCATATGTCTGTCCACTGCTGGGAGTCCTCTGCACCCACCCCTCACATGTCTCTGTCCACTGCTGGGAGTCCTCTGCACCCACCCCTCACATGTGTCTGTCCACTGCTGGGAGTCCTCTGCACGCACCCCTCACATGACTCTGTCCACTGCTGGGAGTTGTTAGAAATGGGATTTCTGGTTGGCTGAGGCTTGCGCCAAAGCCAGGCAGAAACCACCACTCTAGTCAGGGCTGGGGAGTTACACGCCAAAGATAACCCCTGCTCACCCCCTTGGTAGCTTGGCACGAGCAGTCAGGCTTATCCCTGAGGCGATGTGTAAAGCGTTTGCGCGCGCACCCAGCAACAACACCCAAGGCCCACCACAAAGGAAACTCCACACAAGGTATTCTATAAAAATAGCCTTTGTATTATACACAACACATTAGATAAAAACACACACTCTACAATGTGCCAACAGGCACGGGCAGAATTTACAAGGGATTATATATACAGGGGACAGGGCCACATGGACCACTGTCAGGAATTAGCACTTAGAACATAGCACAAATCACCAATAGTAAATGTAGAACATAACACAAAGTAACTGTAGAGCACAACCAGCCTCTACTGGCGCAATAATGACCTCAGCGTCATCACACTAGCATCAGGTGTAAAACCAATCCTGCATCTATCACAGGGGCATAAATCACATTATGCAATTTCTCGCAAGTCTAACGCATTAGACCTAGCCACCTAAGTATACCTACACTAGGGGCGTACATAACACAGGGAAGTACATTCTCCCTACCATCCACCTAAACAAGGTAAAACAACCTCCTAGGCAGAAAAGACCACATTTAGAGGTATAAGACACAGGGTGCGCAAGACATGCTATATACAGTACATTTCCTAGCACCAAAAGCATGAACACAGGGTGCGCCAAACATACTACACATTACATTTCCTAGCACCCAAAATCACATTATAGTCCAGGTTGCGCCAAAACCTAAACGTAGCAGCTGCCCACTACTTGCTGGGCAGCTGGGGACAAAGCAGGGCCTAAACGCTGCAGCTGGCACTAAGTGCTGCGCAGCTGGGGAAGGCAAATGAAGCAGGGGCTCTCAATCGCCCCTGAAACAATATCCACAACGTTGGAGCCACCTAGGCTCGACACACACCATGTCCCAAAGTTGGAGCCTCTCTGGGCTCTAGAATAATCATGTTCCCACACGAGGAACTGGCACCCGTCGTTGGAGCGCAGGAGCGCTCTAAAACAAATCAGTCCCCCACGTTGGAGCCTTTCCTGGCTCTAAAAATAAATATACCCCCGTTGGAGCGCACCAGTGCTCTAAAGCACACCTGCCCAGCGTTGGAGCCTCGGGGCTCAGAGAAAACAATGCCCCCGACGTTGGAGCCATGCTAGGCTCTAAACAAGTATGTCCCCCACGTTGGAGCCTCGCAGGCTCGGGAACCACCTGTGCCCCGCATTGGAGCGCCCTGGCGCTTTGCACAACATGCCCCCGTGTTGGAGCGGCCCGCAACGGCGGGTCCGCTCATGCCCAAGAATGGACACTGGCAACGAGGGTGACGGAGGAGCCCCGTTCACCGGGCTCCTCCTGGTACCAAAACACTCTGTCCCCATCCCGCGTGCAGCCAGTATGAGGCGACCGGGGGCAGCCCCACTCACCGGCTTCTTCTGAGGCCCCGACCGGATCTCCCCCGCCCCCTTGAGCCCTCACTCACCGGCTCTGGGGGCGGTTTCCTTTCCTCCGGTCTCGGCTTCCTTCGCTTCGCCCGGGCCCCCTCCTGGGACCCGGGGCTTCAGGAACATGCGCGGGGCTCTCTCCACTCATGGGAGCCCTGCCATGCTTCACCGTCTTCCGGGCCGTCCTTTCTTCGGCGGGCGGGGCTTCCGGACTCCAGGGAGGCCCCGCCCATGTCCCAGGCAATCTCTGCCTGACTTCCTGCCTAAGCGGCCGCGGCGGTGATTGCACGATGTCGGCACATACGGGGTGGGCACCCGCAAATTTAAACCACAGAAGCGGGGTGGCACCCGTAAATTGAAGACATAAGCGGGGTGGGCACCCGCACCAAAGGCACAATATAAGCGGGGTGGGCTCCCGCTAGGCATAATCAGAATGCGGGGTTGGCACCCGCTCTCGGCAGCATCACGGGGGGAATCCCTACGATGGGGATTCCCTCCAAACAGACGGCAGCGCCTCGCTTCGGAGCTCCAGCACTCCTATGGGGCAAAATAAAGCGATGTAGCGCTCCCAGGGCGCTAGCAGGCTGCACCAAGCCTGAGCAGAGACAAAGGACCAGCAAAAAGGTCCAAAAGGTCCTGAAGGCGTCCAGGGGGCAAAGCAGGGCCCAGGGGCCAGCACACAGGGCCCTCCAGCAGGGAGGTAGCCCCCATGGTGGTCCCTCCTGGGCCCCACCAGCAGCAAGCCCCCCCCTGTCAGGATCCAAAGCAGAACAAGAACATTTTGTAAGGGGACACAGCCCCTTTTTATACACCAAATCCCTTTGTTCTGGGTTCAGGGTGAGGGGGAAAACCAGTCGCAGCTGGTTGGGGAGCACCCTTGATGTGCTCAGCCCCTCACTCTATTCACTGGCAGGGCTAGGGTCGTCAGTCGCACCACAGGGGGCGGGGCCAGCATTGTGTGTGGAAAACCCTGTCCTATTCAGGACCCAGGTGTACTCCTCCCACCCATCTAGCTGCTGATCTCCCCATTCACCACTGGGTGACTCATCCTGACTCTGGGGAATCCCTAGCCCGTCACATGACATGACCAGCCAATCACGCGACAGACACACTGCACACAGAAGTGCCCACTTCTAGAAGTGGCACTTCCACACTAGGTACATGCACGCCGCACACATCATCGCGCAGCATTCACTCCCACGAGTCCGCACATACCAAACTCGGGCCTGCACACCCCACGCATCAGGAACTACTAGGGACACATACATTCCCCATGCATTCCTATGGGAGGGCAGGCCTATCTCACCACATGCACTCAGAGTGTGCACGCACTTTACCCTGGGACACAGGGAAAGTGCGCAGGAACCAAACAAATCACCACACCAAGTCACCAATAAAAAGCAAAAAGTTCAGGGGTGAACCTGCCAGAAGGGCCAAGTCCAATAGAAGTGAAATATGCACCCACCCCTCATATGTCTAGGCACTGCTGGGAGTGATCTGCACACATCCCTCACATGTCTCTGGGCACTGCTGGTATTCCTCTGCACCCACCCCTCACATGTCTCTGTCCACTGCTGGGAGTCCTCTGCACCCACCCCTCACATGTCTCTGTCCACTGCTGGAAGTCCTCTGCACCCACTCCTCACATGTGTCTGTCCACTGCTGGAAGTCCTCTGCACACCCCCTCACATGCCTCTGGCCACTGCTGGGAGTGATAAGCACCCACCCCTCATATGTCTGTCCACTGCCTGGAGTTCTCTGCACCCACCCCTCACATGTCTCTGTCCACTACTGGGAGTGATATGCACCCACCCCTCATATGTCTGTCCACTGCTGGGAGTTCTCTGAACCCACCCCTCACATGTCTCTGTCCACTGCTGGGAGTCCTCTGCCCCCACCCCTCCCATGTGTCAGTCCACTGCTGGGAGTCCTCTGCACCCATCCCTCACATGTCTCTGTCCACTGCTGGGAGTCCTCTGCACCCACCCCTCACATGTGTCTGTCCACTGCTGGGAGTCCTCTGCACCCACCCCTCACATGTCTCTGTCCACTGCTGGGAGTGATATGCACCCACCCCTCATATGTCTGTCCACTGCTGGGAGTCCTCTTCACCCACCCCTCACATGTCTCTGTCCACTGCTGGGTGTGATATGCACACACACCTCATATGTCTGTCCACTGCTGGGAGTCCTCTGCACCCACCCCTTACATGTCTCTGTCCACTGCTGGGAGTCCTCTGCACCCACCCCTCACATGTGTCTGTCCACTGCTGGGAGTCCTCTGCACCCACCCCTCACATGTCTCTGTAAACTGCTGGGAGTGATATGCACCCACCCCTCATATGTCTGGGCACTGCTGGGAGTGATCTGCACCCACCCCTCACATGTCTCTGTCCACTGCTGGGAGTCCTCTGCACCCACCCCTCACATGTGTCTGTCCACTGCTGGGAGTCCTCTGCACCCAACCCTCACATGTCTCTGTCCACTGCTGGGAGTGATATGCACCCACCCCTCATATGTCTGTCCACTGCTGGGACTCCTCTTCACCCACCCCTCACATCTTTCTGTCCACTGCTGGGAGTGATATGCAGCCACCCCTCATATGTCTGTCCACTGCTGGGAGTCCTCTGCACCCACCCCTCACATGTGTCTGTCCACTGCTGGGAGTCCTCTGCACCCACCCCTCACATGTCTCTGTAAACTGCTGGGAGTGATATGCACCCACCCCTCATATGTCTGGGCACTGCTGGGAGTGATCTGCACCCACCCCTCACATGTCTCTGGGCACTGCTGGTATTCCTCTGCACCCACCCCTCACATGTCTCTGTCCACTGCTGGGAGTCCTCTGCACCCACCCCTCACATGTCTCTGTCCACTGCTGGGAGTTCTCTGCACCCACCCCTCACATGTGTCTGTCCACTGCTGGGAGTCCTCTGCACCCCCCCTCACATTTCTCTGGCCACTGCTGGGAGTGATATGAACCCACCCCTCATATGTCTGTCCACTGCTGGGAGTCCTCTGCACCCACCCCTCACATGTCTTTGTTCACTGCTGGGAGTCCTCTGCACCCACCCCTCACATGTGTCTGTCCACTGCAGGGAGTCCTCTGCACACACCCCTCACATGTCTCTGTCCACTGCTGGGAGTGATATGCACCCACCCCTCATATGTCTGGCCACTGCTGGGAGTGATCTGCACCCACCCCTCACATGTCTCTGGGCACTGCTGGTATTCCTCTGCACCCACCCCTCACATTTCTCTGGGCACTGCTGGTATTCCTCTGCACCCACCCCTCACATGTCTCTGTCCACTGCTGGGAGTCCTCTGCATCCACCCCTCACATGTCTCTGTCCACTGCTGGGAGTCCTCTGCACCCATCCCTCACTTGTCTCTGTCCACTGCTGGGAGTCCTCTGCACCCACCCCTCACATGTGTCTGCCCACTGCTAGGAGTCCTCTGCACCCACCCCTCACATGTGTCTGCCCACTACTGGGAGTCCTCTGCACCCACCCCTCACTTGTCTCTGTCCACTGCTGGGAGTGATATGCACCCACCCCTCATATGTCTGTCCACTGCTGGGAGTCCTCTGCACCCACCCCTCACATGTCTCTGTCCACTGCTGGGAGTCCTCTGCACCCACCCCTCACATGTGTTTGTCCACTGCAGGAAGTCCTCTGCACCCACCCCTCACATGTCTCTGTTCACTGCTGGGAGTGATATGCACCCACCCCTACTATGTCTGGACACTGCTGGGAGTGATCTGCACCCACCCCTCACATGTCTCTGGGCACTGCTGGTATTCCTCTGCACCCACCCCTCACATGTCTCTGGGCACTGCTGGTATTCCTCTGCACCCACCCCTCACATGTCTCTGTCCACTGCTGGGAGTCCTCTGCACCCACCCCCCACATGTCTCTGTCCACTGCTGGGAGTCCTCTGCACCCATCCCTCACATGTCTCTGTCCACTGCTGGGAGTCCTCTTCACCCACCCCTCACATGTGTCTGTCCACTGCTGGGAGTCCTCTGCACCCACCCCTCACATGTCTCTGTCCACTGATGGGAGTGATATGCACCCACCCCTCATATGTCTGTCCACTGCTGGGAGTCCTCTGCACCCACCCCTTACATGTCTCTGTCCACTGCTGCGAGTCCTCTGCACCCACCCCTCACATGTGTCTGTCCACTGCTGGGAGTCCTCTGCACCCACCCCTCACATGTCTCTGTCCACTGCTGGGAGTGATATGCACCCACCCCTCATATGTCTGGGCACTGCTGGGAGTGATCTGCACCCTTCCTTCACATGTCTCTGGGCACTTCTGGTATTCCTCTGCACCCACCCCTCACATGTCTCTGTCCACTGCTGGGAGTCCTCTGCACCCACCCCTCACATGTCTCTGTCAACTGCTGGGAGTCCTCTGCACCCACCCCTCACATGTCTCTATCCACTGCTGGGAGTCCTTTGCACCCACCCCTCACATGTTTCTGCCCACTGCTGGGAGTCCTCTGCACCCACCCCTCACATGTGTCTGTCCACTGCTGGGAGTCCTCTGCACCCACCCCTCACATGTCTCTGTCCACTGCTGGGAGTGATATGCACCCACCCCTCATATGTCTGTCCACTGCTAAGAGTCCTCTGCACCCACCCCTCACATGTCTCTGTCCACTACTGGGAGTGATATGCACCCACCCCTCATATGTCTGTCCACTGCTGGGAGTCCTCTGCACCCACCCCTCACATGTCTCTGTCCACTGCTGGGAGTCCTCTGCACCCACCCCTCACATGTGTCTGTCCACTGCTGGGAGTGATATGCACCCACCCCTCATATGTCTGTCCACTGCTGGGAGTCCTCTGCACCCACCCCTCACATGTCTCTGTCCACTGCTGGGAGTCCTCTGCACCCACCCTTCACATGTGTCTGTCCACTGCTGGGAGTCCTCTGCACCCCCCCCTTACATGTCTCTGTCCACTGCTGGGAGTCCTCTGCACCCACCCCTCACATGTCTCTGTCCACTGCTGGGAGTGATATGCACCCACCCCTCATATGTCTGTCCACTGCTGGGAGTCCTCTGCACCCACCCCTCACATGTCTCTGTCCACTACTGGGAGTGATATGCACCCACCCCTCATATGTCTGTCCACTGCTGGGAGTCCTCTGCACCCACCCCTCACATGTCTCTGTCCACTGCTGGGAGTCCTCTGCACCCACCCCTCACATGTGTCTGTCCACTGCTGGGAGTGATATGCACCCACCCCTCATATGTCTGTCCACTGCTGGGAGTCCTCTGCACCCACCCCTCACATGTCTCTGTCCACTGCTGGGAGTCCTCTGCACCCACCCTTCACATGTGTCTGTCCACTGCTGGGAGTGATATGAACCCACCCCTCATATGTCTGTCCACTGCTGGGAGTCCTCTGCACCCACCCCTCACATGTCTTTGTCCACTGCTGGGAGTCCACTGCACCCACCCCTCACATTGGTCTGTCCACTGCAGGGAGTCCTCTGCACACACCCCTCACATGTCTCTGTCCACTGCTGGGAGTGATATGCACCCACCCCTCATATGTTTGTCCACTGCTGGGTGTCCTCTGCACCCACCCCTCACATGTCTATGTCCACTGCTGGGAGTCCTCTGCACCCATCCCTCACATGTCTCTGTCCACTGGGGGGAGTCCTCTGCACCCACCCCTCACATGTGTCTGTCCACTGCTGGGAGTCCTCTGCACCCACCCCTCACATGTGTCTGTCCACTGCTGGGAGTGATATGCACCCACACCTCATATGTCTGTCCACTGCTGGAAGTCCTCTGCACCCACCCCTCACATGTCTCTGTCCACTGCTGGGAGTGATATGCACCCACACCTCATATGTCTGTCCACTGCTGGGAGTCCTCTGCACCCACCCCTTACATGTCTCTGTCCACTGCTGGGAGTCCTCTGCACCCACCCCTCACATGTGTCTGTCCACTGCTGGGAGTCCTCTGCACCCACCCCTCACATGTCTCTGTAAACTGCTGGGAGTGATATGCACCCACCCCTCATATGTCTGGGCACTGCTGGGAGTGATCTGCACCCACCCCTCACATGTCTCTGTCCACTGCTGGGAGTCCTCTGCACCCACCCCTCACATGTCTATGTCCACTGCTGGGAGTCCTCTGCACCCATCCCTCACATGTCTCTGTCCACTGCTGGGAGTCCTCTGCACCCACCCCTCAAATGTGTCTGTCCACTGCTGGGAGTCCTCTGCACCCACCCCTCACATGTCTCTGTCCACTGCTGGGAGTGATATGCACCCACCCCTCATATGTCTGTCCACTGCTGGGAGTCCTCTTCACCCACCCCTCACATGTTTCTGTCCACTGCTGGGATTGATATGCACCGACCCCTCATATGTCTGTCCACTGCTGGGAGTCCTCTGCACCCACCTCTTACATGTTTCTGTCCACTGCTGGGAGTCCTCTGCACCCACCCCTCACATGTGTCTGTCCACTGCTGGGAGTCCTCTGCACCCACCCCTCACATGTCTCTGTAAACTGCTGGGAGTGATATGCACCCACCCCTCATATGTCTGGGCACTGCTGGGAGTGATCTGCACCCACCCCTCACATGTCTCTGGGCACTGATGGTATTCCTCTGCACCCACCCCTCACATGTCTCTGTCCACTGCTGGGAGTCCTCTGCACCCACCCCTCACATGTCTGTGTCCACTGATGGGAGTTCTCTGCACCCACCCCTCACATGTGTCTGTCCACTGCTGGGAGTCCTCTGCACCCCCCCTCACATGTCTCTGGCCACTGCTGGGAGTGATATGAACCCACCCCTCATATGTCTGTCCACTGCTGGGAGTCCTCTGCACCCACCCCTCACATGTCTCTGTCCACTGCTGGGAGTCCTCTGCACCCACCCCTCACATGTGTCTGTCCACTGCAGGGAGTCCTCTGCACACACCCCTCACATGTGTCTGTCCACTGCTGGGAGTCCTCTGCACCCCCCCTCACATGTCTATGTCCACTGCTGGGAGTCCTCTGCACCCATCCCTCACATGTCTCTGTCCACTGCTGGGAGTCCTCTGCACCCACCCCTCACATGTGTCTGTCCACTGCTGGGAGTCCTCTGCCCCCACCCCTCACATGTCTCTGTCCACTGCTGGGAGTGATATGCACCCACCCCTCATATGTCTGTCCACTGCTGGGAGTCCTCTTCACCCACCCCTCACATGTTTCTGTCCACTGCTGGGAGTGATATGCACCCACCCCTCATATGTCTGTCCACTGCTGGGAGTCCTCTGCACCCACCTTTTACATGTCTCTGTCCACTGCTGGGAGTCCTCTGCACCCACCCCTCACATGTGTCTGTCCACTGCTGGGAGTCCTCTGCACCCACCACTCACATGTCTCTGTAAACTGCTGGGAGTGATATGCACCCACCCCTCATATGTCTGGGCACTGCTGGGAGTGATCTGCACCCACCCCTCACATGTCTCTGGGCACTGCTGGTTTTCCTCTGCACCCACCCCTCACATGTCTCTGGGCACTGCTGGTGTTCCTCTGCACCCACCCCTCACATGTCTCTGGGCACTGCTGGTATTCCTCTGCACCCACCCCTCACATGTCTCTGTCCACTGCTGGGAGTCCTCTGCACCCACCCCTCACATGTCTCTGTCCACTGCTGGGAGTCCTCTGCACCCATCCCTCACAAGTCTCTGTCCACTGCTGGGAGTCCTCTGCACCCACCCCTCACATGTCTCTGTCCACTGCTGGAAGTCCTCTGCACACACCCCTCACATGTCTCTGTCCACTGCTGGGAGTCCTCTGCACCCACCCCTCACATGTGTCTGTCCACTGCTGGGAGTCCTCTGCACCCACCCCTCACATGTCTCTGCCCACTGCTGGGAGTGATATGCACCCACCCCTCATATGTCTGGGCACTAATGGAAGTGATCTGCACCCACCCCTCACATGTCTCTGGGCACTGCTGGTATTCCTCTGCACCCACCCCTCACATGTCTCTGTCCACTGCTGGGAGTCCTCTGCACCCACCCCTCACATGTCTATGTCCACTGCTGGGAGTCCTCTGCACCCATCCCTCACATGTGTCTGTCCACTGCTGGGAGTCCTCTGCACCCCCCCCCTCACATGTCTCTGGCCACAGCTGGGAGTGATATCCACCCACCCCTCATATGTGTGTCCACTGCTGGGTGTCCTCTGCACCCACCCCTCACATGTCTATGTCCACTGCTGGGAGTCCTCTGCACCCATCCCTCACATGTCTCTGTCCACTGCTGGGAGTCCTCTGCACCCACCCCTCACATGTGTCTGTCTACTGCTGGGAGTCCTCTGCACCCACCCCTCACATGTCTCTGTCCACTGCTGGGAGTGATATGCACCCACCCCTCATATGTCTGTCCACTACTGGGAGTCCTCTTCACCCACCCCTCACATGTCTCTGTCCACTGCTGGGAGTGATATGCACACACACCTCATATGTCTGTCCACTGCTGGGACTCCTCTGCACCCACCCCTTACATGTCTCTGTCCACTGCTGGGAGTCCTCTGCACCCACCCCTCACATGTGTCTGTCCACTGCTGGGAGTCCTCTGCACCCACCCCTCACATGTCTCTGTAAACTGCTGGGAGTGATATGCACCCACCCCTCATATGTCTGGGCACTGCTGGGAGTCCTCTGCACCCACCCCTCACATGTCTCTGTCCACTGCTGGGAGTCCTCTGCACCCACCCCTCACATGTCTATGTCCACTGCTGGGAGTCCTCTGCACCCATCCCTCACATGTCTCTGTCCACTGCTGGGAGTCCTCTGCACCCACCCCTCACATGTCTCTGTCCACTGCTGGGAGTGATATGCACCCACCCCTCATATGTCTGTCCACTGCTGGGAGTCCTCTGCACCCACCCCTCACATGTCTCTGTCCACTGCTGGGAGTCCTCTGCACCCACCCCTCACATGTGTCTGTCCACTGCTGGGAGTCCTCTGCACGCACCCCTCACATGACTCTGTCCACTGCTGGGAGTTGTTAGAAATGGGATTTCTGGTTGGCTGAGGCTTGCGCCAAAGCCAGGCAGAAACCACCACTCTAGTCAGGGCTGGGGAGTTACACGCCAAAGATAACCCCTGCTCACCCCCTTGGTAGCTTGGCACGAGCAGTCAGGCTTATCCCTGAGGCGATGTGTAAAGCGTTTGCGCGCGCACCCAGCAACAACACCCAAGGCCCACCACAAAGGAAACTCCACACAAGGTATTCTATAAAAATAGCCTTTGTATTATACACAACACATTAGATAAAAACACACACTCTACAATGTGCCAACAGGCACGGGCAGAATTTACAAGGGATTATATATACAGGGGACAGGGCCACATGGACCACTGTCAGGAATTAGCACTTAGAACATAGCACAAATCACCAATAGTAAATGTAGAACATAACACAAAGTAACTGTAGAGCACAACCAGCCTCTACTGGCGCAATAATGACCTCAGCGTCATCACACTAGCATCAGGTGTAAAACCTATCCTGCATCTATCACAGGGGCATAAATCACATTATGCAATTTCTCGCAAGTCTAACGCATTAGACCTAGCCACCTAAGTATACCTACACTAGGGGCGTACATAACACAGGGAAGTACATTCTCCCTACCATCCACCTAAACAAGGTAAAACAACCTCCTAGGCAGAAAAGACCACATTTAGAGGTATAAGACACAGGGTGCGCAAGACATGCTATATACAGTACATTTCCTAGCACCAAAAGCATGAACACAGGGTGCGCCAAACATACTACACATTACATTTCCTAGCACCCAAAATCACATTATAGTCCAGGTTGCGCCAAAACCTAAACGTAGCAGCTGCCCACTACTTGCTGGGCAGCTGGGGACAAAGCAGGGCCTAAACGCTGCAGCTGGCACTAAGTGCTGCGCAGCTGGGGAAGGCAAATGAAGCAGGGGCTCTCAATCGCCCCTGAAACAATATCCACAACGTTGGAGCCACCTAGGCTCGACACACACCATGTCCCCAAGTTGGAGCCTCTCTGGGCTCTAGAATAATCATGTTCCCACACGAGGAACTGGCACCCGTCGTTGGAGCGCAGGAGCGCTCTAAAACAAATCAGTCCCCCACGTTGGAGCCTTTCCTGGCTCTAAAAATAAATATACCCCCGTTGGAGCGCACCAGTGCTCTAAAGCACACCTGCCCAGCGTTGGAGCCTCGGGGCTCAGAGAAAACAATGCCCCCGACGTTGGAGCCATGCTAGGCTCTAAACAAGTATGTCCCCCACGTTGGAGCCTCGCAGGCTCGGGAACCACCTGTGCCCCGCATTGGAGCGCCCTGGCGCTTTGCACGACATGCCCCCGTGTTGGAGCGGCCCGCAACGGCGGGTCCGCTCATGCCCAAGAATGGACACTGGCAACGAGGGTGACGGAGGAGCCCCGTTCACCGGGCTCCTCCTGGTACCAAAACACTCTGTCCCCATCCCGCGTGCAGCCAGTATGAGGCGACCGGGGGCAGCCCCACTCACCGGCTTCTTCTGAGGCCCCGACCGGATCTCCCCCGCCCCCTTGAGCCCTCACTCACCGGCTCTGGGGGCGGTTTCCTTTCCTCCGGTCTCGGCTTCCTTCGCTTCGCCCGGGCCCCCTCCTGGGACCCGGGGCTTCAGGAACATGCGCGGGGCTCTCTCCACTCATGGGAGCCCTGCCATGCTTCACCGTCTTCCGGGCCGTCCTTTCTTCGGCGGGCGGGGCTTCCGGACTCCAGGGAGGCCCCGCCCATGTCCCAGGCAATCTCTGCCTGACTTCCTGCCTAAGCGGCCGCGGCGGTGATTGCACGATGTCGGCACATACGGGGTGGGCACCCGCAAATTTAAACCACAGAAGCGGGGTGGCACCCGTAAATTGAAGACATAAGCGGGGTGGGCACCCGCACCAAAGGCACAATATAAGCGGGGTGGGCTCCCGCTAGGCATAATCAGAATGCGGGGTTGGCACCCGCTCTCGGCAGCATCACGGGGGGAATCCCTACGATGGGGATTCCCTCCAAACAGACGGCAGCGCCTCGCTTCGGAGCTCCAGCACTCCTATGGGGCAAAATAAAGCGATGTAGCGCTCCCAGGGCGCTAGCAGGCTGCACCAAGCCTGAGCAGAGACAAAGGACCAGCAAAAAGGTCCAAAAGGTCCTGAAGGCGTCCAGGGGGCAAAGCAGGGCCCAGGGGCCAGCACACAGGGCCCTCCAGCAGGGAGGTAGCCCCCATGGTGGTCCCTCCTGGGCCCCACCAGCAGCAAGCCCCCCCCTGTCAGGATCCAAAGCAGAACAAGAACATTTTGTAAGGGGACACAGCCCCTTTTTATACATCAAATCCCTTTGTTCTGGGTTCAGGGTGAGGGGGAAAACCAGTCGCAGCTGGTTGGGGAGCACCCTTGATGTGCTCAGCCCCTCACTCTATTCACTGGCAGGGCTAGGGTCGTCAGTCGCACCACAGGGGGCGGGGCCAGCATTGTGTGTGGAAAACCCTGTCCTATTCAGGACCCAGGTGTACTCCTCCCACCCATCTAGCTGCTGATCTCCCCATTCACCACTGGGTGACTCATCCTGACTCTGGGGAATCCCTAGCCCGTCACATGACATGACCAGCCAATCACGCGACAGACACACTGCACACAGAAGTGCCCACTTCTAGAAGTGGCACTTCCACACTAGGTACATGCACGCCGCACACATCATCGCGCAGCATTCACTCCCACGAGTCCGCACATACCAAACTCGGGCCTGCACACCCCACGCATCAGGAACTACTAGGGACACATACATTCCCCATGCATTCCTATGGGAGGGCAGGCCTATCTCACCACATGCACTCAGAGTGTGCACGCACTTTACCCTGGGACACAGGGAAAGTGCGCAGGAACCAAACAAATCACCACACCAAGTCACCAATAAAAAGCAAAAAGTTCAGGGGTGAACCTGCCAGAAGGGCCAAGTCCAACAGGAGTGATATGCACCCACCCCTCATATGTCTAGGCACTGCTGGGAGTGATCTGCACACATCCCTCACATGTCTCTGGGCACTGCTGGTATTCCTCTGCACCCACCCCTCACATGTCTCTGTCCACTGCTGGGAGTCCTCTGCACCCACCCCTCACATGTCTCTGTCCACTGCTGGAAGTCCTCTGCACCCACTCCTCACATGTGTCTGTCCACTGCTGGAAGTCCTCTGCACACCCCCTCACATGCCTCTGGCCACTGCTGGGAGTGATAAGCACCCACCCCTCATATGTCTGTCCACTGCCTGGAGTTCTCTGCACCCACCCCTCACATGTCTCTGTCCACTACTGGGAGTGATATGCACCCACCCCTCATATGTCTGTCCACTGCTGGGAGTCCTCTGAACCCACCCCTCACATGTCTCTGTCCACTGCTGGGAGTCCTCTGCCCCCACCCCTCCCATGTGTCAGTCCACTGCTGGGAGTCCTCTGCACCCATCCCTCACATGTCTCTGTCCACTGCTGGGAGTCCTCTGCACCCACCCCTCATATGTCTGGGCACTGCTGGGACTGATCTGCACCCACCCTTCACATGTCTCTGGGCACTGCTGGTATTCCTCTGCACCAACCCCTCACATGTCTCTGTCCACTGCTGGGAGTCCTCTGCACCCACCCCTCACATGTCTCTGTCCACTGCTGGGAGTCCTCTGCACACACCCCTCACATGTCTCTGTCCACTGCTGGGAGTCCTCTGCACCCACCCCTCACATGTGTCTGTCCACTGCTTGGAGTCCTCTGCACCCACCCCTCACATGTCTCTGTCCACTGCTGGGAGTGATATGCACCCACCCCTCATATGTCTGGGCACTAATGGAAGTGATCTGCACCCACCCCTCACATGTCTCTGGGCACTGCTGGTATTCCTCTGCACCCACCCCTCACATGCCTCTGTCCACTGCTGGGAGTCCTCTGCACCCACCCCTCACATGTCTAAGTCAACTGCTGAGAGTCCTCTGCACCCATCCCTCACATGTGTCTGTCCACTGATGGGAGTCCTCTGCACCCCCCCTTCACATGTCTCTGGCCACTGCTGGGAGTGATATGCACCCACCCCTCATGTGTGTCCACTGCTGGGTGTCCTCTGCACACACCCCTCACATGTCTATGTCCACTGCTGGGAGTCCTCTGCACCCATCCCTCACATGTCTCTGTCCACTGCTGGGAGTCCTCTGCACCCACCCCTCACATGTGTCTGTCCACTGCTGGGAGTCCTCTGCACCCACCCCTCACATGTCTCTGTCCACTGCTGGGAGTCCTCTGCACCCACCCCTCACATGTCTCTGTCCACTGCTGTGAGTGATATGCACCCACCCCTTGTTGGACAGGCCACACGAAGGGCTTGCTCCCTCCCCGCACGACAGGGCCCGAGCTCCGGCCCGCCAGGCATAACCCACGAAAAGCACCCGTACCCTGTCTCCCGACGGATCTTCTGCCCTCGGACCTCTACTCATCACGGGGCCCAGCCTCACCGGCTCCCCCGGCCGGTTCAAGCCGCCATCTTGGGCCCTGCACCACGAGGCCGCGTGGCCTCACCCCGACCCTAACCCCGGGCCTGACCGGCCCCGACATCCCGGCACCACCATCCACCCGGGAGGTGAGCGGACCACTTGGCAGGTCAATGGGAGGACGAAGTGTCAAGAGCTCTTCCCCCGCCAGGTGCCGATCGCCTCCAACTCCCCCAGGCGCTGGCTCCACCCCCTGCTGGGTGTCTGGACACCTTCATCAAGGGCCCTCCGACCTCCAAGTGCGAGGGTCCGGACATCAAAGAGCGCCTGCCCTATAACTGGGGCAACTCCGGAGCAGGAAGGCAGTTGTATCCTGGAGTCGAGAGACACCGAGAGAACTCAGCCTTGACGGACTACTGGCGCTGCCGTAGCCCGCTCTTGTGAACAATCGTCCTGCCTGCTGGCGCTGCCGCGGCCTTCTACAACATCCATCCTCGTCGGGACCTGCTGGCGCTGCCACGGCCCGTTGTAACGACCATCCTCACCGGGACCTGCTGGCGCTGCTGCGGACCGTACATCGACCATCTTTCCGGGACCTGCTGGCGCTGCCGCGGCCCGTTGTAACGACCATCCTCACCGGGACCTGCTGGCGCTGCCGCGGACCGTCCATCGACCATCTTTTCGGGACCTGCTGGCGCTGCCGCGGCCCGCACCAACTAAGCTCGAGGATTGTGAGCTAATCATCATCTCATCCAAACTACCTGACTGGTAGACCGACTGTCCCGCTACCCCTTACCCTACTTTGAGAGACTTGAATCGAGGGGACCCCTGAGTCCAGACCTCCTTGTACCATTCAACCGTACCTTAAGAAGTGCTTATAAAGAACACTGACCCTTATCCGTGTGTGATATCTGTCTGTGGGGGGGAAGTTACTTGTCTGTACGATCGCTGGAGACGGCTCTCCCCGGAGACCTCTCCTCCTGACCCCGGCCGACCCTCCCGGTCCGTCTATCCTTTCTAACACCCCTCATATGTCTGGGCACTGCTGGGAGTGATCTGCACCCACCCCTCACATGTCTCTGGGCACTGCTGGTAGTCCTCTGCACCCACCCCTCACATGTCTCTGTCCACTGCTGGGAGTCCTCTGCACCCATCCCTCACATGTGTCTGTACACTGATGGGAGTCCTCTGCACCCCCCCTTCACATGTCTCTGGCCACTGCTGGGTGTGATATGCACACACACCTCATATGTCTGTCCACTGCTGGGAGTCCTCTGCACCCACCCCTTACATGTCTCTGTCCACTGCTGGGAGTCCTCTGCACCCACCCCTCACATGTGTCTGTCCACTGCTGGGAGTCCTCTGCACCCACCCCTCACATGTCTCTGTAAACTGCTGGGAGTGATATGCACCCACCCCTCATATGTCTGGGCACTGCTGGGAGTGATCTGCACCCACCCCTCACTTGTCTCTGTCCACTGCTGGGAGTCCTCTGCACCCACCCCTCACATGTCTATGTCCACTGCTGGGAGTCCTCTGCACCCACCCCTCACATGTGTCTGTCCACTGCTGGGAGTCCTCTGCACCCACCCCTCACATGTCTCTGTCCACTGCTGGGAGTGATATGCACCCACCCCTCATATGTCTGTCCACTGCTGGGAGTCCTCTTCACCCACCCCTCACATGTTTCTGTCCACTGCTGGGAGTGATATGCAGCCACCCCTCATATGTCTGTCCACTGCTGGGAGTCCTCTGCACCCACCTCTTACATGTCTCTGCCCACTGCTGGGAGTCCTCTGCACCCACCCCTCACATGTGTCTGTCCACTGCTGGGAGTCCTCTGCACCCACCCCTCACATGTCTCTTTAAACTGCTGGGAGTGATATGCACCCACCCCTCATATGTCTGGGCACTGCTGGGAGTGATCTGCACCCACCCCTCACATGTCTCTGGGCAATGCTGGTATTTGTCTGCACCCACCCCTCACATGTCTCTGTCCACTGCTGGGAGTCCTCTGCACCCACCCCTCACATGTCTCTGTCCACTGCTGGGAGTCCTCTGCACCCACCCCTCACATGTCTCTGTCCACTGCTGGGAGTCCTCTGCACCCATCCCTCACATGTCTCTGCCCACTGCTGGGAGTCCTCTGCACCCACCCCTCACATGTCTTTGTCCACTGCTGGGAGTCCTCTGCACCCACCCCTCACATGTGTCTGTCCACTGCAGGGAGTCCTCTGCACACACCCCTCACATGTCTCTGTCCACTGCTGGGAGTGATATGCACCCACCCCTCATATGTCTGGCCACTGCTGGGAGTGATCTGCACCCACCCCTCACATGTCTCTGGGCACTGCTGGTATTCCTCTGCACCCACCCCTCACATGTCTCTGGGCACTGCTGGTATTCCTCTGCACCCACCCCTCACATGTCTCTGTCCACTGCTGGGAGTCCTCTGCACCCACCGCTCACATGTCTCTGTCCACTGCTGGGAGTCCTCTGCACCCATCCCTCACATGTCTCTGTCCACTGCTGGGACTCTTCTGCACCCACCCCTCACATGTGTCTGCCCACTGCTAGGAGTCCTCTGCACCCACCCCTCACATGTGTCTGCCCACTGCTGGGAGTCCTCTGCACCCACCCCTCACATGTCTCTGTCCACTGCTGGGAGTCCTCTGCACCCACCCCTCACATGTGTCTGCCCACTGCTAGGAGTCCTCTGCACCCACCCCTCACATGTGTCTGCCCACTGCTGGGAGTCCTCTGCACCCACCCCTCACATGTCTCTGTCCACTGCTGGGAGTGATATGCACCCACACCTCATATGTCTGTCCACTGCTGGGAGTCCTCTGCACCCACCCCTTACATGTCTCTGTCCACTGCTGGGAGTCCTCTGCACCCACCCCTCACATGTGTCTGTCCACTGCTGGGAGTCCTCTGCACCCACCCCTCACATGTCTCTGTAAACTGCTGGGAGTGATATGCACCCACCCCTCATATGTCTGGGCACTGCTGGAAGTGATCTGCACCCACCCCTCACATGTCTATGTCCACTGCTGGGAGTCCTCTGCACCCATCCCTCACATGTCTCTGTCCACTGCTGGAAGTCCTCTGCACCCACCCCTCACATGTGTCTGTCCACTGCTGGGAGTCCTCTGCACGCACCCCTCACATGACTCTGTCCACTGCTGGGAGTGATATGCACCCACCCCTCATATGTCTAGGCACTGCTGGGAGTGATCTGCACACATCCCTCACATGTCTCTGGGCACTGCTGGTATTCCTCTGCACCCACCCCTCACATGTCTCTGTCCACTGCTGGGAGTCCTCTGCACCCACCCCTCACATGTCTCTGTCCACTGCTGGAAGTCCTCTGCACCCACTCCTCACATGTGTCTGTCCACTGCTGGAAGTCCTCTGCACACCCCCTCACATGCCTCTGGCCACTGCTGGGAGTGATAAGCACCCACCCCTCAAATGTCTGTCCACTGCCTGGAGTCCTCTGCACCCACCCCTCACATGTCTCTGTCCACTACTGGGAGTGATATGCACCCACCCCTCATATGTCTGTCCACTGCTGGGAGTCCTCTGAACCCACCCCTCACATGTCTCTGTCCACTGCTGGGAGTCCTCTGCCCCCACCCCTCCCATGTGTCAGTCCACTGCTGGGAGTCCTCTGCACCCATCCCTCACATGTCTCTGTCCACTGCTGGGAGTGATATGCACCCACCCCTCATATGTCTGGGCACTGCTGGGACTGATCTGCACCCACCCTTCACATGTCTCTGGGCACTGCTGGTATTCCTCTGCACCCACCCTCACATGTCTCTGTCCACTGCTGGGAGTCCTCTGCACCCACCCCTCACATGTCTCTGTCCACTGCTGGGAGTCCTCTGCACACATCTCTCACATGTCTCTGTCCACTGCTGGGAGTCCTCTGCACCCACCCCTCACATGTGTCTGTCCACTGCTGGGAGTCCTCTGAACCCACCCCTCACATGTCTCTGTCCACTGCTGGGAGTGATATGCACCCACCCCTCATATGTCTGGGCACTAATGGAAGTGATCTGCACCCACCACTCACATGTCTCTGGGCACTGCTGGTATTCCTCTGCACCCACCCCTCACATGCCTCTGTCCACTGCTGGGAGTCCTCTGCACCCACCCCTCACATGTCTAAGTCAACTGCTGGGAGTCCTCTGCACCCATCCCTCACATGTGTCTGTCCACTGCTGTGAGTCCTCTGCACCCCCCCTTCACATGTCTCTGGCCACTGCTGGGAGTGATATGCACCCACCCCTCATATGTGTGTCCACTGCTGGGTGTCCTCTGCACACACCCCTCACATGTCTATGTCCACTGCTGGGAGTCCTCTGCACTCATCCCTCACATGTCTCTGTCCACTGCTGGGAGTCCTCTGCACCCACCCCTCACATGTGTCTGTCCACTGCTGGGAGTCCTCTGCACCCACCCCTCACATGTCTCTGTCCACTGCTGGGAGTGATATGCACCCACCCCTCATATGTCTGTCCACTGCTGGGAGTCCTCTTCACCCACCCCTCACATGTCTCTGTCCACTGCTGGGTGTGATATGCACACACACCTCATATGTCTGTCCACTGCTGGGAGTCCTCTGCACCCACCCCTTACATGTCTCTGTCCACTGCTGGGAGTCCTCTGCACCCACCCCTCACATGTGTCTGTCCACTGCTGGGAGTCCTCTGCACCCACCCCTCACATGTCTCTGTAAACTGCTGGGAGTGATATGCACCCACCCCTCATATGTCTGGGCACTGCTGGGAGTGATCTGCACCCACCCCTCACATGTCTCTGTCCACTGCTGGGAGTCCTCTGCACCCACCCCTCACATGTCTATGTCCACTGCTGGGAGTCCTCTGCACCCACCCCTCACATGTGTCTGTCCACTGCTGGGAGTCCTCTGCACCCACCCCTCACATGTCTCTGTCCACTGCTGGGAGTGATATGCACCCACCCCTCATATGTCTGTCCACTGCTGGGAGTCCTCTTCACCCACCCCTCACATGTTTCTGTCCACTGCTGGGAGTGATATGCAGCCACCCCTCATATGTCTGTCCACTGCTGGGAGTCCTCTGCACCCACCTCTTACATGTCTCTGTCCACTGCTGGGAGTCCTCTGCACCCACCCCTCACATGTGTATGTCCACTGCTGGGAGTCCTCTGCACCCACCCCTCACATGTCTCTGTAAACTGCTGGGAGTGATATGCACCCACCCCTCATATGTCTGGGCACTGCTGGGAGTGATCTGCACCCACCCCTCACATGTCTCTGGGCACTGCTGGTATTCCTCTGCACCCACCCCTCACATGTCTCTGTCCACTGCTGGGAGTCCTCTGCACCCACCCCTCACATGTCTCTGTCCACTGCTGGGAGTCCTCTGCACCCACCCCTCACATGTCTTTGTCCACTGCTGGGAGTCCTCTGCACCCATCCCTCACATGTCTCTGTCCACTGCTGGGAGTCCTCTGCACCCACCCCTCACATGTCTTTGTCCACTGCTGGGAGTCCTCTGCACCCACCCCTCACATGTGTCTGTCCACTGCAGGGAGTCCTCTGCACACACCCCTCACATGTCTCTGTCCACTGCTGGGAGTGATATGCACCCACCCCTCATATGTCTGGCCACTGCTGGGAGTGATCTGCACCCACCCCTCACATGTCTCTGGGCACTGCTGGTATTCCTCTGCACCCACCCCTCACATTTCTCTGGGCACTGCTGGTATTCCTCTGCACCCACCCCTCACATGTCTCTGTCCACTGCTGGGAGTCCTCTGCACCCACCGCTCACATGTCTCTGTCCACTGCTGGGAGTCCTCTGCACCCATCCCTCACATGTCTCTGTCCACTGCTGGGACTCCTCTGCACCCACCCCTCACATGTGTCTGCCCACTGCTAGGAGTCCTCTGCACCCACCCCTCACATGTGTCTGCCCACTGCTGGGAGTCCTCTGCACCCACCCCTCACATGTCTCTGTCCACTGCTGGGAGTGATATGCACCCACACCTCATATGTCTGTCCACTGCTCGGAGTCCTCTGCACCCACCCCTTACATGTCTCTGTCCACTGCTGGGAGTCCTCTGCACCCACCCCTCACATGTGTCTGTCCACTGCTGGGAGTCCTCTGCACCCACCCCTCACATGTCTCTGTAAACTGCTGGGAGTGATATGCACCCACCCCTCATATGTCTGGGCACTGCTGGGAGTGATCTGCACCCACCCCTCACATGTCTCTGTCCACTGCTGGTAGTCCTCTGCACCCACCCCTCACATGTCTATGTCCACTGCTGGGAGTCCTCTGCACCCATCCCTCACATGTCTCTGTCCACTGCTGGAAGTCCTCTGCACCCACCCCTCACATGTGTCTGTCCACTGCTGGGAGTCCTCTGCACCCACCCCTCACATGTCTCTGTCCACTGCTGGGAGTGATATGCACCCACCCCTCATATGTCTGTCCGCTGCAGGGAGTCCTCTTCACCCACCCCTCACATGTTTCTGTCCACTGCTGGGAGTGATATGCACCGACCCCTCATATGTCTGTCCACTGCTGGGAGTCCTCTGCACCCACCTCTTACATGTCTCTGTAAACTGCTGGGAGTGATATGCACCCACCCCTCATATGTCTGGGCACTGCTGGGAGTGATCTGCACCCACCCCTCACATGTCTCTGGGCACTGCTGGTATTCCTCTGCACCCACCCCTCACATGTCTCTGTCCACTGCTGGGAGTCCTCTGCACCCACCCCTCACATGTCTCTGTCCACTGCTGGGAGTCCTCTGCACACACCCCTCACATGTCTCTGTCCACTGCTGGGAGTCCTCTGCACCCACCCCTCACATGTGTCTGTCCACTGCTGGGAGTGATATGAACCCACCACTCATATGTCTGTCCACTGCTGGGAGTCCTCTGCACCCACCCCTCACATGTCTTTGTCCACTGCTGGGAGTCCTCTGCACCCACCCCTCACATTTGTCTGTCCACTGCAGGGAGTCCTCTGCACACACCCCTCACATGTCTCTGTTCACTGCTGGGAGTTATATGCACCCACCCCTCATATGTGTCTCCACTGCTGGGTGTCCTCTGCACCCACCCCTCACATGTCTATGTCCACTGCTGGGAGTCCTCTGCACCCATCCCTCACATGTCTCTGTCCACTGCTGGGAGTCCTCTGCACCCACCCCTCACATGTGTCTGTCCACTGCTGGGAGTCCTCTGCACCCACCCCTCACATGTGCCTGTCCACTGCTGGGAGTGATATGCACCCACACCTCATATGTCTGTCCACTGCTGGGAGTCCTCTGCACCCACCCCTCACATGTCTCTGTCCACTGCTGGGAGTGATATGCACCCACACCTCATATGTCTGTCCACTGCTGGGAGTCCTCTGCACCCACCCCTTACATGTCTCTGTCCACTGCTGGGAGTCCTCTACACCCACCCCTCACATGTGTCTGTCCACTGCTTGGAGTCCTCTGCACCCACCCCTCACATGTCTCTGTAAACTGCTGGGAGTGATATGCACCCACCCCTCATATGTCTGGGCACTGCTGGGAGTGATCTGCACCCACCCCTCACATGTCTCTGTCCACTGCTGGGAGTCCTCTGCACCCACCCCTCACATGTCTATGTCCACTGCTGGGAGTCCTCTGCACCCATCCCTCACATGTCTCTGTCCACTGCTGGGAGTCCTCTGCACCCACCCCTCACATGTGTCTGTCCACTGCTGGGAGTCCTCTGCACCCACCCCTCACATGTCTCTGTCCACTGCTGGGAGTGATATGCACCCACCCCTCATATGTCTGTCCACTGCTGGGAGTCCTCTTCACCCACCCCTCACATGTTTCTGTCCACTGCTGGGAGTGATATGCACCGACCCCTCATATGTCTGTCCACTGCTGGGAGTCCTCTGCACCCACCTCTTACATGTTTCTGTCCACTGCTGGGAGTCCTCTGCACTCACCCCTCACATGTGTCTGTCCACTGCTGGGAGTCCTCTGCACCCACCCCTCACATGTCTCTGTAAACTGCTGGGAGTGATATGCACCCACCCCTCATATGTCTGGGCACTGCTGGGAGTGATCTGCACCCACCCCTCACATGTCTCTGGGCACTGCTGGTATTCCTCTGCACCCACCCCTCACATGTCTCTGTCCACTGCTGGGAGTCCTCTGCACCCACCCCTCACATGTCTCTGTCCACTGCTGGGAGTTCTCTGCACCCACCCCTCACATGTGTCTGTCCACTGCTGGGAGTCCTCTGCACCCCCCCTCACATGTCTCTGGCCACTGCTGGGAGTGATATGAACCCACCCCTCATATGTCTGTCCACTGCTGGGAGTCCTCTGCACCCACCCCTCACATGTCTCTGTCCACTGCTGGGACTCCTCTGCACCCACCCCTCACATGTGTCTGTCCACTGCAGGGAGTCCTCTGCACACACCCCTCACATGTGTCTGTCCACTGCTGGGAGTCCTCTGCACCCCCCCCTCACATGTCTATGTCCACTGCTGGGAGTCCTCTGCACCCATCCCTCACATGTCTCTGTCCACTGCTGGGAGTCCTCTGCACCCACCCCTCACATGTGTCTGTCCACTGCTGGGAGTCCTCTGCCCCCACCCCTCACATGTCTCTGTCCACTGCTGGGAGTGATATGCACCCACCCCTCATATGTCTGTCCACTGCTGGGAGTCCTCTTCACCCACCCCTCACATGTTTCTGTCCACTGCTGGGAGTGATATGCACCCACCCCTCATATGTATGTCCACTGCTGGGAGTCCTCTGCACCCACCTTTTACATGTCTCTGTCCACTGCTGGGAGTCCTCTGCACCCACCCCTCACATGTGTCTGTCCACTGCTGGGAGTCCTCTGCACCCACCCCTCACATGTCTCTGTAAACTGCTGGGAGTGATATGCACCCACCCCTCATATGTCTGGGCACTGCTGGGAGTGATCTGCACCCACCCCTCACATGTCTCTGGGCACTGCTGGTTTTCCTCTGCACCCACCCCTCACATGTCTCTGGGCACTGCTGGTATTCCTCTGCACCCACCCCTCACATGTCTCTGGGCACTGCTGGTATTCCTCTGCACCCACCCCTCACATGTCTCTGTCCACTGCTGGGAGTCCTCTGCACCCACCCCTCACATGTCTCTGTCCACTGCTGGGAGTCGTCTGAACCCATCCCTCACAAGTCTCTGTCCACTGCTGGGAGTCCTCTGCACCCACCCCTCACATGTGTCTGCCCACTGCTGGGAGTCCTCTGCACCCACCCCTCACATGTGTCTGCCCACTGCTGGGAGTCCTCTGCACCCACCCCTCACATGTCTCTGTCCACTGCTGGGAGTCCTCTGCACCCACCCCTCACATGTCTCTGTCCACTGCTGGGAGTCCTCTGCACCCACCCCTCACATGTGTCTGTCCACTGCAGGAAGTTCTCTGCACCCACCCCTCACATGTCTCTGTCCACTGCTGGGAGTGATATGCACCCACCCCTCCTATGTCTGGGCACTGCTGGGAGTGATCTGCACCCACCCCTCACATGTCTCTGGGCACTGCTGGTATTCCTCTGCACCCACCCCTCACATGTCTTTGGGCACTGCTGGTATTCCTCTGCACCCACCCCTCACATGTCTCTGTCCACTGCTGGGAGTCCTCTGCACCCACCCCTCACATGTCTCTGTCCACTGCTGGGAGTCCTCTGCACCCATCCCTCACATGTCTCTGTCCACTGCTGGGAGTCCTCTTCACCCACCCCTCACATGTGTCTGTCCACTGCTGGGAGTCCTCTGCACCCACCCCTCACATGTCTCTGTCCACTGCTGGGAGTGATATGCACCCACCCCTCATATGTCTGTCCACTGCTGGGAGTCCTCTTCACCCACCCCTCACATGTCTCTGTCCACTGATGGGAGTGATATGCACCCACCCCTCATATGTCTGTCCGCTGCTGGGAGTCCTCTGCACCCACCCCTCACATGTCTCTGTCCACTGCTGCAAGTCCTCTGCACCCACCCCTCACATGTGTCTGTCCACTGCTGGGAGTCCTCTGCACCCACCCCTCACATGTCTCTGTCCACTTCTGGGAGTGATATGCACCCACCCCTCATATGTCTGGGCACTGCTGGGAGTGATCTGCAGCCACCCCTCACATGTCTCTGGGCACTGCTGGTACTCCTCTGCACCCACCCCTCACATGTCTCTGTCCACTGCTGGGAGTCCTCTGCACCCACCCCTCACATGTCTCTGTCCACTGCTGGGAGTCCTTTGCACACACCCCTCACATGTCTCTGTCCACTGCTGGGAGTCCTCTGCACCCACCCCTCACATGTCTCTGTCCACTGCTGGGAGTGATATGCACCCACCTCTCATATGTCTGTCCACTGCTGGGAGTCCTCTGCACCCACCCCTCACATGTCTCTGTCCACTGCTGGGAGTGATATGCACCCACCCCTCATATGTCTGTCCACTGCTGAGAGTCCTCTGCACCCACCCCTCACATGTCTCTGTCCACTGCTGGGAGTCCTCTGCACCCACCCCTCACATGTGTGTCCACTGCTGGGAGTCCTCTGCACCCACCGCTCACATGTCTCTGTCCACTGCTGGGAGTGTTATGCACCCACCCCTCATATGTCTGGGCACTGCTGGGAGTGATCTGCACCCACCCTCACATGTCTCTGGGCACTGCTGGTATTCCTCTGCACCCACCCCTCACATGTCTCTGTCCACTGCTGGGAGTCCTCTGCACCCACCCCTCACATTTCTCTGTCCACTGCTGGGAGTGATATGCACCCACCCCTCATATGTCTGTCCACTGCTGGGAGTCCTCTGCACCCACCCCTCACATGTCTCTGTCCACTGCTGGGAGTGATATGCACCCACCCCTCATATGTCTGTCCACTGCTGGGAGTCCTCTTCACCCACCCCTCACATGTCTCTGTCCACTGCTGGGAGCGATATGCACCCACCCCTCATATGTCTGTCCACTGCTGGGAGTTCTCTGCACCCACCCCTCACATGTCTCTGTCCACTGCTGGGAGTCCTCTGCACCCACCCCTCACATGTGTCTGTCCACTGCTGGGAGTCCTCTGCACCCACCCCTCACATGTGTCTGTCCACTGCAGGGAGTCCTCTGCACCCACCCCTCACATGTCTCTGTCCACTGCTGGGAGTGATATGCACCCACCCCTCATATGTCTGGGCACTGCTGGGAGTGATCTGCACCCATCCCTCACATGTCTCTAGGCACTGCTGGTATTCCTCTGCACCCGCACCTCACATGTCTCTGTCCACTGCTGGGAGTCCTCTGCACCCACCCCTCACATGTGTCTGTCCACTGCTGGGAGTCCTCTGCACCCACCCCTCACATGTGTCTGTCCACTGCAGGGAGTCCTCTGCACCCACCCCTCACATGTGTCTGTCCACTGCTGGGAGTCCTCTGCACCCACCCCTCACATGTGTCTGTCCACTGCAGGGAGTCCTCTGCACCCACCCCTCACATGTCTCTGTCCACTGCTGGGAGTGATATGCACCCACCACTCATATGTCTGGGCACTGCTGGGAGTGATCTGCACCCACCTCTCACATGTCTCTGTCCACTGCTGGGAGTCCTCTGCACCCACCCCTCACATGTCTCTGTCCACTGTTGGGAGTCTTCTGCACCCATCCCTCACATGTCTCTGTCCACTGCTGGGAGTCCTCTAAACCCACCCCTCACATGTGTCTGTCCACTGCTGGGAGTCCTCTGCACCCACCCCTCACATGTCTCTGTCCACTGCTGGGAGTGATATGCACCCACCCCTCATATGTCTGTCCACTGCTGGGAGTCCTCTTCACCCACCCCTCACATGTCTCTGTCCACTGATGGGAGTGATATGCACCCACCCCTCATATGTCTGTCCCCTGCTGGGAGTCCTCTGCACCCACCCCTTACATGTCTCTGTCCACTGCTGCGAGTCCTCTGCTCCCACCCCTCACATGTGTCTGTCCCCTGCTGGGAGTCCTCTGCACCCACCCCTCACATGTCTCTGTCCACTGCTGGGAGTGATATGCACCCACCCCTCATATGGCTGGGCACTGCTGGGAGTGATCTGCACCCACCCTTCACATGTCTCTGGGCACTACTGGTGTTCCTCTGAACCCACCCCTCACATGTCTCTGTCCACTGCTGGGAGTCCTCTGCACCCACCCCTCACATGTCTCTGTCCACTGGTGGGAGTCCTTTGCACACACCCCTCACATGTCTCTGTCCACTGCTGGGAGTCCTCTGCACCCACCCCTCACATGTGTCTGTCCACTGCTGGGAGTCCTCTGCATCCACCCCTCACATGTCTCTGTCCACTGCTGGGAGTGATATGCACCCACCTCTCATATGTCTGTCCACTGCTGGGAGTCCTCTGCACCCACCCCTCACATGTCTCTGTCCACTGCTGGGAGTGATATGCACCCACCCCTCATATGTCTGTCCACTGCTGGGAGTCCTCTGCACCCACCCCTCACATGTCTCTGTCCACTGCTGGGAGTCCTCTGCACCCACCCCTCACATGTGTCTGTCCACTGCTGGGAGTCCTCTGCACCCACCCCTCACATGTCTCTGTCCACTGCTGGGAGTGATATGCACCCACCCCTCATATGTCTGGGCACTTCTGGGAGTGATCTGCACCCACCCCTCAAATGTCTCTGGGCACTGCTGGTATTCCTCTGCACCCACCCCTCACATGTCTCTGTCCACTGCTGGGAGTCCTCTGCACCCACCCCTCACATGTCTCTGTCCACTGCTGGGAGTCCTCTGCACCCACCCCTCACATGTGTCTGTCCACTGCTGGGAGTCCTCTGCACCCACCGCTCACATGTCTCTGTCCACTGCTGGGAGTGATATGCACCCACCCCTCATATGTCTGTCCACTGCTGGGAGTCCTCTTCACCCACCCCTCACATGTCTCTGTCCACTGCTGGGTGTGATATGCACACACACCTCATATGTCTGTCCACTGCTGGGAGTTCTCTGCACCCACTCCTCACATGTCTCTGTCCACTGCTGGGAGTCCTCTGCACCCACCCCTCACATGTGTCTGTCCACTGCTGGGAGTCCTCTGCACCCACCCCTCACATGTGTCTGTCCACTGCAGGGAGTCCTCTGCACCCACCCCTCACATGTCTCTGTCCACTGCTGGGAGTGATATGCACCCACCCCTCATATGTCTGGGCACTGCTGGGAGTGATCTGCTCCCACCCCTCACATGTCTCTAGGCACTGCTGGTATTCCTCTGCACCCGCACCTCACATGTCTCTGTCCACTGCTGGGAGTCCTCTGCACCCACCCCTCACATGTCTCTGTCCACTGCTGGGAGTCCTCTGCACCCACCCCTCACATGTGTCTGTCCACTGCTGGGAGTCCTCTGCACCCACCCCTCACATGTGTCTGTCCACTGCAGGGAGTCCTCTGCACCCACCCCTCACATGTGTCTGTCCACTGCTGGGAGTCCTCTGCACCCACCCCTCACATGTGTCTGTCCACTGCAGGGAGTCCTCTGCACCCACCCCTCACATGTCTCTGTCCACTGCTGGGAGTGATATGCACCCACCACTCATATGTCTGGGCACTGCTGGGAGTGATCTGCACCCACCTCTCACATGTCTCTGTCCACTGCTGGGAGTCCTCTGCACCCACCCCTCACATGTCTCTGTCCACTGTTGGGAGTCTTCTGCACCCATCCCTCACATGTCTCTGTCCACTGCTGGGAGTCCTCTAAACCCACCCCTCACATGTGTCTGTCCACTGCTGGGAGTCCTCTGCACCCACCCCTCACATGTCTCTGTCCACTGATGGGAGTGATATGCACCCACCCCTCATATGTCTGTCCACTGCTGGGAGTCCTCTTCACCCACCCCTCACATGTCTCTGTCCACTGATGGGAGTGATATGCACCCACCCCTCATATGTCTGTCCCCTGCTGGGAGTCCTCTGCACCCACCCCTCACATGTCTCTGTCCACTGCTGCGAGTCCTCTGCTCCCACCCCTCACATGTGTCTGTCCCCTGCTGGGAGTCCTCTGCACCCACCCCTCACATGTCTCTGTCCACTGCTGGGAGTGATATGCACCCACCCCTCATATGGCTGGGCACTGCTGGGAGTGATCTGCACCCACCCTTCACATGTCTCTGGGCACTGCTGGTGTTCCTTTGAACCCACCCCTCACATGTCTCTGTCCACTGCTGGGAGTCCTCTGCACCCACCCCTCACATGTCTCTGTCCACTGCTGGGAGTCCTCTGCACCCACCCCTCACATGTCTCTGTCCACTGCTGGGACTCCTCTGCACCCACCCCTCACATGTGTCTGTCCACTGCTGGGAGTCCTCTGCACCCACCCCTCACATGTGTCTGTCCACTGCAGGGAGTCCTCTGCACCCACCCCTCACATGTGTCTGTCCACTGCTGGGAGTCCTCTGCACCCACCCCTCACATGTGTCTGTCCACTGCAGGGAGTCCTCTGCACCCACCCCTCACATGTCTCTGTCCACTGCTGGGAGTGATATGCACCCACAACTCATATGTCTGGGCACTGCTGGGAGTGATCTGCACCCACCTCTCACATGTCTCTGTCCACTGCTGGGAGTCCTCTGCACCCACCCCTCACATGTCTCTGTCCACTGTTGGGAGTCTTCTGCACCCATCCCTCACATGTCTCTGTCCACTGCTGGGAGTCCTCTAAACCCACCCCTCACATGTGTCTGTCCACTGCTGGGAGTCCTCTGCA
This sequence comes from Triturus cristatus, assembly GCF_964204655.1. NCBI lineage: Eukaryota > Metazoa > Chordata > Amphibia > Caudata > Salamandridae > Triturus > Triturus cristatus. The sequence goes on along the minus strand of NC_140579.1, from coordinate 275,858,501 downwards.
CCCACCCCTCACATGTCTCTGTCCACTGCTGGGAGTGATATGCACCCACCCCTCATATGTCTGTCCACTGCTGGGAGTCCTCTTCACCCACCCCTCACATGTCTCTGTCCACTGATGGGAGTGATATGCACCCACCCCTCATATGTCTGTCCCCTGCTGGGAGTCCTCTGCACCCACCCCTCACATGTCTCTGTCCACTGCTGCGAGTCCTCTGCTCCCACCCCTCACATGTGTCTGTCCCCTGCTGGGAGTCCTCTGCACCCACCCCTCACATGTCTCTGTCCACTGCTGGGAGTGATATGCACCCACCCCTCATATGGCTGGGCACTGCTGGGAGTGATCTGCACCCACCCTTCACATGTCTCTGGGCACTGCTGGTGTTCCTTTGAACCCACCCCTCACATGTCTCTGTCCACTGCTGGGAGTCCTCTGCACCCACCCCTCACATGTCTCTGTCCACTGCTGGGAGTCCTCTGCACCCACCCCTCACATGTCTCTGTCCACTGCTGGGACTCCTCTGCACCCACCCCTCACATGTGTCTGTCCACTGCTGGGAGTCCTCTGCACCCACCGCTCACATGTCTCTGTCCACTGCTGGGAGTGATATGCACCCACCCCTCATATGTCTGGGCACTGCTGGGAGTGATCTGCACCCACCCCTCACATGTCTCTGTCCACTGCTGGGAGTCCTCTGCACCCATCCCTCACATGTCTCTGTCCACTGCTGGGAGTCCTCTGCACCCACCCCTCACATGTGTCTGTCCACTGCTGGGAGTCCTCTGCACCCACCCCTCACATGTCTCTGTCCACTGCTGGGAGTGAAATGCACCCACCCCTCATATGTCTGTCCACTGCTGGGAGTCCTCTTCACCCACCCCTCACATGTCTCTGTCCACTGATGGGAGTGATATGCACCCACCCCTCATATGTCTGTCTACTGCTGGGAGTCCTCTGCACCCACCCCTCACATGTCTCTATCCACTGCTAGGAGTCCTCTGCACCCACCCCTCACATGTGTCTGTCCACTGCTGGGAGTCCTCTGCACCCACCCCTCACATGTCTCTGTCCACTGCTGGGAGTTATATGCACCCACCCCTCATATGTCTGGGCACTGCTGGGAGTGATCTGCACCCACCCCTCATATGTCTCTGGGAACTGCTGGTATTCCTCTGCACCCAACCCCCACATGTCTCTGTCCACTGCTGGGAGTCCTCTGAACCCACCCCTCACATGTGTCTGTCCACTGCTGGGAGTCCTCTGCACCCACCCCTCACATGTCTCTGTCCACTGCTGGGAGTGATATGCACCCACCCCTCACATGTGTCTGTCCCCTGCTGGGAGTCCTCTGCACCCACCCCTCACATGTCTCTGTCCACTGCTGGGAGTGATATGCACCCACCCCTCATATGGCTGGGCACTGCTGGGAGTGATCTGCACCCACCCTTCACATGTCTCTGGGCACTGCTGGTGTTCCTTTGAACCCACCCCTCACATGTCTCTGTCCACTGCTGGGAGTCCTCTGCACCCACCCCTCACATGTCTCTGTCCACTGCTGGGAGTCCTCTGCACCCACCCCTCACATGTCTCTGTCCACTGCTGGGACTCCTCTGCACCCACCCCTCACATGTGTCTGTCCACTGCTGGGAGTCCTCTGCACCCACCCCTCACATGTGTCTGTCCACTGCAGGGAGTCCTCTGCACCCACCCCTCACATGTGTCTGTCCACTGCTGGGAGTCCTCTGCACCCACCCCTCACATGTGTCTGTCCACTGCAGGGAGTCCTCTGCACCCACCCCTCACATGTCTCTGTCCACTGCTGGGAGTGATATGCACCCACAACTCATATGTCTGGGCACTGCTGGGAGTGATCTGCACCCACCTCTCACATGTCTCTGTCCACTGCTGGGAGTCCTCTGCACCCACCCCTCACATGTCTCTGTCCACTGTTGGGAGTCTTCTGCACCCATCCCTCACATGTCTCTGTCCACTGCTGGGAGTCCTCTAAACCCACCCCTCACATGTGTCTGTCCACTGCTGGGAGTCCTCTGCACCCACCCCTCACATGTCTCTGTCCACTGCTGGGAGTGATATGCACCCACCCCTCATATGTCTGTCCACTGCTGGGAGTCCTCTTCACCCACCCCTCACATGTCTCTGTCCACTGATGGGAGTGATATGCACCCACCCCTCATATGTCTGTCCCCTGCTGGGAGTCCTCTGCACCCACCCCTCACATGTCTCTGTCCACTGCTGCGAGTCCTCTGCTCCCACCCCTCACATGTGTCTGTCCCCTGCTGGGAGTCCTCTGCACCCACCCCTCACATGTCTCTGTCCACTGCTGGGAGTGATATGCACCCACCCCTCATATGGCTGGGCACTGCTGGGAGTGATCTGCACCCACCCTTCACATGTCTCTGGGCACTGCTGGTGTTCCTTTGAACCCACCCCTCACATGTCTCTGTCCACTGCTGGGAGTCCTCTGCACCCACCCCTCACATGTCTCTGTCCACTGCTGGGAGTCCTCTGCACCCACCCCTCACATGTCTCTGTCCACTGCTGGGACTCCTCTGCACCCACCCCTCACATGTGTCTGTCCACTGCTGGGAGTCCTCTGCACCCACCGCTCACATGTCTCTGTCCACTGCTGGGAGTGATATGCACCCACCCCTCATATGTCTGGGCACTGCTGGGAGTGATCTGCACCCACCCCTCACATGTCTCTGTCCACTGCTGGGAGTCCTCTGCACCCATCCCTCACATGTCTCTGTCCACTGCTGGGAGTCCTCTGCACCCACCCCTCACATGTGTCTGTCCACTGCTGGGAGTCCTCTGCACCCACCCCTCACATGTCTCTGTCCACTGCTGGGAGTGAAATGCACCCACCCCTCATATGTCTGTCCACTGCTGGGAGTCCTCTTCACCCACCCCTCACATGTCTCTGTCCACTGATGGGAGTGATATGCACCCACCCCTCATATGTCTGTCTACTGCTGGGAGTCCTCTGCACCCACCCCTCACATGTCTCTATCCACTGCTAGGAGTCCTCTGCACCCACCCCTCACATGTGTCTGTCCACTGCTGGGAGTCCTCTGCACCCACCCCTCACATGTCTCTGTCCACTGCTGGGAGTTATATGCACCCACCCCTCATATGTCTGGGCACTGCTGGGAGTGATCTGCACCCACCCCTCATATGTCTCTGGGAACTGCTGGTATTCCTCTGCACCCAACCCCCACATGTCTCTGTCCACTGCTGGGAGTCCTCTGAACCCACCCCTCACATGTGTCTGTCCACTGCTGGGAGTCCTCTGCACCCACCCCTCACATGTCTCTGTCCACTGCTGGGAGTGATATGCACCCACCCCTCACATGTCTGTCCACTGCTGGGAGTCCTCTGCACCCACCCCTCACATGTCTCTGTCCACTGCTGGGAGTGATATGCACCCACCCCTCATATGTCTGTCCACTGCTGGGAGTCCTCTTCACCCACCCCTCACATGTCTCTGTCCACTGCTGGGAGTGATATGCACCCACCCCTCATATGTCTGTCCACTGCTGGGAGTCATCTGCACCCACCCCTCACATGTCTCTGTCCACTGTTGGGAGTCCTCTGCACCCACCCTTCACATGTGTCTGTCCACTGCTGGTAGTCCTCTGCACCCCCTCACATCTTTCTGGCCACTGCTGGGAGTGATATGCACCCACCCCTCATATGTCTGGGCAATGCTGGGAGTGATCTGCACCCACCCCTCACATGTGTCTGTCCACTGCTGGGAGTCCTCTGCACCCCCCTCACATGTCTCTGGCCACTGCTGGGAGTGATATGAACCCACCCCTCATATGTCTGTCCACTGCTGGGAGTCCTCTGCACCCACCCCTCACATGTCTCTGTCCACTGCTGGGAGTGATATGCACCCACCCCTCATATGTCTGTCCACTGCTGGGAGTCCTCTGCACCCACCCCTCACATGTCTCTGTCCACTGCTGGGAGTCCTCTGCACCCACCCCTCACATGTGTCAGTCCACTGCAGGGAGTCCTCTGCACCCACCCCTCACATGTCTCTGTCCACTGCTGGGAGTGATATGCACCCACCCCTCATATGTCTGGGCACTGCTGGGAGTGATCTGCACCCACCCCTCACATGTCTCTGGGCACTGCTGGTTTCCTCTGCACCCACCCCTCACATGTCTCTGGGCACTGCTGGTATTCCTCTGCACCCACCCCTCACATGTCTCTGTCCACTGCTGGGAGTCCTCTGCACCCACCCCTCACATGTCTCTGTCCACTGCTGGGAGTCCTCTGCAACCATCCCTCACATGTCTCTGTCCACTGCTGGGAGTCCTCTTCACCCACCCCTCACATGTGTCTGTCCACTGCTGGGAGTCCTCTGCACCCACCCCTCACATGTCTCTGTCCACTGCTGGGAGTGATATGCACCCACCCCTCATATGTCTGTCCACTGCTGGGAGTCCTCTTCACCCACCCCTCACATGTCTCTGTCCACTGATGGGAGTGATATGCACCCACCCCTCATATGTCTGTCCACTGCTAGGAGTCCTCTGCACCCACCCCTCACATGTCTCTGTCCACTGCTGCGAGTCCTCTGCACCCACCCCTCACATGTGTCTGTCCACTGCTGGGAGTCCTCTGCACCCACACCCTCACATGTCTCTGTCCACTGCTGGGAGTGACATGCACCCACCCCTCATAAGTCTGGGCACTGCTGGGAGTGATCTACACCCACCCCTCAAATGTCTCTGGGCACTGCTGGTATTCCTCTGCACCCACCCCTCACATGTCTCTGTCCACTGCTGGGAGTCCTCTGCACCCACCCCTCACATGTCTCTGTCCACTGCTGGGAGTCCTCTGCACCCATACCTCACATGTCTCTGTCCACTGCTGGGAGTCCTCTTCACCCACCCCTCACATGTGTCTGTCCACTGCTGAGAGTCCTCTGCACCCACCCCTCACATGTCTCTGTCCACTGCTGGGAGTCCTCTGCACCCACCCCTCACATGTCTCTGTCCACTGCTGGGAGTCCTCTGCACCCACCCCTCACATGTGTCTGTCCACTGCTGGGAGTCCTCTGCACCCCCCTCACATGTCTCTGGCCACTGCTGGGAGTGATATAAACCCACCCCTCATATGTCTGTCCACTGCTGGGTGTCCTCTGCACCCACCCCTCACATGTCTCTGTCTACTGCTGGGAGTGATATGCACCCACCCCTCATATGTCTGTCCACTGCTGGGAGTCCTCTGCACCCACCCCTCACATGTCTCTGTCCACTGCTGGGAGTCATCTGCACCCACCCCTCACATGTGTCAGTCCACTGCAGGGAGTCCTCTGCACCCACCCCTCACTTGTCTCTGTCCACTGCTGGGAGTGATGTGCACCCACCCCTCATATGTCTGGGCACTGCTGGGTGTTAGACCTGGCACCTTGGCGTGAGTTTCCCTTCCACTTTTTGATGGTGTGCCTCGATTGTTTTGCTGGTGTTGTCCGCTCAGGGCACTGCGCCACGGCTAATCCGTGCCGCAGTGCAAGTGCTCCCTAGGTAAAGTGTACCTGTATTTGATGTTCATGATTGGTTTATTGGATTCACTGTCAGTCCCCAGTAAAGTGCACCAGGGGTGCCAGGGCTTGTGAATGCCAATGCTGCTGGTGGGCTTGCAGCGCTGGTTGCGCCACCCACAGAAAGCGGCCTTGTAAAATGTGTTTAGGGTCTGCCACCGCAGACCCTGTGCGCGGTCTGGGACCGACGCGCTGACTGCGCAAGTGCCCCCACTTGCCAGTCCCTAAACCTTCCCTTACCTACATATTAGCCACCCCTCTGGTAGGCCCAAGGGCAGGGTGCATTGTAGGCATAAGGTAGGACATGCCCTGATGTGTGTGGCATGTCTTAGTAGTGAATTACAGCCATTTCCGTTTTTCACTATTGAAGGCTACCTGCTCTCCATAGGCCAGAATGGGCTGCTGGAGTCACTACACGCTGTGACCCCAGTGGACTCAGAGAGCATGGTAGAATGTCAAGTTTAGTATGCCTGAACTCAGAATAATAAAATACTTCTTGTAGTCAAGTTTATTTTAATATCCTGGGTTTGTAAATACTACTTTTAGAAAGTTAGTATTTACTGACCTGGCCATTTCAGTCCGCCTCTGCTGTGTGTGTGTGTTCTGCCTAGCAACAGTAAGGAGCAGGGTTGGGGAATCCCCAGAGACAGGTTGGCTGCCAGGTGGTGGGTAGAGAGATGACACCAGGATGGGTGGGAGGAGTACACCTTGACTCTTGAATAGACTTGTGCTCTGCCACCACAAAGCCGGCGCCGCCCCCTGTGGAGCGGCTGATGTCTCTGCCCTGCTGCTGAAAGGAAAGAGCAGAGTCACCATAACAAAGTGCTCCAGAACTGGACTGAGCCAGGCCCAGACCCCCTGGCGCTAAAGAACAAAAGAATCATGGTATAAAAGTAGGAGCCTGGCTCCTAAGAAATCAGAATCCTGTTTTACCACAAAGAACCTCTGCCCGACTAGAAGGAGAAGAAGACGCTGGAGGAGCTGGCCTGCTGCTTGCCTTGCTGAGAAAGGAGAGGAAGAGACTACTGAAAAGACTTTGCTACTTTGTGCTTTAAACATTCTCCAAGGGCTTGATCTGAGCTTGCCCCCTGAACTGAACCCCAGGACCAGTGGGTTCTCTGTGCTTTTGCTCGTCCTCCGATTCGAGCCGTGTGTGCATCCCGCTGGAAAGAGACTGCGCCCCTCATCGCCCCTCCTAGGGCTGTGACACTCAGGAGCTTGCCTGCCTCAACCCCGTGAGAGCCTCGCTCCGTCCGGAGCCGCTCTCTGTCCCCGGGCTAGGTTGCCTGCACCCCTGTCACCGCCTGCAACTGGAGCGCGCTGAACGCGCTATCACCCCTCCCGCCGGAAACCGTCCGACGACTGTGATCTACGCCGGGTCATCCAGCTGCACTGACCGTGCCCTGTGACCCCGCTTCGCTATCCCCGGACATCTCAGGCCGCGCCGCCCCCGCTGTGGAGACCCCCCTGCACCGCCGTGCTGAGGGTCGCTGGCCGCGCCTGCCTACCTGCCCACACCCGCTGATCGAGGACCCAAGACCACTTCTCAAGCTGAGAGTCGCACCGACCTGTGCCGACTCTCCACATCACTGAAGAGGTTCCAGTATCGGGCTCGGGGCCCGCAACGCCTTATTTCCCCGTTCACAGGAGTCGATCTCTGTAAGTACTGGAACCACAAGTGACATTTGCAAGAGACTGCAAAGTATCTATTTGAAGCTACGAACAACGAACATTTGCCTGCTTTACAACCTGGTGGCATAGCGAAAACGTTATTGGTCTTGTGATAAGTCTGCTGAGATATATATACCTATTTTTACATAAAGAAGCGTATTTTTCTACATATCCAAGTCTGGTGTCCGTTTCTGGGGGGATTGATGTATTTACTGTGTGTATGATTGTAAGTGCTTAACCAACAACGCCTGAGGAATCGCCTTGGCTGCTCACGCCACGCACCTAGAGGGTGAGCAAGGGTCATTCACAAGGGGTTATCCTGCGCCCTGACGTAGAGGAGAGGGTTCCTGCTTGACACAAGGGCAACCTTGCGCCAACCAGAGACCCCCGAGTCTAACACTGGGAGTGATCTGCACCCACCCCTCACATGTCTCTGGGCACTGCTGGTTTCCTCTGCACCAACCCCTCACATGTCTCTGGGCACTGCTGGTATTCCTCTGCACCCAGCCCTCACATGTCTCTGTCCACTGCTGGGAGTCCTCTGCACCCACCCCTCACATGTCTCTGTCCACTGCTGGGAGTCCTCTGCACCCATCCCTCACATGTGTCTGTCCACTGCTGGGAGTCCTCTGCATCCACCCCTCACATGTCTCTGTCCACTGCTGGGAGTGATATGCACCCACCCCTCATATGTCTGTCCCCTGCTGGGAGTCCAATTCACCCACCCCTCACATGTCTCTGTCCACTGATGGGAGTGATATGTACCCACCCCTCATATGTCTGTCCACTGCTGGGAGTCCTCTGCACCCACCCCTCACATGTCTCTGTCCACTGCTGCGAGTCCTCTGCACCCACCCCTCACATGTGTCTGTCCACTGCTGGGAGTCCTCTGCACTCACCCCTCACATGTCTCTGTCCACTGCTGGGAGTGATCTGCACCCACCTCTCATATGTCTGGGCACTGCTGGGAGTGAGCTACACCCACCCCTCACATGTCTCTGGGCACTGCTGGTATTCCTCTGCACCCACCCCTCACATGTCTCTGTCCACTGCTGTGAGTCCTCTGCACCCACCCCTCACATGTCTCTGTCCACTGCTGGGAGTCCTCTGCACCCATCCCTCACATGTCTCTGTCCACTGCTTGGAGTCCTCTTCACCCACCCCTCACATGTGTCTGTCCACTGCTGGGAGTCCTCTGCACCCACCCCTCACATGTCTCTGTCCACTGCTGGGAGTGATATGCACCCACCCCTCATATGTCTGTCCACTGCTGGGAGTCCTCTTCACCCACCCCTCACATGTCTCTGTCCACTGCTGGGAGTCCTCTGCACCCACCCCTCACATGTCTCTGTCCACTGCTGGGAGTGATATGCACCCACCCCTCTTATGTCTGGGCACTGCTGGGAGTGATCTGCACCCACCCCTCACATGTCTCTGGGCACTGCTGGTATTCCTCTGCACCCACCCCTCACATGTCTCTGTCCTCTGCTGGGAGTCCTCTACACCCACCCCTCACATGTCTCTGTCCACTGCTGGGAGACCTTTGCACACACCCCTCACATGTCTCTGTCCACTGCTGGGAGTCCTCTGCACCCACCCCTCACATGTGTCTGTCCACTGCTAGGAGTCCTCTGCACCCACCCCTCACATGTCTCTGTCCACTGCTGGGAGTGATATGCACCCACCTCTCATATGTCTGTCCACTACTGGGAGTCCTCTGCACCCACCCCTCACATGTCTCTGTCCACTGCTGGGAGTGATATGCACCCACCCCTCATATGTCTGTCCACTGCTGGGAGTCCTCTGCACCCAACCCTCACATGTCTCTGTCCACTGCTGGGAGTCCTCTGCACCCACCCCTCACATGTGTCTGTCCACTGCTGGGAGTCCTCTGCACCCACCCCTCACATGTCTCTGTCCACTGCTGGGAGTGATATGCACCCACCCCTCATATGTCTGGGCACTGCTGGGAGTGATCTGCACCCACCCCTCACATGTCTCTGGGCACTGCTGGTATTCCTCTGCACCCACCCCTCACATGTCTCTGTCCACTGCTGGGAGTCATCTGCACCCACCCCTCACATGTCTCTGTCCACTGCTGGGAGTCCTCTGCACCCACCCCTCACATGTGTCTGTCCACTGCTGGGAGTCCTCTGCACCCACCCCTTACATGTCTCTGGTCACTGCTGGGAGTGATATGCACCCACCCCTCATATGTGTGTCCACTGCTGGGTGTCCTCTGCACCCACCCCTCACATGTCTATGTCCACTGCTGGGAGTCCTCTGCACCCATCCCTCACATGTCTCTGTCCACTGCTGGGAGTCCTCTGCACCCACCCCTCACATGTGTCTGTCCACTGCTGGGAGTCCTCTGCACCCACCCCTCACATGTCTCTGTCCACTGATGGGAGTGATATGCACCCACCCCTCATATGTCTGTCCACTGCTGGGAGTCCTCTTCACCCACCCCTCACATGTCTCTGTCCACTGCTGGGAGTGATATGCACCCACACCTCATATGTCTGTCCACTGCTGGGAGTCCTCTGCACCCACCCCTTACATGTCTCTGTCCACTGCTGGGAGTCCTTTGCACCCACCCTTCACATGTGTCTGTCCACTGCTGGGAGTCCTCTGCACCCACCCCTCACATGTCTCTGTAAACTGCTGGGAGTGATATGCACCCACACCTCATATGTCTGGGCGCTGCTGGGAGTGATCTGCACCCACCCCTCACATGTCTCTGTCCACTGCTGGGAGTCCTCTGCACCCACCCCTCACATGTCTATGTCCACTGCTGGGAGTCCTCTGCACCCATCCCTCACATGTCTCTGTCAACTGCTGGGAGTCCTCTGCACCCACCCCTCACATGTCTCTGTCTACTGCTGGGAGTGATATGCACCCACCCCTCATATGTTTCTATCCACTGCTGGGAGTGATATGCACCCACCCCTCATATGTCTGTCCACTGCTGGGAGTCCTCTGCACCCATCTCTTACATGTCTCTGTCCACTGCTGGGAGTCCTCTGCACCCACCCCTCACATGTGTCTGTCCACTGCTGGGAGTCCTCTGCACCCACCCCTCACATGTCTCTGTAAACTGCTGGGAGTGATATGCACCCACCCCTCATATGTCTGGGCACTGCTGGGAGTGATCTGCACCCACCCCTCACATGTCTCTGGGCACTGCTGGTATTCCTCTGCACCCACCCCTCACATGTCTCTGTCCACTGCTGGGAGTCCTCTGCACCCACCCCTCACATGTCTCTGTCCACTGCTGGGAGTTCTCTGCACCCACCCCTCACATGTGTCTGTCCACTGCTGGGAGTACTCTGCACCCCCCCTCACATGTCGCCACTGCTGGGAGTGATATGAACCCACCCCTCATATGTCTGTCCACTGCTGGGAGTCCTCTGCACCCACCCCTCACATGTCTCTGTCCACTGCTGGGAGTCCTCTGCACCCACCCCTCACATGTGTCTGTCCACTGCAGGGAGTCCTCTGCACACACCCCTCACATGTCTCTGTCCACTGCTGGGAGTGATATGCACCCACCCCTCATATGTCTGGGCACTGCTGGGAGTGATCTGCACCCACCCCTCACATGTCTCTGGGCACTGCTGGTATTCCTCTGCACCCACCCCTCACATGTCTCTGGGCACTGCTGGTATTCCTCTGCACCCACCCCTCACATGTCTCTGTCCACTGCTGGGAGTCCTCTGCACCCACCCCTCACATGTCTCTGTCCACTGCTGGGAGTCCTCTGCACCCATCCCTCACATGTCTCTGTCCACTGCTGGGAGTCCTCTGCACCCACCCCTCACATGTGTCTGCCCACTGCTGGGAGTGCTCTGCACCCACCCCTCACATGTGTCTGCCCACTGCTGGGAGTCCTCTGCACCCACCCCTCACATGTCTCTGTCCACTGCTGGGAGTGATATGCACCCACCCCTCATATGTCTGTCCACTGCTGGGAGTCCTCTGCACCCACCCCTCACATGTCTCTGTCCACTGCTGGGAGTCCTCTGCACCCACCCCTCACATGTGTCTGTCCACTGCAGGAAGTCCTCTGCACCCACCCCTCACATGTCTCTGTCCACTGCTGGGAGTGATATGCACCCACCCCTCCTATGTCTGGGCACTGCTGGGAGTGATCTGCACCCACCCCTCACATGTCTCTGTCCACTGCTGGGAGTCCTCTGCACCCACCCCTCACATGTCTCTGTCCACTGCTGGGAGTCCTCTTCACCCACCCCTCACATGTGTCTGTCCACTGCTGGGAGTCCTCTGCACCCACCCCTCACATGTCTCTGTCCACTGCTGGGAGTGATATGCACCCACCCCTCATATGTCTGTCCGCTGCTGGGAGTCCTCTTCACCCACCCCTCACATGTCTCTGTCCACTGATGGGAGTGATATGCACCCACCCCTCATATGTCTGTCCACTGCTGGGAGTCCTCTGCACCCACCCCTCACATGTCTCTGTCCACTGCTGCAAGTCCTCTGCACCCACACCTCACATGTGTCTGTCCACTGCTGGGAGTCCTCTGCACCCACCCCTCACATGTCTCTGTCCACTTCTGGGAGTGATATGCACCCACCCCTCATATGTCTGGGCACTGCTGGGAGTGATCTGCACCCACCCCTCACATGTCTCTGGGCACTGCTGGTATTCCTCTGCACCCACCCCTCACATGTCTCTGTTCACTGCTGGGAGTCCTCTGCACCCACCCCTCACATGTCTCTGTCCACTGCTGGGAGTCCTTTGCACACACCCCTCACATGTCTCTGTCCACTGCTGGGAGTCCTCTGCACCCACCCCTCACATGTCTCTGTCCACTGCTGGGAGTTATATGCACCCACCTCTCATATGTCTGTCCACTGCTGGGAGTCCTCTGCACCCACCCCTCACATGTCTCTGTCCACTGCTGGGAGTGATATGCACCCACCCCTTGTTAGAAATGGGGGTCTCTAGTTGGCAATGGCTGGCCACTGTCCAAGTAGGGACCCTTCTTCCTAAGTCAGAGTAAGCAGCCTACACCCTTTGACAACCCCTGCTCAACCCTGTGGTAACGTAGCACGAGCAGCTAGGCTTATCTCAGAGGCAGTGTGTGAAGCATTTATGACCATACACAGTAATATAATGAGGAACACTACAAATGGACACCACTCAAGTAGTTATGAAAAATAGGTATTTTTATATAGACTTAATCACAAGACCAATAACAGTAAAAATCCACAATACTATAAAAATATCATTACTTTAGAAATGCTGCAAGGAAAAATAGTTCAGGATGCACAAAATGATGTTTAGTTCAAGGCAGGGGTCTCTGCGACCCTTTTACTCACAAAGTATCTGGTTCCTGGAGCAAAGCAACAAAAATGTCGCTAAGGAGCTGTAGCGAGAAATTTCCTCACGCTAACCAGCGATGCGTTGAATCCTTACCGCGAGGGAGGATGATGCGCTGGGTTGCGGGCAGGATAAAGCGACAAACTTCCTCACGCTAAGCCGGTGATGCGATGAAATCCTTGCCGCGAAGGGAGGATGATGCACCGAGCCTGTTGCGTGTGCGATCTTGATGCGTTGACAAAGATGGCGCTCCGCGAGGGAGCGACGATCCGGATTCGATGCGGGGAAAATGGCGAACGCTCGGCGTCCGCGCTGCGATGATCCTGTTGCGATGATTTCAGATAGCGGGCGTTTTCAGGCCTGCTGTCAGGTGCTGCGACGATCTTCGGATAGCGGGCGTTTTCAGGCCCGCAGACAGGTGCTGCGACGATCTTCGGGGTTAGCGAGCGCTCGGCGACAGCGGAGCGGCGATTTTTCTCACGCTCACCAGCTGCAGCGGCTCGCTAACGGAGGTTAGCGACGATTTTCAGTGCTCTCTTCTCAACAGTAGAAATAGAGGTCCTGGAACACACAGGAGCCTCACCTGCAGATAGTAATCCTCGCTGGGAGGAAACAGGAGGCTGATGGTGGAGTCTGATGTGCCTGAGACTCCAGCAGGAGGCTCGCTCTCTCCTAGCCCTTGGGTAGTTGCTGTAGCAAAAGAAATAAAACTCCAATCAAAGTTCCTTTCCTCTTCTTGAAGTCCAGTAGTAACAGCTGCAGGCCAGTCCCAGGAACAGCACACAAGCACAAGGACAGTCCTTCTCCTGCAGATTCTTGTAGCCACACGGACAGAGGTTCTTCTTGTTATCCAGGAGCAATACAAATTGTAGGGGTTTGTGCACAAATATTTATACCCCCAAAGTCTTTGTTCTTAGGGGTCCCAAGCCTCTGAACCCAGCCAGAACCAGTTTTGCCCAGCCCTGGAGCACTTTGTTGATCAGGCTGCATCCTTCCTTTCAGAAAGAGGGGGTCTGCCTCAGACGCACAGTGGGAGGTGGAGCCAGCTTTCACCTTGCCAGGCACAGCCCTATTCAAGTGCAGGAGCTACCCCTCCCCTCACACCTAGGCAGGTCGCTCTATTCAACCCAGGTCTGACTCAGCCTGCCCTGTCCCTCCAAAACCAGACAGCCAATACACATAATAGCAGAGCAACTGGAAGGCTTAGGCAAGAAAGTACCTATACTCTAAAAGTGGTAGTTTCAAACACACAATATAAAAATAACCTTCACTAAAAGATGTATTTTAATATTCTGAGCTCAGGCATACTAGATTCGTTTTTCTACCATGTTCTGTGGGTCAGTTAGGTCTATAGGATGTAATAGCCCAGACCTCCCATTCTGGCCTATGGAGAACAGGTAGCCTTACAGTAGTGAAAAACGAAATTGGGTGTAATTCACTACTAGGACATGCTACATACAACAGGGCATGTCCTACCTTACACATACAATGCACCCTATCATAAGGGGGGCTTACATGATGCCAAGGGAAGGTTTAGGGGCTGGGAAGCGGGTGCACTTCACAGCCATGATGGCAGTTCTGGACTGCACGCAGACACTGCAGTGGTAGGTCTGAGACACACTTTACAAGCTGCTTCTGTGGGTGGCACAAACCAGTGCTGCAGGCCCACAAGCAGCATTCGGTTTACCAGCTCTGGGCACACACCGGCCATGCTACTAGGGACTAACAGGTAAACTGAATAAGCCAATCATGGATGTACCAATTCATATGTCATCTTTACAAAGGGAGCATTCGCGCTGTGGCACTGAATGGCAGCGGCACAGCGCCCAGAGCATCTATAACCAGCAAAAACAGAGGAGACACAGCGAAAAAAGGAAGGGAGACTCACGCCAATGGTGCCAGGTCTAACACGCGTCCCCTCCAGCTGAAATGTGGGGAGAACTACCCATCCCCTTGGAAGTTCTCTTCACTAAGGCGGAAAAATCTGGACAGACCATCAGCATTGGCGTGTTCTGTACCAGGGCGATGTTCCACTGTAAAGTCCATACCCTGTAGGGAAATGGACCACCTTAACAACTTGGGATTCTCACCCCTCATCTGCATCAACCATCTGAGGGGCCTGTGGTCTGTCTGAACCCGGAAGTGAGTCCCAAAAAGGTATGGTCTCAGCTTCTTCAGTGCCCAGACCACAGCAAATGCCTCACGCTCAATTGCACTCCACTTCTGTTCCCGTGGAAGTAACCTCCTACTGATGAAGGCTACGGGTTGGTCTAGTCCCTCCTCATTCATCTGTGACAGGACAGCCCCCACCCCATGCTCTGAAGCGTCTGTCTGGACAATAAATTCCTTAGCAAAGTTGGGCGCCAGGAGCACGGGCGCTGTACACATGGCAGTTTTGAGGGCATCAAAAGCTTTCTGACAGGTGTCAGTCCAGTTCACAATCTTGGGCTGCTTCTTGGAAGTCAGCTCAGTCAAGGGGGCAACGATGCTGCCATACCCCTTGACAAACCTCCTGTAATAACCCGTGAGTCCTAAGAAGGCCCTCACCTGGGTCTGGGTCCTTGGGGGCTCCCACGCCAGGATGGTTTCAATCTTGGGCTGTAGAGGTGCCACCTGGCCACTCCCTACCTGGTGTCCTAAGTACACCACCGAACCCTGCCCAATCTGGCACTTACTGGCCTTGATTGTGAGGCCTGCTCTGCGCAGCGCCATCAACACTTCCCAGAGGTGGTGTAAGTGGTGCTCCCACGAGGAACTGAATACTGCAATGTCATCCAGGTAGGCGGCACTGAAATCCTCCAGCCCAGCCAACACCTGATTGACCAACCTCTGGAAGGTGGCAGGGGCATTCTTCATTCCAAAGGGCATCACACGGAACTGGTAGTGCCCATCTGGGGTGGAGAATGCTGACCTCTCCTTTGCCCCATCAGTTAAGGCGATCTGCCAGTACCCAGACGTTAGATCAAACGTGCTGAGGTACCGGGCAGCCCCTAACCGATCTATGAGCTCATCAGCTCTGGGGATGGGGTGCGCGTCGGTCCTCGTGACCGAATTGAGACCTCGATAGTCCACACAGAACCTAAGTTCTGGAGTGTCACCAGGCGCTGCAGCTTTTGGTACCAAGACCACGGGGCTGGACCAGGGGCTGCTAGAGGACTCAATCACCCCTAGAGCAAACATTTTGGAGACCTCCTCCTTGATGTAGGCCCTTACCCGGTCAGTAACTCGGTAAGCCTTGTGCTTGACAGGAGGACTGTCCCCGGTGTCCACCTCATGGACGCACCAGTCAGTGACACCAGGCACCAGGGAAAATAAATCAGGGAATTGCCCCAACAGCTGGCGGCAATCTAACTGTTGCTCAGGGGTCAGTGTGGTGGAGAGGACCACACCCTCCACTGACCCATCCTTTTCTCCTGCACACAGGAGGTCAGGAAGAGGCTCACTTTCCTCCTCCATCCCTGCATCTGTGGCAAGGAGCATTCCCACTTCAGACCTCTCAAAGTGGGGCTTCAGGCGATTCACATGCAGGACCCGCAGGGGGTTCCTGGGAGATTTAAAGTCCACCAAATAGGTAACTTGACTTTTGCGCTCCACCACCTCAAAGGGACCGGTCCACTTATCTTGGAGCGCACAAGGCTCCACTGGGGCCAGTACCCAAACCTTCTGACCAGGTTGAAATTCGACCAGAGTGGCATTCTGGTCGTGCCAACGTTTCATCTCCTCCTGGCTGGCTTCCAGATTTGCCTCAGCAATTTTTCTGAAACGCCGAGTTTGGTTCCTGAAGGCCAGGATGTAGCTAAATACATCCTGGGGAGGTTTCCTGGGAGATTGCTCCCAGCCTTCCTTGACTAAACTCAGAGGTCCTCTTACCGGATGGCCATAGAGCAGTTCAAAGGGACTGAACCCTAAGGACTTCTGTGGCACTTCACGGTATGCAAACAACAGGCATGGCAAGAGGACGTCCCACTTACGCCTCAGGGGCTCTTCTAGGCCCATGATCATGGCCTTCAAGGTCCGGTTGAATCTCTCAACCAGACCGTTACCCTGGGGGTGGTAAGGAGTGGTGAACTTGTAAGTCACCCCACACTCCTTCCACAGGGACTTCATATACTGGGAGATGAAGTTGGTCCCCCTGTCGCTCACCACCTCTCTGGGGAACCCCACACGGGAGAAGATCCCCATCAGTGCACGTCCCACCACGGGGGCCGTCACTGTCCTGAGCGGGATGGCTTCAGGGTACCGGGTGGCATGGTCCACCAAGACCAGGATGTACCTGTTGCCCATGGCTGTCTTGGGGTCCAGAGGCCCCACAATGTCGATGCCCACTCGCTCGAATGGGGTGCTAACAACTGGGAAGGGTTGGAGTGGGGCTTTGATCTTCCCCCCACTCTTCCCACTTGCCTGGCAAGTCTCACAGGTCCTACAATACGTATCTGAACTCTTGCGCATCTGGGGCCAATAAAAGTGGGTGACCAGCCTTTCAAAGGTCTTAGTCTGCCCCAGATGTCCTGCCAATGGGATGTCATGAGCCAACCCCAGTAGGAAGGTTCTGAAGCACTCGGGTACCACCAGCACACGGGCTGACCCCGGTTCAGCAACCTTAGGCTCGCTATACAGGAGACTGTTCTCCCAATAAATCAGATGTGAACCGGACACATCACCTGCTGCCTGGGCTGCAGCCTGTTGCCGCATACCCTCAAGAGAGGGGCAAGTTCTCTGCTGTTCACAAAACTCCTCCCTGGTGGGCCCCCCTTCCTGCTGCCACTGGGTCAGCTCAGGCAGGTCCCCCAGGTCGGTACTCTGCTCCCCGGTAGGCTCCAGGGCATCCCCCTCAGGGTCTGCTGCCTCCTGGGCCGTGGGAACCAAGGGGGCCGGTTTCCCGCGCCCCCTGCCCCCTCCCTCTAAGGCAGGGACCTGGGCCATATTCTCAGGCTCCAGGTCTTTCTCAATACTCTCTTTGGCTGCCATGGACCGAGTGGTAGCACATGCCCACTCAGGCAGTCCCAACATTTGCAAGTGAGCTCTCTTCTCCACCGTAGCCCACGGGGAGTTCTCCAAATCATTGCCCAACAGACAGTCCACAGGCATGGCGGGCCTCACAGCCACCTGAAGAGTTCCTGAGACCCCCCCCCCCCCACTCAAAGGGAACCTGAGCCACCTCACAGTGGCTCTCTGTGTTGTCTGCAGACACTACTGGGTAGAATGCATGGGGCACAACCTGCTCTTTGGACACCAACCGGGAGCTGACAGCAGTTACACTGGCTCCTGTGTCCCTTAGAGCCTCCACTCTATGGCCATTGATGGTTACCCACTGCCTGTATTTTTTAGTGTTATCAGGCAGTGCAGGCTTAGGAACCATTTCAAAGTCTCCTAGTGAGACAAGGGTCAATTCTACGGGGTCCCACCCACCTTGGGCACCCATCTCCTCCTCCCCCAGGGCTACACTAGCAAGCTGGCGGGGCGGTGCACGGGGTGGTGCAGGAGTATCCCTTTGGGGACACTGGGGGTCAAAGTATCTGTGGCCCACCTGGCCACACTTAAAACAAGTAGGGGCCTCCTTGGAACAGGATTACCTGTTGGAGGCACTGGCTTCTTATCTGGGGGAGGCTGGGATACCACTGCCTGGTTCCCTTGGTAATTATCTTGGGGCCCTCGGTGGAACTCCCTTGGTTTACCCCTGTCCCCCCCCACCTCTCTGCTGGGGACCCTGCCCACCTTTGGCGAAGTCTCCCACTGGACCCTTGCGAACCCGGGTGCTCACCCAGCGGTCCGCCTCCTCAGCAAGCTTCCTAGGGTTAGTCAGCTTGCAATCTATCAGATGCTGGCGTAGCTCAGGAAAACAGTTACTAGAAAAATGCTCCCATGCAATCAAGTCATACAGTTGCTCAAAAGTTTCTACTTTGCTGCCTTTTACCCAGCGCTCCATTGCTCTGCCAAAAAAAGACACATATTCAACCCATGTGGTACCCTCTATCTTCTTGCAGGTTCTAAATCTCTGCCTGTTCATTTCAGGGGTTAAACCATAGCGGGTAATCAAAGCTTCCTTCATGTGGGCGTAAATCATCCTACTTTCTGAGGGTAGGTCCAACAAGGTATCCCTCCCCTCACTCACAAACCGTCCCCACAACCCCGCTCCCCATTCCTTCTCAGGGACCCGGTGGGACACCATGGCTAATTCATAAGCGACAAACCATTGCCCAATATCCTCACTTTTATGAAAATCCTTAATAACCTCTTTAGGTATATACACTCTACTCTCAGTATGCACTACTGGTATGCTGCCACCAGAGGGGGAGATCTCAATACCCTTGGCCTTAATCTCCAACTCCCTCAAAATTCTCTCATGTTCAAATTTCATCTTCATTATCTCAACTTCTAACTTCTTATTCTCTAGGTCTCTCTGACCATCCAATTTGAGCTTAGCCATCTCCATATTATGCCGCCTATCTCTCTCCCTGTCCTCCATCTCTTCTGGAGACAGACCCCTTGAGGACACGCTAGTGCCCGGGCTGGAAACTGCTTTATCCCCTACCAAATCTACAATTTCTTCCTGCTGCTCTCCTGCACTCTCTCCCCCCTCCACAGGCCCTTCCTGATTCCTAGGGGCATCCCTGGCTTCTAACCAGGCCTTCAGCGCCTTGTAATACTCTTCCCTCTTAATGAGACCTGTGATAGGGACCGTGAAGCGTTTGCAAAAACATTTGAGCTGCTTGGCATTGTAGGTGTCTAATTTCTCTTCTTCCCAGGAGAGATCCTCAGAGGCATTGGATCTGGGCTTGCCCATTGTGGCAATAACTGGCAATAACGATCAAAAATAGAATCAAAAAATCTCAACAACGTACGTGGTTATGTTATGGTCTGCACTCACTAGTAGTGTACACTATAATTACTGTATGCAATCATAAATGCAAGTCCAGATCCTCACCGCTGACCACCAATGTTAGAAATGGGGGTCTCTAGTTGGCAATGGCTGGCCACTGTCCAAGTAGGGACCCTTCTTCCTAAGTCAGAGTAAGCAGCCTACACCCTTTGACAACCCCTGCTCAACCCTGTGGTAACGTAGCACGAGCAGCTAGGCTTATCTCAGAGGCAGTGTGTGAAGCATTTATGACCATACACAGTAATATAATGAGGAACACTACAAATGGACACCACTCAAGTAGTTATGAAAAATAGGTATTTTTATATAGACTTAATCACAAGACCAATAACAGTAAAAATCCACAATACTATAAAAATATAATTACTTTAGAAATGCTGCAAGGAAAAATAGTTCAGGATGCACAAAATTATGTTTAGTTCAAGGCAGGGGTCTCTGCGACCCTTTTACTCACAAAGTATCTGGTTCCTGGAGCAAAGCAACAAAAATGTCGCTAAGGAGCTGTAGCGAGAAATTTCCTCACGCTAACCAGCGATGCGTTGAATCCTTACCGCGAGGGAGGATGATGCGCTGGGTTGTGGGACGACAAAGCGACAAACTTCCTCACGCTAAGCCGGTGATGCGATGAAATCCTTCCCGCGAAGGGAGGATGATGCACCGAGCCTGTTGCGTGTGCGATCTTGCTGCGTTGACAAAGATGGCGCTCCGCGAGGGAGCGACGATCCGGATTCGATGCGGGGAAAATGGCGAACGCTCGGCGTCCGCGCTGCGATGATCCTGTTGCGATGATTTCAGATAGCAGGCGTTTTCAGGCCCGCTGACAGGTGCTGCGACGATCTTCGGATAGCGGGCGTTTTCAGGCCCGCAGACAGGTGCTGCGACGATCTTCGGGGTTAGCGAGCGCTCGGCGACAGCGGAGCGGCGATTTTTCTCACGCTCACCAGCTGCAGCGGCTCGCTAACGGAGGTTAGCGGCAATTTTCAGCGCTCTCTTCTCAACAGTAGAAATAGAGGTCCTGGAACACACAGGAGCCTCACCTGCAGATAGTAATCCTCGCTGGGAGGAAACAGGAGACTGATGGTGGAGTCTGATGTGCCTGAGACTCCAGCAGGAGGCTAGCTCTCTCCTAGCCCTTGGGTAGTTGCTGTAGCAAAAGAAATAAAAGTCCAATCAAAGTTCCTTTCCTCTTCTTGAAGTCCAGTAGTAACAGCTGCAGGCCAGTCCCAGGAACAGCACACAAGCACAAGGACAGTCCTTCTCCTGCAGATTCTTGTAGCCACACGGACAGAGGTTCTTCTTGTTATCCAGGAGCAATACAAATTGTAGGGGTTTATGCACAAATATTTATACCCCCAAAGTCTTTGTTCTTAGGGGTCCCAAGCCTCTGAACCCAGCCAGAACCAGTTTTGCCCAGCCCTGGAGCACTTTGTTGATCAGGCTGCATCCTTCCTTTCAGAAAGAGGGGGTCTGCCTCAGACGCACAGTGGGAGGTGGAGCCAGCTTTCACCTTGCCAGGCACAGCCCTATTCAAGTGCAGGAGCTACCCCTCCCCTCACACCTAGGCAGGTCGCTCTATTCAACCCAGGTCTGACTCAGCCTGCCCTGTCCCTCCAAAACCAGACAGCCAATACACATAATAGCAGAGCAACTGGAAGGCTTAGGCAAGAAAGTACCTGTTAGAAAGGGTAGACGGACCGGGAGGGTCGGCCGGGGTCAGGAGGAGAGGTCTCCAGGGAGAGCCGTCTCCAGCGATCGTACAGACAAGTAACTTCCCCCCCACAGACAGATACCACACACGGATAAGGTTCAGGGTTCTTTATAAGCACTTCTTAGGGTACGGTTGAATGGTACAAGGAGGTCTGGACTCAGGGGTCCCCTCGATTCAAGTCTCTCAAAGCAGGGTAAGGGGTAGCGGGACAGTCTGTCTACCAGTCAGGTAGTTTGGATGAGATGATGATTAGCTCACAATCCTCGAGCTTAGTTGGTACGGGCCGCGGCAGCGCCAGCAGGTCCCGGTGGAGATGGTCGGTACACGGTCCGCGGCAGCGCCAGCAGGTCCCAGTGGAGATGGTCGAGGTACGGTCCGCGGCAGCGCCAGCAGGTCCCAGTGGAGATGGTCGAGGTACGGTCCGCGGCAGCGCCAGCAGGTCCCGGTGAGGATGGTCGTTACAACGGGCCGCGGCAGCGCCAGCAGGTCCCGACGAGGATGGATGTTGTAGAAGGCCGCGGCAGCGCCAGCAGGCAGGACGATGGTTCACAAGAGCGGCTACGGCAGCGCCAGTAGTCCGTCAAGGCTGAGTTCTCTCGGTGTCTCTCGACTCCAGGATACAACTGCCTTCCTGCTCCGGAGTTGCCCCAGTTATAGGGCAGCCGCCCTTTGATGTCCGGACCCTCGCACTTGGAGGTCGGAGGGCCCGGGATGAAGGTGTCCAGACACCCAGCAGGGGGTGGAGCCAGCGCCTGGGGGAGCTGGAGGCGATCGGCACCTGGCGGGGGAAGAGCTCTTGACACTTCGTCCTCCCATTGACCTGCCAAGTGGTCCGCTCACCTCCCGGGTGGATGGTGGTGCCGGGATGTCGGGGCCGGCCAGGCCCGGGGTTAGGGTCGGGGCTTGGCCACGCGGCCTCGTGGTGCAGGGCCCAAGATGGCGGCTTGAACCGGCCGGGGGAGCCGGTGGGGCTGGGCCCCGTGATGAGTAGAGGTCCGAGGGCAGAAGATCCGTCGTGAGACGGGGTACAGGTGCTTTTCGTGGGTTATGCCTGGTGGGCCGGAGCTCGGGCCCTGTCGTGCGGGGAGGGAGCAAGCCCTTCGTGTGGCCTGTCCAACATGCGTCCCCCCCAGCTGAAGGCGGGGAGAGTCACCCATCTCCTTGGGGACTCTCTTCGTCGAGGCGGAAAAAGCGGGACAGGCCATCCGCGTTGGCGTGGTCTTGGCCTGGTCGGTGCTCCACAGTGAAGTCCATTCCCTGCAGGGAAATGGACCAGCGCAAGAGTTTTGGGTTCTCCCCCCGCATCTGCATCAGCCACTGCAGGGGTCGATGGTCGGTTTGTACCCGGAAATGGGTACCGAAGAGATAGGGCCGGAGCTTTTTGAGGGCCCACACCACTGCGAAGGCCTCCCTCTCGATGGTGCTCCAGCGCTGTTCTCGGGCCAGGAGACGTCGACTGATGAAGGCCACCGGCTGGTCATGACCTTCGGGGTTTAACTGAGAAAGAACGCCTCCGATGCCGTGGTCGGAGGCGTCGGTCTGTACCACGAATTCCCGACTGTAATCGGGGGCCTGGAGCACAGGGGCGGTGCACAGGGCGGCCTTCAGCTTCTCGAAGGCCGCTTGACAATCGGGGGTCCAGTTAATCCGCTTTGGTTGGTTCTTGGACGTGAGACCCGTGAGGGGCCCCACGATGCTGCCGTAGTCCTTCACGAACCGCCGGTAGTAGCCGGTGAGCCCCAAGAAGGCTCGGACCTCGGTCTGGGTGACGGGGGGCTGCCAGGACTGGATGGCAGCAATCTTAAGTTGTAGCGGGGCCACCAGCCCGCTTCCCACTTGGTGCCCAAGGTAGGTCACAGACCCTTGGCCAATTTGGCACTTGCCGGCCTTAATTGTGAGGCCGGCCCGCTAGAGGGCCTGTAGGACCTCTTGGAGGTGACGGAGGTGGTCGGGCCAGTGGCGGCTGTATACAGCGATATCGTCCAGGTAGGCAGCGCTGAACTCTTCGAGCCCCGCCAAGACCTGGTTCACGAGGCGTTGAAACGTGGCGGGGGCATTCTTCATGCCGAAGGGCATGACCTTGAATTGGTAGTGGCCATCGGGGGTAGAGAAGGCTGACCGTTCCTGAGCCCTGGGTGTGAGGCCGATCTGCCAGTAGCCCGCTGTTAGGTCGAAGATACTGAGGTAGCGGGC
The DNA here is from genome assembly GCF_964204655.1 of Triturus cristatus. Lineage (NCBI taxonomy): Eukaryota > Metazoa > Chordata > Amphibia > Caudata > Salamandridae > Triturus > Triturus cristatus. The sequence goes on along the minus strand of NC_140579.1, from coordinate 275,835,130 downwards.
GGCCCCCAGCCGGTCGATCAGCTCGTCTGCTCGGGGGATCGGATGAGCGTCGGTCCGGGTGACAGCGTTCAAGCCCCGGTAGTCGACGCAGAATCTCAGTTCAGGTGCGGTGCCGGGGGCAGCGGCTTTGGGGACCAATACAACCGGACTGGCCCAGGGACTGTCCGAGGGCTCGATGACCCCGATTGTGAGCATCTTGGCCACCTCCTCCTGTATGCAGGCCCGTACCCGATCTGGTACGCGGTAGGCCCGGTGTCGGACAGGGGGACTGTCCCCGGTGTCCACGTCGTGCAAACACCAAGGGGTGACCCCGGGGGTGAGGGAGAACAGGGTAGCAAACTGCAGCAGGAGGTTCCGGCAGCCCTGGCGTTGCTCCGAAGTGAGGGTGTCAGAGAGCCGGACCCCGTCCACGGAGCCGTCATTCTCCTGAGTCTTCAGAAGATCCGGGAGGGGCTCGGAGTCCTCCTCTGCCCCACTGTCCGTAGCCATCAGGAGGCTGAGTTCTGAGCGCACAAAGTGTGGTTTGAGTCGGTTGGTGTGGAGGACCCGAAGGGGGTTCCGGGAGGTCCCCAGGTCGATGAGGTAAGTGACGGGGCTTTTGCGCTCGACCACTTTGAAGGGCCCCGTCCACTTATCTTGCAAGGCACATGGTTCGGTGGGGGACATCACCCATACTTGTTGTCCAGGCTCGAACTCAACGGAGGAGGCATTGTGATCATACCACTTCTTCATGTCCTCCTGGCTGGCCTCGAGGTTCGCCTTGGCCATCTCTCTGAAGCGCCGGGTCTGGTTGCGTAGGGCCAGGAGGTATTTGAAGACGTCTGGAGGGGTCTTTAGGGGGGCCATCTCCCAACCTTCTTTTACTAGGCTGAGGGGCCCTCGCACAGGGTGCCCGTACAGGAGTTCGAAAGGGCTAAAACCGAGGGACTTCTGGGGAACTTCTCGGTAAGCGAAGAGGAGGCACGGGAGTAGTACATCCCACTGGCGACGGAGGGGCTCTTCCAATCCCCCAATCATCCCCTTGAGGGTGCGGTTAAAACGCTCCACTAGTCCGTTCCCTTGGGGGTGATAGGGGGTCGTGAATCTGTAGGCGACCCCGCATTGTTGCCAGAGGGACTTCATGTATTTGGATATAAAGTTCGTGCCTCGGTCGCTGACGACTTCTCGGGGGAAGCCTACCCGGGAGAAGATCCCCATTAGGGCCCGGCCAACCACCGGAGCTGTCACGGTCCGTAGGGGCACCGCCTCGGGGTAGCGGGTGGCATGGTCCACCAGTACTAAGATGAACCTGTGTCCTTGTGCCGTGCGGGGGTCCAGAGGCCCCACGATGTCTATCCCCACCCTTTCGAACGGGGTGGTGACCACAGGGAAGGGTTGCAGAGGGGCTTTCAGCTTCCGACCACTCTTCCCGCTGGCTTGGCATGTGGGGCAAGATCGGCAGTGGTTCAGGACGTCGTTCCTCATTTTCGGCCAGAAAAAGTGGGTCACTAGGCGGCTGTACGTTTTATCCTGGCCCAGGTGTCCAGCCAGGGGGACATCGTGGGCCAGGTTGAGCAGAAAGTCTCTGAAGCGGAGAGGTACCACCAGTACTCGACCGGCCCCCAGCTCGGCGATTCTTTGCTCGCTGTATAGCAGGTCGTTATCCCAGTAGACCCAGTGAGTTCCGGTGGAGTCCCCTGTGTTCTGGGCGCTGGCTTGTTGGCGGAGTCCCTCGAGGGAGGGACAGGTCTTTTGTTCCTGGCGGAACTGTTCTTGGGTGGGCCCCCCTTCTTGACGCCACTGAGCCAGGTCAGGAAGGTCCTGGGGTTGCGCGTCCCCTTCGGTCGTCGAGTCTGGGAGGCTGGCCTCGTCGTTGTCTTCTACTGGGGCGACTGGGGGCGGGGGTGCTGGCCATTCTGGTTCTTCTGATCGAGGGACGGCACGGGCGGCCATGGACCGGGTGGTTATGCAGGCCCAGTCCGGGAGGCCCAGCATCCCCAGGTGCTCTCTTCTCTCAACGGTGGCCCACGGGGAACTCTCGAGGTCATTCCCCAGGAGGCAGTCCACGGGGGCATCGTCCCGGACCGTCACCTTCAACAGGCCGGAGACCCCTCCCCATTCGAATGGGATGCAGGCCATTTGACACATACTTTCAGAGTTGTCTGCCGAGCGGACGGGGCAGAGAATGTTCGGCAGGATCTGCTCGGGCTTCACCAGGTGACAGCGGACGGCCGTCACACTGGCGCCTGTGTCACGCAAGGCCTCGGCTCGTTGTCCATTAATGGTCACCCACTGACCGTATTTCCTGGTGTTAGCGGGTAGGGGAGCCCGCGGGACCATGTCTCTTCCCCCTAAGCACGCCAGGACCATGGCGGCCGGTTCCCACTCTTGCTGGGCCGGCTCATACTCCTCTGGTTCCTCCAATGATCGCTCTTCCCCCAGGGCGGCGGCAGCTACCTGGCGGGGCTTGGGGGTTTGGTTCTGCGGGCAGCTCGGGTCATTGGCGTAGTGGCCGTCTCGCTGGCATCGGTGGCACGTGACGTTGGCTCGGACCCCAGGACGCCACGGGGGGTTGCCCCGACCGGCCGGAGCCGGGGTGCTGGCCACGGGTGTTGCGGGCAAGGCGTCTCTCCCTCGCCCCTGGCCCCCTCCTCCTCCCCGAGGACGGTGCTGGCCTTGGTTGTTTCTGTTCTGTTCGTGTGGCCCCCTCCGGCCCACTCGGGTGCTTTCCCATCGGTCAGCTTCGGCGGCGAGCTGCCGGGGGTCAGTTAGCTTACTGTCGAGGAGGTGCTGCCTGAGCTCGACGAAGCAGTTGTTTGACAGGTGCTCCCATACCATCAGGTTAAAGAGTTGTTCGTAGGTGGTGACCTGGCTCCCCTTTATCCAACCCTCGAAGGCACGGCTGAAATAGTTCACGTATTCTACCCAAGTTGTACCTGGGATCCGGGTGCAATCTCTGAACCTCTGGCGGTACATCTCGGGTGTGAGGCCGTAGCGGGTGAGGAGGGCAGCCTTCATGTGGTCGTAGGACGACATTTGGTGATCTGGGAGCTGCAGTAGGGCATCGCGACCCTCGTTGATAAACCTCCCCCAAAGTCCGGCTCCCCAATCACTCCGGTCGATCCGGTGGGAGGTCATGGCGATCTCGTAGGCTTTAAACCACTGTTGTATGTCGTCTTCTCGGACATACTCGCGGACAACATCCTTGGGGATGTGGACTTTTTTCTCGATTGGCCCCGGGGTGTGTGGTCGCTCAGGCACCCCCAGTTCCTTATTCTGTTTCCGAAGTTCTATTTCCGCTAGTTGGCGCTCGTGCTCGAGCGTTATTTTTTTCTCCTCCAGCTCTCTCTGTCTCTGCTTCTCTTCTCGTTCATCTCGGAGCCGCATGTGCTCGAGGTTGAGTTTCTGTTCAGCTAACTTGAGTTCCCCATCCATCTTGAGTCGTGCCATTTCCAACTCGTGCAATCTGGTTCTTTCTCTTTCTCGGATCTCCTCCTGCGAGAGGCCCGTTCCCCGCTCCTCGGGAGCCGTGGCGTTCCCCTCTGGTGTGATGCTGCTTTGGTCGGAGGGTCCGGCGACCCCAGTTTCTGTCCACGACTCTAGGGCGTGTTTTAGATCCTCCTTGGTACTCAGGCCGGTGGTAGCAATGCCAAGTTCTATGCAGAATTGTCTCAGTTCGCGGTGGTTGTATTCTTCTATTTTATCCATTTGGAATTTCTCGGTGGAGTTGCTATCTTTGGCTGACATTGTGTTTTTGTCGTGGGGTGAGCTACTCTCTGTACGATTATGCGTTGATTCGGATCGCGCCGCTGGCCACCAATGTTAGAAAGGGTAGACGGACCGGGAGGGTCGGCCGGGGTCAGGAGGAGAGGTCTCCAGGGAGAGCCGTCTCCAGCGATCGTACAGACAAGTAACTTCCCCCCCACAGACAGATACCACACACGGATAAGGTTCAGGGTTCTTTATAAGCACTTCTTAGGGTACGGTTGAATGGTACAAGGAGGTCTGGACTCAGGGGTCCCCTCGATTCAAGTCTCTCAAAGCAGGGTAAGGGGTAGCGGGACAGTCTGTCTACCAGTCAGGTAGTTTGGATGAGATGATGATTAGCTCACAATCCTCGAGCTTAGTTGGTACGGGCCGCGGCAGCGCCAGCAGGTCCCGGTGGAGATGGTCGGTACACGGTCCGCGGCAGCGCCAGCAGGTCCCAGTGGAGATGGTCGAGGTACGGTCCGCGGCAGCGCCAGCAGGTCCCAGTGGAGATGGTCGAGGTACGGTCCGCGGCAGCGCCAGCAGGTCCCGGTGAGGATGGTCGTTACAACGGGCCGCGGCAGCGCCAGCAGGTCCCGACGAGGATGGATGTTGTAGAAGGCCGCGGCAGCGCCAGCAGGCAGGACGATGGTTCACAAGAGCGGCTACGGCAGCGCCAGTAGTCCGTCAAGGCTGAGTTCTCTCGGTGTCTCTCGACTCCAGGATACAACTGCCTTCCTGCTCCGGAGTTGCCCCAGTTATAGGGCAGCCGCCCTTTGATGTCCGGACCCTCGCACTTGGAGGTCGGAGGGCCCGGGATGAAGGTGTCCAGACACCCAGCAGGGGGTGGAGCCAGCGCCTGGGGGAGCTGGAGGCGATCGGCACCTGGCGGGGGAAGAGCTCTTGACACTTCGTCCTCCCATTGACCTGCCAAGTGGTCCGCTCACCTCCCGGGTGGATGGTGGTGCCGGGATGTCGGGGCCGGCCAGGCCCGGGGTTAGGGTCGGGGCTAGGCCACGCGGCCTCGTGGTGCAGGGCCCAAGATGGCGGCTTGAACCGGCCGGGGGAGCCGGTGGGGCTGGGCCCCGTGATGAGTAGAGGTCCGAGGGCAGAAGATCCGTCGTGAGACGGGGTACAGGTGCTTTTCATGGGTTATGCCTGGTGGGCCGGAGCTCGGGCCCTGTCGTGCGGGGAGGGAGCAAGCCCTTCGTGTGGCCTGTCGAACAGTACCTATACTCTAAAAGTGGTAGTTACAAACACACAATATAAAAATAACCTTCACTAAAAGATGTATTTTAATATTCTGAGCTCAGGCATACTAGATTCGTTTTTCTACCATGTTCTGTGGGTCAGTTAGGACTATAGGATATAATAGCCCAGACCTCCCATTCTGGCCTATGGAGAACAGGTAGCCTTACCGTAGTGAAAAACGAAATTGGGTGTAATTCACTACTAGGACATGCTACATACAACAGGGCATGTCCTACCTTACACATACAATGCGCCCTATCATAAGGGGGGCTTACATGATGCCAAGGGAAGGTTTAGGGGCTGGGAAGCGGGTGCACTTCACAGCCAAGATGGCAGTTCTGGACTGCACGCAGACACTGCAGTGGCAGGTCTGAGACACACTTTACAAGCTGCTTCTGTGGGTGGCACAAACCAGTGCTGCAGGCCCACCAGCAGCATTCGGTTTACCAGCCCTGGGCACACACCGGCCACGCTACTAGGGACTAACAGGTAAACTGAATAAGCCAATCATGGATGTACCAATTCATATGTCATCTTTACAAAGGGAGCATTTGCGCGGTGGCACTGAATGGCAGCGGCACAGCGCCCAGAGCATCTATAACCAGCAAAAACAGAGGAGACACAGCGAAAAAAGGAAGGGAGACTCACGCCAATGGTGCCAGGTCTAACACCCCTCATATGTCTGTCCACTGCTGGGAGTCCTCTGCACCCACCCCTCACATGTCTCTGTCCACTGCTGGGAGTCCTCTGCACCCACCCCTCACATGTGTCTGTCCACTGCTGGGAGTCCTCTGCACCCACCGCTCACATGTCTCTGTCCACTGCTGGGAGTGATATGCACCCACCCCTCATATGTCTGGGCACTGCAGGGAGTGATCTGCACCCACCCCTCACATGTCTCTGGGCACTGCTGGAATTCCTCTGCACCCACCCCTCACATGTCTCTGTCCACTGCTGGGAGTGATATGCACCCACCCCTCATATGTCTGTCCACTGCTGGGAGTCCTCTTCACCCACCCCTCACATGTCTCTGTCCACTGCTGGGAGCGATATGCACCCACCCCTCATATGTCTGTACGCTGCTGGGAGTTCTCTGCACCCACCCCTCACATGTCTCTGTCCACTGCTGGGAGTCCTCTGCACCCACCCCTCACATGTGTCTGTCCACTGCTGGGAGTCCTCTGCACCCACCCCTCACATGTGTCTGTCCACTGCAGGGAGTCCTCTGCACCCACCCCTCACATGTCTCTGTCCACTGCTGGGAGTGATATGCACCCACCCCTCATATGTCTGGGCACTGCTGGGAGTGATCTGCACCCACCCCTCACATGTCTCTGGGCACTGCTGGTAGTCCTCTGCACCCACCCCTCACATGTATCTGTCCACTGCTGGGAGTCCTTTGCACCCACCCCTCACATGTGTCTGTCCACTGCTGGGAGTCCTCTGCACCCACCACTCACATGTGTCTGTCCACTGCAGGGAGTGATATGCACCCACCCCTCATATGTCTGTCCACTGCTGGGAGTCCTCTGCACCCACCCCTCACATGTCTCTGTCCACTGCTGGGAGTGATATGCACCCACCTCTCATATGTCTGGGCACTGCTGGGAGTGATCTACACCCACCCCTCACATGTCTCTGGGCACTGCTGGTATTCCTCTGCACCCACCCCTCACATGTCTCTGTCCAGTGCTGTGAGTCCTCTGCACCCACCCCTCACATGTCTCTGTCCACTGCTGGGAGTCCTCTGCACCCACCCCTCACATGTCTCTGTCCACTGCTGGGAGTGATATGCACCCACCCCTCATAAGTCTGGGCACTGCTGGGAGTGATCTACACCCACCCCTCACATGTCTCTGGGCACTGCTGGTATTCCTCTGCACCCACCCCTCACATGTCTCTGTCCACTGCTGGGAGTCCTCTGCACCCACCCCTCACATGTGTCTGTCCACTGCTGGGAGTCCTCTGCACCCACCCCTCACATGTCTCTGGTCGCTGCTGGTATTCCTCTGCACCCACCACTCACATGTCTCTGTCCACTGCTGGGAGTCCTCTGCACCCACCCCTCACATGTCTCTGTCCACTGCTGGGAGTCCTCTGCACCCACCCCTCACATGTGTCTGTCCACTGCTGGGAGTCCTCTGCACCCCCCTCACATGTCTCTGGCCACTGCTGGGAGTGATATGAACCCACCCCTCATATGTCTGTCCACTGCTGGGAGTCCTCTGCACCCACCCCTCACATGTCTCTGTCTACTGCTGGGAGTGATATGCACCCACCCCTCATATGTCTGTCCACTGCTGGGAGTCCTCTGCACCCACCCCTCACATGTGTCAGTCCACTGCAGGGAGTCCTCTGCACCCACCCCTCACATGTCTCTGTCCACTGCTGGGAGTGATGTGCACCCACCCCTCATATGTCTGGGCACTGCTGGGAGTGATCTGCACCCACCCCTCACATGTCTCTGGGCACTGCTGGTATTCCTCTGCACCCACCCCTCACATATCTCTGTCCACTGCTGGGAGTCCTCTGCACCCACCCCTCACATGTCTCTGTCCACTGCTGGGAGTCCTCTTCACCCACCCCTCACATGTGTCTGTCCACTGCTGGGAGTCCTCTGCACCCACCCCTCACATGTCTCTGTCCACTGCTGGGAGTGACATGCACCCACCCCTCATATGTCTGTCCACTGCTGGGAGTCCTCTTCACCCACCCCTCACATGTCTCTGTCCACTGATGAGAGTGATATGAACCCACCCCTCATATGTCTGTCCACTGCTGGGAGTCCTCTGCACCCACCCCTCACATGTCTCTGTCCACTGCTGCGAGTCCTCTGCACCCACCCCTCACATGTGTCTGTTCCCTGCTGGGAGTCCTCTGCACCCACCCCGCACATGTCTCTGTCCACTGCTGGGAGTGATATGCACCCACCTCTCATATGTCTGGGCACTGCTGGGAGTGATCTACACCCACCCCTCACATGTCTCTGGGCACTGCTGGTATTCCTCTGCACCCACCCCTCACATGTCTCTGTCCAGTGCTGTGAGTCCTCTGCACCCACCCCTCACATGTCTCTGTCCACTGCTGGGAGTCCTCTGCACCCATCCCTCACATGTCTCTGTCCACTGCTGGGAGTCCTCTTCACCCGCCCCTCACATGTGTCTGTCCACTGCTGGGAGTCCTCTGCACCCACCCCTCACATGTCTCTGTCCACTGCTGGGAGTGATATGCACCCACCCCTCATATGTCTGTCCACTGCTGGGAGTCCTCTGCACCCACCCCTCACATGTCTCTATCCACTGCTAGGTGTCCTCTGCACCCACCCCTCACATGTGTCTGCCCACTGCTGGGAGTCCTCTGCACCCACCCCTCACTTGTCTCTGTCCACTGCTGGGAGTTATATGCACCCACCCCTCATATGTCTGGGCACTGCTGGGAGTGATCTGCACCCACCCCTCACATGTCTCTGGGAACTGCTGGTATTCCTCTGCACCCACCCCCCACATGTCTCTGTCCACTGTTGGGAGTCCTCTGTACCCACCCTTCACATGTGTCTGTCCACTGCTGGGAGTCCTCTGCACCCCCCCTCACATGTCTCTGGCCACTGCTGGGTGTGATATGCACCCACCCCTCATATGTCTGGGCACTGCTGACAGTGATCTGCACCCACCCCTCACATGTCTCTGGTCGCTGCTGGTATTCCTCTGCACCCACCCCTCACATGTCTCTGTCCACTGCTGGGAGTCCTCTGCACCCACCCCTCACATGTCTCTGTCCACTGCGGGGAGTCCTCTGCACCCACCCCTCACATGTGTCTGTCCACTGCTGGGAGTCCTCTGCACCCCCCTCACATGTCTCTGGCCACTGCTGGGAGTGATATGAACCCACCCCTCATATGTCTGTCCACTGCTGGGAGTCCTCTGCACCCACCCCTCACATGTCTCTGTCCACTGCTGGGAGTGATATGCACCCACCCCTCATATGTCTGTCCACTGCTGGGAGTCCTCTGCACCCACCCCTCACATGTCTCTGTCCACTGCTAGGAGTGATATGCACCCACCCCTCATATGTCTGGGCACTGCTGGGAGTGATCTGCACCCACCCCTCACATGTCTCTGTCCACTGCTGGGAGTGATATGCACCCACCCCTCATATGGCTGGGCACTGCTGGGAGTGATCTGCACCCACCCCTCACATGTCTCTGGGCACTGCTGGTATTCCTCTGAACCCACCCCTCACATGTCTCTGTCCACTGCTGGGAGTCCTCTGCACCCACCCCTCACATGTCTCTGTCCACTGCCGGGAGTCCTTTGCACACACCCCTCACATGTCTCTGTCCACTGCTGGGAGTCCTCTGCACCCACCCCTCACATGTGTCTGTCCACTGCTGGGAGTCCTCTGCATCCACCCCTCACATGTCTCTGTCCACTGCTGGGAGTGATATGCACCCACCTCTCATATGTCAGTCCACTGCTGGGAGTCCTCTGCACCCACCCCTCACATGTCTCTGTCCACTGCTGGGAGTGATATGCACCCACCCCTCATATGTCTGTCCACTGCTGGGAGTCCTCTGCACCCACCCCTCACATGTCTCTGTCCACTGCTGGGAGTCCTCTGCACCCACCCCTCACATATGTCTGTCCACTGCTGGGAGTCCTCTGCACCCACCCCTCACATGTCTCTGTCCACTGCTGGGAGTGATATGCACCCACCCCTCATATGTCTGGGCACTTCTGGGAGTGATCTGCACCCACCCCTCAAATGTCTCTGGGCACTGCTGGTATTCCTCTGCACTCACCCCTCACATGTCTCTGTCCACTGCTGGGAGTCCTCTGCACCCACCCCTCACATGTCTCTGTCCACTGCTGGGAGTCCTCTGCACCCACCCCTCACATGTGTCTGTCCACTGCTGGGAGTCCTCTGCACCCACCGCTCACATGTCTCTGTCCACTGCTGGGAGTGATATGCACCCACCCCTCATATGTCTGGGCACTGCTGGGAGTGATCTGCACCCACCCCTCACATGTCTCTGTCCACTGCTGGGAGTCCTCTGCACCCATCCCTCACATGTCTCTGTCCACTGCTGGGAGTCCTCTGCACCCACCCCTCAGATGTGTCTGTCCACTGCTGGGAGTCCTCTGCACCCACCCCTCACATGTCTCTGTCCACTGCTGGGAGTGAAATGCACCCACCCCTCATATGTCTGTCCACTGCTGGGAGTCCTCTTCACCCACCCCTCACATGTCTCTGTCCACTGATGGGAGTGATATGCACCCACCCCTCATATGTCTGTCCACTGCTGGGAGTCCTCTGCACCCACCCCTCACATGTCTCTATCCACTGCTAGGAGTCCTCTGCACCCACCCCTCACATGTGTCTGCCCACTGCTGGGAGTCCTCTGCACCCACCCCTCACATGTCTCTGTCCACTGCTGGGAGTTATATGCACCCACCCCTCATATGTCTGGGCACTGCTGGGAGTGATCTGCACCCACCCCTCACATGTCTCTGGGAACTGCTGGTATTCCTCTGCACCCACCCCCCACATGTCTCTGTCCACTGTTGGGAGTCCTCTGTACCCACCCTTCACATGTGTCTGTCCACTGCTGGGAGTCCTCTGCACCCCCCCTCACATGTCTCTGGCCACTGCTGGGAGTGATACGCACCCACCCCTCATATGTCTGGGCACTGCTGACAGTGATCTGCACCCACCCCTCACATGTCTCTGGTCGCTGCTGGTATTCCTCTGCACCCACCCCTCACATGTCTCTGTCCACTGCTGGGAGTCCTCTGCACCCACCCCTCACATGTCTCTGTCCACTGCTGGGAGTCCTCTGCACCCACCCCTCACATGTGTCTGTCCACTGCTGGGAGTCCTCTGCACCCCCCTCACATGTCTCTGGCCACTGCTGGGAGTGATATGAACCCACCCCTCATATGTCTGTCCACTGCTGGGAGTCCTCTGCACCCACCCCTCACATGTCTCTGTCCACTGCTGGGAGTGATACGCACCCACCCCTCATATGTCTGTCCACTGCTGGGAGTCCTCTGCACCCACCCCTCACATGTCTCTGTCAACTGCTGGGAGTGATATGCACCCACCCCTCATATGTCTGGGCACTGCTGGGAGTGATCTGCACCCACCCCTCACATGTCTCTGGGCACTGCTGGTTTCCTCTGCACCCACCCCTCACATGTCTCTGTCCACTGATGGGAGTGATATGCACCCACCCCTCATATGTCTGTCCACTGCTGGGAGTCCTCTGCACCCACCCCTCACATGTCTCTATCCACTGCTAGGAGTCCTCTGCACCCACCCCTCACATGTCTCTGTCCACTGCTGGGAGTTATATGCACCCACCCCTCATATGTCTGGGCTCTGCTGGGAGTGATATGCACCCACCCCTCACATGTCTCTGGGAACTGCTGGTATTCCTCTGCACCCACCCCCCACATGTCTCTGTCCACTGCTGAGAGTCCTCTGCACCTACCCCTCACATGTCTCTGTCCACTGCTGGGAGTCCTTTGCACCCAACCCTCACATGTCTCTGTCCACTGCTGGGAGTCCTCTGAACCCAGCCCTCACATGTGTCTGTCCACTGCTGGGAGTCCTCTGCACCCACCCCTCACATGTCTCTGTCCACTGCTGGGAGTGATATGCACCCACCCCTCACATGTCTGTCCACTGCTGGGAGTCCTCTGCACCCACCCCTCACATGTCTCTGTCCACTGCTGGGAGTGATATGCACCCACCCCTCATATGTCTGTCCACTGCTGGGAGTCCTCTGCACCCACCCCTCACATGTCTCTGTCCACTGCTGGGAGTCCTCTGCACCCACCCCTCACATGTGTCTGTCCACTGCTGGGAGTCCTCTGCACCCCCCTCACATGTCTCTGGCCACTGCTGGGAGTGATATGAACCCACCCCTCATATGTCTGTCCACTGCTGGGAGTCCTCTGCACCCACCCCTCACATGTCTCTGTCCACTGCTGGGAGTGATATGCACCCACCCCTCATATGTCTGTCCACTGCTGGGAGTCCTCTGCACCCACCCCTCACATGTCTCTGTCCACTGCTGGGAGTCCTCTGCACCCACCCCTCACATGTGTCAGTCCACTGCAGGGAGTCCTCTGCACCCACCCCTCACATGTCTCTGTCCACTGCTGGGAGTGATATGCACCCACCCCTCATATGTCTGGGCACTGCTGGGAGTGATCTGCACCCACCCCTCACATGTCTCTGGGCACTGCTGGTTTCCTCTGCACCCATCCCTCACATGTCTCTGGGCACTGCTGGTATTCCTCTGCACCCACCCCTTACATGTCTCTGTCCACTGCTGGGAGTCCTCTGCACCCACCCCTCACATGTCTCTGTCCATTGCTGGGAGTCCTCTGCAACCATCCCTCACATGTCTCTGTCCACTGCTGGGAGTCCTCTTCACCCACCCCTCACATGTGTCTGTCCACTGCTGGGAGTCCTCTGCACCCACCTCTCACATGTCTCTGTCCACTGCTGGGAGTGATATGCACCCACCCCTCATATGTCTGTCCACTGCTGGGAGTCCTCTTCACCCACCCCTCACATGTCTCTGTCCACTGATGGGAGTGATATGCACCCACCCCTCATATGTCTGTCCACTGCTGGGAGTCCTCTGCACCCACCCCTCACATGTCTCTGTCCACTGCTGCGAGTCCTCTGCACCCACCCCTCACATGTGTCTGTCCACTGCTGGGAGTCCTCTGCACCCACTCCTTACATGTCTCTGTCCACTGCTGGGAGTGATATGCACCCACCCCTCATAAGTCTGGGCACTGCTGGGAGTGATCTACACCCACCCCTCACATGTCTCTGGGCACTGCTGGTATTCCTCTGCACCCACCCCTCACATGTCTCTGTCCACTGCTAGGAGTCCTCTGCACCCACCCCTCACATGTGTCTGTCCACTGCTGGGAGTCCTCTGCACCCACCCCTCACATGTCTCTGTCCACTGCTGGGAGTGATATGCACCCACCCCTCACATGTCTGTCCACTGCTGGGAGTCCTCTGCACCCACCCCTCACATGTCTCTGTCCACTGCTGGGAGTGATATGCACCCACCCCTCATATGTCTGTCCACTGCTGGGAGTCCTCTTCACCCACCCCTCACATGTCTCTGTCCACTGCTGGGAGTGATATGCACCCACCCCTCATATGTCTGTCCACTGCTGGGAGTCCTCTGCACCCACCCCTCACATGTCTCTGTCCACTGTTGGGAGTCCTCTGCACCCACCCTTCACATGTGTCTGTCCACTGCTGGGAGTCCTCTGCACCCCCCCTCACATGTCTCTGGCCACTGCTGGGAGTGATATGCACCCACCCCTCATATGTCTGGGCACTGCTGGGAGTGATCTGCACCCACCCCTCACATGTCTCTGGTCGCTGCTGGTATTCCTCTGCACCCACCCCTCACATGTCTCTGTCCACTGCTGGGAGTCCTCTGCACCCACCCCTCACATGTCTCTGTCCACTGCTGGGAGTCCTCTGCACCCACCCCTCACATGTGTCTGTCCACTGCTGGGAGTCCTCTGCACCCCCCTCACATGTCTCTGGCCACTGCTGGGAGTGATATGAACCCACCCCTCATATGTCTGTCCACTGCTGGGAGTCCTCTGCACCCACCCCTCACATGTCTCTGTCCACTGCTGGGAGTGATATGCACCCACCCCTCATATGTCTGTCCACTGCTGGGAGTCCTCTGCACCCACCCCTCACATGTCTCTGTCCACTGCTGGGAGTCCTCTGCACCCACCCCTCACATGTGTCAGTCCACTGCAGGGAGTCCTCTGCACCCACCCCTCACATGTCTCTGTCCACTGCTGGGAGTGATATGCACCCACCCCTCATATGTCTGGGCACTGCTGGGAGTGATCTGCACCCACCCCTCACATGTCTCTGGGCACTGCTGGTTTCCTCTGCACCCATCCCTCACATGTCTCTGGGCACTGCTGGTATTCCTCTGCACCCACCCCTCACATGTCTCTGTCCACTGCTGGGAGTCCTCTGCACCCACCCCTCACATGTCTCTGTCCATTGCTGGGAGTCCTCTGCAACCATCCCTCACATGTCTCTGTCCACTGCTGGGAGTCCTCTTCACCCACCCCTCACATGTGTCTGTCCACTGCTGGGAGTCCTCTGCACCCACCCCTCACATGTCTCTGTCCACTGCTGGGAGTGATATGCACCCACCCCTCATATGTCTGTCCACTGCTGGGAGTCCTCTTCACCCACCCCTCACATGTCTCTGTCCACTGATGGGAGTGATATGCACCCACCCCTCATATGTCTGTCCACTGCTGGGAGTCCTCTGCACCCACCCCTCACATGTCTCTGTCCACTGCTGCGAGTCCTCTGCACCCACCCCTCACATGTGTCTGTCCACTGCTGGGAGTCCTCTGCACCCACTCCTTACATGTCTCTGTCCACTGCTGGGAGTGATATGCACCCACCCCTCATAAGTCTGGGCACTGCTGGGAGTGATCTACACCCACCCCTCACATGTCTCTGGGCACTGCTGGTATTCCTCTGCACCCACCCCTCACATGTCTCTGTCCACTGCTAGGAGTCCTCTGCACCCACCCCTCACATGTCTCTGTCCACTGCTGGGAGTCCTCTGCACCCATACCTCACATGTCTCTGTCCACTGCTGGGAGTCCTCTGCACCCACCCCTCACATGTCTCTGTCCACTGCTGGGAGTGATATGCACCCACCCCTCATAAGTCTGGGCACTGCTGGGAGTGATCTACACCCACCCCTCACATGTCTCTGGGCACTGCTGGTATTCCTCTGCACCCACCCCTCACATGTCTCTGTCCACTGCTGGGAGTCCTCTGCACCCACCCCTCACATGTCTCTGTCCACTGCTGGGAGTCCTCTGCACCCACCCCTCACATGTGTCTGTCCACTGCTGGGAGTCCTCTGCACCCCCCTCACATGTCTCTGGCCACTGCTGGGAGTGATATGAACCCACCCCTCATATGTCTGTCCACTGCTGGGAGTCCTCTGCACCCACCCCTCACATGTCTCTGTCCACTGCTGGGAGTGATATGCACCCACCCCTCATATGTCTGTCCACTGCTGGGAGTCCTCTGCACCCACCCCTCACATGTCTCTGTCCACTGCTGGGAGTCCTCTGCACCCACCCCTCACATGTGTCAGTCCACTGCAGGGAGTCCTCTGCACCAACCCCTCACATGTCTCTGTCCACTGCTGGGAGTGATATGCACCCACCCCTCATATGTCTGGGCACTGCTGGGAGTGATCTGCACCCACCCCTCACATGTCTCTGGGCACTGCTGGTTTCCTCTGCACCCATCCCTCACATGTCTCTGGGCACTGCTGGTATTCCTCTGCACCCACCCCTCACATGTCTCTGTCCACTGCTGGGAGTCCTCTGCACCCACCCCTCACATGTCTCTGTCCACTGCTGGGAGTCCTCTGCAACCATCCCTCACATGTCTCTGTCCACTGCTGGGAGTCCTCTTCACCCACCCCTCACATGTGTCTGTCCACTGCTGGGAGTCCTCTGCACCCACCCCTCACATGTCTCTGTCCACTGCTGGGAGTGATATGCACCCACCCCTCATATGACTGTCCACTGCTGGGAGTCCTCTTCACCCACCCCTCACATGTCTCTGTCCACTGATGGGAGTGATATGCACCCACCCCTCATATGTCTGTCCACTGCTGGGAGTCCTCTGCACCCACCCCTCACATGTCTCTGTCCACTGCTGCGAGTCCTCTGCACCCACCCCTCACATGTGTCTGTCCACTGCTGGGAGTCCTCTGCACCCACCCCTCACATGTCTCTGTCCACTGCTGGGAGTGATATGCACCCACCCCTCATAAGTCTGGGCACTGCTGGGAGTGATCTACACCCACCCCTCACATGTCTCTGGGCACTGCTGGTATTCCTCTGCACCCACCCCTCACATGTCTCTGTCCACTGCTGGGAGTCCTCTGCACCCACCCCTCACATGTCTCTGTCCACTGCTGGGAGTCCTCTGCACCCATACCTCACATGTCTCTGTCCACTGCTGGGAGTCCTCTGCACCCACCCCTCACATGTCTCTGTCCACTGCTGGGAGTGATATGCACCCACCCCTCATAAGTCTGGGCACTGCTGGGAGTGATCTACACCCACCCCTCACATGTCTCTGGGCACTGCTGGTATTCCTCTGCACCCACCCCGCACATGCCTCTGTCCACTGCTGAGAGTCCTCTGCACCCACCCCTCACATGTGTCTGTCCACTGCTGGGAGTCCTCTGCACCCACCCCTCACATGTCTCTGGTCGCTGCTGGTATTCCTCTGCACCCACCACTCACATGTCTCTGTCCACTGCTGGGAGTCCTCTGCACCCACCCCTCACATGTGTCTGTCCACTGCTGGGAGTCCTCTGCACCCCCCTCACATGTCTCTGGCCACTGCTGGGAGTGATATGAACCCACCCCTCATATGTCTGTCCACTGCTGGGAGTCCTCTGCACCCACCCCTCACATGTCTCTGTCTACTGCTGGGAGTGATATGCACCCACCCCTCATATGTCTGTCCACTGCTGGGAGTCCTCTGCACCCACCCCTCACATGTGTCAGTCCACTGCAGGGAGTCCTCTGCACCCACCCCTCACATGTCTCTGTCCACTGCTGGGAGTGATGTGCACCCACCCCTCATATGTCTGGGCACTGCTGGGAGTGATCTGCACCCACCCCTCACATGTCTCTGGGCACTGCTGGTATTCCTCTGCACCCACCCCTCACATGTCTCTGTCCACTGCTGGGAGTCCTCTGCACCCACCCCTCACATGTCTCTGTCCACTGCTGGGAGTCCTCTTCACCCACCCCTCACATGTGTCTGTCCACTGCTGGGAGTCCTCTGCACCCACCCCTCACATGTCTCTGTCCACTGCTGGGAGTGACATGCACCCACCCCTCATATGTCTGTCCACTGCTGGGAGTCCTCTGCACCCACCCCTCACATGTCTCTGTCCACTGCTGGGAGTGATATGCACCCACCCCTCATAAGTCTGGGCACTGCTGGGAGTGATCTACACCCACCCCTCACATGTCTCTGGGCACTGCTGGTATTCCTCTGCACCCACCCCTCACATGTCTCTGTCCACTGCTGGGAGTCCTCTGCACCCACCCCTCACATGTCTCTGTCCACTGCTGGGAGTCCTCTGCACCCATACCTCACATGTCTCTGTCCACTGCTGGGAGTCCTCTGCACCCACCCCTCACATGTCTCTGTCCACTGCTGGGAGTGATATGCACCCACCCCTCACATGTCTCTGTCCACTGCTGGGAGTCCTCTTCACCCACCCCTCACATGTGTCTGTCCACTGCTGGGAGTCCTCTGCACCCACCCCTCACATGTCTCTGTCCACTGCTGGGAGTGACATGCACCCACCCCTCATATGTCTGTCCACTGCTGGGAGTCCTCTGCACCCACCCCTCACATGTCTCTGTCCACTGCTGGGAGTGATATGCACCCACCCCTCATAAGTCTGGGCACTGCTGGGAGTGATCTACACCCACCCCTCACATGTCTCTGGGCACTGCTGGTATTCCTCTGCACCCACCCCTCAAATGTCTCTGTCCACTGCTGGGAGTCCTCTGCACCCACCCCTCACATGTGTCTGTCCACTGCTGGGAGTCCTCTGCACCCACCCCTCACATGTCTCTGGTCGCTGCTGGTATTCCTCTGCACCCACCACTCACATGTCTCTGTCCACTGCTGGGAGTCCTCTGCACCCACCCCTCACATGTCTCTGTCCACTGCTGGGAGTCCTCTGCACCCACCCCTCACATGTGTCTGTCCACTGCTGGGAGTCCTCTGCACCCCCCTCACATGTCTCTGGCCACTGCTGGGAGTGATATGAACCCACCCCTCATATGTCTGTCCACTGCTGGGAGTCCTCTGCACCCACCCCTCACATGTCTCTGTCTACTGCTGGGAGTGATATGCACCCACCCCTCATATGTCTGTCCACTGCTGGGAGTCCTCTGCACCCACCCCTCACATGTGTCAGTCCACTGCAGGGAGTCCTCTGCACCCACCCCTCACATGTCTCTGTCCACTGCTGGGAGTGATGTGCACCCACCCCTCATATGTCTGGGCACTGCTGGGAGTGATCTGCACCCACCCCTCACATGACTCTGGGCACTGCTGGTATTCCTCTGCACCCACCCCTCACATGTCTCTGTCCACTGCTGGGAGTCCTCTGCACCCACCCCTCACATGTCTCTGTCCACTGCTGGGAGTCCTCTTCACCCACCCCTCACATGTGTCTGTCCACTGCTGGGAGTCCTCTGCACCCACCCCTCACATGTCTCTGTCCACTGCTGGGAGTGACATGCACCCACCCCTCATATGTCTGTTCACTGCTGGGAGTCCTCTTCACCCACCCCTCACATGTCTCTGTCCACTGATGAGAGTGATATGTACCCACCCCTCATGTGTCTGTCCACTGCTGGGAGTCCTCTGCACCCACCCCTCACATGTCTCTGTCCACTGCTGCGAGTCCTCTGCACCCACCCCTCACATGTGTCTGTTCCCTGCTGGGAGTCCTCTGCACCCACCCCGCACATGTCTCTGTCCACTGCTGGGAGTGATATGCACCCACCTCTCATATGTCTGGGCACTGCTGGGAGTGATCTACACCCACCCCTCACATGTCTCTGGGCACTGCTGGTATTCCTCTGCACCCACCCCTCACATGTCTCTGTCCAGTGCTGTGAGTCCTCTTCACCCGCCCCTCACATGTGTCTGTCCACTGCTGGGAGTCCTCTGCACCCACCCCTCACATGTCTCTGTCCACTGCTGGGAGTGATATGCACCCACCCCTCATATGTCTGTCCACTGCTGGGAGTCCTCTTCACCCACCCCTCACATGTCTCTGTCCACTGCTGGGAGTCCTCTGCACCCACCCCTCACATGTCTCTGTCCACTGCTGGGAGTGATATGCACCCACCCCTCATATGTCTGGGCACTGCTGAGAGTGATCTGCACCCACCCCTCACATGTCTCTGGGCACTGCTGGTATTCCTCTGCACCCACCCCTCACATGTCTCTGTCCACTGCTGGGAGTCCTCTCCACCCACCCCTCACATGTCTCTGTCCATGCTGGGAGACCTTTGCACACACCCCTCACATGTCTCTGTCCACTGCTGGGAGTCCTCTGCACTCACCCCTCACATGTGTCTGTCCACTGCTAGGAGTCCTCTGCACCCACCCCTCACATGTCTCTGTCCACTGCTGGGAGTGATATGCACCCACCTCTCATATGTCTGTTGTTAGACCCGGCCCTCGTAACATAGTCAGACCTGACCCCTGCACCTCACACCAGCCCCGAGCCCACGGCCTAGCCGATCCTTCCCACCAGAACACACACACCCGTCCCAGACTTCCCCCGTCCGTGGCCTTCCTCCTTCGGCCACCCCGGGCCAGCGTGCCCACTTCATGCACCAAGATGGCCGCCCGGCCCCAGCGCGAACCTGGCCTAGAGGCGCCACTCCGGCTGGAGGACATCGCGCTCCCCTTGGGATGAGAAAGGGAGGAGCAGTTTCCATCACACCTCTGCGCTTCCCTGGGAAGGTGGGTTTCGATCGACCCGCCGGCCTCCCCGAGGGCTGGCTCCACGCCTGCTGGGTGTCTGGGGCTCCTCCCGACCCGGCCCTGAAAGGATAAAAGGACAATGGCAGGAAACCCCCAACAAGCGACCCCCAGGTGACAAGACCCCTGCCTGCACAGACTCCTGACATCAAAGAGGAGTCGCCATATAACAAGGGGTGCTCTGGGACTGTCCGGCAGATTCGCCTTGGAACACCTGAGCCCTGCTGAGTGACTCACGGCTCCCCTGAAGATCGTAAGACCTCCGACCTTGTGCCTGAGCCCTGCTGAGTGACTCGCGGCTCCCTGAATATCGTAAGACCTCCGAACTTGTGCTTGAGCCCCGCTGAGTGACTCGCGGCTCCCTGAAGATTGTAAGACCTCCGAACTTGTGCTTGAGCCCTGCTGAGTGACTCGCGGCTCCCTGAAGATCGTAAGGCCTCCGAACTTATACTCGAGCCTGCCGAGTGACTCGCGGCTCCCACAGACTCTCTTGGTCCCGCCGGACCCCACGACGACAAGCGTATCCCCCAGCTCGAGGATTATGAGCTGTGTGCCGGGAACGCTCCTGCATTTGATTCTTATCCCCAAAGACTGTCCCGCTACCTCCTAACCCCCCTCCAAGACTTTGTGAGCCCGCGCTCTACTTGTATATATTTTGCCTTGCTGATCATAAAGATCCCACAACTCCGATCTGATAAAGATTTGCTCTTAAGAACTTCTCGTGTACTGTCTCTCTGTCGTGTGGTGCCGAGTGTACGATCCTAGATACGAGGTTCCTCCCCTGAGGAGTCTCCCGCCAGTGCCCGCCTACGATACCTCGAGGGAGGGTCTCAGGGCAGTCAGGGCCCCCTCCGGGCCCCTCTGAGGTCGCCTTCTAACATTGGTGGCAAGCGACGGGATTCGGGCCCATAATCTAGAGATCGTACCGTGAACGGCTGACGCACTACCGACAAAGATGGCAGAAGGAAACGCCGCGGTTCTCATAGAAGACAACGCCAGTACCGTGTTCCAGGTGGAACAGCTGGAAGAGTACACTCACAAAGAACTAAAGCAATTCTGCAAGGAACTCAGAATCGCTACCACTGGTCTCAACACCAAAGAAGATATGCAAAAGGCACTGAAAGCTTGGGTGGATTCTGGAGCCTCCCGCCCAGAAGGAGCGGGGGAGCCCCACGACGAAGCTGGACCCTCCCAAGGAGAACGCAGCAGCAACCAGGTGCGAGGCTTCGTACCAGACGGGGGCCTATCCCCGGAGGAACTCGCAGACAGAGAAAAAAGTCGCCATCACGAGCTCGAATTAGCCAAACTCAAAATTGAGGGCGAGTTGAAATTAGCCGAGAAAAAGCTAGCAGTAGAACAGTTGCGAGTACAAGGAGAACTAGAAGAGAAGAAACTCCAACGAGAACACGAGGGAAGGAGACTTCAACTGGAACATGAACGCAGCTTGAAGGAAATAGAACTGAAAGCAAGAAGCGAAGAAGCGCGGCTCCCGGGGAACCGGGAGGCAGCCGCCATGACGGAGCAGAAGGTCCACATCCCCAAGGATGTGGTCAAAGAATATTACAAAAATGATGACATTCAGCAGTGGTTCCGGGCCTACGAGGTCGCCATGACCTCCCATCGGGTCCCACTGAAGGATTGGGGGGCTGGGTTATGGGGACGATTCCTGAGCGAAGGGAGAGACACCCTGCTCGACCTACCCACCTCCATGCAGACCTCCTATGAACACATGAAAGCGGCCCTCCTCACTAGATACGGCCTCACCCCGGAGATGTACCACCAGCGGTTCTGGGACTGCAGGAAGATCCCGGGTACCACCTGGGTGGAATATGTGAATTTCTTCAGCCGCGCCTTCGATGGGTGGATCAAGGGCAGCAAGGTAACCACCCTGGAAGAACTAACCGACCTTATGTTGTGGGAGCACCTGGCTGCCAACTGCTTTGTGGAACTACTCCAGCATCTGCTCGACAGCAAGCTCACGGACCCGAGGAAGCTGGCTGTCGAGGCGGATCGCTGGACCAACACCCGGGTCTCCCGGGGCCCTGTAGGAGAGTACCCCCGAGCCAGTCAGGGACCACCCCGCCAGAGAGGGGGGGGAAACCAGGGAGGGCAGAGAGAGTCCCAGGCTAGTCCCCCGAAGTCCCAATCTCCACCTTTCCCGGCACCCCCACCAGCTGTATCCGGCCACCCCCTGAGACGGGGGCACCGGGTAACCATCACTTGTTTCCGTTGCCAGAAGCCTGGGCATTACGCCAACGACCCTAAATGCCCCATGGCCCCACGCACCACCCAGGCAGCACCCCCCGCTAGACAGATAGCCAATGTAGCCCTGGGGGAGGAGGTTGAGGAGGCCGAGGAGTGGGAACCCGCCGCTATGGCCCTAGTATCCTTAGGAGATAGAGAGATGGTCCCTGGGAGCCTCCTGCCCTCTAACACAAAGAAATATGGGCAGCTCGTAACGATCAATGGCCACCAAGTAGAAGCCCTCCGTGACACAGGGGCCAGCATCACGGGGGTCCTCAGCCACTTAGTCCACGAAGACCAGGTCCTCCCCAACGTATTTTGCCCTGTCATTTCAGCCGACAACACAGAAAGCCTATGTAAGGTAGCCCTGGTGCCCTTTGAGTGGGGAGGGGTGGTCGGCAAACTGAAGGTCGCAGTGAGAACCTCCCAGCCCGTCGACTGTCTCCTGGGGAACGACCTGGAAAGTTCCCCCTGGGGACAAGTTGAGCGCAAGACCCACCTAGGGATGATGGGCCTCCCTGAGTGGGTGTGCGCCATAACTCGATCCATGGCGGCTCGACTGACCCCCCTGAGGGATGTCGACGACGCCCCGGCCCCTGAAGATGGGATGGTCCCGGCCGAGGGTCCCCACATCCCCCCACCAGAAGAGTCGATCGCCAGTGACGAACCCCCGCCTTCCGACTCCACCCCAGACACCGAGTTAGGCGATCTGCCCGAATTAGCCCAGTGGCGCCACGAGGGGGGCCCCTCCCGAGAGGAGTTCTGCCGAGAGCAGGCTACCTGTCCCTCCCTGGTCGGGCCCCGGCAGCAGGCAGAGGCCCAGGCCGCAGGCGACCAGACGGGGACGCACCGGGTATACTGGGAGAATGACCTTTTGTACAGCGAACAGAAGTCGGTGGAGCTAGGGTCCGGCTGGGTGCTGGTGGTACCCCTACGCTTCCGAACCCTCCTCCTGGGCTTGGCCCACGACGTTCCCCTCGCAGGCCACTTGGGTCAGGACAAAACATACAGTCGCCTCGTGACTCACTTCTACTGGCCCAGAATGAAAGCGGATGTGGGAGCCCACTGCAAGTCCTGTCCCACGTGCCAGGCCAGTGGGAAGAGTGGAGGGAAGCGCAAGGCTCCCCTCCAACCCTTCCCTGTCGTCAGTACCCCTTTTGAGCGGGTCGGGATCGACATTGTAGGACCTCTGGACCCCCCAACTTCCCAGGGGCACCGGTTCATCCTCGTCCTGGTGGACCATGCCACCCGTTACCCTGAGGCCATCCCCCTGCGTACCGTCACGGCCCCCGTGGTGGGCCGGGCGTTGATTGAATCTTCTCCCGCATGGGTTTTCCCCGCGAGGTCGTGAGCGATCGCAGTACCAACTTTATCTCCCGATACATGAGGTCCTTATGGCAACAGTGCGGGGTGTCCTACAAGTTCACCACCCCGTACCACCCCCAAGGAAACGGGCTGGTAGAGCGGTTTAACCGGACTCTGAAGGGGATGATCGCGGGCCTGGAAGAGCCCCTCAGGCGTAAGTGGGACCTCCTGCTCCCCTGCCTCCTATTCGCATACCGAGAGGTTCCCCAGAAATCCTTGGGTTTCAGCCCATTTGAGTTACTCTATGGGCACCCCGTCAGGGGGCCCCTCAGCCTGGTCAAGGAAGAGTGGGAGGCGGCACCCCAAGGCCCCCCCGAGACGTGTTCCGTTACGTCCTGACCCTCCGAAATCAGACTAGGAGGTTCCGGGAGATGGCAGAGGCCAACCTGGAGGCGAGTCAGGAGGAGATGAAGCACTGGTACGACCAGAACGCCGCGCTAGTCGAGTTTCAGCCGGGCCAGCTGGTGTGGGTCATGGCCCCCGTGAAACCCTGCGCTCTCCAGGATAAATGGACCGGGCCCTTCAAAGTAGTTGAGCGGAAGAGCCCGGTCACGTACTTGGTAGACGTCCAGTCACCCCGGGACCCCCTCCGGGTCCTCCACGTGAACCGCCTCAAGCCCCACTTTGTGCGGACGGAGCTGAGCCTCCTACTGGCCACTGACGACGGGTCCGAAGAAGAGTCAGATCCTCTCCCTGATCTTCTGTGCACAAAGGAGAAGGACGGCTCCGTAGAGGGAGTGAACGTCTCCCCGTCTCTCACTCCCCAGCAACGTGAGGATTGCCGCCAGCTCCTAGGGCAGTTTCCGGACCTTTTCTCCTTGGTCCCCAAGGTCACCGACTGGTGTGTCCATGATGTGGATACCGGGGACAGCCCGCCAGTAAGACACCGAGCCTACCGAGTCCCTGATCGGGTCCGGTCCTGTATCCAAGCCGAAGTCTCAAAAATGTTGACCCTAGGCGTGATCGAACCCTCAGACAGCCCCTGGGCCAGCCCCGTAGTCCTGGTCCCAAAAGCAGCTGCCCCCGGGGTCGCCCCAGAACTCCGCTTCTGCGTGGACTACCGGGGACTCAATGAAGTCACCCGAGCCGATGCCCACCCCATTCCCCGAGCCGACAAGCTCATTGACCGGCTCGGGGCTGCTCGGTTCCTCAGCACCTTCGATCTCACCTGCGGCTACTGGCAGATTGCGCTCACAGAGGGAGCCAAGGAGCGGTCCGCCTTCTCCACCCCGGATGGGCACTATCGCTTTCGCGTGATGCCTTTCGGGATGAAAAATGCCCCGGCCACCTTCCAGCGACTGGTAAATAGAGTCCTGGCCGGGCTGGAAAAATTCAGCGCTGCATATCTCGACGATATTGCAGTTTTTAGTTCCGAATGGAGTGAGCACCTCAAGCACCTCCGGAGGGTGCTAAACGCCCTACGCCAGGCGGGCCTCACCGTGAAAGCCAGCAAATGCCAGATTGGGCAAGGTTCGGTAACCTACCTGGGGCACCAGGTCGGAAGCGGGCAGGTCGCCCCTCTACAGCCCAAAATCGACGCCATCCTAGCCTGGGAACCCCCCACTACCCAAACAGAGGTCCGAGACTTTCTGGGCCTCACGGGCTACTACCGGAGATTCATCCAGAATTACGGCAGCCTGGTCGGTCCCCTCACGGGACTTACGTCCAAGAAACAGCCCAAGAAGGTACAGTGGTCCCCTGCCTGCCAAGAGGCGTTCAATGCCCTGAAAACGGCCATGTGTACGGCCCCCGTCCTCCAGGCCCCCGACTACTCCAAAGAGTTTGTGGTACAAACTGATGCCTCCGAGCATGGCATCGGGGCAGTCCTCTCCCAGGTAAATGACCAGGGTCTAGACCAGCCCGTGGCCTTCCTCAGCCGAAGGCTGTTGCCCCGGGAACAGAGATGGAGTACCATCGAGCGCGAGGCGTTCGCCGTAGTCTGGGCCCTCAAGAAACTACGCCCTTACCTGTTCGGCACCCATTTCAGGGTCCAAACCGATCATCGCCCCATTGCGATGGCTCATGCAGATGCGAGGAGAAAACCCCAAGCTTCTGCGGTGGTCAATCTCCCTCCAGGGGATGGATTTCACCGTGGAACATCGCCCTGGTACGGACCACGCCAACGCCGATGGCCTCTCCCGATTCTTCCGCCTCAGCGAAGAGAACCCCCAAGAAGATGGGAAGTTCTCTCCGGCTTTCAGCTGGGGGGGACGCGTGTTAGACCCGGCCCTCGTAACATAGTCAGACCTGACCCCTGCACCTCACACCAGCCCCGAGCCCACGGCCTAGCCGATCCTTCCCACCAGAACACACACACCCAACCCGGACTTCCCCCGTCCGTGGCCTTCCTCCTTCGGCCACCCCGAGCCAGCGTGCCCACTTCATGCACCAAGATGGCCGCCCGGCCCCAGCGCGACCCTGGCCTAGAGGCGCCACTCCGGCTGGAGGACATCGCGCTCCCCTTGGGATGAGAAAGGGAGGAGCAGTTTCCATCACACCTCTGCGCTTCCCTGGGAAGGTGGGTTTCGATCGACCCGCCGGCCTCCCCGAGGGCTGGCTCCACGCCTGCTGGGTGTCTGGGGCTCCTCCCGACCCGGCCCTGAAAGGATCAAAGGACAATGGCGGTAAACCCCCAACAAGCGACCCCCAGGTGACAAGACCCCTGCCTGCACAGACTCCTGACATCAAAGAGGAGTCGCCATATAACAAGGGGTGCTCTGGGACTGTCCGGCAGATTCGCCTTGGAACACCTGAGCCCTGCTGAGTGACTCGCGGCTCCCCTGAAGATCGTAAGACCTCCGACCTTGTGCCTGAGCCCTGCTGAGTGACTCGCGGCTCCCTGAAGATCGTAAGACCTCCGAACTTGTGCTTGAGCCCTGCTGAGTGACTCGCGGCTCCCTGAAGATCGTAAGACCTCCGAACTTGTGCTTGAGCCCTGCTGAGTGACTCGCGGCTCCCTGAAGATCGTAAGGCCTCTGAACTTATACTCGAGCCTGCCGAGTGACTCGCGGCTCCCACAGACTCTCTTGGTCCCGCCGGACCCCACGACGACAAGCGTATCCCCCAGCTCGAGGATTGTGAGCTGTGCGCCGGGTACGCTCCTGCATTTGATTCTTATCCCCAAAGACTGTCCCGCTACCTCCTAACCCCCCTCCAAGACTTTGTGAGCCCACGCTCTACTTGTATATATTTTGCCTTGCTGATCATAAAGATCCCACAACTCCGATCTGATAAAGATTTGCTCTTAAGAACTTCTCGTGTACTGTCTCTCTGTCGTGTGGTGCTGAGTGTACGATCCTAGATACGAGGTTCCTCCCCTGAGGAGTCTCCCGCCAGTGCCCGGCTACGATACCTCGAGGGTGGGTCTCAGGGCAGTCAGGGCCCCTTCCGGGCCCCTCTGAGGTCGCCTTCTAACATCTGTCCACTGCTGGGAGTCCTCTGCACCCACCCCTCACATGTCTCTGTCCACTGCTGGGAGTGAAATGCACCCACCCCTCATATGTCTGTCCACTGCTGGGAGTCCTCTGCACCCAACCCTCACATGTCTCTGTCCACTGCTGGGAAACCTCTGCACCCACCCCTCACATGTGTCTGTCCACTGCTGGGAGTTCTCTGCACCCACCCCTCACATGTCTCTGTTGTTAGACCCGGCCCTCGTAACATAGCTAGACCTGACCCCTGCACCTCACACCAGCCCCCAAACCCACGGCCTAGCTGATTCTTCCCACCAGAACTCACACGCACCCAACCCGGACTTCCCGTCCGTGGCCTTCCTCCTTTCGGTCACACCGGGCCCGCGTGCCCACTTCATGCAACAAGATGGCCACCCAGCCCCAGCGCGACCCTGGCCTAGAGGCGCCACTCCGGCTGGAGAACATCGCGCTCCCCCTGGGATGAGAGAGGGAGGAGCAGTTTCTATCACACCTCTGCGCTTCCCTGGGAAGGTGGGTTTCGATCGACCTGCCGGCCTCCCCGAGGGCTGGCTCCACGCTTGCTGGGTGTCTGGGACTCCTCCCGACCCGGCCCTGGAAGGATCAAAGGACAATGGCAGGAAACCCCAACAAGCGACCCCCAGGTGACAAGACCCCTGCCTGCACAGACTCCGGACATCAAAGAGGAGTCGTCCTATAACAAGGGGTGCTCTGGGACTGTCCGGCAGATTCGCCTTGGAAACACCTGAGCCCTGCTGAGTGACTCGCGGCTCCCTGAAGATCATAAGACCTCCGAACTTGTGCTTGAGCCCTGCTGAGTGACTCGCGGCTCCCTGAAGATCGTAAGACCTCCGAACTTGTGCTTGAGCCCTGCTGAGTGACTCGCAGATCCCTGAAGATCGTAAGACCTCCGAACTTGTGCTTGAGCCCTGCTGAGTGACTCGCGGCTCCCTGAAGATTGTAAGACCTCCGATCTTGTGCTTGAGCCCTGCTGAGTGACTCGCGGCTCCCTGAAGATCGTAAGACCTCCGAACTTGTGCTTGAGCCCTGCTGAGTGACTCGCAGCTCCCACAGACTCTCGTGGTCCCGCCGGACCCCACGACGACAAGCGTATCCCCCAGCTCGAGGATTGTGAGCTGTGCGCCGGGTACGCTCCTGCATTTGAGTCCTAACCCCAAAGACTGTCCCGCTACCTCCTAACCCCCCTCCAAGACCTTGTGAGCCCGCGCTCTACTTGTATATATTTTGCCTTGCTGATCATAAAGATCCTACCACTCGATCTGATCAAGATTTGTTCTTAAGAACTCCTCGTGTGGTGTGTCTCTGTTGTGTGGTGCCGAGTGTACGATCCTAGAAGCGAGGTTCCTCCCCTGAGGAGTCTCCCGCCAGTGCCCGGCTACGATACTTCGAGGGTGGGTCTCAGGGCAGTCAGGGCCCCCTCCGGGCCTCTCTGAGGTCGCCTTCTAACATTGGTGGCAAGCGACGGGATTCGGGCTCATCATCTAGAGATCGTACCGTGAACGGCTGACGCACTACCGACAAAGATGGCAGAAGGAACCGCCGTGGTTCTCACAGAAAACGACACCAGTGCCGTGTTCCAGGTGGAAGAGTACACTCACAAAGAACTAAAACAATTCTGTAAGGAACTCAAAATCGCTACCACTGGTCTCAACACCAAAGAAGATATGCAAAAGGCAGTGCAAGCTTGGGTGGATTCTGGGGCCTCCCGCCCAGAAGGAGCAGGGGAGCCCCACGACGAAGCTGGACCCTCCCAAGGAGAACGCAACAGTAACCAGGTGCGAGGCTTCGTACCAGACGGGGGCCTATCCCCGGAGGAACTCGCAGACAGAGAAAAAAGTCGCCATCACGAGCTCGAATTAGCCAAACTCAAAATTGAGGGCGAGTTGAAATTAGCCGAGAAAAAGCTAGCAGTAGAACAGTTGCGAGTACAAGGAGAACTAGAAGAGAAGAAACTCCAACGAGAACACGAGGGAAGGAGACTTCAACTGGAGCATGAACGCAGCTTGAAGGAAATAGAACTGAAAGCAAGAAGCGAAGAAGCGCGGCCCCCGGGGAACCGGGAGGCGGCCGCCCCGGCGGAGCAGAAGGTCCACATCCCCAGGGATGTGGTCAAAGAATATTACAAAAATGATGACATTCAGCAGTGGTTCCGGGCCTACGAGGTCGCCATGACCTCCCATCGGGTCCCGCAGAAGGATTGGGGGGCTGGGTTGTGGGGACGATTCCTGAGCGAAGGGAGAGACACCCTGCTCGACCTACCCACCTCCATGCAGAACTCTTATGACCACATGAAAGCGGCCCTCCTCACGAGGTACGGCCTCACCCCGGAGATGTACCGCCAGCGGTTCCGGGACTGCCGGAAGATCCCGGGTACCACCTGGGTGGAATATGTGAATTTCTTCAGCCGCGCCTTCGATGGGTGGATCAAGGGCAGCAAGGTAACCACCCTGGAAGAACTAACCGACCTTATGTTGTGGGAACACCTGGCTGCGAACTGCTTTGTGGAACTATGCCAGCATCTGCTTGACAGTAAGCTCACGGACCCAAGAAAGCTGGCTGTCGAGGCGGATCGCTGGACCAACACCCGGGTCTCCCGGGGCCCTGTAGGAGAATACCCCCGAGCCAGTCAGGGACCACCCCGCCAGAGAGGGGGGGGAAACCAGGGAGGGCAGAGAGAGTCCCAGGCTAGTCCCCTGATGTCCCAACCTCCACCTTTCCCGGCACCCCCACCAGCTGTATCCGGCCCCCCCCTGAGACGGGGGCACCGGGTAACCATCACTTGTTTTCGTTGCCAGAAGCCCGGGCATTACGCCAAAGACCCTGAATGCCCCATGGCCCCACGCACCACCCAGGCAGCACCCCCCGCTAGACAGATAGCCAATGTAGCACTGGGGGAGGAGGTTGAGGAGGCCGAGGAGTGGGAACCCGCCGCTATGGCCCTAGTATCCTTAGGAGATAGAGAGATGGTCCCTGGGAGCCTCCTGCCCCCTAACACAAAGAAATATGGGCAGCTCGTAACGATCAATGGCCACCAAGTAGAAGCCCTCCGTGACCCCGGGGCCAGCATCACCGGTGTCCTCAGCCATTTAGTCCACGAAGACCAGGTCCTCCCCAACGTATTTTGCCCTGTCATTTCAGCCGACAACACAGAAAGCCTATGTAAGGTAGCCCTGGTGCCCTTTAAGTGGGGAGGGGTGGTCGGTAAATTGAAGGTTGCGGTAAGAACCTCCCAGCCCGTCGACTGTCTCCTGGGGAACGACCTGGAAAGTTCCCCCTGGAGACAAGTCGAGCGCAAGACCCACCTAGGGATGATGGGCCTCCCTGAGTGGGTGTGCGCCACCACTCGATCCATGGCGGCTCGACTGACCCCCCTGAGGGAAGTCGACGACGCCCCGACCCCTGAAGATAGGATGGTCCCGGACGAGGGTCCCCACATTCCCCCACCAGAAGAGTCGATCGCCGGTGACAACCCCCGCCTTCCGACTCCCCCCAAGTCACCGAGTTAGGCGATCTGCCCGAATTAGCCCAGTGGCACCACGAAGGGGGCCCCTCCAGAGAGGAGTTCTGCCGAGAGCAGGCTACCTGTCCCTCCCTGGTCGGGCCCCGGCAGCAGGCAGTGGCCCAGGCCGCAGGCGACCAGACGGGGACGCACCGGGTATACTGGGAGAATGACCTTTTGTACAGCGAACAGAAGTCGGTGGAGCTAGGGTCCGGCTGGGTGCTGGTGGTACCCCTACGCTTCCGAAACCTCCTCCTGGGTTTGGCCCATGACGTCCCCCTCGCAGGCCACTTGGGCCAGGACAAAACGTACAGTCGCCTCGTGACTCACTTCTACTGGCCCAGAATGAAAGCAGACGTAGAAGCCCACTGCAAGTCCTGCCCCACGTGCCAGGCCAGTGGGAAGAGCGGAGGAAAGCGCAAGGCTCCCCTCCAACCCTTCCCTGTCGTCAGTACCCCTTTTGAGCGGGTCGGGATCGACATTGTAGGACCTCTGGACCCCCCAACTTCCCAGGGGCACCGGTTCATCCTCGTCCTGGTGGACCATGCCACCCGTTACCCTGAGGCCATCCCCCTGCGTACCGTCACGGCCCCCGTGGTGGGCCGGGCGTTGATGGGAATCTTCTCCCGCATGGGTTTTTCCCGCGAGGTCTTGAGCGATCGTGGTACCAACTTTATCTCCCGATACATGAGGTCCTTATGGCAACAGTGCGGGATGTCCTACAAGTTCACCACCCCGTACCACCCCCAAGGAAACGGCCTGGTAGAGCGGTTTAACCGGCCTCTGAAGGGGATGATCGCGGGCCTGGAAGAGCCCCTCCGGCGTAAGTGGGACCTCCTGCTCCCCTGCCTCCTATTCGCATACCGAGAGGTTCCCCAGAAATCCTTGGGTTTCAGCCCATTTGAGTTACTCTACGGGCACCCCGTCAGGGGGCCCCACAGCCTGGTCAAGGAAGAGTGGGAGGCTGCGCCCCGAGGCCCCCCCCGAGACGTGTTCTGTTACGTCCTGACCCTCCGAAATCAGACTAGGAGGTTCCGAGAGATGGCAGAGGCCAACCTGGAGGCGAGTCAGGAGGAGATGAAGCGCTGGTACGACCAGAACGCCGCGCTAGTCGAGTTTCAGCCGGGCCAGCTGGTGTGGGTTGTTAGAAATGGGATTTCTGGTTGGCTAAGGCTTGCGCCAAAGTCAGGCAGAAACCACCACTCTAGTCAGGGCAAGGAAGTTACACGCCAAAGATAACCCCTGCTCACCCCCTTGGTAGCTTGGCACGAGCAGTCAGGCTTATCTCTGAGGCGATGTGTAAAGCGTTTGCGCGCGCACCCAGCAACAACACCCAAGGCCCACCACAAAGGAAACTCCACACAAGGTATTCTATAAAAATAGCCTTTGTATTATACACAACACATTAGATAAAAACACACACTCTACAATGTGCCAACAGGCACAGGCAGAATTTACAAGGGATTATATATACAGGGGACAGGGCCACCTGGACCGCTGTCCGGAATTAGCACTCTTAGAACATAGGAATAATACTGTAGTATAAAATAACATATGTAGCACACAACCAGTAACTACTGGTATCAGGTAAGTACCACCTACGCAACCCTAACCACCTTAGGAAAATATTGCGCAGGGAATCAGGACCTCACTAGCACCACCTGTACTAGGAGAAAGCAAACAACCACCTAAGTATCACAATACCTGTAGGGGTAATAGAACGTTACACATGATGCATGAAAACATTCAGGTGTAGAGCAAAGGAAACACATGATGCATGAAAACATTCAGAGGTGTAGAGCAAGGGAAACACATGATGCATGAAAACACATTCAGCGGTGTAAAGCAAAGCACATGACGCATAAACACATTCAGAGGTGCAGGAAAGGAACACTAGCGCAAAGACTCACATTAGCCACTATCTGTGGCAGTCCCTAGGCCAACTGGCCTTGTCGGGGCAAGGACGCCCTGCGTCACGAAAAGTCAGGATGCGCCTGCGCAGGCTGCGCAAACCAAGGCGCACAAAGCACAACCTACACGTGGCAGTTGCCCACTAAGTGCTGGGCAACTGGAGAAATGCTGGGGCCAACGTTGGAGCCTCCCAGGGCTCTGAAACAACTGGAATGCCCCCTAGAGCCTCGCAGGCTCTAAACTACAAATATGCCCTGTGTGGGAGTCCTCTAGACTCTAAACAAATATGCCCCCAATGATGGAGCCTCGTGGGCTCGAGACAAGAAATGCCCCAACGTTGGAGCGACTCGCGCTCAAGAAATAATGCCCCCGCATGTGGTGGAGCCTCGTGGGCTCTCAAAGAATGCCCTCGCAACGTTGGAGCCCTCACGGCTCTTTGACAAAAGTAGGGGCCACGTGGGAGCCTCGCAGGCTCTATGAGCAATGTGTGACCGTTGGAGCGCACCAGCGCTCAAAGAAACTAATGCCGGCCTCCTTGGAGCGCAGGCGCTCGATCCCCATGCGGCCCCAACTCACCGGAACTCTGGAGGACTCCTTCAAACCTCCTCCGGTCGTCTCGTCATCTCCACGGAGCTGGGAAGCGGAGCCTACGGGCTCCGTGCATGCAGGCCGCACGTCCCAGTGCGGGGTGGGCTCCCGCCTGGGTGGAGGACGCCGTGCTTCTCCGGAGGGCCCCGGGGCGCAGGGTAGGCTCCTGCCTGCTCCGGGGCTTAGAATTCAGCCGAGAGTCTCCGGTGGGAGGCGGGGTAGGCTCCCGCCCTCCTACTTCCGGCTCTGGTTGTCCCGACAGCCCGCCCCCGGCCTGCCTGACTTCCTGGCCGTCCCAGCCCGGGCTGCAGCGGTGATTTATCCTTGGCTTTCTCCGAAGCGCGGGGTGGGCTCCCGCCTTCGGATTTACGCATAGATCGGCGGAAATAAGCGGGGTGGCACCCGCGAGTTCAACACAATGCGGGGTGGGCACCCGCCAATTAAATAATTAAATCAGCGGGGTGGGCACCCGCAAGTGCGGCAAAATAGCAGGGAATCCCTACGTCGGGGTTCCCTCGCTAATAATTACAGCTCCGCGCTGCTGGCCACCAATAAAGCGCTCCTAGCGCTATAAATGAAAGAAAAGCGCTTCCAGGCGCTTAGGGGTGAAATAACCACCAAATCCAGCAAAAGTCCTTAGTAAGGTGGGCAGGGGGCAAGGCTGGGCCAGGGGCCAGCTCACTGGGCCCTCCAGGCAGGAAGGCAGTCCAAAGTGGCGGTTCCTCCTGGCCTCCAGCAGCAGCAGCAGCCCCCCTCAGGATCCTGGAAGAGAACAGTTTCTGTGGGGACACAGCCCCATTTTTATACAGCAAACCCCTTTGTTCTGGGTTCAGGGTGAGGGGGAAAACCAGTCGCAGCTGGTTGGGGAGCACCCTTGATGTGCTCAGCCCCTCACTCTATTCATTGGCAGGGCTAGGGTCGTCAGTCGCACCGCAGGGGGCGGGGCCAGCATTGTGTGTGGAAAACCCTGTCCTATTTAGGACCCAGGTGTACTCCTCCCACCCATCTAGCTGCTGATCTCCCCATTCACCACTGGGTGACTCATCCTGACTCTGGGGAATCCCTAGCCCGTCACATGACACGACCAGCCAATCACGCGACAGACACACTGCACACAGAAGTGCCCACTTCTAGAAGTGGCACTTCCACACTAGGTACATGCACGCCGCACACATCATCGCGCAGCATTCACTCCCACGAGTCCGCACATACCAAACTCGGGCCTGCACACCCCACGCATCAGGAACTACTAGGGACACATACACTCCCCATGCATTCCTATGGGAGGGCAGGCCTATCTCACCACATGCACTCAGAGCACGCACGCACTTTACCCTGGGACACAGGGAAAGTGCGCAGAAACCAAACAAATCACCACACCAAGTCACCAGTAAAAAGCAAAAAAGTTCAGGGGTGAACCTGCCAGAAGGGCCAAGTCCAACACAACCCCCTTCCAGCCAAAACGCAGGGCAGACCAATCACCACCGTGATGGACTTCCCTGCTTGGGGCGATAGAACACGGACGCGGGCCCGCAACTGCAGGGACACCCTCCGGCTCTACGCCACGGTGAACCCATGGAATTCTTTCTAACACCACTGTCTGGACCAACTGGGCTACCCCACTGGTACTGCCAAGCTGTCCGCGGCCAAGACCAGGCCCTAGGCCACCCAGGTGCCACTGGTCCTTGCCTAATCACAGAGTGGGGGGTAGTAACCCCTGGCACATAGCGGCCATTCTCCACTCTACCCCTCATCAGGGCAGTTCTAAACTGCCACTGATCCTCCAGCCTAGGGTCTGTACCCTCAAGCGGACCAAAAGTCACGGGTGAGGCTCTCCTCCCCCTACCTCTTCTTCTGGGGTTCCGCCCTCTCTTCCTCTGAGAGGCGACCCCGTAACGCAATTCACCTACCAGCTCAGGACCCCTCCCTGAGAACTGGTCTCCCAACCTAGGGTTTAACCCCTCAGGTTGCACTGGGGTCAGAGGTGGGTTCTCCCACCCTCTGCACCCCCTTCCAGAGTCCTGCTCCCTACCAACTGGGGCGGTACCTCTGGAAGAAGAACCGGTCAGGACACTGGTTACAGTCGTCCTACCCTTCAGGTCAGGCTGATCCTGAACCTGGCCTCCCAACCTCGGGTCTAGAACCTTTGGTGGAATACTTGCCTGGCACTCCAGGACTTCGGGGGACTTACACACCATCCCCCCAAGAGGAACATATGCCTCATATGTTGCATGACAGTCTGCCTGGCGCAGATCTCCCGTCCCCTGTCCACCTGACAGTGCGCGAAGATCCCCCAGGACAGACGTGTGGTCACCATGGTCACCTCGAGGAGACTCAGCCCTCCCGGCTGGTCCCTGACCCACTGGCTCCTCCACCGGGGAACACCGCCCCATGCCACTCCTCTCGCTGGACTTCTGTACCCTCCCTACTGGAGCGGTACTGCCAGACATCAGAACCACTGGAGCTTTATTTACAGACGCTCCAGGTCCTCCATACACTAGGTGATCCTCCTCAAATGGACTAACAGGACAGCCTAGGTCCCAGACTTGGTGTTCCCTCATGAAACCATCCAAGTCATGAGGCAGGGTTTCGTGCGTCTGGGGACCCTCGGTCACCCACTTACTCCCGCTCCACTGAGCCAGGCAGTAAGCCCCTACACCCTCCTCGCTATCCGGGGACCTAGCTGGGCTACACTGAGCCTCCTCCACCACGCTGGGCTGGAGGATCTCTGAACCACTACTGTTGGAATCACTCTCCCATTCCTCATCAGAACTTGGGACCCCTTCCCATCGGTCTGCTCTTTTTGCAAGGTCCCAAGCATCCAAATCGTAATATCCCAACAGGTGTTGGCGCAACCCGGGGTAAAAACTACTGAGTAGCTGCTCTTTGATAACCAGAGCATACAGTCCTTCAAAATCCCGTTTCGTGTTTACTCTTACCCAATCATCCAGTGCATCCTCGCATTCACCCACAAACGTGTCCCAAGACTGGTGAGACAGCTTCCTACTGCCCCTGAATTTCAACCTATACTCCTCTTCTTGGGAAACAGGTACCAGACTGGGTAAACTGGGAGTGGGACTTCCTGCACTGGACTTTATCTCGCTGTCACCACTGGACTCAACCCTCCCTGGGGAGCCCAGACAACTACAACTGCGCTCAGGGGACAACTTACCCTCCAGAGCTAATTTCTCTGTGGCAAAGGCCCACTCAGCCTCCGCCATCTGTTTCTGAGCTAAGACCCTCTCGGTCTCCAGCTTGGCATGCTCTATCCTGAGCTTCTCCATGGCCAGCTGATGCTCCCTTTCTTCCCTCCTATCTACCCACTCTTCTGGGGACAGGGAAAGGGATGGGGTGCTGCTCCTGACACTGGACCCAGCAAGGGACTCCCTATCTGTGGGGTCTCCACTATCTACTGGCGTCCCTGTCAGGTTACTCTCTTCCTCCTCTTCTAAATCTTCAGGGCTCCCTACAGACCCACCACCCTCCTGGTGTGAGGCCCGGGCCCTTATCCTACTGCGCTCAAGACCCCATTGACCCTTTTGCCATAGGATCAGGCTGCTTCTAAGTTCAGACTGAGAGTCTGACTCATCCACCCCTATGTCTCTCTCTTCACAGAACCTTACCAACTCCAACATACTGTACCCAAAAAGATCACAGAAATCAAAAGCTGGCTCCATTTTGGCGGACGTTCTTGAGAAAAGATCACACAGGGAACCTAGGGGTCTGAGCTTAACACGAACACACAATTCACAAAGGATTCAGCAAGCTCTCTATCCCAGAGAACTCACACTCACTTGCCTAGTGCCACACACCACTCATCCACACCCAACCCTCCCCTCGGACTGGTAAGGCAGTTTCTACCACCCCTGATTCCTCAACCTGACCACCACGTGACACAGGTACCAACTCTGGGCGCAGGGCGGGGGACAAATGTACTGGACACTATTACGCTGCCACCACTGGATCCCACCCTCTGGTGAATCCAGAAAACACAATGCACTAAGGGGGATGATCTACCCTCCCGAGCTAGGGACACCTAACTCACAGTGCACAAAAACACATTTCCAAAGAAATGACAATTTAAAAACAATTTTAAAACAATAATCCCCATACCATGTGATTTATCTAAATGCAGAGTTTTGTAGTGTGGCCAGTTGCCGCTGCGGTACAGCGCAAACGCAAGTCCAAATCCCACCGCTGATCACCAATGTTGGAAATGGGATTTCTGGTTGGCTAAGGCTTGCGCCAAAGTCAGGCAGAAACCACCACTCTAGTCAGGGCAAGGAAGTTACACGCCAAAGATAACCCCTGCTCACCCCCTTGGTAGCTTGGCACGAGCAGTCAGGCTTATCTCTGAGGCGATGTGTAAAGCGTTTGCGCGCGCACCCAGCAACAACACCCAAGGCCCACCACAAAGGAAACTCCACACAAGGTATTCTATAAAAATAGCCTTTGTATTATACACAACACATTAGATAAAAACACACACTCTACAATGTGCCAACAGGCACGGGCAGAATTTACAAGGGATTATATATACAGGGGACAGGGCCACCTGGACCGCTGTCCGGAATTAGCACTCTTAGAACATAGGAATAATACTGTAGTATAAAATAACATATGTAGCACACAACCAGTAACTACTGGTATCAGGTAAGTACCACCTACGCAACCCTAACCACCTTAGGAAAATATTGCGCAGGGAATCAGGACCTCACTAGCACCACCTGTACTAGGAGAAAGCAAACAACCACCTAAGTATCACAATACCTGTAGGGGTAATAGAACGTTACACATGATGCATGAAAACATTCAGGTGTAGAGCAAAGGAAACACATGATGCATGAAAACATTCAGAGGTGTAGAGCAAGGGAAACACATGATGCATGAAAACACATTCAGCGGTGTAAAGCAAAGCACATGACGCATAAACACATTCAGAGGTGCAGGAAAGGAACACTAGCGCAAAGACTCACATTAGCCACTATCTGTGGCAGTCCCTAGGCCAACTGGCCTTGTCGGGGCAAGGACGCCCTGCGTCACGAAAAGTCAGGATGCGCCTGCGCAGGCTGCGCAAACCAAGGCGCACAAAGCACAACCTACACGTAGCAGTTGCCCACTAAGTGCTGGGCAACTGGAGAAATGCTGGGGCCAACGTTGGAGCCTCCCAGGGCTCTGAAACAACTGGAATGCCCCCTAGAGCCTCGCAGGCTCTAAACTACAAATATGCCCTGTGTGGGAGTCCTCTAGACTCTAAACAAATATGCCCCCAATGATGGAGCCTCGTGGGCTCGAGACAAGAAATGCCCCAACGTTGGAGCGACTCGCGCTCAAGAAATAATGCCCCCGCATGTGGTGGAGCCTCGTGGGCTCTCAAAGAATGCCCTCGCAACGTTGGAGCCCTCACGGCTCTTTGACAAAAGTAGGGGCCACGTGGGAGCCTCGCAGGCTCTATGAGCAATGTGTGACCGTTGGAGCGCACCAGCGCTCAAAGAAACTAATGCCGGCCTCCTTGGAGCGCAGGCGCTCGATCCCCATGCGGCCCCAACTCACCGGGACTCTGGAGGACTCCTTCAAACCTCCTCCGGTCGTCTCGTCGTCTCCACGGAGCTGGGAAGCGGAGCCTACGGGCTCCGTGCATGCAGGCCGCACGTCCCAGTGCGGGGTGGGCTCCCGCCTGGGTGGAGGACGCCGTGCTTCTCCGGAGGGCCCCGGGGCGCAGGGTAGGCTCCTGCCTGCTCCGGGGCTTAGAATTCAGCCGAGAGTCTCCGGTGGGAGGCGGGGTAGGCTCCCGCCCTCCTACTTCCGGCTCTGGTTGTCCCGACAGCCCGCCCCCGGCCTGCCTGACTTCCTGGCCGTCCCAGCCCGGGCTGCAGCGGTGATTTATCCTTGGCTTTCTCCGAAGCGCGGGGTGGGCTCCCGCCTTCGGATTTACGCATAGATCGGCGGAAATAAGCGGGGTGGCACCCGCGAGTTCAACACAATGCTTGGTGGGCACCCGCCAATTAAATAATTAAATCAGCGGGGTGGGCACCCGCAAGCGCGGCAAAATAGCAGGGAATCCCTACGTCGGGGTTCCCTCGCTAATAATTACAGCTCCGCGCTGCTGGCCACCAATAAAGCGCTCCTAGCGCTATAAATGAAAGAAAAGCGCTTCCAGGCGCTTAGGGGTGAAATAACCACCAAATCCAGCAAAAGTCCTTAGTAAGGTGGGCAGGGGGCAAGGCTGGGCCAGGGGCCAGCTCACTGGGCCCTCCAGGCAGGAAGGCAGTCCAAAGTGGCGGTTCCTCCTGGCCTCCAGCAGCAGCAGCAGCCCCCCTCAGGATCCTGGAAGAGAACAGTTTCTGTGGGGACACAGCCCCATTTTTATACAGCAAACCCCTTTGTTCTGGGTTCAGGGTGAGGGGGAAAACCAGTCGCAGCTGGTTGGGGAGCACCCTTGATGTGCTCAGCCCCTCACTCTATTCATTGGCAGGGCTAGGGTCGTCAGTCGCACCGCAGGGGGCGGGGCTAGCATTGTGTGTGGAAAACCCTGTCCTATTCAGGACCCAGGTGTACTCCTCCCACCCATCTAGCTGCTGATCTCCCCATTCACCACTGGGTGACTCATCCTGACTCTGGGGAATCCCTAGCCCGTCACATGACACGACCAGCCAATCACGCGACAGACACACTGCACACAGAAGTGCCCACTTCTAGAAGTGGCACTTCCACACTAGGTACATGCACGCCGCACACATCATCGCGCAGCATTCACTCCCACGAGTCCGCACATACCAAACTCGGGCCTGCACACCCCACGCATCAGGAACTACTAGGGACACATACACTCCCCATGCATTCCTATGGGAGGGCAGGCCTATCTCACCACATGCACTCAGAGCACGCACGCACTTTACCCTGGGACACAGGGAAAGTGCGCAGAAACCAAACAAATCACCACACCAAGTCACCAGTAAAAAGCAAAAAAAGTTCAGGGGTGAACCTGCCAGAAGGGCCAAGTCCAACATGGGTCATGGCCCCCGTGAAACCCTGCGCTCTCCAGGATAAATGGACCGGGCCCTTCAAAGTAGTTGAGCGGAAGAGCCCGGTCACGTACTTGGTAGACGTCCAGTCACCCCGGGACCCCCTCTGGGTCCTCCACGTGAACCGCCTCAAGCCCCACTTTGTGCAGACGGAGCTGAGCCTCCTACTGGCCACTGACGACGGGTCCGAAGAAGAGTCAGATCCTCTCCCTGATCTTCTGTGCACCAAGGAGAAGGACGGCTCCATAGAGGGAGTGAACCTCTCCCCGTCTCTCACTCCCCAGCAACGTGAGGATTGCCGCCAGCTCCTAGGGCAGTTTCCGGACCTTTTCTCCTTGGTCCCCAAGGTCACCGACTGGTGTGTCCATGATGTGAATACCGGGGACAGCCCGCCAGTAAGACACCGAGCCTACCGAGTCCCTGATCGGGTCCGGTCCTGTATCCAAGCCGAAGTCTCAAAAATGTTGACCCTAGGCGTGATCGAACCCTCAGACAGCCCCTGGGCCGGCCCCGTAGTCCTGGTCCCAAAAGCAGCTGCCCCCGGGCTCGCCCCAGAACTCCGCTTCTGCGTGGACTACCGGGGGCTCAATGAAGTCACCCGAGCCGATGCCCACCCCATTCCCCGAGCCGACGAGCTCATTGACCGGCTCGGGGCTGCTCGGTTCCTCAGCACCTTCGATCTCACCTGCGGCTACTGGCAAATTGCGCTCACAGAGGGAGCCAAGGAGCGGTCCGCCTTCTCCACCGCGGATGTGCACTATCGCTTTCGCGTGATGCCTTTCGGGATGAAAAATGCCCCGGCCACCTTCCAGCGACTGGTAAATAGAGTCCTGGCCGGGCTGGAAAAATTCAGCGCTGCATATCTCGACGATATTGCCGTTTTTAGATCCGAATTGAGTGAGCACCTCCAGCACCTCCGGAGGGTGCTAACCGCCCTACGCCAGGCGGGCCTCATCGTGAAAGCCAGCAAATGCCAGATTGGGCAAGGTTCGGTAACCTACCTGGGGCACCAGGTCGGAAGCGGGCAGGTCGCCCCTCTACAGCCCAAAATCGACGCCATTCTAGCCTGGGAATCCCCCACTACCCAAACAGAGGTCCGAGCCTTTCTGGGCCTCACGGGCTACTACCGGAGATTCATCCGGAATTACGGCAGCCTGGTCGGTCCCCTCACGGGACTTACGTCCAAGAAACAGCCCAAGAAGGTACAGTGGTCCCCTGCCTTCCAAGAGGCGTTCAATCGCCCTGAAAACGGCCATGTGTACGGCCCCCGTCCTCCAGGCCCCCGACTACTCCAAAGAGTTTGTGGTACAAACTGATGCCTCCGAGCATGGCATCGGGGCAGTCCTCTCCCAGGTAAATGACCAGGGTCTAGACCAGCCCGTGGCCTTCCTCAGCCGAAGGCTGTTGCCCAGGGAACAGAGATGGAGTACCATCGAGCGCGAGGCGTTCGCCGTAGTCTGGGCCCTCAAGAAACTACGCCCTTACCTGTTCGGCACCCATTTCAGGGTCCAAACCGATCATCGCCCCTTGCGATTGCTCATGCAGATGCGAGGAGAAAACCCCAAGCTTCTGCGGTGGTCAATTTCCCTCCAGGGGATGGATTTCACTGTGGAACATCGCCCTGGTACGGACCACGCCAACGCCGATGGCCTCTCCCGATTCTTCCGCCTCAGCGAAGAGAACCCCCAAGAAGATGGGTAGTTCTCTCCGGCTTTCAGCTGGGGGGGACGCGTGTTAGACCCGGCCCTCGTAACATAGTCAGACCTGACCCCTGCCCCTCACACCAGCCCCGAGCCCACGGCCTAGCCGATCCTTCCCACCAGAACACACACACCCGACCCGGACTTCCCCCGTCCGTGGCCTTCCTCCTTCGGCCACCCCGGGCCAGCGTGCCCACTTCATGCACCAAGATGGCCGCCCGGCCCCAGCGCGACCCTGGCCTAGAGGCACCACTCCGGCTGGAGGACATCGCGCTCCCCTTGGGATGAGAAAGGGAGGAGCAGTTTCCATCACACCTCTGCGCTTCCCTGGGAAGGTGGGTTTCGATCGACCCGCCGGCCTCCCCGAGGGCTGGCTCCACGCCTGCTGGGTGTCTGGGGCTCCTCCCGACCCGGCCCTGAAAGGATCAAAGGACAATGGCAGGAAACCCCCAACAAGCGACCCCCAGGTGACAAGACCCCTGCCTGCACAGAATCCGGACATCAAAGAGGAGTCGCCCTATAACAAGGGGTGCTCTGGGACTGTCCGGCAGATTCGCCTTGGAACACCTGAGCCCTGCTGAGTGACTTGCGGCTCCCTGAAGATCGTAAGACCTCCGAACTTGTGCTTGAGCCCTGCTGAGTGACTCGCGGCTCCCTGAAGATCGTAAGACCTCCGAACTTGTGCTTGAGCCCTGCTGAGTGACTCGCGGCTCCCTGAAGATCGTAAGGCCACCGAACTTATACTCGAGCCTGCCGAGTGACTCGCGGCTCCCACAGACTCTCTTGGTCCCGCCGGACCCCATGACGACAAGCGTATCCCCCAGCTCGTGGATTGTGAGCTGTGCGCCGGGTACGCTCCTGCATTTGATTCTTATCCCCGAAGACTGTCCCGCTACCTCCTAACCCCCCTCCAAGACTTTGTGAGCCCGCGCTCTACTTGTATATATTTTGCCTTGCTGATCATAAAGATCCCACAACTCCGATCTGATAAAGATTTGCTCTTAAGAACTTCTCGTGTACTGTCTCTCTGTCGTGTGGTGCCGAGTGTACGATCCTAGATACGAGGTTCCTCCCCTGAGGAGTCTCCCGCCAGTGCCCGGCTACAATACCTCGAGGGTGGGTCTCAGGGCAGTCAGGGCCCCTTCCGGGCCCCTCTGAGGTCGCCTTCTAACAGCCTCTCCCGGTTCTTCCGCCTCAGCAAAGAGAACCCCCAAGAGGATGGGTAGTTCTCTCCGGCTTTCAGCTGGGGGGGACGCGTGTTAGACCCTGCCCTCGTAACATAGCTAGACCTGACCCCTGCACCTCACATCAGCCCCCAAACCCACGGCCTAGCCGATTCTTCCCACCAGAACTCACACGCACCCAACCCGGACGTCCCGTCCGTGGCCTTCCTCCTTTCAGCCACACCGGGCCCGCGTGCCCACTTCATGCAACAAGATGGCCGCCCAGCCCCAGCGCGACCCTGGCCTAGAGGCGCCACTCCGGCTGGAGAACATCGCGCTCCCCCTGGGATGAGAGAGGGAGGAGCAGTTTCTATCAAACCTCTGCGCTTCCCTGGGAAGGTGGGTTTCGATCGACCTGCCGGCCTCCCCGAGGGCTGGCTCCACGCCTGCTGGGTGTCTGGGACTCCTCCCGACCCGGCCCTGGAAGGATCAAAGGACAATGGCAGGAAACCCCAACAAGCGACCCCCAGGTGACAAGACCCCTGCCTGCACAGACTCCGGACATCAAAGAGGAGTCGTCCTATAACAAGGGGTGCTCTGGGACTGTCCGGCAGATTCGCCTTGGAAACACCTGAGCCCTGCTGAGTGACTCGCGGCTCCCTGAAGATCGTAAGACCTCCAAACTTGTGCTTGAGCCCTGCTGAGTGACCTGCGGCTCCCTGAAGATCGTAAGACCTCCGAACTTGTGCTTGAGCCCTGCTGAGTGACTCGCGGCTCCCTGAAGATCGTAAGACCTCCGAACTTGTACTTGAGCCCTGCTGAGTGACTCGCGGCTCCCTGAAGATCGTAAGACCTCCGAACTTGTGCTTGAGCCCTGCTGAGTGACTCGCGGCTCCCTGAAGATCGTAAGACCTCCGAACTTGTGCTTGAGCCCTGCTGAGTGACTCGCAGCTCCCACAGACTCTCGTGGTCCCGCCGGACCCCACGACGACAAGCGTATCCCCCAGCTCGAGGATTGTGAGCTGTGCGCCGGGTACGCTCCTGCATTTGATTCTTATCCCCGAAGACTGTCCCGCTACCTCCTAACCCCCCTCCAAGACCTTGTGAGCCCGCGCTCTACTTGTATATATTTTGCCTTGCTGATCATAAAGATCCTACCTCTCGATCTGATAAAGATTTGCTCTTAAGAACTCCTCGTGTGGTGTGTCTCTGTCGTGTGGTACCGAGTGTACGATCCTAGAAGTCTCCCGCCAGTGCCCGGCTACGATACTTCGAGGGTGGGTCTCAGGGCAGTCAGGGCCCCCTCTAGGCCCCTCTGAGGTCGCCTTCTAACATCTGTCCACTGCTGGGAGTGATATGCACCCACCCCTCATATGTCTGGGCACTGCTGGGAGTGATCTGCACCCACCCCTCACATGTCTCTGGGCACTGCTGGTATTCCTCTGCACCCACCCCTCACATGTCTCTGTCCACTGCTGGGAGTCCTCTGCACCCACCCCTCACATGTCTCTGTCCACTTCTGGGAGTCCTCTGCACCCACCCCTCACATGTGTCTGTCCACTGCTGGGAGTCCTCTGCACCCACCCCTTACATGTCTCTGTCCACTGCTGGGAGTGATATGCACCCACCCCTCATATGTCTGGGCACTGCTGGGAGTGATCTGCACCCACCCCTCACATGTCTCTGGGCACTGCTGGTATTCCTCTGCACCCACCCCTCACATGTCTCTGTCCACTGCTGGGAGTCCTCTGCACCCACCCCTCACATGTCTCTGTCCACTGCTGGGAGTCCTCTGCACCCATCCCTCACATGTCTCTGTCCACTGCTGGGAGTCCTCAGCACCCACCCCTCACATGT
The DNA here is from genome assembly GCF_964204655.1 of Triturus cristatus. NCBI lineage: Eukaryota > Metazoa > Chordata > Amphibia > Caudata > Salamandridae > Triturus > Triturus cristatus. The sequence continues at coordinate 275,790,700 of NC_140579.1, read as the reverse complement.
GTCTGTCCACTGCTGGGAGTGATATGCACCCACCCCTCATATATCTGTCCACTGCTGGGAGTCCTCTTCACCCACCCCTCACATGTCTCTGTCCACTGATGGGAGTGATATGCACCCACCCCTCATATGTCTGTCTACTGCTGGGAGTCCTCTGCACCCACCCCTCACACGTCTCTATCCACTGCTGGGAGTCCTCTGCACCCACCCCTCACATGTGTCTGTCCACTGCTGGGAGTCCTCTGCACCCACCCCTCACATGTCTCTGTCCACTGCTGGGAGTGATATGCACCAAACCCTAATATGTCTGTCCACTGCTGGGAGTCCTCTGCACCCACCCCTCACATGTCTCTGTCCACTGTTGGGAGTCCTCTGCACCCACCCTTCACATGTGTCTGTCCACTGCTGGGAGTTCTCTGCACCCCCCCCCTCACATGTCTCTGGCCACTGCTGGGAGTGATATGCACCCACCCCTCATATGTCTGGGCACTGCTGGGAGTGATCTGCACCCACCCCTCACATGTCTCTGGGCACTGCTTGTATTCCTCTGCACCCACTCCTCAAATGTCTTTGTCCACTGCTGGGAGTCCTCTGCACCCACCCCTCACATGTCACTGTCCACTGCTGGGAGTCCTCTGCACCCATCCCTCACATGTCTCTGTCCACTGCTGGGAGTCCTCTGCACCCCCCTCACATGTCTCTGGCCACTGCTGGGAGTGATATGAACCCACCCCTCATATGTCTGTCCACTGCTGGGAGTCCTCTGCACCCACCCCTCACATGTCTCTGTCCACTGCTGGGAGTCCTCTGCACCCACCCCTCACATGTGTCAGTCCACTGCAGGGAGTCCTCTGCACCCACCCCTCACATGTCTCTGTCCACTAGTGGTAGTGATATGCACCCACCCCTCATATGTCTGGGCACTGCTGGGAGTGATCTGCACCCACCCCTCACATGTCTCTGGGCACTGCTGGTTTCCTCTGCACCCACCCCTCACATGTCTCTGGGCACTGCTGGTATTCCTCTGCACCCACCCCTCACATGTCTCTGTCACCTGCTGGGAGTCCTCTGCACCCACCCCTCACATGTCTCTGTCCACTGCTGGGAGTCCTCTGCACCCATCCCTCACATGTCTCTGTCCTCTGCTGGGAGTCCTCTTCACCCACCCCTCACATGTGTCTGTCCACTGCTGGGAGTCCTCTGCACCCACCCCTCACATGTCTCTGTCCACTGCTGGGAGTGATATGCACCCACCCCTCATGTGTCTGTCCACTGCTGGGAGTCCTCTTCACCCACCCCTCACATGTCTCTGTCCACTGATGGGAGTGATATGCACCCACCCCTAATATGTCTGTCCACTGCTGGGAGTCCTCTGCACCCACCCCTCACATGTCTCTGTCCACTGCTGCGAGTCCTCTGCACCCACCCCTCACATGTGTCTGTCCACTGCTGGGAGCACTCTGCACCCACCCCTCACATGTCTCTGTCCACTGCTGGGAGTGATATGCACCCACCCCTCATATGTCCGGGCACTGTTGGGAGTGATCTACACCCACCCCTCACATGTCTCTGGGCACTGCTGGTATTCCTCTGCACCCACCCCTCACATGTCTCTGTCCACTGCTGGGAGTCCTCTGCACCCACCCCTCACATGTCTCTGTCCACTGCTGGGAGTCCTTTGCACCCACCCCTCACATGTCTCTGTCCACTGCTGGGAGTCCTCTGCACCCACTCCTCACATGTGTCTGTCCACTGCTGGGAGTCCTCTGCACCCACCCCTCACATGTCTCTGTCCACTGCTGGGAGTGATATGCACCCACCCCTCATATGTCTGTCCACTGCTGGGAGTCCTCTGCACCCACCCCTCACATGTCTCTGTCCACTGCTGGGAGTGATATGCACCCACCCCTCATATGTCTGTCCACTGCTGGAAGTCCTCTGCACCCACCCCTCACATGTCTCTGTCCACTGCTGGGAGTCCTCTGCACCCACCCCTCACATGTGTCTGTCCACTGCTGGGAGTCCTCTGCACCCACCCCTCACATGTCTCTGTCCACTGCTGGGAGTGATATTCACCCACCCCTCATATGTCTGGGCACTGCTGGGAGTGATCTGCACCCACCCCTCACATGTCTCTGGGCACTGCTGGTATTCCTCTGCAACCACCCCTCACATGTCTCTGTCCACTGCTGGGAGTCCTCTGCACCCACCCCTCACATGTCTCTGTACACTGCTGGGAGTCCTCTGCACCCACCCCTCACATGTCTCTGTCCACTGCTGGGAGTCCTCTGCACCCACCCCTCACATGTGTCTGTCCACTGCTGGGAGTCCTCTGCACCCACCCCTCACATGTCTCTGTCTACTGCTTGGAGTGATATGCACCCACCCCTCATATGTCTGGGCACTGCTGGGAGTGATCTGCACCCACCCCTCACATGTTTCTGGGCACTGCTGGTATTCCTCTGCACCCACCCCTCACATGTCTCTGTCCACTGCTGGGAGTCCTCTGCACCCACCCCTCACATGTCTCTGTCCACTGCTGGGAGTCCTCTGCACCCATCCCTCACATGTCTCTGTCCACTGCTGGGAGTCCTCTGCACCCACCCCTCACATGTGTCTGTCCACTGCTGGGAGTCCTCTGCACCCACCCCTCACATGTCTCTGTCCACTGCTGGGAGTGATATGCACCCACCCCTCATATGTCTGTCCACTGCTGGGAGTCCTCTTCACCCACCCCTCACATGTTTCTGTCCACTGATGGGAGTGATATGCACCCACCCCTCATATGTTTGTCCACTGCTGAGAGTCCTCTGCACCCACCCCTCACATGTCTCTGTCCACTGCTGGGAGTCCTCTGCACCCACCCCTCACATGTGTCTATCCACTGCTGGGAGTCCTCTGCACCCACCCCTCACATGTCTCTGTCCACTGCTGGGAGTGATATGCACCCACCCCTCACATGTCTCTGGGCACTGCTGGGAGTGATCTGCACCCACCCCTCACATGTCTCTGGGCACTGCTGGTATTCCTCTGCACCCACCCCTCACATGTCTCTGTCCACTGCTGGGAGTCCTCTGCACCCACCCCTCACATGTCTCTGTCCACTGCTGGGAGTCCTTCGCACCCAACCCTCACATGTCTCTGTCCACTGTTGGGAGTCCTCTGAACCCACCCCTCACATGTGTCTGTCCACTGCTGGGAGTCCTCTGCACCCACCCCTCACATGTCTCTGTCCACTGCTGGGAGTGATATGCACCCACCCCTCATATGTCTGTCCACTGCTGGGAGTCCTCTGCACCCACCCCTCACATGTCTCTGTCCACTGCTGGGAGTGATATGCACCCACCCCTCATATGTCTGTCCACTGCTGGGAGTCCTCTGCACCCACACCTCACATGTGTCTGTCCACTGCTGGGAGTGATATGCACCCAACCCTCATATGTCTGTCCACTGCTGGGAGTCCTCTGCACCCACCCCTCACATGTCTCTGTCCACGGCTGGGAGTGATATTCACCCACCCCTCATATGTCTGTCCACTGCTGGGAGTCCTCTGCACCCACCCCTCACATGTCTCTGTCCACTGCTGCGAGTGATATGCACCCACCCCTCATATGTCTGGGCACTGCTGGGAGTGATCTGCACCCACCCCTCACATGTATCTGGGCACTGCTTGTATTCCTCTGCACCCACCCCTCACATGTCTCTGTCCACTGCTGGGAGTCCTCTCCACCCTTCCCTCACATGTCTCTGTCCACTGCTGGGAGTCCTTTGCACCCACCCCTCACATGTCTCTGTCCACTGCTGGGAGTCCTCTGCACCCACCCCTCACATGTGTCTGGCCACTGCTGGGAGTCCTCTGCACCCACCCCTCACATGTCTCTGTCCACTGCTGGGAGTGATATGCACCCACCCCTCATATGTCTGTCCACTGCTGGGAGTCCTCTGCACCCACCCCTCACATGTCTCTGTCCACTGCTGGGAGTGATATGCACCCACCCCTCATATGTCTGTCCACTGCTGGGAGTCCTCTGCACCCACCCCTCACATGTCTCTGTCCACTGCTGGGAGTGATATGCACCCACCCCTCATATGTCTGTCGACTGCTGGGAGTACTCTTCACCCACCCCTCACATGTCTCTGTCCACTGCTGGGAGTGATATGCACCAACCCCTCATATGTCTGTCCACTGCTGGGAGTCCTCTGCACCCACCCCTCACATGTCTCTGTCCACTGTTGGGAGTCCTCTGCACCCACCCTTCACATGTGTCTGTCCACTGCTGGGAGTTCTCTGCACCCCCCCCCCACTCACATGTCTCTGGCCACTGCTGGGAGTGATATGCACCCACCCCTCATATGTCTGGGCACTGCTGGGAGTGATCTGCACCCACCCCTCACATGTCTCTGGGCACTGCTGGTATTCCTCTGCACCCATCCCTCACATGTCTTTGTCCACTGCTGGGAGTCCTCTGCACCCACCCCTCACATGTCTGTTAGAAAAGGTAGACGGACCGGGAGGGTCGGCCGGGGTCAGGAGGAGAGGTCTCCGGGGAGAGCCGTCTCCAGCGATCGTACAGACAAGTAACTTCCCCCCCCCCACAGACAGATATCACACACGGATAAGGTTCAGCGTTCTTTATAAGCACTTATTTAAGGTACGGTTGAATGGTACAAGGAGGTCTGGACTCAGGGGTCCCCTCGATTAGAGTCTCGCAAGGTAGGGAAGGGGGTAGCGGGGCAGTCTATTTACCAATCAGGTAGTTCTGATGAGATGATGATGAGCTCACAATCCTCGAGCTTGGTGGTTAGGTGGTACGGGCCGCGGCAGCGCCAGCAGGTCCCGGTGTGGATGGTCGATACAACGGGCCGCGGCAGCGCCAGCAGGTCCCCGGAAGATATACGGTCCGCGGCAGCGCCAGCAGGTCCCGGTGAGGATGGTCGTTACAACGGGCCGCGGCAGCGCCAGCAGGTCCCCGGGAGATATACGGTCCGCGGCAGCGCCAGCAGGTCCCGGTGAGGATGGTCGTTACAACGGGCCGCGGCAGCGCCAGCAGGTCCCAGGAAGATGACTGTTGCAGAAGGCCGCGGCAGCGCCAGCAGGCAGGACGATGGTTCACAAGAGCGGGCTACGGCAGCGCCAGTAGACCGTCAAGGTTGAGTTCACTCGGTGTCTCTCGACTCCAGGATACAACTGCCTTCCTGCTCCGGAGCTGCCTCAGTTATAGGGCTGGTGCCCTTTGATGTCCGGACCCTCGCACTTGGAGGTCGGAGGGTCCGGGATGAAGGTGTCCAGACACCCAGCAGGGGGTGGAGCCAGTGCCTGGGGGAGCTGGGGGCGATCGGCACCTGGCGGGGGAGAGCCCTTGACAGTTCGTTCTCCCATTGACTTGCCAAGTGGTCCGCTCACCTCCTGGGTGGATGGTGGTGCCGGGATGTCGGGGCCGGCCAGGCCCGGGGTTAGGGTCGAGGGGAGGCCATGCGGCCGCGTGGTGCAGGGCCCCCGATGGCGGCTTGACCCGGCCGGGGAAGCCGGTGGGGCTGGGCCCCGTGATGAGTAGGGGTCCGAGGGCAGAGGGTCCGTCGGGAGACGGAGTACAGGTGCTTGTCGTGGGGATATGCCAGGTGGGCCGGAGTTCGGGCCCTGTCGAGCGGGGAGGGAGCAAGCCGTCTGTGAGGCCTGTCCAACATGCGTCCCCCCCAGCTGAAGGCGGGGAGAGTCACCCATCTCCTTGGGGACTCTCTTCGTCGAGGCGGAAAAAGCGGGACAGGCCATCCGCGTTGGCGTGGTCTTGGCCTGGTCGGTGCTCCACGGTGAAGTCCATTCCCTGCAGGGAAATGGACCAGCTCAAGAGTTTTGGGTTTTCCCCCCGCATCTGCATCAGCCATTGCAGGGGTCGATGGTCGGTTTGTACCCGGAAGTGGGTACCGAAGAGATAGGGTCGGAGCTTTTTGAGGGCCCACACTACTGCAAATGCCTCCCTCTCGATGGTGCTCCAACGCTGTTCTCGGGCCAGGAGACGTCGACTGATGAAGGCCACCGGCTGGTCATGACCTTCGGGGTTCAACTGAGAGAGGACGGCTCCGATGCCGTGGTCGGAGGCGTCGGTCTGCACCACAAATTCCCGACTGTAATCGGGGGCCTGGAGCACCGGGGCGGTGCACAGGGCGGCCTTCAGCTCCTCGAAGGCCGCTTGACAATCAGGAGTCCAGTTGACCCGCTTCGGTTGGTTCTTGGATGTGAGACCCGTGAGGGGCCCCACGATGCTGCCGTAGTCCTTCACGAACCGCCGGTAGTAGCCGGTGAGCCCCAGGAAGGCTCGGACTTCGGTCTGGGTAACGGGGGGCTGCCAGGACTGGATGGCAGCAATCTTAAGTTGTAGTGGGGCCACCAGCCCGCTCCCCACTTGGTGCCCAAGGTAGGTCACAGACCCTTGGCCAATCTGGCACTTGCCGGCCTTAATGGTGAGGCCGGCCCGCTGGAGGGCGTGTAGGACCTCCTGGAGGTGACGGAGGTGGTCGGACCAGTGGCGGCTGTATACAGCGATATCGTCCAGGTAGGCAGCGCTGAATTCTTCAAGTCCCGCCAAGACCTGGTTCACAAGGCGTTGGAACGTGGCGGGGGCATTCTTCATGCCAAAGGGCATGACCTTAAATTGATAGTGGCCATCGGGGGTAGAGAAGGCTGACCGTTCCTGGGCCCTGGGTGTGAGGCCGATCTGCCAGTAGCCCGCCGTTAGGTCGAAGATACTAAGGTAGCGGGCGGCACCCAGCCGGTCGATCAGCTCGTCTGCTCGGGGGATGGGATGAGCGTCGGTCCGGGTGACAGCGTTCAAGCCCCGGTAGTCGACGCAGAATCTCAGTTCAGGGACGGAGCCGGGGGCAGCGGCCTTGGGAACTAATACGACCGGACTGGCCCAGGGACTGTCCGAGGGCTTGATGACCCCGATCGTGAGCATCTTGGCCACTTCCTCCTGTATGCAGGCCCGTACCCGATCTGGTACGCGGTAGGCCCGGTGCCGGACAGGGGGACTGTCCCCGGTGTCTACGTCGTGCAGACACCAGGGGGTGACCCCGGGGGTGAGGGAGAACAGGGCAGCGAACTGCAGCAGGAGGTCCCGGCAGTCCTGGCGTTGCTCCGAAGTGAGGGCGTCAGAGAGCCGGACCCCGTCCACGGAGCCGTCCTTCTCCTGAGTCTTCAGGAGATCCGGGAGGGGCTCGGAGTCTTCTTCCGTGCCACTGTCTGTAGCCATCAAGAGGCTTAGTTCGGATCGCACAAAGTGTGGTTTGAGCCGGTTGGTGTGGAGGACCCGAAGGGGGTTCCGGGAAGACCCCATGTCGATGAGGTAAGTGACGGGGCTTTTGCGCTCGACCACTTTGAAGGGCCCCGTCCACTTATCCTGCAAGGCACATGGTTCGGTGGGGGACATCACCCATACTTGCTGCCCAGGCTCGAATTCAACGGAGGAGGCATTGTGATCATACCACCTCTTCATGTCCTCCTGGCTGGCCTCGAGGTTCGCCTTGGCCATCTCCCTGAAGCGCCGGGTCTGGTTTCGTAAGGCCAGGATGTATTTGAAGACGTCTGGAGGGGTCGTGAGGGGGGCCATCTCCCAACCTTCCTTGACTAGGCTGAGGGGCCCTCGCACAGGGTGCCCGTAGAGGAGTTCAAAGGGGCTAAAACCGAGGGACTTCTGGGGAACTTCTCGGTAGGCGAAGAGGAGGCACGGGAGCAGTACATCCCACTGGCGACGGAGAGGCTCTTCCAATCCCCCAATCATCCCTTTGAGAGTGCGGTTAAAACGCTCCACTAGTCCGTTCCCTTGGGGGTGATAGGGGGTCGTGAATCTGTAAGTGACCCCGCATTGTTGCCAGAGGGACTTCATGTATTTGGATATGAAATTCGTACCTCGGTCGCTGACGACTTCTCGGGGGAAGCCTACCCGGGAGAAGATCCCCATCAGGGCCCGGCCAACCACCGGAGCGGTCACTGTCCGTAGGGGCACCGCCTCGGGGTAGCGGGTGGCATGGTCCACTAGTACCAAGATGAACCTGTGTCCTTGCGCCGTACGGGGGTCCAGAGGTCCCACAATGTCTATCCCCACCCTCTCGAACGGGGTGGTGACCACAGGGAAGGGTTGCAGAGGGGCTTTCAGCTTCCGACCACTCTTCCCGCTGGCTTGGCACGTGGGGCAAGATCGGCAGTGGTTCAGGACGTCATTCCTCATTTTCGGCCAGAAAAAGTGGGTCACCAGGCGACTGTACGTTTTGTCCTGGCCCAGGTGTCCAGCCAGGGGGACGTCGTGGGCCAGGTTGAGCAGAAAGTCTCGGAAGCGGAGCGGTACCACCAGAACTCGACCGGCCCCCAGCTCGGCGATTCTTTGCTCGCTGTAGAGCAGGTCGTTATCCCAGTAGACCCAGTGGGTTCCGGTGGTGTCCCCGACGTTTTGGGTGCTGGCTTGTTGGCGGAGTCCCTCGAGGGAGGGACAGGTCTTTTGTTCCTGGCGGAACTGTTCTTGGGTGGGCCCCCCTTCTTGCCGCCACTGAGCCAGATCCGGGAGGTCCTGGTGTTGCGCGTCTTCTTCGGTAGTCGGGTCCGGGAGGTCGGACTCGCCGTTGTCCTCTACGGGGGCAACCGGGGGCGGAGGTGCTGGCCATTCGGTTTCTTCTGATCGGGGGACGGCACGGGCGGCCATGGATCGGGTGGTTACGCAGGCCCAGTCCGGGAGGCCCAGCATCCCCAAGTGCTCTCTTTTCTCGACGGTGGCCCACGGGGAACTCTCGAGGTCATTCCCCAGGAGGCAGTCCACGGGGGCATCGTCCCGGACCGTCACCTTCAGTAGGCCGGAGACCCCTCCCCATTCAAACGGGACGCAGGCCATCTTACACATGCTCTCAGAGTTATCCGCCGAGCGGACGGGGCAGAGAATGTTCGGCAGGATCTGCTCGGGCTTTACCAGGTGACAGCGGACGGCCGTCACGCTGGCGCCGGTGTCACGCAAGGCCTCGGCTCTCTGTCCATTAATGGTCACCCACTGACCGTATTTTCTGGTGTTGGCGGGTAGGGGAGCCCGCGGAACCATGTCTCTTCCCCCTAAGCATGCCAGGACCATGGCGGCCGGTTCCCACCCTTGCTGGGCCGGCTCATACTCTTCGGGTCCCTCCGATGATTGCTCTTCCCCGAGGGCAGCGGCAGCTACCTGGCGGGGCTTGGGTGTTTGGTTGTGCGGGCAGCTCGGGTCATTGGCGTAGTGGCCGACTCGCTGGCATCGGTGGCACGTGACGTTGGCCCGGAACCCAGGACGCAACGGGGGGTTGCTCCGGCCGGCCGGAGGCGGGGTGCTGGCCACGGGGGTTGCCGGCAAGGCGTCTCTCCCTCGCCCCTGGCCTCCTCCTCCACCCCGAGGACGGTGCTGGCTTTGGTTGCTTCGATTCTGCTCGTGTGGCCCTCTCCGGCCCACTCGGGTGCTTTCCCATCGGTCAGCTTCGGCGGCGAGCTGCCGGGGGTCAGTCAGCTTACTGTCGAGTAGGTGCTGCCTGAGCTCGACGAAACAGTTGTTTGACAGGTGCTCCCATACCATAAGGTTGAAGAGTTGTTCGTAGGTGGTGACCTGACTTCCCTTGATCCAACCCTCGAAGGCCCGGCTGAAATAGTTCACGTATTCTACCCAAGTTGTACCTGGGATCCGGGTGCAGTCTCGGAACCTCTGGCGGTACATCTCGGGCGTGAGGCCGTAGCGGGCGAGGAGGGCAGCCTTCATGTGGTCGTAGGACGACATTTGGTGATCGGGGAGCTGTAGTAGGGCATCGCGACCCTCGTTGATAAATCTCCCCCAAAGTCCGGCTCCCCAATCACTCCGGTCGATCCGGTGGGAGGTCATTGCGATCTCATAGGCTTTAAACCACTGTTGTATGTCGTCTTCTCGGACATACTCGCGGACCACATCCTTGGGGATGTGAACTTTTTTCTCAATTGGCCCCGGGGTGTGTGGTCGCTCAGGCACCCCCAGTTCCTTATTCTGTTTGCGCAGTTCTATTTCCGCCAGTCGGCGCTCATGCTCGAGCGTTATTTTTTTCTCTTCCAGCTCTCTCTGTCTCTGCTTTTCTTCTCGTTCCTCTCGAAGCCGCATATGCTCGAGGTTGAGTTTCTGTTCAGCTAACTTGAGTTCCCCATCCATCTTGAGTCGTGCCATCTCTAATTCGTGTAATCTGACTCTGTCTCTTTCTCGTATCTCCTCCTGCGAGAGGCCCGTTCCCCGTTCCTCGGGAGCCGTGGCGTTCCCCTCTGGTGTGATGCTGTTTTGGTCTGGTGTGACGCTGCTTTGGTCGGAGGGTCCTGCGACCCCAGTTTCTGTCCATGACTCAAGAGCGCGCTTTAGATCATCCTTGGTACTCAGGCCGGTGGTAGCAATGCCAAGTTCTATGCAAAATTGTCTCAGTTCGCGGTGGTTGTATTCTTCTAATTTCTCCATTTGGAACTTCTCGGTGGAGCTGCTATCTTTGGTCGACATCGTGTTTTGTCGTGGGGTGAGCTACTCTCTGTACGATTACGCGTTGATTCGGATCGCGCCGCTGGCCACCAATGTTAGAAAAGGTAGACGGACCGGGAGGGTCGGCCGGGGTCAGGAGGAGAGGTCTCCGGGGAGAGCCGTCTCCAGCGATCGTACAGACAAGTAACTTCCCCCCCCCCACAGACAGATATCACACACGGATAAGGTTCAGCGTTCTTTATAAGCACTTATTTAAGGTACGGTTGAATGGTACAAGGAGGTCTGGACTCAGGGGTCCCCTCGATTAGAGTCTCGCAAGGTAGGGAAGGGGGTAGCGGGGCAGTCTATTTACCAATCAGGTAGTTCTGATGAGATGATGATGAGCTCACAATCCTCGAGCTTGGTGGTTAGGTGGTACGGGCCGCGGCAGCGCCAGCAGGTCCCGGTGTGGATGGTCGATACAACGGGCCGCGGCAGCGCCAGCAGGTCCCCGGAAGATATACGGTCCGCGGCAGCGCCAGCAGGTCCCGGTGAGGATGGTCGTTACAACGGGCCGCGGCAGCGCCAGCAGGTCCCCGGGAGATATACGGTCCGCGGCAGCGCCAGCAGGTCCCGGTGAGGATGGTCGTTACAACGGGCCGCGGCAGCGCCAGCAGGTCCCAGGAAGATGACTGTTGCAGAAGGCCGCGGCAGCGCCAGCAGGCAGGACGATGGTTCACAAGAGCGGGCTACGGCAGCGCCAGTAGACCGTCAAGGTTGAGTTCACTCGGTGTCTCTCGACTCCAGGATACAACTGCCTTCCTGCTCCGGAGCTGCCTCAGTTATAGGGCTGGTGCCCTTTGATGTCCGGACCCTCGCACTTGGAGGTCGGAGGGTCCGGGATGAAGGTGTCCAGACACCCAGCAGGGGGTGGAGCCAGTGCCTGGGGGAGCTGGGGGCGATCGGCACCTGGCGGGGGAGAGCCCTTGACAGTTCGTTCTCCCATTGACTTGCCAAGTGGTCCGCTCACCTCCTGGGTGGATGGTGGTGCCGGGATGTCGGGGCCGGCCAGGCCCGGGGTTAGGGTCGAGGGGAGGCCATGCGGCCGCGTGGTGCAGGGCCCCCGATGGCGGCTTGACCCGGCCGGGGAAGCCGGTGGGGCTGGGCCCCGTGATGAGTAGGGGTCCGAGGGCAGAGGGTCCGTCGGGAGACGGAGTACAGGTGCTTGTCGTGGGGATATGCCAGGTGGGCCGGAGTTCGGGCCCTGTCGAGCGGGGAGGGAGCAAGCCGTCTGTGAGGCCTGTCCAACAATGTCTCTGTCCACTGCTGGGAGTCCTCTGCACCCATCCCTCACATGTCTCTGTCCACTGCTGGGAGTCCTCTGCACCCACCCCTCACATGTGTCTGTCCACTGCTGGGAGTCCTCTGCACCCACCCCTCACATGTCTCTGTCCACTGCTGGGAGTGAAATGCACCCACCCCTCATATGTCTGTCCACTGCTGGGAGTCCTCTTCACCCACCCCTCACATGTCTCTGTCCACTGATGGGAGTGATATGCACCCACCCCTCATATGTCTGTCCACCGCTGGGAGTCCTCTGCACCCACCCCTCACATGTCTCTATCCACTGCTGGGAGTCCTCTGCACCCACCCCTCACATGTGTCTGTCCACTGCTGGGAGTCCTCTGCACCCACCCCTCACATGTCTCTGTCCACTGCTGGGAGTGATATGCACCCACCCCTCATATGTCTGGGCACTGCTGGGAGTGATCTGCACCCACCCCTCACATGTCTCTGGGCACTGCTGGTATTCCTCTGCACCCACCCCTCACATGTCTCTGTCCACTGCTGGAAGTCCTCTGCACCCACCCCTCACATGTCTCTGTCCACTGCTGGGAGTGATATGCACCCACCCCTCATATGTCTGTCCACCGCTGGGAGTCCTCTGCACCCACCCCTCACATGTCTCTATCCACTGCTGGGAGTCCTCTGCACCCACCGCTCACATGTGTCTGTCCACTGCTGGGAGTCCTCTGCACCCACCCCTCACATGTCTCTGTCCACTGCTGGGAGTGATATGCACCCACCCCTCATATGTCTGGGCACTGCTGGGAGTGATCTGCACCCACCCCTCACATGTCTCTGGGCACTGCTGGTATTCCTCTGCACCCACCCCTCACATGTCTCTGTCCACTGCTGGAAGTCCTCTGCACCCACCCCTCACATGTCTCTGTCCACTGCTGGGAGTCCTTTGCACCCAACCCTCACATATCTCTGTCCACTGCTGGGAGTCCTCTGAACCCACCCCTCACATGTGTCTGTCCACTGCTGGGAGTCCTCTGCACCCACCCCTCACATGTCTCTGTCCACTGCTGGGAGTGATATGCACCCACCCCTCATATGTCTGTCCATTGCTGGGAGTCCTCTGCACCCACCACTCACATGTCTCTGTCCACTGCTGGGAGTGATATGCACCCACCCCTCATATGTCTGTCGACTGCTGGGAGTCCTCTTCACCCACCCCTCACATGTCTCTGTCCACTGCTGGGAGTGATATGCACCCACCCCTCATATGTCTGTCCACTGCTGGGAGTCCTCTGCACCCACCCCTCACATGTCTCTGTCCACTGTTGGGAGTCCTATGCACCCACCCTTCACATGTGTCTGTCCACTGCTGGGAGTTCTCTGCACCCCCCCCTCACATGTCTCTGGCCACTGCTGGGAGTGATATGCACCCACCCCTCATATGTCTGGGCACTGCTGGGAGTGATCTGCACCCACCCCTCACATGTCTCTGGTCGCTGCTGGTATTCCTCTGCACCCACCCCTCACATGTCTCTGTCCACTGCTGGGAGTCCTCTGCACCCACCCCTCACATGTCTCTGTCCACTGCTGGGAGTCCTCTGCACCCACCCCTCACGTGTCTGTCCACTGCTGGGAGTCCTCTGCACCCCCCTCACATGTCTCTGGCCACTGCTGGGAGTGATATGAACCCACCCCTCATATGTCTGTCCACTGCTGGGAGTCTTCTGCACCCACCCCTCACATGTCTCTGTCCACTGCAGGGAGTGATATGCACCCACCCCTCATATGTCTGTCCACTGCTGGGAGTCCTCTGCACCCACCCCTCACATGTCTCTGTCCACTGCTGGGAGTCCTCTGCACCCACCCCTCACATGTGTCAGTCCACTGCAGGGAGTCCTCTGCACCCACCCCTCACATGTCTCTGTCCACTAGTGGGAGTGACATGCACCCACCCCTCATATGTCTGGGCACTGCTGGGAGTGATCTGCACCCACCCCTCACATGTCTCTGGGCACTGCTGGTTTCCTCTGCACCCACCCCTCACATGTCTCTGGGCACTGCTGGTATTCTTCTGCACCCACCCCTCACATGTCTCTGTCCACTGCTGGGAGTCCTCTGCACCCACCCCTCACATGTCTCTGTCCACTGCTGGGAGTCCTCTGCACCCATCCCTCACATGTCTCTGTCCTCTGCTGGGAGTCCTCTTAACCCACCCCTCACATGTGTCTGTCCACTGCTGGGAGTCCTCTGCACCCACCCCTCACATGTCTCTGTCCACTGCTGGGAGTGATATGCACCCACCCCTCATATGTCTGTCCACTGCTGGGAGTCCTCTTCACCCACCCCTCACATGTCTCTGTCCACTGATGGGAGTGATATGCACCCACCCCTAATATGTCTGTCCACTGCTGGGAGTCCTCTGCACCCACCCCTCACATGTCTCTGTCCACTGCTGGGAGTGATATGCACCCACCCCTCATATGTCCGGGCACTGCTGGGAGTGATCTACACCCACCCCTCACATGTCTCTGGGCACTGCTGGTATTCCTCTGCACCCACCCCTCACATGTCTCTGTCCACTGCTGGGAGTCCTCTGCACCCACCCCTCACATGTCTCTGTCCACTGCTGGGAGTCCTTTGCACCCACCCCTCACATGTCTCTGTCCACTGCTGGGAGTCCTCTGCACCCACTCCTCACATGTGTCTGTCCACTGCTGGGAGTCCTCTGCACCCACCCCTCACATGTCTCTGTCCACTGCTGGGAGTGATATGCACCCACCCCTCATATGTTTGTCCACTGCTGGGAGTCCTCTGCACCCACCCCTCGCATGTCTCTGTCCACTGCTGGGAGTGATATGCACCCACCCCTCATATGTCTGTCCACTGCTGGGAGTCCTCTGCACCCACCCCTCACATGTCTCTGTCCACTGATGGGAGTCCTCTGCACCCACCCCTCACATGTGTCTGTCCACTGCTGGGAGTCCTCTGCACCCACCCCTCACATGTCTCTGTCCACTGCTGGGAGTGATATTCACCCACCCCTCATATGTCTGGGCACTGCTGGGAGTGATCTGCACCCACCCCTCACATGTCTCTGGGCACTGCTGGTATTCCTCTGCAACCACCCCTCACATGTCTCTGTCCACTGCTGGGAGTCCTCTGCACCCACCCCTCACATGTCTCTGTCCACTGCTGGGAGTGATATGCACCCACCCCTCATATGTCTGTCCACTGCTGGGAGTCCTCTTCACCCACCCCTCACATGTTTCTGTCCACTGATGGGAGTGATATGCACCCACCCCTCATATGTCTGTCCACTGCTGAGAGTCCTCTGCACCCACCCCTCACATGTCTCTGTCCACTGCTGGGAGTCCTCTGCACCCACCCCTCACATGTGTCTGTCCACTGCTGGGAGTCCTCTGCACCCACCCCTCATATGTCTCTGTCCACTGCTGGGAGTGATATGCACCCACCCCTCACATGTCTCTGGGCACTGCTGGGAGTGATCTGCACCCACCCCTCACATGTCTCTGGGCACTGCTGGTATTCCTCTGCACCCACCCCTCACATGTCTCTGTCCACTGCTGGGAGTCCTCTGCACCCACCCCTCACATGTCTCTGTCCACTGCTGGGAGTCCTTCGCACCCAACCCTCACATGTCTCTGTCCACTGCTGGGAGTCCTCTAAACCCACCCCTCACATGTGTCTGTCCACTGCTGGGAGTCCTCTGCACCCACCCCTCACATGTCTCTGTCCAATGCTGGGAGTGATATGCACCCACCCCTCATATGTCTGTCCACTGCTGGGAGTCCTCTGCACCCACCCCTCACATGTCTCTGTCCACTGCTGGGAGTGATATGCACCCACCCCTCATATGTCTGTCCACTGCTGGGAGTCCTCTGCACCCACCCCTCACATGTCTCTGTCCACGGCTGGGAGTGATATTCACCCACCCCTCATATGTCTGTCCACTGCTGGGAGTCCTCTGCACCCACCCCTCACATGTCTCTGTCCACTGCTGAGAGTGATATTCACCCACCCCTCATATGTCTGTCCACTGCTGGGAGTCCTCTGCACCCACCCCTCGCATGTCTCTGTCCACTGCTGGGAGTGATATGCACCCACCCCTCATATGTCTGTCCACTGCTGGGAGTCCTCTGCACCCACCCCTCACATGTCTTTGTCCACTGCTGGGAGTCCTCTGCACGCACCCCTCAGATGTCTCTGTCCACTGCTGGGAGTGATATTCACCCACCCCTCATATGTCTGGGCACTGCTGGGAGTGATCTGCACCCACCCCTCACATGTCTCTGGGCACTGCTGGTATTCCTCTGCAACCACCCCTCACATGTCTCTGTCCACTGCTGGGAGTCCTCTGCACCCACCCCTCACATGTCTCTGTCCACTGCTGGGAGTCCTCTGCACCCACCCCTCACATGTCTCTGTCCACTGCTGGGAGTCCTCTGCACCCACCCCTCACATGTCTCTGTCCACTGCTGGGAGTGATATGCACCCACCCCTCACATGTGTCTGTCCACTGCTGGGAGCGATATGCACCCACCCCTCATATGTCTGTCCACTGCTGGGAGTTCTCTGCACCCACCCCTCACATGTTTCTGTCCACTGATGGGAGTGATATGCACCCACCCCTCATATGTCTGTCCACTGCTGTGAGTCCTCTGCACCCACCCCTCACATGTCTCTGTCCACTGCTGGGAGTCCTGTGCACCCACCCCTCACATGTGTCTGTCCACTGCTGGGAGTCCTCTGCACCCACCCCTCACATGTCTCTGTCCACTGCTGGGAGTGATATGCACCCACCCCTCACATGTCTCTGGGCACTGCTGGGAGTGATCTGCACCCACCCCTCACATGTCTCTGGGCACTGCTGGTATTCCTCTGCACCCACCCCTCACATGTCTCTGTCCACTGCTGGGAGTCCTCTGCACCCACCCCTCACATGTCTCTGTCCACTGCTGGGAGTCCTTCGCACCCAACCCTCACATGTCTCTGTCCACTGCTGGGAGTCCTCTGAACCCACCCCTCACATGTGTCTGTCCACTGCTGGGAGTCCTCTGCACCCACCCCTCACATGTCTCTGTCCACTGCTGGGAGTGATATGCACCCACCCCTCATATGTCTGTCCACTGCTGGGAGTCCTCTGCACCCACCCCTCACATGTGTCTGTCCACTGCTGGGAGTCCTCTGCACCCACCCCTCACATGTCTCTGTCCACTGCTTGTAGTGATATGCACCCACCCCTCATATGTCTGGGCACTGCTGGGAGTGATCTGCACCCACCCCTCACATGTCTCTGGGCACTGCTGGTATTCCTCTGCACCCACCCCTCACATGTCTCTGTCCACTGCTGGGAGTCCTCTGCACCCACCCCTCACATGTCTCTGTCCACTGCTGGGAGTCCTCTGCACCCATCCCTCACATGTCTCTGTCCACTGCTGGGAGTCCTCTGCACCCACCCCTCACATGTGTCTGTCCACTGCTGGGGGTCCTCTGCACCCACCCCTCACATGTCTCTGTCCACTGCTGGGAGTGATATGCACCCACCCCTCATATGTCTGTCCACTGCTGGGAGTCCTCTTCACCCACCCCTCACATGTTTCTGTCCACTGATGGGAGTGATATGCACCCACCCCTCATATGTCTGTCCACTGCTGAGAGTCCTCTGCACCCACCCCTCACATGTCTCTGTCCACTGCTGGGAGTCCTCTGCACCCACCCCTCACATGTGTCTGTCCACTGCTGGGAGTCCTCTGCACCCACCCCTCACATGTCTCTGTCCACTGCTGGGAGTGATATGCACCCACCCCTCACATGTCTCTGGGTACTGCTGGGAGTGATCTGCACCCACCCCTCACATGTCTCTGGGCACTGCTGGGAGTCCTCTGCACCCACCCCTCACATGTGTCTGTCCACTGCTGGGAGTCCTCTGCACCCACCCCTCACATGTCTCTGTCCACTGCTGGGAGTGATATGCACCCACCCCTCACATGTCTCTGGGTACTGCTGGGAGTGATCTGCACCCACCCCTCACATGTCTCTGGGCACTGCTGGTATTCCTCTGCACCCACCCCTCACATGTCTCTGTCCACTGCTGGGAGTCCTCTGAACCCACCCCTCACATGTGTCTGTCCACTGCTGGGAGTCCTCTGCACCCACCCCTCACATGTCTCTGTCCACTGCTGGGAGTGATATGCACCCACCCCTCATATGTCTGTCCACTGCTGGGAGTCCTCTGCACCCACCCCTCACATGTCTCTGTCCACTGCTGGGAGTGATATGCACCCACCCCTCATATGTCTGTCCACTGCTGGGAGTCCTCTGCACCCACACCTCACATGTGTCTGTCCACTGCTGGGAGTGATATGCACCCACCCCTCATATGTCTGTCCACTGCTGGGAGTCCTCTGCACCCACCCCTCACATGTCTCTGTCCACGGCTGGGAGTGATATTCACCCACCCCTCATATGTCTGTCCACTGCTGGGAGTCCTCTGCACCCACCCCTCACATGTCTCTGTCCACTGCTGCGAGTCCTCTGCACCCACACCTAACATGTGTCTGTCCACTGCTGGGACTCCTCTGCACCCACCCCTCACATGTCTCTGTCCACTGCTGGGAGTGATATGCACCCACCCCTCATATGTCTGGGCACTGCTGGGAGTGATCTGCACCCACCTCTCACATGTATCTGGGCACTGCTTGTATTCCTCTGCACCCACCCCTCACATGTCTCTGTCCACTGCTGGGAGTCCTCTGCACCCACCCCTCACATGTCTCTGTCCACTGCTGGGAGTCCTTTGCACCCACCCCTCACATGTCTCTGTCCACTGCTGGGAGTCCTCTGCACCCACCCCTCACATGTGTCTGGCCACTGCTGGGAGTCCTTTGCACCCACCCCTCACATGTCTCTGTCCACTGCTGGGAGTGATATGCACCCACCCCTCATATGTCTGTCCACTGCTGGGAGTCCTCTGCACCCACCCCTCACATGTCTCTGTCCACTGCTGGGAGTGATATGCACCCACCCCTCATATGTCTGTCGACTGCTGGGAGTCCTCTTCACCCACCCCTCACATGTCTCTGTCCACTGCTGGGAGTGATATGCACCAACCCCTCATATGTCTGTCCACTGCTGGGAGTCCTCTGCACCCACCCCTCACATGTCTCTGTCCACTGTTGGGAGTCCTCTGCACCCACCCTTCACATGTGTCTGTCCACTGCTGGGAGTTCTCTGCACCCCCCCCCCTCACATGTCTCTGGCCACTGCTGGGAGTGATATGCACCCACCCCTCATATGTCTGGGCACTGCTGGGAGTGATCTGCACCCACCCCTCACATGTCTCTGGGCACTGCTGGTATTCCTCTGCACCCACCCCTCACATGTCTTTGTCCACTGCTGGGAGTCCTCTGCACCCACCCCTCACATGTCTCTGTCCACTGCTGGGAGTCCTCTGCACCCATCCCTCACATGTCTCTGTCCACTGCTGGGAGTCCTCTGCACCCACCCCTCACATGTGTCTGTCCACTGCTGGGAGTCCTCTGCACCCACCCCTCACATGTCTCTGTCCACTGCTGGGAGTGATATGCACCCACCCCTCATATGTCTGTCCACTGCTGGGAGTCCTCTTCACCCACCCCTCACATGTCTCTGTCCACTGATGGGAGTGATATGCACCCACCCCTCATATGTCTGTCCACCGCTGGGAGTCCTCTGCACCCACCCCTCACATGTCTCTATCCACTGCTGGGAGTCCTCTGCACCCACCCCTCACATGTCTCTGTCCACTGCTGGGAGTGATATGCACCCACCCCTCATATGTCTGGGCACTGCTGGTAATGATCTGCACCCACCCCTCACATGTCTCTGGGCACTGCTGGTATTCCTCTGCACCCACCCCTCACATGTCTCTGTCCACTGCTGGAAGTCCTCTGCACCCACCCCTCACATGTCTCTGTCCACTGCTGGGAGTGATATGCACCCACCCCTCATATGTCTGTCCACCGCTGGGGGTCCTCTGCACCCACCACTCACATGTCTCTATCCACTGCTGGGAGTCCTCTGCACCCACCCCTCACATGTGTCTGTCCACTGCTGGGAGTCCTCTGCACCCACCCCTCACATGTCTCTGTCCACTGCTGGGAGTGATATGCACCCACCCCTCATATGTCTGGGCACTGCTGGGAGTGATCTGCACCCACCCCTCACATGTCTCTGGGCACTGCTGGTATTCCTCTGCACCCACCCCTCACATGTCTCTGTCCACTGCTGGAAGTCCTCTGCACCCACCCCTCACATGTCTCTGTCCACTGCTGGGAGTCCTTTGCACCCAACCCTCACATGTCTCTGTCCACTGCTGGGAGTGATATGCACCCACCCCTCATATGTCTGTCCATTGCTGGGAGTCCTCTGCACCCACCCCTCACATGTCTCTGTCCACTGCTGGGAGTGATATGCGCCCACCCCTCATATGTCTGTCGACTGCTGGGAGTCCTCTTCACCCACCCCTCACATGTCTCTGTCCACTGCTGGGAGTTATATGCACCCACCCCTCATATGTCTGTCCACTGCTGGGAGTCCTCTGCACCCACCCCTCACATGTCTCTGTCCACTGTTGGGAGTCCTATGCACCCACCCTTCAAATGTATCTGTCCACTGCTGGGAGTTCTCTGCACCCCCCCCTCACATGTCTCTGGCCACTGCTGGGAGTGATATGCACCCACCCCTCATATGTCTGGGCACTGCTGGGAGTGATCTGCACTCACCCCTCACATGTCTCTGGTCGCTGCGGGTATTCCTCTGCACCCACCCCTCACATGTCTCTTTCCACTGCTGGGAGTCCTCTGCACCCACCCCTCACATGTCTCTGTCCACTGCTGGGAGTCCTCTGCACCCACCCCTCACATGTCTCTGTTCACTGCTGGGAGTGATATACACCCACCCCTCATATGTCTGTCCACTGCTGGGAGTCCTCTGCACCCACCCCTCACATGTCTCTGTCCACTGCTGGGAGTCCTCTGCACCCACCCCTCACATGTGTCAGTCCACTGCAGGGAGTCCACTGCACCCACCCCTCACATGTCTCTGTCCACTAGTGGGAGTGATATGCACCCACCCCTCATATGTCTGGGCACTGCTGGGAGTGATCTGCACCCACCCCTCACATGTCTCTGGGCACTGCTGGTTTCCTCTGCACCCACCCCTCACATGTCTCTGGGCACTGCTGGTATTCCTCTGCACCCACCCCTCACATGTCTCTGTCCACTGCTGGGAGTCCTCTGCACCCACCCCTCACATGTCTCTGTCCACTGCTGGGAGTCCTCTGCACCCATCCCTCACATGTCTCTGTCCTCTGCTGGGAGTCCTCTTCACCCACCCCTCACATGTGTCTGTCCACTGCTGGGAGTCCTCTGCACCCACCCCTCACATGTCTCTGTCCACTGCTGGGAGTGATATGCACCCACCCCTCATATGTCTGTCCACTGCTGGGAGTCCTCTTCACCCACCCCTCACATGTCTCTGTCCACTGATGGGAGTGATATGCACCCACCCCTAATATGTCTGTCCACTGCTGGGAGTCCTCTGCACCCACCCCTCACATGTCTCTGTCCACTGCTGCGAGTCCTCTGCACCCACCCCTCACATGTGTCTGTCCACTGCTGGGAGCACTCTGCACCCACCCCTCACATGTCTCTGTCCACTGCTGGGAGTGATATGCACCCACCCCTCATATGTCCGGGCACTGCTGGGAGTGATCTACACCCACCCCTCACATGTCTCTGGGCACTGCTGGTATTCCTCTGCACCCACCCCTCACATGTCTCTGTCCACTGCTGGGAGTCCTCTGCACCCACCCCTCACAAGTCTCTGTCCACTGCTGGGAGTCCTAGTTTGCACCCACCCCTCACATGTCTCTGTCCACTGCTGGGAGTGATATGCACCCACCCCTCATATGTCTGTCCACTGCTGGGAGTCCTCTGCACCCACCCCTCACATGTGTCTGTCCACTGCTGGGAGTCCTCTGCACCCACCCCTCACATGTCTCTGTCCACTGCTTGGAGTGATATGCACCCACCCCTCATATGTCTGGGCACTGCTGGGAGTGATCTGCACCCACCCCTCACATGTCTCTGGGCACTGCTGGTATTCCTCTGCACCCACCCCTCACATGTCTCTGTCCACTGCTGGGAGTCCTCTGCACCCACCCCTCACATGTCTCTGTCCACTGCTGGGAGTCCTCTGCACCCATCCCTCACATGTCTCTGTCCACTGCTGGGAGTCCTCTGCACCCACCCCTCACATGTGTCTGTCCACTGCTGGGAGTCCTCTGCACCCACCCCTCACATGTCTCTGTCCACTGCTGGGAGTGATATGCACCCACCCCTCATATGTCTGTCCACTGCTGGGAGTCCTCTTCACCCACCCCTCACATGTTTCTGGGCACTGCTGGTATTCCTCTGCACCCACCCCTCACATGTCTCTGTCCTCTGCTGGGAGTCCTCTGCACCCACCCCTCACATGTCTCTGTCCACTGCTTGGAGTGATATGCACCCACCCCTCATATGTCTGGGCACTGCTGGGAGTGATCTGCACCCACCCCTCACATGTCTCTGGGCACTGCTGGTATTCCCCTGCACCCACCCCTCACATGTCTCTGTCCACTGCTGGGAGTCCTCTGCACCCACCCCTCACATGTCTCTGTCCACTGCTGGGAGTCCTCTGCACCCATCCCTCACATGTCTCTGTCCACTGCTGGGAGTCCTCTGCACCCACCCCTCACATGTGTCTGTCCACTGCTGGGAGTCCTCTGCACCCCCCTCACATGTCTCTGGCCACTGCTGGGAGTGATATGAACCCACCCCTCATATGTCTGTCCACTGCTGGGAGTGATATGCACCCACCCCTCATATGTCTGTCCACTGCTGGGAGTCCTCTGCACCCACCCCTCACATGTCTCTGTCCACTGCTGGGAGTGATATGCACCCACCCCTCATATGTCTGTCCACTGCTGGGAGTCCTCTGCACCCACCCCTCACATGTCTCTGTCCACTGCTGGGAGTCCTCTGCACCCACCCCTCACATGTGTCAGTCCACTGCAGGGAGTCCTCTGCACCCACCCCTCACATGACTCTGTCCACTAGTGGGAGTGACATGCACCCACCCCTCATATGTCTGGGCACTGCTGGGAGTGATCTACACCCACCCCTCACATGTCTCTGGGCACTGCTGTTATTCCTCTGCACCCACCCTCACATGTCTCTGGGCACTGCTGGTATTCCTCTGCACCCACCCCTCACATGTCTCTGTCCACTGCTGGGAGTCCTCTGCACCCACCCCTCACATGTCTCTGTCCACTGCTGGGAGTCCTTTGCACCCACCCCTCACATGTCTCTGTCCACTGCTGGGAGTCCTCTGCACCCACTCCTCACATGTGTCTGTCCACTGCTGGGAGTCCTCTGCACTTACCCCTCACATGTCTCTGTCCACTGCTGGGAGTGATATGCACCCACCCCTCATATGTTTGTCCATTGCTGGGAGTCCTCTGCACCCACCCCTCACATGTCTCTGTCCACTGCTGGGAGTGATATGCACCCACCCCTCATATGTCTGTCCACTGCTGGGAGTCCTCTGCACCCACCCCTCACATGTCTCTGTCCACTGCTGGGAGTCCTCTGCACCCACCCTTTACATGTGTCTGTCGACTGCTGGGAGTCCCCTGCACCCACCCCTCACATGTCTCTGTCCACTGCTTGGAGTGATATGCACCCACCCCTCATATATCTGGGCACTGCTGGGAGTGATCTGCACCCACCCCTCACATGTCTCTGGGCACTGCTGGTATTCCTCTGCACCCACCCCTCACATGTCTCTGTCCACTGCTGGGAGTCCTCTGCACCCACCCCTCTCATGTCTCTGTCCACTGCTGGGAGTCCTCTGCACCCACCCCTCACATGTCTCTGTCCACTGCTGGGAGTCCTCTGCACCCACCCCTTACATGTGTCTGTCGACTGCTGGGAGTCCTCTGCACCCACCCCTCACATGTCTCTGTCCACTGCTTGGAGTGATATGCACCCACCCCTCATATATCTGGGCACTGCTGGGAGTGATCTGCACCCACCCCTCACATGTCTCTGGGCACTGCTGGTATTCCTCTGCACCCACCCCTCACATGTCTCTGTCCACTGCTGGGAGTCCTCTGCACCCACCCCTCACATGTCTCTGTCCACTGCTGGGAGTCCTCTGCACCCATCCCTCACATGTCTCTGTCCACTGCTGGGAGTCCTCTGCACCCACCCCTCACATGTGTCTGTCCACTGCTGGGGGTCCTCTGCACCCACCCCTCACATGTCTCTGTCCACTGCTGGGAGTGATATGCACCCACCCCTCATATGTCTGTCCACTGCTGGGAGTCCTCTTCACCCACCCCTCACATGTTTCTGTCCACTGATGGGAGTGATATGCACCCACCCCTCATACGTCTGTCCACTGCTGAGAGTCCTCTGCACCCACCCCTCACATGTCTCTGTCCACTGCTGGGAGTCCTCTGCACCCACCCCTCACATGTGTCTGTCCACTGCTGGGAGTCCTCTGCACCCACCCCTCACATGTCTCTGTCCACTGCTGGGAGTGATATGCACCCACCCCTCACATGTCTCTGGGCACTGCTGGGAGTGATCTGCACCCACCCCTCACATGTCTCTGGGCACTGCTGGTATTCCTCTGCACCAACCCCTCACATGTCTCTGTCCACTGCTGGGAGTCCTCTGCACCCACCCCTCACATGTCTCTGTCCACTGCTGGGAGTCCTTCGCACCCAACCCTCACATGTCTCTGTCCACTGCTGGGAGTCCTCTGAACCCACCCCTCACATGTGTCTGTCCACTGCTGGGAGTCCTCTGCACCCACCCCTCACATGTCTCTGTCCAATGCTGGGAGTGATATGCACCCACCCCTCATATGTCTGTCCACTGCTGGGAGTCCTCTGCACCCACCCCTCACATGTCTCTGTCCACTGCTGGGAGTGATATGCACCCACCCCTCATATGTCTGTCCACTGCTGGGAGTCCTCTGCACCCACACCTCACATGTGTCTGTCCACTGCTGGGAGTGATATGCACCCACCCCTCATATGTCTGTCCACTGCTGGGAGTCCTCTGCACCCACCCCTCACATGTCTCTGTCCACGGCTGGGAGTGATATTCACCCACCCCTCATATGTCTGTCCACTGCTGGGAGTCCTCTGCACCCACCCCTCACATGTCTCTGTCCACTGCTGGGAGTGATATGCACCCACCCCTCATATGTCTGTCCACTGCTGGGAGTCCTCTGCACCCACCCCTCGCATGTCTCTGTCCACTGCTGGGAGTGATATGCACCCACCCCTCATATGTCTGTCCACTGCTGGGAGTCCTCTGCACCCACCCCTCACATGTCTCTGTCCACTGCTGGGAGTCCTCTGCACGCACCCCTTACATGTGTCTGTCCACTGCTGGGAGTCCTCTGCACCCACCCCTCAGATGTCTCTGTCCACTGCTGGGAGTGATATTCACCCACCCCTCATATGTCTGGGCACTGCTGGGAGTGATCTGCACCCACCCCTCACATGTCTCTGGGCACTTCTGGTATTCCTCTGCAACCACCCCTCACATGTCTCTGTCCACTGCTGGGAGTCCTCTGCACCCACCCCTCACATGTCTCTGTCCACTGCTGGGAGAGATATGCACCCACCCCTCACATGTGTCTGTCCACTGCTGGGAGCGATATGCACCCACCCCTCATATGTCTGTCCACTGCTGGGAGTTCTCTGCACCCACCCCTCACATGTTTCTGTCCACTGATGGGAGTGATATGCACCCACCCCTCATATGTCTGTCCACTGCTGTGAGTCCTCTGCACCCACCCCTCACATGTCTCTGTCCACTGCTGGGAGTCCTCTGCACCCACCCCTCACATGTGTCTGTCCACTGCTGGGAGTCCTCTGCACCCACCCCTCACATGTCTCTGTCCACTGCTGGGAGTGATATGCACCCACCCCTCACATGTCTCTGGGCACTGCTGGGAGTGATCTGCACCCACCCCTCACATGTCTCTGGGCACTGCTGGTATTCCTCTGCACCCACCCCTCACATGTCTCTGTCCACTGCTGGGAGTCCTCTGAACCCACCCCTCACATGTGTCTGTCCACTGCTGGGAGTCCTCTGCACCCACCCCTCACATGTCTCTGTCCACTGCTGGGAGTGATATGCACCCACCCCTCATATGTCTGTCCACTGCTGGGAGTCCTCTGCACCCACCCCTCACATGTCTCTGTCCACTGCTGGGAGTGATATGCACCCACCCCTCATATGTCTGTCCACTGCTGGGAGTCCTCTGCACCCACACCTCACATGTGTCTGTCCACTGCTGGGAGTGATATGCACCCACCCCTCATATGTCTGTCCACTGCTGGGAGTCCTCTGCACCCACCCCTCACATGTCTCTGTCCACGGCTGGGAGTGATATTCACCCACCCCTCATATGTCTGTCCACTGCTGGGAGTCCTCTGCACCCACCCCTCACATGTCTCTGTCCACTGCTGCGAGTCCTCTGCACCCACACCTAACATGT
Organism: Triturus cristatus; assembly: GCF_964204655.1. NCBI lineage: Eukaryota > Metazoa > Chordata > Amphibia > Caudata > Salamandridae > Triturus > Triturus cristatus. The sequence goes on along the minus strand of NC_140579.1, from coordinate 275,764,310 downwards.
ATCTGTCCACTGCTGGGACTCCTCTGCACCCACCCCTCACATGTCTCTGTCCACTGCTGGGAGTGATATGCACCCAGCCCTCATATGTCTGGGCACTGCTGGGAGTGATCTGCACCCACCTCTCACATGTATCTGGGCACTGCTTGTATTCCTCTGCACCCACCCCTCACATGTCTCTGTCCACTGCTGGGAGTCCTCTGCACCCACCCCTCACATGTCTCTGTCCACTGCTGGGAGTCCTTTGCACCCACCCCTCACATGTCTCTGTCCACTGCTGGGAGTCCTCTGCACCCACCCCTCACATGTGTCTGGCCACTGCTGGGAGTCCTCTGCACCCACCCCTCACATGTCTCTGTCCACTGCTGGGAGTGATATGCACCCACCCCTCATATGTCTGTCCACTGCTGGGAGTCCTCTGCACCCACCCCTCACATGTCTCTGTCCACTGCTGGGAGTCCTCTGCACCCACCCCTCACATGTCTCTGTCCACTGCTGGGAGTGATATGCACCCACCCCTCATATGTCTGTCCACTGCTGGGAGTCCTCTGCACCCACCCCTCACATGTCTCTGTCCACTGCTGGGAGTGATATGCACCCACCCCTCATATGTCTGTCCACTGCTGGGAGTCCTCTTCACCCACCCCTCACATGTCTCTGTCCACTGCTGGGAGTGATATGCACCAACCCCTCATATGTCTGTCCACTGCTGGGAGTCCTCTGCACCCACCCCTCACATGTCTCTGTCCACTGTTGGGAGTCCTCTGCACCCACCCTTCACATGTGTCTGTCCACTGCTGGGAGTTCTCTGCACCCCCCCCCCTCACATGTCTCTGGCCACTGCTGGGAGTGATATGCACCCACCCCTCATATGACTCTGTCCACTGCTGGGAGTGATCTGCACCCACCCCTCACATGTCTCTGGGCACTGCTGGTATTCCTCTGCACCCACCCCTCACATGTCTTTGTCCACTGCTGGGAGTCCTCTGCACCCACCCCTCACATGTCTCTGTCCACTGCTGGGAGTCCTCTGCACCCATCCCTCACATGTCTCTGTCCACTGCTGGGAGTCCTCTGCACCCACCCCTCACATGTGTCTGTCCACTGCTGGGAGTCCTCTGCACCCACCCCTCACATGTCTCTGTCCACTGCTGGGAGTGATATGCACCCACCCCTCATATGTCTGTCCACTGCTGGGAGTCCTCTTCACCCACCCCTCACATGTCTCTGTCCACTGATGGAAGTGATATGCACCCACCCCTCATATGTCTGTCCACCGCTGGGAGTCCTCTGCACCCACCCCTCACATGTCTCTATCCACTGCTGGGAGTCCTCTGCACCCACCCCTCACATGTCTCTGTCCACTGCTGGGAGTGATATGCACCCACCCCTCATATGTCTGGGCACTGCTGGTAATGATCTGCACCCACCCCTCACATGTCTCTGGGCACTGCTGGTATTCCTCTGCACCCACCCCTCACATGTCTCTGTCCACTGCTGGAAGTCCTCTGCACCCACCCCTCACATGTCTCTGTCCACTGCTGGGAGTGATATGCACCCACCCCTCATATGTCTGTCCACCGCTGGGAGTCCTCTGCACCCACCACTCACATGTCTCTATCCACTGCTGGGAGTCCTCTGCACCCACCCCTCACATGTGTCTGTCCACTGCTGGGAGTCCTCTGCACCCACCCCTCACATGTCTCTGTCCACTGCTGGGAGTGATATGCACCCACCCCTCATATATCTGGGCACTGCTGGGAGTGATCTGCACCCACCCCTCACATGTCTCTGGGCACTGCTGGTATTCCTCTGCACCCACCCCTCACATGTCTCTGTCCACTGCTGGAAGTCCTCTGCACCCACCCCTCACATGTCTCTGTCCACTGCTGGGAGTCCTTTGCACCCAACCCTCACATATCTCTGTCCACTGCTGGGAGTGCTCTGAACCCACCCCTCACATGTGTCTGTCCACTGCTGGGAGTCCTCTGCACCCACCCCTCACATGTCTCTGTCCACTGCTGGGAGTGATATGCACCCACCCCTCATATGTCTGTCCATTGCCGGGAGTCCTCTGCACCCACCCCTCACATGTCTCTGTCCACTACTGGGAGTGATATGCGCCCACCCCTCATATGTCTGTCGACTGCTGGGAGTCCTCTTCACCCACCCCTCACATGTCTCTGTCCACTGCTGGGAGTTATATGCACCCACCCCTCATATGTCTGTCCACTGCTGGGAGTCCTCTGCACCCACCCCTCACATGTCTCTGTCCACTGTTGGGAGTCCTATGCACCCACCCTTCAAATGTATCTGTCCACTGCTGGGAGTTCTCTGCACCCCCCCCTCACATGTCTCTGGCCACTGCTGGGGGTGATATGCACCCACCCCTCATATGTCTGGGCACTGCTGGGAGTGATCTGCACCCACCCCTCACATGTCTCTGGTCGCTGCTGGTATTCCTCTGCACCCACCCCTCACATGTCTCTGTCCACTGCTGGGAGTCCTCTGCACCCACCCCTCACATGTCTCTGTCCACTGCTGGGAGTCCTCTGCACCCACCCCTCACATGTGTCTGTCCACTGCTGGGAGTCCTCTGCACCCCCCTCACATGTCTCTGGCCACTGCTGGGAGTGATATGAACCCACCCCTCATATGTCTGTCCACTGCTGGGAGTCCTCTGCACCCACCCCTCACATGTCTCTGTCCACTGCTGGGAGTGATATGCACCCACCCCTCATATGTCTGTCCACTGCTGGGAGTCCTCTGCACCCACCCCTCACATGTCTCTGTCCACTGCTGGGAGTCCTCTGCACCCACCCCTCACATGTGTCAGTCCACTGCAGGGAGTCCACTGCACCCACCCCTCACATGTCTCTGTCCACTAGTGGGAGTGATATGCACCCACCCCTCATATGTCTGGGCACTGCTGGGAGTGATCTGCACCCACCCCTCACATGTCTCTGGGCACTGCTGGTTTCCTCTGCACCCACCCCTCACATGTCTCTGGGCACTGCTGGTATTCCTCTGCACCCACCCCTCACATGTCTCTGTCCACTGCTGGGAGTCCTCTGCACCCACCCCTCACATGTCTCTGTCCACTGCTGGGAGTCCTCTGCACCCATCCCTCACATGTCTCTGTCCTCTGCTGGGAGTCCTCTTCACCCACCCCTCACATGTGTCTGTCCACTGCTGGGAGTCCTCTGCACCCACCTCTCGCATGTCTCTGTCCACTGCTGGGAGTGATATGCACCCACCCCTCATATGTCTGTCCACTGCTGGGAGTCCTCTTCACCCACCCCTCACATGTCTCTGTCCACTGATGGGAGTGATATGCACCCACCCCTAATATGTCTGTCCACTGCTGGGAGTCCTCTGCACCCACCCCTCACATGTCTCTGTCCACTGCTGCGAGTCCTCTGCACCCACCCCTCACATGTGTCTGTCCACTGCTGGGAGCACTCTGCACCCACCCCTCACATGTCTCTGTCCACTGCTGGGAGTGATATGCACCCACCCCTCATATGTCCGGGCACTGCTGGGAGTGATCTACACCCACCCCTCACATGTCTCTGGGCACTGCTGGTATTCCTCTGCACCCACCCCTCACATGTCTCTGGGCACTGCTGGGAGTGATCTGCACGCACCCCTCACATGTCTCTGGGCACTGCTGGTATTCCTCTGCAACCACCCCTCACATGTCTCTGTCCACTGCTGGGAGTCCTCTGCACCCACCCCTCGCATGTCTCTGTCCACTGCTGGGAGTCCTCTGCACCCACCCCTCACATGTCTCTGTCCACTGCTTGGAGTGATATGCACCCACCCCTCATATGTCTGGGCACTGCTGGGAGTGATCAGCACCCACCCCTCATATGTCTCTGGGCACTGCTGGTATTCCTCTGCACCCACCCCTCACATGTCTCTGTCCACTGCTGGGAGTCCTCTGCACCCACCCCTCACATGTCTCTCTCCACTGCTGGGAGTCCTCTGCACCCATCCCTCACATGGCTCTGTCCACTGCTGGGAGTCCTCTGCACCCACCCCTCACATGTGTCTGTCCACTGCTGGGAGTCCTCTGCACCCACCCCTCACATGTCTCTGTCCACTGCTGGGAGTGATATGCACCCACCCCTCATATGTCTGTCCACTGCTGGGAGTCCTCTTCACCCACCCCTCACATGTTTCTGGGCACTGCTGGTATTCCTCTGCACCCACCCCTCACATGTCTCTGTCCTCTGCTGGGAGTCCTCTGCACCCACCCCTCACATGTCTCTGTCCACTGCTTGGAGTGATATGCACCCACCCCTCATATGTCTGGGCACTGCTAGGAGTGATCTGCACCCACCCCTCACATGTCTCTGGGCACTGCTGGTATTCCTCTGCACCCACCCCTCACATGTCTCTGTCCACTGCTGGGAGTCCTCTGCACCCACCCCTCACATGTCTCTGTCCACTGCTGGGAGTCCTCTGCACCCATCCCTCACATGTCTCTGTCCACTGCTGGGAGTCCTCTGCACCCACCCCTCACATGTGTCTGTCCACTGCTGGGAGTCCTCTGCACCCCCCTCACATGTCTCTGGCCACTGCTGGGAGTGATATGAACCCACCCCTCATATGTCTGTCCACTGCTGGGAGTGATATGCACCCACCCCTCATATGTCTGTCCACTGCTGGGAGTCCTCTGCACCCACCCCTCACATGTCTCTGTCCACTGCTGGGAGTGATATGCACCCACCCCTCATATGTCTGTCCACTGCTGGGAGTCCTCTGGACCCACCCCTCACATGTCTCTGTCCACTGCTGGGAGTCCTTTGCACCCACCCCTCACATGTCTCTGTCCACTGCTGGGAGTCCTCTGCACCCACCCCTCACATGTGTCTGGCCACTGCTGGGAGTCCTCTGCACCCACCCCTCACATGTCTCTGTCCACTGCTGGGAGTGATATGCACCCACCCCTCATATGTCTGTCCACTGCTGGGAGTCCTCTGCACCCACCCCTCACATGTCTCTGTCCACTGCTGGGAGTCCTCTGCACCCACCCCTCACATGTCTCTGTCCACTGCTGGGAGTGATATGCACCCACCCCTCATATGTCTGTCCACTGCTGGGAGTCCTCTGCACCCACCCCTCACATGTCTCTGTCCACTGCTGGGAGTGATATGCACCCACCCCTCATATGTCTGTCCACTGCTGGGAGTCCTCTTCACCCACCCCTCACATGTCTCTGTCCACTGCTGGGAGTGATATGCACCAACCCCTCATATGTCTGTCCACTGCTGGGAGTCCTCTGCACCCACCCCTCACATGTCTCTGTCCACTGTTGGGAGTCCTCTGCACCCACCCTTCACATGTGTCTGTCCACTGCTGGGAGTTCTCTGCACCCCCCCCCCCTCACATGTCTCTGGCCACTGCTGGGAGTGATATGCACCCACCCCTCATATGACTCTGTCCACTGCTGGGAGTGATCTGCACCCACCCCTCACATGTCTCTGGGCACTGCTGGTATTCCTCTGCACCCACCCCTCACATGTCTTTGTCCACTGCTGGGAGTCCTCTGCACCCACCCCTCACATGTCTCTGTCCACTGCTGGGAGTCCTCTGCACCCATCCCTCACATGTCTCTGTCCACTGCTGGGAGTCCTCTGCACCCACCCCTCACATGTGTCTGTCCACTGCTGGGAGTCCTCTGCACCCACCCCTCACATGTCTCTGTCCACTGCTGGGAGTGATATGCACCCACCCCTCATATGTCTGTCCACTGCTGGGAGTCCTCTTCACCCACCCCTCACATGTCTCTGTCCACTGATGGAAGTGATATGCACCCACCCCTCATATGTCTGTCCACCGCTGGGAGTCCTCTGCACCCACCCCTCACATGTCTCTATCCACTGCTGGGAGTCCTCTGCACCCACCCCTCACATGTCTCTGTCCACTGCTGGGAGTGATATGCACCCACCCCTCATATGTCTGGGCACTGCTGGTAATGATCTGCACCCACCCCTCACATGTCTCTGGGCACTGCTGGTATTCCTCTGCACCCACCCCTCACATGTCTCTGTCCACTGCTGGAAGTCCTCTGCACCCACCCCTCACATGTCTCTGTCCACTGCTGGGAGTGATATGCACCCACCCCTCATATGTCTGTCCACCGCTGGGAGTCCTCTGCACCCACCACTCACATGTCTCTATCCACTGCTGGGAGTCCTCTGCACCCACCCCTCACATGTGTCTGTCCACTGCTGGGAGTCCTCTGCACCCACCCCTCACATGTCTCTGTCCACTGCTGGGAGTGATATGCACCCACCCCTCATATATCTGGGCACTGCTGGGAGTGATCTGCACCCACCCCTCACATGTCTCTGGGCACTGCTGGTATTCCTCTGCACCCACCCCTCACATGTCTCTGTCCACTGCTGGAAGTCCTCTGCACCCACCCCTCACATGTCTCTGTCCACTGCTGGGAGTCCTTTGCACCCAACCCTCACATATCTCTGTCCACTGCTGGGAGTGCTCTGAACCCACCCCTCACATGTGTCTGTCCACTGCTGGGAGTCCTCTGCACCCACCCCTCACATGTCTCTGTCCACTGCTGGGAGTGATATGCACCCACCCCTCATATGTCTGTCCATTGCCGGGAGTCCTCTGCACCCACCCCTCACATGTCTCTGTCCACTACTGGGAGTGATATGCGCCCACCCCTCATATGTCTGTCGACTGCTGGGAGTCCTCTTCACCCACCCCTCACATGTCTCTGTCCACTGCTGGGAGTTATATGCACCCACCCCTCATATGTCTGTCCACTGCTGGGAGTCCTCTGCACCCACCCCTCACATGTCTCTGTCCACTGTTGGGAGTCCTATGCACCCACCCTTCAAATGTATCTGTCCACTGCTGGGAGTTCTCTGCACCCCCCCCTCACATGTCTCTGGCCACTGCTGGGGGTGATATGCACCCACCCCTCATATGTCTGGGCACTGCTGGGAGTGATCTGCACCCACCCCTCACATGTCTCTGGTCGCTGCTGGTATTCCTCTGCACCCACCCCTCACATGTCTCTGTCCACTGCTGGGAGTCCTCTGCACCCACCCCTCACATGTCTCTGTCCACTGCTGGGAGTCCTCTGCACCCACCCCTCACATGTGTCTGTCCACTGCTGGGAGTCCTCTGCACCCCCCTCACATGTCTCTGGCCACTGCTGGGAGTGATATGAACCCACCCCTCATATGTCTGTCCACTGCTGGGAGTCCTCTGCACCCACCCCTCACATGTCTCTGTCCACTGCTGGGAGTGATATGCACCCACCCCTCATATGTCTGTCCACTGCTGGGAGTCCTCTGCACCCACCCCTCACATGTCTCTGTCCACTGCTGGGAGTCCTCTGCACCCACCCCTCACATGTGTCAGTCCACTGCAGGGAGTCCACTGCACCCACCCCTCACATGTCTCTGTCCACTAGTGGGAGTGATATGCACCCACCCCTCATATGTCTGGGCACTGCTGGGAGTGATCTGCACCCACCCCTCACATGTCTCTGGGCACTGCTGGTTTCCTCTGCACCCACCCCTCACATGTCTCTGGGCACTGCTGGTATTCCTCTGCACCCACCCCTCACATGTCTCTGTCCACTGCTGGGAGTCCTCTGCACCCACCCCTCACATGTCTCTGTCCACTGCTGGGAGTCCTCTGCACCCATCCCTCACATGTCTCTGTCCTCTGCTGGGAGTCCTCTTCACCCACCCCTCACATGTGTCTGTCCACTGCTGGGAGTCCTCTGCACCCACCTCTCGCATGTCTCTGTCCACTGCTGGGAGTGATATGCACCCACCCCTCATATGTCTGTCCACTGCTGGGAGTCCTCTTCACCCACCCCTCACATGTCTCTGTCCACTGATGGGAGTGATATGCACCCACCCCTAATATGTCTGTCCACTGCTGGGAGTCCTCTGCACCCACCCCTCACATGTCTCTGTCCACTGCTGCGAGTCCTCTGCACCCACCCCTCACATGTGTCTGTCCACTGCTGGGAGCACTCTGCACCCACCCCTCACATGTCTCTGTCCACTGCTGGGAGTGATATGCACCCACCCCTCATATGTCCGGGCACTGCTGGGAGTGATCTACACCCACCCCTCACATGTCTCTGGGCACTGCTGGTATTCCTCTGCACCCACCCCTCACATGTCTCTGGGCACTGCTGGGAGTGATCTGCACGCACCCCTCACATGTCTCTGGGCACTGCTGGTATTCCTCTGCAACCACCCCTCACATGTCTCTGTCCACTGCTGGGAGTCCTCTGCACCCACCCCTCGCATGTCTCTGTCCACTGCTGGGAGTCCTCTGCACCCACCCCTCACATGTCTCTGTCCACTGCTTGGAGTGATATGCACCCACCCCTCATATGTCTGGGCACTGCTGGGAGTGATCAGCACCCACCCCTCATATGTCTCTGGGCACTGCTGGTATTCCTCTGCACCCACCCCTCACATGTCTCTGTCCACTGCTGGGAGTCCTCTGCACCCACCCCTCACATGTCTCTCTCCACTGCTGGGAGTCCTCTGCACCCATCCCTCACATGGCTCTGTCCACTGCTGGGAGTCCTCTGCACCCACCCCTCACATGTGTCTGTCCACTGCTGGGAGTCCTCTGCACCCACCCCTCACATGTCTCTGTCCACTGCTGGGAGTGATATGCACCCACCCCTCATATGTCTGTCCACTGCTGGGAGTCCTCTTCACCCACCCCTCACATGTTTCTGGGCACTGCTGGTATTCCTCTGCACCCACCCCTCACATGTCTCTGTCCTCTGCTGGGAGTCCTCTGCACCCACCCCTCACATGTCTCTGTCCACTGCTTGGAGTGATATGCACCCACCCCTCATATGTCTGGGCACTGCTAGGAGTGATCTGCACCCACCCCTCACATGTCTCTGGGCACTGCTGGTATTCCTCTGCACCCACCCCTCACATGTCTCTGTCCACTGCTGGGAGTCCTCTGCACCCACCCCTCACATGTCTCTGTCCACTGCTGGGAGTCCTCTGCACCCATCCCTCACATGTCTCTGTCCACTGCTGGGAGTCCTCTGCACCCACCCCTCACATGTGTCTGTCCACTGCTGGGAGTCCTCTGCACCCCCCTCACATGTCTCTGGCCACTGCTGGGAGTGATATGAACCCACCCCTCATATGTCTGTCCACTGCTGGGAGTGATATGCACCCACCCCTCATATGTCTGTCCACTGCTGGGAGTCCTCTGCACCCACCCCTCACATGTCTCTGTCCACTGCTGGGAGTGATATGCACCCACCCCTCATATGTCTGTCCACTGCTGGGAGTCCTCTGCACCCACCCCTCACATGTCTCTGTCCACTGCTGGGAGTCCTCTGCACCCACCCCTCACATGTGTCAGTCCACTGCAGGGAGTCCTCTGCACCCACCCCTCACATGTCTCTGTCCACTAGTGGGAGTGACATGCACCCACCCCTCATATGTCTGGGCACTGCTGGGAGTGATCTACACCCACCCCTCACATGTCTCTGGGCACTGCTGGTATTCCTCTGCACCCACCCCTCACATGTCTCTGGGCACTGCTGGTATTCCTCTGCACCCACCCCTCACATGTCTATGTCCACTGCTGGGAGTCCTCTGCACCCACCCCTCACATGTCTCTGTCCACTGCTGGGAGTCCTTTGCACCCACCCCTCACATGTCTCTGTCCACTGCTGAGAGTCCTCTGCACCCACTCCTCACATGTGTCTGTCTACTGCTGGGAGTTGTTGGACAGGCCACACGAAGGGCTCCGGCCCACCAGGCATAACCCACGAAAAGCACCTGTACCCCGTCTCACGACGGATCTTCTGCCCTCGGACCTCTACTCATCACGGGGCCCAGCCCCACCGGCTCCCCCGCCCGGTTCAAGCCGCCATCTTGGGCCCTGCACCACGAGGCCGCGTGGCCTAGCCCCGACCCTAACCCTGGGCCTGGCCGGCCCCGACATCCCGGCACCACCATCCACCCGGGAGGAGAGCGGACCACTTGGCAGGTCAATGGGAGGACGAAGTGTCAAGAGCTCTTCCCCCGCCAGGTGCCGATCGCCTCCAGCTCCCCCAGGCGCTGGCTCCACCCCCTGCTGGGTGTCTGGACACCTTCATCCCGGGCCCTCCGACCTCCAAGTGCGAGGGCCCGAACATCAAAGGGCGGCTGCCCTATAACTGGGGCAACTCCGGAGCAGGAAGGCAGTTGTATCCTGGAGTCGAGAGACACCGAGAGAACTCAGCCTTGACGGACTACTGGCGCTGCCGTAGCCCGGTCTTGTGAACCATCATCCTGCCTGCTGGCGCTACCGCGGCCTTCTACAACATCCATCCTCGTCGGGACCTGCTGGCGCTGCCGCGGCCCGTTGTAACGACCATCCTCACCGGGACCTGCTGGCGCTGCCGCGGACCGTACCTCGACCATCTCCACTGGGACCTGCTGGCGCTGCCGCGGACCGTACCTCGACCATCTCCACTGGGACCTGCTGGCGCTGCCGCGGACCGTGTACCGACCATCTCCACCGGGACCTGCTGGCGCTGCCGCGGCCCGTACCAACTAAGCTCGAGGATTGTGAGCTAATCATCATCTCATCCAGACTACCTGACTGGTAGACAGACTGTCCCGCTACCCCTTACCCTGCTTTGAGAGACTTGAATCGAGGGGACCCCTGAGTCCAGACCTCCTTGTACCATTCAACCGTACCCTAAGAAGTGCTTATAAAGAACCCTGAACCTTATCCGTGTGTGGTATCTGTCTGTGGGGGGGAAGTTACTTGTCTGTACGATCGCTGGAGACGGCTCTCCCTGGAGACCTCTCCTCCTGACCCCGGCCGACCCTCCCGGTCCGTCTACCCTTTCTAACATTGGTGGCAGCGGTGGGATCCGAATCAACGCGTAATCGTACAGAGAGTAGCTCACCCCACGACAAAAACACAATGTCAGCCAAAGATAGCAACTCCACCGAGAAATTCCAAATGGATAAAATAGAAGAATACAACCACCGCGAACTGAGACAATTCTGCATAGAACTTGGCATTGCTACCACCGGCCTGAGTACCAAGGATGATCTAAAACACGCCCTAGAGTCGTGGACAGAAACTGGGGTCGCCGGACCCTCCGACCAAAGCAGCATCACACCAGAGGGGAACGCCACGGCTCCCGAGGAGCGGGGAACGGGCCTCTCGCAGGAGGAGATCCGAGAAAGAACCAGATTGCACGAGTTGGAAATGGCACGACTCAAGATGGATGGGGAACTCAAGTTAGCTGAACAGAAACTCAACCTCGAGCACATGCGGCTCCGAGATGAACGAGAAGAGAAGCAGAGACAGAGAGAGCTGGAGGAGAAAAAAATAACGCTCGAGCACGAGCGCCAACTAGCGGAAATAGAACTTCGGAAACAGAATAAGGAACTGGGGGTGCCTGAGCGACCACACACCCCGGGGCCAATCGAGAAAAAAGTCCACATCCCCAAGGATGTTGTCCGCGAGTATGTCCGAGAAGACGACATACAACAGTGGTTTAAAGCCTACGAGATCGCCATGACCTCCCACCGGATCGACCGGAGTGATTGGGGAGCCGGACTTTGGGGGAGGTTTATCAACGAGGGTCGCGATGCCCTACTGCAGCTCCCAGATCACCAAATGTCGTCCTACGACCACATGAAGGCTGCCCTCCTCACCCGCTACACCCGAGATGTACCGCCAGAGGTTCAGAGATTGCACCCGGATCCCAGGTACAACTTGGGTAGAATACGTGAACTATTTCAGCCGTGCCTTCGAGGGTTGGATAAAGGGGAGCCAGGTCACCACCTACGAACAACTCTTTAACCTGATGGTATGGGAGCACCTGTCAAACAACTGCTTCGTCGAGCTCAGGCAGCACCTCCTCGACAGTAAGCTGACTGACCCCCGGCAGCTCGCCGCCGAAGCTGACCGATGGGAAAGCACCCGAGTGGGCCGGAGGGGGCCACACGAACAGAACAGAAACAACCAAGGCCAGCACCGTCCTTGGGGAGGAGGAGGGGGCCAGGGGCGAGGGAGAGACGCCTTGCCCGCAACACCCGTGGCCAGCACCCCGGCTCCGGCCGGTCGGGGCAACCCCCCGTGGCGTCCTGGGGTCCGAGCCAACGTCACGTGCCACCGATGCCAGCGAGTCGGCCACTACGCCAATGACCCGAGCTGCCCGCAGAACCAAACACCCAAGCCCCGCCAGGTAGCTGCCGCCGCCCTGGGGGAAGAGCGATCATTGGAGGAACCAGAGGAGTATGAGCCGGCCCAGCAAGAGTGGGAACCGGCCGCCATGGTCCTGGCGTGCTTAGGGGGAAGAGACATGGTCCCGCAGGCTCCCCTACCCGCTAACACCAGGAAATACGGTCAGTGGGTGACCATTAATGGACAACGAGCCGAGGCCTTGCGTGACACAGGCGCCAGTGTGACGGCCGTCCGCTGTCACCTGGTGAAGCCCGAGCAGATCCTGCCGAACATTCTCTGCCCCGTCCGCTCGGCAGACAACTCTGAAAGTATGTGTCAAATGGCCTGCGTCCCATTCGAATGGGGAGGGGTCTCCGGCCTGTTGAAGGTGACGGTCCGGGACGATGCCCCCGTGGACTGCCTCCTGGGGAATGACCTCGAGAGTTCCCCGTGGGCCACCGTTGAGAGAAGAGAGCACCTGGGGATGCTGGGCCTCCCGGACTGGGCCTGCATAACCACCCGGTCCATGACCGCCCGTGCCGTCCCTCGATCAGAAGAACCAGAATGGCCAGCACCCCCGCCCCCAGTCGCCCCAGTAGAAGACAACGACGAGGCCAGCCTCCCAGACTCGACGACCGAAGGGGACGCGCAACCCCAGGACCTTCCTGACCTGGCTCAGTGGCGTCAAGAAGGGGGGCCCACCCAAGAACAGTTCCGCCAGGAACAAAAGACCTGTCCCTCCCTCGAGGGACTCCGCCAACAAGCCAGCGCCCAGAACACAGGGGACTCCACCGGAACTCACTGGGTCTACTGGGATAACGACCTGCTATACAGCGAGCAAAGAATCGCCGAGCTGGGGGCCAGTCGAGTACTGGTGGTACCTCTCCGCTTCAGAGACTTTCTGCTCAACCTGGCCCACGATGTCCCCCTGGCTGGACACCTGGGCCAGGATAAAACGTACAGCCGCCTAGTGACCCACTTTTTCTGGCCGAAAATGAGGAACGACGTCCTGAACCACTGCCGATCTTGCCCCACATGCCAAGCCAGCGGGAAGAGTGGTCGGAAGCTGAAAGCCCCTCTGCAACCCTTCCCTGTGGTCACCACCCCGTTCGAAAGGGTGGGGATAGACATCGTGGGGCCTCTGGACCCCCGCATGGCACAAGGACACAGGTTCATCTTAGTACTGGTGGATCATGCCACCCGCTACCCCGAGGCGGTGCCCCTACGGACCGTGACAGCTCCGGTGGTTGGCCGGGCCCTAATGGGGATCTTCTCCCGGGTAGGCTTCCCCCGAGAAGTCGTCAGCGACCGAGGCACGAACTTTATATCCAAATACATGAAGTCCCTCTGGCAACAATGCGGGGTCACCTACAGATTCACGACCCCCTATCACCCCCAAGGGAACGGACTAGTGGAGCGTTTTAACCGCACCCTCAAGGGGATGATTGGGGGATTGGAAGAGCCCCTCCGTCGCCAGTGGGATGTACTACTCCCGTGCCTCCTCTTCGCTTACCGAGAAGTTCCCCAGAAGTCCCTCGGTTTTAGCCCTTTCGAACTCCTGTACGGGCACCCTGTGCGAGGGCCCCTCAGCCTAGTAAAAGAAGGTTGGGAGATGGCCCCCCTAAAGACCCCTCCAGACGTCTTCAAATACCTCCTGGCCCTACGCAACCAGACCCGGCGCTTCAGAGAGATGGCCAAGGCGAACCTCGAGGCCAGCCAGGAGGACATGAAGAAGTGGTATGATCACAATGCCTCCGCCGTTGAGTTCGAGCCTGGACAACAAGTATGGGTGATGTCCCCCACCGAACCATGTGCCTTGCAAGATAAGTGGACGGGGCCCTTCAAAGTGGTCGAGCGCAAAAGCCCCGTCACTTACCTCATCGACCTGGGGACCTCCCGGAACCCCCTTCGGGTCCTCCACACCAACCGACTCAAACCACACTTTGTGCGCTCAGAACTCAGCCTCCTGATGGCTACGGACAGTGGGGCAGAGGAGGACTCCGAGCCCCTCCCGGATCTTCTGAAGACTCAGGAGAATGACGGCTCCGTGGACGGGGTCCGGCTCTCTGACACCCTCACTTCGGAGCAACGCCAGGGCTGCCGGAACCTCCTGCTGCAGTTTGCTACCCTGTTCTCCCTCACCCCCGGGGTCACCCCTTGGTGTTTGCACGACGTGGACACCGGGGACAGTCCCCCTGTCCGACACCGGGCCTACCGCGTACCAGATCGGGTACGGGCCTGCATACAGGAGGAGGTGGCCAAGATGCTCACAATCGGGGTCATCGAGCCCTCGGACAGTCCCTGGGCCAGTCCGGTTGCATTGGTCCCCAAAGCCGCTGCCCCCGGCACCGCACCTGAACTGAGATTCTGCGTCGACTACCGGGGCTTGAACGCTGTCACCCGGACCGACGCTCATCCGATCCCCCGAGCAGACGAGCTGATCGACCGGCTGGGGGCCGCCCGCTACCTCAGTATCTTCGACCTAACAGCGGGCTACTGGCAGATCGGCCTCACACCCAGGGCTCAGGAACGGTCAGCCTTCTCTACCCCCGATGGCCACTACCAATTCAAGGTCATGCCCTTCGGCATGAAGAATGCCCCCGCCACGTTTCAACGCCTCGTGAACCAGGTCTTGGCGGGGCTCGAAGAGTTCAGCGCTGCCTACCTGGACGATATCGCTGTATACAGCCGCCACTGGCCCGACCACCTCCGTCACCTCCAAGAGGTCCTACAGGCCCTCCAGCGGGCCGGCCTCACAATTAAGGCCGGCAAGTGCCAAATTGGCCAAGGGTCTGTGACCTACCTTGGGCACCAAGTGGGAAGCGGGCTGGTGGCCCCGCTACAACTTAAGATTGCTGCCATCCAGTCCTGGCAGCCCCCGGTCACCCAGACCGAGGTCCGAGCCTTCTTGGGGCTCACCGGCTACTACCGGCGGTTCGTGAAGGACTACGGCAGCATCGTGGGGCCCCTCACGGGTCTCACGTCCAAGAACCAACCAAAGCGGATTAACTGGACCCCCGATTGTCAAGCGATTGTCAAGGCCGCCCTGTGCACCGCCCCTGTGCTCCAGGCCCCCGATTACAGTCGGGAATTCGTGGTACAGACCGACGCCTCCGACCACGGCATCGGAGCCGTTCTTTCTCAGTTAAACCCCGAAGGTCATGACCAGCCGGTGGCCTTCATCAGTCGACGTCTCCTGGCCCGAGAACAGCGCTGGAGCACCATCGAGAGGGAGGCCTTCGCAGTGGTGTGGGCCCTCAAAAAGCTCCGGCCCTATCTCTTCGGTACCCATTTCCGGGTACAAACCGACCATCGACCCCTGCAGTGGCTGATGCAGATGCGGGGGGAGAACCCAAAACTCTTGCGCTGGTCCATTTCCCTGCAGGGAATGGACTTCACTGTGGAGCACCGACCAGGCCAAGACCACGCCAACGCGGATGGCCTGTCCCGCTTTTTCCGCCTCGACGAAGAGAGTCCCCAAGGAGATGGGTGACTCTCCCCGCCTTCAGCTGGGGGGGACGCATGTTGGACAGGCCACACGAAGGGCTTGCTCCCTCCCCGCACGACAGGGCCCGAGCTCCGGCCCACCAGGCATAACCCACGAAAAGCACCTGTACCCCGTCTCACGACGGATCTTCTGCCCTCTGACCTCTACTCATCACGGGGCCCAGCCCCACCGGCTCCCCCGGCCGGTTCAAGCCGCCATCTTGGGCCCTGCACCACGAGGCCGCGTGGCCTAGCCCCGACCCTAACCCCGGGCCTGGCCGGCCCCGACATCCCGGCACCACCATCCACCCGGGAGGTGAGCGGACCACTTGGCAGGTCAATGGGAGGACGAAGTGTCAAGAGCTCTTCCCCCGCCAGGTGCCGATCGCCTCCAGCTCCCCCAGGCGCTGGCTCCACCCCCTGCTGGGTGTCTGGACACCTTCATCCCGGGCCCTCCGACCTCCAAGTGCGAGGGCCCGGACATCAAAGGGCGGCTGCCCTATAACTGGGGCAACTCCGGAGCAGGAAGGCAGTTGTATCCTGGAGTCGAGAGACACCGAGAGAACTCAGCCTTGACGGACTACTGGCGCTGCCGTAGCCCGCTCTTGTGAACCATCGTCCTGCCTGCTGGCGCTGCCGCGGCCTTCTACAACATCCATCCTCGTCGGGACCTGCTGGCGCTGCCGCGGCCCTTTGTAACGACCATCCTCACCGGGACCTGCTGGCGCTGCCGCGGACCGTACCTCGACCATCTCCACTGGGACCTGCTGGCGCTGCCGCGGACCGTACCTCGACCATCTCCACTGGGACCTGCTGGCGCTGCCGCGGACCGTTTACCGACCATCTCCACCGGGACCTGCTGGCGCTGCCGCAGCCCGTACCAACTAAGCTCGAGGATTGTGAGCTAATCATCATCTCATCCAGACTACCTGACTGGTAGACAGACTGTCCCGCTACCCATTACCCTGCTTTGAGAGACTTGAATCGAGGGGACCCCTGAGTCCAGACCTCCTTGTACCATTCAACCGTACCCTAAGAAGTGCTTATAAAGAACCCTGAACCTTATCCGTGTGTGGTATCTGTCTGTGGGGGGGAAGTTACTTGTCTGTACGATCGCTGGAGACGGCTCTCCCTGGAGACCTCTCCTCCTGACCCCGGCCGACCCTCCCGGTCCGTCTACCCTTTCTAACAGGAGTCCTCTGCACTTACCCCTCACATGTCTCTGTCCACTGCTGGGAGTGATATGCACCCACCCCTCATATGTCTGTCCACTGCTGGGAGTCCTCTGCACCCACCCCTCACATGTCTCTGTCCACTGCTGGGAGTGATATGCACCCACCCCTCATATGTCTGTCCACTGCTGGGAGTCCTCTGCACCCACCCCTCACATGTCTCTGTCCACTGCTGGGAGTCCTCTGCACCCACCCCTCACATGTGTCTGTCCACTGCTAGGAGTCCTCTGCACCCACCCCTCACATGTCTCTGTCCACTGCTGGGAGTGATATTCACCCACCCCTCATATGTCTGGGCACTGCTGGGAGTGATCTGCACCCACCCCTCACATGTCTCTGGGCACTGCTGGTATTCCTCTGCAACCACCCCTCACATGTCTCTGTCCACTGCTGGGAGTCCTCTGCACCCACCCCTCACATGTCTCTGTCCACTGCTGGGAGTCCTCTGCACCCACCCCTCACATGTCTCTGTCCACTGCTGGGAGTGATATGCACCCACCCCTCACATGTGTCTGTCCACTGCTGGGAGTCCTCTGCACCCACCCCTCACATGTTTCTGTCCACTGATGGGAGTGTTATGCACCCACCCCTCATATGTCTGTCCACTGCTGAGAGTCCTCTGCACCCACCCCTCACATGTCTCTGTCCACTGCTGGGAGTCCTCTGCACCCACCCCTCGCATGTGTCTGTCCACTGCTGGGAGTCCTCTGCACCCACCCCTCACATGTCTCTGTCCACTGCTGGGAGTGATATGCACCCACCCCTCACATGTCTCTGGGCACTGCTGGGAGTGATCTGCACCCACCCCTCACATGTCTCTGGGCACTGCTGGTATTCCTCTGCACCCACCCCTCACATGTCTCTGTCCACTGCTGGGAGTCCTCTGCACCCACCCCTCACATGTCTCTGTCCACTGCTGGGAGTCCTTCGCACCCAACCCTCACATGTCTCTGTCCACTGCTGGGAGTCCTCTGCACCCACCCCTCACATGTCTCTGTCCACTGCTGGGAGTGATATGCACCCACCCCTCATATGTCTGTCCACTGCTGGGAGTCCTCTGCACCCACCCCTCACATGTGTCTGTCCACTGCTGGGAGTCCTCTGCACCCACCCCTCACATGTCTCTGTCCACTGCTTGGAGTGATATGCACCCACCCCTCATATGTCTGGGCACTGCTGGGAGTGATCTGCACCCACCCCTCACATGTCTCTGGGCACTGCTGGTATTCCTCTGCACCCACCCCTCACATGTCTCTGTCCACTGCTGGGAGTCCTCTGCACCCACCCCTCACATGTCTCTGTCCACTGCTGGGAGTCCTCTGCACCCATCCCTCACATGTCACTGTCCACTGCTGGGAGTCCTCTGCACCCACCCCTCACATGTGTCTGTCCACTGCTGGGAGTCCTCTGCACCCACCCCTCACATGTCTCTGTCCACTGCTGGGAGTGATATGCACCCACCCCTCATATGTCTGTCCACTGCTGGGAGTCCTCTTCACCCACCCCTCACATGTTTCTGTCCACTGATGGGAGTGATATGCACCCACCCCTCATATGTCTGTCCACTGCTGAGAGTCCTCTGCAACCACCCCTCACATGTCTCTGTCCACTGCTGGGAGTCCTCTACACCCACCCCTCACATGTGTCTGTCCACTGCTGGGAGTCCTCTGCACCCACCCCTCACATGTCTCTGTCCACTGCTGGGAGTGATATGCACCCACCCCTCACATGTCTCTGGGCACTGCTGGGAGTGATCTGCACCCACCCCTCACATGTCTCTGGGCACTGCTGGTATTCCTCTGCACCCACCCCTCACATGTCTCTGTCCACTGCTGGGAGTCCTCTGCACCCACCCCTCACATGTCTCTGTCCACTGCTGGGAGTCCTTCGCACCCAACCCTCACATGTCTCTGTCCACTGCTGGGAGTCCTCTGAACCCACCCCTCACATGTGTCTGTCCACTGCTGGGAGTCCTCTGCACCCACCCCTCACATGTCTCTGTCCACTGCTGGGAGTGATATGCACCCACCCCTCATATGTCTGTCCACTGCTGGGAGTCCTTTGCACCCACCCCTCACATGTCTCTGTCCACTGCTGGGAGTGATATGCACCCACCCCTCATATGTCTGTCCACTGCTGGGAGTCCTCTGCACCCACACCTCACATGTGTCTGTCCACTGCTGGGAGTGATATGCACCCACCCCTCATATGTCTGTCCACTGCTGGGAGTCCTCTGCACCCACCCCTCACATGTCTCTGTCCACGGCTGGGAGTGATATTCACCCACCCCTCATATGTCTGTCCACTGCTGGGAGTCCTCTGCACCCACCCCTCACATGTCTCTGTCCACTGCTGCGAGTCCTCTGCACCCACACCTAACATGTGTCTGTCCACTGCTGGGACTCCTCTGCACCCACCCCTAACATGTCTCTGTCCACTACTGGGAGTGATATGCACCCACCCCTCATATGTCTGGGCACTGCTGGGAGTGATCTGCACCCACCCCTCACATGTATCTGGGCACTGCTTGTATTCCTCTGCACCCACCCCTCACATGTCTCTGTCCACTGCTGGGAGTCCTCTGCACCCACCCCTCACATGTCTCTGTCCACTGCTGGGAGTCCTTTGCACCCACCCCTCACATGTCTCTGTCCACTGCTGGGAGTCCTCTGCACCCACCCCTCACATGTGTCTGGCCACTGCTGGGAGTCCTCTGCACCCACCCCTCACATGTCTCTGTCCACTGCTGGGAGTGATATGCACCCACCCCTCATATGTCTGTCCACTGCTGGGAGTCCTCTGCACCCACCCCTCACATGTCTCTGTCCACTGCTGGGAGTCCTCTGCACCCACCCCTCACATGTCTCTGTCCACTGCTGGGAGTGATATGCACCCACCCCTCATATGTCTGTCCACTGCTGGGAGTCCTCTGCACCCACCCCTCACATGTCTCTGTCCACTGCTGGGAGTGATATGCACCCACCCCTCATATGTCTTTCGACTGCTGGGATTCCTCTTCACCCACCCCTCACATGTCTCTGTCCACTGCTGGGAGTGATATGCACCAACCCCTCATATGTCTGTCCACTGCTGGGAGTCCTCTGCACCCACCCCTCACATGTCTCTGTCCACTGTTGGGAGTCCTCTGCACCCACCCTTCACATGTGTCTGTCCACTGCTGGGAGTTCTCTGCACCCCCCCCCTCACATGTCTCTGGCCACTGCTGGGAGTGATATGCACCCACCCCTCATATGTCTGGGCACTGCTGGGAGTGATCTGCACCCACCCCTCACATGTCTCTGGGCACTGCTGGTATTACTCTGCACCCACCCCTCACATGTCTTTGTCCACTGCTGGGAGTCCTCTGCACCCACTCCTCACATGTCTCTGTCCACTGCTGGGAGTCCTCTGCACCCATCCCTCACATGTCTCTGTCCACTGCTGGGAGTCCTCTGCACCCACCCCTCACATGTGTCTGTCCACTGCTGGGAGTCCTCTGCACCCACCCCTCACATGTCTCTGTCCACTGCTGGGAGTCCTCTGCACCCACCCCTCACATGTGTCAGTCCACTGCAGGGAGTCCTCTGCACCCACCCCTCACATGTCTCTGTCCACTAGTGGGAGTGATATGCACCCACCCCTCATATGTCTGGGCACTGCTGGGAGTGATCTGCACCCACCCCTCACATGTCTCTGGGCACTGCTGGTTTCCTCTGCACCCACCCCTCACATGTCTCTGGGCACTGCTGGTATTCCTCTGCACCCACCCCTCACATGTCTCTGTCCACTGCTGGGAGTCCTCTGCACCCACCCCTCACATGTCTCTGTCCACTGCTGGGAGTCCTCTGCACCCATCCCTCACATGTCTCTGTCCTCTGCTGGGAGTCCTCTTCACCCACCCCTCACATGTGTCTGTCCACTGCTGGGAGTCCTCTGCACCCACCCCTCACATGTCTCTGTCCACTGCTGGGAGTGATATGCACCCACCCCTCATATGTCTGTCCACTGCTGGGAGTCCTCTTCACCCACCCCTCACATGTCTCTGTCCACTGATGGGAGTGATATGCACCCACCCCTAATATGTCTGTCCACTGCTGGGAGTCCTCTGCACCCACCCCTCACATGTCTCTGTCCACTGCTGCGAGTCCTCTGCACCCACCCCTCACATGTGTCTGTCCACTGCTGGGAGCACTCTGCACCCACTCCTCACATGTCTCTGTCCACTGCTGGGAGTGATATGCACCCACCCCTCATATGTCCGGGCACTGCTGGGAGTGATCTACACCCACCCCTCACATGTCTCTGGGCACTGCTGGTATTCCTCTGCACCCACCCCTCACATGTCTCTGTCCACTGCTGGGAGTCCTCTGCACCCAGCCCTCACATGTCTCTGTCCACTGCTGGGAGTCCTTTGCACCCACCCCTCACATGTCTCTGTCCACTGCTGGGAGTGATATGCACCCACCCCTCATATGTCTGTCCACTGCTGGGAGTCCTCTGCACCCACCCCTCACATGTCTCTGTCCACTGCTGGGAGTGATATGCACCCACCCCTCATATGTCTGTCCACTGCTGGGAGTCCTCTGCACCCACCCCTCACATGTCTCTGTCCACTGCTGGGAGTCCTCTGCACCCACCCCTCACATGTATCTGTCCACTGCTGGGAGTCCTCTGCACCCACCCCTCACATGTCTCTGTCCACTGCTGGGAGTGATATTCACCCACCCCTCATATGTCTGGGCACTGCTGGGAGTGATCTGCACGCACCCCTCACATGTCTCTGGGCACTGCTGGTATTCCTCTGCAACCACCCCTCACATGTCTCTGTCCACTGCTGGGAGTCCTCTGCACCCACCCCTCACATGTCTCTGTCCACTGCTGGGAGTGATATGAACCCACCCCTCATATGTCTGTCCACTGCTGGGAGTCCTTTGCACCCACCCCTCACATGTCTCTGTCCACTGCTGGGAGTGATATGCACCCACCCCTCATATGTCTGTCCACTGCTGGGAGTCCTCTGCACCCACACCTCACATGTGTCTGTCCACTGCTGGGAGTGATATGCACCCACCCCTCATATGTATGTCCACTGCTGGGAGTCCTCTGCACCCACCCCTCACATGTCTCTGTCCACGGCTGGGAGTGATATTCACCCACCCCTCATATGTCTGTCCACTGCTGGTAGTCCTCTGCACCCACCCCTCACATGTCTCTGTCCACTGCTGCGAGTCCTCTGCACCCACACCTAACATGTCTCTGTCCACTACTGGGAGTGATATGCACCCACCTCTCACATGTATCTGGGCACTGCTTGTATTCCTCTGCACCCACCCCTCACATGTCTCTGTCCACTGCTGGGAGTCCTCTGCACCCACCCCTCACATGTCTCTGTCCACTGCTGGGAGTCCTTTGCACCCACCCCTCACATGTCTCTGTCCACTGCTGGGAGTCCTCTGCACCCCCCCCCCTCACATGTCTCTGGCCACTGCTGGGAGTGATATGCACCCACCCCTCATATATCTGGCCACTGCTGGGAGTCCTCTGCACCCACCCCTCACATGTCTCTGTCCACTGCTGGGAGTGATATGCACCCACCCCTCATATGTCTGTCCACTGCTGGGAGTCCTCTGCACCCACCCCTCACATGTCTCTGTCCACTGCTGGGAGTCCTCTGCACCCACCCCTCACATGTCTCTGTCCACTGTTGGGAGTCCTCTGCACCCACCCTTCACATGTGTCTGTCCACTGCTGGGAGTTCTCTGCACCCCCCCCCCTCACATGTCTCTGGCCACTGCTGGGAGTGATATGCACCCACCCCTCATATATCTGGGCACTGCTGGGAGTGATCTGCACCCACCCCTCACATGTCTCTGGGCACTGCTGGTATTCCTCTGCACCCACCCCTCACATGTCTTTGTCCACTGCTGGGAGTCCTCTGCACCCACTCCTCACATGTCTCTGTCCACTGCTGGGAGTCCTCTGCACCCATCCATCACATGTCTCTGTCCACTGCTGGGAGTCCTCTGCTCCCACCCCTCACATGTGTCTGTCCACTGCTGGGAGTCCTCTGCACCCACCCCTCACATGTCTCTGTCCACTGCTGGGAGTCCTCTGCACCCACCCCTCACATGTGTCAGTCCACTGCAGGGAGTCCTCTGCACCCACCCCTCACATGTCTCTGTCCACTAGTGGGAGTGATATGCACCCACCCCTCATATGTCTGGGCACTGCTGGGAGTGATCTGCACCCACCCCTCACATGTCTCTGGGCACTGCTGGTTTCCTCTGCACCCACCCCTCACATGTCTCTGGGCACTGCTGGTATTCCTCTGCACCCACCCCTCACATGTCTCTGTCCACTGCTGGGAGTCCTCTGCACCCACCCCTCACATGTCTCTGTCCACTGCTGGGAGTCCTCTGCACCCATCCCTCACATGTCTCTGTCCTCTGCTGGGAGTCCTCTTCACCCACCCCTCACATGTGTCTGTCCACTGCTGGGAGTCCTCTGCACCCACCCCTCACATGTCTCTGTCCACTGCTGGGAGTGATATGCACCCACCCCTCATATGTCTGTCCACTGCTGGGAGTCCTCTTCACCCACCCCTCACATGTCTCTGTCCACTGATGGGAGTGATATGCACCCACCCCTAATATGTCTGTCCACTGCTGGGAGTCCTCTGCACCCACCCCTCACATGTCTCTGTCCACTGCTGCGAGTCCTCTGCACCCACCCCTCACATGTGTCTGTCCACTGCTGGGAGCACTCTGCACCCACCCCTCACATGTCTCTGTCCACTGCTGGGAGTGATATGCACCCAACCCTCATATGTCCGGGCACTGCTGGGAGTGATCTACACCCACCCCTCACATGTCTCTGGGCACTGCTGGTATTCCTCTGCACCCACCCCTCACATGTCTCTGTCCACTGCTGGGAGTCCTCTGCACCCAGCCCTCACATGTCTCTGTCCACTGCTGGGAGTCCTTTGCACCCACCCCTCACATGTCTCTGTCCACTGCTGGGAGTGATATGCACCCACCCCTCATATGTCTGTCCACTGCTGGGAGTCCTCTGCACCCACCCCTCACATGTCTCTGTCCACTGCTGGGAGTGATATGCACCCACCCCTCATATGTCTGTCCACTGCTGGGAGTCCTCTGCACCCACCCCTCACATGTCTCTGTCCACTGCTGGGAGTCCTCTGCACCCACCCCTCACATGTATCTGTCCACTGCTGGGAGTCCTCTGCACCCACCCCTCACATGTCTCTGTCCACTGCTGGGAGTGATATTCACCCACCCCTCATATGTCTGGGCACTGCTGGGAGTGATCTGCACGCACCCCTCACATGTCTCTGGGCACTGCTGGTATTCCTCTGCAACCACCCCTCACATGTCTCTGTCCACTGCTGGGAGTCCTCTGCACCCACCCCTCACATGTCTCTGTCCACTGCTGGGAGTCCTCTGCACCCACCCCTCACATGTCTCTGTCCACTGCTGGGAGTCCTCTGCACCCACCCCTCACATGTGTCTGTCCACTGCTGGGAGTCCTCTGCACCCACCCCTCACATGTCTCTGTCCACTGCTTGGAGTGATATGCACCCACCCCTCATATGTCTGGGCACTGCTGGGAGTGATCTGCACCCACCCCTCACATGTCTCTGGGCACTGCTGGTATTCCTATGCACCCACCCCTCACATGTCTCTGTCCACTGCTGGGAGTCCTCTGCACCCACCCCTCACATGTCTCTGTCCACTGCTGGGAGTCCTCTGCACCCATCCCTCACATGTCTCTGTCCACTGCTGGGAGTCCTCTGCACCCACCCCTCACATGTGTCTGTCCACTGCTGGGAGTCCTCTGCACCCACCCCTCACATGTCTCTGTCCACTGCTGGGAGTGATATGCACCCACCCCTCATATGTCTGTCCACTGCTGGGAGTCCTCTTCACCCACCCCTCACATGTTTCTGGGCACTGCTGGTATTCCTCTGCACCCACCCCTCACATGTCTCTGTCCACTGCTGGGAGTCCTCTGCACCCACCCCTCACATGTCTCTGTCCACTGCTTGGAGTGATATGCACCCACCCCTCATATGTCTGGGCACTGCTGGGAGTGATCTGCACCCACCCCTCACATGTCTCTGGGCACTGCTGGTATTCCTCTGCACCCACCCCTCACATGTCTCTGTCCACTGCTGGGAGTCTTCTGCACCCACCCCTCACATGTGTCTGTCCACTGCTGGGAGTCCTTTGCACCCACCCCTCACATGTCTCTGTCCACTGCTGGGAGTCCTCTGCACCCACTCCTCACATGTGTCTGTCCACTGCTGGGAGTCCTCTGCACTTACCCCTCACATGTTTCTGTCCACTGCTGGGAGTGATATGCACCCACCCCTCATATGTCTGTCCACTGCTGGGAGTCCTCTGCACCCACCCCTCACATGTCTCTGTCCACTGCTGGGAGTGATATGCACCCACCCCTCATATGTCTGTCCACTGTTGGGAGTCCTCTGCACCCACCCCTCACATGTCTCTGTCCACTGCTGGGAGTCCTCTGCACCCACCCCTCACATGTGTCTGTCCACTGCTGGGAGTCCTCTGCACCCACCCCTCACATGTCTCTGTCCACTGCTGGGAGTGATATTCACCCACCCCTCATATGTCTGGGCACTGCTGGGAGTGATCTGCACCCACCCCTCACATGTCTCTGGGCACTGCTGGTATTCCTCTGCAACCACCCCTCACATGTCTCTGTCCACTGCTGGGAGTCCTCTGCACCCACCCCTCACATGTCTCTGTCCACTGCTGGGAGTCCTCTGCACCCACCCCTCACATGTGTCTGTCCACTGCTGGGAGTCCTCTGCACCCACCCTTCACATGTCTCTGTCCACTGCTGGGAGTGATATGCACCCACCCCTCATATGTCTGTCCACTGCTGGGAGTCCTCTTCACCCACCCCTCACATGTCTCTGTCCACTGATGGGAGTGATATGCACCCACCCCTCATATGTCTGTCCACCGCTGGGAGTCCTCTGCACCCACCCCTCACATGTCTCTATCAACTGCTGGGAGTCCTCTGCACCCACCCCTCACATGTGTCTGTCCACTGCTGGGAGTCCTCTGCACCCACCCCTCACATGTCTCTGTCCACTGCTGGGAGTGATATGCACCCACTCCTCATATGTCTGGGCACTGCTGGGAGTGATCTGCACCCAACCCTCACATGTCTCTGGGCACTGCTGGTATTCCTCTGCACCCACCCCTCACATGTCTCTGTCCACTGCTGGAAGTCCTCTGCACCCACCCCTCACATGTCTCTGTCCACTGCTGGGAGTGATATGCACCCACCCCTCATATGTCTGTCCACCGCTGGGAGTCCTCTGCACCCACCCCTCACATGTCTCTATCCACTGCTGGGAGTCCTCTGCACCCACCCCTCACATGTGTCTGTCCACTGCTGGGAGTCCTCTGCACCCACCCCTCACATGTCTCTGTCCACTGCTGGGAGTGATATGCACCCACCCCTCATATGTCTGGGCACTGCTGGGAGTGATCTGCACCCACCCCTCACATGTCTCTGGGCACTGCTGGTATTCCTCTGCACCCACCCCTCACATGTCTCTGTCCACTGCTGGAAGTCCTCTGCACCCACCCCTCACATGTCTCTGTCCACTGCTGGGAGTCCTTTGCACCCAACCCTCACATATCTCTGTCCACTGCTGGGAGTCCTCTGAACCCACCCCTCACGTGTGTCTGTCCACTGCTGGGAGTCCTCTGCACCCACCCCTCACATGTCTCTGTCCACTGCTGGGAGTGATATGCACCCACCCCTCATATGTCTGTCCATTGCTGGGAGTCCTCTGCACCCACCCCTCACATGTCTCTGTCCACTGCTGGGAGTGATATTCACCCACCCCTCATATGTCTGTCGACTGCTGGGAGTCCTCTTCACCCACCCCTCACATGTCTCTGTCCACTGCTGGGAGTGATATGCACCCACCCCTCATATGTCTGTCCACTGCTGGGAGTCCTCTGCACCCACCCCTCACATGTCTCTGTCCACTGTTGGGAGTCCTATGCACCCACCCTTCACATGTGTCTGTCCACTGCTGGGAGTTCTCTGCACCCCCCCTCACATGTCTCTGGCCACTGCTGGGAGTGATATGCACCCACCCCTCATATGTCTGGGCACTGCTGGGAGTGATCTGCACCCACCCCTCACATGTCTCTGGTCGCTGCTGGTATTCCTCTGCACCCACCCCTCACATGTCTCTGTCCACTGCTGGGAGTCCTCTGCACCCACCCCTCACATGTGTCAGTCCACTGCAGGGAGTCCTCTGCACCCACCCCTCACATGTCTCTGTCCACTAGTGGGAGTGATATGCACCCACCCCTCATATGTCTGGGCACTGCTGGGAGTGATCTGCACCCACCCCTCACATGTCTCTGGGCACTGCTGGTTTCCTCTGCACCCAACCCTCACATGTCTCTGGGCACTGCTGGTATTCCTCTGCACCCACCCCTCACATGTCTCTGTCCACTGCTGGGAGTCCTCTGCACCCACCCCTCACATGTCTCTGTCCACTGCTGGGAGTCCTCTGCACCCATCCCTCACATGTCTCTGTCCTCTGCTGGGAGTCCTCTTCACCCACCCCTCACATGTGTCTGTCCACTGCTGGGAGTCCTCTGCACCCACCCCTCACATGTCTCTGTCCACTGCTGGGAGTGATATGCACCCACCCCTCATATGTCTGTCCACTGCTGGGAGTCCTCTTCACCCACCACTCACATGTCTCTGTCCACTGATGGGAGTGGTATGCACCCACCCCTAATATGTCTGTCCACTGCTGGGAGTCCTCTGCACCCACCCCTCACATGTCTCTGTCCACTGCTCCGAGTCCTCTGCACCCACCCCTCACATGTGTCTGTCCACTGCTGGGAGCACTCTGCACCCACCCCTCACATGTCTCTGTCCACTGCTGGGAGTGATATGCACCCACCCCTCATATGTCCGGGCACTGCTGGGAGTGATCTACACCCACCCCTCACATGTCTCTGGGCACTGCTGGTATTCCTATGCACCCACCCCTCACATGTCTCTGTCCACTGCTGGGAGTCCTCTGCACCCACCCCTCACATGTCTCTGTCCTCTGCTGAGAGTGATATGCACCCACCCCTCATATGTCTGTCCACTGCTGGGAGTCCTCTGCACCCACCCCTCACATGTCTCTGTCCACTGCTGGGAGTGATATGCACCCACCCCTCATATGTCTGTCCACTGCTGAGAGTCCTCTGCACCCACCCCTCACATGTCTCTGTCCACTGCTGGGAGTCCTCTGCACCCACCCCTCACATGTGTCTGTCCACTGCTGGGAGTCCTCTGCACCCACCCCTCACATGTCTCTGTCCACTGCTGGGAGTGATATTCACCCACCCCTCATATGTCTGGGCACTGCTGGGAGTGATCTGCACCCACCCCTCACATGTCTCTGGGCACTGCTGGTATTCCTCTGCAACCACCCCTCACATGTCTCTGTCCACTGCTGGGAGTCCTCTGCACCCACCCCTCACATGTCTCTGTCCACTGCTGGGAGTCCTCTGCACCCACCCCTCACATGTCTCTGTCCACTGCTGGGAGTCCTCTGCACCCACCCCTCACATGTGTCTGTCCACTGCTGGGAGTCCTCTGCACCCACCCCTCACATGTCTCTGTCTACTGCTTGGAGTGATATGCACCCACCCCTCATATGTCTGGGCACTGCTGGGAGTGATCTGCACCCACCCCTCACATGTCTCTGGGCACTGCTGGTATTCCTCTGCACCCACCCCTTACATGTCTCTGTCCACTGCTGGGAGTCCTCTGCACCCACCCCTCACATGTCTCTGTCCACTGCTGGGAGTCATCTGCACCCATCCCTCACATGTCTCTGTCCACTGCTGGGAGTCCTCTGCACCCACCCCTCACATGTGTCTGTCCACTGCTGGGAGTCCTCTGCACCCACCCCTCACATGTCTCTGTCCACTGCTGGGAGTGATATGCACCCACCCCTCATATGTCTGTCCACTGCTGGGAGTCCTCTTCACCCACCCCTCACATGTTTCTGGGCACTGCTGGTATTCCTCTGCACCCACCCCTCACATGTCTCTGTCCACTGCTGGGAGTCCTCTGCACCCATCCCTCACATGTCTCTGTCCACTGCTTGGAGTGATATGCACCCACCCCTCATATGTCTGGGCACTGCTGGGAGTGATCTGCACCCACCCCTCACATGTGTCTGTCCACTGCTGGGAGTCCTCTGCACCCACCCCTCACATGTTTCTGTCCACTGATGGGAGTGATATGCACCCACCCCTCATATGTCTGTCCACTGCTGGGAGTCCTCTGCACCCACCCCTCACATGTCTCTGTCCACTGCTGCGAGTCCTCTGCACCCACCCCTCACATGTGTCTGTCCACTGCTGGGAGCACTCTGCACCCACCCCTCACATGTCTCTGTCCACTGCTGGGAGTGATATGCACCCAACCCTCATATGTCCGGGCACTGCTGGGAGTGATCTACACCCACCCCTCACATGTCTCTGGGCACTGCTGGTATTCCTCTGCACCCACCCCTCACATGTCTCTGTCCACTGCTGGGAGTCCTCTGCACCCAGCCCTCACATGTCTCTGTCCACTGCTGGGAGTCCTTTGCACCCACCCCTCACATGTCTCTGTCCACTGCTGGGAGTGATATGCACCCACCCCTCATATGTCTGTCCACTGCTGGGAGTCCTCTGCACCCACCCCTCACATGTCTCTGTCCACTGCTGGGAGTGATATGCACCCACCCCTCATATGTCTGTCCACTGCTGGGAGTCCTCTGCACCCACCCCTCACATGTCTCTGTCCACTGCTGGGAGTCCTCTGCACCCACCCCTCACATGTATCTGTCCACTGCTGGGAGTCCTCTGCACCCACCCCTCACATGTCTCTGTCCACTGCTGGGAGTGATATTCACCCACCCCTCATATGTCTGGGCACTGCTGGGAGTGATCTGCACGCACCCCTCACATGTCTCTGGGCACTGCTGGTATTCCTCTGCAACCACCCCTCACATGTCTCTGTCCACTGCTGGGAGTCCTCTGCACCCACCCCTCACATGTCTCTGTCCACTGCTGGGAGTCCTCTGCACCCACCCCTCACATGTCTCTGTCCACTGCTGGGAGTCCTCTGCACCCACCCCTCACATGTGTCTGTCCACTGCTGGGAGTCCTCTGCACCCACCCCTCACATGTCTCTGTCCACTGCTTGGAGTGATATGCACCCACCCCTCATATGTCTGGGCACTGCTGGGAGTGATCTGCACCCACCCCTCACATGTCTCTGGGCACTGCTGGTATTCCTATGCACCCACCCCTCACATGTCTCTGTCCACTGCTGGGAGTCCTCTGCACCCACCCCTCACATGTCTCTGTCCACTGCTGGGAGTCCTCTGCACCCATCCCTCACATGTCTCTGTCCACTGCTGGGAGTCCTCTGCACCCACCCCTCACATGTGTCTGTCCACTGCTGGGAGTCCTCTGCACCCACCCCTCACATGTCTCTGTCCACTGCTGGGAGTGATATGCACCCACCCCTCATATGTCTGTCCACTGCTGGGAGTCCTCTTCACCCACCCCTCACATGTTTCTGGGCACTGCTGGTATTCCTCTGCACCCACCCCTCACATGTCTCTGTCCACTGCTGGGAGTCCTCTGCACCCACCCCTCACATGTCTCTGTCCACTGCTTGGAGTGATATGCACCCACCCCTCATATGTCTGGGCACTGCTGGGAGTGATCTGCACCCACCCCTCACATGTCTCTGGGCACTGCTGGTATTCCTCTGCACCCACCCCTCACATGTCTCTGTCCACTGCTGGGAGTCTTCTGCACCCACCCCTCACATGTCTCTGTCCACTGCTGGGAGTCCTTTGCACCCACCCCTCACATGTCTCTGTCCACTGCTGGGAGTCCTCTGCACCCACTCCTCACATGTGTCTGTCCACTGCTGGGAGTCCTCTGCACTTACCCCTCACATGTCTCTGTCCACTGCTGGGAGTGATATGCACCCACCCCTCATATGTCTGTCCACTGCTGGGAGTCCTCTGCACCCACCCCTCACATGTCTCTGTCCACTGCTGGGAGTGATATGCACCCACCCCTCATATGTCTGTCCACTGCTGGGAGTCCTCTGCACCCACCCCTCACATGTCTCTGTCCACTGCTGGGAGTCCTCTGCACCCACCCCTCACATGTGTCTGTCCACTGCTGGGAGTCCTCTGCACCCACCCCTCACATGTCTCTGTCCACTGCTGGGAGTGATATTCACCCACCCCTCATATGTCTGGGCACTGCTGGGAGTGATCTGCATCCACCCCTCACATGTCTCTGGGCACTGCTGGTATTCCTCTGCAACCACCCCTCACATGTATCTGTCCACTGCTGGGAGTCCTCTGCACCCACCCCTCACATGTCTCTGTCCACTGCTGGGAGTCCTCTGCACCCACCCCTCACATGTCTCTGTCCACTGCTGGGAGTGATATGCACCCACCCCTCACATGTGTCTGTCCACTGCTGGGAGTCCTCTGCACCCACCCCTCACATGTTTCTGTCCACTGATGGGAGTGATATGCACCCACCCCTCATATGTCTGTCCACTGCTGAGAGTCCTCTGCACCCACCCCTCACATGTCTCTGTCCACTGCTGGGAGTCCTCTGCACCCACCCCTCACATGTGTCTGTCCACTGCTGGGAGTCCTCTGCACCCACCCCTCACATGTCTCTGTCCACTGCTGGGAGTGATTGCACCCACCCCTCAAATGTCTCTGGGCACTGCTGGGAGTGATCTGCACCCACCCCTCACATGTCTCTGGGCACTGCTGGTATTCCTCTGCACCCACCCCTCACATGTCTCTGTCCACTGCTGGGAGTCCTCTGCACCCACCCCTCACATGTCTCTGTCCACTGCTGGGAGTCCTTCGCACCCAACCCTCACATGTCTCTGTCCACTGCTGGGAGTCCTCTGAACCCACCCCTCACATGTGTCTGTCCACTGCTGGGAGTCCTCTGCACCCACCCCTCACATGTCTCTGTCCACTGCTGGGAGTGATATGCACCCACCCCTCATATGTCTGTCCACTGCTGGGAGTCCTCTGCACCCACCCCTCACATGTGTCTGTCCACTGCTGGGAGTCCTCTGCACCCACCCCTCACATGTATCTGTCCACTGCTTGGAGTGATATGCACCCACCCCTCATATGTCTGGGCACTGCTGGGAGTGATCTGCACCCACCCCTCACATGTCTCTGGGCACTGCTGGTATTCCTCTGCACCCACCCCTCACATGTCTCTGTCCACTGCTGGGAGTCCTCTGCACCCACCCCTCACATGTCTCTGTCCACTGCTGGGAGTCCTCTGCACCCATCCCTCACATGTCTCTGTCCACTGCTGGGAGTCCTCTGCACCCACCCCTCACATGTGTCTGTCCACTGCTGGGAGTCCTCTGCACCCACCCCTCACATGTCTCTGTCCACTGCTGGGGGTGATATGCACCCACCCCTCATATGTCTGTCCACTGCTGAGAGTCCTCTTCACCCACCCCTCACATGTTTCTGTCCACTGATGGGAGTGATATGCACCCACCCCTCATATGTCTGTCCACTGCTGAGAGTCCTCTGCACCCACCCCTCACATGTCTCTGTCCACTGCTGGGAGTCCTCTGCACCCACCCCTCACATGTGTCTGTCCACTGCTGGGAGTCCTCTGCACCCACCCCTCACATGTCTCTGTCCACTGCTGGGAGTGATATGCACCCACCCCTCACATATCTCTGGGCACTGCTGGGAGTGATCTGCACCCACCCCTCACATGTCTCTGGGCACTGCTGGTATTCCTCTGCACCCACCCCTCACATGTCTCTGTCCACTGCTGGGAGTCCTCTGCACCCACCCCTCACATGTCTCTGTCCACTGCTGGGAGTCCTTCGCACCCAACCCTCACATGTCTCTGTCCACTGCTGGGAGTCCTCTGAACCCACCCCTCACATGTGTCTGTCCACTGCTGGGAGTCCTCTGCACCCACCCCTCACATGTCTCTGTCCACTGCTGGGAGTGATATGCACCCACCCCTCATATGTCTGTCCACTGCTGGGAGTCCTTTGCACCCACCCCTCACATGTCTCTGTCCACTGCTGGGAGTGATATGCACCCACCCCTCATATGTCTGTCCACTGCTGGGAGTCCTCTGCACCCACACCTCACATGTGTCTGTCCACTGCTGGGAGTGATATGCACCCACCCCTCATATGTCTGTCCACTGCTGGGAGTCCTCTGCACCCACCCCTCACATGTCTCTGTCCACGGCTGGGAGTGATATTCACCCACCCCTCATATGTCTGTCCACTGCTGGGAGTCCTCTGCACCCACCCCTCACATGTCTCTGTCCACTGCTGCGAGTCCTCTGCACCCACACCTAACATGTGTCTGTCCACTGCTGGGACTCCTCTGCACCCACCCCTCACATGTCTCTGTCCACTGCTGGGAGTGATATGCACCCACCCCTCATATGTCTGGGCACTGCTGGGAGTGATCTGCACCCACCCCTCACATGTATCTGGGCACTGCTTGTATTCCTCTGCACCCACCCCTCACATGTCTCTGTCCACTGCTGGGAGTCCTCTGCACCCACCCCTCACATGTCTCTGTCCACTGCTGGGAGTCCTTTGCACCCACCCCTCACATGTCTCTGTCCACTGCTGGGAGTCCTCTGCACCCACCCCTCACATGTGTCTGGCCACTGCTGGGAGTCCTCTGCACCCACCCCTCACATGTCTCTGTCCACTGCTGGGAGTGATATGCACCCACCCCGCATATGTCTGTCCACTGCTGGGAGTCCTCTGCACCCACCCCTCACATGTCTCTGTCCACTGCTGGGAGTCCTCTGCACCCACCCCTCACATGTCTCTGTCCACTGCTGGGAGTGATATGCACCCACCCCTCATATGTCTGTCCACTGCTGGGAGTCCTCTGCACCCACCCCTCACATGTCTCTGTCCACTGCTGGGAGTGATATGCACCCACCCCTCATATGTCTGTCGACTGCTGGGATTCCTCTTCACCCACCCCTCACATGTCTCTGTCCACTGCTGGGAGTGATATGCACCAACCCCTCATATGTCTGTCCACTGCTGGGAGTCCTCTGCACCCACCCCTCACATGTCTCTGTCCACTGTTGGGAGTCCTCTGCACCCACCCTTCACATGTGTCTGTCCACTGCTGGGAGTTCTCTGCACCCCCCCTCACATGTCTCTGGCCACTGCTGGGAGTTATATGCACCCACCCCTCATATGTCTGGGCACTGCTGGGAGTGATCTGCACCCACCCCTCACATGTCTCTGGGCACTGCTGGTATTCCTCTGCACCCACCCCTCACATGTCTTTGTCCACTGCTGGGAGTCCTCTGCACCCACTCCTCACATGTCTCTGTCCACTGCTGGGAGTCCTCTGCACCCATCCCTCACATGTCTCTGTCCACTGCTGGGAGTCCTCTGCACCCACCCCTCACATGTGTCTGTCCACTGCTGGGAGTCCTCTGCACCCACCCCTCACATGTCTCTGTCCACTGCTGGGAATGATATGCACCCACCCCTCATATGTCTGTCCACTGCTGGGAGTCCTCTTCACCCACCCCTCACATGTCTCTGTCCACTGATGGGAGTGATATGCACCCACCCCTCATATGTCTGTCCACCGCTGGGAGTCCTCTGCACCCACCCCTCACATGTCTCTATCAACTGCTGGGAGTCCTCTGCACCCACCCCTCACATGTGTCTGTCCACTGCTGGGAGTCCTCTGCACCCACCCCTCACATGTCTCTGTCCACTGCTGGGAGTGATATGCACCCACCCCTCATATGTCTGGGCACTGCTGGGAGTGATCTGCACCCAACCCTCACATGTCTCTGGGCACTGCTGGTATTCCTCTGCACCCACCCCTCACATGTCTCTGTCCACTGCTGGAAGTCCTCTGCACCCACCCCTCACATGTCTCTGTCCACTGCTGGGAGTGATATGCACCCACCCCTCATATGTCTGTCCACCGCTGGGAGTCCTCTGCACCCACCCCTCACATGTCTCTATCCACTGCTGGGAGTCCTCTGCACCCACCCCTCACATGTGTCTGTCCACTGCTGGGAGTCCTCTGCACCCACCCCTCACATGTCTCTGTCCACTGCTGGGAGTGATATGCACCCACCCCTCATATGTCTGGGCACTGCTGGGAGTGATCTGCACCCACCCCTCACATGTCTCTGGGCACTGCTGGTATTCCTCTGCACCCACCCCTCACATGTCTCTGTCCACTGCTGGAAGTCCTCTGCACCCACCCCTCACATGTCTCTGTCCACTGCTGGGAGTCCTTTGCACCCAACCCTCACATATCTCTGTCCACTGCTGGGAGTCCTCTGAACCCACCCCTCACGTGTGTCTGTCCACTGCTGGGAGTCCTCTGCACCCACCCCTCACATGTCTCTGTCCACTGCTGGGAGTGATATTCACCCACCCCTCATATGTCTGTCGACTGCTGGGAGTCCTCTTCACCCACCCCTCACATGTCTCTGTCCACTGCTGGGAGTGATATGCACCCACCCCTCATATGTCTGTCCACTGCTGGGAGTCCTCTGCACCCACCCCTCACATGTCTCTGTCCACTGTTGGGAGTCCTATGCACCCACCCTTCACATGTGTCTGTCCACTGCTGGGAGTTCTCTGCACCCCCCCTCACATGTCTCTGGCCACTGCTGGGAGTGATATGCACCCACCCCTCATATGTCTGGGCACTGCTGGGAGTGATCTGCACCCACCCCTCACATGTCTCTGGTCGCTGCTGGTATTCCTCTGCACCCACCCCTCACATATCTCTGTCCACTGCTGGGAGTCCTCTGCACCCACCCCTCACATGTGTCAGTCCACTGCAGGGAGTCCTCTGCACCCACCCCTCACATGTCTCTGTCCACTAGTGGGAGTGATATGCACCCACCCCTCATATGTCTGGGCACTGCTGGGAGTGATCTGCACCCACCCCTCACATGTCTCTGGGCACTGCTGGTTTCCTCTGCACCCAACCCTCACATGTCTCTGGGCACTGCTGGTATTCCTCTGCACCCACCCCTCATATGTCTCTGTCCACTGCTGGGAGTCCTCTGCACCCACCCCTCACATGTCTCTGTCCACTGCTGGGAGTCCTCTGCACCCATCCCTCACATGTCTCTGTCCTCTGCTGGGAGTCCTCTTCACCCACCCCTCACATGTGTCTGTCCACTGCTGGGAGTCCTCTGCACCCACCCCTCACATGTCTCTGTCCACTGCTGGGAGTGATATGCACCCACCCCTCATATGTCTGTCCACTGCTGGGAGTCCTCTTCACCCACCCCTCACATGTCTCTGTCCACTGATGGGAGTGGTATGCACCCACCCCTAATATGTCTGTCCACTGCTGGGAGTCCTCTGCACCCACCCCTCACATGTCTCTGTCCACTGCTCCGAGTCCTCTGCACCCACCCCTCACATGTGTCTGTCCACTGCTGGGAGCACTCTGCACCCACCCCTCACATGTCTCTGTCCACTGCTGGGAGTGATATGCACCCACCCCTCATATGTCCGGGCACTGCTGGGAGTGATCTACACCCACCCCTCACATGTCTCTGGGCACTGCTGGTATTCCTATGCACCCACCCCTCACATGTCTCTGTCCACTGCTGGGAGTCCTCTGCACCCACCCCTCACATGTCTCTGTCCACTGCTGGGAGTCCTTTGCACCCACCCCTCACATGTCTCTGTCCACTGCTGGGAGTCCTCTGCACCCACTCCTCACATGTGTCTGTCCACTGCTGGGAGTCCTCTGCACCCACCCCTCACATGTCTCTGTCCTCTGCTGGGAGTGATATGCACCCACCCCTCATATGTCTGTCCACTGCTGGGAGTCCTCTGCACCCACCCCTCACATGTCTCTGTCCACTGCTGGGAGTGATATGCACCCACCCCTCATATGTCTGTCCACTGCTGGGAGTCCTCTGCACCCACCCCTCACATGTCTCTGTCCACTGCTGGGAGTCCTCTGCACCCACCCCTCACATGTGTCTGTCCACTGCTGGGAGTCCTCTGCACCCACCCCTCACATGTCTCTGTCCACTGCTGGGAGTGATATTCACCCACCCCTCATATGTCTGGGCACTGCTGGGAGTGATCTGCACCCACCCCTCACATGTCTCTGGGCACTGCTGGTATTCCTCTGCAACCACCCCTCACATGTCTCTGTCCACTGCTGGGAGTCCTCTGCACCCACCCCTCACATGTCTCTGTCCACTGCTGGGAGTCCTCTGCACCCACCCCTCACATGTCTCTGTCCACTGCTGGGAGTCCTCTGCACCCACCCCTCACATGTGTCTGTCCACTGCTGGGAGTCCTCTGCACCCACCCCTCACATGTCTCTGTCTACTGCTTGGAGTGATATGCACCCACCCCTCATATGTCTGGGCACTGCTGGGAGTGATCTGCACCCACCCCTCACATGTCTCTGGGCACTGCTGGTATTCCTCTGCACCCACCCC
Organism: Triturus cristatus; assembly: GCF_964204655.1. Classification (NCBI taxonomy): domain Eukaryota; kingdom Metazoa; phylum Chordata; class Amphibia; order Caudata; family Salamandridae; genus Triturus; species Triturus cristatus. Next base: position 275,726,755 of record NC_140579.1, on the reverse strand, counting down.
TTACATGTCTCTGTCCACTGCTGGGAGTCCTCTGCACCCACCCCTCACATGTCTCTGTCCACTGCTGGGAGTCATCTGCACCCATCCCTCACATGTCTCTGTCCACTGCTGGGAGTCCTCTGCACCCACCCCTCACATGTGTCTGTCCACTGCTGGGAGTCCTCTGCACCCACCCCTCACATGTCTCTGTCCACTGCTGGGAGTGATATGCACCCACCCCTCATATGTCTGTCCACTGCTGGGAGTCCTCTTCACCCACCCCTCACATGTTTCTGGGCACTGCTGGTATTCCTCTGCACCCACCCCTCACATGTCTCTGTCCACTGCTGGGAGTCCTCTGCACCCATCCCTCACATGTCTCTGTCCACTGCTTGGAGTGATATGCACCCACCCCTCATATGTCTGGGCACTGCTGGGAGTGATCTGCACCCACCCCTCACATGTCTCTGGGCACTGCTGGTATTCCTCTGCACCCACCCCTCACATGTCTCTGTCCACTGCTGGGAGTCCTCTGCACCCACCACTCACATGTCTCTGTCCACTGCTGGGAGTCCTCTGCACCCATCCCTCACATGTCTCTGTCCACTGCTGGGAGTCCTCTGCATCCACCCCTCACATGTGTCTGTCCACTGCTGGGAGTCCTCTGCACCCACCCCTCACATGTCTCTGTCCACTGCTGGGAGTGATATGCACCCACCCCTCATATGTCTGTCCACTGCTGGGAGTCCTCCTCACCCACCCCTCACATGTTTCTGTCCACTGATGGGAGTGATATGCACCCACCCCTCATATGTCTGTCCACTGCTGAGAGTCCTCTGCACCCACCCCTCACATGTCTCTGTCCACTGCTGGGAGTCCTCTGCACCCACCCCTCACATGTGTCTGTCCACTGCTGGGAGTCCTCTGCACCCACCCCTCACATGTCTCTGTCCACTGCTGGGAGTGATATGCACCCACCCCTCACATGTCTCTGGGCACTGCTGGGAGTGATCTGCACCCACCCCTCACATGTCTCTGGGCACTGCTGGTATTCCTCTGCACCCACCCCTCACATGTCTCTGTCCACTGCTGGGAGTCCTCTGTACCCACCCCTCACATGTCTCTGTCCACTGCTGGGAGTCCTTCGCACCCAACCCTCACATGTCTCTGTCCACTGCTGGGAGTCCTCTGAACCCACCCCTCACATGTGTCTGTCCACTGCTTGGAGTCCTCTGCACCCACCCCTCACATGTCTCTGTCCACTGCTGGGAGTGATATGCACCCACCCCTCATATGTCTGTCCACTGCTGGGAGTCCTCTGCACCCACCCCTCACATGTCTCTGTCCACTGCTGGGAGTGATATGCACCCACCCCTCATATGTCTGGCCACTGCTGGGAGTGATCTGCACCCACCCCTCACATGCCTCTGGTCGCTGCTGGTATTCCTCTGCACCCACCCCTCACATGTCTCTGTCCACTGCTGGGAGTCCTCTGCACCCACCCCTCACATGTGTCTGTCCACTGCTGGGAGTCCTCTGCACCCCCCTCACATGTCTCTGGCCACTGCTGGGAGTGATATGAACCCACCCCTCATATGTCTGTCCACTGCTGGGAGTCCTCTGCACCCACCCCTCACATGTCTCTGTCCACTGCTGGGAGTGATCTGCACCCACCCCTCTGATGTCTGTCCAATGCTGGGAGTCCTCTGCACCCACCCCTCACATGTCTCTGTCCACTGCTGGGAGTCCTCTGCCGCCACCCCTCACATGTGTCAGTCCACTGCAGGGAGTCCTCTGCACCCACCCCTCACATGTCTCTGTCCACTAGTGGGAGTGATATGCACCCACCCCTCATTTGTCTGGGCACTGCTGGGAGTGATCTGCACCCACCCCTCACATGTCTCTGGGCACTGCTGGTTTCCTCTGCACCCACCCCTCACATGTCTCTGGGCACTGCTGGTATTCCTCTGCACCCACCCCTCACATGTCTCTGTCCACTGCTGTGAGTCCTCTGCACCCACCCCTCACATGTCTCTGTCCACTGCTGTGAGTCCTCTGCACCCATCCCTCACATGTCTCTGTCCTCTGCTGGGAGTCCTCTTCACCCACCCCTCACATGTGTCTGTCCACTGCTGGGAGTCCTCTGCACCCACCCCTCACATGTCTCTGTCCACTGATGGGAGTGATATGCACCCACCCCTAATATGTCTGTCCACTGCTGGGAGTCCTCTGCACCCACCCCTCACATGTCTCTGTCCACTGCTGCGAGTCCTCTGCACCCACCCCTCACATGTGTCTGTCCACTGCTGGGAGCACTCTGCACCCACCCCTCACATGTCTCTGTCCACTGCTGGGAGTGATATGCACCCACCCCTCATATGTCCGGGCACTGCTGGGAGTGATCTACACCCACCCCTCACATGTCTCTGGGCACTGCTGGTATTCCTCTGCACCCACCCCTCACATGTCTCTGTCCGCTGCTGGGAGTCCTCTGCACCCACCCCTCACATGTCTCTGTCCACTGCTGGGAGTCCTTTGCACCCACCCCTCACATGTCTCTGTCCACTGCTGGGAGTCCTCTGCACCCACTCCTCACATGTGTCTGTCCACTGCTGGGAGTCCTCTGCACCCACCCCTCACATGTCTCTGTCCACTGCTGGGAGTGATATGCACCCACCCCTCATATGTCTGTCCACTGCTGGGAGTCCTCTGCACCCACCCCTCACATGTCTCTGTCCACTGCTGGGAGTCCTCTGCACCCACCCCTCACATGTCTCTGTCCACTGCTGGGAGTCCTCTGCACCCACCCCTCACATGTGTCTGTCCACTGCTGGGAGTCCTCTGCACCCACCCCTCACATGTCTCTGCCCACTGCTGGGAGTGATATTCACCCACCCCTCATATGTCTGGGCACTGCTGGGAGTGATCTGCACCCACCCCTCACATGTCTCTGGGCACTGCTTGTATTCCTCTGCAACCACCCCTCACATGTCTCTGTCCACTGCTGGGAGCCCTCTGCACCCACCCCTCACATGTCTCTGTCCACTAGTGGGAGTGATATGCACCAACCCCTCATATGTCTGGGCACTGCTGGGAGTGATCTGCACCCACCCCTCACATGTCTCTGGGCACTGCTGGTTTCCTCTGCACCCACCCCTCACATGTCTCTGGGCACTGCTGGTATTCCTCTGCACCCACCCCTCACATGTCTCTGTCCACTGCTGTGAGTCCTCTGCACCCACCCCTCACATGTCTCTGTCCACTGCTCGGAGTCCTCTGCACCCATCCCTCACATGTCTCTGTCCTCTGCTGGGAGTCCTCTTCACCCACCCCTCACATGTGTCTGTCCACTGCTGGGAGTCCTCTGCACCCACCCCTCACATGTCTCTGTCCACTGCTGGGAGTGATATGCACCCACCCCTCATATGTCTGTCCACTGCTGGGAGTCCTCTTCACCCACCCCTCACATGTCTCTGTCCACTGATGGGAGTGATATGCACCCACCCCTAATATGTCTGTCCACTGCTGGGAGTCCTCTGCACCCACCCCTCACATGTCTCTGTCCACTGCTGCGAGTCCTCTGCACCCACCCCTCACATGTGTCTGTCCACTGCTGGGAGCACTCTGCACCCACCCCTCACATGTCTCTGTCCACTGCTGGGAGTGATATGCACCCACCCCTCATATGTCCGGGCACTGCTGGGAGTGATCTACACCCACCCCTCACATGTCTCTGGGCACTGCTGGTATTCCTCTGCACCCACCCCTCACGTGTCTCTGTCCGCTGCTGGGAGTCCTCTGCACCCACCCCTCACATGTCTCTGTCCACTGCTGGGAGTCCTTTGCACCCACCCCTCACATGTCTCTGTCCACTGCTGGGAGTCCTCTGCACCCACTCCTCACATGTGTCTGTCCACTGCTGGGAGTCCTCTGCACCCACCCCTCACATGTCTCTGTCCACTGCTGGGAGTGATATGCACCCACCCCTCATATGTCTGTCCACTGCTGGGAGTCCTCTGCACCCACCCCTCACATGTCTCTGTCCACTGCTGGGAGTCCTCTGCACCCACCCCTCACATGTCTCTGTCCACTGCTGGGAGTCCTCTGCACCCACCCCTCACATGTGTCTGTCCACTGCTGGGAGTCCTCTGCACCCACCCCTCACATGTCTCTGTCCACTGCTGGGAGTGATATTCACCCACCCCTCATATGTCTGGGCACTGCTGGGAGTGATCTGCACCCACCCCTCACATGTCTCTGGGCACTGCTTGTATTCCTCTGCAACCACCCCTCACATGTCTGTCCACTGCTGGGAGCCCTCTGCACCCACCCCTCACATGTCTCTGTCCACTAGTGGGAGTGATATGCACCAACCCCTCATATGTCTGGGCACTGCTGGGAGTGATCTGCACCCACCCCTCACATGTCTCTGGGCACTGCTGGTTTCCTCTGCACCCACCCCTCACATGTGTCTGGGCACTGCTGGTATTCCTCTGCACCCACCCCTCACATGTCTCTGTCCACTGCTGTGAGTCCTCTGCACCCACCCCTCACATGTCTCTGTCCACTGCTCGGAGTCCTCTGCACCCATCCCTCACATGTCTCTGTCCTCTGCTGGGAGTCCTCTTCACCCACCCCTCACATGTGTCTGTCCACTGCTGGGAGTCCTCTGCACCCACCCCTCACATGTCTCTGTCCACTGCTGGGAGTGATATGCACCCACCCCTCATATGTCTGTCCACTGCTGGGAGTCCTCTTCACCCACCCCTCACATGTCTCTGTCCACTGATGGGAGTGATATGCACCCACCCCTAATATGTCTGTCCACTGCTGGGAGTCCTCTGCACCCACCCCTCACATGTCTCTGTCCACTGCTGCGAGTCCTCTGCACCCACCCCTCACATGTGTCTGTCCACTGCTGGGAGCACTCTGCACCCACCCCTCACATGTCTCTGTCCACTGCTGGGAGTGATATGCACCCACCCCTCATATGTCCGGGCACTGCTGGGAGTGATCTACACCCACCCCTCACATGTCTCTGGGCACTGCTGGTATTCCTCTGCACCCACCCCTCACATGTCTCTGTCCACTGCTGGGAGTCCTTTGCACCCACCCCTCACATGTCTCTGTCCACTGCTGGGAGTCCTCTGCACCCACTCCTCACATGTGTCTGTCCACTGCTGGGAGTCCTCTGCACCCACCCCTCACATGTCTCTGTCCACTGCTGGGAGTGATATGCACCCACCCCTCATATGTCTGTCCACTGCTGGGAGTCCTCTGCACCCACCCCTCACATGTCTCTGTCCACTGCTGGGAGTGATATGCACCAACCCCTCATATGTCTGTCCACTGCTGGGAGTCCTCTGCACCCACCCCTCACATGTCTCTGTCCACTGCTGGGAGTCCTCTGCACCCACCCCTCACATGTGTCTGTCCACTGCTGGGAGTCCTCTGCACCCACCCCTCACATGTCTCTGTCCACTGCTGGGAGTGATATTCACCCACCCCTCATATGTCTGGGCACTGCTGGGAGTGATCTGCACCCACCCCTCACATGTCTCTGGGCACTGCTGGTATTCCTCTGCAACCACCCCTCACATGTCTCTGTCCACTGCTGGGAGCCCTCTGCACCCACCCCTCACATGTCTCTGTCCACTGCTGGGAGTCCTCTGCACCCACCCCTCACATGTCTCTGTCCACTGCTGGGAGTCCTCTGCACCCACCCCTCACATGTGTCTGTCCACTGCTGGGAGTCCTCTGCACCCACCCCTCACATGTCTCTGTCCGCTGCTTGGAGTGATATGCACCCACCCCTCATATGTCTGGGCACTGCTGGGAGTGATCTGCACCCACCCCTCACATGTCTCTGGGCACTGCTGGTATTCCTCTGCACCCACCCCTCACATGTCTCTGTCCACTGCTGGGAGTCCTCTGCACCCACCCCTCACATGTCTCTGTCCACTGCTGGGAGTCCTCTGCACCCACCCCTCACATGTGTCTGTCCACTGCTGGGAGTCCTCTGCACCCACCCCTCACATGTCTCTGTCCACTGCTGGGAGTGATATGCACTCACCCCTCATATGTCTGTCCACTGCTGGGAGTCCTCTTCACCCACCCCTCACATGTTTCTGTCCACTGATGGGAGTGATATGCACCCACCCCTCATATGTCTGTCCACTGCTGAGAGTCCTCTGCACCCACCCCTCACATGTCTCTGTCCACTGCTGGGAGTCCTCTGCACCCACCCCTCACATGTGTCTGTCCACTGCTGGGAGTCCTCTGCACCCACCCCTCACATGTCTCTGTCCACTGCTGGGAGTGATATGCACCCACCCCTCACATGTCTCTGGGCACTGCTGGGAGTGATCTGCACCCACCCCTCACATGTCTCTGGGCACTGCTGGTATTCCTCTGCACCCACCCCTCACATGTCTCTGTCCACTGCTGGGAGTCCTCTGCACCCACTCCTCACAGGTCTCTGTCCACTGCTGGGAGTCCTTCGCACCTAACCCTCACATGTCTCTGTCCACTGCTGGGAGTCCTCTGAACCCACCCCTCACATGTGTCTGTCCACTGCTGGGAGTCCTCTGCACCCACCCCTCACATGTCTCTGTCCACTGCTGGGAGTGATATGCACCCACCCCTCATATGTCAGTCCACTGCTGGGAGTCCTCTGCACCCACCCCTCACATGTCTCTGTCCACTGCTGGGAGTGATATGCACCCACCCCTCATATGTCTGTCCACTGCTGGGAGTCCTCTGCACCCACACCTCACATGTGTCTGTCCACTGCTGGGAGTGATATGCACCCACCCCTCATATGTCTGTCCACTGCTGGGAGTCCTCTGCACCCACCCCTCACATGTCTCTGTCCACGGCTGGGAGTGATATTGACCCACCCCTCATATGTCTGTCCACTGCTGGGAGTCCTCTGCACCCACCCCTCACATGTCTCTGTCCACTGCTGCGAGCCCTCTGCACCCACACCTAACATGTGTCTGTCCACTGCTGGGACTCCTCTGCACCCACCCCTCACATGTCTCTGTCCACTGCTGGGAGTGATATGCACCCACCCCTCATATGTCTGGGCACTGCTGGGAGTGATCTGCACCCACCCCTCACATGTATCTGGGCACTGCTTGTATTCCTCTGCACCCACCCCTCACATGTCTCTGTCCACTGCTGGGAGTCCTCTGCACCCACCCCTCACATGTCTCTGTCCACTGCTGGGAGTCCTTTGCACCCACCCCTCACATGTCTCTGTCCACTGCTGGGAGTCCTCTGCACCCACCCCTCACATGTGTCAGGCCACTGCTGGGAGTCCTCTGCACCCACCCCTCACATGTCTCTGTCCACTGCTGGGAGTGATATGCACCCACCCCTCATATGTCTGTCCACTGCTGGGAGTCCTCTGCACCCACCCCTCACATGTCTCTGTCCACTGCTGGGAGTGATATGCACCCACCCCTCATATGTCTGTCCACTGCTGGGAGTCCTCTGCACCCACCCCTCACATGTGTCTGTCCACTGCTGGGAGTCCTCTGCACCCACCCCTCACATGTCTCTATCCACTGCTGGGAGTGATATGCACCCACCCCTCATATGTCTGGGCACTGCTGGGAGTGATCTGCACCCACCCCTCACATGTTTCTGGGCACTGCTGGTATTACTCTGCACCCACCCCTCACATGTCTCTGTCCACTGCTGGGAGTCCTCTTCACCCACCCCTCACATGTCTCTGTCCACTGCTGGGAGTGATATGCACCCACCCCTCATATGTCTGTCCACTGCTGGGAGTCCTCTGCACCCACCCCTCACATGTCTCTGTCCACTGCTGGGAGTCCTCTGCACCCACCCTTCACATGTGTCTGCTGGGAGTCCTCTGCACCACCCCCTCACATGTCTCTGGCAACTGATGGGAGTGATATGCACCCACCCCTCATATGTCTGGGCACTGCTGGGAGTGATCTGCACCCACCCCTCACATGTCTCTGGGCACTGCTGGTATTCCTCTCCACCCACCCCTGACATGTCTCTGTCCACTGCTGGGAGTCCTCTGCACCCACCCCTCACATGTCTCTGTCAAACTGCTGGGAGTGCTCTGCACCCACCCCTCACATGTGTCTGTCCACTGCTGGGAGTCCTCTGCACCCCCCCTCACAATCTCTGGCCACTGCTGGGAGTGATATGCACCCACCCCTCATATGTCTGTCCACTGCTGGGAGTCCTCTGCACCCACCCCTCACATGTCTCTGTCCACTGCTGGGAGTGATATGCACCCACCCCTCATTTGTCTGTCCACTGCTGGGAGTCCTCTGCACCCACCCCTCACATGTGTCTGTCCACTGCTGGGAGTCCTCTGCACCCACCCCTCACATGTCTCTGTCCACTGCTGGGAGTGATATGCACCCACCCCTCATATGTCTGGGCACTGCTGGGAGTGATCTGCACCCACCCCTCACATGTCTCTGGGCACTGCTGGTATTCCTCTGCACCCACCCCTCACATGTCTCTGTCCACTGCTGGGAGTCCTCTGCACCCACCCCTCACATGTCTCTGTCAACTGCTGGGAGTCCTCTGCACCCACCCCTCACATGTCTCTATCCACTGCTGGGAGTCCTTTGCACCCACCCCTCACATGTTTCTGCCCACTGCTGGGAGTCCTCTGCACCCACCCCTCACATGTGTCTGTCCACTGCTGGGAGTCCTCTGCACCCACCCCTCACATGTCTCTGTCCACTGCTGGGAGTGATATGCACCCACCCCTCATATGTCTGTCCACTGCTAAGAGTCCTCTGCACCCACCCCTCACATGTCTCTGTCCACTACTGGGAGTGATATGCACCCACCCCTCATATGTCTGTCCACTGCTGGGAGTCCTCTGCACCCACCCCTCACATGTCTCTGTCCACTGCTGGGAGTCCTCTGCACCCACCCCTCACATGTGTCTGTCCACTGCTGGGAGTGATATGCACCCACCCCTCATATGTCTGTCCACTGCTGGGAGTCCTCTGCACCCACCCCTCACATGTCTCTGTCCACTGCTGGGAGTCCTCTGCACCCACCCTTCACATGTGTCTGTCCACTGCTGGGAGTCCTCTGCACCCCCCCTCACATGTCTCTGGCCACTGCTGGGAGTGATATGCACCCACCCCTCATATGTCTGGGCACTGCTGGGAGCGATCTGCACCCACCCCTCACATGTCTCTGGGCACTGCTGGTATTCCTCTGCACCCACCCCTCACATATGTCTGTCCACTGCTGGGTGTGATATGCACCCACCCCTCATATGTCTGTCCACTGCTGGGAGTCCTCTGCACCCACCCCTCACATGTCTCTGTCCACTGCTGGGAGTGATATGCACCCACCCCTCATTTGTCTGTCCACTGCTGGGAGTCCTCTGCACCCACCCCTCACATGTCTCTGTCCACTGCTGGGAGTCCTCTGCACCCACCCCTCACATGTGTCTGTCCACTGCTGGGAGTCCTCTGCACCCACCCCTCACATGTCTCTGTCCAGTGCTGGGAGTGATATGCACCCACCCCTCATATGTCTGGGCACTGCTGTGAGTGATCTGCACCCACCCCTCACATGTCTCTGGGCACTGCTGGGAGTCCTCTGCACCCACCCCTCACATGTCTCTGGGCACTGCTGGTATTCCTCTGCACCCACCCCTCACATGTCTCTGTCCACTGCTTGGAGTCCTCTGCACCCACCCCTCACATGTCTCTGTCCACTGCTGGGAGTCCTTTGCACCCACCCCTCACATGTTTCTGTCCACTGCTGGGAGTCCTCTGCACCCACCCCTCACATGTGTCTGTCCACTGCTGGGAGTCCTCTGCACCCACCCCTCACATGTCTCTGTCCACTGCTGGGAGTGATATGCACCCACCCCTCATATGTCTGTCCACTGCTAAGAGTCCTCTGCACCCACCCCTCACATGTCTCTGTCCACTGCTGGGAGTGATATGCACGCATCCCTCATATGTCTGTCCACTGCTGGGAGTCCTCTGCACCCACCCCTCACATGTCTCTTACCACTGCTGGGAGTCCTCTGCACCCACCCCTCACATGTGTCTGTCCACTGCTGGGAGTCCTCTGAACCCACCCCTCACATGTCTCTGTCCACTGCTGTGAGTGATATGCACCCACCCCTCATATGTCTGGGCACTGCTGGGAGTGATCTGCACCCACCCCTCACATGTCTCTGGGCACTGCTTGTATTCCTCTGCAACCACCCCTCACATGTCTCTGTCCACTGCTGGGAGCCCTCTGCACCCACCCCTCACATGTCTCTGTCCACTAGTGGGAGTGATATGCACCAACCCCTCATATGTCTGGGCACTGCTGGGAGTGATCTGCACCCACCCCTCACATGTCTCTGGGCACTGCTGGGAGTCCTCTGCACCCACCCCTCACATGTCTCTGTCCACTGCTGGGAGTCCTCTGCACCCACCCCTCACTTGTCTCTGTCCACTGCTGGGAGTAATATGCACCCACCCCTCATATGTCTGGGCACTGCTGGGAGTGATCTGCACCCACCCCTCACATGTCTCTGGGCACTGCTGGGAGTCCTCTGCACCCACCCCTCACATGTCTCTGTCCACTGCTGGGAGTCCTCTGCACCCACCCCTCACATGTGTCTGCCCACTGCTGGGAGTAATATGCACCCACCCCTCATATGTCTCTGTCCACTGCTGGGAGTGATATGCACCCACCCCTCATATGTCTGGGCACTGCTGGGAGTGATCTTCACCCACCCCTCACATGTCTCTGGGCACTGCTGGTTTCCTCTGCACCCACCCCTCACATGTCTGTAGGCACTGCTGGTATTCCTCTGCACCCACCCCTCACATGTCTCTGTCCACTGCTGGGAGTCCTCTGCACCCACCCCTCACATGTCTCTGTCCACTGCTGAGAGTCCTCTGCACCCATCCCTCACATGTCTCTGTCCACTGCTGGGATTCCTCTTCACCCACCCCTCACATGTGTCTGTCCACTGCTGGGAGTCCTCTGCACCCACCCCTCACATGTCTCTGTCCACTGCTGGGAGTGATATGCACCCACCCCTCATATGTCTGTCCACTGCTGGGAGTCCTCTTCACCCACCCCTCACATGTCTCTGTCCACTGATGGGAGTGATATGCACACACCCCTCATATGTCTGTCCACTGCTGGAAGTCCTCTGCACCCACCCCTCACATGTCTCTGTCCACTGCTGCGAGTCCTCTGCACCCACCCCTCACATGTGTCTGTCTACTGCTGGGAGTCCTCTGCACCCACCCCTCACATGTCTCTGTCCACTTTCGGGAGTGATATGCACCCACCCCTCATATGTCTGGGCACTGCTGGGAGTGATCTACACCCACCCCTCACATGTCTCTGGGCACTGCTGGTATTCCTCTGCACCCACCCCTCACATGTCTCTGTCCACTGCTGGGAGTCCTCTGCACCCACCCCTCACATGTCTCTGTCCACTGCTGGGAGTCCTCTGCACCCATCCCTCACATGTCTCTGTCCACTGCTGGGAGTCCTCTGCACCCACCCCTCACATGTGTCTGTCCACTGCTGGGAGTCCTCTGCTCCCACCCCTCACATGTCGCTGTCCACTGCTGGGAGTGATATGCACCCACCCCTCATATGTCTGTCCACTGCTGGGAGTCCTCTTCACCCACCCCTCACATGTCTCTGTCCACTGATGGGAGTGATATGCACCCACCCCTCATATGTCTGTCCACTGCTGGGAGTCCTCTGCACCCACCCCTCACACGTCTCTGTCCACTGCTGCGAGTCCTCTGCACCCACCCCTCACATGTGTCTGTCCACTGCTGGGAGTCCTCTGCACCCACCCCTCACATTTCTCTGTCCACTGCTGGGAGTGATATGCACCCACCCCTCATATGTCTGGGCACTGCTGGGAGTGATCTGCACCCACCCCTCACATGTCTCTGGGCACTGCTGGTATTCCTCTGCACCCACCCCTCACATGTCTCTGTCCACTGCTGGGAGTCCTCTGCACCCACCCCTCACATGTGTCTGTCCACTGCTAGGAGTCCTCTGCACCCACCCCTCACATGTCTCTGTCCACTGCTGGGAGTGATATGCACCCACCTCTCATATGTCTGTCCACTGCTGGGAGTCCTCTGCACCCACCCCTCACATGTCTCTGTGCACTGCTGGGAGTGATATGCACCCACCCCTCATATGTCTGTCCACTGCTGGGAGTCCTCTGGACCCACCCCTCACATGTCTCTGTCCACTGCTGGGAGTCCTCTGCACCCACCCCTCACATGTGTCTGTCCACTGCTGGGAGTCCTCTGCACCCACCCCTCACATGTCTGTGTCCACTGCTGGGAGTGATATGCACCCACCCCTCATATGTCTGTCCACTGCTGGGAGTCCTCTGCACCCACCCCTCACATGTCTCTGTCCACTGCTGGGAGTCCTCTGCACCCACCCCTCACATGTGTCTGTCCACTGCTGGGAGTCCTCTGCACCCACCCCTCACATGTCTCTGTCCACTGCTGGGAGTTGTTGGACTTGGCCCTTCTTGCAGTGTCATCCCTAAACGTTTTGCCTTCCTCCTGTATTTTTTCTGACCTGTTGTTGGCTGTTTTATGACTCTGGGCACCTTATCACTGCTGACCAGTGCTAAGGTGCATATGCTCTCCCTATGGTAAAATGTATACATTGATTGGTGTCCATGTTTGGCTTATTCGGTTTACTATCAGCCCCTAGTAAAGTGCACCAGGAGTGCCAGGGCTTGTAAATGCGAATGCTGCTGGTGGGCCTGCAGCACTGGTTGTGCCACCCACAGAAGCGGCCTAGTAAAATGTGTCTAGGGTCTGCCACTGCAGAACCTGCGTGCAGTCTGGTACTGTCATGCTGGCTGGGCAAGTGCACACACTTGCCAGCCTCCAAACCTTCCCTTTGCCTCATGTTAGTCACCCCTATGGTAGGCCCACGGGCAGGGTGCATTGTAGGTGTAAGGTAGGACAAGCCCTGAGTGTGTGGCATGTCCTAATAGTGAATTACAGCCATTTTCGTTTTTCACTATTGAAGGCTACCTGCTCTCCATAGGCCAGAATGGGCAGCTGGAGTCACTACACGCTGTGACCCCAGTGGACTCATAGAGCATGGTAGAATGTCAAGTTTAGTATGCCTGAACTCAGAATAATAAAATACTTCTTTTAGTAAAGTTTATTTTAATATCCTGCGTTTGTAAATACTACTTTCAGAAAGTTAGTATTTACTGACCTGGCCATTTCAGTCCGCCTCTGCTGTGTGTGTGTGTTCTGCCTAGCAACAGTAAGGAGCAGGGTTGGGGAATCCCCAGAGACAGGATGGCTGCCAGGTGGTGGGTAGAGCGATTACACCAGGATAGGTGGGAGGAGTCCACCTTGACTCTTGAATAGACCTGTGCTCTGCCACCACAAAGCCGGCTCCGCCCCCTGTGGAGCGGCTGGTGTCTCTGCCCTGCTGCTGAAAGGAAAGAGCAGAGTCACCATAACAAAGTGCTCCAGAACTGGACTGAGCCAGGCCCAGGCCCCCTGGCGCTAAAGAACAAAAGAATCACTGTATAAAAGTAGGAGCCTGGCTCCTAAGAAATCAGAATCCTGTTTTACCACAAAGAACCTCTGCCCGACTAGAAGGAGAAGAAGACGCTGGAAGGACTGGCCTGCTGCTTGCCTTGCTGAGAAAGGAGAGGAAGAGACTTGCTGAAAAGACTTTGCTGCTTTGTGCTTTAAACATTCTCCAAGGGCTTGATCTGAGCTTGCCCCCTGAACTGAACCCCAGGACCAGTGGGTTCTTTGTGCCTTTGCTCGTCCTGAAACTCGAGCCATGTGTGCATCCAGCTAGAGAAAGACTGCGCCCCTCATCGCCCCCTCCTAGGGCCGTGACACTCGGGAGCTTGCCTGCCTTTGTCCCCGTGAGAGCCTCGCTCCGACCGGAGTCGCTCTCTGCCCCCGGGCTAGGCTACCTGCTCCTCTGCCACCGTCCGTTACTGGAGTGCGCTGAAGCGCTATCGCCCCTCCCGCCGGAATTCCTCTCCGACGATCGTGATCCCCGCCGGGTCAACAGCTGCACGGACCGTTGCCTGTGACCCCGCTTCGCTATCCCGGACTTGGATCAGGCTGCGCCGCCCCCGTTGTGGAAACCCCCGCACCGCCGTGCTGAGGGTCGTGGGCCGCGCCTGCCTGAGTGCATGCACCCGCTGACGTAGGATCCAAAGGTGCTCCCCCTAATCATCCGAGTCGCACTGACCCGTGCCGACTCCCAAAGAAACTGCAACGTTCCTCAAAGTTCCAGTATCGGGCTCGGGGCCCGCTACTCCTTATTTCCCCGTCATCAGGAGCCGATCGTGCCAGAGGGCTGTGTTTTCTCCAGAGTCCTCCCGGGTGAGTGAGAGTGAGCGCATATCTCCGTCTTCACCCCTGGGACCTCGAGCCCTCTGACAGGCGCCCTGCTCCTCGGAGCCCCCCCCCCCCCCCGTAGCACCCGCCACACCGCAAGCCTGTCTCGCCTCCAGCTCTGCCTCCGAGCCGCTGGGAAGAGCCGTACGCGGCGTAGGCGTGCCCACGCCCGATGCGTGAGCCGCGGTAGGGTCTGGGCCGATCTCTGACAGGAGAGAGAGGGAAGCGCGACGAAGCGCACCGAAGGGCTAGGACTGGCCTAAATCACCTGTAAGTAACTGGAACCCCAAGTAACATTTCTAAGAGACTAAAGAGTATCCATTTGAACCTACAACAAAGAACATTTGCCTGCTTTACAATCTGGTGGCATAGAGAAAACGTTATTGGTCTTGTGATAAGTCTGCTGATATATATACCTATTTTTTCATAAAGAAGCGTATTTTTCCATATCCAAGCTTGGTGTCCATTTGTGGGGGGATTGATGTATTTACTGTGTGTATGGTTACAAATGCTTAACTAACTAACGTCTGGAGAATAGCCTTGGCTGCTCACGCCACGCACCTAGAGGGTGAAAAAGGGTCATTCCAAAGGGGTTATCCTGCGCCCTGACCTGGAGGAGAGGGTCACTGCTTGACACAAGGGCATCCTTGCGCCAACCAGAGACCCCCAAGTCTAACAATGTTGGCAGCGGCTGGGATTTCGAATTTGCATTTGTAATTTGCATACAGTGAATTATTAATCACCAGATAGTGAGAGCAGACCAAGTAACGCAGCCACAGGTTTTCATTTTTGAACTTTGTTGAGACATAAAAACCCTGCAGACAGTACAGAACTGCGCAGCTCGTATGCTGCTGGATATCCCTCGTCGGACTTCTGCTAAGCCAGCACTGCGTCAACTACATTGGCTGCCTGTCCAGCAAAGAGTACAGTTTAAAGCGTTGACTACGGTCCATAAAGCTATTAATAAAATAGGACCCTCCCTGATTCAATCTATGTTTCATTTATTTCTACCAGGACGAGCTCTAAGGTCTGGAAATAAGAAGCTTATTGCAATTCCTAGAACCAGGAGAGTGCGAATGGGAGGCAGGCGCTTCTCCCTCCAAGCCGCCACCCTTTGGAATAAACTTCCTGACTCCATCAGAATGGAAGCTAACCATCTCAGGTTCAGGAAGAGTTTAAAAACCTTCCTGTTTGCCTGATTTCCTCAAGATCTAGTGAGTCAAGCGCTGGGATGCCTTCGGGTAGCTATGCGCTATATAAGACTGTAATCATTCATCATTCATTCATTCATCTGCCATTATTGCAACCATGCCTGGCTCACTCCCTGCTGGAAGAGCACTCTCTGTGATTTCTGGAATGGATGAGGTGGATTGGGAGAGACTGGAAGGCTACACACAAGGGCAATTGAAAGGCTACAGTGTAAAATTCAGAATTCCCCATACTGGATTCAGGAAGAAGAACCAGTACCTCAAGACGTTGAGAGCCTGGAAAGAGTCAAGAGACCCACAGAATGCGGGGGACATCGTCCCACCCGACAACCTTGTGGAGCCCAGCAGAGTCCTGTCCCCAGAGGAGCTGGCAGACAGGGCAGCAGACAGGGTGCATGCAATGGAGATGGCAAAGTTGGCAGGACAAATGGAAATGGAGAAGCAGAAGTTGGCCTTGGAGGCACAACAACGCCAAATGGATCATGACCTAAAAATTAGGGAGTTGGATCACAAGATCAAGAGTTTAGACCGCTCTCCCTCTGGTGGCAGCAATTTTGAGTTTTACAGTGCTGAGAGAGTAGTACGCACACCCAGAGATGTGGCGCTTGACTTGAAGGAGGGGTTAACATACACCAGGAGGTTCAAGGGCATGAGGTAGCTCCAGTAATGCGCAGTATCCCTGAAGGGAATAGGGTAGCTGGCGCAGGGGTTCATAGTCCTAGTGGAGGGAGGGACACTCTACTGACTCTAGCTGAGAGGTACAGGGAGAGGGGTTCCCCCAACATTGAAGTCCTGGTGGGTGAGTGTGAAGACCGCCCAGAAGAGTGTGGGTTGTGGGACAGAGACAGTCAGATACTGTCTTGCCAGTCACAGGAGAGTGGTGTGGAGTACGTGTGTGAGGCACTGGATGGTAAGGTGAAGGATAGTTTGGTTAACCCTGCTAGGGGGCTGTGTGATCCAATTGTGGGAGAGCATATTGTAAGTCCCTGTTTTTCAGAGCTATGCCAACACCTGTGTGAGGGTGAGTTCTCTGACCGCAGAGAGCCCACATTGGAGGCAGACCTTTTGTTGGATTCCAGAGGGTCTGGAGAGGCATTGGGGAGTGACCCTGTGGGGAGTGGCTCAGGTATCTTCCAACCCAGAGTGGTGGAAGTGGTGCAGAGTAGCCCAGCTAGGTCCCATGGTAGTTGGAGGGGTGTAGGGGCTCACGTCCTGTCTCAGTGGAGAAGGAGTGAGTGTGGGGCTGCGTGCCCCCAGGTGCCCGAAACCCAGTCTCAGAGCCTGGATGGTTCTTTAGGGGAACACCAGGCGGGGAGCCTAGGCTGTCCGGATGGGCCGCCCGTTGAGGGGGATCCCCTAGTGTCTGGTGAGCTGGGAGTGTCTGTAAGCAGGCCTCCATCAGTTCTGGTGTCTGGCAGTACCGCTCCAGTTGGGAGGGTGCAGAGTTCCAGATTGAGGGGTGAGGGGGGGAAAGAGTCCCCAGTGGAAGAACCAGTGGGTCAGGGGTCAGCCAGAAGGGCTGCGTCCCCCGTTAGTGACCATGGTGACACCACTTCTGTCCTGGGGGATCTTCAGGCACTGTCAGATGGACAGGGGTCGGGAGATCAGCGCCAGGCAGACTGTCACACGACACATGAGTTATGTGTCACCCTCGGGGGGGCATGCGTGCTCCCAGGGAAGTCCTGGTGCGCCAGGGGAGTGTTCAACCGCATGGGTTGGTCCCAGGGTTGGGAAGCCAGGTTCAGGTGTTGTCTGACCTGGAGGGTGGACTACTGTAATCAGTGTCCTGACCCATGTTGCTTCTGGGGGTACCACGCCAGTTGGGAGTGGGCAGTACTCTGGAAGGGGGTGCAGAGGGAGGGAGTCCTCGCCTCTGACCCCGGCTCAACTGAAGGGTTTAGACCCTAGGTTGGAGGGCCAGGTTCAGGGTGTCCCCCCTGACCTGGACGCCCAGTTGCAGGATAGAACACCTGAACTGGTGGGCGAATTGCGCAGGACACCTGCCCCAGGTGCCCTGGCAATTCTGGAAGGGGGTACCACTCCAGGTGGGAGGGTACAGAGCCCCAAGGAGAAGGACCCAGTGTGGGATAGGCCACCCCTGTCTTGGTTCCAGCCGCCGGGTACAGTCCTGGGGCTGGTGGGTCAGTGCCAGGATGTCATACCTGACCTGACAAGGGGGAGAATGGACAAAGAGTGCCAAGCACCTGGGGCTACTGCCCCCCGCTCCCTGGTGCCACAGAGGATTGAGAGCCCTGAGAGGCATACGGCCTGGGTCTCATCCCTGACTACTGTCAGTGGCCACTGTAGCATTTTGCTGTCTGTCTGTTGGGACACACCTGTGGGCCAGTTAAGGTTAGGTGCTGCACAGGTGGTGTCCACAGGTGAGGAGAAGGGTTCCCCATGGATTGGCTTGGTGGGCCCTGAGAGTATGGACAGAGGGAGTCCAATAGGTTCAGATTGGCCTAGAACTGGAGTCTGCCCCTGCAGTTGCGGGCCAGGTCCTTGTTCTATCGCCCCAAGCAGGGAAGACCATCACAGTGGTGATTGGTCTACCCTGCGTTTTGGCTGGAAGGGGGTTGTGTTGGACTTGGCAATTTTTGCAGGGTCATCCCTAAACTTTTTGCCTTCCTCCTGTATTTTTTCTGACCTGTTGTTGGCTGTTTTATGACTCTGGGCACCTTACCACTGCTGACCAGTGCTAAGGTGCATATGCTCTCCCTATGGTAAAATGTATACATTGATTGGTGTCCATGTTTGGCTTATTCGGTTTACTATCAGCCCCTAGTAAAGTGCACCAGGAGTGCCAGGGCTTGTAAATGCGAATGCTGCTGGTGGGCCTGCAGCACTGGTTGTGCCACCCACAGAAGCGGCCTAGTAAAATGTGTCTAGGGTCTGCCACTGCAGAACCTGCGTGCAGTCTGGTACTGTCATGCTGGCTGGGCAAGTGCACACACTTGCCAGCCTCCAAACCTTCCCTTTGCCTCATGTTAGTCACCCCTATGGTAGGCCCACGGGCAGGGTGTATTGTAGGTGTAAGGTAGGGCAAGCCCTGAGTGTGAGGCATGTCCTAATAGTGAATTACAGCCATTTTCGTTTTTCACTATTGAAGGCTACCTGCTCTCCATAGGCCAGAATGGGCTGCTGGAGTCAATACACGCTGTGACCACAGTGAACTCATAGAGCATGGTAGAATGTCAAGTTTAGTATGCCTGAACTCAGAATAATAAAATACTTCTTTTAGTAAAGTTTATTTTAATATCCTGCGTTTGTAAATACTACTTTTAGAAAGTTAGTATTTACTGACCTGGCCATTTCAGTCTGCCTCTGCTGTGTGTGTGTGTTCTGCCTAGCAACAGTAAGGAGCAGGGTTGGGGAATCCCCAGAGACAGGCTGGCTGCCAGGTGGTGGGTAGAGAGATTACACCAGGATAGGTGGGAGGAGTCCACCTTGACTCTTGAATAGACCTGTCCTCTGCCACCACAAAGCCGGCTCCGCCCCCTGTGGTGCGGCTAGTGTCTCTGCCCTGCTGCTGAAAGGAAAGAGCAGAGTCACCATAACAAAGTGCTCCAGAACTGGACTGAGCCAGGCCCAGGCCCCCTGGCGCTAAAGAACAAAAGAATCACTGTATAAAAGTAGGAGTCTGGCTCCTAAGAAATCAGAATCCTGTTTTACCACAAAGAACCTCTGCCCGACTAGAAGGAGAAGAAGACGCTGGAAGGACTGGCCTGCTGCTTGCCTTGCTGAAAAAGGAGAGGAAGAGACTTGCTGAAAAGACTTTGCTGCTTTGTGCTTTAAACATTCTCCAAGGGCTTGATCTGAGCTTGCCCCCTGAACTGAACCCCAGGACCAGTGGGTTCTTTGTGCCTTTGCTCATCCTGAAACTCGAGCCGTGTGTGCATCGAGCTAGAGAAAGACTGCGCCCCTCATCGCCCCCTCCTAGGGCCGTGACACTCGGGAGCTTGCCTGCCTTTGTCCCTGTGAGAGCCTCGCTCCGACCGGAGTCGCTCTCTGCCCCCGGGCTAGGTTACCTGCTCCTCTGCCACCGTCCGTTACTGGAGTGCGCTGAAGCGTTATCGCCCCTCCCGCCGGAATTCCTCTCCGACGATCGTGATCCCCGCCGGGTCAACAGCTGCACGGACCGTGCCCTGTTACCCCGCTTCGCTATCCCGGACTTGGATCAGGCTGAGCCGCCCCCGTTGTGGAGACCCCCGCACCGCCGTGCTGAGGGTCGTGGGCCGCGCCTGCCTGAGTGCATGCACCCGCTGACGTAGGATCCAAAGGTGCTCCCCCTAATCATCCGAGTCGCACTGACCCATGCCGACTCCCAAAGAAACTGCAACGTTCCTCAAAGTTCCAGTATCGGGCTCGGGGCTCGCAACTCCTTATTTCCCCGTCATCAGGAGCCGATCGTGCCAGAGGGCTGTGTTTTCTCCAGAGTCCTCCCGAGTGAGTGAGGGTGAGCGCATATCTCCGTTTTCACCCCTGGGACCTCGAGCCCTCTGACAGGCGCCCTGCTCCTCGGAGCCCCCCCCCGTAGCACCCGCCGCACCGCAAGCCCGTCTCGCCTCCAGCTCTGCCTCCGAGCCGCTGGGAAGAGCCTTACGCGGCGTAGGCGTGCCCACACCCGATGCGTGAGCCGCGGTAGGGTCTGGGCCGATCTCTGACAGGAGAGAGAGGGAAGCACGACGAAGCGCACCGAAGGGCTAGGACTGGCCTAAATCACCTGTAAGTAACTGGAACCCCAAGTAACATTTCTAAGAGACTAAAGAGTATCCATTTGAACCTACAACAAAGAACATTTGCCTGCTTTACAATCTGGTGGCATAGAGAAAACCTTATTGGTCTTGTGATAAGTCTGCTGATATATATACCTATTTTTTCATAAAGAAGCGTATTTTTCCATATCCAAGCCTGGTGTCCATTTGTGGGGGGATTGATGTATTTACTGTGTGTGTGATTACAAATGCTTAACTAACTAACGCCTGGGGGGGCGCTAGGTGGCGCTAAACCAAGATGGCCGCACTATAGTGAGGCTCCGGGACGACCGGGCATCATCATCATCCTTAATGCAATCCTGACCAGATTATTCCACCTGTAACCCTCACCGCTGACTGTCTGAAAGCCTGCCGCGTCCAACGGGACAAAAATCGGAGCGCTCGCACCCTGGCGAGCCGAGATAGCTGGGAAGGTATCTGGGAGCGGAGACGGGCCCTCACGAGGGGCAGGCCATGATCGGCGGCGGCCCGCTGGGAGACCCCGGGGATTGAGGGCCTGCTGCGAGCCGCGGAGACGGAGCCCCGCTTGGGACGCTGCGGCGCTACATGGATGACCTGGGCTACCTGCGGCGCTGACGCCCGACTGCTGCCCGCTCGAGGGAAGCTGTGGAGCGGAAGACGCTGTGGGTCTTTTACCGGCCGCGAACTGCCGCACTGGACCGTTGGTGGGGGTCCCCCCTCCCCGGAGGTACTTTCTTGGGACACAGGACACCGCTGACCGCTACCCGGCCTACAGTCACTCCGAGTGGGCTCACCTGCTGCCGGACATCCTGCGGGTCGGCGGGGGGAGCCTTGGGCCGTTTGCTGCCTGACGCTGGCTGGTTGGAGCGGATGAAAGGCGCGCTAGACGCTGGTGCTACGATCGCGCCCCCTCCGCCATTTTAAATACGGGGCTCCTCCGCCGCGGCGCCCTGCCGCTCCCTGACATCGCCCTCCGGGCTGGCTGGGGCTTCGCTGCCTTCACCTCGCTGCACGCCTTGCGGCCTCCGCTGCTCCCCCCCCCCCCCGGGACGTGGAAGGTGCACCCTCCTTTGCTGACGGCTGGCGGAGCGTGGCCCAGGCCTGGAAGGAGACCCCTACGGGGCGTCCACATCGCAGGGATTGCTGTGGCTGCTGCATGGCAACCCTTTTGGGCTCAAATCCCCCTTGGCCTACATTGCTGACGAGGGTGCCCCCCTGCCTGCGGTGCGGCGGGAGTGGAGGGGACGTGGCTGCCTGCCCCTGGACCATCTGAACTCTCTACCTGGTTGGTGCCCTGGCGGTGCTGCGGACTCCTGGCTGGACCAGCGACGACTCACGTAGTCCTATCCCTCTGCCCTCACCCACTCAGGTAACAGTCTAGCGGAGGGGTCGGAGCATTGTCGCGCCATGGGCCGCAGTGAGGCGCGCCAGTCCAAACTGCCCTATGAGGCCAAGAGAAACCCACCTCCGCTGGAGGGGGCGGAAAAGGGGCCCCCGCTCACCGAGACCCCGGACGAAGACTGGAAGTCCCTCTTGCTAGGTATGAAACAAAGCCTATCCTCCATCGATTCCAAAATCGACACTATACAAGCCCGTCTGGATGGGGTCGTGGCTAAACTGGATCAGCATGATGCCCGCATCCAGGAGACTGAGGAGCGCATATCTTCCCTGGAGGACGGCACTGCTTCCTCGGGCAAACAGCTGACACAGATGGACAGGCTCCTCAAAGTTATTGCGGACAAGAACGAGGATCTGGAGGCCCGCTCCAGACGCAACAACGTTCGCATTTTGGGCCTGGCGGAGTCCACCAATACGGGGAAGGTTGAAACCTTCGTGGAAAACCTGGTGATCGAGCTCTTTGGCAGGGACTCCTTTTCCCCGCACCTCATCGTGGAGAGGGCACACAGGTCCCTGGCGGCCCGCCCGCCACCTGGCTCCTCTCCGAGGCCCGTCATTGCCCGCTTCCTTAACTACAGGGACAGAGATGCCGTGCTACGCAGGGCGCGAGAAATGGGCGCCGTGCGCTACGGTAATGAAACTTTATCCTTCTTCCCTGATTTTACCACCACTGTCCAAGAGTCGCGACGCAAATTTGCTGCAGTCAAGAAGAAATTGCAAGCGCAGGGGATACCATACGCCATGCTGTATCCGGCGAAATTGAAAATAACGCATAATGGCAAACAACTCTTCTTCCAGCAACCCCAGCAGGTGGAAGACTTCCTTAAATGCCACAAGACAGACAATGCTCGAGACAGAGATGGCCAACAACACGATAGAACACCCTCTCCGATGGCACAACAGGATTAACTCATATTGCTGTAGAGACACGGACACTCTTATGTGCCGCCGCTGCATATATCTGCTCGAGATTCTACACCCACCGGTGAGGTAACCCTCTCCTGTTATGACTGTTTGATCTGGTCACTACTGATGCCTTTGCCTGTGTTAGACGGCGACCCCAGAGGAGCCCGGAAAGGGGTCCTGACTTCCCTGAGTCCCACCCGTGTAGTATTGTAGCCGGGCACTGGCGAGAGATTCCCCCGGGGGGTGGAATCTCGCAACTAGGATCGTACTTCTGGCACCCCACGACACAGAGAGACCACACTGGGTATTCTCAGAAACAAGTTTTATCAAATAGGTATCACTGCAAATATGTACAAGGTGAGCACGGGCTCAAGAGTCTCGGAAAGGTAGGGGGTAGCGGGACTGTCTCTGGTAACGGTTCAAAGCAGGGACGTATCCGGCGCACAGCTCACAATCCTCGAGCTGGGGGATACGTGGTCGGAGTCGGGGTCCGGCGGGACCGTGAGAGTCTGGGGGAGCCGCGAGTCACTCAGCAGGGCTCAGGTACAAGTTCGGAGGTCTTACGATCTTCAGGGAGCCGCGAGTCACTCAGCAGGGCCCAGGTACAAGTTCGGAGGTCTTACGATCTTCAGGGAGCCGCGAGTCACTCAGCAGGGCTCAGGTACAAGTTCGGAGGTCTTACGATCTTCAGGGAGCCGCGAGTCACTCAGCAGGGCTCAGGTACAAGTTCGGAGGTCTTACGATCTTCAGGGAGCCGCGAGTCACTCAGCAGGGCTCAGGTGGGTTCAAGGTCCAGGGGCCGCGACCACGTCAGCAGGCTCTCGTGGTTCCAGCGTCTAATCTGCCGGACAGTCTCAGAGCACCCCTTGTTATAGGTCGACCCCGCTTTGATGTCCGGAGTCTGCGCAGGCAGGGGTCTTGTCCCCTGGGGGGCGCTTGTCGGGGTTTCCTGCTATTGTCTTTTTGATCCTTTCAGGGCCGGGTCGGGAGGAGTCCCAGACACCCAGCAGGCACGGAGCCAGCCCGCAGGGAGGCCGGAGGGCCGATCGAAACCCATCGTCCCAGGGGAGTTCAGAGGTGCGATAGAAACTGCTCCTCCCTCTCTCATCCCCTGGAAGCGTGATGTCCTCCAGCCGGAGTGGCGCCTCGAGGCCCGGGTCGCGCTGGGGCCGGGCGGCCATCTTGTTGCAGGGAGTGGGCACGCGGGCCCGGGGTGGCCGAAAGGAGAGAGGCCATGGACGGGGATGTCCGGGGTTGGTGCAGGTGTCCTGGTGGGAAAGGTCGGCTGGGCCGCGTGCTTGGGCTGCAGGCACCAGGTTTCGGGGGTGCGGGGGCACGGAGGGCCATTCTACGAGGCCAGGTCCAACACGCGTCCCCCCCAGCTGAAAGCCGGAGAGAACTGCCCATCACCTTGGGGGGTTCTCTTCGCTGAGGCGGAAGAACCGGGAGAGGCCGTCAGCGTTGGCGTGGTCCGTACCAGGGCGGTGTTCTACGGTGAAGTCCATTCCCTGGAGGCAGATTGACCACCGCAGTAGCTTGGGGTTTTCTCCTCGCATCTGCATGAGCCATCGCAAGGGCCGATGGTCAGTTTGGACCCTGAAATGAGTGCCGAACAGGTAGGGTCGTAGTTTTTTGAGTGCCCAGACCACGGCAAAGGCTTCGCGCTCTATGGTGCTCCACTTCTGTTCTCGGGGTAGCAGCCGCCGACTGAGGAAGGCGACGGGCTGGTCCCGGCCTTGATCATTCACTTGGGACAGGACGGCCCCAATGCCATGCTCGGAGGCATCGGTCTGGACTATGAACTCCTTGGTGTAGTCGGGAGCCTGGAGGACGGGGGCCGTGCACATGGCCTTTTTTAGAGCATCGAAAGCTTCCTGGCAGGCAGCCGTCCATTGCACCTTCTTTGGCTGTTTTTTAGACGTGAGTTCAGTGAGAGGGCCGACCAGGCTGCCATACCCCCGAATGAATCGGCGGTAGTAGCCCGTGAGTCCCAGAAAGGCTCGGACTTCCGTTTGGGTGATGGGTGGGTCCCAGGCCAGGATGGCGTCGATCTTTGGCTGTAGAGGAGCGACCTGGCCACTCCCGACTTGGTGCCCCAGGTAGACTACGGATCCTTGCCCGATCTGGCACTTGCTGGCTTTTACGGTGAGGCCTGCCTGGCGCAGGGCGGTTAGCACTCTCCGGAGGTGCTGGAGGTGCTCACTCCACTCTGAACTGAAGACAGCGATGTCGTCCAGATAGGCCGCGCTGAACCGTTCTAGCCCGGCCAGGACCCTATTTACCAGTCTCTGGAAAGTGGCCGGGGCATTTTTCATCCCGAAGGGCATCACGCGGAAGCGGTAGTGCCCATCGGGGGTGGAGAAAGCAGACCTCTCCTTGGCCCCTTCGGTGAGCACAATCTGCCAGTAGCCGCAGGTGAGGTCGAAAGTGCTGAGGAACCGGGCGGCCCCTAGTCGGTCAATGAGCTCGTCGGCTCGTGGAATGGGGTGGGCATCGGCTCGGGTAACGTCATTGAGCCCCCGGTAATCCACGCAGAACCGGAGCTCGGGGGCGACACCGGGAGCTGCTGCCTTCGGAACCAGGATCACGGGGCTGGCCCAGGGACTGTCAGAGGGCTCGATCACCCCCAGGGTCAACATCTTCGAGACTTCAGCTTGAATGCAGGACCGGACCCGGTCAGGAACCCGGTAGGCTCGGTGCCTCACCGGCGGGCTGTCCCCGGTGTCCACATCGTGAACACACCAGTTGGTGACCCGGGGGGTCAGGGAGAAGAGGTCGGAAAATTGTCTGAGGAGCTGGTGGCAGTCCGCTTGTTGCTGGGCAGTGAGGGCTGGGGAGAGGTTCACTCCCTCCACGGAGCCATCCTGCTCCTTGACACACAGGAGGTCCGGGAGGGGGTCCGACTCATCTTCGGCCCCGTCATCGGTGGCCAGCAGGAGGCTCAGTTCTGTCCGCACGAAGTGAGGCTTGAGGCGGTTCACGTGCAGGACCCGGAGGGGATCCCGAGGCGACTGGACGTCCACCAAGTAGGTGACTTGGCTCTTCCTCTCAACCACTTTGTAGGGCCCAGTCCATCGGTCCTGGAGAGCGCCAGGCTTCACGGGGGCCATGACCCACACCTGCTGGCCCGGCTGGAACTCGACCAGAGTGGCATTCTGGTCGTACCAGCGCTTCATTTCTTCTTGACTCGCCTCCAGGTTGGCCTCGGCCAGTTCTCGGAACCTCCTGGTCTGGTTCCGGAGGGCCAGGACATATTGGAACACATCTCGGGGGGTGCCCTGGCGGTGCTGCGGACTCCTGGCTGGACCAGCGACGACTCACGTAGTCCTATCCCTCTGCCCTCACCCACTCAGGTAACAGTCTAGCGGAGGGGTCGGAGCATTGTCGCGCCATGGGCCGCAGTGAGGCGCGCCAGTCCAAACTGCCCTATGAGGCCAAGAGAAACCCACCTCCGCTGGAGGGGGCGGAAAAGGGGCCCCCGCTCACCGAGACCCCGGACGAAGACTGGAAGTCCCTCTTGCTAGGTATGAAACAAAGCCTATCCTCCATCGATTCCAAAATCGACACTATACAAGCCCGTCTGGATGGGGTCGTGGCTAAACTGGATCAGCATGATGTCCGCATCCAGGAGACTGAAGAGCGCATATCTTCCCTGGAGGACGGCACTGCTTCCTCGGGCAAACAGCTGACACAGATGGACAGGCTCCTCAAAGTTATTGCGGACAAGAACGAGGATCTGGAGGCCCGCTCCAGACGCAACAACGTTCGCATTTTGGGCCTGGCGGAGTCCACCAATACGGGGAAGGTTGAAACCTTCGTGGAAAACCTGGTGATCGAGCTCTTTGGCAGGGACTCCTTTTCCCCGCACCTCATCGTGGAGAGGGCACACAGGTCCCTGGCGGCCCGCCCGCCACCTGGCTCCTCTCCGAGGCCCGTCATTGCCCGCTTCCTTAACTACAGGGACAGAGATGCCGTGCTACGCAGGGCGCGAGAAATGGGCGCCGTGCGCTACGGTAATGAAACTTTATCCTTCTTCCCTGATTTTACCACCACTGTCCAAGAGTCGCGACGCAAATTTGCTGCAGTCAAGAAGAAATTGCAAGCGCAGGGGATACCATACGCCATGCTGTATCCGGCGAAATTGAAAATAACGCATAATGGCAAACAACTCTTCTTCCAGCAACCCCAGCAGGTGGAAGACTTCCTTAAATGCCACAAGACAGACAATGCTCGAGACAGAGATGGCCAACAACACGATAGAACACCCTCTCCGATGGCACAACAGGATTAACTCATATTGCTGTAGAGACACGGACACTCTTATGTGCCGCCGCTGCATATATCTGCTCGAGATTCTACACCCACCGGTGAGGTAACCCTCTCCTGTTATGACTGTTTGATCTGGTCACTACTGATGCCTTTGCCTGTGTTAGACGGCGACCCCAGAGGAGCCCGGAAAGGGGTCCTGACTTCCCTGAGTCCCACCCGTGTAGTATTGTAGCCGGGCACTGGCGAGAGATTCCCCCGGGGGGTGGAATCTCGCAACTAGGATCGTACTTCTGGCACCCCACGACACAGAGAGACCACACTGGGTATTCTCAGAAACAAGTTTTATCAAATAGGTATCACTGCAAATATGTACAAGGTGAGCACGGGCTCAAGAGTCTCGGAAAGGTAGGGGGTAGCGGGACTGTCTCTGGTAACGGTTCAAAGCAGGGACGTATCCGGCGCACAGCTCACAATCCTCGAGCTGGGGGATACGTGGTCGGAGTCGGGGTCCGGCGGGACCGTGAGAGTCTGGGGGAGCCGCGAGTCACTCAGCAGGGCTCAGGTACAAGTTCGGAGGTCTTACGATCTTCAGGGAGCCGCGAGTCACTCAGCAGGGCCCAGGTACAAGTTCGGAGGTCTTACGATCTTCAGGGAGCCGCGAGTCACTCAGCAGGGCTCAGGTACAAGTTCGGAGGTCTTACGATCTTCAGGGAGCCGCGAGTCACTCAGCAGGGCTCAGGTACAAGTTCGGAGGTCTTACGATCTTCAGGGAGCCGCGAGTCACTCAGCAGGGCTCAGGTGGGTTCAAGGTCCAGGGGCCGCGACCACGTCAGCAGGCTCTCGTGGTTCCAGCGTCGAATCTGCCGGACAGTCTCAGAGCACCCCTTGTTATAGGTCGACCCCGCTTTGATGTCCGGAGTCTGCGCAGGCAGGGGTCTTGTCCCCTGGGGGCCGCTTGTCGGGGTTTCCTGCTATTGTCTTTTTGATCCTTTCAGGGCCGGGTCGGGAGGAGTCCCAGACACCCAGCAGGCACGGAGCCAGCCCGCAGGGAGGCCGGAGGGCCGATCGAAACCCATCGTCCCAGGGGAGTTCAGAGGTGCGATAGAAACTGCTCCTCCCTCTCTCATCCCCTGGAAGCGTGATGTCCTCCAGCCGGAGTGGCGCCTCGAGGCCCGGGTCGCGCTGGGGCCGGGCGGCCATCTTGTTGCAGGGAGTGGGCACGCGGGCCCGGGGTGGCCGAAAGGAGAGAGGCCATGGACGGGGATGTCCGGGGTTGGTGCAGGTGTCCTGGTGGGAAAGGTCGGCTGGGCCGCGTGCTTGGGCTGCAGGCACCAGGTTTCGGGGGTGCGGGGGCACGGAGGGCCATTCTACGAGGCCAGGTCCAACACGCGTCCCCCCCAGCTGAAAGCCGGAGAGAACTGCCCATCACCTTGGGGGGTTCTCTTCGCTGAGGCGGAAGAACCGGGAGAGGCCGTCAGCGTTGGCGTGGTCCGTACCAGGGCGGTGTTCTACGGTGAAGTCCATTCCCTGGAGGCAGATTGACCACCGCAGTAGCTTGGGGTTTTCTCCTCGCATCTGCATGAGCCATCGCAAGGGCCGATGGTCAGTTTGGACCCTGAAATGAGTGCCGAACAGGTAGGGTCGTAGTTTTTTGAGTGCCCAGACCACGGCAAAGGCTTCGCGCTCTATGGTGCTCCACTTCTGTTCTCGGGGTAGCAGCCGCCGACTGAGGAAGGCGACGGGCTGGTCCCGGCCTTGATCATTCACTTGGGACAGGACGGCCCCAATGCCATGCTCGGAGGCATCGGTCTGGACTATGAACTCCTTGGTGTAGTCGGGAGCCTGGAGGACGGGGGCCGTGCACATGGCCTTTTTTAGAGCATCGAAAGCTTCCTGGCAGGCAGCCGTCCATTGCACCTTCTTTGGCTGTTTTTTAGACGTGAGTTCAGTGAGAGGGCCGACCAGGCTGCCATACCCCCGAATGAATCGGCGGTAGTAGCCCGTGAGTCCCAGAAAGGCTCGGACTTCCGTTTGGGTGATGGGTGGGTCCCAGGCCAGGATGGCGTCGATCTTTGGCTGTAGAGGAGCGACCTGGCCACTCCCGACTTGGTGCCCCAGGTAGACTACGGATCCTTGCCCGATCTGGCACTTGCTGGCTTTTACGGTGAGGCCTGCCTGGCGCAGGGCGGTTAGCACTCTCCGGAGGTGCTGGAGGTGCTCACTCCACTCTGAACTGAAGACAGCGATGTCGTCCAGATAGGCCGCGCTGAACCGTTCTAGCCCGGCCAGGACCCTATTTACCAGTCTCTGGAAAGTGGCCGGGGCATTTTTCATCCCGAAGGGCATCACGCGGAAGCGGTAGTGCCCATCGGGGGTGGAGAAAGCAGACCTCTCCTTGGCCCCTTCGGTGAGCACAATCTGCCAGTAGCCGCAGGTGAGGTCGAAAGTGCTGAGGAACCGGGCGGCCCCTAGTCGGTCAATGAGCTCGTCGGCTCGTGGAATGGGGTGGGCATCGGCTCGGGTAACGTCATTGAGCCCCCGGTAATCCACGCAGAACCGGAGCTCGGGGGCGACACCGGGAGCTGCTGCCTTCGGAACCAGGATCACGGGGCTGGCCCAGGGACTGTCAGAGGGCTCGATCACCCCCAGGGTCAACATCTTCGAGACTTCAGCTTGAATGCAGGACCGGACCCGGTCAGGAACCCGGTAGGCTCGGTGCCTCACCGGCGGGCTGTCCCCGGTGTCCACATCGTGAACACACCAGTTGGTGACCCGGGGGGTCAGGGAGAAGAGGTCGGAAAATTGTCTGAGGAGCTGGTGGCAGTCCGCTTGTTGCTGGGCAGTGAGGGCTGGGGAGAGGTTCACTCCCTCCACGGAGCCATCCTGCTCCTTGACACACAGGAGGTCCGGGAGGGGGTCCGACTCATCTTCGGCCCCGTCATCGGTGGCCAGCAGGAGGCTCAGTTCTGTCCGCACGAAGTGAGGCTTGAGGCGGTTCACGTGCAGGACCCGGAGGGGATCCCGAGGCGACTGGACGTCCACCAAGTAGGTGACTTGGCTCTTCCTCTCAACCACTTTGTAGGGCCCAGTCCATCGGTCCTGGAGAGCGCCAGGCTTCACGGGGGCCATGACCCACACCTGCTGGCCCGGCTGGAACTCGACCAGAGTGGCATTCTGGTCGTACCAGCGCTTCATTTCTTCTTGACTCGCCTCCAGGTTGGCCTCGGCCAGTTCTCGGAACCTCCTGGTCTGGTTCCGGAGGGCCAGGACATATTGGAACACATCTCGGGGGGTGGTCTGGGGTGCTGCCTCCCACCCTTCCTTAACCAAACTGAGGGGACCTCGGACGGGGTGCCCATAGAGTAATTCAAACGGGCTGAACACTAAGGACTTCTGGGGGACCTCCCGGTAAGCGAACAAGAGGCAGGGGAGCAGGACATCCCACTTACGCCGGAGGGGCTCTTCTAGGCCAGCGATCATCCCTTTCAAAGTCCTATTAAACCTCTCTACTAGGCCGTTCCCTTGGGGATGGTACGGGGTGGTGAACTTATAGGACACCTCACATTGTTGCCACAGGGACGTCATATACCTTGATATAAAATTAGTTCCGCGATCGCTCACGACCTCGCGGGGGAAACCCACCCTGGAAAAGATCCCCATCAGGGCCCGGCCCACCACGGGGGCCGTAATGGTGCGCAGGGGAATAGCCTCTGGATAGCGGGTGGCGTGGTCTACTAGGACCAAGATGAAACGGTGACCTTGGGAGGTGGGGGGGTCCAGTGGCCCCACGATGTCGATTCCGACTCGTTCGAAGGGGGTACTGACGACCGGGAAGGGTTGGAGGGGAGCCTTGCGCTTTCCCCCACTCTTCCCACTGGCTTGGCACGTGGGGCAGGACTTGCAGTGTGCCTCTACCGCTGCCTTCATCTTAGGCCAATAAAAATGGGTCACGAGACGGCTGTAGGTCTTGTCCTGACCCAGGTGACCGGCGAGGGGGACATCGTGGGCTAAGCCCAGGAGGAAGTCCCGGAAGCGGAGGGGTACCACCAGTACCCGTCCGGATCCCAGCTCCACTGATTTCTGCTCACTATACAGGATGTTATTCTCCCAATAGATTCGGTGCGTTCCGGTCTGGTCACCTGCGGCTTGGCCCTCGGCCTGGCGCCGCAGCCCGACCAGGGAAGGACAGGTGGCTTGCTCCCGGCAAAATTCTTCCCGGGTGGGCCCGCCCTCGTGGCGCCAATGGGCCAACTCGGGTAGATCCCCCAACTCGGGGACCGGGGCGGGGTCGGATGGTGCGGGTTCGTCGCTGGCGACGGACCCTTCCGATGGGGGAACGGGAGGACCCTCGGCGGGGACGGTACGGGCTTCTTCGACCGGGGTGCCCTCGACTTCTCTCCGGGGAGTGAGTCGGGCTGTCATAGATCGGGTGGTGGCACACACCCACTCGGGGAGTCCCATCATTCCTAGGTGGGCCTTGCGCTCTACGTGCTTCCAGGGAGAACTCTCCAGGTCGTTCCCTAAGAGGCAGTCGACCGGCTGGGAGGTTCTTACGGCCACCTTGAGTTTACCTATCACCCCTCCCCACTCAAATGGCACCAGGGCTACCTGACACATACTTTCCCTATTGTCTGCAGATATTACGGGGCAAAAGACATTGGGGAGGATCTGCTCCTCGGGAACTAGGTGCCTGAGGACACCGGTGATACTGGCCCCGGTGTCCCGCAGGGCCTCTACCTGGTGGCCATTGATCTTGACGAGCTGCCCATATTTCTGTGTGTTGGATGGTAGGAGGCTACCAGGGATCATTTCCCTATCTCCCAGGGATACTAGGGCCATAGCGGCGGGTTCCCACTCCGCGGCTTCTTCAACCTCCTCCCCCAGGGCTACGTTGACTATCTGTCTCGCAGGGGTGACTTGGGTGGCCATGGGGCACTCTGGGTCATTGGCGTAGTGCCCGGGTTTCTGGCAACGAAAACATGTGACGGTCACCCGGTGTCCTCGTCTCCCAGGGGGCCCTGTTACTGGTGGGGGGGGGGCGCCGGAAAAGGTGGAGGTGGTGTCTTCGGGGGGCTAGGCTGGGACTCTCTCGGCCCTCCCTGGTTCCCTCCCCCTCTCTGGCGGGGTGGTCCCTGACTGGTTCGGGGGTACTCTCCTACCATGCCCCGGGAGACCCGGGTGTTGGTCCAGCGGTCGGCCTCCACAGCCAGCTTCCGGGGATCTGTGAGCTTGCTATCTAGCAGATGTTGACGTAGCTCTACGAAGCAGTTCGCAGCCAGATGTTCCCATAACATGAGGTCAGTGAGTTCGGCAAGGGTGGTGACCTTGCTGCCCTTGACCCACCCATCGAAGGCCCGACTAAAAAAGTTTACATACTCCACCCAGGTGGTGCCCGGGATCTTCCTGCAGTCCCGGAACCGTTGGCGGTACATTTCTGGGGTGAGGCCGTATCTTATGAGGAGAGCCTCTTTCATGTGGCTGTAGGAGGTCTGCAGGGAGAGGGGTAGGTCGAGCAGGGTGTCCCTTCCTTCGCTCAGAAACCGCCCCCACAACCCCGCCCCCCAGTCCTTCTGCGGAATCCGATGGGAGGTCATGGCGACCTCGTAGGCCCGAAACCATTGCTGAATGTCATCGTTTTTATAATATTCTTTGACCACATCCTTGGGGATGTGGACCTTTTGTTCCGCTGGGGGGGCCGTCTCTCGGTTCCCCGAGGGCCTCCCGTCCTCATTTCGGGCCTTGAGCTCGAGTTCTTTTAAGCTGCGTTCGTGCTCTAGTTGGAGCTTTCTTCCTTCGTGCTCCCGTTGGAGCTTCTTTTCTTCCAGTTCGCCTTGTACGCGCATTTGCTCTACCGCTAGCTTTTTCTCCGCTAACTTCAATTCGCCCTCGATTTTGAGTTTGGCTAACTCGAGTTCATGACTGCGGCTTCTCTCTCTGTCCGCGAGTTCTCCCGGGGATAGGCCCCCGTCTGGTACAATGCCTCGCACCTGATTGTCGCTGCTTTCACTTGGAGGGGGTTCGGCTTCGTCGGGGCGCTCCCCCATGCCTTCCGGGCGGGATGCCCCGGTCTCCACCCAAGTTTTCAGTGCTTTCTGCAAGTCTTCCTTAGTGTTGAGGCCAGTGGTAGCGATTTTAAGTTCTTTGCAAAATTGTTTTAGCTCTTTGTGTGTGTATTCTTCCAGGTGCTCCACCTGGAACACTCTGTTGGCGTTGGTTTCTGCGGAGCTCATGGCGCTTCCTTCTGCCATCTTTGTTTGTCGTGCGTCCGTTGTTCACTGTACGATCTCTAGGTGATGGGCCCGAATCCCATCGCTTGCCACCAATGTTAGACGGCGACCCCAGAGGAGCCCGGAAAGGGGTCCTGACTTCCCTGAGTCCCACCCGTGTAGTATTGTAGCCGGGCACTGGCGAGAGATTCCCCCGGGGGGTGGAATCTCGCAACTAGGATCGTACTTCTGGCACCCCACGACACAGAGAGACCACACTGGGTATTCTCAGAAACAAGTTTTATCAAATAGGTATCACTGCAAATATGTACAAGGTGAGCACGGGCTCAAGAGTCTCGGAAAGGTAGGGGGTAGCGGGACTGTCTCTGGTAACGGTTCAAAGCAGGGACGTATCCGGCGCACAGCTCACAATCCTCGAGCTGGGGGATACGTGGTCGGAGTCGGGGTCCGGCGGGACCGTGAGAGTCTGGGGGAGCCGCGAGTCACTCAGCAGGGCTCAGGTACAAGTTCGGAGGTCTTACGATCTTCAGGGAGCCGCGAGTCACTCAGCAGGGCCCAGGTACAAGTTCGGAGGTCTTACGATCTTCAGGGAGCCGCGAGTCACTCAGCAGGGCTCAGGTACAAGTTCGGAGGTCTTACGATCTTCAGGGAGCCGCGAGTCACTCAGCAGGGCTCAGGTACAAGTTCGGAGGTCTTACGATCTTCAGGGAGCCGCGAGTCACTCAGCAGGGCTCAGGTGGGTTCAAGGTCCAGGGGCCGCGACCACGTCAGCAGGCTCTCGTGGTTCCAGCGTCGAATCTGCCGGACAGTCTCAGAGCACCCCTTGTTATAGGTCGACCCCGCTTTGATGTCCGGAGTCTGCGCAGGCAGGGGTCTTGTCCCCTGGGGGCCGCTTGTCGGGGTTTCCTGCTATTGTCTTTTTGATCCTTTCAGGGCCGGGTCGGGAGGAGTCCCAGACACCCAGCAGGCACGGAGCCAGCCCGCAGGGAGGCCGGAGGGCCGATCGAAACCCATCGTCCCAGGGGAGTTCAGAGGTGCGATAGAAACTGCTCCTCCCTCTCTCATCCCGTGGAAGCGTGATGTCCTCCAGCCGGAGTGGCGCCTCGAGGCCCGGGTCGCGCTGGGGCCGAGCGGCCATCTTGTTGCAGGGAGTGGGCACGCGGGCCCGGGGTGGCCGAAAGGAGAGAGGCCATGGACGGGGATGTCCGGGGTTGGTGCAGGTGTCCTGGTGGGAAAGGTCGGCTGGGCCGCGTGCTTGGGCTGCAGGCACCAGGTTTCGGGGGTGCGGGGGCACGGAGGGCCATTCTACGAGGCCGGGTCCAACAGCCTGGTTACCCGTCTCCGTCCCACATTGAGAGACTGGACTAGGCGTTTGGTCCTCGTGGGTGCAAGTAGGGAGATGGGAGGCTGGTTGGGCGCCCCCTGGGCATCATCCCCCTGATGGGCGATCCCCACTGCACCCCCCCCTCATACGGGGGAGGTGTTGCTGCTCTACAGCTTTTTCTAGTTGGGGTAGGGTTGGTTGAGATAGGGTGGGCGGGGTGGGGTCTTTATTCCCGGCCAGTTGGGGTTGCCGGAGTGGGTGGACATGTGTTCCGTTTGCGATTTTCTGCCACTGACTCCCTTGTTACGAAGGGGTGGGGTTGGGTATTTGAGGATGCCCTTAGTACTGTCTTCTCATATTGTTACCATGTATGTTATGATTTATCTCATGCTGTGTCTACCGGTCATGTGTTACTAGGCCTGGATCCATGGGGAGCGTAGAGAACATAGCGCCAGTACAGCAGGTTCAGATTGTCTCCTGGAACGTGCGCGGGCTGGGCGACCCGAGAAAGCGCCGCCAGGTCCTGGGGTACCTAGATAGGCATAACGTATCTGTTGCCATGATTCAGGAGACGCACTTGCGGCCGGGAGGGAACCCTCCCTTTGCATCACGGTGGGCTGCATGCAGGGTCTTTTCCTCTTATTCGACCTACGCGAGGGGTGTGACCATATTGGTCCGGCGTGTGGTGGGCTTTATTCCAGCGGGTACCGAGGTGGGGTCCTGTGGTAGATATTGCATGATATGGGGAAAACTACGCTCACACACAATACTGTTTGCATGTTATTACGGCCCCAACGTAGACGACCCGACAACACTTCTGAACATGTGGGGTAAGATACACACGTTAGGTATCTCCCATGTCATTCTAGGGGGAGACTTCAACACCGCACTCAGACCCGTAATGGACAGATCGCACGCGCAACCGTCCCACTACTCGCGCACCCAGCGCCATTTGCTACACTTAACTGATGAACATCAGCTGGTTGATGCTTGGCGACACCTTCATCCGACACTCCGACAAGGCACACATCACTCTGCTGTTCACTCGACTTGGGCCCGACTTGACTATCTTTTTCTCTCCGCAGGCATTGCCCTGTGGCTGCTCGGGGCGCGTCACCTGGCCCGGACTTTCTCCGATCACTCCCCTGTCTTGCTGTCGCTCCGCGTTCTGCTGGGTACCTCCCCATACCTGAGCTGGCGTCTCAACCCCGTGCACCTCACGGACTCTGCCTTTATGGCGGAACTGGAGGATGACATAACAGACTTCTTTGACCGCAATGCTGCCTCAGTCTCCCAGTTCACCACGGTGTGGGAGGCTTTCAAAGTTACCGTGCGGGGATGGTGTCTGGCGAGGGGCGGGGGGGTTCTTAAGGTTCTCCGTGGTGATGTGCGCAAACGCGAGTCTGAACTGCTTCATTTGGAACGGGAGGTGGCACAGTCCCCACACGATCGCACACTCACGGCGAGCCTCAGGGACAAGGTGACTGAATACACTGACGCGGCAGCCAAAGGATGTAAGTTTCTGGGGAAACCATACTTGGCGCGGATACATGGGGAGGGAGACAGACCCGGCAGGGCTTTAGCCGTCGCGGTACGCCCCCCAGATACCGTAATTATGTATCCACCCTACTCGATGGCCAGGGTGTCCCACAGAGAGACCTTTCGGCCCAACTTCAAGTCCTTACAGACCATTATGTAGGTCTCTACACCTCTCGCAGAACTACTACAATAGTCCTGCAGGAATACCTTGAGGACACCGCGATAGCGTAGCTAGGCCCCTCCCAGCAGAAATTTGTTAGACGGCGACCTCAGAGGAGCCCGGAAAGGGGGTCCTGACTACCCTGAGACCCACCCTCAAAGTATCGTAGCCGGGCACTGGCGGGAGATTCCCCAGGGGGAGGATTCTCGCAACTAGGATCGTACTTCTGGCACCACACGACACAGAGGGACCACACTGGGTATTCTCAGAACAAGCTTTATCAAACAGGTATCACTGCAAATATGTACAAGGTGAGCACGGGCTCAAGAGTCTCGGAAAGGTAGGGGGTAGCGGGACTGTCTCTGGTAACGGTTCAAAGCAGGGACGTACCCGGCGCACAGCTCACAATCCTCGAGCTGGGGGATACGTGGTCGGAGGTGGGGTCCGGCGGGACCGTGAGAGTCTGGGGGAGCCGCGAGTCACTCAGCAGGGCTCAGGTACAAGTTCGGAGGTCTTACGATCTTCAGGGAGCCGCGAGTCACTCAGCAGGGCTCAGGTACAAGTTCGGAGGTCTTACGATCTTCAGGGAGCCGCGAGTCACTCAGCAGGGCTCAGGTACAAGTTCGGAGGTCTTACGATCTTCAGGGAGCCGCGAGTCACTCAGCAGGGCTCAGGTGAGTTCCAGTTCCAGGAGCCGCGACCACGTCAGCAGGCTCTCGTTGTTCCAGTGTCGAATCTGCCGGACAGCCCCAGAGCACCCCTTGTTATAGTTCGACCCCTCTTTGATGTCCGGAGTCTGTGCAGGCAGGGGTCTTGTCACCTGGGGGTCGCTTGTCGGGATTTCCTGCTATAGTCTTTTGATCCTTTCAGGGCCGGGTCGGGAGGAGTCCCAGACACCCAGCAGGCGTGGAGCCAGCCCTCAGGGAGGCCGGAGGGCCGATCGAAACCCATCGTCCCGGGGGAGTTCAGAGGTGCGATAGAAACTGCTCCTCCCTCTCTCATCCCCTGGAAGCGTGATGTCCTCCAGCCGGAGTGGCGCCTCTATGCCCGGGTCGCGCTGGGGCCGGGCGGCCATCTTGGTGCATGAAGTGGGCACGCGGGCCCGGGGTGGCCGAAAGGGGAGAGGCCAGGGACGGAGATGTCCGGGTCGGTGCGTGTGTCCTGGTGGGGAGGTTCGGCCGGGCCGGGGGCTTGGGCTGTAGGTACCAGGTTTCGGTGGTGCGGGGGCACGGAGGGCCATTCTACGAGGCCGGGTCCAACACGCGTCCCCCCCAGCTGAAAGCCGGAGAGAACTGCCCATCAGCTTGGGGGGTTCTCTTCACTGAGGCGGAAGAACCGGGAGAGGCCGTCAGCATTGGCGTGGTCCGTACCAGGGCGGTGTTCCACGGTGAAATCCATCCCCTGGAGGGAGATTGACCACCGCAGTAGCTTGGGGTTTTCTCCTCGCATCTGCATGAGCCAACGTAAGGGCCGATGGTCAGTTTGGACTCTGAAATGGGTGCCAAACAGGTAGGGTCGTAGCTTTTTGAGTGCCCAGACCACGGCAAAGGCTTCGCGCTCTATGGTGCTCCATCTTTGTTCTCGGGGCAACAGCCGCCGACTGAGGAAGGCGACGGGCTGGTCTAGGCCTTGGTCATTTACTTGGGACAGGACGGCCCCAATGCCATGCTCGGAGGCATCGGTTTGGACTATGAACTCCTTGGCGTAGTCGGGAGCCTGGAGGACGGGGGCAGTACACATGGCCCTTTTTAGGGCATCGAAAGCTTCCTGGCAGGCAGCCGTCCACTGCACTTTCTTTGGCTGTTTTTTAGATGTGAGTTCTGTGAGAGGGCCGACAAGGCTGCCATACCCCCGAATGAATCTTCGGTAGTAGCCCGTGAGTCCCAGAAAGGCTCGGACCTCCGTCTGGGTGATGGGTGGTTCCCAGGCCAGGATGGCGTCGATCTTTGGCTGTAGCGGGGCGACCTGGCCACTCCCGACCTGGTGCCCCAAGTAGAACACGGATCCTTGCCCGATCTGGCACTTGCTGGCTTTTACTGTGAGGCCTGCCTGGCGCAGGGCGATTAGCACCCTTCGGAGGTGCTGGAGGTGCTCACTCCACTCTGAACTGAAGACAGCGATGTCGTCCAGGTATGCCGCGCTGAACTGTTCTAGCCCGGCCAGGACTCTATTCACCAGTCGCTGGAAAGTGGCCGGGGCATTTTTCATCCCGAAGGGCATTACGCGGAAGCGGTAGTGCCCATCGGGGGTGGAGAATGCGGACCGCTCTTTGGCCCCTTCGGTGAGCGCAATCTGCCAGTATCCGCAGGTGAGGTCGAATGTGCTGAGGAACCGGGCTGCCCCTAGTCGGTCAATGAGTTCGTCGGCTCGTGGAATGGGGTGGGCATCGGCTCGGGTAACGTCATTGAGCCCCCGGTAGTCCACGCAGAATCGGAGCTCGGGGGCGACACCGGGGGCCGCTGCCTTCGGGACCAGGACCACGGGGCTGGCCCAGGGACTGTCAGAGGGCTCGATCACCCCCAGGGTCAACATCTTCGAGACTTCCGCTTGAATGCAGGACCGGACCCGGTCAGGAACCCGGTAGGCTCGGTGTCTCACCGGCGGGCTGTCCCCGGTGTCCACATCATGAACACACCAGTCGGTGACCCGGGGGGTCAGGGAGAAGAGGTCAGAAAATTGTCTTAGGAGTTGGCGGCAGTCCGCTTGTTGCTGGGCAGTGAGGGCTGGGGAGAGGTTCACTCCTTCCACGGAGCCATCCTGCTCCTTGATACACAGGAGGTCCGGGAGGGGATCCGACTCATCTTCGGCCCCGTCATCGGTGGCCAGCAGGAGGCTCAGTTCTGTCCGCTGGAAGTGAGGCTTGAGGCGGTTCACGTGCAGGACCCGGAGGGGATCCCGAGGCGACTGGACGTCCACCAAGTAGGTGACTTGGCTCTTCTTCTCGACCACTTTGTAGGGCCCCGTCCATCGGTCCTGGAGAGCGCCAGGCTTCACCGGGGCCATGACCCACACCTGCTGGCCCGGCTGGAACTCGACCAGAGTAGCATTCTGGTCGTACCAGCGCTTCATTTCTTCTTGACTCGCCTCCAGGTTGGCCTCGGCCAGTTCTCGGAACCTCCTGGTCTGGTTCCGGAGGGCCAGGACATATTGGAACACATCTCGGGGGGTGGCCTGGGGTGCTGCCTCCCACCCTTCCTTAACTAAACTGAGGGGACCTCGGACGGGGTGCCCATAGAGTAATTCAAACGGGCTGAACCCTAAGGACTTCTGGGGGACCTCCCGGTAAGCGAACAAGAGGCAGGGGAGCAGGACGTCCCACTTACGCCGGAGGGGCTCTTCTAGGCCAGCGATCATCCCTTTCAAAGCCCTATTAAACCTCTCTACTAGGCCGTTCCCTTGGGGATGGTACGGGGTGGTGAACTTATAGGACACCCCACATTGTTGCCACAGGGACGTCATATACCTGGATATAAAATTAGTTCCGCGATCGCTCACGACCTCGCGGGGGAAACCCACCCTGGAGAAGATCCCCATCAGGGCCCGGCCCACCACGGGGGCCGTAATGGTGCGTAGGGGAATAGCCTCTGGGTAGCGGGTGGCGTGGTCCACTAGGACCAAGATGAAACGGTGACCTTGGGATGTGGGGGGGTCCAGTGGCCCCACGATGTCGATCCCGACTCGTTCGAAGGGGGTACTGACGACCGGGAAGGGTTGGAGGGGAGCCTTGCGCTTCCCCCCACTCTTCCCACTGGCTTGGCACGTGGGGCAGGACTTGCAGTGGGCTTCTACCGCTGCTTTCATCTTAGGCCAATAAAAATGGGTCACGAGACGGCTGTAGGTCTTGTCCTGACCCAGGTGACCGGCGAGGGGGACATCGTGGGCTAAGCCCAGGAGGAAATCCCGGAAGCGGAGAGGTACCACCAGTACCCGTCCGGATCCCAGCTCCACTGATTTCTGCTCACTATACAGGACGTTATTCTCCCAATAGATTCGGTGCGTTCCGTTCTGGTCACCTGCGGCTTGGCCCTCGGCCTGGCGCCGCAGCCCGACCAGGGAAGGACAGGTGGCTTGCTCCCGGCAAAATTCTTCTCGGGTGGGCCCGCCCTCGTGGTGCCAATGGGCCAACTCGGGTAGATCCCCCAACTCGGGGACCGGGGCGGGGTCGGATGGTGCGGGTTCGTCACTGACGACGGACCCTTCCGATGGGGGAACGGGAGGACCCTCGGCGGGGACGGTGCTGGCTACTTTGACCGGGGTGCTCTCGATTTCTCTCCGGGGAGTGAGTCGGGCTGTCATAGATCGGGTGGTGGCACACACCCACTCGGGGAGTCCCATCATTCCTAGGTGGGCCTTGCGCTCTACGTGCTTCCAGGGGGAACTCTCCAGGTCGTTCCCTAAGAGGCAGTCGACCGGCTGGGAGGTTCTTACGGCCACCTTGAGTTTGCCTATCACCCCTCCCCACTCAAATGGCACCAGGGCCACCTGACACATACTTTCCCTATTGTCGGCAGATATTACGGGGCAAAAGACATTGGGGAGGATCTGCTCCTCGGGAACTAGGTGCCTGAGGACACCGGTGATACTGGCCCCGGTGTCCCGCAGGGCCTCTACCTGGTGGCCATTGATCTTGACGAGCTGCCCATATTTCTGTGTGTTGGACGGTAGGAGGCTACCAGGGATCATTTCCCTATCTCCCAGGGATACTAGGGCCATCGCGGCTGGTTCCCACTCCTCGGCTTCCTCAACCTCCTCCCCTAGGGCTACGTTGGCTATCTGTCTCGCAGGGGTGGCTTGGGTGGCCATGGGGCACTCTGGGTCATTGGCGTAGTGCCCGGGTTTCTGGCAGCGGAAACAGGTGACGGTCACCCGGTGTCCCCGTCTCCCAGGGGGCCCTGTTACTGGTGGGGGGGGCGCCGGGAAAGGTGGAGGTGGTGTCTTCGGGGGCTAGGCTGGGATTCCCTCGGCCCTCCCTGGTTCCCTCCCCCTCTCTGGCGGGGTGGTCCCTGACTGGTTCGGGGGTACTCTCCTACCATGCCCCGGGAGACCCGGGTGTTGGTCCAGCGGTCGGCCTCCACGGCCAGCTTCCGGGGATCTGTGAGCTTGCTATCCAGCAGATGTTGACGTAGCTCTACGAAGCAGTTCGCAGCCAGATGTTCCCATAACATGAGGTCAGTGAGTTCGGCAAGGGTGGTGACTTTGCTGCCCTTGACCCACCCATCGAAGGCCCGACTAAAAAAGTTTACATACTCCACCCAGGTGGTGCCCGGGATCTTCCTGCAGTCCCGGAACCGTTGGCGGTACATTTCTGGGGTGAGGCCGTATCTTGTGAGGAGAGCCTCTTTCATGTGGCTGTAGGAGGTCTGCAGGGATAGGGGTAGGTCGAGCAGGGTGTCCCTTCCTTCGCTCAGAAACCGTCCCCACAACCCCGCCCCCCAGTCCTTCTGTGGAATCCGATGGGAGGTCATGGCGACCTCGTAGGCCCGAAACCATTGCTGAATGTCATCGTTTTTATAATATTCTTTGACCACATCCTTGGGGATGTGGACCTTCTGTTCCGCTGGGGGGGCCGTCTCTCGGTTCCCCGAGGGCCTCCCGTCCTCATTTCGGGCCTTGAGCTCGAGTTCCTTTAAGCTCCGTTCGTGCTCCAGTTGGAGCTTTCTTCCTTCGTGCTCCCGTTGGAGCTTCTTTTCTTCCAGTTCGCCTTGTACACGCATCTGCTCTACTGCTAGCTTCTT
This sequence comes from Triturus cristatus, assembly GCF_964204655.1. Classification (NCBI taxonomy): domain Eukaryota; kingdom Metazoa; phylum Chordata; class Amphibia; order Caudata; family Salamandridae; genus Triturus; species Triturus cristatus. The sequence goes on along the minus strand of NC_140579.1, from coordinate 275,684,860 downwards.
CTCCGCTAACTTCAATTCGCCCTCGATTTTGAGTTTGGCTAACTCGAGTTCATGACTGCGGCTTCTCTCTCTGTCCGCGAGCTCTTCCGGGGATAGGCCCCCGTCTGGTACGATGCCTCGCACCTGATTGCTACTGCTTTCATTTTGGGGGGGTTCGGCTTCGTCGGGGCGCTCCCCCGTGCCTTCCGGGCGGGAGGCCCCGGTCTCCACCCAAGTTTTCAGTGCTTTCTGCAAGTCTTCTTTAGTGTTGAGGCCAGTGGTAGCGATTTTAAGTTCTTTGCAAAATTGTTTTAGCTCTTTGTGTGTGTATTCTTCCAGATGCTCCACCTGGAACACTCTGTTGGCGTTGGTTTCTGCGGAGCTCGTGGCGCTTCCTTCTGCCATCTTTGTTGGTCGTGCGTCCGTCGTTTACTGTACGATCTCTAGGTGATGGGCCCGAATCCCGTCGCTTGCCACCAATGTTAGACGGCGACCTCAGAGGAGCCCGGAAAGGGGGTCCTGACTACCCTGAGACCCACCCTCAAAGTATCGTAGCCGGGCACTGGCGGGAGATTCCCCAGGGGGAGGATTCTCGCAACTAGGATCGTACTTCTGGCACCACACGACACAGAGGGACCACACTGGGTATTCTCAGAACAAGCTTTATCAAACAGGTATCACTGCAAATATGTACAAGGTGAGCACGGGCTCAAGAGTCTCGGAAAGGTAGGGGGTAGCGGGACTGTCTCTGGTAACGGTTCAAAGCAGGGACGTACCCGGCGCACAGCTCACAATCCTCGAGCTGGGGGATACGTGGTCGGAGGTGGGGTCCGGCGGGACCGTGAGAGTCTGGGGGAGCCGCGAGTCACTCAGCAGGGCTCAGGTACAAGTTCGGAGGTCTTACGATCTTCAGGGAGCCGCGAGTCACTCAGCAGGGCTCAGGTACAAGTTCGGAGGTCTTACGATCTTCAGGGAGCCGCGAGTCACTCAGCAGGGCTCAGGTACAAGTTCGGAGGTCTTACGATCTTCAGGGAGCCGCGAGTCACTCAGCAGGGCTCAGGTGAGTTCCAGTTCCAGGAGCCGCGACCACGTCAGCAGGCTCTCGTTGTTCCAGTGTCGAATCTGCCGGACAGCCCCAGAGCACCCCTTGTTATAGTTCGACCCCTCTTTGATGTCCGGAGTCTGTGCAGGCAGGGGTCTTGTCACCTGGGGGTCGCTTGTCGGGATTTCCTGCTATAGTCTTTTGATCCTTTCAGGGCCGGGTCGGGAGGAGTCCCAGACACCCAGCAGGCGTGGAGCCAGCCCTCAGGGAGGCCGGAGGGCCGATCGAAACCCATCGTCCCGGGGGAGTTCAGAGGTGCGATAGAAACTGCTCCTCCCTCTCTCATCCCCTGGAAGCGTGATGTCCTCCAGCCGGAGTGGCGCCTCTATGCCCGGGTCGCGCTGGGGCCGGGCGGCCATCTTGGTGCATGAAGTGGGCACGCGGGCCCGGGGTGGCCGAAAGGGGAGAGGCCAGGGACGGAGATGTCCGGGTCGGTGCGTGTGTCCTGGTGGGGAGGTTCGGCCGGGCCGGGGGCTTGGGCTGTAGGTACCAGGTTTCGGTGGTGCGGGGGCACGGAGGGCCATTCTACGAGGCCGGGTCCAACAAAATTCCTACACCACGAACTAGAACTTGATGAGATAAAGGAGGCGATAATGTCTATGAAGTCTGGCAAGGCACCCGGATCGGACGGCCTGCCGATAGAATTCTATAAGGCCTTCCTCCATGTTCTCGCCCCTATACTGAAGAGAGTGTACTACTCCGCCCTAGAAGAGGGCATCCTACCGGGAACGATGCGCGAAGCCCTCATAACATCCCTGCTGAAACCGGGCAAGCCCCCGGAACATTGCGACTCTTATCGACCCCTCTCCCTTTTGAACACGGACAGCAAGATCCTAGCGAAGCTGCTCGCTACGCGCCTAAATCTTCTGATGGAGCGCCTGGTCCTCCCCGACCAGGCCGGATTCGTCCCCAACCGAGCGACATCCCACAATCTGCGCACCCTGCAAGCGGTGATGCAGGATATCGATCCCAGATGCGAAGCTGCGGCGGTTTTCCGAGACGCCACCAAGGCGTTCGACACCCTGGAGTGGGATTATATCCTAGCCTTGTTGGAGCGGATGGGAGTGCCCTTCAATTTCCTAGACTGGATCCGGCTGTTATACCGACATCCTCAGGCCACGGTTCTACTGAATGGGTCTCGCTCTGCTCCCTTCACTATCCACAGAGGCACCCGGCAGGGATTCCCCCTCTCCCCCGTCTTGTTCGCCATTGCTATAGAGCCGCTGGCGGCCAAACTCCGACAACACCACAAACACCGATCTCTGATTTACCCGGAGCGCCAACTCCTTATCGCGTTATACGCGGACGACATGACCCTGTTTGTCCACAAGCTGCGAGACAACCTTAACCCATTATTGCGTGAGGTGAGTAAGTTCGGAGCCATAGCGGGCATACAAATTAATTGGGCAAAGTCTGCTCTGTCCCCCCTGACAGATAGTACTACGCGGTTCCCGTTGGATTATCCCTTGGTGTGGGAAGCGGACGAGCTCACTTATCTGGGAGTGCGGGTAAATCGGAACAGGGAGGCCATGATCAGAGCTAACTACGGAACTGTCCTGGACAAACTCACTGACCAAATCACACAATGGACCCACCTCCCGCTGTCCATGGCGGGGCATATCTCCCTGATCAAGATGGTGGTGCTTCCCAAACTGTTATACCTCTTTACTAACATCCCCTATAGCCCGGGGGCATTCTTTTTCAAGACCCTGAACTCCCAGATCTCTCGGCTAATCTGGGGTGGGAAGCAGGCCCGGATCGGACTGCGGACACTCATGTTGCCCTATCATCAGGGAGGGCTCGATGTCCCGAACTTTCAGAAATATTATGACTGCGCCCAAGGTCACTTCGCGGTCTACTGGCTCCATCCCCCCCCCCTTCATGGCCCACCTTGCGGTCGAGGATGGGTTCATGAGGCCTGCACAGCCATCGGGGTACCTGTACACGGAGGTTCCACCGGGGGCTCGCGATCCCACCACGGTCGATTGCACAGTGAGAGCCTGGAAGCGTTTGGCGAACTACATGGATGTCAAATTCCTATACTCTCCCCGAATGGTCCTGGCACACGATCCCAGACTGAGTGTTACTTGCGAAGAACTAGGACGCCGGATGCTTACGCGGCTGGCGATACATACGTGGGGAGATCTATACCACCAGGGGAGCTTTCGAACGGCGACACACTTTTTTGGGGACGTTACCCCATCTACAATGGATACATTTCTCTACGTTCGCCTTCGGCAAAATATCAGGGCTGTTACGCCACACTTCCCGGATGAGCCGGAGACTGTGGCACCGTTGCACGCTCTGCTCCAGACGCCCGCCCCGGCGCACGTAGTCTCGCTGTTATATACACATGTGCGGGAAGCTCCCACCCCCCCCTCGCTCAGGGCGCGGAGAGACTGGGACAATGACCTGGGGGATCCCATGTCGGATGACCAATGGGAGGTAAATTGCTCCCACCTTACTGCAGTGACTGGTAATGCACGACTACGCTTGGTGCATTATAAATTTTTGCATCGCCTTTATTTCACCCCAGCCAAATTGTACCGCTTTGGCCTCCGGAATGGCGATCGCTGTCGGCGGTGCCAGGAGCCGGGTGCAGATTTTATGCACCTGGCTTGGTCCTGCCGTGCAGTGGCTATGTATTGGACTGAGGTGTTTGCTGCCCTCTCCGTTATGGTCGGGCTGGACATAGCGCCCTGCCCTGCTATTGCTCTCCTGGATCGCTCCTGTCCTGCGCTTAAGACACACCGTAGGTTCCTCGCGCTGGGGCTTTTGCTGGCTAAGCGCCTTGTGGCGTGCAGATGGGGACGAGGGCGAGCGCCCAAATTCAAGACTTGGCTGGCGACAATGTCGACCTGGCAGGAACAACTTCACAATTACGCAGACCTGTTGCCACGCAAGTCCCGTCCCAAAGACTTATGGGGGCCCCTCAGGGCCTATCTCCTACGCCCTCAGGACGCGACTGAGACGGGAGGGAGCCCGCGCGGAACGTCGGGGGGGGATTGCCCGCCCGTTGCGAACTGACTTACGCCTAGCCCCGGATAACGCCCCCCCTCCCCCCTGCTGCTGCATCACCTCACCCTGCTTGCCCCCCGCCCCTCCTGGCGCGCGACTCATGCGGCGCTTCTTGCGGCGCTCGGATCAGCTACGGGCTCTCCAGGGTACTTACATATCACATGTCGGGGCCCGGGTGGGATGAGAAGGCACTCTGCAGATCCCCTGGCTCCGAGGTCCTGGGACCCTGGTTCCCTACTGAGGAAGATGGCATAGCATCCTAGATGGTAACACCACTTTCCAAGATTCCTGATCGGTCTATACCGACCCCCCCCTCCCAGAGCAACGGTTCTGCGAGCCGGGGCTGCGCTGCGCCACGTCAAGCTCCTACTTACGTCTGTGGTGCACTGCTAGGTGCCGCAGCCCCGCGCTGTACGATACAGTACTCCACATACTATGTATGGTGGACACACCCTGGGAGGAGGCTAATGTTGTGTTTTATTTTTGAGTTTGTTAATACAAATAACCGAAACCTTGACTACAGCCTGTTTGACCTCTTATGGCATCACGACTATACATTCGCTTTTCACATTCGTAGCCTTTTTGCACTTATCCTGCTGCCGGCCCTTGAGGGTTGTAGGCGTATAAGCTGTGTTAACTGACTGGTATTTACTCTGTGTTGCATATCACTCTTGATACCGAGTTATCGCTACCGGCCTGCATTAATGCAGGATGTAGGTGCAAAGCTGTGTAAAATTTGACTTTGACAATAAAGGTTTAAAAAAAAAAAAAAAAAACTAACTATCGCCTGGAGAATAGCCTTGGCTGCTCACGCCACGCACCTAGAGGGTGAGCAAGGGTCATTCCAAAGGGGTTATCCTGCGCCTTGACCTGAAGGAGAGGGTCCCTGCTTGACACAAGGGCATCCTTGCGCCAACCAGAGACCCCCAAGTCTAACAGGAGTGATATGCACCCACCCCTCTTATGTCTGGGCACTGCTGGGAGTGATCTGCACCCACCCCTCACATGTCTCTGGGCACTGCTGGTATTCCTCTGCACCCACCCCTCACATGTCTCTGTCCACTGCTGGGAGTCCTCTGCACCCACCCCTCACATGTCTCTGTCCACTGCTGGGAGTCCTCTGCACCCACCCCTCACATGTGTCTGTCCACTGCTGGGAGTCCTCTGCACCCACCCCTCACATGTCTCTGTCCACTGCTGGGAGTGATATGCACCCACCCCTCATATGTCTGGGCACTGCTGGGAGTGATCTGCACCCACCCCTCACATGTCTCTGGGCACTGCTGATATTCCTCTGCACCCACCCCTCACATGTCTCTGTCCACTGCTGGGAGTCCTCTGCACCCACACCTCACATGTCTCTGTCCACTGCTGGGAGTCCTCTGCACCCATCCCTCACATGTCTCTGTCCACTGCTGGGAGTCCTCTGCACCCACCCCTCACATGTGTCTGTCCACTGCTGGGAGTCCTCTGCACCCACCCCTCACATGTCTCTGTCCACTGCTGGGAGTGATATGCACCCACCCCTCATATGTCTGTCCACTGCTGGGTGTCCTCTGCACCCACCCCTCACATGTCTCTGTCCACTGCTGGGAGTCCTCTGCACCCACCCCTCACATGTGTCTGTCCACTGCTGGGAGTCCTCTGCACCCCCCCTCACATGTCTCTGGCCACTGCTGGGAGTGATATGCAACCACCCCTCATATGTCTGTCCACTGCTGGGAGTCCTCTGCACCCACACCTCACATGTCTCTGTCCCCTGCTGGGAGTGATATGCACCCACCCCTCATATGTCTGTCCACTGCTGGGAGTCCTCTGCACCCACCCCTCACATGTCTCTGTCCACTGCTGGGAGTCCTCTGCACCCACCCCTCACATGTGTCTGTCCACTGCTGGGAGTCCTCTGCATCCACCCCTCACATGTCTCTGTCCACTGCTGGGAGTGATATGCACCCACCCCTCATATGTCTGGGCACTGCTGGGAGTGATCTGCACCTGCACTCACCCCTCACTTGTCTCTGGGCACTGCTGGTATTCCTCTGCACCCACCCCTCACATGTCTCTTTCCACTGCTGGGAGTCCTCTGCACCCACCCCTCACATGTCTCTGGGCACTGCTGGTATTCCTCTGCACCCACCCCTCACATGTCTATGTCCACTGCTGGGAGTCCTCTGCACCCACCCCTCACATGTCTCTGCCCACTGCTGGGAGTCATCAGCACCCATCCCTCACATGTCTCTGTCCACTGCTGGGAGTCCTCTGCACCCACCCCTCACATGTGTCTGTCCACTGCTGGGAGTCCTCTGCACCCTTCCCTCACATGTCTCTGTCCACTGCTGGGAGTGATATGCACCCACCCCTCATATGTCTGTCCACTGCTGGGAGTCCTCTTTACCCACCCCTCACATGTCTCTGTCCACTGCTGGGAGTGATATGCACCCACCCCTCATATGTCTGTCCACTGCTGGGAGTCCTCTGCACCCACCCCTCACATGTCTCTGTCCACTGCTGGGAGTCCTCTGCACCCACCCCTCACATGTGTCTGTCCACTGCTGGGAGTCCTCTGCACCCACCCCTCACATGTCTCTGTCCACTGCTGGGAGTTCTCTGCACCCACCCCTCACATTTCTCTGTCCACTGCTGGGAGTGATATGCACCCACCCCTCATATATCTGGGCACTGCTGGGAGTGATCTGCACCCACCCCTCACATGTCTCTGGGCACTGCTGGTATTCCTCTGCACCCACCCCTCACATGTCTCTATCCACTGCTGGGAGTCCTCTGCACCCACACCTACCATGTCTCTGTCCACTGCTGGGAGTCCTCTGCACCCATCCCTCACATGTCTCTGTCCACTGCTGGGAGTCCTCTGCACCCACCCCTAACATGTGTCTGTCCACTGCTGGGAGTCCTCTGCACCCACCCCTCACATGTCTCTGTCCACTGCTGGGAGTGATATGCACCCACCCCTCATATGTCTGTCCACTGCTGGGAGTCCTCTGCACCCACCCCTCACATGTCTCTGTCCACTGCTGGGAGTCCTCTGCACCCACCCCTCACATGTGTCTGTCCACTGCTGGGAGTCCTCTGCACCCCCCCTCACATGTCTCTGGCCACTGCTGGGAGTGAAATGCAACCACCCCTCATATGTCTGTCCACTGCTGGGAGTCCTCTGCACCCACACCTCACATGTCTCTGTCCCCTGCTGGGAGTGATATGCACCCACCCCTCATATGTCTGTCCACTGCTGGGAGTCCTCTGCACCCACCCCTCACATGTCTCTGTCCACTGCTGGGAGTCCTCTGCACCCACCCCTCACATGTGTCTGTCCACTGCTGGGAGTCCTCTGCACCCACCCCTCACATGTCTCTGTCCACTGCTGGGAGTGATATGCACCCACCCCTCATATGTCTGGGCACTGCTGGGAGTGATCTGCACCTGCACCCACCCCTCACATGTCTCTGGGGACTGCTGGTATTCCTCTGCACCCACCCCTCACATGTCTCTTTCCACTGCTGGGAGTCCTCTGCACCCACCCCTCACATGTCTCTGGGCACTGCTGGTATTCCTCTGCACCCACCCCTCACATGTCTCTGTCCACTGCTGGGAGTCCTCTGCACCCACCCCTCACATGTCTCTGTCCACTGCTGGGAGTCCTCTGCACCCATCCCTCACATGTCTCTGTCCACTGCTGGGAGTCCACTGCACCCACCCCTCACATGTGTCTGTCCACTGCTGGGAGTCCTCTGCACCCACCCCTCACATGTCTCTGTCCACTGCTGGGAGTGATATGCACCCACCCCTCATATGTCTGTCCACTGCTGGGAGTCCTCTTTACCCACCCCTCACATGTCTCTGTCCACTGCTGGGAGTGATATGCACCCACCCCTCATATGTCTGTCCACTGCTGGGAGTCCTCTGCACCCACCCCTCACATGTCTCTGTCCACTGCTGGGAGTCCTCTGCACCCACCCCTCACATGTGTCTGTCCACTGCTGGGAGTCCTCTGCACCCACCCCTCACATGTCTCTGTCCACTGCTGGGAGTCCTCAGCACCCACCCCTCACATTTCTCTGTCCACTGCTGGGAGTGATATGCACCCACCCCTCATATATCTGGGAACTGCTGGGAGTGATCTGCACCCACCCCTCACATGTCTCTGGGCACTGCTGGTATTCCTCTGCACCCACCCCTCACATGTCTCTATCCACTGCTGGGAGTCCTCTGCACCCACCCCTCACATGTCTCTGGTCACTGCTGGTATTCCTCTGCACCCACCCCTCACATGTCTTTGTCCAATGCTGGGAGTCCTCTGGACCCACCCCTCACATGTCTCTGTCCACTGCTGGGAGTCCTCTGCACCCATCCCTCACATGTCTCTGTCCACTGCTGGGAGTCCTCTGCACCCACCCCTCACATGTGTCTGTCCACTGCTGGGAGTCCTCTGCACCCACCCCTCACATGTCTCTGTCCACTGCTGGGAGTGATATGCACCCACCCCTCATATGTCTGTCCACTGCTGGGAGTCCTCTGCACCCACCCCTCACATGTTTTTTTTCCACTGCTGGGAGTCCTCTGCACCCACCCCTCACATGTCTCTGTCCACTGCTGGGAGTCCTCTGCACCCACCCCTCACATGTCTCTGTCCACTGCTGGGAGTGATATGCACCCACCCCTCATATATCTGGGCACTGCTGAGAGTGATCTGCACCCACCCCTCACATGTCTCTGGGCACTGCTGGTATTCCTCTGCACCCACCCCTCACATGTCTCTGTCCACTGCTGGGAGTCCTCTGCACCCACCCCTCACATGTGTCTGGGCACTGCTGGTATTCCTCTGCACCCAACCCTCACATGTCTTTGTCCACTGCAGGGAGTCCTCTGGACCCACCCCTCACGTGTCTCTGTCCACTGCTGGGAGTCCTCTGCACCCATCCCTCACATGTCTCTGTCCACTGCTGGGAGTCCTCTGCACCCACCCCTCACATGTGTCTGTCCACTGCTGGTAGTCCTCTGCACCCACCCCTCACATGTTTCTGTCCACTGCTGGGAGTGATATGCACCCACCCCTCATATGTCTGTCCACTGCTGGGAGTCCTCTTTACCCACCCCTCACATGTCTCTGTACACTGCTGGGAGTGATATGCACACACCCCTCATATGTCTGTCCACTGCTGGGAGTCCTCTGCACCCACCCCTCACATGTCTCTGTCCACTGCTGGGAGTCCTCTGTACCCACCCCTCACATGTGTCTGTCCACTGCTGGGAGTCCTCTGCACCCACCCCTCACATGTCTCTGTCCACTGCTGGGAGTGATATGCACCCACCCGTCATATGTCTCTGTCCACTGCTGGGAGTGATCTGCACCCACCCCTCATATATCTGTCCACTGCTGGGAGTCCTCTGCACCCACCCATCATATGTCTCTGTCCACTGCTGGGAGTCCTCTTCACCCACCCCTCACATGTGTCTGTCCACTGCTGGGAGTCCTCTGCACCCCCCCTCACATGTTTCTGGCCACTGCTGGGAGTGATATGCAACCACCCCTCATATGTCTGTCCACTGCTGGGAGTCCTCTGCACCCACACCTCACATGTCTCTGTCCCCTGCTGGGAGTGATATGCACCCACCCCTCATATGTCTGTCCACTGCTGGGAGTCCTCTGCACCCACCCCTCACATGTTTCTGCCCACTGCTGGGAGTCCTCTGCACCCACCCCTCACATGTGTCTGTCCACTGCTGGGAGTCCTCTGCACCCACCCCTCACATGTCTCTGTCCACTGCTGGGAGTCCTCTGCACCCACCCTTCACATGTGTCTGTCCACTGCTGGGAGTTCTCTGCACCCCCCCCCCCCTCACATGTCTCTGGCCACTGCTGGGAGTGATATGCACCCACCCCTCATATGTCTGTCCACTGCTGGGAGTCCTCTGCACCCACCCCTCACATGTCTCTGGGCACTGCTGGTATTCCTCTGCACCCACCCCTCACATGTCTCTGTCCACTGCTGGGAGTCCTCTGCACCCACCCCTCACATGTCTCTGTCCACTGCTGGGAGTCCTCTGCACCCACCCCTCACATGTCTCTGTCCACTGCTGGGAGTGATATGCACCCACCCCTCACATGTCTCTGGCCACTGCTGGGAGTCCTCTGCACCCACCCCTCACATGTGTCTGTCCACTGCTGGGAGTCCTCTGCACCCACCCCTCACATGTCTCTGTCCACTGCTGGGAGTGATATGCACCCACCCCTCATATGTCTGGGCACTGCTGGGAGTGATCTGCACCTGCACCCACCCCTCACATGTCTCTGGGGACTGCTGGTATTCCTCTGCACCCACCCCTCACATGTCTCTTTCCACTGCTGGGAGTCCTCTGCACCCACCCCTCACATGTCTCTGGGCACTGCTGGGAGTGATATGCAACCACCCCTCATATGTCTGTCCACTGCTGGGAGTCCTCTGCACCCACACCTCACATGTCTCTGTCCCCTGCTGGGAGTGATATGCACCCACCCCTCATATGTCTGTCCACTGCTGGGAGTCCTCTGCACCCACCCCTCACATGTCTCTGCCCACTGCTGGGAGTCCTCTGCACCCACCCCTCACATGTGTCTGTCCACTGCTGGGAGTCCTCTGCACCCACCCCTCACATGTCTCTGTCCACTGCTGGGAGTCCTCTGCACCCACCCTTCACATGTGTCTGTCCACTGCTGGGAGTTCTCTGCACCCCCCCCCCCTCACATGTCTCTGGCCACTGCTGGGAGTGATATGCACCCACCCCTCATATGTCTGTCCACTGCTGGGAGTCCTCTGCACCCACCCCTCACATGTCTCTGGGCACTGCTGGTATTCCTCTGCACCCACCCCTCACATGTCTCTGTCCACTGCTGGGAGTCCTCTGCACCCACCCCTCACATGTCTCTGTCCACTGCTGGGAGTCCTCTGCACCCACCCCTCACATGTCTCTGTCCACTGCTGGGAGTGATATGCACCCACCCCTCACATGTCTCTGGCCACTGCTGGGAGTCCTCTGCACCCACCCCTCACATGTGTCTGTCCACTGCTGGGAGTCCTCTGCACCCACCCCTCACATGTCTCTGTCCACTGCTGGGAGTGATATGCACCCACCCCTCATATGTCTGGGCACTGCTGGGAGTGATCTGCACCTGCACCCACCCCTCACATGTCTCTGGGGACTGCTGGTATTCCTCTGCACCCACCCCTCACATGTCTCTTTCCACTGCTGGGAGTCCTCTGCACCCACCCCTCACATGTCTCTGGGCACTGCTGGTATTCCTCTGCACCCACCCCTCACATGTCTCTGTCCACTGCTGGGAGTCCTCTGCACCCACCCCTCACATGTCTCTGTCCACTGCTGGGAGTCCTCTGCACCCATCCCTCACATGTCTCTGTCCACTGCTGGGAGTCCACTGCACCCACCCCTCACATGTGTCTGTCCACTGCTGGGAGTCCTCTGCACCCACCCCTCACATGTCTCTGTCCACTGCTGGGAGTGATATGCACCCACCCCTCATATGTCTGTCCACTGCTGGGAGTCCTCTTTACCCACCCCTCACATGTCTCTGTCCACTGCTGGGAGTGATATGTACCCACCCCTCATATGTCTGTCCACTGCTGGGAGTCCTCTGCACCCACCCCTCACATGTCTCTGTCCACTGCTGGGAGTCCTCTGCACCCACCCCTCACATGTGTCTGTCCACTGCTGGGAGTCCTCTGCACCCACCCCTCACATGTCTCTGTCCACTGCTGGGAGTCCTCAGCACCCACCCCTCACATTTCTCTGTCCACTGCTGGGAGAGATATGCACCCACCCCTCATATATCTGGGCACTGCTGGGAGTGATCTGCACCCACCCCTCACATGTCTCTGGGCACTGCTGGTATTCCTCTGCACCCACCCCTCACATGTCTCTATCCACTGCTGGGAGTCCTCTGCACCCACCCCTCACATGTCTCTGGGCACTGCTGGTATTCCTCTGCACCCACCCCTCAAATGTCTTTGTCCAATGCTGGGAGTCCTCTGGACCCACCCCTCACATGTCTGTCCACTGCTGGGAGTCCTCTGCACCCATCCCTCACATGTCTCTGTCCACTGCTGGGAGTCCTCTGCACCCACCCCTCACATGTGTCTGTCCACTGCTGGGAGTCCTCTGCACCCACCCCTCACATGTCTCTGTCCACTGCTGGGAGTGACATGCACCCACCCCTCATATGTCTGTCCACTGCTGGGAGTCCTCTGCACCCACCCCTCACATGTTTTTTTTCCACTGCTGGGAGTCCTCTGCACCCACCCCTGACATGTCTCTGTCCACTGCTGGGAGTCCTCTGCACCCACCCCTCACATGTCTCTGTCCACTGCTGGGAGTGATATGCACCCACCCCTCATATATCTGGGCACTGCTGAGAGTGATCTGCACCCACCCCTCACATGTCTCTGGGCACTGCTGGTATTCCTCTGCACCCACCCCTCACATGTCTCTGTCCACTGCTGGGAGTCCTCTGCACCCACCCCTCACATGTGTCTGGGCACTGCTGGTATTCCTCTGCACCCAACCCTCACATGTCTTTGTCCACTGCAGGGAGTCCTCTGGACCCACCCCTCACATGTCTCTGTCCACTGCTGGGAGTCCTCTGCACCCATCCCTCACATGTCTCTGTCCACTGCTGGGAGTCCTCTGCACCCACCCCTCACATGTGTCTGTCCACTGCTGGTAGTCCTCTGCACCCACCCCTCACATGTTTCTGTCCACTGCTGGGAGTGATATGCACCCACCCCTCATATGTCTGTCCACTGCTGGGAGTCCTCTTTACCCACCCCTCACATGTCTCTGTACACTGCTGGGAGTGATATGCACACACCCCTCATATGTCTGTCCACTGCTGGGAGTCCTCTGCACCCACCCCTCACATGTCTCTGTCCACTGCTCGGAGTCCTCTGTACCCACCCCTCACATGTGTCTGTCCACTGCTGGGAGTCCTCTGCACCCACCCCTCACATGTCTCTGTCCACTGCTGGGAGTGATATGCACCCACCCGTCATATGTCTCTGTCCACTGCTGGGAGTGATCTGCACCCACCCCTCATATATCTGTCCACTGCTGGGAGTCCTCTGCACCCACCCATCATATGTCTCTGTCCACTGCTGGGAGTCCTCTTCACCCACCCCTCACATGTGTCTGTCCACTGCTGGGAGTCCTCTGCACCCCCCCTCACATGTTTCTGGCCACTGCTGGGAGTGATATGCAACCACCCCTCATATGTCTGTCCACTGCTGGGAGTCCTCTGCACCCACACCTCACATGTCTCTGTCCCCTGCTGGGAGTGATATGCACCCACCCCTCATATGTCTGTCCACTGCTGGGAGTCCTCTGCACCCACCCCTCACATGTCTCTGTCCACTGCTGGGAGTCCTCTGCACCCACCCCTCACATGTGTCTGTCCACTGCTGGGAGTCCTCTGCACCCACCCCTCACATGTCTCTGTCCACTGCTGGGAGTAAAATGCACCCACCCCTCATATGTCTGGGCACTGCTGGGAGTGATCTGCACCTGCACCCACCCCTCACATGTCTCTGGGCACTGCTGGTATTCCTCTGCACCCACCCCTCACATGTCTCTTTCCACTGCTGGGAGTCCTCTGCACCCACCCCTCACATGTCTCTGGGCACTGCTGGTATTCCTCTGCACCCACCCCTCACATGTCTCTGTCCACTGCTGGGAGTCCTCTGCACCCACCCCTCACATGTCTCTGTCCACTGCTGGGAGTCCTCTGCACCCATCCCTCACATGTCTCTGTCCACTGCTGGGAGTCCTCTGCACCCACCACTCACATGTGTCTGTCCACTGCTGGGAGTCCTCTGCACCCACCCCTCACATGTCTCTGTCCACTGCTGGGAGTGATATGCACCCACCCCTCATATGTCTCTGTCCACTGCTGGGAGTGATCTGCACCCACCCCTCATATGTCTGTCCACTGCTGGGAGTCCTCTGCACCCACCCATCACATGTCTCTGTCCACTGCTGGGAGTCCTCTGCACCCACCCCTCACATGTGTCTGTCCACTGCTGGGAGTCCTCTGCACCCCCCCTCACATGTCTCTGGCCACTGCTGGGAGTGATATGCAACCACCCCTCATATGTCTGTCCACTGCTGGGAGTCCTCTGCACCCACACCTCACATGTCTCTGTCCCCTGCTGGGAGTGATATGCACCCACCCCTCATATGTCTGTCCACTGCTGGGAGTCCTCTGCACCCACCCCTCACATGTCTCTGTCCACTGCTGGGAGTCCTCTGCACCCACCCCTCACATGTGTCTGTCCACTGCTGGGAGTCCTCTGCACCCACCCCTCACATGTCTCTGTCCACTGCTGGGAGTAAAATGCACCCACCCCTCATATGTCTGGGCACTGCTGGGAGTGATCTGCACCTGCACCCACCCCTCACATGTCTCTGGGCACTGCTGGTATTCCTCTGCACCCACCCCTCACATGTCTCTTTCCACTGCTGGGAGTCCTCTGCACCCACCCCTCACATGTCTCTGGGCACTGCTGGTATTCCTCTGCACCCACCCCTCACATGTCTCTGTCCACTGCTGGGAGTCCTCTGCACCCACCCCTCACATGTCTCTGTCCACTGCTGGGAGTCCTCTGCACCCATCCCTCACATGTCTCTGTCCACTGCTGGGAGTCCTCTGCACCCACCCCTCACATGTGTCTGTCCACTGCTGGGAGTCGTCTGCACCCACCCCTCACATGTCTCTGTCCACTGCTGGGAGTGATATGCACCCACCCCTCATATGTCTGTCCACTGCTGGGAGTCCTCTTTACCCACCCCTCACATGTCTCTGTCCACTGCTGGGAGTGATATGCACCCACCCCTCATATGTCTGTCCACTGCTGGGAGTCCTCTGCACCCACCCCTCACATGTCTCTGTCCACTGCTGGGAGTCCTCTGCACCCACCCTTCACATGTCTCTGTCCACTGCTGGGAGTCCTCTGCACCCACCCCTCACATTTCTCTGTCCACTGCTGGGAGTGATATGCACCCACCCCTCATATATCTGGGCACTGCTGGGAGTGATCTGCACCCACCCCTCACATGTCTCTGGGCACTGCTGGTATTCCTCTGCACCCACCCCTCACATGTCTCTATCCACTGCTGGGAGTCCTCTGCACCCACCCCTCACATGTCTCTGGGCACTGCTGGTATTCCTCTGCACCCGCCCCTCACATGTCTTTGTCTACTGCTGGGAGTCCTCTGGACCCACCCCTCACATGTCTCTGTCCACTGCTGGGAGTCCTCTGCACCCATCCCTCACATGTCTCTGTCCACTGCTGGGAGTCCCCTGCACCCACCCCTCACATGTGTCTGTCCACTGCTGGGAGTCCTCTGCACCCACCCCTCACATGTCTCTGTCCACTGCTGGGAGTGATATGCACCCACCCCTCATATGTCTGTCCACTGCTGGGAGTCCTCTGCACCCACCCCTCACATGTCTCTGTCCACTGCTGGGAGTCCTCTGCACCCACCCCTCACATGTGTCTGTCCACAGCTGGGAGTCCTCTGCACCCACCCCTCACATGTCTCTGTCCACTGCTGGGAGTGATATGCACCCACCCCTCATATGTCTCTGTCCGCTGCTGGGAGTCCTCTGCACCCACCCCTCATATGTCTGTCCACTGCTGGGAGTCCTCTGCACCCACCCCTCACATGTCTCTGTCCACTGCTGGGAGTCCTCTGCACCCACCCCTCACATGTGTCTGTCCACTGCTGGGAGTCCTCTGCACCCCCCCTCACATGTCTCTGGCCACTGCTGGGAGTGATATGCACCCACCCCTCATATGTCTGTCCACTGCTGGGAGTCCTCTGCACCCACCCCTCACATGTCTCTGTCCCCTGCTGGGAGTGATATGCACCCACCCCTCATATGTCTGTCCACTGCTGGGAGTCCTCTGCACCCACCCCTCACATGTCTCTGTCCACTGCTGGGACTCCTATGCACCCACCCCTCACATGTGTCTGTCCACTGCTGGGAGTCCTCTGCACCCACCCCTCACATGTCTCTGTCCACTGCTGGGAGTGATATGCACCCACCCCTCATATGTCTGGGCACTGCTGGGAGTGATCTGCACCCACCCCTCACATGTCTCTGGGCACTGCTGGTATTCCTCTGCACCCACCCCTCACATGTCTCTGTCCACTGCTGGGAGTCCTCTGCACCCACCCCTCACATGTCTCTGGGCACTGCTGGTATTCCTCTGCACCCACCCCTCACATGTCTCTGTCCACTGCTGGGAGTCCTCTGCACCCACCCCTCACATGTCTCTGTCCACTGCTGGGAGTCCTCTGCACCCATCCCTCACATGTCTCTGTCCACTGCTGGGAGTCCTCTGCACCCACCCCTCACATGTGTCTGTCCACTGCTGGGAGTCCTCTGCACCCACCCCTCACATGTCTCTGTCCACTGCTGGGAGTGATATGCACCCACCACTCATATGTCTGTCCACTGCTGGGAGTCCTCTTTACCCACCCCTCACATGTCTCTGTCCACTGCTGGGAGTGATATGCACCCACCCCTCATATGTCTGTCCACTGCTGGGAGTCCTCGGCACCCACCCCTCACATGTCTCTGTCCACTGCTGGGAGTCTTCTGCACCCACCCCTCACATGTGTCTGTCCACTGCTGGGAGTCCTCTGCACCCTCCCCTCACATGTCTCTGTCCACTGCTGGGAGTCCTCTGCACCCACCCCTCACATGTCTCTGTCCACTGCTTAGAGTCCTCTGCACCCACCCCTCACATGTCTCTGTCAACTGCTGGGAGTCCTCTGCACCCACCCCTCACATGTCTCTGTCCACTTCTGGGAGTCCTTTGCACCCACCCCTCACATGTTTCTGTCCATTTTAGAATCCGGGGTCTCTGGTTGGCGCAGGTATGCACTTGCGACAAGCAGGGACCCTTTCCTCTAAGTCAGGTCAAAGGATCACCTCTTTAAAAATAACCCCTGCTCACCCTCTAGGTAACGTGGCACGAGCAGTCAGGCTAAATTTCCAGAGGGCATAAGGTTAACCGTTCAAGTTGTCCCACACAATAATCACCACTCCACCACACCAAGACACAAGGCTGTATTTATATCCAAAAAATAATTCTTTATATAAAGGGTTTTCTTTCAGGCAGGTTGCATGAATACAGTTCTTTTTGTAAATTAGAGTTCTAGTTACTTGCAAAGCTTAAGGGCAGTCCACAGGTTTCAAAATGGCACAGTTCTACTTACAATCAGGTTCTTAGGTCTTCTGGGCACTGCGTAGAGCCTTTGTGATGCTCTGGGTAAGGTTTTGACAGTACCATGCCGTTTCTCACGCTTCCCGCGTGAGCCGGAGTACGCTTGCCGAGTCTCACGCTTCCCGCGTGAGCACCGGCAATAGGCTTCGATGCTGTTCGGCTAAACGTAGGTACGGTTCGAACCTTGCTGCTCCCAAGGCCTGTACGGGTCAAACCAAGGCTGTTACGGTTCGAACTCAGCCAAAAGAAAGTATGTTTCAAAGCGCAATTATTTCAGCTGGCAGTACGATTCAAACCAAGGCAAGGCAGTATGTTTTCAGAGCGCAATCAGTACGGTTCAAACTGGCAAGGCAGTACGTTTTCAGAGCGCCCTCAGTACGGTTCAAACTGGCAAGGCAGTACGTTTTCAGAGCGCCCTCAGTACGGTTCAAACTGGCAAGGCAGTACGTTTTCAGAGCGCACTCAGAACGGTTCAAACTGGCAAACCAGACCTCAAAGCTGTAAAGATAGGTACGGGCCGTACTTTTCACGCGCTGGCACAATACCTAGCAGATTTCACGGGGAATGTTCATGGCGGCCTCGCGGTCCAGTCCACGGGTGTCCCACGTCGCGCTGGTGTCCCCAGTATCCAGGGGACGGCGGAGCTTCGTGGGGTGCTCGGGCAGTATGCAGGTTGCCACGAAGGGGGTCAGAAGCAGGAGGGCAGCCTCGGGGTGAGATCACAGTGCCGCGCGCTGTTAGCTTCGGCCGGGGACGTGAACCAGGGCACTTTAGTCCTTTGCAGAAGCCTCTACAACCCGGCAGGGGTCACAGGGGCTCGGCGCTCAGGCACGGAGATCTCCACCTTACTTTGCGAGCACGGCTCGAGGGGGCAGCTGTTCACGGTGCTCGGGCTGTCAGGCCTTTACGTTGTTTGCAGCCACGCCAGCAGCAGAAGTCGCGTTGCTCAGGGAAATCAGGGGATGCACAGGTTCTCCGAGGTCAGCTTGCTGAATCACTTCCAGGCACTTCTCCTCTTCTTTCAGGATGGTAGCGCCCACTGTTCCTGGGGCGCAGGTCAGGGGGCAAGTTCACACGCAAGCCCCCTGACGCAAGGAAATTGTTTGTAAAAGCACAAGTTGAATTAAAATCTTTTTCTTCAGGCTTTCCTTCTCCTTCCAGCAGACAGGCACCCACTGCAGGCCAGTCTCTCAGGCAGAGAGACAGTATTCCTCCTTCAGCTTCTCCAGGTCCTTCTCCTTCAGGCAGAGTTTCTTCTTGGCGCAAACAGGATCTGATTTCTTAGGAGCCAGGCTCCTACTTTTATACAGTGATTCTTTTGTTCTTTAGCGCAAGGGGACCTGGGCCTGGCTCAGTCCAGTTTTGGAGCACTTTGTTGTGGTGACTCTGCTCTTTCCTTTCAGCAGCAGGGCAGAGACATCAGCTGCTCCACAGGGGGCGGAGCCGGCTTTGTGCTGGCAGAGCACAGGTCTATTCAAGAGTCAAGGTGTACTCCTCCCACCCATCCTGGTGTAATCTCTCTACCCACCACCTGGCAGCCAGCCTGTCTCTTGGAATTCCCCAGCCCTGCTCCTTCCCTGTTACTAGGCAGAACACACACACAGCGCAGAGGCGGACTGAATGGCCAGATCAGTAAATACTAACTTTCTAAAAGTAGTATTTACAAACGCAGGATATTAAAATAAACTTTACTAAAAGAAGTATTTTATTATTCTGAGTTCAGGCATACTAAACATGACTTTCTACCATGCTCTATGAGTCCACTGGGATTACAGGGTGTAGTAATTCCAACAGCCCATTCTGGCCTATGGAGAGCAGGTAGCCTTCAATAGTGAAAAACGAAAATGACTGTAATTCACTATTAAGACATGCCACACACATCAGGGCATGTCCTACCTTATGCCTACAATGCACCCTGCCCTTGGGCCTACTAGAGGGGTGGCTAATATGTAGTTAAGGGAAGGTTGAGGGACTGGCAAGTGGGTGCACTTGCGCAGTCAGTGCGACAGTACCAGACTGCACGCAGGTTCTGCAGTGGCAGACCCTAGACACATTTTACTAGGCCGCTTCTGTGGGTGGCACAACCAGTGCTGCAAGCCCACCAGCGGTGTTTGTATTTACAAGCCCTGGCACTCCTGGTGCACTTTACTAGGGGCTGACAGTAAACCAAATGAACCAATCATGGACACCAATCAATGTATACGCTTTTCAAAGGGAGCACTTGCACTGTGGCACTGATTAGCAGTGGCACAGTGCTCTGAGCAGCCAACAAAACACAATGAGGCACATCAGCAAAAGTGGAAGGGAAACTCACGCCAAGGTGCCAGGTCTAACACGTGTCCCCTCCAGCTGAAATGTGGGGGGAACTACCCTACCCCAGGGAGTTCCTCTTCACTAAGGCGGAAAAACCTGGGCAGACTGTCAGCATTGGCGTGATCTGTGCCAGGGCGATGTTCCACCGTAAAGTCCATACCCTGTAGGGAGATGGACCACCTCAACAGTTTTGGGTTCTCACCCCTCATTTGCATTAACCATCTGAGGGTCCTGTGGTCGGTCTGAACCCGGAAGTGAGTCCCAAACAAGTAGGGCCTCAGCTTCTTCAGCGCCCAGACCACAGCAAATGCTTCTCGCTCTATCGCACTCCACCTTTGTTCCCGTGTAAGTAACCTCCTACTTATGTAGGCTTCAGGTTGGTCCCAGCCCTCCTCAGTCATCTGTGAGAGAACAGCCCCTACACCATGCTCTGATGCGTCTGTCTGCACTAGGAATTCTTTGGAGAAGTCAGGAGCCAAGAGCACGGGCGCCGTGCACATGGCAGTTTTCAGGGTGTCAAAGGCCTTCTGACAGGTGTCAGTCCATATCACTTTTCTGGGCTGCGTCTTCGAAGTCAGCTCTGTCAAGGGGGCAACGATGCTGCCATACCCCTTGACAAACCTCCTGTAGTACCCGGTGAGTCCTAAAAAGGCCCTCACCTCCGTCTGGGTCTTTGGGGGCTCCCAAGCCAGGATGGTTTCTATCTTGGGTTGTAGGGGCGCCACCTGGCCGCTCCCCACCTGGTGTCCCAAGTACACCACGGACCCCTGCCCGATCTGACACTTGCTTGCCTTGATCGTGAAGCCTGCCTTGCGCAGTGCCATCAACACTTCCCAGAGATGTTGCAGGTGTTCTTCCCATGTGCCGCTGAACACTGCGATGTCATCCAGGTATGCTGCGCTGAACTCGGTCAGTCCAGCCAACACCTGGTTGACCAACATCTGGAAGGTGGCAGGGGCATTCTTCATCCCATATGGCATAACCCGGAACTGGAAATGCCCATCTGGTGTGGAGAATGCGGACCTCTCTTTAGCCCCATCAGTCAAGGCGATCTGCCAGTACCCAGACGTTAAATCAAACGTGCTGAGGTACCGTGCAGCCCCTAACCGATCGATGAGCTCATCAGCTCTGGGGATGGGGTGCGCGTCAGTCTTCGTGACTGAAGTGAGTCCTCGGTAGTCCACACAGAACTGGAGTTCGGGTGTGGCACCCGGCGCTGCAGCCTTCAGGACCAAGACCACTGGGCTGGCCCAAGGACTGCTGGAGGACTCAACCACCCCGAGAGCAAGCATCTTTGAGACCTCCTCTTTGATGCAGGTTCTGACCCTGTCAGTTACCCTGTAAGCTTTGTGCTTCACAGGTAAGCTGTCTCCTGTATCCACATCATGGACGCACCAATCTGTGATACCAGGAACCAGGGAGAACAAGTCAGGAAACTGCCACAGCAGCTGGCGGCAGTCATTCTGTTGCTCAGGGGTCAGGGTGGGTGAGAGGTTAACTCCATCCACTGACCCGTCTTGCTCTGAGGCTACCAAGAGGTCAGGAAGAGGCTCAGACACCTCCTCCGTCCCATCATTGGTGGCCAGGAGCATGCCCACTTCGGACCTCTCCAAGTGGGGCTTGAGGCGATTGACATGTAGGACCCTTAAGGGGTTCCTAGGAGACTGCAAGTTCACCAAGTAGGTGACAGAACTCTTGCGCTCCACAATCTCAAAGGGTCCTGTCCACTTGTCCTGGAGTGCACAAGGCTCCACCGGGGCCAGGACCCAAACTTTTTGACCAGGTTGAAGCTCAACCAGAGTGGCATTCTGGTCGTACCACCGCTTCATTTCCTCCTGGCTGGCTTCCAGGTTTGCCTCAGCAAGTTGCCTGAAACGCCGAGTCTGGTTCCGGAAGGCCAGCATGTAACTGTATACATTCTGGGGAGGTATCCTGGGAGATTGCTCCCAGCCTTCCTTGACCAGACTCAGAGGTCCACGTACAGGATGGCCATACAGAAGCTCAAAGGGACTGAAACTTCTGTGGCACCTCACGGTACGCAAAGAGAAGGCATGGTAAGAGGACGTCCCACT
Source organism: Triturus cristatus (assembly GCF_964204655.1). Classification (NCBI taxonomy): domain Eukaryota; kingdom Metazoa; phylum Chordata; class Amphibia; order Caudata; family Salamandridae; genus Triturus; species Triturus cristatus. The sequence continues at coordinate 275,663,078 of NC_140579.1, read as the reverse complement.
TACGCCTCATTGGTCCTTCAAGGCCCATAATCATGCCCTTTAGGGTTCGGTTGAATCGCTCAACCAACCCGTTTCCTTGTGGATGGTAAGGGGTGGTGAACTTGTATGTCACACCACACTCTTGCCAAAGGGATTTCATATATTTCGATATGAAATTGGTCCCCATATCGGACACCACCTCTAGAGGGAATCCTACTTGTGAGAAAGTTCCCATCAGTGCTCGTCCCACCACGGGGGCCGTCACTGTCCTCAGAGGGATGGCTTCAGGGTACCGGGTGGCATGGTCCACCAAGACCAGGATAAACCTGTTGCCCATGGCTGTCTTGGGGTCCAGTGGCCCCACAATGTCAATCCCCACTCGCTGGAATGGGGTACTGACCACAGGGAAAGGTTGGAGTGGATCTTTCAGCTTTCTTCCACTCTTGACACTTGCCTGGCAAGTCTGGCATGTCCTGCAGTGAGTGTCAGAACTCCTGCGCATTTGAGGCCAATAAAAGTGGGTGACAAGCCTCTCAAAGGTCTTGTCCTGCCCCAAATGCCCTGCTAACGGAACGTCGTGAGCCAGCCCCAGTAGGAAGGCTCTGAACTTCTGGGGTACCACCAGCGCACAGGCTGACCCAGGTTCAGCAACCTTAGGCTCTGAGTATAGGAGGTCGTTCTCCCAGTAGATCAAGTGAGTACCGGACTGATCACCATTGGCTTGGGCTGCAGCCTGCTGCCGCATACCCACTAGAGAGGGGCACTCTTTCTGCTCCCTGCAGAATTCCTCCCTGGTGGGGCCTCCTTCTTGCTGCCAATGGTCAGCTCAGGCAGGTCCCCCAGTTCGGCTATCTGTTCCCCGGTAGGCTCCAGGGCATCCCCCTCAAGGTCTGCTTCCTCCTGGGCTGTGGGAACTTTAGGAGCCGGTTTCCCGTGCCTCCTGCGCCCTCTCCCTAAAGCCGGTTCCTGGGCCTCTCCCTCAGGCTCCAGGGTCCCTTCAACACCCCTACTGGCTGCCATTGACCGGGTGGTCACGCACGCCCAATCAGGTAAGCCCACCATCCGTAGGTGAGCTGTCTTCTCCACCTTTTCCCAAGGGGAGCTCTCCAAGTCATTACCTAAGAGACAGTCTACAGGCATGGCAGTCCTCACAGCGACTTGCAGAGTACCAGAGACCCCCCCCCACTCAAAGGGAACTTGAGCCATTGGACAACGACTCTCCGTGTTGTCAGCATTGACAACCCGACAATAGGCATGAGGTACGACCTGCTCTTGAGAAACCAGGTGCTGCCGCACTGCAGTCACGCTGGCTCCTGTGTCTCTAAGAGCCTCCACCTTTCTACCATTGACGGTCACCACTTGCCCATATTTCTTAGTGTTAGAGGGCAAGTCGGCGTTTGGGACCATCTCACTGTCTCCTAGCGAGACTAAGGTCATTTGGACGGGGTCCCACCCACCTGGGACTTCTACCTCCTCCCCAAAGGCTACTGTAGCCACTTGCTTTGGTAGAGCACCAGTGGATGCTGGTTTTACATACTGGCGACACTTGGGATCACTGGCAAAGTGACCTAGCTCACCACATTTATAACATTGAGGGGGCCCCTTGGGAACAGGTTTACCTGTCGGGGCCCCTGTTGGCTTCGGTGTTGGGGGAGGCTGAGAACCTTTCTGCTGGTTCCCTTGGGGATTACTTTGGGGGCCTTTTTGGAACCCTTTCTGTTTTCCCTTGTCCCCCCCACTCTTATGCTGGGGACCCTGCCCACCCTTGGCGGAGTCTCCCACATGACCCTGGTGCTGACCCAGCGGTCCGCCTCCTCAGCAAGCTTCCTAGGGTTAGTCAGCTTGCTATCTATCAGGTGTTGGCGTAGCTCAGGAAAACAATTAAGCGACAAGTGCTCCCATGCAATTAAATCAAAGAGACCTTGGTAATCATCTACTTTGCTACCCTTCACCCAGCCATCCAGCGCTCTGCAGAAAAAGGTCACATACTCCACATACGTACTCCCCGCAAGCATGGTGCACCCCCTGAACCTCTGTCTATACAATTCAGGAGTTAGCCCATATCTGGTCATTAAAGCTTCTTTCATGTGGGGGTAAGAGGTCTGCATGTCAAAGGGCAAATCTAACAGTGTGTCCCGCCCCTCACTGAGGAACCGTCCCCACAACCCCGCTCCCTAATCTTTCTCAGGGACCCGGTGGGAGGACATGGCTATCTCATAGGCCCGGAACCATTGCCCTATGTCATCATTCCTGAAGAACTCTTTAACTACATCTTTTGGTATGTACACCCTTGACTCTACCTGCACCGGCGTTGCGCTGCCACCACAGGGAGTGTTCTCCAAACTTTTCTCTTTTATCGCCAGTTCCCTCATTCTGGCGTCGTGCTCCATCAGAATCTTTCTTTCTTCCAGAGCTATTTTCTTCTCTTCCAGAGCCAGTTTCAGCTTTGCCAAGGTGACCTCTTGTTCTCTTGCGGCCTGTCCGTCTGCCAGCTCCCCTGGCGACAGGTCTCTGCCAAAGCTGTGGATGCTCTCTGCTGGCTCCACTGGCACAATCTCAGGTATACCATCACCAGCTGCACCCCTTGATTCCATCCAGGCTCTCAGCGCCTTGTAGAGATCTGGTTTGAGCCTACATCCTACATGTGGAACCTTGAACTTCTGGCAAGAAACAAGGTACTGTACTTACGAACTCGACCGCGAGCTCGCATCGGATCCAGGGTCCGCAACGTTCTGATTTCCCTGTCATCTGCCGTGTGCTTCCCGGTTGCCGCCTCAGCACGAAGTGCGCTGAGGCCCACAGTTACCTTGGGCTGCCTAAGAACTTTCCGTAACAAAGAGAACTTTACCGTATTCCTAAGAATTGTGGCCCCATCAGTTTAACGTTACTGGGCCTTGTATTGAATCTGCTGAATCTACATAAAAGCATATTTTTATATACTTCCTGATTGGTGTCCGTTGGTGGTGCATGCAAGGGGTTTACTGTATGTATAATTGCACTTGCTTAACCGTGTACGCCTGAGACTTAGCCTAGACTGCTCGCGCCACGCACCTAGAGGGTGAGCAGGGGTTATTCTGGGGAGTCATCCTTCGCCCTGACAAGAAGTAAAGGGTCCCTGCTTGTTGTGGGTACACACCTGCGCCAACCAGAGCCCCCTCATTTCTAACATTGGTGGCAGCGGTGAGGATTTACGCATTTGCATTTGTGGTTTGCGTATAGTGAACCACTGATCACCATGTAGTGAGAGCAGACCAGTAACACAGCCACAAGACTAGCAATTGTTTTTGTTTTGCCAAGAATCTCCGTTGTTAAAGCCATGCCTGGTTCACTCCCCGCCGGAAGGGCAGCCTCTATAATCTCTGGATTTGAGGACATAGATTGGGAAGAAGGCGCACTTCAGAATCATACCAATGAAGAATTGAAAGGTTATTGCTCCAAGTTCAGAATTGCCCAAACTGGATTGAAAAACAAGGCCCAACTCGTGAAGGCGCTGAGGGCCTGGTATGAGTCAAAGGCACCAGAGAATCAGGTGGAAATGGTTGCACCAGAAAGTGTCCATGAGTTTGGCAGAGGCCTGTCGCCAGAAGAGTTGGCAGACAGGGCAGCAACCCGGGCACACGAAGTGGAGATGGCAAGACTAAATGGGCAGATGGATATCGAAAAACAAAGATTAGCCATGGAAGAAAAGAAACTACAATTAGAGCATGAAATGAAGCTGAGGGAGCTGGAGCTGAAAGCAAAAAGTTTGGAGCTTAATCCCTCTGGTGGCAGCACACCGCCAGTACCGGCGGAACCAAGAGTTTATATTCCCAAGGATGTAGTGAAGGAGTTCTTTAAGAATGACGACATCGGGCAGTGGTTCAGAGCCTACGAGGTAGCCATGTCTTCCCACCGGGTCCCTGAGAGAGATTGGGGAGCGGGGTTGTGGGGACGGTTCCTGAGTGAAGGGCGGGACACACTGTTAGATTTACCTGCTGATGTTCATAATTCTTACGCCCATATGAAGGAAGCCTTGATGACTAGGTATGGGTTGACCCCTGAGTTATATAGACAGAGGTTCAGGGGTTGCACTAAGATTCCCAATAGTACGTATGTGGAGTATGTGACTTTCTTTTGCAGAGCGCTGATGGTTGGGTAAAGGGTAGTAAGGTAAATGATTATCAAGGGCTTCTTGATTTAATGGCATGGGAGCACTTGTCCAGTAATTGTTTTCCTGAGCTACGCCAGCACCTGATAGATAGTAGGCTGACTAACCCTAGGAAGCTTGCTGAGGAGGCGGACCGCTGGGTCAGTACCAGGGTCCACAAGGGTCCCGTGGGAGATTCCGCCAAAGGTGGGCAGGGTCCCCAGCAGAAGAGTGGGGGGGACAGGGGTAAACAGAAGGAGTTCCCAAAAAGGCCCCAAAGTAGTCCCCAAGGGAACCAAGGGAAGGGTTCTCAGCCTCCCCCACCCCAGAAACCGACCGGGGCCTCGACAGGTCCTCCTGTTCAGAAGGGGCCCATACGATGTTACAGGTGTAACAATTTGGGGCATTTTGCCTCTGATGTAAAGTGTCCATTGTTTGGTAAACCAGCACCCACTGGTGCTCCACCCCGGCAGGTGACTAGTGTAGCCTTGGGGGAGGAGAGGGGTATCCAAGGTGGGTGGGGTCCCGCAGAGATGTCCCTTGTCTCGCTAGGAGACCGTGAAGTGGTCCCTCCAACCCAGCTGCCTGAGAACACTAAGAAGTACAGGCAGTGGGTGACCATAAATGGCCATAGGGTGGAAGCTCTCAGAGATACAGGAGCCAGTGTGACAGCTGTCAGGTGTCACCTGGTGTCTCAGGAGCAGGTGGTCCCCAATGCATTCTATCCCGTTGTTGCCGCTGACAACACAGAGAGGCACTGCAAGGTGGCTCAGGTTCCCTTTGAGTGGGGGGGGTCTCTGGTACTCTTCAGGTAGCTGCGAGGCCCGCCATGCCTGTAGACTGTTTGTTAGGGAATGATTTGGAGAGCTCACCTTGGGCTAAGGTGGAGCGGAGTGCTCACCTGGAGATGTTGGGTATGCCGGATTGGGCGTGTGTCACTACACGGTCCATGGCAGCCAGTAGAGGTACTCAAGAGGTCCTGGAGCCTGAGAGGGAGGCCCAGGAACTGGCCTCAGAGAGAAGGAGCAAGGGGCGCGGGAAGCCGGCACCTGAAGTTCCCACGGTCCAGGAGGAAGCAGACCTTGAGGGGGATGCCCTGGAGGCTACAGGGGAACAGATAGCTGAACTGGGAGACCTGCCGGAGCTGACCCATTGGCAGCAGGAAGGAGGTCCCACCAGGGAGGACTTTTGTAAGGCGCAAAAGGAGTGCCCTTCTTTCGTGGGTATGCGGCAGCAGGCTGCAGACCAGGCCGCAGGTGATCAGTCAGGATCACATTTCATTTACTGGGAGAACGACCTCCTATATACAGAGCCTAAGGTTGCTGAGCCTGGGTCAGCCCGTGCGCTGGTGGTACCCCAGGACTTCAGAGCCTTCCTACTGGGGCTGGCTCACGATGTACCATTGGCAGGGCATTTGGGGCAGGACAAGACCTTTGAAAGGCTTGTCACCACTTTTATTGGCCTCAAATGCGCAGGAGTTCAGATACTCACTGCAGGACATGCCAGACTTGCCAGGCAAGTGGAAAGAGTGGAAGGAAGCAGAAGGCTCCACTCCAGCCATTCCCTGTGGTCAGTACCCCATTCCAGCGAGTGGGGATTGACATTGTAGGGCCACTGGACCCCAGGACAGCGATGGGCAATAGGTTCATCCTGGTCCTGGTGGTCCATGCCACCCGGTACCCAGAAGCCATTCCTCTGAGGACAGTGACGGCCCCCGTGGTGGGACGTGCACTGATGGGAATTTTCTCCCGAGTGGGATTTCCTCTAGAGGTGGTGTCTGACCGAGGTACCAATTTCATGTCCAAGTACAAGAAATCCCTTTGGCAAGAGTGTGGTGTAACCTACAAGCTCACCACACCTTACCACCCCCAAGGAAACGGGTTGGTTGAGAGATTCAACCGAACCCTCAAAGGCATGATAATGGGCCTAGAAGGACCCATGAGGCGTAAGTGGGACGTTCTCTTACCATGCCTTCTCTTCGCTTACCGTGAGGTGCCACAGAAGTTTCTGGGGTTCAGTTCCTTTGAGCTTCTGTATGACCACCCAGTCAGAGGACCTCTAAGTCTGGTCAAGGAAGGCTGGGAGCAATCTCCCAGGAAACCTCCCCAGAATGTATATAGTTACATGCTGGCCTTCAGGAATCAGACTAGGCGTTTCAGGCAACTTGCTGAGGCAAATCTGGGAGCCAGCCAGGAGGAGATGAAGCGGTGGTACGACCAGAATGCCACTCTGGTAGAGCTTCAGCCTGGACAGAAGGTATGGGTCTTGGCCCCCGTGGAGCCGTGTGCGCTCCAGGATAAGTGGACCGGTCCCTTTGAGGTGGTGGAGCGCAAGAGTCCTGTTACCTACGTGGTGGACCTGAAGTCTCCTAGGAACCCCTTAAAGGTCCTACATGTCAACCGCCTCAAGCCCCACTTGGAGAGGTCCCAAGTGGGCATGCTCTTGGCAACAGATGCTGGGATGGAAGAGGAGACAGAGCCTCTTCCTGACCTCCTGTCAGCCAAGGAGCAAGATGGGTCAGTGGATGGTGTCATCCTCTCTTCCGCCCTGACCCCTGAGCAACAGAATGATTGTCGCCAGTTGCTAGGACAATTTTCTGATCTGTTTTCCCTGGTTCCCGGTGTCACTGATTGGTGCGTCCATGATGTGGACACTGGGGATAGTACACCTGTGCGGCACAAGGCCTACAGGGTGACTGACAGGGTGAGGACATGCATTAAGGAGGAGGTCTCCAAGATGTTTGCACTCGGGGTAATTGAGTCTTCCAGCAGTCCTTGGGCCAGCCCAGTGGTCTTGGTCCCAAAGGCTGCAGCGCCGGGAGCCACACCCGAACTCCGGTTCTGTGTGGACTACAGAGGACTCAATTCAGTCACTAGGACTGACGCACACCCCATCCCCAGAGCTGATGAGCTCATAGATCGGCTAGGGGCTGCCCACTACCTCAGCACGTTTGATTTAACGTCTGGGTATTGGCAGATCGCCTTGACCGAGGGGGCCGAAGAGAGGTCAGCATTTTCCACCCCAGATGGGCACTACCAGTTCCGGGTTATGCCCTTTGGGATGAAGAATGCCCCTGCCACCTTTCAGAGGTTGGTCAACCAGGTGTTGGCTGGGCTGGATTCGTTCAGTGCAGCCTACCTGGATGACATCGCGGTGTTCAGCTCCACTTGGGAAGAACACCTGCGCCACCTCTGGGAAGTGTTGATGGCACTGCGCAAGGCAGGCCTCACGATCAAGGTGAGTAAGTGCCAGATTGGGCAGGGTTCCGTGGTGTACTTGGGGCACCAAGTTGGGAGTGGCCAGGTGGCACCCCTTCAGCCCAAGATAGAAACCATCCTGAATTGGGAGTCGCCCAAAACCCAGACAGAGGTGAGAGCCTTCCTAGGTCTAACCGGGTACTACAGGAGGTTTGTCAAGGGGTATGGCAACATGGTTGCCCCCTTGACAGCGCTGACTTCGAAGAAGCAGCCCAGGAAAGTGATTTGGACTGACTCCTGTCAGAAAGCTTTTGAGGCCCTGAAAACTGCTATGTGCACGGCGCCCGTGCTCTTGGCTCCCAACTTCTCCAAAGAGTTTATCGTTCAGACAGACGCTTCAGAGCATGGTGTGGGGGCTGTTCTTTCACAGATTAATGAGGAGGGCCTAGATCAACCCATAGCCTTTCTTAGCAGGAGGTTACTTCCACGGGAACAGAGGTGGAGTGCTATTGAGTGTGAGGCATTTGCTGTGGTCTGGGCGCTGAAGAAGCTAAGACCCTACCTGTTTGGGTCTCACTTCCGGGTTCAGACGGACCACAGGCCCCTCCGATGGTTGATGCATATGAGGGGTGAGAATCCAAAGCTTTTGAGGTGGTCCATTTCCCTACAGGGTATGGATTTCACGGTGGAACATCGCCCTGGTACAGATCACGCCAATGCTGACGGTCTGTCCAGATTTTTCCGCCTCAGTGATGAGGAACTCCCTGGGGTAGGGTAGTTCTCCCCACTTTTCAGCTGGAGGGGACACTTGTTAGACCTGGCACCTTGGCGTGAGTCTCCCTTCCTCTTTTTATCGCTGTGCCTCATGTGTTTTTAAGGTGTTGGCCGTTCAGCTCGCTGTGCCACTGCCAACCAGTGTCGCGGTGCGAGTGCTCCCTATGTAAATTGTATATGTTGGTTGGATTCCATGATTGGATTGTTTGATTTACTGTCAGACCCCAGTAAAGTGCGCCAGGAGCGCCAGGGCATGTAAAGGCAAACACCGTTGGTGGGCTTGCAGCACTGGTTGTGCCACCCACAGAAGCGGCCGGTAAAATATGTCTAAGGTCTGCCATCGCAGAACCTGCGTGCAGTCTGGTACTGACATGCTGACTGGCAAGTGCCCACACTTGAGGGTCCCTAAAACCTTCCCTTAGCTGCATGTTAGTCACCCCTCTGGTAGGCGCGGTGCGAGTGCTCCCTATGTAAATTGTATATGTTGGTTGGATTCCATGATTGGATTGTTTGATTTACTGTCAGACCCCAGTAAAGTGCGCCAGGAGCGCCAGGGCATGTAAAGGCAAACACCGTTGGTGGGCTTGCAGCACTGGTTGTGCCACCCACAGAAGCGGCCGGTAAAATATGTCTAAGGTCTGCCATCGCAGAACCTGCGTGCAGTCTGGTACTGACATGCTGACTGGCAAGTGCCCACACTTGAGGGTCCCTAAAACCTTCCCTTAGCTGCATGTTAGTCACCCCTCTGGTAGGCCCACGGGCAGGGTGCGTTGTGAGCATAAGGTAGGACAAGCCTAGATGCGTGGCATGTCCTAGTAGTGAATTACCGCCATCTTGTTGTTCACTACTGCAATGCTACCCTGTTCTCATAGGCCAGTATGGGCGGCCTGGATTGTTACACCCTATGATCCTAACCGACCCAGGGAACATGGTAGAAGATCGAGTTTAGTATGCCTGAACTCGGAATAATAAGGTACATCTTTTCCCAAGGTTTATTTTAATATTCCGGGTTTGCAAATACCGCTTTTAGAAAGCTGGCCTTTGCTTGCCTAAACATTTCAGCCGCCTCTGCGTGATGTGTATCTGATGTCTGGCTGGTATGAGTGACAGGGCTGGGGGGGAACCCAGATGGGCCGGGCTAGGTAGCCTGGTGGTGAATAGGACGATCGACAGGTAGATGGGTGGGAGGACTGCTCCTAGGCTCTGAATAGGACAGTGCTCTGCCACCTCAATACCGGCTCCGCCCCCTGTGGAGCGTCTGAGGACTCTGCCCTGCACTCTGAAAGAAGAAGCCTGCATCGCGTAAACAAAGTGCTCAGAAACCGGACTGGACTAGGCAAAGGACCCCCTGGCCTGGGAGGACAAAAGATTTGCTGTATAAATGGAGGAGCCCTGCTCCTAAGAAACTAGATCCGCTTTTGACCAAGAAGAATCTCTGCCTGAGGAGGAGGCACCGGGAAAGCTGTAGGAGGAAGACTGTCCCTATCCTGGGGGATTGGCCTGCAGTGGTGACCTTGCTGCCAAAGGGGAGAAGAGAAACTGTTGCTGAAGACTTTGCTTTATTTTTACTTTCAAGACTTGTGATTTTCCAAAACGATCTCCAAGGGCTTGGAACTGAGCTTGCCCCCTGAACTGAGCCCCAGGACCATTGGGCTCTACCTGATCTTCACTCGCCTGCCGCTGGACTGTGGTGTCCTTTCCCTCGCCGGAGCTGTGACCCTCGTGCCCCAGTCCCTCCCTGAGCCGTGACCAGGACTGCTTAGCCGCCCCCGCCTTGGGAAGAGCCTCGCTCGATCGGAGCCGCTCCCCCTACGCTGTGCTGGGCTGCCCCTGTCACCTCGCCCGCTGGAGGCTCGCTGTGCACCTTCACCCTCCCGCCGAAATCGGCGTTGTGAGCATCTCCAAGCCTCGGACGGGCCGGACGTAATCTGCGTGCCCGGCTGCCCCGCTTTGTTCACCCGCCACCTGCTACACCCCGCTCTTGTCGTGAGCCTGAAGATCAGACCCCCATCGTGAAGTGTGGGAGCCCCGGACTCCGCCTCGCCCTTCTGTCGAAGAGCCGCTGAAATCCCGCACCCGCCTTCGCGTCAAGAAACAAGGTACTGTACTTACGAACTCGACCGCGAGCTCGCATCGGATCCAGGGTCCGCAACGTTCTGTTTTCCCTGTCATCTGCCGTGTGCTTCCCGGGCGCCGCCTCAGCACGAAGTGCGCCGAGGCCTACAGTTACCTTGTGCCCGCCTAAAGAACTTTCCGTAACAAAGAGACTTTACCGTATTTCCAAGAGTTGTGGCCCCATCAGTTCAACGTTACTGGGCCTTGTATTTGAATCTGCTGAATCTACATAAAAGCTTATTTTTATATACTTCCTGATTGGTGTCCGTTTTTGGTGCATGCAAGGGGTTTACTGTATGTGTAATTGCATTTGCTTAACCGTGTACGCCTGAGACTTAGCCTAGACTGCTCACGCCACGCACCTAGAGGGTGAGCAGGGGTTATTCTGGGGAGTCATCCTTCGCCCTGACAAGAAGTAAAGGGTCCCTGCTTGTTGTGGGTACACACCTGCGCCAACCAGAGCCCCCTCATTTCTAACACGGGGTCTCTGGTTGGCGCAGGTATGCACTTGCGACAAGCAGAGACCCTTTCCTCTAAGTCAGGGCAAAGGATCACCTCTTTAAAAATAACCCCTGCTCACCCTCTAGGTAACGTGGCGCGAGCAGTCAGGCTAAATTTCCAGAGGGCATAAGGTTAAGCGTTCAAGTTGTCCCACACAATAATGACCACCCCACCACACCAAGACACAAGGCTGTATTTATATCCAAAATATTATTCTTTATGTTGGACTTGGCCCTTCTGGCAGGTTCACCCCTAAACTTTTTGCTTTTTCTTGTGACTTGGTGTAGTGATTTTTGGTTTCTGCGCACTTTACCGCTGTGTCCCAGGGTAAAGTGCGTGCGTGTAGTGAGATAGGCCTGCCCTCCCATAGGAATGCATGGGGAATGTATGTGTCCCTGGTAGTTCCTGATGCGTGGGGTGTGCAGGCTTGAGTTTGGTATGTGCGGACTCATATGATTGAATGCTGCGCGATGATGTGTGCGGCGTGCATGTACCTAGTGTGGAAGTGCCACTTCTAGAAGTGGGCACTTCTGTGTGCAGTGTGAAATGTGTGCCTTGTCTGACAATTGGCTGGTTGAGGTCATGTGACGGGCTAGGGAATCCCCAGAGTCAGGATGAGTCACCCAGTGGTGAATGGGGAGATCAGCAGCTAGATGGGTGGGAGGAGTACACCTGGGTCATGAATAGGGCTGGGTTTTCCCCACACAATGCTGGCTCCGCCCCCTGTGGTGCGACTGATGACCCTGGCCTGTTCTCTGAATAGGGAGAGGGGCTGAGCAAAACAAAGTGCTCAGGAACCAGTTGTAACTGGTTCGCCCCTTCCCTGCACCTTGAGACAAAGGGTTTCACTGTATAAAAAGGGGCTGTGTCCCCTTACAATTTGTTCTCTTGCTGATCCAACTTGAGGGGGGCCTGCTGCTGCTGGGCGCCAGGAGAGACCGCCACTGGGGACTTCCTCCCTGCTGGAGGGCCCTGTGAGCTGGCCCCTGGGCCCAGTCTTTGCCCCCCTACTTCTGAAGACTTTTGCTGGACTTGCTTTCTCCCCTAAAGCACTGGGAGCACTTTATTTGTGTCCCTAAGCGCCTGGAAGCGCTTTGAATTGCCTTTAGCGCTCAGGAGCGCTGTATTTCTGTAAGCGGGTGCCCACCCCGCTGGATTTTGTTCTTATTATTACGAGGGAGCCCACCCCTCTTATCGCCGGAGAAATCACCGCTGCAGCCGGGCCGACACCCAGGAAGTCAGGCAGGCCTTTTGGGACGTGGGCGGAGCCTGACCCGGGAAGCAGGAAGCGGACGGGAGCCTACCCCGCGCTCCTGCATACAGAAGAAGACCGGGAGAGAAAGGATGGTGGCGGCAGCGGCGGCTCCTCGCGCAGGGCTCCCGTGTGTGGAGGGAACCCTGCAGGTCTCCTAGACGAGTGAAGCCCCACCTCGAGAGGAGGAAGCGCCGCCGGAGTCCGGGTGAGTGAGGCTCGGTGTGTGGTGGTTGGGGGAGTGTCGGGGCACAGGTTCGGTGCCCGCCCCATACCGCGTCCCAAACACTGCGGGGGCAGGGCTCATTTCTTTTCCCACTGCCCCACCTGGCAGTGGGCAGCAGCAGCGGTGTGGGGGACCTAGTGGTTTCCTACGAGCGCGAGTGCGCTCCAACGAAGGCCCGCATTGGTTGGTTCTCGAGCCCCGCGAGGCTCCAACGTAGAGGGTCATTCTTGTGTTGTGGCAATCAGAGCGGCCCCGGAAGGCAGCGAGCCGCTCCAACGTTCTAGGGGCACCATTCCTTTCGAGCCCACGAGGCACATTTGTTTATTGAGCCCACCAGGCTCCAACGTTTGGGGGCATTCTTGTTGGCAGAGCCCAGAGAGGCTCCAAGGTATGCCATATTTGTTTTAAAAAGGCACAGTGGTGCCCACGCTCATTTCTCCAGCTGCCCAGCACTTAGTGGGCAGCTGCAACGTTTAGGTTGTGCCTTATGCGCGCTGGCTTGCGCAGCCTGCGCAGTCGCGCCCTGACATTGCCGGATATTGGATATTTCTGCACCCCTGAGAGGCCAGTTGGCCTGGGGACAGTTATCTTGTGTTGTGCCCTCGCCTAGGGCACCTGGTGATTTTTATATATGTACTTTTGCGCCTGCGCAATGTCTTCATGATATTTTCCTTCCTAAAGTGTGTTTATGCATTGGAGATTGTTTTACTAGTAGTAATTATGCTAGTGTGTTCATGTTTCCCTGCGTGATATTGTCCTAAGGTGGTTAGGGTTGCGTAGGTGGTACTTACCCGTTACCAGTGGTTACTGGTTGTGCGCTATATCTTCTAAATTGGTGCTACAGTGATTGTATGTGCTATGTCCTAGAGTATTATTCCTACAAAGTGCTAATTCTACAACGTGCTAGTTCTAACAAGTGCTTATTCCTGACAGTGGTCCATGAGGCCCTGTCCCTTGTAAATAACTCCCCTGTAAATTCTACCCGTGCCAGTGGCACATTGTAAAGCGGGTATTTATTATCTAATGTGTTTTTCTATAATACAAAGGCTATTTTTATATAATACCTTGTGTGGAGTTTCTTTTGTGGTGGGCCTTGGGTGTTGTTGCTGGGTGCGCGCGCAAACGCTTTACACATCACCTCCGGGATAAGCCTGACTGCTCGTGCCAAGCTACCAAGGGGGTGAGCAGGGGTTATCTTTGGCGTGTAACTCCCCAGCCCTGACTAGAGTGGTGGTTTCTGCCTGGCTTTGGCGCAAGCCCTAGCCAACCAGAAATCCCATTTCTAACATTGGTGATCAGCGGTGGGATTTGGACTTGCGTTTGCGCTGTACCACAGCAGCGACTGGCTGCACTACAAAACTCTGCATTTAGATAATCACATGTTTTGGGGATTATTGTTTTTGAGTTCCATTATTTCCTCTCCTAAAGGTGTCCTTTGTGGATTGTGTACTCCTGTTTTAGCTCAGACACCCAGGTTCCTTGTGCTGAACTTTTCTCGAGAACGTCCGCCAAAATGGAGCCAGCTTTTAATTTCTGTGATCTGTTTAGATACAGTATGTTAGAGTTGGTCAGGTTCTGTGAAGAGAGAAACATAGAGGTGGGTGAGTCAGACACCCAGTCCAAACTGAGGGACAACCTGATCCTATGGCAAAAGGATGAATGGGAGCGTGAGCGCAGTGAGGAAGATAGGGCCCGGGCCGCACGCCAAGAGGGTGGTGGGTCTGAGGGGAGCCCTGAGGAATCTGAAGAGGAGGAAGGTTACCTGACAGGGACGCCAGTAGAAAGTGAAGACCCCATAGATAGGGAGTCCCTTGCTGGGTCCAGTGTCAGGAGCAGCACCCCATCCCTTTCCCTGTCCCCAGAGGAGTGGGTAGATAGGAGGGAAGAAAGGGAGCATCAGCTGGCCATGAAGAAGCTCAGGTTAGAGCATGCCCGGGGGATGGCGCAGCTGAATATAGAGGAGAAAAAGCTGGAGACCGAGAGGGTCTTAGCGCAGGAGAGGATAGAGGAGGCTGAAAGGGCCTTCACCAGGGAGAAATCAGCTCTGGAGAGTAGACTATCCCCTGCGCGCAGTCTTAGTTTTCTGGGCTCCCCAGGGAGGTGGTGGCAGCGATCTAGAGTCCAGTGCAGGACAACCCATTCCCAGTTCCCCGAGTATGGTACCAGTTTCTCAAGAGGAGGAGTACCGGTTGAAATTCAGGGGCAGTAGGAAGCTGTCTCACCAGGCTTGGGACGAGTTTTTGGGTGAATGTGAGGAGGCACTAGACGATTGGGCAGGTCTTAGCCCGGAACGCAGTTATTCCGCCATGTATGGTCTGGTTGTCAAAGAGCAGATGCTCAGTAGTTGTTCTCCAGGGTTGCGCCAACACCTGTTGGGGTGTGGATTGTCTGCGCCACCTGAGCTTGCAGAGGAAGCAGAGCGCTGGGAAAGCGCTAAAGGTTCTCTGGAGTCATTAGGGAGTAAATCCAAAAGTAGTGGTTCAGGTATCTTCCAGCCCAGCGTGGTGGAAGTGGCTCAGTGTAGCCCAGCTAGATCCCAGGATAGCGAGGAGGGTGTAGGGGCTTACCGCCTGGCTCAGTGGAGCGGGAGTAAGTGGGTGACCGAGGGTCCCCAGACGTACAAAACCCTGCCTCAGGACTTGGATGGTTTCATGAGGGAACACCAGGTTGGGGACCTAGGCTGTCCTGTTAGTCCATTTGAGGAAGATCTCCTAGTGAGAAGAGGACCTGGAGCGCCTGTAAACAGGGCTCCTGTGGTTTTAGAGTCTGGCAGTACCGCTCCGGTAGGGAGAGTACAGGAGTCCAGTGTGAGGAGTGATTGGGGGATGAGCTTCCCAGTGGAAGAGCCAGTGGGTCAGGGACTACCCAGTTGGGCTAGGATCCCGTGTAGTGACTATGGGGACGCCACTTCTGTTCTGGGGGATCTCTGCGCACTGTCAGGTGGACAGGGGACGGGAGATCCGCGCCAGACAGACAGTCACCCGACTTATGTGTCGTATGTTAGCCTCAGGGGGATAGCGTGTGAATCCCCAGAAGGCCTGGACTGCCAGGCAATTATTCCACCGAAGGTTCTAGACCAGAGGTTGGGAGGCCAGGTTCAGGATCAGCCTGACCTGAAGGGTAGGACGACTGTAACCAGTGTCCTGACCGGTTCTTCTTCCAGAGGTACCGCCCCAGTTGGTAGGGAGCAGGACTCTGGAAGGGGGTGCAGAGGGTGGGAGAAGCCACCTCTGACCTCGGTGCAACCTGAGGGGTTAAACCCCAGGTTGGGAGACCAGTTCTCAGGGAGGGGTCCTGAGCTGGTAGGTGAATTGCATTACGAGTGTGCCTCTCAGAGGAAGAGAGGACGGAACCCTAGAAGAAGAGGTAGGGGGAGGAGAGCCTCGCCCGTGACTGTTGGTCAGCCTGAGGTTACAGAACCTAGGCTGGAGGATCAGTGGCAGTTTAGAACTGCCCTGATGAGGGGTAGAGTGGAGAATGGCTGCTATGTGCCAGGGGTTACTACCCCCCACTCTGTGGTTAGGCAAAGACCAGTGGCGCCTAGATGGCCTAGGGCCTGGTCCTGGCCGCGGACAGCTGAGGAGTACCAGTGGGGTAGCCCAGTTGGTCCGCCGAGTTTTTTCAGAGGGAACCACGTGGGTTCAGAGTGGCGTAAAACCGGAGAGTGTCCCTGCCGTTGTGGGCCTGAGTCCGTGTTTTATCGCCCCAAGCAGGGAAGACCATCACGGGGGTGATTGGTCTACCCTGCGTTTTGGCTGGAAGGGGGTTGTGTTGGACTTGGCCCTTCTGGCAGGTTCACCCCTAAACTTTTTGCTTATTCTTGTGACTTGGTGTAGTGATTTTTGGTTTCTGCACACTTTACCGCTGTGTCCCAGGGTAAAGTGCGTGCGTGTAGTGAGATAGGCCTGCCCTCCCATAGGAATGCATGGGTAATGTATGTCTCCCTGGTAGTTCCTGATGCGTGGGGTGTGTAGGTTCGAGTTTGGTATGTGCAGACTCGTATGATTGAATGCTGCGCGATGATGTGTGCGGCGTGCATGTACCTAGTGTGGAAGTACCACTTCTAGAAGTGGGCACTTCTGTGTGCAGTGTGAAATGTGTGCCTTGTCTGACGATTGGCTGGTTGAGGTCATGTGATGGGCTAGGGAATCCCCAGAGTCAGGATGAGTCACCCAGTGGTGAATGGGGAGATCAGCAGCTAGATGGGTGGGAGGAGTACACCTGGGTCCTGAATAGGGCTGGGTTTTCCCCACACAATGCTGGCTCCGCCCCCTGTGGTGCGACTGATGACCCTGGCCTGTTCTCTGAATAGGGAGAGGGGCTGAGCAAAACAAAGTGCTCAGGAACCAGTTGTAACTGGTTCGCCCCTTCCCTGCACCTTGAGACAAAGGGTTTCACTGTATAAAAAGGGGCTGTGTCCCCTTACAATTTGTTCTCTTGCTGATCCAACTTGAGGGGGGCCTGCTGCTGCTGGGCGCCAGGAGAGACCGCCACTGGGGACTGCCTCCCTGCTGGAGGGCCCTGTGAGCTGGCCCCTGGGCCCAGTCTTTGCCCCCCTACTTCTGAAGACTTTTGCTGGACTTGCTTTCTCCCCTAAAGCGCTGGGAGCGCTTTATTTGTGTCCCTAAGCGCCTGGAAGCGCTTTGAATTGCCTTTAGCGCTCAGGAGCGCTGTATTTCTGTAAGCGGGTGCCCACCCCGCTGGATTTTGTTCTTATTATTACGAGGGAGCCCACCCCTCTTATCGCCGGAGAAATCACCGCTGCAGCCGGGCCGAAACCCAGGAAGTCAGGCAGGCCTTTTAAGACGTGGGCGGAGCCTGACCCGGGAAGCAGGAAGCGGACGGGAGCCTACCCCGCGCTCCTGCATACAGAAGAAGACCGGGAGAGAAAGGACGGTGGCGGCGGCGGCTCCTCGCGCAGGCCTCCCGTGTGTGGAGGGAACCCTGCAGGTCTCCTAGACGAGTGAAGCCCCACCTCGAGAGGAGGAAGCGCCGCCGGAGTCCGGGTGAGTGAGGCTCGGTGTGTGGTGGTTGAGGGAGTGTCGGGGCACAGGTTCGGTGCCCGCCCCGTACCGCGTCCCAAACACTGCGGGGGCAGGGCTCATTTCTTTTCCCACTGCCCCACCTGGCAGTGGGCAGCGGCAGCGGTGTGGGGGACCTAGTGGTTTCCTACGAGCGCGAGTGCGCTCCAACGAAAGCCCGCATTGGTTGGTTCTCGAGCCCCACGAGGCTCCAACGTAGAGGGTCATTCTTGTGTTGTGGCAATCAGAGCGGCCCCGGAAGGCAGCGGGCCGCTACAACGTTCTAGGGGCACCATTCCTTTCGAGCCCACGAGGCTCGAACGGGGCACATTTGTTTATTGAGCCCACCAGGCTCCAACGTTTGGGGGCATTCTTGTTGGCAGAGAGGCTCCAAGGTATGCCATATTTGTTTTAAAAAGGCACAGTGGTGCCCACGCTCATTTCTCCAGCTGCCCAGCACTTAGTGGGCAGCTGCAACGTTTAGGTTGTGCCTTATGCGCGCTGGCTTGCGCAGCCTGCGCAGTCGCGCCCTGACATTGCCGGATATTGGATATTTCTGCACCCCTGAGAGGCCAGTTGGCCTGGGGACAGTTATCTTGTGTTGTGCCCTCGCCTAGGGCACCTGGTGATTTTTATATATGTACTTTTGCGCCTGCACAATGTCTTCATGATATTTTCCTTCCTAAACTGTGTTTATGCATTGGAGATTGTTTTACTAGTAGTAATTATGCTAGTGTGTTCATGTTTCCCTGCGTGATATTGTCCTAAGGTGGTTAGGGTTGCGTAGGTGGTACTTACCCGTTACCAGTGGTTACTGGTTGTGCGCTATATCTTCTAAATTGGTGTTACAGTGATTGTATGTGCTATGTCCTAGAGTATTATTCCTACAAAGTGCTAATTCTACAACTTGCTAGTTCTAACAAGTGCTTATTCTTGACAGTGGTCCATGAGGCCCTGTCCCTTGTAAATAACTCCCCTGTAAATTCTACCCGTGCCAGTGGCACATTGTAAAGCGTGTATTTATTATCTAATGTGTTTTGCTATAATACAAAGGTTATTTTTATATAATACCTTGTGTGGAGTTTCTTTTGTGGTGGGCCTTGGGTGTTGTTGCTGGGTGCGCGCGCAAACGCTTTACACATCGCCTCCGGGATAAGCCTGACTGCTCATGCCAAGCTACCAAGGGGGTGAGCAGGGGTTATCTTTGGCGTGTAACTCCCCAGCCCTGACTAGAGTGGTGGTTTCTGCCTGGCTTTGGCGCAAGCCCTAGCCAACCAGAAATATCATTTCTAACACTTTATATAAAGGGTTTTCTTTCAGGCAGGTTGCATAAATACAGTTCTTTTTGTAAATTAGAGTTCCAGTTACTTGCAAAGCTTAAGGGCAGTCCACGGGTTTCAAAATGGCACAGTTCTACTTAAAATCAGGTTCTTAGGTCTTCTGGGCACTGCGTAGCACCTTTGTGATGCTCTGGGTAAGGTTTTGACAGTACCTTGCCGTTTCTCTCGCTTCCCGTGTGAGCCGGAGTACGCTTGCCGAGTCTCACGCTTCCCGCGTAAGCACCGGCAATAGGCTTCAATGCTGTTCGGCTAAACGTAGGTACGGTTCGAACCTTGCTGCTCCCAAGGCCTGTACGGGTCAAACCAAGGCTGCTACGGTTCGAACTCAGCCAAAAGAAAGTACGTTTCAAAGCGCAATTATTTCAGCTGGCAGTACGATTCAAACCAAGGCACGGTAGTACGTTTTCAGAGCGCAATCAGTACGGTTCAAACTGGCAAGGCAGTACGTTTTCAGAGCGCCCTCAGTACGGTTCAAACTGGCAAGGCAGTACGTTTTCAGAGCGCACTCAGTACGGTTCAAACTGGCAAACCAGACCTCAAAGCTCTAAAGATAGGTACGGTCCGTACGAAGGCAAGTACGGGCTGTACTTTTCACGCGCTGGCACAATACCTTGCAGATTTCACGGGGAATGTTCGTGGTGGCCTCGCGGTCCAGTCCAGGGGTGTCCCACGTCGCGCTGGTGTCCCCAGTGTCCAGGGGACGGCGGAGCGGCGGAGCTTCCTGGGGCGCTCGGGCAGGATGCAGGTTGCCACGAAGGGGGTCAGAAGCAGAAGGGCAGCCTCGGGGTGAGATCATAGCGCCGCGCGCTGTTAGCTTCGGCCGGGGACGCGAACCAGGGCACTTTAGTCCTTTGCAGAAGCCTCTACAACCCGGCAGGGGTCACAGGGGCTCGGCGCTCAGGCACGGACATCTCCACCTTACTTTGCGAGCACGGCTCGACGGAGGCAGCTGTTCACGGTGCTCGGGCTGTCAGGCCTTTACGTTGTTTGCAGCCACGCCAGCAGCAGAAGTCGCGTTGCTCAGGTAAATCAGGGGATGCACAGGTTCTCCGGGGTCAGCTTGCTGAATCACTTCCAGGCACTTCTCCTCTTCTTTCAGGATGGTAGTGCCCACTGTTCCTGGGGCGCAGGTCAGGGGGCAAGTTCACACGCAAGCCCTTGGAGATTGTTTGTAAAAGCACAAGTTGAATTAAAGTCTTTTTCTTCAGGCTTTCCTTCTCCTTCCAGCAGACAGGCACCCACTGCAGGCCAGTCTCTCAGGCAGAGAGACAGTATTCCTCCTTCAGCTTCCCAAGGTCCTTCTCCTTCAGCCAGAGTTTCTTCTTGGCGCAAACAGGATCTGATTTCTTAGGACCCAGGCTCCTACTTGTATACAGTGATTCTTTTGTTCTTTAGCGCCAGGGGGCCTGGGCCTGGCTCAGTCCAGTTTTGGAGCACTTTGTTGTGGTGACTCTGCTCTTTCCTTTCAGCAGCAGGGCAGAGACACCAGCCGCTCCACAGGGGGCGGAGCCGGCTTTGTGCTGGCAGAGCACAGGTCTATTCAAGAGTCAAGGTGTACTCCTCCCACCCATCCTGGTGTAATCTCTCTACCCACCACCTGGCAGCCAGCCTGTCTCTTGGAATTCCCCAGCCCTGCTCCTTCCCTGTTACTAGGCAGAACACACACACAGCGCAGAGGCGGACTGAATGGCCAGATCAGTAAATACTAACTTTCTAAAAGTAGTATTTACAAACGCAGGATATTAAAATAAACTTTACTAAAAGAAGTATTTTATTATTCTGAGTTCAGGTATACTAAACATGACTTTCTACCATGCTCTATGAGTCCACTGGGATTACAGGGTGTAGTAATTCCAGCAGCCCATTCTGGCCTATGGAGAGCAGGTAGCCTTCAATAGTGAAAAACGAAAATGGCTGTAATTCACTATTAAGACATGCCACACACATCAGGGCATGTCCTACCTTATGCCTACAATGCACCCTGCCCTTGGGTCTACTAGAGGGGTGGCTAATATGTAGTTAAGGGAAGGTTGAGGGACTGGCAAGTGGGTGCACTTGCGCAGTCAGCGCGACAGTACCAGACTGCACGCAGGTTCTGCAGTGGCAGACCCTAGACACATTTTACTAGGCCGCTTCTGTGGGTGGCACAACCAGTGCTGCAAGCCCACCAGCGGTATTTGTATTTACAAGCCCTGGCACTCCTGGTGCACTTTACTAGGCGCTGACAGTAAACCAAATGAACCAATCATGGACACCAATCAATGTATACGCTTTTCAAAGGGAGCACTTGCACTGTGGCACTGATTAGCAGTGGCACCGTGCTCTGAGCAGCCAACACCAACAAAACACAATGAGGCACATCAGCAAAAAGTGGAAGGGAAACTCACGCCAAGGTGCCAGGTCTAACAGTCCACTGCTGGGAGTCCTCTGCACCCACCCCTCACATGTCTCTGTCCACTGCTGGGAGTCCTCTGCACCCACCCCTCACATGTCTCTGTCCACTGCTGGGAGTGATATGCACCCACCACTCATATGTCTGTCCACTGCTGGGAGTCCTCTTCACCCACCCCTCACATGTCTCTGTCCAATGCTGGGAGTGATATGCACCCACCCCTCATATGTCTGTCCACTGCTGGGAGTCCTCTGCACCCACCCCTTTCATGTCTCTGTCCACTGCTGGGAGCCCTCTGCACCCACCCCTCACATGTGTCTGTCCACTGATGGGAGTCCTCTGCACGCACCCACCACATGTCTCTGTAAACTGCTGGGAGTGATATGCACCCACCCCTCATATGTCTGGGCACTGCTGGGAGTGATCTGCACCCACCCCACACATGTCTCTGGGCACTGCTGGTATTCCTCTGCACCCACCCCTCACATGTCTCTGTCCACTGCTGGGAGTCCTCTGCACCCACCCCTCACATGTCTCTGTCCACTGCTAGGAGTCCTCTGCACCCCCCCTCACATGTCTCTGGCCACTGCTGGGAGTGATATGCACCCACCCCTCATATGTCTTTCCACTGCTGGGAGTCCTCTGCACCCACCCCTCACATGTCTCTGTCCACTGCTGGGAGTGATATGCACCCACCCCTCACATGTCTCTGTCCACTGATGGGAGTCCTCTGCACCCACCCCTCACATGTGTCTGTCCACTGCAGGGAGTCCTCTGCACCCACCCCTCACATGTCTCTGTCCACTGCTGGGAGTGATATGCACCCAACCCTCATATGTCTGGGCACTGCTGGGAGTGATCTGCACCCACCCCTCACATGTCTCTGGGCACTGCTGGTATTCCTCTGCACCCACCCCTCACATGTCTCTGGGCACTGCTGGTATTCCTCTGCACCCACCCCTCACATGTCTCTGTCCACTGCTGGGAATCCTCTGCACCCACCCCTCACATGTCTTTGTCCACTGCTGGGAGTCCTCTGCACCCATCCCTCACATGTCTCTGTCCACTGCTGGGAGTCCTCTGCACCCACCCCTCACATGTGTCTGTCCACTGCTGGGAGTCCTCTGCACCCACCCCTCACATGTCTCTGTCCATTGCTAGGAGTGATATGCACCCACCCCTCATATGTCTGTCCACTGCTGGGAGTCCTCTTCACCCACCCCTCACATGTCTCTGTCCACTGATGGGAGTGATATGCACCCACCCCTCATATGTCTGTCCACTGCTGGGAGTCCTCTGCACCCACCCCTCACATGTCTCTGTCCACTGCTGCGAGTCCTCTGCACCCACCCCTAACATGTGTCTGTCCAATGCTGGGAGTCCTCTGCACCCACCCCTCACATGTCTCTGTCCACTGCTGGGAGTGATATGCACCCACCCCTCATATGTCTGGGCACTGCTGGGAGTGATCTGCACCCACCCCTCACATGTCTCTGGGCACTGCTGGTATTCCTCTGCACCCACCCCTAACATGTCTCTGTCCACTGCTGGGAGTCCTCTGCACCCACCCCTCACATGTCTCTGTCCACTGCTGGGAGTCCTTTGCACCCACCCCTCACATGTCTCTGTCCACTGCTGGGAGTCCTCTGCACCCACCCCTCACATGTGTCTGTCCACTGCTGGGAGTCCTCTGCACCCACCCCTCACATGTCTCTGTCCACTGCTGGGAGTCCTCTGCACCCACCCCTCACATGTGTCTGTCCACTGCTGGGAGTCCTCTGCACCCCCCCTCACATGTCTCTGGCCACTGCTGGGAGTGATATTTACCCACCCCTCATATGTCTGTCCACTGCTGGGAGTCCTCTGCACCCACCCCTCAAATGTCTCTGTCCACTGCTGGGAGTGATATGCACCCACCCCTCATATGTCTGTCCACTGCTGGGAGTCCTCTGCACCCACCCCTCACATGTCTCTGTCCACTGCTGGGAGTCCTCTGCACCCACCCCTCACATGTGTCTGTCCACTGCTGGGAGTCCTCTGCACCCACCCCTCACATGTCTCTGTCCACTGCTGGGAGTGATATGCACCCACCCCTCATATGTCTGGGCACTGCTGGGAGTGATCTGCACCCACCCCTCACATGTCTCTGGGCACTGCTGGTATTCCTCTGCACCCACCCCTCACATGTCTCTGTCCACTGCTGGGAGTCCTTCTCCTTCAGCCAGAGTTTCTTCTTGGCGCAAACAGGATCTGATTTCTTAGGAGCCAGGCTCCTACTTTTATACAGTGATTCTTTTGTTCTTTAGCGCCAGGGGGCCTGGGCCTGGCTCAGTCCAGTTTTGGAGCACTTTGTTGTGGTGACTCTGCTCTTTCCTTTCAGCAGCAGGGCAGAGACACCAGCCGCTCAACAGGGGGCGGAGCCGGCTTTGTGCTGGCAGAGCACAGGTCTATTCAAGAGTCAAGGTGTACTCCTCCCACCCATCCTGGTGTAATCTCTCTACCCACCACCTGGCAGCCAGCCTGTCTCTTGGAATTCCCCAGCCCTGCTCCTTCCCTGTTACTAGGCAGAACACACACACAGCGCAGAGGCGGACTGAATGGCCAGATCAGTAAATACTAACTTTCTAAAAGTAGTATTTACAAACGCAGGATATTAAAATAAACTTTACTAAAAGAAGTATTTTATTATTCTGAGTTCAGGTATACTAAACATGACTTTCTACCATGCTCTATGAGTCCACTGGGATTACAGGGTGTAGTAATTCCAGCAGCCCATTCTGGCCTATGGAGAGCAGGTAGCCTTCAATAGTGAAAAACGAAAATGGCTGTAATTCACTATTAAGACATGCCACACACATCAGGGCATGTCCTACCTTATGCCTACAATGCACTCTGCCCTTGGGTCTACTAGAGGGGTGGCTAATATGTAGTTAAGGGAAGGTTGAGGGACTGGCAAGTGGGTGCACTTGCGCAGTCAGCGCGACAGTACCAGACTGCACGCAGGTTCTGCAGTGGCAGACCCTAGACACATTTTACTAGGCCGCTTCTGTGGGTGGCACAACCAGTGCTGCAAGCCCACCAGCGGTATTTGTATTTACAAGCCCTGGCACTCCTGGTGCACTTTACTAGGGGCTGACAGTAAACCAAATGAACCAATCATGGACACCAATCAATGTATACGCTTTTCAAAGGGAGCGCTTGCACTGTGGCACTGATTAGCAGTGGCACAGTGCTCTGAGCAGCCAACACCAACAAAACACAATGAGGCACATCAGCAAAAAGTGGAAGGGAAACTCACGCCAAGGTGCCAGGTCTAACAGTCCACTGCTGGGAGTCCTCTGCCCCCCCCCCCTCACATGTCTCTGTCCACTGCTGGGAGTCCTCTGCACCCACCCCTCACATGTCTCTGTCCACTGCTGGGAGTGATATGCACCCACCCCTCATATGTCTGTCCACTGCTGGGAGTCCTCTTCACCCACCCCTCACATGTCTCTGTCCAATGCTGGGAGTGATATGCACCCACCCCTCATATGTCTGTCCATTGCTGGGAGTCCTCTGCACCCACCCCTTTCATGTCTCTGTCAACTGCTGGGAGCCCTCTGCACCCACCCCTCACATGTGTCTGTCCACTGATAGTAGTCCTCTGCACGCACCCACCACATGTCTCTGTAAACTGCTGGGAGTGATATTCACCCACCCCTCATATGTCTGGGCACTGCTGGGAGTGACCTGCACCCACCCCTCACATGTCTCTGGGCACTGCTGGTATTCCTCTGCACCCACCCCTCACATGTCTCTGTCCACTGCTGGGAGTCCTCTGCACCCACCCCTCACATGTCTCTGTCCACTGCTAGGAGTCCTCTGCACCCCCCCTCACATGTCTCTGGCCACTGCTGGGAGTGATATGCACCCACCCCTCACATGTCTGTCCACTGCTGGGAGTCCTCTGCACCCACCCCTCACATGTCTCTGTCCACTGCTGGGAGTGATATGCACCCACCCCTCACATGTCTCTGTCCACTGCTGGGAGTCCTCTGCACCCACCCCTCACATGTGTCTGTCAACTGCAGGGAGTCCTCTGCACCCACCCCTCACATGTCTCTGTCCACTGCTGGGAGTGATATGCACCCAACCCTCATATGTCTGGGCACTGCTGGGAGTGATCTGCACCCACCCCTCACAAGTCTCTGGGCACTGCTGGTATTCCTCTGCACCCACCCCTCACATGTCTCTGGGCACTGCTGGTATTCCTCTGCACCCACCCCTCACATGTCTCTGTCCACTGCTGGGAATCCTCTGCACCCACCCCTCACATGTCTTTGTCCACTGCTGGGAGTCCTCTGCACCCATCCCTCACATGTCTCTGTCCACTGCTGGGAGTCCTCTGCACCCATCCCTCACATGTCTCTGTCCACTGCTGGGAGTCCTCTGCACCCACCCCTCACATGTCTCTGTCCATTGCTAGGAGTGATATGCACCCACCCCTCATATGTCTGTCCACTGCTGGGAGTCCTCTTCACCCACCCCTCACATGTCTGTCCACTGATGGGAGTGATATGCACCCACCCCTCATATGTCTGTCCACTGCTGGGAGTCCTCTGCACCCACCCCTAACATGTGTCTGTCCAATGCTGGGAGTCCTCTGCATTCAACCCTCACATGTCTCTGTCCACTGCTGGGAGTGATATGCACCCACCCCTCATATGTCTGGGCACTGCTGGGAGTGATCTGCACCCACCCCTCACATGTCTCAGGGCACTGCTGGGAGTACTCTGCACCCACCCCTCACATGTCTCTGTCCACTGCTGGGAGTCCTTTGCACCCACCCCTCACATGTCTCTGTCCACTGCTGGGAGTCCTCTGCACCCACCCCTCACATGTGTCTGTCCACTGCTGGGAGTCCTCTGCACCCACCCCTCACATGTCTCTGTCCACTGCTGGGAGTCCTCTGCACCCACCCCTCACATGTGTCTGTCCACTGCTGGGAGTCCTCTGCACCCCCCCTCACATGTCTCTGGCCACTGCTGGGAGTGATATGCACCCACCCCTCATATGTCTGTCCACTGCTGGGAGTCGTCTGCACCCACCCCTCAAATGTCTCTGTCCACTGCTGAGAGTGATATGCACCCACCCATCATATGTCTGTCCACTGCTGGGAGTCCTCTGCACCCACCCCTCACATGTCTCTGTCCACTGCTGGGAGTCCTCTGCACCCACCCCTCACATGTGTCTGTCCACTGCTGGGAGTCCTCTGCACCCACCCCTCACATGTGTCTGTCCACTGCTGGGAGTCCTCTGCACCCACCCCTCACATGTGTCTGTACACTGCTGGGAGTCCTCTGCACCCACCCCTCACATGTCTCTGTCCACTGCTGGGAGTGATATGCACCCACCGCTTATATGTCTGGGCACTGCTGGGAGTGATCTGCACCCACCCCTCACATGTCTCTGTCCACTGCTGGGAGTCCTCTGCACCCACCCCTCACATGTGTCTGTCCACTGCTGGGAGTCCTCTGCAGGACATGTCTCTGTCCACTGCTGGGAGTCCTCTGCACCCATCCCTCACATGTCTCTGTCCACTGCTGGGAGTCCTCTGCACCCACCCCTCACATGTGTCTGTCCACTGCTGGGAGTCCTCTGCACCCACCCCTCACATGTCTCTGTCCACTGCTGGGAGTGATATGCACCCACCCCTCATATGTCTGTCCACTGCTGGGAGTCCTCTGCACCCACCCCTCACATGTCTCTGTCCACTGCTGGGAGTCCTCTGCACCCACCCCTCACATGTGTCTGTCCACTGCTGGGAGTCCTCTGCAGGACATGTCTCTGTCCACTGCTGGGAGTCCTCTGCACCCATCCCTCACATGTCTCTGTCCACTGCTGGGAGTCCTCTGCACCCACCCCTCACATGTGTCTGTCCACTGCTGGGAGTCCTCTGCACCCACCCCTCACATGTCTCTGTCCACTGCTGGGAGTGATATGCACCCACCCCTCATATGTCTGTCCACTGCTGGGAGTCCTCTGCACCCACCCCTCACATGTCTCTGTCCACTGCTGGGAGTCCTCTGCACCCACCCCTCACATGTGTCTGTCCACTGCTGGGAGTCCTCTGCACCCACCCCTCACATGTCTCTGTCCACTGCTGGGAGTGATATGCACCCACCCCTCACATGTCTGGGCACTGCTGGGAGTGATCTGCACCCACCCCTCACATGTCTCTGGGCACTGCTGGTATTCCTCTGCACCCACCCCTCACATGTCTCTGTCCACTGCTGGGAGTCCTCTGCACCCACCCCTCACATGTCTCTGTCCACTGCTGGGAGTCCTCTGCACCCACCCCTCACATGTCTCTGTCCACTGCTGGGAGTTCTCTGCACCCACCACTCACATGTATCTGTCCACTGCTGGGAGTCCTCTGCACCCACCCCGCACATGTCTCTGTCCACTGCTGGAAGTGATATGCACCCACCCCTCATATGTCTGGGCACTGCTGGGAGTGATCTGCACCCACCCCTCACATGTCATTGGGCACTGCTGGTATTCCTCTGCTCCCACCCCTCACATGTCTCTGTCCACTGCTGGGAGTCCTCTGCACCCACCCCTCACATGTCTCTGTCCACTGCTGGGAGTCCTCTGCACCCACCCCTCACATGTCTCTGTCCACTGCTGGGAGTGATATGCACCCACCCCTCACATGTCTCTGTACACTGCTGGGAGTCCTCTGCACCCACCCCTCACATGTGTCTCTCCACTGCAGGGAGTCCTCTGCACCCACCCCTCACATGTCTCTGGCCACTGCTGGGAGTGATATGCACCCACCCCTCATATGTCTGTCCACTGCTGGGAGTCGTCTGCACCCACCCCTCAAATGTCTCTGTCCACTGCTGAGAGTGATATGCACCCACCCATCATATGTCTGTCCACTGCTGGGAGTCCTCTGCACCCACCCCTCACATGTCTCTGTCCACTGCTGGGAGTCCTCTGCACCCACCCCTCACATGTGTCTGTCCACTGCTGGGAGTCCTCTGCACCCACCCCTCACATGTGTCTGTCCACTGCTGGGAGTCCTCTGCACCCACCCCTCACATGTGTCTGTACACTGCTGGGAGTCCTCTGCACCCACCCCTCACATGTCTCTGTCCACTGCTGGGAGTGATATGCACCCACCGCTTATATGTCTGGGCACTGCTGGGAGTGATCTGCACCCACCCCTCACATGTCTCTGTCCACTGCTGGGAGTCCTCTGCACCCACCCCTCACATGTGTCTGTCCACTGCTGGGAGTCCTCTGCAGGACATGTCTCTGTCCACTGCTGGGAGTCCTCTGCACCCATCCCTCACATGTCTCTGTCCACTGCTGGGAGTCCTCTGCACCCACCCCTCACATGTGTCTGTCCACTGCTGGGAGTCCTCTGCACCCACCCCTCACATGTCTCTGTCCACTGCTGGGAGTGATATGCACCCACCCCTCATATGTCTGTCCACTGCTGGGAGTCCTCTGCACCCACCCCTCACATGTCTCTGTCCACTGCTGGGAGTCCTCTGCACCCACCCCTCACATGTGTCTGTCCACTGCTGGGAGTCCTCTGCAGGACATGTCTCTGTCCACTGCTGGGAGTCCTCTGCACCCATCCCTCACATGTCTCTGTCCACTGCTGGGAGTCCTCTGCACCCACCCCTCACATGTGTCTGTCCACTGCTGGGAGTCCTCTGCACCCACCCCTCACATGTCTCTGTCCACTGCTGGGAGTGATATGCACCCACCCCTCATATGTCTGTCCACTGCTGGGAGTCCTCTGCACCCACCCCTCACATGTCTCTGTCCACTGCTGGGAGTCCTCTGCACCCACCCCTCACATGTGTCTGTCCACTGCTGGGAGTCCTCTGCACCCACCCCTCACATGTCTCTGTCCACTGCTGGGAGTGATATGCACCCACCCCTCACATGTCTGGGCACTGCTGGGAGTGATCTGCACCCACCCCTCACATGTCTCTGGGCACTGCTGGTATTCCTCTGCACCCACCCCTCACATGTCTCTGTCCACTGCTGGGAGTCCTCTGCACCCACCCCTCACATGTCTCTGTCCACTGCTGGGAGTCCTCTGCACCCACCCCTCACATGTCTCTGTCCACTGCTGGGAGTTCTCTGCACCCACCACTCACATGTATCTGTCCACTGCTGGGAGTCCTCTGCACCCACCCCGCACATGTCTCTGTCCACTGCTGGAAGTGATATGCACCCACCCCTCATATGTCTGGGCACTGCTGGGAGTGATCTGCACCCACCCCTCACATGTCATTGGGCACTGCTGGTATTCCTCTGCTCCCACCCCTCACATGTCTCTGTCCACTGCTGGGAGTCCTCTGCACCCACCCCTCACATGTCTCTGTCCACTGCTGGGAGTCCTCTGCACCCACCCCTCACATGTCTCTGTCCACTGCTGGGAGTGATATGCACCCACCCCTCACATGTCTCTGTACACTGCTGGGAGTCCTCTGCACCCACCCCTCACATGTGTCTCTCCACTGCAGGGAGTCCTCTGCACCCACCCCTCACATGTCTCTGTCCACTGCTGGGAGTGATATGCACCCAACCCTCATATGTCTGGGCACTGCTGGGAGTGATCTGCACCCACCCCTCACATGTCTCTGGGCACTGCTGGTATTCCTCTGCACCCACCCCTCAGATGTCTCTGGGCACTGCTGGTATTCCTCTGCACCCACCCCTCACATGTCTCTGTCCACTGCTGGGAATCCTCTGCACCCACCCCTCACATGTCTTTGGCCACTGCTGGGAGTCCTCTGCACCCATCCCTCACATGTCTCTGTCCACTGCTGGGAGTCCTCTGCACCCACCCCTCACATGTGTCTGTCCACTGCTGGGAGTCCTCTGCACCCACCCCTCAAATGTCTCTGTCCATTGCTAGGAGTGATATGCACCCACCCCTCATATGTCTGTCCACTGCTGGGAGTCCTCTTCACCCACCCCTCACATGTCTCTGTCCACTGATGGGAGTGATATGCACCCAACCCTCATATGTCTGTCCACTGCTGGGAGTCCTCTGCACCCACCCCTAACATGTGTCTGTCCAATGCTGGGAGTCCTCTGCATTCACCCCTCACATGTCTCTGTCCACTGCTGGGAGTGATATGTATCCACCCCTCATATGTCTGGGCACTGCTGGGAGTGATCTGCACCCACCCCTCACATGTCTCTGGGCACTGCTGGTATTCCTCTGCACCCACCCCTCACATGTCTCTGTCCACTGCTGGGAGTCCTCTGCACCCACCCCTCACATGTCTCTGTCCACTGCTGGGAGTCCTTTGCACCCACCCCTCACATGTCTCTGTCCACTGCTGGGAGTCCTCTGCACCCACCCCTCACATGTGTCTGTCCACTGCTGGGAGTCCTCTGCACCCACCCCTCACATGTCTCTGTCCACTGCTGGGAGTCCTCTGCACCCATCCCTCACATGTGTCTGTTCACTGCTGGGAGTCCTCTGCACCCCCCCTCACATGTCTCTGGCCACTGCTGGGAGTGATATGCACCCACCCCTCATATGTCTGTCCACTGCTGGGAGTCCTCTGCACCCACCCCTCAAATGTCTCTGTCCACTGCTGAGAGTGATATGCACCCACCCATCATATGTCTGTCCACTGCTGGGAGTCCTCTGCACCCACCCCTCACATGTCTCTGTCCACTGCTGGGAGTCCTCTGCACCCACCCCTCACATGTGTCTGTCCACTGCTGGGAGTACTCTGCACCCACCCCTCACATGTCTCTGTCCACTGCT
This sequence comes from Triturus cristatus, assembly GCF_964204655.1. Lineage (NCBI taxonomy): Eukaryota > Metazoa > Chordata > Amphibia > Caudata > Salamandridae > Triturus > Triturus cristatus. Next base: position 275,632,362 of record NC_140579.1, on the reverse strand, counting down.
TGGAGTGATATGCACCCACCCCTCATATGTCTGGGCACTGCTGGGAGTGATCTGCACCCACCCCTCACATGTCTCTGGGCACTGCTGGTATTCCTCTGCACCCACCCCTCACATGTCTCTGTCCACTGCTGGGAGTCTTCTGCACCCACCCCTCACATGTCTCTGTCCACTGCTGGGAGTGATATGCACCCACCCCTCATATGTCTGGGCACTGCTGGGAGTGATCTGCACCCACCCCTAACATGTCTCTGGGCACTGCTGGTATTCCTCTGCACCCACCCCTCACATGTCTCTGTCCACTGCTGGGAGTCCTCTGCACCCACCCCTCACATGTCTCTGTCCACTGCTGGGAGTGATATGCACCCACCCCTCATATGTCTGTCCACTGCTGGGAGTCCTCTGCACCCACCCCTCACATGTCTCTGTCCACTGCTGGGAGTCCTCTGCACCCACCCCTCACATGTGTCTGTCCACTGCTGGGAGTCCTCTGCAGGACATGTCTCTGTCCACTGCTGGGAGTCCTCTGCACCCATCCCTCACATGTCTCTGTCCACTGCTGGGAGTCCTCTGCACCCACCCCTCACATGTGTCTGTCCTCTGCTGGGAGTCCTCTGCACCCACCCCTCACATGTCTCTGTCCACTGCTGGGAGTGATATGCACCCACCCCTCATATGTCTGTCCACTGCTGGGAGTCCTCTGCACCCACCCCTCACATGTCTCTGTCCACTGCTGGGAGTCCTCTGCACCCACCCCTCACATGTGTCTGTCCACTGCTGGGAGTCCTCTGCACCCACCCCTCACATGTCTCTGTCCACTGCTGGGAGTGATATGCACCCACCCCTCATATGTCTGGGCACTGCTGGGAGTGATCTGCACCCACCCCTCACATGTCTCTGGGCACTGCTGGTATTCCTCTGCACCCACCCCTCACATGTCTCTGTCCACTGCTGGGAGTCCTCTGCACCCACCCCTCACATGTCTCTGTCCACTGCTGGGAGTCCTCTGCACCCACCCCTCACATGTCTCTGTCCACTGCTGGGAGTTCTCTGCACCCACCCCTCACATGTGTCTGTCCACTGCTGGGAGTCCTCTGCACCCACCCCTCACATGTCTCTGTCCACTGCTGGGAGTGATATGCACCCACCCCTCATATGTCTGGGCACTGCTGGGAGTGATCTGCACCCACCCCTCACATGTCATTGGGCACTGCTGGTATTCCTCTGCTCCCACCCCTCACATGTCTCTGTCCACTGCTGGGAGTCCTCTGCACCCACCCCTCACATGTCTCTGTCCACTGCTGGGAGTCCTCTGCACCCACCCCTCACATGTCTCTGTCCACTGCTGGGAGTGATATGCACCCACCCCTCACATGTCTCTGTCCACTGCTGGGAGTCCTCTGCACCCACCCCTCACATGTGTCTGTCCACTGCAGGGAGTCCTCTGCACCCACCCCTCACATGTCTCTGTCCACTGCTGGGAGTGATATGCACCCAACCCTCATATGTCTGGGCACTGCTGGGAGTGATCTGCACCCACCCCTCACATGTCTCTGGGCACTGCTGGTATTCCTCTGCACCCACCCCTCACATGTCTCTGGGCACTGCTGGTATTCCTCTGCACCCACCCCTCACATGTCTCTGTCCACTGCTGGGAGTCCTCTGCACCCACCCCTCACATGTCTTTGTCCACTGCTGGGAGTCCTCTGCACCCATCCCTCACATGTCATTGGGCACTGCTGGTATTCCTCTGCTCCCACCCCTCACATGTCTCTGTCCACTGCTGGGAGTCCTCTGCACCCACCCCTCACATGTCTCTGTCCACTGCTGGGAGTCCTCTGCACCCACCCCTCACATGTGTCTGTCCATTGCTGGGAGTCCTCTGCACCCACCCCTCAAATGTCTCTGTCCATTGCTAGGAGTGATATGCACCCACCCCTCATATGTCTGTCCACTGCTGGGAGTCCTCTTCACCCACCCCTCACATGTCTCTGTCCACTGATGGGAGTGATATGCACCCACCCCTCATATGTCTGTCCACTGCTGGGAGTCCTCTGCACCCACCCCTCACATGTCTCTGTCCACTGCTGCGAGTCCTCTGCACCCACCCCTAACATGTGTCTGTCCAATGCTGGGAGTCCTCTGCATTCACCCCTCACATGTCTCTGTCCACTGCTGGGAGTGATATGTATCCACCCCTCATATGTCTGGGCACTGCTGGGAGTTGTTAGAAAGGATAGACGGACCGGGAGGGTCGGCCGGGGTCAGGAGGAGAGGTCTCCGGGGAGAGCCGTCTCCAGCGATCGTACAGACAAGTAACTTCCCCCCCACAGACAGATATCACACACGGATAAGGTTCAGTGTTCTTTATAAGCACTTCTTAAGGTACGGTTGAATGGTACAAGGAGGTCTGGACTCAGGGGTCCCCTCGATTCAAGTCTCTCAAAGTAGGGTAAGGGGTAGCGGGACAGTCGGTCTACCAGTCAGGCAGTTTGGATGAGATGATGATTAGCTCACAATCCTCGAGCTTAGTTGGTGCGGGCCGCGGCAGCGCCAGCAGGTCCCGAAAAGATGGTCGATGGACGGTCCGCGGCAGCGCCAGCAGGTCCCGGTGAGGATGGTCGTTACAACGGGCCGCGGCAGCGCCAGCAGGTCCCGGAAAGATGGTCGATGTACGGTCCGCGGCAGCGCCAGCAGGTCCCGGTGAGGATGGTCGTTACAACGGGCCGTGGCAGCGCCAGCAGGTCCCGACGAGGATGGATGTTGTAGAAGGCCGCGGCAGCGCCAGCAGGCAGGACGATGGTTCACAAGAGCGGGCTACGGCAGCGCCAGTAGTCCGTCAAGGCTGAGTTCTCTCGGTGTCTCTCGACTCCAGGATACAACTGCCTTCCTGCTCCGGAGTTGCCCCAGTTATAGGGCAGGCGCTCTTTGATGTCCGGACCCTCGCACTTGGAGGTCGGAGGGCCCGGGATGAAGGTGTCCAGACACCCAGCAGGGGGTGGAGCCAGCGCCTGGGGGAGTTGGAGGCGATCGGCACCTGGCGGGGGAAGAGCTCTTGACACTTCGTCCTCCCATTGACCTGCCAAGTGGTCCGCTCACCTCCCGGGTGGATGGTGGTGCCGGGATGTCGGGGCCGGTCAGGCCCGGGGTTAGGGTCGGGGTGAGGCCACGCGGCCTCGTGGTGCAGGGCCCAAGATGGCGGCTTGAACCGGCCGGGGGAGCCGGTGAGGCTGGGCCCCGTGATGAGTAGAGGTCCGAGGGCAGAAGATCCGTCGGGAGACGGGGTACGGGTGCTTTTCGTGGGTTATGCCTGGCGGGCCGGAGCTCGGGCCCTGTCGTGCGGGGAGGGAGCAAGCCCTTCGTGTGGCCTGTCCAACAGGAGTGATCTGCACCCACCCCTCACATGTCTCTGGGCACTGCTGGTATTCCTCTGCACCCACCCCTCAGATGTCTCTGGGCACTGCTGGTATTCCTCTGCACCCACCCCTCACATGTCTCTGTCCACTGCTGGGAATCCTCTGCACCCACCCCTCACATGTCTTTGTCCACTGCTGGGAGTCCTCTGCACCCATCCCTCACATGTCTCTGTCCACTGCTGGGAGTCCTCTGCACCCACCCCTCACATGTGTCTGTCCACTGCTGGGAGTCCTCAGCACCCACCCCTCAAATGTCTCTGTCCATTGCTAGGAGTGATATGCACCCACCCCTCATATGTCTGTCCACTGCTGGGAGTCCTCTTCACCCACCCCTCACATGTCTCTGTCCACTGATGGGAGTGATATGCACCCACCCCTAACATGTGTCTGTCCAATGCTGGGAGTCCTCTGCATTCACCCCTCACATGTCTCTGTCCACTGCTGGGAGTGATATGTATCCACCCCTCATATGTCTGGGCACTGCTGGGAGTGATCTGCACCCACCCCTCACATGTCTCTGGGCACTGCTGGTATTCCTCTGCACCCACCCCTCACATGTCTCTGTCCACTGCTGGGAGTCCTCTGCACCCACCCCTCACATGTCTCTGTCCACTGCTGGGAGTCCTTTGCACCCACCCCTCACATGTCTCTGTCCACTGCTGGGAGTCCTCTGCACCCACCCCTCACATGTGTCTGTCCACTGCTGGGAGTCCTCTGCACCCACCCCTCACATGTCTCTGTCCACTGCTGGGAGTCCTCTGCACCCACCCCTCACATGTGTCTGTTCACTGCTGGGAGTCCTCTGCACCCCCCCTCACATGTCTCTGGCCACTGCTGGGAGTGATATGCACCCACCCCTCATATGTCTGTCCACTGCTGGGAGTCCTCTGCACCCACCCCTCAAATGTCTCTGTCCACTGCTGAGAGTGATATGCACCCACCCATCATATGTCTGTCCACTGCTGGGAGTCCTCTGCACCCACCCCTCACATGTCTCTGTCCACTGCTGGGAGTCCTCTGCACCCACCCCTCACATGTGTCTGTCCACTGCTGTGAGTACTCTGCACCCACCCCTCACATGTCTCTGTCCACTGCTTGGAGTGATATGCACCCACCCCTCATATGTCTGGGCACTGCTGGGAGTGATCTGCACCCACCCCTCACATGTCTCTGGGCACTGCTGGTATTCCTCTGCACCCACCCCTCACATGTCTCTGTCCACTGCTGGGAGTCTTCTGCACCCACCCCTCACATGTCTCTGTCCACTGCTGGGAGTGATATGCACCCACCCCTCATATGTCTGGGCACTGCTGGGAGTGATCTGCACCCACCCCTAACATGTCTCTGGGCACTGCTGGTATTCCTCTGCACCCACCCCTCACATGTCTCTGTCCACTGCTGGGAGTCCTCTGCACCCACCCCTCACATGTCTCTGTCCACTGCTGGGAGTGATATGCACCCACCCCTCATATGTCTGTCCACTGCTGGGAGTCCTCTGCACCCACCCCTCACATGTCTCTGTCCACTGCTGGGAGTCCTCTGCACCCACCCCTCACATGTGTCTGTCCACTGCTGGGAGTCCTCTGCAGGACATGTCTCTGTCCACTGCTGGGAGTCCTCTGCACCCATCCCTCACATGTCTCTGTCCACTGCTGGGAGTCCTCTGCACCCACCCCTCACATGTGTCTGTCCTCTGCTGGGAGTCCTCTGCACCCACCCCTCACATGTCTCTGTCCACTGCTGGGAGTGATATGCACCCACCCCTCATATGTCTGTCCACTGCTGGGAGTCCTCTGCACCCACCCCTCACATGTCTCTGTCCACTGCTGGGAGTCCTCTGCACCCACCCCTCACATGTGTCTGTCCACTGCTGGGAGTCCTCTGCACCCACCCCTCACATGTCTCTGTCCACTGCTGGGAGTGATATGCACCCACCCCTCATATGTCTGGGCACTGCTGGGAGTGATCTGCACCCACCCCTCACATGTCTCTGGGCACTGCTGGTATTCCTCTGCACCCACCCCTCACATGTCTCTGTCCACTGCTGGGAGTCCTCTGCACCCACCCCTCACATGTCTCTGTCCACTGCTGGGAGTCCTCTGTACCCACCCCTCACATGTCTCTGTCCACTGCTGGGAGTTCTCTGCACCCACCCCTCACATGTGTCTGTCCACTGCTGGGAGTCCTCTGCACCCACCCCTCACATGTCTCTGTCCACTGCTGGGAGTGATATGCACCCACCCCTCATATGTCTGGGCACTGCTGGGAGTGATCTGCACCCACCCCTCACATGTCATTGGGCACTGCTGGTATTCCTCTGCTCCCACCCCTCACATGTCTCTGTCCACTGCTGGGAGTCCTCTGCACCCACCCCTCACATGTCTCTGTCCACTGCTGGGAGTCCTCTGCACCCACCCCTCACATGTCTCTGTCCACTGCTGGGAGTGATATGCACCCACCCCTCACATGTCTCTGTCCACTGCTGGGAGTCCTCTGCACCCACCCCTCACATGTGTCTGTCCACTGCAGGGAGTCCTCTGCACCCACCCCTCACATGTCTCTGTCCACTGCTGGGAGTGATATGCACCCAACCCTCATATGTCTGGGCACTGCTGGGAGTGATCTGCACCCACCCCTCACATGTCTCTGGGCACTGCTGGTATTCCTCTGCACCCACCCCCCACATGTCTCTGGGCACTGCTGGTATTCCTCTGCACCCACCCCTCACATGTCTCTGTCCACTGCTGGGAATCCTCTGCACCCACCCCTCACATGTCTTTGTCCACTGCTGGGAGTCCTCTGCACCCATCCCTCACATGTCTCTGTCCACTGCTGGGAGTCCTCTGCACCCACCCCTCACATGTGTCTGTCCATTGCTGGGAGTCCTCTGCACCCACCCCTCAAATGTCTCTGTCCATTGCTAGGAGTGATATGCACCCACCCCTCATATGTCTGTCCACTGCTGGGAGTCCTCTTCACCCACCCCTCACATGTCTCTGTCCACTGATGGGAGTGATATGCACCCACCCCTCATATGTCTGTCCACTGCTGGGAGTCCTCTGCACCCACCCCTCACATGTCTCTGTCCACTGCTGCGAGTCCTCTGCACCCACCCCTAACATGTGTCTGTCCAATGCTGGGAGTCCTCTGCATTCACCCCTCACATGTCTCTGTCCACTGCTGGGAGTGATATGTATCCACCCCTCATATGTCTGGGCACTGCTGGGAGTGATCTGCACCCACCCCTAACATGTCTCTGGGCACTGCTGGTATTCCTCTGCACCCACCCCTCACATGTCTCTGTCCACTGCTGGGAGTCCTCTGCACCCACCCCTCACATGTCTCTGTCCACTGCTGGGAGTGATATGCACCCACCCCTCATATGTCTGTCCACTGCTGGGAGTCCTCTGCACCCACCCCTCACATGTCTCTGTCCACTGCTGGGAGTCCTCTGCACCCACCCCTCACATGTCTCTGTCCACTGCTGGGAGTCCTTTGCACCCACCCCTCACATGTCTCTGTCCACTGCTGGGAGTCCTCTGCACCCACCCCTCACATGTGTCTGTCCACTGCTGGGAGTCCTCTGCACCCACCCCTCACATGTCTCTGTCCACTGCTGGGAGTCCTCTGCACCCACCCCTCACATGTGTCTGTTCACTGCTGGGAGTCCTCTGCACCCCCCCTCACATGTCTCTGGCCACTGCTGGGAGTGATATGCACCCACCCCTCATATGTCTGTCCACTGCTGGGAGTCCTCTGCACCCACCCCTCAAATGTCTCTGTCCACTGCTGAGAGTGATATGCACCCACCCATCATATGTCTGTCCACTGCTGGGAGTCCTCTGCACCCACCCCTCACATGTCTCTGTCCACTGCTGGGAGTCCTCTGCACCCACCCCTCACATGTGTCTGTCCACTGCTGGGAGTACTCTGCACCCACCCCTCACATGTCTCTGTCCACTGCTTGGAGTGATATGCACCCACCCCTCATATGTCTGGGCACTGCTGGGAGTGATCTGCACCCACCCCTCACATGTCTCTGGGCACTGCTGGTATTCCTCTGCACCCACCCCTCACATGTCTCTGTCCACTGCTGGGAGTCTTCTGCACCCACCCCTCACATGTCTCTGTCCACTGCTGGGAGTGATATGCACCCACCCCTCATATGTCTGGGCACTGCTGGGAGTGATCTGCACCCACCCCTAACATGTCTCTGGGCACTGCTGGTATTCCTCTGCACCCACCCCTCACATGTCTCTGTCCACTGCTGGGAGTCCTCTGCACCCACCCCTCACATGTCTCTGTCCACTGCTGGGAGTGATATGCACCCACCCCTCATATGTCTGTCCACTGCTGGGAGTCCTCTGCACCCACCCCTCACATGTCTCTGTCCACTGCTGGGAGTCCTCTGCACCCACCCCTCACATGTGTCTGTCCACTGCTGGGAGTCCTCTGCAGGACATGTCTCTGTCCACTGCTGGGAGTCCTCTGCACCCATCCCTCACATGTCTCTGTCCACTGCTGGGAGTCCTCTGCACCCACCCCTCACATGTGTCTGTCCTCTGCTGGGAGTCCTCTGCACCCACCCCTCACATGTCTCTGTCCACTGCTGGGAGTGATATGCACCCACCCCTCATATGTCTGTCCACTGCTGGGAGTCCTCTGCACCCACCCCTCACATGTCTCTGTCCACTGCTGGGAGTCCTCTGCACCCACCCCTCACATGTGTCTGTCCACTGCTGGGAGTCCTCTGCACCCACCCCTCACATGTCTCTGTCCACTGCTGGGAGTGATATGCACCCACCCCTCATATGTCTGGGCACTGCTGGGAGTGATCTGCACCCACCCCTCACATGTCTCTGGGCACTGCTGGTATTCCTCTGCACCCACCCCTCACATGTCTCTGTCCACTGCTGGGAGTCCTCTGCACCCACCCCTCACATGTCTCTGTCCACTGCTGGGAGTCCTCTGTACCCACCCCTCACATGTCTCTGTCCACTGCTGGGAGTTCTCTGCACCCACCCCTCACATGTGTCTGTCCACTGCTGGGAGTCCTCTGCACCCACCCCTCACATGTCTCTGTCCACTGCTGGGAGTGATATGCACCCACCCCTCATATGTCTGGGCACTGCTGGGAGTGATCTGCACCCACCCCTCACATGTCATTGGGCACTGCTGGTATTCCTCTGCTCCCACCCCTCACATGTCTCTGTCCACTGCTGGGAGTCCTCTGCACCCACCCCTCACATGTCTCTGTCCACTGCTGGGAGTCCTCTGCACCCACCCCTCACATGTCTCTGTCCACTGCTGGGAGTGATATGCACCCACCCCTCACATGTCTCTGTCCACTGCTGGGAGTCCTCTGCACCCACCCCTCACATGTGTCTGTCCACTGCAGGGAGTCCTCTGCACCCACCCCTCACATGTCTCTGTCCACTGCTGGGAGTGATATGCACCCAACCCTCATATGTCTGGGCACTGCTGGGAGTGATCTGCACCCACCCCTCACATGTCTCTGGGCACTGCTGGTATTCCTCTGCACCCACCCCTCACATGTCTCTGGGCACTGCTGGTATTCCTCTGCACCCACCCCTCACATGTCTCTGTCCACTGCTGGGAATCCTCTGCACCCACCCCTCACATGTCTTTGTCCACTGCTGGGAGTCCTCTGCACCCATCCCTCACATGTCTCTGTCCACTGCTGGGAGTCCTCTGCACCCACCCCTCACATGTGTCTGTCCATTGCTGGGAGTCCTCTGCACCCACCCCTCAAATGTCTCTGTCCATTGCTAGGAGTGATATGCACCCACCCCTCATATGTCTGTCCACTGCTGGGAGTCCTCTTCACCCACCCCTCACATGTCTCTGTCCACTGATGGGAGTGATATGCACCCACCCCTCATATGTCTGTCCACTGCTGGGAGTCCTCTGCACCCACCCCTCACATGTCTCTGTCCACTGCTGCGAGTCCTCTGCACCCACCCCTAACATGTGTCTGTCCAATGCTGGGAGTCCTCTGCATTCACCCCTCACATGTCTCTGTCCACTGCTGGGAGTGATATGTATCCACCCCTCATATGTCTGGGCACTGCTGGGAGTGATCTGCACCCACCCCTAACATGTCTCTGGGCACTGCTGGTATTCCTCTGCACCCACCCCTCACATGTCTCTGTCCACTGCTGGGAGTCCTCTGCACCCACCCCTCACATGTCTCTGTCCACTGCTGGGAGTGATATGCACCCACCCCTCATATGTCTGTCCACTGCTGGGAGTCCTCTGCACCCACCCCTCACATGTCTCTGTCCACTGCTGGGAGTCCTCTGCACCCACCCCTCACATGTGTCTGTCCACTGCTGGGAGTCCTCTGCAGGACATGTCTCTGTCCACTGCTGGGAGTCCTCTGCACCCATCCCTCACATGTCTCTGTCCACTGCTGGGAGTCCTCTGCACCCACCCCTCACATGTGTCTGTCCTCTGCTGGGAGTCCTCTGCACCCACCCCTCACATGTCTCTGTCCACTGCTGGGAGTGATATGCACCCACCCCTCACATGTCTCTGGGCACTGCTGGTATTCCTCTGCACCCACCCCTCACATGTCTCTGTCCACTGCTGGGAGTCTTCTGCACCCACCCCTCACATGTCTCTGTCCACTGCTGGGAGTGATATGCACCCACCCCTCATATGTCTGGGCACTGCTGGGAGTGATCTGCACCCACCCCTCATATGTCTGGGCACTGCTGGGAGTGATCTGCACCCACCCCTCACATGTCTCTGGGCACTGCTGGTATTCCTCTGCACCCACCCCTCACATGTCTCTGTCCACTGCTGGGAGTCCTCTGCACCCACCCCTCACATGTCTCTGTCCACTGCTGGGAGTCCTCTGCACCCACCCCTCACATGTCTCTGTCCACTGCTGGGAGTTCTCTGCACCCACCCCTCACATGTGTCTGTCCACTGCTGGGAGTCCTCTGCACCCACCCCTCACATGTCTCTGTCCACTGCTGGGAGTGATATGCACCCACCCCTCATATGTCTGGGCACTGCTGGGAGTGATCTGCACCCACCCCTCACATGTCATTGGGCACTGCTGGTATTCCTCTGCTCCCACCCCTCACATGTCTCTGTCCACTGCTGGGAGTCCTCTGCACCCACCCCTCACATGTCTCTGTCCACTGCTGGGAGTCCTCTGCACCCACCCCTCACATGTCTCTGTCCACTGCTGGGAGTGATATGCACCCACCCCTCACATGTCTCTGTCCACTGCTGGGAGTCCTCTGCACCCACCCCTCACATGTGTCTGTCCACTGCAGGGAGTCCTCTGCACCCACCCCTCACATGTCTCTGTCCACTGCTGGGAGTGATATGCACCCAACCCTCATATGTCTGGGCACTGCTGGGAGTGATCTGCACCCACCCCTCACATGTCTCTGGCCACTGCTGGGAGTGATATGCACCCACCCCTCATATGTCTGTCCACTGCTGGGAGTCCTCTGCACCCACCCCTCAAATGTCTCTGTCCACTGCTGAGAGTGATATGCACCCACCCATCATATGTCTGTCCACTGCTGGGAGTCCTCTGCACCCACCCCTCACATGTCTCTGTCCACTGCTGGGAGTCCTCTGCACCCACCCCTCACATGTGTCTGTCCACTGCTGGGAGTACTCTGCACCCACCCCTCACATGTCTCTGTCCACTGCTTGGAGTGATATGCACCCACCCCTCATATGTCTGGGCACTGCTGGGAGTGATCTGCACCCACCCCTCACATGTCTCTGGGCACTGCTGGTATTCCTCTGCACCCACCCCTCACATGTCTCTGTCCACTGCTGGGAGTCTTCTGCACCCACCCCTCACATGTCTCTGTCCACTGCTGGGAGTGATATGCACCCACCCCTCATATGTCTGGGCACTGCTGGGAGTGATCTGCACCCACCCCTAACATGTCTCTGGGCACTGCTGGTATTCCTCTGCACCCACCCCTCACATGTCTCTGTCCACTGCTGGGAGTCCTCTGCACCCACCCCTCACATGTCTCTGTCCACTGCTGGGAGTGATATGCACCCACCCCTCATATGTCTGTCCACTGCTGGGAGTCCTCTGCACCCACCCCTCACATGTCTCTGTCCACTGCTGGGAGTCCTCTGCACCCACCCCTCACATGTGTCTGTCCACTGCTGGGAGTCCTCTGCACCCACCCCTCACATGTGTCTGTCCTCTGCTGGGAGTCCTCTGCACCCACCCCTCACATGTCTCTGTCCACTGCTGGGAGTGATATGCACCCACCCCTCATATGTCTGTCCACTGCTGGGAGTCCTCTGCACCCACCCCTCACATGTCTCTGTCCACTGCTGGGAGTCCTCTGCACCCACCCCTCACATGTGTCTGTCCACTGCTGGGAGTGATATGCACCCACCCCTCATATGTCTGGGCACTGCTGGGAGTGATCTGCACCCACCCCTAACATGTCTCTGGGCACTGCTGGTATTCCTCTGCACCCACCCCTCACATGTCTCTGTCCACTGCTGGGAGTCCTCTGCACCCACCCCTCACATGTCTCTGTCCACTGCTGGGAGTGATATGCACCCACCCCTCATATGTCCACTGCTGGGAGTCCTCTGCAGGACATGTCTCTGTCCACTGCTGGGAGTCCTCTGCACCCACCCCTCACATGTCTCTGTCCACTGCTGGGAGTCCTCTGCAGGACATGTCTCTGTCCACTGCTGGGAGTCCTCTGCACCCATCCCTCACATGTCTCTGTCCACTGCTGGGAGTCCTCTGCACCCACCCCTCACATGTGTCTGTCCTCTGCTGGGAGTCCTCTGCACCCACCCCTCACATGTCTCTGTCCACTGCTGGGAGTGATATGCACCCACCCCTCATATGTCTGTCCACTGCTGGGAGTCCTCTGCACCCACCCCTCACATGTCTCTGTCCACTGCTGGGAGTCCTCTGCACCCACCCCTCACATGTGTCTGTCCACTGCTGGGAGTCCTCTGCACCCACCCCTCACATGTCTCTGTCCACTGCTGGGAGTGATATGCACCCACCCCTCATATGTCTGGGCACTGCTGGGAGTGATCTGCACCCACCCCTCACATGTCTCTGGGCACTGCTGGTATTCCTCTGCACCCACCCCTCACATGTCTCTGTCCACTGCTGGGAGTCCTCTGCACCCACCCCTCACATGTCTCTGTCCACTGCTGGGAGTCCTCTGCACCCACCCCTCACATGTCTCTGTCCACTGCTGGGAGTTCTCTGCACCCACCCCTCACATGTGTCTGTCCACTGCTGGGAGTCCTCTGCACCCACCCCTCACATGTCTCTGTCCACTGCTGGGAGTGATATGCACCCACCCCTCATATGTCTGGGCACTGCTGGGAGTGATCTGCACCCACCCCTCACATGTCATTGGGCACTGCTGGTATTCCTCTGCTCCCACCCCTCACATGTCTCTGTCCACTGCTGGGAGTCCTCTGCACCCACCCCTCACATGTCTCTGTCCACTGCTGGGAGTCCTCTGCACCCACCCCTCACATGTCTCTGTCCACTGCTGGGAGTGATATGCACCCACCCCTCACATGTCTCTGTCCACTGCTGGGAGTCCTCTGCACCCACCCCTCACATGTGTCTGTCCACTGCAGGGAGTCCTCTGCACCCACCCCTCACATGTCTCTGTCCACTGCTGGGAGTGATATGCACCCAACCCTCATATGTCTGGGCACTGCTGGGAGTGATCTGCACCCACCCCTCACATGTCTCTGGGCACTGCTGGTATTCCTCTGCACCCACCCCTCACATGTCTCTGGGCACTGCTGGTATTCCTCTGCACCCACCCCTCACATGTCTCTGTCCACTGCTGGGAGTCCTCTGCACCCACCCCTCACATGTCTTTGTCCACTGCTGGGAGTCCTCTGCACCCATCCCTCACATGTCATTGGGCACTGCTGGTATTCCTCTGCTCCCACCCCTCACATGTCTCTGTCCACTGCTGGGAGTCCTCTGCACCCACCCCTCACATGTCTCTGTCCACTGCTGGGAGTCCTCTGCACCCACCCCTCACATGTGTCTGTCCATTGCTGGGAGTCCTCTGCACCCACCCCTCAAATGTCTCTGTCCATTGCTAGGAGTGATATGCACCCACCCCTCATATGTCTGTCCACTGCTGGGAGTCCTCTTCACCCACCCCTCACATGTCTCTGTCCACTGATGGGAGTGATATGCACCCACCCCTCATATGTCTGTCCACTGCTGGGAGTCCTCTGCACCCACCCCTCACATGTCTCTGTCCACTGCTGCGAGTCCTCTGCACCCACCCCTAACATGTGTCTGTCCAATGCTGGGAGTCCTCTGCATTCACCCCTCACATGTCTCTGTCCACTGCTGGGAGTGATATGTATCCACCCCTCATATGTCTGGGCACTGCTGGGAGTTGTTAGAAAGGATAGACGGACCGGGAGGGTCGGCCGGGGTGTCAGGAGGAGAGGTCTCCGGGGAGAGCCGTCTCCAGCGATCGTACAGACAAGTAACTTCCCCCCCACAGACAGATATCACACACGGATAAGGTTCAGTGTTCTTTATAAGCACTTCTTAAGGTACGGTTGAATGGTACAAGGAGGTCTGGACTCAGGGGTCCCCTCGATTCAAGTCTCTCAAAGTAGGGTAAGGGGTAGCGGGACAGTCGGTCTACCAGTCAGGCAGTTTGGATGAGATGATGATTAGCTCACAATCCTCGAGCTTAGTTGGTGCGGGCCGCGGCAGCGCCAGCAGGTCCCGAAAAGATGGTCGATGGACGGTCCGCGGCAGCGCCAGCAGGTCCCGGTGAGGATGGTCGTTACAACGGGCCGCGGCAGCGCCAGCAGGTCCCGGAAAGATGGTCGATGTACGGTCCGCGGCAGCGCCAGCAGGTCCCGGTGAGGATGGTCGTTACAACGGGCCGTGGCAGCGCCAGCAGGTCCCGACGAGGATGGATGTTGTAGAAGGCCGCGGCAGCGCCAGCAGGCAGGACGATGGTTCACAAGAGCGGGCTACGGCAGCGCCAGTAGTCCGTCAAGGCTGAGTTCTCTCGGTGTCTCTCGACTCCAGGATACAACTGCCTTCCTGCTCCGGAGTTGCCCCAGTTATAGGGCAGGCGCTCTTTGATGTCCGGACCCTCGCACTTGGAGGTCGGAGGGCCCGGGATGAAGGTGTCCAGACACCCAGCAGGGGGTGGAGCCAGCGCCTGGGGGAGTTGGAGGCGATCGGCACCTGGCGGGGGAAGAGCTCTTGACACTTCGTCCTCCCATTGACCTGCCAAGTGGTCCGCTCACCTCCCGGGTGGATGGTGGTGCCGGGATGTCGGGGCCGGTCAGGCCCGGGGTTAGGGTCGGGGTGAGGCCACGCGGCCTCGTGGTGCAGGGCCCAAGATGGCGGCTTGAACCGGCCGGGGGAGCCGGTGAGGCTGGGCCCCGTGATGAGTAGAGGTCCGAGGGCAGAAGATCCGTCGGGAGACGGGGTACGGGTGCTTTTCGTGGGTTATGCCTGGCGGGCCGGAGCTCGGGCCCTGTCGTGCGGGGAGGGAGCAAGCCCTTCGTGTGGCCTGTCCAACAGGAGTGATCTGCACCCACCCCTCACATGTCTCTGGGCACTGCTGGTATTCCTCTGCACCCACCCCTCAGATGTCTCTGGGCACTGCTGGTATTCCTCTGCACCCACCCCTCACATGTCTCTGTCCACTGCTGGGAATCCTCTGCACCCACCCCTCACATGTCTTTGTCCACTGCTGGGAGTCCTCTGCACCCATCCCTCACATGTCTCTGTCCACTGCTGGGAGTCCTCTGCACCCACCCCTCACATGTGTCTGTCCACTGCTGGGAGTCCTCAGCACCCACCCCTCAAATGTCTCTGTCCATTGCTAGGAGTGATATGCACCCACCCCTCATATGTCTGTCCACTGCTGGGAGTCCTCTTCACCCACCCCTCACATGTCTCTGTCCACTGATGGGAGTGATATGCACCCACCCCTAACATGTGTCTGTCCAATGCTGGGAGTCCTCTGCATTCACCCCTCACATGTCTCTGTCCACTGCTGGGAGTGATATGTATCCACCCCTCATATGTCTGGGCACTGCTGGGAGTGATCTGCACCCACCCCTCACATGTCTCTGGGCACTGCTGGTATTCCTCTGCACCCACCCCTCACATGTCTCTGTCCACTGCTGGGAGTCCTCTGCACCCACCCCTCACATGTCTCTGTCCACTGCTGGGAGTCCTTTGCACCCACCCCTCACATGTCTCTGTCCACTGCTGGGAGTCCTCTGCACCCACCCCTCACATGTGTCTGTCCACTGCTGGGAGTCCTCTGCACCCACCCCTCACATGTCTCTGTCCACTGCTGGGAGTCCTCTGCACCCACCCCTCACATGTGTCTGTTCACTGCTGGGAGTCCTCTGCACCCCCCCTCACATGTCTCTGGCCACTGCTGGGAGTGATATGCACCCACCCCTCATATGTCTGTCCACTGCTGGGAGTCCTCTGCACCCACCCCTCAAATGTCTCTGTCCACTGCTGAGAGTGATATGCACCCACCCATCATATGTCTGTCCACTGCTGGGAGTCCTCTGCACCCACCCCTCACATGTCTCTGTCCACTGCTGGGAGTCCTCTGCACCCACCCCTCACATGTGTCTGTCCACTGCTGTGAGTACTCTGCACCCACCCCTCACATGTCTCTGTCCACTGCTTGGAGTGATATGCACCCACCCCTCATATGTCTGGGCACTGCTGGGAGTGATCTGCACCCACCCCTCACATGTCTCTGGGCACTGCTGGTATTCCTCTGCACCCACCCCTCACATGTCTCTGTCCACTGCTGGGAGTCTTCTGCACCCACCCCTCACATGTCTCTGTCCACTGCTGGGAGTGATATGCACCCACCCCTCATATGTCTGGGCACTGCTGGGAGTGATCTGCACCCACCCCTAACATGTCTCTGGGCACTGCTGGTATTCCTCTGCACCCACCCCTCACATGTCTCTGTCCACTGCTGGGAGTCCTCTGCACCCACCCCTCACATGTCTCTGTCCACTGCTGGGAGTGATATGCACCCACCCCTCATATGTCTGTCCACTGCTGGGAGTCCTCTGCACCCACCCCTCACATGTCTCTGTCCACTGCTGGGAGTCCTCTGCACCCACCCCTCACATGTGTCTGTCCACTGCTGGGAGTCCTCTGCAGGACATGTCTCTGTCCACTGCTGGGAGTCCTCTGCACCCATCCCTCACATGTCTCTGTCCACTGCTGGGAGTCCTCTGCACCCACCCCTCACATGTGTCTGTCCTCTGCTGGGAGTCCTCTGCACCCACCCCTCACATGTCTCTGTCCACTGCTGGGAGTGATATGCACCCACCCCTCATATGTCTGTCCACTGCTGGGAGTCCTCTGCACCCACCCCTCACATGTCTCTGTCCACTGCTGGGAGTCCTCTGCACCCACCCCTCACATGTGTCTGTCCACTGCTGGGAGTCCTCTGCACCCACCCCTCACATGTCTCTGTCCACTGCTGGGAGTGATATGCACCCACCCCTCATATGTCTGGGCACTGCTGGGAGTGATCTGCACCCACCCCTCACATGTCTCTGGGCACTGCTGGTATTCCTCTGCACCCACCCCTCACATGTCTCTGTCCACTGCTGGGAGTCCTCTGCACCCACCCCTCACATGTCTCTGTCCACTGCTGGGAGTCCTCTGTACCCACCCCTCACATGTCTCTGTCCACTGCTGGGAGTTCTCTGCACCCACCCCTCACATGTGTCTGTCCACTGCTGGGAGTCCTCTGCACCCACCCCTCACATGTCTCTGTCCACTGCTGGGAGTGATATGCACCCACCCCTCATATGTCTGGGCACTGCTGGGAGTGATCTGCACCCACCCCTCACATGTCATTGGGCACTGCTGGTATTCCTCTGCTCCCACCCCTCACATGTCTCTGTCCACTGCTGGGAGTCCTCTGCACCCACCCCTCACATGTCTCTGTCCACTGCTGGGAGTCCTCTGCACCCACCCCTCACATGTCTCTGTCCACTGCTGGGAGTGATATGCACCCACCCCTCACATGTCTCTGTCCACTGCTGGGAGTCCTCTGCACCCACCCCTCACATGTGTCTGTCCACTGCAGGGAGTCCTCTGCACCCACCCCTCACATGTCTCTGTCCACTGCTGGGAGTGATATGCACCCAACCCTCATATGTCTGGGCACTGCTGGGAGTGATCTGCACCCACCCCTCACATGTCTCTGGGCACTGCTGGTATTCCTCTGCACCCACCCCCCACATGTCTCTGGGCACTGCTGGTATTCCTCTGCACCCACCCCTCACATGTCTCTGTCCACTGCTGGGAATCCTCTGCACCCACCCCTCACATGTCTTTGTCCACTGCTGGGAGTCCTCTGCACCCATCCCTCACATGTCTCTGTCCACTGCTGGGAGTCCTCTGCACCCACCCCTCACATGTGTCTGTCCATTGCTGGGAGTCCTCTGCACCCACCCCTCAAATGTCTCTGTCCATTGCTAGGAGTGATATGCACCCACCCCTCATATGTCTGTCCACTGCTGGGAGTCCTCTTCACCCACCCCTCACATGTCTCTGTCCACTGATGGGAGTGATATGCACCCACCCCTCATATGTCTGTCCACTGCTGGGAGTCCTCTGCACCCACCCCTCACATGTCTCTGTCCACTGCTGCGAGTCCTCTGCACCCACCCCTAACATGTGTCTGTCCAATGCTGGGAGTCCTCTGCATTCACCCCTCACATGTCTCTGTCCACTGCTGGGAGTGATATGTATCCACCCCTCATATGTCTGGGCACTGCTGGGAGTGATCTGCACCCACCCCTAACATGTCTCTGGGCACTGCTGGTATTCCTCTGCACCCACCCCTCACATGTCTCTGTCCACTGCTGGGAGTCCTCTGCACCCACCCCTCACATGTCTCTGTCCACTGCTGGGAGTGATATGCACCCACCCCTCATATGTCTGTCCACTGCTGGGAGTCCTCTGCACCCACCCCTCACATGTCTCTGTCCACTGCTGGGAGTCCTCTGCACCCACCCCTCACATGTCTCTGTCCACTGCTGGGAGTCCTTTGCACCCACCCCTCACATGTCTCTGTCCACTGCTGGGAGTCCTCTGCACCCACCCCTCACATGTGTCTGTCCACTGCTGGGAGTCCTCTGCACCCACCCCTCACATGTCTCTGTCCACTGCTGGGAGTCCTCTGCACCCACCCCTCACATGTGTCTGTTCACTGCTGGGAGTCCTCTGCACCCCCCCTCACATGTCTCTGGCCACTGCTGGGAGTGATATGCACCCACCCCTCATATGTCTGTCCACTGCTGGGAGTCCTCTGCACCCACCCCTCAAATGTCTCTGTCCACTGCTGAGAGTGATATGCACCCACCCATCATATGTCTGTCCACTGCTGGGAGTCCTCTGCACCCACCCCTCACATGTCTCTGTCCACTGCTGGGAGTCCTCTGCACCCACCCCTCACATGTGTCTGTCCACTGCTGGGAGTACTCTGCACCCACCCCTCACATGTCTCTGTCCACTGCTTGGAGTGATATGCACCCACCCCTCATATGTCTGGGCACTGCTGGGAGTGATCTGCACCCACCCCTCACATGTCTCTGGGCACTGCTGGTATTCCTCTGCACCCACCCCTCACATGTCTCTGTCCACTGCTGGGAGTCTTCTGCACCCACCCCTCACATGTCTCTGTCCACTGCTGGGAGTGATATGCACCCACCCCTCATATGTCTGGGCACTGCTGGGAGTGATCTGCACCCACCCCTAACATGTCTCTGGGCACTGCTGGTATTCCTCTGCACCCACCCCTCACATGTCTCTGTCCACTGCTGGGAGTCCTCTGCACCCACCCCTCACATGTCTCTGTCCACTGCTGGGAGTGATATGCACCCACCCCTCATATGTCTGTCCACTGCTGGGAGTCCTCTGCACCCACCCCTCACATGTCTCTGTCCACTGCTGGGAGTCCTCTGCACCCACCCCTCACATGTGTCTGTCCACTGCTGGGAGTCCTCTGCAGGACATGTCTCTGTCCACTGCTGGGAGTCCTCTGCACCCATCCCTCACATGTCTCTGTCCACTGCTGGGAGTCCTCTGCACCCACCCCTCACATGTGTCTGTCCTCTGCTGGGAGTCCTCTGCACCCACCCCTCACATGTCTCTGTCCACTGCTGGGAGTGATATGCACCCACCCCTCATATGTCTGTCCACTGCTGGGAGTCCTCTGCACCCACCCCTCACATGTCTCTGTCCACTGCTGGGAGTCCTCTGCACCCACCCCTCACATGTGTCTGTCCACTGCTGGGAGTCCTCTGCACCCACCCCTCACATGTCTCTGTCCACTGCTGGGAGTGATATGCACCCACCCCTCATATGTCTGGGCACTGCTGGGAGTGATCTGCACCCACCCCTCACATGTCTCTGGGCACTGCTGGTATTCCTCTGCACCCACCCCTCACATGTCTCTGTCCACTGCTGGGAGTCCTCTGCACCCACCCCTCACATGTCTCTGTCCACTGCTGGGAGTCCTCTGTACCCACCCCTCACATGTCTCTGTCCACTGCTGGGAGTTCTCTGCACCCACCCCTCACATGTGTCTGTCCACTGCTGGGAGTCCTCTGCACCCACCCCTCACATGTCTCTGTCCACTGCTGGGAGTGATATGCACCCACCCCTCATATGTCTGGGCACTGCTGGGAGTGATCTGCACCCACCCCTCACATGTCATTGGGCACTGCTGGTATTCCTCTGCTCCCACCCCTCACATGTCTCTGTCCACTGCTGGGAGTCCTCTGCACCCACCCCTCACATGTCTCTGTCCACTGCTGGGAGTCCTCTGCACCCACCCCTCACATGTCTCTGTCCACTGCTGGGAGTGATATGCACCCACCCCTCACATGTCTCTGTCCACTGCTGGGAGTCCTCTGCACCCACCCCTCACATGTGTCTGTCCACTGCAGGGAGTCCTCTGCACCCACCCCTCACATGTCTCTGTCCACTGCTGGGAGTGATATGCACCCAACCCTCATATGTCTGGGCACTGCTGGGAGTGATCTGCACCCACCCCTCACATGTCTCTGGGCACTGCTGGTATTCCTCTGCACCCACCCCTCACATGTCTCTGGGCACTGCTGGTATTCCTCTGCGCCCACCCCTCACATGTCTCTGTCCACTGCTGGGAATCCTCTGCACCCACCCCTCACATGTCTTTGTCCACTGCTGGGAGTCCTCTGCACCCATCCCTCACATGTCTCTGTCCACTGCTGGGAGTCCTCTGCACCCACCCCTCACATGTGTCTGTCCATTGCTGGGAGTCCTCTGCACCCACCCCTCAAATGTCTCTGTCCATTGCTAGGAGTGATATGCACCCACCCCTCATATGTCTGTCCACTGCTGGGAGTCCTCTTCACCCACCCCTCACATGTCTCTGTCCACTGATGGGAGTGATATGCACCCACCCCTCATATGTCTGTCCACTGCTGGGAGTCCTCTGCACCCACCCCTCACATGTCTCTGTCCACTGCTGCGAGTCCTCTGCACCCACCCCTAACATGTGTCTGTCCAATGCTGGGAGTCCTCTGCATTCACCCCTCACATGTCTCTGTCCACTGCTGGGAGTGATATGTATCCACCCCTCATATGTCTGGGCACTGCTGGGAGTGATCTGCACCCACCCCTAACATGTCTCTGGGCACTGCTGGTATTCCTCTGCACCCACCCCTCACATGTCTCTGTCCACTGCTGGGAGTCCTCTGCACCCACCCCTCACATGTCTCTGTCCACTGCTGGGAGTGATATGCACCCACCCCTCATATGTCTGTCCACTGCTGGGAGTCCTCTGCACCCACCCCTCACATGTCTCTGTCCACTGCTGGGAGTCCTCTGCACCCACCCCTCACATGTGTCTGTCCACTGCTGGGAGTCCTCTGCAGGACATGTCTCTGTCCACTGCTGGGAGTCCTCTGCACCCATCCCTCACATGTCTCTGTCCACTGCTGGGAGTCCTCTGCACCCACCCCTCACATGTGTCTGTCCTCTGCTGGGAGTCCTCTGCACCCACCCCTCACATGTCTCTGTCCACTGCTGGGAGTGATATGCACCCACCCCTCATATGTCTGTCCACTGCTGGGAGTCCTCTGCACCCACCCCTCACATGTCTCTGTCCACTGCTGGGAGTCCTCTGCACCCACCCCTCACATGTGTCTGTCCACTGCTGGGAGTCCTCTGCACCCACCCCTCACATGTCTCTGTCCACTGCTGGGAGTGATATGCACCCACCCCTCATATGTCTGGGCACTGCTGGGAGTGATCTGCACCCACCCCTCACATGTCTCTGGGCACTGCTGGTATTCCTCTGCACCCACCCCTCACATGTCTCTGTCCACTGCTGGGAGTCCTCTGCACCCACCCCTCACATGTCTCTGTCCACTGCTGGGAGTCCTCTGCACCCACCCCTCACATGTCTCTGTCCACTGCTGGGAGTTCTCTGCACCCACCCCTCACATGTGTCTGTCCACTGCTGGGAGTCCTCTGCACCCACCCCTCACATGTCTCTGTCCACTGCTGGGAGTGATATGCACCCACCCCTCATATGTCTGGGCACTGCTGGGAGTGATCTGCACCCACCCCTCACATGTCATTGGGCACTGCTGGTATTCCTCTGCTCCCACCCCTCACATGTCTCTGTCCACTGCTGGGAGTCCTCTGCACCCACCCCTCACATGTCTCTGTCCACTGCTGGGAGTCCTCTGCACCCACCCCTCACATGTCTCTGTCCACTGCTGGGAGTGATATGCACCCACCCCTCACATGTCTCTGTCCACTGCTGGGAGTCCTCTGCACCCACCCCTCACATGTGTCTGTCCACTGCAGGGAGTCCTCTGCACCCACCCCTCACATGTCTCTGTCCACTGCTGGGAGTGATATGCACCCAACCCTCATATGTCTGGGCACTGCTGGGAGTGATCTGCACCCACCCCTCACATGTCTCTGGGCACTGCTGGTATTCCTCTGCACCCACCCCTCACATGTCTCTGGGCACTGCTGGTATTCCTCTGCACCCACCCCTCACATGTCTCTGTCCACTGCTGGGAATCCTCTGCACCCACCCCTCACATGTCTTTGTCCACTGCTGGGAGTCCTCTGCACCCATCCCTCACATGTCTCTGTCCACTGCTGGGAGTCCTCTGCACCCACCCCTCACATGTGTCTGTCCATTGCTGGGAGTCCTCTGCACCCACCCCTCAAATGTCTCTGTCCATTGCTAGGAGTGATATGCACCCACCCCTCATATGTCTGTCCACTGCTGGGAGTCCTCTTCACCCACCCCTCACATGTCTCTGTCCACTGATGGGAGTGATATGCACCCACCCCTCATATGTCTGTCCACTGCTGGGAGTCCTCTGCACCCACCCCTCACATGTCTCTGTCCACTGCTGCGAGTCCTCTGCACCCACCCCTAACATGTGTCTGTCCAATGCTGAGAGTCCTCTGCATTCACCCCTCACATGTCTCTGTCCACTGCTGGGAGTGATATGTATCCACCCCTCATATGTCTGGGCACTGCTGGGAGTTGTTAGAAAGGATAGACGGACCGGGAGGGTCGGCCGGGGTCAGGAGGAGAGGTCTCCGGGGAGAGCCGTCTCCAGCGATCGTACAGACAAGTAACTTCCCCCCCACAGACAGATATCACACACGGATAAGGTTCAGTGTTCTTTATAAGCACTTCTTAAGGTACGGTTGAATGGTACAAGGAGGTCTGGACTCAGGGGTCCCCTCGATTCAAGTCTCTCAAAGTAGGGTAAGGGGTAGCGGGACAGTCGGTCTACCAGTCAGGTAGTTTGGATGAGATGATGATTAGCTCACAATCCTCGAGCTTAGTTGGTGCGGGCCGCGGCAGCGCCAGCAGGTCCCGAAAAGATGGTCGATGGACGGTCCGCGGCAGCGCCAGCAGGTCCCGGTGAGGATGGTCGTTACAACGGGCCGCGGCAGCGCCAGCAGGTCCCGGAAAGATGGTCGATGTACGGTCCGCGGCAGCGCCAGCAGGTCCCGGTGAGGATGGTCGTTACAACGGGCCGTGGCAGCGCCAGCAGGTCCCGACGAGGATGGATGTTGTAGAAGGCCGCGGCAGCGCCAGCAGGCAGGACGATGGTTCACAAGAGCGGGCTACGGCAGCGCCAGTAGTCCGTCAAGGCTGAGTTCTCTCAGTGTCTCTCGACTCCAGGATACAACTGCCTTCCTGCTCCGGAGTTGCCCCAGTTATAGGGCAGGCGCTCTTTGATGTCCGGACCCTCGCACTTGGAGGTCGGAGGGCCCGGGATGAAGGTGTACAGACACCCAGCAGGGGGTGGAGCCAGCGCCTGGGGGAGTTGGAGGCGATCGGCACCTGGCGGGGGAAGAGCTCTTGACACTTCGTCCTCCCATTGACCTGCCAAGTGGTCCGCTCACCTCCCGGGTGGATGGTGGTGCCGGGATGTCGGGGCCGGTCAGGCCCGGGGTTAGGGTCGGGGTGAGGCCACGCGGCCTCGTGGTGCAGGGCCCAAGATGGCGGCTTGAACCGGCCGGGGGAGCCGGTGAGGCTGGGCCCCGTGATGAGTAGAGGTCCGAGGGCAGAAGATCCGTCGGGAGACGGGGTACGGGTGCTTTTCGTGGGTTATGCCTGGCGGGCCGGAGCTCGGGCCCTGTCGTGCGGGGAGGGAGCAAGCCCTTCGTGTGGCCTGTCCAACATGCGTCCCCCCCAGCTGAAGGCGGGGAGAGTCACCCATCTCCTTGGGGACTCTCTTCGTCGAGGCGGAAAAAGCGGGACAGGCCATCCGCGTTGGCGTGGTCTTGGCCTGGTCGGTGCTCCACAGTGAAGTCCATTCCCTGCAGGGAAATGGACCAGCGCAAGAGTTTTGGGTTCTCCCCCCGCATCTGCATCAGCCACTGCAGGGGTCGATGGTCGGTTTGTACCCGGAAGTGGGTACCGAAGAGATAGGGCCGGAGCTTTTTGAGGGCCCACACCACTGCGAAGGCCTCCCTCTCGATGGTGCTCCAGCGCTGTTCTCGGGCCAGGAGACTTCGACTGATGAAGGCCACCGGCTGGTCATGACCTTCGGGGTTTAACTGAGAAAGGACGGCTCCGATGCCGTGGTCGGAGGCGTCGGTCTGTACCATGAATTCCCGACTGTAATCGGGGGCCTGGAGCACAGGGGCGGTGCATAGAGCGGCCTTCAGCTTCTCGAAGGCCGCTTGACAATCGGGGGTCCAGTTAATCCGCTTCGGCTGGTTCTTGGACGTGAGACCCGTGAGGGGCCCCACGATGCTGCCGTAGTCCTTCACGAACCGCCGGTAGTAGCCGGTGAGCCCCAAGAAGGCTCGGACCTCGGTCTGGGTGACGGGGGGCTGCCAGGACTGGATGGCAGCAATCTTAAGTTGTAGCGGGGCCACCAGCCCGCTTCCCACTTGGTGCCCAAGGTAGGTCACAGACCCTTGGCCAATTTGGCACTTGCCGGCCTTAATTGTGAGGCCGGCCCGCTGGAGGGCCTGTAGGACCTCTTGGAGGTGACGGAGGTGGTCGGGCCAGTGGTGGCTGTATACAGCGATATCGTCCAGGTAGGCAGCGCTGAATTCTTCGAGCCCCGCCAAGACCTGGTTCACGAGGCGTTGAAACGTGGCGGGGGCATTCTTCATGCTGAAGGGCATGACCTTGAATTGGTAGTGGCCATCGGGGGTAGAGAAGGCTGACCGTTCCTGAGCCCTGGGTGTGAGGCCGATCTGCCAGTAGCCCGCTGTTAGGTCGAAGATACTGAGGTAGCGGGCGGCCCCCAGCCGGTCTATCAGCTCGTCTGCTCGGGGGATCGGATGAGCGTCGGTCCGGGTGACAGCGTTCAAGCCCCGGTAGTCGACGCAGAATCTCAGTTCAGGTGCAGTGCCGGGGGCAGCGGCTTTGGGGACCAATACAACCGGACTGGCCCAGGGACTGTCCGAGGGCTCGATGACCCCGATTGTGAGCATCTTGGCCACCTCCTCCTGTATGCAGGCCCGTACCCGATCTGGTACGCGGTAGGCCCGGTGTCGGACAGGGGGACTGTCCCCGGTGTCCACGTCGTGCAAACACCAAGGGGTGACCCCGGGGGTGAGGGAGAACAGGGTAGCGAACTGCAGCAGGAGGTTCCGGCAGCCCTGGCGTTGCTCCGAAGTGAGGGCGTCAGAGAGCCGGACCCCGTCCACGGAGCCGTCATTCTCCTGAGTCTTCAGAAGATCCGGGAGGGGTTCGGAGTCTTCCTCTGCCCCACTGTCCGTAGCCATCAGGAGGCTGAGTTCTGAGCGCACAAAGTGTGGTTTGAGTCGGTTGGTGTGGAGGACCCGAAGGGGGTTCCGGGAGGTCCCCAGGTCGATGAGGTAAGTGACGGGGCTTTTGCGCTCGACCACTTTGGAGGGACCCGTCCACTTATCTTGCAAGGCACATGGTTCGGTGGGGGACATCACCCATACTTGTTGCCCAGGCTCGAACTCAACGGAGGAGGCATTGTGATCATACCACTTCTTCATGTCCTCCTGGCTGGCCTCGAGGTTCGCCTTGGCCATCTCTCTGAAGCGCCGGGTCTGATTGCGTAGGGCCAGGAGGTATTTGAAGACGTCTGGAGGGGTCTTTAGGGGGGCCATCTCCCAACCTTCTTTTACTAGGCTGAGGGGCCCTCGCACAGGGTGCCCGTACAGGAGTTCGAAAGGGCTAAAACCGAGGGACTTCTGGGGAACTTCGCGGTAGGCGAAGTGGAGGCACGGGAGTAGTACATCCCACTGGCGACGGAGGGGCTCTTCCAATCCCCCAATCATCCCCTTGAGGGTGCGGTTAAAACGCTCCACTAGTCCGTTCCCTTGGGGGTGATAGGGGGTCGTGAATCTGTAGGTGACCCCGCATTGTTGCCAGAGGGACTTCATGTATTTGGATATAAAGTTCGTGCCTCGGTCGCTGACGACTTCTCGGGGGAAGCCTACCCAGGAGAAGATCCCCATTAGGGCCCGGCCAACCACCGGAGCTGTCACGGTCCGTAGGGGCACCGCCTCGGGGTAGCGGGTGGCATGGTCCACCAGTACTAAGATGAACCTGTGTCCTTGTGCCGTGCGGGGGTCCAGAGGCCCCACGATGTCTATCCCCACCCTCTCGAACGGGGTGGTGACCACAGGGAAGGGTTGCAGAGGGGCTTTCAGCTTCCGACCACTCTTCCCGCTGGCTTGGCATGTGGGGCAAGATCGGCAGTGGTTCAGGACGTCGTTCCTCATCTTCGGCCAGAAAAAGTGGGTCACTAGGCGGCTGTACGTTTTATCTTGGCCCAGGTGTCCAGCCAGGGGGACATCGTGGGCCAGGTTGAGCAGAAAGTCTCTGAAGCGGAGAGGTACCACCAGTACTCGACCGGCCCCCAGCTCGGCGATTCTTTGCTCGCTGTATAGCAGGTCGTTATCCCAGTAGACCCAGTGAGTTCCGGTGGAGTCCCCTGCGTTCTGGGCGCTGGCTTGTTGGCGGAGTCCCTCGAGGGAGGGACAGGTCTTTTGTTCCTGGCGGAACTGTGCTTGGGTGGGCCCCCCCTCTTGACGCCACTGAGCCAGGTCAGGAAGGTCCTGGGGTTGCGCGCCCCCTTCGGCCGTCGGGTCTGGGAGGCTGGCCTCGTCGTTGTCTTCTACTGGGGCGACTGGGGGCGGAGGTGCTGGCCATTCTGGTTCTTCTGCTCGAGGGACGGCACGGGCGGCCATGGACCGGGTGGTTACGCAGGCCCAGTCCGGGAGGCCCAGCATCCCCAGGTGCTCTCTTCTCTCAACGGTGGCCCACGGGGAACTCTCGAGGTCATTCCCCAGGAGGCAGTCCACGGGGGCATCGTCCCGGACCGTCACCTTCAACAGGCCGGAGACCCCTCCCCATTCGAATGGCACGCAGGCCATTTGACACATACTTTCAGAGTTGTCTGCCGAGCGGACGGGGCAGAGAATGTTCGGCAGGATCTGCTCGGGCTTCACCAGGTGACAGCGGACGGCCGTCACACTGGCGCCTGTGTCACGCAAGGCCTCGGCTCGCTGTCCATTAATGGTCACCCACTAACCGTATTTCCTGGTGTTAGCGGGTAGGGGAGCCCGCGGGACCATGTCTCTTCCCCCTAAGCACGCCAGGACCATGGCGGCCGGTTCCCACTCTTGCTGGGCCGGCTCATACTCTTCTGGTTCCTCCAATGATCGCTCTTCCCCCAGGGCGGCGGCAGCTACCTGGCGGGGCTTGGGTGTTTGGTTCTGCGGACAGCTCGGGTCATTGGCGTAGTGGCCGACTCGCTGGCATCGGTGGCACGTGACGTTGGCTCGGACCCCAGGACGCCACGGGGGGTTGCCCCGACCGGCCGGAGCCGGGGTGCTGGCCACGGGTGTTGCGGGCAAGGCGTCTCTCCCTCGCCCCTGGCCCCCTCCTCCTCCCCGAGGACGGTGCTGGCCTTGGTTGTTTCTGTTCTGTTCGTGTGGCCCCCTC
Organism: Triturus cristatus; assembly: GCF_964204655.1. Lineage (NCBI taxonomy): Eukaryota > Metazoa > Chordata > Amphibia > Caudata > Salamandridae > Triturus > Triturus cristatus. The sequence continues at coordinate 275,604,398 of NC_140579.1, read as the reverse complement.
CGGCCCACTCGGGTGCTTTCCCATCGGTCAGCTTCGGCGGCGAGCTGCCGGGGGTCAGTCAGCTTACTGTCGAGGAGGTGCTGCCTGAGCTCGACGAAGCAGTTGTTCGACAGGTGCTCCCATACCATCAGGTTAAAGAGTTGTTCGTAGGTGGTGACCTGGCTCCCCTTTATCCAACCCTCGAAGGCACGGCTGAAATAGTTCACGTATTCTACCCAAGTTGTACCTGGGATCCGGGTGCAATCTCTGAACCTCTGGCGGTACATCTCGGGTGTGAGGCCGTAGCGGGTGAGGAGGGCAGCCTTCATGTGGTCGTAGGACGACATTTGGTGATCTGGGAGCTGCAGTAGGGCATCGCGCCCCTCGTTGATAAACCTCCCCCAGAGTCCGGCTCCCCAATCACTCCGGTCGATCCGGTGGGAGGTCATGGCGATCTCGTAGGCTTTAAACCACTGTTGTATGTCGTCTTCTCGGACATACTCGCGGACAACATCCTTGGGGATGTGGACTTTTTTCTCGATTGGCCCCGGGGGGTGTGGTCGCTCAGGCACCCCCAGTTCTTTATTCTGTTTCCGAAGTTCTATTTCGGCCAGTTTGCGCTCGTGCTCGAGCGTTATTTTTTTCTCCTCCAGCTCTCTCTGTCTCTGCTTCTCTTCTCGTTCATCTCGGAGCCGCATGTGCTCGAGGTTGAGTTTCTGTTCAGCTAACTTGAGTTCCCCATCCATCTTGAGTCGTGCCATTTCCAACTCGTGCAATCTGGTTCTTTCTCTTTCTCGGATTTCCTCCTGCGAGAGGCCCGTTCCCCGCTCCTCGGGAGCCGTGGCGTTCCCCTCTGGTGTGATGCTGCTTTGGTCGGTTGGTCCGGCGACCCCAGTTTCTGTCCACGACTCTAGGGCGTGCTTTAGATCATCTTTGGTACTCAGGCCGGTGGTAGCAATGCCAAGTTCTATGCAGAATTGTCTCAGTTCGCGGTGGTTGTATTCTTCTAATTTATCCATTTGGAATTTCTCGGTCGAGTTGCTATCTTTGGCTGACATCGTGTTGTTGTCGTGGGGTGAGCTACTCTCTGTACGATTACGCGTTGATTCGGATCGCGCCGCTGGCCACCAATGTTAGAAAGGATAGACGGACCGGGAGGGTCGGCCGGGGTCAGGAGGAGAGGTCTCCGGGGAGAGCCGTCTCCAGCGATCGTACAGACAAGTAACTTCCCCCCCACAGACAGATATCACACACGGATAAGGTTCAGTGTTCTTTATAAGCACTTCTTAAGGTACGGTTGAATGGTACAAGGAGGTCTGGACTCAGGGGTCCCCTCGATTCAAGTCTCTCAAAGTAGGGTAAGGGGTAGCGGGACAGTCGGTCTACCAGTCAGGTAGTTTGGATGAGATGATGATTAGCTCACAATCCTCGAGCTTAGTTGGTGCGGGCCGCGGCAGCGCCAGCAGGTCCCGAAAAGATGGTCGATGGACTGTCCGCGGCAGCGCCAGCAGGTCCCGGTGAGGATGGTCGTTACAACGGGCCGCGGCAGCGCCAGCAGGTCCCGGAAAGATGGTCGATGTACGGTCCGCGGCAGCGCCAGCAGGTCCCGGTGAGGATGGTCGTTACAACGGGCCGTGGCAGCGCCAGCAGGTCCCGACGAGGATGGATGTTGTAGAAGGCCGCGGCAGCGCCAGCAGGCAGGACGATGGTTCACAAGAGCGGGCTACGGCAGCGCCAGTAGTCCGTCAAGGCTGAGTTCTCTCGGTGTCTCTCGACTCCAGGATACAACTGCCTTCCTGCTCCGGAGTTGCCCCAGTTATAGGGCAGGCGCTCTTTGATGTCCGGACCCTCGCACTTGGAGGTCGGAGGGCCCGGGATGAAGGTGTCCAGACACCCAGCAGGGGGTGGAGCCAGCGCCTGGGGGAGTTGGAGGCGATCGGCACCTGGCGGGGGAAGAGCTCTTGACACTTCGTCCTCCCATTGACCTGCCAAGTGGTCCGCTCACCTCCCGGGTGGATGGTGGTGCCGGGATGTCGGGGCCGGTCAGGCCCGGGGTTAGGGTCGGGGTGAGGCCACGCGGCCTCGTGGTGCAGGGCCCAAGATGGCGGCTTGAACCGGCCGGGGGAGCCGGTGAGGCTGGGCCCCGTGATGAGTAGAGGTCCGAGGGCAGAAGATCCGTCGGGAGACGGGGTACGGGTGCTTTTCGTGGGTTATGCCTGGCGGGCCGGAGCTCGGGCCCTGTCGTGCGGGGAGGGAGCAAGCCCTTCGTGTGGCCTGTCCAACAGGAGTTATCTGCACCCACCCCTCACATGTCTCTGGGCACTGCTGGTATTCCTCTGCACCCACCCCTCAGATGTCTCTGGGCACTGCTGGTATTCCTCTGCACCCACCCCTCACATGTCTCTGTCCACTGCTGGGAATCCTCTGCACCCACCCCTCACATGTCTTTGTCCACTGCTGGGAGTCCTCTGCACCCATCCCTCACATGTCTCTGTCCACTGCTGGGAGTCCTCTGCACCCACCCCTCACATGTGTCTGTCCACTGCTGGGAGTCCTCTGCACCCACCCCTCAAATGTCTCTGTCCATTGCTAGGAGTGATATGCACCCACCCCTCATATGTCTGTCCACTGCTGGGAGTCCTCTTCACCCACCCCTCACATGTCTCTGTCCACTGATGGGAGTGATATGCACCCACCCCTAACATGTGTCTGTCCAATGCTGGGAGTCCTCTGCATTCACCCCTCACATGTCTCTGTCCACTGCTGGGAGTGATATGTATCCACCCCTCATATGTCTGGGCACTGCTGGGAGTGATCTGCACCCACCCCTCACATGTCTCTGGGCACTGCTGGTATTCCTCTGCACCCACCCCTCACATGTCTCTGTCCACTGCTGGGAGTCCTCTGCACCCACCCCTCACATGTCTCTGTCCACTGCTGGGAGTCCTTTGCACCCACCCCTCACATGTCTCTGTCCACTGCTGGGAGTCCTCTGCACCCACCCCTCACATGTGTCTGTCCACTGCTGGGAGTCCTCTGCACCCACCCCTCACATGTCTCTGTCCACTGCTGGGAGTCCTCTGCACCCACCCCTCACATGTGTCTGTTCACTGCTGGGAGTCCTCTGCACCCCCCCTCACATGTCTCTGGCCACTGCTGGGAGTGATATGCACCCACCCCTCATATGTCTGTCCACTGCTGTGAGTCCTCTGCACCCACCCCTCAAATGTCTCTGTCCACTGCTGAGAGTGATATGCACCCACCCATCATATGTCTGTCCACTGCTGGGAGTCCTCTGCACCCACCCCTCACATGTCTCTGTCCACTGCTGGGAGTCCTCTGCACCCACCCCTCACATGTGTCTGTCCACTGCTGGGAGTACTCTGCACCCACCCCTCACATGTCTCTGTCCACTGCTGGGAGTGATATGCACCCACCCCTCATATGTCTGGGCACTGCTGGGAGTGATCTGCACCCACCCCTCACATGTCTCTGGGCACTGCTGGTATTCCTCTGCACCCACCCCTCACATGTCTCTGTCCACTGCTGGGAGTCTTCTGCACCCACCCCTCACATGTCTCTGTCCACTGCTGGGAGTGATATGCACCCACCCCTCATATGTCTGGGCACTGCTGGGAGTGATCTGCACCCACCCCTAACATGTCTCTGGGCACTGCTGGTATTCCTCTGCACCCACCCCTCACATGTCTCTGTCCACTGCTGGGAGTCCTCTGCACCCACCCCTCACATGTCTCTGTCCACTGCTGGGAGTGATATGCACCCACCCCTCATATGTCTGTCCACTGCTGGGAGTCCTCTGCACCCACCCCTCACATGTCTCTGTCCACTGCTGGGAGTCCTCTGCACCCACCCCTCACATGTGTCTGTCCACTGCTGGGAGTCCTCTGCAGGACATGTCTCTGTCCACTGCTGGGAGTCCTCTGCACCCATCCCTCACATGTCTCTGTCCACTGCTGGGAGTCCTCTGCACCCACCCCTCACATGTGTCTGTCCTCTGCTGGGAGTCCTCTGCACCCACCCCTCACATGTCTCTGTCCACTGCTGGGAGTGATATGCACCCACCCCTCATATGTCTGTCCACTGCTGGGAGTCCTCTGCACCCACCCCTCACATGTCTCTGTCCACTGCTGGGAGTCCTCTGCACCCACCCCTCACATGTGTCTGTCCACTGCTGGGAGTCCTCTGCACCCACCCCTCACATGTGTCTGTCCACTGCTGGGAGTCCTCTGCACCCACCCCTCACATGTCTCTGTCCACTGCTGGGAGTGATATGCACCCACCCCTCATATGTCTGGGCACTGCTGGGAGTGATCTGCACCCACCCCTAACATGTCTCTGGGCACTGCTGGGAGTCCTCTGCACCCACCCCTCACATGTCTCTGTCCACTGCTGGGAGTGATATGCACCCACCCCTCATATGTCTGGGCACTGCTGGGAGTGATCTGCACCCACCCCTCACATGTCTCTGGGCACTGCTGGTATTCCTCTGCACCCACCCCTCACATGTCTCTGTCCACTGCTGGGAGTCTTCTGCACCCACCCCTCACATGTCTCTGTCCACTGCTGGGAGTGATATGCACCCACCCCTCATATGTCTGGGCACTGCTGGGAGTGATCTGCACCCACCCCTAACATGTCTCTGGGCACTGCTGGTATTCCTCTGCACCCACCCCTCACATGTCTCTGTCCACTGCTGGGAGTCCTCTGCACCCACCCCTCACATGTCTCTGTCCACTGCTGGGAGTGATATGCACCCACCCCTCATATGTCTGTCCACTGCTGGGAGTCCTCTGCACCCACCCCTCACATGTCTCTGTCCACTGCTGGGAGTCCTCTGCACCCACCCCTCACATGTGTCTGTCCACTGCTGGGAGTCCTCTGCAGGACATGTCTCTGTCCACTGCTGGGAGTCCTCTGCACCCATCCCTCACATGTCTCTGTCCACTGCTGGGAGTCCTCTGCACCCACCCCTCACATGTGTCTGTCCTCTGCTGGGAGTCCTCTGCACCCACCCCTCACATGTCTCTGTCCACTGCTGGGAGTGATATGCACCCACCCCTCATATGTCTGTCCACTGCTGGGAGTCCTCTGCACCCACCCCTCACATGTCTCTGTCCACTGCTGGGAGTCCTCTGCACCCACCCCTCACATGTGTCTGTCCACTGCTGGGAGTCCTCTGCACCCACCCCTCACATGTCTCTGTCCACTGCTGGGAGTGATATGCACCCACCCCTCATATGTCTGGGCACTGCTGGGAGTGATCTGCACCCACCCCTCACATGTCTCTGGGCACTGCTGGTATTCCTCTGCACCCACCCCTCACATGTCTCTGTCCACTGCTGGGAGTCCTCTGCACCCACCCCTCACATGTCTCTGTCCACTGCTGGGAGTCCTCTGCACCCACCCCTCACATGTCTCTGTCCACTGCTGGGAGTTCTCTGCACCCACCCCTCACATGTGTCTGTCCACTGCTGGGAGTCCTCTGCACCCACCCCTCACATGTCTCTGTCCACTGCTGGGAGTGATATGCACCCACCCCTCATATGTCTGGGCACTGCTGGGAGTGATCTGCACCCACCCCTCACATGTCATTGGGCACTGCTGGTATTCTTCTGCTCCCACCCCTCACATGTCTCTGTCCACTGCTGGGAGTCCTCTGCACCCACCCCTCACATGTCTCTGTCCACTGCTGGGAGTCCTCTGCACCCACCCCTCACATGTCTCTGTCCACTGCTGGGAGTGATATGCACCCACCCCTCACATGTCTCTGTCCACTGCTGGGAGTCCTCTGCACCCACCCCTCACATGTGTCTGTCCACTGCAGGGAGTCCTCTGCACCCACCCCTCACATGTCTCTGTCCACTGCTGGGAGTGATATGCACCCAACCCTCATATGTCTGGGCACTGCTGGGAGTGATCTTCACCCACCCCTCACATGTCTCTGGGCACTGCTGGTATTCCTCTGCACCCACCCCTCACATGTCTCTGGGCACTGCTGGTATTCCTCTGCACCCACCCCTCACATGTCTCTGTCCACTGCTGGGAATCCTCTGCACCCACCCCTCACATGTGTCTGTCCACTGCTGGGAGTCCTCTGCACCCAACCCTCACATGTGTCTGTCCACTGCTGGGAGTCCTCTGCACCCCCCCTCACATGTCTCTGGCCACTGCTGGGAGTGATATGCACCCACCCCTCATATGTCTGTCCACTGCTGGGAGTCCTCTGCACCCACCCCTCAAATGTCTCTGTCCACTGCTGAGAGTGATATGCACCCACCCATCATATGTCTGTCCACTGCTGGGAGTCCTCTGCACCCACCCCTCACATGTCTCTGTCCACTGCTCGGAGTCCTCTGCACCCACCCCTCACATGTGTCTGTCCACTGCTGGGAGTCCTCTGCACCCACCCCTCACATGTCTCTGTCCACTGCTGGGAGTGATATGCACCCACCCCTCATATGTCTGGGCACTGCTGGGAGTGATCTGCACCCACCCCTCACATGTCTCTGGGCACTGCTGGTATTCCTCTGCACCCACCCCTCACATGTCTCTGTCCACTGCTGGGAGTCCTCTGCACCCACCCCTCACATGTCTCTGTCCACTGCTGGGAGTCCTCTGCACCCACCCCTCACATATCTCTGTCCACTGCTGGGAGATCTCTGCACCCACCCCTCACATGTCTCTGTCCAGTGCTGGGAGTGATATGCACCCACCCCTTACATGTCTGGGCACTGCTGGGAGTGATCTGCACCCACCCCTCACATGTCTCTGGGCACTGCTGGTATTCCTCTGCACCCACCCCTCACATGTGTCTGTCCACTGCTGGGAGTCCTCTGCAACCACCCCTCACATGTCTCTGTCCACTGCTGGGAGTCCTCTGCACCCACCCCTCACATGTCTCTGTCCACTGCTGGGAGTCCTCTGCACCCACCCCTCACATGTGTCTGTCCACTGCTGGGAGTCCTCTGCACCCACCCCTCACATGTCTCTGTCCACTGCTGGGAGTGATATGCACCCACCCCTCATATGTCTGGGCACTGCTGGGAGTGATCTGCACCCACCCCTCACATGTCTCTGGGCACTGCTGGTATTCCTCTGCACCCACCCCTCACATGTCTCTGTCCACTGCTGGGAGTCCTCTGCACCCACCCCTCACATGTCTCTGTCCACTGCTGGGTGTGATATGCACCCACCCCTCATATGTCTGTCCACTGCTGGGAGTCCTCTGCACCCACCCCTCACATGTCTCTGTCCACTGCTGGGAGTCCTCTGCACCCACCCCTCACATGTCTTTGTCCACTGCTGGGAGTCCTCTGCACCCATCCCTCACATGTCTCTGTCCACTGCTGGGAGTCCTCTGCACCCACCCCTCACATGTGTCTGTCCACTGCTGGGAGTCCTCTGCACCCACCCCTCAAATGTCTCTGTCCATTGCTAGGAGTGATATGCACCCACCCCTCATATGTCTGTCCACTGCTGGGAGTCCTCTTCACCCACCCCTCACATGTCTCTGTCCACTGATGGGAGTGATATGCACCCACCCCTAACATGTGTCTGTCCAATGCTGGGAGTCCTCTGCATTCACCCCTCACATGTCTCTGTCCACTGCTGGGAGTGATATGTATCCACCCCTCATATGTCTGGGCACTGCTGGGAGTGATCTGCACCCACCCCTCACATGTCTCTGGGCACTGCTGGTATTCCTCTGCACCCACCCCTCACATGTCTCTGTCCACTGCTGGGAGTCCTCTGCACCCACCCCTCACATGTCTCTGTCCACTGCTGGGAGTCCTTTGCACCCACCCCTCACATGTCTCTGTCCACTGCTGGGAGTCCTCTGCACCCACCCCTCACATGTGTCTGTCCACTGCTGGGAGTCCTCTGCACCCACCCCTCACATGTCTCTGTCCACTGCTGGGAGTCCTCTGCACCCACCCCTCACATGTGTCTGTTCACTGCTGGGAGTCCTCTGCACCCCCCCTCACATGTCTCTGGCCACTGCTGGGAGTGATATGCACCCACCCCTCATATGTCTGTCCACTGCTGGGAGTCCTCTGCACCCACCCCTCAAATGTCTCTGTCCACTGCTGAGAGTGATATGCACCCACCCATCATATGTCTGTCCACTGCTGGGAGTCCTCTGCACCCACCCCTCACATGTCTCTGTCCACTGCTGGGAGTCCTCTGCACCCACCCCTCACATGTGTCTGTCCACTGCTGGGAGTACTCTGCACCCACCCCTCACATGTCTCTGTCCACTGCTGGGAGTGATATGCACCCACCCCTCATATGTCTGGGCACTGCTGGGAGTGATCTGCACCCACCCCTCACATGTCTCTGGGCACTGCTGGTATTCCTCTGCACCCACCCCTCACATGTCTCTGTCCACTGCTGGGAGTCTTCTGCACCCACCCCTCACATGTCTCTGTCCACTGCTGGGAGTGATATGCACCCACCCCTCATATGTCTGGGCACTGCTGGGAGTGATCTGCACCCACCCCTAACATGTCTCTGGGCACTGCTGGTATTCCTCTGCACCCACCCCTCACATGTCTCTGTCCACTGCTGGGAGTCCTCTGCACCCACCCCTCACATGTCTCTGTCCACTGCTGGGAGTGATATGCACCCACCCCTCATATGTCTGTCCACTGCTGGGAGTCCTCTGCACCCACCCCTCACATGTCTCTGTCCACTGCTGGGAGTCCTCTGCACCCACCCCTCACATGTGTCTGTCCACTGCTGGGAGTCCTCTGCAGGACATGTCTCTGTCCACTGCTGGGAGTCCTCTGCACCCATCCCTCACATGTCTCTGTCCACTGCTGGGAGTCCTCTGCACCCACCCCTCACATGTGTCTGTCCTCTGCTGGGAGTCCTCTGCACCCACCCCTCACATGTCTCTGTCCACTGCTGGGAGTGATATGCACCCACCCCTCATATGTCTGTCCACTGCTGGGAGTCCTCTGCACCCACCCCTCACATGTCTCTGTCCACTGCTGGGAGTCCTCTGCACCCACCCCTCACATGTGTCTGTCCACTGCTGGGAGTCCTCTGCACCCACCCCTCACATGTGTCTGTCCACTGCTGGGAGTCCTCTGCACCCACCCCTCACATGTCTCTGTCCACTGCTGGGAGTGATATGCACCCACCCCTCATATGTCTGGGCACTGCTGGGAGTGATCTGCACCCACCCCTAACATGTCTCTGGGCACTGCTGGGAGTCCTCTGCACCCACCCCTCACATGTCTCTGTCCACTGCTGGGAGTGATATGCACCCACCCCTCATATGTCTGGGCACTGCTGGGAGTGATCTGCACCCACCCCTCACATGTCTCTGGGCACTGCTGGTATTCCTCTGCACCCACCCCTCACATGTCTCTGTCCACTGCTGGGAGTCTTCTGCACCCACCCCTCACATGTCTCTGTCCACTGCTGGGAGTGATATGCACCCACCCCTCATATGTCTGGGCACTGCTGGGAGTGATCTGCACCCACCCCTAACATGTCTCTGGGCACTGCTGGTATTCCTCTGCACCCACCCCTCACATGTCTCTGTCCACTGCTGGGAGTCCTCTGCACCCACCCCTCACATGTCTCTGTCCACTGCTGGGAGTGATATGCACCCACCCCTCATATGTCTGTCCACTGCTGGGAGTCCTCTGCACCCACCCCTCACATGTCTCTGTCCACTGCTGGGAGTCCTCTGCACCCACCCCTCACATGTGTCTGTCCACTGCTGGGAGTCCTCTGCAGGACATGTCTCTGTCCACTGCTGGGAGTCCTCTGCACCCATCCCTCACATGTCTCTGTCCACTGCTGGGAGTCCTCTGCACCCACCCCTCACATGTGTCTGTCCTCTGCTGGGAGTCCTCTGCACCCACCCCTCACATGTCTCTGTCCACTGCTGGGAGTGATATGCACCCACCCCTCATATGTCTGTCCACTGCTGGGAGTCCTCTGCACCCACCCCTCACATGTCTCTGTCCACTGCTGGGAGTCCTCTGCACCCACCCCTCACATGTGTCTGTCCACTGCTGGGAGTCCTCTGCACCCACCCCTCACATGTCTCTGTCCACTGCTGGGAGTGATATGCACCCACCCCTCATATGTCTGGGCACTGCTGGGAGTGATCTGCACCCACCCCTCACATGTCTCTGGGCACTGCTGGTATTCCTCTGCACCCACCCCTCACATGTCTCTGTCCACTGCTGGGAGTCCTCTGCACCCACCCCTCACATGTCTCTGTCCACTGCTGGGAGTCCTCTGCACCCACCCCTCACATGTCTCTGTCCACTGCTGGGAGTTCTCTGCACCCACCCCTCACATGTGTCTGTCCACTGCTGGGAGTCCTCTGCACCCACCCCTCACATGTCTCTGTCCACTGCTGGGAGTGATATGCACCCACCCCTCATATGTCTGGGCACTGCTGGGAGTGATCTGCACCCACCCCTCACATGTCATTGGGCACTGCTGGTATTCCTCTGCTCCCACCCCTCACATGTCTCTGTCCACTGCTGGGAGTCCTCTGCACCCACCCCTCACATGTCTCTGTCCACTGCTGGGAGTCCTCTGCACCCACCCCTCACATGTCTCTGTCCACTGCTGGGAGTGATATGCACCCACCCCTCACATGTCTCTGTCCACTGCTGGGAGTCCTCTGCACCCACCCCTCACATGTGTCTGTCCACTGCAGGGAGTCCTCTGCACCCACCCCTCACATGTCTCTGTCCACTGCTGGGAGTGATATGCACCCAACCCTCATATGTCTGGGCACTGCTGGGAGTGATCTTCACCCACCCCTCACATGTCTCTGGGCACTGCTGGTATTCCTCTGCACCCACCCCTCACATGTCTCTGGGCACTGCTGGTATTCCTCTGCACCCACCCCTCACATGTCTCTGTCCACTGCTGGGAATCCTCTGCACCCACCCCTCACATGTGTCTGTCCACTGCTGGGAGTCCTCTGCACCCAACCCTCACATGTGTCTGTCCACTGCTGGGAGTCCTCTGCACCCCCCCTCACATGTCTCTGGCCACTGCTGGGAGTGATATGCACCCACCCCTCATATGTCTGTCCACTGCTGGGAGTCCTCTGCACCCACCCCTCAAATGTCTCTGTCCACTGCTGAGAGTGATATGCACCCACCCATCATATGTCTGTCCACTGCTGGGAGTCCTCTGCACCCACCCCTCACATGTCTCTGTCCACTGCTCGGAGTCCTCTGCACCCACCCCTCACATGTGTCTGTCCACTGCTGGGAGTCCTCTGCACCCACCCCTCACATGTCTCTGTCCACTGCTGGGAGTGATATGCACCCACCCCTCATATGTCTGGGCACTGCTGGGAGTGATCTGCACCCACCCCTCACATGTCTCTGGGCACTGCTGGTATTCCTCTGCACCCACCCCTCACATGTCTCTGTCCACTGCTGGGAGTCCTCTGCACCCACCCCTCACATGTCTCTGTCCACTGCTGGGAGTCCTCTGCACCCACCCCTCACATATCTCTGTCCACTGCTGGGAGATCTCTGCACCCACCCCTCACATGTCTCTGTCCAGTGCTGGGAGTGATATGCACCCACCCCTTACATGTCTGGGCACTGCTGGGAGTGATCTGCACCCACCCCTCACATGTCTCTGGGCACTGCTGGTATTCCTCTGCACCCACCCCTCACATGTGTCTGTCCACTGCTGGGAGTCCTCTGCAACCACCCCTCACATGTCTCTGTCCACTGCTGGGAGTCCTCTGCACCCACCCCTCACATGTCTCTGTCCACTGCTGGGAGTCCTCTGCACCCACCCCTCACATGTGTCTGTCCACTGCTGGGAGTCCTCTGCACCCACCCCTCACATGTCTCTGTCCACTGCTGGGAGTGATATGCACCCACCCCTCATATGTCTGGGCACTGCTGGGAGTGATCTGCACCCACCCCTCACATGTCTCTGGGCACTGCTGGTATTCCTCTGCACCCACCCCTCACATGTCTCTGTCCACTGCTGGGAGTCCTCTGCACCCACCCCTCACATGTCTCTGTCCACTGCTGGGTGTGATATGCACCCACCCCTCATATGTCTGTCCACTGCTGGGAGTCCTCTGCACCCACCCCTCACATGTCTCTGTCCACTGCTGGGAGTCCTCTGCACCCACCCCTCACATGTCTTTGTCCACTGCTGGGAGTCCTCTGCACCCATCCCTCACATGTCTCTGTCCACTGCTGGGAGTCCTCTGCACCCACCCCTCACATGTGTCTGTCCACTGCTGGGAGTCCTCTGCACCCACCCCTCAAATGTCTCTGTCCATTGCTAGGAGTGATATGCACCCACCCCTCATATGTCTGTCCACTGCTGGGAGTCCTCTTCACCCACCCCTCACATGTCTCTGTCCACTGATGGGAGTGATATGCACCCACCCCTAACATGTGTCTGTCCAATGCTGGGAGTCCTCTGCATTCACCCCTCACATGTCTCTGTCCACTGCTGGGAGTGATATGTATCCACCCCTCATATGTCTGGGCACTGCTGGGAGTGATCTGCACCCACCCCTCACATGTCTCTGGGCACTGCTGGTATTCCTCTGCACCCACCCCTCACATGTCTCTGTCCACTGCTGGGAGTCCTCTGCACCCACCCCTCACATGTCTCTGTCCACTGCTGGGAGTCCTTTGCACCCACCCCTCACATGTCTCTGTCCACTGCTGGGAGTCCTCTGCACCCACCCCTCACATGTGTCTGTCCACTGCTGGGAGTCCTCTGCACCCACCCCTCACATGTCTCTGTCCACTGCTGGGAGTCCTCTGCACCCACCCCTCACATGTGTCTGTTCACTGCTGGGAGTCCTCTGCACCCCCCCTCACATGTCTCTGGCCACTGCTGGGAGTGATATGCACCCACCCCTCATATGTCTGTCCACTGCTGGGAGTCCTCTGCACCCACCCCTCAAATGTCTCTGTCCACTGCTGAGAGTGATATGCACCCACCCATCATATGTCTGTCCACTGCTGGGAGTCCTCTGCACCCACCCCTCACATGTCTCTGTCCACTGCTGGGAGTCCTCTGCACCCACCCCTCACATGTGTCTGTCCACTGCTGGGAGTACTCTGCACCCACCCCTCACATGTCTCTGTCCACTGCTGGGAGTGATATGCACCCACCCCTCATATGTCTGGGCACTGCTGGGAGTGATCTGCACCCACCCCTCACATGTCTCTGGGCACTGCTGGTATTCCTCTGCACCCACCCCTCACATGTCTCTGTCCACTGCTGGGAGTCTTCTGCACCCACCCCTCACATGTCTCTGTCCACTGCTGGGAGTGATATGCACCCACCCCTCATATGTCTGGGCACTGCTGGGAGTGATCTGCACCCACCCCTAACATGTCTCTGGGCACTGCTGGTATTCCTCTGCACCCACCCCTCACATGTCTCTGTCCACTGCTGGGAGTCCTCTGCACCCACCCCTCACATGTCTCTGTCCACTGCTGGGAGTGATATGCACCCACCCCTCATATGTCTGTCCACTGCTGGGAGTCCTCTGCACCCACCCCTCACATGTCTCTGTCCACTGCTGGGAGTCCTCTGCACCCACCCCTCACATGTGTCTGTCCACTGCTGGGAGTCCTCTGCAGGACATGTCTCTGTCCACTGCTGGGAGTCCTCTGCACCCATCCCTCACATGTCTCTGTCCACTGCTGGGAGTCCTCTGCACCCACCCCTCACATGTGTCTGTCCTCTGCTGGGAGTCCTCTGCACCCACCCCTCACATGTCTCTGTCCACTGCTGGGAGTGATATGCACCCACCCCTCATATGTCTGTCCACTGCTGGGAGTCCTCTGCACCCACCCCTCACATGTCTCTGTCCACTGCTGGGAGTCCTCTGCACCCACCCCTCACATGTGTCTGTCCACTGCTGGGAGTCCTCTGCACCCACCCCTCACATGTGTCTGTCCACTGCTGGGAGTCCTCTGCACCCACCCCTCACATGTCTCTGTCCACTGCTGGGAGTGATATGCACCCACCCCTCATATGTCTGGGCACTGCTGGGAGTGATCTGCACCCACCCCTAACATGTCTCTGGGCACTGCTGGGAGTCCTCTGCACCCACCCCTCACATGTCTCTGTCCACTGCTGGGAGTGATATGCACCCACCCCTCATATGTCTGGGCACTGCTGGGAGTGATCTGCACCCACCCCTCACATGTCTCTGGGCACTGCTGGTATTCCTCTGCACCCACCCCTCACATGTCTCTGTCCACTGCTGGGAGTCTTCTGCACCCACCCCTCACATGTCTCTGTCCACTGCTGGGAGTGATATGCACCCACCCCTCATATGTCTGGGCACTGCTGGGAGTGATCTGCACCCACCCCTAACATGTCTCTGGGCACTGCTGGTATTCCTCTGCACCCACCCCTCACATGTCTCTGTCCACTGCTGGGAGTCCTCTGCACCCACCCCTCACATGTCTCTGTCCACTGCTGGGAGTGATATGCACCCACCCCTCATATGTCTGTCCACTGCTGGGAGTCCTCTGCACCCACCCCTCACATGTCTCTGTCCACTGCTGGGAGTCCTCTGCACCCACCCCTCACATGTGTCTGTCCACTGCTGGGAGTCCTCTGCAGGACATGTCTCTGTCCACTGCTGGGAGTCCTCTGCACCCATCCCTCACATGTCTCTGTCCACTGCTGGGAGTCCTCTGCACCCACCCCTCACATGTGTCTGTCCTCTGCTGGGAGTCCTCTGCACCCACCCCTCACATGTCTCTGTCCACTGCTGGGAGTGATATGCACCCACCCCTCATATGTCTGTCCACTGCTGGGAGTCCTCTGCACCCACCCCTCACATGTCTCTGTCCACTGCTGGGAGTCCTCTGCACCCACCCCTCACATGTGTCTGTCCACTGCTGGGAGTCCTCTGCACCCACCCCTCACATGTCTCTGTCCACTGCTGGGAGTGATATGCACCCACCCCTCATATGTCTGGGCACTGCTGGGAGTGATCTGCACCCACCCCTCACATGTCTCTGGGCACTGCTGGTATTCCTCTGCACCCACCCCTCACATGTCTCTGTCCACTGCTGGGAGTCCTCTGCACCCACCCCTCACATGTCTCTGTCCACTGCTGGGAGTCCTCTGCACCCACCCCTCACATGTCTCTGTCCACTGCTGGGAGTTCTCTGCACCCACCCCTCACATGTGTCTGTCCACTGCTGGGAGTCCTCTGCACCCACCCCTCACATGTCTCTGTCCACTGCTGGGAGTGATATGCACCCACCCCTCATATGTCTGGGCACTGCTGGGAGTGATCTGCACCCACCCCTCACATGTCATTGGGCACTGCTGGTATTCCTCTGCTCCCACCCCTCACATGTCTCTGTCCACTGCTGGGAGTCCTCTGCACCCACCCCTCACATGTCTCTGTCCACTGCTGGGAGTCCTCTGCACCCACCCCTCACATGTCTCTGTCCACTGCTGGGAGTGATATGCACCCACCCCTCACATGTCTCTGTCCACTGCTGGGAGTCCTCTGCACCCACCCCTCACATGTGTCTGTCCACTGCAGGGAGTCCTCTGCACCCACCCCTCACATGTCTCTGTCCACTGCTGGGAGTGATATGCACCCAACCCTCATATGTCTGGGCACTGCTGGGAGTGATCTTCACCCACCCCTCACATGTCTCTGGGCACTGCTGGTATTCCTCTGCACCCACCCCTCACATGTCTCTGGGCACTGCTGGTATTCCTCTGCACCCACCCCTCACATGTCTCTGTCCACTGCTGGGAATCCTCTGCACCCACCCCTCACATGTCTTTGTCCACTGCTGGGAGTCCTCTGCACCCATCCCTCACATGTCTCTGTCCACTGCTGGGAGTCCTCTGCACCCACCCCTCACATGTGTCTGTCCACTGCTGGGAGTCCTCTGCACCCACCCCTCAAATGTCTCTGTCCATTGCTAGGAGTGATATGCACCCACCCCTCATATGTCTGTCCACTGCTGGGAGTCCTCTTCACCCACCCCTCACATGTCTCTGTCCACTGATGGGAGTGATATGCACCCACCCCTCATATGTCTGTCCACTGCTGGGAGTCCTCTGCACCCACCCCTCACATGTCTCTGTCCACTGCTGCGAGTCCTCTGCACCCACCCCTAACATGTGTCTGTCCAATGCTGGGAGTCCTCTGCATTCACCCCTCACATGTCTCTGTCCACTGCTGGGAGTGATATGTATCCACCCCTCATATGTCTGGGCACTGCTGGGAGTGATCTGCACCCACCCCTCACATGTCTCTGGGCACTGCTGGTATTCCTCTGCACCCACCCCTCACATGTCTCTGTCCACTGCTGGGAGTCCTCTGCACCCACCCCTCACATGTCTCTGTCCACTGCTGGGAGTCCTTTGCACCCACCCCTCACATGTCTCTGTCCACTGCTGGGAGTCCTCTGCACCCACCCCTCACATGTGTCTGTCCACTGCTGGGAGTCCTCTGCACCCACCCCTCACATGTCTCTGTCCACTGCTGGGAGTCCTCTGCACCCACCCCTCACATGTGTCTGTCCACTGCTGGGAGTCCTCTGCACCCCCCCTCACATGTCTCTGGCCACTGCTGGGAGTGATATGCACCCACCCCTCATATGTCTGTCCACTGCTGGGAGTCCTCTGCACCCACCCCTCAAATGTCTCTGTCCACTGCTGAGAGTGATATGCACCCACCCATCATATGTCTCTGTCCACTGCTGGGAGTCCTCTGCACCCACCCCTCACATGTGTCTGTCCACTGCTGGGAGTCCTCTGCACCCCCCCTCACATGTCTCTGGCCACTGCTGAGAGTGATATGCACCCACCCCTCACATGTCTCTGTCCACTGCTGGGAGTCCTCTGCACCCAACCCTCACATGTGTCTGTCCACTGCTGGGAGTCCTCTGCACCCCCCCTCACATGTCTCTGGCCACTGCTGGGAGTGATATGCACCCACCCCTCATATGTCTGTCCACTGCTGGGAGTCCTCTGCACCCACCCCTCAAATGTCTCTGTCCACTGCTGAGAGTGATATGCACCCACCCATCATATGTCTGTCCACTGCTGGGAGTCCTCTGCACCCACCCCTCACATGTCTCTGTCCACTGCTCGGAGTCCTCTGCACCCACCCCTCACATGTGTCTGTCCACTGCTGGGAGTCCTCTGCACCCACCCCTCACATGTCTCTGTCCACTGCTGGGAGTGATATGCACCCACCCCTCATATGTCTGGGCACTGCTGGGAGTGATCTGCACCCACCCCTCACATGTCTCTGGGCACTGCTGGTATTCCTCTGCACCCACCCCTCACATGTCTCTGTCCACTGCTGGGAGTCCTCTGCACCCACCCCTCACATGTCTCTGTCCACTGCTGGGAGTCCTCTGCACCCACCCCTCACATATCTCTGTCCACTGCTGGGAGATCTCTGCACCCACCCCTCACATGTCTCTGTCCACTGCTGGGAGTGATATGCACCCACCCCTTACATGTCTGGGCACTGCTGGGAGTGATCTGCACCCACCCCTCACATGTCTCTGGGCACTGCTGGTATTCCTCTGCACCCACCCCTCACATGTCTCTGTCCACTGCTGGGAGTCCTCTGCACCCACCCCTCACATGTCTCTGTCCACTGCTGGGAGTCCTCTGCACCCACCCCTCACATGTCTCTGTCCACTGCTGGGAGTTCTCTGCACCCACCCCTCACATGTGTCTGTCCACTGCTGGGAGTCCTCTGCACCCACCCCTCACATGTCTCTGTCCACTGCTGGGAGTGATATGCACCCACCCCTCATATGTCTGGGCACTGCTGGGAGTGATCTGCACCCACCCCTCACATGTCATTGGGCACTGCTGGTATTCCTCTGCTCCCACCCCTCACATGTCTCTGTCCACTGCTGGGAGTCCTCTGCACCCACCCCTCACATGTCTCTGTCCACTGCTGGGAGTCCTCTGCACCCACCCCTCACATGTCTCTGTCCACTGCTGGGAGTGATATGCACCCACCCCTCACATGTCTCTGTCCACTGCTGGGAGTCCTCTGCACCCACCCCTCACATGTGTCTGTCCACTGCAGGGAGTCCTCTGCACCCACCCCTCACATGTCTCTGTCCACTGCTGGGAGTGATATGCACCCAACCCTCATATGTCTGGGCACTGCTGGGAGTGATCTTCACCCACCCCTCACATGTCTCTGGGCACTGCTGGTATTCCTCTGCACCCACCCCTCACATGTCTCTGGGCACTGCTGGTATTCCTCTGCACCCACCCCTCACATGTCTCTGTCCACTGCTGGGAATCCTCTGCACCCACCCCTCACATGTCTTTGTCCACTGCTGGGAGTCCTCTGCACCCATCCCTCACATGTCTCTGTCCACTGCTGGGAGTCCTCTGCACCCACCCCTCACATGTGTCTGTCCACTGCTGGGAGTCCTCTGCACCCACCCCTCAAATGTCTCTGTCCATTGCTAGGAGTGATATGCACCCACCCCTCATATGTCTGTCCACTGCTGGGAGTCCTCTTCACCCACCCCTCACATGTCTCTGTCCACTGATGGGAGTGATATGCACCCACCCCTCATATGTCTGTCCACTGCTGGGAGTCCTCTGCACCCACCCCTCACATGTCTCTGTCCACTGCTGCGAGTCCTCTGCACCCACCCCTAACATGTGTCTGTCCAATGCTGGGAGTCCTCTGCATTCACCCCTCACATGTCTCTGTCCACTGCTGGGAGTGATATGTATCCACCCCTCATATGTCTGGGCACTGCTGGGAGTGATCTGCACCCACCCCTCACATGTCTCTGGGCACTGCTGGTATTCCTCTGCACCCACCCCTCACATGTCTCTGTCCACTGCTGGGAGTCCTCTGCACCCACCCCTCACATGTCTCTGTCCACTGCTGGGAGTCCTTTGCACCCACCCCTCACATGTCTCTGTCCACTGCTGGGAGTCCTCTGCACCCACCCCTCACATGTGTCTGTCCACTGCTGGGAGTCCTCTGCACCCACCCCTCACATGTCTCTGTCCACTGCTGGGAGTCCTCTGCACCCACCCCTCACATGTGTCTGTCCACTGCTGGGAGTCCTCTGCACCCCCCCTCACATGTCTCTGGCCACTGCTGGGAGTGATATGCACCCACCCCTCATATGTCTGTCTACTGCTGGGAGTCCTCTGCACCCACCCCTCAAATGTCTCTGTCCACTGCTGAGAGTGATATGCACCCACCCATCATATGTCTCTGTCCACTGCTGGGAGTCCTCTGCACCCACCCCTCACATGTGTCTGTCCACTGCTGGGAGTCCTCTGCACCCCCCCTCACATGTCTCTGGCCACTGCTGAGAGTGATATGCACCCACCCCTCACATGTCTCTGTCCACTGCTGGGAGTCCTCTGCACCCAACCCTCACATGTGTCTGTCCACTGCTGGGAGTCCTCTGCACCCCCCCTCACATGTCTCTGGCCACTGCTGGGAGTGATATGCACCCACCCCTCATATGTCTGTCCACTGCTGGGAGTCCTCTGCACCCACCCCTCAAATGTCTCTGTCCACTGCTGAGAGTGATATGCACCCACCCATCATATGTCTGTCCACTGCTGGGAGTCCTCTGCACCCACCCCTCACATGTCTCTGTCCACTGCTCGGAGTCCTCTGCACCCACCCCTCACATGTGTCTGTCCACTGCTGGGAGTCCTCTGCACCCACCCCTCACATGTCTCTGTCCACTGCTGGGAGTGATATGCACCCACCCCTCATATGTCTGGGCACTGCTGGGAGTGATCTGCACCCACCCCTCACATGTCTCTGGGCACTGCTGGTATTCCTCTGCACCCACCCCTCACATGTCTCTGTCCACTGCTGGGAGTCCTCTGCACCCACCCCTCACATGTCTCTGTCCACTGCTGGGAGTCCTCTGCACCCACCCCTCACATATCTCTGTCCACTGCTGGGAGATCTCTGCACCCACCCCTCACATGTCTCTGTCCAGTGCTGGGAGTGATATGCACCCACCCCTTACATGTCTGGGCACTGCTGGGAGTGATCTGCACCCACCCCTCACATGTCTCTGGGCACTGCTGGTATTCCTCTGCACCCACCCCTCACATGTGTCTGTCCACTGCTGGGAGTCCTCTGCAACCACCCCTCACATGTCTCTGTCCACTGCTGGGAGTCCTCTGCACCCACCCCTCACATGTCTCTGTCCACTGCTGGGAGTCCTCTGCACCCACCCCTCACATGTGTCTGTCCACTGCTGGGAGTCCTCTGCACCCACCCCTCACATGTCTCTGTCCACTGCTGGGAGTGATATGCACCCACCCCTCATATGTCTGGGCACTGCTGGGAGTGATCTGCACCCACCCCTCACATGTCTCTGGGCACTGCTGGTATTCCTCTGCACCCACCCCTCACATGTCTCTGTCCACTGCTGGGAGTCCTCTGCACCCACCCCTCACATGTCTCTGTCCACTGCTGGGTGTGATATGCACCCACCCCTCATATGTCTGTCCACTGCTGGGAGTCCTCTGCACCCACCCCTCACATGTCTCTGTCCACTGCTGGGAGTCCTCTGCATCCACCCCTCACATGTGTCTGTCCACTGCTGGGAGTCCTCTGCACCCACCCCTCACATGTGTCTGTCCACTGCTGGGAGTCCTCTGCACCCACCCCTCACATGTCTCTGTCCACTGCTGGGAGTGATATGCACCCACCCCTCATATGTCTGGGCACTGCTGGGAGTGATCTGCACCCACCCCTAACATGTCTCTGGGCACTGCTGGGAGTCCTCTGCACCCACCCCTCACATGTCTCTGTCCACTGCTGGGAGTGATATGCACCCACCCCTCATTTGTCTGTCCGCTGCTGGGAGTCCTCTGCACCCACCCCTCACATGTCTCTGTCCACTGCTGGGAGTCCTCTGCACCCACCCCTCACATGTGTCTGTCCACTGCTGGGAGTCCTCTGCAGGACATGTCTCTGTCCACTGCTGGGAGTCCTCTGCACCCATCCCTCACATGTCTCTGTCCACTGCTGGGAGTCCTCTGCACCCACCCCTCACATGTGTCTGTCCACTGCTGGGAGTCCTCTGCACCCACCCCTCACATGTCTCTGTCCACTGCTGGGAGTGATATGCACCCACCCCTCATATGTCTGTCCACTGCTGGGAGTCCTCAGCACCCACCCCTCACATGTCTCTGTCCACTGCTGGGAGTCCTCTGCACCCACCCCTCACATGTGTCTGTCCACTGCTGGGAGTCCTCTGCACCCACCCCTCACATGTCTCTGTCCACTGCTGGGAGTCCTCTGCACCCACCCCTCACATGTGTCTGTCCACTGCTGGGAGTCCTCTGCACCCCCCCTCACATGTCTCTGGCCACTGCTGGGAGTGATATTCACCCACCCCTCATATGTCTGTCCACTGCTGGGAGTCCTCTGCACCCACCCCTCACATGTCTCTGTCCACTGCTGAGAGTGATATGCACCCACCCATCATATGTCTCTGTCCACTGCTGGGAGTCCTCTGCACCCACCCCTCACATGTGTCTGTCCACTGCTGGGAGTCCTCTGCACCCCCCCTCACATGTCTCTGGCCACTGCTGAGAGTGATATGCACCCACCCCTCACATGTCTCTGTCCACTGCTGGGAGTCCTCTGCACCCACCCCTCACATGTGTCTGTCCACTGCTGGGAGTCCTCTGCACCCCCCCTCACATGTCTCTGGCCACTGCTGGGAGTGATATGCACCCACCCCTCATATGTCTGTCCACTGCTGGGAGTCCTCTGCACCCACCCCTCAAATGTCTCTGTCCACTGCTGAGAGTGATATGCACCCACCCATCATATGTCTGTCCACTGCTGGGAGTCCTCTGCACCCACCCCTCACATGTCTCTGTCCACTGCTGGGAGTCCTCTGCACCCACCCCTCACATGTGTCTGTCCACTGCTGGGAGTCCTCTGCACCCACCCCTCACATGTCTCTGTCCACTGCTGGGAGTCCTCTGCACCCACCCCTCACATGTGTCTGTCCACTGCTGGGAGTCCTCTGCACCCACCCCTCACATGTCTCTGTCCACTGCTGGGAGTGATATGCACCCACCCCTCATATGTCTGGGCACTGCTGGGAGTGATCTGCACCCACCCCTCACATGTCTCTGGGCACTGCTGGTATTCCTCTACACCCACCCCTTACATGTCTCTGTCCACTGCTGGGAGTCCTCTGCACCCACCCCTCACATGTGTCTGTCCACTGCTGGGAGTCCTCTGCACCCACCCCTCACATGTCTCTGTCCAGTGCTGGGAGTGATATGCACCCACCCCTCATATGTCTGTCCACTGCTGGGAGTCCTCTGCACCCACCCCTCACATGTCTCTGTCCACTGCTGAAAGTCCTCTGCACCCACCCCTAACATGTGTCTGTCCACTGCTGGGAGTCCTCTGCACCCACCCCTCACATGTCTCTGTCCACTGCTGGGAGTGATATGCACCCACCCCTCATATGTCTGGGCACTGCTGGGAGTGATCTGCACCCACCCCTCACATGTCTCTGGGCACTGCTGGTATTCCTCTGCACCCACCCCTCACATGTCTCTGTCCACTGCTGGGAGTCCTCTGCACCCACCCCTCACATGTCTCTGTCCACTGCTGGGAGTCCTTTGCACCCAAACCTCACATGTCTCTGTCAACTGCTGGGAGTCCTCTGAACCCACCCCTCACATGTGTCTGTCCACTGCTGGGAGTCCTCTGCACCCACCCCTCACATGTCTCTGTCCACTGCTGGGAGTGATATGCACCCACCCCTCATATGTCTGTCCACTGCTGGGAGTCCTCTGCACCCACCCCTCACATGTCTCTGTCCACTGCTGGGAGTGATATGCACCCACCCCTCATATGTCTGTCCACTGCTGGGAATCCTCTGCACCCACCCCTCACATGTCTCTGTCCACTGCTGGGAGTCCTCTGCACCCACCCCTCACATGTGTCTGTCCACTGCTGGGAGTGATATGCACCCACCCCTTATATGTCTGGGCACTGCTGGGAGTGATCTGCACCCACCCCTCACATGTCTCTGGGCACTGCTGGTATTCCTCTGCACCCACCCCTCACATGTGTCTGTCCACTGCTGGGAGTCCTCTGCAACCACCTCTCACATGTCTCTGTCCACTGCTGGGAGTCCTCTGCACCCACCCCTCACATGTCTCTGTCCACTGCTGGGAGTCCTCTGCACCCACCCCTCACATGTGTCTGTCCACTGCTGGGAGTCCTCTGCACCCACCCCTCACATGTCTCTGTCCACTGCTGGGAGTGATATGCACCCACCCCTCATATGTCTGGGCACTGCTGGGAGTGATCTGCACCCACCCCTCACATGTCTCTGGGCACTGCTGGTATTCCTCTGCACCCACCCCTCACATGTCTCTGTCCACTGCTGGGAGTCCTCTGCACCCACCCCTCACATGTCTCTGTCCAGTGCTGGGAGTGATATGCACCCACCCCTTACATGTCTGGGCACTGCTGGGAGTGATCTGCACCCACCCCTCACATGTCTCTGGGCACTGCTGGTATTCCTCTGCACCCACCCCTCACATGTGTCTGTCCACTGCTGGGAGTCCTCTGCAACCACCCCTCACATGTCTCTGTCCACTGCTGGGAGTCCTCTGCACCCACCCCTCACATGTCTCTGTCCACTGCTGGGAGTCCTCTGCACCCACCCCTCACATGTGTCTGTCCACTGCTGGGAGTCCTCTGCACCCACCCCTCACATGTCTCTGTCCACTGCTGGGAGTGATATGCACCCACCCCTCATATGTCTGGGCACTGCTGGGAGTGATCTGCACCCACCCCTCACATGTCTCTGGGCACTGCTGGTATTCCTCTGCACCCACCCCTCACATGTCTCTGTCCACTGCTGGGAGTCCTCTGCACCCACCCCTCACATGTCTCTGTCCACTGCTGGGTGTGATATGCACCCACCCCTCATATGTCTGTCCACTGCTGGGAGTCCTCTGCACCCACCCCTCACATGTCTCTGTCCACTGCTGGGAGTCCTCTGCACCCACCCCTCACATGTGTCTGTCCACTGCTGGGAGTCCTCTGCACCCACCCCTCACATGTGTCTGTCCACTGCTGGGAGTCCTCTGCACCCACCCCTCACATGTCTCTGTCCACTGCTGGGAGTGATATGCACCCACCCCTCATATGTCTGGGCACTGCTGGGAGTGATCTGCACCCACCCCTAACATGTCTCTGGGCACTGCTGGGAGTCCTCTGCACCCACCCCTCACATGTCTCTGTCCACTGCTGGGAGTGATATGCACCCACCCCTCATTTGTCTGTCCGCTGCTGGGAGTCCTCTGCACCCACCCCTCACATGTCTCTGTCCACTGCTGGGAGTCCTCTGCACCCACCCCTCACATGTGTCTGTCCACTGCTGGGAGTCCTCTGCAGGACATGTCTCTGTCCACTGCTGGGAGTCCTCTGCACCCATCCCTCACATGTCTCTGTCCACTGCTGGGAGTCCTCTGCACCCACCCCTCACATGTCTCTGTCCACTGCTGGGAGTCCTCTGCACCCACCCCTCACATGTCTCTGTCCACTGCTGGGAGTGATATGCACCCACCCCTCATATGTCTGTCCACTGCTGGGAGTCCTCAGCACCCACCCCTCACATGTCTCTGTCCACTGCTGGGAGTCCTCTGCACCCACCCCTCACATGTGTCTGTCCACTGCTGGGAGTCCTCTGCACCCACCCCTCACATGTCTCTGTCCACTGCTGGGAGTGATATGCACCCACCCCTCATATGTCTGGGCACTGCTGGGAGTGATCTGCACCCACCCCTCACATGTCTCTGGGCACTGCTGGTATTCCTCTGCACCCACCCCTCACATGTCTCTGTCCACTGCTGGGAGTCCTCTGCACCCACCCCTCACATGTCTCTGTCCACTGCTGGGAGTCCTCTGCACCCACCCCTCACATATCTCTGTCCACTGCTGGGAGTTCTCTGCACCCACCCCTCACATGTGTCTGTCCACTGCTGGGAGTCCTCTGCACCCACCCCTCACATGTCTCTGTCCACTGCTGGGAGTGATATGCACCCACCCCTCATATGTCTGGGCACTGCTGGGAGTGATCTGCACCCACCCCTCACATGTCATTGGGCACTGCTGGTATTCCTCTGCACCCACCCCTCACATGTCTCTGTCCACTGCTGGGAGTCCTCTGCACCCACCCCTCACATGTCTCTGTCCACTGCTGGGAGTCCTCTGCACCCATCCCTCACATGTCTCTGTCCACTGCTGAGAGTCCTCTGCACCCACCCCTCACATGTGTCTGTCCACTGCTGGGAGTAATCTGCACCCACCCCTCACATGTCTCTGTCCACTGCTGGGAGTGATATGCACCCACCCCTCATATATCTGTTGTTAGAAGGCGGACCGCTGGGGAGTCGGCAGGACCACCCAGTGGGCCTCCTTACGGCAAGGAAGTAGCCGAGCGCCGCTGAGAAGCCTCCGAGGAGAGGTCCTTCCCCTATAATCGTACTAGCCCCGTAACACCACCACACAGGACTCGACACGAGTATCCGTTCTCATATATCTTTATCAGTAATGATCGTAGGTTTCTTTGGCAATATGTACAGGTGGATCGAGTGATCCGCAAAAAGAGTCTCAATGTCTTTGTGGGGAAGGGGCAGCGGGACAGTCTTAGTTTCAGCCTGGTACGGGGTTACCCTGCGCCCAGGTATTAAGCCTCAAGCTGGGAGGAGCTCCGGTAGTTGGAGCGTTGGGTGCTGGACACGAGGGCAGCTCGAAGAGGTTGAGCCGCGATGGAGTCAGCAGGGCTCGGCGGGTCAGTTCAGCTAGCTCGAGCCGCGACGAAGTCAGCAGGGCTCCGATGGTAGTTCAGCGAGGTTTGGGCCGCGACGGCGTCTGCAGGGCTCCGATGGTAGTTCAGCGAGGTTGGGCCGTGACGGCGTCAGCAGGGTTCCGATGTTTCCGTGAGGGTCTTGTTCTCAGCAAGGGGGAGCCGCGACGCAGTCAGCAGGGCTCGAGGTACAGGTCCAGATAAGAGTCTTTTCTCCGTAGGGTCAGCCGCGATCCGATCAGCAGGGCTCTCGACTCCAGGATACAACTACTGTCCTAGTGCGGGTTCGCCCCAGATATAGGTCTGGAGCCCTTTGATGTCCGGACCCTTGCGTCCGGAGGGGGCGGAGAGGCCGGGCTGGGAGAGGCCAGACGCCCAGCGGGAGAGGCGCCAGTGCTCAGGGAGGCCGGAGAGCGATCGCACCCAGGCGTTGGGGGACGGTAGGGGGTCCCATCGACACTCCCCTCCTCCGGGATCGGGGGATTGGTCACGTGGTGCCCCCTGGCCGGATCTTGGTGCCTCGATGTCGGGGTTTCACCGGGGCCGCGGCCGGGAGGAGGCCGGGTCACGTTGGCTGGTGTGGGTAGATGTGTACAATCCAGGGGGGACCCCGAAGGGTGCAGGGGTCTCCGGTCGGCCTGAAAAGGGGGCCAGGACCACGCCACGAGGCCGGGTCCAACAGGCGTCCCCCCCAGCCGAAGGCAGGGAGAGTCACCCATCTCCTTGGGGGTTCTCTTCGCCAAGGCGGAAGAAACGGGACAGGCCGTCGGCATTGGCGTGGTCGTTGCCGGGCCGGTGTTCTACTGTGAAGTCCATCCCTTGCAGAGAGATGGACCATCGCAACAACTTCGGGTTTTCTCCTCTCATTTGCATTAGCCACCGCAAGGGCCGGTGGTCGGTTTGGACCCGAAAGTGGGTGCCGAAGAGGTAGGGCCGGAGCTTTTTGAGGGCCCATACCACGGCGAAGGCCTCTCGCTCGATGGTGCTCCATCTCTGCTCCCGGGGCAGCAGTCGCCGGCTGATGAAGGCCACTGGTCTGTCAAGGCCTTCCGAATTTACTTGGGACAGGACCGCCCCCACCCCGTACTCTGAGGCATCGGTCTGTACTATGAATTCCCTGCTGTAGTCGGGGGCTTGCAGCACAGGGGCGGTACAAATTGCTGTCTTGAGGGTCTCGAAGGCCGCCTGGCAGCGGGGTGTCCAGTTCACCTTTTTGGGTTGCTTCTTGGACGTAAGCTCCGTGAGGGGTCCCACAATGCTCCCAAAGTTTTGGATGAACCGCCGGTAATAGCCCGTGAGGCCCAGGAAGGCCCGGACAGCGGTTTGGGTGGCTGGGGGCTCCCAGGCCTGGATGGCATCAACTTTTGGCTGGAGGGGAGCCACCTGGCCGCTCCCCACTTGATGGCCCAGATAGGTCACGGATCCCTGGCCTAACTGGCATTTGCTAGCCTTTATCGTGAGTCCGGCTCTCTGGAGGGCGGCCAGAACTTCCCCGAGGTGGTCCAGGTGGTCGGCCCAGTGGCTGCTGAATACAGCAATATCATCCAGGTAGGCAGCGCTGAACGCTTCCAGTCCGGCCAGGACCTTGTTCACTAGTCTTTGGAAGGTCGCCGGAGCATTTTTCATGCCGAAGGGCATCACCCGAAAGTGGTAGTGCCCATCGGGAGTGGAGAAGGCGGATCGCTCACTGGCGCCGGGGGTGAGCCTGATCTGCCAGTATCCGGCAGTGAGGTCGAAGGTGCTTAGGTAGCGGGCGGCTCCTAGGCGGTCGATTAGTTCGTCGGCCCGAGGAATGGGATGGGCATCGGTCTTGGTGACGGCATTCAACCCTCGGTAGTCCACGCAAAATCTGAGTTCTGGGGTGGTGCCTGGGGCGGCGGCCTTCGGCACCAGGACCACCGGGCTGGCCCAGGGACTGTCGGAAGGCTCGATGACCCCGAGGGCTAGCATCTTGGCGACCTCGGCTTGGATGCAGGCACGCACTCGGTCGGGCACCCTGTAGGCCCGGTGTCGCACGGGGGGGCTGTCCCCGGTGTCGACGTCATGGACGCACCAGGGAGTGACCCCGGGAGTGAGGGAGAAGAGGGCAGCGAAGGGTCGCAGCAGCTGTTGACAGTTGTGGCGCTGTTCCGAGGTCAGGGTGGTGGAGAGTTTGACGCCCTCTATGGAGCCGTCTTGGTCGGAGGTTCTCAGGAGGTCGGGTAGGGGCTCGGAGTCGCCCTCGCCCCCATCGTCGGTAGCCAGCAGCAGGCTTAGTTCCGTTCGGGCAAAGTGGGGTTTGAGCCGGTTGGCGTGTAGAACCCGGAGGGGGTTCCTGGGGGACTCCAGGTCGACTAGGTAGGTGACGGGGCTCTTCTTCTCCACCACCTTGAAGGGCCCGGTCCATTTGTCCTGGAGGGCACAGGGGTCCACGGGCGACATGACCCAGACTTGCTGGCCCGGCTCGAACTCAATGGAGGAGGCGTTCTGGTCATACCAGTGTTTCATGTCCTCTTGGCTGGCCTCGAGGTTGGCCTCGGCCAGTGCTCGGAACCTCCGGGTTTGGTTCCGCAGAGTCAGGAGGTACCGGTAGACGTCGGGAGGGGCATTTCAGATGTTCTTCTCCCAGCCTTCCTTGACCAGTCTGAGGGGACCTCGGACACGGGGGTCCGTATAAGAGTTCGAAGGGGCTGAACCCTAGAGATTTTTGGGGGACCTCCCGATAGGCAAATAGGAGGCAGGGCAGCAGGACGTCCCATTTCCGCCTCAGGGGCTCTTCCAGGCCCTTGATCATCCCTTTCAGTGTTCTGTTGAAACGTTCGACTAGTCCGTTCCCCTGGGGGTGGTACGGGGTGGTGAACCTGTAGGTGACCCCACATTGTTGCCATAGGGACCGCATGTATTTTGATATAAAGTTTGTACCTCGATCGCTTACCAATTCCCGGGGGAATCCCACTCTCGAGAAGATTCCCATCAAGGCCCGGCCCACCACAGGGGCTGTCACAGTTCGGAGAGGGATGGCCTCAGGGTATCGGGTGGCGTGGTCGACTAGGACGAGGATGAAGCGGTGACCCAGGGCGGTTCGGGGGTCCAGGGGCCCCACTATGTCGATTCCCACTCGCTCGAACGGAGTGTTGACGGCCGGGAAGGGCTGGAGAGGGGCTTTCACCCGTCCCCCAGTCTTCCCGCTGGCTTGGCAGGTCGGGCAGGTCTGGCAGTGATTGTCCACGTCCTTACGCATTCGGGGCCAGTAGAAGTGGGTCACCAGGCGGCTGTATGTTTTGTCTTGCCCCAGGTGCCCGGCGAGGGGCACATCATGTGCCAAGTTGAGGAGGAATCCTCGGAATCGGAGGGGGACCAACAGCACTCGACCGGCCCCTAGTTCTGCGATCTTCTGCTTGCTGTAGAGCAGGTCATTGTCCCAATAGACCCAGTGCGTTCCTGTTTGGTTACCGGCGGCCTGGGCGGCCGCCTGCTGTCGGGTCCCCTCGAGAGAGGGTCAGGTTCTCTGTTCTTGCTGGAACTGTTCCCTGGTGGGGCCCCCATCGTGGCGCCACTGTGCAAGTTCAGGGAGTTCACCGAGGGAGGTGATCTCGTTCTGGGGAAGTTCGGACGGCCCGGCATCCGCGTCGGGTTCCTCCTCGACCGAGGGAGGTGGGGGTTCGGGCCCCTCGGGCTCGTCGGGGGCCGCCGCTACGGTTGGTCGGTGGGCCTGGGCGGTCATGGACCGGGTGGTGGCACAGGCCCATTCGGGCAGTCCCAGCATCCCTAGGTGCTCCTGGCGCTCAACCTGGGCCCAGGGGGAACTTTCCAGTTCGTTCCCCAGGAGGCAGTCCACCGGGGCGTCGTCGCGGACGGTCACTTTCAGCAGGCCTGACACTCCTCCCCACTCGAATGGAATCCGGGCCATCCGGCACATCCTCTCGGTGTTGTCGGCCGTCCGGACGGGGCATAGTACATGAGGCAGGATCTGTTCGGGGGTCACCAGGTGGCAGCGGACAGCGGTTACGCTGGCTCCATTGTCACGGAGGGCTTCGGCCCGGCGTCCATTAATGGTGACCCACTGCTTGTATTTCTGGGTATTGCTCGGGATGGGGGTTTGGGGCACCATTTCTTGGCTACCCAGGCATACGAGGGACATGGCGGCCGGCTCCCACTCGGTGGACCCGGCGTCGGTGTTCTCTTCCTCCTCCTCCCCTTCCCCCAGGGCGGCGGCCACCAGCTGTCGGGGCGGGAGCCCGGTGGCCCCGCTTCGTCGGTTCATGGGGCAGGATGGGTCACTGGCATAGTGTCCTGGTTGTTGGCAGCTGTAGCAGGTTACCGTTGTCCGAGGTCCTGGTCGGGCTGGGGTTGTCCCCCTTCGTGCTAGGGTCGGTGACGTGCGGTTCGAGGGCGGACCCCGAGGAGGACTCCGGGGCAGCCCTGCTGTAAAGTCTCGGTTCCGGTTTGATCCCCCTCCTCCGCCGCGCTGGCGGGGGGGTCCTGTGGCGTTCTGCTGGTACTCCCCCATTGAGTTCCGGGGGACCTAGGTGTTCACCCACCGATCGGCCTCGACGGCGAGCTTCCGTGGCTCGGTCAGTTTGCTGTCGAGGAGGTGCTGTCTTAGCTCGACGAAACAGTTGTTGGAGAGATGCTCCCAGACAATGAGGTCGAACAGCTACTCGTAGGAGGTGACCTTGCTGCCCTTGACCCACCCTTCCAGGGCTCTGCTAAAAAAGTCGACGTACTCCACCCAAGTGGTACCGGGGAGTTTCTTGCAGTCTCGGAAGCGCTGGCGGTACATTTCGGCGGTGAGGCCATAGCGGGTGAGCAGGGCCTCCTTCATGTGATCGTACGAGGTCATTACATCGTCCGGGAGCTGTAGCAGGGTGTCTCGACCCTCGCTGAGGAATCGTCCCCATAGGCCGGCACCCCAATCCTTCCGGGGTACCCGATGGGAGGTCATGGCCACTTCGTAGGCTTTGAACCATTGTTGGATGTTGTCGTTTTTGTAGTATTCTTTGACGACATCCTTGGGGATATGTACCTTCGCCTCTGTCGGCGGAGGAGTGTCCTTGTTTCCGGGGGTGCCGGTCTCCCCCTTTTTGGACTTAAGTTCAAGTTCCTTGAGGCTCCGCTCGTGCTCGAGGGTTAGCTTTTTCTCCTCCAGTTCTCTGTGCCGTTTTTTTCCTCAATCTCTTCTTGCAACCGTAGTTGCTCTAGGGCCAACTTCTTTTCCGCCAGCAGGAGTTCTCCGTCCAGCCGGAGTCGTGCGAGTTCTAATTCATGGGTCCGGACCCTCTCCCGCTCCCGTATCTCTTCTGGGGATAGGCCGGCTTCCATGCGGTTTCTCTCCCCATTTGCCGGGGTCGTGGCTGGCTGCAAGGCTACGTTTAGTTCTGACGTTCCTTCGTTTTGGGGCGATGCTGCTTCGGACTCTACCCAGGCTCTTAGGGCTTTCTGCATGTCCTCTTTTGAGCCTAATCCGGTGGTCGAAATACCTTTGTCTTTGCAGAACTGTTTGAGTTCTTTGTGGGTATATTCCTCCAACCGTTCTTGTTGGAACCCCGCGGTCATGGTGGTCTCCTGGCTGCTCATGGTTATTCTGCGCCTGGTTAGGTAGCGGGTGAGTTACTTGCTGTACGATTTGCGTCCGGCTCGGATCCCGTCGCTGGCCACCAAATGTTAGAAGGCGGACCACTGGGGAGTCGGCGGGACCACCCAGTGGGCCTCCTTACGGCAAGGAAGTAGCCGAGCGCCGCTGAGAAGCCTCCGAGGAGAGGTCCTTCCCCTATAATCGTACTAGCCCCGTAACACCACCACACAGGACTCGACACGAGTACCCGTTCTCATATATCTTTATCAGTAATGATCGTAGGTTTCTTTAGCAATATGTACAGGTGGATCGAGGGATCCGCAAAAAGAGTCTCAATGTCTTTGTGGGGAAGGGGCAGCGGGACAGTCTCAGTTTCAGCCTGGTACGGGGTTACCCTGCGCCCAGGTATTAAGCCTCAAGCTGGGAGGAGCTCCGGGAGTTGGAGCGTCGGGTGCTGGACACGAGGGCAGCTCGAAGAGGTTGAGCCGCGATGGAGTCAGCAGGGCTCGGCGGGTCAGTTCAGCTAGCTCGAGCCGCGACGAAGTCAGCAGGGCTCCGAAGGTAGTTCAGCGAGGTTTGGGCCACGACGGCGTCTGCAGGGCTCCGATGGTAGTTCAGCGAGGTTGGGCCGCGACGGCGTCAGCAGGGCTCCGATGTTTCCGTGAGGGTCTTGTTCTCAGCAAGGGGGAGCCGCGACGCAGTCAGCAGGGCTCGAGGTACAGGTCCAGATAAGAGTCTTTTCTCCGTAGGGTCAGCCGCGATCCGATCAGCAGGGCTCTCGACTCCAGGATACAACTACTTTCCTGGTGCGGGTTCGCCCCAGATATAGGTCTGGAGCCCTTTGATGTCCGGACCCTTGCGTCCGGAGGGGGCGGAGAGGCCGGGCTGGGAGAGGCCAGACGCCCAGCGGGAGAGGCGCCAGTGCTCAGGGAGGCCGGAGAGCGATCGCACCCAGGCGTTGGGGGACGGTAGGGGGTCCCATCGACACTCCCCTCCTCCGGGATCGGGGGATTGGTCACGTGGTGCCCCCTGGCCGGATCTTGGTGCCTCGATGTCGGGGTTTCGCTGGGGCCGCGGCCAGGAGGAGGCCGCGTCACGTTGGCTGGTGTGGGTAGATGTGTACAATCCAGGGGGGACCCCGAAGGATGCAGGGGTCCCCGGTCGGCCTGAAAAGGGGGCCAGGACCACGCCACGAGGCCGGGTCCAACAGGCGTCCCCCCCAGCCGAAGGCAGGGAGAGTCACCCATCTCCTTGGGGGTTCTCCTCGCCAAGGCGGAAGAAACGGGACAGGCCGTCGGCATTGGCGTGGTCGTTGCCGGGCCGGTGTTCTACTGTGAAGTCCATCCCTTGCAGAGAGATGGACCATCGCAACAACTTCGGGTTTTCTCCTCTCATTTGCATTAGCCACCGCAAGGGCCGGTGGTCGGTTTGGACCCGAAAGTGGGTGCCGAAGAGGTAGGGCCGGAGCTTTTTGAGGGCCCATACCACGGCGAAGGCCTCTCGCTCGATGGTGCTCCATCTCTGCTCCCGGGGCAGCAGTCGCCGGCTGATGAAGGCCACTGGTCTGTCAAGGCCTTCCGAATTTACTTGGGACAGGACCGCCCCCACCCCGTACTCTGAGGCATCGGTCTGTACTATGAATTCCCTGCTGTAGTCGGGGGCTTGCAGCACAGGAGCGGTACAAATTGCTGTCTTGAGGGTCTCGAAGGCCGCCTGGCAGCGGGGTGTCCAGTTCACCTTTTTGGGTTGCTTCTTGGACGTAAGCTCCGTGAGGGGTCCCACAATGCTCCCATAGTTTTGGATTGTTAGACCTGGCACCTTGGCGTGAGTTTCCCTTCCACTTTTTGATGGTGTGCCTCGATTGTTTTTCTGGTGTTGTCCGCTCAGGGCGCTGCGCCACGGCTAATCCGTGCCGCAGCGCAAGTGCTCCCTAAGATAAAATGTACCTGTAATTGATGTTCATGATTGGTTTATTGGATTCACTGTCAGTCCCCAGTAAAGTCCACCCGGAGTGCCAGGGCTTGTGAATGCCAATGCCGCTAGTGGGCTGCAGCGCTGGTTGCGCCACCCACACCAGCGGCCATGTAAAATGTGTCCTGGGTCTGCCACTGCCGACCCCGCGTGCAGTCCCGTACTGTCGCGCTGACTGCGCAAGTGCCCCCACTTGCCAGTCCCTAAACCTTCCCTTAACTACATATTAGCCACCCCTCTGGTAGGCCCAAGGGCAGGGTGCATTGTAGGCATAAGGTAGGACATGCCCTGATGTGTGTGGCATGTCTTAGTAGTGAATTACCGCCATTTTCGTTTTTCACTATTGAAGGCTACCTGCTCTCCATAGGCCAGAATGGGCTGCTGGGGTCACTACACGCTGTGACCCCAGTAGACTCAGAGAGCATGGTAGAATGTCAAGTTTAGTATGCCTGAACTCAGAATAATAAAATACTTCTTGTAGTCAAGTTTATTTTAATATCCTGGGTTTGTAAATACTACTTTTAGAAAGTTAGTATTTACTGACCTGGCCATTTCAGTCCGCCTCTGCTGTATGTGTGTGTTCTGCCTAGCAACAGTAAGGAGCAGGGTTGGGGAATCCCCAGAGACAGGTTGGCTGCTAGGTGGTGGGTAGAGAGATGACACCAGGATGGGTGGGAGGAGTACACCTTGACTCTTGATTAGACCTGTGCTCTGCCACCACAAAGCCGGCGCCGCCCCCTGTGGAGCGGCTGATGTCTCTGCCCTGCTGCTGAAAGGAAAGAGCAGAGTCACCATAACAAAGTGCTCCAGAACTGGACTGGGCCAGGCCCAGGCCCCCTGGCGCTAAGGAACAAAAGAATCACGGTATAGAAGTAGGAGCCTGGCTCCTAAGAAATCAGAATCCTGTTTTACCACAAAGAACCTCTGCCCGACTAGAAGGAGAAGACGACGCTGGAGGAGCTGGCCTGCTGCTTGCCTTGCTGAGAAAGGAGAGGAAGAGACTTACTGAAAAGACTTTGCTGCTTTGTGCTTTAAACATTCTCCAAGGGCTTGATCTGAGCTTGCCCCCTGAACAGAACCCCAGGACCAGTGGGTTCTTTGTGCCTTTACTCGTCCTGAAACTCGAGCCGTGTGTGTATCCCGCTTGAGGAAGACTGCGCCCCTCATCGCCCCTCCTAGGGCTGTGACACTCGGGAGTCTGCCTGCCTTTGCCCCCCCCCTTGAGAGCCTCGCTCCGACCGGAGTCGCTCTCTACCCCGGGCTAGGCCGCCGGCACCTCTGCCACCGCCTGCTATTGGAGCTCGCTGAAGCGCTATCGCCCCTCCCGCCGGAATCCTTGTCCGACGATCGTGATCCCCGCCGGGTCCCCAGCTGCACGGGACGTGCCCTGTGACCCCGCTTCGCGATCTCGCCCTGAGATCAGGCCGCGCCGCCCCCGCTGAGGAGACCCCCGCACTGCCGTGCTGAGGGTCGTGGGCCGCGCCTGCCTGACTACACGCACCTGCTCAAGAGGATCCGAAGGTGCCCCATCACTGCTGAGTCGCACCCTCCCGTGCCGACTCCCGAAAGCAACTACACGTTCTTAAGAATTCCAGTATCGGGCTCGGGGCCCGCAACGCCTTATTTCCCCGTTCGCAGGAGCCGATTCTCTGTAAGTACTGGAACCACAAGTAATATTTGCGAGAGACTACAAAGTATCTAATTTGAACCTGCAAACAAAGAACATTTGCCTGCTTTACAACCTGGTGGCATAGCGAAAACGTTATTGGTCTTGTGATAAGTCTGCTGAGATATATATACCTATTTTTACATAATGAAGCGTATTTTTCTACATATCCAAGTCTGGTCTCCATTTCTGGGGGGATTGATGTATTTACTGTGTGTATGATTGCAACTGCTTAACTGACTATCGCCTGGAGAATAGCCTTGGCTGCTCACGCCACGCACCTAGAGGGTGAGCAAGGGTCATTCAAAAGGGGTTATCCTGCGCCCTGACGTAGAGGAGAGGGTTCCTGCTTGACACAAGGGCAACCTTGCGCCAACCAGAGACCCCCAAGTCTAACATTGTTGGCAGCGGCTGGGATTTCGGATTTGCATTTGTAATTTGCATACAGTGAATTATTAATCACCAGATAGTGAGAGCAGACCAAGTAACGTAGCCACAGGTTTTTGTTCATTTTTGAACTGTTGAGACATCGACCATTGCTACAGCCATGCCTGGCTCACTCCCTGCTGGAAGAGCACTCTCTGTGATTTCTGGAATAGATGAGGTGGATTGGGAGGGACTGGAGGGATGCACAGTAGAGCAATTGAAAGGCTACAGTGTAAAACTCAGAGTTCCCCATGCTGGATTCAAGAGGAAGGTCCAGTACACCAAGGCGTTGAGAGCCTGGAAGGAGTCAAGAGACCCACAGAATGCAGGGGACATCGTTCCACCCGACAACCTTGGGGAGCCCAGCAGAGTCCTGTCACCAGAGGAGCTGGCAGACAGGGCAGCAGACAGGGCTCATGCAATGGAGATGGCAAAGTTGGCAGGACAAATGGAAATGGAAAAGCAGAAGTTGGCCTTAGAGGCACAGCAACGCCAAATGGATCATGATATTAGATTGAAGGAGTTGGAGCTGAAGGCGAAAAGTTTGGACACCGCTCCTTCTGGTGGCAGCACTCCACCGGTGCAGGTAGAGTCCAAGGTGTACATCCCCAAAGATGTAGTAAAGGAGTATTTTAGAAAGGATGACATAGGGCAGTGGTTTAGAGCCTATGAGGTGGCCATGTCTTCACACCGGGTCGCTGAGAAAGACTGGGGAGCGGGGTTGTGGGGAAGGTTCCTTGCTGAAGGGCGTGACACACTGTTAGATTTACCATTAGATCTCCAAGCCTCATACCCCCATATGAAGGAAGCTTTAATGACCAGGTATGGGTTAACTCCTGAACTATATAGACAGAGGTTCAGGGAGACTAAGAAGATCCCTGAGAGTATGTATGTGGAGTATGTAACTTTTTTCTGCAGAGCACTGGATGGTTGGGTGAAGGGTAGCAAGGTGAGTGATTATCAAGGGTTGCTTGATTTAATTGCATGGGAGCACTTGTCCAGTCAATGTTTTCCTGAGCTACGCCAGCACCTGATTGATAGCAAGCTGTCCAACCCGAGGAAGCTTGCTGAGGAGGCGGACCGCTGGCTCAGCACCAGGGTCCACAAGGGTCAAGTGGGAGACTCCGCCAAAGGTGGGCAGGGTCCCCAGCAGAAGAGTGGGGGGACAGGGGTAAACAGAAAGGGTTCCAAAAAGGCCCCCAAAGTAATTCCCAAGGGAACCAGCAGAAGGGTTGTCAGCCTCCCCCACCCCCGCAGCAGAATGGGGCCCCGACAGGTAGGCCTGTTCCAAAGGGGCCCTTCAATTGTTACAGGTGTGGTGACCCGGGTCACATTGCCTCTGATCCTAAGTGTCGCCTGTTTGATAAGACAGCACCCACTGGTGCTCCACCCCGGCAAGTAGCTAATGTTAATTTTGGGGAGGAGGTAGCAGTCCAGGGGGGTGGGGGTCCTGCGCATATGACCCTAGTCTCGCTAGGAGACAGTGAGATGGTCCCTGAAACCTACTTACCCTCTAACACTAAGAAATATGGGCAAGTAGTGACCATCAATGGAAAGAAGGTTGAGGCTCTTAGAGATACAGGAGCCAGCGTGACCTCGGTGAGGCAACACCTGGTGTCTCAAGAGCAGATTGTACCCAATGCCTACTGTAGGGTTGTCAATGCTGACAACATAGAGAGTCGTTGTCCAATGGCTCAAGTTCCCTTTGAGTGGGGGGAGGTCTCTGGTACTCTACAAGTAGCTGTGAGAACTGACATGCCTGTAGACTGTCTGCTAGGGAACGACCTGGAGAGCTCCCCTTGGGAAAAGGTGGAGAAGACCACGCATCTGAGGATGGTGGGTCTACCCGACTGGGCGTGCGTGACCACCCGGTCCATGGCAGCCAGTAGGGGTGTTGAGAGGGTCCTGGAGCATGAGGGAGAGGTCCAGGAACCGGCCTTAGGGAGAAGGCGCAGGAGGTGCGGGAGACCGGCCCCCGAAGTTCCCACGGCCCAGGAGGAAGCAGACCCTGAGGGGGACGCCCTGGAGCCTACCGGGGAACAGATTGCCGAACAGGGAGACCTGCCTGAGCTGACCCATTGGCAGCAAGAAGGAGGTCCCTCCGGGGAGGAGTTCTGCAGGGAGCAGAAAGAATGCCCTTCTCTCGTGGGTATGCGGCAGCAGGCTGCAGACCAGGCCAATGGTGTTCAGGCCAAGACACACTACGTGTACTGGGAGAGTGACCTCCTGTATTCAGAGCCTAAGGCTGCTGAACCTGGGTCAGCCCGTGTGCTGGTGGTACCCCAGAAGTTCAGAGCCTTCCTACTGGGGCTGGCTCATGATGTGCCTTTAGCAGGACATTTGGGGATGGACAAGACCTATGACAGGCTTGTCACCCACTTTTACTGGCCCCAAATGCACAAGAATTTAGATTCCTACTGCAGAAACTGTCAGACTTGCCAGGCAAGTGGTAAGAGCGGAGGGAAGCACAAGGCTCCTCTGCAGCCCTTCCCCGTGGTCGGTACGCCATTCCAGCGAGTGGGTATTGATATTGTGGGGCCTCTGGACCCCAAGACAGCCCTGGGCAACAGGTTCATCCTGGTCTTGGTGGACCATGCCACCCGGTACCCTGAAGCCATCCCTCTGAGGACAGTGACGGCCCCCGTGGTGGGACGAGCACTGATGGGAATTTTCTCCCGAGTGGGATTCCCTCTAGAGGTGGTGAGCGACAGGGGGACCAATTTCATATCCACATATATGAAATCCCTGTGGAAGGAGTGTGGGGTAACTTACAAGTTCACCACTCCTTACCACCCCCAAGGAAATGGGTTGGTTGAGAGATTCAACCGAACCCTCAAAGGCATGATCATGGGCCTAGACGGTCCAATGAGGCGTAAGTGGGACGTCCTCTTGCCATGCCTGCTCTTCGCTTACCGAGAGGTGCCACAGAAGTCTCTAGGGTTCAGCCCCTTTGAGCTTCTGTATGGTCGACCGGTAAGAGGACCTCTGAGTTTTGTAAAGGAAGGCTGGGAGCAATCTCCCAGGAAACCTCCCCAGAATGTATATAGTTACATGCTGGCCTTCCGAAACCAGACTAGGCGTTTCAGGCAACTTGCTGAGGCAAATCTGGAAGCCAGCCAGGAAGAGATGAAGCGGTGGTACGACCAGAATGCCACTCTGGTAGAGCTTCAACCTGGACAAAAGGTGTGGGTCTTGGCCCCAGTGGAGCCTTGTGCACTTCAGGATAAGTGGACAGGTCCATTTGAGGTTGTGGAGCGCAAAAGTCCTATCACCTACTTGGTGGACATGCAGTCTCCCAGGAACCCTTTGAGGGTCCTACATGTTAACCGCCTTAAGCCCCACTTAGAGAGGACCGAAGTGGGCATGCTGCTGGCCACTGATGATGGAATGGAAGAGGAGACCGAGCCTCTTCCTGACCTCTTAGTAGCCTCTGATAAAGATGGGTCAGTGGATGGAGTTAACCTCTCACCCACCCTGACGCCCGAACAACAGGAAGATTGCCGCCACTTGCTGGGGCAGTTTCCAGATAGGTTCTCCCTGGTTCCTGGTGTCACAGATTGGTGCGTCCATGATGTGGACACAGGAGACAGCTTACCTGTGAAGCATAAGGCTTACAGGGTAACTGACAGGGTCAGAGCTTGCATCAAGGAGGAGGTCTCCAAAATGCTTGCGCTAGGGGTGGTTGAGTCCTCCAGCAGTCCTTGGTCCAGCCCCGTGGTCTTGGTCCCCAAAGCTGCTGCGCCGGGAGCCACACCTGAACTCCGGTTCTGTGTGGACTACAGAGGACTCAATTCAGTAACTAAGACTGACGCGCACCCCATCCCCAGAGCTGATGAGCTCATTGATCGGCTGGGGGCTGCCCGGTTCCTCAGCACGTTTGATTTAATGTCTGGGTACTGGCAGATCGCCTTGACCGATGGGGCCAAAGAGAGGTCAGCATTCTCTACACCAGATGGGCACTTCCAGTTCCGAGTCATGCCATTTGGAATGAAGAATGCCCCTGCCACCTTTCAGAGGTTGGTCAACCAGGTACTGGTTGGGCTGGATGCGTTCAGTGCCGCATACCTGGATGACATCGCAGTGTTCAGTGCCACCTGGCCCGAACACCTGCGCCACCTCTGGGAAGGGTTGATGGCTCTGCGCCGAGCAGGCCTCACGATCAAGGCAAGCAAGTGCCAGATCGGGCAGGGTTCCGTGGTGTACTTGGGACACCAAGTGGGGAGTGGCAAGGTGGCACCCTTGCAACCCAAAATTGAGACCATCCTGGCTTGGGAGCCCCCCAAGACGCAGACCGCAGTGAGGGCCTTCCTGGGGCTCACTGGGTACTACAGGAGGTTTGTCAAGGGCTGTGGAACGATTGTTGCCCCCTTGACAGAGCTGACTTCCAAGAAGCAGCCCAGGAACGTGATCTGGACTGACACCTGTCAGAAAGCTTTCGACACCCTGAAGACTGCCATGTGCACGGCGCCCATGCTCTTGGCCCCTGACTTCTCCAAGGAATTCCTAGTGCAGACAGACGCTTCAGAGCATGGTGTAGGGGCTGTTCTCTCACAGATGACTGAGGAGGGCTGGGACCAACCCGTAGCCTTCATCAGTAGGAGGTTACTTCCACGGGAAAGTAGGTGGAGTGCAATTGAGCGAGAAGCATTTGCTGTGGTCTGGGCTCTGAAGAAGCTAAGACCCTACTTGTTTGGGTCTCACTTACTGGTTCAGACGGACCACAGGCCCCTCAGATGGTTGATGCAAATGAGGGGTGAAAACCCAAAGCTGTTGAGGTGGTGCATCTCCCTACAGGGTATGGACTTTACGGTGGAACACCGTCCTGGTACAGATCACGCCAATGCTGACGGTCTGTCCAAGTATTTCCGCCTTAGTGACGAGGAACCCCCTGGGCAAGGGTAGTTCTCCCCACATTTCAGCTGGAGGGGACACGTGTTAGACCTGGCACCTTGGCGTGAGTTTCCCTTCCACTTTTTGATGGTGTGCCTCGATTGTTTTTCTGGTGTTGTCCGCTCAGGGCGCTGCGCCACGGCTAATCCGTGCCGCAGCGCAAGTGCTCCCTAAGATAAAGTGAACCTGTAATTGATGTTCATGATTGGTTTATTGGATTCACTGTCAGTCCCCAGTAAAGTGCACCCGGAGTGCCAGGGCTTGTGAATGCCAATGCCGCTAGTGGGCTGCAGCGCTGGTTGCGCCACCCACACCAGCGGCCATGTAAAATGTGTCCTGGGTCTGCCACTGCCGACCCCGCGTGCAGTCCCGTACTGTCGCGCTGACTGCGCAAGTGCCCCCACTTGCCAGTCCCTAAACCTTCCCTTAACTACATATTAGCCACCCCTCTGGTAGGCCCAAGGGCAGGGTGCATTGTAGGCATAAGGTAGGACATGCCCTGATGTGTGTGGCATGTCTTAGTAGTGAATTACCGCCATTTTCGTTTTTCACTATTGAAGGCTACCTGCTCTCCATAGGCCAGAATGGGCTGCTGGGGTCACTACACGCTGTGACCCCAGTAGACTCAGAGAGCATGGTAGAATGTCAAGTTTAGTATGCCTGAACTCAGAATAATAAAATACTTCTTGTAGTCAAGTTTATTTTAATATCCTGGGTTTGTAAATACTACTTTTAGAAAGTTAGTGTTTACTGACCTGGCCATTTCAGTCCACCTCTGCTGTATGTGTGTGTTCTGCCTAGCAACAGTAAGGAGCAGGGTTGGGGAATCCCCAGAGACAGGTTGGCTGCCAGGTGGTGGGTAGAGAGATGACATCAGGATGGGTGGGAGGAGTACACCTTGACTCTTGAATAGACCTGTGCTCTGCCACCACAAAGCCGGCGCCGCCCCCTGTGGAGCGGCTGATGTCTCTGCCCTGCTGCTGAAAGGAAAGAGCAGAGTCACCATAACAAAGTGCTCCAGAACTGGACTGGGCCAGGCCCAGGCCCCCTGGCGCTAAGGAACAAAAGAATCACGGTATAAAAGTAGGAGCCTGGCTCCTAAGAAATCAGAATCCTGTTTTACCACAAAGAACCTCTGCCCGACTAGAAGGAGAAGAAGACGCTGCAGGAGCTGGCCTGCTGCTTGCCTTGCTGACAAAGGAGAGGAAGAGACTTACTGAAAAGACTTTGCTGCTTTGTGCTTTAAACATTCTCCAAGGGCTTGATCTGAGCTTGCCCCCTGAACAGAACCCCAGGACCAGTGGGTTCTTTGTGCCTTTGCTCGTCCTGAAACTCGAGCCGTGTGTGTATCCCGCTTGAGGAAGACTGCGCCCCTCATCGCCCCTCCTAGGGCTGTGACACTCGGGAGCCTGCCAGCCTTTGCCCCCCCCCTTGAGAGCCTCGCTCCGACCGGAGTCGCTCTCTACCCCGGGCTAGGCCGCCGGCACCTCTGCCACCGCCTGCTATTGGAGCTCGCTGAAGCGCTATCGCCCCTCCCGCCGGAATCCTTGTCCGACGATCGTGATCCCTGCCGGGTCCCCAGCTGCACGGGACGTGCCCTGTGACCCCGCTTCGCGATCTCGCCCTGAGATCAGGCCGCGCCGCCCCCGCTGAGGAGACCCCCGCACTGCCGTGCTGAGGGTCGTGTGCCGCGCCTGCCTGACTACACGCACCTGCTCAAGAGGATCCGAAGGTGCCCCATCACTTCTGAGTCGCACCCTCCCGTGCCGACTCCCGAAAGCAACTACACGTTCTTAAGAATTCCAGTATCGGGCTCGGGGCCCGCAACGCCTTATTTCCCCGTTCGCAGGAGCCGTGCTGAGGGTCGCTGGCCGCGCCTGCCTACCTGCCCACACCCGCTGATCGAGGACCCAAGACCACTTCTCAAGCTGAGAGTCGCACCGACCTGTGCCGACTCTCCACATCACTGAAGAGGTTCCAGTATCGGGCTTGGGGCCCGCAACGCCTTATTTCCCCGTTCACAGGAGTCGATCTCTGTAAGTACTGGAACCACAAGTAATATTTGCGAGAGACTACAAAGTATCTAATTTGAACCTGCAAACAAAGAACATTTGCCTGCTTTACAACCTGGTGGCATAGCGAAAACGTTATTGGTCTTGTGATAAGTCTGCTGAGATATATATACCTATTTTTACATAAAGAAGCGTATTTTTCTACATATCCAAGTCTGGTGTCCATTTCTGGGGGGATTGATGTATTTACTGTGTGTATGATTGCAACTGCTTAACTGACTATCGCCTGGAGAATAGCCTTGGCTGCTCACGCTACGCACCTAGAGGGTGAGCAAGGCTCATTCAAAAGGGGTTATCCTGCGCCCTGACGTAGAGGAGAGGGTTCCTGCTTGACACAAGGGCAACCTTGCGCCAACCAGAGACCCCCAAGTCTAACATGGATGAACCGCCGGTAATAGCCCGTGAGGCCCAGGAAGGCCCGGACAGCGGTTTGGGTGGCTGGGGGCTCCCAGGCCTGGATGGCATCAACTTTTGGCTGGAGGGGAGCCATCTGGCCGCTCCCCACTTGATGGCCCAGATAGGTCACGGATCCCTGGCCTAACTGGCATTTGCTGGCCTTTATCGTGAGTCCGGCTCTCTGGAGGGCGGCCAGAACTTCCCCGAGGTGCTCCAGGTGGTCGGCCCAGTGGCTGCTGAATACGGCAATATCGTCCAGGTAGGCGGCGCTGAACGCTTCCAGTCCGGCCAGGACCTTGTTCACTAGTCTTTGGAAGGTCGCCGGGGCATTTTTCATGCCGAAGGGCATCACCCGAAAGTGGTAGTGCCCATCGGGAGTGGAGAAGGCGGATCGCTCACTGGCGCCGGGGGTGAGCCTGATCTGCCAGTATCCGGCAGTGAGGTCGAAGGTGCTTAGGTAGCGGGCAGCTCCTAGGCGGTCGATTAGTTCGTCGGCCCGAGGAATGGGATGGGCATCGGTCTTGGTGACGGCATTCAACCCTCGGTAGTCCACGCAAAATCTGAGTTCTGGGGTGGTGCCTGGGGCGGCGGCCTTCGGCACCAGGACCACCGGGCTGGCCCAGGGACTGTCGGAAGGCTCGATGATAACCCCGGGCGTAGCACTACGCTTCGCCCACGTAGTGTACGTAGCGCTGCCTGCTTCGCACTTTCCGAAGTAGGCGAAGCAGGGCAGCGCTACGCACACGCCGAGGGCGAAGCGTAGCTGCTTGCCACCCGCCACCCACCTCCCGCCCGCCCTTCTTTTAAATATATGAGCAATGAAAAATAAAGTAAAGTAAGTCGACTTACCCGTAAGCGCGGCGTCTCCGGGGCTCCCTCTTTCAGTTTCTAATTTCTTCTGGCAAATGCGCATGCGCGGACACCCGCGCATGCGCATTTCTCGCGAGAAATGCGCATGCGCGGGCGTCCGCGCATGCGCATTTGCCAGAAGAAATTAGAAACTGAAAGAGGGAGCCCCGGAGACGCCGCGCTTACGGGTAAGTCGACTTACTTTTACTTTATTTTTCATTGCTTATAATATTTAAAAGAATGGCGGGTGGGAGGTGGGTGGCACGTAGTGGGGCTACGCGAAGCGCGTAGTGTGCGTAGATTTGGGCACACTACGTGCTGCTTCACGTAGCCCCACTACGCCCACTACGCCCACCCTTACTCGATGACCCCGAGGGCTAGCATCTTGGCGACCTCGGCTTGGATGCAGGCACGCACTCGGTCGGGCACCCTGTAGGCCCGGTGTCGCACGGGGGGGCTGTC
This sequence comes from Triturus cristatus, assembly GCF_964204655.1. Classification (NCBI taxonomy): domain Eukaryota; kingdom Metazoa; phylum Chordata; class Amphibia; order Caudata; family Salamandridae; genus Triturus; species Triturus cristatus. The sequence continues at coordinate 275,560,247 of NC_140579.1, read as the reverse complement.
CCCGGTGTCGACGTCATGGACGCACCAGGGAGTGACCCCGGGAGTGAGGGAGAAGAGGGCAGCGAAGGGTCGCAGCAGCTGTTGACAGTCGTGGCGCTGTTCCGAGGTCAGGGTGGTGGAGAGTTTGACGCCCTCTATGGAGCCGTCTTGGTCGGAGGTTCTCAGGAGGTCGGGTAGGGGCTCGGAGTCGCCCTCGCCCCCATCGTCGGTAGCCAGCAGCAGGCTTAGTTCAGTTCGGGCAAAGTGGGGTTTGAGCCGGTTGGCGTGTAGAACCCGGAGGGGGTTCCTGGGGGACTCCAGGTCGACTAGGTAGGTGATGGGGCTCTTCTTCTCCATCACCTTGAAGGGCCCGGTCCATTTGTCCTGGAGGGCACAGGGGTCCACGGGCGACATGACCCAGACTTGCTGGCCCAGCTCGAACTCAATGGAGGAGGCGTTCTGGTCATACCAGCGTTTCATGTCCTCTTGGCTGGCCTCGAGGTTGGCCTCGGCCAGTGCTCGGAACCTCCGGGTTTGGTTCCGCAGAGTCAGGAGGTACCGGTAGACGTCGGGAGGGGCATTTCAGATGTTCGTCTCCCAGCCTTCCTTGACCAGTCTGAGGGGACCTCGGACAGGGTGTCCGTATAAGAGTTCGAAGGGGCTGAACCCTAGAGACTTCTGGGGGACCTCCCGATAGGCAAATAGGAGGCAGGGCAGCAGGACGTACCATTTCCGTCTCAGGGGCTCTTCCAGGCCCTTGATCATCCCTTTCAGTGTTCTGTTGAAACGTTCGACTAGTCCGTTCCCCTGGGGGTGGTACGGGGTGGTGAACCTGTAGGTGACCCCACATTGTTGCCATAGGGACCGCATGTATTTTGATATAAAGTTTGTACCTCGATCGCTCACCACTTCCCGGGGGAATCCCACTCTCGAGAAGATTCCCATCAAGGCCCGGCCCACCACGGGGGCTGTCACAGTTCGGAGAGGGATGGCCTCAGGGTATCGGGTGGCGTGGTCGACTAGGACGAGGATGAAGCGGTGACCCAGGGCGGTTCGAGGGTCCTGGGGCCCCACTATGTCGATTCCCACTCGCTCAAACGGAGTGTTGACGGCCGGGAGGGGCTGGAGAGGGGCTTTGACCCGTCCCCCAGTCTTCCCGCTGGCTTGGCAGGTCGGGAAGGTCCGGCAGTGATTGTCCACGTCCTTACGCATTCAGGGCCAGTAGAAGTGGGTCACCAGGCGGCTGTATGTTTTGTCTTGCCCCAGGTGCCCGGCGAGGGGCACATCATGTGCCAAGTTGAGGAGGAATCCTCGGAATCGGAGGGGGACCACCAGCACTCGACCGGCCCCTAGTTCTGCGATCTTCTGCTCGCTGTAGAGCAGGTCATTGTCCCAATAGACCCAATGCGTTCCTGTTTGGTCACCGGCGGCCTGGGCGGCCGCCTGCTGTCGGGTCCCCTCGAGAGAGAGGGTCAGGTTCTCTGTTCTTGCTGGAACTGTTCCCTGGTGGGGCCCCCGTCGTGGCGCCACTGTGCAAGTTCAGGGAGTTCGCCGAGGGAGGTGATCTCGTTCTGGGGAAGTTCGGACGGCCCGGCATCCACGTCGGGTTCCTCCTCGACCGAGGGAGGTGGGGGTTCGGGCCCCTCGGGCTCGTCGGGGGCCGCCGCTACGGTTGGTCGGTGGGCCTGGGCGGTCATGGACCGGGTGGTGGCACAGGCCCATTCGGGCAGTCCCAGCATCCCTAGGTGCTCCCGGCGCTCAACCTGGGCCCAGGGGGAACTTTCCAGGTCGTTCCCCAGGAGGCAGTCCACCGGGGCGTCGTCGCGGACGGTCACTTTCAGCAGGCCTGATACTCCTCCCCACTCGAATGGAATCCGGGCCATCCGGCACATCCTCTCGGTGTTGTCGGCCGTCCGGACGGGGCATAGTACATGAGGCAGGATCTGTTCGGGGGTCACCAGGTGGCAGCGGACAGCGGTTACGCTGGCTCCAGTGTCACGGAGGGCTTCGGCCCGGCGTCCATTAATGGTGACCCACTGCTGGTATTTCTGGGTGTTGCTCGGGATGGGGGTTTGGGGCACCATTTCTCGGCTACCCAGGCATACGAGGGACATGGCGGCCAGCTCCCACTCGGTGGACCCGGCGTCGGTGTTCTCTTCCTCCTCCTCCCCTTCGCCCAGGGCGGCGGCCGCCAGCTGTCGGGGCGGGTGCCCGGTGGCCCCGCTTCGTCGGTTCATGGGGCAGGATGGGTCACTGGCATAGTGTCCTGGTTGTTGGCAGCTGTAGCAGGTTACCGTTGTCCGAGGTCCTGGTCGGGCTGGGGTTGTCCCCCTTCGTGCTAGGGTCGGGGACGTGCGGTTCGAGGGCGGACCCCGGGGAGGACTCCGGGGCAGCCCTGCTGTAAAGTCTCGGTTCTGGTTTGATCCCCCTCCTCCGCCGCGCTGGCGGGGGGGTCCTGTGGCGTTCTGCTGGTACTCCTCCATTGAGTTCCGGGGGACCCAGGTGTTCACCCACCGATCGGCCTCGACGGCGAGCTTCCGTGGCTCGGTCAGTTTGCTGTCGAGGAGGTGCTGTCTTAGCTCGACGAAACAGTTGTTGGAGAGATGCTCCCAGACAATGAGGTTGAACAGCTACTCGTAGGAGGTGACCTTGCTGCCCTTGACCCACCCTTCCAGGACTCTGCTATAAAAAAGTCGACGTACTCCACCCAAGTGGTACCGGGGAGTTTCTTGCAGTCTCGGAAGCGCTGGCGGTACATTTCGGCAGTGAGGCCATAGCGGGTGAGCAGGGCCTCCTTCATGTGATCGTACGAGGTCATTACGTTGTCCGGGAGCTGTAGCAGGGTGTCTCGACCCTCGCTGAGGAATCGTCCCCATAGGCCGGCACCCCAATCCTTCCGGGGTACCCGATGGGAGGTCATGGCCACTTTGTAGGCTTTGAACCATTGTTGGATGTTGTCGTTTTTGTAGTATTCTTTGACGACATCCTTGGGGATATGTACCTTCGCCTCTGTCGGCGGAGGAGTGTCCTTGTTTCCGGGGGTGCCGGTCTCCCCCTTTTTGGACTTAAGTTCAAGTTCCTGGAGGCTCCGCTCGTGCTCGAGGGTTAGCTTTTTCTCCTCCAGTTCTCTGTGCCGTTTTTTTTCCTCAATCTCTTCTTGCAACCGTAGTTGCTCTAGGGCCAACTTCTTTTCCGCCAGCAGGAGTTCTCCGTCCAGCCGGAGTCGTGCGAGTTCTAATTCATGGGTCCGGACCCTCTCCCGCTCCCGTATCTCTTCTGGGGATAGGCCGGCTTCCATGCGGTTTCTCTCCCCATTTGCCGGGGCCGTGGCTGGCTGCAAGGCTACGTTTAGTTCTGACGTTCCTTCGTTTTGGGGCGATGCTGCTTCGGACTCTACCCAGGCTCTTAGGGCTTTCTGCATGTCCTCTTTTGAGCCTAATCCGGTGGTCGAAATACCTTTGTCTTTGCAGAACTGTTTGAGTTCTTTGTGGGTATATTCCTCCAACCGTTCTTGTTGGAACCCCGCGGTCATGGTGGTCTCCTGGCTGCTCATGGTTATTCTGCGCCTGGTTAGGTAGCGGGTGAGTTACTTGCTGTACGATTTGCGTCCGGCTCGGATCCCGTCGCTGGCCACCAAATGTTAGAAGGCGGACCGCTGGGGAGTCGGCGGGACCACCCAGTGGGCCTCCTTACGGCAAGGAAGTAGCCGAGCACCGCTGAGAAGCCTCCGAGGAGAGGTCCTTCCACTATAATCGTACTAGCCCCGTAACACCACCACACAGGACTCGACACGAGTACCCGTTCTCATATATCTTTATCAGTAATGATCGTAGGTTTCTTTGGCAATATGTACAGGTGGATCGAGGGATCCGCAAAAAGAGTCTCAATGTCATTGTGGGGAAGGGGCAGCGGGACAGTCTCAGTTTCAGCCTGGTACGGGGTGACCCTGCACCCAGGTATTAAGCCTCAAGCTGGGAGGAGCTCCGGGAGTTGGAGCGTCGGGTGCCGGACACAAAGGCAGCTTGAAGAGGTTGAGCCGCGATGGAGTCAGCAGGGCTCGGCGGGTCAGTTCAGCTAGCTCGAGCCGCGACGAAGTCAGCAGGGCTCCGATGGTAGTTCAGCGAGGTTTGGGCCGCGACGGCGTCAGCAGGGCTCCGATGGTAGTTCAGCGAGGTTGGGCCGCGACGGTGTCAGCAGGGCTCCGATGTTTCCGTGAGGGTCTTGTTCTCAGCAAGGGGGAGCCGCGACGCAGTCAGCAGGGCTCGAGGTACAGGTCCAGATAAGAGTCTTTTCTCCATAGGGTCAGCCGCGATCCGATCAGCAGGGCTCTCGACTCCAGGATACAACTACTGTCCTGGTGCGGGTTCGCCCCAGATATAGGTCTGGAGCCCTTTGATGTCCGGACCCTTGCGTCCGGAGGGGGCGGAGAGGCCGGGCTGGGAGAGGCCAGACGCCCAGCGGGAGAGGCGCCAGTGCTCAGGGATGCCGGAGAGCGATCGCACCCAGGCGTTGGGGGACGGTAGGGGGTCCCATCGACACTCCCCTCCTCCGGGATCGGGGGATTGGTCACGTGGTGCCCCCTGGCCGGATCTTGGTGCCTCGATGTCGGGGTTTCGCTGGGGCCGCGGCCGGGAGGAGGCCGGGTCACGTTGGCTGGTGTGGGTAGATGTGTACCATCCAGGGGGGACACCGAAGGGTGCAGGGGTCCCCGGTCGGCCTGAAAAGGGGGCCAGGACCACGCCACGAGGCCGGGTCCAACATCTGTCCACTGCTGGGAGTCCTCTGCACCCACCCCTCACATATCTCTGTCCACTGCTGGGAGTCCTCTGCACCCACCCCTCACATATGTCTGTCCACTGCTGGGAGTCCTCTGCACCCACCCCTCACATGTCTCTGTCCATTGCTGGGAGTCCTCTGCACCCACCCCTCACATGTCTCTGTCCACTGCTGGGAGTCCTTTGCACCCAACCCTCACAAGTCTCTGTCAACTGCTGGGAGTCCTCTGAACCCACCCCTCACATGTGTCTGTCCACTGCTGGGAGTCCTCTGCACCCACCCCTCACATGTCTCTGTCCACTGCTGGGAGTGATATGCACCCACCCCTCATATGTCTGTCCACTGCTGGGAGTCCTCTGCACCCACCCCTCACATGTCTCTGTCCACTGCTGGGAGTGATATGCACCCACCCCTCATATGTCTGTCCACTGCTGGGAGTCCTCTGCACCCACCCCTCACCTGTGTCTGTCCACTGCTGGGAGTCCTCTGCACCCACCCCTCACATGTCTCTGTCCACTGCTGGGAGTGATATGCACCCACCCCTCATATGTCTGGGCACTGCTGGGAGTGATCTGCACCCACCCCTCACATGTCTCTGGGCACTGCTGGTATTCCTCTGCACCCACCCCTCACATGTCTCTGTCCAATGCTGGGAGTCCTCTTTACCCCTACCCCTCACATGTCTCTGTCAACTGCTGGGAGTCCTCTGGCCCACCCCTCACATGACTCTGTCCACTGCTGGGAGTGATATGCACCCACCCCTCATATGTCTGTCTACTGCTGGGAGTCCTCTTCACCCACCCCTCACATGTCTCTGTCCACTGCTGGGTGTCCTCTGCACCCACCCCTCACATGTCTCTGGGCACTGCTGGTATTCCTCTGCACCCACCCCTCACATGTCTCTGTCCACTGCTGGGAGTCCTTTGCACCCACCCCTCACATGTCTCTCTCCACTGCTGGGAGTCCTTTGCACCCAACCCTCACATGTCTCTGTCAACTGCTGGGAGTCCTCTGAACCCATCCCTCACATGTGTCTGTCCACTGCTGGGAGTCCTCTGCACCCACCCCTCACATGTCTCTGTCCACTGCTGGGAGTGATATGCACCCACCCCTTATATGTCTGTCTACTGCTGGGAGTCCTCTTCACCCACCCCTCACATGTCTCTGACCACTGCTGGGAGTGATATGCACCCACCCCTCATATGTCTGTCCAATGCTGGGAGTCCTCTGCACCCACCCCTCACATGTCTCTGTCCACTGCTGGGAGTCCTCTGCACCCACCCTTCACATGTGTCTGTCCACTGCTGGGAGTCCTCTGCACCCCCCCCCTCACATGTCTCTGGCCACTGCTGGGAGTGATATGCACCCACCCCTCATATGTCTGGGCACGGCTGGGAGTGATCTGCTCCCACCCCTCACATGTCTCTGGGCACTGCTGGTATTCCTCTGCACCCACCCATCACATGTCTCTGTCCACTGCTGGGAGTCCTCTGCACCCACCCCTCACATGTCTCTGTCCACTGCTGGGAGTCCTCTGCACCCACCCCTCACATGTGTCTGTCCACTGCTGGGAGTCCTCTGCACCCCCCTCACATTTCTCTGGCCACTGCTGGGAGTGATATGCACCCACCCCTCATATGTCTGTCCACTGCTGGGAGTCCTCTGCACCCACACCTCACATGTCTCTGTCCACTGCTGGGAGTGATATGCACCCACCCCTCATATGTCTGTCCACTGCTGGGAGTCCTCTGAACCCGCCCCTCACATGTCTCTGTCCACTGCTGGGAGTCCTCTGCACCCATCCCTCACATGTGTCTGTCCACTGCTGGGAGTCCTCTGCACCCACCCCTCACATGTCTCTGTCCACTGCTGGGAGTGATATGCACCCACCCCTCATATGTCTGGGCACTGCTGGGAGTGATCTGCGCCCACCCCTCACATGTCTCTGGGCACTGCTGGTATTCCTCTGCACCCACCCCTCACATGTCTCTGTCCACTGCTGGGAGTCCTCTGCACCCACCCCTCACATGTCTCTGTCCACTGCTGGGAGTCCTCTGCACCCACCCCTCACGTGTCTGTCCACTGCTGGGAGTCCTCTGCACCCCCCCCTCACATGTCTCTGGCCACTGCTGGGAGTGATATGCACCCACCCCTCATATGTCTGTCCACTGCTGGTAGTCCTCTGCACCCACCCCTCACATGTATCTGTCCACTGCTGGGAGTGATATGCACCCACCCCTCATATGTCTGTCTACTGCTGGGAGTCCTCTTCACCCACCCCTCACATGTCTCTGTCCACTGCTGGGAGTGATATGCACCCACCCCTCATATGTCTGTCCAATGCTGGGAGTCCTCTGCACCCACCCCTCACATGTCTCTGTCCACTGCTGGGAGTCCTCTGCACCCACCCTTCACATGTGTCTGTTCACTGCTGGGAGTCCTCTGCACCCCCCCTCACATGTCTCTGGCCACTGCTGGGAGTGATATGCACCCACCCCTCATATGTCTGGGCACGGCTGGGAGTGATCTGCACCCACCCCTCACATGTCTCTGGGCACTGCTGGTATTCCTCTGCACCCACCCCTCACATGTCTCTGTCCACTGCTGGGAGTCCTCTGCACCCACCCCTCACATGTCTCTGTCCACTGCTGGGAGTCCTCTGCACCCACCCCTCACATGTGTCTGTCCACTGCTGGGAGTCCTCTGCACCCCCCTCACATTTCTCTGGCCACTGCTGGGAGTGATATGCACCCACCCCTCATATGTCTGTCCACTGCTGGGAGTCCTCTGCACCCACCCCTCACATGTCTCTGTCCACTGCTGGGAGTGATATGCACCCACCCCTCATATGTCTGTCCACTGCTGGGAGTCCTCTGCACCCGCCCCTCACATGTCTCTGTCCACTGCTGGGAGTCCTCTGCACCCATCCCTCACATGTGTCTGTCCACTGCTGGGAGTCCTCTGCAGCCACCCCTCACATGTCTCTGTCCACTGCTGGGAGGGATATGCACCCACCCCTCATATGTCTGGGCACTGCTGGGAGTGATCTGCGCCCACCCCTCACATGTCTCTGGGCACTGCTGGTATTCCTCTGCACCCACCCCTCACATGTCTCTGTCCACTGCTGGGAGTCCTCTGCACCCACCCCTCACATGTCTCTGTCCACTGCTGGGAGTCCTCTGCACCCACCCCTCACATGTGTCTGTCCACTGCTGGGAGTCCTCTGCACCCCCCCTCACATGTCTCTGGCCACTGCTGGGAGTGATATGCAACGACCCCTCATATGTCTGTCCACTGCTGGGAGTCCTCTGCACCCACCCCTCACATGTCTCTGTCCACTGCTGGGAGTGATATGCACCCTCCCCTTATATGTCTGTCCACTGCTGGGAGTCCTCTGCACCCACCCCTCACATGTCTCTGTCCACTGCTGGGAGTCCTCTGCACCCACCCCTCACATGTGCCTGTCCACTGCTGGGAGTCCTCTGCACCCACCCCTCACATGTCTCTGTCCACTGCTGGGAGTGATATGCGCCCACCCCTCATACGTCTGGGCACTGCTGGGAGTGATCTGCACCCACCCCTCACATGTCTCTGGGCACTGCTGGTATTCCTATGCACCCACCCCTCACATGTCTCTGTCCACTGCTGGGAGTCCTCTGCACCCACCCCTCACATGTCTCTGTCCATTGCTGGGAGTCCTCTGCACCCACCACTCACATGTGCCTGTCCACTGCTGGGAGTCCTCTGCACCCACCCCTCACATGTGTCTGTCCACTGCTAGGAGTCCTCTGCACCCACCCCTCACATGTCTCTGTCCACTGCTGGGATTGATATGCACCAACGCCTCATATGTCTGTCCACTGCTGGGAGTCCTCTGCACCCACCCCTCACATGTCTCTGTCCACTGCTGGGAGTCCTCTGCACCCACCCCTCACATGTGTCTGTCCACTGCTGGGAGTCCTCGGCACCCACCCCTCACATGTCTCTGTCCACTGCTGGGAGTCCTCTGCACCCACCCCTCACATGTCTCTGTCCACTGCTGGGAGTGATATGCACCCACCCCTCATATATCTGCACACTGCTGGGAGTGATCTGCACCCACCCCTCACATGTCTCTGGGCACTGCTGGTATTACTCTGCACCCACCCCTCACATGTCTCTGTCCACTGCTGGGAGTCCTCTGCACCCACCCCTCACATGTCTCTGGGCACTGCTGGTATTCCTCTGCACCCACCCCTCACATGTCTCTGTCCACTGCTGGGAGTCCTCTGCACCCACCCCTCACATGTCTCTGTCCACTGCTGGGAGTCCTCTGCACCCACCCCTCACATGTCTCTGTCCACTGCTGGGAGTCCTCTTTACCCACCCCTCACATGTGTCTGTCCACTGCTGGGAGTCCTCTGCACCCCCCCTCACATTTCTCTGGCCACTGCTGGGAGTGATATGCACCGACCCCTCATATGTCTGTCCACTGCTGGGAGTCCTCTGCACTAACCCCTCACATGTCTCTGTCCACTGCTGGGAGTGATATGCACCCACCCCTCATATGTCTGTCCACTGCTGGGAGTCCTCTGCACCCGCCCCTCACATGTCTCTGTCCACTGCTGGGAGTCCTCTGCACCCATCCCTCACATGAGTCTGTCCACTGCTGGGAGTCCTCTGCACCCACCCCTCACATGTCTCTGTCCACTGCTGGGAGTGATATGCACCCACCCCTCATATGTCTGGGCACTGCTGGGAGTGATCTGCGCCCACCCCTCACATGTCTCTGGGCACTGCTGGTATTCCTCTGCACCCACCCCTCACATGTCTCTGTCCACTGCTGGGAGTCCTCTGCACCCACCCCTCACATGTCTCTGTCCACTGCTGGGAGTCCTCTGCACCCTACCCTCACATGTCTCTGTCCACTGCTGGGAGTCCTCTGCACCCACCACTCACATGTGCCTGTCCACTGCTGGGAGTCCTCTGCAGCCACCCCTCACATGTGTCTGTCCACTGCTAGGAGTCCTCTGCACCCACCCCTCTAATGTCTCTGTCCACTGCTGGGAGTGATATGCACCCACCCCTCATATGTCTGTCCACTGCTGGGAGTCCTCTGCACCCACCCCTCACATGTATCTGTCCACTGCTGGGAGTCCTCTGCACCCACCCCTCACATGTGTCTGTCCACTGCTGGGAGTCCTCTGCACCCACCCCTCACATGTCTCTGTCCACTGCTGGGAGTCCTCTGCACCCACCCCTTACATGTCTCTGTCCACTGCTGGGAGTGATATGCACCCACCCCTCATATATCTGCGCACTGCTGGGAGTGATCTGCACCCACCCCTCACATGTCTCTGGGCACTGCTGGTATTCCTCTGCACCCACCCCTCACATGTCTCTGTCCACTGCTGGGAGTCCTCTGCACCCACCCCTCACATGTCTCTGGGCACTGCTGGTATTCCTCTGCACCCACCCCTCACATGTCTCTGTCCACTGCTGGGAGTCCTCTGCACCCACCCCTCACATGTCTCTGTCCACTGCTGGGAGTCCTCTGCACCCATCCCTCACATGTCTCTGTCCACTGCTGGGAGTCCTCTGCAACCACCCCTCACATGTGTCTGTCCACTGCTGGGAGTCCTCTGCACCCACCCCTCACATGTCTCTGTCCACTGCTGGGAGTGATATGCACCCACCCCTCATATGTCTGTCCACTGCTGGGAGTCCTCTTTACCCACCCCTTACATGTCTCTGTACACTGCTGGGAGTGATATGCACCCACCCCTCATATGTCTGTCCACTGCTGGGAGTCCTCTGCACCCACCCCTCACATGTCTCTGTCCACTTCTGGGAGTCCTCTGCACCCACCCCTCACATGTGTCTGTCCACTGCTGGGTGTCCTCTGCACCCACCCCTCACATGTCTCTGTCCACTGCTGGGAGTGATGTGCACCCACCCCTCATATGTCTCTGTCCACTGCTGGGATTGATCTGCACCCACCCCTCATATGTCTGTCCACTGCTGGGAGTCCACTGCACCCCCCTCACATTTCTCTGGCCACTGCTGGGAGTGATATGCACCCACCCCTCATATGTCTGTCCACTGCTGGGAGTCCTCTGCACCCACCCCTCACATGTCTCTGTCCACTGCTGGGAGTGATATGCACCCACCCCTCATATGTCTGTCCACTGCTGGGAGTCCTCTGCACCCGCCCCTCACATGTCTCTGTCCACTGCTGGGAGTCCTCTGCACCCATCCCTCACATGTGTCTGTCCACTGCTGGGAGTCCTCTGCACCCACCCCTCACATGTCTCTGTCCACTGCTGGGAGTCCTCTGCACCCACCCCTTACATGTCTCTGTCCACTGCTGGGAGTGATATGCACCCACCCCTCATATATCTGCACACTGCTGGGAGTGATCTGCACCCACCCCTCACATGTCTCTGGTCACTGCTGGTATTCCTCTGCACCCACCCCTCACATGTCTCTGTCCACTTCTGGGAGTCCTCTGCACCCACCCCTCACATGTGTCTGTCCACTGCTGGGTGTCCTCTGCACCCACCCCTCACCTGTCTCTGTCCACTGCTGGGAGTTATGTGCACCCACCCCTCATATGTCTCTGTCCACTGCTGGGATTGATCTGCACCCACCCCTCATATGTCTGTCCACTGCTGGGAGTCCTCTGCACCCCCCTCACATTTCTCTGGCCACTGCTGGGAGTGATATGCACCCACCCCTCATATGTCTGTCCACTGCTGGGAGTCCTCTGCACCCACCCCTCACATGTCTCTGTCCACTGCTGGGAGTGATATGCACCCACCCCTCATATGTCTGTCCACTGCTGGGAGTCCTCTGCACCCGCCCCTCACATGTCTCTGTCCATTGCTGGGAGTCCTCTGCACCCATCCCTCACATGTGTCTGTCCACTGCTGGGAGTCCTCTGCACCCACCCCTCACATGTCTCTGTCCACTGCTGGGAGTCCTCTGCACCCACCCCTTACATGTCTCTGTCCACTGCTGGGAGTGATATGCACCCACCCCTCATATATCTGCGCACTGCTGGGAATGATCTGCACCCACCCCTCACATGTCTCTGGGCACTGCTGGTATTCCTCTGCACCCACCCCTCACATGTCTCTGTCCACTGCTGGGAGTCCTCTGCACCCACCCCTCACATGTCTCTGGGCACTGCTGGTATTCCTCTGCACCCACCCCTCACATGTCTCTGTCCACTGTTGGGAGTCCTCTGCACCCATCCCTCACATGTCTCTGTCCACTGCTGGGAGTCCTCTGCACCCACCCCTCACATGTGTCTGTCCACTGCTGGGAGTCCTCTGCACCCACCCCTCACATGTCTCTGTCCACTGCTGGGAGTGATATGCACCCACCCCTCATATGTCTGTCCACTGCTGGGAGTCCTCTTTACCCACCCCTCACATGTCTCTGTACACTGCTGGGAGTGATATGCACCCACCCCTCATATGTCTGTCCACTGCTGGGAGTCCTCTGCACCCACCCCTTACATGTCTCTGTCCACTTCTGGGAGTCCTCTGCACCCACCCCTCACATGTGTCTGTCCACTGCTGGGTGTCCTCTGCACCCACCCCTCACATGTCTCTGTCCACTGCTGGGAGTGATGTGCACCCACCCCTCATATGTCTCTGTCCACTGCTGGGATTGATCTGCACCCACCCCTCATATGTCTTTTCCACTGCTGGGAGTCCTCTGCACCCACCCCTCACATGTCTCTGTCCACTGCTGGGAGTCCTCTGCACCCACCCCTCACATGTGTCTGTCCACTGCTGGGTGTCCTCTGCACCCACCCCTCACATGTCTCTGTCCACTGCTGGGAGTGATGTGCACCCACCCCTCATATGTCTCTGTCCACTGCTGGGATTGATCTGCACCCACCCCTCATATGTCTTTTCCACTGCTGGGAGTCCTCTGCACCCACCCCTCACATGTCTCTGTCCACTGCTGGGAGTCCTCTGCACCCACCCCTCACATGTGTCTGTCCACTGCTGGGAGTCCTCTGCACCCCCCTCACATGTCTCTGGCCACTGCTGGGAGTGATATGCACCCACCCCTCATATGTCTGTCCACTGCTGGGAGTCCTCTGCACCCACCCCTCACATGTCTCTGTCCACTACTGGGAGTCCTCTGCACCCACTCCTCACATGTGTCTATCCACTGCTGGGAGTCCTCTGCACCCACCCCTCACATGTCTCTGTCCACTGCTGGGAGTGATATGCACCCACCCCTCATATGTCTGGGCACTGCTGGGAGTGATCTGCACCCACCCCTCACATGTCTCTGGACACTGCTGGTATTCCTCTGCACCCACCCCTCACATGTCTCCGTCCACTGCTGGGAGTCCCCTGCGCCCACCCCTCACATGTCTCTGTCCACTGCTGGGAGTCCTCTGCACCCACCCCTCACATGTGTCTGTCCACTGCTGGGAGTCCTCTGCACCCCCCCTCACATGTCTCTGGCCACTGCTGGGAGTGATATGCACCGAGCCCTCATAGGTCTGTCCACTGCTGGGAGTCCTCTGCACCCACCCCTCACATGTCTCTGTCCACTGCTGGGAGTGATATGCACCCACCCCTCATATGTCTGTCCACTGCTGGGAGTCCTCTGCACCAACTCCTCACATGTCTCTGTCCACTGCTGGGAGTCCTCTGCACCCAACCCTCACATGTGTCTGTCCACTGCTGGGAGTCCTCTGCACCCACCCCTGACATGTCTCTGTCCACTGCTGGGAGTGATATGCACCCACCCCTCATATGTCTGTCCACTGCTGGGAGTCCTCTTTACCCACCCCTCACATGTCTCTGTACACTGCTGGGAGTGATATGCACCCACCCCTCATATGTCTGTCCACTGCTGGGAGTCCTCTGCACCCACCCCTTACATGTCTCTGTCCACTTCTGGGAGTCCTCTGCACCCACCCCTCACATGTGTCTGTCCACTGCTGGGTGTCCTCTGCACCCACCCCTCACATGTCTCTGTCCACTGCTGGGAGTGATGTGCACCCACCCCTCATATGTCTCTGTCCACTGCTGGGATTGATCTGCACCCACCCCTCATATGTCTTTTCCACTGCTTGGAGTCCTCTGCACCCACCCCTCACATGTCTCTGTCCACTGCTGGGAGTCCTCTGCACCCACCCCTCACATGTGTCTGTCCACTGCTGGGAGTCCTCTGCACCCCCCTCACATGTCTCTGTTCACTGCTGGGAGTGATATGCACCCACCCCTCATATGTCTGTCCACTGCTGGGAGTCCTCTGCACCCACCCCTCACATGTCTCTGTCCACTGCTGGGAGTCCTCTGCACCCACTCCTCACATGTGTCTATCCACTGCTGGGAGTCCTCTGCACCCACCCCTCACATGTCTCTGTCCACTGCTGGGAGTGATATGCACCCACCCCTCATATGTCTGGGCACTGCTGGGAGTGATCTGCACCCACCCCTCATATGTCTGTCCACTGCTGGGAGTCCTCTTCACCCACCCCTCACATGTCTCTGTTCACTGCTGGGAGTGATATGCACCCACCCCTCATATGTCTGTCCACTGCTGGGAGTCCTCTGCACCCACCCCTCACATGTCTCTGTCCACTGCTGGGAGTCCTCTGCACCCACTCCTCACATGTGTCTATCCACTGCTGGGAGTCCTCTGCACCCACCCCTCACATGTCTCTGTCCACTGCTGGGAGTGATATGCACCCACCCCTCATATGTCTGGGCACTGCTGGGAGTGATCTGCACCCACCCCTCACATGTCTCTGGACACTGCTGGTATTCCTCTGCACCCACCCCTCACATGTCTCCGTCCACTGCTGGGAGTCCTCTGCGCCCACCCCTCACATGTCTCTGTCCACTGCTGGGAGTCCTCTGCACCCACCCCTCACATGTGTCTGTCCACTGCTGGGAGTCCTCTGCACCCCCCCTCACATGTCTCTGGCCACTGCTGGGAGTGATATGCACCGAGCCCTCATAGGTCTGTCCACTGCTGGGAGTCCTCTGCACCCACCCCTCACATGTCTCTGTCCACTGCTGGGAGTGATATGCACCCACCCCTCATATGTCTGTCCACTGCTGGGAGTCCTCTGCACCAACTCCTCACATGTCTCTGTCCACTGCTGGGAGTCCTCTGCACCCACCCCTCACATGTGTCTGTCCACTGCTGGGAGTGATATGCACCCACCCCTCATATGTCTGTCCACTGCTGGGAGTCCTCTGCACCCACCCCTCACATGTCTCTGTCCACTGCTGGGAGTCCTCTGCACCCACCCTTCACATGTGTCTGTCCACTGCTGGGAGTCCTCTGCACCCCCCCCTCACATGTCTCTGGCCACTGCAGGGAGTGATATGCACCCACCCGTCATATGTCTGGGCACTGCTGGGAGTGATCTGCACCCACCCCTCACATGTCTCTGGGCACTGCTGGTATTCCTCTGCACCCACCCCTCACATGTCTCTGTCCACTGCTAGGAGTCCTCTGCACCCACCCCTCACATGTCTTTGTCCACTGCTGGGAGTCCTCTGCACCCATCCCTCACATGTCTCTGTCCCCTGCTGGGAGTCCTCAGCACCCACCCCTCACATGTCTCTGTCCACTGCTGGGAGTCCTCTGCACCCACCCCTCACATGTCTCTGTCCACTGCTGGGAGTGATATGCACCCACCCCTCATATGTCTGTCCACTGCTGGGAGTCCTCTGCACCCACCCCTCACATGTCTCTGTCCACTTCCGGGAGTCCTCTGCACCCACCCCTCACATGTCTCTGTCCACTGCTAGGAGTCCTCTGCACCCACCCCTCACATGTCTTTGTCCACTGCTGGGAGTCCTCTGCACCCATCCCTCACATGTCTCTGTACCCTGCTGGGAGTCCTCAGCACCCACCCCTCACATGTGTCTGTCCACTGCTAGGAGTCCTCTGCACCCACCCCTCACATGTCTCTGTCCACTGCTGGGAGTCCTCTGCACCCACCCCTCACAGGTCTGTCCACTGCTGGGAGTCCTCTGCACCCACCCCTGACATGTGTCTGTCCACTGCTGGGAGTCCTCTGCACCCACCCCTCACATGTCTCTGTCCACTGCTGGGAGTGATCTGCACCCACCCCTCACATGTCTCTGGGCACTGCTGGTATTCCTCTGCACCCACCCCTCACATGTCTCCGTCCACTGCTGGGAGTCCTCTGCGCCCACCCCTCACATGTCTCTGTCCACTTCCGGGAGTCCTCTGTACCCACCCCTCACATGTGTCTGTCCACTGCTGGGAGTCCTCTGCACCCACCCCTCACATGTCTCTGTCCACTGCTGGGAGTGATATGCACCCACCCCTCACATGTCTCTGGGCACTGCTGGTATTCCTCTGCACCCACCCCTCACATGTCTCTGTCCACTGCTGGGAGTCCTCTGCACCCACCCCTCACATGTCTCTGGGCACTGATGGTATTCCTCTGCACCCACCCCTCACATGTCTCTGTCCACTGCTGGGAGTCCTCTGCACCCACCCCTCACATGTCTCTGTCCACTGCTGGGAGTCCTCTGCACCCATCCCTCACATGTCTCTGTCCACTGCTGGGAGTCCTCTGCACCCACCCCTCACATGTGTCTGTCCACTGCTGGGAGTCCTCTGCACCCACCCCTCACATGTCTCTGTCCACTGCTGGGAGTGATATGCACCCACCCCTCATATGTCTGTCCACTGCTGGGAGTCCTCTTTACCCACCCCTCACATGTCTCTGTACACTGCTGGGAGTGATGTGCACCCACCCCTCAAATGTCTGTCCACTGCTGGGAGTCCTCTGCACCCACCCCTCACATGTCTCTGTCCACTTCTGGGAGTCCTCTGCACCCACCCCTCACATGTGTCTGTCCACTGCTGGGTGTCCTCTTCACCCACCCCTCACATGTCTCTGTCCACTGCTGGGAGTGATGTGCACCCACCCCTCATATGTCTCTGTCCACTGCTGGGATTGATCTGCACCCACCCCTCATATGTCTGTCCTCTGCTGGGAGTCCTCTGCACCCACCCCTCACATGTCTCTGTCCACTGCTGGGAGTCCTCTGCACCCACCCCTCACATGTGTCTGTCCACTGCTGGGAGTCCTCTGCACCCCCCTCACATGTCTCTGGCCACTGCTGGGAGTGATATGCACCCACCCCTCATATGTCTGTCCACTGCTGGGAGTCCTCTTCACCCACCCCTCACATGTCTCTGTCCACTGCTGGGAGTGATATGCACCCACCCCTCATATGTCTGTCCACTGCTGGGAGTCCTCTGCACCCACCCCTCACATGTCTCTGTCCACTGCTGGGAGTCCTCTGCACCCACTCCTCACATGTGTCTGTCCACTGCTGGGAGTCCTCTGCACCCACCCCTCACATGTCTCTGTCCACTGCTGGGAGTGATATGCACCCACCCCTCATATGTCTGGGCACTGCTGGGAGTGATCTGCACCCACCCCTCACATGTCTCTGGGCACTGCTGGTATTCCTCTGCACCCACCCCTCACATGTCTCCGTCCACTGCTGGGAGTCCTCTGCGCCCACCCCTCAAATGTCTCTGTCCACTGCTGGGAGTCCTCTGCACCCACCCCTCACATGTGTCTGTCCACTGCTGGGAGTCCTCTGCACCCCACCTCACATGTCTCTGGCCACTGCTGGGAGTGATATGCACCGAGCCCTCATAGGTCTGTCCACTGCTGGGAGTCCTCTGCACCCACCCCTCACATGTCTCTGTCCACTGCTGGGAGTGATATGCACCCACCCCTCATGTGTCTGTCCACTGCTGGGAGTCCTCCGCACCCACCCCTCACATGTGTCTGTCCACTGCTGGGAGTCCTCTGCACCCACCCCTCACATGTCTTTGTCCACTGCTGGGAGTCCTCTGCACCCACCCCTCACATGTCTCTGTCCACTGCTGGGAGTGATATGCACCCACCCCTCATATATCTGGGCACTGATGGGAGTGATCTGCACCCACCCCTCACATATCTCTGGGCACTGCTGGTATTCCTCTGCACCCACACCTCACATGTCTCTGTCCACTGCTGGGAGTCCTCTGCACCCACCCCTCATATGTCTCTGGGCACTGCTGGTATTCCTCTGCACCTACCCCTCACATGTCTCTGTCCAGTGCTAGGAGTCCTCTGCACCCACCCCTCACATGTCTTTGTCCACTGCTGGGAGTCCTCTGCACCCATCCCTCACATGTCTCTGTCCCCTGCTGGGAGTCCTCAGCACCCACCCCTCACATGTGTCTGTCCACTGCTGGGAGTCCTCTGCACCCACCCCTCACATGTCTCTGTCCACTGCTGGGAGTGATATGCACCCACCCCTCATATGTCTGTCCACTGCTGGGAGTCCTCTGCACCCACCCCTCACATGTCTCTGTCCACTTCCGGGAGTCCTCTGCACCCACCCCTCACATGTCTCTGTCCACTGCTAGGAGTCCTCTGCACCCACCCCTCACATGTCTTTGTCCACTGCTGGGAGTCCTCTGCACCCATCCCTCACATGTCTCTGTCCCCTGCTGGGAGTCCTCAGCACCC
This sequence comes from Triturus cristatus, assembly GCF_964204655.1. Classification (NCBI taxonomy): domain Eukaryota; kingdom Metazoa; phylum Chordata; class Amphibia; order Caudata; family Salamandridae; genus Triturus; species Triturus cristatus. The sequence goes on along the minus strand of NC_140579.1, from coordinate 275,541,949 downwards.
ACCCCTCACATGTGTCTGTCCACTGCTAGGAGTCCTCTGCACCCACCCCTCACATGTCTCTGTCCAATGCTGGGAGTCCTCTGCACCCACCCTTCACATGTGTCTGTCCACTGCTGGGAGTCCTCTGCACCCCCCCCTCACATGTCTCTGGCCACTGCTGGGAGTGATATGCACCCACCCCTCATATGTCTGGGCACTGCTGGGAGTGATCTGCACCCACCCCTCACATGTCTCTGGGCACTGCTGGTATTCCTCTGCACCCACCCCTCACATGTCTCTGTCCACTGCTAGGAGTCCTCTGCACCCACCCCTCACATGTCTTTGTCCACTGCTGGGAGTCCTCTGCACCCATCCCTCACATGTCTCTGTCCCCTGCTGGGAGTCCTCAGCACCCACCCCTCACATGTATCTGTCCACTGCTGGGAGTCCTCTGCACCCACCCCTCACATGTCTCTGTCCACTGCTGGGAGTGATATGCACCCACCCCTCATATGTCTGTCCACTGCTGGGAGTCCTCTGCACCCACCCCTCACATGTCTCTGTCCACTTCCGGGAGTCCTCTGCACCCACCCCTCACATGTCTCTGTCCACTGCTAGGAGTCCTCTGCACCCACCCCTCACATGTCTTTGTCCACTGCTGGGAGTCCTCTGCACCCATCCCTCACATGTCTCTGTCCCCTGCTGGGAGTCCTCAGCACCCACCCCTCACATGTGTCTGTCCACTGCTAGGAGTCCTCTGCACCCACCCCTCACATGTCTCTGTCCACTGCTGGGAGTCCTCTGCACCCACCCCTCACAGGTCTGTCCACTGCTGGGAGTCCTCTGCATCCACCCCTGACATGTGTCTGTCCACTGCTGGGAGTCCTCTGCACCCACCCCTCAGATGTCTCTGTCCACTGCTGGGAGTGATCTGCACCCACCCCTCACATGTCTCTGGGCACTGCTGGTATTCCTCTGCACCCACCCCTCACATGTCTCCGTCCACTGCTGGGAGTCCTCTGCGCCCACCCCTCACATGTCTCTGTCCACTTCCGGGAGTCCTCTGCACCCACCCCTCACATGTGTCTGTCCACTGCTGGGAGTCCTCTGCACCCACCCCTCACATGTCTCTGTCCACTGCTGGGAGTGATATGCACCCACCCCTCACATGTCTCTGGGCACTGCTGGTATTCCTCTGCACCCACCCCTCACATGTCTCTGTCCACTGCTGGGAGTCCTCTGCACCCACCCCTCACATGTCTCTGGGCACTGATGGTATTCCTCTGCACCCACCCCTCACATGTCTCTGTCCACTGCTGGTAGTCCTCTGCACCCACCCCTCACATGTCTCTGTCCACTGCTGGGAGTCCTCTGCACCCATCCCTCACATGTCTCTGTCCACTGCTGGGAGTCCTCTGCACCCACCCCTCACATGTGTCTGTCCACTGCTGGTAGTCCTCTGCACCCACCCCTCACATGTCTCTGTCCACTGCTGGAAGTGATATGCACCCACCCCTCATATGTCTGTCCACTGCTGGGAGTCCTCTTTACCCACCCCTCACATGTCTCTGTACACTGCTGGGAGTGATATGCACCCACCCCTCATATGTCTGTCCACTGCTGGGAGTCCTCTGCACCCACCCCTCACATGTCTCTGTCCACTTCTGGGAGTCCTCTGCACCCACCCCTCACATGTGTCTGTCCACTTCTGGGTGTCCTCTGCACCCACCCCTCACATGTCTCTGTCCACTGCTGGGAGTGATGTGCACCCACCCCTCATATGTCTCTGTCCACTGCTGGGATTGATCTGCACCCACCCCTCATATGTCTGTCCACTGCTGGGAGTCCTCTGCACCCACCCCTCACATGTCTCTGTCCACTGCTGGGAGTCCTCTGCACCCACCCCTCACATGTGTCTGTCCACTGCTGGGAGTCCTCTGCACCCCCCTCACATGTCTCTGGCCACTGCTGGGAGTGATATGCACCCACCCCTCATATGTCTGTCCACTGCTGGGAGTCCTCTTCACCCACCCCTCACATGTCTCTGTCCACTGCTGGGAGTGATATGCACCCACCACTCATATGTCTGTCCACTGCTGGGAGTCCTCTGCACCCACCCCTCACATGTCTCTGTCCACTGCTGGGAGTCCTCTGCACCCACTCCTCACATGTGTCTGTCCACTGCTGGGAGTCCTCTGCACCCACCCCTCACATGTCTCTGTCCACTGCTGGGAGTGATATGCACCCACCCCTCATATGTCTGGGCACTGCTGGGAGTGATCTGCACCCACCCCTCACATGTCTCTGGGCACTGCTGGTATTCCTCTGCACCCACCCCTCACATGTCTCCGTCCACTGCTGGGAGTCCTCTGCGCCCACCCCTCAAATGTCTCTGTCCACTGCTGGGAGTCCTCTGCACCCACCCCTCACATGTGTCTGTCCACTGCTGGGAGTCCTCTGCACCCCACCTCACATGTCTCTGGCCACTGCTGGGAGTGATATGCACCGAGCCCTCATAGGTCTGTCCACTGCTGGGAGTCCTCTGCACCCACCCCTCACATGTCTCTGTCCACTGCTGGGAGTGATATGCACCCACCCCTCATATGTCTGTCCACTGCTGGGAGTCCTCTGCACCCACTCCTCACATGTCTCTGTCCACTGCTGGGAGTCCTCCGCACCCACCCCTCACATGTGTCTGTCCACTGCTGGGAGTCCTCTGCACCCACCCCTCACATGTCTTTGTCCACTGCTGGGAGTCCTCTGCACCCACCCCTCACATGTCTCTGTCCACTGCTGGGAGTGATATGCACCCACCCCTCATATATCTGGGCACTGATGGGAGTGATCTGCACCCACCCCTCACATATCTCTGGGCACTGCTGGTATTCCTCTGCACCCACACCTCACATGTCTCTGTCCACTGCTGGGAGTCCTCTGCACCCACCCCTCATATGTCTCTGGGCACTGCTGGTATTCCTCTGCACCCACCCCTCACATGTCTCTGTCCACTGCTAGGAGTCCTCTGCACCCACCCCTCACATGTCTTTGTCCACTGCTGGGAGTCCTCTGCACCCATCCCTCACATGTCTCTGTCCCCTGCTGGGAGTCCTCAGCACCCACCCCTCACATGTGTCTGTCCACTGCTGGGAGTCCTCTGCACCCACCCCTCACATGTCTCTGTCCACTGCTGGGAGTGATATGCACCCACCCCTCATATGTCTGTCCACTGCTGGGAGTCCTCTGCACCCACCCCTCACATGTCTCTGTCCACTTCCGGGAGTCCTCTGCACCCACCCCTCACATGTCTCTGTCCACTGCTAGGAGTCCTCTGCACCCACCCCTCACATGTCTTTGTCCACTGCTGGGAGTCCTCTGCACCCATCCCTCTCATGTCTCTGTCCCCTGCTGGGAGTCCTCAGCACCCACCCCTCACATGTGTCTGTCCACTGCTAGGAGTCCTCTGCACCCACCCCTCACATGTCTCTGTCCAATGCTGGGAGTCCTCTGCACCCACCCCTCACAGGTCTGTCCACTGCTGGGAGTCCTCTGCACCCACCCCTGACATGTGTCTGTCCACTGCTGGGAGTCCTCTGCACCCACCCCTCACATGTCTCTGTCCACTGCTGGGAGTGATCTGCACCCACCCCTCACATGTCTCTGGGCACTGCTGGTATTCCTCTGCACCCACCCCTCACATGTCTCCGTCCACTGCTGGGAGTCCTCTGCGCCCACCCCTCACATGTCTCTGTCCACTTCCGGGAGTCCTCTGCACCCACCCCTCACATGTGTCTGTCCACTGCTGGGAGTCCTCTGCACCCACCCCTCACATGTCTCTGTCCACTGCTGGGAGTGATATGCACCCACCCCTCATATGTCTCTGTCCACTGCTGGGAGTGATCTGAACCCACCCCTCATATGTCTGTCTACTGCTGGGAGTCCTCTGCACCCACCCCTCACATGTCTCTGTCCACTGCTGGGAGTCCTCTGCATCCACCCCTCACATGTGTCTGTCAACTGCTGGGAGTCCTCTGCACCCCCCTCACATGTCTCTGTCCACTTCTGGGAGTCCTCTGCACATACCCCTCACATGTGTCTGTCCACTGCTGGGTGTCCTCTGCACCCACCCCTCACATGTCTCTGTCCACTGCTGGGAGTGATATGCACCCACCCCTCATATGTCTCTGTCCACTGCTGGGAGTGATCTGCACCCACCCCTCATATGTCTGTCCACTGCTGGGAGTCCTCTGCACCCACCCCTCACATGTCTCTGTCCACTGCTGGGAGTCCTCTGCACCCACCCCTCACATGTGTCTGTCCACTGCTGGGAGTCCTCTGCACCCCCCCTCACATGTCTCTGGCCACTGCTGGGAGTGATGTGCACCCACCCCTCATATGTCTGTCCACTGCTGGGAGTCCTCTTCACCCACCCCTCACATGTCTCTGTCCACTGCTGGGAGTGATATGCACCCACCCCTCATATGTCTGTCCGCTGCTGGGAGTCCTCTGCACCCACCCCTCACATGTCTCTGTCCACTGCTGGGAGTTCTCTGCACCCACTCCTCACATGTGTCTGTCCACTGCTGGAAGTCCTCTGCACCCACCCCTCACATGTCTCTGTCCACTGCTGGGAGTGATATGCACCCACCCCTCATATGTCTGGGCACTGCTGGGAGTGATCTGCACCCACCCCTCACATGTCTCTGGGCACTGCTGGTATTCCTCTGCACCCACCCCTCACATGTCTCCGTCCACTGCTGGGAGTCCTCTGCGCCCACCCCTCACATGTCTCTGTCCACTGCTGGGAGTCCTCTGCACCCACCCCTCACATGTGTCTGTCCACTGCTGGGAGTCCTCTGCACCCCCCCTCACATGTCTGGCCACTGCTGGGAGTGATATGCACCGAGCCCTCATAGGTCTGTCCACTGCTGGGAGTCCTCTGCACCCACCCCTCACATGTCTCTGTCCACTGCTGGGAGTGATATGCACCCACCCCTCATATGTCTGTCCACTGCTGGGACTCCTCTGCACCCACTCCTCACATGTCTCTGTCCACTGCTGGGAGTCCTCCGCACCCACCCCTCACATGTGTCTGTCCACTGCTGGGAGTCCTCTGCACCCACCCCTCACATGTCTCTGTCCACTGCTGGGAGTCCTCTGCACCCACCCCTCACATGTCTCTGTCCACTGCTGGGAGTGATATGCACCCACCCCTCATATATCTGGGCACTGCTGGGAGTGATCTGCACCCACCCCTCACATATCTCTGGGCACTGCTGGTATTCCTCTGCACCCACCCCTCACATGTCTCTGTCCACTGCTGGGAGTCCTCTGCATCCACCCCTCACATGTCTCTGGGCACTGCTGGTATTCCTCTGCACCCACCCCTCACATGTCTCTGTCCACTGCTAGGAGTCCTCTGCACCCACCCCTCACATGTCTTTATCCACTGCTGGGAGTCCTCTGCACCCATCCCTCACATGTCTCTGTCCACTGCTGGGAGTCCTCTGCACCCACCCCTCACATGTGTCTGTCCACTGCTGGGAGTCCTCTGCACCCACCCCTCACATGTCTCTGTCCACTGCTGGGAGTGATATGCACCCACCACTCATATGTCTGTCCACTGCTGGGAGTCCTCTTTACCCACCCCTCACATGTCTCTGTCCACTGCTGGGAGTGATATGCACCCACCCCTTATATGTCTGTCCACTGCTGGGAGTCCTCTGCACCCACCCCTCACATGTCTCTGTCCACTTCCGGGAGTCCTCTGCACCAACCCCTCACATGTGTCTGTCCACTGCTGGGAGTCCTCTGCACCCACCCCTCACATGTCTCTGTCCACTGCTGGGAGTCCTCTGCACCCACCCCTCAAATGTGTCTGTCCACTGCTGGGAGTCCTCTGCACCCCCCTCACATGTCTCTGGCCACTGTTGGGAGTGATATGCACCCACCCCTCATATGTCTGTACATTGCTGGGCGTCCTCTGCACCCACCCCTCACATGTCTCTGCCCACTGCTGGGAGTGATATGCACCCAACCCTCATATGTCTGTCCACTGCTGGGAGTCCTCTGCACCCACCCCTCACATGTCTCTGTCCTCTGCTGGGAGTTCTCTGCACCCACTCCTCACATGTGTCTGTCCACTGCTGGGAGTCCTCTGCACCCACCCCTCACATGTCTCTGTCCACTGCTGGGAGTGATATGCACCCACCCCTCATATGTCTGGGCACTGCTGGGAGTGATCTGCACCCACCCCTCACATGTCTCTGGGCACTGCTGGTATTCCTCTGCACCCACCCCTCACATGTCTCTGTCCACTGCTGGGAGTGATATGCATCCACCCCTCATATGTCTGGCCACTGCTGGGAGTGATCTGCACCCACCCCTCACATGTCTCTGGCCACTGCTGGTATTCCTCTGCACCCACCCCTCACATGTCTCTGTCCACTGCTGGGAGTGATATGCACCCACCCCTCATATGTCTGTCCACTGCTGGGAGTCCTCTGCACCCACTCCTCACATGTCTCTGTCCACTGCTGGGAGTCCTCCGCACCCACCCCTCACATGTGTCTGTCCACTGCTGGGAGTCCTCTGCACCCACCCCTCACATGTCTTTGTCCACTGCTGGGAGTCCTCTGCACCCACCCCTCACATGTCTCTGTCCACTGCTGGGAGTGATATGCACCCACCCCTCATATATCTGGGCACTGATGGGAGTGATCTGCACCCACCCCTCACATATCTCTGGGCACTGCTGGTATTCCTCTGCACCCACACCTCACATGTCTCTGTCCACTGCTGGGAGTCCTCTGCACCCACCCCTCATATGTCTCTGGGCACTGCTGGTATTCCTCTGCACCCACCCCTCACATGTCTCTGTCCACTGCTAGGAGTCCTCTGCACCCACCCCTCACATGTCTTTGTCCACTGCTGGGAGTCCTCTGCACCCATCCCTCACATGTCTCTGTCCCCTGCTGGGAGTCCTCAGCACCCACCCCTCACATGTGTCTGTCCACTGCTGGGAGTCCTCTGCACCCACCCCTCACATGTCTCTGTCCACTGCTGGGAGTGATATGCACCCACCCCTCATATGTCTGTCCACTGCTGGGAGTCCTCTGCACCCACCCCTCACATGTCTCTGTCCACTTCCGGGAGTCCTCTGCACCCACCCCTCACATGTCTCTGTCCACTGCTAGGAGTCCTCTGCACCCACCCCTCACATGTCTTTGTCCACTGCTGGGAGTCCTCTGCACCCATCTCTCACATGTCTCTGTCCCCTGCTGGGAGTCCTCAGCACCCACCCCTCACATGTGTCTATCCACTGCTAGGAGTCCTCTGCACCCACCCCTCACATGTCTCTGTCCAATGCTGGGAGTCCTCTGCACCCACCCCTCACAGGTCTGTCCACTGCTGGGAGTCCTCTGCACCCACCCCTGACATGTGTCTGTCCACTGCTGGGAGTCCTCTGCACCCACCCCTCACATGTCTCTGTCCACTGCTGGGAGTGATCTGCACCCACCCCTCACATGTCTCTGGGCACTGCTGGTATTCCTCTGCACCCACCCCTCACATGTCTCCGTCCACTGCTGGGAGTCCTCTGCGCCCACCCCTCACATGTCTCTGTCCACTTCCGGGAGTCCTCTGCACCCACCCCTCACATGTGTCTGTCCACTGCTGGGAGTCCTCTGCACCCACCCCTCACATGTCTCTGTCCACTGCTGGGAGTGATATGCACCCACCCCTCATATGTCTCTGTCCACTGCTGGGAGTGATCTGAACCCACCCCTCATATGTCTGTCCACTGCTGGGAGTCCTCTGCACCCACCCCTCACATGTCTCTGTCCACTGCTGGGAGTCCTCTGCATCCACCCCTCACATGTGTCTGTCAACTGCTGGGAGTCCTCTGCACCCCCCTCACATGTCTCTGTCCACTTCTGGGAGTCCTCTGCACATACCCCTCACATGTGTCTGTCCACTGCTGGGTGTCCTCTGCACCCACCCCTCACATGTCTCTGTCCACTGCTGGGAGTGATAGGCACCCACCCCTCATATGTCTCTGTCCACTGCTGGGAGTGATCTGCACCCACCCCTCATATGTCTGTCCACTGCTGGGAGTCCTCTGCACCCACCCCTCACATGTCTCTGTCCACTGCTGGGAGTCCTCTGCACCCACCCCTCACATGTGTCTGTCCACTGCTGGGAGTCCTCTGCACCCCCCCTCACATGTCTCTGGCCACTGCTGGGAGTGATGTGCACCCACCCCTCATATGTCTGTCCACTGCTGGGAGTCCTCTTCACCCACCCCTCACATGTCTCTGTCCACTGCTGGGAGTGATATGCACCCACCCCTCATATGTCTGTCCGCTGCTGGGAGTCCTCTGCACCCACCCCTCACATGTCTCTGTCCACTGCTGGCAGTCCTCTGCACCCACTCCTCACATGTGTCTGTCCACTGCTGGAAGTCCTCTGCACCCACCCCTCACATGTCTCTGTCCACTGCTGGGAGTGATATGCACCCACCCCTCATATGTCTGGGCACTGCTGGGAGTGATCTGCACCCACCCCTCACATGTCTCTGGGCACTGCTGGTATTCCTCTGCACCCACCCCTCACATGTCTCCGTCCACTGCTGGGAGTCCTCTGCGCCCACCCCTCACATGTCTCTGTCCACTGCTGGGAGTCCTCTGCACCCACCCCTCACATGTGTCTGTCCACTGCTGGGAGTCCTCTGCACCCCCCCTCACATGTCTGGCCACTGCTGGGAGTGATATGCACCGAGCCCTCATAGGTCTGTCCACTGCTGGGAGTCCTCTGCACCCACCCCTCACATGTCTCTGTCCACTGCTGGGAGTGATATGCACCCACCCCTCATATGTCTGTCCACTGCTGGGACTCCTCTGCACCCACTCCTCACATGTCTCTGTCCACTGCTGGGAGTCCTCCGCACCCACCCCTCACATGTGTCTGTCCACTGCTGGGAGTCCTCTGCACCCACCCCTCACATGTCTCTGTCCACTGCTGGGAGTCCTCTGCACCCACCCCTCACATGTCTCTGTCCACTGCTGGGAGTGATATGCACCCACCCCTCATATATCTGGGCACTGCTGGGAGTGATCTGCACCCACCCCTCACATATCTCTGGGCACTGCTGGTATTCCTCTGCACCCACCCCTCACATGTCTCTGTCCACTGCTGGGAGTCCTCTGCATCCACCCCTCACATGTCTCTGGGCACTGCTGGTATTCCTCTGCACCCACCCCTCACATGTCTCTGTCCACTGCTAGGAGTCCTCTGCACCCACCCCTCACATGTCTTTATCCACTGCTGGGAGTCCTCTGCACCCATCCCTCACATGTCTCTGTCCACTGCTGGGAGTCCTCTGCACCCACCCCTCACATGTGTCTGTCCACTGCTGGGAGTCCTCTGCACCCACCCCTCACATGTCTCTGTCCACTGCTGGGAGTGATATGCACCCACCACTCATATGTCTGTCCACTGCTGGGAGTCCTCTTTACCCACCCCTCACATGTCTCTGTCCACTGCTGGGAGTGATATGCACCCACCCCTTATATGTCTGTCCACTGCTGGGAGTCCTCTGCACCCACCCCTCACATGTCTCTGTCCACTTCCGGGAGTCCTCTGCACCAACCCCTCACATGTGTCTGTCCACTGCTGGGAGTCCTCTGCACCCACCCCTCACATGTCTCTGTCCACTGCTGGGAGTCCTCTGCACCCACCCCTCAAATGTGTCTGTCCACTGCTGGGAGTCCTCTGCACCCCCCTCACATGTCTCTGGCCACTGTTGGGAGTGATATGCACCCACCCCTCATATGTCTGTACATTGCTGGGCGTCCTCTGCACCCACCCCTCACATGTCTCTGCCCACTGCTGGGAGTGATATGCACCCACCCCTCATATGTCTGTCCACTGCTGGGAGTCCTCTGCACCCACCCCTCACATGTCTCTGTCCACTGCTGGGAGTCCTCTGCACCCACCCCTCACATGTGTCTGTCCACTGCTGGGAGTCCTCTGCACCCACCCCTCACATGTCTCTGTCCACTGCTGGGAGTGATATGCACCCACCACTCATATGTCTGTCCACTGCTGGGAGTCCTCTTTACCCACCCCTCACATGTCTCTGTCCACTGCTGGGAGTGATATGCACCCACCCCTTATATGTCTGTCCACTGCTGGGAGTCCTCTGCACCCACCCCTCACATGTCTCTGTCCACTTCCGGGAGTCCTCTGCACCAACCCCTCACATGTGTCTGTCCACTGCTGGGAGTCCTCTGCACCCACCCCTCACATGTCTCTGTCCACTGCTGGGAGTCCTCTGCACCCACCCCTCAAATGTGTCTGTCCACTGCTGGGAGTCCTCTGCACCCCCCTCACATGTCTCTGGCCACTGTTGGGAGTGATATGCACCCACCCCTCATATGTCTGTACATTGCTGGGCGTCCTCTGCACCCACCCCTCACATGTCTCTGCCCACTGCTGGGAGTGATATGCACCCAACCCTCATATGTCTGTCCACTGCTGGGAGTCCTCTGCACCCACCCCTCACATGTCTCTGTCCTCTGCTGGGAGTTCTCTGCACCCACTCCTCACATGTGTCTGTCCACTGCTGGGAGTCCTCTGCACCCACCCCTCACATGTCTCTGTCCACTGCTGGGAGTGATATGCACCCACCCCTCATATGTCTGGGCACTGCTGGGAGTGATCTGCACCCACCCCTCACATGTCTCTGGGCACTGCTGGTATTCCTCTGCACCCACCCCTCACATGTCTCTGTCCACTGCTGGGAGTGATATGCATCCACCCCTCATATGTCTGGCCACTGCTGGGAGTGATCTGCACCCACCCCTCACATGTCTCTGGCCACTGCTGGTATTCCTCTGCACCCACCCCTCACATGTCTCTGTCCACTGCTGGGAGTGATATGCACCCACCCCTCATATGTCTGTCCACTGCTGGGAGTCCTCTGCACCCACTCCTCACATGTCTCTGTCCACTGCTGGGAGTCCTCCGCACCCACCCCTCACATGTGTCTGTCCACTGCTGGGAGTCCTCTGCACCCACCCCTCACATGTCTTTGTCCACTGCTGGGAGTCCTCTGCACCCACCCCTCACATGTCTCTGTCCACTGCTGGGAGTGATATGCACCCACCCCTCATATATCTGGGCACTGATGGGAGTGATCTGCACCCACCCCTCACATATCTCTGGGCACTGCTGGTATTCCTCTGCACCCACACCTCACATGTCTCTGTCCACTGCTGGGAGTCCTCTGCACCCACCCCTCATATGTCTCTGGGCACTGCTGGTATTCCTCTGCACCCACCCCTCACATGTCTCTGTCCACTGCTAGGAGTCCTCTGCACCCACCCCTCACATGTCTTTGTCCACTGCTGGGAGTCCTCTGCACCCATCCCTCACATGTCTCTGTCCCCTGCTGGGAGTCCTCAGCACCCACCCCTCACATGTGTCTGTCCACTGCTGGGAGTCCTCTGCACCCACCCCTCACATGTCTCTGTCCACTGCTGGGAGTGATATGCACCCACCCCTCATATGTCTGTCCACTGCTGGGAGTCCTCTGCACCCACCCCTCACATGTCTCTGTCCACTTCCGGGAGTCCTCTGCACCCACCCCTCACATGTCTCTGTCCACTGCTAGGAGTCCTCTGCACCCACCCCTCACATGTCTTTGTCCACTGCTGGGAGTCCTCTGCACCCATCCCTCACATGTCTCTGTCCCCTGCTGGGAGTCCTCAGCACCCACCCCTCACATGTGTCTATCCACTGCTAGGAGTCCTCTGCACCCACCCCTCACATGTCTCTGTCCAATGCTGGGAGTCCTCTGCACCCACCCCTCACAGGTCTGTCCACTGCTGGGAGTCCTCTGCACCCACCCCTGACATGTGTCTGTCCACTGCTGGGAGTCCTCTGCACCCACCCCTCACATGTCTCTGTCCACTGCTGGGAGTGATCTGCACCCACCCCTCACATGTCTCTGGGCACTGCTGGTATTCCTCTGCACCCACCCCTCACATGTCTCCGTCCACTGCTGGGAGTCCTCTGCGCCCACCCCTCACATGTCTCTGTCCACTTCCGGGAGTCCTCTGCACCCACCCCTCACATGTGTCTGTCCACTGCTGGGAGTCCTCTGCACCCACCCCTCACATGTCTCTGTCCACTGCTGGGAGTGATATGCACCCACCCCTCATATGTCTCTGTCCACTGCTGGGAGTGATCTGAACCCACCCCTCATATGTCTGTCCACTGCTGGGAGTCCTCTGCACCCACCCCTCACATGTCTCTGTCCACTGCTGGGAGTCCTCTGCATCCACCCCTCACATGTGTCTGTCAACTGCTGGGAGTCCTCTGCACCCCCCTCACATGTCTCTGTCCACTTCTGGGAGTCCTCTGCACATACCCCTCACATGTGTCTGTCCACTGCTGGGTGTCCTCTGCACCCACCCCTCACATGTCTCTGTCCACTGCTGGGAGTGATAGGCACCCACCCCTCATATGTCTCTGTCCACTGCTGGGAGTGATCTGCACCCACCCCTCATATGTCTGTCCACTGCTGGGAGTCCTCTGCACCCACCCCTCACATGTCTCTGTCCACTGCTGGGAGTCCTCTGCACCCACCCCTCACATGTGTCTGTCCACTGCTGGGAGTCCTCTGCACCCCCCCTCACATGTCTCTGGCCACTGCTGGGAGTGATGTGCACCCACCCCTCATATGTCTGTCCACTGCTGGGAGTCCTCTTCACCCACCCCTCACATGTCTCTGTCCACTGCTGGGAGTGATATGCACCCACCCCTCATATGTCTGTCCGCTGCTGGGAGTCCTCTGCACCCACCCCTCACATGTCTCTGTCCACTGCTGGCAGTCCTCTGCACCCACTCCTCACATGTGTCTGTCCACTGCTGGAAGTCCTCTGCACCCACCCCTCACATGTCTCTGTCCACTGCTGGGAGTGATATGCACCCACCCCTCATATGTCTGGGCACTGCTGGGAGTGATCTGCACCCACCCCTCACATGTCTCTGGGCACTGCTGGTATTCCTCTGCACCCACCCCTCACATGTCTCCGTCCACTGCTGGGAGTCCTCTGCGCCCACCCCTCACATGTCTCTGTCCACTGCTGGGAGTCCTCTGCACCCACCCCTCTCATGTGTCTGTCCACTGCTGGGAGTCCTCTGCACCCCCCCTCACATGTCTGGCCACTGCTGGGAGTGATATGCACCGAGCCCTCATAGGTCTGTCCACTGCTGGGAGTCCTCTGCACCCACCCCTCACATGTCTCTGTCCACTGCTGGGAGTGATATGCACCCACCCCTCATATGTCTGTCCACTGCTGGGACTCCTCTGCACCCACTCCTCACATGTCTCTGTCCACTGCTGGGAGTCCTCCGCACCCACCCCTCACATGTGTCTGTCCACTGCTGGGAGTCCTCTGCACCCACCCCTCACATGTCTCTGTCCACTGCTGGGAGTCCTCTGCACCCACCCCTCACATGTCTCTGTCCACTGCTGGGAGTGATATGCACCCACCCCTCATATATCTGGGCACTGCTGGGAGTGATCTGCACCCACCCCTCACATATCTCTGGGCACTGCTGGTATTCCTCTGCACCCACCCCTCACATGTCTCTGTCCACTGCTGGGAGTCCTCTGCATCCACCCCTCACATGTCTCTGGGCACTGCTGGTATTCCTCTGCACCCACCCCTCACATGTCTCTGTCCACTGCTAGGAGTCCTCTGCACCCACCCCTCACATGTCTTTATCCACTGCTGGGAGTCCTCTGCACCCATCCCTCACATGTCTCTGTCCACTGCTGGGAGTCCTCTGCACCCACCCCTCACATGTGTCTGTCCACTGCTGGGAGTCCTCTGCACCCACCCCTCACATGTCTCTGTCCACTGCTGGGAGTGATATGCACCCACCACTCATATGTCTGTCCACTGCTGGGAGTCCTCTTTACCCACCCCTCACATGTCTCTGTCCACTGCTGGGAGTGATATGCACCCACCCCTTATATGTCTGTCCACTGCTGGGAGTCCTCTGCACCCACCCCTCACATGTCTCTGTCCACTTCCGGGAGTCCTCTGCACCAACCCCTCACATGTGTCTGTCCACTGCTGGGAGTCCTCTGCACCCACCCCTCACATGTCTCTGTCCACTGCTGGGAGTCCTCTGCACCCACCCCTCAAATGTGTCTGTCCACTGCTGGGAGTCCTCTGCACCCCCCTCACATGTCTCTGGCCACTGTTGGGAGTGATATGCACCCACCCCTCATATGTCTGTACATTGCTGGGCGTCCTCTGCACCCACCCCTCACATGTCTCTGCCCACTGCTGGGAGTGATATGCACCCACCCCTCATATGTCTGTCCACTGCTGGGAGTCCTCTGCACCCACCCCTCACATGTCTCTGTCCTCTGCTGGGAGTTCTCTGCACCCACTCCTCACATGTGTCTGTCCACTGCTGGGAGTCCTCTGCACCCACCCCTCACATGTCTCTGTCCACTGCTGGGAGTGATATGCAACCACCCCTCATATGTCTGGGCACTGCTGTGAGTGATCTGCACCCACCCCTCACATGTCTCTGGGCACTGCTGGTATTCCTCTGCACCCACCCCTCACATGTCTCTGTCCACTGCTGGGAGTGATATGCATCCACCCCTCATATGTCTGGCCACTGCTGGGAGTGATCTGCACCCACCCCTCACATGTCTCTGGCCACTGCTGGTATTCCTCTGCACCCACCCCTCACATGTCTCTGTCCACTGCTGGGAGTCCTCTGCCCCCACCCCTCACATGTCTCTGTCCACTGCTGAGAGTCCTCTGCACCCACCCCTCACATGTCTCTGTCCACTGCTGGGAGTCTTCTGCACCCACCCCTCACATGTGTCGGTCCACTGCTGGGAGTCCTCTGCACCCACCCCTCACATGTGTCTGTCCACTGCTGGGAGTCCTCTGCACCCACCCGTCACATGTCTCTGTCCACTGCTGGGAGTGATATGCACCCACCCCTCATATGCCTGTCCACTGCTGGGAGTCCTCTGCACCCACCCCTCATATGTCTCTGTCCACTGCTGGGAGTCCTCTGCACCCACCCCTCACATGTGTCTGTCCACTGCTGGGAGTCCTCTGCACCCACCCCTCACATGTCTCTGTCCACTGCTGGGAGTCCTTTGCACCCACCCCTCACATGTCTCTGTCCACTGCTGGGAGTCCTCTGCACCCACCCCTCACATGTCTCTGGGCACTACTGGTATTCCTCTGCACCCACCCCTCACATGTCTCTGTCCACTGCTGGGAGTCCTCTGCACCCACCCCTCACATGTCTCTGTCCACTGCTGGGAGTCCTCTGCACCAACCCCTCACATGTGTCTGTCCACTGCTGGGAGTGATATGCACCCACCCCTCATATGCGTGTCCACTGCTGGGAGTCCTCTTTACCCACCCCTCAAATGTCTCTGTCCACTGCTGGGAGTGATATGCACCCACCCCTCATATGTCTGTCCACTGCTGGGAGTCCTCTGCACCCACCCCTCACATGTGTCTGTCCACTGCTGGGAGTCCTCTGCACCCACCCCTCACATGTCTCTGTCCACTGCTGGGAGTGATATGCACCCACCCCTCATATGTCTCTGTCCACTGCTGGGAGTGATCTGCACTCACCCCTCATATGTCTGTCCACTGCTGGGACTCTTCTGCACCCACCCCTCACATGTCTCTGTCCACTGCTGGGAGTCCTCTGCACCCACCCCTCACATGTCTCTGGGCACTGCTGGTATTCCTCTGCACCCACCCCTCACATGTCTCTGTCCACTGCTGGGAGTCCTCTGCACCCACCCCTCACATGTCTTTGTCCACTGCTGGGAGTCCTCTGCACCCATCCCTCACATGTCTCTGTCCACTGCTGGGAGTCCTCTGCACCCACCCCTCACATGTGTCTGTCCACTGCTGGGAGTCCTCTGCACCCACCCCTCACATGTCTCTGTCCACTGCTGGGAGTGATATGCACCCACCACTCATATGTCTGTCCACTGCTGGGAGTCCTCTTTACCCACCCCTCACATGTCTCTGTCCACTGCTGGGAGTGATATGCACCCACCCCTCATATGTCTGTCCACTGCTGGGAGTCCTCTGCACCCACCCCTGACATGTCTCTGTCCACTTCCGGGAGTCCTCTGCACCAACCCCTCACATGTGTCTGTCCACTGCTGGGAGTCCTCTGCACCCACCCCTCACATGTCTCTGTCCACTGCTGGGAGTCCTCTGCACCCACCCCTCAAATGTGTCTGTCCACTGCTGGGAGTCCTCTGCACCCCCCCTCACATGTCTCTGGCCACTGTTGGGAGTTATATGCACCCACCTCTCATATGTCTGTACATTGCTGGGCGTCCTCTGCACCCACCCCTCACATGTCTCTGCCCACTGCTGGGAGTGATATGCACCCACCTCTCATATGTCTGTCCACTGCTGGGAGTCCTCTGCACCCACACCTCACATGTCTCTGTCCTCTGCTGGGAGTTCTCTGCACCCACTCCTCACATGTGTCTGTCCACTGCTGGGAGTCCTCTGCACCCACCCCTCACATGTCTCTGTCCACTGCTGGGAGTGATATGCACCCACCCCTCATATGTCTGGGCACTGCTGGGAGTGATCTGCACCCACCCCTCACATGTCTCTGGGCACTGCTGGTATTCCTCTGCACCCACCCCTCACATGTCTCTGTCCACTGCTGGGAGTGATATGCATCCACCCCTCATATGTCTGGCCACTGCTGGGAGTGATCTGCACCCACCCCTCACATGTCTCTGGCCACTGCTGGTATTCCTCTGCACCCACCCCTCACATGTCTCTGTCCACTGCTGGGAGTCCTCTGCACCCACCCCTCACATGTCTCTGTCCACTGCTGGGAGTCCTCTGCACCAACCCCTCACATGTGTCTGTCCACTGCTGGGAGTGATATGCACCCACCCCTCATATGCGTGTCCACTGCTGGGAGTCCTCTTTACCCACCCCTCAAATGTCTCTGTCCACTGCTGGGAGTGATATGCACCCACCCCTCATATGTCTGTCCACTGCTGGGAGTCCTCTGCACCCACCCCTCACATGTGTCTGTCCACTGCTGGGAGTCCTCTGCACCCACCCCTCACATGTCTCTGTCCACTGCTGGGAGTGATATGCACCCACCCCTCATATGTCTCTGTCCACTGCTGGGAGTGATCTGCACTCACCCCTCATATGTCTGTCCACTGCTGGGACTCTTCTGCACCCACCCCTCACATGTCTCTGTCCACTGCTGGGAGTCCTCTGCACCCACCCCTCACATGTCTCTGGGCACTGCTGGTATTCCTCTGCACCCACCCCTCACATGTCTGTCCACTGCTGGGAGTCCTCTGCACCCACCCCTCACATGTCTTTGTCCACTGCTGGGAGTCCTCTGCACCCATCCCTCACATGTCTCTGTCCACTGCTGGGAGTCCTCTGCACCCACCCCTCACATGTGTCTGTCCACTGCTGGGAGTCCTCTGCACCCACCCCTCACATGTCTCTGTCCACTGCTGGGAGTGATATGCACCCACCACTCATATGTCTGTCCACTGCTGGGAGTCCTCTTTACCCACCCCTCACATGTCTCTGTCCACTGCTGGGAGTGATATGCACCCACCCCTCATATGTCTGTCCACTGCTGGGAGTCCTCTGCACCCACCCCTGACATGTCTCTGTCCACTTCCGGGAGTCCTCTGCACCAACCCCTCACATGTGTCTGTCCACTGCTGGGAGTCCTCTGCACCCACCCCTCACATGTCTCTGTCCACTGCTGGGAGTCCTCTGCACCCACCCCTCAAATGTGTCTGTCCACTGCTGGGAGTCCTCTGCACCCCCCCTCACATGTCTCTGGCCACTGTTGGGAGTGATATGCACCCACCCCTCATATGTCTGTACATTGCTGGGCGTCCTCTGCATCCACCCCTCACATGTCTCTGCCCACTGCTGGGAGTGATATGCACCCACCCCTCATATGTCTGTCCACTGCTGGGAGTCCTCTGCACCCACCCCTCACATGTCTCTGTCCTCTGCTGGGAGTTCTCTGCACCCACTCCTCACATGTGTCTGTCCACTGCTGGGAGTGCTCTGCACCCACCCCTCACATGTCTCTGTCCACTGCTGGGAGTGATATGCACCCACCCCTCATATGTCTGGGCACTGCTGGGAGTGATCTGCACCCACCCCTCACATGTCTCTGGGCACTGCTGGTATTCCTCTGCACCCACCCCTCACATGTCTCTGTCCACTGCTGGGAGTGATATGCATCCACCCCTCATATGTCTGGCCACTGCTGGGAGTGATCTGCACCCACCCCTCACATGTCTCTGGCCACTGCTGGTATTCCTCTGCACCCACCCCTCACATGTCTCTGTCCACTGCTGGGAGTCCTCTGCCCCCACCCCTCACATGTCTCTGTCCACTGCTGGGAGTCCTCTGCACCCACCCCTCACATGTGTCGGTCCACTGCTGGGAGTCCTCTGCACCCACCCCTCACATGTGTCTGTCCACTGCTGGGAGTCCTCTGCACCCACCCCTCACATGTCTCTGTCCACTGCTGGGAGTGATATGCACCCACCCCTCATATGCCTGTCCACTGCTGGGAGTCCTCTGCACCCACCCCTCATATGTCTCTGTCCACTGCTGGGAGTCCTCTGCACCCACCCCTCACATGTGTCTGTCCACTGCTGGGAGTCCTCTGCACCCACCCCTCACATGTCTCTGTCCACTGCTGGGAGTCCTTTGCACCCACCCCTCACATGTCTCTGTCCACTGCTGGGAGTCCTCTGCACCCACCCCTCACATGTCTCTGTCCACTGCTGGGAGTCCTCTGCACCAACCCCTCACATTTGTCTGTCCACTGCTGGGAGTGATATGCACCCACCCCTCATATGCGTGTCCACTGCTGGGAGTCCTCTTTACCCACCCCTCAAATGTCTCTGTCCACTGCTGGGAGTGATATGCACCCACCCCTCATATGTCTGTCCACTGCTGGGAGTCCTCTGCACCCACCCCTCACATGTGTCTGTCCACTGCTGGGAGTCCTCTGCACCCACCCCTCACATGTCTCTGTCCACTGCTGGGAGTGATATGCACCCACCCCTCATATGTCTCTGTCCACTGCTGGGAGTGATCTGCACTCACCCCTCATATGTCTGTCCACTGCTGGGACTCTTCTGCACCCACCCCTCACATGTCTCTGTCCACTGCTGGGAGTCCTCTGCACCCACCCCTCACATGTCTCTGGGCACTGCTGGTATTCCTCTGCACCCACCCCTCACATGTCTCTGTCCACTGCTGGGAGTCCTCTGCACCCACCCCTCACATGTCTCTGTCCACTGCTGGGAGTCCTCTGCACCCACCCCTCACATGTCTCTGTACACTGCTGGGAGTGATATGCACCCACCCCTCATATGCCTGTCCACTGCTGGGAGTCCTCTGCACCCACCCCTCACATGTCTCTGTCCACTTCTGGGAGTCCTCTGCACCCACCCCTCACATGTGTCTGTCCACTGCTGGGTGTCCTCTGCACCCACCCCTCACATGTCTCTGTCCACTGCTGGGAGTGATGTGCACCCACCCCTCATATGTCTCTGTCCACTGCTGGGATTGATCTGCACCCACCCCTCATATGTCTGTCCACTGCTGGGAGTCCTCTGCACCCACCCCTCACATGTCTCTGTCCACTGCTGGGAGTCCTCTGCACCCACCCCTCACATGTGTCTGTCCACTGCTGGGAGTCCTCTGCACCCCCCTCACATGTCTCTGGCCACTGCTGGGAGTGATATGCACCCACCCCTCATATGTCTGTCCACTGCTGGGAGTCCTCTTCACCCACCCCTCACATGTCTCTGTCCACTGCTGGGAGTGATATGCACCCACCCCGCATATGTCTGTCCACTGCTGGGAGTCCTCTGCACCCACCCCTCACATGTCTCTGTCCACTGCTGGGAGTCCTCTGCACCCACTCCTCACATGTGTCTGTCCACTGCTGGGAGTCCTCTGCACCCACCCCTCACATGTCTCTGTCCACTGCTGGGAGTGATATGCACCCACCCCTCATATGTCTGGGCACTGCTGGGAGTGATCTGCACCCACCCCTCACATGTCTCTGGGCACTGCTGGTATTCCTCTGCACCCACCCCTCACATGTCTCCGTCCACTGCTGGGAGTCCTCTGCGCCCACCCCTCAAATGTCTCTGTCCACTGCTGGGAGTCCTCTGCACCCACCCCTCACATGTGTCTGTCCACTGCTGGGAGTCCTCTGCACCCCACCTCACATGTCTCTGGCCACTGCTGGGAGTGATATGCACCGAGCCCTCATAGGTCTGTCCACTGCTGGGAGTCCTCTGCACCCACCCCTCACATGTCTCTGTCCACTGCTGGGAGTGATATGCACCCACCCCTCATATGTCTGTCCACTGCTGGGAGTCCTCTGCACCCACTCCTCACATGTCTCTGTCCACTGCTGGGAGTCCTCCGCACCCACCCCTCACATGTGTCTGTCCACTGCTGGGAGTCCTCTGCACCCACCCCTCACATGTCTTTGTCCACTGCTGGGAGTCCTCTGCACCCACCCCTCACATGTCTCTGTCCACTGCTGGGAGTGATATGCACCCACCCCTCATATATCTGGGCACTGATGGGAGTGATCTGCACCCACCCCTCACATATCTCTGGGCACTGCTGGTATTCCTCTGCACCCACACCTCACATGTCTCTGTCCACTGCTGGGAGTCCTCTGCACCCACCCCTCATATGTCTCTGGGCACTGCTGGTATTCCTCTGCACCTACCCCTCACATGTCTCTGTCCACTGCTAGGAGTCCTCTGCACCCACCCCTCACATGTCTTTGTCCACTGCTGGGAGTCCTCTGCACCCATCCCTCACATGTCTCTGTCCCCTGCTGGGAGTCCTCAGCACCCACCCCTCACATGTGTCTGTCCACTGCTGGGAGTCCTCTGCACCCACCCCTCACATGTCTCTGTCCACTGCTGGGAGTGATATGCACCCACCCCTCATATGTCTGTCCACTGCTGGGAGTCCTCTGCACCCACCCCTCACATGTCTCTGTCCACTTCCGGGAGTCCTCTGCACCCACCCCTCACATGTCTCTGTCCACTGCTAGGAGTCCTCTGCACCCACCCCTCACATGTCTTTGTCCACTGCTGGGAGTCCTCTGCACCCATCCCTCACATGTCTCTGTCCCCTGCTGGGAGTCCTCAGCACCCACCCCTCACATGTGTCTGTCCACTGCTAGGAGTCCTCTGCACCCACCCCTCACATGTCTCTGTCCAATGCTGGGAGTCCTCTGCACCCACCCTTCACATGTGTCTGTCCACTGCTGGGAGTCCTCTGCACCCCCCCCTCACATGTCTCTGGCCACTGCTGGGAGTGATATGCACCCACCCCTCATATGTCTGGGCACTGCTGGGAGTGATCTGCACCCACCCCTCACATGTCTCTGGGCACTGCTGGTATTCCTCTGCACCCACCCCTCACATGTCTCTGTCCACTGCTAGGAGTCCTCTGCACCCACCCCTCACATGTCTTTGTCCACTGCTGGGAGTCCTCTGCACCCATCTCTCACATGTCTCTGTCCCCTGCTGGGAGTCCTCAGCACCCACCCCTCACATGTCTCTGTCCACTGCTGGGAGTCCTCTGCACCCACCCCTCACATGTCTCTGTCCACTGCTGGGAGTGATATGCACCCACCCCTCATATGTCTGTCCACTGCTGGGAGTCCTCTGCACCCACCCCTCACATGTCTCTGTCCCCTGCTGGGAGTCCTCAGCACCCACCCCTCACATGTGTCTGTCCACTGCTAGGAGTCCTCTGCACCCACCCCTCACATGTCTCTGTCCACTGCTGGGAGTCCTCTGCACCCACCCCTCACAGGTCTGTCCACTGCTGGGAGTCCTCTGCACCCACCCCTGACATGTGTCTGTCCACTGCTGGGAGTCCTCTGCACCCACCCCTCAGATGTCTCTGTCCACTGCTGGGAGTGATCTGCACCCACCCCTCACATGTCTCTGGGCACTGCTGGTATTCCTCTGCACCCACCCCTCACATGTCTCCGTCCACTGCTGGGAGTCCTCTGCGCCCACCCCTCACATGTCTCTGTCCACTTCCGGGAGTCCTCTGCACCCACCCCTCACATGTGTCTGTCCACTGCTGGGAGTCCTCTGCACCCACCGCTCACATGTCTCTGTCCACTGCTGGGAGTGATATGCACCCACCCCTCACATGTCTCTGGGCACTGCTGGTATTCCTCTGCACCCACCCCTCACATGTCTCTGTCCACTGCTGGGAGTCCTCTGCACCCACCCCTCACATGTCTCTGGGCACTGATGGTATTCCTCTGCACCCACCCCTCACATGTCTCTGTCCACTGCTGGGAGTCCTCTGCACCCACCCCTCACATGTCTCTGTCCACTGCTGGGAGTCCTCTGCACCCATCCCTCACATGTCTCTGTCCACTGCTGGGAGTCCTCTGCACCCACCCCTCACATGTGTCTGTCCACTGCTGGTAGTCCTCTGCACCCACCCCTCACATGTCTCTGTCCACTGCTGGGAGTGATATGCACCCACCCCTCATATGTCTGGGCACTGCTGGGAGTGATCTGCACCCACCCCTCACATGTCTCTGGGCACTGCTGGTATTCCTCTGCACCCACCCCTCACATGTCTCTGTCCACTGCTGGGAGTGATATGCATCCACCCCTCATATGTCTGGCCACTGCTGGGAGTGATCTGCACCCACCCCTCACATGTCTCTGGCCACTGCTGGTATTCCTCTGCACCCACCCCTCACATGTCTCTGTCCACTGCTGGGAGTCCTCTGCACCCACCCCTCACATGTCTCTGTCCACTGCTGGGAGTCCTCTGCACCAACCCCTCACATGTGTCTGTCCACTGCTGGGAGTGATATGCACCCACCCCTCATATGCGTGTCCACTGCTGGGAGTCCTCTTTACCCACCCCTCAAATGTCTCTGTCCACTGCTGGGAGTGATATGCACCCACCCCTCATATGTCTGTCCACTGCTGGGAGTCCTCTGCACCCACCCCTCACATGTGTCTGTCCACTGCTGGGAGTCCTCTGCACCCACCCCTCACATGTCTCTGTCCACTGCTGGGAGTGATATGCACCCACCCCTCATATGTCTCTGTCCACTGCTGGGAGTGATCTGCACTCACCCCTCATATGTCTGTCCACTGCTGGGACTCTTCTGCACCCACCCCTCACATGTCTCTGTCCACTGCTGGGAGTCCTCTGCACCCACCCCTCACATGTCTCTGGGCACTGCTGGTATTCCTCTGCACCCACCCCTCACATGTCTGTCCACTGCTGGGAGTCCTCTGCACCCACCCCTCACATGTCTTTGTCCACTGCTGGGAGTCCTCTGCACCCATCCCTCACATGTCTCTGTCCACTGCTGGGAGTCCTCTGCACCCACCCCTCACATGTGTCTGTCCACTGCTGGGAGTCCTCTGCACCCACCCCTCACATGTCTCTGTCCACTGCTGGGAGTGATATGCACCCACCACTCATATGTCTGTCCACTGCTGGGAGTCCTCTTTACCCACCCCTCACATGTCTCTGTCCACTGCTGGGAGTGATATGCACCCACCCCTCATATGTCTGTCCACTGCTGGGAGTCCTCTGCACCCACCCCTGACATGTCTCTGTCCACTTCCGGGAGTCCTCTGCACCAACCCCTCACATGTGTCTGTCCACTGCTGGGAGTCCTCTGCACCCACCCCTCACATGTCTCTGTCCACTGCTGGGAGTCCTCTACACCCACCCCTCAAATGTGTCTGTCCACTGCTGGGAGTCCTCTGCACCCCCCCTCACATGTCTCTGGCCACTGTTGGGAGTGATATGCACCCACCCCTCATATGTCTGTACATTGCTGGGCGTCCTCTGCACCCACCCCTCACATGTCTCTGCCCACTGCTGGGAGTGATATGCACCCACCCCTCATATGTCTGTCCACTGCTGGGAGTCCTCTGCACCCACCCCTCACATGTCTCTGTCCTCTGCTGGGAGTTCTCTGCACCCACTCCTCACATGTGTCTGTCCACTGCTGGGAGTCCTCTGCACCCACCCCTCACATGTCTCTGTCCACTGCTGGGAGTGATATGCACCCACCCCTCATATGTCTGGGCACTGCTGGGAGTGATCTGCACCCACCCCTCACATGTCTCTGGGCACTGCTGGTATTCCTCTGCACCCACCCCTCACATGTCTCTGTCCACTGCTGGGAGTGATATGCATCCACCCCTCATATGTCTGGCCACTGCTGGGAGTGATCTGCACCCACCCCTCACATGTCTCTGGCCACTGCTGGTATTCCTCTGCACCCACCCCTCACATGTCTCTGTCCACTGCTGGGAGTCCTCTGCCCCCACCCCTCACATGTCTCTGTCCACTGCTGGGAGTCCTCTGCACCCACCCCTCACATGTGTCGGTCCACTGCTGGGAGTCCTCTGCACCCACCCCTCACATGTGTCTGTCCACTGCTGGGAGTCCTCTGCACCCACCCCTCACATGTCTCTGTCCACTGCTGGGAGTGATATGCACCCACCCCTCATATGCCTGTCCACTGCTGGGAGTCCTCTGCACCCACCCCTCATATGTCTCTGTCCACTGCTGGGAGTCCTCTGCACCCACCCCTCACATGTGTCTGTCCACTGCTGGGAGTCCTCTGCACCCACCCCTCACATGTCTCTGTCCACTGCTGGGAGTTCTTTGCACCCACCCCTCACATGTCTCTGTCCACTGCTGGGAGTCCTCTGCACCCACCCCTCACATGTCTCTGTCCACTGCTGGGAGTCCTCTGCACCAACCCCTCACATTTGTCTGTCCACTGCTGGGAGTGATATGCACCCACCCCTCATATGCGTGTCCACTGCTGGGAGTCCTCTTTACCCACCCCTCAAATGTCTCTGTCCACTGCTGGGAGTGATATGCACCCACCCCTCATATGTCTGTCCACTGCTGGGAGTCCTCTGCACCCACCCCTCACATGTGTCTGTCCACTGCTGGGAGTCCTCTGCACCCACCCCTCACATGTCTCTGTCCACTGCTGGGAGTGATATGCACCCACCCCTCATATGTCTCTGTCCACTGCTGGGAGTGATCTGCACTCACCCCTCATATGTCTGTCCACTGCTGGGACTCTTCTGCACCCACCCCTCACATGTCTCTGTCCACTGCTGGGAGTCCTCTGCACCCACCCCTCACATGTCTCTGGGCACTGCTGGTATTCCTCTGCACCCACCCCTCACATGTCTCTGTCCACTGCTGGGAGTCCTCTGCACCCACCCCTCACATGTCTCTGTCCACTGCTGGGAGTCCTCTGCACCCACCCCTCACATGTCTCTGTACACTGCTGGGAGTGATATGCACCCACCCCTCATATGTCTGTCCACTGCTGGGAGTCCTCTGCACCCACCCCTCACATGTCTCTGTCCACTTCTGGGAGTCCTCTGCACCCACCCCTCACATGTGTCTGTCCACTGCTGGGTGTCCTCTGCACCCACCCCTCACATGTCTCTGTCCACTGCTGGGAGTGATGTGCACCCACCCCTCATATGTCTCTGTCCACTGCTGGGATTGATCTGCACCCACCCCTCATATGTCTGTCCACTGCTGGGAGTCCTCTGCACCCACCCCTCACATGTCTCTGTCCACTGCTGGGAGTCCTCTGCACCCACCCCTCACATGTGTCTGTCCACTGCTGGGAGTCCTCTGCACCCCCCTCACATGTCTCTGGCCACTGCTGGGAGTGATATGCACCCACCCCTCATATGTCTGTCCACTGCTGGGAGTCCTCTTCACCCACCCCTCACATGTCTCTGTCCACTGCTGGGAGTGATATGCACCCACCCCGCATATGTCTGTCCACTGCTGGGAGTCCTCTGCACCCACCCCTCACATGTCTCTGTCCACTGCTGGGAGTCCTCTGCACCCACTCCTCACATGTGTCTGTCCACTGCTGGGAGTCCTCTGCACCCACCCCTCACATGTCTCTGTCCACTGCTGGGAGTGATATGCACCCACCCCTCATATGTCTGGGCACTGCTGGGAGTGATCTGCACCCACCCCTCACATGTCTCTGGGCACTGCTGGTATTCCTCTGCACCCACCCCTCACATGTCTCCGTCCACTGCTGGGAGTCCTCTGCGCCCACCCCTCAAATGTCTCTGTCCACTGCTGGGAGTCCTCTGCACCCACCCCTCACATGTGTCTATCCACTGCTGGGAGTCCTCTGCACCCCACCTCACATGTCTCTGGCCACTGCTGGGAGTGATATGCACCGAGCCCTCATAGGTCTGTCCACTGCTGGGAGTCCTCTGCACCCACCCCTCACATGTCTCTGTCCACTGCTGGGAGTGATATGCACCCTCCCCTCATATGTCTGTCCACTGCTGGGAGTCCTCTGCACCCACTCCTCACATGTCTCTGTCCACTGCTGGGAGTCCTCCGCACCCACCCCTCACATGTGTCTGTCCACTGCTGGGAGTCCTCTGCACCCACCCCTCACATGTCTTTGTCCACTGCTGGGAGTCCTCTGCACCCACCCCTCACATGTCTCTGTCCACTGCTGGGAGTGATATGCACCCACCCCTCATATATCTGGGCACTGATGGGAGTGATCTGCACCCACCCCTCACATATCTCTGGGCACTGCTGGTATTCCTCTGCACCCACACCTCACATGTCTCTGTCCACTGCTGGGAGTCCTCTGCACCCACCCCTCATATGTCTCTGGGCACTGCTGGTATTCCTCTGCACCTACCCCTCACATGTCTCTGTCCACTGCTAGGAGTCCTCTGCACCCACCCCTCACATGTCTTTGTCCACTGCTGGGAGTCCTCTGCACCCATCCCTCACATGTCTGTCCCCTGCTGGGAGTCCTCAGCACCCACCCCTCACATGTGTCTGTCCACTGCTGGGAGTCCTCTGCACCCACCCCTCACATGTCTCTGTCCACTGCTGGGAGTGATATGCACCCACCCCTCATATGTCTGTCCACTGCTGGGAGTCCTCTGCACCCACCCCTCACATGTCTCTGTCCACTTCCGGGAGTCCTCTGCACCCACCCCTCACATGTCTCTGTCCACTGCTAGGAGTCCTCTGCACCCACCCCTCACATGTCTTTGTCCACTGCTGGGAGTCCTTTGCACCCATCCCTCACATGTCTCTGTCCCCTGCTGGGAGTCCTCAGCACCCACCCCTCACATGTGTCTGTCCACTGCTAGGAGTCCTCTGCACCCACCCCTCACATGTCTCTGTCCAATGCTGGGAGTCCTCTGCACCCACCCTTCACATGTGTCTGTCCACTGCTGGGAGTCCTCTGCACCCCCCCCCTCACATGTCTCTGGCCACTGCTGGGAGTGATATGCACCCACCCCTCATATGTCTGGGCACTGCTGGGAGTGATCTGCACCCACCCCTCACATGTCTCTGGGCACTGCTGGTATTCCTCTGCACCCACCCCTCACATGTCTCTGTCCACTGCTAGGAGTCCTCTGCACCCACCCCTCACATGTCTTTGTCCACTGCTGGGAGTCCTCTGCACCCATCTCTCACATGTCTCTGTCCCCTGCTGGGAGTCCTCAGCACCCACCCCTCACATGTCTCTGTCCACTGCTGGGAGTCCTCTGCACCCACCCCTCACATGTCTCTGTCCACTGCTGGGAGTGATATGCACCCACCCCTCATATGTCTGTCCACTGCTGGGAGTCCTCTGCACCCACCCCTCACATGTCTCTGTCCCCTGCTGGGAGTCCTCAGCACCCACCCCTCACATGTGTCTGTCCACTGCTAGGAGTCCTCTGCACCCACCCCTCACATGTCTCTGTCCACTGCTGGGAGTCCTCTGCACCCACCCCTCACAGGTCTGTCCACTGCTGGGAGTCCTCTGCACCCACCCCTGACATGTGTCTGTCCACTGCTGGGAGTCCTCTGCACCCACCCCTCAGATGTCTCTGTCCACTGCTGGGAGTGATCTGCACCCACCCCTCACATGTCTCTGAGCACTGCTGGTATTCCTCTGCACCCACCCCTCACATGTCTCCGTCCACTGCTGGGAGTCCTCTGCGCCCACCCCTCACATGTCTCTGTCCACTTCCGGGAGTCCTCTGCACCCACCCCTCACATGTGTCTGTCCACTGCTGGGAGTCCTCTGCACCCACCCCTCACATGTCTCTGTCCACTGCTGGGAGTGATATGCACCCACCCCTCACATGTCTCTGGGCACTGCTGGTATTCCTCTGCACCCACCCCTCACATGTCTCTGTCCACTGCTGGGAGTCCTCTGCACCCACCCCTCACATGTCTCTGGGCACTGATGGTATTCCTCTGCACCCACCCCTCACATGTCTCTGTCCACTGCTGGGAGTCCTCTGCACCCACCCCTCACATGTCTCTGTCCACTGCTGGGAGTCCTCTGCACCCATCCCTCACATGTCTCTGTCCACTGCTGGGAGTCCTCTGCACCCACCCCTCACATGTGTCTGTCCACTGCTGGTAGTCCTCTGCACCCACCCCTCACATGTCTCTGTCCAGTGCTGGGAGTGATATGCACCCACCCCTCATATGTCTGTCCACTGCTGGGAGTCCTCTTTACCCACCCCTCACATGTCTCTGTACACTGCTGGGAGTGATATGCACCCACCCCTCATATGTCTGTCCACTGCTGGGAGTCCTCTGCACCCACCCCTCACATGTCTCTGTCCACTTCTGGGAGTCCTCTGCACCCACCCCTCACATGTGTCTGTCCACTGCTGGGTGTCCTCTGCACCCACCCCTCACATGTCTCTGTCCACTGCTGGGAGTGATGTGCACCCACCCCTCATATGTCTCTGTCCACTGCTGGGATTGATCTGCACCCACCCCTCATATGTCTGTCCACTGCTGGGAGTCCTCTGCACCCACCCCTCACATGTCTCTGTCCACTGCTGGGAGTCCTCTGCACCCACCCCTCACATGTGTCTGTCCACTGCTGGGAGTCCTCTGCACCCCCCTCACATGTCTCTGGCCACTGCTGGGAGTGATATGCACCCACCCCTCATATGTCTGTCCACTGCTGGGAGTCCTCTTCACCCACCCCTCACATGTCTCTGTCCACTGCTGGGAGTGATATGCACCCACCCCTCATATGTCTGTCCACTGCTGGGCGTCCTCTGCACCCACCCCTCACATGTCTCTGTCCACTGCTGGGAGTCCTCTGCACCCACTCCTCACATGTGTCTGTCCACTGCTGGGAGTCCTCTGCACCCACCCCTCACATGTCTCTGTCCACTGCTGGGAGTGATATGCATCCACCCCTCATATGTCTGGGCACTGCTGGGAGTGATCTGCACCCACCCCTCACATGTCTCTGGGCACTGCTGGTATTCCTCTGCACCCACCCCTCACATGTCTCCGTCCACTGCTGGGAGTCCTCTGCGCCCACCCCTCAAATGTCTCTGTCCACTGCTGGGAGTCCTCTGCACCCACCCCTCACATGTGTCTGTCCACTGCTGGGAGTCCTCTGCACCCCACCTCACATGTCTCTGGCCACTGCTGGGAGTGATATGCACCGAGCCCTCATAGGTCTGTCCACTGCTGGGAGTCCTCTGCACCCACCCCTCACATGTCTCTGTCTACTGCTGGGAGTGATATGCACCCACCCCTCATATGTCTGTCCACTGCTGGGAGTCCTCTGCACCCACTCCTCACATGTCTCTGTCCACTGCTGGGAGTCCTCCGCACACACCCCTCACATGTGTCTGTCCACTGCTGGGAGTCCTCTGCACCCACCCCTCACATGTCTTTGTCCACTGCTGGGAGTCCTCTGCACCCACCCCTCACATGTCTCTGTCCACTGCTGGGAGTGATATGCACCCACCCCTCATATATCTGGGCACTGATGGGAGTGATCTGCACCCACCCCTCACATATCTCTGGGCACTGCTGGTATTCCTCTGCACCCACACCTCACATGTCTCTGTCCACTGCTGGGAGTCCTCTGCACCCACCCCTCATATGTCTCTGGGCACTGCTGGTATTCCTCTGCACCCACCCCTCACATGTCTCTGTCCACTGCTAGGAGTCCTCTGCACCCACCCCTCACATGTCTTTGTCCACTGCTGGGAGTCCTCTGCACCCATCCCTCACATGTCTCTGTCCCCTGCTGGGAGTCCTCAGCAACCACCCCTCACATGTGTCTGTCCACTGCTGGGAGTCCTCTGCACCCACCCCTCACATGTCTCTGTCCACTGCTGGGAGTGATATGCACCCACCCCTCATATGTCTGTCCACTGCTGGGAGTCCTCTGCACCCACCCCTCACATGTCTCTGTCCACTTCCGGGAGTCCTCTGCACCCACCCCTCACATGTCTCTGTCCACTGCTAGGAGTCCTCTGCACCCACCCCTCACATGTCTTTGTCCACTGCTGGGAGTCCTCTGCACCCATCCCTCACATGTCTCTGTCCCCTGCTGGGAGTCCTCAGCACCCACCCCTCACATGTGTCTGTCCACTGCTAGGAGTCCTCTGCACCCACCCCTCACATGTCTCTGTCCAATGCTGGGAGTCCTCTGCACCCACCCCTCACAGGTCTGTCCACTGCTGGGAGTCCTCTGTACCCACCCCTGACATGTGTCTGTCCACTGCTGGTAGTCCTCTGCACCCACCCCTCACATGTCTCTGTCCACTGCTGGGAGTGATCTGCACCCACCCCTCACATGTCTCTGGGCACTGCTGGTATTCCTCTGCACCCACCCCTCACATGTCTCCGTCCACTGCTGGGAGTCCTCTGCGCCCACCCCTCACATGTCTCTGTCCACTTCCGGGAGTCCTCTGCACCCACCCCTCACATGTGTCTGTCCACTGCTGGGAGTCCTCTGCACCCACCCCTCACATGTCTCTGTCCACTGCTGGGAGTGATATGCACCCACCCCTCATATGTCTCTGTCCACTGCTGGGAGTGATCTGAACCCACCCCTCATATGTCTGTCCACTGCTGGGAGTCCTCTGCACCCACCCCTCACATGTCTCTGTCCACTGCTGGGAGTCCTCTGCATCCACCCCTCACATGTGTCTGTCAACTGCTGGGAGTCCTCTGCACCCCCCTCACTTGTCTCTGTCCACTTCTGGGAGTCCTCTGCACCCACCCCTCACATGTGTCTGTCCACTGCTGGGTGTCCTCTGCACCCACCCCTCACACGTCTCTGTCCACTGCTGGGAGTGATATGCACCCACCCCTCATATGTCTCTGTTCACTGCTGGGAGTGATCTGCACCCACCCCTCATATGTCTGCCCACTGCTGGGAGTCCTCTGCACCCACCCCTCACATGTCTCTGTCCACTGCTGGGAGTCCTCTGCACCCACCCCTCACATGTGTCTGTCCACTGCTGGGAGTCCTCTGCACCCCCCCTCACATGTCTCTGGCCACTGCTGGGAGTGATGTGCACCCACCCCTCATATGTCTGTCCACTGCTGGGAGTCCTCTTCACCCACCCCTCACATGTCTCTGTCCACTGCTGGGAGTGATATGCACCCACCCCTCATATGTCTGTCCGCTGCTGGGAGTCCTCTGCACCCACCCCTCACATGTCTCTGTCCACTGCTGGGAGTCCTCTGCACCCACTCCTCACATGTGTCTGTCCACTGCTGGAAGTCCTCTGCACCCACCCCTCACATGTCTCTGTCCACTGCTGGGAGTGATATGCACCCACCCCTCATATGTCTGGGCACTGCTGGGAGTGATCTGCACCCACCCCTCACATGTCTCTGGGCACTGCTGATATTCCTCTGCACCCACCCCTCACATGTCTCCGTCCACTGCTGGGAGTCCTCTGCGCCCACCCCTCACATGTCTCTGTCCACTGCTGGGAGTCCTCTGCACCCACCCCTCACATGTGTCTGTCCACTGCTGGGAGTCCTCTGCACCCCCCCTCACATGTCTGGCCACTGCTGGGAGTGATATGCACCGAGCCCTCATAGGTCTGTCCACTGCTGGGAGTCCTCTGCACCCACCCCTCACATGTCTCTGTCCACTGCTGGGAGTGATATGCACCCACCCCTCATATGTCTGTCCACTGCTGGGAGTCCTCTGCACCCACTCCTCACATGTCTCTGTCCACTGCTGGGAGTCCTCCGCACCCACCCCTCACATGTGTCTGTCCACTGCTGGGAGTCCTCTGCACCCACCCCTCACATGTCTCTGTCCACTGCTGGGAGTCCTCTGCACCCACCCCTCACATGTCTCTGTCCACTGCTGGGAGTGATATGCACCCACCCCTCATATATCTGGGCACTGCTGGGAGTGATCTGCACCCACCCCTCACATATCTCTGGGCACTGCTGGTATTCCTCTGCACCCACCCCTCACATGTCTCTGTCCACTGCTGGGAGTCCTCTGCATCCACCCCTCACATGTCTCTGGGCACTGCTGGTATTCCTCTGCACCCACCCCTCACATGTCTCTGTCCACTGCTAGGAGTCCTCTGCACCCACCCCTCACATGTCTTTGTCCACTGCTGGGAGTCCTCTGCACCCATCCCTCACATGTCTCTGTCCACTGCTGGGAGTCCTCTGCACCCACCCCTCACATGTGTCTGTCCACTGCTGGGAGTCCTCTGCACCCACCCCTCACATGTCTCTGTCCACTGCTGGGAGTGATATGCACCCACCACTCATATGTCTGTCCACTGCTGGGAGTCCTCTTTACCCACCCCTCACATGTCTCTGTCCACTGCTGGGAGTGATATGCACCCACCCCTTATATGTCTGTTGTTAGACGGCGACCTCAGAGGAGCCCGGAAAGGGGTCCTGACTACCCTGAGACCCACCCTCAAAGTATCGTAGCCGGGCACTGGCGGGAGATTCCCCAGGGGGAGGACTCTCGCAACTAGGATCGTACTTCTGGCACCACACGACACAGAGGGACCACACTGGGTATTCTCAGAACAAGTTTTATCAAACAGGTATCACTGCAAATATGTACAAGGTGAGCACGGGCTCAAGAGTCTCGGAAAGGTAGGGGGTAGCGGGACTGTCTCTGGTAATGGTTCAAAGGAGGGGCGTACCCGGCGCACAGCTCACAATCCTCGAGCTGGGGGGTAGGCCGGTTGTCGTGGGGTCCGGCGGGACCGGTGGAGTCTGTGGAAGCCGCGAGTCACTCAGCGGGCTCAGGTACAAGTTCGGAGGTCTTACGATCTTCAGGGAGCCGCGAGTCACTCAGCAGGGCTCAGGTACAAGTTCAGAGGTCTTACGATCTTCAGGGAGCCGCGAGTCACTCAGCAGGGCTCAGGTACAAGTTCGGAGGTCTTACGATCTTCAGGGAGCCGCGAGTCACTCAGCAGGGCTCAGGTACAAGTTCGGAGGTCTTACGATCTTCAGGGAGCCGCGAGTCACTCAGCAGGGCTCAGGTGAGTTCGGAGGTCTTACGATCTTCAGGGAGCCGCGAGTCACTCAGCAGGGCTCAGGTGAGTTCCAGTTCCAGGAGCCGCGACCACGTCAGCAGGCTCTCGTTGTTCCAGCGTCGAATCTGCCGGACAGCCTCAGAGCACCCCTTGTTATAGTTCGACCCCTCTTTGATGTCCGGAGTCTGTGCAGGCAGGGGTCTTGTCACCTGGGGGTCGCTTGTCGGGATTTCCTGCTATAGTCTTTTGATTCTTTCAGGGCCGGGTCGGGAGGAGTCCCAGACACCCAGCAGGCGTGGAGCCAGCCCTCAGGGAGGCCGGAGGGCCGATCAAAACCCATCGTCCTGGGGGAGTTCAGAGGTGCGATAGAAACTGCTCCTCCCTCTCTCATCCCCTGGAAGCGGGATGTCCTCCAGCCGGAGTGGCGCCTCTATGCCCGGGTCGCGCTGGGGCCGGGCGGCCATCTTGGTGCATGAAGTGGGCACGTGGCCCGGGGTGGCCGAAAGGGGAGAGGCCAGGGACGGGGATGTCCGGGTCGGTGCGTGTGTCCTGGTGGGGAGGTTCGGCGGGGCCGGGGGCTTGGGCTGTATGTACCAGGTTTCGGTGGTGCGGGGGCACGGAGGGCCATTCTACGAGGCCGGGTCCAACACGCGTCCCCCCCAGCTGAAAGCCGGAGAGAACTGCCCATCAGCTTGGGGGGTTCTCTTCGCTGAGGCGGAAGAACCGGGAGAGGCCGTCAGCATTGGCGTGGTCCGTACCAGGGCGGTGTTCCACGGTGAAATCCATCCCCTGGAGGGAGATTGACCACCGCAGTAGCTTGGGGTTTTCTCCTCGCATCTGCATGAGCCAACGTAAGGGCCGATGGTCAGTTTGGACTCTGAAATGGGTGCCAAACAGGTAGGGTCGTAGCTTTTTGAGTGCCCAGACCACGGCAAAGGCTTCGCGCTCTATGGTGCTCCATCTTTGTTCTCGGGGCAACAGCCGCCGACTGAGGAAGGCGACGGGCTGGTCTAGGCCTTGGTCATTTACTTGGGACAGGACGGCCCCAATGCCATGCTCGGAGGCATCGGTTTGGACTATGAACTCCTTGGCGTAGTCGGGAGCCTGGAGGACGGGGGCAGTACACATGGCCCTTTTTAGGGCATCGAAAGCTTCCTGGCAGGCAGCCGTCCACTGCACTTTCTTTGGCTGTTTTTTAGACGTGAGTTCTGTGAGAGGGCCGACAAGGCTGCCATACCCCCGAATGAATCTTCGGTAGTAGCCCGTGAGTCCCAGAAAGGCTCGGACCTCCGTCTGGGTGATGGGTGGTTCCCAGGCCAGGATGGCGTCGATCTTTGGCTGTAGCGGGGCGACCTGGCCACTCCCGACCTGGTGCCCCAAGTAGACCACGGATCCTTGCCCGATCTGGCACTTGCTGGCTTTTACTGTGAGGCCTGCCTGGCGCAGGGCGATTAGCACCCTTCGGAGGTGCCGGAGGTGCTCACTCCACTCTGAACTGAAGACAGCGATGTCGTCCAGGTATGCCGCGCTGAACTGTTCTAGCCCGGCCAGGACTCTATTCACCAGTCGCTGGAAAGTGGCCGGGGCATTTTTCATCCCGAAGGGCATTACGCGGAAGCGGTAGTGCCCATCGGGGGTGGAGAAAGCGGACCGCTCTTTGGCCCCTTCGGTGAGCGCAATCTGCCAGTATCCGCAGGTGAGGTCGAATGTGCTGAGGAACCGGGCTGCCCCTAGTCGGTCAATGAGTTCGTCGGCTCGTGGAATGGGGTGGGCATCGGCTCGGGTAACATCATTGAGCCCCCGGTAGTCCACGCAGAATCGGAGCTCGGGGGCGACACCGGGGGCCGCTGCCTTCGGGACCAGGACCACGGGGCTGGCCCAGGGACTATCAGAGGGCTCGATCACCCCCAGGGTCAACATCTTCGAGACTTCCGCTTGAATGCAGGACCGGACCCGGTCAGGAACCCGGTAGGCTCGGTGTCTCACCGGCGGGCTGTCCCCGGTGTCCATATCATGAACACACCAGTTGGTGACCCGGGGGGTCAGGGAGAAGAGGTCAGAAAATTGTCTTAGGAGCTGGCGGCAGTCCGCTTGTTGCTGGGCAGTGAGGGCTGGGGAGAGGTTCACTCCTTCCACGGAGCCATCCTGCTCCTTGATACGCAGGAGGTCCGGGAGGGGATCCGACTCATCTTCGGCCCCGTCATCGGTGGCCAGCAGGAGGCTCAGTTCTGTCCGCTGGAAGTGAGGCTTGAGGTGGTTCACGTGCAGGACCCGGAGGGGATCCCGAGGCGACTGGACGTCCACCAAGTAGGTGACTTGGCTCTTCTTCTCGACCACTTTGTAGGGCCCAGTCCATCGGTCCTGGAGAGCGCCAGGCTTCACGGGGGCCATGACCCACACCTGCTGGCCCGGCTGGAACTCGACCAGAGTAGCATTCTGGTCGTACCAGCGCTTCATTTCTTCTTGACTCGCCTCCAGGTTGGCCTCGGCCAGTTCTCGGAACCTCCTGGTCTGGTCCCGGAGGGCCAGGACATATTGGAACACATCTCGGGGGGTGGTCTGGGGTGCTGCCTCCCACCCTTCCTTAACTAAACTGAGGGGACCTCGGACGGGGTGCCCATAGAGTAATTCAAACGGGCTGAACCCTAAGGACTTCTGGGGGACCTCCCGGTAAGCGAACAAGAGGCAGGGGAGCAGGACGTCCCACTTACGCCGGAGGGGCTCTTCTAGGCCAGCGATCATCCCTTTCAAAGTCCTATTAAACCTCTCTACTAGGCCGTTCCCTTGGGGATGGTACGGGGTGGTGAACTTATAGGACACCCCACATTGTTGCCACAGGGACGTCATATACCTGGATATAAAATTAGTGCCGCGATCGCTCACGACCTCGCGAGGGAAACCCACCCTGGAGAAGATCCCCATCAGGGCCCGGCCCACCACGGGGGCCGTAATGGTGCGTAGGGGAATAGCCTCTGGGTAGCGGGTGGCGTGGTCCACTAGGACCAAGATGAAACGGTGACCTTGGGAGGTGGGGGGGTCCAGTGGCCCCACGATGTCGATCCCGACTCGTTCGAAGGGGGTACTGACGACCGGGAAGGGTTGGAGGGGAGCCTTGCGCTTCCCCCCACTCTTCCCACTGGCTTGGCACGTGGGGCAGGACTTGCAGTGGGCCTCTACCGCTGCTTTCATCTTAGGCCAATAAAAATGGGTCACGAGACGGCTGTAGGTCTTGTCCTGACCCAGGTGACCGGCGAGGGGGACATCGTGGGCTAAGCCCAGGAGGAAATCCCGGAAGCGGAGAGGTACCACCAGTACCCGTCCGGATCCCAGCTCCACTGATTTCTGCTCACTATACAGGACGTTATTCTCCCAATAGATTCGGTGCGTTCCGGTCTGGTCACCTGCGGCTTGGCCCTCGGCCTGGCGCCGCAGCCCGACCAGGGAAGGACAGGTGGCTTGTTCCTGGCAAAATTCTTCTCGGGTGGGCCCGCCCTCGTGGCGCCAATGGGCCAACTCGGGTAGATCCCCCAACTCGGGGACCGGGCCGGGGTCGGATGGTGCGGGTTCGTCGCTGGCGACGGACCCTTCCGATGGGGGAACGGGAGGACCCTCGGCGGGGACGGTGCTGGCTACTTCGACCGGGGTGCTCTCGATTTCTCTCCGGGGAGTGAGTCGGGCTGTCATAGATCGGGTGGTGGCACACACCCACTCGGGGAGTCCCATCATTCCTAGGTGGGCCTTGCGCTCTACGTGCTTCCAGGGAGAACTCTCCAGGTCGTTCCCTAAGAGGCAGTCGACCGGCTGGGAGGTTCTTACGGCCACCTTGAGTTTACCTATCACCCCTCCCCACTCAAATGGCACCAGGGCTACCTGACACATACTTTCCCTATTGTCTGCAGATATCACGGGGCAAAAGACATTGGGGAGGATCTGCTCCTCGGGAACTAGGTGCCTGAGGACACCGGTGATACTGGCCCCGGTGTCCCGCAGGGCCTCTACCTGGTGGCCATTGATCTTGACGAGCTGCCCATATTTCTGTGTGTTGGACGGGAGGAGGCTACCAGGGATCATTTCCCTATCTCCCAGGGATACTAGGGCCATCGCGGCTGGTTCACACTCCTCGGCTTCCTCAACCTCCTCCCCTAGGGCCACGTTGGCGATCTGTCTCGCAGGGGTGACTTGGGTGGCCATGGGGCACTCTGGGTCATTGGCGTAGTGCCCGGGTTTCTGGCAGCGGAAACATGTGACGGTCACCCGGTGTCCCCGTCTCCCAGGGGGCCCTGTTACTGGTGGGGGGGGCGCCGGGAAAGGTGGAGGTGGTGTCTTCGGGGGGCTAGGCTGGGATTCCCTCGGCCCTCCCTGGTTCCCTCCCCCTCTCTGGCGGGGTGGTCCCTGACTGGTTCGGGGGTACTCTCCTACCATGCCCCGGGAGACCCGGGTGTTGGTCCAGCGGTCGGCCTCCACGGCCAGCTTCCGGGGATCTGTGAGCTTGCTATCCAGCAGATGTTGACGTAGCTCTACGAAGCAGTTCGCAGCCAGATGTTCCCATAACATGAGGTCAGTGAGTTCGGCAAGGGTGGTGACTTTGCTGCCCTTGACCCACCCATCGAAGGCCCGACTAAAAAAGTTTACATACTCCACCCAGGTGGTGCCCGGGATCTTCCTGCAGTCCCGGAACCGTTGGCGGTACATTTCTGGGGTGAGGCCGTATCTTGTGAGGAGAGCCTCTTTCATGTGGCTGTAGGAGGTCTGCAGGGAGAGGGGTAGGTCGAGCAGGGTGTCCCTTCCTTCGCTCAGAAACCGTCCCCACAACCCCGCCCCCCAGTCCTTCTGTGGAATCCGATGGGAGGTCATGGCGACCTCGTAGGCCCGAAACCATTGCTGAATGTCATCGTTTTTATAATATTCTTTGACCACATCCTTGGGGATGTGGACCTTCTGTTCCGCTGGGGGGGCCGTCTCTCGGTTCCCCGAGGGCCTCCCGTCCTCATTTCGGGCCTTGAGCTCGAGTTCCTTTAAGCTCCGTTCGTGCTCCAGTTGGAGCTTTCTTCCTTCGTGCTCCGGTTGGAGCTTCTTTTCTTCCAGTTCGCCTTGTACACGCATTTGCTCTACTGCTAGCTTCTTCTCCGCTAACTTCAATTCGCCCTCGATTTTGAGTTTGGCTAACTCGAGTTCATGACTGCGGCTTCTCTCTCTGTCCGCGAGCTCTTCCGGGGATAGGCCCCCGTCTGGTACGATGCCTCGCACCTGATTGCTACTGCTTTCACTTTGGGGGGGTTCGGCTTCGTCGGGGCGCTCCCCCGTGCCTTCCGGGCGGGAGGCCCCGGTCTCCACCCAAGTTTTCAGTGCTTTCTGCAAGTCTTCCTTAGTGTTGAGGCCAGTGGTAGCGATTTTAAGTTCTTTGCAAAATTGTTTTAGCTCTTTGTGTGTGTATTCTTCCAGATGCTCCACCTGGAACACTCTGTTGGCGTTGGTTTCTGCGGAGCTCGTGGCGCTTCCTTCTGCCATCTTTGTTGGTCGTGCGTCCGTCGTTTACTGTACGATCTCTAGGTGATGGGCCCGAATCCCGTCGCTTGCCACCAATGTTAGACGGCGACCTCAGAGGAGCCCGGAAAGGGGTCCTGACTACCCTGAGACCCACCCTCAAAGTATCGTAGCCGGGCACTGGCGGGAGATTCCCCAGGGGGAGGACTCTCGCAACTAGGATCGTACTTCTGGCACCACACGACACAGAGGGACCACACTGGGTATTCTCAGAACAAGTTTTATCAAACAGGTATCACTGCAAATATGTACAAGGTGAGCACGGGCTCAAGAGTCTCGGAAAGGTAGGGGGTAGCGGGACTGTCTCTGGTAATGGTTCAAAGGAGGGGCGTACCCGGCGCACAGCTCACAATCCTCGAGCTGGGGGGTAGGCTGGTTGTCGTGGGGTCCGGCGGGACCGGTGGAGTCTGTGGAAGCCGCGAGTCACTCAGCGGGCTCAGGTACAAGTTCGGAGGTCTTACGATCTTCAGGGAGCCGCGAGTCACTCAGCAGGGCTCAGGTACAAGTTCGGAGGTCTTACGATCTTCAGGGAGCCGCGAGTCACTCAGCAGGGCTCAGGTACAAGTTCGGAGGTCTTACGATCTTCAGGGAGCCGCGAGTCACTCAGCAGGGCTCAGGTACAAGTTCGGAGGTCTTACGATCTTCAGGGAACCGCGAGTCACTCAGCAGGGCTCAGGTGAGTTCGGAGGTCTTACGATCTTCAGGGAGCCGCGAGTCACTCAGCAGGGCTCAGGTGGGTTCCAGTTCCAGGAGCCGCGACCACGTCAGCAGGCTCTCGTTGTTCCAGCGTCGAATCTGCCGGACAGCCCCAGAGCACCCCTTGTTATAGTTCGACCCCTCTTTGATGTCCGGAGTCTGTGCAGGCAGGGGTCTTGTCACCTGGGGGTCGCTTGTCGGGATTTCCTGCTATAGTCTTTTGATTCTTTCAGGGCCGGGTCGGGAGGAGTCCCAGACACCCAGCAGGCGTGGAGCCAGCCCTCAGGGAGGCCGGAGGGCCGATCGAAACCCATCGTCCCGGGGGAGTTCAGAGGTGCGATAGAAACGGCTCCTCCCTCTCTCATCCCCTGGAAGCGGGATGTCCTCCAGCCGGAGTGGCGCCTCTATGCCCGGGTCGCGCTGGGGCCGGGCGGCCATCTTGGTGCATGAAGTGGGCACGCGGGCCCGGGGTGGCCGAAAGGGGAGAGGCCAGGGACGGGGATGTCCGGGTCGGTGCGTGTGTCCTGGTGGGGAGGTTCGGCGGGGCCGGGGGCTTGGGCTGTATGTACCAGGTTTCGGTGGTGCGGGGGCACGGAGGGCCATTCTACGAGGCCGGGTCCAACATCTGTCCACTGCTGGGAGTCCTCTGCACCCACCCCTCACATGTCTCTGTCCACTTCCGGGAGTCCTCTGCACCAACCCCTCACATGTGTCTGTCCACTGCTGGGAGTCCTCTGCACCCACCCCTCACATGTCTCTGTCCACTGCTGGGAGTCCTCTGCACCCACCCCTCAAATGTGTCTGTCCACTGCTGGGAGTCCTCTGCACCCCCCCCTCACATGTCTCTGGCCACTGTTGGGAGTGATATGCACCCACCCCTCATATGTCTGTACATTGCTGGGCGTCCTCTGCACCCACCCCTCACATGTCTCTGCCCACTGCTGGGAGTGATATGCACCCACCCCTCATATGTCTGTCCACTGCTGGGAGTCCTCTGCACCCACCCCTCACATGTCTCTGTCCTCTGCTGGGAGTTCTCTGCACCCACTCCTCACATGTGTCTGTCCACTGCTGGGAGTCCTCTGCACCCACC
The DNA here is from genome assembly GCF_964204655.1 of Triturus cristatus. NCBI lineage: Eukaryota > Metazoa > Chordata > Amphibia > Caudata > Salamandridae > Triturus > Triturus cristatus. Next base: position 275,501,144 of record NC_140579.1, on the reverse strand, counting down.
CCTCACATGTCTCTGTCCACTGCTGGGAGTGATATGCACCCACCCCTCATATGTCTGGGCACTGCTGGGAGTGATCTGCACCCACCCCTCACATGTCTCTGGGCACTGCTGGTATTCCTCTGCACCCACCCCTCACATGTCTCTGTCCACTGCTGGGAGTGATATGCATCCACCCCTCATATGTCTGGCCACTGCTGGGAGTGATCTGCACCCACCCCTCACATGTCTCTGGCCACTGCTGGTATTCCTCTGCACCCACCCCTCACATGTCTCTGTCCTCTGCTGGGAGTCCTCTGCCCCCACCCCTCACATGTCTCTGTCCACTGCTGAGAGTCCTCTGCACCCACCCCTCACATGTCTCTGTCCACTGCTGGGAGTCCTCTGCACCCACCCCTCACATGTGTCGGTCCACTGCTGGGAGTCCTCTGCACCCACCCCTCACATGTGTCTGTCCACTGCTGGGAGTCCTCTGCACCCACCCGTCACATGTCTCTGTCCACTGCTGGGAGTGATATGCACCCACCCCTCATATGCCTGTCCAATGCTGGGAGTCCTCTGCACCCACCCCTCATATGTCTCTGTCCACTGCTGGGAGTCCTCTGCACCCACCCCTCACATGTGTCTGTCCACTGCTGGGAGTCCTCTGCACCCACCCCTCACATGTCTCTGTCCACTGCTGGGAGTCCTTTGCACCCACCCCTCACATGTCTCTGTCCACTGCTGGGAGTCCTCTGCACCCACCCCTCACATGTCTCTGGGCACTGCTGGTATTCCTCTGCACCCACCCCTCACATGTCTCTGTCCACTGCTGGGAGTCCTCTGCACCCACCCCTCACATGTCTCTGTCCACTGCTGGGAGTCCTCTGCACCAACCCCTCACATGTGTCTGTCCACTGCTGGGAGTGATATGCACCCACCCCTCATATGCGTGTCCACTGCTGGGAGTCCTCTTTACCCACCCCTCAAATGTCTCTGTCCACTGCTGGGAGTGATATGCACCCACCCCTCATATGTCTGTCCACTGCTGGGAGTCCTCTGCACCCACCCCTCACATGTGTCTGTCCACTGCTGGGAGTCCTCTGCACCCACCCCTCACATGTCTCTGTCCACTGCTGGGAGTGATATGCACCCACCCCTCATATGTCTCTGTCCACTGCTGGGAGTGATCTGCACTCACCCCTCATATGTCTGTCCACTGCTGGGACTATTATGCACCCACCCCTCACATGTCTCTGTCCACTGCTGGGAGTCCTCTGCACCCACCCCTCACATGTCTCTGGGCACTGCTGGTATTCCTCTGCACCCACCCCTCACATGTCTCTGTCCACTGCTGGGAGTCCTCTGCACCCACCCCTCACATGTCTTTGTCCACTGCTGGGAGTCCTCTGCACCCATCCCTCACATGTCTCTGTCCACTGCTGGGAGTCCTCTGCACCCACCCCTCACATGTGTCTGTCCACTGCTGGGAGTCCTCTGCACCCACCCCTCACATGTCTCTGTCCACTGCTGGGAGTGATATGCACCCACCACTCATATGTCTGTCCACTGCTGGGAGTCCTCTTTACCCACCCCTCACATGTCTCTGTCCACTGCTGGGAGTGATATGCACCCACCCCTCATATGTCTGTCCACTGCTGGGAGTCCTCTGCACCCACCCCTCACATGTCTCTGTCCACTTCCGGGAGTCCTCTGCACCAACCCCTCACATGTGTCTGTCCACTGCTGGGAGTCCTCTGCACCCACCCCTCACATGTCTCTGTCCACTGCTGGGAGTCCTCTGCACCCACCCCTCAAATGTGTCTGTCCACTGCTGGGAGTCCTCTGCACCCCCCCTCACATGTCTCTGGCCACTGTTGGGAGTGAATATGCACCCACCCCTCATATGTCTGTACATTGCTGGGCGTCCTCTGCACCCACCCCTCACATGTCTCTGCCCACTGCTGGGAGTGATATGCACCCACCCCTCATATGTCTGTCCACTGCTGGGAGTCCTCTGCACCCACCCCTCACATGTCTCTGTCCTCTGCTGGGAGTTCTCTGCACCCACTCCTCACATGTGTCTGTCCACTGCTGGGAGTCCTCTGCACCCACCCCTCACATGTCTCTGTCCACTGCTGGGAGTGATATGCATCCACCCCTCATATGTCTGGGCACTGCTGGGAGTGATCTGCACCCACCCCTCACATGTCTCTGGGCACTGCTGGTATTCCTCTGCACCCACCCCTCACATGTCTCTGTCCACTGCTGGAAGTGATATGCATCCACCCCTCATATGTCTGGCCACTGCTGGGAGTGATCTGCACCCACCCCTCACATGTCTCTGGCCACTGCTGGTATTCCTCTGCACCCACCCCTCACATGTCTCTGTCCACTGCTGGGAGTCCTCTGCCCCCACCCCTCACATGTCTCTGTCCACTGCTGGGAGTCCTCTGCACCCACCCCTCACATGTGTCGGTCCACTGCTGGGAGTCCTCTGCACCCACCCCTTACATGTGTCTGTCCACTGCTGGGAGTCCTCTGCACCCACCCCTCACATGTCTCTGTCCACTGCTGGGAGTGATATGCACCCACCCCTCATATGCCTGTCCACTGCTGGGAGTCCTCTGCACCCACCCCTCATATGTCTCTGTCCACTGCTGGGAGTCCTCTGCACCCACCCCTCACATGTGTCTGTCCACTGCTGGGAGTCCTCTGCACCCACCCCTCACATGTCTCTGTCCACTGCTGGGAGTCCTTTGCACCCACCCCTCACATGTCTCTGTCCACTGCTGGGAGTCCTCTGCACCCACCCCTCACATGTCTCTGTCCACTGCTGGGAGTCCTCTGCACCAACCCCTCACATTTGTCTGTCCACTGCTGGGAGTGATATGCACCCACCCCTCATATGCGTGTCCACTGCTGGGAGTCCTCTTTACCCACCCCTCAAATGTCTCTGTCCACTGCTGGGAGTGATATGCACCCACCCCTCATATGTCTGTCCACTGCTGGGAGTCCTCTGCACCCACCCCTCACATGTGTCTGTCCACTGCTGGGAGTCCTCTGCACCCACCCCTCACATTTCTCTGTCCACTGCTGGGAGTGATATGCACCCACCCCTCATATGTCTCTGTCCACTGCTGGGAGTGATCTGCACTCACCCCTCATATGTCTGTCCACTGCTGGGACTCTTCTGCACCCACCCCTCACATGTCTCTGTCCACTGCTGGGAGTCCTCTGCACCCACCCCTCACATGTCTCTGGGCACTGCTGGTATTCCTCTGCACCCACCCCTCACATGTCTCTGTCCACTGCTGGGAGTCCTCTGCACCCACCCCTCACATGTCTCTGTCCACTGCTGGGAGTCCTCTGCACCAACCCCTCACATGTGTCTGTCCACTGCTGGGAGTCCTCTACACCCACCCCTCACATGTCTCTGTCCACTGCTAGGAGTGATATGCACCCACCCCTCATATGTCTGTCCACTGCTGGGAGTCCTCTTTACCCACCCCTCACATGTCTCTGTCCACTGCTGGGAGTGATATGCACCCACCCCTCATATGTCTGTCCACTGCTGGGAGTCCTCTGCACCCACCCCTCACATGTCTCTGTCCACTTCTGGGAGTCCTCTGCACCCACCCCTCACATGTGTCTGTCCACTGCTGGGAGTCCTCTGCACCCACCCCTCACATGTCGCTGTCCACTGCTGGGAGTGATATGCACCCACCCCTCATATGTCTCTGTCCACTGCTGGGAGTGATCTGCACCCACCCCTCATATGTCTGTCCACTGCTGGGAGTCCTCTGCACCCACCCCTCACATGTCTCTGTCCACTGCTGGGAGTCCTCTGCACCCACCCCTCACATGTGTCTGTCCACTCCTAGGAGTCCTCTGCACCCCCCCTCACATGTCTCTGGCCACTGCTGGGAGTGATATGCACCCACCCTTCATATGTCTGTCCACTGCTGGGAGTCCTCTGCACCCACCCCTCACATGTCTCTGTCCACTTCTGGGTGTCCTCTGCACCCACCCCTCACATGTGTCTGTCCACTGCTGGGAGTCCTCTGCACCCACCCCTCACATGTCTCTGTCCACTGCTGGGAGTGATATGCACACACCCCTCATATGTCTGTCCACTGCTGGGAGTCCTCTACACCCACCCCTCACATGTCTCTGTCCACTGCTGGGAGTCCTCTGCACCCACTCCTCACATGTGTCTGTCCACTGCTGGGAGTCCTCTGCACCCACCCCTCACATGTCTCTGTCCACTGCTGGGAGTGATATGCACCCACCCCTCATATGTCTGGGCACTGCTGGGAGTGATCTGCACCCACCCCTCACATGTCTCTGGGCACTGCTGGTATTCCTCTGCACCCACCCCTCACATGTCTCCGTCCACTGCTGGGAGTCCTCTGCACCCACCCCTCACATGTCTCTGTCCACTGCTGGGAGTCCTCTGCACCCACCCCTCACATGTGTCTGTCCACTGCTGGGAGTCCTCTGCAGCCACCCCTCACATGTCTCTGTCCACTGCTGGGAGTCCTCTGCACCCTCCCCTCACATGTCTCTGTCCACTGCTGGGAGTGATATGCACCCACCCCTCATATATCTGGGCACTGCTGGGAGTGATCTGCACCCACCCCTCACATGTCTCTGGGCACTGCTGGTATTCCTCTGCACCCACCCCTCACATGTCTCTGTCCACTGCTGGGAGTCCTCTGCACCCACCCCTCACATGTCTCTGGGCACTGCTGGTATTCCTCTGCACCCACCCCTCACATGTCTCTGTCCACTGCTGGGAGTGATATGCACCCACCCCTCATATGTCTGTCCACTGCTGGGAGTCCTCTGCACCCACTCCTCACATGTCTCTGTCCACTGCTGGGAGTCCTCTGCACCCACCCCTCACATGTGTCTGTCCACTGCTGGGAGTCCTCTGCACCCACCCCTCACATGTCTCTGTCCACTGCTGGGAGTCCTCTGCACCCACCCCTTACATGTCTCTGTCCACTGCTGGGAGTGATATGCACCCACCCCTTATATATCTGGGCACTGCTGGGAGTGATCTGCACCCACCCCTCACATGTCTCTGGGCACTGCTGGTATTCCTCTGCACCCACCCCTAACATGTCACTGTCCACTGCTGGCAGTCCTCTGCACCCACCCCTCACATGTCTCTGGGCACTGCTGGTATTCCTCTGCACCCACCCCTCACATGTCTCTGTCCACTGCTGGGAGTGATATGCACCCACCCCTCATATGTCTCTGTCCACTGCTGGGAGTGATCTGCACCCACCCCTCATATGTCTGTCCACTGCTGGGCGTCCTCTGCACCCACCCCTCACATGTCTCTGTCCACTGCTGGGAGTCCTCTGCACCCACCCGTCACATGTGTCTGTCCACTGCTGGGAGTCCTCTGCACCCCCCCTCACATGTCTCTGGCCACTGCTGGGAGTGATATGCACCCACCCCTCATATGTCTGTCCACTGCTGAGAGTCCTCTGCACCCACCCCTCACATGTCTCTGTCCACTGCTGGGAGTGATATGTACCCACCGCTCATATGTCTGTCCACTGCTGGGAGTCCTCTGCACCCACCCCTCACATGTCTCTGTCCACTGCTGGGAGTCCTCTGCACCCACCCGTCACATGTGTCTGTCCACTGCTGGGAGTCCTCTGCACCCCCCCCTCACATGTCTCTGGCCACTGCTGGGAGTGATATGCACCCACCCCTCATATGTCTGTCCACTGCTGAGAGTCCTCTGCACCCACCCCTCACCTGTCTCTGTCCACTGCTGGGAGTGATATGCACTCACCCCTCATATGTCTGTCCACTGCTGGGAGTCATCTGCACCCACTCCTCACATGTCTCTGTCCACTGCTGGGAGTCCTCTGCACCCACCCCTCACATGTGTCTGTCCACTGCTGGGAGTCCTCTGCACCCACCCCTCACATGTCTCTGTCCACTGCTGGGAGTCCTCTGCACCAACCCCTCACATATGTCTGTCCACTGCTGGGAGTCCTCTATACCCACCCCTCACATGTCTCTGTCCACTGCTGGGAGTGATATGCACCCACCCCTCATATGTCTCTGTCCACTGCTGGGAGTGATCTGCACCCACCCCTCATATGTCTGTCCACTGCTGGGAGTCCTCTGCACCCACCCCTCACATGTCTCTGTCCACTGCTGGGAGTCCTCTGCACCCACCCCTCACATGTGTCTGTCCACTGCTGGGAGTCCTCCGCACCCCCCCTCACATGTCTCTGGCCACTGCTGGGAGTGATATGCACCCACCCCTCATATGTCTGTCCACTGCTGGGAGTCCTCTGCACCCACCCCTCACATGTCTCGGTCCACTTCTGGGAGTCCTCTGCAACCACCCCTCACATGTGTCTGTCCACTGCTGGGAGTCCTCTGCACCCACCCCTCATATGTCTCTGTCCACTGCTGGGAGTGATATGCACCAACCCCTCATATGTCTGTCCACTGCTGGGAGTCCTCTGCACCCACCCCTCATATGTCTGTCCACTGCTGGGAGTCCTCTGCACCCACCCCTCACATGTGTCTGTCCACTGCTGGGAGTCCTCTGCACCCATCACTCACATGTCTCTGTCCACTGCTGGGAGTGATATGCACCCACCCCTCATATGTCTGGGCACTGCTGGGAGTGATCTGCACCCACCCCTCACATGTCTCTGGGCACTGCTGGTATTCCTCTGCACCTACCCTTCACATGTCTCCGTCCACTGCTGGGAGTCCTCTGCACCCACCCCTCACATGTCTCTGTCCACTGCTGGATGTTCTCTGCACCCACCCCTCACATGTGTCTGTCCACTGCTGGGAGTACTCTGCACCACCCCCCCTCACATGTCTCTGGCCACTGCTGGGAGTGATATGCACCGACCCCTCATAGGTCTGTCCACTGCTGGGAGTCCTCTGCACCCACCCCTCACATGTCTCTGTCCACTGCTGGGAGTGATATGCACCCACCCCTCATATGTCTGTCCACTGCTGGGAGTCCTCTGCACCCACTCCTCACATGTCTCTGTCCACTGCTGGGAGTCCTCTGCACCCACCCCTCACATGTGTCTGTCCACTGCTGGGAGTCCTCTGCACCCACCCCTCACATGTCTCTGTCCACTGCTGGGAGTCCTCTGCACCCACCCCTCACATGTCTCTGTCCACTGCTGGGAGTGATATGCACCCACCCCTCATATATCTGGGCACTGCTGGGAGTGATCTGCACCCACCCCTCACATGTCTCTGGGCACTGCTGGTATTCCTCTGCACCCACCCCTCACATGTCTCTGTCCACTGCTGGGAGTCCTCTGCACCCACCCCTCACATGTCTCTGGGCACTGCTGGTATTCCTCTGCACCCACCCCTCACATGTCTCTTTCCACTGCTGGGAGTGATATGCACCCACCCCTCATATGTCTCTGTCCAATGCTGGGAGTGATCTGCACCCACCCCTCATATGTCTGTCCACTGCTGGGAGTCCTCTGCACCCACCCCTCACATGTCTCTGTCGACTGCTGGGAGTCCTCTGCACCCACCCGTCACATGTGTCTGTCCACTGCTGGGAGTCCTCTGCACCCCCCCCTCACATGTCTCTGGCCACTGCTGGGAGTGATATGCACCCACCCCTCATAGGTCTGTCCACTGCTGGGAGTCCTCTGCACCCACCCCTCACATGTCTCTGTCCACTGCTGGGAGTGATATGCACCCACCCCTCATATGTCTGTCCACTGCTGGGAGTCCTCTGCACCCACCCCTCACATGTCTCTGTCCACTGCTGGGAGTGATATGCACCCACCCCTCATATGTCTGTCCACTGCTGGGAGTCCTCTGCATCCACCCCTCACATGTCTCTGTCCACTGCTGGGAGTCCTCTGCACCCACTCCTTACATGTCTCTGTCCACTGCTGGGAGTCCTCTGCACCCACCCCTCACATGTCTCTGGCCACTGCTGGGAGTGATATGCACCCACCCCTCATATGTCTGTCCACTGCTGGGAGTCCTCTGCACCCACTCCTCACATGTGGCTGTCCACTGCTGGGAGTCCTCTGCACCCACCCCTCACATGTCTCTGTCCACTGCTGGGAGTGATATGCACCCACCCCTCATATGTCTGGGCACTGCTGGGAGTGATCTGCACCCACCCCTCACATGTCTCTGGGCACTGCTGGTATTCCTCTGCACCCACCCCTCACATGTCTCCGTCCACTGCTGGGAGTCCTCTGCACCCACCCCTCACATGTCTCTGTCCACTGCTGGGAGTCCTCTGCACCCACCCCTCACATGTGTCTGTCCACTGCTGGGAGTCCTCTGCACCCACCCCTCACATGTCTCTGTCCACTGCTGGGAGTGATATGCACCCACCCCTCATATATCTGGGCACTGCTGGGAGTGATCTGCACCCACCCCTCACATGTCTCTGGGCACTGCTGGTATTCCTCTGCACCCACCCCTCACATGTCTCTGTCCACTGCTGGGAGTCCTCTGCACCCACCCCTCACATGTCTCTGGGCACTGCTGGTATTCCTCTGCACCCACCCCTCACATGTCTCTGTCCACTGCTGGGAGTGATATGCACCCACCCCTCATATGTCTGTCCACTGCTGGGAGTCCTCTGCACCCACTCCTCACATGTCTCTGTCCACTGCTGGGAGTCCTCTGCACCCACCCCTCACATGTGTCTGTCCACTGCTGGGAGTCCTCTGCACCCACCCCTCACATGTCTCTGCCCATTGCTGGGAGTCCTCTGCACCCACCCCTTACATGTCTCTGTCCACTGCTGGGAGTGATATGCACCCACCCCTCATATATCTGGGCACTGCTGGGAGTGATCTGCACCCACCCCTCACATGTCTCTGGGCACTGCTGGTATTCCTCTGCACCCACCCCTCACATGTCTCTGTCCACTGCTGGCAGTCCTCTGCACCCACCCCTCACATGTCGCTGGGCACTGCTGGTATTCCTCTGCACCCACCCCTCACATGTCTCTGTCCACTGCTGGGAGTGATATGCACCCACCCCTCATATGTCTCTGTCCACTGCTGGGAGTGATCTGCACCCACCCCTCATATGTCTGTCCACTGCTGGGAGTCCTCTGCACCCACCCCTCACATGTCTCTGTCCACTGCTGGGAGTCCTCTGCACCCACCCGTCACATGTGTCTGTCCACTGCTGGGAGTCCTCTGCACCCCCCCCTCACATGTCTCTGGCCACTGCTGGGAGTGATATGCACCCACCCCTCATATGTCTGTCCACTGCTGAGAGTCCTCTGCACCCACCCCTCACATGTCTCTGTCCACTGCTGGGAGTGATATGCACCCACCGCTCATATGTCTGTCCACTGTGGGAGTCCTCTGCACCCACCCCTCACATGTCTCTGTCCACTGCTGGGAGTCCTCTGCACCCACTCCTCACATGTGTCTGTCCACTGCTTGGAGTCCTCTGCACCCACCCCTCACATGTCTCTGGCCACTGCTGGGAGTGATATGCACCGACCCCTCATAGGTCTGTCCACTGCTGGGAGTCCTCTGCACCCACCCCTCACATGTCTCTGTCCACTGCTGGGAGTGATATGCACCCACCCCTCATATGTCTGTCCACTGCTGGGAGTCCTCTGCACCCACTCCTCACATGTCTCTGTCCACTGCTGGGAGTCCTCTGCACCCACCCTTCACATGTGTCTGTCCACTGCTGGGAGTCCTCTGCACCCACCCCTCACATGTCTCTGTCCACTGCTGGGAGTCCTCTGAACCAACCCCTCACATGTGTCTGTCCACTGCTGGGAGTCCTCTACACCCACCCCTCACATGTCTCTGTCCACTGCTGGGAGTGATATGCACCCACCCCTCATATATCTCTGTCCACTGCTGGGAGTGATCTGCACCCACCCCTCATATGTCTGTCCACTGCTGGGAGTCCTCTGCACCCACCCCTCACATGTCTCTGTCCACTGCTGGGAGTCCTCTGCACCCACCCCTCACATGTGTCTGTCCACTGCTGGGAGTCCTCTGCACCCCCCCTCACATGTCTCTGGCCACTGCTGGGAGTGATATGCACCCACCCCTCATATGTCTGTCCACTGCTGGGAGTCCTCTGCACCCACCCCTCACATGTCTCTGTCCACTTCTGGGAGTCCTCTGCAACCACCCCTCACATGTGTCGGTCCACTGCTGGGAGTCCTCTGCACCCACCCCTCATATGTCTCTGTCCACTGCTGGGAGTGAGATGCACCCACCCCTCATATGTCTGTCCACTGCTGGGAGTCCTCTGCACCCACCCCTCACATGTCTCTGTCCACTGCTGGGAGTCCTCTGCACCCACTCCTCACATTTGTCTGTCCACTGCTGGGAGTCCTCTGCACCCATCACTCACATGTCTCTGTCCACTGCTGGGAGTGATATGCACCCACCCCTCATATGTCTGGGCACTGCTGGGAGTGATCTGCACCCACCCCTCACATGTCTCTGGGCACTGCTGGGAGTCCTCTGCAACCACCCCTCACATGTGTCTGTCCACTGCTGGGAGTCCTCTGCACCCACCCCTCATATGTCTCTGTCCACTGCTGGGAGTGATATGCACCCACCCCTCACATGTTTCTTCCACTGCTGGGAGTCCTCTGCACCCACCCGTCACATGTGTCTGTCCACTGCTGGGAGTCCTCTGCACCCCCCCTCACATGTCTCTGGCCACTGCTGGGAGTGATATGCACCCACCCTTCATATGTCTGTCCACTGCTGAGAGTCCTCTGCACCCACCCCTCACATGTCTCTGTCCACTGCTGGGAGTGATATGCACCCACCGCTCATATGTCTGTCCACTGCTGGGAGTCCACTGCACCCACCCCTCACATGTCTCTGTCCACTGCTGGGAGTCCTCTGCACCCACTCCTCACATGTGTCTGTCCACTGCTTGGAGTCCTCTGCACCCACCCCTCACATGTCTCTGGCCACTGCTGGGAGTGATCTGCACCCACCCCTCATATGTCTGTCCACTGCTGGGAGTCCTCTGCACCCACCCCTCACATGTCTCTGTCCACTGCTGGGAGTCCTCTGCACCCACCCCTCACATGTGTCTGTCCACTCCTAGGAGTCCTCTGCACCCCCCCTCACATGTCTCTGGCCACTGCTGGGAGTGATATGCACCCACCCTTCATATGTCTGTCCACTGCTGGGAGTCCTCTGCACCCACCCCTCACATGTCTCTGTCCACTTCTGGGTGTCCTCTGCACCCACCCCTCACATGTGTCTGTCCACTGCTGGGAGTCCTCTGCACCCACCCCTCACATGTCTCTGTCCACTGCTGGGAGTGATATGCACACACCCCTCATATGTCTGTCCACTGCTGGGAGTCCTCTACACCCACCCCTCACATGTGTCTGTCCACTGCTGGGAGTCCTCTGCACCCACCCCTCACATGTCTCTGTCCACTGCTGGGAGTCCTCTGCACCCACCCCTCACATGTCTCTGTCCACTGCTGGGAGTGATATGCACCCACCCCTCATATATCTGGGCACTGCTGGGAGTGATCTGCACCCACCCCTCACATGTCTCTGGGCACTGCTGGTATTCCTCTGCACCCACCCCTCACATGTCTCTGTCCACTGCTGGGAGTCCTCTGCACCCACCCCTCACATGTCTCTGGGCACTGCTGGTATTCCTCTGCACCCACCCCTCACATGTCTCTTTCCACTGCTGGGAGTGATATGCACCCACCCCTCATATGTCTCTGTCCAATGCTGGGAGTGATCTGCACCCACCCCTCATATGTCTGTCCACTGCTGGGAGTCCTCTGCACCCACCCCTCACATGTCTCTGTCGACTGCTGGGAGTCCTCTGCACCCACCCGTCACATGTGTCTGTCCACTGCTGGGAGTCCTCTGCACCCCCCCCTCACATGTCTCTGGCCACTGCTGGGAGTGATATGCACCCACCCCTCATAGGTCTGTCCACTGCTGGGAGTCCTCTGCACCCACCCCTCACATGTCTCTGTCCACTGCTGGGAGTGATATGCACCCACCCCTCATATGTCTGTCCACTGCTGGGAGTCCTCTGCACCCACCCCTCACATGTCTCTGTCCACTGCTGGGAGTGATATGCACCCACCCCTCATATGTCTGTCCACTGCTGGGAGTCCTCTGCATCCACCCCTCACATGTCTCTGTCCACTGCTGGGAGTCCTCTGCACCCACTCCTTACATGTCTCTGTCCACTGCTGGGAGTCCTCTGCACCCACCCCTCACATGTCTCTGGCCACTGCTGGGAGTGATATGCACCCACCCCTCATATGTCTGTCCACTGCTGGGAGTCCTCTGCACCCACTCCTCACATGTGGCTGTCCACTGCTGGGAGTCCTCTGCACCCACCCCTCACATGTCTCTGTCCACTGCTGGGAGTGATATGCACCCACCCCTCATATGTCTGGGCACTGCTGGGAGTGATCTGCACCCACCCCTCACATGTCTCTGGGCACTGCTGGTATTCCTCTGCACCCACCCCTCACATGTCTCCGTCCACTGCTGGGAGTCCTCTGCACCCACCCCTCACATGTCTCTGTCCACTGCTGGGAGTCCTCTGCACCCACCCCTCACATGTGTCTGTCCACTGCTGGGAGTGCTCTGCACCCATCCCTCACATGTCTCTGTCCACTGCTGGGAGTGATATGCACCCACCCCTCATATATCTGGGCACTGCTGGGAGTGATCTGCACCCACCCCTCACATGTCTCTGGGCACTGCTGGTATTCCTCTGCACCCACCCCTCACATGTCTCTGTCCACTGCTGGGAGTCCTCTGCACCCACCCCTCACATGTCTCTGGGCACTGCTGGTATTCCTCTGCACCCACCCCTCACATGTCTCTGTCCACTGCTGGGAGTGATATGCACCCACCCCTCATATGTCTGTCCACTGCTGGGAGTCCTCTGCACCCACTCCTCACATGTCTCTGTCCACTGCTGGGAGTCCTCTGCACCCACCCCTCACATGTGTCTGTCCACTGCTGGGAGTCCTCTGCACCCACCCCTCACATGTCTCTGCCCATTGCTGGGAGTCCTCTGCACCCACCCCTTACATGTCTCTGTCCACTGCTGGGAGTGATATGCACCCACCCCTCATATATCTGGGCACTGCTGGGAGTGATCTGCACCCACCCCTCACATGTCTCTGGGCACTGCTGGTATTCCTCTGCACCCACCCCTCACATGTCTCTGTCCACTGCTGGCAGTCCTCTGCACCCACCCCTCACATGTCTCTGGGCACTGCTGGTATTCCTCTGCACCCACCCCTCACATGTCTCTGTCCACTGCTGGGAGTGATATGCACCCACCCCTCATATGTCTCTGTCCACTGCTGGGAGTGATCTGCACCCACCCCTCATATGTCTGTCCACTGCTGGGAGTCCTCTGCACCCACCCCTCACATGTCTCTGTCCACTGCTGGGAGTCCTCTGCACCCACCCGTCACATGTGTCTGTCCACTGCTGGGAGTCCTCTGCACCCCCCCCTCACATGTCTCTGGCCACTGCTGGGAGTGATATGCACCCACCCCTCATATGTCTGTCCACTGCTGAGAGTCCTCTGCACCCACCCCTCACATGTCTCTGTCCACTGCTGGGAGTGATATGCACCCACCGCTCATATGTCTGTCCACTGTGGGAGTCCTCTGCACCCACCCCTCACATGTCTCTGTCCACTGCTGGGAGTCCTCTGCACCCACTCCTCACATGTGTCTGTCCACTGCTTGGAGTCCTCTGCACCCACCCCTCACATGTCTCTGGCCACTGCTGGGAGTGATATGCACCGACCCCTCATAGGTCTGTCCACTGCTGGGAGTCCTCTGCACCCACCCCTCACATGTCTCTGTCCACTGCTGGGAGTGATATGCACCCACCCCTCATATGTCTGTCCACTGCTGGGAGTCCTCTGCACCCACTCCTCACATGTCTCTGTCCACTGCTGGGAGTCCTCTGCACCCACCCTTCACATGTGTCTGTCCACTGCTGGGAGTCCTCTGCACCCACCCCTCACATGTCTCTGTCCACTGCTGGGAGTCCTCTGAACCAACCCCTCACATGTGTCTGTCCACTGCTGGGAGTCCTCTACACCCACCCCTCACATGTCTCTGTCCACTGCTGGGAGTGATATGCACCCACCCCTCATATATCTCTGTCCACTGCTGGGAGTGATCTGCACCCACCCCTCATATGTCTGTCCACTGCTGGGAGTCCTCTGCACCCACCCCTCACATGTCTCTGTCCACTGCTGGGAGTCCTCTGCACCCACCCCTCACATGTGTCTGTCCACTGCTGGGAGTCCTCTGCACCCCCCCTCACATGTCTCTGGCCACTGCTGGGAGTGATATGCACCCACCCCTCATATGTCTGTCCACTGCTGGGAGTCCTCTGCACCCACCCCTCACATGTCTCTGTCCACTTCTGGGAGTCCTCTGCAACCACCCCTCACATGTGTCGGTCCACTGCTGGGAGTCCTCTGCACCCACCCCTCATATGTCTCTGTCCACTGCTGGGAGTGAGATGCACCCACCCCTCATATGTCTGTCCACTGCTGGGAGTCCTCTGCACCCACCCCTCACATGTCTCTGTCCACTGCTGGGAGTCCTCTGCACCCACTCCTCACATTTGTCTGTCCACTGCTGGGAGTCCTCTGCACCCATCACTCACATGTCTCTGTCCACTGCTGGGAGTGATATGCACCCACCCCTCATATGTCTGGGCACTGCTGGGAGTGATCTGCACCCACCCCTCACATGTCTCTGGGCACTGCTGGGAGTCCTCTGCAACCACCCCTCACATGTGTCTGTCCACTGCTGGGAGTCCTCTGCACCCACCCCTCATATGTCTCTGTCCACTGCTGGGAGTGATATGCACCCACCCCTCACATGTTTCTTCCACTGCTGGGAGTCCTCTGCACCCACCCGTCACATGTGTCTGTCCACTGCTGGGAGTCCTCTGCACCCCCCCTCACATGTCTCTGGCCACTGCTGGGAGTGATATGCACCCACCCTTCATATGTCTGTCCACTGCTGAGAGTCCTCTGCACCCACCCCTCACATGTCTCTGTCCACTGCTGGGAGTGATATGCACCCACCGCTCATATGTCTGTCCACTGCTGGGAGTCCTCTGCACCCACCCCTCACATGTCTCTGTCCACTGCTGGGAGTCCTCTGCACCCACTCCTCACATGTGTCTGTCCACTGCTTGGAGTCCTCTGCACCCACCCCTCACATGTCTCTGGCCACTGCTGGGAGTGATCTGCACCCACCCCTCATATGTCTGTCCACTGCTGGGAGTCCTCTGCACCCACCCCTCACATGTCTCTGTCCACTGCTGGGAGTCCTCTGCACCCACCCCTCACATGTGTCTGTCCACTCCTAGGAGTCCTCTGCACCCCCCCTCACATGTCTCTGGCCACTGCTGGGAGTGATATGCACCCACCCTTCATATGTCTGTCCACTGCTGGGAGTCCTCTGCACCCACCCCTCACATGTCTCTGTCCACTTCTGGGTGTCCTCTGCACCCACCCCTCACATGTGTCTGTCCACTGCTGGGAGTCCTCTGCACCCACCCCTCACATGTCTCTGTCCACTGCTGGGAGTGATATGCACACACCCCTCATATGTCTGTCCACTGCTGGGAGTCCTCTACACCCACCCCTCACATGTCTCTGTCCACTGCTGGGAGTCCTCTGCACCCACTCCTCACATGTGTCTGTCCACTGCTGGGAGTCCTCTGCACCCACCCCTCACATGTCTCTGTCCACTGCTGGGAGTGATATGCACCCACCCCTCATATGTCTGGGCACTGCTGGGAGTGATCTGCACCCACCCCTCACATGTCTCTGGGCACTGCTGGTATTCCTCTGCACCCACCCCTCACATGTCTCCGTCCACTGCTGGGAGTCCTCTGCACCCACCCCTCACATGTCTCTGTCCACTGCTGGGAGTCCTCTGCACCCACCCCTCACATGTGTCTGTCCACTGCTGGGAGTCCTCTGCAGCCACCCCTCACATGTCTCTGTCCACTGCTGGGAGTCCTCTGCACCCTCCCCTCACAT
Organism: Triturus cristatus; assembly: GCF_964204655.1. Lineage (NCBI taxonomy): Eukaryota > Metazoa > Chordata > Amphibia > Caudata > Salamandridae > Triturus > Triturus cristatus. Next base: position 275,485,083 of record NC_140579.1, on the reverse strand, counting down.
GTCTCTGTCCACTGCTGGGAGTGATATGCACCCACCCCTCATATATCTGGGCACTGCTGGGAGTGATCTGCACCCACCCCTCACATGTCTCTGGGCACTGCTGGTATTCCTCTGCACCCACCCCTCACATGTCTCTGTCCACTGCTGGGAGTCCTCTGCACCCACCCCTCACATGTCTCTGGGCACTGCTGGTATTCCTCTGCACCCACCCCTCACATGTCTCTGTCCACTGCTGGGAGTGATATGCACCCACCCCTCATATGTCTGTCCACTGCTGGGAGTCCTCTGCACCCACTCCTCACATGTCTCTGTCCACTGCTGGGAGTCCTCTGCACCCACCCCTCACATGTGTCTGTCCACTGCTGGGAGTCCTCTGCACCCACCCCTCACATGTCTCTGTCCACTGCTGGGAGTCCTCTGCACCCACCCCTTACATGTCTCTGTCCACTGCTGGGAGTGATATGCACCCACCCCTTATATATCTGGGCACTGCTGGGAGTGATCTGCACCCACCCCTCACATGTCTCTGGGCACTGCTGGAATTCCTCTGCACCCACCCCTAACATGTCACTGTCCACTGCTGGCAGTCCTCTGCACCCACCCCTCACATGTCTCTGGGCACTGCTGGTATTCCTCTGCACCCACCCCTCACATGTCTCTGTCCACTGCTGGGAGTGATATGCACCCACCCCTCATATGTCTCTGTCCACTGCTGGGAGTGATCTGCACCCACCCCTCATATGTCTGTCCACTGCTGGGCGTCCTCTGCACCCACCCCTCACATGTCTCTGTCCACTGCTGGGAGTCCTCTGCACCCACCCGTCACATGTGTCTGTCCACTGCTGGGAGTCCTCTGCACCCCCCCCTCACATGTCTCTGGCCACTGCTGGGAGTGATATGCACCCACCCCTCATATGTCTGTCCACTGCTGAGAGTCCTCTGCACCCACCCCTCACATGTCTCTGTCCACTGCTGGGAGTGATATGTACCCACCGCTCATATGTCTGTCCACTGCTGGGAGTCCTCTGCACCCACCCCTCACATGTCTCTGTCCACTGCTGGGAGTCCTCTGCACCCACCCGTCACATGTGTCTGTCCACTGCTGGGAGTCCTCTGCACCCCCCCCTCACATGTCTCTGGCCACTGCTGGGAGAGATATGCACCCACCCCTCATATGTCTGTCCACTGCTGAGAGTCCTCTGCACCCACCCCTCACCTGTCTCTGTCCACTGCTGGGAGTGATATGCACTCACCCCTCATATGTCTGTCCACTGCTGGGAGTCATCTGCACCCACTCCTCACATGTCTCTGTCCACTGCTGGGAGTCCTCTGCACCCACCCCTCACATGTGTCTGTCCACTGCTGGGAGTCCTCTGCACCCACCCCTCACATGTCTCTGTCCACTGCTGGGAGTCCTCTGCACCAACCCCTCACATATGTCTGTCCACTGCTGGGAGTCCTCTATATCCACCCCTCACATGTCTCTGTCCACTGCTGGGAGTGATATGCACCCACCCCTCATATGTCTCTGTCCACTGCTGGGAGTGATCTGCACCCACCCCTCATATGTCTGTCCACTGCTGGGAGTCCTCTGCACCCACCCCTCACATGTCTCTGTCCACTGCTGGGAGTCCTCTGCACCCACCCCTCACATGTGTCTGTCCACTGCTGGGAGTCCTCTGCACCCCCCCTCACATGTCTCTGGCCACTGCTGGGAGTGATATGCACCCACCCCTCATATGTCTGTCCACTGCTGGGAGTCCTCTGCACCCACCCCTCACATGTCTCGGTCCACTTCTGGGAGTCCTCTGCAACCACCCCTCACATGTGTCTGTCCACTGCTGGGAGTCCTCTGCACCCACCCCTCATATGTCTCTGTCCACTGCTGGGAGTGATATGCACCCACCCCTCATATGTCTGTCCACTGCTGGGAGTCCTCTGCACCCACCCCTCATATGTCTGTCCACTGCTGGGAGTCCTCTGCACCCACCCCTCACATGTGTCTGTCCACTGCTGGGAGTCCTCTGCACCCATCACTCACATGTCTCTGTCCACTGCTGGGAGTGATATGCACCCACCCCTCATATGTCTGGGCACTGCTGGGAGTGATCTGCACCCACCCCTCACATGTCTCTGGGCACTGCTGGTATTCCTCTGCACCTACCCTTCACATGTCTCCGTCCACTGCTGGGAGTCCTCTGCACCCACCCCTCACATGTCTCTGTCCACTGCTGGATGTTCTCTGCACCCACCCCTCACATGTGTCTGTCCACTGCTGGGAGTACTCTGCACCCCCCCCCCTCACATGTCTCTGGCCACTGCTGGGAGTGATATGCACCGACCCCTCATAGGTCTGTCCACTGCTGGGAGTCCTCTGCACCCACCCCTCACATGTCTCTGTCCACTGCTGGGAGTGATATGCACCCACCCCTCATATGTCTGTCCACTGCTGGGAGTCCTCTGCACCCACTCCTCACATGTCTCTGTCCACTGCTGGGAGTCCTCTGCACCCACCCCTCGCATGTGTCTGTCCACTGCTGGGAGTCCTCTGCACCCACCCCTCACATGTCTCTGTCCACTGCTGGGAGTCCTCTGCACCCACCCCTCACATGTCTCTGTCCACTGCTGGGAGTGATATGCACCCACCCCTCATATATCTGGGCACTGCTGGGAGTGATCTGCACCCACCCCTCACATGTCTCTGGGCACTGCTGGTATTCCTCTGCACCCACCCCTCACATGTCTCTGTCCACTGCTGGGAGTCCTCTGCACCCACCCCTCACATGTCTCTGGGCACTGCTGGTATTCCTCTGCACCCACCCCTCACATGTCTCTTTCCACTGCTGGGAGTGATATGCACCCACCCCTCATATGTCTCTGTCCAATGCTGGGAGTGATATGCACCCACCCCTCATATGTCTGGGCACTGCTGGGAGTGATCTGCACCCACCCCTCACATGTCTCTGGGCACTGCTGGTATTCCTCTGCACCCACCCCTCACATGTCTCCGTCCACTGCTGGGAGTCCTCTGCACCCACCCCTCACATGTCTCTGTCCACTGCTGGGAGTCCTCTGCACCCACCCCTCACATGTGTCTGTCCACTGCTGGGAGTCCTCTGCACCCACCCCTCACATGTCTCTGTCCACTGCTGGGAGTGATATGCACCCACCCCTCATATATCTGGGCACTGCTGGGAGTGATCTGCACCCACCCCTCACATGTCTCTGGGCACTGCTGGTATTCCTCTGCACCCACCCCTCACATGTCTCTGTCCACTGCTGGGAGTCCTCTGCACCCACCCCTCACATGTCTCTGGGCACTGCTGGTATTCCTCTGCACCCACCCCTCACATGTCTCTGTCCACTGCTGGGAGTGATATGCACCCACCCCTCATATGTCTGTCCACTGCTGGGAGTCCTCTGCACCCACTCCTCACATGTCTCTGTCCACTGCTGGGAGTCCTCTGCACCCACCCCTCACATGTGTCTGTCCACTGCTGGGAGTCCTCTGCACCCACCCCTCACATGTCTCTGCCCATTGCTGGGAGTCCTCTGCACCCACCCCTTACATGTCTCTGTCCACTGCTGGGAGTGATATGCACCCACCCCTCATATATCTGGGCACTGCTGGGAGTGATCTGCACCCACCCCTCACATGTCTCTGGGCACTGCTGGTATTCCTCTGCACCCACCCCTCACATGTCTCTGTCCACTGCTGGCAGTCCTCTGCACCCACCCCTCACATGTCTCTGGGCACTGCTGGTATTCCTCTGCACCCACCCCTCACATGTCTCTGTCCACTGCTGGGAGTGATATGCACCCACCCCTCATATGTCTCTGTCCACTGCTGGGAGTGATCTGCACCCACCCCTCATATGTCTGTCCACTGCTGGGAGTCCTCTGCACCCACCCCTCACATGTCTCTGTCCACTGCTGGGAGTCCTCTGCACCCACCCGTCACATGTGTCTGTCCACTGCTGGGAGTCCTCTGCACCCCCCCCTCACATGTCTCTGGCCACTGCTGGGAGTGATATGCACCCACCCCTCATATGTCTGTCCACTGCTGAGAGTCCTCTGCACCCACCCCTCACATGTCTCTGTCCACTGCTGGGAGTGATATGCACCCACCGCTCATATGTCTGTCCACTGCTGGGAGTCCTCTGCACCCACCCCTCACATGTCTCTGTCCACTGCTGGGAGTCCTCTGCACCCACTCCTCACATGTGTCTGTCCACTGCTTGGAGTCCTCTGCACCCACCCCTCACATGTCTCTGGCCACTGCTGGGAGTGATATGCACCGACCCCTCATAGGTCTGTCCACTGCTGGGAGTCCTCTGCACCCACCCCTCACATGTCTCTGTCCACTGCTGGGAGTGATATGCACCCACCCCTCATATGTCTGTCCACTGCTGGGAGTCCTCTGCACCCACTCCTCACATGTCTCTGTCCACTGCTGGGAGTCCTCTGCACCCACCCTTCACATGTGTCTGTCCACTGCTGGGAGTCCTCTGCACCCACCCCTCACATGTCTCTGTCCACTGCTGGGAGTCCTCTGAACCAACCCCTCACATGTGTCTGTCCACTGCTGGGAGTCCTCTACACCCACCCCTCACATGTCTCTGTCCACTGCTGGGAGTGATATGCACCCACCCCTCATATATCTCTGTCCACTGCTGGGAGTGATCTGCACCCACCCCTCATATGTCTGTCCACTGCTGGGAGTCCTCTGCACCCACCCCTCACATGTCTCTGTCCACTGCTGGGAGTCCTCTGCACCCACCCCTCACATGTGTCTGTCCACTGCTGGGAGTCCTCTGCACCCCCCCTCACATGTCTCTGGCCACTGCTGGGAGTGATATGCACCCACCCCTCATATGTCTGTCCACTGCTGGGAGTCCTCTGCACCCACCCCTCACATGTCTCTGTCCACTTCTGGGAGTCCTCTGCAACCACCCCTCACATGTGTCGGTCCACTGCTGGGAGTCCTCTGCACCCACCCCTCATATGTCTCTGTCCACTGCTGGGAGTGAGATGCACCCACCCCTCATATGTCTGTCCACTGCTGGGAGTCCTCTGCACCCACCCCTCACATGTCTCTGTCCACTGCTGGGAGTCCTCTGCACCCACTCCTCACATTTGTCTGTCCACTGCTGGGAGTCCTCTGCACCCATCACTCACATGTCTCTGTCCACTGCTGGGAGTGATATGCACCCACCCCTCATATGTCTGGGCACTGCTGGGAGTGATCTGCACCCACCCCTCACATGTCTCTGGGCACTGCTGGGAGTCCTCTGCACCCACCCCTCATATGTCTCTGTCCACTGCTGGGAGTGATATGCACCCACCCCTCACATGTTTCTTCCACTGCTGGGAGTCCTCTGCACCCACCCGTCACATGTGTCTGTCCACTGCTGGGAGTCCTCTGCACCCCCCCTCACATGTCTCTGGCCACTGCTGGGAGTGATATGCACCCACCCTTCATATGTCTGTCCACTGCTGAGAGTCCTCTGCACCCACCCCTCACATGTCTCTGTCCACTGCTGGGAGTGATATGCACCCACCGCTCATATGTCTGTCCACTGCTGGGAGTCCTCTGCACCCACCCCTCACATGTCTCTGTCCACTGCTGGGAGTCCTCTGCACCCACTCCTCACATGTGTCTGTCCACTGCTTGGAGTCCTCTGCACCCACCCCTCACATGTCTCTGGCCACTGCTGGGAGTGATATGCACCGACCCCTCATAGGTCTGTCCACTGCTGGGAGTCCTCTGCACCCACCCCTCACATGTCTCTGTCCACTGCTGGGAGTGATATGCACCCACCCCTCATATGTCTGTCCACTGCTGGGAGTCCTCTGCACCCACTCCTCACATGTCTCTGTCCACTGCTGGGAGTCCTCTGCACCCACCCCTCACATGTGTCTGTCCACTGCTGGGAGTCGCCTGCACCCACCCCTCACATGTCTCTGTCCACTGCTGGGAGTCCTCTGCACCAACCCCTCACATGTGTCTGTCCACTGCTGGGAGTCCTCTACACCCACCCCTCACATGTCTCTGTCCACTGCTGGGATTGATATGCACCCACCCCTCATATGTCTCTGTCCACTGCTGGGAGTGATCTGCACCCACCCCTCATATGTCTGTCCACTGCTGGGAGTCCTCTGCACCCACCCCTCACATGTCTCTGTCCACTGCTGGGAGTCCTCTGCACCCACCCCTCACATGTCTCTGTCCACTGCTGGGAGTCCTCTGCACCCCCCCTTACATGTCTCTGGCCACTGCTGGGAGTGATATGCACCCACCCCTCATATGTCTGTCCACTGCTGGGAGTCCTCTGCACCCACCCCTCACATGTCTCTGTCCACTGCTGGGAGTGATATGCACCCACCCCTCATATGTCTGTCCACTGCTGGGAGTCCTCTGCACCCACTCCTCACATGTCTCTGTCCACTGCTGGGAGTCCTCTGCACCCACCCCTCACATGTGTCTGTCCACTGCTGGGAGTCCTCTGCACCCACCCCTCATATGTCTCTGTCCACTGCTGGGAGTGATATGCACCCACCCCTCACATGTTTCTTCCACTGCTGGGAGTCCTCTGCACCCACCCGTCACATGTGTCTGTCCACTGCTGGGAGTCCTCTGCACCCCCCCCTCACATGTCTCTGGCCACTGCTGGGAGTGATATGCACCCACCCCTCATATGTCTGTCCACTGCTGAGAGTCCTCTGCACCCACCCCTCACATGTCTCTGTCCACTGCTGGGAGTGATATGCACCCACCGCTCATATGTCTGTCCACTGCTGGGAGTCCTCTGCACCCACCCCTCACATGTCTCTGTCCACTGCTGGGAGTCCTCTGCACCCACCCCTCATATGTCTGTCCACTGCTGGGAGTCCTCTGCACCCACTCCTCACATGTCTCTGTCCACTGCCGGGAGTCCTCTGCACCCACCCCTCACATGTGTCTGTCCACTGCTGGGAGTCGCCTGCACCCACCCCTCACATGTCTCTGTCCACTGCTGGGAGTCCTCTGCACCAACCCCTCACATGTGTCTGTCCACTGCTGGGAGTCCTCTACACCCACCCCTCACATGTCTCTGTCCACTGCTGGGAGTGATATGCACCCACCCCTCATATGTCTCTGTCCACTGCTGGGAGTGATCTGCACCCACCCCTCATATGTCTGTCTACTGCTGGGAGTCCTCTGCACCCACCCCTCACATGTCTCTGTCCACTGCTGGGAGTCCTCTGCAACCACCCCTCACATGTGTCTGTCCACTGCTGGGAGTCCTCTGCACCCCCCTTCACATGTCTCTGGCCACTGCTGGGAGTGATATGCACCCACCCCTCATATGTCTGTCCACTGCTGGGAGTCCTCTGCACCCACCCCTCACATGTCTCTGTCCACTGCTGGGAGTGATATGCACCCACCCCTCATATGTCTGTCCACTGCTGGGAGTCCTCTGCACCCACTCCTCACATGTCTCTGTCCACTGCTGGGAGTCCTCTGCACCCACCCCTCACATGTGTCTGTCCACTGCTGGGAGTCCTCTGCACCCACCCCTCACATGTCTCTGTCCACTGCTGGGAGTCCTCTGCACCAACCCCTCACATGTGTCTGTCCACTGCTGGGAGTCCTCTACACCCACCCCTCACATGTCTCTGTCCACTGCTGGGAGTGATATGCACCCACCCCTCATATGTCTCTGTCCACTGCTGGGAGTGATCTGCACCCACCCCTCATATGTCTGTCCACTGCTGGGAGTCCTCTGCACCCACCCCTCACATGTCTCTGTCCACTGCTGGGAGTCCTCTGCACCCACCCCTCACATGTGTCTGTCCACTGCTGGGAGTCCTCTGCACCCCCCCTCACATGTCTCTGGCCACTGCTGGGAGTGATATGCACCCACCCCTCATATGTCTGTCCACTGCTGGGAGTCCTCTGCACCCACCCCTCACATGTCTCTGTCCACTTCTGGGAGTCCTCTGCAACCACCCCTCACATGTGTCTGTCCACTGCTGGGAGTCCTCTGCACCCACCCCTCATATGTCTCTGTCCACTGCTGGGAGTGATATGCACCCACCCCTCATATGTCTGTCCACTGCTGGGAGTCCTCTGCACCCACCCCTCACATGTCTCTGTCCACTGCTGGGAGTCCTCTGCACCCACTCCTCACATGTGTCTGTCCACTGCTGGGAGTCCTCTGCACCCATCACTCACATGTCTCTGTCCACTGCTGGGAGTGATATGCACCCACCCCTCATATGTCTGGGCACTGCTGGGAGTGATCTGCACCCACCCCTCACATGTCTCTGGGCACTGCTGGGAGTCCTCTGCAACCACCCCTCACATGTGTCTGTCCACTGCTGGGAGTCCTCTGCACCCACCCCTCATATGTCTCTGTCCACTGCTGGGAGTGATATGCACCCACCCCTCATATGTCTGTCCACTGCTGGGAGTCCTCTGCACCCACTCCTCACATGTCTCTGTCCACTGCTGGGAGTCCTCTGCACCCACCCCTCACATGTGTCTGTCCACTGCTGGGAGTCCTCTGCACCCACCCCTCACATGTCTCTGTCCACTGCTGGGAGTCCTCTGCACCCACCCCTCACATGTCTCTGTCCACTGCTGGGAGTGATATGCACCCACCCCTCATATATCTGGGCACTGCTGGGAGTGATCTGCACCCACCCCTCACATGTCTCTGGGCACTGCTGGTATTCCTCTGCACCCACCCCTCACATGTTCCTGTCCACTGCTGGGAGTCCTCTGCACCCACCCCTCACATGTCTCTGGGCACTGCTGGTATTCCTCTGCACCCACCCCTCACATGTCTCTTTCCACTGCTGGGAGAGATATGCACCCACCCCTCATATGTCTCTGTCCAATGCTGGGAGTGATCTGCACCCACCCCTCATATGTCTGTCCACTGCTGGGAGTCCTCTGCACCCACCCCTCACATGTCTCTGTCGACTGCTGGGAGTCCTCTGCACCCACCCGTCACATGTGTCTGTCCACTGCTGGGAGTCCTCTGCACCCCCCCTCACATGTCTCTGGCCACTGCTGGGAGTGATATGCACCCACCCCTCATAGGTCTGTCCACTGCTGGGAGTCCTCTGCACCCACCCCTCACATGTCTCTGTCCACTGCTGGGAGTGATATGCACCCACCCCTCATATGTCTGTCCACTGCTGGGAGTCCTCTGCACCCACCCCTCACATGTCTCTGTCCACTGCTGGGAGTGATATGCTCCCACCCCTCATATGTCTGTCCACTGCAGGGAGTCCTCTGCATCCACCCCTCACATGTCTCTGTCCACTGCTGGGAGTCCTCTGCACCCACTCCTCACATGTCTCTGTCCACTGCTGGGAGTCCTCTGCACCCACCCCTCACATGTCTCTGGCCACTGCTGGGAGTGATATGCACCGACCCCTCATAGGTCTGTCCACTGCTGGGAGTCCTCTGCACCCACCCCACACATGTCTCTGTGCACTGCTGGGAGTGATATGCACCCACCCCTCATATGTCTGTCCACTGCTGGGAGTCCTCTGCACCCACCCCTCACATGTCTCTGTCCACTTCTGGGAGTCCTCTGCACCCACCCCTCACATGTGTCTGTCCACTGCTGGGAGTCCTCTGCACCCACCCCTCACATGTCTCTAGGCACTGCTGGTATTCCTCTGCACCCACCTCTCACATGTCTCCGTCCACTGCTGGGAGTGATATGCACCCACCCCTCATATGTCTTTGTCCACTGCTGGGAGTGATCAGCACCCACCCCTCATATGTCTGTCCACTGCTGGGAGTCCTCTGCACCCACCCCTCATATGTCTCTGTCCACTGCTGGGAGTTGTTAGAAATGAGGGGGCTCTGGTTGAAGCAGGTGTGAACCCACAACAAGCAGGGACCCTTTACTTCTTGTCAGGGCGAAGGATGACTCCCCAGAATAACCTCTGCTCACCCTCTAGGTGCGTGGCGCGAGCAGTCTAGGCTAAGTCTCAGGCGTACACGGTTAAGCAACTGCAATTACACATACAGTAAACCCCTTGCATGCACCACAAATGGACACCAATCAGGAAGTATATAAAAATAAGCTTTTATGTAGTTTCAGCAGATTCAAATACCAGGCCCAGTAACGTTAAACTGATGGGGCCACAATTCTTAGGAATACAGTAAAGTCTCTTTGTTACGGAAAGTTCTTTAGGCGGGCACAAGGTAACTGTGGGCCTCAGCGCACTTCGTGCTGAGGTGGCGACCGGGAAGCACACGGCAGATGACTGGGAAATCAGAACGTTGCGGACCCTGGATCCGATGCGAGTTCGCGGTCGAGTTCGTAAGTACAGTACCTTGTTTCTTGACGCAAAGGCGGGTGCAGGATTTCAGCGGCTCTTCGACAGAAGGGCGAGGCGGCGTCCGAGGCTCCCACACTTCACGATGGGGGTCGGATCTTCAGGCTCACGACAAGAGCGGGTGTTGCAGGTGGCGGTTGAACAAAGCGGGGCAGCCGGGCACGCAGATACGTCCGGGCCGTCCGAGGCTTGGAGATGCTCACCACGCCGATTCCGGCGGGAGGGTGAAGGTGCACAGTGAGCCTCCAGCGAGCGGGGTGACAGGGGCAGCCCAGCACAGCGTAGGGGGAGCGGCTCCAATCGAGCGAGGCTCTTCCCAAGGCGGGGGCGGCTAAGCAGTCCTGGTCAAGGCTCAGGGAGGGACTGGGGCACGAGGGTCACAGCTCCGGCGAGGGAAAGGACACCACAGTCCAGTGGCAGGCGAGTGAAGATCAGGTAGAGCCCAATGGTCCTGGGGCTCAGTTCAGGGGGCAAGCTCAGTTCCAAGCCCTAGGAGATCGTTTTGGAAAAGCACAAGTCTTGAAAGTCAAAATAAAGCAAAGTCTTCAGCAACAGTTTCTCTTCTCCCCTTTGGCAGCAAGGTCACCACTGCAGGCCAATACCCCAGGATAGGGACAGTCTTCCTCCTACAGCTTTACCGGTGCCTCCTCCTCAGGCAGAGATTCTTCTTGGTCAAAAGCGGATCTAGTTTCTCAGGAGCAGGGCTCCTACATTTATTCAGCAAATCTTTTGTTCTCCCAGGCCAGGGGGGCCCTTGCCTAGTCCAGTCCGGTTTCTGAGCACTTTGTTTACGCGATGCAGGCTTCTTCTTTCAGAGTGCAGGGCAGAGTCATCAGACGCTCCACAGGGGGCGGAGCCGGCATTGAGGTAGCAGAGCACTGTCCTATTCAGAGCCTATGAGCACTCCTCCCACCCATCTACCTGTCGATTGTCCTATTCACCACGAGGCTACCTAGCCCTGCCCATCTGGGTTCCCCCACCCCTGTCACTCACACCAGCCAGACATCAGATACACATCACGCAGAGGCGGGCTGAAATGTTTAGGCAAGCAAAGGCCAGCTTTCTTAAAGCGGCATTTGCAAACCCGGAATATTAAAATAAACCTTGCGAAAAGATGTACCTTATTATTCCGAGTTCAGGCATACTAAACTCGATCTCCTACCATGTTCCCTGGGTCGGTTAGGATCATAGGGTGTAACAATCCAGGCCGCCCATACTGGCCTATGAGAGCAGGGTAGCCTTGCAGTAGTGAACAACAAGATGGCGGTAATTCACTACTAGGACATGCCACGCATCTAGGCTTGTCCTACCTTAGGCTCACAACGCACCCTGCCCGTGGGCCTACCAGAGGGGTAACTAACATGCAGCTAAGGGAAGGTTTCAGGGACCGGCAAGTGTGGGCACTTGCCAGTCAGCATGTCAGTACCAGACTGCACGCAGGTTCTGCGATGGCAGACCTCAGACATATTTTACCGGCCGCTTCTGTGGGTGGCACAACCCGTGCTGCAAGCCCACCAGCGGTGTTTGCCTTTACGTGCCCTGGCGCTCCTGGCGCACTTTACTGGGGTCTGACAGTAAATCAAACAATCTAATCATGGAATCCAACCAACATATACAATTTACAAGGGAGCACTCGCACCGCGACACTGGTTGGCAGTGGCACAGCACGCTGAGCGGCCAACACCATAAAAGCACATGAGGCACAGCGACAAAAAGAGGAAGGGAGACTCACGCCAAGGTGCCAGGTCTAACACGTGTCCCCTCCAGCTGAAAAGTGGGGAGAACTACCCTACCCCAGGGAGTTCCTCATCACTAAGGCGGAAAAATCTGGACAGACCGTCAGCATTGGCGTGATCTGTACCAGGGCGATGTTCCACCGTGAAATCCATACCCTGTAGGGAAATGGACCACCTCAACAGCTTTGGATTCTCACCCCTCATATGCATCAACCATCTGAGGGGCCTGTGGTCCGTCTGAACCCGGAAGTGAGACCCAAACAAGTAGGGTCTTAGCTTCTTCAGCGCCCAGACCACAGCAAATGCCTCACGCTCAATAGCACTCCACCTCTGTTCCCGTGGAAGTAACCTCCTGCTAAGAAAGGCTACGGGTTGATCTAGGCCCTCCTCATTAATCTGTGAAAGAACAGCCCCCACACCATGCTCTGAAGCGTCTGTCTGAACGATAAACTCTTTGGAGAAGTTGGGAGCCAAGAGCACGGGCGCCGTGCACATAGCAGTTTTCAAGGCCTCAAAAGCTTTCTGACAGGTGTCAGTCCAAATCACTTTCCTGGGCTGCTTCTTCGAAGTCAGCGCTGTCAAGGGGGCAACCATGTTGCCATACCCCTTGACAAACCTCCTGTAGTACCCAGTGAGACCTAGGAAGGCTCTCACCTCTGTCTGGGTTTTGGGCGCCTCCCAATTCAGGATGGTTTCTATCTTGGGCTAAAGGGGTGCCACCTGGCCACTCCCAACTTGGTGTCCCAAGTACACCACGGAACCCTGCCCGATCTGGCACTTACTTGCCTTGATCGTGAGGCCTGCCTTGCGCAGCGCCATCAACACTTCCCAGAGGTGTCGCAGGTGTTCTTCCCAAGTGGAGCTGAACACCGCAATGTCATCCAGGTAGGCTGCACTGAACGAATCCAGCCCAGCCAACACCTGGTTGACCAATCTCTGGAAGGTGCCAGGGGCATTCTTCATCCCAAATGGCATAACCCGGAACTGGTAGTGCCCATCTGGGGTGGAAAATGCTGACCTCTCTTTGGCCCCCTCGGTCAAGGCGATCTGCCAATACCCAGACGTTAAATCAAACGTGCTGAGGTATTTGGCAGCCCCTAGCCGATCGATGAGCTCATCAGCTCTGGGGATGGGGTGTGCGTCGGTCCTAGTGACTGAATTGAGTCCTCTGTAGTCCACACAGAACCGGAGTTCGGGTGTGGCTCCCGGCGCTGCAGCCTTTGGGACCAAGACCACGGGGCTGGCCCAAGGACTGCTAGAAGATTCAATTACCCCGAGTGCAAACATCTTGGAGACCTCCTCCTTGATGTATGTCCTCACCCTGTCAGTCACCCGGTAGGCCTTGTGCCTACAGGTGTACTGTCCCCAGTGTCCACATCATGGAGGCACCAATCAGTGACACCAGGGACCAGGGAAAACAGATCAGAAAATTGTCCCAGAAACTGGCGACAATCATTCTGTTGCTCAGGGGTCAGGGTGGAAGAGAGGATGACACCATCCACTGACCCATCTTGCTCCTTGGCTGACAGGAGGTCAGGAAGAGGTTCTGTCTCCTCTTCCATTCCAGCATCTGTTGCCAAGAGCATGCCCACTTGGGACCTCTCCAAGTGGGGCTTGAGGCGGTTGACATGTAGGACCCTTAAGGGGTTCCTAGGAGACTTCAGGTCAACCACGTAGGTAACAGGACTCTTGCGCTCCACCACCTCAAAGGGACCGGTCCACTTATCCTGGAGCGCACACGGCTCCACGGGGGCCAAGACCCATACTTTCTGTCCAGGCTGAAGCTCTACCAGAGTGGCATTCTGGTCGTACCACCGCTTCATCTCCTCCTGGCTGGCTTCCAGATTTGCCTCAGCAAGTTGCCTGAATCGCCTAGTCTGATTCCTGAAGGCCAGCATGTAACTATATACATTCTGGAGAGGTTTCCTGGGAGATTGCTTCCAGCCTTCCTTGACCAGACTTAGAGGTCCTCTGACCGGGTGACCATACAGAAGCTCAAAGGGACTGAACCCCAGAGACTTCTGTGGCACCTCACGGTAAGCAAAGAGAAGGCATGGTAAGAGGACGTCCCACTTACGCCTCATGGGTCCTTCTAGGCCCATTATCATGCCTTTGAGGGTTCGGTTGAATCTCTCAACCAACCCGTTTCCTTGGGGGTGGTAAGGTGTGGTGAACTTGTAGGTTACACCACACTCTTGCCAAAGAGATTTCATGTACTTGGACATGAAATTGGTACCTCGGTCAGACACCACCTCTAGAGGGAATCCCACTCGGGAGAAAATTCCCATCAGTGCACGTCCCACCACGGGGGCCGTCACTGTCCTCAGAGGAATGGCTTCCGGGTACCGGGTGGCATGGTCCACCAGGACCAGGATGAACCTATTGCCCATCTCTGTCCTGGGGTCCAGTGGCCCTACAATGTCAATCCCCACTCGCTGGAATGGGGTACCGACTGTGGTGACCAAATATTAATATATGATTAGCACAGTATATCTAAAACCAGTCCGCTTAGTTTTAGCCTAACCAATAGTCCGAAACTCCTGTTAGGCCTAATGCGATAAAAGGGCCGGGAGCAGAACGACGGCCATTTTGGTTTGAGGCTCCCTCGTTGTTCGGTCACATGGTCTTTTCTGTCCACCATTTACCCTTAGTTTATCATGCTCTGGTTAGGATGAAGTAATCGAGTTAAATATATAGTTAAGCCCAGTGTATCTAATATGTCTAATCAATATGAAGTCGCAGTTTGTTATTCATGTGCTGCAACCCACTGAGCTATCTTTGTAATGTGCAAGCTTCAGGTGTATAGAATTGTTTCTGTAATGTGGAAGCTTCTATCTTATTCTTGCCTTCTCAGTAAGAGACTTGTTATGCTGCATTGCTTTCCTCCAGCTAAGTCTATAATATGGATGTTTCTGTATGTTTCTGTTATAAGAAATAGAAGCTTGTTAATGGCAGAAAAGACCTCTGATGCAGACATTTGTTCTGTAGCTCCGTGCATGGCACAATCCCCCTCCCTCTTGGAGTGTGATTTACTAAGAGCAGCTGAAAGTAAACGGTCTGAGGCCCCAAGGCCGAGTTGTGAGATAAGCACATTCCTGTGCCTGAGCTGAGCTAATTATGTGCGCCAAATATGGGTCTTCCTCTCCTCCGAGCCAACTTGTAGATTTCCATGTGCTGACTTCATGTGTTCACTGAAAGTATATCTGTCCGGTTTTGACTGTAAGTCTGCAGTCTTCTCCGCGCACCTCGAGGGGTGAGGATGTGAGAGGCTCCTCTGGCCAGAGTCCCTTTGTATAATAAATGATTGTCCCTTCTTCACTGCCAACTGACTGATTATTGATAATTGGTAATTGGGAATGGACTATTGGTAAGTGTGGTCCTATGGTAAAATAATTGAAATACAACACGACCACAGGGAATGGCTGGAGTGGAGCCTTCTGCTTCCTTCCACTCTTTCCACTTGCCTGGCAAGTCTGGCAGGTCCTGCAGTGAGTATCTGAACTCCTGCGCATTTGAGGCCAATAAAAGTGGGTGACAAGCCTTTCAAAGGTCTTATCCTGCCCCAAATGCCCTGCCAATGGCACATCGTGAGCCAGCCCCAGTAGGAAACTCTGAAGTCCTGGGGTACCACCAGCGCACGGGCTGACCCAGGCTCAGCAACCTTAGGCTCTGTATATAGGAGGTCGTTCTCCCAGTAAACAAAATGTGATCCTGACCGATCACTTGCGGCCTGGTCTGCAGCCTGCTGCCGCATACCCACGAGAGAAGGGCACTCCTTCTGTGCCTTGCAAAAGTCCTCCCTGGTGGGACCCCCTTCCTGCTGCCAATGGGTCAGCTCCGGCAGGTCTCCCAGTTCAGCTATCTGCTCCCCTGTAGGCTCCAGGGCATCCCCCTCAAGGTCTGCTTCCTCATGGACCGTGGGAACTTCAGGGGCCGGCTTCCCGCGCCCCTTGCTCCTTCTCTCTGAGGCCGGTTCCTGGGCCTCCCTCTCAGGCTCCAGGACCTCTTGAGTACCTCTACTGGCTGCCATGGACCGTGTGGTGACACACGCCCAATCCGGCATACGCAACATCTCCAGGTGAGCACTCCGCTCCACCTTAGCCCAAGGTGAGCTCTCCAAATCGTTCCCTAACAAACAGTCTACAGGCATGGCGGGCCTCACAGCTACCTGAAGAGTACCAGAGACCCCCCCCACTCAAAGGGAACCTGAGCCACCTTGCAGTGCCTCTCTGTGTTGTCAGCGGCAACAACGGGATAGAATGCATTGGGGACCACCTGCTCCTGAGACACCGGGTGACACCTGACAGCTGTCACACTGGCTCCTGTATCTCTAAGAGCTTCCACTCTATGGTCATTTATGGTCACCCACTGCCTGTACTTCTTAGTGTTCTCAGGCAGCTGGGTTGGAGGGACCACTTCACGGTCTCCTAGCGAGACCAGGGACATCTCGGCGGGACCCCACCCACCTTGGACATCCCTCTCCCCCCCCAAGGCTACACTAGTCACCTGCCGGGGTGGAGCACCAGTGGGTGCTGGTTTACCAAACAATGGACACTTTACATCAGAGGCAAAATGCCCCAAATTGTTACACCTGTAACATCGGACGGGCCCCTTCTGAACAGGAGGACCTGTCGGGGCCCCGGTCGGTTTCTGGGGTGGGGGAGGCTGAGAACCCTTCCCTTGGTTCCCTTGGGGACTACTTTGGGGCCCTTTTTGGAACTGCTTCTGTTTACCCCTGTCCCCCCCACTATTCTGCTGGGGACCCTGCCCACCTTTGGCGGAATCTCCCACGGTACCCTTGTGGACCCTGGTATTGACCCAGCGGTCAGCCTCCTCAGCAAGCTTCCTAGGGTTAGTCAGCCTACTATCTATCAGGTGCTGGCGTAGCTCAGGAAAACAATTACTGGACAAGTGCTCCCATGCCATTAAATCAAGAAGCCCTTGATAATCATTTTCCTTACTACCCTTTACCCAACCATCCAGCGCTCTGCAAAAGAAAGTCACATACTCCACATACGTACTATTGGGAATCTTAGTGCAACCCCTGAACCTCTGTCTATATAACTCAGGGGTCAACCCATACCTAGTCATCAAGGCTTCCTTCATATGGGCGTAAGAATTATGAACATCAGCAGGTAAATCTAACAGTGTGTCCCACCCTTCACTCAGGAACCGTCCCCACAACCCCGCTCCCCAATCTCTCTCAGGGACCCGGTGGGAAGACTTGGCTACCTCGTAGGCTCTGAACCACTGCCCTTTGTCGTCATTCTTGAAGAACTCCTTCACTACATCCTTGGGAATATAAACTCTTGGTTCCGCCGGTACTGGCGGTGTGCTGCCACCAGAGGGATTAAGCTCCAAACTTTTTGCTTTCAGCTCCAGCTCCCTCACCTTCATGTCATGCTCTAATTGTAGTTTCTTTTCTTCCATGGCTAATCTTTGTTTTTCCATATCCATCTGCCCATGAAGTTTTGCCATTTCCACTTCGTGTGCCCGAGTTGCTGCCCTGTCTGCCAACTCTTCTGGCGACAGGCCTCTGCCAAACTCATGGACACTTTCTGGTGGAACCATTTCCACCTGATTCTCTGGTGCCATTGACTCATACCAGGCCCTCAGCGCCTTCACGAGTTGGGTCTTGTTTTTCAATCCAGTTTGGGCAATTCTGAACTTGGAGCAAAAACCTTTCAATTCTTCATTTGTATAGCCCTCAAGTGCGCCTTCTCCCCAATCTATATCATCTAATCCAGAGATTATAGAGGCTGCCCTTCCGGCGGGGAGTGAACCAGGCATGGCTTAAACAACGGAGATTCTTGGCAAAACAAAAACAAATTCTAGTCTTGTGGCTGTGTTACTGGTCTGCTCTCACTACGTGGTGATCAGTGATTCACTATACGCAAACCACAAATGCAAATCCGTAAATCCTCACCGCTGCCACCAATGTTAGAAATGAGGGGGCTCTGGTTGACGCAGGTGTGAACCCACAACAAGCAGGGACCCTTTACTTCTTGTCAGGGCGAAGGATGACTCCCCAGAATAACCCCTGCTCACCCTCTAGGTGCGTGGCGCGAGCAGTCTAGGCTAAGTCTCAGGCGTACACGGTTAAGCAACTGCAATTACACATACAGTAAACCCCTTGCATGCACCACAAACGGACACCAATCAGGAAGTATATAAAAATAAGCTTTTATGTAGTTTCAGCAGATTCAAATACCAGGCCCAGTAACGTTAAACTGATGGGGCCACAATTCTTAGGAATACAGTAAAGTCTCTTTGTTACGGAAAGTTCTTTAGGCGGTCACAAGGTAACTGTGGGCCTCAGCGCACTTTGTGCTGAGGCGGCGACCGGGAAGCACACGGCAGATGACAGGGAAATCAGAACGTTGCGGACCCTGGATCCGATGCGAGTTCGCGGTCGAGTTCGTAAGTACAGTACCTTGTTTCTTGACGCAAAGGCGGGTGAGGGATTTCAGCGGCTCTTCGACAGAAGGGCGAGGCGGCGTCCGAGGCTCCCACACTTCACGATGGGGGTCGGATCTTCAGGCTCACGACAAGAGCGGGTGTTGCAGGTGGCGGGTGAACAAAGCGGGGTAGCCGGGCACGCAGATACGTCCGGGCCGTCTGAGGCTTGGAGATGCTCACCACGCCGATTCCGGCGGGAGGGTGAAGGTGCACAGCGAGCCTCCAGCGAGCGGGGTGACAGGGGCAGCCCAGCACAGCATAGGGGGAGCGGCTCCGATCGAGCGAGGCTCTTCCCAAGGCGGGGGCGACTAAGCAGTCCTGGTCACGGCTCAAGGAGGGACTGGGGCACGAGGGTCACAGCTCCGGCGAGGGAAAGGACACCACAGTCCAGTGGCAGGCGAGTGAAGATCAGGTAGAGCCCAATGGTCCTGGGGCTCAGTTCAGGGGACAAGCTCAGTTCCAAGCCCTTGGAGATCGTTTTGGAAAAGCACAAGTCTTGAAAGTAAAAATAAAGCAAAGTCTTCAGCAACAGTTTCTCTTCTCCCCTTTGGCAGCAAGGTCACCACTGCAGGCCAATGCCCCAGGATAGGGACAGTCTTCCTCCTACAGCTTTCCCGGTGCCTCCTCCTCAGGCAGAGATTCTTCTTGGTCAAAAGCGGATCTAGTTTCTCAGGAGCAGGGCTCCTACATTTATACAGCAAATCTTTTGTTCTCCCATGCCAGGGGGGCCCTTGCCTAGTCCAGTCCGGTTTCTGAGCACTTTGTTTACGCGATGCAGGCTTCTTCTTTCAGAGTGCAGGGCAGAGTCATCAGACGCTCCACAGGGGGCAGAGCCGGCATTGAGGTAGCAGAGCACTGTCCTATTCAGAGCCTAGGAGCACTCCTCCCACCCATCTACCTGTCGATTGTCCTATTCACCACCAGGCTACCTAGCCCTGCCCATCTGGGTTCCCCCAGCCCTGTCACTCACACCAGCCAGACATCAGATACACATCACGCAGAGGCGGGCTGAAATGTTTAGGCAAGCAAAGGCCAGCTTTCTAAAAGCGGCATTTGCAAACCCGGAATATTAAAATAAACCTTGCGAAAAGATGTACCTTATTATTCCGAGTTCAGGCATACTAAACTCGATCTCCTACCATGTTCCCTGGGTCGGTTAGGATCATAGGGTGTAACAATCCAGGCCGCCCATACTGGCCTATGAGAGCAGGGTAGCCTTGCAGTAGTGAACAACAAGATGGCGGTAATTCCCTACTAGGACATGCCACGCATCTAGGCTTGTCCTACCTTAGGCTCACAACGCACCCTGCCCGTGGGCCTACCAGAGGGGTGACTAACATGCAGCTAAGGGAAGGTTTCAGGGACCGGCAAGTGTGGGCACTTGCCAGTCAGCATGTCAGTACCAGACTGCACGCAGGTTCTGCGATGGCAGACCTCAGACATATTTTACCGGCCGCTTCTGTGGGTGGCACAACCCGTGCTGCAAGCCCACCAGCGGTGTTTGCCTTTACATGCCCTGGCGCTCCTGGCGCACTTTACTGGGGTCTGACAGTAAATCAAACAATCCAATCATGGAATCCAACCAACATATACAATTTACAAGGGAGCACTCGCACCGCGACACTGGTTGGCAGTGGCACAGCGCGCTGAGCAGCCAACACCATAAAAGCACATGAGGCACAGCGACAAAAAGAGGAAGGGAGACTCACGCCAAGGTGCCAGCTCTAACACGTGTCCCCTCCAGCTGAAAAGTGGGGAGAACTACCCTACCCCAGGGAGTTCCTCATCACTAAGGCGGAAAAATCTGGACAGACCGTCAGCATTGGCGTGATCTGTACCAGGGCGATGTTCCACCGTGAAATCCATACCCTGTAGGGAAATGGACCACCTCAACAGCTTTGGATTCTCACCCCTCATATGCATCAACCATCTGAGGGGCCTGTGGTCCGTCTGAACCCGGAAGTGAGACCCAAACAAGTAGGGTCTTAGCTTCTTCAGCGCCCAGACCACAGCAAATGCCTCACGCTCAATAGCACTCCACCTCTGTTCCCGTGGAAGTAACCTCCTGCTAAGAAAGGCTACGGGTTGATCTAGGCCCTCCTCATTAATCTGTGAAAGAACAGCCCCCACACCATGCTCTGAAGCGTCTGTCTGAACGATAAACTCTTTGGAGAAGTTGGGAGCCAAGAGCACGGGCGCCGTGCACATAGCAGTTTTCAAGGCCTCAAAAGCTTTCTGACAGGTGTCAGTCCAAATCACTTTCCTGGGCTGCTTCTTCGAAGTCAGCGCTGTCAAGGGGGCAACCATGTTGCCATACCCCTTGACAAACCTCCTGTAGTACCCAGTGAGACCTAGGAAGGCTCTCACCTCTGTCTGGGTTTTGGGCGCCTCCCAATTCAGGATGGTTTCTATCTTGGGCTAAAGGGGTGCCACCTGGCCACTCCCAACTTGGTGTCCCAAGTACACCACGGAACCCTGCCCGATCTGGCACTTACTTGCCTTGATCGTGAGGCCTGCCTTGCGCAGCGCCATCAACACTTCCCAGAGGTGTCGCAGGTGTTCTTCCCAAGTGGAGCTGAACACCGCAATGTCATCCAGGTAGGCTGCACTGAACGAATCCAGCCCAGCCAACACCTGGTTGACCAATCTCTGGAAGGTGCCAGGGGCATTCTTCATCCCAAATGGCATAACCCGGAACTGGTAGTGCCCATCTGGGGTAGAAAATGCTGACCTCTCTTTGGCCCCCTCGGTCAAGGCGATCTGCCAATACCCAGACGTTAAATCAAACGTGCTGAGGTATTTGGCAGCCCCTAGCCGATCGATGAGCTCATCAGCTCTGGGGATGGGGTGTGCGTCGGTCCTAGTGACTGAATTGAGTCCTCTGTAGTCCACACAGAACCGGAGTTCGGGTGTGGCTCCCGGCGCTGCAGCCTTTGGGACCAAGACCACGGGGCTGGCCCAAGGACTGCTAGAAGATTCAATTACCCCGAGTGCAAACATCTTGGAGACCTCCTCCTTGATGTATGTCCTCACCCTGTCAGTCACCCGGTAGGCCTTGTGCCGCACAGGTGTACTGTCCCCAGTGTCCACATCATGGAGGCACCAATCAGTGACACCAGGGACCAGGGAAAACAGATCAGAAAATTGTCCCAGAAACTGGCGACAATCATTCTGTTGCTCAGGGGTCAGGGTGGAAGAGAGGATGACACCATCCACTGACCCATCTTGCTCCTTGGCTGACAGGAGGTCAGGAAGAGGTTCTGTCTCCTCTTCCATTCCAGCATCTGTTGCCAAGAGCATGCCCACTTGGGACCTCTCCAAGTGGGGCTTGAGGCGGTTGACATGTAGGACCCTTAAGGGGTTCCTAGGAGACTTCAGGTCAACCACGTAGGTAACAGGACTCTTGCGCTCCACCACCTCAAAGGGACCGGTCCACTTATCCTGGAGCGCACACGGCTCCACGGGGGCCAAGACCCATACTTTCTGTCCAGGCTGAAGCTCTACCAGAGTGGCATTCTGGTCGTACCACCGCTTCATCTCCTCCTGGCTGGCTTCCAGATTTGCCTCAGCAAGTTGCCTGAATCGCCTAGTCTGATTCCTGAAGGCCAGCATGTAACTATATACATTCTGGAGAGGTTTCCTGGGAGATTGCTTCCAGCCTTCCTTGACCAGACTTAGAGGTCCTCTGACCGGGTGACCATACAGAAGCTCAAAGGGACTGAACCCCAGAGACTTCTGTGGAACCTCACGGTAAGCAAAGAGAAGGCATGGTAAGAGGACGTCCCACTTACGCCTCATGGGTCCTTCTAGGCCCATTATCATGCCTTTGAGGGTTCGGTTGAATCTCTCAACCAACCCGTTTCCTTGGGGGTGGTAAGGTGTGGTGAACTTGTAGGTTACACCACACTCTTGCCAAAGAGATTTCATGTACTTGGACATGAAATTGGTACCTTGGTCAGACACCACCTCTAGAGGGAATCCCACTCGGGAGAAAATTCCCATCAGTGCACGTCCCACCACGGGGGCCGTCACTGTCCTCAGAGGAATGGCTTCCGGGTACCGGGTGGCATGGTCCACCAGGACCAGGATGAACCTATTGCCCATCTCTGTCCTGGGGTCCAGTGGCCCTACAATGTCAATCCCCACTCGCTGGAATGGGGTACCGACTGTGGTGACCAAATATTAATATATGATTAGCACAGTATATCTAAAACCAGTCCGCTTAGTTTTAGCCTAACCAATAGTCCGAAACTCCTGTTAGGCCTAATGCGATAAAAGGGCCGGGAGCAGAACGACGGCCATTTTGGTTTGAGGCTCCCTCGTTGTTCGGTCACATGGTCTTTTCTGTCCACCATTTACCCTTAGTTTATCATGCTCTGGTTAGGATGAAGTAATCGAGTTAAATATATAGTTAAGCCCAGTGTATCTAATATGTCTAATCAATATGAAGTCGCAGTTTGTTATTCATGTGCTGCAACCCACTGAGCTATCTTTGTAATGTGCAAGCTTCAGGTGTATAGAATTGTTTCTGTAATGTGGAAGCTTCTATCTTATTCTTGCCTTCTCAGTAAGAGACTTGTTATGCTGCATTGCTTTCCTCCAGCTAAGTCTATAATATGGATGTTTCTGTATGTTTCTGTTATAAGAAATAGAAGCTTGTTAATGGCAGAAAAGACCTCTGATGCAGACATTTGTTCTGTAGCTCCGTGCATGGCACAATCCCCCTCCCTCTTGGAGTGTGATTTACTAAGAGCAGCTGAAAGTAAACGGTCTGAGGCCCCAAGGCCGAGTTGTGAGATAAGCACATTCCTGTGCCTGAGCTGAGCTAATTATGTGCGCCAAATATGGGTCTTCCTCTCCTCCGAGCCAACTTGTAGATTTCCATGTGCTGACTTCATGTGTTCACTGAAAGTATATCTGTCCGGTTTTGACTGTAAGTCTGCAGTCTTCTCCGCGCACCTCGAGGGGTGAGGATGTGAGAGGCTCCTCTGGCCAGAGTCCCTTTGTATAATAAATGATTGTCCCTTCTTAACTGCCAACTGACTGATTATTGATAATTGGTAATTGGGAATGGACTATTGGTAAGTGTGGTCCTATGGTAAAATAATTGAAATACAACACGACCACAGGGAATGGCTGGAGTGGAGCCTTCTGCTTCCTTCCACTCTTTCCACTTGCCTGGCAAGTCTGGCAGGTCCTGCAGTGAGTATCTGAACTCCTGCGCATTTGAGGCCAATAAAAGTGGGTGACAAGCCTTTCAAAGGTCTTATCCTGCCCCAAATGCCCTGCCAATGGCACATCGTGAGCCAGCCCCAGTAGGAAACTCTGAAGTCCTGGGGTACCACCAGCGCACGGGCTGACCCAGGCTCAGCAACCTTAGGCTCTGTATATAGGAGGTCGTTCTCCCAGTAAACAAAATGTGATCCTGACCGATCACTTGCGGCCTGGTCTGCAGCCAGCTGCCGCATACCCACGAGAGAAGGGCACTCCTTCTGTGCCTTGCAAAAGTCCTCCCTGGTGGGACCCCCTTCCTGCTGCCAATGGGTCAGCTCCGGCAGGTCTCCCAGTTCAGCTATCTGCTCCCCTGTAGGCTCCAGGGCATCCCCCTCAAGGTCTGCTTCCTCATGGACCGTGGGAACTTCAGGGGCCGGCTTCCCGCGCCCCTTGCTCCTTCTCTCTGAGGCCGGTTCCTGGGCCTCCCTCTCAGGCTCCAGGACCTCTTGAGTACCTCTACTGGCTGCCATGGACCGTGTGGTGACACACGCCCAATCCGGCATACGCAACATCTCCAGGTGAGCACTCCGCTCCACCTTAGCCCAAGGTGAGCTCTCCAAATCGTTCCCTAACAAACAGTCTACAGGCATGGCGGGCCTCACAGCTACCTGAAGAGTACCAGAGACCCCCCCCACTCAAAGGGAACCTGAGCCACCTTGCAGTGCCTCTCTGTGTTGTCAGCGGCAACAACGGGATAGAATGCATTGGGGACCACCTGCTCCTGAGACACCGGGTGACACCTGACAGCTGTCACACTGGCTCCTGTATCTCTAAGAGCTTCCACTCTATGGCCATTTATGGTCACCCACTGCCTGTACTTCTTAGTGTTCTCAGGCAGCTGGGTTGGAGGGACCACTTCACGGTCTCCTAGCGAGACCAGGGACATCTCGGCGGGACCCCACCCACCTTGGACATCCCTCTCCCCCCCCAAGGCTACACTAGTCACCTGCCGGGGTGGAGCACCAGTGGGTGCTGGTTTACCAAACAATGGACACTTTACATCAGAGGCAAAATGCCCCAAATTGTTACACCTGTAACATCGGACGGGCCCCTTCTGAACAGGAGGACCTGTCGGGGCCCCGGTTGGTTTCTGGGGTGGGGGAGGCTGAGAACCCTTCCCTTGGTTCCCTTGGGGACTACTTTGGGGCCCTTTTTGGAACTGCTTCTGTTTACCCCTGTCCCCCCCACTATTCTGCTGGGGACCCTGCCCACCTTTGGCGGAATCTCCCACGGTACCCTTGTGGACCCTGGTATTGACCCAGCGGTCAGCCTCCTCAGCAAGCTTCCTAGGGTTAGTCAGCCTACTATCTATCAGGTGCTGGCGTAGCTCAGGAAAACAATTACTGGACAAGTGCTCCCATGCCATTAAATCAAGAAGCCCTTGATAATCATTTTCCTTACTACCCTTTACCCAACCATCCAGCGCTCTGCAAAAGAAAGTCACATACTCCACATACGTACTATTGGGAATCTTAGTGCAACCCCTGAACCTCTGTCTATATAACTCAGGGGTCAACCCATACCTAGTCATCAAGGCTTCCTTCATATGGGCGTAAGAATTATGAACATCAGCAGGTAAATCTAACAGTGTGTCCCACCCTTCACTCAGGAACCGTCCCCACAACCCCGCTCCCCAATCTCTCTCAGGGACCCGGTGGGAAGACTTGGCTCCCTCGTAGGCTCTGAACCACTGCCCTTTGTCGTCATTCTTGAAGAACTCCTTCACTACATCCTTGGGAATATAAACTCTTGGTTCCGCCGGTACTGGCGGTGTGCTGCCACCAGAGGGATTAAGCTCCAAACTTTTTGCTTTCAGCTCCAGCTCCCTCACCTTCATGTCATGCTCTAATTGTAGTTTCTTTTCTTCCATGGCTAATCTTTGTTTTTCCATATCCATCTGCCCATGAAGTTTTGCCATTTCCACTTCGTGTGCCCGGGTTGCTGCCCTGTCTGCCAACTCTTCTGGCGACAGGCCTCTGCCAAACTCATGGACACTTTCTGGTGGAACCATTTCCACCTGATTCTCTGGTGCCATTGACTCATACCAGGCCCTCAGCGCCTTCACGAGTTGGGTCTTGTTTTTCAATCCAGTTTGGGCAATTCTGAACTTGGAGCAAAAACCTTTCAATTCTTCATTTGTATAGCCCTCAAGTGCGCCTTCTCCCCAATCTATATCATCTAATCCAGAGATTATAGAGGCTGCCCTTCCGGCGGGGAGTGAACCAGGCATGGCTTAAACAACGGAGATTCTTGGCAAAACAAAAACAAATTCTAGTCTTGTGGCTGTGTTACTGGTCTGCTCTCACTACGTGGTGATCAGTGATTCACTATACGCAAACCACAAATGCAAATCCGTAAATCCTCACCGCTGCCACCAATGTTAGAAATGAGGGGGCTCTGGTTGACGCAGGTGTGAACCCACAACAAGCAGGGACCCTTTACTTCTTGTCAGGGCGAAGGATGACTTCCCAGAATTACCCCTGCTCACCCTCTAGGTGCGTGGCGCGAGCAGTCTAGGCTAAGTCTCAGGCGTACACGGTTAAGCAACTGCAATTACACATACAGTAAACCCCTTGCATGCACCACAAACGGACACCAATCAGGAAGTATATAAAAATAAGCTTTTATGTAGTTTCAGCAGATTCAAATACCAGGCCCAGTAACGTTAAACTGATGGGGCCACAATTCTTAGGAATACAGTAAAGTCTCTTTGTTACGGAAAGTTCTTTAGGCGGTCACAAGGTAACTGTGGGCCTCAGCGCACTTCGTGCTGAGGCGGCGACCGGGAAGCACACGGCAGATGACAGGGAAATCAGAACGTTGCGGACCCTGGATCCGATGCGAGTTCGCGGTCGAGTTCGTAAGTACAGTACCTTGTTTCTTGACGCAAAGGCGGGTGAGGGATTTCAGCGGCTCTTCGACAGAAGGGCGAGGCGGCGTCCGAGGCTCCCACACTTCACGATGGGGGTCGGATCTTCAGGCTCACGACAAGAGCGGGTGTTGCAGGTGGCGGGTGAACAAAGCGGGGCAGCCGGGCACGCAGATACGTCCGGGCCGTCTGAGGCTTGGAGATGCTCACCACGCCGATTCCGGCGGGAGGGTGAAGGTGCACAGCGAGCCTCCAGCGAGCGGGGTGACAGGGGCAGCCCAGCACAGCGTAGGGGGAGCGGCTCCGATCGAGCGAGGCTCTTCCCAAGGCGGGGGCGACTAAGCAGTCCTGGTCACAGCTCAAGGAGGGACTGGGGCACGAGGGTCACAGCTCCGGCGAGGGAAAGGACACCACAGTCCAGTGGCAGGCGAGTGAAGATCAGGTAGAGCCCAATGGTCCTGGGGCTCAGTTCAGGGGACAAGCTCAGTTCCAAGCCCTTGGAGATCGTTTTGGAAAAGCACAAGTCTTGAAAGTAAAAATAAAGCAAAGTCTTCAGCAACAGTTTCTCTTCTCCCCTTTGGCAGCAAGGTCACCACTGCAGGCCAATCCCCCAGGATAGGGACAGTCTTCCTCCTACAGCTTTCCCGGTGCCTCCTCCTCAGGCAGAGATTCTTCTTGGTCAAAAGCGGATCTAGTTTCTCAGGAGCAGGGCTCCTACATTTATACAGCAAATCTTTTGTTCTTCCATGCCAGGGGGGCCCTTGCCTAGTCCAGTCCGGTTTCTGAGCACTTTGTTTACGCGATGCAGGCTTCTTCTTTCAGAGTGCAGGGCAGAGTCATCAGACGCTCCACAGGGGGCGGAGCCGGCATTGAGGTAGCAGAGCACTGTCCTATTCAGAGCCTAGGAGCACTCCTCCCACCCATCTACCTGTCGATTGTCCTATTCACCACCAGGCTACCTAGCCCTGCCCATCTGGGTTCCCCCAGCCCTGTCACTCACACCAGCCAGACATCAGATACACATCACGCAGAGGCGGGCTGAAATGTTTAGGCAAGCAAAGGCCAGCTTTCTAAAAGCGGCATTTGCAAACCCGGAATATTAAAATAAACCTTGCGAAAAGATGTACCTTATTATTCCGAGTTCAGGCATACTAAACTCGATCTCCTACCATGTTCCCTGGGTCGGTTAGGATCATAGGGTGTAACAATCCAGGCCGCCCATACTGGCCTATGAGAGCAGGGTAGCCTTGCAGTAGTGAACAACAAGATGGCGGTAATTCCCTACTAGGACATGCCACGCATCTAGGCTTGTCCTACCTTAGGCTCACAACCCACCCTGCCCGTGGGCCTACCAGAGGGGTGACTAACATGCAGCTAAGGGAAGGTTTCAGGGACCGGCAAGTGTGGGCACTTGCCAGTCAGCATGTCAGTACCAGACTGCACGCAGGTTCTGCGATGGCAGACCTCAGACATATTTTACCGGCCGCTTCTGTGGGTGGCACAACCCGTGCTGCAAGCCCACCAGCGGTGTTTGCCTTTACATGCCCTGGCGCTCCTGGTGCACTTTACTGGGGTATGACAGTAAATCAAACAATCCAATCATGGAATCCAACCAACATATACAATTTACAAGGGAGCACTCGCACCGCGACACTGGTTGGCAGTGGCACAGCGCGCTGAGCGGCCAACACCATAAAAGCACATGAGGCACAGCGACAAAAAGAGGAAGGGAGACTCACGCCAAGGTGCCAGGTCTAACACGTGTCCCCTCCAGCTGAAAAGTGGGGAGAACTACCCTACCCCAGGGAGTTCCTCATCACTAAGGCGGAAAAATCTGGACAGACCGTCAGCATTGGCGTGATCTGTACCAGGGCGATGTTCCACCGTGAAATCCATACCCTGTAGGGAAATGGACCACCTCAACAGCTTTGGATTCTCACCCCTCATATGCATCAACCATCTGAGGGGCCTGTGGTCCGTCTGAACCCGGAAGTGAGACCCAAACAAGTAGGGTCTTAGCTTCTTCAGCGCCCAGACCACAGCAAATGCCTCACGCTCAATAGCACTCCACCTCTGTTCCCGTGGAAATAACCTCCTGCTAAGAAAGGCTACGGGTTGATCTAGGCCCTCCTCATTAATCTGTGAAAGAACAGCCCCCACACCATGCTCTGAAGCGTCTGTCTGAACGATAAACTCTTTGGAGAAGTTGGGAGCCAAGAGCACGGGCGCCGTGCACATAGCAGTTTTCAAGGCCTTAAAAGCTTTCTGACAGGTGTCAGTCCAAATCACTTTCCTGGGCTGCTTCTTCGATGTCAGCGCTGTCAAGGGGGCAACCATGTTGCCATACCCCTTGACAAACCTCCTGTAGTACCCAGTGAGACCTAGGAAGGCTCTCACCTCTGTCTGGGTTTTGGGCGCCTCCCAATTCAGGATGGTTTCTATCTTGGGCTGAAGGAGTGCCACCTGGCCACTCCCAACTTGGTGTCCCAAGTACAACATGGAACCCTGCCCGATCTGGCACTTACTTGCCTTGATCGTGAGGCCTGCCTTGCGCAGCGCCATCAACACTTCCCAGAGGTGTCGCAGGTGTTCTTCCCAAGTGGAGCTGAACACCGCAATGTCATCCAGGTAGGCTGCACTGAACGAATCCAGCCCAGCCAACACCTGGTTGACCAATCTCTGGAAGGTGGCAGGGGCATTCTTCATCCCAAATGGCATAACCCGGAACTGGTAGTGCCCATCTGGGGTGGAAAATGCTGACCTCTCTTTGGCCCCCTCGGTCAAGGCGATATGCCAATACCCAGACGTTAAATCAAACGTGCTGAGGTAGTTGGCAGCCCCTAGCCGATCGATGAGCTCATTAGCTCTGGGGATGGGGTGTGCGTCGGTCCTAGTGACTGAATTGAGTCCTCTGTAGTCCACACAGAACCGGAGTTCGGGTGTGGCTCCCGGCGCTGCAGCCTTTGGGACCAAGACCACGGGGCTGGCCCAAGGACTGCTAGAAGATTCAATTACCCCGAGTGCAAACATCTTGAAGACCTCCTCCTTGATGTATGTCCTCACCCTGTCAGTCACCCGGTAGGCCTTGTGCCGCACAGGTGTACTGTCCCCAGTGTCCACATCATGGACGCACCAATCAGTGACACCAGGGACCAGGGAAAACAGATCAGAAAATTGTCCCAGAAACTGGCGACAATCATTCTGTTGCTCAGGGGTCAGGGTGGAAGAGAGGATGACACCATCCACTGACCCATCTTGCTCCTTGGCTGACAGGAGGTCAGGAAGAGGTTCTGTCTCCTCTTCCATTCCAGCACCTGTTGCCAAGAGCATGCCCACTTGGGACCTCTCCAAGTGGGGCTTGAGGCGGTTGACATGTAGGACCCTTAAGGGGTTCCTAGGAGACTTCAGGTCCACCACGTAGGTAACAGGACTCTTGCGCTCCACCACCTCAAAGGGACCGGTCCACTTATCCTGGAGCGCACACGGCTCCACGGGGCCAAGACCAATACTTTCTGTCCAGGCTGAAGCTCTACCAGAGTGGCATTCTGGTCGTACCACCGCTTCATCTCCTCCTGGCTGGCTTCCAGATTTGCCTCAGCAAGTTGCCTGAATCGCCTAGTCTGATTCCTGAAGGCCAGCATGTAACTATATACATTCTGGGGAGGTTTCCTGGGAGATTGCTCCCAGCCTTCCTTGACCAGACTTAGAGGTCCTCTGACCGGGTGACCATACAGAAGCTCAAAGGGACTGAACCCCAGAGACTTCTGTGGCACCTCACGGTAAGCGAAGAGAAGGCATGGTAAGAGGACGTCCCACTTACGCCTCATGGGTCCTTCTAGGCCCATTATCATGCCTTTGAGGGTTCGGTTGAATCTCTCAACCAACCCGTTTCCTTGGGGGTGATAAGGTGTGGTGAACTTGTAGGTTACACCACACTCTTGCCAAAGAGATTTCATGTACTTGGACATGAAATTGGTACCTCGGTCAGACACCACCTCTAGAGGGAATCCCACTCGGGAGAAAATTCCCATCAGTGCACGTCCCACCACGGGGGCCGTCACTGTCCTCAGAGGAATGGCTTCCGGGTACCGGGTGGCATGGTCCACCAGGACCAGGATGAACCTATTGCCCATCGCTGTCCTGGGGTCCAGTGGCCCTACAATGTCAATCCCCACTCGCTGGAATGGGGTACCGACCACAGGGAATGGCTGGAGTGGAGCCTTCTGCTTCCTTCCACTCTTTCCACTTGCCTGGCAAGTCTGGCAGGTCCTGCAGTGAGTATCTGAACTCCTGCGCATTTGAGGCCAATAAAAGTGGGTGACAAGCCTTTCAATGGTCTTATCCTGCCCCAAATGCCCTGCCAATGGCACATCGTGAGCCAGCCCCAGTAGGAAGGCTCTGAAGTCCTGGGGTACCACCAGCGCACGGGCTGACCCAGACTCAGCAACCTTAGGCTCTGTATATAGGAGGTCGTTCTCCCAGTAAAAGAAATGTGATCCTGACTGATCACTTGCGGCCTGGTCTGCAGCCTGCTGCCGCATACCCACGAGAGAAGGGCACTCCTTCTGTGCCTTGCAAAAGTCCTCCCTGGTGGGACCCCCTTCCTGCTGCCAATGGGTCAGCTCCGGCAGGTCTCCCAGTTCAGCTATCTGCTCCCCTGTAGGCTCCAGGGCATCCCCCTCAAGGTCTGCTTCCTCCTGGACCGTGGGAACTTCAGGGGCCGGCTTCCCACGCCCCTTGCTCCTTCTCTCTGAGGCCGGTTCCTGGGCCTCCCTCTCAGGCTCCAGGACCTCTTGAGTACCTCTACTGGCTGCCATGGACCGTGTGGTGACACACGCCCAATCCGGCATGCCCAACATCTCCAGGTGAGCACTCCGCTCCACCTTAGCCCAAGGTGAGCTCTCCAAATCGTTCCCTAACAAACAGTCTACAGGCATGGCGGGCCTCACAGCTACCTGAAGAGTACCAGAGACCCCCCCCCACTCAAAGGGAACCTGAGCCACCTTGCAGTGCCTCTCTGTGTTGTCAGCGGCAACAACGGGATAGAATGCATTGGGGACCACCTGCTCCTGAGACACCAGGTGACACCTGACAGCTGTCACACTTGCTCCTGTATCTCTAAGAGCTTCCACTCTATGGCCATTTATGGTCACCCACTGCCTGTACTTCTTAGTGTTCTCAGGCAGCTGGGTTGGAGGGACCACTTCACGTGTCTCCTAGCGAGACCAGGGACATCTCTGCGGGACCCCACCCACCTTGGACATCCCTCTCCTCCCCCAAGGCTACACTAGTCACCTGCCGGGGTGGAGCACCAGTGGGTGCTGGTTTACCAAACAATGGACACTTTACATCAGAGGCAAAATGCCCCAAATTGTTACACCTGTAACATCGGACGGGCCCCTTCTGAACAGGAGGACCTGTCGGGGCCCCGGTCGGTTTCTGGGGTGGGGGAGGCTGAGAACCCTTCCCTTGGTTCCCTTGGGGACTACTTTGGGGCCCTTTTTGGAACTGCTTCTGTTTACCCCTGTCCCCCCCACTATTCTGCTGGGGACCCTGCCCACCTTTGGCGGAATCTCCCACGGTACCCTTGTGGACCCTGGTACTGACCCAGCGGTCCGCCTCCTCAGCAAGCTTCCTAGGGTTAGTCAGCCTACTATCTATCAGGTGCTGGCGTAGCTCAGGAAAACAATTACTGGACAAGTGCTCCCATGCCATTAAATCAAGAAGCCCTTGATAATCATTTTCCTTACTACCCTTTACCCAACCATCCAGCGCTCTGCAAAAGAAAGTCACATACTCCACATACGTACTATTGGGAATCTTAGTGCAACCCCTGAACCTCTGTCTATATAACTCAGGGGTCAACCCATACCTAGTCATCAAGGCTTCCTTCATATGGGCGTAAGAATTATGAACATCAGCAGGTAAATCTAACAGTGTGTCCCGCCCTTCACTCAGGAACCGTCCCCACAACCCCGCTCCCCAATCTCTCTCAGGGACCCGGTGGGAAGACATGGCTACCTCGTAGGCTCTGAACCACTGCCCGATGTCGTCATTCTTGAAGAACTCCTTCACTACATCCTTGGGAATATAAACTCTTGGTTCCGCCGGTACTGGCGGTGTGCTGCCACCAGAGGGATTAAGCTCCAAACTTTTTGCTTTCAGCTCCAGCTCCCTCAGCTTCATGTCATGCTCTAATTGTAGTTTCTTTTCTTCCATGGCTAATCTTTGTTTTTCCATATCCATCTGCCCATGAAGTTTTGCCATTTCCACTTCATGTGCCCGGGTTGCTGCCCTGTCTGCCAACTCTTCTGGCGACAGGCCTCTGCCAAACTCATGGACACTTTCTGGTGGAACCATTTCCACCTGATTCTCTGGTGCCTCTGACTCATACCAGGCCCTCAGCGCCTTCACGAGTTGGGTCTTGTTTTTCAATCCAGTTTGGGCAATTCTGAACTTGGAGCAAAAACCTTTCAATTCTTCATTTGTATAGCCCTCAAGTGCGCCTTCTCCCCAATCTATGTCATCTAATCCAGAGATTATAGAGGCTGCCCTTCCGGCGGGGAGTGAACCAGGCATGGCTTAAACAACGGAGATTCTTGGCAAAACAAAAACAAATTCTAGTCTTGTGGCTGTGTTACTGGTCTGCTCTCACTACGTGGTGATCAGTGATTCACTATACGCAAACCACAAATGCAAATCCGTAAATCCTCACCGCTGCCACCAATGTAAGAAATGAGGGGGCTCTGGTTGACGCAGGTGTGAACCCACAACAAGCAGGGACCCTTTACTTCTTGTCAGGGCGAAGGATGACTCCCCAGAATAACCCCTGCTCACCCTCTAGGTGCGTGGCGCGAGCAGTCTAGGGTAAATCTCAGGCATACACGGTTAAGCAACTGCAATTACACATACAGTAAACCCCTTGCATGCACCACAAACGGACACCAATCAGGGAGTATATAAAAATAAGCTTTTATGTAGTTTCAGCAGATTCAAATACCAGGCCCAGTAACGTTAAACTGATGGGGCCACAATTCTTAGGAATACAGTAAAGTCTCTTTGTTACGGAAAGTTCTTTAGGCGGGCACAAGGTAACAGTGGGCCTCAGCGCACTGCGTGCTGAGGCGGCGACCGGGAAGCACACGGCAGATGACAGGGAAATCAGAACGTTGCGGACCCTGGATCCGATGCGAGTTCGCGGTCGAGTTCGTAAGTACAGTACCTTGTTTCTTGACGCAAAGGCGGGTGCGGGATTTCAGCGGCTCTTTGACAGAAGGGCGAGGCGGCGTCCGAGGCTCCCACACTTCACGATGGGGGTCGGATCTTCAGGCTCACGACAAGAGCGGGTGTTGCAGGTGGCGGGTGAACAAAGCGGGGCAGCCGGGCACGCAGATACGTCCGGGCCGTCCGAGGCTTGGAGATGCTCACCACGCCGATTCCGGCGGGAGGGTGAAGGTGCACAGCGAGCCTCCAGCGAGCGGGGTGACAGGGGCAGCCCAGCACAGCGTAGGGGGAGCGGCTCCGATCGAGCGAGGCTCTTCCCAAGGTGGG
Source organism: Triturus cristatus (assembly GCF_964204655.1). Classification (NCBI taxonomy): domain Eukaryota; kingdom Metazoa; phylum Chordata; class Amphibia; order Caudata; family Salamandridae; genus Triturus; species Triturus cristatus. The sequence goes on along the minus strand of NC_140579.1, from coordinate 275,450,847 downwards.
GGCGGCTAAGCAGTCCTGGTCACGGCTCAGGGAGGAACTGGGGCACGAGGGTCACAGCTCCGGCGAGGGAAAGGACACCACAGTCTAGTGGCAGGCGAGTGAAGATCAGGTAGAGCCCAATGGTCCTGGGGCTCAGTTCAGGGGGCAAGCTCAGTTCCAAGTCCTTGGAGATCGTTTTGGAAAAGCACAAGTCTTGAAAGTAAAAATAAAGCAAAGTCTTCAGCAACAGTTTCTCTTCTCCCCTTTGGCAGCAAGGTCACCACTGCAGGCCAATCCCCCAGGATAGGGACAGTCTTCCTCCTACAGCTTTCCCGGTGCCTCCTCCTCAGGCAGAGATTCTTCTTGGTCAAAAGCGGATCTAGTTTCTCAGGAGCAGGGCTCCTACATTTATACAGCAAATCTTTTGTTCTCCCAGGCCAGGGGGGCCCTTGCCTAGTCCAGTCCGGTTTCTGAGCACTTTGTTTACGCGATGCAGGCTTCTTCTTTCAGAGTGCAGGGCAGAGTCATCAGACGCTCCACAGGGGGCGGAGCCGCATTGAGGTAGCAGAGCACTGTCCTATTCAGAGCCTAGGAGCACTCCTCCAATCCGATCTACCTGTCGATTGTCCTATTCACCACCAGGCTACCTAGCCCTGCCCATCTGGGTTCCCCCAGCCCTGTCACTCACACCAGCCAGACATCAGATACACATCACGCAGAGGCGGGCTGAAATGTTTAGGCAAGCAAAGGCCAGCTTTCTAAAAGCGGCACTTGCAAACCCGGAATATTAAAATAAACCTTGCGAAAAGATGTACCTTATTATTCCGAGTTCAGGCATACTAAACTCGATCTCCTACCATGTTCCCTGGGTCGGTTAGGATCATAGGGTGTAACAATCCAGGCCGCCCATACTGGCCTATGAGAGCAGGGTAGCCTTGCAATAGTGAACAACAAGATGGCGGTAATTCACTACTAGGACATGCCACGCATCTAGGCTTGTCCTACCTTAGGCTCACAACGCACCCTGCCCGTGGGCCTACCAGAGGGGTGACTAACATGCAGCTAAGGGAAGGTTTCAGGGACCGGCAAGTGTGGGCACTTGCCAGTCAGCATGTCAGTACCAGACTGCACGCAGGTTCTGCGATGGCAGACCTCAGACATATTTTACCGGCCGCTTCTGTGGGTGGCACAACCCGTGCTGCAAGCCCACCAGCGGTGTTTGCCTTTACATGCCCTGGCGCTCCTGGCGCACTTTACTGGGGTCTGACAGTAAATCAAACAATCCAATCATGGAATCCAACCAACATATACAATTTATAAGGGAGCACTCGCACCGCGACACTGGTTGGCAGTGGCACAGCGCGCTGAGCGGCCAACACCATCAAAGCAAATGAGGCACAGCGACAAAAAGAGGAAGGGAGACTCACGCCAAGGTGCCAGGTCTAACAGGAGTCCTCTGCACCCACCCCTCACATGTGTCTGTCCACTGCTGGGAGTCCTCTGCACCCCCCCTCACATATCTCTGGCCACTGCTGGGAGTGATATGCACCCACCCCTCATATGTCTGTCCACTGCTGGGAGTCCTCTGCACCCACCCCTCACATGTCTCTGTCCACTTCTGGGAGTCCTCTGCACCCACCCCTCACATGTGTCTGTCCACTGCTGGGAGTCCTCTGCACCCACCCCTCACATGTCTCTGTCCACTGCTGGGAGTGATATGCACCCACCCCTCATATGTCTGTCCACTGCTGTGAGTCCTCTTTACCCACCCCACACATGTCTCTGTCCACTGCTGGGAGTGATATGCACCCACCCCTCATATGTCTGTCCACTGCTGGGAGTCCTCTGCACCCACCCCTCACATGTCTCTGTCCACTTCTGGGAGTCCTCTGCACCCACCCCTCACATGTGTCTGTCCACTGCTGGGAGTCCTCTGCACTCACCCCTCACATGTCTCTGTCCACTGCTGGGAGTGATATGCACCCACCCCTCATATGTCTGTTCACTGCTGGGAGTCCTCTGCATCCACCCCTCACATGTCTCTGTCCACTGCTGGGAGTCCTCTGCACCCACCCCTCACATGTGTCTGTCCACTGCTGGGAGTCCTCTGCACCCACCCCTCACATGTCTCTGTCCACTGCTGGGAGTGATATGCACCCACCCCTCATATGTCTGTCCACTGCTGGGAGTCCTCTGCACCCACTCCTCACATGTGTCTGTCCACTGCTGGGAGTCCTCTGCACCCACTCCTCACATGTGTCTGTCCACTGCTGGGAGTCCTCTGCACCCACCCCTCATATGTGTCTGTCCACTGCTGGGAGTCCTCTGCACCCCCCCCTCACATGTCTCTGGCCACTGCTGGGAGTGATATGCACCGACCCCTCATAGGTCTGTCCACTGCTGGGAGTCCTCTGCACCCACCCCTCACATGTCTCTGTCCACTGCTGGGAGTGATATGCACCCACCCCTCATATGTCTGTCCACTGCTGGGAGTCCTCTGCACCTTCTCCTCACATGTCTCTGTCCACTGCTGGGAGTCCTCTGCACCCACCCCTCACATGTGTCTGTCCACTGCTGGGAGTCCTCTGCACCCACCCCTCACATGTCTCTGTCCACTGCTGGGAGTCCTCTGCAACCACCCCTCACATGTCTCTGTCCACTGCTGGGAGTGATATGCACCCACCCCTCATATATCTGGGCACTGCTGGGAGTGATCTGCACCCACCCCTCACATGTCTCTGGGCACTGCTGGTATTCCTCTGCACCCACCCCTCATATGTCTCTGTCCACTGCTGGGAGTCCTCTGCACCTACCCCTCACATGTCTCTGTCCACTGCTGGGAGTTATATGCACCCACCCCTCATATGTCTCTGTCCACTGCTGGGAGTGATCTGCACCCACCCCTCATATGTCTGTCCACTCCTGGGAGTCCTCTGCACCCACCCCTCACATGTCTCTGTCCACTGCTGGGAGTCCTCTGCACCCACCCGTCACATGTGTCTGTCCACTGCTGGGAGTCCTCTGCACTCCCCCCTCACATGTCTGTGGCCACTGCTGGGAGTGATATGCACCCACCCCTCATATGTCTGTCCACTGCTGGGAGTCCTCTGCACCCACCCCTCACATATCTCTGTCCACTGCTGGGAGTGATATGCACCCACCCCTCATATGTCTGTCCACTGCTGTGAGTCCTCTGCACCCACTCCTCACATGTCTCTGTCCACTGCTGGGAGTCCTTTGCACCCCCCCTCACATGTCTCTGGCCACTGCTGGGAGTGATATGCACCCACCCCTCATATGTCTGTCCACTGCTGGGAGTCCTCTGCACCCACCCCTCACATGTCTCTGTCCACTGCTGGGAGTGATATGCACCCACCCCTCATATGTCTGTCCACTGCTGGGAGTCCTCTGCACCCACTCCTCACATGTCTCTGTCCACTGCTGGGAGTCCTCTGCACCCACCCCTCACATGTGTCTGTCCACTGCTGGGAGTCCTCTGCACCCACCCCTCACATGTCTCTGTCCACTGCTGGGGGTCCTCTGCACCAACCCCTCACATGTGTCTGTCCACTGCTGGGAGTCCTCTACACCCACCCCTCACATGTCTCTGTCCACTGCTGGGAGTGATATGCACCCACCCCTCATATGTCTCTGTCCACTGCTGGGAGTGATCTGCACCCACCCCTCATATGTCTGTCCACTGCTGGGAGTCCTCTGCACCCACCCCTCACATGTCTCTGTCCACTGCTGGGAGTCCTCTGCACCCACCCCTCACATGTGTCTGTCCACTGCTGGGAGTCCTCTGCACCCCCCCTCACATGTCTCTGGCCACTGCTGGGAGTGATATGCACCCACCCCTAATATGTCTGTCCACTGCTGGGAGTCCTCTGCACCCACCCCTCACATGTCTCTGTCCACTTCTGGGAGTCCTCTGCAACCACCCCTCACATGTGTCTGTCCACTGCTGGGAGTCCTCTGCACCCACCCCTCATATGTCTCTGTCCACTGCTGGGAGTGATATGCACCCACCCCTCATATGTCTGTCCACTGCTGGGAGTCCTCTGCACCCACCCCTCACATGTCTCTGTCCACTGCTGGGAGTCCTCTGCACCCACTCCTCACATGTGTCTGTCCACTGCTGGGAGTCCTCTGCACCCATCACTCAAATGTCTCTGTCCACTGCTGGGAGTGATATGCACCCACCCCTCATATGTCTGGGCACTGCTGGGAGTGATCTGCACCCACCCCTCACATGTCTCTGGGCACTGCTGGGAGTCCTCTGCAACCACCCCTCACATGTGTCTGTCCACTGCTGGGAGTCCTCTGCACCCACCCCTCATATGTCTCTGTCCACTGCTGGGAGTGATATGCACCCACCCCTCATATGTCTGTCCACTGCTGGGAGTCCTCTGCACCCACTCCTCACATGTCTCTGTCCACTGCTGGGAGTCCTCTGCACCCACCCCTCACATGTGTCTGTCCACTGCTGGGAGTCCTCTGCACCCACCCCTCACATGTCTCTGTCCACTGCTGGGAGTCCTCTGCACCCACCCCTCTCATGTCTCTGTCCACTGCTGGGAGTGATATGCACCCACCCCTCATATATCTGGGCACTGCTGGGAGTGATCTGCACCCACCCCTCACATGTCTCTGGGCATTGCTGGTATTCCTCTGCACCCACCCCTCACATGTTCCTGTCCACTGCTGGGAGTCCTCTGCACCCACCCCTCACATGTCTCTGGGCACTGCTGGTATTCCTCTGCACCCACCCCTCACATGTCTCTTTCCACTGCTGGGAGTGATATGCACCCACCCCTCATATGTCTCTGTCCAATGCTGGGAGTGATCTGCACCCACCCCTCATATGTCTGTCCACTGCTGGGAGTCCTCTGCACCCACCCCTCACATGTCTCTGTCGACTGCTGGGAGTCCTCTGCACCCACCCGTCACATGTGTCTGTCCACTGCTGGGAGTCCTCTGCACCCCCCCTCACATGTCTCTGGCCACTGCTGGGAGTGATATGCACCCACCCCTCATAGGTCTGTCCACTGCTGGGAGTCCTCTGCACCCACCCCTCACATGTCTCTGTCCACTGCTGGGAGTGATATGCACCCACCCCTCATATGTCTGTCCACTGCTGGGAGTCCTCTGCACCCACCCCTCACATGTCTCTGTCCACTGCTGGGAGTGATATGCTCCCACCCCTCATATGTCTGTCCACTGCAGGGAGTCCTCTGCATCCACCCCTCACATGTCTCTGTCCACTGCTGGGAGTCCTCTGCACCCACTCCTCACATGTCTCTGTCCACTGCTGGGAGTCCTCTGCACCCACCCCTCACATGTCTCTGGCCACTGCTGGGAGTGATATGCACCGACCCCTCATAGGTCTGTCCACTGCTGGGAGTCCTCTGCACCCACCCCACACATGTCTCTGTCCACTGCTGGGAGTGATATGCACCCACCCCTCATATGTCTGTCCACTGCTGGGAGTCCTCTGCACCCACCCCTCACATGTCTCTGTCCACTTCTGGGAGTCCTCTGCACCCACCCCTCACATGTGTCTGTCCACTGCTGGGAGTCCTCTGCACCCACCCCTCACATGTCTCTAGGCACTGCTGGTATTCCTCTGCACCCACCCCTCACATGTCTCTGTCCACTGCTGGGAGTGATATGCACCCACCCCTCATATGTCTTTGTCCACTGCTGGGAGTGATCTGCACCCACCCCTCATATGTCTGTCCACTGCTGGGAGTCCTCTGCACCCACCCCTCATATGTCTCTGTCCACTGCTGGGAGTTGTTAGAAATGAGGGGGCTCTGGTTGAAGCAGGTGTGAACCCACAACAAGCAGGGACCCTTTACTTCTTGTCAGGGCGAAGGATGACTCCCCAGAATAACCCCTGCTCACCCTCTAGGTGCGTGGCGCGAGCAGTCTAGGCTAAGTCTCAGGCGTACACGGTTAAGCAACTGCAATTACACATACAGTAAACCCCTTGCATGCACCACAAATGGACACCAATCAGGAAGTATATAAAAATAAGCTTTTATGTAGTTTCAGCAGATTCAAATACCAGGCCCAGTAACGTTAAACTGATGGGGCCACAATTCTTAGGAATACAGTAAAGTCTCTTTGTTACGGAAAGTTCTTTAGGCGGGCACAAGGTAACTGTGGGCCTCAGCGCACTTCGTGCTGAGGCGGCGACCGGGAAGCACACGCCAGATGACTGGGAAATCAGAACGTTGCGGACCCTGGATCCGATGCGAGTTCGCGGTCGAGTTCGTAAGTACAGTACCTTGTTTCTTGACGCAAAGGGGGGTGCGGGATTTCAGCGGCTCTTCGACAGAAGGGCGAGGCGGCGTCCGAGGCTCCCACACTTCACGATGGGGGTCGGATCTTCAGGCTCACGACAAGAGCGGGTGTTGCAGGTGGCGGTTGAACAAAGCGGGGCAGCCGGGCACGCAGATACGTCCGGGCCGTCGGAGGCTTGGAGATGCTTACCATGCCGATTCCGGCGGGAGGGTGAAGGTGCACAGTGAGCCTCCAGCGAGCGGGGTGACAGGGGCAGCCCAGCACAGCATAGGGGGAGCGGCTCCAATCGAGCGAGGCTCTTCCCAAGGCGGGGGCGGCTAAGCAGTCCTGGTCACGGCTCAGGGAGGGACTGGGGCACGAGGGTCACAGCTCCGGCGAGGGAAAGGACACCACAGTCCAGTGGCAGGCGAGTGAAGATCAGGTAGAGCCCAATGGTCCTGGGGCTCAGTTCAGGGGGCAAGCTCAGTTCCAAGCCCTAGGAGATCGTTTTGGAAAAGCACAAGTCTTGAAAGTCAAAATAAAGCAAAGTCTTCAGCAACAGTTTCTCTTCTCCCCTTTGGCAGCAAGGTCACCACTGCAGGCCAATCCCCCAGGATAGGGACAGTCTTCCTCCTACAGCTTTCCCGGTGCCTCCTCCTCAGGCAGAGATTCTTCTTGGTCAAAAGCGGATCTAGTTTCTCAGGAGCAGGGCTCCTACATTTATACAGCAAATCTTTTGTTCTCCCAGGCCAGGGGGGCCCTTGCCTAGTCCAGTCCGGTTTCTGAGCACTTTGTTTACGCGATGCAGGCTTCTTCTTTCAGAGTGCAGGGCAGAGTCATCAGACGCTCCACAGGGGGCGGAGCCGGCATTGAGGTAGCAGAGCTCTGTCCTATTCAGAGCCTAGGAGCACTCCTCCCACCCATCTACCTGTCGATTGTCCTATTCACCACGAGGCTACCTAGCCCTGCCCATCTGGGTTCCCCCACCCCTGTCACTCACACCAGCCAGACATCAGATACACATCACGCAGAGGCGGGCTGAAATGTTTAGGCAAGCAAAGGCCAGCTTTCTTAAAGCGGAATTTGCAAACCCGGAATATTAAAATAAACCTTGCGAAAAGATGTACCTTATTATTCCGAGTTCAGGCATACTAAACTCGATCTCCTTCCATGTTCCCTGGGTCGGTTAGGATCATAGGGTGTAACAATCCAGGCCGCCCATACTGGCCTATGAGAGCAGGGTAGCCTTGCAGTAGTGAACAACAAGATGGCGGTAATTCACTACTAGGACATGCCACGCATCTAGGCTTGTCCTACCTTAGGCTCACAACGCACCCTGCCCGTGGGCCTACCAGAGGGGTGACTAACATGCAGCTAAGGGAAGGTTTCAGGGACCGGCAAGTGTGGGCACTTGCCAGTCAGCATGTCAGTACCAGACTGCACGCAGGTTCTGCGATGGCAGACCTCAGACATATTTTACCGGCCGCTTCTGTGGGTGGCACAACCCGTGCTGCAAGCCCACCAGCGGTGTTTGCCTTTACATGCCCTGGCGCTCCTGGCGCACTTTACTGGGGTCTGAAAGTAAATCAAACAATCTAATCATGGAATCCAACCAACATATACAATTTACAAGGGAGCACTCGCACCGCGACACTGGTTGGCAGTGGCACAGCACGCTGAGCGGCCAACACCATAAAAGCACATGAGGCACAGCGACAAAAAGAGGAAGGGAGACTCACACCAAGGTGCCAGGTCTAACACGTGTCCCCTCCAGCTGAAAAGTGGGGAGAACTACCCCACCCCAGGGAGTTCCTCATCACTAAGGCGGAAAAATCTGGACAGACCGTCAGCATTGGCGTGATCTGTACCAGGGCGATGTTCCACCGTGAAATCCATACCCTGTAGGGAAATGGACCACCTCAACAGCTTTGGATTCTCACCCCTCATATGCATCAACCATCTGAGGGGCCTGTGGTCCGTCTGAACCCGGAAGTGAGACCCAAACAAGTAGGGTCTTAGCTTCTTCAGCGCCCAGACCACAGCAAATGCCTCACGCTCAATAGCACTCCACCTCTGTTCCCGTGGAAGTAACCTCCTGCTAAGAAAGGCTACGGGTTGATCTAGGCCCTCCTCATTAATCTGTGAAAGAACAGCCCCCACACCATGCTCTGAAGCGTCTGTCTGAACGATAAACTCTTTGGAGAAGTTGGGAGCCAAGAGCACGGGCACCGTGCACATAGCAGTTTTCAAGGCCTCAAAAGCTTTCTGACAGGTGTCAGTCCAAATCACTTTCCTGGGCTGCTTCTTCGAAGTCAGCGCTGTCAAGGGGGCAACCATGTTGCCATACCCCTTGACAAACCTCCTGTAGTACCCAGTGAGACCTAGGAAGGCTCTCACCTCTGTCTGGGTTTTGGGCGCCTCCCAATTCAGGATGGTTTCTATCTTGGGCTAAAGGGGTGCCACCTGGCCACTCCCAACTTGGTGTCCCAAGTACACCACGGAACCCTGCCCGATCTGGCACTTACTTGCCTTGATCGTGAGGCCTGCCTTGCGCAGCGCCATCAACACTTCCCAGAGGTGTCGCAGGTGTTCTTCCCAAGTGGAGCTGAACACCGCAATGTCATCCAGGTAGGCTGAACTGAACGAATCCAGCCCAGCCAACACCTGGTTGACCAATCTCTGGAAGGTGGCAGGGGCATTCTTCATCCCAAATGGCATAACCCGGAACTGGTAGTGCCCATCTGGGGTGGAAAATGCTGACCTCTCTTTGGCCCCCTCGGTCAAGGCGATCTGCCAATACCCAGACGTTAAATCAAACGTGCTGAGGTATTTGGCAGCCCCTAGCCGATCGATGAGCTCATCAGCTCTGGGGATGGGGTGTGCGTCGGTCCTAGTGACTGAATTGAGTCCTCTGTAGTCCACACAGAACCGGAGTTCGGGTGTGGCTCCCGGCGCTGCAGCCTTTGGGACCAAGACCACGGGGCTGGCCCAAGGACTGCTAGAAGATTCAATTACCCCGAGTGCAAACATCTTGGAGACCTCCTCCTTGATGTATGTCCTCACCCTGTCAGTCACCCGGTAGGCCTTGTGCCGCACAGGTGTACTGTCCCCAGTGTCCACATCATGGAGGCACCAATCAGTGACACCAGGGACCAGGGAAAACAGATCAGAAAATTGTCCCAGAAACTGGCGACAATCATTCTGTTGCTCAGGGGTCAGGGTGGAAGAGAGGATGACACCATCCACTGACCCATCTTGCTCCTTGGCTGACAGGAGGTCAGGAAGAGGTTCTGTCTCCTCTTCCATTCCAGCATCTGTTGCCAAGAGCATGCCCACTTGGGACCTCTCCAAGTGGGGCTTGAGGCGGTTGACATGTAGGACCCTTAAGGGGTTCCTAGGAGACTTCAGGTCCACCACGTAGGTAACAGGACTCTTGCGCTCCACCACCTCAAAGGGACCGGTCCACTTATCCTGGAGCGCACACGGCTCCACGGGGGCCAAGACCCATACTTTCTGTCCAGGCTGAAGCTCTACCAGAGTGGCATTCTGGTCGTACCACCGCTTCATCTCCTCCTGGCTGGCTTCCAGATTTGCCTCAGCAAGTTGCCTGAAACGCCTAGTCTGATTCCTGAAGGCCAGCATGTAACTATATACATTCTGGAGAGGTTTCCTGGGAGATTGCTACCAGCCTTCCTTGACCAGACTTAGAGGTCCTCTGACCGGGTGACCATACAGAAGCTCAAAGGGACTGAACCCCAGAGACTTCTGTGGCACCTCACGGTAAGCGAAGAGAAGGCATGGTAAGAGGACGTCCCACTTACGCCTCATGGGTCCTTCTAGGCCCATTATCATGCCTTTGAGGGTTCGGTTGAATTTCTCAACCAACCCGTTTCCTTGGGGGTGGTAAGGTGTGGTGAACTTGTAGGTTACACCACACTCTTGCCAAAGAGATTTCATGTACTTGGACATGAAATTGGTACCTCGGTCAGACACCACCTCTAGAGGGAATCCCACTCGGGAGAAAATTCCCATCAGTGCACGTCCCACCACGGGGGCCGTCACTGTCCTCAGAGGAATGGCTTCCGGGTACCGGGTGGCATGGTCCACCAGGACCAGGATGAACCTATTGCCCATCTCTGTCCTGGGGTCCAGTGGCCCTACAATGTCAATCCCCACTCGCTGGAATGGGGTACCGACTGTGGTGACCAAATATTAATATATGATTAGCACAGTATATCTAAAACCAGTCCGCTTAGTTTTAGCCTAACCAATAGTCCGAAACTCCTGTTAGGCCTAATGCGATAAAAGGGCCGGGAGCAGAACGACGGCCATTTTGGTTTGAGGCTCCCTCGTTGTTCGGTCACATGGTCTTTTCTGTCCACCATTTACCCTTAGTTTATCATGCTCTGGTTAGGATGAAGTAATCGAGTTAAATATATAGTTAAGCCCAGTGTATCTAATATGTCTAATCAATATGAAGTCGCAGTTTGTTATTCATGTGCTGCAACCCACTGAGCTATCTTTGTAATGTGCAAGCTTCAGGTGTATAGAATTGTTTCTGTAATGTGGAAGCTTCTATCTTATTCTTGCCTTCTCAGTAAGAGACTTGTTATGCTGCATTGCTTTCCTCCAGCTAAGTCTATAATATGGATGTTTCTGTATGTTTCTGTTATAAGAAATAGAAGCTTGTTAATGGCAGAAAAGACCTCTGATGCAGACATTTGTTCTGTAGCTCCGTGCATGGCACAATCCCCCTCCCTCTTGGAGTGTGATTTACTAAGAGCAGCTGAAAGTAAACGGTCTGAGGCCCCAAGGCCGAGTTGTGAGATAAGCACATTCCTGTGCCTGAGCTGAGCTAATTATGTGCGCCAAATATGGGTCTTCCTCTCCTCCGAGCCAACTTGTAGATTTCCATGTGCTGACTTCATGTGTTCACTGAAAGTATATCTGTCCGGTTTTGACTGTAAGTCTGCAGTCTTCTCCGCGCACCTCGAGGGGTGAGGATGTGAGAGGCTCCTCTGGCCAGAGTCCCTTTGTATAATAAATGATTGACCCTTCTTCACTGCCAACTGACTGATTATTGATAATTGGTAATTGGGAATGGACTATTGGTAAGTGTGGTCCTATGGTAAAATAATTGAAATACAACACGACCACAGGGAATGGCTGGAGTGGAGCCTTCTGCTTCCTTCCACTCTTTCCACTTGCCTGGCAAGTCTGGCAGGTCCTGCAGTGAGTATCTGAACTCCTGCGCATTTGAGGCCAATAAAAGTGGGTGACAAGCCTTTCAAAGGTCTTATCCTGCCCCAAATGCCCTGCCAATGGCACATCGTGAGCCAGCCCCAGTAGGAAACTCTGAAGTCCTGGGGTACCACCAGCGCACGGGCTGACCCAGGCTCAGCAACCTTAGGCTCTGTATATAGGAGGTCGTTCTCCCAGTAAACAAAATGTGATCCTGACTGATCACTTGCGGCCTGGTCTGCAGCCTGCTGCCGCATACCCACGAGAGAAGGGCCCTCCTTCTGTGCCTTGCAAAAGTCCTCCCTGGTGGGACCCCCTTCCTGCTGCCAATGGGTCAGCTCCGGCAGGTCTCCCAGTTCAGCTATCTGCTCCCCTGTAGGCTCCAGGGCATCCCCCTCAAGGTCTGCTTCCTCATGGACCGTGGGAACTTCAGGGGCCGGCTTCCCGCGCCCCTTGCTCCTTCTCTCTGAGGCCGGTTCCTGGGCCTCCCTCTCAGGCTCCAGGACCTCTTGAGTACCTCTACTGGCTGCCATGGACCGTGTGGTGACACACGCCCAATCCGGCATACGCAACATCTCCAGGTGAGCACTCCGCTCCACCTTAGCCCAAGGTGAGCTCTCCAAATCGTTCCCTAACAAACAGTCTACAGGCATGGCGGGCCTCACAGCTACCTGAAGAGTACCAGAGACCCCCCCCACTCAAAGGGAACCTGAGCCACCTTGCAGTGCCTCTCTGTGTTGTCAGCGGCAACAACGGGATAGAATGCATTGGGGACCACCTGCTCCTGAGACACCGGGTGACACCTGACAGCTGTCACACTGGCTCCTGTATCTCTAAGAGCTTCCACTCTATGACCATTTATGGTCACCCACTGCCTGTACTTCTTAGTGTTCTCGGGCAGCTGGGTTGGAGGGACCACTTCACGGTCTCCTAGCGAGACCAGGGACATCTCGGCGGGACCCCACCCACCTTGGACATCCCTCTCCCCCCCCAAGGCTACACTAGTCACCTGCCGGGGTGGAGCACCAGTGGGTGCTGGTTTACCAAACAATGGACACTTTACATCAGAGGCAAAATGCCCCAAATTGTTACACCTGTAACATCGGACGGGCCCCTTCTGAACAGGAGGACCTGTCGGGGCCCCGGTCGGTTTCTGGGGTGGGGGAGGCTGAGAACCCTTCCCTTGGTTCCCTTGGGGACTACTTTGGGGCCCTTTTTGGAACTGCTTCTGTTTACCCCTGTCCCCCCCACTATTCTGCTGGGGACCCTGCCCACCTTTGGCGGAATCTCCCACGGTACCCTTGTGGACCCTGGTATTGACCCAGCGGTCAGCCTCCTCAGCAAGCTTCCTAGGGTTAGTCAGCCTACTATCTATCAGGTGCTGGCGTAGCTCAGGAAAACAATTACTGGACAAGTGCTCCCATGCCATTAAATCAAGAAGCCCTTGATAATCATTTTCCTTACTACCCTTTACCCAACCATCCAGCGCTCTGCAAAAGAAAGTCACATACTCCACATACGTACTATTGGGAATCTTAGTGCAACCCCTGAACCTCTGTCTATATAACTCAGGGGTCAACCCATACCTAGTCATCAAGGCTTCCTTCATACGGGCGTAAGAATTATGAACATCAGCAGGTAAATCTAACAGTTTGTCCCACCCTTCACTCAGGAACCGTCCCCACAACCCCGCTCCCCAATCTCTCTCAGGGACCCGGTGGGAAGACTTGGCTACCTCGTAGGCTCTGAACCACTGCCCTTTGTCGTCATTCTTGAAGAACTCCTTCACTACATCCTTGGGAATATAAACTCTTGGTTCCGCCGGTACTGGCGGTGTGCTGCCACCAGAGGGATTAAGCTCCAAACTTTTTGCTTTCAGCTCCAGCTCCCTCACCTTCATGTCATGCTCTAATTGTAGTTTCTTTTCTTCCATGGCTAATCTTTGTTTTTCCATATCCATCTGCCCATGAAGTTTTGCCATTTCCACTTCGTGTGCCCGGGTTGCTGCCCTGTCTGCCAACTCTTCTGGCGACAGGCCTCTGCCAAACTCATGGACACCTTCTGGTGGAACCATTTCCACCTGATTCTCTGGTGCCATTGACTCATACCAGGCCCTCAGCGCCTTCACGAGTTGGGTCTTGTTTTTCAATCCAGTTTGGGCAATTCTGAACTTGGAGCAAAAACCTTTCAATTCTTCATTTGTATAGCCCTCAAGTGCGCCTTCTCCCCAATCTATATCATCTAATCCAGAGATTATAGAGGCTGCCCTTCCGGCGGGGAGTGAACCAGGCATGGCTTAAACAACGGAGATTCTTGGCAAAACAAAAACAAATTCTAGTCTTGTGGCTGTGTTACTGGTCTGCTCTCACTACGTGGTGATCAGTGATTCACTATACGCAAACCACAAATGCAAATCCGTAAATCCTCACCGCTGCCACCAATGTTAGAAATGAGGGGGCTCTGGTTGACGCAGGTGTGAACCCACAACAAGCAGGGACCCTTTACTTCTTGTCAGGGCGAAGGATGACTCCCCAGAATAACCCCTGCTCACCCTCTAGGTGCGTGGCGCGAGCAGTCTAGGCTAAGTCTCAGGCGTACACGGTTAAGCAACTGCAATTACACATACAGTAAACCCCTTGCATGCACCACAAACGGACACCAATCAGGAAGTATATAAAAATAAGCTTTTATGTAGTTTCAGCAGATTCAAATACCAGGCCCAGTAACGTTAAACTGATGGGGCCACAATTCTTAGGAATACAGTAAAGTCTCTTTGTTACGGAAAGTTCTTTAGGCGGGCACAAGGTAACTGTGGGCCTCAGCGCACTTCGTGCTGAGGCGGCGACCGGGAAGCACACGGCAGATGACAGGGAAATCAGAACGTTGCGGACCCTGGATCCGATGCGAGTTCGCGGTCGAGTTCGTAAGTACAGTACCCTGTTTCTTGACGCAAAGGCGGGTGAGGGATTTCAGCGGCTCTTCGACAGAAGGGCGAGGCGGCGTCCGAGGCTCCCACACTTCACGATGGGGGTCGGATCTTCAGGCTCACGACAAGAGCGGGTGTTGCAGGTGGCGGGTGAACAAAGCGGGGCAGCCGGGCACGCAGATACGTCCGGGCCGTCTGAGGCTTGGAGATGCTCACCACGCCGATTCCGGCGGGAGGGTGAAGGTGCACAGCGAGCCTCCAGCGAGCGGGGTGACAGGGGCAGCCCAGCACAGCGTAGGGGGAGCGGCTCCGATCGAGCGAGGCTCTTCCCAAGGCGGGGGCGACTAAGCAGTCCTGGTCACGGCTCAAGGAGGGACTGGGGCACGAGGGTCACAGCTCCGGCGAGGGAAAGGACACCACAGTCCAGTGGCAGGCGAGTGAAGATCAGGTAGAGCCCAATGGTCCTGGGGCTCAGTTCAGGGGACAAGCTCAGTTCCAAGCCCTTGGAGATCGTTTTGGAAAAGCACAAGTCTTGAAAGTAAAAACTAAAGCAAAGTCTTCAGCAACAGTTTCTCTTCTCCCCTTTGGCAGCAAGGTCACCACTGCAGGCCAATCCCCCAGGATAGGGACAGTCTTCCTCCTACAGCTTTCCCGGTGCCTCCTCCTCAGGCAGAGATTCTTCTTGGTCAAAAGCGGATCTAGTTTCTCAGGAGCAGGGCTCCTACATTTATACAGCAAATCTTTTGTTCTCCCATGCCAGGGGGGCCCTTGCCTAGTCCAGTCCGGTTTCTGAGCACTTTGTTTACGCGATGCAGGCTTCTTCTTTCAGAGTGCAGGGCAGAGTCATCAGACGCTCCACAGGGGGCGGAGCCGGCATTGAGGTAGCAGAGCACTGTCCTATTCAGAGCCTAGGAGCACTCCTCCCACCCATCTACCTGTCGATTGTCCTATTCACCACCAGGCTACCTAGCCCTGCCCATCTGGGTTCCCCCAGCCCTGTCACTCACACCAGCCAGACATCAGATACACATCACGCAGAGGCGGGCTGAAATGTTTAGGCAAGCAAAGGCCAGCTTTCTAAAAGCGGCATTTGCAAACCCGGAATATTAAAATAAACCTTGCGAAAAGATGTACCTTATTATTCCGAGTTCAGGCATACTAAACTCGATCTCCTACCATGTTCCCTGGGTCGGTTAGGATCATAGGGTGTAACAATCCAGGCCGCCCATACTGG
The DNA here is from genome assembly GCF_964204655.1 of Triturus cristatus. Classification (NCBI taxonomy): domain Eukaryota; kingdom Metazoa; phylum Chordata; class Amphibia; order Caudata; family Salamandridae; genus Triturus; species Triturus cristatus. The sequence continues at coordinate 275,435,179 of NC_140579.1, read as the reverse complement.
CCTATGAGAGCAGGGTAGCCTTGCAGTAGTGAACAACAAGATGGCGGTAATTCCCTACTAGGACATGCCACGCATCTAGGCTTGTCCTACCTTAGGCTCACAACGCACCCTGCCCGTGGGCCTACCAGAGGGGTGACTAACATGCAGCTAAGGGAAGGTTTCAGGGACCGGCAAGTGTGGGCACTTGCCAGTCAGCATGTCAGTACCAGACTGCACGCAGGTTCTGCGATGGCAGACCTCAGACATATTTTACCGGCCGCTTCTGTGGGTGGCACAACCAGTGCTGCAAGCCCACCAGCGGTGTTTGCCTTTACATGCCCTGGCGCTCCTGGCGCACTTTACTGGGGTCTGACAGTAAATCAAACAATCCAATCATGGAATCCAACCAACATATACAATTTACAAGGAAGCACTCGCACCGCGACACTGGTTGGCAGTGGCACAGCGCGCTGAGCGGCCAACACCATAAAAGCACATGAGGCACAGCGACAAAAAGAGGAAGGGAGACTCACGCCAAGGTGCCAGGTCTAACACGTGTCCCCTCCAGCTGAAAAGTGGGGAGAACTACCCTACCCCAGGGAGTTCCTCATCACTAAGGCGGAAAAATCTGGACAGACCGTCAGCATTGGCGTGATCTGTACCAGGGCGATGTTCCACCGTGAAATCCATACCCTGTAGGGAAATGGACCACCTCAACAGCTTTGGATTCTCACCCCTCATATGCATCAACCATCTGAGGGGCCTGTGGTCCGTCTGAACCCGGAAGTGAGACCCAAACAAGTAGGGTCTTAGCTTCTTCAGCGCCCAGACCACAGCAAATGCCTCACGCTCAATAGCACTCCACCTCTGTTCCCGTGGAAATAACCTCCTGCTAAGAAAGGCTACGGGTTGATCTAGGCCCTCCTCATTAATCTGTGAAAGAACAGCCCCCACACCATGCTCTGAAGCGTCTGTCTGAACGATAAACTCTTTGGAGAAGTTGGGAGCCAAGAGCACGGGCGCCGTGCACATAGCAGTTTTCAAGGCCTCAAAAGCTTTCTGACAGGTGTCAGTCCAAATCACTTTCCTGGGCTGCTTCTTCGATGTCAGCGCTGTCAAGGGGGCAACCATGTTGCCATACCCCTTGACAAACCTCCTGTAGTACCCAGTGAGACCTAGGAAGGCTCTCACCTCTGTCTGGGTTTTGGGCGCCTCCCAATTCAGGATGGTTTCTATCTTGGGCTGAAGGGGTGCCACCTGGCCACTCCCAACTTGGTGTCCCAAGTACACCATGGAACCCTGCCCGATCTGGCACTTACTTGCCTTGATCGTGAGGCCTGCCTTGCGCAGCGCCATCAACACTTCCCAGAGGTGTCGCAGGTGTTCTTCCCAAGTGGAGCTGAACACCGCGATGTCATCCAGGTAGGCTGCACTGAACGAATCCAGCCCAGCCAACACCTGGTTGACCAATCTCTGGAAGGTGGCAGCGGCATTCTTCATCCCAAATGGCATAACCCGGAACTGGTAGTGCCCATCTGGGGTGGAAAATGCTGACCTCTCTTTGGCCCCCTCGGTCAAGGCGATATGCCAATACCCAGACGTTAAATCAAACGTGCTGAGGTAGTTGGCAGCCCCTAGCCGATCGATGAGCTCATCAGCTCTGGGGATGGGGTGTGCGTCGGTCATAGTGACTGAATTGAGTCCTCTGTAGTCCACACAGAACCGGAGTTCGGGTGTGGCTCCCGGCGCTGCAGCCTTTGGGACCAAGACCACGGGGCTGGCCCAAGGACTGCTAGAAGATTCAATTACCCCGAGTGCAAACATCTTGAAGACCTCCTCCTTGATGTATGTCCTCACCCTGTCAGTCACCCGGTAGGCCTTGTGCCGCACAGGTGTACTGTCCCCAGTGTCCACATCATGGACGCACCAATCAGTGACACCAGGGACCAGGGAAAACAGATCAGAAAATTGTCCCAGAAACTGGCGACAATCATTCTGTTGCTCAGGGGTCAGGGAGGAAGAGAGGATGACACCATCCACTGACCCATCTTGCTCCTTGGCTGACAGGAGGTCAGGAAGAGGTTCTGTCTCCTCTTCCATTCCAGCATCTGTTGCCAAGAGCATGCCCACTTGGGACCTCTCCAAGTGGGGCTTGAGGCGGTTGACATGTAGGACCCTTAAGGGGTTCCTAGGAGACTTCAGGTCCACCACGTAGGTAACAGGACTCTTGCGCTCCACCACCTCAAAGGGACCGGTCCACTTATCCTGGAGCGCACACGGCTCCACGGGGGCCAAGACCAATACTTTCTGTCCAGGCTGAAGCTCTACCAGAGTGGCATTCTGGTCGTACCACCGCTTCATCTCCTCCTGGCTGGCTTCCAGATTTGCCTCAGCAAGTTGCCTGAATCGCCTAGTCTGATTCCTGAAGGCCAGCATGTAACTATATACATTCTGGGGAGGTTTCCTGGGAGATTGCTCCCAGCCTTCCTTGACCAGACTTAGAGGTCCTCTGACCGGGTGACCATACAGAAGCTCAAAGGGACTGAACCCCAGAGACTTCTGTGGCACCTCACGGTAAGCGAAGAGAAGGCATGGTAAGAGGACGTCCCACTTACGCCTCATGGGTCCTTCTAGGCCCATTATCATGCCTTTGAGGGTTCGATTGAATCTCTCAACCAACCCGTTTCCTTGGGGGTGGTAAGGTGTGGTGAACTTGTAGGTTACACCACACTCTTGCCAAAGAGATTTCATGTACTTGGACATGAAATTGGTACCTCGGTCAGACACCACCTCTAGAGGGAATCCCACTTGGGAGAAAATTCCCATCAGTGCACGTCCCACCACGGGGGCCGTCACTGTCCTCAGAGGAATGGCTTCCGGGTACCGGGTGGCATGGTCCACCAGGACCAGGATGAACCTATTGCCCATCGCTGTCCTGGGGTCCAGTGGCCCTACAATGTCAATCCCCACTCGCTGGAATGGGGTACCGACCACAGGGAATGGCTGGAGTGGAGCCTTCTGCTTCCTTCCACTCTTTCCACTTGCCTGGCAAGTCTGGCAGGTCCTGCAGTGAGTATCTGAACTCCTGCGCATTTGAGGCCAATAAAAGTGGGTGACAAGCCTTTCAAAGGTCTTATCCTGCCCCAAATGCCCTGCCAATGGCACATCGTGAGCCAGCCCCAGTAGGAAGGCTCTGAAGTCCTGGGGTACCACCAGCGCACGGGCTGACCCAGGCTCAGCAACCTTAGGCTCTGTATATAGGAGGTCGTTCTCCCAGTAAAAGAAATGTGATCCTGACTGATCACTTGCGGCCTGGTCTGCAGCCTGCTGCCGCATACCCACGAGAGAAGGGCACTCCTTCTGTGCCTTGCAAAAGTCCTCCCTGGTGGGACCCCCTTCCTGCTGCCAATGGGTCAGCTCCGGCAGGTCTCCCAGTTCAGCTATCTGCTCCCCTGTAGGCTCCAGGGCATCCCCCTCAAGGTCTGCTTCCTCCTGGACCGTGGGAACTTCAGGGGCCACCTTCCCGCGCCCCTTGCTCCTTCTCTCTGAGGCCGGTTCCTGGGCCTCCCTCTCAGGCTCCAGGACCTCTTGAGTACCTCTACTGGCTGCCATGGACCGTGTGGTGACACACGCCCAATCCGGCATACCCAACATCTCCAGGTGAGCACTCCGCTCCACCTTAGCCCAAGGTGAGCTCTCCAAATCGTTCCCTAACAAACAGTCTACAGGCAAGGCGGGCCTCACAGCTACCTGAAGAGTACCAGAGACCCCCCCCCACTCAAAGGGAACCTGAGCCACCTTGCAGTGCCTCTCTGTGTTGTCAGCGGCAACAACGGGATAGAATGCATTGGGGACCACCTGCTCCTGAGACACCAGGTGACACCTGACAGCTGTCACACTTGCTCCTGTATCTCTAAGAGCTTCCACTCTATGGCCATTTATGGTCACCCACTGCCTGTACTTCTTAGTGTTCTCAGGCAGCTGGGTTGGAGGGACCACTTCACGTGTCTCCTAGCGAGACCAGGGACATCTCTGCGGGACCCCACCCACCTTGGACATCCCTCTCCTCCCCCAAGGCTACACTAGTCACCTGCCGGGGTGGAGCACCAGTGGGTGCTGGTTTACCAAACAATGGACACTTTACATCAGAGGCAAAATGCCCCAAATTGTTACACCTGTAACATCGGACGGGCCCCTTCTGAACAGGAGGACCTGTCGGGGCCCCGGTCGGTTTCTGGGGTGGGGGAGGCTGAGAACCCTTCCCTTGGTTCCCTTGGGGACTACTTTGGGGCCCTTTTTGGAACTGCTTCTGTTTACCCCTGTCCCCCCCACTATTCTGCTGGGGACCCTGCCCACCTTTGGCGGAATCTCCCACGGTACCCTTGTGGACCCTGGTACTGACCCAGCGGTCCGCCTCCTCAGCAAGCTTCCTAGGGTTAATCAGCCTACTATCTATCAGGTGCTGGCGTAGCTCAGGAAAACAATTACTGGACAAGTGCTCCCATGCCATTAAATCAAGAAGCCCTTGATAATCATTTTCCTTACTACCCTTTACCCAACCATCCAGCGCTCTGCAAAAGAAAGTCACATACTCCACATACGTACTATTGGGAATCTTAGTGCAACCCCTGAACCTCTGTCTATATAACTCAGGGGTCAACCCATACCTAGTCATCAAGGCTTCCTTCATATGGGCGTAAGAATTATGAACATCAGCAGGTAAATCTAACAGTGTGTCCCGCCCTTCACTCAGGAACCGTCCCCACAACCCCGCTCCCCAATCTCTCTCAGGGACCCGGTGGGAAGACATGGCTACCTCGTAGGCTCTGAACCACTGCCCGATGTCGTCATTCTTGAAGAACTCCTTCACTACATCCTTGGGAATATAAACTCTTGGTTCCGCCGGTACTGGCGGTGTGCTGCCACCAGAGGGATTAAGCTCCAAACTTTTTGCTTTCAGCTCCAGCTCCCTCAGCTTCATGTCATGCTCTAATTGTAGTTTCTTTTCTTCCATGGCTAATCTTTGTTTTTCCATATCCATCTGCCCATGAAGTTTTGCCATTTCCACTTCATGTGCCCGGGTTGCTGCCCTGTCTGCCAACTCTTCTGGCGACAGGCCTCTGCCAAACTCATGGACACTTTCTGGTGGAACCATTTCCACCTGATTCGCTGGTGCCTCTGACTCATACCAGGCCCTCAGCGCCTTCACGAGTTGGGTCTTGTTTTTCAATCCAGTTTGGGCAATTCTGAACTTGGAGCAAAAACCTTTCAATTCTTCATTTGTATAGCCCTCAAGTGCGCCTTCTCCCCAATCTATGTCATCTAATCCAGAGATTATAGAGGCTGCCCTTCCGGCGGGGAGTGAAGCAGGCATGGCTTAAACAACGGAGATTCTTGGCAAAACAAAAACAAATTCTAGTCTTGTGGCTGTGTTACTGGTCTGCTCTCACTACGTGGTGATCAGTGATTCACTATACGCAAACCACAAATGCAAATCCGTAAATCCTCACCGCTGCCACCAATGTAAGAAATGAGGGGGCTCTGGTTGACGCAGGTGTGAACCCACAACAAGCAGGGACCCTTTACTTCTTGTCAGGGCGAAGGATGACTCCCCAGAATAACCCCTGCTCACCCTCTAGGTGCGTGGCGCGAGCAGTCTAGGGTAAATCTCAGGCATACACGGTTAAGCAACTGCAATTACACATACAGTAAACCCCTTGCATGCACCACAAACGGAAAACAATCAGGAAGTATATAAAAATAAGCTTTTATGTAGTTTCAGCAGATTCAAATACCAGGCCCAGTAACGTTAAACTGATGGGGCCACAATTCTTAGGAATACAGTAAAGTCTCTTTGTTACGGAAAGTTCTTTAGGCGGGCACAAGGTAACAGTGGGCCTCAGCGCACTTCGTGCTGAGGCGGCGACCGGGAAGCACACGGCAGATGACAGGGAAATCAGAACGTTGCGGACCCTGGATCCGATGCGAGTTCGCGGTCGAGTTCGTAAGTACAGTACCTTGTTTCTTGACGCAAAGGCGGGTGCGGGATTTCAGCGGCTCTTTGACAGAAGGGCGAGGCGGCGTCCGAGGCTCCCACACTTCACAATGGGGGTCAGATCTTCAGGCTCACGACAAGAGCGGGTGTTGCAGGTGGCGGGTGAACAAAGCGGGGCAGCCGGGCACGCAGATACGTCCGGGCCGTCCGAGGCTTGGAGATGCTCACCACGCCGATTCCGGCGGGAGGGTGAAGGTGCACAGCGAGCCTCCTGCGAGCGGGGTGACAGGGGCAGCCCAGCACAGCGTAGGGGGAGCGGCTCCGATCGAGCGAGGCTCTTCCCAAGGTGGGGGCGGCTAAGCAGTCCTGGTCACGGCTCAGGGAGGGACTGGGGCACGAGGGTCACAGCTCCGGCGAGGGAAAGGACACCACAGTCTAGTGGCAGGCGAGTGAAGATCAGGTAGAGCCCAATGGTCCTGGGGCTCAGTTCAGGGGGCAAGCTCAGTTCCAAGTCCTTGGAGATCGTTTTGGAAAAGCACAAGTCTTGAAAGTAAAAATAAAGCAAAGTCTTCAGCAACAGTTTCTCTTCTCCCCTTTGGCAGCAAGGTCACCACTGCAGGCCAATCCCCCAGGATAGGGACAGTCTTCCTCCTACAGCTTTCTCGGTGCCTCCTCCTCACGCAGAGATTCTTCTTGGTCAAAAGCGGATCTAGTTTCTCAGGAGCAGGGCTCCTACATTTATACAGCAAATCTTTTGTTCTCCCAGGCCAGGGGGGCCCTTGCCTAGTCCAGTCCGGTTTCTGAGCACTTTGTTTACGCGATGCAGGCTTCTTCTTTCAGAGTGCAGGGCAGAGTCATCAGACGCTCCACAGGGGGCGGAGCCGGCATTGAGGTAGCAGAGCACTGTCCTATTCAGAGCCTAGGAGCACTCCTCCAATCCGATCTACCTGTCGATTGTCCTATTCACCACCAGGCTACCTAGCCCTGCCCATCTGGGTTCCCCCAGCCCTGTCACTCACACCAGCCAGACATCAGATACACATCACGCAGAGGCGGGCTGAAATGTTTAGGCAAGCAAAGGCCAGCTTTCTAAAAGCGGCATTTGCAAACCCGGAATATTAAAATAAACCTTGCGAAAAGATGTACCTTATTATTCCGAGTTCAGGCATACTAAACTCGATCTCCTACCATGTTCCCTGGGTCGGTTAGGATCATAGGGTGTAACAATCCAGGCCGCCCATACTGGCCTATGAGAGCAGGGTAGCCTTGCAATAGTGAACAACAAGATGGCGGTAATTCACTACTAGGACATGCCACGCATCTAGGCTTGTCCTACCTTAGGCTCACAACGCACCCTGCCCGTGGGCCTACCAGAGGGGTGACTAACATGCAGCTAAGGAAAGGTTTCAGGGACCGGCAAGTGTGGGCACTTGCCAGTCAGCATGTCAGTACCAGACTGCACGCAGGTTCTGCGATGGCAGACCTCAGACATATTTTACCGGCCGCTTCTGTGGGTGGCACAACCCGTGCTGCAAGCCCACCAGCGGTGTTTGCCTTTACATGCCCTGGCGCTCCTGGCGCACTTTACTGGGGTCTGACAGTAAATCAAATAATCCAATCATGGAATCCAACCAACATATACAATTTACAAGGGAGCACTCGCACCGCGACACTGGTTGGCAGTGGCACAGCGCGCTGAGCGGCCAACACCATCAAAGCAAATGAGGCACAGCGACAAAAAGAGGAAGGGAGACTCACGCCAAGGTGCCAGGTCTAACAGGAGTCCTCTGCACCCACCCCTCACATGTGTCTGTCCACTGCTGGGAGTCCTCTGCACCCCCCCTCACATGTCTCTGGCCACTGCTGGGAGTGATATGCACCCACCCCTCATATGTCTGTCCACTGCTGGGAGTCCTCTGCACCCACCCCTCACATGTCTCTGTCCACTTCTGGGAGTCCTCTGCACCCACCCCTCACATGTGTCTGTCCACTGCTGGGAGTCCTCTGCACCCACCCCTCACATGTCTCTGTCCACTGCTGGGAGTGATATGCACCCACCCCTCATATGTCTGTCCACTGCTGTGAGTCCTCTTTACCCACCCCACACATGTCTCTGTCCACTGCTGGGAGTGATATGCACCCACCCCTCATATGTCTGTCCACTGCTGGGAGTCCTCTGCACCCACCCCTCACATGTCTCTGTCCACTTCTGGGAGTCCGCTGCACCCACCCCTCACATGTGTCTGTCCACTGCTGGGAGTCCTCTGCACCCACCCCTCACATGTCTCTGTCCACTGCTGGGAGTGATATGCACCCACCCCTCATATGTCTGTCCACTGCTGGGAGTCCTCTGCATCCACCCCTCACATGTCTCTGTCCACTGCTGGGAGTCCTCTGCACCCACCCCTCACATGTGTCTGTCCACTGCTGGGAGTCCTCTGCACCCACCCCTCACATGTCTCTGTCCACTGCTGGGAGTGATATGCACCCACCCCTCATATGTCTGTCCACTGCTGGGAGTCCTCTGCACCCACTCCTCACATGTGTCTGGCCACTGCTGGGAGTCCTCTGCACCCACTCCTCACATGTGTCTGTCCACTGCTGGGAGTCCTCTGCACCCACCCCTCACATGTGTCTGTCCACTGCTGGGAGTCCTCTGCACCCCCCCCCCTCACATGTCTCTGGCCACTGCTGGGAGTGATATGCACCGACCCCTCATAGGTCTGTCCACTGCTGGGAGTCCTCTGCACCCACCCCTCACATGTCTCTGTCCACTGCTGGGAGTGATATGCACCCACCCCTCATATGTCTGTCCACTGCTGGGAGTCCTCTGCACCTTCTCCTCACATGTCTCTGTCCACTGCTGGGAGTCCTCTGCACCCACCCCTCACATGTGTCTGTCCACTGCTGGGAGTCCTCTGCACCCACCCCTCACATGTCTCTGTCCACTGCTGGGAGTCCTCTGCAACCACCCCTCACATGTCTCTGTCCACTGCTGGGAGTGATATGCACCCACCCCTCATATATCTGGGCACTGCTGGGAGTGATCTGCACCCACCTCTCACATGTCTCTGGGCACTGCTGGTATTCCTCTGCACCCACCCCTCACATGTCTCTGTCCACTGCTGGGAGTCCTCTGCACCTACCCCTCACATGTCTCTGTCCACTGCTGGGAGTGATATGCACCCACCCCTCATATGTCTCTGTCCACTGCTGGGAGTGATCTGCACCCACCCCTCATATGTCTGTCCACTCCTGGGAGTCCTCTGCACCCACCCCTCACATGTCTCTGTCCACTGCTGGGAGTCCTCTGCACCCACCCGTCACATGTGTCTGTCCACTGCTGGGAGTCCTCTGCACTCCCCCCTCACATGTCTCTGGCCACTGCTGGGAGTGATATGCACCCACCCCTCATATGTCTGTCCACTGCTGGGAGTCCTCTGCACCCACCCCTCACATATCTCTGTCCACTGCTGGGAGTGATATGCACCCACCCCTCATATGTCTGTCCACTGCTGGGAGTCCTCTGCACCCACCCCTCACATGTCTCTGTCCACTGCTGGGAGTCCTCTGCACCCACTCCTCACATGTGTCTGTCCACTGCTGGGAGTCCTCTGCACCCACCCCTCACATGTCTCTGGCCACTGCTGGGAGTGATATGCACCAACCCCTCATAGGTCTGTCCACTGCTGGGAGTCCTCTGCACCCACCCCTCACATGTCTCTGTCCACTGCTGGGAGTGATATGCACCCACCCCTCATATGTCTGTCCACTGCTGGGAGTCCTCTGCACCCACTCCTCACATGTCTCTGTCCACTGCTGGGAGTCCTCTGCACCCACCCCTCACATGTCTCTGTCCACTGCTGGGAGTGATATGCACCCACCCCTCATATGTCTGTCCACTGCTGGGAGTCCTCTGCACCCACCCCTCACATGTCTCTGTCCACTTCTGGGAGTCCTCTGCACCCACCCCTCACATGTGTCTGTCCACTGCTGGGAGTCCTCTGCACCCACCCCTCACATGTCTCTGTCCACTGCTCGGAGTGATATGCACCCACCCCTCATATGTCTGTCCACTGCTGTGAGTCCTCTTTACCCACCCCACACATGTCTCTGTCCACTGCTGGGAGAGATATGCACCCACCCCTCATATGTCTGTCCACTGCTGGGAGTCTTCTGCACCCACCCCTCACATGTCTCTGTCCACTTCTGGGAGTCCTCTGCACCCACCCCTCACATTTGTCTGTCCACTGCTGGGAGTCCCCTGCACCCACCCCTCACATGTCTCTGTCCACTGCTGGGAGTGATATGCACCCACCCCTCATATGTCTGTCCACTGCTGGGAGTCCTCTGCACCCACCCCTCACATGTCTCTGTCCACTGCTGGGAGTCCTCTGCACCCACCCCTCACATGTGTCTGTCCACTGCTGGGAGTCCTCTGCACCCCCCTCACATGTCTCTGGCCACTGCTGGGAGTGATATGCACCCACCCCTCATATTTCTGTCCACTGCTGGGAGTCCTCTGCACCCACCCCTCACATGTCTCTGTCCACTTCTGGGAGTCCTCTGCACCCACCCCTCACATGTGTCTGTCCACTGCTGGGAGTCCTCTGCACCCACCCCTCACATGTCTCTGTCCACTGCTGGAGGTGATATGCACCCACCCCTCATATGTCTGTCCACTGCTGGGAGTCCTCTGCACCCACCCCTCACATGTCTCTGTCCACTGCTGGGAGTCCTCTGCACCCACTCCTCACATGTGTCTGTCCACTGCTGCGAGTCCTCTGCACCCACCCCTCACATGTCTCTGTCCACTGCTGGGAGTGAAATGCACCCACCCCTCATATGTCTGGGCACTGCTGGGAGTGATCTGCACCCACCCCTCCCATGTCACTGGGCACTGCTGGTATTCCTCTGCACCCACCCCTCACATGTCTCTAGGCACTGCTGGTATTCCTCTGCACCCACCCCTCACATGTCTCTGTCCACTGCTGGGAGTGATATGCACCCACCCCTCATATGTCTGTCCACTGCTGTGAGTCCTCTTTACCCACCCCACACATGTCTCTGTCCACTGCTGGGAGAGATATGCACCCACCCTTCATATGTCTGTCCACTGCTGGGAGTCCTCTGCACCCACCCCTCACATGTCTCTGTCCACTTCTGGGAGCCCTCTGCACCCACCCCTCACATGTGTCTGTCCACTACTGGGAGTCCTCTGCACCCCCCTCACATGTCTCTGGCCACTGCTGGGAGTGATATGCACCCACCCCTCATATTTCTGTCCACTGCTGGGAGTCCTCTGCACCCACCCCTCACATGTCTCTGTCCACTTCTGGGAGTCCTCTGCACCCACCCCTCACATGTGTCTGTCCACTGCTGGGAGTCCTCTGCACCCACCCCTCACATGTCTCTGTCCACTGCTGGAGGTGATATGCACCCACCCCTCATATGTCTGTCCACTGCTGGGAGTCCTCTGCACCCACCCCTCACATGTCTCTGTCCACTGCTGGGAGTCCTCTGCACCCACTCCTCACATGTGTCTGTCCACTGCTGCGAGTCCTCTGCACCCACCCCTCACATGTCTCTGTCCACTGCTGGGAGTGAAATGCACCCACCCCTCATATGTCTGGGCACTGCTGGGAGTGATCTGCACCCACCCCTCCCATGTCACTGGGCACTGCTGGTATTCCTCTGCACCCACCCCTCACATGTCTCCGTCCACTGCTGGGAGTCCTCTGCACCCACCCCTCACATGTCTCTGTCCACTGCTGGGAGTCCTCTGCACCCACCCCTCACATGTGTCTGTCCACTGCTGGGAGTCCTCTGCACCCCCCCTCACATGTCTCTGGCCACTGCTGGGAGTGATATGCACCGACCCCTCATAGGTCTGTCCACTGCTGGGAGTCCTCTGCACCCACCCCTCACATGTCTCTGTCCACTGCTGGGAGTGATATGCACCCACCCCTCATATGTCTGTTCACTGCTGGGAGTCCTCTGCACCTTCTCCTCACATGTCTCTGTCCACTGCTGGGAGTCCTCTGCACCCACCCCTCACATGTGTCTGTCCACTGCTGGGAGTCCTCTGCACCCACCCCTCACATGTCTCTGTCCACTGCTGGGAGTCCTCTGCAACCACCCCTCACATGTCTCTGTCCACTGCTGGGAGTGATATGCACCCACCCCTCATATATCTGGGCACTGCTGGGAGTGATCTGCACCCACCCCTCACATGTCTCTGGGCACTGCTGGTATTCCTCTGCACCCACCCCTCACATGTCTCTGTCCACTGCTGGGAGTCCTCTGCACCCACCCCTCACATGTCTCTAGGCACTGCTGGTATTCCTCTGCACCCACCCCTCACATGTCTCTGTCCACTGCTGGGAGTGATAGGCACCCACCCCTCATATGTCTCTGTCCACTGCTGGGAGTGATCTGCACCCACCCCTCATATGTCTGTCCACTGCTGGGAGTCCTCTGCACCCACCCCTCACATGTCTCTGTCCACTGCTGGGAGTCCTCTGCACCCACCCGTCACATGTGTCTGTCCACTACTGGGAGTCCTCTGCACCCCCCTCACATGTCTCTGGCCACTGCTGGGAGTGATATGCACCCACCCCTCATATTTCTGTCCACTGCTGGGAGTCCTCTGCACCCACCCCTCACATGTCTCTGTCCACTTCTGGGAGTCCTCTGCACCCACCCCTCACATGTGTCTGTCCACTGCTGGGAGTCCTCTGCACCCACCCCTCACATGTCTCTGTCCACTGCTGGAGGTGATATGCACCCACCCCTCATATGTCTGTCCACTGCTGGGAGTCCTCTGCACCCACCCCTCACATGTCTCTGTCCACTGCTGGGAGTCCTCTGCACCCACTCCTCACATGTGTCTGTCCACTGCTGCGAGTCCTCTGCACCCACCCCTCACATGTCTCTGTCCACTGCTGGGAGTGAAATGCACCCACCCCTCATATGTATGGGCACTGCTGGGAGTGATCTGCACCCACCCCTCCCATGTCACTGGGCACTGCTGGTATTCCTCTGCACCCACCCCTCACATGTCTCCGTCTACTGCTGGGAGTCCTCTGCACCCACCCCTCACATGTCTCTGTCCACTGCTGGGAGTCCTCTGCACCCACCCCTCACATGTGTCTGTCCACTGCTGGGAGTCCTCTGCACCCCCCCTCACATGTCTCTGGCCACTGCTGGGAGTGATATGCACCGACCCCTCATAGGTCTGTCCACTGCTGGGAGTCCTCTGCACCCACCCCTCACATGTCTCTGTCCACTGCTGGGAGTGATATGCACCCACCCCTCATATGTCTGTCCACTGCTGGGAGTCCTCTGCACCTTCTCCTCACATGTCTCTGTCCACTGCTGGGAGTCCTCTGCACCCACCCCTCACATGTGTCTGTCCACTGCTGGGAGTCCTCTGCACCCACCCCTCACATGTCTCTGTCCACTGCTGGGAGTCTTCTGCAACCACCCCTCACATGTCTCTGTCCACTGCTGGGAGTGATATGCACCCACCCCTCATATATCTGGGCACTGCTGGGAGTGATCTGCACCCACCCCTCACATGTCTCTGGGCACTGCTGGTATTCCTCTGCACCCACCCCTCACATGTCTCTGTCCACTGCTGGGAGTCTTCTGCACCCACCCCTCACATGTCTCTAGGCACTGCTGGTATTCCTCTGCACCCACCCCTCACATGTCTCTGTCCACTGCTGGGAGTGATAGGCACCCACCCCACATATGTCTCTGTCCACTGCTGGGAGTGATCTGCACCCACCCCTCATATGTCTGTCCACTGCTGGGAGTCCTCTGCACCCACCCCTCACATGTCTCTGTCCACTGCTGGGAGTCCTCTGCACCCACCCGTCACATGTGTCTGTCCACTGGTGGGAGTCCTCTGCACCCCCCCTCACAAGTCTCTGGCCACTGCTGGGAGTGATATGCACCCACCCCTCATATGTCTGTCCACTGCTGGGAGTCCTCTGCACCCACCCCTCACATGTCTCTGTCCACTGCTGGGAGTGATATGCACCCACCCCTCATATGTCTGTCCACTGCTGGGAGTACTCTGCACCCACCCCTCACATGTCTCTGTCCACTGCTGGGAGTCCTCTGCACCCACTCCTCACATGTGTCTGTCCACTGCTGGGAGTCCTCTGCACCCACCCCTCACATGTCTGTGGCCACTGCTGGGAGTGATATGCACCGACCCCTCATAGGTCTGTCCACTGCTGGGAGTCCTCTGCACCCACTCCTCACATGTCTCTGTCCACTGCTGGGAGTGATATGCACCCACCCCTCATATGTCTGTCCACTGCTGGGAGTCCTCTGCACCCACTCCTCACATGTCTCTGTCCACTGCTGGGAGTCCTCTGCACCCACCCCTCACATGTGTCTGTCCACTGCTGGGAGTCCTCTGCACCCACCCCTCACATGTCTCTGTCCACTGCTGGGAGTGATATGCACCCACCCCTCATATGTCTCGGCCCTCCTGGGAGTGATCTGCACTTACCCCTCACATGTCTCTGGGCACTGCTGGTATTCCTCTGCACCCACCCCTCACATGTTTCCGTCCACTGCTTGGAGTCCTCTGCACCCACCCCTCACATGTCTCTGGCCACTGCTGGGAGTGATATGCACCCACCCCTCATATGTCTGTCCACTGCTGGGAGTGATATGCACCCACCCCTCATATGTCTGTCCACTGCTGGGAGTCCTCTGCATCCACCCCTCACATGTCTCTGTCCACTTCTAGGAGTCCTCTGCACCCACCCCTCACATGTGTCTGTCCACTGCTGGGAGTCCTCTGCACCCACCCCTCACATGTCTCTGTCCACTGCTGGGAGTGATATGCACACACCCCTCATATGTCTGTCCACTGCTGGGAGTCCTCTGCACCCACCCCTCACATGTCTCTGTCCACTGCTGGGAGTCCTCTGCACCCACCCCTCACATGTGTCTGTCCACTGCTGGGAGTCCTCTGCACCCACCCCTCACATGTCTCTGTCCACTGCTGGGAGTGATATGCACCCACCCCTCATATGTCTGTCCACTGCCGGGAGTCCTCTTTACCCACCCCTCACATGTCTCTGTCCACTGCTGGGAGTGATATGCACCCACCCCTCATATGTCTGGGCACTGCTGGGAGTGATCTGCACCCACCCCTCACATGTCTCTGGGCACTGCTGGTATTCCTCTGCACCCACCCCTCACATGTCTCTGTCCACTGCTGGGAGTGATATGCACCCACCCCTCATATGTCTCTGTCCACTGCTGGGAGTGATCTGCACCCACCCCTCACATGTCTCTGGGCACTGCTGGTATTCCTCTGCACCCACCCCTCACATGTCTCTGTCCACTGCTGGGAGTCCTCTGCACCCACCCCTCACATGTCTCTAGGCACTGCTGGTATTCCTCTGCACCCACCCCTCACATGTCTCTGTCCACTGCTGGGAGTGATAGGCACCCACCCCTCATATGTCTCTGTCCACTGCTGGGAGTGATCTGCACCCACCCCTCATATGTCTGTCCACTGCTGGGAGTCCTCTGCAACCACCCCTCACATGTCTCTGTCCACTGCTGGGAGTCCTCTGCACCCCCCTCACATGTCTCTGGCCACTGCTGGGAGTGATATGCACCCACCCCTCATATTTCTGTCCACTGCTGGGAGTCCTCTGCACCCACCCCTCACATGTCTCTGTCCACTTCTGGGAGTCCTCTGCACCCACCCCTCACATGTGTCTGTCCACTGCTGGGAGTCCTCCGCACCAACCCCTCACATGTCTCTGTCCACTGCTGGGAGTGATATGCACCCACCCCTCATATGTCTGTCCACTGCTGGGAGTCCTGTGCACCTTCTCCTCACATGTCTCTGTCCACTGCTGGGAGTCCTCTGCACCCACCCCTCACATGTGTCTGTCCACTGCTGGGAGTCCTCTGCACCCACCCCTCACATGTCTCTGTCCACTGCTGGGAGTCCTCTGCAACCACCCCTCACATGTCTCTGTCCACTGCTGGGAGTGATATGCACCCACCCCTCATATATCTGGGCACTGCTGGGAGTGATCTGCACCCACCCCTCACATGTCTCTGGGCACTGCTGGTATTCCTCTGCACCCACCCCTCACATGTCTCTGTCCACTGCTGGGAGTCCTCTGCACCCACCCCTCACATGTCTCTGTCCACTGCTGGGAGTGATATGCACCCACCCCTCATATGTCTCTGTCCACTGCTGGGAGTGATCTGCACCCACCCCTCATATGTCTGTCCACTGCTGGGAGTCCTCTGCACCCAACCCTCACATGTCTCTGTCCACTGCTAGGAGTCCTCTGCACCCACCCGTCACATGTGTCTGTCCACTGCTGGGAGTCCTCTGCACCCCCCCCTCACATGTCTCTGGCCACTGCTGGGAGTGATATTCACCCACCCCTCATATGTCTGTCCACTGCTGGGAGTCCTCTGCACCCACCCCTCACATGTCTCTGTCCACTGCTGGGAGTGATATGCACCCACCCCTCATATGTCTGTCCACTGCTGGGAGTCCTCTGCACCCACCCCTCACATGTCTCTGTCCACTGCTGGGAGTCCTCTGCACCCACTCCTCACATGTGTCTGTCCACTGCTGGGAGTCCTCTGCACCCACCCCTCACATGTCCCTGTCCACTGCTGGGAGTCCTCTGCACCCACCCCTCACATGTGTCTGTCCACTGCTGGGAGTCCTCTGCACCCCCCCTCACATGTCTCTGGGCACTGCTGGTATTCCTCTGCACCCACCCCTCACATGTCTCCGTCCACTGCTGGGAGTCCTCTGCACCCACCCCTCACATGTCTCTGTCCACTGCTGGGAGTCCTCTGCACCCACCCCTCACATGTGTCTGTCCACTGCTGGGAGTCCAATGCACCCCCCCCTCACATGTCTCTGGCCACTGCTGGGAGTGATATGCACCGACCCCTCATATGTCTGTCCACTGCTGGGAGTCCTCTGCACCCACTCCTCACATGTCTCTGTCCACTGCTGGGAGTCCTCTGCACCCACCCCTCACATGTGTCTGTCCACTGCTGGGAGTCCTCTGCACCCACCCCTCACATGTCTCTGTTCACTGCTGGGAGTGATATGCACCCACCCCTCATATATCTGGGCACTGCTGGGAGTGATCTGCACCCACCCCTAACATGTCTCTGGGCACTGCTGGTATTCCTCTGCACCCAACCCCTCACATGTCTCTGTCCACTGCTGGTAGTCCTCTGCACCCACCCCTCACATGTCTCTAGGCACTGCTGGTATTCCTCTGCACCCACCCCTCACATGTCTCTGTCCACTGCTGGGAGTGATATGCACCCACCCCTCATATGTCTCTGTCCACTGCTGGGAGCGATCTGCACCCACCCCTCATATGTCTGTCCACTGCTGGGAGTCCTCTGCACCCACCCCTCACATGTCTCTGTCCACTGCTGGGAGTCCTCTGTACCCACCCGTCACATGTGTCTGTACACTGCTGGGAGTCCTCTGCACCCCACCTCACATGTCTCTGGCCACTGCTGGGAGTGATATGCACCCACCCCTCATATGTCTGTCCACTGCTGGGAGTCCTCTGCACCCACCCCTCACATGTCTCTGTCCACTGCTGGGAGTGATATGCACCCACCCCTCATATGTCTGTCCACTGCTGGGAGTCCTCTGCACCCACCCCTCACATGTCTCTGTCCACTGCTCGGAGTCCTCTGCACCCACTCCTCACATGTGTCTGTCCACTGCTGGGAGTCCTCTGCACCCACCCCTCACATGTCTCTGGCCACTGCTGGGAGTGATATGCACCGACCCCTCATAGGTCTGTCCACTGCTGGGAGTCCTCTGCACCCACCCCTCACATGTGTCTGTCCACTGCTGGGAGTCCTCTGCACCCACCCCTCACATGTGTCGGTCCACTGCTGGGAGTCCTCTGCACCCACCCCTCACATGTGTCTGTCCACTGCTGGGAGTGATATGCGCCCACCCCTCATATGTCTGTCCTCTCCTGGGAGTCCTCTGCACCCACTCCTCATGTGTCTCTGTCCACTGCTGGGAGTCCTCTGCACCCACCCCTCACATGTGTCTGTCCACTGCTGGGAGTCCTCTGCACCCACCCCTCACATGTCTCTGTCCACTGCTGGGAGTGATATGCACCCACCCCTCATATGTCTCGGCCCTCCTGGGAGTGATCTGCACTTACCCCTCACATGTCTCTGGGAACTGCTGGTATTCCTCTGCACCCACCCCTCACATGTCTCCATCCACTGCTGGGAGTCCTCTGCACCCACCCCTCACATGTCTCTGTCCACTGCTGGGAGTCCTCTGCACCCACCCCTCACATGTGTCTGTCCACTGCTGGGAGTCCTCTGCACCCCCCCTCACATGTCTCTGGCCACTGCTGGGAGTGATATGCACTGACCCCTCATAGGTCTGTCCACTGCTGGGAGTCCTCTGCACCCACCCCTCACATGTCTCTGTCCACTGCTGGGAGTGATATGCACCCACCCCTCATATGTCTGTCCACTGCTGGGAGTCCTCTGCACCCACTCCTCACATGTCTCTGTCCACTGCTGGGAGTCCTCTGCACCCACCCCTCACATGTGTCTGTCCACTGCTGGGTGTCCTCTGCACCCACCCTTCACATGTCTCTGTCCACTGCTGGGAGTGATATGCACCCACCCCTCATATGTCTCGGCCCTCCCGGGAGTGATCTGCACCCACCCCTCACATGTCTCTGGGCACTGCTGGTATTCCTCTGCACCCACCCCTCACATGTCTCTGTCCACTGCTTGGAGTCCTCTGCACCCACCCCTCACATGTCTCTGTCCACTGCTGGGAGTCCTCTGCACCCACCCCTCACATGTCTCTGTCCACTGCTGGGAGTCCTCTGCACCCACCCCTCACATATGTCTGTCCACTGCTGGGAGTCCTCTGCACCCACCCCTCACATGTCTCTGTCCACTGCTGGGAGTGATATGCACCCACCCCTCATATGTCTGTCCACTGCTGGGATTCCTCTGCACCCACCCCTCACATGTCTCTGTCCACTGCTGGGAGTGATATGCACCCACCTCTCATATGTCTGTCCACTGCTGGGAGTCCTCTGCACCCACCCCTCACATGTCTCTGTCCACTGCTGGGAGTCCTCTGCACCCACCCCTCACATGTGTCTGTCCACTGCTGGGAGTGATATGCACCCACCCCTCATTTGTCTGGGCACTGCTGGGAGTGATCTGCACCCACCCCTCACATGTCTCTGTGCACTGCTGGTATTCCTCTGCACTCACCCCTCACATGTCTCTGTACACTGTTGGGAGTGATATGCACCCACCCCTCATATGTCTGTCCACTGCTGGGAGTCCTCTGCACCCACCCCTCACATGTCTCTGTCCACTGCTGGGAGTCCTCTGCACCCACCCCTCACATGTGTCTGTCCACTGCTGGGAGTCCTCTGCACCCAACCCTCACATGTCTCTGTCCACTGCTGGGAGTCCTCTGCACCCACCCCTCACATGTCTCTGTCCACTGCTGGGAGTGATATGCACCCACCCCTCATATATCTGGGCACTGCTGGGAGTGATCTGCACCCACCCCTCACATGTCTCTGGGCACTGCTGGTATTCCTCTGCACCCACCCCTCACATGTCTCTGTCCACTGCTGGGAGCCCTCTGCACCCACCTCTCACATGTCTCTGGGCACTGCTTGTATTCCTCTGCACCGAACCCTCACATGTCTCTGTCCACTGCTGGGAGTCCTCTGCACCCACCCCTCACATGTCTCTGTCCACTGCTGGGAGTCCTCTGCACCCACACCTCACATGTGTCTGTCCACTGCTGGGAGTCCTCTGCACCCACCCCTCACATGTCTCTGTCCACTGCTGGGAGTGATATGCACCCACCCCTCATATGTCTGGGCACTGCTGGGAGTGATCTGCACCCACCCCTCACATGTCTCTGGGCACTGCTGGTATTCCTCTGCACCCACCCCTCACATGTCTCTGTCCACTGCTGGGAGTGATATGCACCCACCCCTCATATGTCTCTGTCCACTGCTGGGAGTGATCTGCACCCACCCCTCACATGTCTCTGGGCACTGCTGGTATTCCTCTGCACCCACCCCTCACATGTCTCTGTCCACTGCTGGGAGTCCTCTGCACCCACCCCTCACATGTCTCTAGGCACTGCTGGTATTCCTCTGCACCCACCCCTCACATGTCTCTGTCCACTGCTGGGAGTGATAGGCACCCACCCCTCATATGTCTCTGCCCACTGCTGGGAGTGATCTGCACCCACCCCTCATATGTCTGTCCACTGCTGGGAGTCCTCTGCAACCACCCCTCACATGTCTCTGTCCACTGCTGGGAGTCCTCTGCACCCACCCCTCACATGTGTCTGTCCACTGCTGGGAGTCCTCTGCACCCCCCCCTCACATGTCTCTGGCCACTGCTGAGAGTGATATGCACCCACCCCTCATATGTCTGTCCACTGCTGGGAGTCCTCTGCACCCACCCCTCACATGTCTCTGTCCACTGCTGGGAGTGATATGCACCCACCCCTCATATGTCTGTCCACTGCTGGGAGTCCTCTGCACCCACCCCTCACATGTCTCTGTCCACTGCTGGGAGTCCTCTGCACCCACTCCTCACATGTGTCTGTCCACTGCTGGGAGTCCTCTGCACCCACCCCTCACATGTCTCTGGCCACTGCTGGGAGTGATATGCACCGACCCCTCATAGGTCTGTCCACTGCTGGGAGTCCTCTGCACCCACCCCTCACATGTCTCTGTCCACTGCTGGGAGTGATATGCACCCACCCCTCATATGTCTGTCCACTGCTGGGAGTCCTCTGCACCCACTCCTCACATGTCTCTGTCCACTGCTGGGAGTCCTCTGCATCCACCCCTCACATGTGTCTGTCCACTGCTGGGAGTCCTCTGCACCCACCCCTCACATGTCTCTGTCCACTGCTGGGAGTGATATGCACCCACCCCTCATATGTCTCGGCCCTCCTGGGAGTGATCTGCACTTACCCCTCACATGTCTCTGGGCACTGCTGGTATTCCTCTGCACCCACCCCTCACATGTTTCCGTCCACTGCTTGGAGTCCTCTGCACCCACCCCTCACATGTCTCTGGCCACTGCTGGGAGTGATATGCACCCACCCCTCATATGTCTGTCCACTGCTGGGAGTCCTCTGCACCCACCCCTTACATGTCTCTGTCCACTTCTGGGAGTCCTCTGCACCCACCCCTCACATGTTTCTGTCCACTGCTGGGAGTCCTCTGCACCCACCCCTCACATGTCTCTGTCCACTGCTGGGAGTGATATGCACCCACCCCTCATATGTCTGTCCACTGCTGTGAGTCCTCTTTAACCACCCCACACATGTCTCTGTCCACTGCTGGGAGTGATATGCACCCACCCCTCATATGTCTGTCCACTGCTGGGAGTCCTCTGCACCCACCCCTCACATGTCTCTGTCCACTTCTGGGAGTCCTCTGCACCCACCCCTCACATGTGTCTGTCCACTGCTGGGAGTCCTCTGCACCCACCCCTCACATGTCTCTGTCCACTGCTGGGAGTGATATGCACCCACCCCTCATATGTCTGTCCACTGCTGGGAGTCCTCTGCACCCACCCCTCACATGTCTCTGTCCACTGCTGGGAGTCCTCTGCACCCACCCCTCACATGTGTCTGTCCACTGCTGGGAGTCCTCTGCACCCCCTCACATGTCTCTGGCCACTGCTGGGAGTGAAATGCACCCACCCCTCATATTTCTGTCCACTGCTGGGAGTCCTCTGCACCCACCCCTCACATGTCTCTGTCCACTTCTGGGAGTCCTCTGCACCCACCCCTCACATGTGTCTGTCCACTGCTGGGAGTCCTCTGCACCCACCCCTCACATGTCTCTGTCCACTGCTGGGAGTGATATGCACCCACCCCTCATATGTCTGTTGTTAGACCTGGCACCTTGGCGTGAGTTTCCCTTCCACTTTTTGATGGTGTGCCTCGATTGTTTTGCTGGTGTTGTCCGCTCAGGGCACTGCGCCACGGCTAATCCGTGCCGCAGTGCAAGTGCTCCCTAGGTAAAGTGTACCTGTAATTGATGTTCATGATTGGTTTATTGGATTCACTGTCAGTCCCCAGTAAAGTGCACCAGGGGTGCCAGGGCTTGTGAATGCCAATGCTGCTGGTGGGCTTGCAGCGCTGGTTGCGCCACCCACAGAAAGCGGCTTTGTAAAATGTGTCTAGGGTCTGCCACCGCAGACCCTGCGTGCAGTCTGGGACTGTCGCGCTGACTGCGCAAGTGCCCCCACTTGCCAGTCCCTAAACCTTCCCTTACCTACATATTAGCCACCCCTCTGGTAGGCCCACGGGCAGGGTGCATTGTAGGCATAAGGTAGGACATGCCCTGATGTGTGTGGCGTGTCTTAGTAGTGAATTACAGCCCTTTTTCGTTTTTCACTATTGAAGGCTACCTGCTCTCCATAGGCCAGAATGGGCTGCTGGAGTCACTACACGCTGTGACCCCAGTGGACTCAGAGAGCATGGTAGAATGTCAAGTTTAGAATGCCTGAGCTCAGAATAATAAAATACTTCTTGTAGTCAAGTTTATTTTAATATCCTGGGTTTGTAAATACTACTTTTAGAAAGTTAGTATTTACTGACCTGGCCATTCAGTCCGCCTCTGCTGTGTGTATGTGTTCTGCCTGGCAACAGTAAGGAGCAGGGTTGGGGAATCCCCAGAGACAGGTTGGCTGCCAGGTGGTGGGTAGAGAGGTGACACCCGGATGGGTGGGAGGAGTACACCTTGACTCTTGAATAGACCTGTGCTCTGCCACCACAAAGCCGGCGCCACCCCCTGTGGGGCGGCTGATGTCTCTGCCCTGCTGCTGAAAGGAAAGAGCAGAGTCACCATAACAAAGTGCTCCAGAACTGGACTGAGCCAGGCCCAGGCCCCCTGGCGCTAAAGAACAAAAGAATCATGGTATAAAAGTAGGAGCCTGGCTCCTAAGAAATCAGAATCCTGTTTACCACAAAGAACCTCTGCCCGACTAGAAGGAGAAGAAGACGCTGGAGGAGCTGGCCTGCTGCTTGCCTTGCTGAGAAAGGAGAGGAAGAGACTTACTGAAAAGACTTTGCTACTTTGTGCTTGAACATTCTCCAAGGGCTTGATCTGAGCTTGCCCCCTGAACTGAACCCCAGGACCAGTGGGTTCTCTGTGCTTTTGCTCGTCCTCCAATTCGAGCCGTGTGTGCATCCCGCTGGAAAGAGACTGCGCCTCTCATCGCCCTCCTAGGGCCGTGACACTCAGAAGCCTGCCTGCCTCAAACCCGTGAGAGCCCCGCTCCGTCCAGAGCCGCTCTCTGTCCCCGGGCCAGGCCGCCTGCATCCCTGTCACCGCCTGCTACTGGAGCGCGCTGACCGCGCTATCACCCCTCCCGCCGGAAGCCGTCCGACGACTGTGATCTACGCCGGGTCATCCAGCTGCACTGACTGTGCCCTGTGACCCCGCTTCGCTATCCCCGGACATCTCAGGCCGCGCCGCCCCCGCTGTGGAGACCCCCCTGCACCGCCGTGCTAAAGGGTCGCTGGCCGCGCCTGCCTACCTGCCCACACCTGCTGATTGAGGACCCAAGAACACTTCCGAAGCTGAGAGTCGCACCGACCTGGGCCGACTCTCCACATCACGAAAGACGTTCCAGTACCGGGCTCGGGGCCCGCAACGCCTTATTTCCCCGTTCGCCGGAACCGATCTCTGTGAGTACTGGAAACTACAAGTAACATTTGCGAGAGACTACAAGGACTCCATTTGAAGCTACGAATAAAGAACATTTGCCTGCTTTACAACCTGGTGGCATAGCGAAAACGTTATTGGTCTTGTGATAAGTCTGCTGAGATATATATCCTTATTTTTACATAAAGAAGCGTATTTTTATATATATCCAAGTCTGGTGTCCGTTTCTGGGGGGATTGATGTATTTACTGTGTGTGTGATTGTAAGTGCTTAACCAACAACGCCTGAGGAATCGCCTTGGCTGCTCACGCCACGCACCTAGAGGGTGAGCAAGGGTCATTCGCGAGGGGTTATCCTGCGCCCTGACGTGGAGGAGAGGGTTCCTGCTTGACCCAAGGGCAACCTTGCGCCAACCAGAGATCCCCGACTCTAACATTGTTGGCAGCGGCTGGGATTTCGGATTTGCACTTGTAATTTACATACAGTGAATTATTAATCACCAGATAGTGAGAGCAGACCAAATAACGCAGCCACAGGTTTTTATTTGTTGAACTTTGTTGAGACATCTGCCGTTACTGCAACCATGCCTAGCTCACTCTCCGCTGGGAGAGCACTCTCTGTGATTTCTGGAATAGATGAGGTGGATTGGAAGAGACTGGAAGGCTACACGATGGAGCAATTGAAAGGCTACAGTGTAAAATTCCGAGTCCCCCATGCTGGATTCAAGAGGAAGACCCAGTACACCAAGGCGTTGAGAGCCTGGAAGGAGTCACGAGATCCACGGAATGCGGGGGACATCGTTCCACCCGACAACCTGGAGGAGCCCAGCAGAGTCCGGTCGCCAGAGGAGCTGGCAGACAGGGCAGCAGACAGGGCGCATGCAATGGAGATGGCAAAGTTGGCAGGACAAATGGAAATGGAAAAGCAGAAGTTGGCCCTGGAGGCACAACAACGCCAAATGGAGCATGATATAAGATTGAAGGAGTTGGAGCTGAAGGCGAAAAGTTTGGATACTGCTCCTTCTGGTGGCAGCACTCCACCGGTGCAGGTAAAGTCCAAGGTGTACATCCCCAAAGATGTAGTCAAGGAGTATTTTAGAAAGGATGACATAGGGCAGTGGTTTAGAGCCTACGAGGTGGCCATGTCTTCACACCGGGTCCCTGAGAAAGACTGGGGAGCGGGGTTGTGGGGAAGGTTCCTTGCTGAAGGGCGTGACACACTGTTAGATTTGCCCTTAGATCTCCAAGCCTCATACCCCCATATGAAGGAAGCTTTAATGACAAGGTATGGGTTAACTCCTGAGCTATATAGACAGAGGTTCAGGGAGACGAAGAAGATCCCTGAGAGTACGTATGTGGAGTATGTGACCTTTTTCTGCAGAGCGCTGGATGGTTGGGTGAAGGGTAGCAAAGTGAATGATTATCAAGGGCTGCTTGATTTAATTGCATGGGAGCACTTGTCCAGTCAATGTTTTCCTGAGCTACGCCAGCACCTGATTGATAGCAAGCTGTCCAACCCGAGGAAGCTTGCTGAGGAGGCGGACCGCTGGCTCAGCACCAGGGTCCACAAGGGTCAAGTGGGAGACTCCGCCAAAGGTGGGCAGGGTCCCCAGCAGAAGAGTGGGGGGGACAGGGGTAAACAGAAGGGGTTCCAAAAAGGCCCCCAAAGTAATTCCCAAGGGAACCAGCAGAAGGGTTCTAAGCCTCCCCCACCCCCGCAGCAGAACGGGGCCCCGACAGGTAGACCTGTTCCAAAGGGGCCCTTCAATTGTTATAGGTGTGGTGACCCGGGTCACATTGCCTCTGATCCTAAGTGTCGCCTGTTTGGTAAGACCGCACCCACTGGTGCTCCACCCCGGCAAGTAGCTAGTGTTAACTTTGGGGAGGAGGTAGCAGTCCAGGAGGGTGGGGGTCCCGGGCAGATGACCCTAGTCTCGTTAGGAGACAGTGAGATGGTCCCTGTAACCTACCTGCCCTCTAACACTAAGAAATATGGGCAAGTAGTGACCATCAATGGAAAGAAGGTTGAGGCTCTTAGAGATACAGGAGCCAGCGTGACCTCGGTGAGGCAACACCTGGTGTCTCAAGAGCAGATTGTACCCAATGCCTACTGTAGGGTTGTCAATGCTGACAACATAGAGAGTCGTTGTCCAATGGCTCAAGTTCCCTTTGAGTGGGGGGAGGTCTCTGGTACTCTACAAGTCGCTGTGAGAACTGACACGCCTGTAGACTGTCTGCTAGGGAACGACCTGGAGAGCTCCCCTTGGGAAAAGGTGGAGAAGACCACGCATCTGAGGATGGTGGGTCTACCCGACTGGGCGTGCGTGACCACCCGGTCCATGGCAGCCAGTAGGGGTGTTGAGAGGGTCCTGGAGCCTGAGGGAGAGGTCCAGGAACCCGCCTTAGGGAGAAGGCGCAGGAGGCGCGGGAAACCGGCCCCCGAAGTTCCCACGGCCCAGGAGGAAGTAGACCCTGAGGGGGATGCTCTGGAGCCTACCGGGGAACAGATTGCCAAACTGGGAGACTTGCCTGAGCTGACCCATTGGCAGCAAGAAGGAGGTCCCTCCAGGGAGGAATTCTGCAGGGAGCAGAAAGAATGCCCTTCTCTCGTGGGTATGCGGCAGCAGGCTGCGGACCAGGCCAATGGTGTTCAGGCCAAAACACACTACGTGTACTGGGAGAGTGACCTCCTGTATTCCGAGCCTAAGGCTGCTGAACCTGGGTCAGCCCGTGTGCTGGTGGTACCCCAGAAGTTCAGAACCTTCCTACTGGGGCTGGCTCACGATGTGCCGTTAGCAGGACATTTGGGGATGGACAAGACCTATGACAGGCTTGTCACCCACTTTTACTGGCCCCAAATGCATAAGAATTCAGATTCCTACTGCAGAACCTGTCAGACTTGCCAGGCAAGTGGTAAGAGCGGAGGTAAGCATAAGGCTCCTCTGCAACCTTTCCCTGTGGTCGGTACGCCATTCCAGCGAGTGGGTATTGATATTGTGGGGCCTCTGGACCCCAAGACAGCCCTGGGCAACAGGTTCATCCTGGTCTTGGTGGACCATGCCACCCGGTACCCTGAAGCCATCCCTCTGAGGACAGTGACGGCCCCCGTGGTGGGACGGGCACTGATGGGAATTTTCTCCCGAGTGGGATTCCCTCTAGAGGTGGTGAGCGACAGGGGGACCAATTTCATATCCACATATATGAAATCCCTGTGGAAGGAGTGTGGGGTAACTTACAAGTTCACCACTCCTTACCACCCCCAAGGAAATGGGTTGGTTGAGAGATTCAACCGAACCCTCAAAGGCATGATCATGGGCCTGGACGGTCCAATGAGGCGTAAGTGGGACGTCCTCTTGCCATGCCTGCTCTTCGCTTACCGAGAGGTGCCACAGAAGTCTCTAGGGTTCAGCCCCTTTGAGCTTCTGTATGGTCACCCGGTAAGAGGACCTCTGAGTTTGGTGAAGGAAGGCTGGGAGCAATCTCCCAGGAAACCTCCCCAGAATGTATATAGTTACATGCTGGCCTTCCGAAACCAGACTAGGCGTTTCAGGCAACTTGCTGAGGCAAATCTGGAAGCCAGCCAGGAGGAGATGAAGCGGTGGTACGACCGGAATGCCACTCTGGTAGAGCTTCAACCTGGACAAAAGGTGTGGGTCTTGGCCCCAGTGGAGCCTTGTGCACTTCAGGATAAGTGGACAGGTCCATTTGAGGTTGTGGAGCGCAAAAGTCCTATCACCTACTTGGTGGACATGCGGTCTCCCAGGAACCCTTTGAGGGTCCTACATGTTAACCGCCTTAAGCCCCACTTAGAGAGGACCGAAGTGGGCATGCTGCTGGCCAATGATGATGGAATGGAAGAGGAGACCGAGCCTCTTCCTGACCTCTTAGTGGCCTCTGAGAAAGATGGGTCAGTGGATGGAGTTAACCTCTCACCCACCCTGACGCCCGAACAACAGGAAGATTGCCGCCACTTGCTGGGGCAGTTTTCCGACAGATTCTCCCTGGTTCCTGGTGTCACAGATTGGTGCGTCCATGATGTGGACACAGGAGACAGCTTACCTGTGAAGCACAAGGCTTACAGGGTAACTGACAGGGTCAGAGCTTGCATCAAGGAGGAGGTCTCCAAGATGCTTGCGCTAGGGGTGGTTGAGTCCTCCAGCAGTCCTTGGTCCAGCCCCGTGGTCTTGGTCCCAAAGGCTGCTGAGCCGGGAGCCACACCTGAACTCCGGTTCTGTGTGGACTACAGAGGACTCAATTCAGTAACGAAGACTGACGCGCACCCCATCCCCAGAGCTGATGAGCTCATTGATCGGCTGGGGGCTGCCCGGTTCCTCAGCACGTTTGATTTAACGTCTGGGTACTGGCAGATCGCCTTGACCGATGGGGCCAAAGAGAGGTCAGCATTCTCTACACCAGATGGGCACTTCCAGTTCTGAGTCATGCCATTTGGGATGAAGAATGCCCCTGCCACCTTTCAGAGGTTGGTCAACCAGGTACTGGTTGGGCTGGATGCGTTCAGTGCCGCCTACCTGGATGACATCGCAGTGTTCAGTGCCACCTGGCCCGAACACCTGCGCCACCTCTGGGAAGTGTTGATGGCTCTGCGCCGAGCAGGCCTCACGATCAAGGCAAGCAAGTGCCAGATCGGGCAGGGTTCCGTGATGTACTTGGGACACCAAGTGGGGAGTGGCAAGGTGGCACCCTTGCAACCCAAAATTGAGACCATCCTGGCTTGGGAACCCCCCAAGACGCAGACCGCAGTGAGGGCCTTCCTGGGGCTCACTGGGTACTACAGGAGGTTTGTCAAGGGCTATGGAACGATTGTTGCCCCCTTGACAGAGCTGACTTCCAAGAAGCAGCCCAGGAATGTGATTTGGACTGACACCTGTCAGAAAGCTGTCGACACCCTGAAGACTGCCATGTGCACGGCGCCCGTGCTCTTGGCCCCTGACTTCTCCAAGGAATTCCTAGTACAGACAGACGCTTCAGAGCATGGTGTAGGGGCTGTTCTCTCACAGATGACTGAGGAGGGCTGGGACCAACCCGTAGCCTTCATCAGTAGGAGGTTACTTCCACGGGAAAGTAGGTGGAGTGCAATTGAGCGAGAAGCATTTGCTGTGGTCTGGGCGCTGAAGAAGCTAAGACCCTACTTGTTTGGGTCTCACTTCCGGGTTCAGACGGACCACAGGCCCCTCAGATGGTTGATGCAAATGAGGGGTGAGAACCCGAAGCTGTTGAGGTGGTCCATCTCCCTACAGGGTATGGACTTTACGGTGGAACACGTCCTGGTACAGATCACGCCAACGCTGACGGTCTGTCCAGGTATTTCCACCTTAGTGACGAGGAACCCCCTGGGCAAGGGTAGTTCTCCCCACATTTCAGCTGGAGGGGACACGTGTTAGACCTGGCACCTTGGCGTGAGTTTCCCTTCCACTTTTTGATGGTGTGCCTCGATTGTTTTGCTGGTGTTGTCCGCTCAGGGCACTGCGCCACGGCTAATCCGTGCCGCAGTGCAAGTGCTCCCTAGGTAAAGTGTACCTGTAATTGATGTTCATGATTGGTTTATTGGATTCACTGTCAGTCCCCAGTAAAGTGCACCAGGGGTGCCAGGGCTTGTGAATGCCAATGCTGCTGGTGGGCTTGCAGCGCTGGTTGCGCCACCCACAGAAAGCGTCTTTGTAAAATGTGTCTAGGGTCTGCCATCGCAGACCCTGCGTGCAGTCTGGGACTGTCGCGCTGACTGCGCAAGTGCCCCCACTTGCCAGTCCCTAAACCTTCCCTTACCTACATATTAGCCACCCCTCTGGTAGGCCCACGGGCAGGGTGCATTGTAGGCATAAGGTAGGACATGCCCTGATGTGTGTGGCGTGTCTTAGTAGTGAATTACAGCCCTTTTTCGTTTTTCACTATTGAAGGCTACCTGCTCTCCATAGGCCAGAATGGGCTGCTGGAGTCACTACACGCTGTGACCCCAGTGGACTCAGAGAGCATGGTAGAATGTCAAGTTTAGAATGCCTGAGCTCAGAATAATAAAATACTTCTTGTAGTCAAGTTTATTTTAATATCCTGGGTTTGTAAATACTACTTTTAGAAAGTTAGTATTTACTGACCTGGCCATTCAGTCCGCCTCTGCAGTGTGTATGTGTTCTGCCTGGCAACAGTAAGGAGCAGGGTTGGGGAATCCCCAGAGACAGGTTGGCTGCCAGGTGGTGGGTAGAGAGGTGACACCTGGATGGGTGGGAGGAGTACACCTTGACTCTTGAATAGACCTGTGCTCTGCCACCACAAAGCCGGCGCCACCCCCTGTGGGGCGGCTGATGTCTCTGCCCTGCTGCTGAAAGGAAAGAGCAGAGTCACCATAACAAAGTGCTCCAGAACTGGACTGAGCCAGGCCCAGGCCCCCTGGCGCTAAAGAACAAAAGAATCATGGTATAAAAGTAGGAGCCTGGCTCCTAAGAAATCAGAATCCTGTTTACCACAAAGAACCTCTGCCCGACTAGAAGGAGAAGAAGACGCTGGAGGAGCTGGCCTGCTGCTTGCCTTGCTGAGAAAGGAGAGGAAGAGACTTACTGAAAAGACTTTGCTACTTTGTGCTTGAACATTCTCCAAGGGCTTGATCTGAGCTTGCCCCCTGAACTGAACCCCAGGACCAGTGGGTTCTCTGTGCTTTTGCTCGTCCTCCAATTCGAGCCGTGTGTGCATCCCGCTGGAAAGAGACTGCGCCTCTCATCGCCCTCCTAGGGCCGTGACACTCAGAAGCCTGCCTGCCTCAAACCCGTGAGAGCCCCGCTCCGTCCAGAGCCGCTCTCTGTCCCCGGGCCAGGCCGCCTGCATCCCTGTCACCGCCTGCTACTGGAGCGCGCTGACCGCGCTATCACCCCTCCCGCCGGAAGCCGTCCGACGACTGTGATCTACGCCGGGTCATCCAGCTGCACTGACTGTGCCCTGTGACCCCGCTTCGCTATCCCCGGACATCTCAGGCCACGCCGCCCCCGCTGTGGAGACCCCCCTGCACCGCCGTGCTAAAGGGTCGCTGGCCGCGCCTGCCTACCTGCCCACACCTGCTGATTGAGGACCCAAGAACACTTCCGAAGCTGAGAGTCGCACCGACCTGGGCCGACTCTCCACATCACGAAAGACGTTCCAGTACCGGGCTCGGGGCCCGCAACGCCTTATTTCCCCGTTCGCCGGAACCGATCTCTGTGAGTACTGGAAACTACAAGTAACATTTGCGAGAGACTACAAGGTCTCCATTTGAAGCTACGAATAAAGAACATTTGCCTGCTTTACAACCTGGTGGCATAGCGAAAACGTTATTGGTCTTGTGATAAGTCTGCTGAGATATATATCCTTATTTTTACATAAAGAAGCGTATTTTTATATATATCCAAGTCTGGTGTCCGTTTCTGGGGGGATTGATGTATTTACTGTGTGTGTGATTGTAAGTGCTTAACCAACAACGCCTGAGGAATCGCCTTGGCTGCTCACGCCACGCACCTAGAGGGTGAGCAAGGGTCATTCGCGAGGGGTTATCCTGCGCCCTGACGTGGAGGAGAGGGTTCCTGCTTGACCCAAGGGCAACCTTGCGCCAACCAGAGATCCCCGACTCTAACATCTGTCCACTGCTGGGAGTCCTCTGCACCCACCCCTCACATGTCTCTGTCCACTGCTGGGAGTCCTCTGCACCCACTCCTCACATGTGTCTGTCCACTGCTGGGAGTCCTCTGCACCCACCCCTCACATGTCTCTGTCCACTGCTGGGAGTGATATGCACCCACCCCTCATATGTCTGGGCACTGCTGGGAGTGATCTGCACCCACCCCTCACATGTCTCTGGGCACTGCTGGTATTCCTCTGCACCCACCCCTCACATGTCTCCGTCCACTGCTGGGAGTCCTCTGCACCCACCCCTCACATGTCTCTGTCCACTGCTGGGAGTCCTCTGCACCCACCCCTCACATGTGTCTGTCCACTGCTGGGAGTCCTCTGCACCCCCCCATCACATGTCTCTGGCCACTGCTGGGAGTGATATGCACCGACCCCTCATAGGTCTGTCCACTGCTGGGAGTCCTCTGCACCAACCCCTCACATGTCTCTGTCCACTGCTGGGAGTGATATGCACCCACCCCTCATATGTCTGTCCACTGCAGGGAGTCCTCTGCACCTTCTCCTCACATGTCTCTGTCCACTGCTGGGAGTCCTCTGCACCCACCCCTCACATGTGTCTGTCCACTGCTGGGAGTCCTCTGCACCCACCCCTCACATGTCTCTGTCCACTGCTGGGAGTCCTCTGCAACCACCCCTCACATGTCTCTGTCCACTGCTGGGAGTGATATGCACCCACCCCTCATATATCTGGGCACTGCTGGGAGTGATCTGCACCCACCCCTCACATGTCTCTGGGCACTGCTGGTATTCCTCTGCACCCACCCCTCACATGTCTCTGTCCACTGCTGGGAGTCCCCTGCACCCACCCCTCACATGTCTCTGTCCACTGCTGGGAGTGATATGCACCCACCCCTCATATGTCTCTGTCCACTGCTGGGAGTGATCTGCACCCACCCCTCATATGTCTGTCCACTGCTGGGAGTCCTCTGCACCCACCCCTCACATGTCTCTGTCCACTGCTAGGAGTCCTCTGCACCCACCCGTCACATGTGTCTGTCCACTGCTGGGAGTCCTCTGCACCCCCCCCTCACATGTCTCTGGCCACTGCTGGGAGTGATATGCACCCACCCCTCATATGTCTGTCCACTGCTGGGAGTCCTCTGCACCCACCCCTCACATGTCTCTGTCCACTGCTGGGAGTGATATGCACCCACCCCTCATATGTCTGTCCACTGCTGGGAGTCCTCTGCACCCACCCCTCACATGTCTCTGTCCACTGCTGGGAGTCCTCTGCACCCACTCCTCACATCTGTCTGGCCACTGCTGGGAGTCCTCTGCACCCACCCCTCACATGTCCCTGTCCACTGCTGGGAGTCCTCTGCACCCACCTCTCACATGTGTCTGTCCACTGCTGGGAGTCCTCTGCATCCCCCCTCACATGTCTCTGCGCACTGCTGGTATTCCTCTGCACCCACCCCTCACATGTCTCCGTCCACTGCTGGGAGTCCTCTGCACCCACCCCTCACATGTCTCTGTCCACTGCTGGGAGTCCTCTGCACCCACCCCTCACATGTGTCTGTCCACTGCTGGGAGTCCTCTGCACCCCCCCCGTCACATGTCTCTGGCCACTGCTGGGAGTGATATGCACCGACCCCTCATAGGTCTGTCCACTGCTGGGAGTCCTCTGCACCCACCCCTCACATGTCTCTAGGCACTGCTGGTATTCCTCTGCACCCACCCTCACATGTCTCTGTCCACTGCTGGGAGTGATAGGCACCCACCCCTCATATGTCTCTGTCCACTGCTGGGAGTGATCTGCACCCACCCCTCATATGTCTGTCCACTGCTGGGAGTCCTCTGCACCCACCCCTCACATGTCTCTGTCCACTGCTGGGAGTCCTCTGCACCCACCCGTCACATGTGTCTGTCCACTGCTGGGAGTCCTCTGCACCCCCCCCTCACATGTCTCTGGCCACTGCTGGGAGTGATATGCACCCACCCCTCATATGTCTGTCCACTGCTGGGAGTCCTCTGCACCCACCCCTCACATGTCTCTGTCCACTGCTGGGAGTGATATGCACCCACCCCTCATATGTCTGTCCACTGCTGGGAGTCCTCTGCACCCACCCCTCACATGTCTCTGTCCACTGCTGGGAGTCCTCTGCACCCACTCCTCACATGTGTCTGTCCACTGCTGGGAGTCCTCTGCACCCACCCCTCACATGTCTCTGGCCACTGCTGGGAGTGATATGCACCGACCCCTGATAGGTCTGTCCACTGCTGGGAGTCCTCTGCACCCAACCCTCACATGTCTCTGTCCACTGCTGGGAGTGATATGCACCCACCCCTCATATGTCTGTCCACTGCTGGGAGTCCTCTGCACCCACTCCTCACATGTCTCTGTCCACTGCTGGGAGTCCTCTGCACCCACCCCTCACATGTGTCTGTCCACTGCTGGGAGTCCTCTGCACCCACCCCTCACATGTCTCTGTCCACTGCTGGGAGTGATATGCACCCACCCCTCATATGTCTCGGCCCTCCTGGGAGTGATCTGCACTTACCCCTCACATGTCTCTGGGCACTGCTGGTATTCCTCTGCACTCACCCCTCACATGTTTCCGTCCACTGCTTGGAGTCCTCTGCACCCACCCCTCACATGTCTCTGGCCACTGCTGGGAGTGATATGCACCCACCCCTCATATGTCTGTCCACTGCTGGGAGTCCTCTGCACCCACCCCTTACATGTCTCTGTCCACTTCTGGGAGTCCTCTGCACCCACCCCTCACATGTGTCTGTCCACTGCTGGGAGTCCTCTGCACCCACCCCTCACATGTCTCTGTCCACTGCTGGGAGTGATATGCACCCACCCCTCATATGTCTGTCCACTGCTGTGAGTCCTCTTTACCCACCCCACACATGTCTCTGTCCACTGCTGGGAGTGATATGCACCCACCCCTCATATGTCTGTCCACTGCTGGGAGTCCTCTGCACCCACCCCTCACATGTCTCTGTCCACTTCTGGGAGTCCTCTGCACCCACCCCTCACATGTGTCTGTCCACTGCTGGGAGTCCTCTGCACCCACCCCTCACATGTCTCTGTCCACTGCTGGGAGTGATATGCACCCACCCCTCATATGTCTGTCCACTGCTGGGAGTCCTCTGCACCCACCCATCACATGTCTCTGTCCACTGCTGGGAGTCCTCTGCACCCACCCCTCACATGTGTCTGTCCACTGCTGGGAGTCCTCTGCACCCCCCTCACATGTCTCTGGCCACTGCTGGGAGTGATATGCACCCACCCCTCATATGTCTGTCCACTGCTGGGAGTCCTCTGCACCCACCCCTCACATGTCTCTGTCCACTGCTGGGAGTCCTCTGCACCCACTCCTCACATGTGTCTGTCCACTGCTGGGAGTCCTCTGCACCCACCCCTCACATGTCTCTGTCCACTGCTGGGAGTGATATGCACCCACCCCTCATATGTCTGGGCACTGCTGGGAGTGATATGCACCCACCCCTCATATATCTGGGCACTGCTGGGAGTGATCTGCACCCACCCCTCACATGTCTGTGGGCACTGCTGGTATTCCTCTGCACCCACCCCTCACATGTCTCTGTCCACTGCTGGGAGCCCTCTGCACCCACCCCTCACATGTCTCTGGGCACTGCTGGTATTCCTCTGCACCCACCCCTCACATGTCTCCGTCCACTGCTGGGAGTCCTCTGCACCCACCCCTCACATGTCTCTGTCCACTGCTGGGAGTCCTCTGCACCCACCCCTCACATGTGTCTGTCCACTGCTGGGAGTCCTCTGCACCCCCCCATCACATGTCTCTGGCCACTGCTGGGAGTCCTCAGCACCAACCCCTCACATGTCTCTGTCCACTGCTGGGAGTGATATGCACCCACCCCTCATATGTCTGTCCACTGCTGGGAGTCCTCTGCACCTTCTCCTCACATGTCTCTGTCCACTGCTGGGAGTCCTCTGCACCCACCCCTCACATGTGTCTGTCCACTGCTGGGAGTCCTCTGCACCCACCCCTCACATGTCTCTGTCCACTGCTGGGAGTCCTCTGCAACCACTCCTCACATGTCTCTGTCCACTGCTGGGAGTGATATGCACCCACCCCTCATATATCTGGGCACTGCTGGGAGTGATCTGCACCCACCCCTCACATGTCACTGGGCACTGCTGGTATTCCTCTGCACCCACCCCTCACATGTCTCTGTCCACTGCTGGGAGTCCCCTGCACCCACCCCTCACATGTCTCTGTCCACTGCTGGGAGTGATATGCACCCACCCCTCATATGTCTCTGTCCACTGCTGGGAGTGATCTGCACCCACCCCTCATATGTCTGTCCACTGCTGGGAGTCCTCTGCACCCACACCTCACATGTCTCTGTCCACTGCTAGGAGTCCTCTGCACCCACCCGTCACATGTGTCTGTCCACTGCTGGGAGTCCTCTGCACCCCCCCCCCCTCACATGTCTCTGGCCACTGCTGGGAGTGATATGCACCCACCCCTCATATGTCTGTCCACTGCTGGGAGTCCTCTGCACCCACCCCTCACATGTCTCTGTCCACTGCTGGGAGTGATATGCACCCACCCCTCATATGTCTGTCCACTGCTGGGAGTCCTCTGCACCCACCCCTCACATGTCTCTGTCCACTGCTGGGAGTCCTCTGCACCCACTCCTCACATCTGTCTGGCCACTGCTGGGAGTCCTCTGCACCCACCCCTCACATGTCCCTGTCCACTGCTGGGAGCCCTCTGCACCCACCTCTCACATGTGTCTGTCCACTGCTGGGAGTCCTCTGCACCCCCCCTCACATGTCTCTGGGCACTGCTGCTATTCCTCTGCACCCACCCCTCACATGTCTCCGTCTACTGCTGGGAGTCCTCTGCACCCACCCCTCACATGTCTCTGTCCACTGCTGGGAGTCCTCTGCACCCACCCCTCACTTGTGTCTGTCCACTGCTGGGAGTCCTCTGCACCCCCCCTCACATGTCTCTGGCCACTGCTGGGAGTGATATGCACCGACCCCTCATAGGTCTGTCCACTGCTGGGAGTCCTCTGCACCCACCCCTCACATGTCTCTGTCCACTGCTGGGAGTGATATGAACCCACCCCTCATATGTCTGTCCACTGCTGGGAGTCCTCTGCACCTACTCCTCACATGTCTCTGTCCACTGCTGGGAGTGCCTCTGCACCCACCCCTCACATGTGTCTGTCCACTGCTGGGAGTCCTCTGCACCCACCCCTCACATGTCTCTGTCCACTGCTGGGAGTCCTCTTCAACCACCCCTCACATGTCTCTGTTCACTGCTGGGAGTGATATGCACCCACCCCTCATATATCTGGGCACTGCTGGGAGTGATCTGCACCCACCCCTAACATGTCTCTGGGCACTGCTGGTATTCCTCTGCACCCAACCCCTCACATGTCTCTGTCCACTGCTGGGAGTCCTCTGCACCCACCCCTCACTTGTCTCTAGGCACTGCTGGTATTCCTCTGCACCCACCCCTCACATGTCTCTGGCCACTGCTGGGAGTGATATGCACCCACCCCTCATATGTCTGTCCACTGCTGGGAGTCCTCTGCACCCACCCCTCACATGTCTCTGTCCACTGCTGGGAGTGATATGCACCCACCCCTCATATGTCTGTCCACTGCTGGGAGTCCTCTGCACCCACCCCTCACATGTCTCTGTCCACTGCTGGGAGTCCTCTGCACCCACTCCTCACATCTGTCTGGCCACTGCTGGGAGTCCTCTGCACGCACCCCTCACATGTCCCTGTCCACTGCTGGGAGTCCTCTGCACCCCCCCCTCACATGTCTCTGGGCACTGCTGGTATTCCTCTGCACCCACCCCTCACATGTCTCCGTCCACTGCTGGGAGTCCTCTGCACCCACCCCTCACATGTCTCTGTCCACTGCTGGGAGTCCTCTGCACCCACCCGTCACATGTGTCTGTCCACTGCTGGGAGTCCTCTGCACCCCCCCCCCCTCACATGTCTCTGGCCACTGCTGGGAGTGATATGCACCGACCCCTCATAGGTCTGTCTACTGCTGGGAGTCCTCTGCACCCAC
The DNA here is from genome assembly GCF_964204655.1 of Triturus cristatus. Lineage (NCBI taxonomy): Eukaryota > Metazoa > Chordata > Amphibia > Caudata > Salamandridae > Triturus > Triturus cristatus. The sequence continues at coordinate 275,397,743 of NC_140579.1, read as the reverse complement.
CCCTCACATGTCTCTGTCCACTGCTGGGAGTGATATGCACCCACCCCTCATATGTCTGTCCACTGCTGGGAGTCCTCTGCACCTACTCCTCACATGTCTCTGTTCACTGCTGGGAGTGCCTCTGCACCCACCCCTCACATGTGTCTGTCCACTGCTGGGAGTCCTCTGCACCCACCCCTCACATGTCTCTGTCCACTGCTGGGAGTCCTCTTCAACCACCCCTCACATGTCTCTGTTCACTGCTGGGAGTGATATGCACCCACCCCTCATATATCTGGGCACTGCTGGGAGTGATCTGCACCCACCCCTAACATGTCTCTGGGCACTGCTGGTATTCCTCTGCACCCAACCCCTCTAATGTCTCTGTCCACTGCTGGGAGTCCTCTGCACCCACCCCTCACATGTCTCTAGGCACTGCTGGTATTCCTCTGCACCCACCCCTCACATGTCTCTGTCCACTGCAGGGAGTGATATGCACCCACCCCTCATATGTCTCTGTCCACTGCTGGGAGCGATCTGCACCCACCCCTCATATGTCTGTCCACTGCTGGGAGTCCTCTGCACCCACCCCTCACATGTCTCTGTCCACTGCTGGGAGTCCTCTGCACCCACCCGTCACATGTGTCTGTACACTGCTGGGAGTCCTCTGCACCCCCCCTCACATGTCTCTGGCCACTGCTGGGAGTGATATGCACCCACCCCTCATATGTCTGTCCACTGCTGGGAGTCCTCTGCACCCACCCCTCACATGTCTCTGTCCACTGCTGGGAGTGATATGCACCCACCCCTCATATGTCTGTCCACTGCTGGGAGTCCTCTGCACCCACCCCTCACATGTCTCTGTCCACTGCTCGGAGTCCTCTGCACCCACTCCTCACATGTGTCTGTCCACTGCTGGGAGTCCTCTGCACCCACCCCTCACATGTCTCTGGCCACTGCTGGGAGTGATATGCACCGACCCTTCATAGGTCTGTCCACTGCTGGGAGTCCTCTGCACCCACCCCTCACATGTCTCTTTCCACTGCTGGGAGTGATATGCGCCCACCCCTCATATGTCTGTCCACTGCTGGGAGTCCTCTGCACCCACTCCTCACATGTCTCTGTCCACTGCTGGGAGTCCTCTGCACCCACCCCTCACATGTGTCTGTCCACTGCTGGGAGTCCTCTGCACCCACCCCTCACATGTCTCTGTCCACTGCTGGGAGTGATATGCATCCACCCCTCATATGTCTCGGCCCTCCTGGGAGTGATCTGCACTTACCCCTCACATGTCTCTTGGATCTGCTGGTATTCCTCTGCACCCACCCCTCACATGTCTCCATCCACTGCTGGGAGTCCTCTGCACCCACCCCTCACATGTCTCTGTCCACTGCTGGGAGTCCTCTGCACCCACCCCTCACATGTGTCTGTCCACTGCTGGGAGTCCTCTGCACCCCCCCTCACATGTCTCTGGCCACTGCTGGGAGTGATATGACTGACCCCTCATAGGTCTGTCCACTGCTGGGAGTCCTCTGCACCCACCCCTCACATGTCTCTGTCCACTGCTGGGAGTGATATGCACCCACCCCTCATATGTCTGTCCACTGCTGGGAGTCCTCTGCACCCACTCCTCACATGTCTCTGTCCACTGCTGGGAGTCCTCTGCACCCACCCCTCACATGTGTCTGTCCACTGCTGGGTGTCCTCTGCACCCACCCTTCACATGTCTCTGTCCACTGCTGGGAGTGATATGCACCCACCCCTCATATGTCTCGGCCCTCCCGGGAGTGATCTGCACCCACCCCTCACATGTCTCTGGGCACTGCTGGTATTCCTCTGCACCCACCCCTCACATGTCTCTGTCCACTGCTTGGAGTCCTCTGCACCCACCCCTCACATGTCTCTGTCCACTGCTGGGAGTCCTCTGCACCCACCCCTCACATGTCTCTGTCCACTGCTGGGAGTCCTCTGCACCCACCCCTCACATGTGTCTGTCCACTGCTGGGAGTCCTCTGCACCCACCCCTCACATGTCTCTGTCCACTGCTGGGAGTGATATGCACCCACCCCTCATATGTCTGTCCACTGCTGGGATTCCTCTGCACCCACCCCTCACATGTCTCTGTCCACTGCTGGGAGTCCTCTGCATCCCCCCTCACATGTCTTTGGGCACTGCTGGTATTCCTCTGCACCCACCCCTCACATGTCTCCGTCCACTGCTGGGAGTCCTCTGCACCCACCCCTCACATGTCTCTGTCCACTGCTGGGAGTCCTCTGCACCCACCCCTCACATGTGTCTGTCCACTGCTGGGAGTCCTCTGCACCCCCCCCGCCACATGTCTCTGGCCACTGCTGGGAGTGATATGCACCGACCCCTCATAGGTCTGTCCACTGCTGGGAGTCCTCTGCACCCACCCCTCACATGTCTCTAGGCACTGCTGGTATTCCTCTGCACCCACCCCTCACATGTCTCTGTCCACTGCTGGGAGTGATAGGCACCCACCCCTCATATGTCTCTGTCCACTGCTGGGAGTGATCTGCACCCACCCCTCATATGTCTGTCCACTGCTGGGAGTCCTCTGCACCCACCCCTCACATGTCTCTGTCCACTGCTGGGAGTCCTCTGCACCCACCCGTCACATGTGTCTGTCCACTGCTGGGAGTCCTCTGCACCCCCCCCTCACATGTCTCTGGCCACTGCTGGGAGTGATATGCACCCACCCCTCATATGTCTGTCCACTGCTGGGAGTCCTCTGCACCCACCCCTCACATGTCTCTGTCCACTGCTGGGAGTGATATGCACCCACCCCTCATATGTCTGTCCACTGCTGGGAGTCCTCTGCACCCACCCCTCACATGTCTCTGTCCACTGCTGGGAGTCCTCTGCACCCACTCCTCACATGTGTCTGTCCACTGCTGGGAGTCCTCTGCACCCACCCCTCACATGTCTCTGGCCACTGCTGGGAGTGATATGCACCGACCCCTGATAGGTCTGTCCACTGCTGGGAGTCCTCTGCACCCAACCCTCACATGTCTCTGTCCACTGCTGGGAGTGATATGCACCCACCCCTCATATGTCTGTCCACTGCTGGGAGTCCTCTGCACCCACTCCTCACATGTCTCTGTCCACTGCTGGGAGTCCTCTGCACCCACCCCTCACATGTGTCTGTCCACTGCTGGGAGTCCTCTGCACCCACCCCTCACATGTCTCTGTCCACTGCTGGGAGTGATATGCACCCACCCCTCATATGTCTCGGCCCTCCTGGGAGTGATCTGCACTTACCCCTCACATGTCTCTGGGCACTGCTGGTATTCCTCTGCACTCACCCCTCACATGTTTCCGTCCACTGCTTGGAGTCCTCTGCACCCACCCCTCACATGTCTCTGGCCACTGCTGGGAGTGATATGCACCCACCCCTCATATGTCTGTCCACTGCTGGGAGTCCTCTGCACCCACCCCTTACATGTCTCTGTCCACTTCTGGGAGTCCTCTGCACCCACCCCTCACATGTGTCTGTCCACTGCTGGGAGTCCTCTGCACCCACCCCTCACATGTCTCTGTCCACTGCTGGGAGTGATATGCACCCACCCCTCATATGTCTGTCCACTGCTGTGAGTCCTCTTTACCCACCCCACACATGTCTCTGTCCACTGCTGGGAGTGATATGCACCCACCCCTCATATGTCTGTCCACTGCTGGGAGTCCTCTGCACCCACCCCTCACATGTCTCTGTCCACTTCTGGGAGTCCTCTGCACCCACCCCTCACATGTGTCTGTCCACTGCTGGGAGTCCTCTGCACCCACCCCTCACATGTCTCTGTCCACTGCTGGAAGTGATATGCACCCACCCCTCATATGTCTGTCCACTGCTGGGAGTCCTCTGCACCCACCCATCACATGTCTCTGTCCACTGCTGGGAGTCCTCTGCACCCACCCCTCACATGTGTCTGTCCACTGCTGGGAGTCCTCTGCACCCCCCTCACATGTCTCTGGCCACTGCTGGGAGTGATATGCACCCACCCCTCATATGTCTGTCCACTGCTGGGAGTCCTCTGCACCCACCCCTCACATGTCTCTGTCCACTGCTGGGAGTCCTCTGCACCCACTCCTCACATGTGTCTGTCCACTGCTGGGAGTCCTCTGCACCCACCCCTCACATGTCTCTGTCCACTGCTGGGAGTGATATGCACCCACCCCTCATATGTCTGGGCACTGCTGGGAGTGATATGCACCCACCCCTCATATATCTGGGCACTGCTGGGAGTGATCTGCACCCACCCCTCACATGTCTGTGGGCACTGCTGGTATTCCTCTGCACCCACCCCTCACATGTCTCTGTCCACTGCTGGGAGCCCTCTGCACCCACCCCTCACATGTCTCTGGGCACTGCTGGTATTCCTCTGCACCCACCCCTCACATGTCTCCGTCCACTGCTGGGAGTCCTCTGCACCCACCCCTCACATGTCTCTGTCCACTGCTGGGAGTCCTCTGCACCCACCCCTCACATGTGTCTGTCCACTGCTGGGAGTCCTCTGCACCCCCCATCACATGTCTCTGGCCACTGCTGGGAGTCCTCAGCACCAACCCCTCACATGTCTCTGTCCACTGCTGGGAGTGATATGCACCCACCCCTCATATGTCTGTCCACTGCTGGGAGTCCTCTGCACCTTCTCCTCACATGTCTCTGTCCAGTGCTGGGAGTCCTCTGCACCCACCCCTCACATGTGTCTGTCCACTGCTGGGAGTCCTCTGCACCCACCCCTCACATGTCTCTGTCCACTGCTGGGAGTCCTCTGCAACCACTCCTCACATGTCTCTGTCCACTGCTGGGAGTGATATGCACCCACCCCTCATATATCTGGGCACTGCTGGGAGTGATCTGCACCCACCCCTCACATGTCACTGGGCACTGCTGGTATTCCTCTGCACCCACCCCTCACATGTCTCTGTCCACTGCTGGGAGTCCCCTGCACCCACCCCTCACATGTCTCTGTCCACTGCTGGGATTGATATGCACCCACCCCTCATATGTCTCTGTCCACTGCTGGGAGTGATCTGCACCCACCCCTCATATGTCTGTCCACTGCTGGGAGTCCTCTGCACCCACCCCTCACATGTCTCTGTCCACTGCTAGGAGTCCTCTGCACCCACCCGTCACATGTGTCTGTCCACTGCTGGGAGTCCTCTGCACCCCCCCCCACATGTCTCTGGCCACTGCTGGGAGTGATATGCACCCACCCCTCATATGTCTGTCCACTGCTGGGAGTCCTCTTCACCCACCCCTCACATGTTTCTGGGCACTGCTGGTATTCCTCTGCACCCACCCCTCACATGTCTCTGTCCACTGCTGGGAGTCCTCTGCACCCACCCCTCACATGTCTCTGTCCACTGCTTGGAGTGATATGCACCCACCCCTCATATGTCTGGGCACTGCTGGGAGTGATCTGCACCCACCCCTCACATGTCTCTGGGCACTGCTGGTATTCCTCTGCACCCACCCCTCACATGTCTCTGTCCACTGCTGGGAGTCTTCTGCACCCACCCCTCACATGTCTCTGTCCACTGCTGGGAGTCCTTTGCACCCACCCCTCACATGTCTCTGTCCACTGCTGGGAGTCCTCTGCACCCACTCCTCACATGTGTCTGTCCACTGCTGGGAGTCCTCTGCACTTACCCCTCACATGTCTCTGTCCACTGCTGGGAGTGATATGCACCCACCCCTCATATGTCTGTCCACTGCTGGGAGTCCTCTGCACCCACCCCTCACATGTCTCTGTCCACTGCTGGGAGTGATATGCACCCACCCCTCATATGTCTGTCCACTGCTGGGATTCCTCTGCACCCACCCCTCACATGTCTCTGTCCACTGCTGGGAGTCCTCTGCATCCCCCCTCACATGTCTCTGGGCACTGCTGGTATTCCTCTGCACCCACCCCTCACATGTCTCCGTCCACTGCTGGGAGTCCTCTGCACCCACCCCTCACATGTCTCTGTCCACTGCTGGGAGTCCTCTGCACCCACCCCTCACATGTCTCTGTCCACTGCTGGGAGTGATATGCACCCACCCCTCATATGTCTGTCCACTGCTGGGAGTCCTCTGCACCCACTCCTCACATGTCTCTGTCCACTGCTGGGAGTCCTCTGCACCCACCCCTCACATGTGTCTGTCCACTGCTGGGAGTCCTCTGCACCCACCCCTCACATGTCTCTGGCCACTGCTGGGAGTGATATGCATCCACCCCTCATATGTCTCGGCCCTCCTGGGAGTGATCTGCACTTACCCCTCACATGTCTCTTGGATCTGCTGGTATTCCTCTGCACCCACCCCTCACATGTCTCCATCCACTGCTGGGAGTCCTCTGCACCCACCCCTCACATGTCTCTGTCCACTGCTGGGAGTCCTCTGCACCCACCCCTCACATGTGTCTGTCCACTGCTGGGAGTCCTCTGCACCCCCCCTCACATGTCTCTGGCCACTGCTGGGAGTGATATGACTGACCCCTCATAGGTCTGTCCACTGCTGGGAGTCCTCTGCACCCACCCCTCACATGTCTCTGTCCACTGCTGGGAGTGATATGCACCCACCCCTCATATGTCTGTCCACTGCTGGGAGTCCTCTGCACCCACTCCTCACATGTCTCTGTCCACTGCTGGGAGTCCTCTGCACCCACCCCTCACATGTGTCTGTCCACTGCTGGGTGTCCTCTGCACCCACCCTTCACATGTCTCTGTCCACTGCTAGGAGTGATATGCACCCACCCCTCATATGTCTCGGCCCTCCCGGGAGTGATCTGCACCCACCCCTCACATGTCTCTGGGCACTGCTGGTATTCCTCTGCACCCACCCCTCACATGTCTCTGTCCACTGCTTGGAGTCCTCTGCACCCACCCCTCACATGTCTCTGTCCACTGCTGGGAGTCCTCTGCACCCACCCCTCACATGTCTCTGTCCACTGCTGGGAGTCCTCTGCACCCACCCCTCACATGTGTCTGTCCACTGCTGGGAGTCCTCTGCACCCACCCCTCACATGTCTCTGTCCACTGCTGGGAGTGATATGCACCCACCCCTCATATGTCTGTCCACTGCTGGGATTCCTATGCACCCACCCCTCACATGTCTCTGTCCACTGCTGGTAGTCCTCTGCATCCCCCCTCACATGTCTCTGGGCACTGCTGGTATTCCTCTGCACCCACCCCTCACATGTCTCCGTCCACTGCTGGGAGTCCTCTGCACCCACCCCTCACATGTCTCTGTCCACTGCTGGGAGTCCTCTGCACCCACCCCTCACATGTGTCTGTCCACTGCTGGGAGTCCTCTGCACCCCCCCCGTCACATGTCTCTGGCCACTGCTGGGAGTGATATGCACCGACCCCTCATAGGTCTGTCCACTGCTGGGAGTCCTCTGCACCCACCCCTCACATGTCTCTAGGCACTGCTGGTATTCCTCTGCACCCACCCCTCACATGTCTCTGTCCACTGCTGGGAGTGATAGGCACCCACCCCTCATATGTCTCTGTCCACTGCTGGGAGTGATCTGCACCCACCCCTCATATGTCTGTCCACTGCTGGGAGTCCTCTGCACCCACCCCTCACATGTCTCTGTCCACTGCTGGGAGTCCTCTGCACCCACCCGTCACATGTGTCTGTCCACTGCTGGGAGTCCTCTGCACCCCCCCCTCACATGTCTCTGGCCACTGCTGGGAGTGATATGCACCCACCCCTCATATGTCTGTCCACTGCTGGGAGTCCTCTGCACCCACCCCTCACATGTCTCTGTCCACTGCTGGGAGTGATATGCACCCACCCCTCATATGTCTGTCCACTGCTGGGAGTCCTCTGCACCCACCCCTCACATGTCTCTGTCCACTGCTGGGAGTCCTCTGCACCCACTCCTCACATGTGTCTGTCCACTGCTGGGAGTCCTCTGCACCCACCCCTCACATGTCTCTGGCCACTGCTGGGAGTGATATGCACCGACCCCTCATAGGTCTGTCCACTGCTGGGAGTCCTCTGCACCCACCCCTCACATGTCTCTTTCCACTGCTGGGAGTGATATGCGCCCACCCCTCATATGTCTGTCCACTGCTGGGAGTCCTCTGCACCCACTCCTCACATGTCTCTGTCCACTGCTGGGAGTCCTCTGCACCCACCCCTCACATGTGTCTGTCCACTGCTGGGAGTCCTCTGCACCCACCCCTCACATGTCTCTGTCCACTGCTGGGAGTGATATGCATCCACCCCTCATATGTCTCGGCCCTCCTGGGAGTGATCTGCACTTACCCCTCACATGTCTCTTGGATCTGCTGGTATTCCTCTGCACCCACCCCTCACATGTCTCCATCCACTGCTGGGAGTGATATGCACCCACCCCTCACATGTCTCTGTCCACTGCTGGGAGTCCTCTGCACCCACCCCTCACATGTGTCTGTCCACTGCTGGGAGTCCTCTGCACCCCCCCTCACATGTCTCTGGCCACTGCTGGGAGTGATATGACTGACCCCTCATAGGTCTGTCCACTGCTGGGAGTCCTCTGCACCCACCCCTCACATGTCTCTGTCCACTGCTGGGAGTGATATGCACCCACCCCTCATATGTCTGTCCACTGCTGGGAGTCCTCTGCACCCACTCCTCACATGTCTCTGTCCACTGCTGGGAGTCCTCTGCACCCACCCCTCACATGTGTCTGTCCACTGCTGGGTGTCCTCTGCACCCACCCTTCACATGTCTCTGTCCACTGCTGGGAGTGATATGCACCCACCCCTCATATGTCTCGGCCCTCCCGGGAGTGATCTGCACCCACCCCTCACATGTCTCTGGGCACTGCTGGTATTCCTCTGCACCCACCCCTCACATGTCTCTGTCCACTGCTTGGAGTCCTCTGCACCCACCCCTCACATGTCTCTGTCCACTGCTGGGAGTCCTCTGCACCCACCCCTCACATGTCTCTGTCCACTGCTGGGAGTCCTCTGCACCCACCCCTCACATGTGTCTGTCCACTGCTGGGAGTCCTCTGCACCCACCCCTCACATGTCTCTGTCCACTGCTGGGAGTGATATGCACCCACCCCTCATATGTCTGTCCACTGCTGGGATTCCTCTGCACCCACCCCTCACATGTCTCTGTCCACTGCTGGGAGTCCTCTGCATCCCCCCTCACATGTCTCTGGGCACTGCTGGTATTCCTCTGCACCCACCCCTCACATGTCTCCGTCCACTGCTGGGAGTCCTCTGCACCCACCCCTCACATGTCTCTGTCCACTGCTGGGAGTCCTCTGCACCCACCCCTCACATGTGTCTGTCCACTGCTGGGAGTCCTCTGCACCCCCCCCGTCACATGTCTCTGGCCACTGCTGGGAGTGATATGCACCGACCCCTCATAGGTCTGTCCACTGCTGGGAGTCCTCTGCACCCACCCCTCACATGTCTCTAGGCACTGCTGGTATTCCTCTGCACCCACCCCTCACATGTCTCTGTCCACTGCTGGGAGTGATAGGCACCCACCCCTCATATGTCTCTGTCCACTGCTGGGAGTGATCTGCACCCACCCTTCATATGTCTGTCCACTGCTGGGAGTCCTCTGCACCCACCCCTCACATGTCTCTGTCCACTGCTGGGAGTCCTCTGCACCCACCCGTCACATGTGTCTGTCCACTGCTGGGAGTCCTCTGCACCCCCCCCTCACATGTCTCTGGCCACTGCTGGGAGTGATATGCACCCACCCCTCATATGTCTGTCCACTGCTGGGAGTCCTCTGCACCCACCCCTCACATGTCTCTGTCCACTGCTGGGAGTGATATGCACCCACCCCTCATATGTCTGTCCACTGCTGGGAGTCCTCTGCACCCACCCCTCACATGTCTCTGTCCACTGCTGGGAGTCCTCTGCACCCACTCCTCACATGTGTCTGTCCACTGCTGGGAGTCCTCTGCACCCACCCCTCACATGTCTCTGGCCACTGCTGGGAGTGATATGCACCGACCCCTCATAGGTCTGTCCACTGCTGGGAGTCCTCTGCACCCACCCCTCACATGTCTCTTTCCACTGCTGGGAGTGATATGCGCCCACCCCTCATATGTCTGTCCACTGCTGGGAGTCCTCTGCACCCACTCCTCACATGTCTCTGTCCACTGCTGGGAGTCCTCTGCACCCACCCCTCACATGTGTCTGTCCACTGCTGGGAGTCCTCTGCACCCACCCCTCACATGTCTCTGTCCACTGCTGGGAGTGATATGCATCCACCCCTCATATGTCTCGGCCCTCCTGGGAGTGATCTGCACTTACCCCTCACATGTCTCTTGGATCTGCTGGTATTCCTCTGCACCCACCCCTCACATGTCTCCATCCACTGCTGGGAGTCCTCTGCACCCACCCCTCACATGTCTCTGTCCACTGCTGGGAGTCCTCTGCACCCACCCCTCACATGTGTCTGTCCACTGCTGGGAGTCCTCTGCACCCCCCCTCACATGTCTCTGGCCACTGCTGGGAGTGATATGACTGACCCCTCATAGGTCTGTCCACTGCTGGGAGTCCTCTGCACCCACCCCTCACATGTCTCTGTCCACTGCTGGGAGTGATATGCACCCACCCCTCATATGTCTGTCCACTGCTGGGAGTCCTCTGCACCCACTCCTCACATGTCTCTGTCCACTGCTGGGAGTCCTCTGCACCCACCCCTCACATGTGTCTGTCCACTGCTGGGTGTCCTCTGCACCCACCCTTCACATGTCTCTGTCCACTGCTGGGAGTGATATGCACCCACCCCTCATATGTCTCGGCCCTCCCGGGAGTGATCTGCACCCACCCCTCACATGTCTCTGGGCACTGCTGGTATTCCTCTGCACCCACCCCTCACATGTCTCTGTCCACTGCTTGGAGTCCTCTGCACCCACCCCTCACATGTCTCTGTCCACTGCTGGGAGTCCTCTGCACCCACCCCTCACATGTCTCTGTCCACTGCTGGGAGTCCTCTGCACCCACCCCTCACATGTGTCTGTCCACTGCTGGGAGTCCTCTGCACCCACCCCTCACATGTCTCTGTCCACTGCTGGGAGTGATATGCACCCACCCCTCATATGTCTGTCCACTGCTGGGATTCCTCTGCACCCACCCCTCACATGTCTCTGTCCACTGCTGGGAGTCCTCTGCATCCCCCCTCACATGTCTCTGGGCACTGCTGGTATTCCTCTGCACCCACCCCTCACATGTCTCCGTCCACTGCTGGGAGTCCTCTGCACCCACCCCTCACATGTCTCTGTCCACTGCTGGGAGTCCTCTGCACCCACCCCTCACATGTGTCTGTCCACTGCTGGGAGTCCTCTGCACCCACCCCTCACATGTCTCTGTCCACTGCTGGGAGTCCTCTTCAACCACCCCTCACATGTCTCTGTTCACTGCTGGGAGTGATATGCACCCACCCCTCATATATCTGGGCACTGCTGGGAGTGATCTGCACCCACCCCTAACATGTCTCTGGGCACTGCTGGTATTCCTCTGCACCCAACCCCTCTAATGTCTCTGTCCACTGCTGGGAGTCCTCTGCACCCACCCCTCACATGTCTCTAGGCACTGCTGGTATTCCTCTGCACCCACCCCTCACATGTCTCTGTCCACTGCAGGGAGTGATATGCACCCACCCCTCATATGTCTCTGTCCACTGCTGGGAGCGATCTGCACCCACCCCTCATATGTCTGTCCACTGCTGGGAGTCCTCTGCACCCACCCCTCACATGTCTCTGTCCACTGCTGGGAGTCCTCTGCACCCACCCGTCACATGTGTCTGTACACTGCTGGGAGTCCTCTGCACCCCCCCTCACATGTCTCTGGCCACTGCTGGGAGTGATATGCACCCACCCCTCATATGTCTGTCCACTGCTGGGAGTCCTCTGCACCCACCCCTCACATGTCTCTGTCCACTGCTGGGAGTGATATGCACCCACCCCTCATTTGTCTGTCCACTGCTGGGAGTCCTCTGCACCCACCCCTCACATGTCTCTGTCCACTGCTGGGAGTCCTCTGCACCCACTCCTCACATGTGTCTGTCCACTGCTGGGAGTCCTCTGCACCCACCCCTCACATGTCTCTGGCCACTGCTGGGAGTGATATGCACCGACCCCTCATAGGTCTGTCCACTGCTGGGAGTCCTCTGCACCCACCCCTCACATGTCTCTTTCCACTGCTGGGAGTGATATGCGCCCACCCCTCATATGTCTGTCCACTGCTGGGAGTCCTCTGCACCCACTCCTCACATGTCTCTGTCCACTGCTGGGAGTCCTCTGCACTCACCCCTCACATGTGTCTGTCCACTGCTGGGAGTCCTCTGCACCCACCCCTCACATGTCTCTGTCCACTGCTGGGAGTGATATGCATCCACCCCTCATATGTCTCGGCCCTCCTGGGAGTGATCTGCACTTACCCCTCACATGTCTCTTGGATCTGCTGGTATTCCTCTGCACCCACCCCTCACATGTCTCCATCCACTGCTGGGAGTCCTCTGCACCCACCCCTCACATGTCTCTGTCCACTGCTGGGAGTCCTCTGCACCCACCCCTCACATGTGTCTGTCCACTGCTGGGAGTCCTCTGCACCCCCCCTCACATGTCTCTGGCCACTGCTGGGAGTGATATGACTGACCCCTCATAGGTCTGTCCACTGCTGGGAGTCCTCTGCACCCACCCCTCACATGTCTCTGTCCACTGCTGGGAGTGATATGCACCCACCCCTCATATGTCTGTCCACTGCTGGGAGTCCTCTGCACCCACTCCTCACATGTCTCTGTCCACTGCTGGGAGTCCTCTGCACCCACCCCTCACATGTGTCTGTCCACTGCTGGGTGTCCTCTGCACCCACCCTTCACATGTCTCTGTCCACTGCTGGGAGTGATATGCACCCACCCCTCATATGTCTCGGCCCTCCCGGGAGTGATCTGCACCCACCCCTCACATGTCTCTGGGCACTGCTGGTATTCCTCTGCACCCACCCCTCACATGTCTCTGTCCACTGCTTGGAGTCCTCTGCACCCACCCCTCACATGTCTCTGTCCACTGCTGGGAGTCCTCTGCACCCACCCCTCACATGTCTCTGTCCACTGCTGGGAGTCCTCTGCACCCACCCCTCACATGTGTCTGTCCACTGCTGGGAGTCCTCTGCACCCACCCCTCACATGTCTCTGTCCACTGCTGGGAGTGATATGCACCCACCCCTCATATGTCTGTCCACTGCTGGGATTCCTCTGCACCCACCCCTCACATGTCTCTGTCCACTGCTGGGAGTCCTCTGCATCCCCCCTCACATGTCTCTGGGCACTGCTGGTATTCCTCTGCACCCACCCCTCACATGTCTCCGTCCACTGCTGGGAGTCCTCTGCACCCACCCCTCACATGTCTCTGTCCACTGCTGGGAGTCCTCTGCACCCACCCCTCACATGTGTCTGTCCACTGCTGGGAGTCCTCTGCACCCCCCCCGTCACATGTCTCTGGCCACTGCTGGGAGTGATATGCACCGACCCCTCATAGGTCTGTCCACTGCTGGGAGTCCTCTGCACCCACCCCTCACATGTCTCTAGGCACTGCTGGTATTCCTCTGCACCCACCCCTCACATGTCTCTGTCCACTGCTGGAAGTGATAGGCACCCACCCCTCATATGTCTCTGTCCACTGCTGGGAGTGATCTGCACCCACCCCTCATATGTCTGTCCACTGCTGGGAGTCCTCTGCACCCACCCCTCACATGTCTCTGTCCACTGCTGGGAGTCCTCTGCACCCACCCGTCACATGTGTCTGTCCACTGCTGGGAGTCCTCTGCACCCCCCCCTCACATGTCTCTGGCCACTGCTGGGAGTGATATGCACCCACCCCTCATATGTCTGTCCACTGCTGGGAGTCCTCTGCACCCACCCCTCACATGTCTCTGTCCACTGCTGGGAGTGATATGCACCCACCCCTCATATGTCTGTCCACTGCTGGGAGTCCTCTGCACCCACCCCTCACATGTCTCTGTCCACTGCTGGGAGTCCTCTGCACCCACTCCTCACATGTGTCTGTCCACTGCTGGGAGTCCTCTGCACCCACCCCTCACATGTCTCTGGCCACTGCTGGGAGTGATATGCACCGACCCCTGATAGGTCTGTCCACTGCTGGGAGTCCTCTGCACCCAACCCTCACATGTCTCTGTCCACTGCTGGGAGTGATATGCACCCACCCCTCATATGTCTGTCCACTGCTGGGAGTCCTCTGCACCCACTCCTCACATGTCTCTGTCCACTGCTGGGAGTCCTCTGCACCCACCCCTCACATGTGTCTGTCCACTGCTGGGAGTCCTCTGCACCCACCCCTCACATGTCTCTGTCCACTGCTGGGAGTGATATGCACCCACCCCTCATATGTCTCGGCCCTCCTGGGAGTGATCTGCACTTACCCCTCACATGTCTCTGGGCACTGCTGGTATTCCTCTGCACTCACCCCTCACATGTTTCCGTCCACTGCTTGGAGTCCTCTGCACCCACCCCTCACATGTCTCTGGCCACTGCTGGGAGTGATATGCACCCACCCCTCATATGTCTGTCCACTGCTGGGAGTCCTCTGCACCCACCCCTTACATGTCTCTGTCCACTTCTGGGAGTCCTCTGCACCCACCCCTCACATGTGTCTGTCCACTGCTGGGAGTCCTCTGCACCCACCCCTCACATGTCTCTGTCCACTGCTGGGAGTGATATGCACCCACCCCTCATATGTCTGTCCACTGCTGTGAGTCCTCTTTACCCACCCCACACATGTCTCTGTCCACTGCTGGGAGTGATATGCACCCACCCCTCATATGTCTGTCCACTGCTGGGAGTCCTCTGCACCCACCCCTCACATGTCTCTGTCCACTTCTGGGAGTCCTCTGCACCCACCCCTCACATGTGTCTGTCCACTGCTGGGAGTCCTCTGCACCCACCCCTCACATGTCTCTGTCCACTGCTGGGAGTGATATGCACCCACCCCTCATATGTCTGTCCACTGCTGGGAGTCCTCTGCACCCACCCATCACATGTCTCTGTCCACTGCTGGGAGTCCTCTGCACCCACCCCTCACATGTGTCTGTCCACTGCTGGGAGTCCTCTGCACCCCCCTCACATGTCTCTGGCCACTGCTGGGAGTGATATGCACCCACCCCTCATATGTCTGTCCACTGCTGGGAGTCCTCTGCACCCACCCCTCACATGTCTCTGTCCACTGCTGGGAGTCCTCTGCACCCACTCCTCACATGTGTCTGTCCACTGCTGGGAGTCCTCTGCACCCACCCCTCACATGTCTCTGTCCACTGCTGGGAGTGATATGCACCCACCCCTCATATGTCTGGGCACTGCTGGGAGTGATATGCACCCACCCCTCATATATCTGGGCACTGCTGGGAGTGATCTGCACCCACCCCTCACATGTCTGTGGGCACTGCTGGTATTCCTCTGCACCCACCCCTCACATGTCTCTGTCCACTGCTGGGAGCCCTCTGCACCCACCCCTCACATGTCTCTGGGCACTGCTGGTATTCCTCTGCACCCACCCCTCACATGTCTCCGTCCACTGCTGGGAGTCCTCTGCACCCACCCCTCACATGTCTCTGTCCACTGCTGGGAGTCCTCTGCACCCACCCCTCACATGTGTCTGTCCACTGCTGGGAGTCCTCTGCACCCCCCATCACATGTCTCTGGCCACTGCTGGGAGTCCTCAGCACCAACCCCTCACATGTCTCTGTCCACTGCTGGGAGTGATATGCACCCACCCCTCATATGTCTGTCCACTGCTGGGAGTCCTCTGCACCTTCTCCTCACATGTCTCTGTCCACTGCTGGGAGTCCTCTGCACCCACCCCTCACATGTGTCTGTCCACTGCTGGGAGTCCTCTGCACCCACCCCTCACATGTCTCTGTCCACTGCTGGGAGTCCTCTGCAACCACTCCTCACATGTCTCTGTCCACTGCTGGGAGTGATATGCACCCACCCCTCATATATCTGGGCACTGCTGGGAGTGATCTGCACCCACCCCTCACATGTCACTGGGCACTGCTGGTATTCCTCTGCACCCACCCCTCACATGTCTCTGTCCACTGCTGGGAGTCCCCTGCACCCACCCCTCACATGTCTCTGTCCACTGCTGGGAGTGATATGCACCCACCCCTCATATGTCTCTGTCCACTGCTGGGAGTGATCTGCACCCACCCCTCATATGTCTGTCCACTGCTGGGAGTCCTCTGCACCCACCCCTCACATGTCTCTGTCCACTGCTAGGAGTCCTCTGCACCCACCCGTCACATGTGTCTGTCCACTGCTGGGAGTCCTCTGCACCCCCCCCCCTCACATGTCTCTGGCCACTGCTGGGAGTGATATGCACCCACCCCTCATATGTCTGTCCACTTCTGGGAGTCCTCTGCACCCACCCCTCACATGTCTCTGTCCACTGCTGGGAGTGATATGCACCCACCCCTCATATGTCTGTCCACTGCTGGGAGTCCTCTGCACCCACCCCTCACATGTCTCTGTCCACTGCTGGGAGTCCTCTGCACCCACTCCTCACATCTGTCTGGCCACTGCTGGGAGTCCTCTGCACCCACCCCTCACATGTCCCTGTCCACTGCTGGGAGCCCTCTGCACCCACCTCTCACATGTGTCTGTCCACTGCTGGGAGTCCTCTGCACCCCCCCTCACATGTCTCTGGGCACTGCTGCTATTCCTCTGCACCCACCCCTCACATGTCTCCGTCTACTGCTGGGAGTCCTCTGCACCCACCCCTCACATGTCTCTGTCCACTGCTGGGAGTCCTCTGCACCCACCCCTCACTTGTGTCTGTCCACTGCTGGGAGTCCTCTGCACCCCCCCTCACATGTCTCTGGCCACTGCTGGGAGTGATATGCACCGACCCCTCATAGGTCTGTCCACTGCTGGGAGTCCTCTGCACCCACCCCTCACATGTCTCTGTCCACTGCTGGGAGTGATATGAACCCACCCCTCATATGTCTGTCCACTGCTGGGAGTCCTCTGCACCTACTCCTCACATGTCTCTGTCCACTGCTGGGAGTGCCTCTGCACCCACCCCTCACATGTGTCTGTCCACTGCTGGGAGTCCTCTGCACCCACCCCTCACATGTCTCTGTCCACTGCTGGGAGTCCTCTTCAACCACCCCTCACATGTCTCTGTTCACTGCTGGGAGTGATATGCACCCACCCCTCATATATCTGGGCACTGCTGGGAGTGATCTGCACCCACCCCTAACATGTCTCTGGGCACTGCTGGTATTCCTCTGCACCCAACCCCTCACATGTCTCTGTCCACTGCTGGGAGTCCTCTGCACCCACCCCTCACATGTCTCTAGGCACTGCTGGTATTCCTCTGCACCCACCCCTCACATGTCTCTGGCCACTGCTGGGAGTGATATGCACCCACCCCTCATATGTCTGTCCACTGCTGGGAGTCCTCTGCACCCACCCCTCACATGTCTCTGTCCACTGCTGGGAGTGATATGCACCCACCCCTCATATGTCTGTCCACTGCTGGGAGTCCTCTGCACCCACCCCTCACATGTCTCTGTCCACTGCTGGGAGTCCTCTGCACCCACTCCTCACATCTGTCTGGCCACTGCTGGGAGTCCTCTGCACGCACCCCTCACATGTCCCTGTCCACTGCTGGGAGTCCTCTGCACCCCCCCCTCACATGTCTCTGGGCACTGCTGGTATTCCTCTGCACCCACCCCTCACATGTCTCCGTCCACTGCTGGGAGTCCTCTGCACCCACCCCTCACATGTCTCTGTCCACTGCTGGGAGTCCTCTGCACCCACCCGTCACATGTGTCTGTCCACTGCTGGGAGTCCTCTGCACCCCCCCCCCCTCACATGTCTCTGGCCACTGCTGGGAGTGATATGCACCGACCCCTCATAGGTCTGTCTACTGCTGGGAGTCCTCTGCACCCACCCCTCACATGTCTCTGTCCACTGCTGGGAGTGATATGCACCCACCCCTCATATGTCTGTCCACTGCTGGGAGTCCTCTGCACCTACTCCTCACATGTCTCTGTTCACTGCTGGGAGTGCCTCTGCACCCACCCCTCACATGTGTCTGTCCACTGCTGGGAGTCCTCTGCACCCACCCCTCACATGTCTCTGTCCACTGCTGGGAGTCCTCTTCAACCACCCCTCACATGTCTCTGTTCACTGCTGGGAGTGATATGCACCCACCCCTCATATATCTGGGCACTGCTGGGAGTGATCTGCACCCACCCCTAACATGTCTCTGGGCACTGCTGGTATTCCTCTGCACCCAACCCCTCTAATGTCTCTGTCCACTGCTGGGAGTCCTCTGCACCCACCCCTCACATGTCTCTAGGCACTGCTGGTATTCCTCTGCACCCACCCCTCACATGTCTCTGTCCACTGCAGGGAGTGATATGCACCCACCCCTCATATGTCTCTGTCCACTGCTGGGAGCGATCTGCACCCACCCCTCATATGTCTGTCCACTGCTGGGAGTCCTCTGCACCCACCCCTCACATGTCTCTGTCCACTGCTGGGAGTCCTCTGCACCCACCCGTCACATGTGTCTGTACACTGCTGGGAGTCCTCTGCACCCCCCCTCACATGTCTCTGGCCACTGCTGGGAGTGATATGCACCCACCCCTCATATGTCTGTCCACTGCTGGGAGTCCTCTGCACCCACCCCTCACATGTCTCTGTCCACTGCTGGGAGTGATATGCACCCACCCCTCATATGTCTGTCCACTGCTGGGAGTCCTCTGCACCCACCCCTCACATGTCTCTGTCCACTGCTGGGAGTCCTCTGCACCCACTCCTCACATGTGTCTGTCCACTGCTGGGAGTCCTCTGCACCCACCCCTCACATGTCTCTGGCCACTGCTGGGAGTGATATGCACCGACCCCTCATAGGTCTGTCCACTGCTGGGAGTCCTCTGCACCCACCCCTCACATGTCTCTTTCCACTGCTGGGAGTGATATGCGCCCACCCCTCATATGTCTGTCCACTGCTGGGAGTCCTCTGCACCCACTCCTCACATGTCTCTGTCCACTGCTGGGAGTCCTCTGCACCCACCCCTCACATGTGTCTGTCCACTGCTGGGAGTCCTCTGCACCCACCCCTCACATGTCTCTGTCCACTGCTGGGAGTGATATGCATCCACCCCTCATATGTCTCGGCCCTCCTGGGAGTGATCTGCACTTACCCCTCACATGTCTCTTGGATCTGCTGGTATTCCTCTGCACCCACCCCTCACATGTCTCCATCCACTGCTGGGAGTCCTCTGCACCCACCCCTCACATGTCTCTGTCCACTGCTGGGAGTCCTCTGCACCCACCCCTCACATGTGTCTGTCCACTGCTGGGAGTCCTCTGCACCCCCCCTCACATGTCTCTGGCCACTGCTGGGAGTGATATGACTGACCCCTCATAGGTCTGTCCACTGCTGGGAGTCCTCTGCACCCACCCCTCACATGTCTCTGTCCACTGCTGGGAGTGATATGCACCCACCCCTCATATGTCTGTCCACTGCTGGGAGTCCTCTGCACCCACTCCTCACATGTCTCTGTCCACTGCTGGGAGTCCTCTGCACCCACCCCTCACATGTGTCTGTCCACTGCTGGGTGTCCTCTGCACCCACCCTTCACATGTCTCTGTCCACTGCTGGGAGTGATATGCACCCACCCCTCATATGTCTCGGCCCTCCCGGGAGTGATCTGCACCCACCCCTCACATGTCTCTGGGCACTGCTGGTATTCCTCTGCACCCACCCCTCACATGTCTCTGTCCACTGCTTGGAGTCCTCTGCACCCACCCCTCACATGTCTCTGTCCACTGCTGGGAGTCCTCTGCACCCACCCCTCACATGTCTCTGTCCACTGCTGGGAGTCCTCTGCACCCACCCCTCACATGTGTCTGTCCACTGCTGGGAGTCCTCTGCACCCACCCCTCACATGTCTCTGTCCACTGCTGGGAGTGATATGCACCCACCCCTCATATGTCTGTCCACTGCTGGGATTCCTCTGCACCCACCCCTCACATGTCTCTGTCCACTGCTGGGAGTGATATGCACCCACCTCTCATATGTCTGTCCACTGCTGGGAGTCCTCTGCACCCACCCCTCACATGTCTCTGTCCACTGCTGGGAGTCCTCTGCACCCACCGCTCACATGTGTCTGTTCACTGCTGGGAGTCCTCTGCACCCACCCCTCACATGTCTCTGTCCACTGCTGGGAGTGATCTGCACCCACCCCTCATTTGTCTGGGCACTGCTGGGAGTGATCTGCACCCACCCCTCACATGTCTCTGTGCACTGCTGGTATTCCTCTGCACCCACCCCTCACATGTCTCTGTCCACTGCTGGGAGTGATATGCACCCACCCCTCATATGTCTGTCCACTGCTGGGAGTCCTCTGCACCCACCCCTCACATGTCTCTGTCCACTGCTGGGAGTCCTCTGCACCCACCCCTCACATGTGTCTGTCCACTGCTGGGAGTCCTCTGCACCCAACCCTCACATGTCTCTGTCCACTGCTGGGAGTCCTCTGCACCTACCCCTCACATGTCTCTGTCCACTGCTGGGAGTGATATGCACCCACCCCTCATGTATCTGGGCACTGCTGGGAGTGATCTGCACCCACCCCTCACATGTCTCTGGGCACTGCTGGTATTCCTCTGCACCCACCCCTCACATGTCTCTGTCCACTGCTGGGAGCCCTCTGCACCCACCTCTCACATGTCTCTGGGCTCTGCTGGTATTCCTCTGCACCGAACCCTCACATGTCTCTGTCCACTGCTGGGAGTGATATGCACCCACCCCTCATATGTCTCTCCACTGCTGGGAGTCCTCTGCACCCACTCCTCACATGTCTCTGTCCACTGCTGGGAGTCCTCAGCACCCACCCCTCACATGTGTCTGTCCACTGCTGGGAGTTGTTAGAAATGGGATTTCTGGTTGGCTAGGGCTTGCGCCAAAGCCAGACAGAAACCACCACTCTAGTCAGGGCTGGGGAGTTACACGCCAAAGATAACCCCTGCTCACCCCTTTGGTAGCTTGGCACGAGCAGTCAGGCTTATCCCTGAGGCGATGTGTAAAGCGTTTGCGCGCGCACCCAGCAACAACACCCAAGGCCCACCACAAAGGAAACTCCACACAAGGTATTCTATAAAAATAGCCTTTGTATTATACACAACACATTAGATAAAAACACACACTCTACAATGTGCCAACAGGCACGGGCAGAGTTTACAAGGGATTATATATACAGGGGACAGGGCCACATGGACCACTGTCAGGAATTAGCACTCTTAGGACATAACACAAATTACCAAGTGTACATGTAGAACATAACCAGTATCTGCTGGCGCAATAATGACCTCAGCGTCATCACACTAGCATCAGGTATAAAACCTATCCTGCATCCATCACAGGGGCATAAATCACATTATGCAATTCTCATTGGTCTAACTCATTAGACCTAACCACCTAGGTATAACTATACTAGAGGCGCACATCGCACAGGGAAGTACATTCTCCCTACCATCAACCTAAGCAGGTAAAACAACCTTCTAGGCAGAAATAACCACATTTAGAGGTATAAGACACAGGGTGCGCCAAACATACTATACACAGCACATTTCCTAGCACCAAAAGCATGAACACAGGGTGCGCAAAACATACTACACCGTACATTTCCTAGCACCACAATCACATCAGAGTCCAGGTTGCGCCAGAACCTAAACGTAGCAGCTGCCCACTACTTGCTGGGCAGCTGGGGACAAAGCAGGGCCTAAACGCTGCAGCTGGCACTAAGTGCTGCGCAGCTGGGGAAGGCAAATAGGAGGCATGGGCTCTCACTGGCCCCTGAACACATTATCCAAAACGCTGGAGCCACCTGGCTCAGAAAATAACATGTCCCCCTTGGAGTCCCTCTGGACTCTAGACAAATGATGCCCTCTTCGTTGGAGCGCACGAGCGCTCTAAAACAAATATGCCCCCACCGTTGGAGCCAGCTGGCTCTGGGAATAATTGGCCCCCAAGTCCCCCTGGAACTTCTAAATATCGAATGGCCCCCAAAGCTGGAGCCTTTCCTGGCTCCAAAATTAAATATGTCCCCGTTGGAGCGGTCCTCTGCCATGGGGGGCCGCTCGGATACTGCCTACAAGACAGGTGGGTGCAGGGAAATGCCCCCACGGGGACTCTGTACCCTGGCTGCAGCTTCCCCAGAGGTCAGCCCTTACTCACCGGGCTCTCTGGCGCTGCTCGGGGTCTCCTCTCACGGCATGCGGCGATCTCCGGCTCTGCCCGGTCCCTCTTCTGGGACCGGGACTTTCCTTCCCAGCGGCCGCTACCTCGGGGCTCTCCCTCGCTCAGGGGAGCCCCGTATCTCAAAAACGGTGCCGGAAAACTTTCTCGAGGGGCTTCCCTTCCGTCCCGGAAGCCCCGCCCAGGACGTCACAGCCCTGCCTGTCTTCCGGGTCGCGCTGGGCAGCGACCCGGAAGAGATTCGATGTGCGGCTCGGCCGCGGCGGTGATCCATCCAAGGCGGAGAACGCGGGGTGGGCACCCGCTATCAACTACAACCACAACGCGGCCCCGTAGCTCCGCCCAACATCAGAACAAAGCGGGGTAGGCTCCCGCCATCACAGGCACTACAATGCGGGGTGGGCACCCGCCAACCTAAATAACAGAAGCGGGGTGGCACCCGCAAATCAAAGACATAAGCGGGGTGGGCACCTGAATTAATATAAACATAAGCGGGGTGGCACCCGCAATTAAGGCATCATGGGGGGAATCCTCACGATGGGGATTCCCTCACCCAGGGTGGCAGCACAGCGCTGCGCAGCCCCCAGGCTCTCCTCCTTTGGGGGGAAAGTAAGTTAAAGCGCTCCTAGTGCGCAGAAACGGCTGCATGAATTCTCTGTAAAGTCAAAGGGGAGAAAACGGTCCCAGATGTCCTGGCTTAAAGAAATGGAGCAGCAAAGCTCCCAGCAAAGAGGCCATTAGAAAGTAAGGGGCAATGGCAAAAAGAATGGTCCCAGAAGTCCTCCAGCGTCCAGGGCATCCAGGGGCTGGGCAGGGCCCAGGGAGGCAAGCCTTCCCCTGGGCCCCAGCAGCAGCACGCCCCTGGTAGATTCGAGTTAGAACAAGAACATTTTGTAAGGGGACACAGCCCCTTTTTATACACCAAATCCCTTTGTCTGGGTTCAGGGTGAGGGGGAAAACCAGTCGCAGCTGGTTGGGGAGCACCCTTGATGTGCTCAGCCCCTCACTCTATTCATTGGCAGGGCTAGGGTCGTCAGTCGCACCGCAGGGGGCGGGGCCAGCATTGTGTGTGGAAAACCCTGTCCTATTCAGGACCCAGGTGTACTCCTCCCACCCATCTAGCTGCTGATCTCCCCATTCACCACTGGGTGACTCATCCTGACTCTGGGGAATCCCTAGCCCGTCACATGACATGATCAGCCAATCACGCGACAGACACACTGCACACCGAAGTGCCCACTTCTAGAAGTGGCACTTCCACACTAGGTACATGCACGCCGCCCACATCATCGCGCAGCATTCACTCCCACGAGTCCGCACATACCAAACTCGGGCCTGCACACCCCACGCATCAGGAACTACTAGGGACACATACATTCCCCATGCATTCCTATGGGAGGGCAGGCCTATCTCACCACATGCACTCAGAGTGTGCACGCACTTTACCCTGGGACACAGGGAAAGTGCGCAGAAACCAAGAAAATCACCACACCAAGTCACCAATAAAAGGCAAAAAGTTCAGGGGTGAACCTGCCAGAAGGGCCAAGTCGAACACAACCCCCTTCCAGCCAAAACGCAGGGCAGACCAATCACCACCGTGATGGACTTCCCTGCTTGGGGCGATAGAACACGGACGCAGGCCCGCACTGCAGGGACACTCTCCGGTTCTACGCCATTCTCAATCAACATGGTTCCATCTGAAAAAAAACAACCGAAAAGAACTCAGGCCCAACTAGGCTACCCCACTGGTACTACCTAGTTGTCCACGGCCAGGACCAGGCCCTAGGCCACCCAGATACCGCTGGTCCTTGCCAAACCCAGAGTGGGGGGTAGTAACCCCTGGCATACAAGCCATTCTCCACTCTCCCTCTCAGTGTAGTTCCCAACTACCACTGATCCTTCAACCTAGGGTCCGCACCCTCAGGCTGACCAGAGGTCACGGGCAAGAATGCCCCACCCTACCTCTACTTCTGGGGTTCCGCACCCTCCCAGGGAAGCACCCACCAGAACACAACTCTCCCACCAGTTCAGGACCTCTCTCCACCAACTGGTCTACCACCTGGGATCCAAGGGGTCAGAGGCGAGGACTCCCTCCCTCTGCACCCCCTTCCACTGTAGAGCAGGGTCTCTTCACCTAAGATGAGCCCCACCTGCCCTCAGGACTACAGCTGCCCTTACGTCCAGATCCGGAAACACCGACTACTGGCTCCCCAACCGAGGGATGTACCCTTTGGTCAGATGCCTGGCGAACCAGGACTTAACGAGGGTGACCCATAACTAATGGGTCGTGTGACAGTCTGCCTGGCGCTGATCTCACGACCTCCTGTCCATCTGACAGTGCGTGCAGACCCCCCAGGACAGAAGTGGCGACACCACAGTCACTCAGTGGCGACTCAGCCATCCCGGCTGGTCCCTGACCTACTGGTTCCCACTGGGGAATCCCTCCCCCTCTCACCCCTCCCTCTGGACTTCTGCACCCTCCCAACTGGAGCGGTACCGCCAGACACCAGGACTACTGGAGGTCTGATTACAGACGCTCCACGTCCTCTAGACACTGGGAGATCCTCCTCAAATGACCTATTGGTACAGCCTAGGCCCCCGACCTGATGTTCCCTAAAGAAACCATCCAGGCCCTGACACTGGGTTTCGGGCACCTGGAGACACGCAGTCCCACCCACTCCTTTTCCACAGAGACAGGCCGTGAGCCCCTACACCGAGACCTAGCTGGGCTACTCTGAACCTCTTCCACCACGCTGGGCTGGAAGACACCTCAGCCACTACTTTTGGAATCACTCCCCAATGCAAGCTCCCTATCCCAGAGAACTCACACCCAATCAACCAGCAAGCTCCTTATTTCAGAGAACTCACATCCTTCATCCACATACACACACCCCCCAGACTAGTAAGACAGTTTCTACCGCCCCTGATTTCTCAACCTGACCACCACGTGACACAGGTACTATTACTCTGGGAACTGGGAATGGGACATCCACATTCATCCAGCGCATTACACATTCATCCCCAAACCCCTCCCAAGACTGGTAAGACAGTTTCTACCGCCCCTGATTTCTCAACCTGACCACCACGTGACACAGGTACCACTACCCCGGGAACTGGGAATGGGAATACATGCACTGGACACACATCTGCTGCCACCACTGGATCCCACCCTCTGGTGAATCCAGAAAACACAATGCACTAAGGGGGATGATCTACCCTCCCGAGCTAGGGACACCTAACTCACAGTGCACAAGAAACACATTTCCAAAGAAATGACACTTAAAAACAAACTTAGAACAATAATCCCTATACCATGTGATTTATCTAAATGCAGAGTTTTGTAGTGCGGCCAGTTGCTGCTGCGGTACAGCGCAAACGCAAGTCCAAATCCCACCGCTGATCACCAATGTTAGAAATGGGATTTCTGGTTGGCTAGGGCTTGCGCCAAAGCCAGACAGAAACCACCACTCTAGTCAGGGCTGGGGAGTTACACGCCAAAGATAACCCCTGCTCACCCCCTTGGTAGCTTGGCACGAGCAGTCAGGCTTATCCCTGAGGCGATGTGTAAAGCGTTTGCGCGCGCACCCAGCAACAACACCCAAGGCCCACCACAAAGGAAACTCCACACAAGGTATTCTATAAAAATAGCCTTTGTATTATACACAACACATTAGATAAAAACACACACTCTACAATGTGCCAACAGGCACGGGCAGAGTTTACAAGGGATTATATATACAGGGGACAGGGCCACATGGACCACTGTCAGGAATTAGCACTCTTAGGACATAACACAAATTACCAAGTGTACATGTAGAACATAACCAGTATCTACTGGCGCAATAATGACCTCAGCGTCATCACACTAGCATCAGGTATAAAACCTATCCTGCATCCATCACAGGGGCATAAATCACATTATGCAATTCTCATTGGTCTAACTCATTAGACCTAACCACCTAGGTATAACTATACTAGGGGCGCACATCGCACAGGGAAGTACATTCTCCCTACCATCAACCTAAGCAGGTAAAACAACCTTCTAGGCAGAAATAACCACATTTAGAGGTATAAGACACAGGGTGCGCCAAACATACTATACACGGCACATTTCCTAGCACCAAAAGCATGAACACAGGGTGCGCAAAACATACTACACCGTACATTTCCTAGCACCACAATCACATCAGAGTCCAGGTTGCGCCAGAACCTAAACGTAGCAGCTGCCCACTACTTGCTGGGCAGCTGGGGACAAAGCAGGGCCTAAACGCTGCAGCTGGCACTAAGTGCTGCGCAGCTGGGGAAGGCAAATAGGAGGCATGGGCTCTCACTGGCCCCTGAACACATTATCCAAAACGCTGGAGCCACCTGGCTCAGAAAATAACATGTCCCCCTTGGAGTCCCTCTGGACTCTAGACAAATGATGCCCTCTTCGTTGGAGCGCACGAGCGCTCTAAAACAAATATGCCCCCACCGTTGGAGCCAGCTGGCTCTGGGAATAATTGGCCCCCAAGTCCCCCTGGGACTTCTAAATATCGAATGGCCCCCAAAGCTGGAGCCTTTCCTGGCTCTAAAATTAAATATGTCCCCGTTGGAGCGGCCCTCTGCCATGGGGGGCCGCTCGGATACTGCCTACAAGACAGGTGGGTGCAGGGAAATGCCCCCACGGGGACTCTGTACCCTGGCTGCAGCTTCCCCAGAGGTCAGCCCTTACTCACCGGGCTCTCTGGCGCTGCTCGGGGTCTCCTCTCACGGCATGCGGCGATCTCCGGCTCTGCCCGGTCCCTCTTCTGGGACCGGGACTTTCCTTCCCAGCGGCCGCTACCTCGGGGCTCTCCCTCGCTCAGGGGAGCCCCGTATCTCAAAAACGGTGCCGGAAAACTTTCTCGCGGGGCTTCCCTTCCGTCTCGGAAGCCCCGCCCAGGACGTCACAGCCCTGCCTGTCTTCCGGGTCGCGCTGGGCAGCGACCCGGAAGAGATTCGATGTGCGGCTCGGCCGCGGCGGTGATCCATCCAAGGCGGAGAACGCGGGTTGGGCACCCGCTATCAACTACAACCACAATGCGACCCTGTAGCTCCGCCCAACATCAGAACAAAGCGGGGTAGGCTCCCGCCATCACAGGCACTACAATGCGGGGTGGGCACCCGCCAACCTAAATAACAGAAGCGGGGTGGCACCCGCAAATCAAAGACATAAGCGGGGTGGGCACCCGAATTAATATAAACATAAGCGGGGTGGCACCCGCAATTAAGGCATCATGGGGGGAATCCTCACGATGGGGATTCCCTCACCCAGGGTGGCAGCACAGCGCTGCGCAGCCCCCAGGCTCTCCTCCTTTGGGGGGAAAGTAAGTTAAAGCGCTCCTAGTGCGCAGAAACGGCTGCATGAATTCTCTGTAAAGTCAAAGGGGAGAAAACGGTCCCAGATGTCCTGGCTTAAAGAAATGGAGCAGCAAAGCTCCCAGCAAAGAGGCCATTAGAAAGTAAGGGGCAATGGCAAAAAGAATGGTCCCAGAAGTCCTCCAGCGTCCAGGGCAACCAGGGGCTGGGCAGGGCCCAGGGAGGCAAGCCTTCCCCTGGGCCCCAGCAGCAGCACGCCCCTGGTAGATTCGAGTTAGAACAAGAACATTTTGTAAGGGGACACAGCCCCTTTTTATACACCAAATCCCTTTGTCTGGGTTCAGGGTGAGGGGGAAAACCAGTCGCAGCTGGTTGGGGAGCACCCTTGATGTGCTCAGCCCCTCACTCTATTCATTGGCAGGGCTAGGGTCGTCAGTCGCACCGCAGGGGGCGGGGCCAGCATTGTGTGTGGAAAACCCTGTCCTATTCAGGACCCAGGTGTACTCCTCCCACCCATCTAGCTGCTGATCTCCCCATTCACCACTGGGTGACTCATCCTGACTCTGGGGAATCCCTAGCCCGTCACATGACATGATCAGCCAATCACGCGACAGACACACTGCACACCGAAGTGCCCACTTCTAGAAGTGGCACTTCCACACTAGGTACATGCACGCCGCACACATCATCGCGCAGCATTCACTCCCACGAGTCCGCACATACCAAACTCGGGCCTGCACACCCCACGCATCAGGAACTACTAGGGACACATACATTCCCCATGCATTCCTATGGGAGGGCAGTCCTATCTCACCACATGCACTCAGAGTGTGCACGCACTTTACCCTGGGACACAGGGAAAGTGCGCAGAAACCAAGAAAATCACCACACAAAGTCACCAATAAAAGGCAAAAAGTTCAGGGGTGAACCTGCCAGAAGGGCCAAGTCCAACAAGAGTCCTCTGCACCCACCCCTCACATGTCTCTGTCCACTGCTGGGAGTCCTCTGCACCCACACCTCATATGTCTCTGTCCACTGCTGGGAGTGATATGCACCTACCCCTCATATATCTGGGCACTGCTGGGAGTGATCTGCACCCACCCCTCACATGTCTCTGGGCACTGCTGGTATTCCTCTGCACCCACCCCTCACATGTCTCTGTCCACTGCTGGGAGCCCTCTGCACCCACCCCTCACATGTCTCTGGCCACTGCTGGTATTCCTCTGCACCGAACCCTCACATGTCTCTGTCCACTGCTGGGAGTCCTCTGCACCCATCCCTCACATGTCTCTGTCCACTGCTGGGAGTCCTCTGCACCCACACCTCACATGTGTCTGTCCACTGCTGGGAGTCCTCTGCACCTACCCCTCACATGTCTCTGTCCACTGCTGGGAGTGATATGCACTCACCCCTCATATGTCTGTCCACTGCCGGGAGTCCTCTTTACCCACCCCTCACATGTCTCTGTCCACTGCTCGGAGTCCTCTGCACCTACCCCTCACATGTCTCTGTCCACTGCTGGGAGTGATATGCACCCACCCCTCATATGTCTGTCCAAAGCTGGGAGTCCTCTGCACCCACCACTCACATGTCTCTGTCCACTGCTGGGAGTCCTCTGCACCCACTCCTCACATGTCTCTGTCCACTGCTGGGAGTGATATGCACCCACCCCTCATATGTCTGGGCACTGCTGGGAGTGATCTGTACCCACCCCTCACATGTCTCTGGGCACTGCTGGTATTCCTCTGCGCCCACCCCTCACATGTCTCTGTCCACTGCTGGGAGTGATATGCACCCAACCCTCATATATCTCTGTTCACTGCTGGGAGTGATCTGCACTCACCCCTCATATGTCTGTCCACTGCTGGGAGTCCTCTGCACCCACCCCTCACATGTCTCTGTCCACTGCTGGGAGTCCTCTGCACGCACCCCTCACATGTGTCTGTCCACTGCTGGGAGTCCTCTGCACCCCCCCTCACATGTCTCTGGCCACTGCAGGGAGTGATATGCACCCACCCCTCATATGTCTGTCCACTGCTGGGAGTCATCTTTACCCACCCCTCACATGTCTCTGTCCACTGCTGGGAGTGATATGCACCCACCCCTCATATGTCTGTCCACTGATGGGAGTCCTCTGCACCCACCCCTCACATGTCTCTGTCCACTTCTGGGAGTCCTCTGCACCCACCCCTCACATGTGTCTGTCCACTGCTGGGAGTCCTCTGCACCCACCCCTCACATGTCTCTGTCCACTGCTGGGAGTGATATGCACCCACCCCTCATATGTCTCTGTCCACTGCTGGGAGTGATCTGCACCCACCACTCATATGTCTGTCCACTGCTGGGAGTCCTCTGCACCCACCCCTCACATGTCTCTGTCCACTGCTGGGAGTCCTCTGCACCCACCCCTCACATGTGTCTGTCCACTGCTGGGAGTCCTCTGCACCCCCCTCACATGTCTCTGGCCACTGCTGGGAGTGATATGCACCCACCCCTCATATGTCTGTCCACTGCTGGGAGTCCTCTGCACCCACCCCTCACATGTCTCTGTTCACTTCTGGGAGTCCTCTGCACCCACCCCTAACATGTGTCTGTCCACTGCTGGGAGTCCTCTGCACCCACCCCTCACATGTCTCTGTCCACTGCTGGGAGTGATATGCACCAACCCCTCATATGTCTGTCCACTGCTGGGAGTCCTCTGCACCCGCCCCTCACATGTCTCTGTCCACTGTTGGGAGTCCTCTGCACCCACTCCTCACATGCGTCTGTCCACTGCTGGGAGTCCTCTGCACCCACCCCTCACATGTCTCTGTCCACTGCTGGGAGTGATATGCACCCACCCCTCATATGTCTGGGCACTGCTGGGAGTGATCTGCACCCACCCCTCACATGTCTCTGGGCACTGCTGGTATTCCTCTGCACCCACCCCTCACATGTCTCCGTCCACTGCTGGGAGTCCTCTGCACCCACCCCTCACATGTCTCTGTCCACTGCTGGGAGTCCTCTGCACCCACCCCTCACATGTGTCTGTCCACTGCTGGGAGTCCTCTGCACCCCCCCCCTCACATGTCTCTGGCCACTGCTGGGTGTGATATGCACCGACCCCTCATAGGTCTGTCCACTGCTGGGAGTCCTCTGCACCCACCCCTCACATGTCTCTGTCCACTGCTGGGAGTGATATGCACCCACCCCTCATATGTCTGTCCACTGCTGGGAGTCCTCTGCACCCACTCCTCACATGTCTCTGTCCACTGCTGGGAGTCCTCTGCACCCACCCCTCACATGTGTCTGTCCACTGCTGGGAGTCCTCTGCACCCACCCCTCACATGTCTCTGTCCACTGCTGGGAGTCCTCTGCACCCACCCCTCACATGTCTCTGTCCACTGCTGGGAGTCCTCTGCACCCACCCCTCACATGTCTCTGGGCACTGCTGGTATTCCTCTGCACCCACCCCTCACCTGTCTCTGTCCACTGCTGGGAGTGATATGAACCCACCCCTCATATGTCTCTGTCCACTGCTGGGAGCGATCTGCACCCACCCCTCATATGTCTGTCCACTGCTGGGAGTCCTCTGCACCCACCCCTCACATGTCTCTGGCCACTGCTGGGAGTGATATGCACCCACCCCTCATATGTCGGTCCACTGCTGGGAGTCCTCTGCACCCACCCCTCACATGTCTCTGTCCACTGCTGGGAGTGATATGCACCCACCCCTCATATGTCTGTCCACTGCTGGGAGTCCTCTGCACCCACCCCTCACATGTCTCTGTCCACTGCTGGGAGTCCTCTGCACCCACTCCTCACATGTGTCTGTCCACTGCTGGGAGTCCTCTGCACCCACCCCTCACATGTCTCTGGCCACTGGTGGCAGTGATATGCACTGACCCCTCATAGGTCTGTCCACTGCTGGGAGTCCTCTGCACCCACCCCTCACATGTCTCTGTCCACTGCTGGGAGTGATATGCACCCACCCCTCATATGTCTGTCCACTGCTGGGAGTCCTCTGCACCCACTCCTCACATGTCTCTGTCCACTGATGGGAGTCCTCTGCACCCACCCCTCACATGTGTCTGTCCACTGCTGGGAGTCCTCTGCATCCACCCCTCACATGTCTCTGTCCACTGCTGGGAGTGATATGCACCCACCCCTCATATGTCTCGGCCCTCCTGGGAGTGATCTGCACCCACCCCTCACATGTCTCTGGGCACTGCTGGGAGTCCTCTGCACCCACCCCTCACATGTCTCTGTCCACTGCTGGGAGTCCTCTGCACCCACCCCTCACATGTCTCTGTCCACTGCTGGGAGTGATATGCACCCACCCCTCATATGTCTCGGCCCTCCTTGGAGTGATCTGCACCCACCCCTCACATGTCTCTGGGCACTGCTGGTATTCCTCTGCACCCACCCCTCACATGTCTCCATCCACTGCTGTGAGTCCTCTACACCCACCCCTCACATGTCTCTGTCCACTGCTGGGAGTCCTCTGCACCCACCCCTCACATGTGTCTGTCCACTGCTGGGAGTCCTCTGCACCCCCCTCACATGTCTCTGGCCACTGCTGGGAGTGATATGCACCGACCCCTCATAGGTCTGTCCACTGCTGGGAGTCCTCTGCACCCACCCCTCACATGTCTCTGTCCACTGCTGGGAGTGATATGCGCCCACCCCTCATATGTCTGTCCACTGCTGGGAGTCCTCTGCACCCACTCCTCACATGTCTCTGTCCACTGCTGGGAGTCCTCTGCACCCACCCCTCACATGTGTCTGTCCACTGCTGGGAGTCCTCTGCACCCACCCCTCACATGTCTCTGTCCACTGCTGGGAGTCCTCTGCACCCACCCCTCACATGTGTCTGTCCACTGCTGGGAGTCCTCTGCACCCACCCCTCACATGTCTCTGTCCACTGCTGGGAGTGATATGCACCCACCCCTCATATGTCTGTCCACTGCTCGGATTCCTCTGCACCCACCCCTCACATGTCTCTGTCCACTGCTGGGAGTGATATGCACCCACCCCTCATATGTCTCGGCCCTCCTGGGAGTGATCTGCACCCACCCCTCACATGTCTCTGGGCACTGCTGGTATTCCTCTGCACCCACCCCTCACATGTCTCTGTCCACTGCTGGGAGTCCTCTGCACCCACCCCTCACATGTCTCTGTCCACTTGTGGGAGTGATATGCACCCACCCCTCATATGTCTGTCCACTGCTGGGAGTCCTCTGCACCCACCCCTCACATGTCTCTGTCCACTGCTGGGAGTCCTCTGCACCCACTCCTCACATGTGTCTGTCCACTGCTGGGAGTCCTCTGCACCCACCCCTCACATGTCTCTGGCCACTGCTGGGAGTGATATGCACTGACCCCTCATAGGTCTGTCCACTGCTGGGAGTCCTCTGCACCCACCCCTCACATGTCTCTGTCCACTGCTGGGAGTGATATGCACCCACCCCTCATATGTCTGTCCACTGCTGGGAGTCCTCTGCACCCACTCCTCACATGTCTCTGTCCACTGCTGGGAGTCCTCTGCACCCACCCCTCACATGTGTCTGTCCACTGCTGGGAGTCCTCTGCATCCACCCCTCACATGTCTCTGTCCACTGCTGGGAGTGATATGCACCCACCCCTCATATGTCTCGGCCCTCCTGGGAGTGATCTGCACCCACCCCTCACATGTCTCTGGGCACTGCTGGGAGTCCTCTGCACCCACCCCTCACATGTGTCTGTCCACTGCTGGGAGTCCTCTGCACCCACCCCTCACATGTCTCTGTCCACTGCTGGGAGTGATATGCACCCACCCCTCATATGTCTCGGCCCTCCTGGGAGTGATCTGCACCCACCCCTCACATGTCTCTGGGCACTGCTGGTATTCCTCTGCACCCACCCCTCACATGTCTCCATCCACTGCTGGGAGTCCTCTACACCCACCCCTCACATGTCTCTGTCCACTGCTGGGAGTCCTCTGCACCCACCCCTCACATGTGTCTGTCCACTGCTGGGAGTCCTCTGCACCCCCCTCACATGTCTCTGGCCACTGCTGGGAGTGATATGCACCGACCCCTCATAGGTCTGTCCACTGCTGGGAGTCCTCTGCACCCACCCCTCACATGTCTCTGTCCACTGCTGGGAGTGATATGCGCC
The DNA here is from genome assembly GCF_964204655.1 of Triturus cristatus. Classification (NCBI taxonomy): domain Eukaryota; kingdom Metazoa; phylum Chordata; class Amphibia; order Caudata; family Salamandridae; genus Triturus; species Triturus cristatus. The sequence continues at coordinate 275,364,024 of NC_140579.1, read as the reverse complement.
CACCCCTCATATGTCTGTCCACTGCTGGGAGTCCTCTGCACCCACTCCTCACATGTCTCTGTCCACTGCTGGGAGTCCTCTGCACCCACCCCTCACATGTGTCTGTCCACTGCTGGGAGTCCTCTGCACCCACCCCTCACATGTCTCTGTCCACTGCTGGGAGTCCTCTGCACCCACCCCTCACATGTGTCTGTCCACTGCTGGGAGTCCTCTGCACCCACCCCTCACATGTCTCTGTCCACTGCTGGGAGTGATATGCACCCACCCCTCATATGTCTGTCCACTGCTGGGAGTCCTCTGCACCCACTCCTCACATGTCTCTGTCCACTGCTGGGAGTCCTCTGCACCCACCCCTCACATGTCTCTGTCCACTGCTGGGAGTCCTCTGCACCCACCCATCACATGTGTCTGTCCACTGCTGGGAGTCCTCTGCACCCACCCCTCACATGTCTCTGTCCACTGCTGGGAGTGATATGCACCCACCCCTCATATGTCTGTCCACTGCTCGGATTCCTCTGCACCCACCCCTCACATGTCTCTGTCCACTGCTGGGAGTGATATGCACCTACCCCTCATATGTCTGTCCACTGCTGGGAGTCCTCTGCACACACCCATCACATGTCTCTGTCCACTGCTGGGAGTCCTCTGCACCTACCCCTCACATGTGTCTGTCCACTGCTGGGAGTCCTCTGCACCCACCCCTCACATGTCTCTGTCCACTGCTGGGAGTGATATGCACCCACCCCTCATATGTCTGGCCACTGCTGGGAGTGATATGCACCGACCCCTCATAGGTCTGTCCACTGCTGGGAGTCCTCTGCACCCACACCTCACATGTCTCTGTCCACTGCTGGGAGTGATATGCACCCACTCCTCATATGTCTGTCCACTGCTGGGAGTCCTCTGCACCCACTCCTCACATGTCTCTGTCCACTGCTGGGAGTCCTCTGCACCCACCCCTCACATGTGTCTGTCCACTGCTGGGAGTCCTCTGCACCCACCCCTCACATGTCTCTGTCCACTGCTGGGAGTCCTCTGCACCCACCCCTCACATGTCTCTGTCCACTGCTGGGAGTGATATGCACCCACCCCTCATATATCTGGGCACTGCTGGGAGTGATCTGCACCCACCCCTCACATGTCTGTGGGCACTGCTGGTATTCCTCTGCACCCACCCCTCACATGTCTCTGTCCACTGCTGGGAGCCCTCTGCACCCACCCCTCACATGTCTCTGGGCACTGCTGGTATTCCTCTGCACCGAACCCTCACATGTCTCTGTCCACTGCTGGGAGTCCTCTGCACCCACCCCACACATTTCTCTGTCCACTGCTGGGAGTCCTCTGCACCCATCCCTCACATGTCTCTGCCCACTGCTGGGAGTCCTCTGCACCCACACCTCACATGTGTCTGTACACTGCTGGGAGTCCTCTGCACCCACCCCTCACATGTGTCTGTCCACTGCTGGGAGTCCTCTGCACCCCCCCCTCACATGTCTCTGGCCACTGCTGGGAGTCCTCTGCACGCACCCCTCACATGTGTCTGTCCACTGCTGGGAGTCCTCTGCACCCCCCCTCACATGTCTCTGGCCACTGCTGGGAGTGATATGCACCCACCCCTCATATGTCTGTCCACTGCTGGGACTCCTCTTTACCCACCCCTCACATGTCTTTGTCCACTGCTGGGAGTGATATGCACCCACCCCTCATATGTCTGTCCACTGCTGGGAGTCCTCTGCACCCACCCTCACATGTCTCTGTCCACTTCTGGGAGTCCTCTGCACCCACCCCTCACATGTGTCTGTCCACTGCTGGGAGTCCTCTGCACCCACCCCTCACATGTCTCTGTCCACTGCTGGGAGTGATATGCACCCACCCCTCATATGTCTCTGTCTACTGCTGGGAGTGATCTGCACCCACCCCTCATATGTCTATCCACTGCTGGGAGTCCTCTGCACCCACCCCTCACATGTCTCTGTCCACTGCTGGGAGTCCTCTGCACCCACCCCTCACATGTGTCTGTCCACTGCTGGGAGTCCTCTGCACCCCCCTCACATGTCTCTGGCCACTCCTGGGAGTGATATGCACCCACCCCTCATATGTCTGTCCACTGCTGGGAGTCCTCTGCACCCACCCCTCACATGTCTCTGTTCACTTCTGGGAGTCCTCTGCACCCACCCCTAACATGTGTCTGTCCACTGCTGGGAGTCCTCTGCACCCACCCCTCACATGTCTCTGTCCACTGCTGGGAGTGATATGCACCAACCCCTCATATGTCTGTCCACTGCTGGGAGTCCTCTGCACCCACCCCTCACATGTCTCTGTCCACTGCTGGGAGTCCTCTGCACCCACTCCTCACATGCGGCTGTCCACTGCTGGGAGTCCTCTGCACCCACCCCTCGCATGTCTCTGTCCACTGCTGGGAGTGATATGCACCCACCCCTCATATGTCTGGGCACTGCTGGGAGTGATCTGCACCCACCCCTCACATGTCTCTGGGCACTGCTGGTATTCCTCTGCACCCACCCCTCACATGTCTCTGTCCACTGCTGGGAGTCCTCTGCACCCACCCCACACATGTGTCTGTCCACTTCTGGGAGTCCTCTGCACCCACCCCTCACATGTCTCTGTCCACTGCTGGGAGTGATATGCATCCACCCCTCATATGTCTCTGTCCACTGCTGGGAGTGATCTGCACCCACCCCTCATATGTCTGTCCACTGCTGGGAGTCCTCTGCACCCACCTCTCACATGTCTCTGTCCACTGCTGGGAGTCCTCTGCACCCATCCCTCACATGTCACAACCGAAACATGGCTCAACGAATCATCCAATCCTGATTTGGCTATTGCCCTTCCCCCGGATTTTACCATCTTTAGGCGGGATAGACAAATCGGGCGAGGAGGGGGGGTCGCAATCATTGTTAAAAGGTCATTTTCGTGTCATACATTTGATCTGGAACACCTCAAAGGAGGTGAGAGTATTGGATTTTCGATCAGACTTAATGCCTCTACCTCCTTTTCGGGAGGTCTAATCTATCGCCCCCCAGGCAATGCTTCTCCCTTTTTAGACTCCCTAGATGAAGTGCTCGGATCATTTATGTTACGCTACCCACACTTCACTCTACTAGGAGATATGAATTTGTACTTGGAATCAGATACAGACCCTTATGCTATCAGCTTCCACCATACCCTAAACATTTTTGGACTGGCCCAATTAGTGACTGCACCCACCCACTTAGCAGGCCACACCCTTGATGGTATTTGTTCCAACCTAAACACCATGATTATGTCTCCTCCCATTCCGCAAATTTGGACCGACCATAGTTTCATCTCTTTTGGTATCAAGAAACAAGTTCTAGCTCCATCAACAACAAAGCACCCTCAATCTCCCCTCTCGGTAAATTGGAGGAAATTGATGGATCGTATCAAATTGGATACCCAGCTATTGGCTCAGGCCCCCGAACTGAGAGGAGACGTCACGGCTGACTCCCGTAACTTTCACGTCTGGATGGATCAGATTATTTTAGAAAATTCTGACCCTAAAGGCGACCGCCGGAACGGCACTAAACGGAAGTTAAGTGCCCCATGGTATACCCAAGCCTTAGCTGATAGCCATCTACTCTGTAGAATTAGAGAAAGGAAGTGGAGGAGAACATATGATGAGGCCTCAAGAGCCCTTTATGTTCAACAGAGGAAATTGTACCTCTCTAACATAAAGACTGCCAAAAAGGTGTATTACACTAAAGCTATCAACGATGCACAGCAGAAACAAAAAACAGTTTTTTCTATAGTTAAATCCTTTACCCACCCCAAAGCCCTCCAGCCCGAAATCCCGCCCTCTGAGAGTTTGTGCAACCAAATTGCAGAATTTTTTGAGGAGAAAATTGTAAACATCCAAAAGGATTTCTTGCCCCCTTTGATTTCTCCTTCTTTAGGCCCTCAAAAACATGTAGCCGAAAATAGCCATTTCCTTGGTAGTTTCCAACCGGTCTCCCTCCAACAGACCCGCAAAGCGATCTTGGCTTGCAAATCTGGAGCACCCACTGACTCCTGCCCCCCCTGTATTCTGCATCATCTGGTTGAGGTAGTGAATCCAACTATCAATGCCATCATAAACACATCCTTAAAATCAGGGATTGTACCTAATGAATGGAAAAAGGCTATCGTAAAACCTCTTATGAAAAAGCAGAATAAATCGCCAACGGATCTGACTAATATGCGCCCCATTTCACTCCTGCCTGTTCTGGGAAAGATCACTGAACGGATGGTACATTTGGAGCTAAAAGCATTTGTGGAGAACCACAACATCTTGCATCCCCAACAATCTGGGTTTCGCTCTGGCCACTCCACTGAAACGGCTCTGGTAGAACTCTCTGACTCCATCAAGTTCCTGCAGGATGAGGGAAAGCAGGCCGTCCTCATCCTGCTCGATCTAACAGCAGCTTTTGACACCATCTCTCATGTCATCTTGAATGACAGGCTGCGAGAGATCGGTGTGACAGACACAGCTTTGGCATGGGTCACATCTTTCCTGTCCAATAGGTCCCAGTCTGTATCTTTGGGCCATTACCTATCCAGCGAAAAAACTATTACATCTGGAGTTCCGCAGGGATCCATATTAAGTCCACTTCTTTTTAACATCTATATGGCACCCCTCCTCGCTGTGATAGAGGCACACGGGATTCTTGTTACGTCATATGCTGACGACACTCAATTGGTCGTCTCCATAGACAAAAACCGCACGGATACTGAATTGTGTTTTCGGAATTGTCTCACTGAGGTATTTCAGTGGTTAAACAAAAACCACTTAAAGTGCAACAGTGGGAAAACCGAGATCATACCATTGGGTCAGGACTTACCTTTTTGCCCGAGGGATTGGTGGCCTAAAGACTCTGAGGCCCCGCCCAGTGCTGTGTCTTCTGCTCGCAACCTAGGCGTGCAATTTGATGCTACCTTATCATTTGACGATCATGTTAGGATCACAGCTGGCTGCTGCTTTGGCCTTATCAAATCTTTAAAGAAATTTTTTGACTTCCTCCCCATTGCTTCCAGGAAATCGGTCGTGGTTGCACTAATACTCTCCCGACTCGACTATTGCAATGGGTTGATGGCAGGGGTAAAAAAGTCCACTTTGAAGAAATTGCAAAGTGTACAGCACGCGGCGGCACGGTTAGTGTTAAAACTCCCTAGGAAATCTTCAGCCTCAACTGCATTAAATTCCCTACACTGGTTGCCACTGCATAAGAGAATTCTTTTCAAACTCCTGCTCACAGCTTTTAAATCCTTGAAAAATATAGGTCCCAAATACCTTGTTAAACGTTTTATCCGCTATGATCCTGTACGTTGTCTACGATCCTCAGGGGCCAATCTTGCTAAGGTCCCGAGGCATAAATACAAAACTAGGGGCGGAAAAACGTTCACAGTCCTAGCAGCAAGAGCTTGGAATAATTTACCTGTAAATCTTAGACTGATTGAGTCCGAATGTCTCTTTAGGAAACAACTGAAGACCTGGGTCTATCAGCAATCAGATACCTATGTGCTAGCAGCCATCTAGATCTTTTCACCGCTTATCCCCTATACGCATGCTCAGCGCCAAGATGCTCCTTCCGGAGCGAATGTTGCGCTTTATAAATACCCAAATAACAATAACAATAACAATGTCTCTGTCCACTGCTGGGAGTCCTCTGCACCCACACCTCACATGTGTCTGTACACTGCTGGGAGTCCTCTGCACCCACCCCTCACATGTGTCTGTCCACTGCTGGGAGTCCTCTGCACCCCCCCCTCACATGTCTCTGGCCACTGCTGGGAGTCCTCTGCACGCACCCCTCACATGTGTCTGTCCACTGCTGGGAGTCCTCTGCACCCCCCCTCACATGTCTCTGGCCACTGCTGGGAGTGATATGCACCCACCCCTCATATGTCTGTCCACTGCTGGGACTCCTCTTTACCCACCCCTCACATGTCTCTGTCCACTGCTGGGAGTGATATGCACCCACCCCTCATATGTCTGTCCACTGCTGGGAGTCCTCTGCACCCACCCTCACATGTCTCTGTCCACTTCTGGGAGTCCTCTGCACCCACCCCTCACATGTGTCGGTCCACTGCTGGGAGTCCTCTGCACCCACCCCTCACATGTCTCTGTCCACTGCTGGGAGTGATATGCACCCACCCCTCATATGTCTGTCCACTGCTGGGAGTCCTCTGCACCCACCCCTCACATGTCTCTGTCCACTGCTGGGAGTCCTCTGCACCCACCCCTCACATGTGTCTGTCCACTGCTGGGATTCCTCTGCACCCCCCTCACATGTCTCTGGCCACTCCTGGGAGTGATATGCACCCACCCCTCATATGTCTGTCCACTGCTGGGAGTCCTCTGCACCCACCCCTCACATGTCTCTGTTCACTTCTGGGAGTCCTCTGCACCCACCCCTAACATGTGTCTGTCCACTGCTGGGAGTCCTCTGCACCCACCCCTCACATGTCTCTGTCCACTGCTGGGAGTGATATGCACCAACCCCTCATATGTCTGTCCACTGCTGGGAGTCCTCTGCACCCACCCCTCACATGTCTCTGTCCACTGCTGGGAGTCCTCTGCACCCACTCCTCACATGCGTCTGTCCACTGCTGGGAGTCCTCTGCACCCACCCCTCACATGTCTCTGTCCACTGCTGGGAGTGATATGCACCCACCCCTCATATGTCTGGGCACTGCTGGGAGTGATCTGCACCCACCCCTCACATGTCTCTGGGCACTGCTGGTATTCCTCTGCACCCACCCCTCACATGTCTCGGTCCACTGCTGGGAGTCCTCTGCACCCACCCCTCACATGTCTCTGTCCACTGCTGGGAGTCCTCTGCACCCACCCCTCACATGTGTCTGTCCACTGCTGGGAGTCCTCTGCACCCCCCCCCCTCACATGTCTCTGGCCACTGCTGGGAGTGATATGCACCGACCCCTCATAGGTCTGTCCACTGCTGGGAGTCCTCTGCACCCACCCCTCACATGTATCTGTCCACTGCTGGGAGTGATATGCACCCACCCCTCATATGTCTGTCCACTGCTGGGAGTCCTCTGCACCCACTCCTCACATGTCTCGGTCCACTGCTGGGAGTCCTCTGCACCCACCCCTCACATGTGTCTGTCCACTGCTGGGAGTCCTCTGCACCCACCCCTCACATGTCTCTGGGCACTGCTGGTATTCCTCTGCACCGAACCCTCACATGTCTCTGTCCACTGCTGGGAGTCCTCTGCACCCACCCCACACATTTCTCTGTCCACTGCTGGGAGTCCTCTGCACCCATCCCTCACATGTCTCTGCCCACTGCTGGGAGTCCTCTGCACCCACACCTCACATGTGTCTGTACACTGCTGGGAGTCCTCTGCACCCACCCCTCACATGTGTCTGTCCACTGCTGGGAGTCCTCTGCACCCCCCCCTCACATGTCTCTGGCCACTGCTGGGAGTCCTCTGCACGCACCCCTCACATGTGTCTGTCCACTGCTGGGAGTCCTCTGCACCCCCCCTCACATGTCTCTGGCCACTGCTGGGAGTGATATGCACCCACCCCTCATATGTCTGTCCACTGCTGGGACTCCTCTTTACCCACCCCTCACATGTCTTTGTCCACTGCTGGGAGTGATATGCACCCACCCCTCATATGTCTGTCCACTGCTGGGAGTCCTCTGCACCCACCCTCACATGTCTCTGTCCACTTCTGGGAGTCCTCTGCACCCACCCCTCACATGTGTCTGTCCACTGCTGGGAGTCCTCTGCACCCACCCCTCACATGTCTCTGTCCACTGCTGGGAGTGATATGCACCCACCCCTCATATGTCTCTGTCTACTGCTGGGAGTGATCTGCACCCACCCCTCATATGTCTGTCCACTGCTGGGAGTCCTCTGCACCCACCCCTCACATGTCTCTGTCCACTGCTGGGAGTCCTCTGCACCCACCCCACACATGTGTCTGTCCACTTCTGGGAGTCCTCTGCACCCACCCCTCACATGTCTCTGTCCACTGCTGGGAGTGATATGCATCCACCCCTCATATGTCTCTGTCCACTGCTGGGAGTGATCTGCACCCACCCCTCATATGTCTGTCCACTGCTGGGAGTCCTCTGCACCCACCTCTCACATGTCTCTGTCCACTGCTGGGAGTCCTCTGCACCCATCCCTCACATGTCACAACCGAAACATGGCTCAACGAATCATCCAATCCTGATTTGGCTATTGCCCTTCCCCCGGATTTTACCATCTTTAGGCGGGATAGACAAATCGGGCGAGGAGGGGGGGTCGCAATCATTGTTAAAAGGTCATTTTCGTGTCATACATTTGATCTGGAACACCTCAAAGGAGGTGAGAGTATTGGATTTTCGATCAGACTTAATGCCTCTACCTCCTTTTCGGGAGGTCTAATCTATCGCCCCCCAGGCAATGCTTCTCCCTTTTTAGACTCCCTAGATGAAGTGCTCGGATCATTTATGTTACGCTACCCACACTTCACTCTACTAGGAGATATGAATTTGTACTTGGAATCAGATACAGACCCTTATGCTATCAGCTTCCACCATACCCTAAACATTTTTGGACTGGCCCAATTAGTGACTGCACCCACCCACTTAGCAGGCCACACCCTTGATGGTATTTGTTCCAACCTAAACACCATGATTATGTCTCCTCCCATTCCGCAAATTTGGACCGACCATAGTTTCATCTCTTTTGGTATCAAGAAACAAGTTCTAGCTCCATCAACAACAAAGCACCCTCAATCTCCCCTCTCGGTAAATTGGAGGAAATTGATGGATCGTATCAAATTGGATACCCAGCTATTGGCTCAGGCCCCCGAACTGAGAGGAGACGTCACGGCTGACTCCCGTAACTTTCACGTCTGGATGGATCAGATTATTTTAGAAAATTCTGACCCTAAAGGCGACCGCCGGAACGGCACTAAACGGAAGTTAAGTGCCCCATGGTATACCCAAGCCTTAGCTGATAGCCATCTACTCTGTAGAATTAGAGAAAGGAAGTGGAGGAGAACATATGATGAGGCCTCAAGAGCCCTTTATGTTCAACAGAGGAAATTGTACCTCTCTAACATAAAGACTGCCAAAAAGGTGTATTACACTAAAGCTATCAACGATGCACAGCAGAAACAAAAAACAGTTTTTTCTATAGTTAAATCCTTTACCCACCCCAAAGCCCTCCAGCCCGAAATCCCGCCCTCTGAGAGTTTGTGCAACCAAATTGCAGAATTTTTTGAGGAGAAAATTGTAAACATCCAAAAGGATTTCTTGCCCCCTTTGATTTCTCCTTCTTTAGGCCCTCAAAAACATGTAGCCGAAAATAGCCATTTCCTTGGTAGTTTCCAACCGGTCTCCCTCCAACAGACCCGCAAAGCGATCTTGGCTTGCAAATCTGGAGCACCCACTGACTCCTGCCCCCCCTGTATTCTGCATCATCTGGTTGAGGTAGTGAATCCAACTATCAATGCCATCATAAACACATCCTTAAAATCAGGGATTGTACCTAATGAATGGAAAAAGGCTATCGTAAAACCTCTTATGAAAAAGCAGAATAAATCGCCAACGGATCTGACTAATATGCGCCCCATTTCACTCCTGCCTGTTCTGGGAAAGATCACTGAACGGATGGTACATTTGGAGCTAAAAGCATTTGTGGAGAACCACAACATCTTGCATCCCCAACAATCTGGGTTTCGCTCTGGCCACTCCACTGAAACGGCTCTGGTAGAACTCTCTGACTCCATCAAGTTCCTGCAGGATGAGGGAAAGCAGGCCGTCCTCATCCTGCTCGATCTAACAGCAGCTTTTGACACCATCTCTCATGTCATCTTGAATGACAGGCTGCGAGAGATCGGTGTGACAGACACAGCTTTGGCATGGGTCACATCTTTCCTGTCCAATAGGTCCCAGTCTGTATCTTTGGGCCATTACCTATCCAGCGAAAAAACTATTACATCTGGAGTTCCGCAGGGATCCATATTAAGTCCACTTCTTTTTAACATCTATATGGCACCCCTCCTCGCTGTGATAGAGGCACACGGGATTCTTGTTACGTCATATGCTGACGACACTCAATTGGTCGTCTCCATAGACAAAAACCGCACGGATACTGAATTGTGTTTTCGGAATTGTCTCACTGAGGTATTTCAGTGGTTAAACAAAAACCACTTAAAGTGCAACAGTGGGAAAACCGAGATCATACCATTGGGTCAGGACTTACCTTTTTGCCCGAGGGATTGGTGGCCTAAAGACTCTGAGGCCCCGCCCAGTGCTGTGTCTTCTGCTCGCAACCTAGGCGTGCAATTTGATGCTACCTTATCATTTGACGATCATGTTAGGATCACAGCTGGCTGCTGCTTTGGCCTTATCAAATCTTTAAAGAAATTTTTTGACTTCCTCCCCATTGCTTCCAGGAAATCGGTCGTGGTTGCACTAATACTCTCCCGACTCGACTATTGCAATGGGTTGATGGCAGGGGTAAAAAAGTCCACTTTGAAGAAATTGCAAAGTGTACAGCACGCGGCGGCACGGTTAGTGTTAAAACTCCCTAGGAAATCTTCAGCCTCAACTGCATTAAATTCCCTACACTGGTTGCCACTGCATAAGAGAATTCTTTTCAAACTCCTGCTCACAGCTTTTAAATCCTTGAAAAATATAGGTCCCAAATACCTTGTTAAACGTTTTATCCGCTATGATCCTGTACGTTGTCTACGATCCTCAGGGGCCAATCTTGCTAAGGTCCCGAGGCATAAATACAAAACTAGGGGCGGAAAAACGTTCACAGTCCTAGCAGCAAGAGCTTGGAATAATTTACCTGTAAATCTTAGACTGATTGAGTCCGAATGTCTCTTTAGGAAACAACTGAAGACCTGGGTCTATCAGCAATCAGATACCTATGTGCTAGCAGCCATCTAGATCTTTTCACCGCTTATCCCCTATACGCATGCTCAGCGCCAAGATGCTCCTTCCGGAGCGAATGTTGCGCTTTATAAATACCCAAATAACAATAACAATAACAATGTCTCTGTCCACTGCTGGGAGTCCTCTGCACCCACACCTCACATGTGTCTGTACACTGCTGGGAGTCCTCTGCACCCACCCCTCACATGTGTCTGTCCACTGCTGGGAGTCCTCTGCACCCCCCCCTCACATGTCTCTGGCCACTGCTGGGAGTCCTCTGCACGCACCCCTCACATGTGTCTGTCCACTGCTGGGAGTCCTCTGCACCCCCCCTCACATGTCTCTGGCCACTGCTGGGAGTGATATGCACCCACCCCTCATATGTCTGTCCACTGCTGGGACTCCTCTTTACCCACCCCTCACATGTCTCTGTCCACTGCTGGGAGTGATATGCACCCACCCCTCATATGTCTGTCCACTGCTGGGAGTCCTCTGCACCCACCCTCACATGTCTCTGTCCACTTCTGGGAGTCCTCTGCACCCACCCCTCACATGTGTCGGTCCACTGCTGGGAGTCCTCTGCACCCACCCCTCACATGTCTCTGTCCACTGCTGGGAGTGATATGCACCCACCCCTCATATGTCTGTCCACTGCTGGGAGTCCTCTGCACCCACCCCTCACATGTCTCTGTCCACTGCTGGGAGTCCTCTGCACCCACCCCTCACATGTGTCTGTCCACTGCTGGGATTCCTCTGCACCCCCCTCACATGTCTCTGGCCACTCCTGGGAGTGATATGCACCCACCCCTCATATGTCTGTCCACTGCTGGGAGTCCTCTGCACCCACCCCTCACATGTCTCTGTTCACTTCTGGGAGTCCTCTGCACCCACCCCTAACATGTGTCTGTCCACTGCTGGGAGTCCTCTGCACCCACCCCTCACATGTCTCTGTCCACTGCTGGGAGTGATATGCACCAACCCCTCATATGTCTGTCCACTGCTGGGAGTCCTCTGCACCCACCCCTCACATGTCTCTGTCCACTGCTGGGAGTCCTCTGCACCCACTCCTCACATGCGTCTGTCCACTGCTGGGAGTCCTCTGCACCCACCCCTCACATGTCTCTGTCCACTGCTGGGAGTGATATGCACCCACCCCTCATATGTCTGGGCACTGCTGGGAGTGATCTGCACCCACCCCTCACATGTCTCTGGGCACTGCTGGTATTCCTCTGCACCCACCCCTCACATGTCTCGGTCCACTGCTGGGAGTCCTCTGCACCCACCCCTCACATGTCTCTGTCCACTGCTGGGAGTCCTCTGCACCCACCCCTCACATGTGTCTGTCCACTGCTGGGAGTCCTCTGCACCCCCCCCCCTCACATGTCTCTGGCCACTGCTGGGAGTGATATGCACCGACCCCTCATAGGTCTGTCCACTGCTGGGAGTCCTCTGCACCCACCCCTCACATGTATCTGTCCACTGCTGGGAGTGATATGCACCCACCCCTCATATGTCTGTCCACTGCTGGGAGTCCTCTGCACCCACTCCTCACATGTCTCGGTCCACTGCTGGGAGTCCTCTGCACCCACCCCTCACATGTGTCTGTCCACTGCTGGGAGTCCTCTGCACCCACCCCTCACATGTCTCTGTCCACTGCTGGGAGTCCTCTGCACCCACCCCTCATATGTCTCTGTCCACTGCTGGGAGTCCTCTGCACCCACCCCTCACATGTCTCTGGGCACTGCTGGTATTCCTCTGCACCCACCCCTCACCTGTCTCTGTCCACTGCTGGGAGTGATATGAACCCACCCCTTATATGTCTCTGTCCACTGCTGGGAGCGATCTGCACCCACCCCTCATATGTCTGTCCACTGCTGGGAGTCCTCTGCACCCTCCCCTCACATGTCTCTGGCCACTGCTGGGAGTGATATGCACCCACCCCTCATATGTCGGTCCACTGCTGGGAGTCCTCTGCACCCACCCCTCACATGTCTCTGTCCACTGCTGGGAGTGATATGCACCCACCCCTCATATGTCTGTCCACTGCTGGGAGTCCTCTGCACCCACCCCTCACATGTCTCTGTCCACTGCTGGGAGTCCTCTGCACCCACCCCTCACATGTGTCTGTCCACTGCTGGGAGTCCTCTGCACCCACCCCTCACATGTCTCTGTCCACTGCTGGGAGTGATATGCACCAACCCCTCATATGTCTGTCCACTGCTGGGAGTCCTCTGCACCCACCCCTCACATGTCTCTGTCCACTGCTGGGAGTCCTCTGCACCCACTCCTCACATGCGTCTGTCCACTGCTGGGAGTCCTCTGCACCCACCCCTCACATGTCTCTGTCCACTGCTGGGAGTGATATGCACCCACCCCTCATATGTCTGGGCACTGCTGGGAGTGATCTGCACCCACCCCTCACATGTCTCCGTCCACTGCTGGGAGTCCTCTGCACCCACCCCTCACATGTCTCTGTCCACTGCTGGGAGTCCTCTGCACCCACCCCTCACATGTGTCTGTCCACTGCTGGGAGTCCTCTGCACCCCCCCCCCTCACATGTCTCTGGCCACTGCTGGGAGTGATATGCACCGACCCCTCATAGGTCTGTCCACTGCTGGGAGTCCTCTGCACCCACCCCTCACATGTCTCGGTCCACTGCTGGGAGTCCTCTGCACCCACCCCTCACATATGTCTGTCCACTGCTGGGAGTCCTCTGCACCCACCCCTCACATGTCTCTGTCCACTGCTGGGAGTCCTCTGCACCCACCCCTCACATGTCTCTGTCCACTGCTGGGAGTCCTCTGCACCCACCCCTCACATGTCTCTGGGCACTGCTGGTATTCCTCTGCACCCACCCCTCACCTGTCTCTGTCCACTGCTGGGAGTGATATGAACCCACCCCTCATATGTCTCTGTCCACTGCTGGGAGCGATCTGCACCCACCCCTCATATGTCTGTCCACTGCTGGGAGTCCTCTGCACCCACCCCTCACATGTCTCTGGCCACTGCTGGGAGTGATATGCACCCACCCCTCATATGTCGGTCCACTGCTGGGAGTCCTCTGCACCCACCCCTCACATGTCTCTGTCCACTGCTGGGAGTGATATGCACCCACCCCTCATATGTCTGTCCACTGCTGGGAGTCCTCTGCACCCACCCCTCACATGTCTCTGTCCACTGCTGGGAGTCCTCTGCACCCACCCCTCACATGTCTCTGTCCACTGCTGGGAGTGATATGCACCCACCCCTCATATGTCTGTCCACTGCTGGGAGTCCTCTGCACCCACTCCTCACATGTCTCTGTCCACTGCTGGGAGTCCTCTGCACCCACCCCTCACATGTGTCTGTCCACTGCTGGGAGTCCTCTGCATCCACCCCTCACATGTCTCTGTCCACTGCTGGGAGTGATATGCACCCACCCCTCATATGTCTCGGCCCTCCTGGGAGTGATCTGCACCCACCCCTCACATGTCTCTGGGCACTGCTGGGAGTCCTCTGCACCCACCCCTCACATGTCTCTGTCCACTGCTGGGAGTCCTCTGCACCCACCCCTCACATGTCTCTGTCCACTGCTGGGAGTGATATGCACCCACCCCTCATATGTCTCGGCCCTCCTGGGAATGATCTGCACCCACCCCTCACATGTCTCTGGGCACTGCTGGTATTCCTCTGCACCCACCCCTCACATGTCTCCATCCACTGCTGTGAGTCCTCTACACCCACCCCTCACATGTCTCTGTCCACTGCTGGGAGTCCTCTGCACCCACCCCTCACATGTGTCTGTCCACTGCTGGGAGTCCTCTGCACCCCCCTCACATGTCTCTGGCCACTGCTGGGAGTGATATGCACCGACCCCTCATAGGTCTGTCCACAGCTGGGAGTCCTCTGCACCCACCCCTCACATGTCTCTGTCCACTGCTGGGAGTGATATGCGCCCACCCCTCATATGTCTGTCCACTGCTGGGAGTCCTCTGCACCCACTCCTCACATGTCTCTGTCCACTGCTGGGAGTCCTCTGCACCCACCCCTCACATGTGTCTGTCCACTGCTGGGAGTCCTCTGCACTCACCCCTCACATGTCTCTGTCCACTGCTGGGAGTCCTCTGCACCCACCCCTCACATGTGTCTGTCCACTGCTGGGAGTCCTCTGCACCCACCCCTCACATGTCTCTGTCCACTGCTGGGAGTGATATGCACCCACCCCTCATATGTCTCGGCCCTCCTGGGAGTGATCTGCACCCACCCCTCACATGTCTCTGGGCACTGCTGGTATTCCTCTGCACCCACCCCTCACATGTCTCTGT
This sequence comes from Triturus cristatus, assembly GCF_964204655.1. Taxonomy (NCBI): domain Eukaryota; kingdom Metazoa; phylum Chordata; class Amphibia; order Caudata; family Salamandridae; genus Triturus; species Triturus cristatus. Next base: position 275,348,798 of record NC_140579.1, on the reverse strand, counting down.
CCACTGCTGGGAGTCCTCTGCACCCACCCCTCACATGTATCTGTCCACTTGTGGGAGTGATATGCACCCACCCCTCATATGTCTGTCCACTGCTGGGAGTCCTCTGCACCCACCCCTCACATGTCTCTGTCCACTGCTGGGAGTCCTCCGCACCCACTCCTCACATGTGTCTGTCCACTGCTGGGAGTCCTCTGCACCCACCCCTCACATGTCTCTGGCCACTGCTGGGAGTGATATGCACTGACCCCTCATAGGTCTGTCCATTGCTGGGAGTCCTCTGCACCCACCCCTCACATATCTCTGTCCACTGCTGGGAGTGATATGCACCCACCCCTCATATGTCTGTCCACTGCTGGGAGTCCTCTGCATCCACTCCTCACATGTCTCTGTCCACTGCTGGGAGTCCTCTGCACCCACCCCTCACATGTGTCTGTCCACTGCTGGGAGTCCTCTGCATCCACCCCTCACATGTCTCTGTCCACTGCTGGGAGTGATATGCACCCACCCCTCATATGTCTCGGCCCTCCTGGGAGTGATCTGCACCCACCCCTCACATGTCTCTGGGCACTGCTGGGAGTCCTCTGCACCCACCCCTCACATGTGTCTGTCCACTGCTGGGAGTCCTCTGCACCCACCCCTCACATGTCTCTGTCCACTGCTGGGAGTGATATGCACCCACCCCTCATATGTCTCGGCCCTCCTGGGAGTGATCTGCACCCACCCCTCACATGTCTCTGGGCACTGCTGGTATTCCTCTGCACCCACCCCTCACATGTCTCCATCCACTGCTGGGAGTCCTCTACACCCACCCCTCACATGTCTCTGTCCACTGCTGGGAGTCCTCTGCACCCACCCCTCACATGTGTCTGTCCACTGCTGGGAGTCCTCTGCACCCCCCTCACATGTCTCTGGCCACTGCTGGGAGTGATATGCACCGACCCCTCATAGGTCTGTCCACTGCTGGGAGTCCTCTGCACCCACCCCTCACATGTCTCTGTCCACTGCTGGGAGTGATATGCGCCCACCCCTCATATGTCTGTCCACTGCTGGGAGTCCTCTGCACCCACTCCTCACATGTCTCTGTCCACTGCTGGGAGTCCTCTGCACCCACCCCTCACATGTGTCTGTCCACTGCTGGGAGTCCTCTGCACCCACCCCTCACATGTCTCTGTCCACTGCTGGGAGTCCTCTGCACCCACCCCTCACATGTGTCTGTCCACTGCTGGGAGTCCTCTGCACCCACCCCTCACATGTCTCTGTCCACTGCTGGGAGTGATATGCACCCACCCCTCATATGTCTGTCCACTGCTGGGAGTCCTCTGCACCCACCCCTCACATGTCTCTGTCCACTGCTGGGAGTCCTTTGCACCCACCCTTCACATGTCTCTGTCCACTGCTGGGAGTCCTCTGCACCCACCCCTCACATGTGTCTGTCCACTGCTGGAAGTCCTCTGCACCCACCCCTCACATGTCTCTGTCCACTGCTGGGAGTCCTCTGCACCCACCCCTCACATGTCTCTGTCCACTGCTGGGAGTCCTCTGCACCCACCCCTCACATGTCTCTGGGCACTGCTGGTATTCCTCTGCACCCACCCCTCACATGTCTCTGTCCACTGCTGGGAGTCCTCTGCACCCACCCCTCACATGTCTCTGTCCACTGCTGGGAGTCCTCTGCACCCACCCCTCACATGTCTCTGTCCACTGCTGGGAGTCCTCTGCACCCACCCCTCACATGTGTCTGTCCACTGCTGGGAGTCCTCTGCACCCACCCCTCACATGTCTCTGTCCACTGCTGGGAGTCCTCTGCACCCACCCCTCACATGTGTCTGTCCACTGCTGGGAGTCCTCTGCACCCACCCCTCACATGTCTCTGTCCACTGCTGGGAGTGATATGCACCTACCCCTCATATGTCTGTCCACTGCTGGGAGTCCTCTGCACACACCCATCACATGTCTCTGTCCACTGCTGGGAGTCCTCTGCACCCACCCCTCACATGTGTCTGTCCACTGCTGGGAGTCCTCTGCACCCACCCCTCACATGTCTCTGTCCACTGCTGGGAGTGATATGCACCCACCCCTCATATGTCTGGCCACTGCTGGGAGTGATATGCACCGACCCCTCATAGGTCTGTCCACTGCTGGGAGTCCTCTGCACCCACCCCTCACATGTCTCTGTCCACTGCTGGGAGTGATATGCACCCAATCCTCATATGTCTGTCCACTGCTGGGAGTCCTCTGCACCCACTCCTCACATGTCTCTGTCCACTGCTGGGAGTCCTCTGCACCCACCCCTCACATGTGTCTGTCCACTGCTGGGAGTCCTCTGCACCCACCCCTCACATGTCTCTGTCCACTGCTGGGAGTGATATGCACCCACCCCTCATATATCTGGGCACTGCTGGGAGTGATCTGCACCCACCCCTCACATGTCTGTGGGCACTGCTGGTATTCCTCTGCACCCACCCCTCACATGTCTCTGTCAACTGCTGGGAGCCCTCTGCACCCACCCCTCACATGTCTCTGGGCACTGCTGGTATTCCTCTGCACCGAACCCTCACATGTCTCTGTCCACTGCTCCTCTGCACCCACCCCACACATGTCTCTGTCCACTGCTGGGAGTCCTCTGCACCCATCCCTCACATGTCTCTGTCCACTGCTGGGAGTCCTCTGCACCCACACCTCACATGTGTCTGTACACTGCTGGGAGTCCTCTGCACCCACCCCTCACATGTGTCTGTCCACTGTTGGGAGTCCTCTGCACCCCCCCCCTCACATGTCTCTGGCCACTGCTGGGAGTCCTCTGCACGCACCCCTCACATGTGTCTGTCCACTGCTGGGAGTCCTCTGCACCCCCCTCACATGTCTCTGGCCACTGCTGGGAGTGATATGCACCCACCCCTCATATGTCTGTCCACTGCTGGGAGTCCTCTTTACCCACCCCTCACATGTCTCTGTCCACTGCTGGGAGTGATATGCACCCACCCCTCAATTGTCTGTCCACTGCTGGGAGTCCTCTGCACCCACCCTCACATGTCTCTGTCCACTTCTGGGAGTCCTCTGCACCCACCCCTCACATGTGTCTGTCCACTGCTGGGAGTCCTCTGCACCCACCCCTCACATGTCTCTGTCCACTGCTGGGAGTGATATGCACCCACCCCTCATATGTCTGTCCACTGCTGGGAGTCCTCTGCACCCACCCCTCACATGTCTCTGTCCACTGCTGGGAGTCCTCTGCACCCACCCCTCACATGTGTCTGTCCACTGCTGGGAGTCCTCTGCACCCCCCTCACATGTCTCTGGCCACTGCTGGGAGTGATATGCACCCACCCCTCATATGTCTGTCCACTGCTGGGAGTCCTCTGCACCCACCCCTCACATGTCTCTGTCCACTTCTGGGAGTCCTCTGCACCCACCCCTCACATGTGTCTGTCCACTGCTGGGAGTCCTCTGCACCCACCCCTCACATGTCTCTGTCCACTTCTGGGAGTGATATGCACCCACCCCTCATATGTCTGTCCACTGCTGGGAGTCCTCTGCACCCACCCCTCACAGGTCTCTGTCCACTGCTGGGAGTCCTCTGCACCCACCCCTCACATGTGTCTGTCCACTGCTGGAAGTCCTCTGCACCCACCCCTCACATGTCTCTGTCCACTGCTGGGAGTCCTCTGCACCCACCCCTCACATGTCTCTGTCCACTGCTGGGAGTCCTCTGCACCCACCCCTCACATGTCTCTGTCCACTGCTGGGAGTCCTCTGCACCCACCCCTCACATGTCTCTGGGCACTGCTGGTATTCCTCTGCACCCACCCCTCACATGTCTCTGTCCACTGCTGGGAGTCCTCTGCACCCACCCCTCACATGTCTCTGTCCACTGCTGGGAGTCCTCTGCACCCACCCCTCACATGTCTCTGTCCACTGCTGGGAGTCCTCTGCACCTACCCCTCATATGTCTGTCCACTGCTGGGAGTCCTCTGCACACACCCATCACATGTCTCTGTCCACTGCTGGGAGTCCTCTGCACCAACCCCTCACATGTGTCTGTCCACTGCTGGGAGTCCTCTGCACCCACCCCTCACATGTCTCTGTCCACTGCTGGGAGTGATATGCACCCACCCCTCATATGTCTGGCCACTGCTGGGAGTGATATGCACCGACCCCTCATAGGTCTGTCCACTGCTGGGAGTCCTCTGCACCCACCCCTCACATGTCTCTGTCCACTGCTGGGAGTGATATGCACCCACTCCTCATATGTCTGTCCACTGCTGGGAGTCCTCTGCACCCACTCCTCACATGTCTCTGTCCACTGCTGGGAGTCCTCTGCACCCACCCCTCACATGTGTCTGTCCACTGCTGGGAGTCCTCTGCACCCACCCCTCACATGTCTCTGTCCACTGCTGGGAGTGATATGCACCCACCCCTCATATATCTGGGCACTGCTGGGAGTGATCTGCACCCACCCCTCACATGTCTGTGGGCACTGCTGGTATTCCTCTGCACCCACCCCTCACATGTCTCTGTCAACTGCTGGGAGCCCTCTGCACCCACCCCTCACATGTCTCTGGGCACTGCTGGTATTCCTCTGCACCGAACCCTCACATGTCTCTGTCCACTGCTCCTCTGCACCCACCCCACACATGTCTCTCTCCACTGCTGGGAGTCCTCTGCACCCATCCCTCACATGTCTCTGTCCACTGCTGGGAGTCCTCTGCACCCACACCTCACATGTGTCTGTACACTGCTGGGAGTCCTCTGCACCCACCCCTCACATGTGTCTGTCCACTGTTGGTAGTCCTCTGCACCCCGCCCCTCACATGTCTCTGGCCACTGCTGGGAGTCCTCTGCACGCACCCCTCACATGTGTCTGTCCACTGCTGGGAGTCCTCTGCACCCCCCCTCACATGTCTCTGGCCACTGCTGGGAGTGATATGCACCCACCCCTCATATGTCTGTCCACTGCTGGGAGTCCTCTTTACCCACCCCTCACATGTCTCTGTCCACTGCTGGGAGTGATATGCACCCACCCCTCAATTGTCTGTCCACTGCTGGGAGTCCTCTGCACCCACCCTCACATGTCTCTGTCCACTTCTGGGAGTCCTCTGCACCCACCCCTCACATGTGTCTGTCCACTGCTGGGAGTCCTCTGCACCCACCCCTCACATGTCTCTGTCCACTGCTGGGAGTGATATGCACCCACCCCTCATATGTCTGTCCACTGCTGGGAGTCCTCTGCACCCACCCCTCACATGTCTCTGTCCACTGCTGGGAGTCCTCTGCACCCACCCCTCACATGTGTCTGTCCACTGCTGGGAGTCCTCTGCACCCCCCTCACATGTCTCTGGCCACTGCTGGGAGTGATATGCACCCACCCCTCATATGTCTGTCCACTGCTGGGAGTCCTCTGCACCCACCCCTCACATGTCTCTGTCCACTTCTGGGAGTCCTCTGCACCCACCCCTCACATGTGTCTGTCCACTGCTGGGAGTCCTCTGCACCCACCCCTCACATGTCTCTGTCCACTTCTGGGAGTGATATGCACCCACCCCTCATATGTCTGTCCACTGCTGGGAGTCCTCTGCACCCACCCCTCACAGGTCTCTGTCCACTGCTGGGAGTCCTCTGCACCCACCCCTCACATGTCTCCGTCCACTGCTGGGAGTCCTATGCACCCACCCCTCACATGTCTCTGTCCACTGCTGGGAGTCCTCTGCACCCACCCCTCACATGTGTCTGTCCACTGCTGGGAGTCCTCTGCACCCCCCCCTCACATGTCTCTGGCCACTGCTGGGAGTGATATGCACCGACCCCTCATAGGTCTGTCCACTGCTGGGAGTCCTCTGCACCCACCCCTCACATGTCTCTGTCCACTGCTGGGAGTGATATGCACCCACCCCTCATATGTCTGTCCACTGCTGGGAGTCCTCTGCACCCACTCCTCACTTGTCTCTGTCCACTGCTGGGAGTCCTCTGCACCCACCCCTCACATGTGTCTGTCCACTGCTGGGAGTCCTCTGCACCCTCCCCTCACATGTCTCTGTCCACTGCTGGGAGTCCTCTGCACCCACCCCTCACATGTCTCTGTCCACTGCTGGGAGTGATATGCACCCACCCTTCATATATCTGGGCACTGCTGGGAGTGATCTGCACCCACCCCTCACATGTCTCTGGGCACTGCTGGTATTCCTCTGCACCCACACCTCACATGTCTCTGTCCACTGCTGGGAGCCCTCTGCACCCACCCCTCACATGTCTCTGGGCACTGCTGGTATTCCTCTGCACCGAACCCTCACATGTCTCTGTCCACTGCTGGGAGTCCTCTGCACCCATCCCTCACATGTATCTGTCCACTGCTGGGAGTCCTCTGCACCCACACCTCACATGTGTCTGTCCACTGCTGGGAGTCCTCTGCACCTACCCCTCACATGTCTCTGTCCACTGCTGGGAGTGATATGCACCCACCTCTCATATGTCTGTCCACTGCTCGGATTCCTCTGCACCCACCCCTCACATGTCTCTGTCCACTGCTGGGAGTGATAGGCACCTACCCCTCATATGTCTGTCCACTGCTGGGAGTCCTCTGCACACACCCATCACATGTCTCTGTCCACTGCTGGGAGTCCTCTGCACCCACCCCTCACATGTGTCTGCCCACTGCTGGGAGTCCTCTGCACCCACCCCTCACATGTCTCTGTCCACTGCTGGGAGTGATATGCACCCACCCCTCATATGTCTGGCCACTGCTGGGAGTGATATGCACCGACCCCTCATAGGTGTGTCCACTGCTGGGAGTCCTCTGCACCCACCCCTCACATGTCTCTGTCCAATGCTGGGAGTGATATGCACCCACTCCTCATATGTCTGTCCACTGCTGGGAGTCCTCTGCACCCACTCCTCACATGTCTCTGTCCACTGCTGGGAGTCCTCTGCACCCACCCCTCACATGTGTCTCTCCACTGCTGGGAGTCCTCTGCACCCACCCCTCACATGTCTCTGTCCACTGCTGGGAGTGATATGCACCCACCCCTCATATGTCTGGGCACTGCTGGGAGTGATCTGCACCCACCCCTCACATGTCTCTGGGCACTGCTGGTATTCCTCTGCACCCACCCCTCACATGTCTCTGTCCACTACTGGGAGCCCTCTGCACCCACCCCTCACATGTCTCTGGGCACTGCTGGTATTCCTCTGCACCGAACCCTCACATGTCTCTGTCCACTGCTGGGAGTCCTCTGCACCCACCCCTCACATGTCTCTGTCCACTGCTGGGAGTCCTCTGCACCCATCCCTCACATGTCTCTGTCCACTGCTGGGAGTCCTCTGCACCCACACCTCACATGTGTCTGTCCACTGCTGGGAGTCCTCTGCACCCACCCCTCATATGTCTCTGTCCACTGCTGGGAGTGATATGCACCCACCCCTCAGATGTCTGTCCACTGCTGGGAGTCCTCTTTACCCACCCCTCACATGTCTCTGTCCACTGCTGGGAGTGATATGCATCCACCCCTCATATGTCTGTCCAAAGCTGGGAGTCCTCTGCACCCAACCCTCACATGTCTCTGTCCACTGCTGGGAGTCCTCTGCACCCACTCCTCACATGTCTCTGTCCACTGCTGGGAGTGATATGCACCCACCCCTCATATGTCTGGGCACTGCTGGGAGTGATCTGCACCCACCCCTCACATGTCTCTGGCCACTGCTGGGAGTGATATGCACCCACCCCTCATATGTCTGTCCACTGCTGGGAGTCCTCTGCACCCACCCCTCACATGTCTCTGTCCACTTCTGGGAGTCCTCTGCACCCACCCCTCACATGTGTCTGTCCACTGCTGGGAGTCCTCTGCACCCACCCCTCACATGTCTCTGTCCACTGCTGGGAGTGATATGCACCCACCCCTCATATGTCTGTCCACTGCTGGGAGTCCTCTGCACCCACCCCTCACATGTCTCTGTCCACTGCTGGGAGTCCTCTGCACCCACCCCTCACATGTCTCCGTCCACTGCTGGGAGTCTTCTGCACCCACCCCTCACATGTCTCTGGCCACTGCTGGGAATGATATGCACCGACCCCTCATAGGTCTGTCCACTGCTGGGAGTCCTCTGCACCCACCCCTCACATGTCTCTGTCCACTGCTGGGAGTGATTTGCACCCACCCCTCATATGTCTGTCCACTGCTGGGAGTCCTCTGCACCCACTCCTCACTTGTCTCTGTCCACTGCTGGGAGTCCTCTGCACCCACCCCTCACATGTGTCTGTCCACTGCTGGGAGTCCTCTGCACCCACCCCTCACATGTCTCTGTCCACTGCTGGGAGTCCTCTGCACCCACCCCTCACATGTCTCTGTCCACTGCTGGGAGTGATATGCACCCACCCTTCATATATCTGGGCACTGCTGGGAGTGATCTGCACCCACCCCTCACATGTCTCTGGGCACTGCTGGTATTCCTCTGCACCCACCCCTCACATGTCTCTGTCCACTGCTGGGAGCCCTCTGCACCCACCCCTCACATGTCTCTGGGCACTGCTGGTATTCCTCTGCACCGAACCCTCACATGTCTCTGTCCACTGCTGGGAGTCCTCTGCACCCATCCCTCACATGTCTCTGTCCACTGCTGGGAGTCCTCTGCACCCACACCTCACATGTGTCTGTCCACTGCTGGGAGTCCTCTGCACCTACCCCTCACATGTCTCTGTCCACTGCTGGGAGTGATATGCACCCACCCCTCATATGTCTGTCCACTGCTCGGATTCCTCTGCACCCACCCCTCACATGTCTCTATCCACTGCTGGGAGTGATATGCACCTACCCCTCATATGTCTGTCCACTGCTGGGAGTCCTCTGCACACACCCATCACATGTCTCTGTCCACTGCTGGGAGTCCTCTGCACCCACCCCTCACATGTGTCTGTCCACTGCTGGGAGTCCTCTGCACCCACCCCTCACATGTCTCTGTCCACTGCTGGGAGTCCTCTGCACCCACCCCTTCACATGTCTCTGTCCACTGCTGGGAGTGATATGCACCCACCCCTCATATATCTGGGCACTGCTGGGAGTGATCTGCACCCACCCCTCACATGTCTGTGGGCACTGCTGGTATTCCTCTGCACCCACCCCTCACATGTCTCTGTCCACCGCTGGGAGCCCTCTGCACCCACCCCTCACATGTCTCTGGGCACTGCTGGTATTCCTCTGCACCGAATCCTCACATGTCTCTGTCCACTGCTGGGAGTCCTCTGCACCCACCCCTCACATGTCTCTGTCCACTGCTGGGAGTCCTCTGCACCCATCCCTCACATGTCTTTGTCCACTGCTGGGAGTCCTCTGCACCCACACCTCACATGTGTCTGTCCACTGCTGGGAGTCCTCTGCACCCACCCCTCACATGTCTCTGTCCACTGCTGGGAGTGATATGCACCCACCCCTCATATGTCTGTCCAAAGCTGGGAGTCCTCTGCACCCACCCCTCACATGTCTCTGTCCACTGCTGGGAGTCCTCTGCACCCACTCCTCACATGTCTCTGTCCACTGCTGGGAGTGATATACACCCACCCCTCATATGTCTGGGCACTGCTGGGAGTGATCTGCACCCACCCCTCACATGTCTCTGAGCACTGCTGGGAGTCCTCTGCACCCACCCCTCACATGTCTCTGTCCACTGCTGGGAGTGATATGCACCCACCCCTCATATGTCTGTCCACTGCTGGGAGTCCTCTGCACCCACTCCTCACTTGTCTCTGTCAACTGCTGGGAGTCCTCTGCACCCACCCCTCACATGTGTCTGTCCACTGCTGGGAGTCCTCTGCACCCACCCCTCACATGTCTCTGTCCACTGCTGGGAGTCCTCTGCACCCACCCCTCACATGTCTCTGTCCACTGCTGGGAGTGATATGCACCCACCCTTCATATATCTGGGCACTGCTGGGAGTGATCTGCACCCACCCCTCACATGTCTCTGGGCACTGCTGGTATTCCTCTGCACCCACCCCTCACATGTCTCTGTCCACTGCTGGGAGCCCTCTGCACCCACCCCTCACATGTCTCTGGGCACTGCTGGTATTCCTCTGCACCGAACCCTCACATGTCTCTGTCCACTGCTGGGAGTCCTCTGCACCCATCCCTCACATGTCTCTGTCCACTGCTGGGAGTCCTCTGCACCCACACCTCACATGTGTCTGTCCACTGCTGGGAGTCCTCTGCACCTACCCCTCACATGTCTCTGTCCACTGCTGGGAGTGATATGCACCCACCCCTCATATGTCTGTCCACTGCTCGGATTCCTCTGCACCCACCCCTCACATGTCTCTGTCCACTGCTGGGAGTGATATGCACCTACCCCTCATATGTCTGTCCACTGCTGGGAGTCCTCTGCACACACCCATCACATGTCTCTGTCCACTGCTGGGAGTCCTCTGCACCCACCCCTCACATGTGTCTGTCCACTGCTGGGAGTCCTCTGCACCCACCCCTCACATGTCTCTGTCCACTGCTGGGAGTCCTCTGCACCCACCCCTTCACATGTCTCTGTCCACTGCTGGGAGTGATATGCACCCACCCCTCATATATCTGGGCACTGCTGGGAGTGATCTGCACCCACCCCTCACATGTCTGTGGGCACTGCTGGTATTCCTCTGCACCCACCCCTCACATGTCTCTGTCCACTGCTGGGAGCCCTCTGCACCCACCCCTCACATGTCTCTGGGCACTGCTGGTATTCCTCTGCACCGAATCCTCACATGTCTCTGTCCACTGCTGGGAGTCCTCTGCACCCACCCCTCACATGTCTCTGTCCACTGCTGGGAGTCCTCTGCACCCATCCCTCACATGTCTTTGTCCACTGCTGGGAGTCCTCTGCACCCACACCTCACATGTGTCTGTCCACTGCTGGGAGTCCTCTGCACCCACCCCTCACATGTCTCTGTCCACTGCTGGGAGTGATATGCACCCACCCCTCAGATGTCTGTCCACTGCCGTGAGTCCTCTTTACCCACCCCTCACATGTCTCTGTCCACTGCTGGGAGTGATATGCATCCACCCCTCATATGTCTGTCCAAAGCTGGGAGTCCTCTGCACCCACCCCTCACATGTCTCTGTCCACTGCTGGGAGTCCTCTGCACCCACTCCTCACATGTCTCTGTCCACTGCTGGGAGTGATATACACCCACCCCTCATATGTCTGGGCACTGCTGGGAGTGATCTGCACCCACCCCTCACATGTCTCTGAGCACTGCTGGTATTCCTCTGCACCCACCCCTCACATGTCTCTGTCCACTGCTGGGAGTGATATGCACCCACCCCTCATATGTCTCTGTCCACTGCTGGGAGTGATCTGCACTCACCCCTCATATGTCTGTCCACTGCTGGGAGTCCTCTGCACCCACCCCTCACATGTCTCTGTCCACTGCTGGGAGTCCTCTGCACGCACCCCTCACATGTGTCTGTCCACTGCTGGGAGTCCTCTGCACCCCCCTCACATGTCTCTGGCCACTGCTGGGAGTGATATGCACCCACCCCTCATATGTCTGTCCACTGCTGGGAGTCCTCTTTACCCACCCCTCACATGTCTCTGTCCACTGCTGGGAGTGATATGCACCCACCCCTCATATGTCTGTCCACTGCTGGGAGTCCTCTGCACCCACCCCTCACATGTCTCTGTCCACTTCTGGGAGTCTTCTGCACCCACCCCTCACATGTGTCTGTCCACTGCTGGGAGTCCTCTGCACCCACCCCTCACATGTCTCTGTCCACTGCTGGGAGTGATATGCACCCACCCCTCATATGTCTCTGTCCACTGCTGGGAGTGTTCTGCACCCACCCCTCATATGTCTGTCCACTGCTGGGAGTCCTCTGCACCCACCCCTCACATGTCTCTGTCCTCTGCTGGGAGTCCTCTGCACCCACCCCTCACTTGTGTCTGTCCACAGCTGGGAGTCCTCTGCACCCCCCTCACATGTTTCTGGCCACTGCTGGGAGTGATATGCACCCACCCCTCATATGTCTGTCCACTGCTGGGAGTCCTCTGCACCCACCCCTCACATGTCTCTGTCCACTTCTGGTGGTCCTCTGCACCCACCCCTCACATGTGTCTGTCCACTGCTGGGAGTCCTCTGCACCCACCCCTCACATGTCTCTGTCCACTGCTGGGAGTGATATGCACCCACCCCTCATATGTCTGTCCACTGCTGGGAGTCCTCTGCACCCACCCCTCACATGTCTCTGTCCACTGCTGGGAGTCCTCTGCACCCACTCCTCACATGTGTCTGTCCACTGCTGGGAGTCCTCTGCACCCACCCCTCACATGTCTCTGTCCACTGCTGGGAGTGATATGCACCCACCCCTCATATGTCTGGGCACTGCTGGGAGTGATCTGCACCCACCCCTCACATGTCTCTGGGCACTGCTGGTATTCCTCTGCACCCACCCCTCACCTGTCTCCGTCCACTGCTGGGAGTCCTCTGCACCCACCCCTCACATGTCTCTGTCCACTGCTGGGAGTCCTCTGCACCCACCCCTCACATGTGTCTGTCCACTGCTGGGAGTCGTCTGCACCCCCCCTCACATGTCTCTGGCCACTGCTGGGAGTCCTCTGCACGCACCCCTCACATGTGTCTGTCCACTGCTGGGAGTCCTCTGCACCCCCCCTCACATGTCTCTGGCCACTGCTCGGAGTGATATGCACCCACCCCTCATATGTCTGTCCACTGCTGGGAGTCCTCTTTACCCACCCCTCACATGTCTCTGTCCACTGCTGGGAGTGATATGCACCCACCCCTCATATGTCTGTCCACTGCTGGGAGTCCTCTGCACCCACCCCTCACATGTCTCTGTCCACTTCTGGGAGTCCTCTGCACCCACCCCTCACATGTGTCTGTCCACTGCTGGGAGTCCTCTGCACCCACCCCTTACATGTCTCTGTCCACTGCTGGGAGTGATATGCACCCACCCCTCATATGTCTGTCCACTGCTGGGATTCCTCTGTACCCACCCCTCACATGTCTCTGTCCACTGCTGGGAGTCCTCTGCACCCACCCCTCACATGTGTCTGTCCACTGCTGGGAGTCCTCTGCACCCCCCTCACATGTCTCTGGCCACTGCTGGTAGTTATATGCACCCACCCCTCATATGTCTGTCCACTGCTGGGAGTCCTCTGCACCCACCCCTCACATGTCTCTGTCCACTTCTGGGAGTCCTCTGCACCCACCCCTCACATGTGTCTGTCCACTGCTGGGAGTCCTCTGCACCCACCCCTCACATGTCTCTGTCCACTGCTGGGAGTGATATGCACCCACCCCTCATATGTCTGTCCACTGCTGGGAGTCCTCTGCACCCAGCCCTCACATGTCTCTGTCCACTGCTGGGAGTCCTCTGCACCCACCCCTCACATGTCTCCGTCCACTGCTGGGAGTCTTCTGCACCCACCCCTCACATGTCTCTGTCCACTGCTGGGAGTCCTCTGCACCCACCCCTCACATGTGTCTGTCCACTGCTGGGAGTCCTCTGCACCCCCCCCTCACATGTCTCTGGCCACTGCTGGGAGTGATATGCACCGACCCCTCATAGGTCTGTCCACTGCTGGGAGTCCTCTGCACCCACCCCTCACATGTGTCTGTCCACTGCTGGGAGTCCTCTGCACCCACCCCTCACATGTCTCTGTCCACTGCTGGGAGTCCTCTGCACCCACCCCTCACATGTCTCTGTCCACTGCTGGGAGTGATATGCACCCATCCCCTCATATATCTGGGCTCTGCTGGGAGTGATCTGCACCCACCCCTCACATGTCTCTGGGCACTGCTGGTATTCCTCTGCACCCACCCCTCACATGTCTCTGTCCACTGCTGGGAGCCCTCTGCACCCACCCCTCACATGTCTCTGGGCACTGCTGGTATTCCTCTGCACCGAACCCTCACATGTCTCTGTCCACTGCTGGGAGTCCTCTGCACCCATCCCTCACATGTCTCTGTCCACTGCTGGGAGTCCTCTGCACCCACACCTCACATGTGTCTGTCCACTGCTGGGAGTCCTCTGCACCTACCCCTCACATGTCTCTGTCCACTGCTGGGAGTGATATGCACTCACCCCTCATATGTCTGTCCACTGCCGGGAGTCCTCTTTACCCACCCCTCACATGTCTCTGTCCACTGCTGGGAGTCCTCTGCACCTACCCCTCACATGTCTCTGTCCACTGCTGGGAGTGATGTGCACCCACCCCTCATATGTCTGTCCAAAGCTGGGAGTCCTCTGCACCCACCACTCACATGTCTCTGTCCACTGCTGGGAGTCCTCTGCACCCACTCCTCACATGTCTCTGTCCACTGCTGGGAGTGATATGCACCCACCCCTCATATGTCTGGGCACTGCTGGGAGTGATCTGCACCCACCCCTCACATGTCTCTGGGCACTGCTGGTATTCCTCTGCACCCACCCCTCACATGTCTCTGTCCCATGCACCCACCCCTCATATGTCTCTGTTCACTGCTGGGAGTGATCTGCACTCACCCCTCATATGTCTGTCCACTGCTGGGAGTCCTCTGCACCCACCCCTCACATGTCTCTGTCCACTGCTGGGAGTCCTCTGCACACACCCCTCACATGTGTCTGTCCACTGCTGGGAGTCCTCTGCACCCCCCTCACATGTCTTTGGCCACTGCGGGGAGTGATATGCACCCACCCCTCATATGTCTGTCCACTGCTGGGAGTCCTCTTTACCCACCCCTCACATGTCTCTGTCCACTGCTGGGAGTGATATGCACCCACCCCTCATATGTCTGTCCACTGATGGGAGTCCTCTGCACCCACCCCTCACATGTCTCTGTCCACTTCTGGGAGTCCTCTGCACCCACCCCTCACATGTGCCTGTCCACTGCTGGGAGTCCTATGCACCCACCCCTCACATGTCTCTGTCCATAGCTGGGAGTGATATGCACCCACCCCTAATATGTCTCTGTCCACTGCTGGGAGTGATCTGCACCCACCCCTCATATGTCTGTCCACTGCTGGGAGTCCTCTGCACCCACCCCACACATGTCTCTGTCCACTGCTGGGAGTCCTCTGCACCCACCCCTCACATGTGTCTGTCCACTGCTGGGAGTCCTCTGCACCCCCCTCACACGTCTCTGGCCACTGTTAGGAGTGATATGCACCCACCCCTCATATGTCTGTCCACTGCTGGGAGTCCTCTGCACCCACCCCTCACATGTCTCTGTCCACTTCTGGGAGTCCTCTGCACCCACCCCTCACATGTGTCTGTCCACTGATGGGAGTCCTCTGCACCCACCCCTCACATGTCTCTGTCCACTGCTGGGAGTGATATGCACCCACCCCTCATATGTCTGTCCACTGCTGGGAGTCCTCTGCACCCACCCCTCACATGTCTCTGTCCACTGCTGGGAGTCCTCTGCACCCACTCCTCACATGCGTCTGTCCACTGCTGGGAGTCCTCTGCACCCACCCCTCACATGTCTCTGTCCACTGCTGGGAGTGATATGCACCCACCCCTCATATGTCTGGGCACTGCTGGGAGTGATCTGCACCCACCCCTCACATGTCAGTGGGCACTGCTGGTATTCCTCTGCACCCACCCCTCACATGTCTCCGTCCACTGCTGGGAGTCCTCTGCACCCACCCCTCACATGTCTCTGTCCACTGCTGGGAGTCCTCTGCACCCACCCCTCACACGTGTCTGTCCACTGCTGGGAGTCCTCTGCACCCCCCCCCTCACATGTCTCTGGCCACTGCTGGGAGTGATATGCACCGACCCCTCATAGGTCTGTCCACTGCTGGGAGTCCTCTGCACCCACCCCTCACATGTCTCTGTCCACTGCTGGGAGTGATATGCACGCACCCCTCATATGTCTGTCCACTGCTGGGAGTCCTCTGCATCCACCCCTCACATGTCTCTGTCCACTTCTGGGAGTCCTCTGCACCCACCCCTCACATGTGTCTGTCCACTGCTGGGAGTCCTATGCACCCACCCCTCACATGTCTCTGTCCATAGCTGGGAGTGATATGCACCCACCTCTCATATGTCTCTGTCCACTGCTGGGAGTGATCTGCACCCACCCCTCATATGTCTGTCCACTGCTGGGAGTCCTCTGCACCCACCCCTCACATGTCTCTGTCCACTGCTGGGAGTCCTCTGCACCCACCCCTCACATGTGTCTGTCCACTGCTGGGAGTCCTCTGCACCCCCCTCACACGTCTCTGGCCACTGTTAGGAGTGATATGCACCCACCCCTCATATGTCTGTCCACTGCTGGGAGTCCTCTGCACCCACCCCTCACATGTCTCTGTCCACTTCTGGGAGTCCTCTGCACCCACCCCTCACATGTGTCTGTCCACTGCTGGGAGTCCTCTGCACCCACCCCTCACATGTCTCTGTCCACTGCTGGGAGTGATATGCACCCACCCCTCATATGTCTGTCCACTGCTGGGAGTCCTCTGCACCCACCCCTCACATGTCTCTGTCCACTGCTGGGAGTCCTCTGCACCCACTCCTCACATGCGTCTGTCCACTGCTGGGAGTCCTCTGCACCCACCCCTCACATGTCTCTGTCCACTGCTGGGAGTGATATGCACCCACCCCTCATATGTCTGGGCACTGCTGGGAGTGATCTGCACCCACCCCTCACATGTCACTGGGCACTGCTGGTATTCCTCTGCACCCACCCCTCACATGTCTCCGTCCACTGCTGGGAGTCCTCTGCACCCACCCCTCACATGTCTCTGTCCACTGCTGGGAGTCCTCTGCACCCACCCCTCACACGTGTCTGTCCACTGCTGGGAGTCCTCTGCACCCCCCCCTCACATGTCTCTGGCCACTGCTGGGAGTGATATGCACCGACCCCTCATAGGTCTGTCCACTGCTGGGAGTTCTCTGCACCCACCCCTCACATGTCTCTGTCCACTGCTGGGAGTGATATGCACGCACCCCTCATATGTCTGTCCACTGCTGGGAGTCCTCTGCACCCACTCCTCACATGTCTCTGTCCACTGCTGGGAGTCCTCTGCACCCACCCCTCACATGTGTCTGTCCACTGCTGGGAGTCCTCTGCACCCACCCCTCACATGTCTCTGTCCACTGCTGGGAGTCCTCTGCACCCACCCCTCACATGTCTCTGTCCACTGCTGGGAGTCCTCTGCACCCACCCCTCATATATCTGGGCACTGCTGGGAGTGATCTGCACCCACCCCTCACATGTCTCTGGGCACTGCTGGTATTCCTCTGCACCCACCCCTCACATGTCTCTGTCCACTGCTGGGAGTCCTCTGCAACCACCCCTCACATGTATCTGGGCACTACTGGGAGTGATATGAACCCACCCCTCATATGTCTCTGTCCTCTGCTGGGAGCGATCTGCACCCACCCCTCATATGTCTGTCCACTGCTGGGAGTCCTCTGCACCCACCCCTCACATGTCTCTGTCCACTGCTGGGAGTCCTCTGCACCCACCCGTCACATGTGTCTGTCCACTGCTGGGAGTCCTCTGCACCCCCCCTCACATGTGTCTGTCCACTGCTGGGAGTCCTATGCACCCACCCCTCACATGTCTCTGTCCATAGCTGGGAGTGATATGCACCCACCCCTCATATGTCTCTGTCCACTGCTGGGAGTGATCTGCACCCACCCCTCATATGTCTGTCCACTGCTGGGAGTCCTCTGCACCCACCCCTCACATGTCTCTGTCCACTGCTGGGAGTCCTCTGCACCCACCCCTCACATGTGTCTGTCCACTGCTGGGAGTCCTCTGCACCCCCCTCACACGTCTCTGGCCACTGTTAGGAGTGATATGCACCCACCCCTCATATGTCTGTCCACTGCTGGGAGTCCTCTGCACCCACCCCTCACATGTCTCTGTCCACTTCTGGGAGTCCTCTGCACCCACCCCTCACATGTGTCTGTCCACTGCTGGGAGTCCTCTGCACCCACCCCTCACATGTCTCTGTCCACTGCTGGGAGTCCTCTGCAACCACCCCTCACATGTATCTGGGCACTACTGGGAGTGATATGAACCCACCCCTCATATGTCTCTGTCCTCTGCTGGGAGCGATCTGCACCCACCCCTCATATGTCTGTCCACTGCTGGGAGTCCTCTGCACCCACCCCTCACATGTCTCTGTCCACTGCTGGGAGTCCTCTGCACCCACCCGTCACATGTGTCTGTCCACTGCTGGGAGTCCTCTGCACCCCCCCTCACATGTGTCTGTCCACTGCTGGGAGTCCTATGCACCCACCCCTCACATGTCTCTGTCCATAGCTGGGAGTGATATGCACCCACCCCTCATATGTCTCTGTCCACTGCTGGGAGTGATCTGCACCCACCCCTCATATGTCTGTCCACTGCTGGGAGTCCTCTGCACCCACCCCTCACATGTCTCTGTCCACTGCTGGGAGTCCTCTGCACCCACCCCTCACATGTGTCTGTCCACTGCTGGGAGTCCTCTGCACCCCCCTCACACGTCTCTGGCCACTGTTAGGAGTGATATGCACCCACCCCTCATATGTCTGTCCACTGCTGGGAGTCCTCTGCACCCACCCCTCACATGTCTCTGTCCACTTCTGGGAGTCCTCTGCACCCACCCCTCACATGTGTCTGTCCACTGCTGGGAGTCCTCTGCACCCACCCCTCACATGTCTCTTTCCACTGCTGGGAGTGATATGCACCCACCCCTCATATGTCTGTCCACTGCTGGGAGTCCTCTGCACCCACCCCTCACATGTCTCTGTCCACTGCTGGGAGTCCTCTGCACCCACTCCTCACATGCGTCTGTCCACTGCTGGGAGTCCTCTGCACCCACCCCTCACATGTCTCTGTCCACTGCAGGGAGTGATATGCACCCACCCCTCATATGTCTGGGCACTGCTGGGAGTGATCTGCACCCACCCCTCACATGTCACTGGGCACTGCTGGTATTCCTCTGCACCCACCCCTCACATGTCTCCGTCCACTGCTGGGAGTCCTCTGCACCCACCCCTCACATGTCTCTGTCCACTGCTGGGAGTCCTCTGCACCCACCCCTCACACGTGTCTGTCCACTGCTGGGAGTCCTCTGCACCCCCCCCCTCACATGTCTCTGGCCACTGCTGGGAGTGATATGCACCGACCCCTCATAGGTCTGTCCACTGCTGGGAGTCCTCTGCACCCACCCCTCACATGTCTCTGTCCACTGCTGGGAGTGATATGCACGCACCCCTCATATGTCTGTCCACTGCTGGGAGTCCTCTGCACCCACTCCTCACATGTCTCTGTCCACTGCTGGGAGTGATATGCACCCACCCCTCATATGTCTGTCCACTGCTGGGAGTCCTCTGCACCCACTCCTCACATGTCTCTGTCCACTGCTGGGAGTCCTCTGCACCCACCCCTCACATGTGTCTGTCCACTGCTGGGAGTCCTCTGCACCCACCCCTCACATGCCTCTGTCCACTGCTGGGAGTGATATGCACCCACCCCTCATATGTCTCGGCCCTCCTGGGAGTGATCTGCACCCACCCCTCACATGTCTCTGGGCACTGCTGGTATTCCTCTGCACCCACCCCTCACATGTCTCCGTCCACTGCTGGGAGTCCTCTACACTCACCCCTCACATGTCTCTGTCCACTGCTGGGAGTCCTCTGCACCCACCCCTTACATGTGTCTGTCCACTGCTGGGAGTCCTCTGCACCCCCCCCTCACATGTCTCTGGCCACTGCTGGGAGTGATATGCACCGACCCCTCATAGGTCTGTCCACTGCTGGGAGTCCTCTGCACCCACCCCTCACATGTCTCTGTCCACTGCTGGGAGTGATATGCGCCCACCCCTCATATGTCTGTCCAGTGCTGGGAGTCCTCTGCACCCACTCCTCACATGTCTCTGTCCACTGCTGGGAGTCCTCTGCACCCACCCCTCACATGTCTCTGTCCACTGCTGGGAGTGATATGCACCCACCCCTCATATGTCTCGGCCCTCCTGGGAGTGATCTGCACCCACCCCTCACATGTCTCTGGGCACTGCTGGTATTCCTCTGCACCCACCCCTCACATGTCTCTGTCCACTGCTGGGAGTCCTCTGCACCCACCCCTCACATGTCTCTGTCCACTGCTGGGAGTCCTCTGCACCCACCCCTCACATGTCTCTGTCCACTGCTGGGAGTCCTCTGCACCCACCCCTCACATGTGTCTGTCCACTGCTGGGAGTCCTCTGCACCCACCCCTCACATGTCTCTGTCCACTGCTGGGAGTGATATGCACCCACCCCTCATATATCTGTCCACTGCTCGGATTCCTCTGCACCCACCCCTCACATGTCTCTGTCCACTGCTGGGAGTGATATGCACCTACCCCTCATATGTCTGTCCACTGCTGGGAGTCCTCTGCACCCACCCCTCACATGTCTCTGTCCACTGCTGGGAGTCCTCTGCACCCACCCCTCACATGTGTCTGTCCACTGCTGGGAGTCCTCTGCACCCACCCCTCACATGTCTCTGTCCACTGCTGGGAGTGATATGCACCCACCCCTCATATGTCTGGCCACTGCTGGGAGTGATATGCACCGACCCCTCATAGGTCTGTTCACTGCTGGGAGTCCTCTGCACCCACCCCTCACATCTCTCTGTCCACTGCTGGGAGTGATATGCACCCACTCCTCATATGTCTGTCCACTGCTGGGAGTCCTCTGCACCCACTCCTCACATGTCTCTGTCCACTGCTGGGAGTCCTCTGCACCCACCCCTCACATGTGTCTGTCCACTGCTGGGAGTCCTCTGCACCCACCCCTCACATGTCTCTGTCCACTGCTGGGAGTCCTCTGCACCCACCCCTCACATGTCTCTGTCCACTGCTGGGAGTGATATGCACCCACCCCTCATATATCTGGGCACTGCTGGGAGTGATCTGCACCCACCCCTCACATGTCTGTGGGCACTGCTGGTATTCCTCTGCACCCACCCCTCACATGTCTCTGTCCACTGCTGGGAGCCCTCTGCACCCACCCCTCACATGTCTCTGGGCACTGCTGGTATTCCTCTGCACCGAACCCTCACATCTCTCTGTCCACTGCTGGGAGTCCTCTGCACCCACCCATCACATGTCTCTGTCCACTGCTGGGAGTCCTCTGCACCCATCCCTCACATGTCTCTGTCCACTGCTGGGAGTCCTCTGCACCCACACCTCACATGTGTCTGTCCACTGCTGGGAGTCCTCTGCACCCACCCCTCACATGTCTCTGTCCACTGCTGGGAGTGATATGCACCCACCCCTCATATGTCTGTCCACTGCCGGGAGTCCTCTTTACCCACCCCTCACATGTCTCTGTCCACTGCTGGGAGTGATATGCACCAACCCCTCATATGTCTGTCCAAAGCTGGGAGTCCTCTGCCCCCACCCCTCACATGTCTCTGTCCACTGCTGGGAGTCCTCTGCACCCACTCCTCACATGTCTCTGTCCACTGCTGGGAGTGATATGCACCCACCCCTCATATGTCTGGGCACTGCTGGGAGTGATCTGCACCCACCCCTCACATGTCTCTGGGCACTGCTGGTATTCCTCTGCACCCACCCCTCACATGTCTCTGTCCACTGCTGGGAGTGATATGCACCCACCCCTCATATGTATCTGTCCACATGTGGTAAATAATTTAATTACCGGAACTTAATTTGATGCGGAAAATCTATAATAATAGCTCAGTAAAATAAGAGGCAGAATCCGTGGTATTAGAGGTTCGGAACGGGCTTTATTCCAAAATCAATTCGAATTGAGGACTCCATATTCCATCACCACGAAGGTTCAGGAAGTGAAAGACAAACTTTATTGACAAGTAATCATTTTTATACAATAGGCATTACAGTGAAACAGATGCAGGAGGCGTAACAGTTGATAACAAAGATAAGAACATACATGCGTAACTAAAGTGGGTGTAACTGGGCGTAACTTAAAGAACGTCATCAGGTATGATGTCACAATAAGGTGGTTCCATGAAAGAATTTCGCAATGTCAGCAGAAATACTTGGCAGACATGCGCGCGCAGCAGCATGACGTGTGATTGACGTGCGACTAGGGGGTGAAGGGGACTTGACATTTAGCTCTACATGTGGAGACAGAAGTCTGGGGTTATGTCAACCTAATCCCAAATCATATCTAACATCCTATGTTTAAAGAACTATGTTATCCAAGAAGAGAGGTCTCTTAGGATAGAATCTTATTCTATACTGACTATATTGACTGTTAGTGCGTGTACAAGCGTCTAAGTGTCTACACTAGATGCGAGGGGGTAGGAATATTCCATGGTAACAGGGCTATGAATTACTTGTATAAAACAGAGAAGCCGGGCCTTTTGCTCGGTAGCTGGAAGAATGTTTACTTAAACTACTAGACAGGAATGCATTGGGTGAGGAGCGGAGCAGAGCAGATAATCTTGAAGGTGAAATACAGTTTTTGGCAAGCAGACAGATCGAGTCAGGCACCGTTTAGCCGCACAGGGAGTAGGACAAAGTTCATGGATACAGATGCGAGCTCAGACTGGAGTTTTCAGAGGCAGAAGGCAGAAAAGGCTTGATGGCAGAATCAGGGCCTACTCGCCTGGACTGTAAAATGGGATAAATGAACCATATAAAGCCGGTGGCCTTTCATACTTAGGAATAGAATATCCGGCCCATTCATGGCGGATCTGAAAGAGGACATGTTGACGGTGGACACACATGTGTTTGCGTCTTCATAACTGGAACTGGAGGGAACATACATGTACTTATGATTTATACATGAAACCGTTGGGGTCCAAGATAGGGGACATAACTGATCATAAAAATCCATATTTCCACATTCCCTCCTTGTCCCCTACTTGCCCTTAAGAGATATCAATCTTCATCAATCCGTTGATTTGTTCAAATAACATCATTTGTTCTTCTTTCTTCTTCCGGAATCTTGAATGAAAACTTGGATGTGGGATACACGAGGTGGCACATAGACCACAAATCGCTGGCCCACATTGTAGGCATAAGCAGCAACTGAATAGTATGAGAAAGCCAATACCTAGGAAGGATAGGACCCTCCATCCAAAGGTAGATAATACACTCCAAAACCATCCGGACCAAGTCCAGGTGCCTGGATTCTGGTGTATCTGGCTTACAATCTTATGAAGGCGAGTTATGGCTTTATATACAGATGGCGAATTTTCTGGTATGAAAATGCAACAACTTGATCCGATGACCCTACAAGCTCCGCCCCTATCGGCCAGGATGACGTCAAGGACAAGACGATTTTGAAGCACAACAATCCGCATAGCAGACTGCTCTTCGGTTAAATTGCCTAAGGCGGAAATAGTTTCGTTTACTACTGCTTCAAGGGTTCTGGTTAATCTACGTATCAGCTTACTATTAGTGACTGTACCTATATAAGGAAAGAAACCCTTATTGAAATCTGTGTATTTTTCCCATGCTGTTTCAGTGTAGTCGACTATTGGGAGATCTCTCCGTTCTCTATTGTGTACTAAATGAGTATTTCTATGATAATCAGGAGGAGCTAGGAAAACAGGTGGCAAAAGGAATCCGATGTAGCAGGTACCATCCCAATCTAGAGGCAAACGGGTATATGCAGTCTGACCACATACGAAGTAGGAATGGCGAGAAGCTCTAAATGTAGACTTGCCTTGATCACTGAATTCTATTACAGTGGTGCATTTACTGTGGCCCATGTGTATGGAGCCATTCTTTCTTATACATAATTCACCTTTAACTGGAAATACTGACATAGCGGGCAAAATTGGTGCAGCTTCGGATTCAACATTCAGGATCATGAGATTAAGCGTGAAATTACCTAATCCATATACTTCATTTTCTAGATCCGTTCCTGTTCTTTTGGGAAGTCCCTCCTTGTTAGGGTAACAGACTTTAAGCAAGACTAAGTTCAGGTTTCCCCAAACCCAGTTGTCTTGATAAACTGCGGAATTCGAATCTAGGGAATTAATTAAACTAAACCATGCTCCACAGGAGCCATTGTGTGTGAACGGATATGGAAAGAGAGGCAGAATTCCCTTATAGTTCTGATAGGGAGGGAGTCGGCCACATATCAAACAATTTGTAGCATTGCTAGCCTGATGGGAATGATGTAACATACTAATAAAAGTGTTATTGCGCAGCGCAAATCTATATGACAACTCATGCGGGGGAAATTCACTAAAAGAATGTTCAGCAGTAACATTATAAACATGTTTAGAAATAGGATAATATATGTGCAACAATATACTTGCAGCGATTATTAAAAGACATAAGAAAAACAAAATTAATAACGTCACTGTACAATGACTACGCAGTGATTTACAGTACGCATGTTTTTTCAACTGGATTTGATCATTTCTTTCTCTATTCCGGTCCAGAGGATACATGTCAGAGACAAATTCAACCGATTCACCTTGGAGAGGACTTAAACAATCAAATTGTCTGACTGATTGGACCTCAATTTTAGTCTATATAGTTCTGAGTTCGTTTGTTCAACAAAAGGAAGCTTTGAGTCTGTCTTTGAGGAAATACAGGGTTTAGTCTCTATATCGGATGGTAGTCCATGAAATTTCTTGATATGACTTGAATGTATCCAGCCTTTTCGACCTTCGATCTTCACGGCTGTCCTCGTGGTTAACAGTACGAGTTGAGGCGATTTCCACCTAGGATCCAGCTGAGACTTCCGATCAAAGTTCCGCACTAACACCAAGTCCCCCGGAACTACGTCGTGGGGTTTCACCTCGGTGTTGTCGGGAAAGGCTGCAGCTACCTGTGAACGACAAGATTGTAGTGCAGACATCAAGGAAGCTAGGTAATCTGTCAGCATATTACAGTCAACGTCAGTTATTTTACGAGGTATAGGCGTCCCCCACATATTTGGTGGTCTACCGAAGATCACCTCATATGGGGATAGCCCTGTTCGAGAATGTGCTACCATTCTCATGTAAAAGAGTGCAACTGGTAAGGCTACTACCCAGTCGACACCTTTCTCTCTACATATTTTGGACAATCTAATTTTCAGAGTTTGATTATGTCGTTCCACAAGACCTGCTGCCTCGGGGTGTCGGACACAATGAAATCTCCATTGATAGCCTAACAAAAGTGAAACGTGTTTCATTAGTTCGGATGAGAACGGCTGGCCGTTATCTGAGTAGACAGCACGTGGTAAACCGTACCGTGGGAAGAATTCTCGAACTAACTGTTTGGCAGTAGTCGGGGCAGTGTAATCTGAAACCGGGTATGCTTCTGTCCAACGGGACAGAGCACAAACAACTACGAGAACATATTTGAATCCTCGACATCGTTCCATCTGGATATAATCCATCTGGAGGACTTCAAAAGGGTGATCAGGAGGCTGAAATCCACCCTGTTCTACGGGACTGCTTTTACCTGGATTAAACTGACAGCAGATCATACAGGTACGGACTTTTTGTTTAGCTGCTGCTCGTAAATGTTTGTTAAACCAAATGTGTTGAATGCTGTCTAGCATAGCCTTTTCTCCTAGGTGCGCTGGACTATGTATTGTATTAATGATAACTTGGACCATTGAGTCGGGAAGAAACCATACAGATTTTTCCTTCGTCATCCATCCTTGATCCGTTTGGATCCCTCCTAATTCAGTCCATTTCTTTATTTCGTCTGGTGTGGCATGTGTCTGTATGTCAATTACGTCAAGAGCGGGATCCTTAACCATCATGCAATGTGTTGGTGTCGGAACTATTGTCTTTGTCATGTCAGATGTGTGAGTTTGAGCAGTCTGTTTAGCTGTTTTGTCAGCTAGATCATTGCCTTGGGAGATGATATCAGTAACTTTCGTATGAGCTTTACATTTCATAATTGATATTGCAGTGGGTAGATGTATTGCATCTAATAAGGCGTGAATAAGGGGTCCGTGCTGAATGTGGGCACCGTGAGAAGTTAAATAACCTCTCTCTCGCCACAGCACGCCGAAGTCATGTACAACTCCGAATGCATAACGTGAATCAGTGTATATGTTGACTTTCTTATTTTTGGCTTGAATACAGGCTTGTGTCAGAGCGATGAGCTCTGCTGCTTGAGCTGATAAGGTATTAATACGATTTGTTTCAATGACTTCAGTGTCTGTTGTGACTGCGTACGCGGCCACTAGCTCTCCTGTACTTGTTCTCATACATGAACCATCTACATACAACGTCAGGTCTGGGTCTGACAATGGGACGTCTGTCAAGTCTTGTCTAGGTTTCGTCGTGATAGTAATAACTTCAATACAATCATGTGCTAGTGGGTCTGTTCCGTTTACTGGTAACAGTGTGGCAGGATTCAATGTACTACAACGTCTGATTTTTATGTGTGGCTGAAACAATGTCAGTTCGTAACCGGTGAGTCTTGCTATAGTCAAGTGTTGTGTTTGCGTTCGGTTCAAGAGAACCTCTACTGCGTGTGGTACTTGTACTGTCAATTGATGTCCTAACACTATGGCATCGCTTTGTCTGATTGCTAAAGCTGTCGCTGCCACTGATTTCAGGCACGCAGGCAGAGCCTGAGCTACGGGATCTAATGTACTAGAAAAATAAGCACATGGTTTGTGTGATCCTGCTTGTTCCTGTGTGAGTACTGACAAAGCAGTACCTTCACGTTCTGTAACAAAGAGTGTAAAATGTTTATTGTAACATGGTGTTGCTAAAACAGGTGCTTGACATAAAGCTTTCTTTAGGCTTTCAAAAGCTTGTGTATGTTCCTGAGTCCAAGGGAGGACAGTCGATGTGGCCGCCTCCTGTGTTGTCAACTGAATGAGTGGTTTTGCTAGAAATGCATACTGAGGGATCCACTGCCTACAATATGAAGTGAGGCCTATAAAAGCCCGCACCTCCTTTTGTGTCTTGGGTATTGGCATGTTAGCAATTAACTGGATGCGATCTGGTGTAAGCTGCCTTCCCTCCTTGGACAGCGAGTGACCAAGGTAAACAACTCGCTGGACACAGAATTGCAGCTTAGAAGGGGACACCTTGTGCCCCTTTTCGGCCAAGAATTGTAAAACCGTCAGTGAGGCCTTTTCACATTCAGGTTCGCTTCTAGCGGTGATCAGCAGATCATCGACATATTGAAGCAGGGCAGTGTTGACTGGCATGTGGATACTGTCAAGTTCTCGTTTCAGTGCTTGGCTATAGATGCTGGGGCTTTCTGTGAATCCTTGAGGTGCGCGTGTGAATTTAAAGCTTCGTCCATTTAAACTAAATCCGAACAAGTATTGGCTTTCCGGATCTATTGGGACGCTGAAAAAGGCATTCTTGAGATCAATTACAGTAAAGAATGTTGCTTCGGAATCAATGGCTGTCAGTAATGAAGAAATGTCTGGAACTACGGGGTATTGTGGTACAATACATTTATTTAATTCGCGCAGATCAATAACCAATCGATATACTGGCGGGGCTTTCGGATCAGTTCGTTTAAGAATCGGAATTATCGGTGAATTACATACATTGGAGTCCGTTTCCACAACCACTCCTTGGGTAATAAGCTCGTCAATGATTTGCAGTAAAGCCACTACAGCATCTGGGGGTAACTTGTATTGTCGCATTCGTGGTAGTACCACTCCTGCCTTTAGTGTGACTCGATATGGTGTAATGTTCATGCAACCAACATCTGTAGGGCCTTGTGCCCATAAATGTGTGGGTAAAGTCTGCAGCCGGTGATCCATGTCTCGGGACACATAGTGCCCTTTGAAATCACGTAGAAACAATCTTACTCCTTCCGGAGAACAACATATTATAGCTCCTAGAGCTTTCAAAGTTTTTATACCTAACACGTTTTCTGTAAGCAATAAATCTGTAGTTCGTGTCAAGGGACCAATCGTAAGGGGAAGAGGCTGTGATACTTCGTTAACGATAGGTTTTCCTGAAAAGCCAAGGGAAATATTCTGTGAGCCTGAGAGAGGTGCCCCTGGAACTTCACTACGTTTTATAGTTGTTCGGCTTGCCCCTGTATCAAGTAAAAATTTTCTATCTTGGCCTAATAGTTCACTGTGTACATAAGGTCCTTCTTGATCTACAGGGACCTCGATAAGGGGTAAGTCAACTTCCCTCTCTAGGCTGTTTCATGAGTATCGTTGATAATCAGGATAGTCATACTGTGCGGTCTGGTACATCTGTCGTGTCGTTGTTTGTGTGGCAGCAATAGGCTGCGGTGGCGGAGCTGTCATAAATTGTTGCGGAGCTGGCATGGACTGTGCATGCTGCGGGGCTCCTTGTTGGTTCTGATCCTGTCTAAGGGGCCGCGGTCTTTCTTTTGTATTACCTGTGGCGATATTATGTTTTAAAACTGGACAATCGTGTACATAATGGCCTGGCTGTTTACAATAGTTGCATGTCCCTTTTACAGGACCTGCTGAAACACTAGACTGTGTCATACCCTTTTTATGACCGTCAGCTGGAACTGTCTGGGAAACTAGCATTTTCATTTTCGTGTCTTTCATGCGTCTTTGTTCATGTTCTTGTTCCTCTCTAATTCTATTGTGATGGTACTGTAGCATCTGTAACATCTGTGACGGAGTGTTACCTTGCCAGGTACTCTCGAATTTCAATACTCTATTCTTAACTTGGGGCAAGGAATTTTCAACTAATTTTGTCACAAATAGATGTGGATACGATTCGCTACTTGCTTTTATTCCACTATTTATACCAAAACATTTTTCGAATCGGGCGTAGAAATCACTAGTGTCCTCATCGTGCTTTTGTTTACAGGCTGAGATTGCACCCCAGTCTTCCTTTTTCGTAGTTAATAAACGTGGCAGTACCTGTACTAGTAAACCTGGTAGTGTTTTGGTCTTATCCCCAAGCCCTGAACCTGGACCTCGAGCTTTTTCTTCGTTTTCTAATGCTGTCCAATCTATCTTCTGGTCTCCCACCTCCCAATCCTTTTCCTTGAGTTTTTCGGAAATGCCCGCGGGCATTAATACCTTCAATATTGTCATAATGTCGGGATAGGTATATTCTCCCATGAGCAACATGTCTTTAATTTCACGGTGGAAACCCGCTGGGTCTTTGTCATGACTGGGTACCACTTTCTTCATTTCTAATAGTTCTATTTTAGATATGGGTGTGTATACAAACACACGTTTAAACTGATTGTCATCACCTTTTATCGGGTGAACTTCGCGTAAGGGGTTCTGTCTATCCATATAATACGTCGTTCTTTCTTTTAAGGGCAGCGAGACATGTTCGGGACATACAAAAAGAATGTACTGCTTTCTGGATTCTAGTATTTCTCTAATTAGCTCAGTACCTGAACTTCTCCATTTATTCGTGAGTAATTTGGTCAACATATCAGGTAAGGGACCAGGATCGGAGTGTTGGCTTTTATATAGTATAAGGAGTTGTTGAACCATATAGATACCAGCTAAACGCTGTTCATCTGGGGTGAGGTTTAAAAACATGTGCGCTAATGTATCATCACTATATTTTCCGGGACTATCAACCCAGTGAACGGCTGACCTGGCTAATTCTTGTTCGTCCATAGAATCGAGTAGATGATGACCCCTTCGTTCTCGGAGTAATTTGTCAGCAGCTTGGAACGCATGTTCGGGGGACCTTATATTTATTATTGGGTTTTGGAAGTTTCGGTTATTATCTGGACGTATCGGACGTATCGGATCAGTAAAGCCTCTAGTATTATTACAAGATCTTCCTCTACCTACATAGGCCATGGTTTCTAACTGTCCTGTGGGCAGTTCTAATTCTTCCTCCTCTTCGGTTTGTTCAGGCTCGTCTACTGCTAATCTTTCTTCGTGTATTCGTTCTACTTCTTTGCGGATCTTGCGGCACATAGCTACTATACATGATCGTTTATCATGTCTCCCCTCTGATATATTCCGACTCCATGTGGTAAGAATTTGCATTTCTTCCGGATTTACCCCTGGTCGGTCTTGATTTCTGATCACACAATTTATGAGGAAACGTAACAGTTCCCCCTGTATCTCCACTTTCTGGTACTCCAAGGCTCTATTAATACTTTCAGAATCTCGTCCTGACTGGACAAAGTGATATATATTTTCTAAATGTGTAGTCATTCCTGGTAGCCTCCCTAAATATATTGCAGCCCGTCGGATACGTAATGATGCCAGCAGCATTTCATCCTCTTTTCCGGGCACAGGGTCATATCTACAATCTATTAGAAGTTCCTTAAGCGTGTCGGGAGTTACTAGTTTGGGCGTACGTTGGTGTGCTAATTCTTGAAAGGAAAGTTTATTTACTCTGGGTGGCGTGGAAAAAATGTTTGTTGTACCTCCCGTAGCACCACCTGGGGTGCCGGATGTGAAAGGATTCGTTGAACGTGATATAGCAACCATAGATGTGGGTACAGCTGTAGAAACAGATGTGCTTGCCGGAACTTGTGTCGGAGTTTGTTGTTGCGGCGGTACAGACGGAGGAGGGTCTTGGCGTTGAACCCCCTCGGCAGGCGGTCTATGTGGCGCAGCGTTAGCGTACTCGGGAGCTGCGTCGTCTAAATAAGAGGAAAGAAAAACATCTTCTGCGGTTCTGGGATGCCCTTTGGGATGTACTTTTATCGGGAACAATGGGGGTGGCAAGTCTTTTGGTATCTCCGGAGTAGCCTTAGGTAACCCTTCGGCCAGAAGAGGATACATACCATTCATAAGGGCACTTCTTTGTCTGTCTGTTTGTTCTGATTTTACTCGAGTACCTTCTTCAATTAATAGATTTTCTCGAACTTTATTTGAATTCTCCTTACTCTTCTCTTCCTGTCTACGTGCTTTTTCCGTACGTCTATACGATTCCTTACGCCATAATTCAATGGCATCTTTCTGTGATTGTCTAGCTTTCTTTTTCCATAATTCTTCCTCTATTTTCACGATGCAATCTGCATCCCAGGTCCCAGCTGCGGGCCACCTCTGACTTTCTGGTAATTCCTTAGTGTAGTCTACCCATAAATCGAGAAATAATATGGCGTCTAGGCCATGTTTATGATACATGAAGTACCCTGGAGTGTCCCTAGGAGGAATGGGAACAGCTTCTTCGAGTACCCCTTTTCTAGTTTTTATCTGTCTTAATTTCGAAAAGAGCGGCATTTTTGAGAACTGATCTGATCTGATACCTAATTCTGAACACGTTTAATACAACAAAACACAATAATGAACAGTCATTCACACCACAATATACAGAACGTATTTAAAACATTTTAACATTTAATATTTAATGAACAACAATGATGGCCATTTAGGGAACTAGTCACTAAACATGATACTCGGCACTAACTAGGTAATTCTGGATTATATACTAGACATACTTGATATACTGCTAAACAGTACAGATACACTGCTAGAACAGTGCAGACCGGATTTGTGTACCCAAACCCGTCTTGACCGGCACAACCTATGTGCACGTCAGAACGCCTCCCCGACAATGGTACTCACCGGGTAGCTCGGAACGGAAGGCCTCGGAACTGAACTGAACTGGACTCGGACCGGACTGGACTCGACTCGAAACTTCGGAACCTCGGAACTGGTGGGCCTCTGTATACCTCGGATCTTGCTCTCTCAGCTAGGCTCTGGTTGGGATACTTCGCACTTCTCACCGCCTCGTCTGGGTGTTGATCGCAGCCTCAGTTACCCCCGCTCGGCAGGAGGGAGATACAGGAAATCCTGTGGGTACGCGTTGTTGTCCGTCCAGCTGTGACAGGAGACCGGGCCTGCAACGCACCTCCGGCGCGTGAGATGAGAAAGTGTCCCTGTTCGGGCGCCATATATGTGGTAAATAATTTAATTACCGGAACTTAATTTGATGCGGAAAATCTATAATAATAGCTCAGTAAAATAAGAGGCAGAATCCGTGGTATTAGAGGTTCGGAACGGGCTTTATTCCAAAATCAATTCGAATTGAGGACTCCATATTCCATCACCACGAAGGTTCAGGAAGTGAAAGACAAACTTTATTGACAAGTAATCATTTTTATACAATAGGCATTACAGTGAAACAGATGCAGGAGGCGTAACAGTTGATAACAAAGATAAGAACATACATGCGTAACTAAAGTGGGTGTAACTGGGCGTAACTTAAAGAACGTCATCAGGTATGATGTCACAATAAGGTGGTTCCATGAAAGAATTTCGCAATGTCAGCAGAAATACTTGGCAGACATGCGCGCGCAGCAGCATGACGTGTGATTGACGTGCGACTAGGGGGTGAAGGGGACTTGACATTTAGCTCTACATGTGGAGACAGAAGTCTGGGGTTATGTCAACCTAATCCCAAATCATATCTAACATCCTATGTTTAAAGAACTATGTTATCCAAGAAGAGAGGTCTCTTAGGATAGAATCTTATTCTATACTGACTATATTGACTGTTAGTGCGTGTACAAGCGTCTAAGTGTCTACACTAGATGCGAGGGGGTAGGAATATTCCATGGTAACAGGGCTATGAATTACTTGTATAAAACAGAGAAGCCGGGCCTTTTGCTCGGTAGCTGGAAGAATGTTTACTTAAACTACTAGACAGGAATGCATTGGGTGAGGAGCGGAGCAGAGCAGATAATCTTGAAGGTGAAATACAGTTTTTGGCAAGCAGACAGATCGAGTCAGGCACCGTTTAGCCGCACAGGGAGTAGGACAAAGTTCATGGATACAGATGCGAGCTCAGACTGGAGTTTTCAGAGGCAGAAGGCAGAAAAGGCTTGATGGCAGAATCAGGGCCTACTCGCCTGGACTGTAAAATGGGATAAATGAACCATATAAAGCCGGTGGCCTTTCATACTTAGGAATAGAATATCCGGCCCATTCATGGCGGATCTGAAAGAGGACATGTTGACGGTGGACACACATGTGTTTGCGTCTTCATAACTGGAACTGGAGGGAACATACATGTACTTATGATTTATACATGAAACCGTTGGGGTCCAAGATAGGGGACATAACTGATCATAAAAATCCATATTTCCACAGGGAGTGAACTGCACTCACCCCTCATATGTCTGTCCACTGCTGGGAGTCCTCTGCACCCACCCCTCACATGTCTCTGTCCACTGCTGGGAGTCCTCTGCACGCACCCCTCACATGTGTCTGTCCACTGCTGGGAGTCCTCTGCACCCCCCCCTCACATGTCTCTGGCCACTGCTGGGAGTGATATGCACCCACCCCTCATATGTCTGTCCACTGCTGGGAGTCCTCTTTACCCACCCCTCACATGTCTCTGTCCACTGCTGGGAGTGATATGCACCCACCCCTCATATGTCTGTCCACTGCTGGGAGTCCTCTGCACCCACCCCTCACATGTCTCTGTCCACTTCTGGGAGTCCTCTGCACCCACCCCTCACATGTGTCTGTCCACTGCTGGGAGTCCTCTGCACCCACCCCTCACATGTCTCTGTCCACTGCTGGGAGTGATATGCACCCACCCCTCATATGTCTCTGTCCACTGCTGGGAGTGTTCTGCACCCACCCCTCATATGTCTGTCCACTGCTGGGAGTCCTCTGCACCCACCCCTCACATGTCTCTGTCCACTGCTGGGAGTGATATGCACCCACCCCTCATATGTCTGGGCACTGCTGGGAGTGATATGCATCCACCCCTCACATGTCTCTGGGCACTGCTGGTATTCCTCTGCACCCACCCCTCACATGTCTCTGTCCACTGCTGGGAGTGATATGCACCCACCCCTCATATTTCTCTGTCCACTGCTGGGAGTGATCTGCACTCACCCCTCATATGTCTGTCCACTGCTGGGAGTCCTCTGCACCCACCCCTCACTTGTCTCTGTCCACTGCTGGGAGTCCTCTGCACGCACCCCTCACATGTGTCTGTCCACTGCTGGGAGTCCTCTGCACCCCCCCTCACATGTCTCTGGCCACTACTGGGAGTGATATGCACCCACCCCTCATATGTCTGTCCACTGCTGGGAGTCCTCTTTACCCACCCCTCACATGTCTCTGTCCACTGCTGGGAGTGATATGCACCCACCCCTCATATGTCTGTCCACTGCTGGGAGTCCTCTGCACCCACCCCTCACATGTCTCTGTCCACTTCTGGGAGTCCTCTGCACCCACCCCTCACATGTGTCTGTCCACTGCTGGGAGTCCTCTGCACCCACCCCTCACATGTCTCTGTCCACTGCTGGGAGTGATATGCACCCACCCCTCATATGTCTCTGTCTACTGCTGGGAGTGTTCTGCACCCACCCCTCATATGTCTGTCCACTGCTGGGAGTCCTCTGCACCCACCCCTCACATGTCTCTGTCCTCTGCTGGGAGTCCTCTGCACCCACCCCTCACATGTGTCTGTCCACAGCTGGGAGTCCTCTGCACCCCCCTCACATGTCTCTGGCCACTGCTGGGAGTGATATGCACCCACCCCTCATATGTCTGTCTACTGCTGGGAGTCCTCTGCACCCACCCCTCACATGTCTCTGTCCACTTCTGGGAGTCCTCTGCACCCACCCCTCACATGTGTCTGTCCACTGCTGGGAGTCCTCTGCACCCACCCCTCACATGTCTCTGTCCACTGCTGGGAGTGATATGCACCCACCCCTCATATGTCTGTCCACTGCAGGGAGTCCTCTGCACCCACCCCTCACATGTCTCTGTCCACTGCTGGGAGTCCTCTGCACCCACCCCTCACATGTCTCTGTCCACTGCTGGGAGTCCTCTGCACCCACCCCTCACATGTGTCTGACCACTGCTGGGAGTCCTCTGCACCCACCCCTCACATGTCTCTGTCCACTGCTGGGAGTGATATGCACCCACCCCTCACATATCTGTCCACTGCTCGGATTCTTCTGCACCCACCCCTCACATGTCTCTGTCCACTGCTGGGAGTGATATGCACCTACCCCTCATATGTCTGTCCACTGCTGGGAGTCCTCTGCACCCACCCCTCACATGTCTCTGTCCACTGCTGGGAGTCCTCTGCACCCACCCCTCACATGTGTCTGTCCACTGCTGGGAGTCCTCTGCACCCACCCCTCACATGTCTCTGTCCACTGCTGGGAGTGATATGCACCCACCCCTCATATGTCTGGCCACTGCTGGGAGTGATATGCACCGACCCCTCATAGGTCTGTTCACTGCTGGGAGTCCTCTGCACCCACCCCTCACATGTCTCTGTCCACTGCTGGGAGTGATATGCACCCACTCCTCATATGTCTGTCCACTGCTGGGAGTCCTCTGCACCCACTCCTCACATGTCTCTGTCCACTGCTGGGAGTCCTCTGCACCCACCCCTCATATGTGTCTGTCCACTGCTGGGAGTCCTCTGCACCCACCCCTCACATGTCTCTGTCCACTGCTGGGAGTCCTCTGCACCCACCCCTCACATGTCTCTGTCCACTGCTGGGAGTGATATGCACCCACCCCTCATATATCTGGGCACTGCTGGGAGTGATCTGCACCCACCCCTCACATGTCTGTGGGCACTGCTGGTATTCCTCTGCACCCACCCCTCACATGTCTCTGTCCACTGCTGGGAGCCCTCTGCACCCACCCCTCACATGTCTCTGGGCACTGCTGGTATTCCTCAGCACCGAACCCTCACATCTCTCTGTCCACTGCTGGGAGTCCTCTGCACCCACCCATCACATGTCTCTGTCCACTGCTGGGAGTCCTCTGCACCCATCCCTCACATGTCTCTGTCCACTGCTGGGAGTCCTCTGCACCCACACCTCACATGTGTCTGTCCACTGCTGGGAGTCCTCTGCACCCACCCCTCAC
Organism: Triturus cristatus; assembly: GCF_964204655.1. Taxonomy (NCBI): domain Eukaryota; kingdom Metazoa; phylum Chordata; class Amphibia; order Caudata; family Salamandridae; genus Triturus; species Triturus cristatus. The sequence continues at coordinate 275,313,144 of NC_140579.1, read as the reverse complement.
ATGTCTCTGTCCACTGCTGGGAGTGATATGCACCCACCCCTCATATGTCTGTCCACTGCCGGGAGTCCTCTTTACCCACCCCTCACATGTCTCTGTCCACTGCTGGGAGTGATATGCACCAACCCCTCATATGTCTGTCCAAAGCTGGGAGTCCTCTGCCCCCACCCCTCACATGTCTCTGTCCACTGCTGGGAGTCCTCTGCACCCACTCCTCACATGTCTCTGTCCACTGCTGGGAGTGATATGCACCCACCCCTCATATGTCTCTGGGCACTGCTGGTATTCCTCTGCACCCACCCCTCACATGTCTCTGTCCACTGCTGGGAGTGATATGCACCCACCCCTCATATGTATCTGTCCACTGCTGGGAGTGAACTGCACTCACCCCTCATATGTCTGTCCACTGCTGGGAGTCCTCTGCACCCACCCCTCACATGTCTCTGTCCACTGCTGGGAGTCCTCTGCACGCACCCCTCACATGTGTCTGTCCACTGCTGGGAGTCCTCTGCACCCCCCCCTCACATGTCTCTGGCCACTGCTGGGAGTGATATGCACCCACTCCTCATATGTCTGTCCACTGCTGGGAGTCCTCTGCACCCACTCCTCACATGTCTCTGTCCACTGCTGGGAGTCCTCTGCACCCACCCCTCACATGTGTCTGTCCACTGCTGGGAGTCCTCTGCACCCACCCCTCACATGTCTCTGTCCACTGCTGGGAGTCCTCTGCACCCACCCCTCACATGTCTCTGTCCACTGCTGGGAGTGATATGCACCCACCCCTCATATATCTGGGCACTGCTGGGAGTGATCTGCACCCACCCCTCACATGTCTGTGGGCACTGCTGGTATTCCTCTGCACCCACCCCTCACATGTCTCTGTCCACTGCTGGGAGCCCTCTGCACCCACCCCTCACATGTCTCTGGGCACTGCTGGTATTCCTCTGCACCGAACCCTCACATCTATCTGTCCACTGCTGGGAGTCCTCTGCACCCACCCATCACATGTCTCTGTCCACTGCTGGGAGTCCTCTGCACCCATCCCTCACATGTCTCTGTCCACTGCTGGGAGTCCTCTGCACCCACACCTCACATGTGTCTGTCCACTGCTGGGAGTCCTCTGCACCCACCCCTCACATGTCTCTGTCCACTGCTGGGAGTGATATGCACCCACCCCTCATATGTCTGTCCACTGCCGGGAGTCCTCTTTACCCACCCCTCACATGTCTCTGTCCACTGCTGGGAGTGATATGCACCAACCCCTCATATGTCTGTCCAAAGCTGGGAGTCCTCTGCCCCCACCCCTCACATGTCTCTGTCCACTGCTGGGAGTCCTCTGCACCCACTCCTCACATGTCTCTGTCCACTGCTGGGAGTGATATGCACCCACCCCTCATATGTCTGGGCACTGCTGGGAGTGATCTGCACCCACCCCTCACATGTCTCTGGGCACTGCTGGTATTCCTCTGCACCCACCCCTCACATGTCTCTGTCCACTGCTGGGAGTGATATGCACCCACCCCTCATATGTATCTGTCCACTGCTGGGAGTGAACTGCACTCACCCCTCATATGTCTGTCCACTGCTGGGAGTCCTCTGCACCCACCCCTCACATGTCTCTGTCCACTGCTGGGAGTCCTCTGCACGCACCCCTCACATGTGTCTGTCCACTGCTGGGAGTCCTCTGCACCCCCCCCTCACATGTCTCTGGCCACTGCTGGGAGTGATATGCACCCACCCCTCATATGTCTGTCCACTGCTGGGAGTCCTCTTTACCCACCCCTCACATGTCTCTGTCCACTGCTGGGAGTGATATGCACCCACCCCTCATATGTCTGTCCACTGCTGGGAGTCCTCTGCACCCACCCCTCACATGTCTCTGTCCACTTCTGGGAGTCCTCTGCACCCACCCCTCACATGTGTCTGTCCACTGCTGGGAGTCCTCTGCACCCACCCCTCACATGTCTCTGTCCACTGCTGGGAGTGATATGCACCCACCCCTCATATGTCTCTGTCCACTGCTGGGAGTGTTCTGCACCCACCCCTCATATGTCTGTCCACTGCTGGGAGTCCTCTGCACCCACCCCTCACATGTCTCTGTCCACTGCTGGGAGTGATATGCACCCACCCCTCATATGTCTGGGCACTGCTGGGAGTGATATGCATCCACCCCTCACATGTCTCTGGGCACTGCTGGTATTCCTCTGCACCCACCCCTCACATGTCTCTGTCCACTGCTGGGAGTGATATGCACCCACCCCTCATATGTCTCTGTCCACTGCTGGGAGTGATCTGCACTCACCCCTCATATGTCTGTCCACTGCTGGGAGTCCTCTGCACCCACCCCTCACTTGTCTCTGTCCACTGCTGGGAGTCCTCTGCACGCACCCCTCACATGTGTCTGTCCACTGCTGGGAGTCCTCTGCACCCCCCCTCACATGTCTCTGGCCACTACTGGGAGTGATATGCACCCACCCCTCATATGTCTGTCCACTGCTGGGAGTCCTCTTTACCCACCCCTCACATGTCTCTGTCCACTGCTGGGAGTGATATGCACCCACCCCTCATATGTCTGTCCACTGCTGGGAGTCCTCTGCACCCACCCCTCACATGTCTCTGTCCACTTCTGGGAGTCCTCTGCACCCACCCCTCACATGTGTCTGTCCACTGCTGGGAGTCCTCTGCACCCACCCCTCACATGTCTCTGTCCACTGCTGGGAGTGATATGCACCCACCCCTCATATGTCTCTGTCTACTGCTGGGAGTGTTCTGCACCCACCCCTCATATGTCTGTCCACTGCTGGGAGTCCTCTGCACCCACCCCTCACATGTCTCTGTCCTCTGCTGGGAGTCCTCTGCACCCACCCCTCACATGTGTCTGTCCACAGCTGGGAGTCCTCTGCACCCCCCTCACATGTCTCTGGCCACTGCTGGGAGTGATATGCACCCACCCCTCATATGTCTGTCTACTGCTGGGAGTCCTCTGCACCCACCCCTCACATGTCTCTGTCCACTTCTGGGAGTCCTCTGCACCCACCCCTCACATGTGTCTGTCCACTGCTGGGAGTCCTCTGCACCCACCCCTCACATGTCTCTGTCCACTGCTGGGAGTGATATGCACCCACCCCTCATATGTCTGTCCACTGCTGGGAGTCCTCTGCACCCACCCCTCACATGTCTCTGTCCACTGCTGGGAGTCCTCTGCACCCACTCCTCACATGTGTCTGTCCACTGCTGGGAGTCCTCTGCACCCACCCCTCACATGTCTCTGTCTACTGCTGGGAGTGATATGCACCCACCCCTCATATGTCTGGGCACTGCTGGGAGTGATCTGCACCCACCCCTCACATGTCTCTGGGCACTGCTGGTATTCCTCTGCACCCACCCCTCACATGTCTCCGTCCACTGCTGGGAGTCCTCTGCACCCACCCCTCACATGTCTCTGTCCACTGCTGGGAGTCCTCTGCACCCACCCCTCACATGTGTCTGTCCACTGCTGGGAGTCCTCTGCACCCCCCTCACATGTCTCTGGCCACTGCTGGGAGTCCTCTGCACGCACCCCTCACATGTGTCTGTCCACTGCTGGGAGTCCTCTGCACCCCCCCTCACATGTCTCTGGCCACTGCTGGGAGTGATATGCACCCACCCCTCATATGTCTGTCCACTGCTGGGAGTCCTCTTTACCCACCCCTCACATGTCTCTGTCCACTGCTGGGAGTGATATGCACCCACCCCTCATATGTCTGTCCACTGCTGGGAGTCCTCTGCACCCACCCCTCACATGTCTCTGTCCACTTCTGGGAGTCCTCTGCACCCACCCCTCACATGTGTCTGTCCGCTGCTGGGAGTCCTCTGCACCCACCCCTCACATGTCTCTGTCCACTGCTGGGAGTGATATGCACCCACCCCTCATATGTCTCTGTCCACTGCTGGGAGTGATCTGCACCCACCCCTCATATGTCTGTCCACTGCTGGGAGTCCTCTGCACCCACTCCTCACATGTGTCTGTCCACTGCTGGGAGTCCTCTGCACCCCCCTCACATGTCTCTGGCCACTGCTGGGAGTGATATGCACCCACCCCTCATATGTCTGTCCACTGCTGGGAGTCCTCTGCACCCACCCCTCACATGTCTCTGTCCACTTCTGGGAGTCCTCTGCACCCACCCCTCACATGTGTCTGTCCACTGCTGGGAGTCCTCTGCACCCACCCCTCACATGTCTCTGTCCACTGCTGGGAGTGATATGCACCCACCCCTCATATGTCTGTCCACTGCTGGGAGTCCTCTGCACCCACCCCTCACATGTCTCTGTCCACTGCTGGGAGTCCTCTGCACCCACTCCTCACATGTGTCTGTCCACTGCTGGGAGTCCTCTGCACCCACCCCTCACATGTCTCTGTCCACTGCTGGGAGGTATATGCACCCACCCCTCATATGTCTGGGCACTGCTGGGAGCGATCTGCACTCACCCCTCACATGTCTCTGGGCACTGCTGGTATTCCTCTGCACCCACACCTCACATGTCTCCGTCCTCTGCTGGGAGTCCTCTGCACCCACCCCTCACATGTCTCTGTCCACTGCTGGGAGTCCTCTGCACCCACCCCTCACATGTGTCTGTCCACTGCTGGGAGTCCTCTGCACCCCCCCCCCCCTCACATGTCTCTGGCCACTGCTGGGAGTGATATGCACCGACCCCTCATAGGTCTGTCCACTGCTGGGAGTCCTCTGCACCCACCCCTCACATGTCTCTGTCCACTGCTAGGAGTGATATGCACCCACCCTTCATATGTCTGTCCACTGCTGGGAGTCCTCTGCACCCACTCCTCACATGTCTCTGTCCACTGCTGGGAGTCCTCTGTACCCACCCCTCACATGTGTCTGTCCACTGCTGGGAGTCCTCTGCACTCACCCCTCACATGTCTCTGTCCACTGCTGGGAGTCCTCTGCACCCACCCCTCACATGTCTCTGTCCACTGCAGGGAATGATATGCACCCACCCCTCATATATCTTGTCGTACTTTAATCTCTGGGACCGCGTAGGGAACAGGGCCCTACCCCTGTCTATCTTGGTATTAGCAAACCGCAAATGGTAAATGCGGTATGTACAAGTGCTTTATATATCGTTCTAGCTATGAATGCACTGTGTACACGTTATTCTGCTTCACTACGCGGGTTCCATTTTGGAAGCAGTGGCCATCTTGTCATTGCCCTCACATAGGCTATAATGGAGTACATACGGGCCTCACAGTACATGGGCTTCTCCTCTGACTTCTCTGTGACCTGGGCAGCTGGCTCTGCTGCCCCAGGTCAAACCGGTCTCACGAGCTCCCCTTCCTCCGTCCACCTGTGATTAGCATCAGGGCTTGACCCATCATAAAACCCTTTCATTCTACACAATCCTCCGGCTAATCTCTTTCACACCTGCTTGTTCCTGCTTTATGACTTGTTTCCCAAAACAGGAGATGCTCATGTTTATTGGGGGGTCTATTGACATCCGATGTGGGATCTGAACCTTACTGTGTAAATCATTGTGGGCTGGCCGAACTGGAATGTGGGATGGTCATCATGACTCTGCTTTTTCGTTTGTAATGTATACTTGTAATGGCCATATCATAAACCTAGGAATGTATGCTTGAGGCAAGAAAAAGGGTATTTAAGATGAAGTCCATTCCTATGATTTTCAGCAGTCTCCTGAGAACATACACGCTGTTGTACTTCTAGGATACCTGTAATTGGTCTGCAGCCAATAAACGAATCTTTGACTTCACCCAGAAGACTCTGTGTTTCTGTAGGTCTGGAACAGGGTGAACCCAGAAGTCATAGGGTGTGTGCCCCTGCACCGCTGGGTCTAAAATACCCAGTACTTCAGTTTGGCGCCCAACTCGGGACGATTTCAGCGGTACCAGTCCAAGCCAGAGGTTCGTGAGGAGCTTCGTTTGGAAATTCCGGAGGAAGGCCGCCACTTCATCGACCCCTGCATGTCGACGTGGTCCGAAAGTCTTTTCTGCGAGGTTCTCCGCGTCCCGACGGCTACGAAGGACTGCTGCCCTGATTAATCGACCTGTTTTGGACCCTTGACGAGTTTGATAGAGCGAAACAATCGAGAGAGTCTTCTGGTGACGCCATCGATCAGCAATATTCAGTTAAGTATAAGTGGAGCGTCTCCCATTTGTTTGGTATCCTTCGGGATCGTTTGATTTGGAGTTTGCAAACGCCAAAGCCAGAGGATTCGTGTATTCAAGAGACTATCGTAATCGATAATCCTTTGACGTTTGGATCTAGACTAAGTGAGCAAAGATGCCTGGTTCTAGAATATTTGGTAGATTATTCTGTTTGGGTTGTGGAAAAGATTTCCAGCTAGAGGAATCATGTCCGGTTCCTCCGGTTGGAACTCCAACTTATGAGCTCTATGTAAAACATGGCGTAGGCCCCATTGCATATAACGAAGTATGGATCCACTACACTAGGAAAGACGGTGTTTTAAAATGGCCCCAAAATGGTAGTTTTGATACCGATATTTTAGATAATTTGGAAATTAAATTGTTTAAGAAGAAAGCCCGGCCGGCGATGTTTGACTCTTTCCGCTTATGGCGAAAGGAAGCCAAACAGAAGGAAATTAAGCTAGCGAAAAAGAATAAAAGAGAGAGAGGTATGACAGTAATGCAAGCAGCTGTACAATTTAAAGACAATGAGGAGGAGCAGATGAGTGAGCAATTGCACAGGCAGCGCAAGTTAGGGATTGACAAATGTTACCCAGCTTTACCACATTCTAAGCAGAATGAGTTAGAAGAAAAGGAGAAAGATCCCCTGATGTCACATTTGTTGAGTTCGCCACCCCCGTATGCTCAAAATGCCACGGCACCTCCCCAGCTTGTGAATATGCCACCTCCAGTGAATATACTGCAAGCCTTGCCGCAACCGCCAGCTGCTTTGCAGCCGGCTCTTATCCATGTAGCGCAGCCCTCTCAAGGGCCGCCAGTTGTGCTTCCAACTGCCCCCGCACTTCCTGCGACTTTGCCTAATACAGCAGCTGCCTCTTCTGACACTCTTCCTTGCACCACTCCAGTACCTGTTTCTACATCCTCTTTTCTCCCCTCTGTTTATCCCCCTGTTTTCGCCTCAGCTTCTCCTTCAGCGCGACAGCGCTTAGCTAATGTGGTTACTACATTAATGTCTCCTCTCTTTGAGTCATCTGGTGCGACTCCTGGTTTACAGCGTAAGCAACTGCGCAGTCAATTGCCTAACCCCGATGAGAAAAAGGTAATAGATAACATGGCGCGTAGATGGATTGTTTTCCCTTCACTGTATGATGTGGAATCAGTTGTCAACGTTTTCCATCAATGGGATGCCCCAAAACAGAGATATGTGTTTGAGAAAATGTGCGAAATTCTCTGTGAAGAATTGGAGGATAGTGGTAAAAATCCGAGCCCGCAGGAATTGTGTAGAGTGAGGTTTGATTTTGGAACTGGTATAATTGTGGACCGCGAAGTAGATAAAGCAGTTGCGGTTGTATTGTCCTTCAGGAATGATGATAGTCAACAGTCATTGTTTGAACAAGATGTCCTTGTGGGGAAAAAGGTAAAAGCGCGACAATACCCCATGAGAGAAGTTCCCCCGGTATGGAAGGAAGCAGTTGCAGCTGATGCTAACGCCGGTATCGCCGCTGTGCCAGCGCATTTCCAGCGTGTTTGGGTGCATGTTCCATGGAAGCGCTCTGAGGTGTTAGCACTTAAGCAGTCCTTACCTGATCCCCGTAAAAACCCAGCAGGTTATTATAAAGAGTTGTCACAGACGGCAGGGTCATGCGTTATGAATCTGGCCGACATAGACATGTTGTTTGGTAATGTTGTTCCACAGCCTCTATGGGGGTCAATTCGTAATGTAGATCACGATGCAGAACTAGGGGATACATGGGCTAACATTATTGCTGCTGATGCTAGACAAACTGGTGGCGCGAAACCAGAACCTTTAGTAGCTGAACTGCCTGGTAGAATCATCACGTATATGAAGACAATAATGCCTGCGATGCGCGTAAATTGGGACAAGCTATCTGCATGTAAGCAGAAGAAAGATGAGACAGTGTCAGACTTCTTTACTAGGTTTGAAGAAACGTTTATTGATCACAGTGGGCAAGATATGAGTACTGAGGGTGGCCAACGGTTGTTTGTGGATAAGTTTGTGCAGAATCTACTTCCTGACCTGTGTAAAAAGTTAAAAGATTCAGAAAGTTCTTGGGCTGTTTCTTCTTCAGCGCAAATACTGGCTACTGCACAGTATTATGAAAACAGAGATAAAGACGAGAAAGATAGAACAGAAAAGAAAACGAAGGAATTAAAGACAAAGGTCCTTTTACAGCAGGCCTATTCGCCACGTGGAGGTCAGAATAATTATAGACAACCCCAAGGTGTCTATCACCAACCCCAACAGTTTCAGAACAATCAGCAAATGAACGGGTATTATCAACCACGTGTCCCTGTAGGTCCCAACCAATGTTCATACTGCAAAGAGGAAGGTCATTATAAATATAGTTGCCCTAAATTAATGCAGCGGAACGGTAATGCGTATGGCGCAAGAGGTAGGGGTGGTCAGCAAGCTCCTAGAGGCAGAGGGCGTGGAAATGCTCCCCAGAACGCGCGTCCTCTGCCGCCTCAAAATACCATCAATAGCTTTGATCAGCAAGCTAACGCGACTAGTAATACGGCCCAGTATTATAATAATGATTATTATGCAGAGGATGGTGATGCAGAAAGTAATGATTACTAGGACAGCCATAGACAGAGAGAGGGAGTTGTTTCAGTGCCAGTGGATCAGAGTGGACCGTATGTTGAGGTAACTACAGCAAATGTAACGGAGCCTTTTCTGCTAGACACTGGTGCTGCAAAGAGTTCGATCATGCATTCAAAACTCCCTGGCGCACCTTTGTCTGGCGATATAAATGTTTCAGTAGGTTTTTCTGGCGCCCCGGTTAGGAACCCGATTTCTAGTCCCATGTCACTTTCTGTTGGACCTTGCGAGCTGAAAGCACCCCTGATCCTAACAACAGGTTGTGGTGAGAATTTACTGGGATTAGATTTGTTGAAAAGATTGCACGCTACATTGTATTGTTCTCCTTCAGGAGTACAACTTACATTAGGCAAGAAAGTGATTTCCCCAATGTATTTGTCTAAAAATACAATGCCACCTGAATTATCATCCCTTCCGGATGCCCTTTGGGCTACTGGTCCCAATGATGTGGGCCTCTTGGAGATACCGCCATATGTGGTGACTTTAAAGGCTAATGTCAGACTGCCACGTATTCCCCAGTACAAGATCTCTAATGAAGGCCAGAAAGCATTGTTAGACATTGTCAGTGACTTAATTAATAAGGGTGTGATTGAAGAGACAAGAGGCAACGTTTGCAATAGTCCGATTTTACCTGTCTTAAAACGAACGGACCCTTCACAGCCACCTGTTTACAGATTTGTGATTGATCTTAGAGAGGTTAATAAGATTGTTGTGCCACAGTTTCCGGTTGTCCCTGATATAACTGCCTTGTTAACGATGATTCCAGCCTCTGCTGCATGGTTTTCAGTGATCGATTTAAAGAATGCTTTCTTTAGCATCCCAATTGCAGAAGAGAGCAGAGACATTTTTGGCTTTAGTCTGGGAGGCCGAAGCTTCCGCTTCAAACGCGCTCCCCAGGGCTACTGTGAAAGTCCATCAATATACAGTCAAGCTTTGAAAGCGCAGCTTGATGCACTTGTTTTACCTAGTGGCGCTATCCTGATTCAGTACGTGGACGATTTACTAATTGCCGCGGATACTGAAAAGATCTGTAAAGAAGCCACATTGTCACTGTTGCGACATTTATCCGCTTCCCATCACAAGGTGTCTCTCTCTAAGCTGCAATATTGTCGACAAGAAGGGACCTACTTAGGTCATCTCTTATCGAAGGAGGGAAGGAAACTGACCCCAGAAAGAATTCAAGCCATTGCACAGTTGAGTGTGCCAAGAACACAGAGAGAAGTGCGTGCTTTCTTGGGCATCACTTCATACTGTAGGCATTGGATCCCTAGTTTTTCTTTGTTGGCAAAACCTTTAGTAGCCTTAACATGCAAAGACACACCGAATCCTATCCCATGGTCTGAAGAGTGCCAGAAAAGTTTTGTGGAATTGCGTAATGCATTATGTTCAGCACATGTGTTGGGCACTCCTGACTACAGCAAACCTTTTACATTGTATGTTCACGAGAAAGATGGATGTGCGTTGTCAGTGTTAACACAGCCTTTTGGCGACAGACCGCGCCCATGCGCATATTTTTCATCAACCTTGGACCCTGTAGCGAGGGCATTGTCAAGCTGTCTGAGAGCGACAGCTGCTGCAGCAATGTCTATCCGACAATCTGCTGGTTTGGTAATGGACAATACATTGATTGTTATGGTTCCACACGCAGTAGACACATTATTAAATAGGACCAAGACACAACACTTGACTAGTGCGCGATTATCAGGTTATGAGCTTACACTGTTAGCAAATCACATACACATAAAGAGATGCAATACGCTGAATCCAGCTACATTGTTGCCAATTCCAGCAGACTCAGATGAGATTGAGCAACATGACTGTCTGTTCAGAACAGAAGAAGAGACGAAAGGGAGAGTAGATCTAAAAGATACTCCCCTGACTGAGAGTGATGGCACTTTATGGGTGGATGGTTCATGTTTCAAACTCCCTAATGGTGACACGACTGCTGCATATGCTATCACGACTTTACACACGGTCGTGGAAACTGCACGAGTGCCACATAATTCGGCCCAAGCAGCGGAATTAATCGCCCTCACGAGAGCGTGCGTGTTATCTGAAGGAATGAGAGTAAATATATACACAGACAGCCAGTACGCCTTTGGCGTGGCTCATAATTTTGGGCGACTGTGGAAGGAGCGCGGGTTCCTGACGTCGCATGGAGCTAAAATTCAGAATGGCAAGTTGGTGAATGATCTCCTTGAGTCACTGACCCTACCGTTGCAAGTTGCGATCATGAAATGCAGTGCGCAAAGGAAAGTCACAGATGATGTTGGACGTGGGAATGCGTTTGCTGATGAGACCGCGAAAGAAACAGCACAGAATGTGAAGACTAGAATGTATGTTGCAGGCCCCGCAAGATGGGTTAATGATGTGGGAATGTGTGAGAACACAATAGAGAGTGTGAAGTCGCTTCAAGCCGAAGCCACAGAGGAAGAGTTAAGCAAGTGGAGAGAAAGTATGGGTAAGTTGGATGAGAATGGTTGTTGGATTGATCTGACAGAACATAAGCGATGGTTGTTGCCTGATGCATATGTGCTTCCAGTGGTTACTATGGCACATGGAATGGCACATATCAGTACGAAAGGTATATGCAAGTTGTTGGCTCCAGTATGGCAGAATGCTGGGATTCCCAAGTGTGCAGAGAATGTGGTCAAGAATTGCATGGTATGCTTGAAGTACAACCCTGGTAGGGGAACCCCAACTCCAGCTGGTCACTTTGCACCCCCATCATGTCCATTCGAAGTTTTGCAGCTGGACTTTATTCACATGGAAAGATGCAACAACCTGAAATATGTACTGGTGGTTGTTTGTGCTGTCTCAAAATGGATAGAGGCTTATCCTCTGAAAGATAACACTGCCCTATCCACAGCCAAAGCCCTTGTAAAGGAATTTTTCCCTAGGTTTGGAATGCCAAGAATGGTGTGGTGTGAAAATGGAAGTGAGTTTGTGGGTAAAGTGATGAAGAATGTATGTGAAGGGCTAGGGATAAAGCAGAAGTTCCATGCTGCAAATCACCCCCAATCAGCTGGATTAGTAGAACGCTACAATGGAGCCTTAAAGCTCAAGCTGGCCAAAATTCAGGCGAGCACCGGTCTTAAATGGCCTGACGCTCTGCCTTTAGCACTCCTGTCCACCAGAATGACCATACACTCACGAGTGGGACTTAGCCCTTACGAGGTCGTCTTTGGCCGCCCGGCCAACGTATGGGGTGTACCGAGGCCTACGAAGTTTAGTGAGATTGAGCATCCAGTACTACTCGATTACCTGTATGAGTTGACTGTTAAACTGCGTGTTTTGCACCAACAGGTACATGATACTCTTCCCCAAGCTTCTGAACCTCCTGGACACCCTATCAACCCTGGCTCGTGGGTCCTGGTCCGAAATTTCCAGCGTAAGAGCAACGACGAGCCTCGCTGGATCGGCCCTCACCTTGTGCTCCTGTCGACAAGATCAGCGGTGCGAGTAAAAGGGAAGAAGCACTGGATCCATGGTACCCACTGCAAAGTAGTCCCTTTGCCTCTGCCATATGACCAGTGGGTCAAGGAGGGTATCGCCGACTCTGAGACAGACACTGTGCCTCGTTTTGTACCATTCAGTGACGCACGCCTAAAAGACACAGTTTCAGACCAAGAGAGTGACAATATTCTGCAAGAAGCTGTGCCACCATCAAATCGACTGGACACCACTGAGCCTGAACTTTTGTTTCAAGACCAAACAGCACCTGGCCGTCTCCGCTATAATTTGAGACCAAGGCCCATGGATAAATAAAGATTTCCTTACTATTTCCTTTTTGACATTTTTGCTCTCCCATCTGAAGGACTTTCTTGATTTTTGTTTTTCGAACCACCATCCGGGTTCTGCCGCAGGGTCGCGGTGCCAAGACTTTGGGGTACAGGCCGAAGACGTTAGGTCAACGGTTCTGGGTGGTCTAGGGCGTTTCCCTGGACTGACAGGCGTGCCCTTTAGCAGAAGACACTCATCTGCCGCGAGCGGCCCGAGTAGAGGATGGAGTTTTTTAAGATGGAGAGACCGATTGAGGAAATGAACTTTAACGCAAGGATGTGTAGAATTTTTTAAAGTAAATGTTTTGTATTTTTGTGCCTTTTTTCACTGTGTAGTATCACAATGTTTATCGTAGGATTTGTGTTTTTCTCCGCTCAAAAGCCCATTGCACCCACTGAACAGCCTATACCTCTTTCTACTGCCTCCTCTCACTCTTTTCACCCTTTGCCTGAGCACGAACAGACCAGACGATCAGAGTTTGTAAATAACTCGTTTATCCAGCTCTTGCACCAGCACCAATTGGTAATGAATACGACTAATTGCTGGGTGTGCGGGTTAATGCCACATACCATTAACAAGGGTATTCCCTACCTGGTGCTGCCGTATAGTTACAATGGATCGTCATGGGCATTCCAGACCATGTTTCTCTATGCTCTAGATACGTACTCCCCTCGCCAACCGCGTTCCATCAGACCTATCACCAATAATAAGGCTTTGATGAAAGGAGTTGCCGATATGAGTAGGGATATCGATGCATACTCATCCATTCCCAAAGAAGAGTTGAGACCTTATGTAGGATGGAACGCGACGGGGTATAGTATTAGTCTGGGTTAAAGACAGCGAAAAATCTCATCTCCAATCTGGGTCGTACCCCACATGGGTCGGTTCTGCTTACAGGGTAATGGCCAGAATCCTAGAGCTCAACTGGGAAGAAGTGACTGTACTGAAACGTACACTTTCCCGTCACAGTTTTCCCCTGCGTTTTTTGGCTGCCAAGGGCACATATTTCATCTGTAATGACCGAGCATATACGTGGCTGCCCCCTGATTTCTCGGGCACATGTTATATTGCGAACTTGCTACCGCCGACATTTACTGCTGCCTCTGACTATCACAAGACCAGAGTTGTGAGAGGCGTGATTAGTAAGGAAGACACTGCGGGTCAGGAAGCGGGAGACTTCTTCTTGGGTTTCCTGCCGTTTTGGGGACCTATGGTCAATAGTAGGAACCTAAGACAGCTGACTCGTGTGGTTGAATCCACTGTCAATGTAACGGCTGGTGCCCTTGGTAATCTGACGGCTGAGCTCCAAGCGGATCGCCTTATGACTTTGCAGAACCGCATGGTTCTAGACGTTATTCTTGCAGACCGCGGTGGGGTATGCAAGGTCATCCAATCCAGTTGCTGCATTTTCATACCAGATAATGCTCCAACAGTGTATCAAGCCATCTCCAAACTCCATAAAATATCTGAATCCATACACGTGGATAAAGGAGATTGGTCACTGGTGGGGTGGTTCTGGAATTGATATTCGCCTGGGGTTGGAAAGTTCTGATGGTCATTGGAATGATCTTAGCCATTCTTTTCCTGTTCTGTCTGTGCATACAGTGTGCTCCTGCGATATGTGGCCTCTGTGCTACCTTATGTGGAAGGAAACCTGTATCGAGGGACGAACTAAGTAATAGGATGATGCTACAGCAACATCTCCATGACTTTGTGAACATTGACCTGGACTCGGATTAAGATGAGTATAGTGATTGCCTATGTAAGGGCAAAAGGAGGGTCTGTCGTACTTTAATCTCTGGGACCGCGTAGGGAACAGGGCCCTACCCCTGTCTATCTTGGTATTAGCAAACCGCAAATGGTAAATGCGGTATGTACAAGTGCTTTATATATCGTTCTAGCTATGAATGCACTGTGTACACATTATTCTGCTTCACTACGCGGGTTCCATTTTGGAAGCAGTGGCCATCTTGTCATTGCCCTCACATAGGCTATAATGGAGTAAATACGGGCCTCACAGTACATGGGCTTCTCCTCTGACTTCTCTGTGACCTGGGCAGCTGGCTCTGCTGCCCCAGGTCAAACCGGTCTCACGAGCTCCCCTTCCTCCGTCCACCTGTGATTAGCATCAGGGCTTGACCCATCATAAAACCCTTTCATTCTACACAATCCTCCGGCTAATCTCTTTCACACCTGCTTGTTCCTGCTTTATGACTTGTTTCCCAAAACAGGAGATGCTCATGTTTTGGGGGGTCTAATGACATCCGATGTGGGATCTGAACCTTACTGTGTAAATCATTGTGGGCTGGCCGAACTGGAATGTGGGATGGTCATCATGACTCTGCTTTTTCGTTTGTAATGTATACTTGTAATGGCCATATCATAAACCTAGGAATGTATGCTTGAGGCAAGAAAAAGGGTATTTAAGATGAAGTCCATTCCTATGATTTTCAGCAGTCTCCTGAGAACATACACGCTGTTGTACTTCTAGGATACCTGTAATTGGTCTGCAGCCAATAAACGAATCTTTGACTTCACCCAGAAGACTCTGTGTTTCTGTAGGTCTGGAACAGGGTGAACCCAGAAGTCATAGGGTGTGTGCCCCTGCACCGCTGGGTCTAAAATACCCAGTACTTCAATCTGGGCACTGCTGGGAGTGATCTGCACCCACCCCTCACATGTCTCTGGGAACTGCTGGTATTCCTCTGTACCCACCCCTCACATGTCTCTGTCTGCTGCTGGGAGTCCTCTGCACCCACCCCTCACATGTCTCTGGGCACTGATGGTATTCCTCTGCACCCACCCCTCACATGTCTCTGTCCACTGCTGGGAGTGATATGCACCCACCCCTCATATGTCTCTGTCCACTGCTGGGAGTGATCTGCACCCACCCCTCATATGTCTGTCCACTGCTGGGAGTCCTCTGCACCCACCCCTCACATGTCTCTGTCCACTGCTGGGAGTCCTCTGCACCCACCCGTCACATGTGTCTGTCCACTGCTAGGAGTCCTCTGCACCCCCCCTCACATGTCTCTGGCCACTGCTGGGAGTGATATGCACCCACCCCTCATATGTCTGTCCACTGCTGGGAGTCCTCTGCACCCACCCCTCACATGTCTCTGTCCACTGCTGGGAGTGATATGCACCCACCCCTCATATGTCTGTCCACTGCTGGGAGTCTTCTGCACCCACCCCTCACATGTCTCTGTCCACTGCTGGGAGTCCTCTGCACCCACTCCTCACATGTGTCTGTCCACTGCTGTGAGTCCTCTGCACCCACCCCTCACATGTCTCTGGCCACTGCTGGGAGTGATATGCACCGACCCCTCATAGGTCTGTCCACTGCTGGGAGTCCTCTGCACCCACCCCTCACATGTCTCTGTCCACTGCTGGGAGTGATATGCACCCACCCCTCATATGTGTGTCCACTGCTGGGAGTCCTCTGCACCCACTCCTCACATGTCTCTGTCCACTGCTGGGAGTCCTCTGCACCCACCCCTCACATGTGTCTGTCCACTGCTGGGAGTCCTCTGCACCCACCCCTCACATGTCTCTGTCTACTGCTGGGAGTGATATGCACCCACCCCTCATATGTCTCGGACCTCCTGGGAGTGATTTGCACCCACCCCTCACATGTCTCTGGGCACTGCTGGTATTCCTCTGCACCCACCCCTCACATGTCTCCGTCCACTGCTGGGAGTCCTCTACACCCACCCCTCACATGTCTCTGTCCACTGCTGGGAGTCCTCTGCACCCACCCCTCACATGTGTCTGTCCACTGCTGGGAGTCCTCTGCACCCCCCTCACATGTCTCTGGCCACTGCTGGGAGTGATATGCACCGACCCCTCATAGGTCTGTCCACTGCTGGGAGTCCTCTGCACCCACCCCTCACATGTCTCTGTCCACTGCTGGGAGTGATATGCGCCCACCCCTCATATGTCTGTCCACTGCTGGGAGTCCTCTGCACCCACTCCTCACATGTCTCTGTCCACTGCTGGGAGTCCTCTGCACCCACCCCTCACATGTCTCTGTCTACTGCTGGGAGTGATATGCACCCACCCCTCATATGTCTCGGCCCTCCTGGGAGTGATCTGCACCCAACCCTCACATGTCCCTGGGCACTGCTGGTATTCCTTTGCACCCACCCCTCACATGTCTCTGTCCACTGCTGGGAGTCCTCTGCACCCACCCCTCACATGTCTCTGTCCACTGCTGGGAGTCCTCTGCACCCACCCCTCACATGTCTCTGTCCACTGCTGGGAGTCCTCTGCACCCACTCCTCACATGTGTCTGTCCACTGCTGGGAGTCCTCTGCACCCACCCCTCACATGTCTCTGTTTACTGCTGGGAGTGATATGCACCCACCCCTCATATGTGTGGGCACTGCTGGGAGTGATCTGCACCCACCCCTCACATGTCTCTGGGCACTGCTGGTATTCCTCTGCACCCACCCCTCACATGTCTCCGTCCACTGCTGGGAGTCCTCTGCACCCACCCCTCACATGTCTCTGTCCACTGCTGGGAGTCCTCTGCACCCACCCCTCACATGTGTCTGTCCACTGCTGGGAGTCCTCTGCACCCCCCCTCACATGTCTCTGGCCACTGCTGGGAGTCCTCTGCACGCACCCCTCACATGTGTCTGTCCACTGCTGGGAGTCCTCTGCACCCCCCCTCACATGTCTCTGGCCACTGCTGGGAGTGATATGCACCCACCCCTCATATGTCTGTCCACTGCTGGGAGTCCTCTTTACCCACCCCTCACATGTCTCTGTCCACTGCTGGGAGTGATATGCACCCACCCCTCATATGTCTGTCCACTGCTGGGAGTCCTCTGCACCCACCCCTCACATGTCTCTGTCCACTTCTGGGAGTCCTCTGCACCCACCCCTCACATGTGTCTGTCCGCTGCTGGGAGTCCTCTGCACCCACCCCTCACATGTCTCTGTCCACTGCTGGGAGTGATATGCACCCACCCCTCATATGTCTCTGTCCACTGCTGGGAGTGATCTGCACCCACCCCTCATATGTCTGTCCACTGCTGGGAGTCCTCTGCACCCACTCCTCACATGTCTCTGTCCACTGCTGGGAGTCCTCTGCACCCACCCCTCACATGTGTCTGTCCACTGCTGGGAGTCCTCTGCACCCCCCTCACATGTCTCTGGCCACTGCTGGGAGTGATATGCACCCACCCCTCATATGTCTGTCCACTGCTGGGAGTCCTCTGCACCCACCCCTCACATGTCTCTGTCCACTTCTGGGAGTCCTCTGCACCCACCCCTCACATGTGTCTGTCCACTGCTGGGAGTCCTCTGCACCCACCCCTCACATGTCTCTGTCCACTGCTGGGAGTGATATGCACCCACCCCTCATATGTCTGTCCACTGCTGGGAGTCCTCTGCACCCACCCCTCACATGTCTCTGTCCACTGCTGGGAGTCCTCTGCACCCACTCCTCACATGTGTCTGTCCACTGCTGGGAGTCCTCTGCACCCACCCCTCACATGTCTCTGTCCACTGCTGGGAGTGATATGCACCCACCCCTCATATGTCTGGGCACTGCTGGGAGCGATCTGCACTCACCCCTCACATGTCTCTGGGCACTGCTGGTATTCCTCTGCACCCACCCCTCACATGTCTCCGTCCACTGCTGGGAGTCCTCTGCACCCACCCCTCACATGTCTCTGTCCACTGCTGGGAGTCCTCTGCACCCACCCCTCACATGTGTCTGTCCACTGCTGGGAGTCCTCTGCACCCCCCCCCTCACATGTCTCTGGCCACTGCTGGGAGTGATATGCACCGACCCCTCATAGGTCTGTCCACTGCTGGGAGTCCTCTGCACCCACCCCTCACATGTCTCTGTCCACTGCTGGGAGTGATATGCACCCACCCTTCATATGTCTGTCCACTGCTGGGAGTCCTCTGCACCCACTCCTCACATGTCTCTGTCCACTGCTGGGAGTCCTCTGCACCCACCCCTCACATGTGTCTGTCCACTGCTGGGAGTCCTCTGCACTCACCCCTCACATGTCTCTGTCCATTGCTGGGAGTCCTCTGCACCCACCCCTCATATGTCTCGGACCTCCTGGGAGTGATTTGCACCCACCCCTCACATGTCTCTGGGCACTGCTGGTTTTCCTCTGCACCCACCCCTCACATGTCTCCGTCCACTGCTGGGAGTCCTCTACACCCACCCCTCACATGTCTCTGTCCACTGCTGGGAGTCCTCTGCACCCACCCCTCACATGTGTCTGTCCACTGCTGGGAGTCCTCTGCACCCCCCCTCACATGTCTCTGGCCACTGCTGGGAGTGATATGCACCGACCCCTCATAGGTCTGTCCACTGCTGGGAGTCCTCTGCACCCACCCCTCACATGTCTCTGTCCACTGCTGGGAGTGATATGCGCCCACCCCTTATATGTCTGTCCACTGCTGGGAGTCCTCTGCACCCACTCCTCACATGTCTCTGTCCACTGCTGGGAGTCCTCTGCAACCACCCCTCACATGTGTCTGTCCACTGCTGGGAGTCCTCTGCACCCACCCCTCACATGTCTCTGTCTACTGCTGGGAGTGATATGCACCCACCCCTCATATGTCTCGGCCCTCCTGGGAGTGATCTGCACTCAACCCTCACATGTCTCTGGGCACTGCTGGTATTCCTCTGCACCCACCCCTCACATGTCTCTGTCCACTGCTGGGAGTCCTCTGCACCCACCCCTCACATGTCTCTGTCCACTGCTGGGAGTCCTCTGCACCCACCCCTCACATGTCTCTGTCCACTGCTGGAAGTCCTCTGCACCCACTCCTCACATGTGTCTGTCCACTGCTGGGAGTCCTCTGCACCCACCCCTCACATGTCTCTGTCTACTGCTGGGAGTGATATGCACCCACCCCTCATATGTCTGGGCACTGCTGGGAGTGATCTGCACCCACCCCTCACATGTCTCTGGGCACTGCTGGTATTCCTCTGCACCCACCCCTCACATGTCTCCGTCCACTGCTGGGAGTCCTCTGCACCCACCCCTCACATGTCTCTGTCCACTGCTGGGAGTCCTCTGCACCCACCCCTCACATGTGTCTGTCCACTGCTGGGAGTCCTCTGCACCCCCCCTCACATGTCTCTGGCCACTGCTGGGAGTCCTCTGCACGCACCCCTCACATGTGTCTGTCCACTGCTGGGAGTCCTCTGCACCCCCCCTCACATGTCTCTGGCCACTGCTGGGAGTGATATGCACCCACCCCTCATATGTCTGTCCACTGCTGGGAGTCCTCTTTACCCACCCCTCACATGTCTCTGTCCACTGCTGGGAGTGATATGCACCCACTCCTCATATGTCTGTTCACTGCTGGGAGTCCTCTGCACCCACCCCTCACATGTCTCTGTCCACTTCTGGGAGTCCTCTGCACCCACCCCTCACATGTGTCCGTCCGCTGCTGGGAGTCCTCTGCACCCACCCCTCACATGTCTCTGTCCACTGCTGGGAGTGATATGCACCCACCCCTCATATGTCTCTGTCCACTGCTGGGAGTGATCTGCACCCACCCCTCATATGTCTGTCCACTGCTGGGAGTCCTCTGCACCCACTCCTCACATGTCTCTGTCCACTGCTGGAAGTCCTCTGCACCCACCCCTCACATGTGTCTGTCCACTGCTGGGAGTCCTCTGCACCCCCCTCACATGTCTCTGGCCACTGCTGGGAGTGATATGCACCCACCCCTCATATGTCTGTCCACTGCTGGGAGTCCTCTGCACCCACCCCTCACATGTCTCTGTCCACTTCTGGGAGTCCTCTGCACCCACCCCTCACATGTGTCTGTCCACTGCTGGGAGTCCTCTGCACCCACCCCTCACATGTCTCTGTCCACTGCTGGGAGTGATATGCACCCACCCCTCATATGTCTGTCCACTGCTGGGAGTCCTCTGCACCCACCCCTCACATGTCTCTGTCCACTGCTGGGAGTCCTCTGCACCCACTCCTCACATGTGTCTGTCCACTGCTGGGAGTCCTCTGCACCCACCCCTCACATGTCTCTGTCCACTGCTGGGAGTGATATGCACCCACCCCTCATATGTCTGGGCACTGCTGGGAGCGATCTGCACTCACCCCTCACATGTCTCTGGGCACTGCTGGTATTCCTCTGCACCCACCCCTCACATGTCTCCGTCCACTGCTGGGAGTCCTCTGCACCCACCCCTCACATGTCTCTGTCCACTGCTGGGAGTCCTCTGCACCCACCCCTCACATGTGTCTGTCCACTGCTGGGAGTCCTCTGCACCCCCCCCTCACATGTCTCTGGCCACTGCTGGGAGTCATATGCACCGACCCCTCATAGGTCTGTCCACTGCTGGGAGTCCTCTGCACCCACCCCTCACATGTCTCTGTCCACTGCTGGGAGTGATATGCACCCACCCTTCATATGTCTGTCCACTGCTGGGAGTCCTCTGCACCCACTCCTCACATGTCTCTGTCCACTGCTGGGAGTCCTCTGCACCCACCCCTCACATGTGTCTGTCCACTGCTGGGAGTCCTCTGCACTCACCCCTCACATGTCTCTGTCCATTGCTGGGAGTCCTCTGCACCCACTCCTCACATGTCTCTGTCCACTGCAGGGAATGATATGCACCCACCCCTCATATATCTGGGCACTGCTGGGAGTGATCTGCACCCACCCCTCACATGTCTCTGGGCACTGCTGGTATTCCTCTGCACCCACCCCTCACATGTCTCCGTCCACTGCTGGGAGTCCTCTACACCCACCCCTCACATGTCTCTGTCCACTGCTGGGAGTCCTCTGCACCCACCCCTCACATGTGTCTGTCCACTGCTGGGAGTCCTCTGCCCCCCCCCTCACATGTCTCTGGCCACTGCTGGGAGTGATATGCACCGACCCCTCATAGGTCTGTCCACTGCTGGGAGTCCTCTGCACCCACCCCTCACATGTCTCTGTCCACTGCTGGGAGTGATATGCGCCCACCCCTCATATGTCTGTCCACTGCTGGGAGTCCTCTGCACCCACTCCTCACATGTCTCTGTCCACTGCTGGGAGTCCTCTGCAACCACCCCTCACATGTGTCTGTCCACTGCTGGGAGTCCTCTGCACCCACCCCTCACATGTCTCTGTCTACTGCTGGGAGTGATATGCACCCACCCCTCATATGTCTCGGCCCTCCTGGGAGTGATCTGCACCCACCCCTCACATGTCTCTGGGCACTGCTGGTATTCCTCTGCACCCACCCCTCACATGTCTCTGTCCACTGCTGGGAGTCCTCTGCACCCACCCCTCACATGTCTCTGTCCACTGCTGGGAGTCCTCTGCACCCACCCCTCACATGTCTCTGTCCACTGCTGGGAGTCCTCTGCACCCACTCCTCAAATGTGTCTGTCCACTGCTGGGAGTCCTCTGCACCCACCCCTCACATGTCTCTGTCTACTGCTGGGAGTGATATGCACCCACCCCTCATATGTCTGGGCACTGCTGGGAGTGATCTGCACCCACCCCTCACATGTCTCTGGGCACTGCTGGTATTCCTCTGCACCCACCCCTCACATGTCTCCGTCCACTACTGGGAGTCCTCTGCACCCACCCCTCACATGTCTCTGTCCACTGCTGGGAGTCCTCTGCACCCACCCCTCACATGTGTCTGTCCACTGCTGGGAGTCCTCTGCACCCCCCCTCACATGTCTCTGGCCACTGCTGGGAGTCCTCTGCACGCACCCCTCACATGTGTCTGTCCACTGCTGGGAGTCCTCTGCACCCCCCCTCACATGTCTCTGGCCACTGCTGGGAGTGATATGCACCCACCCCTCATATGTCTGTCCACTTCTGGGAGTCCTCTTTACCCACCCCTCACATGTCTCTGTCCACTGCTGGGAGTGATATGCACCCACCCCTCATATGTCTGTCCACTGCTGGGAGTCCTCTGCACCCACCCCTCACATGTCTCTGTCCACTTCTGGGAGTCCTCTGCACCCACCCCTCACATGTGTCTGTCCGCTGCTGGGAGTCCTCTGCACCCACCCCTCACATGTCTCTGTCCACTGCTAGGAGTGATATGCACCCACCCCTCATATGTCTCTGTCCACTGCTGGGAGTGATCTGCACCCACCCCTCATATGTCTGTCCACTGCTGGGAGTCCTCTGCACCCACTCCTCACATGTCTCTGTCCACTGCTGGGAGTCCTCTGCACCCACCCCTCACATGTGTCTGTCCACTGCTGGGAGTCCTCTGCACCCCCCTCACATGTCTCTGGTCACTGCTGGGAGTGATATGCACCCACCCCTCATATGTATGTCCACTGCTGGGAGTCCTCTGCACCCACCCCTCACATGTCTCTGTCCACTTCTGGGAGTCCTCTGCACCCACCCCTCACATGTGTCTGTCCACTGCTGGGAGTCCTCTGCACCCACCCCTCACATGTCTCTGTCCACTGCTGGGAGTCCTCTGCAGCCACCCCTCACATGTGTCTGTCCACTGCTGGGAGTCCTCTGCACCCCCCCCCCCCCCTCACATGTCTCTGGCCACTGCTGGGAGTGATATGCACCGACCCCTCATAGGTCTGTCCACTGCTGGGAGTCCTCTGCACCCACCCCTCACATGTCTCTGTCCACTGCTGGGAGTGATATGCACCCACCCTTCATATGTCTGTCCACTGCTGTGAGTCCTCTGCACCCACTCCTCACATGTCTCTGTCCACTGCTGGGAGTCCTTTGCACCCACCCCTCACATGTGTCTGTCCACTGCTGGGAGTCCTCTGCACTCACCCCTCACATGTCTCTGTCCATTGCTGGGAGTCCTCTGCACCCACCCCTCACATGTGTCCGTCCACTGCTGGGAGTCCTCTACACCCACCCCTCACATGTCTCTGTCCACTGCTGGAAGTCCTCTGCACCCACCCCTCACATGTGTCTGTCCACTGCTGGGAGTCCTCTGCACCCCCCCTCACATGTCTCTGGCCACTGCTGGGAGTGATATGCACCGACCCCTCATAGGTCTGTCCACTGCTGGGAGTCCTCTGCACCCACCCCTCACATGTCTCTGTCCACTGCTGGGAGTGATATGCGCCCACCCCTCATATGTCTGTCCACTGCTGGGAGTCCTCTGCACCCACTCCTCACATGTCTCTGTCCACTGCTGGGAGTCCTCTGCAACCACCCCTCACATGTGTCTGTCCACTGCTGGGAGTCCTCTGCACCCACCCCTCACATGTCTCTGTCTACTGCTGGGAGTGATATGCACCCACCCCTCATATGTCTCGGCCCTCCTGGGAGTGATCTGCACCCACCCCTCACATGTCTCTGGGCACTGCTGGTATTCCTCTGCACCCACCCCTCACATGTCTCTGTCCACTGCTGGGAGTCCTCTGCACCCACCCCTCACATGTCTCTGTCCACTGCTGGGAGTCCTCTGCACCCACCCCTCACATGTCTCTGTCCACTGCTGGGAGTCCTCTGCACCCACTCCTCACATGTGTCTGTCCACTGCTGGGAGTCCTCTGCACCCACCCCTCACATGTCTCTGTCTACTGCTGGGAGTGATATGCACCCACCCCTCATATGTCTGGGCACTGCTGGGAGTGATCTGCACCCACCCCTCACATGTCTCTGGGCACTGCTGGTATTCCTCTGCACCCACCCCTCACATGTCTCCGTCCACTACTGGGAGTCCTCTGCACCCACCCCTCACATGTCTCTGTCCACTGCTGGGAGTCCTCTGCACCCACCCCTCACATGTGTCTGTCCACTGCTGGGAGTCCTCTGCACCCCCCCTCACATGTCTCTGGCCACTGCTGGGAGTCCTCTGCACGCACCCCTCACATGTGTCTGTCCACTGCTGGGAGTCCTCTGCACCCCCCCTCACATGTCTCTGGCCACTGCTGGGAGTGATATGCACCCACCCCTCATATGTCTGTCCACTGCTGGGAGTCCTCTTTACCCACCCCTCACATGTCTCTGTCCACTGCTGGGAGTGATATGCACCCACCCCTCATATGTCTGTCCACTGCTGGGAGTCCTCTGCACCCACCCCTCACATGTCTCTGTCCACTTCTGGGAGTCCTCTGCACCCACCCCTCACATGTGTCTGTCCGCTGCTGGGATTCCTCTGCACCCACCCCTCACATGTCTCTGTCCACTGCTGGGAGTGATATGCACCCACCCCTCATATGTCTCTGTCCACTGCTGGGAGTGATCTGCACCCACCCCTCATATGTCTGTCCACTGCTGGGAGTCCTCTGCACCCACTCCTCACATGTCTCTGTCCACTGCTGGGAGTCCTCTGCACCCACCCCTCACATGTGTCTGTCCACTGCTGGGAGTGA
The DNA here is from genome assembly GCF_964204655.1 of Triturus cristatus. NCBI lineage: Eukaryota > Metazoa > Chordata > Amphibia > Caudata > Salamandridae > Triturus > Triturus cristatus. The sequence goes on along the minus strand of NC_140579.1, from coordinate 275,288,264 downwards.
TATGCACCCACCCCTCATATGTCTGTCCACTGCTGGGAGTCCTCTGCACCCCCCTCACATGTCTCTGGCCACTGCTGGGAGTGATATGCACCCACCCCTCATATGTCTGTCCACTGCTGGGAGTCCTCTGCACCCACCCCTCACATGTCTCTGTCCACTTCTGGGAGTCCTCTGCACCCACCCCTCACATGTGTCTGTCCACTGCTGGGAGTCCTCTGCACCCACCCCTCATATGTCTCTGTCCACTGCTGGGAGTGATCTGCACCCACCCCTCATATGTCTGTCCACTGCTGGGAGTCCTCTGCACCCCCCTCACATGTCTCTGGCCACTGCTGGGAGTGATATGCACCCACCCCTCATATGTCTGTCCACTGCTGGGAGTCCTCTGCACCCACCCCTCACATGTCTCTGTCCACTTCTGGGAGTCCTCTGCACCCACCCCTCACATGTGTCTGTCCACTGCTGGGAGTCCTCTGCACCCACCCCTCACATGTCTCTGTCCACTGCTGGGAGTGATATGCACCCACCCCTCATATGTCTGTCCACTGCTGGGAGTCCTCTGCACCCACCCCTCACATGTCTCTGTCCACTGCTGGGAGTTCTCTGCACCCACTCCTCACATGTGTCTGTCCACTGCTGGGAGTCCTCTGCACCCACCCCTCACATGTCTCTGTCCACTGCTGGGAGTGATATGCACCCACCCCTCATATGTCTAGGCACTGCTGGGAGCGATCTGCACTCACCCCTCACATGTCTCCGGGCACTGCTGGTATTCCTCTGCACCCACCCCTCACATGTCTCCGTCCACTGCTGGGAGTCCTCTGCACCCACCCCTCACATGTCTCTGTCCACTGCTGGGAGTCCTCTGCACCCACCCCTCACATGTGTCTGTCCACTGCTGGGAGTCCTCTGCACTCCCCCCCTCACATGTCTCTGGCCACTGCTGGGAGTGATATGCACCGACCCCTCATAGGTCTGTCCACTGCTGGGAGTCCTCTGCACCCACCCCTCACATGTCTCTGTCCACTGCTGGGAGTGATATGCACCCACCCTTCATATGTCTGTCCACTGCTGGGAGTCCTCTGCACCCACTCCTCACATGTCTCTGTCCACTGCTGGGAATCCTCTGCACCCACCCCTCACATGTGTCTGTCCACTGCTGGGAGTCCTCTGCACTCACCCCTCACATGTCTCTGTCCATTGCTGGGAGTCCTCTGCACCCACCCCTCACATGTCTCTGTCCACTGCAGGGAATGATATGCACCCACCCCTCATATATCTGGGCACTGCTGGGAGTGATCTGCACCCACCCCTCACATGTCTCTGGGCACTGCTGGTATTCCTCTGTACCCACCCCTCACATGTCTCTGTCCACTGCTGGGAGTCCTCTGCACCCACCCCTCACATGTCTCTGGGCACTGATGGTATTCCTCTGCACCCACCCCTCACATGTCTCTGTCCACTGCTGGGAGTGATATGCACCCACCCCTCATATGTCTCTGTCCACTGCTGGGAGTGATCTGCACCCACCCCTCATATGTCTGTCCACTGCTGGGAGTCCTCTGCACCCACCCCTCACATGTCTCTGTCCACTGCTGGGAGTCCTCTGCACCCACCCATCACATATGTCTGTCCACTGCTGGGAGTCCTCTGCACCCCCCCTCACATGTCTCTGGCCACTGCTGGGAGTGATATGCACCCACCCCTCATATGTCTGTCCACTGCTGGGAGTCCTCTGCACCCACCCCTCACATGTCTCTGTCCACTGCTGGGAGTGATATGCACCCACCCCTCATATGTCTGTCCACTGCTGGGAGTCTTCTGCACCCACCCCTCACATGTCTCTGTCCACTGCTGGGAGTCCTCTGCACCCACTCCTCACATGTGTCTGTCCACTGCTGGGAGTCCTCTGCACCCACCCCTCACATGTCTCTGGCCACTGCTGGGAGTGATATGCACCGACCCCTCATAGGTCTGTCCACTGCTGGGAGTCCTCTGCACCCACCCCTCACATGTCTCTGTCCACTGCTGGGAGTGATATGCACCCACCCCTCATATGTCTGTCCACTACTGGGAGTCCTCTGCACCCACTCCTCACATGTCTCTGTCCACTGCTGGGAGTCCTCTGCACCCACCCCTCACATGTGTCTGTCCACTGCTGGGAGTCCTCTGCACCCACCCCTCACATGTCTCTGTCTACTGCTGGGAGTGATATGCACCCACCCCTCATATGTCTCGGACCTCCTGGGGGTGATTTGCACCCACCCCTCACATGTCTCTGGGCACTGCTGGTATTCCTCTGCACCCACCCCTCACATGTCTCCCTCCACTGCTGGGAGTCCTCTACACCCACCCCTCACATGTCTCTGTCCACTGCTGGGAGTCCTCTGCACCCACCCCTCACATGTGTCTGTCCACTGCTGGGAGTCCTCTGCACCCCCCCTCACATGTCTCTGGCCACTGCTGGGAGTGATATGTACCGACCCCTCATAGGTCTGTCCACTGCTGGGAGTCCTCTGCACCCACCCCTCACATGTCTCTGTCCACTGCTGGGAGTGATATGCGCCCACCCCTCATATGTCTGTCCACTGCTGGGAGTCCTCTGCACCCACTCCTCACATGTCTCTGTCCACTGCTGGGAGTCCTCTGCAACCACCCCTCACATGTGTCTGTCCACTGCTGGGAGTCCTCTGCACCCACCCCTCACATGTCTCTGTCTACTGCTGGGAGTGATATGCACCCACCCCTCATATGTCTCGGCCCTCCTGGGAGTGATCTGCACCCACCCCTCACATGTCTCTGGGCACTGCTGGTATTCCTCTCCACCCACCCCTCACATGTCTCTGTCCACTGCTGGGAGTCCTCTGCACCCACCCCTCACATGTCTCTGTCCACTGCTGGGAGTCCTCTGCACCCACCCCTCACATGTGTCTGTCCACTGCTGGGAGTCCTCTGCACCCACCCCTCACATGTCTCTGTCCACTGCTGGGAGTGATATGCACCCACCACTCATATGTCTGTCCACTGCTGGGATTCCTCTGCACCCACCCCTCACATGTCTCTGTCCACTGCTGGGAGTGATATGCACCTACCCCTCATATGTCTGTCCACTGCTGGGAGTCCTCTGCACCCACCCCTCACATGTCTCTGTCCACTGCTGGGAGTCCTCTGCACCCACCCCTCACATGTGTCTGTCCACTGCTGGGAGTCCTCTGCACCCACCCCTCACATGTCTCTGTCCACTGCTGGGAGTGATATGCACCCACCCCTCATATGTCTGGGCACTGCTGGGAGTGATCTGAACCCACCCCTCACATGTCTCTGGGCACTGCTGGTATTCCTCTGCACCCACCCCTCACATGTCTCTGTCCACTGCTGGGAGTGATATGCACCCACCCCTCATATGTCTGTCCACTGCTGGGAGTCCTCTGCACCCACCCCTCACATGCCTCTGTCCACTGCTGGGAGTCCTCTGCACCCACCCCTCACATGTGTCTGTCCACTGCTGGGAGTCCTCTGCACCCACCCCTCACATGTCTCTGTCCACTGCTGGGAGTCCTCTGCACCCACCCCTCACATGTCTCTGTCCACTGCTGGGAGTGATATGCACCCACCCCTCATATATCTGGGCACTGCTGGGAGTGATTTGCACCCCCCCTCACATGTCTCTGGGCACTGATGGTATTCATCTGCACCCGCCCCTCACATGTCTCTGTCCACTGCTGGGAGCCCTCTGTACCCACCCCTCACATGTCTCTGGGCACTGCTGGTATTCCTCTGCACCCAACCCTCACATGTCTCTGTCCAATGCTGGGAGTCCTCTGCACCCACCCCTCACATGTCTCTGTCCACTGCTGGGAGTGATATGCACCCACCCCTCATATGTCTGGGCACTGCTGGGAGTGATCTGAACCCACCCCTCACATGTCTCTGGGCACTGCTGGTATTCCTCTGCACCCACCCCTCACATGTCTCTGTCCACTGCTGGGAGTGATATGCACCCACCCCTCATATGTCTGTCCACTGCTGGGAGTCCTCTGCACCCACCCCTCACATGTCTCTGTCCACTGCTGGGAGTCCTCTGCACCCACCCCTCACATGTGTCTGTCCACTGCTGGGAGTCCTCTGCACCCACCCCTCACATGTCTCTGTCCACTGCTGGGAGTCCTCTGCACCCACCCCTCACATGTCTCTGTCCACTGCTGGGAGTGATATGCACCCACCCCTCATATATCTGGGCACTGCTGGGAGTGATTTGCACCCCCCCTCACATGTCTCTGGGCACTGATGGTATTCCTCTGCACCCGCCCCTCACATGTCTCTGTCCACTGCTGGGAGCCCTCTGTACCCACCCCTCACATGTCTCTGGGCACTGCTGGTATTCCTCTGCACCCAACCCTCACATGTCTCTGTCCAATGCTGGGAGTCCTCTGCACCCACCCCTCACATGTCTCTGTCCACTGCTGGGAGTCCTCTGCACCCATCCTTCACATGTCTCTGTCCACTGCTGGGAGTCCTCTGCACCCACACCTCACATGTGTCTGTCCACTGCTGGGAGTCCTCTGCACCCACCCCTCACATGTCTCTGTCCACTGCTGGGAGTGATATGCACCCACCCCTCATATGTCTGTCCACTGCCGGGAGTCCTCTTTACCCACCCCTCACATGTCTCTGTCCACTGCTGGGAGTGATATGCACCCACCCCTCATATGTCTGTCCACTGCTGGGAGTCCTCTGCACCCACCCCTCACATGTCTCTGTCCACTGCTGGGAGTCCTCTGCACCCACTCCTCACATGTCTCTGTCCACTGCTGGGAGTGATATGCACCCACCCCTCATATGTCTGGGCACTGCTGGGAGTGATCTGCACCCACCCCTCACATGTCTCTGGGCACTGCTGGTATTCCTCTGCACCCACCCCTCACATGTCTCTGTCCACTGCTGGGAGTGATATGCACCCACCCCTCATATGTCTGTCCACTGCTGGGAGTCCTCTGCACCCACCCCTCACATGTCTCTGTCCACTGCTGGGAGTCCTCTGCACCCACCCCTCACATGTCTCTGTCCACTGCTGGGAGTGATATGCACCCACCCCTCATATGTCTGGCCAGTGCTGGGTGTGATATGCACCGACCCCTCATAGGTCTGTCCACTGCTGGGAGTCCTCTGCACCCACCCCTCACATGTCTCTGTCCACTGGAGAGAAATCCAGGGTTTTACAACTAATAACTATGCAACCTTCCAGAACACATCAAAGGAAGAGAAAGAGGCAATACGTCAACTGTCTATGAATCAAGATATCGTAAATAAACCCGCGGATAAGGGAGGAGCCATTGTACTTCAGTCAGCAGAAAATTACGACAATGAATGCAGAAAACTTCTAGAAGACCATAGGAACTATGGCATCCTGCATGATGACCCCACAGAATCCATTAGGGTCAGAATTACATCTATTGTGGAAGAGGCAGTGACCCACAACTGGGTATCTAAAAAAGAGGCGGAAGTCTTGATCAACAAATGCCCGAGGATCCCCTATTTCTATACTATACCAAAGATCCACAAAAATCTTGATCAGCCCCCAGGACGACCTATTGTTTCCGGAATTAATTCTCTCTTGGAACCTCTCTCGAAGTTTGCGGACGCATTCCTTCGCCCTTTGGTGCAGGCGACTAGTACCTACTTGCGCGACACCAAGGCAGTGTTACAACTACAGAAGGATATCGAGTTCGACCCCACAAAGAATCTCCTCATGGGACTTGATGTGGAAAGTTTGTACACAAGTCTCCCTCACGATGAGACCATGGCCATCATCGAGGAAGTCCTTTTTACTATGAGTTGGGACTACCAGACACCTCGAAGTGTAGTGTTGGAATGCATCTCACTGGCACTCACCAAGAATTTTTTTATGTACGCCAACACTTTCTATGAACAACGACACGGTACCAGCATGGGAAGCACATTCGCTCCAAGTCTGGCAGGCCTCTATGTCCACCACCTGGAAGCAAATAAAATTCTGAATAACACCAACCCTTTCCTGCACCACATCAAGGTTTGGAAGAGATACATCGATGATGTTCTGGTAATATGGGAAGGTGACAGTGTCTCAGCCGAATCCTTCTTAGTATGGCTCAACCAACAGAATACTTTTCTCAAATTCACACACACAATATCTGATGAGAATTTGGTGTTTCTAGATCTGAACATCTACCCGGAAGATGGTACACTGAAGACAACTACACACTTTAAAGTAACGGCTAAAAACTGTCTTCTATTATTTAACAGCTTTCACCCCCGACATCTGAGGGAGAATCTACCTTACGGACAATTCCTCCGCCTGCGGAGGAATTGTACCGAACTACGAGATTTCAAGCAACAGGCCACTAATTTACGTAGCAAGTTAATACATCGCAACTACCCTGGAAAAATAGTTGACAAAGCATTGAAGAGGGCAAAAAATAACAATAGGGAAGCCCTTTTGGAAGACAGGGTGGGAACAACAACTGAAGAAAGGCCTATATGTGTTACCACGTATAACACTCACTCCAACCAGATCACAAAAATAGTGAATAAACACTGGCGCCTCCTGAACAGTTGCGATCTCAACATCGCGAAACCAATGTTCGCGCACAGGAGGGGTAAAAACTTGAGAGATATGCTCGTCTGGACAAGACCAAGGCGAATACAGAGGACCATATCTGAATGCACACTACCCCCTGTACAGGGACATTACCCATGCGGAAATTGCAGTACATGCCATCTTACAAACAAGAGTACACATATCAAGTTCAGGAATGGTAGCGAATGGGACCAGAGGAGTTTCACCAATTGTAAAAGCAAAAAGGAAGTATACCTAATCACCTGCCCCTGTGGGTTAGAGTATGTAGGTATGACTACTAGACCGGTAAAAATACGCATTGGGGAACATAGAAGTAACATCAGATGTGGGAGAAGCACAACAAAGATGTCCAACCACTACCTAACCACAACACACGGAGTGGAAGATCTAAAATGGACAGTGATAGAGCGACTGGAAGGAGAAAACGGCCTTTTCGAGAAGGAACAACGTTGGGTGTTCCGCTTGGGAACACACATCCTGGGACTTAACGATGAGATCCCATGGAACCAATTCCATCGATGAACAACAGAAATATTTGTGTCATTGGAACAACACTGTATCATTCAAACTTGCCATCTATGTTGCATGAAAAGCCGACCTCCTGTGTAAACTACGAGGACATTAGTCCATATGTCCACATCCATACTTCCTGAAGTGAACGCTCCACAAAACTAACCTATGAGTATGTATATACCAATGACTTCCCTACGCAAGTAAAAACTTTTTTGCACAGTTTGGGAACTAAGACAAGAGTAATCCAATAGAATTGTGAGCCCCTGTCAGCCTCCTATCTTGATAGTTTGAGCTTTTGTGCGACTAGTTCCTTAGCTCAAAGGATCTTAATCAATTCCCTCTAAATTATCCCCATAATGTAACCTCGGGAATACATGCACCTTATATACGAAAATGATTGATCCTGTTATTTTATTCTGGCGCAACCTTGAATACCAGCTAACCCCCTTCTTATGGAGCAAGCTACCCTTTTTCATTTCCCTAAAAATAACTATTGAAAAAAACATCTAGAACACATTTTTTTGATTCCATACACAAATCTGGTAACATGTATAGATCATGTTGCAAGGCTCTAGCGCTTTCACTGCACCTCCCTCTTCCCCTTATGGGCTGAACCACGTAATTTTTACACTCATACTTAGCGCTACGTACTAGACCTTTGCCTCTGACCCAGGATAATATATACCCCTGAATGTGTTGCCATACTTCACTGTGGTGTTTCCCCCCCCCCCCCCCTTATTTTTAACTTTACTCGCCGATCGCACATCGACAAAACCAGAGTATTCCCGGTTCTGTCATGCATGCTTACAGCCATTGGGGTGACAACAAGACCTTTGTTCCTTCCAATTTCTAATCGTCGTTTAGATGATTATGGCACCCTCCTGTAATGGGCTTTTCCTTATTTTACTTTCTTTATTTACCTCCCACACGTGAACCCGGACACTTCCGGTTCCGGGTCATCCTTGGCAGAACGAGCGTAACCCTGCCTGCAAGCTCCACTAATTTGCTTTCGCGCCAGTATCAATTAACTATACCGGTTGATTACGGTATTTAAACGGACCTTCACCACGGACTCACTTGTCCTACGGAGCCACACGGTGAGGTCGTATTTAGGAGGGCAGTGAACCCGGGAGTTGTAAGTACGGCACAGCCGAGATAGAAAACTTCGTAACCAGGGGAACTTTGGCTTACAACTTTTGATCAACTCCAGAGGCATGTACTTTATCCTATTTCTTTTCTCAGATAGCCTATCAGGCACTCCTACGACCCGTGCATCAGGCTCATGACGCTGTAGATATTACAGGAATCAAGTATGTCTACCTCTGTTGCCCTACCACGAACTAATAGCCATCATAGAGATATTGGACAAAATATCATTGGTGTATTGTTCTAGATTTTTTAGAGTGTGTGCTTTATGTTTTATGTGTGTTTTTGTTGTGTATGTTGGTTGTCAATGTACTACTGCTTGCCCCACGTCGCACTGAGACACGTCACGCAAGCTGATTAATGATAAAAGTAGATTATTTTATCACTTTTTTTCAGGTCACTGAATGCTCACGATGGAATATACATCTAGCAGAGGACATATGTCTTTATTCTTTCCCCATTTATGTGTTTCTTTCCAGGTATATTGGCCGTGAAGACCCATTGAGGCATATACATAACTTATAAGATCATTTTTTCTTTTACACTACAATTCTTTCACGTTATTACACAGCACTGTGAGTTTAGGGAGGGATCCTTATGGTCCTGAAGAAGAAGCTTGGGGAGCTTCGAAACATGTCGGCAGACATAGGAGGCACAGCTCATTGAGGCATATATACCTCCTCCCCCCACTTTTTATTAATACCAGCTCATAGGTATATTAAAGTCTTTTAGACCGACGAGCCAGGTATTTTTTATCTCAGTTTCTCCATTCACCCCCGACCCTTCCTCTCACACCCTACAAAACACATAGTTGTCTCACAATAACAGTGCTCCCACGTACACGTAGGTCGTAGCACGCCCCGTCCCGTAGAGGGGCGGGAAGACCCCTATGATGAAGTGTTAGAAGGCGACCTCAGAGGGGCCCGGAAGGGGCCCTGACTGCCCTGAGACTCACCCTCGAGGTATCGTAGCCGGGCACTGGCGGGAGACTCCTCAGGGGAGGAACCTCGTATCTAGGATCGTACACTCGGCACCACACGACAGAGAGACAGTACACGAGAAGTTCTTAAGAGCAAATCTTTATCAGATCGGAGTTGTGGGATCTTTATGATCAGCAAGGCAAAATATATACAAGTAGAGCGCGGGCTCACAAAGTCTTGGAGGGGGGTTAGGAGGTAGCGGGACAGTCTTTGGGCATAAGAATCAAATGCAGGAGCGTACCCGGCGCACAGCTCACAATCCTCGAGCTGGGGGATACGCTTGTCGTCGTGGGGTCCGGCGGGACCAAGAGAGTCTGTGGGAGCCACGAGTCACTCGGCAGGCTCGAGTATAAGTTCGGAGGCCTTACGATCTTCAGGGAGCCGCGAGTCACTCAGCAGGGCTCAAGCACAAGTTCGGAGGTCTTACGATCTTCAGGGAGCCGCGAGTCACTCAGCAGGGCTCAAGCACAAGTTCGGAGGTCTTACGATCTTCAGGGAGCCGCGAGTCACTCAGCAGGGCTCAGGCACAAGGTCGGAGGTCTTACGATCTTCAGGGGAGCCGCGAGTCACTCAGCAGGGCTCAGGTGTTCCAAGGCGAATCTGCCGGACAGTCCCAGAGCACCCCATGTTATAGGGCGACTCCTCTTTGATGTCCGGAGTCTGTGCAGGCAGGGGTCTTGTCACCTGGGGGTCGCTTGTTGGGGGTTTCCTGCCATTGTCCTTTGATCCTTTCAGGGCCGGGTCGGGAGGAGCCCCAGACACCCAGCAGGCGTGGAGCCAGCCCTCGGGGAGGCCGGCGGGTCGATCGAAACCCACCTTCCCAGGGAAGCGCAGAGGTGTGATGGAAACTGCTCCTCCCTTTCTCATCCCAAGGGGAGCGCGATGTCCTCCAGCCGGAGTGGCGCCTCTAGGCCAGGGTCGCGCTGGGGCCGGGCGGCCATCTTGGTGCATGAAGTGGGCACGCTGGCCCGGGGTGGCCGAAGGAGGAAGGCCACGGACGGGGGAAGTCCGGGTCGGGTGTGTGTGTTCTGGTGGGAAGGATCGGCTAGGCCGTGGGCTCGGGGCTGGTGTGAGGTGCAGGGGTCAGGTCTGACTATGTTACGAGGGCCGGGTCTAACACGCGTCCCCCCCAGCTGAAAGCCGGAGAGAACTACCCATCTTCTTGGGGGTTCTCTTCGCTGAGGCGGAAGAATCGGGAGAGGCCATCGGCGTTGGCGTGGTCCGTACCAGGGCGATTTTCCACGGTGAAATCCATCCCCTGGAGGGAGATTGACCACCGCAGAAGCTTGGGGTTTTCTCCTCGCATCTGCATGAGCCATCGCAAGGGGCGATGATTGGTTTGGACCCTGAAATGGGTGCCGAACAGGTAAGGGCGTAGTTTCTTGAGGGCCCAGACTACGGCGAATGCCTCGCGCTCGATGGTACTCCATCTCTGTTCCCGGGGCAACAGCCTTCGGCTGAGGAAGGCCACGGGCTGGTCTAGACCCTGGTCATTTACCTGGGAGAGGACTGCCCCGATGCCATGCTCGGAGGCATCAGTTTGTACCACAAACTCTTTGGAGTAGTCGGGGGCCTGGAGGACGGGGGCCGTACACATGGCCGTTTTCAGGGCATTGAACGCCTCTTGGCAGGCAGGGGACCACTGTACCTTCTTGGGCTGTTTCTTGGACGTAAGTCCCGTGAGGGGACCGACCAGGCTGCCGTAATTCCGGATGAATCTCCGGTAGTAGCCCGTGAGGCCCAGAAAGGCTCGGACCTCTGTTTGGGTAGTGGGGGGTTCTCAGGCTAGGATGGCGTCGATTTTGGGCTGTAGAGGGGCGACCTGCCCACTTCCGACCTGGTGCCCCAGGTAGGATACCGAACCTTGCCCAATCTGGCATTTGCTGGCTTTCATGGTGAGGCCCGCCTGGCGTAGGGCGGTTAGCACCCTCCGGAGGTGCTGGAGGTGCTCACTCCATTCGGAACTAAAAACTGCAATATCGTCGAGATATGCAGCGCTGAATTTTTCCAGCCCGGCCAGGACTCTATTTACCAGTCGCTGGAAGGTGGCCGGGGCATTTTTCATCCCGAAAGGCATCACGCGAAAGCGATAGTGCCCATCCGGGGTGGAGAAGGCGGACCGCTCCTTGGCTCCCTCTGTGAGCGCAATTTGCCAGTAGCCGCAGGTGAGATCGAAGGTGCTGAGGAACCGAGCAGCCCCGAGCCGGTCAATGAGCTCGTCGGCTCGGGGAATGGGGTGGGCATCGGCTCGGGTGACTTCATTGAGTCCCCGGTAGTCCACGCTGAAGCGGAGTTCTGGGGCGACCCCGGGGGCAGCTGCTCTTGGGACCAGGACTACGGGGCTGGCCCAGGGGCTGTCTGAGGGTTCGATCACGCCTAGGGTCAACATTTTTGAGACTTCGGCTTGGATACAGGACCGGACCCGATCAGGGACTCGGTAAGCTCGGTGTCTTACTGGCGGGCTGTCCCCGGTATCCACATCATGGACACACCAGTCGATGACCTTGGAGACCAAGGAGAAAAGGTCCGGAAACTGCCCTAGGAGCTGGCGGCAATCCTCACGTTGCTGGGGAGTGAGAGACGGGGAGAGGTTCACTCCCTCTACGGAGCCGTCCTTCTCCTTGGTGCACAGAAGATCAGGGAGAGGATCTGACTCTTCTTCGGACCCGTCGTCAGTGGCCAGTAGGAGGCTCAGCTCCGTCCGCACAAAGTGGGGCTTGAGGCGGTTCACGTGGAGGACCCGGAGGGGGTCCCGGGGTGACTGGACGTCTACCAAGTACGTGTCCGGGCTCTTCCGCTCAACTACTTTGAAGGGCCCGGTCCATTTATCCTGGAGAGCGCAGGGTTTCACGGGGGCCATGACCCACACCAGCTGGCCCGGCTGAAACTCGACTAGCGCGGCGTTCTGGTCGTACCAGCGCTTCATCTCCTCCTGACTCGCCTCCAGGTTGGCCTCTGCCATCTCCCAGAACCTCCTAGTCTGATTTTGGAGGGTCAGGACGTAACGGAACACGTCTCGGGGGGGGCCTCGGGGCGCCGCCTCCCACTCTTCCTTGACCAGGCTGAGGGGCCCCCTCACGGGGTGCCCGTAGAGTAACTTAAATGGGCTGAAACCCAAGGATTTCTGGGGAACCTCTCGGTATGCGAATAGGAGGCAGGGGAGCAGGAGGTCCCACTTACACCGGAGGGGCTCTTCCAGGCCCGCGATCATCCCCTTCAGAGTCCGGTTAAACCGCTCTACCAGGCCGTTTCCTTGGGGGTGGTACGGGGTGGTGAACTTGTAGGACACCCCGCACTGTTGCCATAAGGACCTCATGTATCGGGAGATAAAGTTGGTACCGCGATCGCTCACGACCTCGCAGGGAAAACCCATGCGGGAGAAGATTCCCATCAAAGCCCGGCCCACCACGGGGGCCGTGACGGTACGCAGGGGGATGGCCTCAGGGTAACGGGTGGCATGGTCCACCAGGACGAGGATGAACCGGTGCCCCTGGGAAGTTGGGGGGTCCAGAGGTCCTACAATGTCGATCCCGACCCGCTCAAAAGGGGTACTGACGACAGGGAAGGGTTGGAGGGGAGCCTTGCGCTTCCCTCCACTCTTCCCACTGGCCTGGCACGTGGGACAGGACTTGCAGTGAGCTCCCACATCCGCTTTCATTCTGGGCCAGTAGAAGTGAGTCACGAGGCGACTGTATGTTTTGTCCTGACCCAAGTGGCCTGCGAGGGGAACGCCGTGGGCCAAGCCCAGGAGGAGGGTTCGGAAGCGTAGGGGTACCACCAGCACCCGTCCGGACCCTAGCTCCACCGACTTCTGTTCGCTGTACAAAAGGTCATTCTCCCAGTATACCTGGTGCGTCCCCGTCTGGTCGCCTGCGACCTGGGCCTCTGCCTGCTGCCGGGGCCCGACCAGGGAGGGACAGGTAGCCTGCTCTCGGCAGAACTCCTCTCGGGAGGGGCCCCCCTCGTGGCGCCACTGGGCTAATTCGGGCAGATCGCCTAACTCATTGTCTGGGGTGGAGTCGGAAGGCGGGGGTTCGTCACTGGCGATCGACTCTTCTGGTGGGGGGATGTGGGGACCCTCGGCCGGGACCATCCCATCTTCAGGGGCCGGGGCGTCGTCGACGTCCCTCAGGGGGGTCAGTCGAGCCGCCATGGATCGAGTGGTGGCGCACACCCACTCAGGGAGGCCCATCATCCCTAGGTGGGTCTTGCGCTCAACTTGTCCCCAGGGGGAACTTTCCAGGTCGTTCCCCAGGAGACAGTCGACGGGCTGGGAGGTTCTCACTGCGACCTTCAGTTTGCCGACCACCCCTCCCCACTCAAAGGGCACCAGGGCTACCTTACATAGGCTTTCTGTGTTGTCGGCTGAAATGACAGGGCAAAATACGTTGGGGAGGACCTGGTCTTCGTGGACTAAGTGGCTGAGGACCCCGGTGATGCTGGCCCCTGTGTCACGGAGGGCTTCTACTTGGTGGCCATTGATCGTTACGAGCTGCCCATATTTCTTTGTGTTAGAGGGCAGGAGGCTCCCAGGGACCATCTCTCTATCTCCTAAGGATACTAGGGCCATAGTGGCGGGTTCCCACTCCTCGGCCTCCTCAACCTCCTCCCCCAGGGCTACATTGGCTATCTGTCTAGCGGGGGGTGCTGCCTGGGTGGTGTGTGGGGCCATGGGGCATTCAGGGTCGTTGGCGTAATGCCCGGGCTTCTGGCAATGGAAACAAGTGATAGTTACCCGGTGCCCCCGTCTCAGGGGGGGGCCGGATACAGCTGGTGGGGGTGCCGTGAAAGGTGGAGATTGGGACTTCGGGGGACTAGCCTGGGACTCTCTCTGCCCTCCCTGGTTTCCCCCCCTCTCTGGCGGGGTGGTCCCTGACTGGCTCGGGGGTACTCTCCTACAGGGCCCCGGGAGACCCGGGTGTTGGTCCAGCGATCCGCCTCGACAGCCAGCTTCCTCGGGTCCGTGAGCTTGCTGTCGAGCAGATGCTGGCGTAGTTCCACAAAGCAGTTGGCAGCCAGGTGCTCCCACAACATAAGGTCGGTTAGTTCTTCCAGGGTGGTTACCTTGCTGCCCTTGATCCACCCATCGAAGGCGCGGCTGAAGAAATTCACATATTCCACCCAGGTGGTACCCGGGATCTTCCTGCAGTCCTGGAACCGCTGGCGGTACATCTCCGCGGTGAGGCCGTACCTAGTGAGGAGGGCCGCTTTCATGTGTTCATAGGAGGTCTGCATGGAGGTGGGTAGGTCGAGCAGGGTGTCTCTCCCTTCGCTCAGGAATCGTCCCCATAACCCAGCCCCCCAATCCTTCTGTGGGACCCGATGGGAGGTCATGGCGACCTCGTAGGCCCGGAACCACTGCTGAATGTCATCATTTTTGTAATATTCTTTGACCACATCCTTGGGGATGTGGACCTTCTGCTCCGTCGGGGCGGCCGCCTCCCGGTTCCCCGGGGGCCGCGCTTCTTCGCTTCTTGCTTTCAGTTCTATTTCCTTCAAGCTGCGTTCATGTTCCAGTTGAAGTCTCCTTCCCTCGTTTTCTCGTTGGAGTTTCTTCTCTTCTAGTTCTCCTTGTACTCGCAAGTGTTCTACTGCTAGCTTTTTCTCGGCTAATTTCAACTCGCCCTCAATTTTGAGTTTGGCTAATTCGAGCTCGTGATGGCGACTTTTTTCTCTGTCTGCGAGTTCCTCCGGGGATAGGCCTCTGTCTGGTACGAAGCCTCGCACCTGGTTGCTGCTGCGTTCTCCTTGGGAGGATCCAGCTTCGCCGTGGGGCTCCCCCGCTCCTTCTGGGCGGGAGGCTCCAGAATCCACCCAAGCTTTCAGTGCCTTTTGCATATCTTCTTTGGTGTTGAGACCAGTGGTAGCGGTTCTGAGTTCCTTGCAGAATTGCTTTAGTTCTTTGTGAGTGTACTCTTCTAGCTGTTCCACCTGGAACACGGTACTGGCGTCGTCTTCTATGAGAACCGCGGCATTTCCTTCTGCCATCTTTGTCGGTAGTGCGTCAGCCGTTCACGGTACGATCTCTAGATTATGGGCCCGAATCCCGTCGCTTGCCACCAATGTTAGAAGGCGACCTCAGAGGGGCCCGGAAGGGGCCCTGACTGCCCTGAGACCCACCCTCGAGGTATCGTAGCCGGGCACTGGCGGGAGACTCCTCAGGGGAGGAACCTCGTATCTAGGATCGTACACTCGGCACCACACGACAGAGAGACAGTACACGAGAAGTTCTTAAGAGCAAATCTTTATCATATCGGAGTTGTGGGATCTTTATGATCATCAAGGCAAAATATATACAAGTAGAGCGCGGGCTCACAAAGTCTTGGAGGGGGGTTAGGAGGTAGCGGGACAGTCTTTGGGGATAAGAATCAAATGCAGGAGCGTACCCGGCGCACAGCTCACAATCCTCGAGCTGGGGGATACGCTTGTCGTCGTGGGGTCCGGCGGGACCAAGAGAGTCTGTGGGAGCCGCAAGTCACTCGGCAGGCTCGAGTATAAGTTCGGAGGCCTTACGATCTTCAGGGAGCCGCGAGTCACTCAGCAGGGCTCAAGCACAAGTTCGGAGGTCTTACGATCTTCAGGGAGCCGCGAGTCACTCAGCGGGGCTCAGGCACAAGGTCGGAGGTCTTACGATCTTCAGGGGAGCCGCGAGTCACTCAGCAGGGCTCAGGTGTTCCAAGGCGAATCTGCCGGACAGTTCCAGAGCACCCCTTGTTATAGGGCGACTCCTCTTTGATGTCCGGAGTCTGTGCAGGCAGGGGTCTTGTCACGTGGGGGTCGCTTGTTGGGGGTTTCCTGCCATTGTCCTTTGACCCTTTCAGGGCCGGGTCGGGAGGAGCCCCAGACACCCAGCAGGCGTGGAGCCAGCCCTCAGGGAGGCCGGTGGGTCGATCGAAACCCACCTTCCCAGGGAAGCGCAGAGGTGTGATGGAAACTGCTCCTCCCTTTCTCATCCCAAGGGGAGCGTGATGTCCTCCAGCCGGAGTGGCGCCTCTAGGCCAGGGTCGCACTGGGGCCGGGCGGCCATCTTGGTGCATGAAGTGGGCACGCTGGCCTGGGGTGGCCGAAGGAGGAAGGCCACGGACGGGGGAAGTCCGGGTCGGGTGTGTGTGTTCTGGTGGGAAGGATCGGCTAGGCCGTGGGCTCGGGGCTGGTGTGAGGTGCAGGGGTCAGGTCTGACTTTGTTACGAGGGCCGGGTCTAACATGAAGCATGACACCAAGGGCCCTTTTGGTGTGTGAGGGGTATTTTAACAACTAGTGTGTACTTTCCACCATTGTGGGGATCTACACTTTATCTGGGGAAATTTTGACATACATATACATCTGTGGGTGGATCACTATGTTTATTCACTGATGGGAGTCCTCTGCACCCACCCCTCACATGTGTCTGTCCACTGCTGGGAGTCCTCTGCACCCACCCCTCACATGTCTCTGTCCACTGCTGGGAGTCCTCTGCACCCACCCCTCACATGTCTCTGTCCACTGCTGGGAGTGATATGCACCCACCCCTCATATGTCTCTGTCCACTGCTGGGAGTGATCTGCACCCACCCCTCATATGTCTCTGTTCATTGCTGGGAGTGATATGCACCCACCCCTCATATGTCTGTCCACTGCTGGGAGTCCTCCGCACCCACCCCTCACATGTCTCTGTCCACTGCTGGGAGTCCTCTTCACCCACCCCTCACATGTGTCTGTCCACCGCTGGGAGTCCTCTGTACCCACCCATCACATGTCTCTGTCCACTGCTGGGAGTCCTCTGCACCCACCCCTCACATGTCTCTGTCCACTGCTGGGAGTGATATGCACCCACCCCTCATATATCTGGGCACTGCTGGGAGTGATCTGCACCCACCCCTCACATGTCTCTGGGCACTGCTGGTATTCCTCTGCACCCACCCCTCACATGTATCTGTCCACTGCTGGGAGTCCTCTGCACCCACCCCTCACATGTCTCTGTCCACTGCTGGGAGTCCTCTGCACCCATCCCTCACATGTCTCTGTCCACTGCTGGGAGTCCTCTGCACCCACCCCTCACATGTGTCTGTCCACTGCTGGGAGTCCTCTGCACCCACCCCTCACATGTCTCTGTCCACTGCTGGGAGTGATATGCACCCACCCCTCATATGTCTGTCCACTGCTGGGAGTCCTCTGCACCCACCCCTCACATGTCTCTGTACACTGCTGGGAGTGATATGCACCCACCCCTCACATGTCTGTCCACTGCTGGGAGTCCTCTGCACCCACCCCTCACATGTCTCTGTCCACTTCTGGGAGTCTTCTGCACCCACCCCTCACATGTGTCTGTCCACTGCTGGGTGTCCTCTGCACCCACCCCTCACATGTCTCTGTCCACTGCTGGGAGTGATATGCACCCACCCCTCATATGTCTCTGTCCACTGCGGGGAGTGATCTGCACCCACCCCTCATATGTCTGTCCACTGCTGGGAGTCCTCTGCACCCACCCCTCACATGTCTCTGTCCACTGCTGGGAGTCCTCTGCACCCACCCCTCACATGTGTCTGTCCACTGCTGGGAGTCCTCTGCACCCCCCCTCACATGTCTCTGGCCACTGCTGGGAGTGATATGCACCCACCCCTCATATGTCTGTCCACTGCTGGGAGTCCTCTGCACCCACCCCTCACATGTCTCTGTCCACTGCTGGGAGTGATATGCACCGAACCCTCATATGTCTGTCCACTGCTGGGAGTCCTCTGCACCCATCCCTCACATGTCTCTGTCCACTGCTGGGAGTCCTTTGCACCCACTCCTCACATGTGTCTGTCCACTGCTGGGAGTCCTCTGCACCCACCCCTCACATGTCTCTGTCCACTGCTGGGAGTGATATGCACCCACCCCTCATATGTCTGGGCACTGCTGGGAGTGATCTGCACCCACCCCTCACATGTCTCTGGGCACTGCTGGTATTCCTCTGCACCCACCCCTCACATGTCTCCGTCCACTGCTGGGAGTCCTCTGCACCCACCCCTCACATGTCTCTGTCCACTGCTGGGAGTCCTCTGCACCCACCCCTCACATGTGTCTGTCCACTGCTGGGAGTCCACTGCACCCCCCCTCACATGTCTCTGGCCACTGCTGGGAGTGATATGCACCGAGCCCTCATAGGTCTGTCCACTTCTGGGAGTCCTCTGCACCCACCGCTCACATGTCTCTGTCCACTGCTGGGAGTGATATGCACCCACCCCTCATATATCTGTCCACTGCTGGGAGTCCTCTGCACCCTCTCCTCACATGTCTCTGTCCACTGCTTTGAGTCCTCCGCACCCACCCCTCACATGTGTCTGTCCACTGCTGGGAGTCCTCTGCACCCACCCCTCACAAGTCTCTGTCCACTGCTGGGAGTCCTCTGCACCCACCCCTCACATGTGTCTGTCCACTGCTAGGAGTCCTCTGCACCCACCCCTCACATGTCTCTGGGCACTGCTGGTATTCCTCTGCACCCACCCCTCACATGTCTCTGTCCACTGCTGGGAGTCCTCTGCACCCACCCCTCACATGTCTTTGTCCACTGCTGGGAGTCCTCTGCACCCATCCCTCACATGTCTCTGTCCACTGCTGGGAGTCCTCTGCACCCACCCCTCACATGTGTCTGTCCACTGCTGGGAGTCCTCTGCACCCACCCCTCACATGTCTCTGTCCACTGCTGGGAGTGATATGCACCCACCCCTCATATGTCTGTCCACTGCTGGGAGTCCTCTTTACCCACCCCTCACATGTCTCTGTCCACTGCTGGGAGTGATATGCACCCACCCCTCATATGTCTGTCCACTGCTGGGAGTCCTCTGCACCCACCCCTCACATGTGTCTGTCCACTTCCGGGAGTCCTCTGCACCCACCCCTCACATGTGTCTGTCCACTGCTGGGAGTCCTCTGCACCCACCCCTCACATGTCTCTGTCCACTGCTGGGAGTGATATGCACCCACCCCTCATATGTCTCTGTCCACTGCTGGGAGTGATCTGCACCCACCCCTCATATGTCTGTCCACTGCTGGGAGTCCTCTGCACCCACCCCTCACATGTCTCTGTCCACTGCTGGGAGTCCTCTGCACCCACTCCTCACATGTCTCTGTCCACTGCTGGGAGTCCTCTGCACCCACCCCTCACATGTGTCTGTCCACTGCTGGGAGTCCTCTGCAACCCCCCTCACATGTCTCTGGCCACTGCTGGGAGTGATATGTACCCACCCCTCATATGTCTGTACACTGCTGGGAGTCCTCTGCACCCACCCCTCACATGTCTCTGCCCACTGCTGGGAGTGATATGCACCCACCCCTCATATGTCTGTTCACTGCTGGGAGTCCTCTGCACCCACCCCTCACATGTCTCTGACCACTGCTGGGAGTTCTCTGCACCCACTCCTCACATGTGTCTGTCCACTGCTGGGAGTCCTCTGCACCCACCCCTCACATGTCTCTGTCCACTGCTGGGAGTGATATGCACCCACCCCTCATATGTCTGGGCACTGCTGGGAGTGATCTGCACCCACCCCTCACATGTCTCTGGGCACTGCTGGTATTCCTCTGCACCCACCCCTCACATGTCTCCGTCCACTGCTGGTAGTCCTCTGCACCCACCCCTCACATGTCTCTGTCCACTGCTGGGAGTCCTCTGCACCCATCCCTCACATGTGTCTGTCCACTGCTGGGAGTCCTCTGCACCCCCCCTCACATGTCTCTGGCGACTGCTGGGAGTGATATGCACCGACCCCTCATAGGTCTGTCCACTGCTGGGAGTCCTCTGCACCCACCCCTCACATGTCTCTGTCCACTGCTGGGAGTGATATGCACCCACTCCTCATATGTCTGTCCACTTCTGGGAGTCCTCTGCACCCACTCCTCACATGTCTCTGTCCACTGCTGGGAGTCCTCTGCACCCACCCCTCACATGTGTCTGTCCACTGCTGGGAGTCCTATGCACCCACCCCTCACATGTCTCTGTCACCTGCTGGGAGTGATATGCACCCACCCCTCATATGTCTCGGCCCTCCTGGGAGTGATCTGCACCCACCTCTCACATGTCTCTGGGCACTGTTGGTATTCCTCTGCACCCACCCCTCACATGTCTCTGTCCACTGCTGGGAGTCCTCTGCACCCACCCCTCACATGTCTCTGTCCACTGCTGGGAGTCCACTGCACCCACCCCTCACATGTCTCTGTCCACTGCTGGGAGTCCTCTGCACCCACCCCTCACATGTGTCTGTCCACTGCTGGGAGTCCTCTGCACCCACCCCTCACATGTCTCTGTCCACTGCTGGGAGTGATATGCACCCACCCCTCATATGTCTGGGCACTGCTGGGTGTGATCTGCACCCACCCCTCACATGTCTCTGGGCACTGCTGGTATTCCTCTGCACCCACCCCTCACATGTCTCTGTCCACTGCTGGGAGTGATATGCACCCACCCCTCAAATATCTGGGCAATGCTGGGAGTGATCTGCACCCACCCCTCACATGTCTCTGGGCACTGCTGGTATTCCTCTGCACCCACCCCTTACATGTCTCTGTCCACTGCTGGGAGTCCTCTGCACCCACCCCTCACATGTCTCTGGGCACTGCTGGTATTCCTCTGCACCCAACCCTCGCATGTCTCTGTCCACTGCTGGGAGTCCTCTGCACCCACCCCTCACATGTCTCTGTCCACTGCTGGGAGTCCTCTGCACCCATCCCTCACATGTCTCTGTCCACTGCTGGGAGTCCTCTGCACCCACCCCTCACATGTGTCTGTCCACTGCTGGGAGTCCTCTGCACCCACCCCTCACATGTCTCTGTCCACTGCTGGGAGTGATATGCACCCACCCCTCATATGCCTTTCCACTGCCGGGAGTCCTCTTTACCCACCCCTCACATGTCTCTGTCCACTGCTGGGAGTGATATGCACCCACCCCTCATATGTCTGTCCACTGCTGGGAGTCCTCTGCACCCACCCCTCACATGTCTCTGTCCACTGCTGGGAGTCCTCTGCACCCACTCCTCACATGTCTCTGTCCACTGCTGGGAGTGATATGCACCCACCCCTCATATGTCTGGGCACTGCTGGGAGTGATCTGCACCCACCACTCACATGTCTCTGGGCACTGCTGGTATTTCTCTGCACCCACCCCTCACATGTCTCTGTCCACTGCTGGGAGTGATATGCACCCACCCCTCATATGTCTGTCCACTGCTGGGAGTCCTAAGCACCCACCCCTCACATGTCTCTGTCCACTGCTGGGAGTCCTCTGCACCCACCCCTCACATGTCTCTGTCCACTGCTGGGAGTGATATGCACCCACCCCTCATATGTCTCTCTCCACTGTTGGGAGTGATCTGCACCCACCCCTCATATGTCTCTGTCCACTGCTGGGAGTGATATGCACCCACCCCTCATATGTCTGTCCACTGCTGGGAGTCCTCTGCACCCACCCCTCACATGTCTCTGTCCACTGCTGGGAGTCCTCTGCACCCACCCCTCACATGTCTCTGGGCACTGCTGGTATTCCTCTGCACCCACCCCTCACATGTCTCTGTCCACTGCTGGGAGTCCTCTGCACCCACCCCTCACATGTCTCTGTCCACTGCTGGGAGTCCTCTGCACCCATCCCTCACATGTCTCTGTCCGCTGCTGGGTGTCCTCTGCACCCACCCCTCACATGTCTCTGTCCACTGCTGGGAGTGAAATGCACCCACCCCTCATATGTCTCTATCCACTGCTGGGAGTGATCTGCACCCACCCCTCATTTGTCTGTCCACTGCTGGGAGTCCTCTGCACCCACCCCTCACATGTCTCTGTCCACTGCTGGTAGTCCTCTGCACCCACCCCTCACATGTGTCTGTCCACTGCTGGGAGTCCCCTGCACCCCCCCTCACATGTCTCTGGCCACTGCTGGGAGTGATATGCACCCACCCCTCATATGTCTGTCCACTGCTGGGAGTCCTCTGCACCCACTCCTCACATGTGTCTGTCCACTGCTGGGAGTCCTCTGCACCCACCCCTCACATGTCTCTGTCCACTGCTAGGATCCTCTGCACCCACCCCTCACATGTCTCTGTCCACTGCTGGGAGTGATATGCACCCACCCCTCATATATCTGGGCACTGCCGGGACTGATCTGCACCCACCCCTCACATGTCTCTGGGCACTGCTGGTATTCCTCTGCACCCACACCTCACATATCTCTGTCCACTGCTGGGAGTCCTCTGCACCCACCCCTCACATGTCTCTGGGCACTGCTGGTATTCCTCTGTACCCACCCCTCACATGTCTCTGTCCACTGCTGGGAGTCCTCTGCACCCACCCCTCACATGTCTTTGTCCACTGCTGGGAGTCCTCTGCACCCACCCCTCACATGTGTCTGTCCACTGCTGGGAGTACTCTGCACCCACTCCTCACATGTCTCTGTCCACTGCTGGGAGTGATATGCACCCACCCCTCATATGTCTGTCCACTGCTGGGAGTCCTCTTTACCCACCCCTCACATGCCTCTGTCCACTGCTGGGAGTGATATGCACCCACCCCTCATATGTCTGTCCACTTCCGGGAGTCCTCTGCACCCACCCCTCACATGTGTCTGTCCACTGCTGGGAGTCCTCTGCACCCACCCCTCACATGTCTCTGTCCACTGCTGTGAGTGATATGCACCCACCCCTCATATGTCTGTCCACTGCTGGGAGTCCTAAGCACCCACCCCTCACATGTCTATGTCCACTGCTGGGAGTCCTCTGCACCCACCCCTCACATGTCTCTGTCCACTGCTGGGAGTGATATGCACCCACCCCTCATATGTCTCTCTCCACTGTTGGGAGTGATCTGCACCCACCCCTCATATGTCTGTCCACTGCTGGGAGTCCTCTGCACCCACCCCTCACATGTCTCTGTCCACTGCTGGGAGTCCTCTGCACCCACCCCTCACATGTCTCTGGGCACTGCTGGTATTCCTCTGCACCCACCCCTCACATGTCTCTGTCCACTGCTGGGAGTCCTCTGCACCCACCCCTCACATGTCTCTGTCCACTGCTGGGAGTCCTCTGCACCCATCCCTCACATGTCTCTGTCCGCTGCTGGGTGTCCTCTGCACCCACCCCTCACATGTCTCTGTCCACTGCTGGGAGTGATATGCACCCACCCCTCATATGTCTCTATCCACTGCTGGGAGTGATCTGCACCCACCCCTCATTTGTCTGTCCACTGCTGGGAGTCCTCTGCACCCACCCCTCACATGTCTCTGTCCACTGCTGGTAGTCCTCTGCACCCACCCCTCACATGTGTCTGTCCACTGCTGGGAGTCCCCTGCACCCCCCCTCACATGTCTCTGGCCACTGCTGGGAGTGATATGCACCCACCCCTCATATGTCTGTCCACTGCTGGGAGTCCTCTGCACCCACTCCTCACATGTGTCTGTCCACTGCTGGGAGTCCTCTGCACCCACCCCTCACATGTCTCTGTCCACTGCTGGGAGTGATATGCACCCACCCCTCATATGTCTGGGCACTGCTGGGAGTGATCTGCACCCACCCCTCACATGTCTCTGGGCACTGCTGGTATTCCTCTGCACCCACCCCTCACATGTCTCCGTCCACTGCTGGGAGTCCTCATCACCCACCCCTCACATGTCTCTGTCCACTGCTGGGAGTCCTCTGCACCCACCCCTCACATGTGTCTGTCCACTGCTGGGAGTCCTCTGCACCCCCCCCCCTCCCATGTCTCTGGCCACTGCTGGGAGTGATATGCACCGAGCCCTCATAGGTCTGTCCACTGCTGGGAGTTCTCTGCACCCACCCCTCACATGTCTCTGTCCACTGCTGGGAGTGATATGCACCCACCCCTCATATGTCTGTCCACTGCTGGGAGTCCTCTGCACCCACTCCTCACATGTCTCTGTCCACTGCTGGGAGTCCTCCGCACCCACCCCTCACATGTGTCTGTCCACTGCTGGGAGTCCTCTGCACCCACCCCTCACATGTCTCTGTCCACTGCTAGGATCCTCTGCACCCACCCCTCACATGTCTCTGTCCACTGCTGGGAGTGATATGCACCCACCCCTCATATATCTGGGCACTGCCGGGACTGATCTGCACCCACCCCTCACATGTCTCTGGGCACTGCTGGTATTCCTCTGCACCCACACCTCACATATCTCTGTCCACTGCTGGGAGTCCTCTGCAACCACCCCTCACATGTCTCTGGGCACTGCTGGTATTCCTCTGTACCCACCCCTCACATGTCTCTGTCCACTGCTGGGAGTCCTCTGCACCCACCCCTCACATGTCTTTGTCCACTGCTGGGAGTCCTCTGCACCCACCCCTCACATGTGTCTGTCCACTGCTGGGAGTCCTCTGCACCCACTCCTCACATGTCTCTGTCCACTGCTGGGAGTGATATGCACCCACCCCTCATATGTCTGTCCACTGCTGGGAGTCCTCTTTACCCACCCCTCACATGCCTCTGTCCACTGCTGGGAGTGATATGCACCCACCCCTCATATGTCTGTCCACTTCCGGGAGTCCTCTGCACCCACCCCTCACATGTCTCTGTCCACTGCTGGGAGTGATATGCACCCACCCCTCATATGTCTCTGTCCACTGCAGGGAGTGATCAGCACCCACCCCTCATATGTCTGTCCACTGCTGGGAGTCCTCTGCACCCACCCCTCACATGTGTCTGTCCACTGCTGGGAGTCCTCTGCACCCCCCCTCACATGTCTCTGGCCACTGCTGGGATTGATATTGTTGGACAGGCCACACGAAGGGCTTGCTCCCTCCCCGCATGACAGGGCCCAAGCCCCGGCCCACCAGGCGGGACCCACGAGAATCACCCGCACCCCGTCTCCCGACGGAACTCCTGCCCTCGGACCTCCATGTATAACGGGCCCAAGCCACCACCGGTTCCCTCGGCCGGATCAAGCCACCATCTTGGGCCCTGCGCCACGAGGCCGCGTGGCCTCCCCCCGACCCTAAACCTGGGCCTGGCCGGCCCCGACATCCCGGCACCACCATCCACCCAGGAGGTGAGCGGACCACTTGGCAGGTCAATGGGAGAACGAAGCGCCAAGGACTCTCCCCCGCCAGGTGACGATCGCCTCCAGCTCCCCCAGGCACCGGCTCCACCCCCCCGCTGGGTGTCTGGACACCTTCATCCCGGACCATCCGACCTCCAAGTGCGAGGGTCCGGACATCAAAGGGCACCTGCCCTATAACTGGAGCAGCTCCGGAGCAGGAAGGCAGTTGTATCCTGGAGTCGAGAGACACCGAGAGAACTCAGCCTTGACGGACTACTGGCGCTGCCGTAGCCCTATCTTGTGAACTATCGACCTGCCTGCTGGCGCTGCCGCGGCCTTCTGCAACATCCATCCTCGTCGGGACCTGCTGGCGCTGCCGCGGCCCGTTGTAACGACCATCTTCACCGGGACCGGCTGGCGCTGCCGCGGACCGTACCTCGACCATCTTCACTGGGACCTGCTGGCGCTGCCGCGGACTGTGTATCGACCATCTTCACTGGGACCTGCTGGCGCTGCCGCGGCCCGTACCAGCTAGACCACCAAGCTCGAGGATTGTGAGCTACCCACCATACCACCTCAACTACCAGACTGGTAACCAGACTATCCCGCTACCCCCTTTTCCCATCTTGAGAGACTTGAATCGAGGGGACCCCTGAGTCCAGACCTCCTTGTACCTTTTCATCGTACCTTAAGAAGTGCTTATAAAGAACGCTAACTCATCTCCTTGTGTGGTATCTGTCTGTGGGGGGGAAGTTATTTGTCTGTACGATCGCTGGAGACGGCTCTCCCCGGAGACCTCTCCCCTTGTCCTCGGCCGACCCTCCCGGTCCGTCTAACATTGGTGGCCAGCGGCGCGATCCGAATCAACGCGTAATCGTACAGAGAGTAGCTCACCCCACGACAAAACCACGATGTCAGCCAAAGATAGCGGTTCCACTGAAAAGTTCCAAATGGATAAGTTGGAAGAATATAGCCACCGCGAACTTAAACAATTCTGCATGGAACTAGGCATTGCTACCACCGGCCTGAGTACCAAAGATGATTTGAAGCGCGCCCTTGAGTCGTGGGCAGAAACTGGGATCACCGGATCCTCCGACCAAAACAGTGTCGCACCAGAGGGGAACGCCACGGCTCCCGAGGAGCGGGGAACGGGCCTCTCGCAGGAGGAGATCCAGGAAAGAGAAAGGACCAGACTACACGAGTTGGAAATGGCACGACTCAAGATGGACGGTGAACTAAAGTTAGCCGAGCAGAAACTAAATCTAGAGCATCTGCGGCTCCGAGAGGAACGAGAAGAAAAACAGAGACAGAGAGAGCTTGAGGAAAAAAAAATAACACTCGAACACGAGCGCAAACTGGCGGAAATAGAACTTCGGAAACAGAATAAAGAACCGGGGGTGCCTGAGCGACCGCACACCCCAGGGGCAACCGAGAAAAAAGTCCACATCCCCAAGGATGTTGTCCGAGAGTATGTCCGAGAAGACGACATACAGCAATGGTTCAAAGCCTACGAGATCGCCATGACCTCCCACCGGATCGACCGGAGTGATTGGGGAGCTGGACTATGGGGGAGGTTCGTCAACGAAGGTCGCGATGCCCTGTTGCAGCTCCCAGATCACCAAATGTCGTCCTACGACCACATGAAGGCTGCCCTCCTCACCCGCTACGGCCTCACACCCGAGATGTACCGCCAGAGGTTCAGAGATTGCACCCGGATCCCGGGTACAACTTGGGTGGAGTACGTAAACTATTTCAGCCGAGCCTTCGAGGGTTGGATCA
The DNA here is from genome assembly GCF_964204655.1 of Triturus cristatus. Lineage (NCBI taxonomy): Eukaryota > Metazoa > Chordata > Amphibia > Caudata > Salamandridae > Triturus > Triturus cristatus. The sequence continues at coordinate 275,261,235 of NC_140579.1, read as the reverse complement.
AGGGGAGCCATGTAACGACCTACGAACAACTCTTCAACCTTATGGTATGGGAACACCTGTTGAACAACTGCTTCGTCGAGCTCAGGCAGCACCTCCTCGACAGTAAATTGACCGACCCCCGGCAGCTCGCCGCTGAAGCTGACCGATGGGAGAGCACCCGTGTTAGAAAGGGTAGACGGACCGGGAGGGTCGGCCGGGGTCAGGAGGAGAGGTCTCCGGGGAGAGCCGTCTCCAGCGATCGTACAGACAAGTAACTTCCCCCCCCCCACCGACAGATACCACACACGGATAAGGTTCAGTGTTCTTTATAAGCACTTCTTAAGGTACGGTTGAATGGTACAAGGAGGTCTGGACTCAGGGGTCCCCTCGATTCAAGTCTCTCAATGCAGGGTAAGGGGGAGCGGGACAGTCTGTTTACCAGTCAGGTAGTTCGGATGAGATGATGACTAGCTCACAATCCTCGAGCTTGGTGGTTTAGTTGGTACGGGCCGCGGCAGCGCCAGCAGGTCCCGGTCGAGATGGTCGGGACACGGTCCGCGGCAGCGCCAGCAGGTCCCGGAAAGATGGTCGATGTATGGTCCGCGGCAGCGCCAGCAGGTCCCGGTGAGGATGGTCGTTACAACGGGCCGCGGCAGCGCCAGCAGGTCCCGACGAGGATGGATGTTGCAGAAGGCCGCGGCAGCGCCAGCAGGCAGGACGATGGTTCACAAGAGTGGGCTACGGCCGCGCCAGTAGTCCGTCAAGGCTGAGTTCTCTCGGTGTCTCTCGACTCCAGGATACAACTGCTTTCCTGCTCCGGAGTTGCCCCAGTTATAGGGCAGGCGCTCTTTGATGTCCGGACCCTCGCACTTGGAGGTCGGAGGGCCCGGGATGAAGGTGTCCAGACACCCAGCAGGGGGTGGAGCCAGCGCCTGGGGGAGCTGGAGGCGATCGGCACCTGGCGGGGGAAGAGCTCTTGACACTTCGTCCTCCCATTGACCTGCCAAGTGGTCCGCTCACCTCCCGGGTGGATGGTGGTGCCGGGATGTCGGGGCCGGTCAGGCCCGGGGTTAGGGTCGGGGCGAGGCCACGCGGCCTCGTGGTGCAGGGCCCAAGATGGCGGCTTGAACCGGCCGGGGGAGCCGGTGGGGCTGGGCCCCGTGATGAGTAGAGGTCCGAGGGCAGAAGATCCGTCGGGAGACGGGGTACAGGTGCTTTTCGTGGGTTATGCCTGGTGGGCCGGAGCTCGGGCCCTGTCGTGCGGGAAGGGAGCAAGCCCTTCGTGTGGCCTGTCCAACATGCGTCCCCCCCAGCTGAAGGCGGGGAGAGTCACCCATCTCCTTGGGGACTCTCTTCGTCGAGGCGGAAAAAGCGGGACAGGCCATCCGCGTTGGCGTGCTCTTGGCCTGGTCGGTGCTCCACAGTGAAGTCCATTCCCTGCAGGGAAATGGACCAGCACAAGAGTTTTGGGTTCTCCCCCCGCATCTGCATCAGCCACTGCAGGGGTCGATGGTCGGTTTGTACCCGGAAGTGGGTACCGAAGAGATAGGGCCGGAGCTTTTTGAGGGCCCACACCACTGCGAAGGCCTCCCTCTCGATGGTGCTCCAGCGCTGTTCTCGGGCCAGGAGACGTCGACTGATGAAGGCCACCGGCTGGTCATGACCTTCGGGGTTTAACTGAGAAAGGACGGCTCCGATGCCGTGGTCGGAGGCGTCGGTCTGTACCACGAATTCCCGACTGTAATCGGGGGCCTGGAGCACAGGGGCGGTGCACAGGGCGGCCTTCAGCTTCTCGAAGGCCGCTTGACAATCGGGGGTCCAGTTAATCCGCTTCGGTTGGTTCTTGGACGTGAGACCCGTGAGGGGCCCCACGATGCTGCCGTAGTCCTTCACGAACCGCCGGTAGTAGCCGGTGAGCCCCAAGAAGGCTCGGACCTCGGTCTGGGTGACGGGGGGCTGCCAGGACTGGATGGCAGCAATCTTAAGTTGTAGCGGGGCTACCAGCCCGCTTCCCACTTGGTGCCCAAGGTAGGTCACAGACCCTTGGCCAATTTGGCACTTGCCGGCCTTAATTGTGAGGCCGGCCCGCTGAAGGGCCTGTAGGACCTCTTGGAGGTGACGGAGGTGGTCGGGCCAGTGGCGGCTGTATACAGCGATATCGTCCAGGTAGGCAGCGCTGAACTCTTCGAGCCCCGCCAAGACCTGGTTCACGAGGCGTTGAAACGTGGCGGGGGGATTCTTCATGCCGAAGGGCATGACCTTGAATTGGTAGTGGCCATCGGGGGTAGAGAAGGCTGACCGTTCCTGAGCCCTGGGTGTGAGGCCGATCTGCCAGTAGCCCGCTGTTAGGTCGAAGATACTGAGGTAGCGGGCGGCCCCCAGCCGGTCGATCAGCTCGTCTGCTCGGGGGATCGGATGAGCGTCGGTCCGGGTGACAGCGTTCAAGCCCCGGTAGTCGACGCAGAATCTCAGTTCAGGTGCGGTGCCGGGGGCAGCGGCTTTGGGGACCAATACAACCGGACTGGCCCAGGGACTGTCCGAGGGCTCGATGACCCCGATTGTGAGCATCTTGGCCACTTCCTCCTGTATGCAGGCCCGTACCCGATCTGGTACGCGGTAGGCCCGGTGTCGGACAGGGGGACTGTCCCCGGTGTCCACGTCGTGCAAACACCAAGGGGTGACCCCGGGGGTGAGGGAGAACAGGGTAGCCCTGGCGTTGCTCCGAAGTGAGGGCGTCAGAGAGCCGGACCCCGTCCACGGAGCCGTCATTCTCCTGAGTCTTCAGAAGATCCGGGAGGGGTTCGGAGTCTTCCTCTGCCCCACTGTCCGTAGCCATCAGGAGGCTGAGTTCTGAGCGCACAAAGTGTGGTTTGAGTCGGTTGGTGTGGAGGACCCGAAGGGGGTTCCGGGAGGTCCCCAGGTCGATGAGGTAAGTGACGGGGCTTTTGCGCTCGACCACTTTGAAGGGCCCCGTCCACTTATCTTGCAAGGCACATGGTTCGGTGGGGGACATCACCCATACTTGTTGTCCAGGCTCGAACTCAACGGAGGAGGCATTGTGATCATACCACCTCTTCATGTCCTCCTGGCTGGCCTCGAGGTTCGCCTTGGCCATCTCTCTGAAGCGCCGGGTCTGATTGCGTAGGGCCAGGAGGTATTTGAAGACGTCTGGAGGGGTCCTTAGGGGGGCCATCTCCCAACCTTCTTTTACTAGGCTGAGGGGCCCTCGCACAGGGTGCCCGTACAGGAGTTCGAAAGGGCTAAAACCGAGGGACTTCTGGGGAACTTCTCGGTAGGCGAAGAGGAGGCACGGGAGTAGTACATCCCACTGGCGACGGAGGGGCTCTTCCAATCCCCCAATCATCCCCTTGAGAGTGCGGTTAAAACGCTCCACTAGTCCGTTCCCTTGGGGGTGATAGGGGGTCGTGAATCTGTAGGTGACCCCGCATTGTTGCCAGAGGGACTTCATGTATTTGGATATAAAGTTCGTGCCTCGGTCGCTGACGACTTCTCGGGGGAAGCCTACCCGGGAGAAGATCCCCATTAGGGCCCGGCCAACCACCGGAGCTGTCACAGTCCGTAGGGGCACCGCCTCGGGGTAGCGGGTGGCATGGTCCACCAGTACTAAGATGAACCTGTGTCCTTGTGCCGTGCGGGGGTCCAGAGGCCCCACAATGTCTATCCCCACCCTCTCGAACGGGGTGGTGACCACAGGGAAGGGTTGCAGAGGGGCTTTCAGCTTCCGACCACTCTTCCCGCTGGCTTGGCATGTGGGGCAAGATCGGCAGTGGTTCAGGACGTCGTTCCTCATTTTCGGCCAGAAAAAGTGGGTCACTAGGCGGCTGTACGTTTTGTCCTGGCCCAGGTGTCCAGCCAGGGGGACATCGTGGGCCAGGTTGAGCAGAAAGTCTCTGAAGCGGAGAGGTACCACCAGTACTCGACCGGCCCCCAGCTCGGCGATTCTTTGCTCGCTGTATAGCAGGTCGTTATCCCAGTAGACCCAGTGAGTTCCGGTGGAGTCCCCTGCGTTCTGGGCGCTGGCTTGTTGGCGGAGTCCCTCGAGGGAGGGACAGGTCTTTTGTTCCTGGCGGAACTGTTCTTGGGTGGGCCCCCCTTCTTGACGCCACTGAGCCAGGTCAGGAAGGTTCTGGGGTTGCGCGTCCCCTTCGGTCGTCGGGTCTGGGAGGCTGGCCTCGTCGTTGTCTTCTACTGGGGCGACCGGGGGCGGAGGTGCTGGCCATTCCGGTTCTTCTGATCGGGGGACGGCCCGGGCGGCCATGGACCGGGTGGTTACGCAGGCCCAGTCCGGGAGGCCCAGCATCCCCAGGTGCTCTCTTCTCTCAACGGTGGCCCACGGGGAACTCTCGAGGTCATTCCCCAGGAGGCAGTCCACGGGGGCATCGTCCCGGACCGTCACCTTCAACAGGCCGGAGACCCCTCCCCATTCGAACGGGACGCAGGCCCTTTTGACACATACTCTCAGAGTTGTCTGCCGAGCGGACGGGGCAGAGAATGTTCGGCAGGATCTGCTCGGGCTTCACCAGGTGACAGCGGACGGCCGTCACACTGGCGCCTGTGTCACGCAAGGCCTCGGCTCGCTGTCCATTAATGGTCACCCACTGACCGTATTTCCTGGTGTTAGCGGGTAGGGGAGCCCGTGGGACCATGTCTCTTCCCCCTAAGCACGCCAGGACCATGGCGGCCGGTTCCCACTCTTGCTGGGCCGGCTCATACTCTTCTGGTTCCCCCGATAATCGCTCTTCCCCCAGGGCGGCGGCAGCTACCTGGCGGGGCTTGGGTGTTTGGTTCTGCGGGCAGCTCGGGTCATTGGCGTAGTGGCCGACTCGCTGGCATCGGTGGCACGTGACGTTGGCTCGGAACCCAGGACGCCACGGGGGGTTGCCCCGGCCGGCCGGAGGCGGGGTGCTGGCCACGGGTGTTGCTGGCAAGGCGTCTCTCCCTCGCCCCTGGCCCCCTCCTCCTCCCCGAGGACGGTGCTGGCCTGGGTTGCTTCTGTTCTGTTCGTGTGGCCCCCTCCGGCCCACTCGGGTGCTTTCCCATCGGTCAGCTTCGGCGGCGAGCTGCCGGGGGTCAGTCAGCTTACTGTCGAGGAGGTGCTGCCTGAGCTCGACGAAACAGTTGTTCGACAGGTGCTCCCATACCATAAGGTTAAAGAGTTGTTCATAGGTGGTGACATGGCTCCCCTTGATCCAACCCTCGAAGGCACGGCTAAAATAGTTCACGTATTCTACCCAAGTTGTACCTGGGATCCGGGTGCAATCTCTGAACCTCTGGCGGTACATCTCGGGTGTGAGGCCGTAGCGGGTGAGGAGGGCAGCCTTCATGTGGTCGTAGGACGACATTTGGTGATCTGGGAGCTGCAGTAGGGCATCGCGACCCTCGTTGACAAACCTCCCCCAAAGTCCGGCTCCCCAATCACTCCGGTCGATCCGGTGGGAGGTCATGGCGATCTCGTAGGCTTTAAACCACTGTTGTATGTCGTCTTCTCGGACATACTCGCGGACAACATCCTTGGGGATGTGGACTTTTTTCTCGATTGGCCCCGGGGTGTGTGGTCGCTCAGGCACCCCCAGTTCTTTATTCTGTTTCCGAAGTTCTATCTCCGCTAGTTGGCGCTCGTGCTCGAGCGTTATTTTTTTCTCCTCCAGCTCTCTCTGTCTCTGCTTCTCTTCTCGTTCTTCTCGGAGCCGCATATGCTCGAGGTTGAGTTTCTGTTCAGCTAACTTGAGTTCCCCATCCATTTTGAGTCGTGCCATTTCCAACTCGTGCAATCTGGTTCTTTCTCTTTCTCGGATCTCCTCCTGCGAGAGGCCCGTTCCCCGCTCCTCGGGAGCCGTGGCGTTCCCCTCTGGTGTGATGCTGCTTTGGTCGGCGACCCCAGTTTCTGTCCACGACTCTAGGGCGTGCTTTAGATCATCCTTGGTACTCAGGCCGGTGGTAGCAATGCCAAGTTCTATGCAGAATTGTCTCAGTTCGCGGTGGTTGTATTCTTCTAACTTATCCATTTGGAATTTCTCGGTGGAGCTGCTATCTTTGGCTGACATCGTGTTTTTGTCGTGGGGTGAGCTACTCTCTGTACGATTACGCGTTGATTCGGATCGCGCCGCTGGCCACCAATGTTAGAAAGGGTAGACGGACCGGGAGGGTCGGCCGGGGTCAGGAGGAGAGGTCTCCGGGGAGAGCCTTCTCCAGCGATCGTACAGACAAGTAACTTCCCCCCCCCCACAGACAGATACCACACACGGATAAGGTTCAGTGTTCTTTATAAGCACTTCTTAAGGTACGGTTGAATGGTACAAGGAGGTCTGGACTCAGGGGTCCCCTCGATTCAAGTCTCTCAATGCAGGGTAAGGGGGAGCGGGACAGTCTGTTTACCAGTCAGGTAGTTCGGATAAGATGATGACTAGCTCACAATCCTCGAGCTTGGTGGTTTAGTTGGTACGGGCCGCGGCAGCGCCAGCAGGTCCCGGTCGAGATGGTCGGGACACGGTCCGCGGCAGCGCCAGCAGGTCCCAGAAAGATGGTCGATGTACGGTCCGCGGCAGCGCCAGCAGGTCCCGGTGAGGATGGTCGTTACAACGGGCCGCGGCAGCGCCAGCAGGTCCCGACGAGGATGGATGTTGCAGAAGGCCGCGGCAGCACCAGCAGGCAGGACGATGGTTCACAAGAGCGGGCTACGGCCGCGCCAGTAGTCCGTCAAGGCTGAGTTCTCTCGGTGTCTCTCGACTCCAGGATACAACTGCTTTCCTGCTCCGGAGTTGCCCCAGTTATAGGGCAGGCGCTCTTTGATGTCCGGACCCTCGCACTTGGAGGTCGGAGGGCCCGGGATGAAGGTGTCCAGACACCCAGCAGGGGGTGGAGCCAGCGCCTGGGGGAGCTGGAGGCGATCGGCACCTGGCGGGGGAAGAGCTCTTGACACTTCGTCCTCCCATTGACCTGCCAAGTGGTCCGCTCACCTCCCGGGTGGATGGTGGTGCCGGGATGTCGGGGCCGGTCAGGCCCGGGGTTAGGGTCGGGGCGAGGCCACGCGGCCTCGTGGTGCAGGGCCCAAGATGGCGGCTTGAACCGGCCGGGGGAGCCGGTGGGGCTGGGCCCCGTGATGAGTAGAGGTCCGAGGGCAGAAGATCCGTCGGGAGACGGGGTACAGGTGCTTTTCGTGGGTTATGCCTGGTGGGCCGGAGCTCGGGTCCTGTCGTGCGGGGAGGGAGCAAGCCCTTCGTGTGGCCTGTCCAACAACCCGAGTGGGCCGGAGGGGACCGCACGAGCAGAACCGAAGCAACCAAGGCCAGCACCGTCCTCGGGGAGGAGGAGGAGGCCAGGGGCGAGGGAGAGACACCCTCCCGGCAACACCCGTGGCCAGCACCCCGCCCCCGGCCGGCCGGGGAAACCCCCCGATGCGTCCAGGGTTCCGAGCCAATGTCACGTGCCACCGATGCCAGCGAGTCGGCCATTACGCCAATGACCCGAGCTGCCCGCAGAACCAAACACCCAAGCCCCGCCAGGTAGCTGCCGCCGCCCTGGGGGAAGAACGACTATCAGAGGAACAGGAAGAGTATGAGCCGGCCCAGCAAGAGTGGGAACCGGCCGCCATGGTTCTAGCGTGCCTAGGGGGAAAAGACATAGTCCCGCGGGCTCCCCTACCCGCCAACACCAGGAAATACGGTCAGTGGGTGACCATTAATGGGCATCGGGCCGAGGCCTTACGTGACACAGGCGCCAGTGTGACGGCCGTCCGCTGTCACCTGGTGAAACCCGAGCAGATCCTGCCGAACATTCTCTGCCCCGTCCGCTCAGCCGACAATTCCGAAAGTCTGTGTCAAATGGCCTGCGTCCCCTTCGAATGGGGAGGGGTCTCCGGCCTGTTGAAAGTGACGGTCCGGGATGATGCCCCCGTGGACTGCCTCCTGGGGAATGACCTTGAGAGTTCCCCGTGGGCCACCGTCGAGAGAAGAGAGCACCTGGGGATGCTGGGCCTCCCGGACTGGGCCTGCGTAACCACCCGGTCCATGGCCGCCCGTGCCGTTCCCCGACCAGAAGAACCGGAATGGCCAGCACCTCCGCCCCCGGTCGCCCCAGTAGAAGACAACGACGAGGCCAACCCCCCGGAACCAACGACCGAAGGGGACGCGCAACCCCAGGACGTCCCCGGCCTGGCTCAGTGGCGTCAAGAAGGGGGGCCCACCCAAGAACAGTTCCGCCAGGAGCAAAAGACCTGCCCCTCCCTCGAGGGACTCCGCCAACAAGCCAGCGCCCAGAGCGCAGGGGACTCCACCGGAACTCACTGGGTCTACTGGGAGAACGACCTGCTATACAGCGAACAGAGAATCGCAGAGCTAGGGGCCGGTCGAGTACTGGTGGTACCTCTCCGCTTCAGAGACTTCCTGCTCAACCTGGCCCACGATGTCCCCCTGGCTGGACACCTGGGCCAAGACAAAACTTACAGTCGCCTAGTGACCCACTTTTTCTGGCCGAAGATGCGGAACGACGCCCTGAACCACTGCCGGTCCTGCCCCACGTGCCAGGCCAGCGGGAAGAGTGGCCGTAAGCTGAAGGCCCCTCTACAACCCTTCCCAGTGGTCACCACCCCGTTCGAGAGGGTAGGAATAGACATTGTGGGGCCCCTGGACCCCCGCACGGCACAAGGACATAGGTTCATCCTGGTACTGGTGGATCACGCCACCCGCTACCCCGAGGCGGTGCCTCTACGAACTGTAACAGCTCCGGTGGTTGGCCGGGCCCTAATGGGGATCTTCTCCCGGGTGGGCTTCCCCCGAGAAGTCGTCAGCGACCGAGGCACGAACTTCATCTCCAAATACATGAAGTCCCTCTGGCAACAGTGCGGGGTCACCTACCGATTCACGACCCCCTATCACCCCCAAGGGAACGGACTAGTGGAGCGATTCAACCGCACTCTCAAGGGGATGATTGGGGGATTGGAAGAGCCCCTCCGTCGCCAGTGGGATGTACTACTCCCGTGCCTCCTCTTCGCCTACCGAGAAGTTCCCCAGAAGTCCCTCGGTTTTAGCCCTTTCGAACTCCTGTACGGGCACCCTGTGCGAGGGCCCCTCAGCCTAGTCAAAGAAGGTTGGGAGATGGCCCCCCTAAAGACCCCTCCAGACGTCTTCAAGTACCTCCTGGCCCTACGTAATCAGACCCGGCGCTTCAGGGAGATGGCCAAGGCGAACCTCGAGGCCAGCCAGGAAGACATGAAGAGATGGTATGATCACAATGCCTCCTCCGTCGAGTTCGAACCTGGACAACAAGTGTGGGTGATGTCCCCCACCGAACCATGTGCCTTGCAAGATAAGTGGACGGGGCCCTTCAAGGTGGTCGAGCGCAAAAGCCCCGTCACTTACCTCATCGACATGGGGACCCCCCGGAACCCCCTTCGGGTCCTCCACACCAACAGACTCAAACCACACTTTGTGCGCTCAGAACTCAGCCTCCTGATGGCTACAGACAGTGGAGCAGAGGAGGACTCCGAACCCCTCCCGGATCTCCTGAAGACTCAGGAGAACGACGGTTCCGTGGACGGGGTCCGGCTCTCCGATGCCCTCACCCCAGAGCAACGCCAGGGCTGCCGGGACCTCCTGCTGCGGTTCGCTTCACTGTTCTCCCTCACTCCCGGGGTCACCCCTTGGTGCTTGCACGACGTGGACACCGGGGACAGTCCCCCTATCCGACACCGGGCCTACCGCGTACCAGATCGGGTACGGGCCTGCATACAAGAGGAAGTGGCCAAAATGCTCACGATCCGGGTCATCGAGCCCTCGGACAGTCCCTGGGCCAGCCCGGTTGTATTGGTCCCCAAAGCCGCTGCCCCCGGCACCACACCTGAACTGAGATTCTGCGTCGACTACCGGGGCTTGAACGCTGTCACCCGAACCGACGCTCATCCTATCCCCAGAGCGGATGAATTGATCGACCGGCTGGGGGCCGCCCGCTACCTCAGTATCTTCGACCTAACAGCGGGCTACTGGCAGATCGGTCTCACACCCCAGGCTCAAGAACGATCCGCCTTCTCTACCCCCGATGGCCACTACCACTTCAAGGTCATGCCCTTCGGCATGAAGAACGCCCCCGCTACATTTCAACGTCTTGTGAACCAGGTCTTGGCGGGGCTCGAAGAGTTCAGCGCTGCCTACCTGGACGATATCGCTGTATACAGCCGCCACTGGTCCGACCACCTCCTCCACCTCCAGGAGGTCCTACAGGCCCTCCAGCGGGCCGGCCTCACGATTAAGGCCGGCAAATGCCAAATTGGTCAAGGGTCCGTGACCTACCTGGGGCACCAGGTGGGGAGCGGCCTGGTGGCCCCACTGCAACTGAAGATTGCTGCCATCCAGTCCTGGCAGCCTCCCGTCACCCAGACCGAAGTCAGAGCCTTCTTGGGGCTCACCGGCTACTACCGGCGGTTCGTGAGGGACTACGGCAGCATTGTGGGGCCCCTCACGGGTCTCACGTCCAAGAACCAACCGAAGCGGATTAACTGGACCCCCGATTGTCAAGCGGCCTTCGAAAAGCTGAAGGCCGCCCTGTGCACCGCCCCTGTGCTCCAGGCCCCCGACTACAGTCGGGAATTCGTAGTACAGACAGACGCCTCCGACCACGGCATCGGAGCGGTCCTTTCCCAAGTGAACCCCGAGGGTCATGACCAGCCGGTGGCCTTCATCAGCCGACGTCTCCTGGCCCGAGAACAGCGCTGGAGCACAATCGAGAGGGAGGCCTTCGCAGTGGTGTGGGCCCTCAAAAAGCTCCGGCCCTATCTCTTCGGTACCCACTTCCGGGTACAAACCGACCATAGACCCCTGCAGTGGCTGATGCAGATGCGGGGGGAAAACCCAAAACTATTGCGCTGGTCCATCTCCCTGCAGGGAATGGACTTCACCGTGGAGCACCGACCGGGCCAAGACCACGCCAACGCAGATGGCCTGTCCCGCTTCTTCCGCCTCGACGAGGAGAGTCCCCAAGAAGATGGGTGACTCTCCCCGCCTTCAGCTGGGGGGGACGCATGTTGGACAGGCCACACGAAGGGCTTGCTCCCTCCCCGCATGACAGGGCCCAAGCCCCGGCCCACCAGGCGGGACCCACGAGAATCACCCGCACCCCGTCTCCCGACGGAACTCCTGCCCTCGGACCTCCATGTATCACGGGCCCAAGCCACCACCGGTTCCCTCGGCCGGGTCAAGCCACCATCTTGGGCCCTGCGCCACGATGCCGCGTGGCCTCCCCCCGACCCTAACCCTGGGCCTGGCCGGCCCCGACATCCCGGCACCACCATCCACCCAGGAGGTGAGCGGACCACTTGGCAGGTCAATGGGAGAACGAAGCGCCAAGGACTCTCCCCCGCCAGGTGACGATCGCCTCCAGCTCCCCCAGGCACCGGCTCCACCCCCCCGCTGGGTGTCTGGACACCTTCATCCCGGACCCTCCGACCTCCAAGTGCGAGGGTCCGGACATCAAAGGGCACCTGCCCTATAACTGGAGCAGCTCCGGAGCAGGAAGGCAGTTGTATCCTGGAGTCGAGAGACACCGAGAGAACTCAGCCTTGACGGACTACTGGCGCTGCCGTAGCCCTATCTTGTGAACTATCGACCTGCCTGCTGGCGCTGCCGCGGCCTTCTGCAACATCCATCCTCGTCGGGACCTGCTGGCGCTGCCGCGGCCCGTTGTAACGACCATCTTCACCGGGACCGGCTGGCGCTGCCGCGGACCGTACCTCGACTATCTTCACTGGGACCTGCTGGCGCGGACCGTGTATCGACCATCTTCACTGGGACCTGCTGGCGCTGCCGCGGCCCGTACCAGCTAGACCACCAAGCTCGAGGATTGTGAGCTACCCACCATACCACCTCAACTACCAGACTGGTAACCAGACTATCCCGCTACCCCCTTTTCCCATCTTGAGAGACTTGAATCGAGGGGACCCCTGAGTCCAGACCTCCTTGTACCTTTTCATCGTACCTTAAGAAGTGCTTATAAAGATCGCTAACTCATCTCCTTGTGTGGTATCTGTCTGTGGGGGGGAAGTTATTTGTCTGTACGATCGCTGGAGACGGCTCTCCCCGGAGACCTCTCCCCTTGTCCTCGGCCGACCCTCCCGGTCCGTCTAACAGATATGCACCCACCCCTCATATGTCTGTACACTGCTTTGAGTCCTCTGCACCCAACCCTCACATGTCTCTGCCCACTGCTGGGAGTGATATGCACCCACCCCTCATATGTCTGTCCACTGCTGGGAGTCCTCTGCACCCACCCCTCACATGTCTCTGTCCACTGCTGGGAGTTCTCTGCACCCACTCCTCACATGTGTCTGTCCACTGCTGGGAGTCCTCTGCACCCACCCCTCACATGTCTCTGTCCACTGCTGGGAGTGATATGCACCCATCCCTCATATGTCTGGGCACTGCTAGGAGTGATCTGCACCCACCCCTCACATGTCTCTGGGCACTGCTGGTATTCCTCTGCACCCACCCCTCACCTTTCTCCGTCCACTGCTGGGAGTCCTCTGCACCCTCCCCTCACATGTCTCTGTCCACTGCTGGGAGTCCTCTGCACCCACCCCTCACATGTGTCTGTCCACTGCTGGGAGTGCTCTGCACCCCCCCTCACATGTCTCTGGCCACTGCTGGGAGTGATATGCACCGACCCCTCATAGGTCTGTCCACTGCTGGGAGTCCTCTGCACCCACCCCTCACATGTCTCTGTCCACTGCTGGGAGTGATATGCACCCACCCCTCATATGTCTGTCCACTGCTGGGAGTCCTCTGCACCCACTCCTCACATGTCTCTGTCCACTGCTGGGAGTCCTCTGCACCCACCCCTCACATGTGTCTGTCCACTGCTGGGAGTCCTCTGCACCCACCCCTCACATGTCTCTGTCCACTGCTGGGAGTGATATGCACCCACCCCTCATATGTCTGGGCACTCCTGGGAGTGATCTGCACCCACCCCTCACATGTCTCTGGGCACTGCTGGTATTCCTCTGCACCTACCCCTCACATGTCTCTGTCCACTGCTGGGAGTCCTCTGCACCCACCCCAGCATGTCTCTGTCCACTGCTGGAAGTCCTCTGCACCCACCCCTCACATGTGTCTGTCCACTGCTGGGAGTCCTCTGCACCCAACCCTCACATGTATCTGTCCACTGCTGGGAGTGATATGCACCCACCCCTCATATGTCTGGGCACTGCTGGGAGTGATCTGCACCCACGCCTCACATGTCTCTGGGCACTGCTGGTATTCCTCTGCACCCACCCCTCAAATGTCTCTGTCCACTGCTGGGAGTACTCTGCACCCACCCCTCACATGTCTCTGTCCACTGCTGAGAGTCCTCTGCACCCACCCCTCACATGTCTCTGTCCACTGCTGGGAGTCCTCTGCACCCACCCCTCACATGTGTCTTTCGACTGCTGGGTGTCCTCTGCACCCACCCCTCACATGTGTCTGTCAACTGCTGGGAGTCCTCTGCACCCACCCCTCACATGTCTCTGTCCACTGCTGGGAGTGATATGCACCCACCCCTCATATGTCTGTCCACTTCTGGGAGTCCTCTGCACCCACCCCTCACATGTTTCTGTCCACTGCTGGGAGTCCTCTGCACCCACCCCTCACATGTGTCTGTCCACTGCTGGGAGTCCTCTGCACCCACCCCTCACATGTCTCTGTCCACTGCTGGGAGTTCTCTGCACCCACTCCTCACATGTGTCTGTCCACTGCTGGGAGTCCTCTGCACCCACCCCTCACATGTCTCTGTCCACTGCTGGGAGTGATATGCACCCACCCCTCATATGTCTGGGCACTGCTGGGAGTGATCTGCACCCACCCCTTACATGTCTCTGGGCACTGCTGGTATTCCTCTGCACCCACCCCTCACATTTCTCCGTCCACTGCTGGGAGTCCTCTGCACCCTCCCCTCACATGTCTCTGTCCACTGCTGGGAGTCCTCTGCACCCACCCCTCACATGTCTCTGGCCACTGCTGGGAGTGATATGCACCAACCCCTCATAGGTCTGTCCACTGCTGGGAGTCCTCTGCACCCACCCCTCACATGTGTCTGTCCACTGCTGGGAGTCCTCTGCACCCACCCCTCACATGTCTCTGTCCACTGCTGGGAGTGATATGCACCCACCCCTCATATGTCTGGGCACTCCTGGGAGTGATCTGCACCCACCCCTCACATGTCTCTGGGCACTGCTGGTATTCCTCTGCACCCACCCCTCACATGTCTCTGTCCACTGCTGGGAGTCCTCTGCACCCACCCCTCACATGTCTCTGTCCACTGCTGGAAGTCCTCTGCACCCACCCCTCACATGTGTCTGTCCACTGCTGGGAGTCCTCTGCACCCAACCCTCACATGTATCTGTCCACTGCTGGTAGTGATATGCACCCACCCCTCATATGTCTGGGCACTGCTGGGAGTGATCTGCACCCACGCCTCACATGTCTCTGGGCACTGCTGGTATTCCTCTGCACCCACCCCTCACATGTCTCTGTCCACTGCTGGGAGTACTCTTCACCCACCCCTCACACGTCTCTGTCCACTGCTGAGAGTCCTCTGCACCCACCCCTCACATGTCTCTGTCCACTGCTGGGAGTCCTCTGCACCCACCCCTCACATGTGTCTGTCGACTGCTGGGTGTCCTCTGCACCCACCCCTCACATGTGTCTGTCAACTGCTGGGAGTCCTCTGCACCCACCCCTCACATGTCTCTGTCCACTGCTGGGAGTGATATGCACCCACCCCTCATATGTCTGTCCACTTCTGGGAGTCCTCTGCACCCACCCCTCACATGTCTCTGTCCACTGCTGGGAGTCCTCTGCACCCACCCTTCACATGTGTCTGTCCACTGCTGGGAGTCCTCTGCACCCACCCCTCACATGTCTCTGTCCAATGCTGGGAGTCCTTTGCACCCACCCCTCACATGTCTCTGTCCACCGCTGGGAGTGATATGCACCCACCCCTCATATATCTGGGCACTGCTGGGAGTGATCTGCACCCACCCCTCACATGTCTCTGGCACTGCTGGTATTCCTCTGCACCCACCCCTCACATGTCTCTGTCCACTGCTGGGAGTCCTCTGCACCCACCCCTCACATGTCTCTGTCCACTGCTGGGAGTGATATGCACCCACCCCTCATATGTCTGTCCACTGCTGGGAGTCCTCTGCATCCACCCCTCACATGTCTTTGTCCACTTCTGGGAGTCCTCTGCACCCACCCCTCACATGTGTCTGTCCACTGCTGGGAGTCCTCTGCACCCACCCCTCACATGTCTCTGTTCACTGCTGGGAGTGATATGCACCCACCCCTCACATGTCTCTGTCCTTTGCTGGGAGTGATCTGCACCCACCCCTCATATGTCTGTCCACTGCTGGGAGTCCTCTGCACCCACCCCTCACATGTCTCTGTCCACTGCTGGGAGTCCTCTGCACCCACCCCTCACATGTGTCTGTCCACTGCTGGGAGTCCTCTGCACCCCCCCTCACATGTCTCTGGCCACTGCTGGGAGTGATATGCACCCACCCCTCATATGTCTGTCCACTGCTGGGAGTCCTCTTTACCCACCCCTCACATGTCTCTGTCCACTGCTGGGAGTGATATGCACCAACCCCTCATATGTCTGTCCACTGCTGGGAGTCCTCTGCACCCACCCCTCACATGTCTCTGTCCACTTCTGGGAGTCCTCTGCACCCACTCCTCACATGTGTCTGTCCACTGCTGGAAGTCCTCTGCACCCACCCCTCACATGTCTCTGTCCACTGCTGGGAGTGATATGCACCCACCCCTCATATGTCTCTGTCCACTGCTGGGAGTGATCTGCACCCACCCCTCATATGTCTGTCCACTGCTGGGAGTCCTCTGCACCCACCCCTCACATGTCTCTGTCCACTGCTGGGAGTCCTCTGCACCCACCCCTCACATGTGTCTGTCCACTGCTGGGAGTCCTCTGCATCCCCCCTCACATGTCTCTGGCCACTGCTGGGAGTGATATGCACCCACCCCTCATATGTCTGCTTCACTGCTGGGAGTCCTCTGCACCCACCCCTCACATGTCTCTGTCCACTTCTCGGAGTCCTCTGCACCCACCCCTCACATGTGTCTCTCCACTGCTGGGAGTCCTCTGCACCCACCCCTCACATGTATCTGTCCACTGCTGGGAGTGATATGCACCCACCCCTCATATGTCTGTCCACTGCTGGGAGTCCTCTGCACCCACCCCTCACATGTCTCTGTCCACTGCTGGGAGTCCTCTGCACACACTCCTCACATGTGTCTGTCCACTGCTGGGAGTCCTCTGCACCCACCCCTCACATGTCTCTGTCCACTGCTGGGGGTGATATGCACCCACCCCTCATATGTCTGGGCACTGCTGGGAGTGATCTGCACCCACCCCTCACATGTCTCCGTCCACTGCTGGGAGTCCTCTGCACCCACCCCTCACATGTGTCTGTCCACTGCTGGGAGTCCTCTGCACCCACCCCTCACATGTCTCTGTCCACTGCTGGGAGTCCTCTGCACCCCACCCCCCTCACATGTCTCTGGCCACTGCTGGGAGTGATATGCACCGACCCCTCATAGGTCTGTCCACTGCTGGGAGTCCTCTGCACCCACCCCTCACATGTCTCTGGCCACTGCTGGGAGTGATATGCACCCACCCTCATATGTCTGTCTACTGCTGGGAGTCCTCTGCACCCAATCCTCACATGTCTCTGTCCACTGCTGGGAGTCCTCTGCACCCACCCCTCTCATGTGTCTGTCCACTGCTGGGAGTCCTCTGCACCCACCACTCACATGTCTCTGTCCACTGCTGGGAGTCCTCTGCACCCAATCCTCACATGTCTCTGTCCACTGCTGGGAGTCCTCTGCACCCACCCCTCTCATGTGTCTGTCCACTGCTGGGAGTCCTCTGCACCCACCACTAATATGTCTCTGTCCACTGCTGGGAGTGATATGCACCCACCCCTCATATCTGGGCACTGCTGGGAGTGATCTGCACCCACCCCTCACATGTCTCTGGGCACTGCTGGTATTCCTCTGCACCCACCCCTCACATGTCTCTGTCCACTGCTGGGAGTCCTCTGCACCCACCCCTCACATGTCTCTAGGCACTGCTGGTATTCCTCTGCACCCACCCCTCACATGTCTCTGTCCACTGCTGGGAGTGATATGCACCCACCCCTCATATGTCTCTGTCCACCGCTGGGAGTGATCTGCACCCACCCCTCATATGTCTGTCCACTGCTGGGAGTCCTCTGCACCCACCCCTCACATGTCTCTGTCCACTGCTGGGAGTCCTCTGCACCCACCCCTCACATGTGTCTGTCCACTGCTGGGAGTCCTCTGCACCCCCCCCTCACATGTCTCTGGCCACTGCTGGGAGTGATATGCACCCACCCCTCATATGTATGTCCACTGCTGGGAGTCCTCTGCACCCACCCCTCACATGTCTCTGTCCACTGCTGGGAGTGATATGCACCCACCCCTCATATGTCTGTCCACTGCTGGGAGTCCTCTGCACCCACCCCTCACATGTCTCTGTCCACTGCTGGGAGTCCTCTTCATCCACTCCTCACATGGGTCTGTCCACGGCTGGGAGTCCTCTGCACCCACCCCTCACATGTCTCTGTCCACTGCTGGGAGTGATATGCACCCACCCCTCATATGTCTGGGCACTGCTGGGAGTGATCTGCACCCACCCCTCATATGTCTCTGTCCACTGCTGGGAGTGATATGCACCCACCCCTCAAATGTCTGTCCACTTCTGGGAGTCCTCTGCACCCACCCCTCACATGTCTCTGTCCACTGCTGGGAGTCCTCTGCACCCACCCCTCACATGTGTCTGTCCACTGCTGGGAGTCCTCTGCACCCCCCCTCACATGTCTCTGGCCACTGCTGGGAGTGATATGCACCGACCCCTCATAGGTCTGTCCACTGCTGGGAGTCCTCTGCACCCACCCCTCACATGTCTCTGTCCACTGCTGGGAGTGATATGCACCCACCCCTCATATGTCTGTCCACTGCTGGGAGTCCTCTGCACCCACTCCTCACATGTCTCTGTCCACTGCTGGGAGTCCTCTGCACCCACCCCTCACATGTGTCTGTCCACTGCTGGGAGTCCTCTACACCCACCCCTCACATGTCTCTGTCCACTGCTGGGAGTCCTCTGCACCCACCCCTCACTTGTCTCTGTCCACTGCTGGGAGTGATATGCACCCACCCCTCATATGTCTGTCTACTGCTGGGAGTCCTCTGCACCCACCCCTCACATGTCCCTGTCCACTGCTGGGAGTCCTCTGCACCCACCCCTCACACGTCTCTGTCCACTGCTGGGAGTCCTCTGAACCCACCCCTCACATGTCTCTGTCCACTGCTGGGAGTGATATGCACCCACCCCTCATATGTCTGGGCACTTGTGAGTGATCTGCACCCACCCCTCACATGTCTCTGGGCACTGCTGGTATTCCTCTGCACCCACCCCTCACATGTCTCTGTCCACTGCTGGGAGTGATATGCACCCACCACTCATATGTCTGTCCACTGCTGGGAGTCCTCTGCACCCACCCCTCACATGTCTCTGTCCACTGCTGGGAGTCCTCTGCACCCACCCCTCACATGTGTCTGTCCACTACTGGGAGTCCTCTGCACCCACCCCTCACATGTCTCTGTCTACTGCTGGGAGTCCTCTGCACCCACCCCTCACATGTCTCTGTCCACTGCTGGGAGTGATATGCACCCACCCCTCATATATCTGGGCACTGCTGGGAGTGTGTTAGACGGCGACCTCAGAGGAGCCCGGAAAGGGGTCCTGACTACCCTGAGACCCACCCTCAAAGTATCGTAGCCGGGCACTGGCGGGAGATTCCCCAGGGGGAGGACTCTCGCAACTAGGATCGTACTTCTGGCACCACACGACACAGAGGGACCACACTGGGTATTCTCAGAACAAGCTTTATCAAACAGGTATCACTGCAAATATGTACAAGGTGAGCACGGGCTCAAGAGTCTCGGAAAGGTAGGGGGTAGCGGGACTGTCTCTGGTAACGGTTCAAAGCAGGGACGTACCCGGCGCACAGCTCACAATCCTCGAGCTGGGGGATACGTGGTCGGAGTTGGGGTCCGGCGGGACCGTGAGAGTCTGGGGGAGCCGCGAGTCACTCAGCAGGGCTCAGGTGCAAGTTCGGAGGTCTTACGATCTTCAGGGAGCCGCGAGTCACTCAGCAGGGCTCAGGTACAAGTTCGGAGGTCTTACGATCTTCAGGGAGCCGCGAGTCACTCAGCAGGGTTCAGGTACAAGTTCGGAGGTCTTACGATCCTCAGGGAGCCGCGAGTCACTCAGCAGGGCTCAGGTGAGTTCCAGTTCCAGGAGCCGCGACCACGTCAGCAGGCTCTCGTTGTTCCAGCGTCGAATCTGCCGGACAGCCCCAGAGCACCCCTTGTTATAGTTCGACCCCTCTTTGATGTCCGGAGTCTGTGCAGGCAGGGGTCTTGTCACCTGGGGGTCGCTTGTCGGGATTTCCTGCTATAGTCTTTTGATTCTTTCAGGGCCGGGTCGGGAGGAGTCCCAGACACCCAGCAGGCGTGGAGCCAGCCCTCAGGGAGGCCGGAGGGCCGATCGAAACCCATCGTCCCGGGGGAGTTCAGAGGTGCGATAGAAACTGCTCCTCCCTCTCTCATCCCCTGGAAGCGGGATGTCCTCCAGCCGGAGTGGCGCCTCTATGCCGGGTCGCGCTGGGGCCGGGCGGCCATCTTGGTGCATGAAGTGGGCACGCGGGCCCGGGGTGGCCGAAAGGGGAGAGGCCAGGGACGGGGATGTCCGGGTCGGTGCGTGTGTCCTGGTGGGGAGGTTCGGCTGGGCCGGGGGCTTGGGCTGTAGGTACCAGGTTTCGGTGGTGCGGGGGCACGGAGGGCCATTCTACGAGGCCGGGTCCAACACGCGTCCCCCCCAGCTGAAAGCCGGAGAGAACTGCCCATCAGCTTGGGGGGTTCTCTTCGCTGAGGCGGAAGAACCGGGAGAGGCCGTCAGCATTGGCGTGGTCCGTACCAGGGCGGTGTTCCACGGTGAAATCCATCCCCTGGAGGGAGATTGACCACCGCAGTAGCTTGGGGTTTTCTCCTCGCATCTGCATGAGCCAACGTAAGGGCCGATGGTCAGTTTGGACTCTGAAATGGGTGCCAAACAGGTAGGGTCGTAGCTTTTTGAGTGCCCAGACCACGGCAAAGGCTTCGCGCTCTATGGTGCTCCATCTTTGTTCTCGGGGCAACAGCCGCCGACTGAGGAAGGCGACGGGCTGGTCTAGGCCTTGGTCATTTACTTGGGACAGGACGGCCCCAATGCCATGCTCGGAGGCATCGGTTTGGACTATGAACTCCTTGGCGTAGTCGGGAGCCTGGAGGACGGGGGCAGTACACATGGCCCTTTTTAGGGCATCGAAAGCTTCCTGGCAGGCAGCCGTCCACTGAACTTTCTTTGGCTGTTTTTTAGACGTGAGTTCTGTGAGAGGGCCGACAAGGCTGCCATACCCCCGAATGAATCTTCGGTAGTAGCCCGTGAGTCCCAGAAAGGCTCGGACCTCCGTCTGGGTGATGGGTGGTTCCCAGGCCAGGATGGCGTCGATCTTGGGCTGTAGCGGGGCGACCTGGCCACTCCCGACCTGGTGCCCCAGGTAGACCACAGATCCTTGCCCGATCTGGCACTTGCTGGCTTTTACTGTGAGGCCTGCCTGGCGCAGGGCGATTAGCACCCTTCGGAGGTGCTGGAGGTGCTCACTCCACTCTGAACTGAAGACAGCGATGTCGTCCAGGTATGCCGCGCTGAACTGTTCTAGCCCGGCCAGGACTCTATTCACCAGTCGCTGGAAAGTGGCCGGGGCATTTTTCATCCCGAAGGGCATTACGCGGAAGCGGTAGTGCCCATCGGGGGTGGAGAAAGCGGACCGCTCTTTGGCCCCTTCGGTGAGCGCAATCTGCCAGTATCCGCAGGTGAGGTCGAATGTGCTGAGGAACCGGGCTGCCCCTAGTCGGTCAATGAGTTCGTCGGCTCGTGGAAGGGGGTGGGCATCGGCTCGGGTAACGTCATTGAGCCCCCGGTAGTCCACGCAGAATCGGAGCTCGGGGGCGACACCGGGGGCCGCTGCCTTCGGGACCAGGACCACGGGGCTGGCCCAGGGACTGTCAGAGGGCTCGATCACCCCCAGGGTCAACATCTTCGAGACTTCCGCTTGAGGGCAGGACCGGACCCGGTCAGGAACCCGGTAGGCTCGGTGTCTCACCGGCGGGCTGTCCCCGGTGTCCACATCATGAACTCGCCAGTTGGTGAACCGGGGGGTCAGGGAGAAGAGGTCAGAAAATTGTCTTAGGAGCTGGCGGCAGTCCGCTTGTTGCTGGGCAGTGAGGGCTGGGGAGAGGTTCACTCCTTCCACGGAGCCATCCTGCTCCTTGATACACAGGAGGTCCGGGAGGGGATCCGACTCATCTTCGGCCCCGTCATCGGTGGCCAGCAGGAGGCTCAGTTCTGTCCGCTGGAAGTGAGGCTTGAGGCGGTTCACGTGCAGGACCCGGAGGGGATCCCGAGGCGACTGGACGTCCACCAAGTAGGTGACTTGGCTCTTCGTCTCGACCACTTTGTAGGGCCCAGTCCATCGGTCCTGGAGAGCGCCAGGCTTCACGGGGGCCATGACCCACACCTGCTGGCCCGGCTGGAACTCGACCAGAGTAGCATTCTGGTCGTACCAGCGCTTCATTTCTTCTTGACTCGCCTCCAGGTTGGCCTCGGCCAGTTCTCGGAACCTCCTGGTCTGGTTCCGGAGGGCCAGGACATATTGGAACACATCTCGGGGGGTGGTCTGGGGTGCTGCCTCCCACCCTTCCTTAACTAAACTGAGGGGACCTCGGACGGGGTGCCCATAGAGTAATTCAAACGGGCTGAACCCTAAGGACTTCTGGGGGACCTCCCGGTAAGCGAACAAGAGGCAGGGGAGCAGGACGTCCCACTTACGCCGGAGGGGCTCTTCTAGGCCAGCGATCATCCCTTTCAAAGTCCTATTAAACCTCTCTACTAGGCCGTTCCCTTGGGGATGGTACGGGGTGGTGAACTTATAGGACACCCCACATTGTTGCCACAGGGACGTCATATACCTGGATATAAAATTAGTGCCGCGATCGCTCACGACCTCGCGGGGGAAACCCACCCTGGAGAAGATCCCCATCAGGGCCCGGCCCACCACGGGGGCCGTAATGGTGCGTAGGGGAATAGCCTCTGGGTAGCGGGTGGCGTGGTCCACTAGGACCAAGATGAAACGGTGACCTTGGGAGGTGGGGGGTCCAGTGGCCCCACGATGTCGATCCCGACTCGTTCGAAGGGGGTACTGACGACCGGGAAGGGTTGGAGGGGAGCCTTGCGCTTCCCCCCACTCTTCCCACTGGCTTGGCACGTGGGGCAGGACTTGCAGTGGGCCTCTACCGCTGCTTTCATCTTAGGCCAATAAAAATGGGTCACGAGACGGCTGTAGGTCTTGTCCTGACCCAGGTGACTGGCGAGGGGGACATCGTGGGCTAAGCCCAGGAGGAAATCCCGGAAGCGGAGAGGTACCACCAGTACCCGTCCGGATCCCAGCTCCACTGATTTCTGCTCACTATACAGGACGTTATTCTCCCAATAGATTCGGTGCGTTCCGGTCTGGTCACCTGCGGCTTGGCCCTCGGCCTGGCGCCGCAGCCCGACCAGGGAAGGACAGGTGGCTTGCTCCCGGCAAAATTCTTCTCGGGTGGGCCCGCCCTCGTGGCGCCAATGGGCCAACTCGGGTAGATCCCCCAACTCGGGGACCGGGGCGGGGTCGGATGGTGCGGGTTCGTCGCTGGCGACGGACCCTCCCGATGGGGGAACGGGAGGACCCTCGGCGGGGACGGTGCTGGCTACTTCGACCGGGGTGCTCTCGATTTCTCTCCGGGGGGTGAGTCGGGCTGTCATAGATCGGGTGGTGGCACACACCCACTCGGGGAGTCCCATCATTCCTAGGTGGGCCTTGCGCTCTACGTGCTTCCAGGGAGAACTCTCCAGGTCGTTCCCTAAGAGGCAGTCGACCGGCTGGGAGGTTCTTACGGCCACCTTGAGTTTACCTATCACCCCTCCCCACTCAAATGGCACCAGGGCCACCTGACACATACTTTCCCTATTGTCTGCAGATATCACGGGGCAAAAGACATTGGGGAGGATCTGCTCCTCGGGAACTAGGTGCCTGAGGACACCGGTGATACTGGCCCCGGTGTCCCGCAGGGCCTCTACCTGGTGGCCATTGATCTTGACGAGCTGCCCATATTTCTGTGTGTTGGACGGTAGGAGGCTACCAGGGATCATTTCCCTATCTCCCAGGGATACTAGGGCCATCGCGGCTGGTTCCCACTCCTCGGCTTCCTCAACCTCCTCCCCTAGGGCTTCGTTGGCTATCTGTCTCGCAGGGGTGACTTGGGTGGCCATGGGGCACTCTGGGTCATTGGCGTAGTGCCCGGGTTTCTGGCAGCGGAAACATGTGACGGTCACCCGGTGTCCCCGTCTCCCAGGGGGCCCTGTTACTGGTGGGGGGGGGGCGCCGGGAAAGGTGGAGGTGGTGTCTTCGGGGGGCTAGGCTGGGACTCCCTCGGCCCTCCCTGGTTCCCTCCCCCTCTCTGGCGGGGTGGTCCCTGACTGGTTCGGGGGTACTCTCCTACCATGCCCCGGGAGACCCGGGTGTTGGTCCAGCGGTCGGCCTCCACGGCCAGCTTCCGGGGATCTGTGAGCTTGCTATCCAGTAGATGTTGACGTAGGTCTACGAAGCAGTTCGCAGCCAGATGTTCCCATAACATGAGGTCAGTGAGTTCGGCAAGGGTGGTGACTTTGCTGCCCTTGACCCACCCATCGAAGGCCAGACTAAAAAAGTTTACATACTCCACCCAGGTGGTGCCCGGGATCTTCCTGCAGTCCCGGAACCGTTGGCGGTACATTTCTGGGGTGAGGCCGTATCTTGTGAGGAGAGCCTCTTTCATGTGGCTGTAGGAGGTCTGCAGGGAGAGGGGTAGGTCGAGCAGGGTGTCCCTTCCTTCGCTCAGAAACCGTCCCCACAACCCCGCCCCCCAGTCCTTCTGTGGAATCCGATGGGAGGTCATGGCGACCTCGTAGGCCCGAAACCATTGCTGAATGTCATCGTTTTTATAATATTCTTTGACCACATCCTTGGGGATGTGGACCTTCTGTTCCGCTGGGGGGGCCGTCTCTCGGTTCCCCGAGGGCCTCCCGTCCTCATTTCGGGCCTTGAGCTCGAGTTCCTTTAAGCTCCGTTCGTGCTCCAGTTGGAGCTTTCTTCCTTCGTGCTCCCGTTGGAGCTTCTTTTCTTCCAGTTCGCCTTGTACACGCATTTGCTCTACTGCTAGCTTCTTCTCCGCTAACTTCAATTCGCCCTCGATTTTGAGTTTGGCTAACTCGAGTTCATGACTGCGGCTTCTCTCTCTGTCCGCGAGCTCTTCCGGGGATAGGCCCCCGTCTGGTACGATGCCTCGCACCTGATTGCTACTGCTTTCACTTTGGGGGGGTTCGGCTTCGTCGGGGCGCTCCCCCGTGCCTTCCGGGCGGGAGGCCCCGGTCTCCACCCAAGTTTTCAGTGCTTTCTGCAAGTCTTCCTTAGTGTTGAGGCCAGTGGTAGCGATTTTAAGTTCTTTGCAAAATTGTTTTAGCTCTTTGTGTGTGTATTCTTCCAGATGCTCCACCTGGAACACTCTGTTGGCGTTGGTTTCTGCGGAGCTCGTGGCGCTTCCTTCTGCCATCTTTGTTGGTCGTGCGTCCGTCGTTTACTGTACGATCTCTAGGTGATGGGCCCGAATCCCATCGCTGCCACCAATGTTAGACGGCGACCTCAGAGGAGCCCGGAAAGGGGTCCTGACTACCCTGAGACCCACCCTCAAAGTATCGTAGCCGGGCACTGGCGGGAGATTCCCCAGGGGGAGGACTCTCGCAACTAGGATCGTACTTCTGGCACCACACGACACAGAGGGACCACACTGGGTATTCTCAGAACAAGCTTTATCAAACAGGTATCACTGCAAATATGTACAAGGTGAGCACGGGCTCAAGAGTCTCGGAAAGGTAGGGGGTAGCGGGACTGTCTCTGGTAACGGTTCAAAGCAGGGACGTACCCGGCGCACAGCTCACAATCCTCGAGCTGGGGGATACGTGGTCGGAGTTGGGGTCCGGCGGGACCGTGAGAGTCTGGGGGAGCCGCGAGTCACTCAGCAGGGCTCAGGTGCAAGTTCGGAGGTCTTACGATCTTCAGGGAGCCGCGAGTCACTCAGCAGGGCTCAGGTACAAGTTCGGAGGTCTTACGATCTTCAGGGAGCCGCGAGTCACTCAGCAGGGCTCAGGTACAAGTTCGGAGGTCTTACGATCCTCAGGGAGCCGCGAGTCACTCAGCAGGGCTCAGGTGAGTTCCAGTTCCAGGAGCCGCGACCACGTCAGCAGGCTCTCGTTGTTCCAGCGTCGAATCTGCCGGACAGCCCCAGAGCACCCCTTGTTATAGTTCGACCCCTCTTTGATGTCCGGAGTCTGTGCAGGCAGGGGTCTTGTCACCTGGGGGTCGCTTGTCGGGATTTCCTGCTATAGTCTTTTGATTCTTTCAGGGCCGGGTCGGGAGGAGTCCCAGACACCCAGCAGGCGTGGAGCCAGCCCTCAGGGAGGCCGGAGGGCCGATCGAAACCCATCGTCCCGGGGGAGTTCAGAGGTGCGATAGAAACTGCTCCTCCCTCTCTCATCCCCTGGAAGCGGGATGTCCTCCAGCCGGAGTGGCGCCTCTATGCCCGGGTCGCGCTGGGGCCGGGCGGCCATCTTGGTGCATGAAGTGGGCACGCGGGCCCGGGGTGGCCGAAAGGGGAGAGGCCAGGGACGGGGATGTCCGGGTCGGTGCGTGTGTCCTGGTGGGGAGGTTCGGCTGGGCCGGGGGCTTGGGCTGTAGGTACCAGGTTTCGGTGGTGCGGGGGCACGGAGGGCCATTCTACGAGGCCGGGTCCAACAGAGTGATCTGCACCCACCCCTCACATGTCTCTGGGCACTGCTGGTATTCCTCTGCACCCACCCCTCACATGTCTCTGTCCACTGCTGGGAGTCCTCTGCACCCACCCCTCACATGTCTCTGTGCACTGCTGGTATTCCTCTGCACCCAACCCTCACATGTCTCTGTCCACTGCTGGGAGTCCTCTGCACCCATCCCTCACATGTCTCTGTCCACTGCTGGGAGTCCTCTGCACCCACCCCACACATGTCTCTGTCCACTGCTGGGAGTCCTCTGCACCCACCCCTCACATGTGTCTGTCGACTGCTGGGTGTCCTCTGCACCCACCCCTCACATGTGTCTGTCAACTGCTGGGAGTCCTCTGCACCCACCCCTCACATGTCTCTGTCCACTGCTGGGAGTGATATGCACCCACCGCTCATATGTCTGTCCACTTCTGGGAGTCCTCTGCACCCACCCCTCACATGTCTCTGTCGACTGCTGGGAGTCCTCTGCACCCACCCCTCACATGTGTCTGTCCACTGCTGGGAGTCCTCTGCACCCACCCCTCACATGTCTCTGTCCAATGCTGGGAGTCCTTTGCACCCACCCCTCACATGTCTCTGTCCACCGCTGGGAGTGATATGCACCCACCCCTCATATATCTGGGCACTGCTGGGAGTGATCTGCACCCACCCCTCACATGTCTCTGGGCACTGCTGGTATTCCTCTGCACCCACCCCTCACATGTCTCTGTCCACTGCTGGGAGTCCTCTGCACCCACCCCTCACATGTCTCTGTCCACTGCTGGGAGTGATATGCACCCACCCCTCATATGTCTGTCCACTGCTGGGAGTCCTCTGCATCCACCCCTCACATGTCTTTGTCCACTTCTGGGAGTCCTCTGCACCCACCCCTCACATGTGTCTGTCCACTGCTGGGAGTCCTCTGCACCCACCCCTCACATGTCTCTGTTCACTGCTGGGAGTGATATGCACCCACCCCTCACATGTCTCTGTCCTTTGCTGGGAGTGATCTGCACCCACCCCTCATATGTCTGTCCACTGCTGGGAGTCCTCTGCACCCACCCCTCACATGTCTCTGTCCACTGCTGGGAGTCCTCTGCACCCACCCCTCACATGTGTCTGTCCACTGCTGGGAGTCCTCTGCACCCCCCCTCACATGTCTCTGGCCACTGCTGGGAGTGATATGCACCCACCCCTCATATGTCTGTCCACTGCTGGGAGTCCTCTTTACCCACCCCTCACATGTCTCTGTCGACTGCTGGAAGTGATATGCACCAACCCCTCATATGTCTGTCCACTGCTGGGAGTCCTCTGCACCCACCCCTCACATGTCTCTGTCCACTTCTGGGAGTCCTCTGCACCCACTCCTCACATGTGTCTGCCCACTGCTGGAAGTCCTCTGCACCCACCCCTCACATGTCTCTGTCCACTGCTGGGAGTGATATGCACCCACCCCTCATATGTCTCTGTCCACTGCTGGGAGTGATCTGCACCCACCCCTCATATGTCTGTCCACTGCTGGGAGTCCTCTGCACCCACCCCTCACATGTCTCTGTCCACTGCTGGGAGTCCTCTGCACCCACCCCTCACATGTGTCTGTCCACTGCTGGGAGTCCTCTGCATCCCCCCTCACATGTCTCTGGCCACTGCTGGGAGTGATATGCACCCACCCCTCATATGTCTGCTTCACTGCTGGGAGTCCTCTGCACCCACCCCTCACATGTCTCTGTCCACTTCTCGGAGTCCTCTGCACCCACCCCTCACATGTCTCTGTCCACTGCTGGGAGTGATATGCACCCACCGCTCATATGTCTGTCCACTTCTGGGAGTCCTCTGCACCCACCCCTCACATGTCTCTGTCCACTGCTGGGAGTCCTCTGCACCCACCCCTCACATGTGTCTGTCCACTGCTGGGAGTCCTCTGCACCCACCCCTCACATGTCTCTGTCCAATGCTGGGAGTCCTTTGCACCCACCCCTCACATGTCTCTGTCCACCGCTGGGAGTGATATGCACCCACCCCTCATATATCTGGGCACTGCTGGGAGTGATCTGCACCCACCCCTCACATGTCTCTGGGCACTGCTGGTATTCCTCTGCACCCACCCCTCACATGTCTCTGTCCACTGCTGGGAGTCCTCTGCACCCACCCCTCACATGTCTCTGTCCACTGCTGGGAGTGATATGCACCCACCCCTCATATGTCTGTCCACTGCTGGGAGTCCTCTGCATCCACCCCTCACATGTCTTTGTCCACTTCTGGGAGTCCTCTGCACCCACCCCTCACATGTGTCTGTCCACTGCTGGGAGTCCTCTGCACCCACCCCTCACATGTCTCTGTTCACTGCTGGGAGTGATATGCACCCACCCCTCACATGTCTCTGTCCTTTGCTGGGAGTGATCTGCACCCACCCCTCATATGTCTGTCCACTGCTGGGAGTCCTCTGCACCCACCCCTCACATGTCTCTGTCCACTGCTGGGAGTCCTCTGCACCCACCCCTCACATGTGTCTGTCCACTGCTGGGAGTCCTCTGCACCCCCCCTCACATGTCTCTGGCCACTGCTGGGAGTGATATGCACCCACCCCTCATATGTCTGTCCACTGCTGGGAGTCCTCTTTACCCACCCCTCACATGTCTCTGTCGACTGCTGGAAGTGATATGCACCAACCCCTCATATGTCTGTCCACTGCTGGGAGTCCTCTGCACCCACCCCTCACATGTCTCTGTCCACTTCTGGGAGTCCTCTGCACCCACTCCTCACATGTGTCTGCCCACTGCTGGAAGTCCTCTGCACCCACCCCTCACATGTCTCTGTCCACTGCTGGGAGTGATATGCACCCACCCCTCATATGTCTCTGTCCACTGCTGGGAGTGATCTGCACCCACCCCTCATATGTCTGTCCACTGCTGGGAGTCCTCTGCACCCACCCCTCACATGTCTCTGTCCACTGCTGGGAGTCCTCTGCACCCACCCCTCACATGTGTCTGTCCACTGCTGGGAGTCCTCTGCATCCCCCCTCACATGTCTCTGGCCACTGCTGGGAGTGATATGCACCCACCCCTCATATGTCTGCTTCACTGCTGGGAGTCCTCTGCACCCACCCCTCACATGTCTCTGTCCACTTCTCGGAGTCCTCTGCACCCACCCCTCACATGTGTCTCTCCACTGCTGGGAGTCCTCTGCACCCACCCCTCACATGTATCTGTCCACTGCTGGGAGTGATATGCACCCACCCCTCATATGTCTGTCCACTGCTGGGAGTCCTCTGCACCCACCCCTCACATGTCTCTGTCCACTGCTGGGAGTCCTCTGCACACACTCCTCACATGTGTCTGTCCACTGCTGGGAGTCCTCTGCACCCACCCCTCACATGTCTCTGTCCACTGCTGGGGGTGATATGCACCCACCCCTCATATGTCTGGGCACTGCTGGGAGTGATCTGCACCAACCCCTCACATGACTCCGTCCACTGCTGGGAGTCCTCTGCACCCACCCCTCACATGTGTCTGTCCACTGCTGGGAGTCCTCTGCACCCACCCCTCACATGTCTCTGTCCACTGCTGGGAGTCCTCTGCACCCCACCCCCCTCACATGTCTCTGGCCACTGCTGGGAGTGATATGCACCGACCCCTCATAGGTCTGTCCACTGCTGGGAGTCCTCTGCACCCACCCCTCACATGTCTCTGTCCACTGCTGGGAGTGATATGCACCCACCCTCATATGTCTGTCTACTGCTGGGAGTCCTCTGCACCCAATCCTCACATGTCTCTGTCCACTGCTGGGAGTCCTCTGCACCCACCCCTCTCATGTGTCTGTCCACTGCTGGGAGTCCTCTGCACCCACCACTCACATGTCTCTGTCCACTGCTGGGAGTCCTCTGCACCCACCACTAACATGTCTCTGTCCACTGCTGGGAGTGATATGCACCCACCCCTCATATCTGGGCACTGCTGGGAGTGATCTGCACCCACCCCTCACATGTCTCTGGGCACTGCTGGTATTCCTCTGCACCCACCCCTCACATGTCTCTGTCCACTGCTGGGAGTCCTCTGCACCCACCCCTCACATGTCTCTAGGCACTGCTGGTATTCCTCTGCACCCACCCCTCACATGTCTCTGTCCACTGCTGGGAGTGATATGCACCCACCCCTCATATGTCTCTGTCCACCGCTGGGAGTGATCTGCACCCACCCCTCATATGTCTGTCCACTGCTGGGAGTCCTCTGCACCCACCCCTCACATGTCTCTGTCCACTGCTGGGAGTCCTCTGCACCCACCCCTCACATGTGTCTGTCCACTGCTGGGAGACCTCTGCACCCCCCCCCCCCTCACATGTCTCTGGCCACTGCTGGGAGTGATATGCACCCACCCCTCATATGTATGTCCACTGCTGGGAGTCCTCTGCACCCACCCCTCACATGTCTCTGTCCACTGCTGGGAGTGATATGCACCCACCCCTCATATGTCTGTCCACTGATGGGAGTCCTCTGCACCCACCCCTCACATGTCTCTGTCCACTGCTGGGAGTCCTCTTCACCCACTCCTCACATGGGTCTGTCCACGGCTGGGAGTCCTCTGCACCCACCCCTCACATG
Source organism: Triturus cristatus (assembly GCF_964204655.1). NCBI lineage: Eukaryota > Metazoa > Chordata > Amphibia > Caudata > Salamandridae > Triturus > Triturus cristatus. The sequence goes on along the minus strand of NC_140579.1, from coordinate 275,230,600 downwards.
TCTCTGTCCACTGCTGGGAGTGATATGCACCCACCCCTCATATGTCTGGGCACTGCTGGGAGTGATCTGCACCCACCCCTCATATGTCTCTGTCCACTGCTGGGAGTGATATGCACCCACCCCTCAAATGTCTGTCCACTTCTGGGAGTCCTCTGCACCCACCCCTCACATGTCTCTGTCCACTGCTGGGAGTCCTCTGCACCCACCCCTCACATGTGTCTGTCCACTGCTGGGAGTCCTCTGCACCCCCCCTCACATGTCTCTGGCCACTGCTGGGAGTGATATGCACCGACCCCTCATAGGTCTGTCCACTGCTGGGAGTCCTCTGCACCCACCCCTCACATGTCTCTGTCCACTGCTGGGAGTGATATGCACCCACCCCTCATATGTCTGTCCACTGCTGGGAGTCCTCTGCACCCACTCCTCACATGTCTCTGTCCACTGCTGGGAGTCCTCTGCACCCACCCCTCACATGTGTCTGTCCACTGCTGGGAGTCCTCTGCACCCACCCCTCACATGTCTCTGTCCACTGCTGGGAGTGATATGCACCCACCCCTCATATGTCTCGGCCCTCCTGGGAGTGATCTGCACCCACCCCTCACATGTCTCTGGGCACTGCCGGTATTCCTCTGCACCCACCCCTCACATGTCTCTGTCCACTGCTGGGAGTCCTCTGCACCCACCCCTCACACGTCTCTGTCCACTGCTGGGAGTCCTCTGCACCCACCCTTCACATGTCTCTGTCCACTGCTGGGAGTCCTCTGTACCCACCCCTCACATGTGTCTGTCCACTGCTGGGAGTCCTCTGCACCCACCCCTCACTTGTCTCTGTCCACAGCTGGGAGTGATATGCACCCACCCCTCATATGTCTGTCTACTGCTGGGAGTCCTCTGCACCCACCCCTCACATGTCCCTGTCCACTGCTGGGAGTCCTCTGCACCCACCCCTCACATGTGTCTGTCCACTGCTGGGAGTCCTCTGAACCCACCCCTCACATGTCTCTGTCCACTGCTGGGAGTGATATGCACCCACCCCTCATATGTCTGGGCACTTGTGAGTGATCTGCACCCACCCCTCACATGTCTCTGGGCACTGCTGGTATTCCTCTGCACCCACCCCTCACATGTCTCTGTCCACTGCTTGGAGTGATATGCACCCACCCCTCATATGTCTGTCCACTGCTGGGAGTCCTCTGCACCCACCCCTCACATGTCTCTGTCCACTGCTGGGAGTCCTCTGCACCCACCCCTCACATGTGTCTGTCCACTACTGGGAGTCCTCTGCACCCACCCCTCACATGTCTCTGTCTACTGCTGGGAGTCCTCTGCACCCACCCCTCACATGTCTCTGTCCACTGCTGGGAGTGATATGCACCCACCCCTCATATATCTGGGCACTGCTGGGAGTGATCTGCACCCACCCCTCACATGTGTCTGGGCACTGCTGGTATTCCTCTGCACCCACCCCTCACATGTCTCTGTCCACTGCTGGGAGTCCTCTGCACCCACCCCTCACATGTCTCTGTGCACTGCTGGTATTCCTCTGCACCCAACCCTCACATGTCTCTGTCCACTGCTGGGAGTCCTCTGCACCCATCCCTCACATGTCTCTGTCCACTGCTGGGAGTCCTCTGCACCCACCCCACACATGTGTCTGTCCACTGCTGGGAGTCCTCTGCATCCACCCCTCACATGTCTCTGTCCACTGCTGGGAGTGATATGCACCCACCCCTCATATGTCTGTCCACTGCTGGGAGTCCTCTGCACCCACCCCTCACATGTCTCTGTCCACTGCTGGGAGTCCTCTGCACACACCCCTCACATGTCTCTGTCCACTGCTGGGAGTGATATGCACCCACCCCTCATATATCTGGGCACTGCTGGGAGTGATCTGCACCCACCCTTCACATGTCTCTGGGCACTGCTGGTATTCCTCTGCACCCACCCCTCACATGTCTCTGTCCACTGCTGGGAGTGATATGCACCCACCCCTCACATGTCTCTGTCCACTGCTGGGAGTGATATGCACCCACCCCTCACATGTCTCTGGCCACTGCTGGGAGTGATATGCACCGACCCCTCATAGGTCTGTCCACTGCTGGGAGTCCTCTGCACCCACCCCTCACATGTCTCTGTCCACTGCTGGGAGTGATATGCACCCACCCTCATATGTCTGTCTACTGCTGGGAGTCCTCTGCACCCAATCCTCACATGTCTCTGTCCACTGCTGGGAGTCCTCTGCACCCACCCCTCTCATGTGTCTGTCCAATGCTGGGAGTCCTCTGCACCCACCACTCACATGTCTCTGTCCACTGCTGGGAGTCCTCTGCACCCACCACTAACATGTCTCTGTCCACTGCTGGGAGTGATATGCACCCACCCCTCATATCTGGGCACTGCTGGGAGTGATCTGCACCCACCCCTCACATGTCTCTGGGCACTGCTGGTATTCCTCTGCACCCACCCCTCACATGTCTCTGTCCACTGCTGGGAGTCCTCTGCACCCACCCCTCACATGTCTCTAGGCACTGCTGGTATTCCTCTGCACCCACCCCTCACATGTCTCTGTCCACTGCTGGGAGTGATATGCACCCACCCCTCATATGTCTCTGTCCACCGCTGGGAGTGATCTGCACCCACCCCTCATATGTCTGTCCACTGCTGGGAGTCCTCTGCACCCACCCCTCACATGTCTCTGTCCACTGCTGGGAGTCCTCTGCACCCACCCCTCACATGTGTCTGTCCACTGCTGGGAGACCTCTGCACCCCCCCCCCCTCACATGTCTCTGGCCACTGCTGGGAGTGATATGCACCCACCCCTCATATGTATGTCCACTGCTGGGAGTCCTCTGCACCCACCCCTCACATGTCTCTGTCCACTGCTGGGAGTGATATGCACCCACCCCTCATATGTCTGTCCACTGATGGGAGTCCTCTGCACCCACCCCTCACATGTCTCTGTCCACTGCTGGGAGTCCTCTTCACCCACTCCTCACATGGGTCTGTCCACGGCTGGGAGTCCTCTGCACCCACCCCTCACATGTCTCTGTCCACTGCTGGGAGTGATATGCACCCACCCCTCATATGTCTGGGCACTGCTGGGAGTGATCTGCACCCACCCCTCATATGTCTCTGTCCACTGCTGGGAGTGATATGCACCCACCCCTCAAATGTCTGTCCACTTCTGGGAGTCCTCTGCACCCACCCCTCACATGTCTCTGTCCACTGCTGGGAGTCCTCTGCACCCACCCCTCACATGTGTCTGTCCACTGCTGGGAGTCCTCTGCACCCCCCCTCACATGTCTCTGGCCACTGCTGGGAGTGATATGCACCGACCCCTCATAGGTCTGTCCACTGCTGGGAGTCCTCTGCACCCACCCCTCACATGTCTCTGTCCACTGCTGGGAGTGATATGCACCCACCCCTCATATGTCTGTCCACTGCTGGGAGTCCTCTGCACCCACTCCTCACATGTCTCTGTCCACTGCTGGGAGTCCTCTGCACCCACCCCTCACATGTGTCTGTCCACTGCTGGGAGTCCTCTGCACCCACCCCTCACATGTCTCTGTCCACTGCTGGGAGTGATATGCACCCACCCCTCATATGTCTCGGCCCTCCTGGGAGTGATCTGCACCCACCCCTCACATGTCTCTGGGCACTGCCGGTATTCCTCTGCACCCACCCCTCACATGTCTCTGTCCACTGCTGGGAGTCCTCTGCACCCACCCCTCACACGTCTCTGTCCACTGCTGGGAGTCCTCTGCACCCACCCTTCACATGTCTCTGTCCACTGCTGGGAGTCCTCTGTACCCACCCCTCACATGTGTCTGTCCACTGCTGGGAGTCCTCTGCACCCACCCCTCACTTGTCTCTGTCCACAGCTGGGAGTGATATGCACCCACCCCTCATATGTCTGTCTACTGCTGGGAGTCCTCTGCACCCACCCCTCACATGTCCCTGTCCACTGCTGGGAGTCCTCTGCACCCACCCCTCACATGTGTCTGTCCACTGCTGGGAGTCCTCTGAACCCACCCCTCACATGTCTCTGTCCACTGCTGGGAGTGATATGCACCCACCCCTCATATGTCTGGGCACTTGTGAGTGATCTGCACCCACCCCTCACATGTCTCTGGGCACTGCTGGTATTCCTCTGCACCCACCCCTCACATGTCTCTGTCCACTGCTTGGAGTGATATGCACCCACCCCTCATATGTCTGTCCACTGCTGGGAGTCCTCTGCACCCACCCCTCACATGTCTCTGTCCACTGCTGGGAGTCCTCTGCACCCACCCCTCACATGTGTCTGTCCACTACTGGGAGTCCTCTGCACCCACCCCTCACATGTCTCTGTCTACTGCTGGGAGTCCTCTGCACCCACCCCTCACATGTCTCTGTCCACTGCTGGGAGTGATATGCACCCACCCCTCATATATCTGGGCACTGCTGGGAGTGATCTGCACCCACCCCTCACATGTGTCTGGGCACTGCTGGTATTCCTCTGCACCCACCCCTCACATGTCTCTGTCCACTGCTGGGAGTCCTCTGCACCCACCCCTCACATGTCTCTGTGCACTGCTGGTATTCCTCTGCACCCAACCCTCACATGTCTCTGTCCACTGCTGGGAGTCCTCTGCACCCATCCCTCACATGTCTCTGTCCACTGCTGGGAGTCCTCTGCACCCACCCCACACATGTGTCTGTCCACTGCTGGGAGTCCTCTGCATCCACCCCTCACATGTCTCTGTCCACTGCTGGGAGTGATATGCACCCACCCCTCATATGTCTGTCCACTGCTGGGAGTCCTCTGCACCCACCCCTCACATGTCTCTGTCCACTGCTGGGAGTCCTCTGCACACACCCCTCACATGTCTCTGTCCACTGCTGGGAGTGATATGCACCCACCCCTCATATATCTGGGCACTGCTGGGAGTGATCTGCACCCACCCTTCACATGTCTCTGGGCACTGCTGGTATTCCTCTGCACCCACCCCTCACATGTCTCTGTCCACTGCTGGGAGTGATATGCACCCACCCCTCATATGTCTCTGTCCACTGCTGGGAGTGATCTGCACCCACCCCTCATATGTCTGTTGTTGGACAGGCCGCACGAAGGGCTTGCTCCCTCCCCGCACGACAGGGCCCGAGCTCCGGCCCGCCAGGCATAACCCACGAAAAGCACCCGTACCCCGTCTCCCGACGGATCTTCTGCCCTCGGACCTCTACTCATCACGGGGCCCAGCCTCACCGGCTCCCCCGGCCGGTTCAAGCCGCCATCTTGGGCCCTGCACCACGAGGCCGCGTGGCCTCACCCCGACCCTAACCCCGGGCCTGACCGGCCCCGACATCCCGGCACCACCATCCACCCGGGAGGTGAGCGGACCACTTGGCAGGTCAATGGGAGGACGAAGTGTCAAGAGCTCTTCCCCCGCCAGGTGCCGATCGCCTCCAACTCCCCCAGGCGCTGGCTCCACCCCCTGCTGGGTGTCTGGACACCTTCATCCCGGGCCCTCCGACCTCCAAGTGCGAGGGTCCGGACATCAAAGAGCGCCTGCCCTATAACTGGGGCAACTCCGGAGCAGGAAGGCAGTTGTATCCTGGAGTCGAGAGACACCGAGAGAACTCAGCCTTGACGGACTACTGGCGCTGCCGTAGCCCGCTCTTGTGAACCATCGTCCTGCCTGCTGGCGCTGCCGCGGCCTTCTACAACATCCATCCTCGTCGGGACCTGCTGGCGCTGCCACGGCCCGTTGTAACGACCATCCTCACCGGGACCTGCTGGCGCTGCCGCGGACCGTACATCGCCCATCTTTCCGGGACCTGCTGGCGCTGCCGCGGCCCGTTGTAACGACCATCCTCACCGGGACCTGCTGGCGCTGCCGCGGACCGTCCATCGACCATCTTTTCGGGACCTGCTGGCGCTGCCGCGGCCCGCACCAACTAAGCTCGAGGATTGTGAGCTAATCATCATCTCATCCAAACTACCTGACTGGTAGACCGACTGTCCCGCTACCCCTTACCCTACTTTGAGAGACTTGAATCGAGGGGACCCCTGAGTCCAGACCTCCTAGTACCATTCAACCGTACCTTAAGAAGTGCTTATAAAGAACACTGAACCTTATCCGTGTGTGATATCTGTCTGTGGGGGGGAAGTTACTTGTCTGTACGATCGCGGGAGACGGCTCTCCCCGGAGACCTCTCCTCCTGACCCCGGCCGACCCTCCCGGTCCGTCTATCCTTTCTAACATCTGTCCACTGCTGGGAGTCCTCTGCACCCACCCCTCACATGTCTCTGTCCACTGCTGGGAGTCCTCTGCACCCACCCCTCACATGTGTCTGTCCACTGCTGGGAGTCCTCTGCATCCCCCCTCACATGTCTCTGGCCACTGCTGGGAGTGATATGCACCCACCCCTCATATGTCTGTCCACTGCTGGGAGTCCTGTGCACCCACCCCTCACATGTCTCTGTCCACTGCTGGGAGTCCTCTGCACCCACCCCTCACATGTGTCTGTCCACTACTGGGAGTCCTCTGCACCCACCCCTCACATGTCTCTGTCTACTGCTGGGAGTCCTCTGCACCCACCCCTCACATGTCTCTGTCCACTGCTGGGAGTGATATGCACCCACCCCTCATATATCTGGGCACTGCTGGGAGTGATCTGCACCCAACCCTCACATGTCTCTGGGCACTGCTGGTATTCCTCTGCACCCACCCCTCACATGTCTCTGTCCACTGCTGGGAGTCCTCTGCACCCACCCCTCACATGTCTCTGTGCACTGCTGGTATTCCTCTGCACCCAACCCTCACATGTCTCTGTCCACTGCTGGGAGTCCTCTGCACCCATCCCTCACATGTCTCTGTCCACTGCTGGGAGTCCTCTGCACCCACCCCACACATGTGTCTGTCCACTGCTGGGAGTCCTCTGCACCCACCCCTCACATGTCTCTGTCCACTGCTGGGAGTGATATGCACCCACCCCTCATATGTCTGTCCACTGCTGGGAGTCCTCTGCACCCACCCCTCACATGTCTCTGTCCACTGCTGGGATTCCTCTGCACACACCCCTCACATGTCTCTGTCCACTGCTGGGAGTGATATGCCACCCACCCCTCATATATCTGGGCACTGCTGGGAGTGATCTGCACCCACCCTTCACATGTCTCTGGGCACTGCTGGTATTCCTCTGCACCCACCCCTCACATGTCTCTGTCCACTGCTGGGAGTGATATGCACCCACCCCTCATATGTCTCTGTCCACTGCTGGGAGTGATCTGCACCCACCCCTCATATGTCTGTCCACTGCTGGGAGTCCTCTGCACCCACCCCTCACATGTCTCTGTCCACTGCTGGGAGTCCTCTGCACCCACCCCTCACATGTGTCTGTCCACTGCTGGGAGTCCTCTGCATCCCCCCTCACATGTCTCTGGCCACTGCTGGGAGTGATATGCACCCACCCCTCATATGTCTGTCCACTGCTGGGAGTCCTGTGCACCCACCCCTCACATGTCTCTGTCCACTTCTGGGAGTCCTCTGCACCCACCCCTCACAGGTGTCTGTCCACTGCTGGGAGTCCTCTGCACCCACCCCTCACATGTATCTGTCAACTGCTGGGAGTGATATGCACCCACCCCTCATATGTCTGTCCACTGCTGGGAGTCCTCTGCACCCACCCCTCACATGTCTCTGTCCACTGCTGGGAGTCCTCTGCACCCACTCCTCACATGTGTCTGTCCACTGCTGGGAGTCCTCTGCACCCACCCTTCACATGTCTCTGTCCACTGCTGGGAGTGATATGCACCCACCCCTCATATGTCTGGGCACTGCTGGGAGTGATCTGCACCCACCCCTCACATGTCTCCGTCCACTGCTGGGAGTCCTCTGCACCCACCCCTCACATGTGTCTGTCCACTGCTGGGAGTCCTCTGCACCCACCCCTCACATGTCTCTGTCCACTGCTGGGAGTCCTCTGCACCCCACCCCCCTCACATGTCTCTGGCCACTGCTGGGAGTGATATGCACCGACCCCTCATAGGTCTGTCCACTGCTGGGAGTCCTCTGCACCCACCGCTCACATGTCTCTGTCCACTGCTGGGAGTGATATGCACCCACCCTCATATGTCTGTCTACTGCTGGGAGTCCTCTGCACCCAATCCTCACATGTCTCTGTCCACTGCTGGGAGTCCTCTGCACCCACCCATCTCATGTGTCTGTCCACTGCTGGGAGTCCTCTGCACCCACCCCTCACATGTCTCTGTCCACTGCTGGGTGTCCTCTGCACCCACCACTAACATGTCTCTGTCCACTGCTGGGAGTGATATGCACCCACCCCTCATATATCTGGGCACTGCTGGGAGTGATCTGCACCCACCCCTCACATGTCTCTGGGCACTGCTGGTATTCCTCTGCACCCACCCCTCACATGTCTCTGTCCACTGCTGGGAGTCCTCTGCACCAACCCCTCACATGTCTCTAGGCACTGCTGGTATTCCTCTGCACCCACCCCTCACATGTCTCTGTCCACTGCTGGGAGTGATATGCACCCACCCCTCATATGTCTCTGTCCACCGCTGGGAGTGATCTGCACCCACCCCTCATATGTTTGTCCACTGCTGGGAGTCCTCTGCACCCACCACTCACATGTCTCTGTCCACTGCTGGGAGTCCTCCGCACCCACCCCTCACATGTGTCTGTCCACTGCTGGGAGTCCTCTGCACCCCCCCTCACATGTCTCTGGCCACTGCTGGAGTGATATGCACCCACCCCTCATATGTATGTCCACTGCTGGGAGTCCTCTGCACCCACCCCTCACATGTCTCTGTCCACTGCTGGGAGTGATATGCACCCACCCCTCATATGTCTGTCCACTGCTGGGAGTCCTCTGCACCCACCCCTCACATGTCTCTGTCCACTGCTGGGAGTGATATGCACCCACCCCTCATATGTATGTCCACTGCTGGGAGTCCTCTGCACCCACTCCTCACATGTGTCTGTCCACTGCTGGGAGTCCTCTGCACCCACCCCTCACATGTCTCTGTCCACTGCTGGGAGTGATATGCACCCACCCCTCATATGTTTGGGCACTGCTGGGAGTGATCTGCACCCACCCCTCACTTGTCTCTGTCCACTGCTGGGAGTGATATGCACCCACCCCTCATATGTCTGTCCACTTCTGGGAGTCCTCTGCACCCACCCCTCACATGTCTCTGTCCACTGCTGGGAGTCCTCTGCACCCACCCCTCACATGTGTCTGTCCACTGCTGGGAGTCCTCTGCACCCCCCCTCACATGTCTCTGGCCACTGCTGGGAGTGATATGCACCGACCCCTCATAGGTCTGTCCACTGCTGGGAGTCCTCTGCACCCACCCCTCACATGTCTCTGTCCACTGCTGGGAGTGATATGCACCCACCCCTCATATGTCTGTCCACTGCTGGGAGTCCTCTGCACCCACTCCTCACATGTCTCTGTCCACTGCTGGGAGTCCTCTGCACCCACCCCTCACATGTGTCTGTCCACTGCTGGGAGTCCTCTGCACCCACCCCTCACATGTCTCTGTCCACTGCTGGGAGTGATATGCACTCACCCCTCATATGTCTGTCCACTGCTGGGAGTCCTCTGCACCCACTCCTCACATGTCTCTGTCCACTGCTGGGAGTCCTCTGCACCCACCCCACACATGTGTCTGTCCACTGCTGGGAGTCCTCTGCACCCACCCCTCACATGTCTCTGTCCACTGCTGGGAGTGATATGCACCCACCCCTCATATGTCTGTCCACTGCTGGGAGTCCTCTGCACCCACCTCTCACATGTCTCTGTCCACTGCTGGGAGTCCTCTGCACACACCCCTCACATGTCTCTGTCCACTGCTGGGAGTGATATGCACCCACCCCTCATATATCTGGGCACTGCTGGGAGTGATCTGCACCCACCCTTCACATGTCTCTGGGCACTGCTGGTATTCCTCTGCACCCACCCCTCACATGTCTCTGTCCACTGCTGGGAGTCCTCTGCACCCACCCATCACATGTCTCTGGGCACTGCTGGTATTCCTCTGCACCCACCCCTCACATGTCTCTGTCCACTGCTGGGAGTGATATGCACCCACCCCTCATATGTCTCTGTCCACTGCTGGGAGTGATCTGCACCCACCCCTCATATGCCTGTCCACTGCTGGGAGTCCTCTGCACCCACCCCTCACATGTCTCTGTCCACTGCTGGGAGTCCTCTGCACCCACCCCTCACATGTGTCTGTCCACTGCTGGGAGTCCTCTGCATCCCCCCTTACATGTCTCTGGCCACTGCTGGGAGTGATATGCACCCACCCCTCATATGTCTGTCCACTGCTGGGAGTCCTGTGCACCCACCCCTCACATGTCTCTGTCCACTTCTGGGAGTCCTCTGCACCCACCCCTCACATGTGTCTGTCCACTGCTGGGAGTCCTCTGCACCCACCCCTCACATGTATCTGTCCACTGCTGGGAGTGATATGCACCCACCCCTCATATGTCTGTCCACTGCTGGGAGTCCTCTGCACCCACCCCTCACATGTCTCTGTCCACTGCTGGGAGTCCTCTGCACCCACTCCTCACATGTGTCTGTCCACTGCTGGAAGTCCTCTGCACACACCCCTCACATGTCTCTGTCCACTGCTGGGAGTGATATGCACCCACCCCTCATATGTCTGGGCACTGCTGGGAGTGATCTGCACCCACCCCTCACATGTCTCCGTCCACTGCTGGGAGTCCTCTGCACCCACCCCTCACATGTGTCTGTCCACTGCTGGGAGTCCTCTGCACCCACCCCTCACATGTCTCTGTCCACTGCTGGGAGTCCTCTGCACCCCACCCCCTCACATGTCTCTGGCCACTGCTGGGAGTGATATGCACCGACCCCTCATAGGTCTGTCCACTGCTGGGAGTCCTCTGCACCCACCGCTCACATGTCTCTGTCCACTGCTGGGAGTGATATGCACCCACCCTCATATGTCTGTCTACTGCTGGGAGTCCTCTGCACCCAATCCTCACATGTCTCTGTCCACTGCTGGGAGTCCTCTGCACCCACCCATCTCATGTGTCTGTCCACTGCTGGGAGTCCTCTGCACCCACCACTCACATGTCTCTGTCCACTGCTGGGAGTCCTCTGCACCCACCACTAACATGTCTCTGTCCACTGCTGGGAGTGATATGCACCCACCCCTCATATATCTGGGCACTGCTGGGAGTGATCTGCGCCCACCCCTCACATGTCTCTGGGCACTGCTGGTATTCCTCTGCACCCACCCCTCACATGTCTCTTTCCCTTGCTGGGAGTCCTCTGCACCAACCCCTCACATGTCTCTAGGCACTGCTGGGAGTCCTCTGCACCCCCCCTCACATGTCTCTGTCCACTGCTGGGAGTCCTCTGCACCCACCCCTCACATGTCTCTAGGCACTGCTGGTATTCCTCTGCACCAACCCCTCACATGTCTCTGTCCACTGCTGGGAGTGATATGCACCCACCCCTCATATGTCTCTGTCCACCGCTGGGAGTGATCTGCACCCACCCCTCATATGTCTGTCCACTGCTGGGAGTCCTCTGCACCCACCCCTCACATGTCTCTGTCCACTGCTGGGAGTCCTCTGCACCCACCCCTCACATGTGTCTGTCCACTGCTGGGAGTCCTCTGCACCCCCCCCCTCACATGTCTCTGGCCACTGCTGGGAGTGATATGCACCCACCCCTCATATGTATGTCCACTGCTGGGAGTCCTCTGCACCCACCCCTCACATGTCTCTGTCCACTGCTGGGAGTGATATGCACCCACCCCTCATATGTCTGTCCACTGCTGGGAGTCCTCTGCACCCACCCCTCACATGTCTCTGTCCACTGCTGGGAGTCCTCTTCACCCACTCCGCACATGGGTCTGTCCACGGCTGGGAGTCCTCTGCACCCACCCCTCACATGTCTCTGTCCACTGCTGGGAGTGATATGCACCCACCCCTCATATGTCTGGGCACTGCTGGGAGTGATCTGCACCCACCCCTCACATGTCTCTGTCCACTGCTGGGAGTGATATGCACCCACCCCTCAAATGTCTGTCCACTTCTGGGAGTCCTCTGCACCCACCCCTCACATGTCTCTGTCCACTGCTGGGAGTCCTCTGCACCCACCCCTCACATGTGTCTGTCCACTGCTGGGAGTCCTCTGCACCCCCCTCACATGTCTCTGGCCACTGCTGGGAGTGATATGCACCGACCCCTCATAGGTCTGTCCACTGCTGGGAGTCCTCTGCACCCACCCCTCACATGTCTCTGTCCACTGCTGGGAGTGATATGCACCCACCCCTCATATGTCTGTCCACTGCTGGGAGTCCTCTGCACCCACTCCTCACATGTCTCTGTCCACTGCTGGGAGTCCTCTGCACCCACCCCTCACATGTGTCTGTCCACTGCTGGGAGTCCTCTGCACCCACCCCTCACATGTCTCTGTCCACTGCTGGGAGTGATATGCACCCACCCCTCATATGTCTCGGCCCTCCTGGGAGTGATCTGCACCCACCCCTCACATGTCTCTGGGCACTGCCGGTATTCCTCTGCACCCACCCCTCACATGTCTCTGTCCACTGCTGGGAGTCCTCTGCACCCACCCCTCACACGTCTCTGTCCACTGCTGGGAGTCCTCTACACCCACCCCTCACTTGTCTCTGTCCACTGCTGGGAGTGATATGCACCCACCCCTCATATGTCTGTCTACTGCTGGGAGTCCTCTGCACCCACCCCTCACATGTCTCTGTCCACTGCTGGGAGTCCTCTGCACCCACCCCTCACATGTGTCTGTCCACTGCTGGGAGTCCTCTGAACCCACCCCTCACATGTCTCTGTCCACTGCTGGGAGTGATATGCACCCACCCCTCATATGTCTGGGCACTGCTGTGAGTGATCTGCACCCACCCCTCACATGTCTCTGGGCACTGCTGGTATTCCTCTGCACCCACCCCTCACATGTCTCTGTCCACTGCTGGGAGTGATATGCACCCACCCCTCATATGTCTGTCCACTGCTGGGAGTCCTCTGCACCCACCCCTCACATGTCTCTGTCCACTGCTGGGAGTCCTCTGCACCCACCCCTCACATGTGTCTGTCCACTACTGGGAGTCCTCTGCACCCACCCCTCACATGTCTCTGTCTACTGCTGGGAGTCCTCTGCACCCACCCCTCACATGTCTCGGTCCACTGCTGGGAGTGATATGCACCCACCCCTCATATATCTGGGCACTGCTGGGAGTGATCTGCACCCACCCCTCACATGTCTCTGGGCACTGCTGGTATTCCTCTGCACCCACCCCTCACATGTCTCTGTCCACTGCTGGGAGTCCTCTGCACCCACCCCTCACATGTCTCTGTGCACTGCTGGTATTCCTCTGCACCCAACCCTCACATGTCTCTGTCCACTGCTGGGAGTCCTCTGCACCCATCCCTCACATGTCTCTGTCCACTGTTGGGAGTCCTCTGCACCCACCCCACACATGTGTCTGTCCACTGCTGGGAGTCCTCTGCACCCACCCCTCACATGTCTCTGTCCACTGCTGGGAGTGATATGCACCCACCCCTCATATGTCTGTCCACTGCTGGGAGTCCTCTGCACCCACCCCTCACATGTCTCTGTCCACTGCTGGGAGTCCTCTGCACACACCCCTCACATGTCTCTGTCCACTGCTGGGAGTGATATGCACCCACCCCTCATATATCTGGGCACTGCTGGGAGTGATCTGCACCCACCCTTCACATGTCTCTGGGCACTGCTGGTATTCCTCTGCACCCACCCCTCACATGTCTCTGTCCACTGCTGGGAGTGATATGCACCCACCCCTCATATGTCTCTGTCCACTGCTGGGAGTGATCTGCACCCACCCCTCATATGTCTGTCCACTGCTGGGAGTCCTCTGCACCCACCCCTCACATGTCTCTGTCCACTGCTGGGAGTCCTCTGCACCCACCCCTCACATGTGTCTGTCCACTGCTGGGAGTCCTCTGCATCCCCCCTCACATGTCTCTGGCCACTGCTGGGAGTGATATGCACCCACCCCTCATATGTCTGTCCACTGCTGGGAGTCCTGTGCACCCACCCTCACATGTCTCTGTCCACTTCTGGGAGTCCTCTGCACCCACCCCTCACAGGTGTCTGTCCACTGCTGGGAGTCCTCTGCACCCACCCCTCACATGTATCTGTCCACTGCTGGGAGTGATATGCACCCACCCCTCATATGTCTCTGTCCACCGCTGGGAGTGATCTGCACCCACCCCTCATATGTCTGTCCACTGCTGGGAGTCCTCTGCACCCACCCCTCACATGTCTCTGTCCACTGCTGGGAGTCCTCTGCACCCACCCCTCACATGTGTCTGTCCACTGCTGGGAGTCCTCTGCACCCCCCCCCCTCACATGTCTCTGGCCACTGCTGGGAGTGATATGCACCCACCCCTCATATGTATGTCCACTGCTGGGAGTCCTCTGCACCCACCCCTCACATGTCTCTGTCCACTGCTGGGAGTGATATGCGCCCACCCCTCATATGTCTGTCCACTGCTGGGAGTCCTCTGCACCCACCCCTCACATGTCTCTGTCCACTGCTGGGAGTCCTCTTCACCCACTCCTCACATGGGTCTGTCCACGGCTGGGAGTCCTCTGCACCCACCCCTCACATGTCTCTGTCCACTGCTGGGAGTGATATGCACCCACCCCTCATATGTCTGTGCACTGCTGGGAGTGATCTGCACCCACCCCTCACATGTCTCTGTCCACTGCTGGGAGTGATATGCACCCACCCCTCAAATGTCTGTCCACTTCTGGGAGTCCTCTGCACCCACCCCTCACATGTCTCTGTCCACTGCTGGGAGTCCTCTGCACCCACCCCTCACATGTGTCTGTCCACTGCTGGGAGTCCTCTGCACCCCCCCTCACATGTCTCTGGCCACTGCTGGGAGTGATATGCACCGACCCCTCATAGGTCTGTCCACTGCTGGGAGTCCTCTGCACCCACCCCTCACATGTCTCTGTCCACTGCTGGGAGTGATATGCACCCACCCCTCATATGTCTGTCCACTGCTGGGAGTCCTCTGCACCCACTCCTCACATGTCTCTGTCCACTGCTGAGAGTCCTCTGCACCCACCCCTCACATGTGTCTGTCCACTGCTGGGAGTCCTCTGCACCCACCCCTCACATGTCTCTGTCCACTGCTGGGAGTGATATGCACCCACCCCTCATATGTCTCGGCCCTCCTGGGAGTGATCTGCACCCACCCCTCACATGTCTCTGGGCACTGCCGGTATTCCTCTGCACCCACCCCTCACATGTCTCTGTCCACTGCTGGGAGTCCTCTGCACCCACCCCTCACACGTCTCTGTCCACTGCTGGGAGTCCTCTGCACCCACCCCTCACTTGTCTCTGTCCACTGCTGGGAGTGATATGCACCCACCCCTCATATGTCTGTCTACTGCTGGGAGTCCTCTGCACCCACCCCTCACATGTCTCTGTCCACTGCTGGGAGTCCTCTGCACCCACCCCTCACATGTGTCTGTCCACTGCTGGGAGTCCTCTGAACCCACCCCTCACATGTCTCTGTCCACTGCTGGGAGTGATATGCACCCACCCCTCATATGTCTGGGCACTGCTGTGAGTGATCTGCACCCACCCCTCACATGTCTCTGGGCACTGCTGGTATTCCTCTGCACCCACCCCTCACATGTCTCTGTCCACTGCTGGGAGTGATATGCACCCACCCCTCATATGTCTGTCCACTGCTGGGAGTCCTCTGCACCCACCCCTCACATGTCTCTGTCCACTGCTGGGAGTCCTCTGCACCCACCCCTCACATGTGTCTGTCCACTACTGGGAGTCCTCTGCACCCACCCCTCACATGTCTCTGTCTACTGCTGGGAGTCCTCTGCACCCACCCCTCACATGTCTCGGTCCACTGCTGGGAGTGATATGCACCCACCCCTCATATATCTGGGCACTGCTGGGAGTGATCTGCACCCACCCCTCACATGTCTCTGGGCACTGCTGGTATTCCTCTGCACCCACCCCTCACATGTCTCTGTCCACTGCTGGGAGTCCTCTGCACCCACCCCTCACATGTCTCTGTCCACTGCTGGGAGTGATATGCACCCACCCCTCATATGTCTGTCCACTGCTGGGAGTCCTCTGCACCCACCCCTCACATGTCTCTGTCCACTGCTGGGAGTCCTCTGCACACACCCCTCACATGTCTCTGTCCACTGCTGGGAGTGATATGCACCCACCCCTCATATATCTGGGCACTGATGGGAGTGATCTGCACCCACCCTTCACATGTCTCTGGGCACTGCTGGTATTCCTCTGCACCCACCCCTCACATGTCTCTGTCCACTGCTGGGAGTGATATGCACCCACCCCTCATATGTCTCTGTCCACTGCTGGGAGTGATCTGCACCCACCCCTCATATGTCTGTCCACTGCTGGGAGTCCTCTGCACCCACCCCTCACATGTCTCTGTCCACTGCTGGGAGTCCTCTGCACCCACCCCTCACATGTGTCTGTCCACTGCTGGGAGTCCTCTGCATCCCCCCTCACATGTCTCTGGCCACTGCTGGGAGTGATATGCACCCACCCCTCATATGTCTGTCCACTGCTGGGAGTCCTGTGCACCCACCCTCACATGTCTCTGTCCACTTCTGGGAGTCCTCTGCACCCTCCCCTCACAGGTGTCTGTCCACTGCTGGGAGTCCTCTGCACCCACCCATCACATGTATCTGTCAACTGCTGGGAGTGATATGCACCCACCCCTCATATGTCTGTCCACTGCTGGGAGTCCTCTGCACCCACCCCTCACATGTCTCTGTCCACTGCTGGGAGTCCTCTGCACCCACTCCTCACATGTGTCTGTCCACTGCTGGGAGTCCTCTGCACCCACCCCTCACATGTCTCTGTCCACTGCTGGGAGTGATATGCACCCACCCCTCATATGTCTGGGCACTGCTGGGAGTGATCTGCACCCACCCCTCACATGTCTCCGTCCACTGCTGGGAGTCCTCTGCACCCACCCCTCACATGTGTCTGTCCACTGCTGGGAGTCCTCTGCACCCACCCCTCACATGTCTCTGTCCACTGCTGGGAGTCCTCTGCACTCCACCCCCTCACATGTCTCTGGCCACTGCTGGGAGTGATATGCACCGACCCCTCATAGGTCTGTCCACTGCTGGGAGTCCTCTGCACCCACCGCTCACATGTCTCTGTCCACTGCTGGGAGTGATATGCACCCACCCTCATATGTCTGTCTACTGCTGGGAGTCCTCTGCACCCAATCCTCACATGTCTCTGTCCACTGCTGGGAGTCCTCTGCACCCACCCATCTCATGTGTCTGTCCACTGCTGGGAGTCCTCTGCACCCACCCCTCACATGTCTCTGTCCACTGCTGGGTGTCCTCTGCACCCACCACTAACATGTCTCTGTCCACTGCTGGGAGTGATATGCACCCACCCCTCATATATCTGGGCACTGCTGGGAGTGATCTGCGCCCATCCCTCACATGTCTCTGGGCACTGCTGGTATTCCTCTGCACCCACCCCTCACATGTCTCTGTCCACTGCTGGGAGTCCTCTGCACCAACCCCTCACATGTCTCTAGGCACTGCTGGTATTCCTCTGCACCCACCCCTCACATGTCTCTGTCCACTGCTGGGAGTGATATGCACCCACCCCTCATATGTCTCTGTCCACCGCTGGGAGTGATCTGCACCCACCCCTCATATGTTTGTCCACTGCTGGGAGTCCTCTGCACCCACCACTCACATGTCTCTGTCCACTGCTGGGAGTCCTCCGCACCCACCCCTCACTTGTGTCTGTCCACTGCTGGGAGTCCTCTGCACCCCCCCTCACATGTCTCTGGCCACTGCTGGGAGTGATATGCACCCACCCCTCATATGTATGTCCACTGCTGGGAGTCCTCTGCACCCACCCCTCACATGTCTCTGTCCACTGCTGGGAGTGATATGCACCCACCCCTCATATGTCTGTCCACTGCTGGGAGTCCTCTGCACCCACCCCTCACATGTCTCTGTCCACTGCTGGGAGTGATATGCACCCACCCCTCATATGTATGTCCACTGCTGGGAGTCCTCTGCACCCACTCCTCACATGTGTCTGTCCACTGCTGGGAGTCCTCTGCACCCACCCCTCACATGTCTCTGTCCACTGCTGGGAGTGATATGCACCCACCCCTCATATGTTTGGGCACTGCTGGGAGTGATCTGCACCCACCCCTCACTTGTCTCTGTCCACTGCTGGGAGTGATATGCACCCACCCCTCATATGTCTGTCCACTTCTGGGAGTCCTCTGCACCCACCCCTCACATGTCTCTGTCCACTGCTGGGAGTCCTTTGCACCCACCCCTCACATGTGTCTGTCCACTGCTGGGAGTCCTCTGCACCCCCCCTCACATGTCTCTGGCCACTGCTGGGAGTGATATGCACCGACCCCTCATAGGTCTGTCCACTGCTGGGAGTCCTCTGCACCCACCCCTCACATGTCTCTGTCCACTGCTGGGAGTGATATGCACCCACCCCTCATATGTCTGTCCACTGCTGGGAGTCCTCTGCACCCACTCCTCACATGTCTCTGTCCACTGCTGGGAGTCCTCTGCACCCACCCCTCACATGTGTCTGTCCACTGCTGGGAGTCCTCTGCACCCACCCCTCACATGTCTCTGTCCACTGCTGGGAGTGATATGCACTCACCCCTCATATGTCTGTCCACTGCTGGGAGTCCTCTGCACCCACTCCTCACATGTCTCTGTCCACTGCTGGGAGTGATATGCACCCACCCCTCATATATCTGTCCACTGCTGGGAGTCCTCTGCACCCACCCCTCACATGTCTCTGTCCACTGCTGGGAGTGATATGCACCCACCCCTCATATATCTGTCCACTGCTGGGAGTCCTCTGCACCCACCCCTCACATGTCTCTGTCCACTGCTGGGAGTCCTCTGCACACACCCCTCACATGTCTCTGTCCACTGCTGGGAGTGATATGCACCCACCCCTCATATATCTGGGCACTGCTGGGAGTGATCTGCACCCACCCTTCACATGTCTCTGGGCACTGCTGGTATTCCTCTGCACCCACCCCTCACATGTCTCTGTCCACTGCTGGGAGTCCTCTGCACCCACCCATCACATGTCTCTGGGCACTGCTGGTATTCCTCTGCACCCACCCCTCACATGTCTCTGTCCACTGCTGGGAGTGATATGCACCCACCCCTCATATGTCTCTGTCCACTGCTGGGAGTGATCTGCACCCACCCCTCATATGTCTGTCCACTGCTGGGAGTCCTCTGCACCCACCCCTCACATGTCTCTGTCCACTGCTGGGAGTCCTCTGCACCCACCCCTCACATGTGTCTGTCCACTGCTGGGAGTCCTCTGCATCCCCCCTCACATGTCTCTGGCCACTGCTGGGAGTGATATGCACCCACCCCTCATATGTCTGTCCACTGCTGGGAGTCCTGTGCACCCACCCCTCACATGTCTCTGTCCACTTCTGGGAGTCCTCTGCACCCACCCCTCACATGTGTCTGTCCACTGCTGGGAGTCCTCTGCACCCACCCCTCACATGTATCTGTCCACTGCTGGGAGTGATATGCACCCACCCCTCATATGTCTGTCCACTGCTGGGAGTCCTCTGCACCCACCCCTCACATGTCTCTGTCCACTGCTGGGAGTCCTCTGCACCCACTCCTCACATGTGTCTGTCCACTGCTGGGAGTCCTCTGCACCCACCCCTCACATGTCTCTGTCCACTGCTGGGAGTGATATGCACCCACCCCTCATATGTCTGGGCACTGCTGGGAGTGATCTGCACCCACCCCTCACATGTCTCCGTTCACTGCTGGGAGTCCTCTGCACCCACCCCTCACATGTGTCTGTCCACTGCTGGGAGTCCTCTGCACCCACCCCTCACATGTCTCTGTCCACTGCTGGGAGTCCTCTGCACCCCACCCCCCTCACATGTCTCTGGCCACTGCTGGGAGTGATATGCACCGACCCCTCATAGGTCTGTCCACTGCTGGGAGTCCTCTGCACCCACCGCTCACATGTCTCTGTCCACTGCTGGGAGTGATATGCACCCACCCTCATATGTCTGTCTACTGCTGGGAGTCCTCTGCACCCAATCCTCACATGTCTCTGTCCACTGCTGGGAGTCCTCTGCACCCACCCATCTCATGTGTCTGTCCACTGCTGGGAGTCCTCTGCACCCACCCCTCACATGTCTCTGTCCACTGCTGGGAGTCCTCTGCACCCACCACTAACATGTCTCTGTCCACTGCTGGGAGTGATATGCACCCACCCCTCATATATCTGGGCACTGCTGGGAGTGATCTGCGCCCACCTCTCACATGTCTCTGGGCACTGCTGGTATTCCTCTGCACCCACCCCTCACATGTCTCTGTCCACTGCTGGGAGTCCTCTGCACCAACCCCTCACATGTCTCTAGGCACTGCTGGTATTCCTCTGCACCCACCCCTCACATGTCTCTGTCCACTGCTGGGAGTGATATGCACCCACCCCTCATATGTCTCTGTCCACCGCTGGGAGTGATCTGCACCCACCCCTCATATGTTTGTCCACTGCTGGGAGTCCTCTGCACCCCCACTCACATGTCTCTGGCCACTGCTGGGAGTGATATGCACTCACCCCTCATATGTCTGTCCACTTCTGGGAGTCCTCTGCACCCACCCCTCACATGTGTCTGTCCACTGCTGGGAGTCCTCTGCACCCCCCCTCACATGTCTCTGGCCACTGCTGGGAGTGATATGCACCCACCCCTCATATGTATGTCCACTGCTGGGAGTCCTCTGCACCCACCCCTCACATGTCTCTGTCCACTGCTGGGAGTGATATGCACCCACCCCTCATATGTCTGTCCACTGCTGGGAGTCCTCTGCACCACCCCTCACATGTCTCTGTCCACTGCTGGGAGTCCTCTGCACCCACTCCTCACATGTGTCTGTCCACTGCTGGGAGTCCTCTGCACCCACCCCTCACATGTCTCTGTCCACTGCTGGGAGTGATATGCACCCACCCCTCATATGTTTGGGCACTGCTGGGAGTGATCTGCACCCACCCCTCACTTGTCTCTGTCCACTGCTGGGAGTGATATGCACCCACCCCTCATATGTCTGTCCACTTCTGGGAGTCCTCTGCACCCACCCCTCACATGTCTCTGTCCACTGCTGGGAGTCCTCTGCATCCACCCCTCACATGTGTCTGTCCACTGCTGGGAGTCCTCTGCACCCCCCCTCACATGTCTCTGGCCACTGCTGGGAGTGATATGCACCGACCCCTCATAGGTCTGTCCACTGCTGGGAGTCCTCTGCACCCACCCCTCACATGTCTCTGTCCACTGCTGGGAGTGATATGCACCCACCCCTCATATGTCTGTCCACTGCTGGGAGTCCTCTGCACCCACTCCTCACATGTCTCTGTCCACTGCTGGGAGTCCTCTGCACCCACCCCTCACATGTGTCTGTCCACTGCTGGGAGTCCTCTGCACCCACCCCTCACATGTCTCTGTCCACTGCTGGGAGTGATATGCACCCACCCCTCATATGTCTCGGCCCTCCTGGGAGTGATCTGCACCCACCCCTCACATGTCTCTGGGCACTGCCGGTATTCCTCTGCACCCACCCCTCACATGTCTCTGTCCACTGCTGGGAGTCCTCTGCACCCACCCCTCACACGTCTCTGTCCACTGCTGGGAGTCCTCTGCACCCACCCCTCACATGTCTCTGTCCACTGCTGGGAGTCCTCTGTACCCACCCCTCACATGTGTCTGTCCACTGCTGGGAGTCCTCTGCACCCACCCCTCACTTGTCTCTGTCCACTGCTGGGAGTGATATGCACCCACCCCTCATATGTCTGTCTACTGCTGGGAGTCCTCTGCACCCACCCCTCACATGTCTCTGTCCACTGCTGGGAGTCCTCTGCACCCACCCCTCACATGTGTCTGTCCACTGCTGGGAGTCCTCTGCACCCACCCCTCACATGTCTCTGTCCACTGCTGGGAGTGATATGCACCCACCCCTCATATGTCTCTGTCCACCGCTGGGAGTGATCTGCACCCACCCCTCATATGTTTGTCCACTGCTGGGAGTCCTCTGCACCCACCACTCACATGTCTCTGTCCACTGCTGGGAGTCCTCTGCACCCACCCCTCACATGTGTCTGTCCACTGCTGGGAGTCCTCTGCACCCCCCCTCACATGTCTCTGGCCACTGCTGGGAGTGATATGCACCCACCCCTCATATGTATGTCCACTGCTGGGAGTCCTCTGCACCCACCCCTCACATGTCTCTGTCCACTGCTGGGAGTGATATGCACCCACCCCTCATATGTCTGTCCACTGCTGGGAGTCCTCTGCACCACCCCTCACATGTCTCTGTCCACTGCTGGGAGTCCTCTGCACCCACTCCTCACATGTGTCTGTCCACTGCTGGGAGTCCTCTGCACCCACCCCTCACATGTCTCTGTCCACTGCTGGGAGTGATATGCACCCACCCCTCATATGTTTGGGCACTGCTGGGAGTGATCTGCACCCACCCCTCACTTGTCTCTGTCCACTGCTGGGAGTGATATGCACCCACCCCTCATATGTCTGTCCACTTCTCGGAGTCCTCTGCACCCACCCCTCACATGTCTCTGTCCACTGTTGGGAGTCCTCTGCACCCACCCCTCACATGTGTCTGTCCACTGCTGGGAGTCCTCTGCACCCCCCTCACATGTCTCTGGCCACTGCTGGGAGTGATATGCACCGACCCCTCATAGGTCTGTCCACTGCTGGGAGTCTTCTGCACCCACCCCTCACATGTCTCTGTCCACTGCTGGGAGTGATATGCACCCAGCCCTCATATGTCTGTCCACTGCTGGGAGTCCTCTGCACCCACTCCTCACATGTCTCTGTCCACTGCTGGGAGTCCTCTGCACCTACCCCTCACATGTGTCTGTCCACTGCTGGGAGTCCTCTGCACCCACCCCTCACATGTCTCTGTCCACTGCTGGGAGTGATATGCACCCACCCCTCATATGTCTCGGCCCTCCTGGGAGTGATCTGCACCCACCCCTCACATGTCTCTGGGCACTGCCGGTATTCCTCTGCACCCACCCCTCACATGTCTCTGTCCACTGCTGGGAGTCCTCTGCACCCACCCCTCACACGTCTCTGTCCACTTCTGGGAGTCCTCTGCACCCACCCCTCACATGTCTCTGTCCACTGCTGGGAGTCCTCTGTACCCACCCCTCACATGTGTCTGTCCACTGCTGGGAGTCCTCTGCACCCACCCCTCACTTGTCTCTGTCCACTGATGGGAGTGATATGCACCCACCCCTCATATGTCTGTCTACTGCTGGGAGTCCTCTGCACCCACCCCTCACATGTCTCTGTCCACTGCTGGGAGTCCTCTGCACCCACCCCTCACATGTGTCTGTCCACTGCTGGGAGTCCTCTGCACCCACCCCTCACATGTCTCTGTCCACTGCTGGGAGTGATATGCACCCACCCCTCATATGTCTCTGTCCACCGCTGGGAGTGATCTGCACCCACCCCTCATATGTTTGTCCACTGCTGGGAGTCCTCTGCACCCACCACTCACATGTCTCTGTCCACTGCTGGGAGTCCTCTGCACCCACCCCTCACATGTGTCTGTCCACTGCTGGGAGTCCTCTGCACCCCCCCTCACATGTCTCTGGCCACTGCTGGGAGTGATATGCACCCACCCCTCATATGTATGTCCACTGCTGGGAGTCCTCTGCACCCACCCCTCACATGTCTCTGTCCACTGCTGGGAGTGATATGCACCCACCCCTCATATGTCTGTCCACTGCTGGGAGTCCTCTGCACCACCCCTCACATGTCTCTGTCCACTGCTGGGAGTCCTCTGCACCCACTCCTCACATGTGTCTGTCCACTGCTGGGAGTCCTCTGCACCCACCCCTCACATGTCTCTGTCCACTGCTGGGAGTGATATGCACCCACCCCTCATATGTTTGGGCACTGCTGGGAGTGATATGCACCCACCCCTCACTTGTCTCTGTCCACTGCTGGGAGTGATATGCACCCACCCCTCATATGTCTGTCCACTTCTGGGAGTCCTCTGCACCCACCCCTCACATGTCTCTGTCCACTGCTGGGAGTCCTCTGCACCCACCCCTCACATGTGTCTGTCCACTGCTGGGAGTCCTCTGCACCCCCCCTCACATGTCTCTGGCCACTGCTGGGAGTGATATGCACCGACCCCTCATAGGTCTGTCCACTGCCGGGAGTCCTCTGCACCCACCCCTCACATGTCTCTGTCCACTGCTGGGAGTGATATGCACCCACCCCTCATATGTCTGTCCACTGCTGGGAGTCCTCTGCACCCACTCCTCACATGTCTCTGTCCACTGCTGGGAGTCCTCTGCACCCACCCCTCGCATGTGTCTGTCCACTGCTGGGAGTCCTCTGCACCCACCCCTCACATGTCTCTGTCCACTGCTGGGAGTGATATGCACCCACCCCTCATATGTCTCGGCCCTCCTGGGAGTGATCTGCACCCACCCCTCACATGTCTCTGGGCACTGCCGGTATTCCTCTGCACCCACCCCTCACATGTCTCTGTCCACTGCTGTGAGTCCTCTGCACCCACCCCTCACACGTCTCTGTCCACTGCTGGGAGTCCTCTGCACCCACCCCTCACATGTCTCTGTCCACTGCTGGGAGTCCTCTGTACCCACCCCTCACATGTGTCTGTCCACTGCTGGGAGTCCTCTGCACCCACCCCTCACTTGTCTCTGTCCACTGCTGGGAGTGATATGCACCCACCCCTCATATGTCTGTCTACTGCTGGGAGTCCTCTGCACCCACCCCTCACATGTCTCTGTCCACTGCTGGGAGTCCTCTGCACCCACCCCTCACATGTGTCTGTCCACTGCTGGGAGTCCTCTGCACCCACCCCTCACATGTCTCTGTCCACTGCTGGGAGTGATATGCACCCACCCCTTATATGTCTGGGCACTGCTGTGAGTGATCTGCACCCACCCCTCACATGTCTCTGGGCACTGCTGGTATTCCTCTGCACCCACCCCTCACATGTCTCTGTCCACTGCTGGGAGTGATATGCACCCACCCCTCATATGTCTGTCCACTGCTGGGAGTCCTCTGCACCCACCCCTCACATGTCTCTGTCCACTGCTGGGAGTCCTCTGCACCCACCTCTCACATGTGTCTGTCCACTGCTGGGAGTCCTCTGCACCCACCCCTCACATGTCTCTGTCCACTGCTGGGAGTGATATGCACCCACCCCTCATATGTTTGGGCACTGCTGGGAGTGATCTGCACCCACCCCTCACTTGTCTCTGTCCACTGCTGGGAGTGATATGCACCCACCCCTCATATGTCTGTCCACTTCTGGGAGTCCTCTGCACCCACCCCTCACATGTCTCTGTCCACTGCTGGGAGTCCTCTGCACCCACCCCTCACATGTGTCTGTCCACTGCTGGGAGTCCTCTGCACCCCCCTCACATGTCTCTGGCCACTGCTGGGAGTGATATGCACCGACCCCTCATAGGTCTGTCCACTGCTGGGAGTCCTCTGCACCCACCCCTCACATGTCTCTGTCCACTGCTGGGAGTGATATGCACCCACCCCTCATATGTCTGTCCACTGCTGGGAGTCCTCTGCACCCACTCCTCACATGTCTCTGTCCACTGCTGGGAGTCCTCTGCACCCACCCCTCACATGTGTCTGTCCACTGCTGGGAGTCCTCTGCACCCACCCCTCACATGTCTCTGTCCACTGCTGGGAGTGATATGCACTCACCCCTCATATGTCTGTCCACTGCTGGGAGTCCTCTGCACCCACTCCTCACATGTCTCTGTCCACTGCTGGGAGTCCTCTGCACCCACCCCACACATGTGTCTGTCCACTGCTGGGAGTCCTCTGCACCCACCCCTCACATGTCTCTGTCCACTGCTGGGAGTGATATGCACCCACCCCTCATATATCTGTCCACTGCTGGGAGTCCTCTGCACCCACCCCTCACATGTCTCTGTCCACTGCTGGGAGTCCTCTGCACACACCCCTCACATGTCTCTGTCCACTGCTGGGAGTGATATGCACCCACCCCTCATATATCTGGGCACTGCTGGGAGTGATCTGCACCCACCCTTCACATGTCTCTGGGCACTGCTGGTATTCCTCTGCACCCACCCCTCACATGTCTCTGTCCACTGCTGGGAGTGATATGCACCCACCCCTCATATGTCTCTGTCCACTGCTGGGAGTGATCTGCACCCACCCCTCATATGTCTGTCCACTGCTGGGAGTCCTCTGCACCCACCCCTCACATGTCTCTGTCCACTGCTGGGAGTCCTCTGCACCCACCCCTCACATGTGTCTGTCCACTGCTGGGAGTCCTCTGCATCCCCCCTCACATGTCTCTGGCCACTGCTGGGAGTGATATGCACCCACCCCTCATATGTCTGTCCACTGCTGGGAGTCCTGTGCACCCACCCCTCACATGTCTCTGTCCACTTCTGGGAGTCCTCTGCACCCACCCCTCACATGTGTCTGTCCACTGCTGGGAGTCCTCTGCACCCACCCCTCACATGTATCTGTCCACTGCTGGGAGTGATATGCACCCACCCCTCATATTTCTGTCCACTGCTGGGAGTCCTCTGCACCCACCCCTCACATGTCTCTGTCCACTGCTGGGAGTCCTCTGCACCCACTCCTCACATGTGTCTGTCCACTGCTGGGAGTCCTCTGCACCCACCCCTCACATGTCTCTGTCCACTGCTGGGAGTGATATGCACCCACCCCTCATATGTCTGGGCACTGCTGGGAGTGATCTGCACCCACCCCTCACATGTCTCCGTCCACTGCTGGGAGTCCTCTGCACCCACCCCTCACATGTCTCTGTCCACTGCTGGGAGTCCTCTGCACCCCACCCCCCTCACATGTCTCTGGCCACTGCTGGGAGTGATATGCACCGACCCCTCATAGGTCTGTCCACTGCTGGGAGTCCTCTGCACCCACCGCTCACATGTCTCTGTCCACTGCTGGGAGTGATATGCACCCACCCTCATATGTCTGTCTACTGCTGGGAGTCCTCTGCACCCAATCCTCACATGTCTCTGTCCACTGCTGGGAGTCCTCTGCACCCACCCATCTCATGTGTCTGTCCACTGCTGGGAGTCCTCTGCACCCACCCCTCACATGTCTCTGTCCACTGCTGGGAGTCCTCTGCACCCACCACTAACATGTCTCTGTCCACTGCTGGGAGTGATATGCACCCACCCCTCATATATCTGGGCACTGCTGGGAGTGATCTGCGCCCACCCCTCACATGTCTCTGGGCACTGCTGGTATTCCTCTGCACCCACCCCTCACATGTCTCTGTCCACTGCTGGGAGTCCTCTGCACCAACCCCTCACATGTCTCTAGGCACTGCTGGTATTCCTCTGCACCCACCCCTCACATGTCTCTGTCCACTGCTGGGAGTGATATGCACCCACCCCTCATATGTCTCTGTCCACCGCTGGGAGTGATCTGCACCCACCCCTCATATGTTTGTCCACTGCTGGGAGTCCTCTGCACCCCCACTCACATGTCTCTGGCCACTGCTGGGAGTGATATGCACTCACCCCTCATATGTCTGTCCACTTCTGGGAGTCCTCTGCACCCACCCCTCACATGTGTCTGTCCACTGCTGGGAGTCCTCTGCACCCCCCCTCACATGTCTCTGGCCACTGCTGGGAGTGATATGCACCCACCCCTCATATGTATGTCCACTGCTGGGAGTCCTCTGCACCCACCCCTCACATGTCTCTGTCCACTGCTGGGAGTGATATGCACCCACCCCTCATATGTCTGTCCACTGCTGGGAGTCCTCTGCACCACCCCTCACATGTCTCTGTCCACTGCTGGGAGTCCTCTGCACCCACTCCTCACATGTGTCTGTCCACTGCTGGGAGTCCTCTGCACCCACCCCTCACATGTCTCTGTCCACTGCTGGGAGTGATATGCACCCACCCCTCATATGTTTGGGCACTGCTGGGAGTGATCTGCACCCACCCCTCACTTGTCTCTGTCCACTGCTGGGAGTGATATGCACCCACCCCTCATATGTCTGTCCACTTCTGGGAGTCCTCTGCACCCACCCCTCACATGTCTCTGTCCACTGCTGGGAGTCCTCTGCACCCACCCCTCACATGTGTCTGTCCACTGCTGGGAGTCCTCTGCACCCCCCCTCACATGTCTCTGGCCACTGCTGGGAGTGATATGCACCGACCCCTCATAGGTCTGTCCACTGCTGGGAGTCCTCTGCACCCACCCCTCACATGTCTCTGTCCACTGCTGGGAGTGATATGCACCCACCCCTCATATGTCTGTCCACTGCTGGGAGTCCTCTGCACCCACTCCTCACATGTCTCTGTCCACTGCTGGGAGTCCTCTGCACCCACCCCTCACATGTGTCTATCCACTGCTGGGAGTCCTCTGCACCCACCCCTCACATGTCTCTGTCCACTGCTGGGAGTGATATGCACCCACCCCTCATATGTCTCGGCCCTCCTGGGAGTGATCTGCACCCACCCCTCACATGTCTCTGGGCACTGCCGGTATTCCTCTGCACCCACCCCTCACATGTCTCTGTCCACTGCTGGGAGTCCTCTGCACCCACCCCTCACACGTCTCTGTCCACTGCTGGGAGTCCTCTGCACCCACCCCTCACATGTCTCTGTCCACTGCTGGGAGTCCTCTGTACCCACCCCTCACATGTGTCTGTCCACTGCTGGGAGTCCTCTGCACCCACCCCTCACTTGTCTCTGTCCACTGCTGGGAGTGATATGCACCCACCCCTCATATGTCTGTCTACTGCTGGGAGTCCTCTGCACCCACCCCTCACATGTCTCTGTCCACTGCTGGGAGTCCTCTGCACCCACCCCTCACATGTGTCTGTCCACTGCTGGGAGTCCTCTGCACCCACCCCTCACATGTCTCTGTCCACTGCTGGGAGTGATATGCACCCACCCCTCATATGTCTCTGTCCACCGCTGGGAGTGATCTGCACCCACCCCTCATATGTTTGTCCACTGCTGGGAGTCCTCTGCACCCACCACTCACATGTCTCTGTCCACTGCTGGGAGTCCTCTGCACCCACCCCTGACATGTGTCTGCCCACTGCTGGGAGTCCTCTGCACCCCCCCTCACATGTCTCTGGCCACTGCTGGGAGTGATATGCACCCACCCCTCATATGTATGTCCACTGCTGGGAGTCCTCTGCACCCACCCCTCACATGTCTCTGTCCACTGCTGGGAGTGATATGCACCCACCCCTCATATGTCTGTCCACTGCTGGGAGTCCTCTGCACCACCCCTCACATGTCTCTGTCCACTGCTGGGAGTCCTCTGCACCCACTCCTCACATGTGTCTGTCCACTGCTGGGAGTCCTCTGCACCCACCCCTCACATGTCTCTGTCCACTGCTGGGAGTGATATGCACCCACCCCTCATATGTTTGGGCACTGCTGGGAGTGATCTGCACCCACCCCTCACTTGTCTCTGTCCACTGCTGGGAGTGATATGCACCCACCCCTCATATGTCTGTCCACTTCTCGGAGTCCTCTGCACCCACCCCTCACATGTCTCTGTCCACTGCTGGGAGTCCTCTGCACCTACCCCTCACATGTGTCTGTCCACTGCTGGGAGTCCTCTGCACCCCCCCTCACATGTCTCTGGCCACTGCTGGGAGTGATATGCACCGACCCCTCATAGGTCTGTCCACTGCTGGGAGTCTTCTGCACCCACCCCTCACATGTCTCTGTCCACTGCTGGGAGTGATATGCACCCACCCCTCATATGTCTGTCCACTGCTGGGAGTCCTCTGCACCCACTCCTCACATGTCTCTGTCCACTGCTGGGAGTCCTCTGCACCCACCCCTCACATGTGTCTGTCCACTGCTGGGAGTCCTCTGCACCCACCCCTCACATGTCTCTGTCCACTGCTGGGAGTGATATGCACCCACCCCTCATATTTCTCGGCCCTCCTGGGAGTGATCTGCACCCACCCCTCACATGTCTCTGGGCACTGCCGGTATTCCTCTGCACCCACCCCTCACATGTCTCTGTCCACTGCTGGGAGTCCTCTGCACCCACCCCTCACACGTCTCTGTCCACTGCTGGGAGTCCTCTGCACCCACCCCTCACATGTCTCTGTCCACTGCTGGGAGTCCTCTGTACCCACCCCTCACATGTGTCTGTCCACTGCTGGGAGTCCTCTGCACCCACCCCTCACTTGTCTCTGTCCACTGATGGGAGTGATATGCACCCACCCCTCATATGTCTGTCTACTGCTGGGAGTCCTCTGCACCCACCCCTCACATGTCTCTGTCCACTGCTGGGAGTCCTCTGCACCCACCCCTCACATGTGTCTGTCCACTGCTGGGAGTCCTCTGCACCCACCCCTCACATGTCTCTGTCCACTGCTGGGAGTGATATGCACCCACCCCTCATATGTCTCTGTCCACCGCTGGGAGTGATCTGCACCCACCCCTCATATGTTTGTCCACTGCTGGGAGTCCTCTGCACCCACCACTCACATGTCTCTGTCCACTGCTGGGAGGCCTCTGCACCCACCCCTCACATGTGTCTGTCCACTGCTGGGAGTCCTCTGCACCCCCCCTCACATGTCTCTGGCCACTGCTGGGAGTGATATGCACCCACCCCTCATATGTATGTCCACTGCTGGGAGTCCTCTGCACCCACCCCTCACATGTCTCTGTCCACTGCTGGGAGTGATATGCTCCCACCCCTCATATGTCTGTCCACTGCTGGGAGTCCTCTGCACCACCCCTCACATGTCTCTGTCCACTGCTGGGAGTCCTCTGCACCCACTCCTCACATGTGTCTGTCCACTGCTGGGAGTCCTCTGCACCCACCCCTCACAAGTCTCTGTCCACTGCTGGGAGTGATATGCACCCACCCCTCATATGTTTGGGCACTGCTGGGAGTGATATGCACCCACCCCTCACTTGTCTCTGTCCACTGCTGGGAGTGATATGCACCCACCCCTCATATGTCTGTCCACTTCTGGGAGTCCTCTGCACCCACCCCTCACATGTCTCTGTCCACTGCTGGGAGTCCTCTGCACCCACCCCTCACATGTGTCTGTCCACTGCTGGGAGTCCTCTGCACCCCCCCTCACATGTCTCTGGCCACTGCTGGGAGTGATATGCACCGACCCCTCATAGGTCTGTCCACTGCCGGGAGTCCTCTGCACCCACCCCTCACATGTCTCTGTCCACTGCTGGGAGTGATATGCACCCACCCCTCATATGTCTGTCCACTGCTGGGAGTCCTCTGCACCCACTCCTCACATGTCTCTGTCCACTGCTGGGAGTCCTCTGCACCCACCCCTCACATGTGTCTGTCCACTGCTGGGAGTCCTCTGCACCCACCCCTCACATGTCTCTGTCCACTGCTGGGAGTGGTATGCACCCACCCCTCATATGTCTCGGCCCTCCTGGGAGTGATCTGCACCCACCCCTCACATGTCTCTGGGCACTGCCGGTATTCCTCTGCACCCACCCCTCACATGTCTCTGTCCACTGCTGTGAGTCCTCTGCACCCACCCCTCACACGTCTCTGTCCACTGCTGGGAGTCCTCTGCACCCACCCCTCACATGTCTCTGTCCACTGCTGGGAGTCCTCTGTACCCACCCCTCACATGTGTCTGTCCACTGCTGGGAGTCCTCTGCACCCACCCCTCACTTGTCTCTGTCCACTGCTGGGAGTGATATGCACCCACCCCTCATATGTCTGTCTACTGCTGGGAGTCCTCTGCACCCACCCCTCACATGTCTCTGTCCACTGCTGGGAGTCCTCTGCACCCACCCCTCACATGTGTCTGTCCACTGCTGGGAGTCCTCTGCACCCACCCCTCACATGTCTCTGTCCACTGCTGGGAGTGATATGCACCCACCCCTTATATGTCTGGGCACTGCTGTGAGTGATGTGCACCCACCCCTCACATGTCTCTGGGCACTGCTGGTATTCCTCTGCACCCACCCCTCACATGTCTCTGTCCACTGCTGGGAGTGATATGCACCCACCCCTCATATGTCTGTCCACTGCTGGGAGTCCTCTGCACCCACCCCTCACATGTCTCTGTCCACTGCTGGGAGTCCTCTGCACCCACCTCTCACATGTGTCTGTCCACTGCTGGGAGTCCTCTGCACCCACCCCTCACATGTCTCTGTCCACTGCTGGGAGTCCTCTGCACCCACCCCTCACATGTCTCTGTCCACTGCTGGGAGTGATATGCACCCACCCCTCATATATCTGGGCACTGCTGGGAGTGATCTGCAACCACCCCTCACATGTCTCTGGGCACTGCTGGTTTTCCTCTGCACCCACCCCTCACATGTCTCTTTCCACTGCTGAGAGTCCTCTGCACCCACCCCTCACATGTCTCTGTGCACTGCTGGTATTCCTCTGAACCCAACCCTCACATGTCTCTGTCCACTGCTGGGAGTCCTCTGCACCCATCCCTCACATGTCTCTGTCCACTGCTGGGAGTCCTCTGCACCCACCCCACACATGTGTCTGTCCACTGCTGGGAGTCCTCTGCACCCACCCCTCACATGTCTCTGTCCACTGCTGGGAGTGATATGCACCCACCCCTCATATGTCTGTCCACTTCTGGGAGTCCTCTGCACCCACCCCTCACATGTCTCTGACCACTGCTGGGAGTCCTCTGCACCACCCCTCACATGTCTCTGTCCACTGCTGGGAGTGATATGCAGCCACCCCTCATATATCTGGGCACTGCTGGGAGTGATCTGCACCCACCCTTCACATGTCTCTGGGCACTGCTGGTATTCCTCTGCAACCACCCCTCACATGTCTCTGTCCACTGCTGGGAGTCCTCTGCACCCACCCATCACATGTCTCTGGGCACTGCTGGTATTCCTCTGCACCCACCCCTCACATGTCTCATATATCTGGGCACTGCTGGGAGTGATCTGCACCCACCACTCACATGTCTCTGGGCACTGCTGGTATTCCTCTGCACTCACCCCTCACATGTCTCTGTCCACTGCTGGGAGTCCTCTGCACCCACCCCTCACATGTCTCTGGGCACTGCTGGTATTCCTCTGCACCCACCCCTCACATGTCTCTGTCCACTGCTGGGAGTGATATGCACCCACCCCTCATATGTCTCTGTCCACTGCTGGGAGTGATCTGCACCCACCCCTCATATGTCTGTCCACTGCTGGGAGGCATCTGCACCCACCCCTCACATGTCTCTGTCCACTGCTGGGAGTCCTCTGCACCCACCCCTCACATGTGTCTGTCCACTGCTGGGAGTCCTCTGCACCCCCCCCTCACATGTCTCTGGCCACTGCTGGGAGTGATATGCACCCACCCCTCATATGTCTGTCCACTGCTGGGAGTCCTCTTCACCCACCCCTCACATGTCTATGTCCACTGCTGGGAGTGATATGCACCCACCCCTCATATGTCTGTCCACTGCTGGGAGTCCTCTGCACCCACCCCTCACATGTCTCTGTCCACTGCTGGGAGTCCTCTGCACCCATTCCTCACATGTCTCTGTCCACTGCTGGGAGTCCTCTGCACCCACACCTCACATGTCTCTGTCCACTGCTGGGAGACCTCTGCACCCACCCCTCACATGTCTCTGTCCACTGCTGGGAGTCCTCTGCACCCACCCCTCACATGTGTCTGTCCACTGCTGGGAGTCCTCTGCACCCACCCCTCACTTGTTTCTGTCCACTGCTGGGAGTGATATGCACCCACCCCTCATATGTCTGTCTACTGCTGGGAGTCCTCTGCACCCACCCCTCACATGTCTCTGTCCACTGCTGGGAGTCCTCTGCACCCACCCCTCACATGTGTCTGTCCACTGCTGGGAGTCCTCTGCACCCACCCCTCACATGTCTCTGTCCACTGCTGGGAGTGATATGCACCCACCCCTCATATGTCTGTCCACTGCTGGGAGTCCTCTGCACCCACTCCTCACATGTCTCTGTCCACTGCTGGGAGTCCTCTGCACCCACCCCTCACATGTGTCTGTCCACTGCTGGGAGTCCTCTGCACCCACCCCTCACATGTCTCTGTCCACTGCTGGGAGTGATATGCACCCACCCCTCATATGTCTCGGCCCTCCTGGGAGTGATCTGCACCCACCCCTCACATGTCTCTGGGCACTGCCGGTATTCCTCTGCACCCACCCCTCACATGTCTCTGTCCACTGCTGGGAGTCCTCTGCACCCACCCCTCACACGTCTCTGTCCACTGCTGGGAGTCCTCTGCACCCACCCCTCACATGTCTCTGTCCACTGCTGGGAGTCCTCTGTACCCACGCCTCACATGTGTCTGTCCACTGCTGGGAGTCCTCTGCACCCACCCCTCACTTGTCTCTGTCCACTGCTGGGAGTGATATGCACCCACCCCTCATATGTCTGTCTACTGCTGGGAGTCCTCTGCACCCACCCCTCACATGTCTCTGTCCACTGCTGGGAGTCCTCTGCACCCACCCCTCACATGTGTCTGTCCACTGCTGGGAGTCCTCTGCACCCACCCCTCACATGTCTCTGTCCACTGCTGGGAGTGATATGCACCCACCCCTCATATGTCTCTGTCCACCGCTGGGAGTGATCTGCACCCACCCCTCATATGTTTGTCCACTGCTGGGAGTCCTCTGCACCCACCACTCACATGTCTCTGTCCACTGCTGGGAGTCCTCTGCACCCACCCCTGACATGTGTCTGCCCACTGCTGGGAGTCCTCTGCACCCCCCCTCACATGTCTCTGGCCACTGCTGGGAGTGATATGCACCCACCCCTCATATGTATGTCCACTGCTGGGAGTCCTCTGCACCCACCCCTCACATGTCTCTGTCCACTGCTGGGAGTGATATGCACCCACCCCTCATATGTCTGTCCACTGCTGGGAGTCCTCTGCACCACCCCTCACATGTCTCTGTCCACTGCTGGGAGTCCTCTGCACCCACTCCTCACATGTGTCTGTCCACTGCTGGGAGTCCTCTGCACCCACCCCTCACATGTCTCTGTCCACTGCTGGGAGTGATATGCACCCACCCCTCATATGTTTGGGCACTGCTGGGAGTGATCTGCACCCACCCCTCACTTGTCTCTGTCCACTGCTGGGAGTGATATGCACCCACCCCTCATATGTCTGTCCACTTCTCGGAGTCCTCTGCACCCACCCCTCACATGTCTCTGTCCACTGCTGGGAGTCCTCTGCACCCACCCCTCACATGTGTCTGTCCACTGCTGGGAGTCCTCTGCACCCCCCCTCACATGTCTCTGGCCACTGCTGGGAGTGATATGCACCGACCCCTCATAGGTCTGTCCACTGCTGGGAGTCTTCTGCACCCACCCCTCACATGTCTCTGTCCACTGCTGGGAGTGATATGCACCCACCCCTCATATGTCTGTCCACTGCTGGGAGTCCTCTGCACCCACTCCTCACATGTCTCTGTCCACTGCTGGGAGTCCTCTGCACCCACCCCTCACATGTGTCTGTCCACTGCTGGGAGTCCTCTGCACCCACCCCTCACATGTCTCTGTCCACTGCTGGGAGTGATATGCACCCACCCCTCATATGTCTCGGCCCTCCTGGGAGTGATCTGCACCCACCCCTCACATGTCTCTGGGCACTGCCGGTATTCCTCTGCACCCACCCCTCACATGTCTCTGTCCACTGCTAGGAGTCCTCTGCACCCACCCCTCACACGTCTCTGTCCACTGCTGGGAGTCCTCTGCACCCACCCCTCACATGTCTCTGTCCACTGCTGGGAGTCCTCTGTACCCACCCCTCACATGTGTCTGTCCACTGCTGGGAGTCCTCTGCACCCACCCCTCACTTGTCTCTGTCCACTGATGGGAGTGATATGCACCCACCCCTCATATGTCTGTCTACTGCTGGGAGTCCTCTGCACCCACCCCTCACATGTCTCTGTCCACTGCTGGGAGTCCTCTGCACCCACCCCTCACATGTGTCTGTCCACTGCTGGGAGTCCTCTGCACCCACCCCTCACATGTCTCTGTCCACTGCTGGGAGTGATATGCACCCACCCCTCATATGTCTCTGTCCACCGCTGGGAGTGATCTGCACCCACCCCTCATATGTTTGTCCACTGCTGGGAGTCCTCTGCACCCACCACTCACATGTCTCTGTCCACTGCTGGGAGTCCTCTGCACCCACCCCTCACATGTGTCTGTCCACTGCTGGGAGTCCTCTGCACCCCCCCTCACATGTCTCTGGCCACTGCTGGGAGTGATATGCACCCACCCCTCATATGTATGTCCACTGCTGGGAGTCCTCTGCACCCACCCCTCACATGTCTCTGTCCACTGCTGGGAGTGATATGCTCCCACCCCTCATATGTCTGTCCACTGCTGGGAGTCCTCTGCACCACCCCTCACATGTCTCTGTCCACTGCTGGGAGTCCTCTGCACCCACTCCTCACATGTGTCTGTCCACTGCTGGGAGTCCTCTGCACCCACCCCTCACATGTCTCTGTCCACTGCTGGGAGTGATATGCACCCACCCCTCATATGTTTGGGCACTGCTGGGAGTGATATGCACCCACCCCTCACTTGTCTCTGTCCACTGCTGGGAGTGATATGCACCCACCCCTCATATGTCTGTCCACTTCTGGGAGTCCTCTGCACCCACCCCTCACATGTCTCTGTCCACTGCTGGGAGTCCTCTGCACCCACCCCTCACATGTGTCTGTCCACTGCTGGGAGTCCTCTGCACCCCCCCTCACATGTCTCTGGCCACTGCTGGGAGTGATATGCACCGACCCCTCATAGGTCTGTCCACTGCCGGGAGTCCTCTGCACCCACCCCTCACATGTCTCTGTCCACTGCTGGGAGTGATATGCACCCACCCCTCATATGTCTGTCCACTGCTGGGAGTCCTCTGCACCCACTCCTCACATGTCTCTGTCCACTGCTGGGAGTCCTCTGCACCCACCCCTCACATGTGTCTGTCCACTGCTGGGAGTCCTCTGCACCCACCCCTCACATGTCTCTGTCCACTGCTGGGAGTGGTATGCACCCACCCCTCATATGTCTCGGCCCTCCTGGGAGTGATCTGCACCCACCCCTCACATGTCTCTGGGCACTGCCGGTATTCCTCTGCACCCACCCCTCACATGTCTCTGTCCACTGCTGTGAGTCCTCTGCACCCACCCCTCACACGTCTCTGTCCACTGCTGGGAGTCCTCTGCACCCACCCCTCACATGTCTCTGTCCACTGCTGGGAGTCCTCTGTACCCACCCCTCACATGTGTCTGTCCACTGCTGGGAGTCCTCTGCACCCACCCCTCACTTGTCTCTGTCCACTGCTGGGAGTGATATGCACCCACCCCTCATATGTCTGTCTACTGCTGGGAGTCCTCTGCACCCACCCCTCACATGTCTCTGTCCACTGCTGGGAGTCCTCTGCACCCACCCCTCACATGTGTCTGTCCACTGCTGGGAGTCCTCTGCACCCACCCCTCACATGTCTCTGTCCACTGCTGGGAGTGATATGCACCCACCCCTTATATGTCTGGGCACTGCTGTGAGTGATCTGCACCCACCCCTCACATGTCTCTGGGCACTGCTGGTATTCCTCTGCACCCACCCCTCACATGTCTCTGTCCACTGCTGGGAGTGATATGCACCCACCCCTCATATGTCTGTCCACTGCTGGGAGTCCTCTGCACCCACCCCTCACATGTCTCTGTCCACTGCTGGGAGTCCTCTGCACCCACCTCTCACATGTGTCTGTCCACTGCTGGGAGTCCTCTGCACCCACCCCTCACATGTCTCTGTCCACTGCTGGGAGTCCTCTGCACCCACCCCTCACATGTCTCTGTCCACTGCTGGGAGTGATATGCACCCACCCCTCATATATCTGGGCACTGCTGGGAGTGATCTGCAACCACCCCTCATTTCTCTGGGCACTGCTGGGAGTGATCTGCACCCACCCCTCACATGTCTCTGGGCACTGCTGGTATTCCTCTGCACCCACCCCTCACATGTCTCTGTCCACTGCTGGGAGTCCTCTGCACCCACCCCTCACATGTCTCTGGGCACTGCTGGTATTCCTCTGCACCCACCCCTCACATGTCTCTGTCCACTGCTGGGAGTCCTCTGCACCCACCCCTCACATGTCTCTGTCCACTGCTGGGAGTCCTCTGCACCCATCCCTCACATGTCTCTGTCCACTGTTGGGAGTCCTCTGCACCCACCCCTCACATGTGTCTGTCCACTGCTGGGAGTCCTCTGCACCCACCCCTCACATGTCTCTGTCCACTGCTGGGAGTGATATGCACCCACCCCTCATATGTCTGTCCACTGCAGGGAGTCCTCTTTACCCACCCCTCACGTGTCTCTGTCCACTGCTGGGAGTGATATGCACCCACCCCTCATATGTCTGTGCACTGTTGGGAGTCCTCTGCACCCACCCCTCACATGTCTCTGTCCACATCTGGGAGTCCTCTGCACCCACCCCTCACATGTGTCTGTCCACTGCTGGGAGTCCTCTGCACCCACCCCTCACATGTCTCTGTCCACTGCTGGGAGTGATATGCACCCACCCCTCATATGTCTCTGTCCACTGCTGGGAGTGATCTGCACCCACCCCTCATATGTCTGTCCACTGCTGGGAGTCCTCTGCACCCACCCCTCACATGTCTCTGTCCACTGCTGGGAGTCCTCTGCACCCACCCCTCACATGTGTCTGTCCACTGCTGGGAGTCCTCTGCACCCCCCCTCACATGTCTCTGGACACTGCTGGGAGTGATATGCACCCACCCCTCATATGTCTGTCCACTGCTGGGAGACCTCTTTACCCAC
Source organism: Triturus cristatus (assembly GCF_964204655.1). Lineage (NCBI taxonomy): Eukaryota > Metazoa > Chordata > Amphibia > Caudata > Salamandridae > Triturus > Triturus cristatus. The sequence continues at coordinate 275,191,656 of NC_140579.1, read as the reverse complement.
CCCTCACATGTCTCTGTCCACTGCTGGGAGTGATATGCACCCACCCCTCATATGTCCGTCCACTGCTGGGAGTCCTCTGCACCCACCCCTCACATGTCTCTGTCCACTTCTGTGAGTCCTCTGCACCCACCCCTCACATGTGTCTGTCCACTGCTGGGAGTCCTCTGCACTCACCCCTCACATGTCTCTGTCCACTGCTGGGAGTGATATGCACCCACCCCTCATATGTCTCTGTCCACTGCTGGGAGTGATCTGCACCCACCCCTCATATGTCTGTCCACTGCTGGGAGTCCTCTGCACCCACCCCTCACATGTCTCTGTCCACTGCTGGGAGTCCTCTGCACCCACTCCTCACATGTTTCTGTCCACTGCTGGGAGTCCTTTGCACCCCTCCTCACATGTCTCTGTCCACTGCTGGGAGTCCTCTGCACCCACCCCTCACATGTCTCTGTCCACTGCTGGGAGTCCTCTGCACCCATCCCTCACATGTCTCTGTCCACTGCTGGGAGTCCTGTGCACCCACCCCTCACATGTGTCTGTCCACTGCTGGGAGTCCTCTGCACCCACCCCTCACATGTCTCTGTCCACTGCTGGGAGTGATATGCACCCACCCCTCATATGTCTGTCCACTGCTGGGAGTCCTCTTTACCCACCCCTCACATGTCTCTGTCCACTGCTGGGAGTGATATACACCCACCCCTCATATGTCTGTCCACTGCTGGGAGTCCTCTGCACCCACCCCTCACATGTCTCTGTCCACTTCTGGGAGTCCTCTGCACCCACCCCTCACATGTGTCTGTCCACTGCTGGGAGTCCTCTGCACCCACCCCTCACATGTCTCTGTCCACTGCTGGGAGTGATATGCACCCACCCCTCATATGTCTGTCCACTGCTGGGAGTCCTCTGCACCCACCCCTCACATGTCTCTGTCCACTGCTGGGAGTTCTCTGCACCCACTCCTCACATGTGTCTGTCCACTGCTGGGAGTCCTCTGCACCCACCCCTCACATGTCTCTGTCCACTGCTGGGAGTGATATGCACCCACCCCTCATATGTCTGGGCACTGCTGGGAGTGATCTGCACCCACCCCTCACATGTCTCTGGGCACTGCTGGTATTCCTCTGCACCCACCCCTCACATGTCTCCGTCCACTGCTGGGAGTCCTCTGCACCCACCCCTCACATGTGTCTGTCCACTGCTGGGAGTCCTCTGCACCCCACCCCCCTCACATGTCTCTGGCCACTGCTGGGAGTGATATGCACCGACCCCTCATAGGTCTGTCCACTGCTGGGAGTCCTCTGCACCCACCCCTCACATGTCTCTGTCCACTGCTGAGAGTGATATGCACCCACCCCTCATATGTCTGTCTACTGCTGGGAGTCCTCTGCACCCACTCCTCACATGTCTCTGTCCACTGCTGGGAGTCCTCTGCCCCCACCCCTCACATGTGTCTGTCCACTGCTGGGAGTCCTCTGCACCCACCCCTCACATGTCTCTTTCCACTGCTGGGAGTCCTCTGCACCCACCACTAACATGTCTCTGTCCACTGCTGGGAGTGATATGCACCCACCCCTCATATATCTGGACACTGCTGGTAGTGATCTGCACCCACCCCTCACATGTCTCTGGGCACTGCTGGTATTCCTCTGCACCCACCCCTCACATGTCTCTGTCCACTGCTGGGAGTCCTCTGCACCCACCCCTCACATGTCTCTGGGCACTGCTGGTTTTCCTCTGCACCCTCCCCTCACATGTCTCTGTCCACTGCTGGGAGTGATATGCACCCACCCCTCATATGTCTCTGTCCACTGCTGGGAGTGATCTGCACCCACCCCTCATATGTCTGTCCACTGCTGGGAGTCCTCTGCACCCACCCCTCACATGTCTCTGTCCACTGCTGGGAGTCCTCTGCACCCACCCCTCACATGTGTCTGTCCACTGCTGGGAGTCCTCTGCACCCCCCCCCCTCACATGTCTCTGGCCACTGCTGGGAGTAATATGCACCCACCCCTCATATGTCTGTCTACTGCTGGGAGTCCTCTGCACCCACCCCTAACATGTCTCTGTCCACTGCTGGGAGTGATATGCACCAACCCCTCATATGTCTGTCCACTGCTGGGAGTCCTCTGCGCCCACCCCTCACATGTCTCTGTCTACTGCTGGGAGTCCACTGCACCCACTCCTCCCATGTGTCTGTCCACTGCTGGGAGTCCTCTGCACCCACCCCTCACATGTCTCTGTCCACTGCTGGGAGTGATATGCACCCACCCCTCATATGTCTGGGCACTTCTGGGAGTGATCTGCACCCACCCCTCACATGTCTCTGGGCACTGCAGTTATTCCTCTGCACCCACCCCTCACATGTCTCCGTCCACTGCTGGGAGTACTCTGCACCCACCCCTCACATGTCTCTGTCCACTGCTGGGAGTCCTCTGCACCCACCCCTCACATGTGTCTGTCCACTGCTGGGAGTCCTCTGCACCCCCCTTCACATGTCTCTGTCCACTGCTGGGAGTGATATGCACCGACCCCTCATAGGTCTGTCCACTGCTGGGAGTCCTCTGCACCCACCCCTCACATGTCTCTATCCACTGCTGGGAGTGATATGCACCCACCCCTCATATGTCTGTCCACTGCTGGGAGTCCTCTGCACCCACTCCTCACATGTCTCTGTCCACTGCTGGGAGTCCTCTGCACCCACCCCTCACATGTGTCTGTCCACTGCTGGGAGTCCTCTGCACCCACCCCTCACATGTCTCTGTCCACTGCTGGGAGTGATATGCACCCACCCGTCATATGTCTCGGCCCTCCTGGGAGTGATCTGCACCCACCCCTCACATGTCTCTGGGCCCTGCTGGTATTCCTCTGCACCCACACCTCACATGTCTCCGTCCACTGCTGGGAGACCTCTGCACCCACCCCTCACATGTCTCTGTCCACTGCTGGGAGTCCTCTGCACCCACCCCTCACATGTCTCTGTCCACTGCTGGGAGTCCTCTGCACCCACCCCTCACATGTCTCTGTCCACTGCTGGGAGTGATATGCACCCACCCCTCATATGTCTCGGCCCTCCTGGGAGTGATCTGCACCCACCCCTCACATGTCTCTGGGCACTGCTGGTATTCCTCTGCACCCACACCTCACATGTCTCTGTCCACTGCTGGGAGACCTCTGCACCCACCCCTCACATGTCTCTGTCCACTGCTGGGAGTCCTCTGCACCCACCCCTCACATGTCTCTGTCCACTGCTGGGAGTCCTCTGCACCCACCCCTCACATGTGTCTGTCCACTGCTGGGAGTCCTCTGCACCCACCCCTCACTTGTCTCTGTCCACTGCTGGGAGTGATATGCACCCACCCCTCATATGTCTGTCTACTGCTGGGAGTCCTCTGCACCCACCCCTCACATGTCTCTGTCCACTGCTGGGAGTCCTCTGCACCCACCCCTCACATGTGTCTGTCCACTGCTGGGAGTCCTCTGCACCCACCCCTCACATGTCTCTGTCCACTGCTGGGAGTGATATGCACCCACCCCTCATATGTCTGGGCACTGCTGGGAGTGATCTGCACCCACCCCTCACATGTCTCTGGGCACTGCTGGTATTCCTCTGCACCCACCCCTCACATGTCTCTGTCCACTGCTGGGAGTGATATGCACACACCCCTCATATGTCTGTCCACTGCTGGGAGTCCTCTGCACCCACCCCTAACATGTCTCTGTCCACTGCTGGGAGTCCTCTGCACCCACCCCTCACATGTGTCTGACAACTGCTGGGAGTCCTCTGCACCCACCCCTCACATGTCTCTGTCCACTGCTGGGAGTCCTCTGCAGCCACCCCTCACATGTCTCTGTCCACTGCTGGGAGTGATATGCACCCACCCCTCATATATCTGGGCACTGCTGGGAGTGATCTGCACCCACCCCTCACATGTCTCTGGGCACTGCTGGTATTCCTCTGCACCCACCCCTCACATGTCTCTGTCCTCTGCTGGGAGTCCTCTGCACCCACCCCTCACATGTGTCTGTCCACTGCTGGGAGTCCTCTGCACCCCCCCTCACATGTCTCTGGACACTGCTGGGAGTGATATGCACCCACCCCTCATATGTCTGTCCACTGCTGGGAGACCTCTTTACCCACCCCTCACATGTCTCTGTCCACTGCTGGGAGTGATATGCACCCACCCCTCATATGTCTGTCCACTGCTGGGAGTCCTCTGCACCCACCCCTCACATGTCTCTGTCCACTTCTGTGAGTCCTCTGCACCCACCCCTCACATGTGTCTGTCCACTGCTGGGAGTCCTCTGCACTCACCCCTCACATGTCTCTGTCCACTGCTGGGAGTGATATGCACCCACCCCTCATATGTCTCTGTCCACTGCTGGGAGTGATCTGCACCCACCCCTCATATGTCTGTCCACTGCTTGGAGTCCTCTGCACCCACCCCTCACATGTCTCTGTCCACTGCTGGGAGTCCTCTGCACCCACTCCTCACATGTGTCTGTCCACTGCTGGGAGTCCTTTGCACCCCTCCTCACATGTCTCTGTCCACTGCTGGGAGTCCTCTGCACCCACCCCTCACATGTCTCTGTCCACTGCTGGGAGTCCTCTGCACCCATCCCTCACATGTCTCTGTCCACTGCTGAGAGTCCTGTGCACCCACCCCTCACATGTGTCTGTCCACTGCTGGGAGTCCTCTGCACCCACCCCTCACATGTCTCTGTCCACTGCTGGGAGTGATATGCACCCACCCCTCATATGTCTGTCCACTGCTGGGAGTCCTCTTTACCCACCCCTCACATGTCTCTGTCCACTTCTGGGAGTGATATACACCCACCCCTCATATGTCTGTCCACTGCTGGGAGTCCTCTGCACCCACCCCTCACATGTCTCTGTCCACTTCTGGGAGTCCTCTGCACCCACCCCTCACATGTGTCTGTCCACTGCTGGGAGTCCTCTGCACCCACCCCTCACATGTCTCTGTCCACTGCTGGGAGTGATATGCACCCACCCCTCATATGTCTGTCCACTGCTGGGAGTCCTCTGCACCCACCCCTCACATGTCTCTGTCCACTGCTGGGAGTTCTCTGCACCCACTCCTCACATGTGTCTGTCCACTGCTGGGAGTCCTCTGCACCCACCCCTCACATGTCTCTGTCCACTGCTGGGAGTGATATGCACCCACCCCTCATATGTCTGGGCACGGCTGGGAGTGATCTGCACCCACCCCTCACATGTCTCTGGGCACTGCTGGTATTCCTCTGCACCCACCCCTCAAATGTCTCCGTCCTCTGCTGGGAGTCCTCTGCACCCACCCCTCACATGTCTCTGTTCACTGCTGGGAGTCCTCTGCACCCAACCCTCACATGTGTCTGTCCACTGCTGGGAGTCCTCTGCACCACACCCCCCTCACATGTCTCTGGCCACTGCTGGGAGTGATATGCACCGACCCCTCATAGGTCTGTCCACTGCTGGGAGTCCTCTGCACCCACCCCTCACATGTCTCTGTCCACTGCTGGGAGTGATATGCACCCACACCTCATATGTCTGTCTACTGCTGGGAGTCCTCTGCACCCACTCCTCACATGTCTCTGTCCACTGCTGGGAGTCCTCTGCACCCACCCCTCACATGTGTCTGTCCACTGCTGGGAGTCCTCTGCACCCACCCCTCACATGTCTCTGTCCACTGCTGGGAGTCCTCTGCACCCACCACTAACATGTCTCTGTCCACTGCTGGGAGTGATATGCACCCACCCCTCATATATCTGGGCACTGCTGGGAGTGATCTGCACCCACCCCTCACATGTCTCTGGGCACTGCTGGTATTCCTCTGCACCCACCCCTCACATGTCTCTGTCCACTGCTGGGAGTCCTCTGCACCCACCCCTCACATGTCTCTGGGCACTGCTGGTATTCCTCTGCACCCTCCCCTCACATGTCTCTGTCCACTGCTGGGAGTGATATGCACCCACCCCTCATATGTCTCTGTCCACTGCTGGGAGTGATCAGCACCCACCCCTCATATGTCTGTCCACTGCTGGGAGTCCTCTGCACCCACCCCTCACATGTCTCTGTCCACTGCTGGGAGTCCTCTGCACCCACCCCTCACATGTGTCTGTCCACTGCTGGGAGTCCTCTGCACCCCCCCCTCACATGTCTCTGGCCACTGCTGGGAGTGATATGCACCCACCCCTCATATGTCTGTCCACTGCTGGGAGTCCTCTGCACCCACCCCTAACATGTCTCTGTCCACTGCTGGGAGTGATATGCACCCACCCCTCATATGTCTGTCCACTGCTGGGAGTCCTCTGCACCCACCCCTAACATGTCTCTGTCCACTGCTGGGAGTGATATGCACCCACCCCTCATATGTCTGTCCACTGCTGGGAGTCCTCTGCACCCACCCCTCACATGTCTCTGTCCACTGCTGGGAGTCCTCTGCACCCACTCCTCACATGTGTCTGTCCACTGCTGGGAGTCCTCTGCACCCACCCCTCACATGTCTCTGTCCACTGCTGGGAGTGATATGCACCCACCCCTCATATGTCTGGGCACTTCTGGGAGTGATCTGCACCCACCCCTCACATGTCTCTGGGCACTGCTGGTATTCCTCTGCACCCACCCCTCACATGTCTCTGTCCACTGCTGGGAGTCCTCTGCACCCACCCCTCACATGTCTCTGGGCACTGCTGGTATTCCTCTGCACCCTCCCCTCACATGTCTCTGTCCACTGCTGGGAGTGATATGCACCCACCCCTCATATGTCTCTGTCCACTGCTGGGAGTGATCAGCACCCATCCCTCATATGTCTGTCCACTGCTGGGAGTCCTCTGCACCCACCCCTCACATGTCTCTGTCCACTGCTGGGAGTCCTCTGCACCCACCCCTCACATGTGTCTGTCCACTGCTGGGAGTCCTCTGCACCCCCCCCCCTCACATGTCTCTGGCCACTGCTGGGAGTGATATGCACCCACCCCTCATATGTCTGTCCACTGCTGGGAGTCCTCTTCACCCACCCCTAACATGTCTCTGTCCACTGCTGGGAGTGATATGCACCCACCCCTCATATGTCTGTCCACTGCTGGGAGTCCTCTGCACCCACCCCTCACATGTCTCTGTCCACTGCTGGGAGTCCTCTGCACCCACTCCTCACATGTGTCTGTCCACTGCTGGGAGTCCTCTGCACCCACCCCTCACATGTCTCTGTCCACTGCTGGGAGTGATATGCACCCACCCCTCATATGTCTGGGCACTTCTGGGAGTGATCTGCACCCACCCCTCACATGTCTCTGGGCACTGCTGTTATTCCTCTGCACCCACCCCTCACATGTCGCCGTCCACTGCTGGGAGTACTCTGCACCCACCCCTCACATGTGTCTGTCCACTGCTGGGAGTCCTCTGCACCCCCCCTCACATGTCTCTGGCCACTGCTGGGAGTGATAAGCACCGACCCCTCATAGGTCTGTCCAATGCTGGGAGTCCTCTGCACCCACCCCTCACATGTCTCTGTCCACTTCTGGGAGTGATATGCACCCACCCCTCATATGTCTGTCCACTGCTGGGAGTCCTCTGCACCCACTCCTCACATGTCTCTGTCCACTGCTGGGAGTCCTCTGCACCCACCCCTCACATGTGTCTGTCCACTGCTGGGAGTCCTCTGCACCCACCCCTCACATGTCTCTGTCCACTGCTGGGAGTGATATGCACCCACCCCTCATATGTCTCGGCCCTCCTGGGAGTGATCTGCACCCACCCCTCACATGTCTCTGGGCACTGCTGGTATTCCTCTGCACCCACACCTCACATGTCTCTGTCCACTGCTGGGAGACCTCTGCACCCACCCCTCACATGTCTCTGTCCACTGCTGGGAGTCCTCTGCACCCACCCCTCACATGTCTCTGTCCACTGCTGGGAGTCCTCTGCACCCACCCCTCACATGTGTCTGTCCACTGCTGGGAGTCCTCTGCACCCACCCCTCACTTGTCTCTGTCCACTGCTGGGAGTGATATGCACCCACCCCTCATATGTCTGTCTACTGCTGGGAGTCCTCTGCACCCACTGTTAGACGGACCGGGAGGGTCGGCCGAGGACAAGGGGAGAGGTCTCCGGGGAGAGCCGTCTCCAGCGATCGTACAGACAAATAACTCCCCCCCCACAGACAGATACCACACAAGGAGATGAGTTAGCGTTCTTTATAAGCACTTCTTAAGGTACGATGAAAAGGTACAAGGAGGTCTGGACTCAGGGGTCCCCTCGATTCAAGTCTCTCAAGATGGGAAAGGGGAGGTGGTATGGTGGGTAGCTCACAATCCTCGAGCTTAGGTGGTCTAGCTGGTACGGGCCGCGGCAGCGCCAGCAGGTCCCAGTGAAGATGGTGGATACACGGGCCGCGGCAGCGCCAGCAGGTCCCAGAGACGATGGTCGATGTACGGTCCGCGGCAGCGCCAGCAGGTCCCGGTGAAGATGGTCGTTACAACGGGCCGCGGCAGCGCCAGCAGGTCCCGACGAGGATGGATGTTGCAGAAGGCCGCGGCAGCGCCAGCAGGCAGGACGATAGATCACAAGATAGGGCTACGGCAGCGCCAGTAGTCCGTCAAGGCTGAGTTCTCTCGGTGTCTCTCGACTCCAGGATACAACTGCCTTCCTGCTCCGCAGCTGCTCCAGTTATAGGGCAGGTGCCCTTTGATGTCCGGACCCTCGCACTTGGGGGTCGGAGGGTCCGGGATGAAGGTGTCCAGACACCCAGCGGGGGGGTGGAGCCGGTGCCTGGGGGAGCTGGAGGCGATCGTCACCTGGCGGGGGGAGGCCACGCGGCCTCGTGGCGCAGGGCCCAAGATGGCGGCTTGACCCGGCCGAGGGAGCCGGTGGTGGCTTGGGCCCGTGCTACAGGGAGGTCCGAGGGCAGGAGTTCCGTCGGGAGACGGGGTGCGGGTGATTCTCGTGGGCCGCGCCTGGGAGGCCGGGGCTTGGGCCCTGTCATGCGGGGAGGGCGCAAGCCCTTCGTGTGGCCTGTCCAACATGCGTCCCCCCCAGCTGAAGGCGGGGAGAGTCACCCATCTCCTTGGGGACTCTCTTCGTCGAGGCGGAAGAAGCGGGACAGGCCATCTGCGTTGGCGTGGTCTTGGCCTGGTCGGTGCTCCACGGTGAAGTCCATTCCCTGCAGGGAGATGGACCAGCGCAATAGTTTTGGGTTTTCCCCCCGCATCTGCATCAGCCACTGCAGGGGTCTATGGTCGGTTTGTACCCGGAAGTGGGTACCGAAGAGATAGGGCCGGAGCTTTTTGAGGGCCCACACCACTGCGAAGGCCTCCCTCTCGATGGTGCTCCAGCGCTGTTCTCGGCCCAGGAGACGTCGGCTGATGAAGGCCACCGGCTGGTCATGACCCTCGGGGTTCACTTGGGAAAGAACCGCTCCGATGCCGTGGTCGGAGGCGTCTGTCTGTACTACGAATTCCCGACTGTAATCGGGGGCCTGGAGCACAGGGGCGGTGCACAGGGCGGCCTTCAGTTTTTCGAAGGCCGCTTGACAATCGGGGGTCCAGTTAATCCGCTTTGGTTGGTTCTTGGACGTGAGACCCGTGAGGGGCCCCACAATGCTGCCATAGTCGGATCGTTCTTGAGCTCGGGGTGTGAGACCGATCTGCCAGTAGCCCGCTGTTAGGTCGAAGATACTGAGGTAGCGGGCGGCCCCCAGCCGGTCGATCAATTCATCCGCTCTGGGGATAGGATGAGCGTCGGTTCGGGTGACAGCGTTCAAGCCCCGGTAGTCGACGCAGAATCTCAGTTCAGGTGTGGTGCCGGGGGCAGCGGCTTTGGGGACCAGTACAACTGGACTGGCCCAGGGACTGTCCGAGGGCTCGATGACCCCGATCGTGAGCATTTTGGCCACTTCCTCTTGTATGCAGGCCCGTACCCGATCTGGTACGCGGTAGGCCCGGTGCCGGACAGGGGGACTGTCCCCGGTGTCTACGTCGTGCAAGCACCAAGGGGTGACCCCGGGAGTGAGGGAGAACAGTGAAGCGAACCGCAGCAGGAGGTCCCGGCAGCCCTGGCGTTGCTCTGGGGTGAGGGCATCGGAGAGCCGGACCCCGTCCACGGAACCGTCTTTCTCCTGAGTCTTCAGGAGATCCGGGAGAGGCTCGGAGTCTTCTTCCGCCCCACTGTCTGTAGCCATCAGGAGGCTGAGTTCTGAGCGCACAAAGTGTGGTTTGAGTCTGTTGGTGTGGAGGACCCGAAGGGGGTTCCGGGTGGTCCCCATGTCGATGAGGTAAGTGACGGGGCTTTTGCGCTCGACCACCTTGAAGGGCCCCGTCCACTTATCTTGCAAGGCACATGGTTCGGTGGGGGACATCACCCACACTTGTTGTCCAGGTTCGAACTCGACGGAGGAGGCATTGTGATCATACCATCTCTTCATGTCTTCCTGGCTGGCCTCGAGGTTCGCCTTGGCCATCTCCCTGAAGCGCCGGGTCTGATTACGTAGGGCCAGGAGGTACTTGAAGACGTCTGGAGGGGTCTTTAGGGGGGCCACCTCCCAACCTTCTTTGACTAGGCTGAGGGGCCCTCGCACAGGGTGCCCGTACAGGAGTTCGAAGGGGCTAAAACCGAGGGACTTCTGGGGAACTTCCCGGTAGGCGAAGAGGAGGCACGGGAGTAGTACATCCCACTGGCGACGGAGGGGCTCTTCCAATCCCCCAATCATCCCTTTGAGAGTGCGGTTGAATCGCTCCACTAGTCCGTTCCCTTGGGGGTGATAGGGGGTCGTGAATCGGTAGGTGACCCCGCACTGTTGCCAGAGGGACTTCATGTATTTGGAGATGAAGTTCGTGCCTCGGTCGCTGACGACTTCTCGGGGGAAGCCCACCCGGGAGAAGATCCCCATTAGGGCCCGGCCAACCACCGGAGCTGTTACTGTTCGTAGAGGCACCGCCTCGGGGTAGCGGGTGGCGTGATCCACCAGTACTAGGATGAACCTATGTCCTTGTGCCGTGCGGGGGTCCAGGGGCCCCACAATGTCTATTCCTACCCTCTCGAACGGGGTGGTGACCACCGGGAAGGGTTGTAGAGGGGCCTTCAGCTTACGGCCATTCTTCCCGCTGGCCTGGCACGTGGGGCAGGACCGGCAGTGGTTCAGGACGTCGTTCCGCATCTTCGGCCAGAAAAAGTGGGTCACTAGGCGACTGTAAGTTTTGTCTTGGCCCAGGTGTCCAGCCAGGGGGACATCGTGGGCCAGATTGAGCAAGAAGTTTCTGAAGCGGAGAGGTACCACCAGTACTCGACCGGCCCCTAGCTCTGCGATCCTCTGTTCGCTGTATAGCAGGTCGTTCTCCCAGTAGACCCAGTGAGTTCCGGTGGAGTCCCCTGCGCTCTGGGCGCTGGCTTGTTGGCGGAGTCCCTCGAGGGAGGGGCAAGTCTTTTGCTCCTGGCGGAACTGTTCTTGGGTGGGCCCCCCTTCTTGACGCCACTGAGCCAGGCCGGGGACGTCCTGGAGGTGCGCGTCCCCTTCGGTCGTTGGCTCCGGGGGGTTGGCCTCATCGTTGTCTTCTACTGGGGCGACCGGGGGCGGAGGTGCTGGCCATTCCGGTTCTTCTGGTCGGGGAACGGCACGGGCTGCCCTGGACCGGGTGGTTACGCAGGCCCAGTCCGGGAGGCCCAGCATCCCCAGGTGCTCTCTTCTCTCGACGGTGGCCCATTGGGAACTCTCAAGGTCATTCCCCAGGAGGCAGTCCACGGGGGCATCATCCCGGACCGTCACTTTCAGCAGGCCGGAGACCCCTCCCCATTCGAAGGGGACGCAGGCCATTTGACACAGACTTTCGGAATTGTCAGCTGAGCGGACGGGGCAGAGAATGTTCGGCAGGATCTGCTCGGGTTTCACCAGGTGACAGCGGACGGCCGTCACACTGGCGCCTGTGTCACGTAAGGCCTCGGCCCGATGCCCATTAATGGTCACCCACTGACCGTATTTCCTGGTGTTGGCGGGTAGGGGAGCCCGCGGGACTATGTCTTTTCCCCCTAGGCACGCTAGAACCATGGCGGCCGGTTCCCACTCTTGCTGGGCCGGCTCATACTCTTCCTGTTCCTCTGACAGTCGTTCTTCCCCCAGGGCGGCGGCAGCTACCTGGCGGGGCTTGGGCGTTTGGTTCTGCGGGCAGCTCGGGTCATTGGCGTAATGGCCGACTCGCTGGCATCGGTGGCACGTGACATTGGCTCGGAACTTTGGACGCATCGGGGGGTTTCCCCGGCCGGCCGAGGGCGGGGTGCTGGCCACGGGTGTTGCCGGGAGGGTGTCTCTCCCTCGCCCCTGGCCTCCTCCTCCTCCCCGAGGACGGTGCTGGCCTTGGTTGCTTCGGGTCTGCTCGTGCGGTCCTCTCCGGCCCACTCGGGTGCTCTCCCATCGGTCAGCTTCAGCGGCGAGCTGCCGGGGGTCGGTCAATTTACTGTCGAGGAGGTGCTGCCTGAGCTCGACGAAGCAGTTGTTCGACAGGTGTTCCCATACCATGAGGTTAAAGAGTTGTTCGTAGGTCGTTACATGGCTCCCCTTGATCCACCCCTCGAAGGCTCTGCTGAAATAGTTTACGTACTCCACCCAAGTTGTACCCGGGATCCGGGTGCAATCTCTGAACCTCTGGCGGTACATCTCGGGTGTGAGGCCGTAGCGGGTGAGGAGGGCAGCCTTCATGTGGTCGTAGGACGACATTTGGTGATCTGGGAGCTGCAACAGGGCATCGCGACCTTCGTTGACGAACCTCCCCCATAGTCCAGCTCCCCAATCACTCCGGTCGATCCGGTGGGAGGTCATGGCGATCTCGTAGGCTTTGAACCACTGTTGTATGTCGTCTTCTCGGACATACTCTCGGACAACATCCTTGGGGATGTGGACTTTTTTCTCGGTTGCCCCTGGGGTGTGCGGTCGCTCAGGCACCCCCGTCTCTTTATTCTGTTTCCGCAGTTCTATTTCCGCCAGTTTGCGTTCGTGTTCGAGTGTTATTCTTTTTTCCTCAAGCTCTCTCTGTCTCTGTTTTTCTTCTCGCTCCTCTCGGAGCCGCAGATGCTCTAGATTTAGTTTCTGCTCGGCTAACTTTAGTTCACCGTCCATCTTGAGTCGTGCCATTTCCAACTCGTGTAATCTGGTCCTTTCTCTTTCCTGGATCTCCTCCTGCGAGAGGCCCGTTCCCCTCTCCTCGGGAGCCGTGGCGTTCCCCTGTGGTGCGACACTGTTTTGGTCGGAGGATCCGGTGATCCCCGTTTCTGCCCACGACTCAAGGGCGCGCTTCAAATCCTCTTTGGTACTCAGGCCGGTGGTAGCAATGCCTAGTTCCATGCAGAATTGTTTAAGTTCGCGGTGGTTATACTCTTCCAACTTATCCATTTGGAACTTTTCAGTGGAACCGCTATCTTTAGCTGACATCGTGGTTTTGTCGTGGGGTGAGCTACTCTCTGTACGATTACGCGTTGATTCGGATCGCGCCGCTGGCCACCAATTGAAGTACTGGGTATTTTAGACCCAGCGGTGCAGGGGCACACACCCTATGACTTCTGGGTTTCACCCTGTTCCGGACCTACAGAAACACAGAGTCTTCTGGGTGAAGTCAAAGAATCGTTTATTGGCTGCAGACCAATGACAGGTATCCTAGAAGTACAACAGCGTGTATGTTCTCAGGAGACTGCTGAAAATCATAGGAACGGACTTCATCTTAAATACGTTTTTCCTTGCCTCAAGCATACATTCCTAGGTTTTATGATACGGCAATATACAAGTGTACATTACAAAGAAAAGGCAGAGTCATGATGACCATCCCACATTCCAGTTCGGCCAGCCCACAATGATTTACACAGTAAGATTCAGATCCCATGTTTGATGTAAAGAGACCCCCCAATAAACATGAGCATCTCCTGTTTTGGGAAACAAGTCATAAAGCAGGAACAAGCAGGTGTGGAAGAGATTAGCCGGGGGATTGTGTAGAATGAAAGGGTTTTATGACAGGTCAAGCCCTGACGCTAATCACAGGTGGACGGAGGAAGGGGAGCTCGTGAGACCGGTTTGACCCAGGGCAGCAGAGCCAGCTGCCCAGGTCACAGAGAAGTCAGAGGGAAAGCCCATATACTGTGAGGCCCGTATTAACTCCATCATAGCCTATGTGAGGGCAATGACAAGATGGCCACTGCTTCCAAAATGGAACCCGCGTAGTGGAGCAGAATAACGTGTACACAGTGCATTCACAGCTAGAACGATATGTAAAGCACTCGTACATGCCGCATTTACCATTTGCGGTTCGCTAATACCAAGATAGACAGGGGTAGGGCCCTGTCCCCTACGCGGTCCCGAATATTAAAGTACGACAGACCCTCCTTTTGCCCTTACATAGGCAATTACTATACTCATCTTAATCCGAGTCTAGGTCAATGTTCACGAAGTCATGGAGATGTTGCTGTAGCATCATCCTATTACTTAGTTCGTCCCTCGATACAGGTTTCCTTACACATAAGGTAGCACAGAGGCCACATATCGCGGGAGCACACTGTATACACAGACAGAACAGGAAAAGAATGGCTACGATCATTCCAACGACCATCAGAACTTTCCAACCCCAGGCAGATATCAATTCCCAGAACCACCCCATCAGTGACCAATCTCCCTTATCCACGTGTATGGATTCAGATATTTTATGGAGTTTGGAGATGGCTTGATACACTGTTGGAGCATTATCTGGTATGAAAATGCAGCAACTGGATTGGATGACCTTGCATACCCCACCGCGGTCTGCAAGAATAACGTCTAGAACCATGCGGTTCTGCAGAGTCATAAGGCGATCCGCTTGGAGCTCAGCTGTCAGATTACTAAGGGCACCAGCCGTTACATTGACAGTGGATTCAACCACACGAGTCAGCTGTCTCAGGTTCCTACTATTGACCATAGGTCCCCAAAACGGCAGGAAACCCAAGAAGAAGTCTCCCGCTTCCTGACCGGCAGTATCCTCCTTACTAATCACACCTCTCACAACTCTGGTCTTGTGATAGTCAGAGGCGGCAGTAAATGTCGGCGGTAGCAAGTTCGCAATATAACATGTGCCCGAGAAATCAGGGGGCAACCATGTATATGCTCGGTCATGACAGATGAAATATGTGCCCTTAGCAGCCAAAAACGCAGGGGAAAACTGTGACGGGAAAGTGTACGTTTCAGTACAGTCACTTCTTCCCAGTTGAGCTCTAGGATTCTGACCATTACCCTGTAAGCAGAACCGACCCATGTGGGGTACGACCCAGATTGGAGATGAGATTTTTCGCTGTCTTTCACCCAGACTAATACTATACCCCGTCGCGTTCCATCCTACATAAGGTCTCAACTCTTCTTTGGGACTGGATGAGTATGCATTGATATCCCTGCTCATATCGGCAACTCCTTTCATCAAAGCCTTATTATTGGTGATAGGTCTGATGGAACGCGGTTGGCGAGGGGAGTATGTATCTAGAGCATAGAGAAACATGGTTTGGAATGCCCATGACGATCCATTGTAACTGTACGGTAGCACCAGGTAGGGAATACCTTTGTTAATGGTATGGGGCATTAACCCACACACCCAGCAATTGGTCGTATTCATTACCAGTTGGTGCTGGTGCAAGAGCTGGATAAACGAGTTATTTACGAACTCTGATCGTCTGGTCTGTTCGTGCTCAGGCAAAGGGTGAAAAGAGTGAGAGGAGGCAGTAGAAGGAGATATAGGCTGTTGAGTGGGTTCAATGGGCTTTTGAGCGGAGAAAAACACAAACCCTACAATAAACATTATGATACTACACAGCGTAAAATGGCACGAAAAGACAAAACATTTACTTTTTACAATTCTACACATCCTTGCGTTAAAGTTCATTTCCTCAATCGGTCTCTCCATCTTAAAAAACTCCATCCTCTACTCGGGCCGCTCGCGGTGGATGAGTTTCTTCTGCTAAAGAGTACGCCTGTCAGTCCAGGGAAACGCCCTAGACCAACCAGAACCGTCGACCTAGTGTCTTCGGCCTGTACCCCAAAGTCTTGGCACCGCGACCCTGCGGCAGAACCCGGATGGTGGTTCGAAAAACAAAAATCAAGAAAGTCCTTCAGATGGGAGAGCAAAAATGTCAAAAGGGAAATAATGAGGAAATCTTTATTTGTCCATGGGCCTAGGTCTCAAATTATAGCGGAAACGGCCAGGTGCTGTTTGGTCTTGAAACAAAAGTTCAGGCTCAGTAGTGTCCAGTCGACTTGATGGTGGCACAGCTTCCTGCAGAATATTGTCACTCCCTTGGTCTGAAACTGTGCCTCTTAAGCGTGCGTCACTGAATGGTACAAAACGAGGTACAATGTCTGTCTCTGAGTCGGCGATACCCTCCTTGACCCACTGGTCATATGGCAGAGGCAAGGGGACTACTTTGCAGTGAGTACCATGAATCCAGTGCTTCTTCCCTTTCACTCGCACTGCTGATCTTGTCGAAAGAAGAACAAGATGAGGGCCGATCCAGCGGGGCTCGTCGTTGCTCTTGCGCTGGAAGTTTCGGACCAGGACCCACGAGCCAGGGTTGATAGGGTGTCCAGGAGGTTCAGAGGCTTGGGGAAGGGTATCATGTACCTGTTGGTGCAAAACATGCAGTTTAACAGTCAAATCATACAGGTAATCGAGCAGTACTGGATGCTCAATCTCACTGAACTTCGTAGGTCTCGGTACACCCCATACGTTGGCGGGACGGCCAAAAACGACCTCGTAAGGACTAAGTCCCACTCGTGAATGTATGGTCATTCTGGTGGACAGGAGTGCTAAAGGCAGAGCGTCAGGCCATTTAAGACCGGTGCTCGCCTGGATTTTGGCCAGCTTGAGCTTTAAGGCTCCATTGTAGCGTTCTACTAATCCAGCTGATTGGGGGTGATTTGCAGCGTGGAACTTCTGCTTTATCCCTAGCCCTTCACATACATTCTTCATCACTTTACCCACAAACTCACTTCCATTATCACACCATACCATTCTTGGCATTCCAAACCTAGGGAAAAACTCCTTCACAAGGGCTTTGGCTGTGGATAGGGCAGTGTTATCTTTCAGAGGATAAGCCTCAATCCATTTTGAGAAAGCACAAACAACCACCAATACATATTTCAGGTTGTTGCATCTTTCCATGTGAATAAAGTCCAGCTGCAAAACTTCAAATGGACATGATGGGGGTGCAAAGTGACCAGCCGGAGTTGGGGTTCCCCTACCAGGGTTGTACTTCAAGCATACTATGCAATTCTTGACCACATTCTCTGCACACTTGGGAATCCCAGCATTCTGCCATACTGGAGCCAGCAACTTGCATATACCTTTCGTACTGATATGTGCCATTTCATGTGCCATAGTAACCACTGGAAGCACATATGCATCAGGCAACAACCATCGCCTATGTTCTGTCAGATCAGTCCAACAACCATTCTCATCCAACTTACCCATACTTTCTCTCCACTTGCTTAACTCTTCCTCTGTGGCTTCAGCCTGAAGCGACTTCACACTCTCTATTGTGTTCTCACACATTCCCACATCATTAACCCATCTTGCGGGACCTGCAACATACATTCTAGTCTTCACATTCTGTGCTGTTTCTCTCGCGGTCTCATCAGCAAACGCATTCCCACGTCCAACATCATCCGTGACTTTCTTGTGCGCACTGCATTTCATGATCGCAACTTGCAACGGTAGGGTCAGTGACTCAAGGAGATCATTTACCAACTTGCCATTCTGAATTTTAGCTCCATGCGACGTCAGGAACCCACGCTCCTTCCACAAACGCCCAAAATTATGAGCCACGCCAAAGGCGTACTGGCTATCTGTGTATATGTTCACTCTCATTCCTTCAGACAACACACATGCTCTCGTGAGGGCGATTAATTCTGCTGCTTGGGCCGAATTATGTGGCACTCGTGCAGTTTCCACGACTGTGTGTAAAGTCGTGATAGCATATGCAGCAGTCGTGTCACCATTAGGGAGCTTGAAACAGGACCCATCTACCCATAAAGTGCCATCACACTCAGTCAGGGGAGTATCTTTTAAATCTACTCTCCCTTTCGTTTCTTCTTCTGTCCTGAACAGACAGTCATGCTGCTCAATCTCATCTGAGTCTGCTGGAATAGGCAACAATGTAGCTGGATTCAGCGTATTACATCTCTTTATGTGTATGTGATTAGCTAACAGTGTAAGTTCGTAACCCGATAGCCGCGCACTAGTCAAATGTTGTGTCTTGGTCCTATTTAATAATGTGTCTACAGCATGTGGAACCATAACAATCAATGTATTGTCCATTACCAAACCAGCCGATTGTCGGATAGACATCGCTGCAGCAGCTGTCGCTCTCAGACAGCTTGGCAATGCCCTCGCTACAGGGTCCAAGGTTGATGAAAAATATGCGCATGGGCGCGGTCTGTCGCCAAAAGGCTGTGTTAACACTGATAACGCACATCCATCTTTCTCGTGAACATACAATGTAAAAGGCTTACTGTAGTCGGGGGTACCCAACACAGGTGCTGAACATAATGCATTACGCAATTCCACAAAACTTTTCTGGCACTCTTCAGACCATGGGATAGGATTCGGCGTGTCTTTGCATGTTAAGGCTAATAAAGGTTTTGCCAACAAAGAAAAACTAGGGATCCAATGCCTACAGTATGAAGTGATGCCCAAGAAAGCACGCACTTCTCTCTGTGTTTTTGGCACACTCAACTGTGCAATAGCTTGAATTCTTTCTGGGGTCAGTTTCCTTCCCTCCTTCGATAAGAGATGACCTAAGTAGGTCACTTCTTGTCGACAATATTGCAGCTTAGAGAGAGACACTTTGTGATGGTAAGCGGATAAATGGCGCAACAGTGACAATGTGGCTTCTTTACAGATCTTCTCAGTATCCGCAGCGATCAGTAAATCGTCCACGTACTGAATCAGGATAGCGCCACTAGGTAGAATAAGTGCATCAAGCTGCGCTTTCAAAGCTTGACTGTATATGGATGGACTCTCACAGTAGCCCTGGGGAGCGCGTTTGAAGCGGAAGCTTCGGCCTCCCAGACTAAAACCAAAAATATCTCTGCTCTCTTCTGCAATTGGGATACTAAAGAAAGCATTCTTTAAATCGATCACTGAAAACCATGCAGCAGAGGCTGGAATCATCGTTAACAAGGCAGTTATATCGGGGACAACCGGAAACTGTGGCACAACAATCTTATTAACTTCTCTGAGATCGATCACAAATCTGTAAACAGGTGGCTGTGAAGGGTCCGTTCGTTTTAAGACAGGTAAGATCGGACTATTGCAAACGTTGCCTCTTGTTTCCTCGATCACACCTTTATTAATCAAGTCGCTGACAATGTCTAACAATGCTTTCTGCCCTTCATTAGAGATTTTGTACTGGGGAATACGTGGCAGTCTGACATTAGCCTTTAAAGTCACCACGTATGGCGGTATCTCCAAGAGGCCCACATCATTGGGACCAGTAGCCCAAAGGGCATCCGGAAGGGATGACAATTCAGGCGGCGTTGTATTTTTAGACAAGTACATCGGGGAAATCACTTTCTTGCCTAATGTAAGTTGTACTCCTGAAGGAGAACAATACAGTGTAGCGTGCAATCTTTTCAACAAATCTAATCCCAGCAAATTCTCACCACAACCTGTTGTTAGGATCAGGGGTGCTTTCAGCTCGCAAGGTCCAACAGAAAGTGACATGGGACTAGAAATCGGGTTCCTTACTGGGGCGCCAGAAAAACCTACTGAAACATTTATATCGCCAGACAAAGGTGCGCCAGGGAGTTTTGAATGCATGATTGAACTCTTTGCAGCACCAGTATCTAGCAGAAAAGGCTCCGTTACATTTGCTGTAGTCACCTCAACATACGGTCCACTCTGATCCACTGGCACTGAAACAACTCCCTCTCTCTGCCTATGGCTGTCCTAGTAATCATTACTTTCTGCATCACCGTCCTCTGCATAATAATCACTATTATAATACTGGGCCGTATTGCTAATCGCGTTAGCTTGCTGATCAAAGCTATTGATGGTACTTTGAGGCGGCAGAGGACGCGCGTTCTGGGGAACACTCCCACGCCCTCGGCCTCTAGGAGCTTGCTGACCACCCCTACCTCTTGCGCCATACGCATTACCGTTCCGCTGCATTAATTTAGGGCAACTATATTTATAATGACCTTCCTCTTTGCAGTATGAACATTGGTTGGGACCTACAGGGACACGTGGTTGATAATACCCATTCATCTGCTGATTGTTCTGAAACTGTTGGGGTTGGTGATAGACACCTTGTGGTTGCCTATAATTATTCTGACCTCCACGTGGCGCATAGGCCTGCTGTAAAAGGACCTTTGTCTTTAGTTCCTTCGTTTTCTTCTCCGTTCTGTCTTTCTCGTCTTTATCTCTATTTTCATAATACTGTGCAGTAGCCAGTATTTGCGCTGAAGAAGAAACAGCCCAAGAACTCTCTGAATCTTTCAACTTTTTACACAGGTCAGGAAGTAAATTCTGCACAAACTTATCCACAAATAACCGTTGGCCACCCTCAGTACTCATATCCTGCCCACTGTGGTCAATAAACGTTTCTTCAAACCTAGTAAAGAAGTCTGACGCTGTCTCATCTTTCTTCTGCTTGCATGCAGATAACTTGTCCCAATTTACGCGCATCGCAGGCATTATTGTCTTCATATACGTGATGATTCTACCAGGGAGTTCAGCTACTAAAGGTTCTGGTTTCGCACCACCCGTTTGTC
The DNA here is from genome assembly GCF_964204655.1 of Triturus cristatus. Lineage (NCBI taxonomy): Eukaryota > Metazoa > Chordata > Amphibia > Caudata > Salamandridae > Triturus > Triturus cristatus. The sequence goes on along the minus strand of NC_140579.1, from coordinate 275,170,903 downwards.
TAGCATCAGCAGCAACAATGTTGGCCCATGTATCTCCTAGTTCTGCATTGTGATCTACATTACGAATTGATCCCCATAGAGGCTGTGGAACAACATTGCCGAACAACATGTCTATGTCGGCCAGATTCATAATGCATGACCCTGCCGTCTGTGACAACTCTTTATAATAACCTGCTGGGTTCTTACGGGGATCAGGTAAGGACTGCTTAAGCGCTAATACTTCAGAGCGCTTCCATGGAACATGCACCCAAACACGCTGGAAATGCGCTGCCACAGCGGGGTTACCACCGACAGCTGCAACCGCTTCCTTCCATACCGGGGGAACTTCTCTCATGGGGTATTGTCGCGCTTTTGCCTTTTTCCCCACAAGGACCTCTTGTTCAAACAATGTCTGTTGGCAATCGTCATTCCTAAGTGACAATACAACCGCAACTGCTTTATCTACTTCGCGGTCCACAATTATACCAGTTCCAAAATCGAACCTCACTCTACACAACTCCTGCGGGTTCGGATTTCTACCACTATCCTCCAATTCTTCACAGAGAATTTCGCACATTTTCTCAAACACATATCTCTGTTTAGGGGCATCCCATTGATGGAAAGTATTGACAACTGATTCCACATCATACAGTGAAGGAAAAACGATCCATCTACGCGCCATGTGATCTATTACCTTTTTCTCATCGGGGTTAGGCAATTGGCTGCGCAGCTGCTTACGCTGTAAACCAGGAGTTGCACCAGATGACCCAAAGAGAGGAGACATTAATGTAGTAACCACATTAGCTAAGCGCTGTCGCGCCGAAGGAGAAGCTGAGGCGAGAACAGGGGGAAAAACAGAGGGAAGAAAAGAGGATGTAGAGACAGGTACTGGAGTGATGGAAGGAAGAGTGTTAGGGGAGGCAGTTACTGGATTAGGCAAAGTCGCAGGAAATGCGGGGGCAGTTGGAAGCACCACTGGCGGCGCTTGAGAGGGCTGCGCTACAGGAATAGGAACTGGCTGCAAAGCAACTGGCGGTTGCGGCAAGGCTTGCAGTATATGCACTGGAGGTGGCATATTTACAAGCTGGGGAGGCGCCGTGGCAGTTTGAGCATACGGGGGTGGCGAACTCAACAAATGTGACATCAGGGGATCTTTCTCCTTTTCTTCTGACTCATCCTGCTTAGGATGTGGCAAAGCTGGGTAACATTTGTCAATCCCTAACTTGCGCTGCCTGTGCAATTGCTCATTCATTTGCTCCTCTTCATTGTCTTTAAATTGTACAGCTGCTTGCATTACTGACATACCTCTCTCTCTCTTATTCTTTTTCGCTAACTTAATTTCTTTCTGTTTGGCTTCCTTTCGCCATAAGCGGAAAGAGTCAAACATCGCCGGCCGGGCTTTCTTCTTAAACAATTTAATTTCCAGATTATCTAAAATATCGGTATCAAAACTACCATTTTGGGGCCATTTTAAAACACCATCTTTCCTGGTGTAGTGGATCCATACTTCGTTATATGCAATGGGGCCTACGCCATGTTTCACATAGAGCTCATAAGTTGGAGTTCCAACCGGAGGAACCGGACATGATTCCTCTAGCTGGAAATCTTTTCCACAACCCAAACAGAATAATCTACCAAATAGTCCAGAACCAGGCATCTTCGCTCACTAGTCTAGATCCAAACGTCAAAGGATTATCGAATACGATATTCTCGTGAATACACGAGTCCTCTGGTTTTGGCGTTTGCAAACTCCAAAGTACCAATTCAAATGATCCCGAAGGATACCAAAACAAATGGGAGACGCTCCACTTATACTTAACTGAATATTGCTGATCGATGGCGTCACCAGAAGACTCTCTCGATTGTTTCGCTCTCTCAAAACTCGTCAAGGGTCCAAAACAGGTCGATTAATCAGGGCAGCAGTCCTTCGTAGCCGTCGGGACGCGGAGAACCTCGCAGAAAAGACTTTCGGACCACGTCGACATGCAGGGGTCGATGAAGTGGCGGCCTTCCTCCGGAATTTCCACACGAAGCTCCTCACGAACCTCTGGCTTGGACTGGTACCGATGAAATCGCCCCAAGTTGGGCGCCAAACTGAAGTACTGGGTATTTTAGACCCAGCGGTGCAGGGGCACACACCCTATGACTTCTGGGTTTCACCCTGTTCCGGACCTACAGAAACACAGAGTCTTCTGGGTGAAGTCAAAGAATCGTTTATTGGCTGCAGACCAATGACAGGTATCCTAGAAGTACAACAGCGTGTATGTTCTCAGGAGACTGCTGAAAATCATAGGAACGGACTTCATCTTAAATACGTTTTTCCTTGCCTCAAGCATACATTCCTAGGTTTTATGATACGGCAATATACAAGTGTACATTACAAAGAAAAGGCAGAGTCATGATGACCATCCCACATTCCAGTTCGGCCAGCCCACAATGATTTACACAGTAAGATTCAGATCCCATGTTTGATGTAAAGAGACCCCCCAATAAACATGAGCATCTCCTGTTTTGGGAAACAAGTCATAAAGCAGGAACAAGCAGGTGTGGAAGAGATTAGCCGGGGGATTGTGTAGAATGAAAGGGTTTTATGACAGGTCAAGCCCTGACGCTAATCACAGGTGGACGGAGGAAGGGGAGCTCGTGAGACCGGTTTGACCCAGGGCAGCAGAGCCAGCTGCCCAGGTCACAGAGAAGTCAGAGGGAAAGCCCATATACTGTGAGGCCCGTATTAACTCCATCATAGCCTATGTGAGGGCAATGACAAGATGGCCACTGCTTCCAAAATGGAACCCGCGTAGTGGAGCAGAATAACGTGTACACAGTGCATTCACAGCTAGAACGATATGTAAAGCACTCGTACATGCCGCATTTACCATTTGCGGTTCGCTAATACCAAGATAGACAGGGGTAGGGCCCTGTCCCCTACGCGGTCCCGAATATTAAAGTACGACACAATGTTAGACGGACCGGGAGGGTCGGCCGAGGACAAGGGGAGAGGTCTCCGGGGAGAGCCGTCTCCAGCGATCGTACAGACAAATAACTCCCCCCCCACAGACAGATACCACACAAGGAGATGAGTTAGCGTTCTTTATAAGCACTTCTTAAGGTACGATGAAAAGGTACAAGGAGGTCTGGACTCAGGGGTCCCCTCGATTCAAGTCTCTCAAGATGGGAAAGGGGAGGTGGTATGGTGGGTAGCTCACAATCCTCGAGCTTAGGTGGTCTAGCTGGTACGGGCCGCGGCAGCGCCAGCAGGTCCCAGTGAAGATGGTCGATACACGGGCCGCGGCAGCGCCAGCAGGTCCCAGAGACGATGGTCGATGTACGGTCCGCGGCAGCGCCAGCAGGTCCCGGTGAAGATGGTCGTTACAACGGGCCGCGGCAGCGCCAGCAGGTCCCGACGGGGATGGATGTTGCAGAAGGCCGCGGCAGCGCCAGCAGGCAGGACGATAGATCACAAGATAGGGCTACGGCAGCGCCAGTAGTCCGTCAAGGCTGAGTTCTCTCGGTGTCTCTCGACTCCAGGATACAACTGCCTTCCTGCTCCGCAGCTGCTCCAGTTATAGGGCAGGTGCCCTTTGATGTCCGGACCCTCGCACTTGGGGGTCGGAGGGTCCGGGATGAAGGTGTCCAGACACCCAGCGGGGGGGTGGAGCCGGTGCCTGGGGGAGCAGGAGGCGATCGTCACCTGGCGGGGGAGAGTCCTTGGCACTTCGTCCTCCCATTGACCTGCCAAGTGATCCGCTCACCTCCTGGGTGGATGGTGGTGCCGGGATGTCGGGGCCGGCCAGGCCCAGGGTTAGAGTCGGGGGGAGGCCACGCGGCCTCGTGGCGCAGGGCCCAAGATGGCGGCTTGACCCGGCCGAGGGAGCCGGTGGTGGCTTGGGCCCGTGCTACAGGGAGGTCCGAGGGCAGGAGTTCCGTCGGGAGACGGGGTGCGGGTGATTCTCGTGGGCCGCGCCTGGGAGGCCGGGGCTTGGGCCCTGTCATGCGGGGAGGGCGCAAGCCCTTCGTGTGGCCTGTCCAACACCCACCCCTCACATGTCTCTGTCCACTGCTGGGAGTCCACTGCACCCACCCCTCACATGTGTCTGTCCACTGCTGGGAGTCCTCTGCACCCACCCCTCACATGTGTCTGACAACTGCTGGGAGTCCTCTGCACCCACCCCTCACATGTCTCTGTCCACTGCTGGGAGTCCTCTGCAGCCACCCCTCACATGTCTCTGTCCACTGCTGGGAGTGATATGCACCCACCCCTCATCTATCTGGGCACTGCTGGGAGTGATCTGCACCCACCCCTCACATGTCTCTGGGCACTGCTGGTATTCCTCTGCACCCACCCCTCACATGTCTCTGTCCACTGCTGGGAGTCCTCTGCACCCACCCCTCACATGTCTCTGGGCACTGCTGGTATTCCTCTGCACCCAACCCTTACATGTCTCTGTCCACTGCTGGAAGTCCTCTGCACCCATCCCTCACATGTCTCTGTCCACTGCTGGGAGTCCTCTGCACACACCCCACACATGTGTCTGTCCACTGCTGGGAGTCCTCTGCACCCACCCCTCACATGTCTCTGTCCACTGCTGGGAGTGATATGCACCCACCCCTCATATGTCTGTCCACTGCTGGGAGTCCTCTTTACCCACCCCTCACATGTCTCTGTTCACTGCTGGGAGTGATATGCACCCACCCCTCATATGTCTGTCCACTGATGGGAGTCCTCTGCACCCACCCCTCACATGTCTCTGTCCACTTCTGGGAGTCCTCTGCACCCACCCCTCACATGTCTCTGGCCACTGCTGGGAGTGAAATGCACCCACCCCTCATAAGTCTGTCCACTGCTGAGAGTCCTCTGCACCCACCCCTCACATGTCTCTGTCCACTGCTGGGAGTGATATGCACCCACCCCTCATATGTCTGTCCACTGCTTGGAGTCCTCTGCACCCACCCCTCACATGTATCTGTCCACTGCTGGGAGTCCTCTGCACCCACTCCTCACATGTGTCTGTCCACTGCTGGGAGTCCTGTGCACCCACCCCTCACATGTCTCTGTCCACTGCTGGGAGTGATATGCACCCACCCCTCATATGTCTGTCCACTGCTGGGAGTCCTCTGCACCCACCCCTCACATGTCTCTGGGCACTGCTGGTTTTCCTCTGCACCCTCCCCTCACATGTCTCTGTCCACTGCTGGGAGTGATATGCACCCACCCCTCATATGTCTCTGTCCACTGCTGGGAGTTATCTGCACCCACCCCTCATGTGTCTGTCCACTGCTGGGAGTCCTCTGCACCCACCCCTCACATGTCTCTGTCCACTGCTGGGAGTCCTCTGCACCCACCCCTCACATGTGTCTGTCCACTGCTGGGAGTCCTCTGCACCCCCCCCTCACATGTCTCTGGCCACTGCTGGGAGTGATATGCACCCACCCCTCATATGTCTGTCCACTGCTGGGAGTCCTCTGCACCCACCCCTAACATGTCTCTGTCCACTGCTGGGAGTGATATGCACCCACCCCTCATATGTCTGTCCACTGCTGGGAGTCCTCTGCGCCCACCCCTCACATGTCTCTGTCTACTGCTGGGAGTCCACTGCACCCACTCCTCACATGTGTCTGTCCACTGCTGGGAGTCCTCTGCACCCACCCCTCACATGTCTCTGTCCACTGCTGGGAGTGATATGCACCCACCCCTCATATGTCTGGGCACTTCTGGGAGTGATCTGCACCCACCCCTCACATGTCTCTGGGCACTGCAGTTATTCCTCTGCACCCACCCCTCACATGTCTCCGTCCACTGCTGGGAGTACTCTGCACCCACCCCTCACATGTCTCTGTCCACTGCTGGGAGTCCTCTGCACCCACCCCTCACATGTGTCTGTCCACTGCTGGGAGTCCTCTGCACCCCCCTTCACATGTCTCTGGCCACTGCTGGGAGTGATATGCACCGACCCATCATAGGTCTGTCCACTGCTGGGAGTCCTCTGCACCCACCCCTCACATGTCTCTATCCACTGCTGGGAGTGATATGCACCCACCCCTCATATTTCTGTCCACTGCTGGGAGTCCTCTGCACCCACTCCTCACATGTCTCTGTCCACTGCTGGGAGTCCTCTGCACCCACCCCTCACATGTGTCTGTCCACTGCTGGGAGTCCTCTGCACCCACCCCTCACATGTCTCTGTCCACTGCTGGGAGTGATATGCACCCACCCCTCATATGTCTCGGCCCTCCTGGGAGTGATCTGCACCCACCCCTCACATGTCTCTGGGCCCTGCTGGTATTCCTCTGCACCCACACCTCACATGTCTCCGTCCACTGCTGGGAGACCTCTGCACCCACCCCTCACATGTCTCTGTCCACTGCTGGGAGTCCTCTGCACCCACCCCTCACATGTCTCTGTCCACTGCTGGGAGTCCTCTGCACCCACCCCTCACATGTCTCTGTCCACTGCTGGGAGTGATATGCACCCACCCCTCATATGTCTCGGCCCTCCTGGGAGTGATCTGCACCCACCCCTCACATGTCTCTGGGCACTGCTGGTATTCCTCTGCACCCACACCTCACATGTCTCTGTCCACTGCTGGGAGACCTCTGCACCCACCCCTCACATGTCTCTGTCCACTGCTGGGAGTCCTCTGCACCCACCCCTCACATGTCTCTGTCCACTGCTGGGAGTCCTCTGCACCCACCCCTCACATGTGTCTGTCCACTGCTGGGAGTCCTCTGCACCCACCCCTCACTTGTCTCTGTCCACTGCTGGGAGTGATATGCACCCACCCCTCATATGTCTGGGCACTGCTGGGAGTGATCTGCACCCACCCCTCACATGTCTCTGGGCACTGCTGGTATTCCTCTGCACCCACCCCTCACATGTCTCTGTCCACTGCTGGGAGTGATATGCACACACCCCTCATATGTCTGTCCACTGCTGGGAGTCCTCTGCACCCACCCCTAACATGTCTCTGTCCACTGCTGGGAGTCCTCTGCACCCACCCCTCACATGTGTCTGACAACTGCTGGGAGTCCTCTGCACCCACCCCTCACATGTCTCTGTCCACTGCTGGGAGTCCTCTGCAGCCACCCCTCACATGTCTCTGTCCACTGCTGGGAGTGATATGCACCCACCCCTCATATATCTGGACACTGCTGGGAGTGATCTGCACCCACCCCTCACATGTCTCTGGGCACTGCTGGTATTCCTCTGCACCCACCCCTCACATGTCTCTGTCCACTGCTGGGAGTCCTCTGCACCCACCCCTCACATGTGTCTGTCCACTGCTGGGAGTCCTCTGCACCCCCCCTCACATGTCTCTGGACACTGCTGGGAGTGATATGCACCCACCCCTCATATGTCTGTCCACTGCTGGGAGACCTCTTTACCCACCCCTCACATGTCTCTGTCCACTGCTGGGAGTGATATGCACCCACCCCTCATATGTCTGTCCACTGCTGGGAGTGATATGCACCCACCCCTCATATGTCTCGGCCCTCCTGGGAGTGATCTGCACCCACCCCTCACATGTCTCTGGGCCCTGCTGGTATTCCTCTGCACCCACACCTCACATGTCTCCGTCCACTGCTGGGAGACCTCTGCACCCACCCCTCACATGTCTCTGTCCACTGCTGGGAGTCCTCTGCACCCACCCCTCACATGTCTCTGTCCACTGCTGGGAGTCCTCTGCACCCACCCCTCACATGTCTCTGTCCACTGCTGGGAGTGATATGCACCCACCCCTCATATGTCTCGGCCCTCCTGGGAGTGATCTGCACCCACCCCTCACATGTCTCTGGGCACTGCTGGTATTCCTCTGCACCCACACCTCACATGTCTCTGTCCACTGCTGGGAGACCTCTGCACCCACCCCTCACATGTCTCTGTCCACTGCTGGGAGTCCTCTGCACCCACCCCTCACATGTCTCTGTCCACTGCTGGGAGTCCTCTACACCCACCCCTCACATGTGTCTGTCCACTGCTGGGAGTCCTCTGCACCCACCCCTCACTTGTCTCTGTCCACTGCTGGGAGTGATATGCACCCACCCCTCATATGTCTGTCTACTGCTGGGAGTCCTCTGCACCCACCCCTCACATGTCTCTGTCCACTGCTGGGAGTCCTCTGCACCCACCCCTCACATGTGTCTGTCCACTGCTGGGAGTCCTCTGCACCCACCCCTCACATGTATCTGTCCACTGCTGGGAGTGATATGCACCCACCCCTCATATGTCTGGGCACTGCTGGGAGTGATCTGCACCCACCCCTCACATGTCTCTGGGCACTGCTGGTATTCCTCTGCACCCACCCCTCACATGTCTCTGTCCACTGCTGGGAGTGATATGCACACACCCCTCATATGTCTGTCCACTGCTGGGAGTCCTCTGCACCCACCCCTAACATGTCTCTGTCCACTGCTGGGAGTCCTCTGCACCCACCCCTCACATGTGTCTGACAACTGCTGGGAGTCCTCTGCACCCACCCCTTACATGTCTCTGTCCACTGCTGGGAGTCCTCTGCAGCCACCCCTCACATGTCTCTGTCCACTGCTGGGAGTGATATGCACCCACCCCTCATATATCTGGGCACTGCTGGGAGTGATCTGCACCCACCCCTCACATGTCTCTGGGCACTGCTGGTATTCCTCTGCACCCACCCCTCACATGTCTCTGTCCACTGCTGGGAGTCCTCTGCACCCACCCCTCACATGTGTCTGTCCACTGCTGGGAGTCCTCTGCACCCCCCCCTCACATGTCTCTGGCCACTGCTGGGAGTAATATGCACCCACCCCTCATATGTCTGTCTACTGCTGGGAGTCCTCTGCACCCACCCCTAACATGTCTCTGTCCACTGCTGGGAGTGATATGCACCCACCCCTCATATGTCTGTCCACTGCTGGGAGTCCTCTGCGCCCACCCCTCACATGTCTCTGTCTACTGCTGGGAGTCCACTGCACCCACTCCTCACATGTGTCTGTCCACTGCTGGGAGTCCTCTGCACCCACCCCTCACATGTCTCTGTCCACTGCTGGGAGTGATATGCACCCACCCCTCATATGTCTGGGCACTTCTGGGAGTGATCTGCACCCACCCCTCACATGTCTCTGGGCACTGCCGTTATTCCTCTGCACCCACCCCTCACATGTCTCCGTCCACTGCTGGGAGTACTCTGCACCCACCCCTCACATGTCTCTGTCCACTGCTGGGAGTCCTCTGCACCCACCCCTCACATGTGTCTGTCCACTGCTGGGAGTCCTCTGCACCCCCCTTCACATGTCTCTGGCCACTGCTGGGAGTGATATGCACCGACCCCTCATAGGTCTGTCCACTGCTGGGAGTCCTCTGCACCCACCCCTCACATGTCTCTATCCACTGCTGGGAGTGATATGCACCCACCCCTCATATGTCTGTCCACTGCTGGGAGTCCTCTGCACCCACTCCTCACATGTCTCTGTCCACTGCTGGGAGTCCTCTGCACCCACCCCTCACATGTGTCTGTCCACTGCTGGGAGTCCTCTGCACCCACCCCTCACATGTCTCTGTCCACTGCTGGGAGTGATATGCACCCACCCCTCATATGTCTCGGCCCTCCTGGGAGTGATCTGCACCCACCCCTCACATGTCTCTGGGCCCTGCTGGTATTCCTCTGCACCCACACCCCACATGTCTCCGTCCACTGCTGGGAGACCTCTGCACCCACCCCTCACATGTCTCTGTCCACTGCTGGGAGTCCTCTGCACCCACCCCTCACATGTCTCTGTCCACTGCTGAGAGTCCTCTGCACCCACCCCTCACATGTCTCTGTCCACTGCTGGGAGTGATATGCACCCACCCCTCATATGTCTCGGCCCTCCTGGGAGTGATCTGCACCCACCCCTCACATGTCTCTGGGCACTGCTGGTATTCCTCTGCACCCACACCTCACATGTCTCTGTCCACTGCTGGGAGACCTCTGCACCCACCCCTCACATGTCTCTGTCCACTGCTGGGAGTCCTCTGCACCCACCCCTCACATGTCTCTGTCCACTGCTGGGAGTCCTCTGCACCCACCCCTCACATGTGTCTGTCCACTGCTGGGAGTCCTCTGCACCCACCCCTCACTTGTCTCTGTCCACTGCTGGGAGTGATATGCACCCACCCCTCATATGTCTGTCTACTTCTGGGAGTCCTCTGCACCCACCCCTCACATGTCTCTGTCCACTGCTGGGAGTCCTCAGCACCCACCCCTCACATGTGTCTGTCCACTGCTGGGAGTCCTCTGCACCCACCCCTCACATGTCTCTGTCCACTGCTGGGAGTGATATGCACCCACCCCTCATATGTCTGGGCACTGCTGGGAGTGATCTGCACCCACCCCTCACATGTCTCTGGGCACTGCTGGTATTCCTCTGCACCCACCCCTCACATGTCTCTGTCCACTGCTGGGAGTGATATGCACACACCCCTCATATGTCTGTCCACTGCTGGGAGTCCTCTGCACCCACCCCTAACATGTCTCTGTCCACTGCTGGGAGTCCTCTGCACCCACCCCTCACATGTGTCTGACAACTGCTGGGAGTCCTCTGCACCCACCCCTCACATGTCTCTGTCCACTGCTGGGAGTCCTCTGCAGCCACCCCTCACATGTCTCTGTCCACTGCTGGGAGTGATATGCACCCACCCCTCATATATCTGGGCACTGCTGGGAGTGATCTGCACCCACCCCTCACATGTCTCTGGGCACTGCTGGTATTCCTCTGCACCCACCCCTCACATGTCTCTGTCCACTGCTGGGAGTCCTCTGCACCCACCCCTCACATGTGTCTGTCCACTGCTGGGAGTCCTCTGCACCCCCCCTCACATGTCTCTGGACACTGCTGGGAGTGATATGCACCCACCCCTCATATGTCTGTCCACTGCTGGGAGACCTCTTTACCCACCCCTCACATGTCTCTGTCCACTGCTGGGAGTGATATGCACCCACCCCTCATATGTCTGTCCACTGCTGGGAGTCCTCTGCACCAACCCCTCACATGTCTCTGTCCACTTCTGTGAGTCCTCTGCACCCACCCCTCACATGTGTCTGTCCACTGCTGGTTTTCCTCTGCACCCTCCCCTCACATGTCTCTGTCCACTGCTGGGAGTGATATGCACCCACCCCTCATATGTCTCTGTCCACTGCTGGGAGTGATCTGCACCCACCCCTCATATGTCTGTCCACTGCTTGGAGTCCTCTGCACCCACCCCTCACATGTCTCTGTCCACTGCTGGGAGTCCTCTGCACCCACCCCTCACATGTGTCTGTCCACTGCTGGGAGTCCTCTGCACCCCCCCCTCACATGTCTCTGGCCACTGCTGGGAGTGATATGCACCCACCCCTCATATGTCTGTCCACTGCTGGGAGTCCTCTGCACCCACCCCTAACATGTCTCTGTCCACTGCTGGGAGTGATATGCACCCACCCCTCATATGTCTGTCCACTGCTGGGAGTCCTCTGCGCCCACCCCTCACATGTCTCTGTCTACTGCTGGGAGTCCACTGCACCCACTCCTCACATGTGTCTGTCCACTGCTGGGAGTCCTCTGCACCCACCCCTCACATGTCTCTGTCCACTGCTGGGAGTGATATGCACCCACCCCTCATATGTCTGGGCACTTCTGGGAGTGATCTGCACCCACCCCTCACATGTCTCTGGGCACTGCAGTTATTCCTCTGCACCCACCCCTCACATGTCTCCGTCCACTGCTGGGAGTACTCTGCACCCACCCCTCACATGTCTCTGTCCACTGCTGGGAGTCCTCTGCACCCACCCCTCACATGTGTCTGTCCACTGCTGGGAGTCCTCTGCACCCCCCTTCACATGTCTCTGGCCACTGCTGGGAGTGATATGCACCGACCCATCATAGGTCTGTCCACTGCTGGGAGTCCTCTGCACCCACCCCTCACATGTCTCTATCCACTGCTGGGAGTGATATGCACCCACCCCTCATATGTCTGTCCACTGCTGGGAGTCCTCTGCACCCACTCCTCACATGTCTCTGTCCACTGCTGGGAGTCCTCTGCACCCACCCCTCACATGTGTCTGTCTACTGCTGGGAGTCCTCTGCACCCACCCCTCACATGTCTCTGTCCACTGCTGGGAGTGATATGCACCCACCCCTCACATGTCTCGGCCCTCCTGGGAGTGATCTGCACCCACCCCGCACATGTCTCTGGGCCCTGCTGGTATTCCTCTGCACCCACACCTCACATGTCTCCGTCCACTGCTGGGAGACCTCTGCACCCACCCCTCACATGTGTCTGTCCACTGCTGGGAGTCCTCTGCACCCACCCCTCACATGTCTCTGTCCACTGCTGGGAGTGATATGCACCCACCCCTCATATGTCTCGGCCCTCCTGGGAGTGATCTGCACCCACCCCTCACATGTCTCTGGGCACTGCTGGTATTCCTCTGCACCCACACCTCACATGTCTCTGTCCACTGCTGGGAGACCTCTGCACCCACCCCTCACATGTCTCTGTCCACTGCTGGGAGTCCTCTGCACCCACCCCTCACATGTCTCTGTCCACTGCTGGGAGTCCTCTGCACCCACCCCTCACTTGTCTCTGTCCACTGCTGGGAGTGATATGCACCCACCCCTCATATGTCTGTCTACTGCTGGGAGTCCTCTGCACCCACTGTTAGACGGACCGGGAGGGTCGGCCGAGGACAAGGGGAGAGGTCTCCGGGGAGAGCCGTCTCCAGCGATCGTACAGACAAATAACTCCCCCCCCACAGACAGATACCACACAAGGAGATGAGTTAGCGTTCTTTATAAGCACTTCTTAAGGTACGATGAAAAGGTACAAGGAGGTCTGGACTCAGGGGTCCCCTCGATTCAAGTCTCTCAAGATGGGAAAGGGGAGGTGGTATGGTGGGTAGCTCACACTCCTCGAGCTTAGGTGGTCTAGCTGGTACGGGCCGCGGCAGCGCCAGCAGGTCCCAGTGAAGATGGGACGGCCTGGAGGTGCGCGTCCCCTTCGGTCGTTGGTTCCGGGGGGTTGGCCTCATCGTTGTCTTCTACTGGGGCGACCGGGGGCGGAGGTGCTGGCCATTCCGGTTCTTCTGGTCGGGGAACGGCACGGGCTGCCCTGGACCGGGTGGTTACGCAGGCCCAGTCCGGGAGGCCCAGCATCCCCAGGTGCTCTCTTCTCTCGACGGTGGCCCATTGGGAACTCTCAAGGTCATTCCCCAGGAGGCAGTCCACGGGGGCATCATCCCGGACCGTCACTTTCAGCAGGCCGGAGACCCCTCCCCATTCGAAGGGGACGCAGGCCATTTGACACAGACTTTCGGAATTGTCAGCTGAGCGGACGGGGCAGAGAATGTTCGGCAGGATCTGCTCGGGTTTCACCAGGTGACAGCGGACGGCCGTCACACTGGCGCCTGTGTCACGTAAGGCCTCAGCCCGATGCCCATTAATGGTCACCCACTGACCGTATTTCCTGGTGTTGGCGGGTAGGGGAGCCCGCGGGACTATGTCTTTTCCCCCTAGGCACGCTAGAACCATGGCGGCCGGTTCCCACTCTTGCTGGGCCGGCTCATACTCTTCCTGTTCCTCTGACAGTCGTTCTTCCCCCAGGGCGGCGGCAGCTACCTGGCGGGGCTTGGGCGTTTGGTTCTGCGGGCAGCTCGGGTCATTGGCGTAATGGCCGACTCGCTGGCATCGGTGGCACGTGACATTGGCTCGGAACCCTGGACGCATCGGGGGGTTTCCCCGGCCGGCCGAGGGCGGGGTGCTGGCCACGGGTGTTGCCGGGAGGGTGTCTCTCCCTCGCCCCTGGCCTCCTCCTCCTCCCCGAGGACGGTGCTGGCCTTGGTTGCTTCGGGTCTGCTCGTGCGGTCCTCTCCGGCCCACTCGGGTGCTCTCCCATCGGTCAGCTTCAGCGGCGAGCTGCCGGGGGTCGGTCAATTTACTGTCGAGGAGGTGCTGCCTGAGCTCGACGAAGCAGTTGTTCGACAGGTGTTCCCATACCATGAGGTTAAAGAGTTGTTCGTAGGTCGTTACATGGCTCCCCTTGATCCACCCCTCGAAGGCTCTGCTGAAATAGTTTACGTACTCCACCCAAGTTGTACCCGGGATCCGGGTGCAATCTCTGAACCTCTGGCGGTACATCTCGGGTTTGAGGCCGTAGCGGGTGAGGAGGGCAGCCTTCATGTGGTCGTAGGACGACATTTGGTGATCTGGGAGCTGCAACAGGGCATCGCGACCTTCGTTGACGAACCTCCCCCATAGTCCAGCTCCCCAATCACTCCGGTCGATCCGGTGGGAGGTCATGGCGATCTCGTAGGCTTTGAACCACTGTTGTATGTCGTCTTCTCGGACATACTCTCGGACAACATCCTTGGGGATGTGGACTTTTTTCTCGGTTGCCCCTGGGGTGTGCGGTCGCTCAGGCACCCCGTCTCTTTATTCTGTTTCCGCAGTTCTATTTCCGCCAGTTTGCGTTCGTGTTCGAGTGTTATTCTTTTTTCCTCAAGCTCTCTCTGTCTCTGTTTTTCTTCTCGCTCCTCTCGGAGCCGCAGATGCTCTAGATTTAGTTTCTGCTCGGCTAACTTTAGTTCACCGTCCATCTTGAGTCGTGCCATTTCCAACTCGTGTAATCTGGTCCTTTCTCTTTCCTGGATCTCCTCCTGCGAGAGGCCCGTTCCCCTCTCCTCGGGAGCCGTGGCGTTCCCCTGTGGTGCGACACTGTTTTGGTCGGAGGATCCGGTGATCCCCGTTTCTGCCCACGACTCAAGGGCACGCTTCAAATCCTCTTTGGTACTCAGGCCGGTGGTAGCAATGCCTAGTTCCATGCAGAATTGTTTAAGTTCGCGGTGGTTATACTCTTCCAACGTATCCATTTGGAACTTTTCAGTGGAACCGCTATCTGTAGCTGACATCGTGGTTTTGTCGTGGGGTGAGCTACTCTCTGTACGATTACGCGTTGATTCGGATCGCGCCGCTGGCCACCAATGTTAGACGGACCGGGAGGGTCGGCCGAGGACAAGGGGAGAGGTCTCCGGGGAGAGCCGTCTCCAGCGATCGTACAGACAAATAACTCCCCCCCCACAGACAGATACCACACAAGGAGATGAGTTAGCGTTCTTTATAAGCACTTCTTAAGGTACGATGAAAAGGTACAAGGAGGTCTGGACTCAGGGGTCCCCTCACATGTCTCTGTCCACTTCTGGGAGTCCTCTGCACCCACCCCTCACATGTGTCTGTCCACTGCTGGGAGTCCTCTGCACCCACCCCTCACATGTCTCTGTCCACTGCTGGGATTGATATGCACCCACCCCTCATATGTCTGTCCACTGCTGGGAGTCCTCTGCACCCACCCCTCACATGTCTCTGTCCACTGCTGGGAGTTCTCTGCACCCACTCCTCACATGTGTCTGTCCACTGCTGGGAGTCCTCTGCACCCACCCCTCACATGTCTCTGTCCACTGCTGGGAGTGATATGCACCCACCCCTCATATGTCTGGGCACTGCTGGGAGTGATCTGCACCCACCCCTCACATGTCTCTGGGCACTGCTGGTATTCCTCTGCACCCACCCCTCAAATGTCTCCGTCCTCTGCTGGGAGTCCTCTGCACCCACCCCTCACATGTCTCTGTCCACTGCTGGGAGTCCTCTGCACCCAACCCTCACATGTGTCTGTCCACTGCTGGGAGTCCTCTGCACCCCACCCCCCTCACATGTCTCTGGCCACTGCTGGGAGTGATATGCACCGACCCCTCATAGGTCTGTCCACTGCTGGGAGTCCTCTGCACCCACCCCTCACATGTCTCTGTCCACTGCTGGGAGTGATATGCACCCACACCTCATATGTCTGTCTACTGCTGGGAGTCCTCTGCACCCACTCCTCACATGTCTCTGTCCACTGCTGGGAGTCCTCTGCACCCACCCCTCACATGTGTCTGTCCACTGCTGGGAGTCCTCTGCACCCACCCCTCACATGTCTCTGTCCACTGCTGCGAGTCCTCTGCACCCACCACTAACATGTCTCTGTCCACTGCTGGGAGTGATATGCACCCACCCCTCATATATCTGGGCACTGCTGGGAGTGATCTGCACCCACCCATCACATGTCTCTGGGCACTGCTGGTATTCCTCTGCACCCACCCCTCACATGTCTCTGTCCACTGCTGGGAGTCCTCTGCACCCACCCCTCACATGTCTCTGGGCACTGCTGGTATTCCTCTGCACCCTCCCCTCACATGTCTCTGTCCACTGCTGGGAGTGATATGCACCCACCCCTCACATGTCTCTGTCCACTGCTGGGAGTGATCAGCACCCACCCCTCATATGTCTGTCCACTGCTGGGAGTCCTCTGCACCCACCCCTCACATGTCTCTGTCCACTGCTGGGAGTGATATGCACCGACCCCTCATAGGTCTATCCACTGCTGGGAGTCCTCTGCACCCACCCCTCACATGTCTCTATCCACTGCTGGGAGTGATATGCACCCACCCCTCATATGTCTGTCCACTGCTGGGAGTCCTCTGCACCCACTCCTCACATGTCTCTGTCCACTGCTGGGAGTCCTCTGCACCCACCCCTCACATGTGTCTGTCCACTGCTGGGAGTCCTCTGCACCCACCCCTCACATGTCTCTGTCCACTGCTGGGAGTGATATGCACCCACCCCTCATATGTCTCGGCCCTCCTGGGAGTGATCTGCACCCACCACTCACATGTCTCTGGGCCCTGCTGGTATTCCTCTGCACCCACACCTCACATGTCTCCGTCCACTGCTGGGAGACCTCTGCACCCACCCCTCACATGTCTCTGTCCACTGCTGGGAGTCCTCTGCACCCACCCCTCACATGTCTCTGTCCACTGCTGAGAGTCCTCTGCACCCACCCCTCACATGTCTCTGTCCACTGCTGGGAGTGATATGCACCCTCCCCTCATATGTCTCGGCCCTCCTGGGAGTGATCTGCACCCACCCCTCACATGTCTCTGGGCACTGCTGGTATTCCTCTGCACCCACACCTCACATGTCTCTGTCCACTGCTGGGAGACCTCTGCACCCACCCCTCACATGTCTCTGTCCACTGCTGGGAGTCCTCTGCACCCACCCCTCACATGTCTCTGTCCACTGCTGGGAGTCCTCTGCACCCACCCCTCACATGTGTCTGTCCACTGCTGGGAGTCCTCTGCACCCACCCCTCACTTGTCTCTGTCCACTGCTGGGAGTGATATGCACCCACCCCTCATATGTCTGTCTACTTCTGGGAGTCCTCTGCACCCACCCCTCACATGTCTCTGTCCACTGCTGGGAGTCCTCAGCACCCACCCCTCACATGTGTCTGTCCACTGCTGGGAGTCCTCTGCACCCACCCCTCACATGTCTCTGTCCACTGCTGGGAGTGATATGCACCCACCCCTCATATGTCTGGGCACTGCTGGGAGTGATCTGCACCCACCCCTCACATGTCTCTGGGCACTGCTGGTATTCCTCTGCACCCACCCCTCACATGTCTCTGTCCACTGCTGGGAGTGATATGCACACACCCCTCATATGTCTGTCCACTTCTGGGAGTCCTCTGCACCCACCCCTAACATGTCTCTGTCCACTGCTGGGAGTCCTCTGCACCCACCCCTCACATGTGTCTGACAACTGCTGGGAGTCCTCTGCACCCACCCCTCACATGTCTCTGTCCACTGCTGGGAGTCCTCTGCAGCCACCCCTCACATGTCTCTGTCCACTGCTGGGAGTGATATGCACCCACCCCTCATATATCTGGGCACTGCTGGGAGTGATCTGCACCCACCCCTCACATGTCTCTGGGCACTGCTGGTATTCCTCTGCACCCACCCCTCACATGTCTCTGTCCACTGCTGGGAGTCCTCTGCACCCACCCCTCACATGTGTCTGTCCACTGCTGGGAGTCCTCTGCACCCCCCTCACATGTCTCTGGACACTGCTGGGAGTGATATGCACCCACCCCTCATATGTCTATCCACTGCTGGGAGACCTCTTTACCCACCCCTCACATGTCTCTGTCCACTGCTGGGAGTGATATGCACCCACCCCTCATATGTCTGTCCACTGCTGGGAGTCCTCTGCACCCACCCCTCACATGTCTCTGTCCACTTCTGTGAGTCCTCTGCACCCACCCCTCACATGTGTCTGTCCACTGCTGGGAGTCCTCTGCACTCACCCCTCACATGTCTCTGTCCACTGCTGGGAGTGATATGCACCCACCCCTCATATGTCTCTGTCCACTGCTGGGAGTGATCTGCACCCACCCCTCATATGTCTGTCCACTGCTTGGAGTGCTCTGCACCCACCCCTCACATGTCTCTGTCCACTGCTGGGAGTCCTCTGCACCCACTCCTCACATGTGTCTGTCCACTGCTGGGAGTCCTTTGCACCCCTCCTCACATGTCTCTGTCCACTGCTGGGAGTCCTCTGCACCCACCCCTCACATGTCTCTGTCCACTGCTGGGAGTCCTCTGCACCCATCCCTCACATGTCTCTGTCCACTGCTGAGAGTCCTGTGCACCCACCCCTCACATGTGTCTGTCCACTGCTGGGAGTCCTCTGCACCCACCCCTCACATGTCTCTGTCCACTGCTGGGAGTGATATGCACCCACCCCTCATATGTCTGTCCACTGCTGGGAGTCCTCTTTACCCACCCCTCACATGTCTCTGTCCACTGCTGGGAGTGATATACACCCACCCCTCATATGTCTGTCCACTGCTGGGAGTCCTCTGCACCCACCCCTCACATGTCTCTGTCCACTTCTGGGAGTCCTCTGCACCCACCCCTCACATGTGTCTGTCCACTGCTGGGAGTCCTCTGCACCCACCCCTCACATGTCTCTGTCCACTGCTGGGAGTGATATGCACCCACCCCTCATATGTCTGGGCACTGCTGGGAGTGATCTGCACCCACCCCTCACATGTCTCTGGGCACTGCTGGTATTCCTCTGCACCCACCCCTCACATGTCTCTGTCCACTGCTGGGAGTGATATGCACACACCCCTCATATGTCTGTCCACTTCTGGGAGTCCTCTGCACCCACCCCTAACATGTCTCTGTCCACTGCTGGGAGTCCTCTGCACCCACCCCTCACATGTGTCTGACAACTGCTGGGAGTCCTCTGCACCCACCCCTCACATGTCTCTGTCCACTGCTGGGAGTCCTCTGCAGCCACCCCTCACATGTCTCTGTCCACTGCTGGGAGTGATATGCACCCACCCCTCATATATCTGGGCACTGCTGGGAGTGATCTGCACCCACCCCTCACATGTCTCTGGGCACTGCTGGTATTCCTCTGCACCCACCCCTCACATGTCTCTGTCCACTGCTGGGAGTCCTCTGCACCCACCCCTCACATGTGTCTGTCCACTGCTGGGAGTCCTCTGCACCCCCCTCACATGTCTCTGGACACTGCTGGGAGTGATATGCACCCACCCCTCATATGTCTATCCACTGCTGGGAGACCTCTTTACCCACCCCTCACATGTCTCTGTCCACTGCTGGGAGTGATATGCACCCACCCCTCATATGTCTGTCCACTGCTGGGAGTCCTCTGCACCCACCCCTCACATGTCTCTGTCCACTTCTGTGAGTCCTCTGCACCCACCCCTCACATGTGTCTGTCCAATGCTGGGAGTCCTCTGCACTCACCCCTCACATGTCTCTGTCCACTGCTGGGAGTGATATGCACCCACCCCTCATATGTCTCTGTCCACTGCTGGGAGTGATCTGCACCCACCCCTCATATGTCTGTCCACTGCTTGGAGTGCTCTGCACCCACCCCTCACATGTCTCTGTCCACTGCTGGGAGTCCTCTGCACCCACTCCTCACATGTGTCTGTCCACTGCTGGGAGTCCTTTGCACCCCTCCTCACATGTCTCTGTCCACTGCTGGGAGTCCTCTGCACCCACCCCTCACATGTCTCTGTCCACTGCTGGGAGTCCTCTGCACCCATCCCTCACATGTCTCTGTCCACTGCTGAGAGTCCTGTGCACCCACCCCTCACATGTGTCTGTCCACTGCTGGGAGTCCTCTGCACCCACCCCTCACATGTCTCTGTCCACTGCTGGGAGTGATATGCACCCACCCCTCATATGTCTGTCCACTGCTGGGAGTCCTCTTTACCCACCCCTCACATGTCTCTGTCCACTGCTGGGAGTGATATACACCCACCCCTCATATGTCTGTCCACTGCTGGGAGTCCTCTGCACCCACCCCTCACATGTCTCTGTCCACTTCTGGGAGTCCTCTGCACCCACCCCTCACATGTGTCTGTCCACTGCTGGGAGTCCTCTGCACCCACCCCTCACATGTCTCTGTCCACTGCTGGGAGTGATATGCACCCACCCCTCATATGTCTGTCCACTGCTGGGAGTCCTCTGCACCCATCCCTCACATGTCTCTGTCCACTGCTGGGAGTTCTCTGCACCCACTCCTCACATGTGTCTGTCCACTGCTGGGAGTCCTCTGCACCCACCCCTCACATGTCTCTGTCCACTGCTGGGAGTGATATGCACCCACCCCTCATATGTCTGGGCACTGCTGGGAGTGATCTGCACCCACCCCTCACATGTCTCTGGGCACTGCTGGTATTCCTCTGCACCCACCCCTCACATGTCTCTGTCCACTGCTGGGAGTCCTCTGCACCCACCCCTCACATGTGTCTGTCCACTGCTGGGAGTCCTCTGCACCCCCCCCCTCACATGTCTCTGGCCACTGCTGGGAGTAATATGCACCCACCCCTCATATGTCTGTCTACTGCTGGGAGTCCTCTGCACCCACCCCTAACATGTCTCTGTCCACTGCTGGGAGTGATATGCACCCACCCCTCATATGTCTGTCCACTGCTGGGAGTCCTCTGCGCCCACCCCTCACATGTCTCTGTCTACTGCTGGGAGTCCACTGCACCCACTCCTCACATGTGTCTGTCCACTGCTGGGAGTCCTCTGCACCCACCCCTCACATGTCTCTGTCCACTGCTGGGAGTGATATGCACCCACCCCTCATATGTCTGGGCACTTCTGGGAGTGATCTGCACCCACCCCTCACATGTCTCTGGGCACTGCAGTTATTCCTCTGCACCCACCCCTCACATGTCTCCGTCCACTGCTGGGAGTACTCTGCACCCACCCCTCACATGTCTCTGTCCACTGCTGGGAGTCCTCTGCACCCACCCCTCACATGTGTCTGTCCACTGCTGGGAGTCCTCTGCACCCCCCTTCACATGTCTCTGGCCACTGCTGGGAGTGATATGCACCGACCCCTCATAGGTCTATCCACTGCTGGGAGTCCTCTGCACCCACCCCTCACATGTCTCTATCCACTGCTGGGAGTGATATGCACCCACCCCTCATATGTCTGTCCACTTCTGGGAGTCCTCTGCACCCACTCCTCACATGTCTCTGTCCACTGCTGGGAGTCCTCTGCACCCACCCCTCACATGTGTCTGTCCACTGCTGGGAGTCCTCTGCACCCACCCCTCACATGTCTCTGTCCACTGCTGGGAGTGATATGCACCCACCCCTCATATGTCTCGGCCCTCCTGGGAGTGATCTGCACCCACCACTCACATGTCTCTGGGCCCTGCTGGTATTCCTCTGCAACCACACCTCACATGTCTCCGTCCACTGCTGGGAGACCTCTGCACCCACCCCTCACATGTCTCTGTCCACTGCTGGGAGTCCTCTGCACCCACCCCTCACATGTCTCTGTCCACTGCTGAGAGTCCTCTGCACCCACCCCTCACATGTCTCTGTCCACTGCTGGGAGTGATATGCACCCTCCCCTCATATGTCTCGGCCCTCCTGGGAGTGATCTGCACCCACCCCTCACATGTCTCTGGGCACTGCTGGTATTCCTCTGCACCCACACCTCACATGTCTCTGTCCACTGCTGGGAGACCTCTGCACCCACCCCTCACATGTCTCTGTCCACTGCTGGGAGTCCTCTGCACCCACCCCTCACATGTCTCTGTCCACTGCTGGGAGTCCTCTGCACCCACCCCTCACATGTGTCTGTCCACTGCTGGGAGTCCTCTGCACCCACCCCTCACTTGTCTCTGTCCACTGCTGGGAGTGATATGCACCCACCCCTCATATGTCTGTCTACTTCTGGGAGTCCTCTGCACCCACCCCTCACATGTCTCTGTCCACTGCTGGGAGTCCTCAGCACCCACCCCTCACATGTGTCTGTCCACTGCTGGGAGTCCTCTGCACCCACCCCTCACATGTCTCTGTCCACTGCTGGGAGTGATATGCACCCACCCCTCATATGTCTGGGCACTGCTGGGAGTGATCTGCACCCACCCCTCACATGTCTCTGGGCACTGCTGGTATTCCTCTGCACCCACCCCTCACATGTCTCTGTCCACTGCTGGGAGTGATATGCACACACCCCTCATATGTCTGTCCACTTCTGGGAGTCCTCTGCACCCACCCCTAACATGTCTCTGTCCACTGCTGGGAGTCCTCTGCACCCACCCCTCACATGTGTCTGACAACTGCTGGGAGTCCTCTGCACCCACCCCTCACATGTCTCTGTCCACTGCTGGGAGTCCTCTGCAGCCACCCCTCACATGTCTCTGTCCACTGCTGGGAGTGATATGCACCCACCCCTCATATATCTGGGCACTGCTGGGAGTGATCTGCACCCACCCCTCACATGTCTCTGGGCACTGCTGGTATTCCTCTGCACCCACCCCTCACATGTCTCTGTCCACTGCTGGGAGTCCTCTGCACCCACCCCTCACATGTGTCTGTCCACTGCTGGGAGTCCTCTGCACCCCCCCTCACATGTCTCTGGACACTGCTGGGAGTGATATGCACCCACCCCTCATATGTCTATCCACTGCTGGGAGACCTCTTTACCCACCCCTCACATGTCTCTGTCCACTGCTGGGAGTGATATGCACCCACCCCTCATATGTCTGTCCACTGCTGGGAGTCCTCTGCACCCACCCCTCACATGTCTCTGTCCACTTCTGTGAGTCCTCTGCACCCACCCCTCACATGTGTCTGTCCACTGCTGGGAGTCCTCTGCACTCACCCCTCACATGTCTCTGTCCACTGCTGGGAGTGATATGCACCCACCCCTCATATGTCTCTGTCCACTGCTGGGAGTGATCTGCACCCACCCCTCATATGTCTGTCCACTGCTTGGAGTCCTCTGCACCCACCCCTCACATGTCTCTGTCCACTGCTGGGAGTCCTCTGCACCCACTCCTCACATGTGTCTGTCCACTGCTGGGAGTCCTTTGCACCCCTCCTCACATGTCTCTGTCCACTGCTGGGAGTCCTCTGCACCCACCCCTCACATGTCTCTGTCCACTGCTGGGAGTCCTCTGCACCCATCCCTCACATGTCTCTGTCCACTGCTGAGAGTCCTGTGCACCCACCCCTCACATGTGTCTGTCCACTGCTGGGAGTCCTCTGCACCCACCCCTCACATGTCTCTGTCCACTGCTGGGAGTGATATGCACCCACCCCTCATATGTCTGTCCACTGCTGGGAGTCCTCTTTACCCACCCCTCACATGTCTCTGTCCACTGCTGGGAGTGATATACACCCACCCCTCATATGTCTGTCCACTGCTGGGAGTCCTCTGCACCCACCCCTCACATGTCTCTGTCCACTTCTGGGAGTCCTCTGCACCCACCCCTCACATGTGTCTGTCCACTGCTGGGAGTCCTCTGCACCCACCCCTCACATGTCTCTGTCCACTGCTGGGAGTGATATGCACCCACCCCTCATATGTCTGTCCACTGCTGGGAGTCCTCTGCACCCATCCCTCACATGTCTCTGTCCACTGCTGGGAGTTCTCTGCACCCACTCCTCACATGTGTCTGTCCACTGCTGGGAGTCCTCTGCACCCACCCCTCACATGTCTCTGTCCACTGCTGGGAGTGATATGCACCCACCCCTCATATGTCTGGGCACTGCTGGGAGTGATCTGCACCCACCCCTCACATGTCTCTGGGCACTGCTGGTATTCCTCTGCACCCACCCCTCAAATGTCTCCGTCCTCTGCTGGGAGTCCTCTGCACCCACCCCTCACATGTCTCTGTCCACTGCTGGGAGTCCTCTGCACCCAACCCTCACATGTGTCTGTCCACTGCTGGGAGTCCTCTGCACCCCACCCCCCTCACATGTCTCTGGCCACTGCTGGGAGTGATATGCACCGACCCCTCATAGGTCTGTCCACTGCTGGGAGTCCTCTGCACCCACCCCTCACATGTCTCTGTCCACTGCTGGGAGTGATATGCACCCACACCTCATATGTCTGTCTACTGCTGGGAGTCCTCTGCACCCACTCCTCACATGTCTCTGTCCACTGCTGGGAGTCCTCTGCACCCACCCCTCACATGTGTCTGTCCACTGCTGGGAGTCCTCTGCACCCACCCCTCACATGTCTCTGTCCACTGCTGCGAGTCCTCTGCACCCACCACTAACATGTCTCTGTCCACTGCTGGGAGTGATATGCACCCACCCCTCATATATCTGGGCACTGCTGGGAGTGATCTGCACCCACCCCTCACATGTCTCTGGGCACTGCTGGTATTCCTCTGCACCCACCCCTCACATGTCTCTGTCCACTGCTGGGAGTCCTCTGCACCCACCCCTCACATGTCTCTGGGCACTGCTGGTATTCCTCTGCACCCTCCCCTCACATGTCTCTGTCCACTGCTGGGAGTGATATGCACCCACCCCTCATATGTCTCTGTCCACTGCTGGGAGTGATCAGCACCCACCCCTCATATGTCTGTCCACTGCTGGGAGTCCTCTGCACCCACCCCTCACATGTCTCTGTCCACTGCTGGGAGTCCTCTGCACCCACCCCTCACATGTGTCTGTCCACTGCTGGGAGTCCTCTGCACCCCCCCCTCACATGTCTCTGGCCACTGCTGGGAGTGATATGCACCCACCCCTCATATGTCTGTCCACTGCTGGGAGTCCTCTGCACCCACCCCTAACATGTCTCTGTCCACTGCTGGGAGTGATATGCACCCACCCCTCATATGTCTGTCCACTGCTGGGAGTCCTCTGCACCCACCCCTCACATGTCTCTGTCCACTGCTGGGAGTCCTCTGCACCCACTCCTCACATGTGTCTGTCCACTGCTGGGAGTCCTCTGCACCCACCCCTCACATGTCTCTGTCCACTGCTGGGAGTGATATGCACCCACCCCTCATATGTCTGGGCACTTCTGGGAGTGATCTGCACCCACCCCTCACATGTCTCTGGGCACTGCTGGTATTCCTCTGCACCCACCCCTCACATGTCTCTGTCCACTGCTGGGAGTCCTCTGCACCCACCCCTCACATGTCTCTGTCCACTGCTGGGAGTGATATGCACCCACACCTCATATGTCTGTCTACTGCTGGGAGTCCTCTGCACCCACTCCTCACATGTCTCTGTCCACTGCTGGGAGTCCTCTGCACCCACCCCTCACATGTGTCTGTCCACTGCTGGGAGTCCTCTGCACCCACCCCTCACATGTCTCTGTCCACTGCTGCGAGTCCTCTGCACCCACCACTAACATGTCTCTGTCCACTGCTGGGAGTGATATGCACCCACCCCTCATATATCTGGGCACTGCTGGGAGTGATCTGCACCCACCCCTCACATGTCTCTGGGCACTGCTGGTATTCCTCTGCACCCACCCCTCACATGTCTCTGTCCACTGCTGGGAGTCCTCTGCACCCACCCCTCACATGTCTCTGGGCACTGCTGGTATTCCTCTGCACCCTCCCCTCACATGTCTCTGTCCACTGCTGGGAGTTATATGCACCCACCCCTCATATGTCTCTGTCCACTGCTGGGAGTGATCAGCACCCACCCCTCATATGTCTGTCCACTGCTGGGAGTCCTCTGCACCCACCCCTCACATGTCTCTGTCCACTGCTGGGAGTCCTCTGCACCCACCCCTCACATGTGTCTGTCCACTGCTGGGAGTCCTCTGCACCCCCCCCTCACATGTCTCTGGCCACTGCTGGGAGTGATATGCACCCACCCCTCATATGTCTGTCCACTGCTGGGAGTCCTCTGCACCCACCCCTAACATGTCTCTGTCCACTGCTGGGAGTGATATGCACCCACCCCTCATATGTCTGTCCACTGCTGGGAGTCCTCTGCACCCACCCCTCACATGTCTCTGTCCACTGCTGGGAGTCCTCTGCACCCACTCCTCACATGTGTCTGTCCACTGCTGGGAGTCCTCTGCACCCACCCCTCACATGTCTCTGTCCACTGCTGGGAGTGATATGCACCCACCCCTCATATGTCTGGGCACTTCTGGGAGTGATCTGCACCCACCCCTCACATGTCTCTGGGCACTGCTGGTATTCCTCTGCACCCACCCCTCACATGTCTCTGTCCACTGCTGGGAGTCCTCTGCACCCACCCCTCACATGTCTCTGGGCACTGCTGGTATTCCTCTGCACCCTCCCCTCACATGTCTCTGTCCACTGCTGGGAGTGATATGCACCCACCCCTCATATGTCTCTGTCCACTGCTGGGAGTGATCAGCACCCACCCCTCATATGTCTGTCCACTGCTGGGAGTCCTCTGCACCCACCCCTCACATGTCTCTGTCCACTGCTGGGAGTCCTCTGCACCCACCCCTCACATGTGTCTGTCCACTGCTGGGAGTCCTCTGCACCCCCCCTCACATGTCTCTGGCCACTGCTGGGAGTGATATGCACCCACCCCTCATATGTCTGTCCACTGCTGGGAGTCCTCTGCACCCACCCCTAACATGTCTCTGTCCACTGCTGGGAGTGATATGCACCCACCCCTCATATGTCTGTCCACTGCTGGGAGTCCTCTGCACCCACCCCTCACATGTCTCTGTCCACTGCTGGGAGTCCTCTGCACCCACTCCTCACATGTGTCTGTCCACTGCTGGGAGTCCTCTGCACCCACCCCTCACATGTCTCTGTCCACTGCTGGGAGTGATATGCACCCACCCCTCATATGTCTGGGCACTTCTGGGAGTGATCTGCACCCACCCCTCACATGTCTCTGGGCACTGCTGTTATTCCTCTGCACCCACCCCTCACATGTCGCCGTCCACTGCTGGGAGTACTCTGCACCCACCCCTCACATGTCTCTGTCCACTGCTGGGAGTCCTCTGCACCCACCCCTCACATGTGTCTGTCCACTGCTGGGAGTCCTCTGCACCCCCCCTCACATGTCTCTGGCCACTGCTGGGAGTGATAAGCACCGACCCCTCATAGGTCTGTCCAATGCTGGGAGTCCTCTGCACCCACCCCTCACATGTCTCTGTCCACTTCTGGGAGTGATATGCACCCACCCCTCATATGTCTGTCTACTGCTGGGAGTCCTCTGCACCCACTCCTCACATGTCTCTGTCCACTGCTGGGAGTCCTCTGCACCCACCCCTCACATGTGTCTGTCCACTGCTGGGAGTCCTCTGCACCCACCCCTCACATGTCTCTGTCCACTGCTGGGAGTGATATGCACCCACCCCTCATATGTCTCGGCCCTCCTGGGAGTGATCTGCACCCACCCCTCACATGTCTCTGGGCACTGCTGGTATTCCTCTGCACCCACCCCTCACATGTCTCTGTCCACTGCTGGGAGTCCTCTGCACCCACCCCTCACATGTGTCTGTCCACTGCTGGGAGTCCTCTGCACCCCCCCTCACATGTCTCTGGACACTGCTGGGAGTGATATGCACCCACCCCTCATATGTCTATCCACTGCTGGGAGACCTCTTTACCCACCCCTCACATGTCTCTGTCCACTGCTGGGAGTGATATGCACCCACCCCTCATATGTCTGTCCACTGCTGGGAGTCCTCTGCACCCACCCCTCACATGTCTCTGTCCACTTCTGTGAGTCCTCTGCACCCACCCCTCACATGTGTCTGTCCACTGCTGGGAGTCCTCTGCACTCACCCCTCACATGTCTCTGTCCACTGCTGGGAGTGATATGCACCCACCCCTCATATGTCTCTGTCCACTGCTGGGAGTGATCTGCACCCACCCCTCATATGTCTGTCCACTGCTTGGAGTCCTCTGCACCCACCCCTCACATGTCTCTGTCCACTGCTGGGAGTCCTCTGCACCCACTCCTCACATGTGTCTGTCCACTGCTGGGAGTCCTTTGCACCCCTCCTCACATGTCTCTGTCCACTGCTGGGAGTCCTCTGCACCCACCCCTCACATGTCTCTGTCCACTGCTGGGAGTCCTCTGCACCCATCCCTCACATGTCTCTGTCCACTGCTGAGAGTCCTGTGCACCCACCCCTCACATGTGTCTGTCCACTGCTGGGAGTCCTCTGCACCCACCCCTCACATGTCTCTGTCCACTGCTGGGAGTGATATGCACCCACCCCTCATATGTCTGTCCACTGCTGGGAGTCCTCTTTACCCACCCCTCACATGTCTCTGTCCACTGCTGGGAGTGATATACACCCACCCCTCATATGTCTGTCCACTGCTGGGAGTCCTCTGCACCCACCCCTCACATGTCTCTGTCCACTTCTGGGAGTCCTCTGCACCCACCCCTCACATGTGTCTGTCCACTGCTGGGAGTCCTCTGCACCCACCCCTCACATGTCTCTGTCCACTGCTGGGAGTGATATGCACCCACCCCTCATATGTCTGTCCACTGCTGGGAGTCCTCTGCACCCATCCCTCACATGTCTCTGTCCACTGCTGGGAGTTCTCTGCACCCACTCCTCACATGTGTCTGTCCACTGCTGGGAGTCCTCTGCACCCACCCCTCACATGTCTCTGTCCACTGCTGGGAGTGATATGCACCCACCCCTCATATGTCTGGGCACTGCTGGGAGTGATCTGCACCCACCCCTCACATGTCTCTGGGCACTGCTGGTATTCCTCTGCACCCACCCCTCAAATGTCTCCGTCCTCTGCTGGGAGTCCTCTGCACCCACCCCTCACATGTCTCTGTCCACTGCTGGGAGTCCTCTGCACCCAACCCTCACATGTGTCTGTCCACTGCTGGGAGTCCTCTGCACCCCACCCCCTCACATGTCTCTGGCCACTGCTGGGAGTGATATGCACCGACCCCTCATAGGTCTGTCCACTGCTGGGAGTCCTCTGCACCCACCCCTCACATGTCTCTGTCCACTGCTGGGAGTGATATGCACCCACACCTCATATGTCTGTCTACTGCTGGGAGTCCTCTGCACCCACTCCTCACATGTCTCTGTCCACTGCTGGGAGTCCTCTGCACCCACCCCTCACATGTGTCTGTCCACTGCTGGGAGTCCTCTGCACCCACCCCTCACATGTCTCTGTCCACTGCTGCGAGTCCTCTGCACCCACCACTAACATGTCTCTGTCCACTGCTGGGAGTGATATGCACCCACCCCTCATATATCTGGGCACTGCTGGGAGTGATCTGCACCCACCCCTCACATGTCTCTGGGCACTGCTGGTATTCCTCTGCACCCACCCCTCACATGTCTCTGTCCACTGCTGGGAGTCCTCTGCACCCACCCCTCACATGTCTCTGGGCACTGCTGGTATTCCTCTGCACCCTCCCCTCACATGTCTCTGTCCACTGCTGGGAGTGATATGCACCCACCCCTCATATGTCTCTGTCCACTGCTGGGAGTGATCAGCACCCACCCCTCATATGTCTGTCCACTGCTGGGAGTCCTCTGCACCCACCCCTCACATGTCTCTGTCCACTGCTGGGAGTCCTCTGCACCCACCCCTCACATGTGTCTGTCCACTGCTGGGAGTCCTCTGCACCCCCCCCTCACATGTCTCTGGCCACTGCTGGGAGTGATATGCACCCACCCCTCATATGTCTGTCCACTGCTGGGAGTCCTCTGCACCCACCCCTAACATGTCTCTGTCCACTGCTGGGAGTGATATGCACCCACCCCTCATATGTCTGTCCACTGCTGGGAGTCCTCTGCACCCACCCCTCACATGTCTCTGTCCACTGCTGGGAGTCCTCTGCACCCACTCCTCACATGTGTCTGTCCACTGCTGGGAGTCCTCTGCACCCACCCCTCACATGTCTCTGTCCACTGCTGGGAGTGATATGCACCCACCCCTCATATGTCTGGGCACTTCTGGGAGTGATCTGCACCCACCCCTCACATGTCTCTGGGCACTGCTGGTATTCCTCTGCACCCACCCCTCACATGTCTCTGTCCACTGCTGGGAGTCCTCTGCACCCACCCCTCACATGTCTCTGGGCACTGCTGGTATTCCTCTGCACCCTCCCCTCACATGTCTCTGTCCACTGCTGGGAGTGATATGCACCCACCCCTCATATGTCTCTGTCCACTGCTGGGAGTGATCAGCACCCACCCCTCATATGTCTGTCCACTGCTGGGAGTCCTCTGCACCCACCCCTCACATGTCTCTGTCCACTGCTGGGAGTCCTCTGCACCCACCCCTCACATGTGTCTGTCCACTGCTGGGAGTCCTCTGCACCCCCCCCTCACATGTCTCTGGCCACTGCTGGGAGTGATATGCACCCACCCCTCATATGTCTGTCCACTGCTGGGAGTCCTCTGCACCCACCCCTAACATGTCTCTGTCCACTGCTGGGAGTGATATGCACCCACCCCTCATATGTCTGTCCACTGCTGGGAGTCCTCTGCACCCACCCCTCACATGTCTCTGTCCACTGCTGGGAGTCCTCTGCACCCACTCCTCACATGTGTCTGTCCACTGCTGGGAGTCCTCTGCACCCACCCCTCACATGTCTCTGTCCACTGCTGGGAGTGATATGCACCCACCCCTCATATGTCTGGGCACTTCTGGGAGTGATCTGCACCCACCCCTCACATGTCTCTGGGCACTGCTGTTATTCCTCTGCACCCACCCCTCACATGTCGCCGTCCACTGCTGGGAGTACTCTGCACCCACCCCTCACATGTCTCTGTCCACTGCTGGGAGTCCTCTGCACCCACCCCTCACATGTGTCTGTCCACTGCTGGGAGTCCTCTGCACCCCCCCTCACATGTCTCTGGCCACTGCTGGGAGTGATAAGCACCGACCCCTCATAGGTCTGTCCAATGCTGGGAGTCCTCTGCACCCACCCCTCACATGTCTCTGTCCACTTCTGGGAGTGATATGCACCCACCCCTCATATGTCTGTCTACTGCTGGGAGTCCTCTGCACCCACTCCTCACATGTCTCTGTCCACTGCTGGGAGTCCTCTGCACCCACCCCTCACATGTGTCTGTCCACTGCTGGGAGTCCTCTGCACCCACCCCTCACATGTCTCTGTCCACTGCTGGGAGTGATATGCACCCACCCCTCATATGTCTCGGCCCTCCTGGGAGTGATCTGCACCCACCCCTCACATGTCTCTGGGCACTGCTGGTATTCCTCTGCACCCACACCTCACATGTCTCTGTCCACTGCTGGGAGACCTCTGCACCCACCCCTCACATGTCTCTGTCCACTGCTGGGAGTCCTCTGCACCCACCCCTCACATGTCTCTGTCCACTGCTGGGAGTCCTCTGCACCCACCCCTCACATGTGTCTGTCCACTGCTGGGAGTCCTCTGCACCCACCCCTCACTTGTCTCTGTCCACTGCTGGGAGTGATATGCACCCACCCCTCATATGTCTGTCTACTGCTGGGAGTCCTCTGCACCCACTGTTAGACGGACCGGGAGGGTCGGCCGAGGACAAGGGGAGAGGTCTCCGGGGAGAGCCGTCTCCAGCGATCGTACAGACAAATAACTCCCCCCCCACAGACAGATACCACACAAGGAGATGAGTTAGCGTTCTTTATAAGCACTTCTTAAGGTACGATGAAAAGGTACAAGGAGGTCTGGACTCAGGGGTCCCCTCGATTCAAGACTCTCAAGATGGGAAAGGGGAGGTGGTATGGTGGGTAGCTCACACTCCTCGAGCTTAGGTGGTCTAGCTGGTACGGGCCGCGGCAGCGCCAGCAGGTCCCAGTGAAGATGGTCGATACACGGGCCGCGGCAGCGCCAGCAGGTCCCAGAGACGATGGTCGATGTACGGTCCGCGGCAGCGCCAGCAGGTCCCGGTGAAGATGGTCGTTACAACGGGCCGCGGCAGCGCCAGCAGGTCCCGACGAGGATGGATGTTGCAGAAGGCCGCGGCAGCGCCAGCAGGCAGGACGATAGATCACAAGATAGGGCTACGGCAGCGCCAGTAGTCCGTCAAGGCTGAGTTCTCTCGGTGTCTCTCGACTCCAGGATACAACTGCCTTCCTGCTCCGCAGCTGCTCCAGTTATAGGGCAGGTGCCCTTTGATGTCCGGACCCTCGCACTTGGGGGTCGGAGGGTCCGGGATGAAGGTGTCCAGACACCCAGCGGGGGGGTGGAGCCGGTGCCTGGGGGAGCTGGAGGCGATCGTCACCTGGCGGGGGAGAGTCCTTGGCACTTCGTCCTCCCATTGACCTGCCAAGTGATCCGCTCACCTCCTGGGTGGATGGTGGTGCCGGGATGTCGGGGCCGGCCAGGCCCAGGGTTAGAGTCGGGGGAGGCCACGCGGCCTCGTGGCGCAGGGCCCAAGATGGCGGCTTGACCCGGCCGAGGGAGCCGGTGGTGGCTTGGGCCCGTGCTACAGGGAGGTCCGAGGGCAGGAGTTCCGTCGGGAGACGGGGTGCGGGTGATTCTCGTGGGCCACGCCTGGGAGGCCGGGGCTTGGGCCCTGTCATGCGGGGAGGGCGCAAGCCCTTCGTGTGGCCTGTCCAACATGCGTCCCCCCCAGCTGAAGGCGGGGAGAGTCACCCATCTCCTTGGGGACTCTCTTCGTCGAGGCGGAAGAAGCGGGACAGGCCATCTGCGTTGGCGTGGTCTTGGCCTGGTCGGTGCTCCACGGTGAAGTCCATTCCCTGCAGGGAGATGGACCAGCGCAATAGTTTTGGGTTTTCCCCCCGCATCTGCATCAGCCACTGCAGGGGTCTATGGTCGGTTTGTACCCGGAAGTGGGTACCGAAGAGATAGGGCCGGAGCTTTTTGAGGGCCCACACCACTGCGAAGGCCTCCATCTCGATGGTGCTCCAGCGCTGTTCTCGGCCCAGGAGACGTCGGCTGATGAAGGCCACCGGCTGGTCATGACCCTCGGGGTTCACTTGGGAAAGAACCGCTCCGATGCCGTGGTCGGAGGCGTCTGTCTGTACTACGAATTCCCGACTGTAATCGGGGGCCTGGAGCACAGGGGCGGTGCACAGGGCGGCCTTCAGTTTTTCGAAGGCCGCTTGACAATCGGGGGTCCAGTTAATCCGCTTTGGTTGGTTCTTGGACGTGAGACCCGTGAGGGGCCCCACAATGCTGCCGTAGTCCCTCACGAACCGCCGGTAGTAGCCGGTGAGCCCCAAGAAGGCTCGGACTTCGGTCTGAGTGACGGGGGGCTGCCAGGACTGGATGGCAGCAATCTTAAGTTGCAGTGGGGCCACCAGCCCGCTCCCCACCTGGTGCCCCAGGTAGGTCACGGACCCTTGACCAATTTGGCATTTGCCGGCCTTAATCGTGAGGCCGGCCCGCTGGAGGGCCTGTAGGACCTCCTGGAGGTGGAGGAGGTGGTCGGACCAGTGGCGGCTGTATACAGCGATATCGTCCAGGTAGGCAGCGCTGAACTCTTCGAGCCCCGCCAGGACCTGGTTCACAAGACGTTGAAATGTAGCGGGGGCGTTCTTCATGCCAAAGGGCATCACCTTGAAGTGGTAGTGGCCATCGGGGGTAGAGAAGGCGGATCGTTCTTGAGCTCGGGGTGTGAGACCGATCTGCCAGTAGCCCGCTGTTAGGTCGAAGATACTGAGGTAGCGGGCGGCCCCCAGCCGGTCGATCAATTCATCCGCTCTGGGGATAGGATGAGCGTCGGTTCGGGTGACAGCGTTCAAGCCCCGGTAGTCGACGCAGAATCTCAGTTCAGGTGTGGTGCCGGGGGCAGCGGCTTTGGGGACCAGTACAACTGGACTGGCCCAGGGACTGTCCGAGGGCTCGATGACCCCGATCGTGAGCATTTTGGCCACTTCCTCTTGTATGCAGGCCCGTACCCGATCTGGTACGCAGTAGGCCCGGTGCCGGACAGGGGGACTGTCCCCGGTGTCTACGTCGTGCAAGCACCAAGGGGTGACCCCAGGAGTGAGGGAGAACAGTGAAGCGAACCGCAGCAGGAGGTCCCGGCAGCCCTGGCGTTGCTCTGGGGTGAGGGCATCGGAGAGCCGGACCCCGTCCACGGAACCGTCTTTCTCCTGAGTCTTCAGGAGATCCGGGAGAGGCTCGGAGTCTTCTTCCGCCCCACTGTCTGTAGCCATCAGGAGGCTGAGTTCTGAGCGCACAAAGTGTGGTTTGAGTCTGTTGGTGTGGAGGACCCGAAGGGGGTTCCGGGTGGTCCCCATGTCGATGAGGTAAGTGACGGGGCTTTTGCGCTCGACCACCTTGAAGGGCCCCGTCCACTTATCTTGCAAGGCACATGGTTCGGTGGGGGACATCACCCACACTTGTTGTCCAGGTTCGAACTCGACGGAGGAGGCATTGTGATCATACCATCTCTTCATGTCTTCCTGGCTGGCCTCGAGGTTCGCCTTGGCCATCTCCCTGAAGCGCCGGGTCTGATTACGTAGGGCCAGGAGGTACTTGAAGACGTCTGGAGGGGTCTTTAGGGGGGCCACCTCCCAACCTTCTTTGACTAGGCTGAGGGGCCCTCGCACAGGGTGCCCGTACAGGAGTTCGAAGGGGCTAAAACCGAGGGACTTCTGGGGAACTTCCCGGTAGGCGAAGAGGAGGCACGGGAGTAGTACATCCCACTGGCGACGGAGGGGCTCTTCCAATCCCCCAATCATCCCTTTGAGAGTGCGGTTGAATCGCTCCACTAGTCCGTTCCCTTGGGGGTGATAGGGGGTCGTGAATCGGTAGGTGACCCCGCACTGTTGCCAGAGGGACTTCATGTATTTGGAGATGAAGTTCGTGCCTCGGTCGCTGACGACTTCTCGGGGGAAGCCCACCCGGGAGAAGATCCCCATTAGGGCCCGGCCAACCACCGGAGCTGTTACTGTTCGTAGAGGCACCGCCTCGGGGTAGCGGGTGGCGTGATCCACCAGTACTAGGATGAACCTATGTCCTTGTGCCGTGCGGGGGTCCAGGGGCCCCACAATGTCTATTCCTACCCTCTCGAACGGGGTGGTGACCACCGGGAAGGGTTGTAGAGGGGCCTTCAGCTTACGGCCATTCTTCCCGCTGGCCTGGCACGTGGGGCAGGACCGGCAGTGGTTCAGGACGTCGTTCCGCATCTTCGGCCAGAAAAAGTGGGTCACTAGGCGACTGTAAGTTTTGTCTTGGCCCAGGTGTCCAGCCAGGGGGACATCGTGGGCCAGATTGAGCAAGATGTTTCTGAAGCGGAGAGGTACCACCAGTACTCGACCGGCCCCTAGCTCTGCGATCCTCTGTTCGCTGTATAGCAGGTCGTTCTCCCAGTAGACCCAGTGAGTTCCGGTGGAGTCCCCTGCGCTCTGGGCGCTGGCTTGTTGGCGGAGTCCCTCGAGGGAGGGGCAAGTCTTTTGCTCCTGGCGGAACTGTTCTTGGGTGGGCCCCCCTTCTTGACGCCACTGAGCCAGGCCGGGGACGGCCTGGAGGTGCGCGTCCCCTTCGGTCGTTGGCTCCGGGGGGTTGGCCTCATCGTTGTCTTCTACTGGGGCGACCGGGGGCGGAGGTGCTGGCCATTCCGGTTCTTCTGGTCGGGGAACGGCACGGGCTGCCCTGGACCGGGTGGTTACGCAGGCCCAGTCCGGGAGGCCCAGCATCCCCAGGTGCTCTCTTCTCTCGACGGTGGCCCATTGGGAACTCTCAAGGTCATTCCCCAGGAGGCAGTCCACGGGGGCATCATCCCGGACCGTCACTTTCAGCAGGCCGGAGACCCCTCCCCATTCGAAGGGGACGCAGGCCATTTGACACAGACTTTCGGAATTGTCAGCTGAGCGGACGGGGCAGAGAATGTTCGGCAGGATCTGCTCGGGTTTCACCAGGTGACAGCGGACGGCCGTCACACTGGCGCCTGTGTCACGTAAGGCCTCAGCCCGATGCCCATTAATGGTCACCCACTGACCGTATTTCCTGGTGTTGGCGGGTAGGGGAGCCCGCGGGACTATGTCTTTTCCCCCTAGGCACGCTAGAACCATGGCGGCCGGTTCCCACTCTTGCTGGGCCGGCTCATACTCTTCCTGTTCCTCTGACAGTCGTTCTTCCCCCAGGGCGGCGGCAGCTACCTGGCGGGGCTTGGGCGTTTGGTTCTGCGGGCAGCTCGGGTCATTGGCGTAATGGCCGACTCGCTGGCATCGGTGGCACGTGACATTGGCTCGGAACCCTGGACGCATCGGGGGGTTTCCCCGGCCGGCCGAGGGCGGGGTGCTGGCCACGGGTGTTGCCGGGAGGGTGTCTCTCCCTCGCCCCTGGCCTCCTCCTCCTCCCCGAGGACGGTGCTGGCCTTGGTTGCTTCAGGTCTGCTCGTGCGGTCCTCTCCGGCCCACTCGGGTGCTCTCCCATCGGTCAGCTTCAGCGGCGAGCTGCCGGGGGTCGGTCAATTTACTGTCGAGGAGGTGCTGCCTGAGCTCGACGAAGCAGTTGTTCGACAGGTGTTCCCATACCATGAGGTTAAAGAGTTGTTCGTAGGTCGTTACATGGCTCCCCTTGATCCACCCCTCGAAGGCTCTGCTGAAATAGTTTACGTACTCCACCCAAGTTGTACCCGGGATCCGGGTGCAATCTCTGAACCTCTGGCGGTACATCTCGGGTGTGAGGCCGTAGCGGGTGAGGAGGGCAGCCTTCATGTGGTCGTAGGACGACATTTGGTGATCTGGGAGCTGCAACAGGGCATCGCGACCTTCGTTGACGAACCTCCCCCATAGTCCAGCTCCCCAATCACTCCGGTCGATCCGGTGGGAGGTCATGGCGATCTCGTAGGCTTTGAACCACTGTTGTATGTCGTCTTCTCGGACATACTCTCGGACAACATCCTTGGGGATGTGGACTTTTTTCTCGGTTGCCCCTGGGGTGTGCGGTCGCTCAGGCACCCCCGTCTCTTTATTCTGTTTCCGCAGTTCTATTTCCGCCAGTTTGCGTTCGTGTTCGAGTGTTATTCTTTTTTCCTCAAGCTCTCTCTGTCTCTGTTTTTCTTCTCGCTCCTCTCGGAGCCGCAGATGCTCTAGATTTAGTTTCTGCTCGGCTAACTTTAGTTCACCGTCCATCTTGAGTCGTGCCATTTCCAACTCGTGTAATCTGGTCCTTTCTCTTTCCTGGATCTCCTCCTGCGAGAGGCCCGTTCCCCTCTCCTCGGGAGCCGTGGCGTTCCCCTGTGGTGCGACACTGTTTTGGTCGGAGGATCCGGTGATCCCCGTTTCTGCCCACGACTCAAGGGCGCGCTTCAAATCCTCTTTGGTACTCAGGCCGGTGGTAGCAATGCCTAGTTCCATGCAGAATTGTTTAAGTTCGCGGTGGTTATACTCTTCCAACTTATCCATTTGGAACTTTTCAGTGGAACCGCTATCTTTAGCTGACATCGTGGTTTTGTCGTGGGGTGAGCTACTCTCTGTACGATTACGCGTTGATTCGGATCGCGCCGCTGGCCACCAATGTTAGACGGACCGGGAGGGTCGGCCGAGGACAAGGGGAGAGGTCTCCGGGGAGAGCCGTCTCCAGCGATCGTACAGACAAATAACTCCCCCCCCACAGACAGATACCACACAAGGAGATGAGTTAGCGTTCTTTATAAGCACTTCTTAAGGTACGATGAAAAGGTAC
Organism: Triturus cristatus; assembly: GCF_964204655.1. NCBI lineage: Eukaryota > Metazoa > Chordata > Amphibia > Caudata > Salamandridae > Triturus > Triturus cristatus. The sequence goes on along the minus strand of NC_140579.1, from coordinate 275,133,200 downwards.
AAGGAGGTCTGGACTCAGGGGTCCCCTCGATTCAAGTCTCTCAAGATGGGAAAGGGGAGGTAGTATGGTGGGTAGCTCACAATCCTCGAGCTTAGGTGGTCTAGCTGGTACGGGCCGCGGCAGCGCCAGCAGGTCCCAGTGAAGATGGTCGATACACGGGCCGCGGCAGCGCCAGCAGGTCCCAGAGACGATGGTCGATGTACGGTCCGCGGCAGCGCCAGCAGGTCCCGGTGAAGATGGTCGTTACAACGGGCCGCGGCAGCGCCAGCAGGTCCCGACGAGGATGGATGTTGCAGAAGGCTGCGGCAGCGCCAGCAGGCAGGACGATAGATCACAAGATAGGGCTACGGCAGCGCCAGTAGTCCGTCAAGGCTGAGTTCTCTCGGTGTCTCTCGACTCCAGGATACAACTGCCTTCCTTCTCCGCAGCTGCTCCAGTTATAGGGCAGGTGCCCTTTGATGTCCGGACCCTCGCACTTGGGGGTCGGAGGGTCCGGGATGAAGGTGTCCAGACACCCAGCGGGGGGGTGGAGCCGGTGCCTGGGGGAGCTGGAGGCGATCGTCACCTGGCGGGGGAGAGTCCTTGGCACTTCGTCCTCCCATTGACCTGCCAAGTGATCCGCTCACCTCCTGGGTGGATGGTGGTGCCGGGATGTCGGGGCCGGCCAGGCCCAGGGTTAGAGTCGGGGGGAGGCCACGCGGCCTCGTGGCGCAGGGCCCAAGATGGCGGCTTGACCCGGCCGAGGGAGCCGGTGGTGGCTTGGGCCCGTGCTACAGGGAGGTCCGAGGGCAGGAGTTCCGTCGGGAGACGGGGTGCGGGTGATTCTCGTGGGCCGCGCCTGGGAGGCCGGGGCTTGGGCCCTGTCATGCGGGGAGGGCGCAAGCCCTTCGTGTGGCCTGTCCAACACCCACCCCTCACATGTCTCTGTCCACTGCTGGGAGTCCACTGCACCCACCCCTCACATGTGTCTGTCCACTGCTGGGAGTCCTCTGCACCCACCCCTCACATGTGTCTGACAACTGCTGGGAGTCCTCTGCACCCACCCCTCACATGTCTCTGTCCACTGCTGGGAGTCCTCTGCAGCCACCCCTCACATGTCTCTGTCCACTGCTGGGAGTGATATGCACCCACCCCTCATCTATCTGGGCACTGCTGGGAGTGATCTGCACCCACCCCTCACATGTCTCTGGGCACTGCTGGTATTCCTCTGCACCCACCCCTCACATGTCTCTGTCCACTGCTGGGAGTCCTCTGCACCCACCCCTCACATGTCTCTGGGCACTGCTGGTATTCCTCTGCACCCAACCCTTACATGTCTCTGTCCACTGCTGGAAGTCCTCTGCACCCATCCCTCACATGTCTCTGTCCACTGCTGGGAGTCCTCTGCACACACCCCACACATGTGTCTGTCCACTGCTGGGAGTCCTCTGCACCCACCCCTCACATGTCTCTGTCCACTGCTGGGAGTGATATGCACCCACCCCTCATATGTCTGTCCACTGCTGGGAGTCCTCTTTACCCACCCCTCACATGTCTCTGTTCACTGCTGGGAGTGATATGCACCCACCCCTCATATGTCTGTCCACTGCTGGGAGTCCTCTGCACCCACCCCTCACATGTCTCTGTCCACTTCTGGGAGTCCTCTGCACCCACCCCTCACATGTCTCTGTCCACTGCTGGGAGTCCTCTGCACCCACCCCTCACATGTGTCTGCCACTGCTGGGAGTCCTCTGCACCCCCCCCTCACATGTCTCTGGCCACTGCTGGGAGTGAAATGCACCCACCCCTCATATGTCTGTCCACTGCTGAGAGTCCTCTGCACCCACCCCTCACATGTCTCTGTCCACTGCTGGGAGTGATATGCACCCACCCCTCATATGTCTGTCCACTGCTTGGAGTCCTCTGCACCCACCCCTCACATGTATCTGTCCACTGCTGGGAGTCCTCTGCACCCACTCCTCACATGTGTCTGTCCACTGCTGGGAGTCCTGTGCACCCACCCCTCACATGTCTCTGTCCACTGCTGGGAGTGATATGCACCCACCCCTCATATGTCTGTCCACTGCTGGGAGTCCTCTGCACCCACCCCTCACATGTCTCTGGGCACTGCTGGTTTTCCTCTGCACCCTCCCCTCACATGTCTCTGTCCACTGCTGGGAGTGATATGCACCCACCCCTCATATGTCTCTGTCCACTGCTGGGAGTGATCTGCACCCACCCCTCATGTGTCTGTCCACTGCTGGGAGTCCTCTGCACCCACCCCTCACATGTCTCTGTCCACTGCTGGGAGTCCTCTGCACCCACCCCTCACATGTGTCTGTCCACTGCTGGGAGTCCTCTGCACCCCCCCCTCACATGTCTCTGGCCACTGCTGTGAGTGATATGCACCCACCCCTCATATGTCTGTCCACTGCTGGGAGTCCTCTGCACCCACCCCTCACATGTCTCTGTCCACTGCTGGGAGTCCTCTGCACCCACCCCTCACATGTGTCTGTCCACTGCTGGGAGTCCTCTGCACCCACCCCTCACTTGTCTCTGTCCACTGCTGGGAGTGATATGCACCCACCCCTCATATGTCTGTCTACTGCTGGGAGTCCTCTGCACCCACTGTTAGACGGACCGGGAGGGTCGGCCGAGGACAAGGGGAGAGGTCTCCGGGGAGAGCCGTCTCCAGCGATCATACAGACAAATAACTCCCCCCCCACAGACAGATACCACACAAGGAGATGAGTTAGCGTTCTTTATAAGCACTTCTTAAGGTACGATGAAAAGGTACAAGGAGGTCTGGACTCAGGGGTCCCCTCGATTCAAGTCTCTCAAGATGGGAAAGGGGAGGTGGTATGGTGGGTAGCTCACACTCCTCGAGCTTAGGTGGTCTAGCTGGTACGGGCCGCGGCAGCGCCAGCAGGTCCCAGTGAAGATGGTCGATACACGGGCCGCGGCAGCGCCAGCAGGTCCCAGAGACGATGGTCGATGTACGGTCCGCGGCAGCGCCAGCAGGTCCCGGTGAAGATGGTCGTTACAACGGGCCGCGGCAGCGCCAGCAGGTCCCGACGAGGATGGATGTTGCAGAAGGCCGCGGCAGCGCCAGCAGGCAGGACGATAGATCACAAGATAGGGCTACGGCAGCGCCAGTAGTCCGTCAAGGCTGAGTTCTCTCGGTGTCTCTCGACTCCAGGATACAACTGCCTTCCTGCTCCGCAGCTGCTCCAGTTATAGGGCAGGTGCCCTTTGATGTCCGGACCCTCGCACTTGGGGGTCGGAGGGTCCGGGATGAAGGTGTCCAGACACCCAGCGGGGGGGTGGAGCCGGTGCCTGGGGGAGCTGGAGGCGATCGTCACCTGGCGGGGGAGAGTCCTTGGCACTTCGTCCTCCCATTGACCTGCCAAGTGATCCGCTCACCTCCTGGGTGGATGGTGGTGCCGGGATGTCGGGGCCGGCCAGGCCCAGGGTTAGAGTCGGGGGGAGGCCACGCGGCCTCGTGGCGCAGGGCCCAAGATGGCGGCTTGACCCAGCCGAGGGAGCCGGTGGTGGCTTGGGCCCGTGCTACAGGGAGGTCCGAGGGCAGGAGTTCCGTCGGGAGACGGGGTGCGGGTGATTCTCGTGGGCCGCGCCTGGGAGGCCGGGGCTTGGGCCCTGTCATGCGGGGAGGGCGCAAGCCCTTCGTGTGGCCTGTCCAACACCCACCCCTCACATGTCTCTGTCCACTGCTGGGAGTCCACTGCACCCACCCCTCACATGTGTCTGTCCACTGCTGGGAGTCCTCTGCACCCACCCCTCACATGTGTCTGACAACTGCTGGGAGTCCTCTGCACCCACCCCTCACATGTCTCTGTCCACTGCTGGGAGTCCTCTGCAGCCACCCCTCACATGTCTCTGTCCACTGCTGGGAGTGATATGCACCCACCCCTCATCTATCTGGGCACTGCTGGGAGTGATCTGCACCCACCCCTCACATGTCTCTGGGCACTGCTGGTATTCCTCTGCACCCACCCCTCACATGTCTCTGTCCACTGCTGGGAGTCCTCTGCACCCACCCCTCACATGTCTCTGGGCACTGCTGGTATTCCTCTGCACCCAACCCTTACATGTCTCTGTCCACTGCTGGAAGTCCTCTGCACCCATCCCTCACATGTCTCTGTCCACTGCTGGGAGTCCTCTGCACACACCCCACACATGTGTCTGTCCACTGCTGGGAGTCCTCTGCACCCACCCCTCACATGTCTCTGTCCACTGCTGGGAGTGATATGCACCCACCCCTCATATGTCTGTCCACTGCTGGGAGTCCTCTTTACCCACCCCTCACATGTCTCTGTTCACTGCTGGGAGTGATATGCACCCACCCCTCATATGTCTGTCCACTGCTGGGAGTCCTCTGCACCCACCCCTCACATGTCTCTGTCCACTTCTGGGAGTCCTCTGCACCCACCCCTCACATGTCTCTGTCCACTGCTGGGAGTCCTCTGCACCCACCCCTCACATGTGTCTGCCACTGCTGGGAGTCCTCTGCACCCCCCCTCACATGTCTCTGGCCACTGCTGGGAGTGAAATGCACCCACCCCTCATATGTCTGTCCACTGCTGAGAGTCCTCTGCACCCACCCCTCACATGTCTCTGTCCACTGCTGGGAGTGATATGCACCCACCCCTCATATGTCTGTCCACTGCTTGGAGTCCTCTGCACCCACCCCTCACATGTATCTGTCCACTGCTGGGAGTCCTCTGCACCCACTCCTCACATGTGTCTGTCCACTGCTGGGAGTCCTGTGCACCCACCCCTCACATGTCTCTGTCCACTGCTGGGAGTGATATGCACCCACCCCTCATATGTCTGTCCACTGCTGGGAGTCCTCTGCACCCACCCCTCACATGTCTCTGGGCACTGCTGGTTTTCCTCTGCACCCTCCCCTCACATGTCTCTGTCCACTGCTGGGAGTGATATGCACCCACCCCTCATATGTCTCTGTCCACTGCTGGGAGTGATCTGCACCCACCCCTCACATGTGTCTGTCCACTGCTGGGAGTCCTCTGCACCCACCCCTCACTTGTCTCTGTCCACTGCTGGGAGTGATATGCACCCACCCCTCATATGTCTGTCTACTGCTGGGAGTCCTCTGCACCCACTGTTAGACGGACCGGGAGGGTCGGCCGAGGACAAGGGGAGAGGTCTCCGGGGAGAGCCGTCTCCAGCGATCATACAGACAAATAACTCCCCCCCCACAGACAGATACCACACAAGGAGATGAGTTAGCGTTCTTTATAAGCACTTCTTAAGGTACGATGAAAAGGTACAAGGAGGTCTGGACTCAGGGGTCCCCTCGATTCAAGTCTCTCAAGATGGGAAAGGGGAGGTGGTATGGTGGGTAGCTCACACTCCTCGAGCTTAGGTGGTCTAGCTGGTACGGGCCGCGGCAGCGCCAGCAGGTCCCAGTGAAGATGGTCGATACACGGGCCGCGGCAGCGCCAGCAGGTCCCAGAGACGATGGTCGATGTACGGTCCGCGGCAGCGCCAGCAGGTCCCGGTGAAGATGGTCGTTACAACGGGCCGCGGCAGCGCCAGCAGGTCCCGACGAGGATGGATGTTGCAGAAGGCCGCGGCAGCGCCAGCAGGCAGGACGATAGATCACAAGATAGGGCTACGGCAGCGCCAGTAGTCCGTCAAGGCTGAGTTCTCTCGGTGTCTCTCGACTCCAGGATACAACTGCCTTCCTGCTCCGCAGCTGCTCCAGTTATAGGGCAGGTGCCCTTTGATGTCCGGACCCTCGCACTTGGGGGTCGGAGGGTCCGGGATGAAGGTGTCCAGACACCCAGCGGGGGGGTGGAGCCGGTGCCTGGGGGAGCTGGAGGCGATCGTCACCTGGCGGGGGAGAGTCCTTGGCACTTCGTCCTCCCATTGACCTGCCAAGTGATCCGCTCACCTCCTGGGTGGATGGTGGTGCCGGGATGTCGGGGCCGGCCAGGCCCAGGGTTAGAGTCGGGGGGAGGCCACGCGGCCTCGTGGCGCAGGGCCCAAGATGGCGGCTTGACCCAGCCGAGGGAGCCGGTGGTGGCTTGGGCCCGTGCTACAGGGAGGTCCGAGGGCAGGAGTTCCGTCGGGAGACGGGGTGCGGGTGATTCTCGTGGGCCGCGCCTGGGAGGCCGGGGCTTGGGCCCTGTCATGCGGGGAGGGCGCAAGCCCTTCGTGTGGCCTGTCCAACACCCACCCCTCACATGTCTCTGTCCACTGCTGGGAGTCCACTGCACCCACCCCTCACATGTGTCTGTCCACTGCTGGGAGTCCTCTGCACCCACCCCTCACATGTGTCTGACAACTGCTGGGAGTCCTCTGCACCCACCCCTCACATGTCTCTGTCCACTGCTGGGAGTCCTCTGCAGCCACCCCTCACATGTCTCTGTCCACTGCTGGGAGTGATATGCACCCACCCCTCATCTATCTGGGCACTGCTGGGAGTGATCTGCACCCACCCCTCACATGTCTCTGGGCACTGCTGGTATTCCTCTGCACCCACCCCTCACATGTCTCTGTCCACTGCTGGGAGTCCTCTGCACCCACCCCTCACATGTCTCTGGGCACTGCTGGTATTCCTCTGCACCCAACCCTTACATGTCTCTGTCCACTGCTGGAAGTCCTCTGCACCCATCCCTCACATGTCTCTGTCCACTGCTGGGAGTCCTCTGCACACACCCCACACATGTGTCTGTCCACTGCTGGGAGTCCTCTGCACCCACCCCTCACATGTCTCTGTCCACTGCTGGGAGTGATATGCACCCACCCCTCATATGTCTGTCCACTGCTGGGAGTCCTCTTTACCCACCCCTCACATGTCTCTGTTCACTGCTGGGAGTGATATGCACCCACCCCTCATATGTCTGTCCACTGCTGGGAGTCCTCTGCACCCACCCCTCACATGTCTCTGTCCACTTCTGGGAGTCCTCTGCACCCACCCCTCACATGTCTCTGTCCACTGCTGGGAGTCCTCTGCACCCACCCCTCACATGTGTCTGCCACTGCTGGGAGTCCTCTGCACCCCCCCTCACATGTCTCTGGCCACTGCTGGGAGTGAAATGCACCCACCCCTCATATGTCTGTCCACTGCTGAGAGTCCTCTGCACCCACCCCTCACATGTCTCTGTCCACTGCTGGGAGTGATATGCACCCACCCCTCATATGTCTGTCCACTGCTTGGAGTCCTCTGCACCCACCCCTCACATGTATCTGTCCACTGCTGGGAGTCCTCTGCACCCACTCCTCACATGTCTCTGGGCACTGCTGGTTTTCCTCTGCACCCTCCCCTCACATGTCTCTGTCCACTGCTGGGAGTGATATGCACCCACCCCTCATATGTCTCTGTCCACTGCTGGGAGTGATCTGCACCCACCCCTCATGTGTCTGTCCACTGCTGGGAGTCCTCTGCACCCACCCCTCACATGTCTCTGTCCACTGCTGGGAGTCCTCTGCACCCACCCCTCACATGTGTCTGTCCACTGCTGGGAGTCCTCTGCACCCCCCCCTCACATGTCTCTGGCCACTGCTGGGAGTGATATGCACCCACCCCTCATATGTCTGTCCACTGCTGGGAGTCCTCTGCACCCACCCCTAACATGTCTCTGTCCACTGCTGGGAGTGATATGCACCCACCCCTCATATGTCTGTCCACTGCTGGGAGTCCTCTGCGCCCACCCCTCACATGTCTCTGTCTACTGCTGGGAGTCCACTGCACCCACTCCTCACATGTGTCTGTCCACTGCTGGGAGTCCTCTGCACCCACCCCTCACATGTCTCTGTCCACTGCTGGGAGTGATATGCACCCACCCCTCATATGTCTGGGCACTTCTGGGAGTGATCTGCACCCACCCCTCACATGTCTCTGGGCACTGCAGTTATTCCTCTGCACCCACCCCTCACATGTCTCCGTCCACTGCTGGGAGTACTCTGCACCCACCCCTCACATGTCTCTGTCCACTGCTGGGAGTCCTCTGCACCCACCCCTCACATGTGTCTGTCCACTGCTGGGAGTCCTCTGCACCCCCCTTCACATGTCTCTGGCCACTGCTGGGAGTGATATGCACCGACCCCTGATAGGTCTGTCCACTGCTGGGAGTCCTCTGCACCCACCCCTCACATGTCTCTATCCACTGCTGGGAGTGATATGCACCCACCCCTCATATGTCTGTCCACTGCTGGGAGTCCTCTGCACCCACTCCTCACATGTCTCTGTCCACTGCTGGGAGTCCTCTGCACCCACCCCTCACATGTGTCTGTCCACTGCTGGGAGTCCTCTGCACCCACCCCTCACATGTCTCTGTCCACTGCTGGGAGTGATATGCACCCACCCCTCATATGTCTCGGCCCTCCTGGGAGTGATCTGCACCCACCCCTCACATATCTCTGGGCCCTGCTGGTATTCCTCTGCACCCACACCTCACATGTCTCCGTCCACTGCTGGGAGACCTCTGCACCCACCCCTCACATGTCTCTGTCCACTGCTGGGAGTCCTCTGCACCCACCCCTCTCATGTCTCTGTCCACTGCTGGGAGTCCTCTGCACCCACCCCTCACATGTCTCTGTCCACTGCTGGGAGTGATATGCACCCACCCCTCATATGTCTCGGCCCTCCTGGGAGTGATCTGCACCCACCCCTCACATGTCTCTGGGCACTGCTGGTATTCCTCTGCACCCACACCTCACATGTCTCTGTCCACTGCTGGGAGACCTCTGCACCCACCCCTCACATGTCTCTGTCCACTGCTGGGAGTCCTCTGCACCCACCCCTCACATGTCTCTGTCCACTGCTGGGAGTCCTCTGCACCCACCCCTCACATGTGTCTGTCCACTGCTGGGAGTCCTCTGCACCCACCCCTCACTTGTCTCTGTCCACTGCTGGGAGTGATATGCACCCACCCCTCATATGTCTGGGCACTGCTGGGAGTGATCTGCACCCACCCCTCACATGTCTCTGGGCACTGCTGGTATTCCTCTGCACCCACCCCTCACATGTCTCTGTCCACTGCTGGGAGTGATATGCACACACCCCTCATATGTCTGTCCACTGCTGGGAGTCCTCTGCACCCACCCCTAACATGTCTCTGTCCACTGCTGGGAGTCCTCTGCACCCACCCCTCACATGTGTCTGACAACTGCTGGGAGTCCTCTGCACCCACCCCTCACATGTCTCTGTCCACTGCTGGGAGTCCTCTGTAGCCACCCCTCACATGTCTCTGTCCACTGCTGGGAGTGATATGCACCCACCCCTCATATATCTGGGCACTGCTGGGAGTGATCTGCACCCACCCCTCACATGTCTCTGGGCACTGCTGGTATTCCTCTGCACCCACCCCTCACATGTCTCTTTCCACTGCTGGGAGTCCTCTGCACCCACCCCTCACATGTGTCTGTCCACTGCTGGGAGTCCTCTGCACCCCCCCTCACATGTCTCTGGACACTGCTGGGAGTGATATGCACCCACCCCTCATATGTCTGTCTACTGCTGGGAGACCTCTTTACCCACCCCTCACATGTCTCTGTCCACTGCTGGGAGTGATATGCACCCACCCCTCATATGTCTGTCCACTGCTGGGAGTGATATGCACCCACCCCTCATATGTCTCGGCCCTCCTGGGAGTGATCTGCACCCACCCCTCACATGTCTCTGGGCCCTGCTGGTATTCCTCTGCACCCACACCTCACATGTCTCCGTCCACTGCTGGGAGACCTCTGCACCCACCCCTCACATGTCTCTGTCCACTGCTGGGAGTCCTCTGCACCCACCCCTCACATGTCTCTGTCCACTGCTGGGAGTCCTCTGCACCCACCCCTCACATGTCTCTGTCCACTGCTGGGAGTGTGTTGGACAGGCCACACGAAGGGCTTGCTCCCTCCCTGCACGACAGGGCCCGAGCTCCGGCCCACCAGGCATAACCCACGAAAAGCACCTGTACCCCGTCTCCCGACGGATCTTCTGCCCTCGGACCTCTACTCATCACGGGGCCCAGCCCCACCGGCTCCCCCGGCCGGTTCAAGCCACCATCTTGGGCCCTGCACCACGAGGCCGCGTGGCCTCGCCCCGACCCTAACCCCGGGCCTGACCGGCCCCGACATCCCGGCACCACCATCCACCCGGGAGGTGAGCGGACCACTTGGCAGGTCAATGGGAGGACGAAGTGTCAAGAGCTCTTCCCCCGCCAGGTGCCGATCGCCTCCAGCTCCCCCAGGCGCTGGCTCCACCCCCTGCTGGGTGTCTGGACACCTTCATCCCGGGCCCTCCGACCTCCAAGTGCGAGGGTCCGGACATCAAAGAGCGCCTGCCCTATAACTGGGGCAACTCCGGAGCAGGAAAGCAGTTGTATCCTGGAGTCGAGAGACACCGAGAGAACTCAGCCTTGACGGACTACTGGCGCGGCCGTAGCCCGCTCTTGTGAACCATCGTCCTGCCTGCTGGCGCTGCCGCGGCCTTCTGCAACATCCATCCTCGTCGGGACCTGCTGGCGCTGCCGCGGCCCGTTGTAACGACCATCCTCACCGGGACCTGCTGGCGCTGCCGCGGACCGTACATCGACCATCTTTCCGGGACCTGCTGGCGCTGCCGCGGACCGTGTCCCGACCATCTCGACCGGGACCTGCTGGCGCTGCCGCGGCCCGTACCAACTAAACCACCAAGCTCGAGGATTGTGAGCTAGTCATCATCTCATCCGAACTACCTGACTGGTAAACAGACTGTCCCGCTCCCCCTTACCCTGCATTGAGAGACTTGAATCGAGGGGACCCCTGAGTCCAGACCTCCTTGTACCATTCACCCGTACCTTAAGAAGTGCTTATAAAGAACACTGAACCTTATCCGTGTGTGGTATCTGTCTGTGGGGGGGGGGGAAGTTACTTGTCTGTACGATCGCTGGAGACGGCTCTCCCCGGAGACCTCTCCTCCTGACCCCGGCCGACCCTCCCGGTCCGTCTACCCTTTCTAACATTGGTGGCCAGCGGCGCGATCCGAATCAACGCGTAATCGTACAGAGAGTAGCTCACCCCACGACAAAAACACAATGTCAGCCAAAGATAGCAGCTCCACCGAGAAATTCCAAATGGATAAGTTAGAAGAATACAACCACCGCGAACTGAGACAATTCTGCATAGAACTTGGCATTGCTACCACCGGCCTGAGTACCAAGGATGATCTAAAGCACGCCCTAGAGTCGTGGACAGAAACTGGGGTCGCCGGACCCTCCGACCAAAGCAGCATCACACCAGAGGGGAACGCCACGGCTCCCGAGGAGCGGGGAACGGGCCTCTCGCAGGAGGAGATCCGAGAAAGAGAAAGAACCAGATTGCACGAGTTGGAAATGGCACGACTCAAGATGGATGGGGAACTCAAGTTAGCTGAACAGAAACTCAACCTCGAGCATATGCGGCTCCGAGAAGAACGAGAAGAGAAGCAGAGACAGAGAGAGCTGGAGGAGAAAAAAATAACGCTCGAGCACGAGCGCCAACTAGCGGAGATAGAACTTCGGAAACAGAATAAAGAACTGGGGGTGCCTGAGCGACCACACACCCCGGGGCCAATCGAGAAAAAAGTCCACATCCCCAAGGATGTTGTCCGCGAGTATGTCCGAGAAGACGACATACAACAGTGGTTTAAAGCCTACGAGATCGCCATGACCTCCCACCGGATCGACCGGAGTGATTGGGGAGCCGGACTTTGGGGGAGGTTTGTCAACGAGGGTCGCGATGCCCTACTGCAGCTCCCAGATCACCAAATGTCGTCCTACGACCACATGAAGGCTGCCCTCCTCACCCGCTACGGCCTCACACCCGAGATGTACCGCCAGAGGTTCAGAGATTGCACCCGGATCCCAGGTACAACTTGGGTAGAATACGTGAACTATTTTAGCCGTGCCTTCGAGGGTTGGATCAAGGGGAGCCATGTCACCACCTACGAACAACTCTTTAACCTTATGGTATGGGAGCACCTGTCGAACAACTGTTTCGTCGAGCTCAGGCAGCACCTCCTCGACAGTAAGCTGACTGACCCCCGGCAGCTCGCCGCCGAAGCTGACCGATGGGAAAGCACCCGAGTGGGCCGGAGGGGGCCACACGAACAGAACAGAAGCAACCCAGGCCAGCACCGTCCTCGGGGAGGAGGAGGGGGCCAGGGGCGAGGGAGAGACGCCTTGCCAGCAACACCCGTGGCCAGCACCCCGCCTCCGGCCGGCCGGGGCAACCCCCCGTGGCGTCCTGGGTTCCGAGCCAACGTCACGTGCCACCGATGCCAGCGAGTCGGCCACTACGCCAATGACCCGAGCTGCCCGCAGAACCAAACACCCAAGCCCCGCCAGGTAGCTGCCGCCGCCCTGGGGGAAGAGCGATTATCGGGGGAACCAGAAGAGTATGAGCCGGCCCAGCAAGAGTGGGAACCGGCCGCCATGGTCCTGGCGTGCTTAGGGGGAAGAGACATGATCCCACGGGCTCCCCTACCCGCTAACACCAGGAAATACGGTCAGTGGGTGACCATTAATGGACAGCGAGCCGAGGCCTTGCGTGACACAGGCGCCAGTGTGACGGCCGTCCGCTGTCACCTGGTGAAGCCCGAGCAGATCCTGCCGAACATTCTCTGCCCCGTCCGCTCGGCAGACAACTCTGAGAGTATGTGTCAAATGGCCTGCGTCCCGTTCGAATGGGGAGGGGTCTCCGGCCTGTTGAAGGTGACGGTCCGGGACGATGCCCCCGTGGACTGCCTCCTGGGGAATGACCTCGAGAGTTCCCCGTGGGCCACCGTTGAGAGAAGAGAGCACCTGGGGATGCTGGGCCTCCCGGACTGGGCCTGCGTAACCACCCGGTCCATGGCCGCCCGTGCCGTCCCCCGATCAGAAGAACCGGAATGGCCAGCACCTCCGCCCCCGGTCGCCCCAGTAGAAGACAACGACGAGGCCAGCCTCCCAGACCCGACGACCGAAGGGGACGCGCAACCCCAGAACCTTCCTGACCTGGCTCAGTGGCGTCAAGAAGGGGGGCCCACCCAAGAACAGTTCCGCCAGGAACAAAAGACCTGTCCCTCCCTCGAGGGACTCCGCCAACAAGCCAGCGCCCAGAACGCAGGGGACTCCACCGGAACTCACTGGGTCTACTGGGATAACGACCTGCTATACAGCGAGCAAAGAATCGCCGAGCTGGGGGCCGGTCGAGTACTGGTGGTACCTCTCCGCTTCAGAGACTTTCTGCTCAACCTGGCCCACGATGTCCCCCTGGCTGGACACCTGGGCCAGGACAAAACGTACAGCCGCCTAGTGACCCACTTTTTCTGGCCGAAAATGAGGAACGACGTCCTGAACCACTGCCGATCTTGCCCCACATGCCAAGCCAGCGGGAAGAGTGGTCGGAAGCTGAAAGCCCCTCTGCAACCCTTCCCTGTGGTCACCACCCCGTTCGAGAGGGTGGGGATAGACATTGTGGGGCCTCTGGACCCCCGCACGGCACAAGGACACAGGTTCATCTTAGTACTGGTGGACCATGCCACCCGCTACCCCGAGGCGGTGCCCCTACGGACCGTGACAGCTCCGGTGGTTGGCCCGGGCCCTAATGGGGATCTTCTCCCGGGTAGGCTTCCCCCGAGAAGTCGTCAGCGACCGAGGCACGAACTTTATATCCCAATACATGAAGTCCCTCTGGCAACAATGCGGGGTCACCTACAGATTCACGACCCCCTATCACCCCCAAGGGAACGGACTAGTGGAGCGTTTTAACCGCACTCTCAAGGGGATGATTGGGGGATTGGAAGAGCCCCTCCGTTGCCAGTGGGATGTACTACTCCCGTGCCTCCTCTTCGCCTACCGAGAAGTTCCCCAGAAGTCCCTCGGTTTTAGCCCTTTCGAACTCCTGTACGGGCACCCTGTGCGAGGGCCCCTCAGCCTAGTAAAAGAAGGTTGGGAGATGGCCCCCCTAAAGACCCCTCCAGACGTCTTCAAATACCTCCTGGCCCTACGCAATCAGACCCGGCGCTTCAGAGAGATGGCCAAGGCGAACCTCGAGGCCAGCCAGGAGGACATGAAGAGGTGGTATGATCACAATGCCTCCTCCGTTGAGTTCGAGCCTGGACAACAAGTATGGGTGATGTCCCCCACCGAACCATGTGCCTTGCAAGATAAGTGGACGGGGCACTTCAAAGTGGTCGAGCGCAAAAGCCCCGTCACTTACCTCATCGACCTGGGGACCTCCCGGAACCCCCTTCGGGTCCTCCACACCAACCGACTCAAACCACACTTTGTGCGCTCAGAACTCAGCCTCCTGATGGCTACGGACAGTGGGGCAGAGGAAGACTCCGAACCCCTCCCGGATCTTCTCAAGACTCAGGAGAATGACGGCTCCGTGGACGGGGTCCGGCTCTCTGACGCCCTCACTTCGGAGCAACGCCAGGGCTGCCGGAACCTCCTGCTGCAGTTCGCTACCCTGTTCTCCCTCACCCCCGGGGTCACCCCTTGGTGTTTGCACGACGTGGACACCGGGGACAGTCCCCCTGTCCGACACCGGGCCTACCGCGTACCAGATCGGGTACGGGCCTGCATACAGGAGGAAGTGGCCAAGATGCTCACAATCGGGGTCATCGAGCCCTCGGACAGTCCCTGGGCCAGTCCGGTTGTATTGGTCCCCAAAGCCGCTGCCCCCGGCACCGCACCTGAACTGAGATTCTGCGTCGACTACCGGGGCTTGAACGCTGTCACCCGGACCGACGCTCATCCGATCCCCCGAGCAGACGAGCTGATCGACCGGCTGGGGGCCGCCCGCTACCTCAGTATCTTCGACCTAACAGCGGGCTACTGGCAGATCGGCCTCACACCCAGGGCTCAGGAACGGTCAGCCTTCTCTACCCCCGATGGCCACTACCAATTCAAGGTCATGCCCTTCGGCATGAAGAATGCCCCCGCCACGTTTCAACGCCTCGTGAACCAGGTCTTGGCGGGGCTCGAAGAGTTCAGCGCTGCCTACCTGGACGATATCGCTGTATACAGCCGCCACTGGCCCGACCACCTCCGTCACCTCCAAGAGGTCCTACAGGCCCTCCAGCGGGCCGGCCTCACAATTAAGGCCGGCAAGTGCCAAATTGGCCAAGGGTCTGTGACCTACCTTGGGCACCAAGTGGGAAGCGGGCTGGTGGCCCCGCTACAACTTAAGATTGCTGCCATCCAGTCCTGGCAGCCCCCCGTCACCCAGACCGAGGTCCGAGCCTTCTTGGGGCTCACCGGCTACTACCGGCGGTTCGTGAAGGACTACGGCAGCATCGTGGGGCCCCTCACGGGTCTCACGTCCAAGAACCAACCGAAGCGGATTAACTGGACCCCCGATTGTCAAGCGGCCTTCGAGAAGCTGAAGGCCGCCCTGTGCACCGCCCCTGTGCTCCAGGCCCCCGATTACAGTCGGGAATTCGTGGTACAGACCGACGCCTCCGACCACGGCATCGGAGCCGTCCTTTCTCAGTTAAACCCCGAAGGTCATGACCAGCCGGTGGCCTTCATCAGTCGACGTCTCCTGGCCCGAGAACAGCGCTGGAGCACCATCGAGAGGGAGGCCTTCGCAGTGGTGTGGGCCCTCAAAAAGCTCCGGCCCTATCTCTTCGGTACCCACTTCCGGGTACAAACCGACCATCGACCCCTGCAGTGGCTGATGCAGATGCGGGGGGAGAACCCAAAACTCTTGCGCTGGTCCATTTCCCTGCAGGGAATGGACTTCACTGTGGAGCACCGACCAGGCCAAGACAACGCCAACGCGGATGGCCTGTCCCGCTTTTTCCGCCTCGACGAAGAGAGTCCCCAAGGAGATGGGTGACTCTCCCCGCCTTCAGCTGGGGGGGACGCATGTTGGACAGGCCACACGAAGGGCTTGCTCCCTCCCCGCACGACAGGGCCCGAGCTCCGGCCCACCAGGCATAACCCACGAAAAGCACCTGTACCCCGTCTCCCGACGGATCTTCTGCCCTCGGACCTCTACTCATCACGGGGCCCAGCCCCACCGGCTCCCCCGGCCGGTTCAAGCCGCCATCTTGGGCCCTGCACCACGAGGCCGCGTGGCCTCGCCCCGACCCTAACCCCGGGCCTGACCGGCCCCGACATCCCGGCACCACCATCCACCCGGGAGGTGAGCGGACCACTTGGCAGGTCAATGGGAGGACGAAGTGTCAAGAGCTCTTCCCCCGCCAGGTGCCGATCGCCTCCAGCTCCCCCAGGCGCTGGCTCCACCCCCTGCTGGGTGTCTGGACACCTTCATCCCGGGCCCTCCGACCTCCAAGTGCGAGGGTCCGGACATCAAAGAGCGCCTGCCCTATAACTGGGGCAACTCCGGAGCAGGAAAGCAGTTGTATCCTGGAGTCGAGAGACACCGAGAGAACTCAGCCTTGACGGACTACTGGCGCGGCCGTAGCCCGCTCTTGTGAACCATCGTCCTGCCTGCTGGCGCTGCCGCGGCCTTCTGCAACATCCATCCTCGTCGGGACCTGCTGGCGCTGCCGCGGCCCGTTGTAACGACCATCCTCACCGGGACCTGCTGGCGCTGCCGCGGACCGTACATCGACCATCTTTCCGGGACCTGCTGGCGCTGCCGCGGACCGTGTCCCGACCATCTCGACCGGGACCTGCTGGCGCTGCCGCGGCCCGTACCAACTAAACCACCAAGCTCGAGGATTGTGAGCTAGTCATCATCTCATCCGAACTACCTGACTGGTAAACAGACTGTCCCGCTCCCCCTTACCCTGCATTGAGAGACTTGAATCGAGGGGACCCCTGAGTCCAGACCTCCTTGTACCATTCAACCGTACCTTAAGAAGTGCTTATAAAGAACACTGAACCTTATCCGTGTGTGGTATCTGTCTGTGGGGGGGGGGGGGAAGTTACTTGTCTGTACGATCGCTGGAGACGGCTCTCCCCGGAGACCTCTCCTCCTGACCCCGGCCGACCCTCCAGGTCCGTCTACCCTTTCTAACAGAGTGATATGCACCCACCCCTCATATGTCTCGGCCCTCCTGGGAGTGATCTGCACCCACCCCTCACATGTCTCTGGGCACTGCTGGTATTCCTCTGCACCCACACCTCACATGTCTCTGTCCACTGCTGGGAGACCTCTGCACCCACCCCTCACATGTCTCTGTCCACTGCTGGGAGTCCTCTGCACCCACCCCTCACATGTCTCTGTCCACTGCTGGGAGTCCTCTACACCCACCCCTCACATGTGTCTGTCCACTGCTTGGAGTCCTCTGCACCCACCCCTCACTTGTCTCTGTCCACTGCTGGGAGTGATATGCACCCACCCCTCATATGTCTGTCTACTGCTGGGAGTCCTCTGCACCCACCCCTCACATGTCTCTGTCCACTGCTGGGAGTCCTCTGCACCCACCCCTCACATGTGTCTGTCCACTGCTGGGAGTCCTCTGCACCCACCCCTCACATGTATCTGTCCACTGCTGGGAGTGATATGCACCCACCCCTCATATGTCTGGGCACTGCTGGGAGTGATCTGCACCCACCCCTCACATGTCTCTGGGCACTGCTGGTATTCCTCTGCACCCACCCCTCACATGTCTCTGTCCACTGCTGGGAGTGATATGCACACACCCCTCATATGTCTGTCCACTGCTGGGAGTCCTCTGCACCCACCCCTAACATGTCTCTGTCCACTGCTGGGAGTCCTCTGCACCCACCCCTCACATGTGTCTGACAACTGCTGGGAGTCCTCTGCACCCACCCCTCACATGTCTCTGTCCACTGCTGGGAGTCCTCTGCAGCCACCCCTCACATGTCTCTGTCCACTGCTGGGAGTGATATGCACCCACCCCTCATATATCTGGGCACTGCTGGGAGTGATCTGCACCCACCCCTCACATGTCTCTGGGCACTGCTGGTATTCCTCTGCACCCACCCCTCACATGTCTCTGTCCACTGCTGGGAGTCCTCTGCACCCACCCCTCACATGTGTCTGTCCACTGCTGGGAGTCCTCTGCACCCCCCCTCACATGTCTCTGGACACTGCTGGGAGTGATATGCACCCACACCTCATATGTCTGTCCACTGCTGGGAGACCTCTTTACCCACCCCTCACATGTCTCTGTCCACTGCTGGGAGTGATATGCACCCACCCCTCATATGTCTGTCCACTGCTGGGAGTCCTCTGCACCCACCCCTCACATGTCTCTGTCCACTTCTGTGAGTCCTCTGCACCCACCCCTCACATGTGTCTGTCCACTGCTGGGAGTCCTCTGCACTCACCCCTCACATGTCTCTGTCCACTGCTGGGAGTGATATGCACCCACCCCTCATATGTCTCTGTCCACTGCTGGGAGTGATCTGCACCCACCCCTCATATGTCTGTCCACTGCAGGGAGTCCTCTGCACCCACCCCTCACATGTCTCTGTCCACTGCTGGGAGTCCTCTGCACCCACTCCTCACATGTGTCTGTCCACTGCTGGGAGTCCTTTGCACCCCTCCTCACATGTCTCTGTCCACTGCTGGGAGTCCTCTGCACCCACCCCTCACATGTCTCTGTCCACTGCTGGGAGTCCTCTGCACCCATCCCTCACATGTCTCTGTCCACTGCTGAGAGTCCTCTGCACCCACCCCTCACATGTCTCTGTCCACTGCTGGGAGTGATATGCACCCACCCATCATATGTCTGTCCACTTCTGGGAGTCCTCTTTACCCACCCCTCACATGTCTCTGTCCACTGCTGGGAGTGATATACACCCACCCCTCATATGTCTGTCCACTGCTGGGAGTCCTCTGCACCCACCCCTCACATGTCTCTGTCCACTTCTGGGAGTCCTCTGCACCCACCCCTCACATGTGTCTGTTCACTGCTGGGAGTCCTCTGCACCCACCCCTCACATGTCTCTGTCCACTGCTGGGAGTGATATGCACCCACCCCTCATATGTCTGTCCACTGCTGGGAGTCCTCTGCACCCACCCCTCACATGTCTCTGTCCACTGCTGGGAGTTCTCTGCACCCACTCCTCACATGTGTCTGTCCACTGCTGGGAGTCCTCTGCACCCACCCCTCACATGTCTCTGTCCACTGCTGGGAGTGATATGCACCCACCCCTCATATGTCTGGGCACTGCTGGGAGTGATCTGCACCCACCCCTCACATGTCTCTGGGCACTGCTGGTATTCCTCTGCACCCACCCCTCAAATGTCTCCGTCCTCTGCTGGGAGTCCTCTGCACCCACCCCTCACATGTCTCTGTCCACTGCTGGGAGTCCTCTGCACCCAACCCTCACATGTGTCTGTCCACTGCTGGGAGTCCTCTGCACCCCACCCCCCTCACATGTCTCTGGCCACTGCTGGGAGTGATATGCACCGACCCCTCATAGGTCTGTCCACTGCTGGGAGTCCTCTGCACCCACCCCTCACATGTCTCTGTCCACTGCTGGGAGTGATATGCACCCACACCTCATATGTCTGTCTACTGCTGGGAGTCCTCTGCACCCACTCCTCACATGTCTCTGTCCACTGCTGGGAGTTCTCTGCACCCACCCCTCACATGTGTCTGTCCACTGCTGGGAGTCCTCTGCACCCACCACTAACATGTCTCTGTCCACTGCTGGGAGTGATATGCACCCACCCCTCATATATCTGGGCACTGCTGGGAGTGATCTGCACCCACCCCTCACATGTCTCTGGGCACTGCTGGTATTCCTCTGCACCCACCCCTCACATGTCTCTGTCCACTGCTGGGAGTCCTCTGCACCCACCCCTCACATGTCTCTGGGTACTGGTGGTATTCCTCTGCACCCTCCCCTCACATGTCTCTGTCCACTGCTGGGAGTGATATGCACCCACCCCTCATATGTCTCTGTCCACTGCTGGGAGTGATCAGCACCCACCCCTCATATGTCTGTCCACTGCTGGGAGTCCTCTGCACCCACCCCTCACATGTCTCTGTCTGTCCACTGCTGGGAGTCCTCTGCACCCACCCCTCACATGTGTCTGTCCACTGCTGGGAGTCCTCTGCACCCCCCCTCACATGTCTCTGGCCACTGCTGGGAGTGATATGCACCCACCCCTCATATGTCTGTCCACTGCTGGGAGTCCTCTGCACCCACCCCTAACATGTCTCTGTCCACTGCTGGGAGTGATATGCACCCAACCCTCATATGTCTGTCCACTGCTGGGAGTCCTCTGCACCCACCCCTCACATGTCTCTGTTCACTGCTGGGAGTCCTCTGCACCCACTCCTCACATGTGTCTGTCCACTGCTGGGAGTCCTCTGCACCCACCCCTCACATGTCTCTGTCCACTGCTGGGAGTGATATGCACCCACCCCTCATATGTCTGGGCACTTCTGGGAGTGATCTGCACCCACCCCTCACATGTCTCTGGGCACTGCTGGTATTCCTCTGCACCCACCCCTCACATGTCTCTGTCCACTGCTGGGAGTCCTCTGCACCCACCCCTCACATGTCTCTGGGTACTGGTGGTATTCCTCTGCACCCTCCCCTCACATGTCGCTGTCCACTGCTGGGAGTGATATGCACCCACCCCTCATATGTCTCTGTCCACTGCTGGGAGTGATCAGCACCCACCCCTCATATGTCTGTCCACTGCTGGGAGTCCTCTGCACCCACCCCTCACATGTCTCTGTCTGTCCACTGCTGGGAGTCCTCTGCACCCACCCCTCACATGTGTCTGTCCACTGCTGGGAGTCCTCTGCACCCCCCCTCACATGTCTCTGGCCACTGCTGGGAGTGATATGCACCCACCCCTCATATGTCTGTCCACTGCTGGGAGTCCTCTGCACCCACCCCTAACATGTCTCTGTCCACTGCTGGGAGTGATATGCACCCACCCCTCATATGTCTGTCCACTGCTGGGAGTCCTCTGCACCCACCCCTCACATGTCTCTGTCCACTGCTGGGAGTCCTCTGCACCCACTCCTCACATGTGTCTGTCCACTGCTGGGAGTCCTCTGCACCCACCCCTCACATGTCTCTGTCCACTGCTGGGAGTGATATGCACCCACCCCTCATATGTCTGGGCACTTCTGGGAGTGATCTGCACCCACCCCTCACATGTCTCTGGGCACTGCTGGTATTCCTCTGCACCCACCCCTCACATGTCTCTGTCCACTGCTGGGAGTCCTCTGCACCCACCCCTCACATGTCTCTGGGCACTGCTGGTATTCCTCTGCACCCTCCCCTCACATGTCTCTGTCCACTGCTGGGAGTGATATGCACCCACCCCTCATATGTCTCTGTCCACTGCTGGGAGTGATCAGCACCCAGCCCTCATATGTCTGTCCACTGCTGGGAGTCCTCTGCACCCACCCCTCAGATGTCTCTGTCCACTGCTGGGAGTCCTCTGCACCCACCCCTCACATGTGTCTGTCCACTGCTGGGAGTCCTCTGCACCCCCCCCCTCACATGTCTCTGGCCACTGCTGGGAGTGATATGCACCCACCCCTCATATGTCTGTCCACTGCTGGGAGTCCTCTGCACCCACCCCTAACATGTCTCTGTCCACTGCTGGGAGTGATATGCACCCACCCCTCATATGTCTGTCCACTGCTGGGAGTCCTCTGCACCCACCCCTCACATGTCTCTGTCCACTGCTGGGAGTCCTCTGCACCCACTCCTCACATGTGTCTGTCCACTGCTGGGAGTCCTCTGCACCCATTCCTCACATGTCTCTGTCCACTGCTGGGAGTGATATGCACCCACCCCTCATATGTCTGGGCACTTCTGGGAGTGATCTGCACCCACCCCTCACATGTCTCTGGGCACTGCTGTTATTCCTCTGCACCCACCCCTCACATGTCTCCGTCCACTGCTGGGAGTACTCTGCACCCACCCCTCACATGTCTCTGTCCACTGCTGGGAGTCCTCTGCACCCACCCCTCACATGTGTCTGTCCACTGCTGGGAGTCCTCTGCACCCCCCCTCACATGTCTCTGGCCACTGCTGGGAGTGATAAGCACCGACCCCTCATAGGTCTGTCCAATGCTGGGAGTCCTCTGCACCCACCCCTCACATGTCTCTGTCCACTGCTGGGAGTGATATGCACCCACCCCTCATATGTCTGTCCACTGCTGGGAGTCCTCTGCACCCACTCCTCACATGTCTCTGTCCACTGCTGGGAGTCCTCTGCACCCACCCCTCACATGTGTCTGTCCACTGCTGGGAGTCCTCTGCACCCACCCCTCACATGTCTCTGTCCACTGCTGGGAGTGATATGCACCCACCCCTCATATGTTTCGGCCCTCCTGGGAGTGATCTGCACCCACCCCTCACATGTCTCTGGGCACTGCTGGTATTCCTCTGCACCCACACCTCACATTTCTCTGTCCACTGCTGGGAGACCTCTGCACCCACCCCTCACATGTCTCTGTCCACTGCTGGGAGTCCTCTGCACCCACCCCTCACATGTCTCTGTCCACTGCTGGGAGTCCTCTGCACCCACCCCTCACATGTGTCTGTCCACTGCTGGGAGTCCTCTGCACCCACCCCTCACTTGTCTCTGTCCACTGCTGGGAGTGATATGCACCCACCCCTCATATGTCTGTCTACTGCTGGGAGTCCTCTGCACCCACCCCTCACATGTCTCTGTCCACTGCTGGGAGTCCACTGCACCCACCCCTCACATGTGTCTGTCCACTGCTGGGAGTCCTCTGCACCCACCCCTCACATGTCTCTGTCCACTGCTGGGAGTGATATGCACCCACCCCTCATATGTCTGGGCACTGCTGGGAGTGATCTGCACCCACCCCTCACATGTCTCTGGGCAATGCTGGTATTCCTCTGCACCCACCCCTCACATGTCTCTGTCCACTGCTGGGAGTGATATGCACACACCCCTCATATGTCTGTCCACTGCTGGGAGTCCTCTGCACCCACCCCTAACAAGTCTCTGTCCACTGCTGGGAGTCCTCTGCACCCACCCCTCACATGTGTCTGACAACTGCTGGGAGTCCTCTGCACCCACCCCTCACATGTCTCTGTCCACTGCTGGGAGTCCTCTGCAGCCACCCCTCACATGTCTCTGTCCACTGCTGGGAGTGATATGCACCAACCCCTCATATATCTGGGCACTGCTGGGAGTGATCTGCACCCACCCCTCACATGTCTCTGGGCACTGCTGGTATTCCTCTGCACCCACCCCTCACATGTCTCTGTCCACTGCTGGGAGTCCTCTGCACCCACCCCTCACATGTCTCTGGGCACTGCTGGTATTCCTCTGCACCCAACCCTTACATGTCTCTGTCCACTGCTGGAAGTCCTCTGCACCCATCCCTTACATGTCTCTGTCCACTGCTGGGAGTCCTCTGCACCCACCCCACACATGTGTCTGTCCACTGCTGGGAGTCCTCTGCACCCACCCCTCACATGTCTCTGTCCACTGCTGGGAGTGATATGCACCCACCCCTCATATGTCTGTCCACTGCTGGGAGTCCTCTTTACCCACCCCTCACATGTCTCTGTTCACTGCTGGGAGTGATATACACCCACCCCTCATATGTCTGTCCACTGCTGGGAGTCCTCTGCACCCACCCCTCACATGTCTCTGTCCACTTCTGGGAGTCCTCTGCACCCACCCCTCACATGTCTCTGTCCACTGCTGGGAGTCCTCTGCACCCACCCCTCACATGTCTCTCTCCACTGCTGGGAGTGATATGCACCCACCCCTCATATGTCTCTGTCCACTGCTGGGAGTGATCTGCACCCACCCCTCATATGTCTGTCCACTGCTGGGAGTCCTCTGCACCCACCCCTCACATGTCTCTGTCCACTGCTGGGAGTCCTCTGCACCCACCCCTCACATGTGTCTGCCACTGCTGGGAGTCCTCTGCACCCCCCCTCACATGTCTCTGGCCACTGCTGGGAGTGAAATGCACCCACCCCTCATATGTCTGTCCACTGCTGAGAGTCCTCTGCACCCACCCCTCACATGTCTCTGTCCACTGCTGGGAGTGATATGCACCCACCCCTCATATGTCTGTCCACTGCTTGGAGTCCTCTGCACCCACCCCTCACATGTATCTGTCCACTGCTGGGAGTCCTCTGCACCCACTCCTCATATGTGTCTGTCCACTGCTGGGAGTCCTGTGCACCCACCCCTCACATGTCTCTGTCCACTGCTGGGAGTGATATGCACCCACCCCTCATATGTCTGTCCACTGCTGGGAGTCCTCTGCACCCACCCCTCACATGTCTCTGTCCACTGCTGGGAGTCCTCTGCACCCACCCCTCACATGTGTCTGTCCACTGCTGGGAGTCCTCTGCACCCACCTCTCACATGTCTCTGTCCACTGCTGGGAGTCCTCTGCACCCACCCCTCACATGTCTTTGTCCACTGCTGGGAGTGATATGCACCCACCCCTCATTTATCTGGGCACTGCTGGGAGTGATCTGCACCCACCCCTCACATGTCTCTGGGCACTGCTGGTATTCCTCTGCACCCACCCCTCACATGTCTCTGTCCACTGCTGGGAGTCCTCTGCACCCACCCCTCACATGTCTCTGGGCACTGCTGGTATTCCTCTGCACCCACCCCTCACATGTCTCTGTCCACTGCTGGGAGTCCTCTGCACCCACCCCTCACATGTCTCTGTCCACTGCTGGGAGTCCTCTGCACCCATCCCTCACATGTCTCTGTCCACTGCTGGGAGTCCTCTGCACCCACCCCTTACATGTGTCTGTCCACTGCTGGGAGTCCTCTGCACCCACCCCTCACATGTCTCTGTCCACTGCTGGGAGTGATATGCACCCACCCCTCATATGTCTGTACACTGCTGGGAGTCCTCTTTACCCACCCCTCACATGTCTCTGTCCACTGCTGGGAGTGATATGCACCCACCCCTCATATGTCTGTGCACTGCTGGGAGTCCTCTGCACCCACCCCTCACATGTCTCTGTCCACTTCTGGGAGTCCTCTGCGCCCACCCCTCACATGTCTCTGTCCACTGCTGGGAGTCCTCTGCACCCACCCCTCACATGTCTCTGTCCACTGCTGGGAGTGATATGCACCCACCCCTCATATGTCTCTGTCCACTGCTGGGAGTGATCTGCACCCACCCCTCATATGTCTGTCCACTGCTGGGATTCCTCTGCACCCACCCCTCACATGTGTCTGTCCACTGCTGTGAGTCCTCTGCACCCCCCCTCACATGTCTCTGGACACTGCTGGGAGTGATATGCACCCACCCCTCATATGTCTGTCCACTGCTGGGAGACCTCTTTACCCACCCCTTACATGTCTCTGTCCACTGCTGGGAGTGATATGCACCCACCCCTCATATGTCTGTCCACTGCTGGGAGTCCTCTGCACCCACCTCTCACATGTCTCTGTCCACTTCTGGGAGTCCTCTGCACCCACCCCTCACATGTGTCTGTCCACTGCTGGGAGTCCTCTGCACCCACCCCTCACATGTCTCTGTCCACTGCTGGGAGTGATATGCACCCACCCCTCATATGTCTCTGTCCACTGCTGGGAGTGATCTGCACCCACCCCTCATATGTCTGTCCACTGCTGGGAGTCCTCTGCACCCACCCCTCACATGTCTCTGTCCACTGCTGGGAGTCCTCTGCACCCACTCCTCACATGTGTCTGTCCACTGCTGGGAGTCCTTTGCACCCCTCCTCACATGTCTCTGTCCACTGCTGGGAGTCCTCTGCACCCACCCCTCACATGTCTCTGTCCACTGCTGGGAGTCCTCTGCACCCATCCCTCACATGTCTCTGTCCACTGCTGGGAGTCCTGTGCACCCACCCCTCACATGTGTCTGTCTACTGCTGGGAGTCCTCTGCACCCATCCCTCACATGTCTCTGTCCACTGCTGGGAGTGATATGCACCCACCCCTCATATGTCTGTCCACTGCTGGGAGTCCTCTTTACCCACCCCTCACATGTCTCTGTCCACTGCTGGGAGTCATATACACCCACCCCTCATATGTCTGTCCACTGCTGGGAGTCCTCTGCACCCACCCCTCACATGTCTCTGTCCACTTCTGGGAGACCTCTGCACCCACCCCTCACATGTGTCTGTCCACTGCTGGGAGTCCTCTGCACCCACCCCTCACATGTCTCTGTCCACTGCTGGGAGTGATATGCACCCACCCCTCATATGTCTCTGTCCACTGCTGGGAGTGATCTGCACCCACCCCTCATATGTCTGTCCACTGCTGGGAGTCCTCTGCACCCAACCCTCACATGTCTCTGTCCACTGCTGGGAGTCCTCTGCACCCACCCCTCACATGTGTCTGTCCACTGCTGGGAGTCCTCTGCACCCCCCCTCACATGTCTCTGGCCACTGCTGGGAGTGATATGCACCCACCCCTCATATGTCCGTCCACTGCTGGGAGACCTCTTTACCCACCCCTCACATGTATCTGTCCACTGCTGGGAGTGATATGCACCCACTCCTCATATGTCTGTCCTCTGCTGGGAGTCCTCCGCACCCACCCCTCACATGTCTCTGTCCACTTCTGGGAGTCCTCTGCACCCACCCCTCACATGTGTCTGTCCACTGCTGGGAGTCCTCTGCACCCACCCCTCACATGTCTCTGTCCACTGCTGGGAGTCCTCTGCACCCACCCCTCACATGTGTCTGTCCACTGCTGGGAGTCCTCTGCACCCCCCCTCACATGTCTCTGGCCACTGCTGGGAGTGATATGCACCCACCCCTCATATGTCTGTCCACTGCTGGGAGTGATCTGCACCCACCCCTCATATGTCTGTCCACTGCTGGGAGTCCTCTGCACCCACCCCTCACATGTCTCTGTCCACTTCTGGGAGTCCTCTGCACCCACCCCTCACATGTGTCTGTCCACTGCTGGGAGTCCTCTGCACCCACCCCTCACATGTCTCTGTCCACTGCTGGGAGTGATATGCACCCACCCCTCATATGTCTCTGTCCACTGCTGGGAGTGATCTGCACCCACCCCTCATATGTCTCTGTCCACTGCTGGGAGTGATCTGCACCCACCCCTCACATGTCTCTGTCCACTGCTGGGAGTCCTCTGCACCCACCCCTCACATGTGTCTGTCCACTGCTGGGAGTCCTCTGCACCCCCCCTCACATGTCTCTGTCCACTGCTGGGAGTGATATGCACCCACCTCTCATATGTCTGGCCACTGCTGGGAGTCCTCTGCACCCACCCCTCACATGTCTCTGTCCACTGCTGGGAGTCCTCTGCACCCACTCCTCACATGTGTCTGTCCACTGCTGGGAGTCCTCTGCACCCACCCCTCACATGTCTTTGTCCACTGCTGGGAGTGATATGCACCCACCCCTCATATATCTGGGCACTGCTGGGAGTGATCTGCACCCACCCCTCACATGTCTCTGGGCACTGCTGGTATTCCTCTGCACCCACCCCTCACATGTCTCTGTCCACTGCTGGGAGTCCTCTGCACCCACCCCTCACATGTCTCTGGGCACTGCTGGTATTCCTCTGCACCCACTCCTCACATGTGTCTGTCCACTGCTGGGAGTCCTCTGCACCCACCCCTCACATGTCTCTGTCCACTGCTGGGAGTCCTCTGCACCCACTCCTCACATGTGTCTGTCCACTGCTGGGAGTCCTCTGCACCCCCCCCTCACATGTCTCTGGCCACTGCTGGGAGTGATATGCACCCACCCCTCATATGTCTGTCCACTGCTGGGAGTCCTCTGCACCCACCCCTCACATGTCTCTGTCCACTTCTGGGAGTCCTCTGCACCCACCCCTCACATGTGTCTGTCCACTGCTGGGAGTGATCTGCACCCACCCCTCATATGTCTGTCCACTGCTGGGAGTCCTCTGCACCCACCCCTCACATGTCTCTGTCCACTGCTGGGAGGAGTCCTCTGCACCCACTCCTCACATGTGTCTGTCCACTGCTGGGAGTCCTCTGCACCCCCCCTCACATGTCTCTGTCCACTGCTGGGAGTCCTCTGCACCCACTCCTCACATGTGTCTGTCCACTGCTAGGAGTCCTCTGCACCCCCCCCCCCTCACATGTCTCTGGCCACTGCTGGGAGTGATATGCACCCACCCCTCATATGTCTGTCCACTGCTGGGAGTCCTCTGCACCCACCCCTCACATGTCTCTGTCCACTTCTGGGAGTCCTCTGCACCCACCCCTCACATGTGTCTGTCCACTGCTGGGAGTGATCTGCACCCACCCCTCATATGTCTGTCCACTGCTGGGAGTCCTCTGCACCCACCCCTCACATGTCTCTGTCCACTGCTGGGAGTCGTCTGCACCCACTCCTCACATGTGTCTGTCCCCTGCTGGGAGTCCTCTGCACCCCCCCTCACATGTCTCTGTCCGCTGCTGGGAGTCCTCTGCACCCACCCCTCACATGTCTCAGTCCACTGCTGGGAGTCCTCTGCACCCATCCCTCACATGTCTCTGTCCACTGCTGGGAGTCCTCTGCACCCACCCCTCACATGTGTCTGTCCACTGCTGGGAGTCCTCTGCACCCACCCCTCACATGTCTCTGTCCACTGCTGGGAGTGATATGCACCCACCCCTCATATGTCTGTCCACTGCTGGGAGTCCTCTTTACCCACCCCTCATATGTCTCTGTCCACTGCTGGGAGTGATATGCACCCACCCCTCATATGTCTGTCCACTGCTGGGAGTCCTCTGCACCCACCCCTCACATGTCTCTGTCCACTTCTGGGAGTCCTCTGCACCCACCCCTCACATGTGTCTGTCCACTGCTGGGAGTCCTCTGCACCCACCCCTCACATGTCTCTGTCCACTGCTGGGAGTGATATGCACCCACCCCTCATATGTCTCTGTCCACTGCTGGGAGTGATCTGCACCCACCCCTCATATGTCTGTCCACTGCTGGGAGTCCTCTGCACCCACCCCTCACATGTCTCTGTCCACTGCTGGGAGTCCTCTGCACCCACCCCTCACATGTGTCTGTCCACTGCTGGGAGTCCTCTGCACCCCCCCTCACATGTCTCTGGCCACTGCTGGGAGTGATATGCACCCACCCCTCATATGTCTGTCCACTGCTAGGAGACCTCTTTACCCACCCCTCACATGTCTCTGTCCACTGCTGGGAGTGATATGCACCCACCCCTCATATGTCTGTCCACTGCTGGGAGTCCTCTGCACCCACCCCTCACATGTCTCTGTCCACTTCTGGGAGTCCTCTGCACCCACCCCTCACATGTGTCTGTCCACTGCTGGGAGTCCTCTGCACCCACCCCTCACATGTCTCTGTCCACTGCTGGGAGTGATATGCACCCACCCCTCATATGTCTCTGTCCACTGCCGGGAGTGATCTGCACCCACCCCTCATGTCTGTCCACTGCTGGGAGTCCTCTGCACCCACCCTCACATGTGTCTGTCCACTGCTGGGAGTCCTCTGCACCCACCCCTCACATGTCTCTGTCCACTGCTGGGAGTGATATGCACCCACCCCTCATATGTCTGTCCACTGCTGGGAGTCCTCTTTACCCACCCCTCATATGTCTCTGTCCACTGCTGGGAGTGATATGCACCCACCCCTCATATGTCTGTCCACTGCTGGGAGTCCTCTGCACCCACCCCTCACATGTCTCTGTCCACTTCTGGGAGTCCTCTGCACCCACCCCTCACATGTGTCTGTCCACTTCTGGGAGTCCTCTGCACCCACCCCTCACATGTCTCTGTCCACTGCTGGGAGTGATATGCACCCACCCCTCATATGTCTCTGTCCACTGCTGGGAGTGATCTGCACCCACCCCTCATATGTCTGTCCACTGCTGGGAGTCCTCTGCACCCACCCCTCACATGTCTCTGTCCACTGCTGGGAGTCCTCTGCACCCACCCCTCACATGTGTCTGTCCACTGCTGGGAGTCCTCTGCACCCCCCCTCACATGTCTCTGGCCACTGCTGGGAGTGATATGCACCCACCCCTCATATGTCTGTCCACTGCTGGGAGTGATCTGCACCCACCCCTCATATGTCTGTCCACTGCTGGGAGTCCTCTGCACCCACCCCTCACATGTCTCTGTCCACTTCTGGGAGTCCTCTGCACCCACCCCTCACATGTGTCTGTCCACTGCTGGGAGTCCTCTGCACCCACCCCTCACATGTCTCTGTCCACTGCTGGGAGTGATATGCACCCACCCCTCATATGTCTCTGTCCACTGCTGGGAGTGTTCTGCACCCACCCCTCATATGTCTCTGTCCACTGCTGGGAGTGATCTGCACCCACCCCTCACATGTCTCTGTCCACTGCTGGGAGTCCTCTGCACCCACCCCTCACATGTGTCTGTCCACTGCTGGGAGTCCTCTGCACCCCCCCTCACATGTCTCTGGCCACTGCTGGGAGTGATATGCACCCACCCCTCATATGTCTGTCCACTGCTAGGAGACCTCTTTACCCACCCCTCACATGTCTCTGTCCACTGCTGGGAGTGATATGCCCCCACCCCTCATATGTCTGTCCACTGCTGGGAGTCCTCTGCACCCACCCCTCACATGTCTCTGTCCACTTCTGGGAGTCCTCTGCACCCACCCCTCACACGTGTCTGTCCACTGCTGGGAGTCCTCTGCACCCACCCCTCACATGTCTCTGTCCACTGCTGGGAGTGATATGCACCCACCCCTCATATGTCTCTGTCCACTGCCGGGAGTGATCTGCACCCACCCCTCATATGTCTGTCCACTGCTGGGAGTCCTCTGCACCCACCCCTCACATGTGTCTGTCCACTGCTGGGAGTCCTCTGCACCCACCCCTCACATGTCTCTGTCCACTGCTGGGAGTGATATGCACCCACCCCTCATATGTCTGTCCACTGCTGGGAGTCCTCTTTACCCACCCCTCATATGTCTCTGTCCACTGCTGGGAGTGATATGCACCCACCCCTCATATGTCTGTCCACTGCTGGGAGTCCTCTGCACCCACCCCTCACATGTCTCTGTCCACTTCTGGGAGTCCTCTGCACCCACCCCTCACATGTGTCTGTCCACTGCTGGGAGTCCTCTGCACCCACCCCTCACATGTCTCTGTCCACTGCTGGGAGTGATATGCACCCACCCCTCATATGTCTCTGTCCACTGCTGGGAGTGATCTGCACCCACCCCTCATATGTCTGTCCACTGCTGGGAGTCCTCTGCACCCACCCCTCACATGTCTCTGTCCACTGCTGGGAGTCCTCTGCACCCACCCTTCACATGTGTCTGTCCACTGCTGGGAGTCCTCTGCACCCCCCCTAACATGTCTCTGGCCACTGCTGGGAGTGATATGCACCCACCCCTCATATGTCTGTCCACTGCTAGGAGACCTCTTTACCCACCCCTCACATGTCTCTGTCCACTGCTGGGAGTTATATGCACCCACCCCTCATATGTCTGTCCACTGCTGGGAGTCCTCTGCACCCACCCCTCACATGTCTCTGTCCACTTCTGGGAGTCCTCTGCACCCACCCCTCACATGTGTCTGTCCACTGCTGGGAGTCCTCTGCACCCACCCCTCACATGTCTCTGTCCACTGCTGGGAGTGATATGCACCCACCCCTCATATGTCTCTGTCCACTGCTGGGAGTGATCTGCACCCACCCCTCATATGTCTGTCCACTGCTGGGAGTCCTCTGCACCCACCCCTCACATGTCTCTGTCCACTTCTGGGAGTCCTCTGCACCCACCCCTCACATGTGTCTGTCCACTGCTGGGAGTCCTCTGCACCCACCCCTCACATGTCTCTGTCCACTGCTGGGAGTGATATGCACCCACCCCTCATATGTCTCTGTCCACTGCTGGGAGTGATCTGCACCCACCCCTCATATGTCTGTCCACTGCTGGGAGTCCTCTGCACCCACCCCTCACATGTCTCTGTCCACTGCTGGGAGTCCTCTGCACCCACCCCTCACATGTGTCTGTCCACTGCTGGGAGTCCTCTGCACCCCCCCTCACATGTCTCTGGCCACTGCTGGGAGTGATATGCACCCACCCCTCATATGTCTGTCCACTGCTAGGAGACCTCTTTACCCACCCCTCACATGTCTCTGTCCACTGCTGGGAGTGATATGCACCCACCCACATATGTCTGTCCACTGCTGGGAGTCCTCTGCACCCACCCCTCACATGTCTCTGTCCACTTCTGGGAGTCCTCTGCACCCACCCCTCACATGTGTCTGTCCACTGCTGGGAGTCCTCTGCACCCACCCCTCACATGTCTCTGTCCACTGCTGGGAGTGATATGCACCCACCCCTCATATGTCTCTGTCCACTGCTGGGAGTGATCTGCACCCACCCCTCATATGTCTGTCCACTGCTGGGAGTCCTCTGCACCCACCCCTCACATGTGTCTGTCCACTGCTGGGAGTCCTCTGCACCCACCCCTCACATGTCTCTGTCCACTGCTGGGAGTGATATGCACCCACCCCTCATATGTCTGTCCACTGCTGGGAGTCCTCTTTACCCACCCCTCATATGTCTCTCTCCACTGCTGGGAGTGATATGCACCCACCCCTCATATGTCTGTCCACTGCTGGGAGTCCTCTGCACCCACCCCTCACATGTCTCTGTCCACTTCTGGGAGTCCTCTGCACCCACCTCTCACATGTGTCTGTCCACTGCTGGGAGTCCTCTGCACCCACCCCTCACATGTCTCTGTTCACTGCTGGGAGTGATATGCACCCACCCCTCATATGTCTCTGTCCACTGCTGGGAGTGATCTGCACCCACCCCTCATATGTCTGTCCACTGCTGGGAGTCCTCTGCACCCACCCCTCACATGTCTCTGTCCACTGCTGGGAGTCCTCTGCACCCACCCCTCACATGTGTCTGTCCACTGCTGGGAGTCCTCTGCACCCCCCCTCACATGTCTCTGGCCACTGCTGGGAGTGATATGCACCCACCCCTCATATGTCTGTCCACTGCTAGGAGACCTCTTTACCCACCCCTCACATGTCTCTGTCCACTGCTGGGAGTGATATGCACCCACCCCTCATATGTCTGTCCACTGCTGAGAGTCCTCTGCACCCACCCCTCACATGTCTCTGTCCACTCCTGGGAGTCCTCTGCACCCACACCTCACATGTGTCTGTCCACTGCTGGGAGTCCTCTGCACCCACCCCTCACATGTCTCTGTCCACTGCTGGGAGTGATATGCACCCACCCCTCATATGTCTCTGTCCACTGCTGGGAGTGATCTGCACCCACCCCTCATATGTCTGTCCACTGCTGGGAGTCCTCTGCACCCACCCCTCACATGTCTCAGTCCACTGCTGGGAGTCCTCTGCACCCATCCCTCACATGTCTCTGTCCACTGCTGGGAGTCCTCTGCACCCACCCCTCACATGTGTCTGTCCACTGCTGGGAGTCCTCTGCACCCACCCCTCACATGTCTCTGTCCACTGCTGGGAGTGATATGCACCCACCCCTCATATGTCTGTCCACTGCTGGGAGTCCTCTTTACCCACCCCTCATATGTCTCTGTCCACTGCTGGGAGTGATATGCACCCACCCCTCATATGTCTGTCCACTGCTGGGAGTCCTCTGCACCCACCCCTCACATGTCTCTGTCCACTTCTGGGAGTCCTCTGCACCCACCCCTCACATGTGTCTGTCCACTGCTGGGAGTCCTCTGCACCCACCCCTCACATGTCTCTGTCCACTGCTGGGAGTGATATGCACCCACCCCTCATATGTCTCTGTCCACTGCTGGGAGTGATCTGCACCCACCCCTCATATGTCTCTGTCCACTGCTGGGAGTGATATGCACCCACCCCTCATATATCTGTGCACTGCTGGGAGTGATCTGCACCCACCCCTCACATGTCTCTGGGCACTGCTGGTATTCCTCTGCACCCACCCCTCACATGTCTCTGTCCACTGCTGGGAGTCCTCTGCACCCACCCCTCACATGTCTCTGGGCACTGCTGGTATTCCTCTGCACCCACTCCTCACATGTGTCTGTCCACTGCTGGGAGTCCTCTGCACCCACCCCTCACATGTCTCTGTCCACTGCTGGGAGTCCTCTGCACCCACTCCTCACATGTGTCTGTCCACTGCTGGGAGTCCTCTGCACCCCCCCCTCACATGTCTCTGGCCACTGCTGGGAGTGATATGCACCCACCCCTCATATGTCTGTCCACTGCTGGGAGTCCTCTGCACCCACCCCTCACATGTCTCTGTCCACTTCTGGGAGTCCTCTGCACCCACCCCTCACATGTGTCTGTCCACTGCTGGGAGTGATCTGCACCCACCCCTCATATGTCTGTCCACTGCTGGGAGTCCTCTGCACCCACCCCTCACATGTCTCTGTCCACTGCTGGGAGGAGTCCTCTGCACCCACTCCTCACATGTGTCTGTCCACTGCTGGGAGTCCTCTGCACCCCCCCTCACATGTCTCTGTCCACTGCTGGGAGTCCTCTGCACCCACTCCTCACATGTGTCTGTCCACTGCTGGGAGTCCTCTGCACCCCCCCTCACATGTCTCTGGCCACTGCTGGGAGTGATATGCACCCACCCCTCATATGTCTGTCCACTGCTGGGAGTCCTCTGCACCCACCCCTCACATGCCTCTGTCCACTTCTGGGAGTCCTCTGCACCCACCCCTCACATGTGTCTGTCCACTGCTGGGAGTGATCTGCACCCACCCCTCATATGTCTGTCCACTGCTGGGAGTCCTCTGCACCCACCCCTCACATGTCTCTGTCCACTGCTGGGAGTCCTCTGCACCCACTCCTCACATGTGTCTGTCCACTGCTGGGAGTCCTCTGCACCCCCACTCACATGTCTCTGTCCGCTGCTGGGAGTCCTCTGCACCCACCCCTCACATGTCTCAGTCCACTGCTGGGAGTCCTCTGCACCCATCCCTCACATGTCTCTGTCCACTGCTGGGAGTCCTCTGCACCCACCCCTCACATGTGTCTGTCCACTGCTGGGAGTCCTCTGCACCCACCCCTCACATGTCTCTGTCCACTGCTGGGAGTGATATGCACCCACCCCTCATATGTCTGTCCACTGCTGGGAGTCCTCTGCACCCACCCCTCACATGTCTCTGTCCACTTCTGGGAGTCCTCTGCACCCACCCCTCACATGTGTCTGTCCACTGCTGGGAGTCCTCTGCACCCCCCCCCTCACATGTCTCTGGCCACTGCTGGGAGTGATATGCACCCACCCCTCATATGTCTGTCCACTGCTGGGAGTCCTCTGCACCCACCCCTCACATGTCTCTGTCCACTTCTGGGAGTCCTCTGCACCCACCCCTCACATGTGTCTGTCCACTGCTGGGAGTGATCTGCACCCACCCCTCATATGTCTGTCCACTGCTGGGAGTCCTCTGCACCCACCCCTCACATGTCTCTGTCCACTGCTGGGAGGAGTCCTCTGCACCCACTCCTCACATGTGTCTGTCCACTGCTGGGAGTCCTCTGCACCCCCCCTCACATGTCTCTGTCCACTGCTGGGAGTCCTCTGCACCCACTCCTCACATGTGTCTGTCCACTGCTGGGAGTCCTCTGCACCCCCCCTCACATGTCTCTGGCCACTGCTGGGAGTGATATGCACCCACCCCTCATATGTCTGTCCACTGCTGGGAGTCCTCTGCACCCACCCCTCACATGTCTCTGTCCACTTCTGGGAGTCCTCTGCACCCACCCCTCACATGTGTCTGTCCACTGCTGGGAGTGATCTGCACCCACCCCTCATATGTCTGTCCACTGCTGGGAGTCCTCTGCACCCACCCCTCACATGTCTCTGTCCACTGCTGGGAGTCCTCTGCAC
Source organism: Triturus cristatus (assembly GCF_964204655.1). NCBI lineage: Eukaryota > Metazoa > Chordata > Amphibia > Caudata > Salamandridae > Triturus > Triturus cristatus. The sequence goes on along the minus strand of NC_140579.1, from coordinate 275,097,517 downwards.
CCACTCCTCACATGTGTCTGTCCACTGCTGGGAGTCCTCTGCACCCCCCCTCACATGTCTCTGTCCGCTGCTGGGAGTCCTCTGCACCCACCCCTCACATGTCTCAGTCCACTGCTGGGAGTCCTCTGCACCCATCCCTCACATGTCTCTGTCCACTGCTGGGAGTCCTCTGCACCCACCCCTCACATGTGTCTGTCCACTGCTGGGAGTCCTCTGCACCCACCCCTCACATGTCTCTGTCCACTGCTGGGAGTGATATGCACCCACCCCTCATATGTCTGTCCACTGCTGGGAGTCCTCTTTACCCACCCCTCATATGTCTCTGTCCACTGCTGGGAGTGATATGCACCCACCCCTCATATGTCTGTCCACTGCTGGGAGTCCTCTGCACCCACCCCTCACATGTCTCTGTCCACTTCTGGGAGTCCTCTGCACCCACCCCTCACATGTGTCTGTCCACTGCTGGGAGTCCTCTGCACCCACCCCTCACATGTCTCTGTCCACTGCTGGGAGTGATATGCACCAACCCCTCATATGTCTCTGTCCACTGCTGGGAGTGATCTGCACCCACCCCTCATATGTCTCTGTCCACTTCCGGGAGTGATCTTCACCCACCCCTCATGTCTGTCCACTGCTGGGAGTCCTCTGCACCCACCCTCACATGTGTCTGTCCACTGCTGGGAGTCCTCTGCACCCACCCCTCACATGTCTCTGTCCACTGCTGGGAGTGATATTCACCCATCCCTCATATGTCTGTCCACTGCTGGGAGTCCTCTTTACCCACCCCTCATATGTCTCTGTCCACTGCTGGGAGTGATATGCACCCACCCCTCATATGTCTGTCCACTGCTGGGAGTCCTCTGCACCCACCCCTCACATGTCTCTGTCCACTTCTGGGAGTCCTCTGCACCCACCCCTCACATGTGTCTGTCCACTTCTGGGAGTCCTCTGCACCCACCCCTCACATGTCTCTGTCCACTGCTGGGAGTGATATGCACCCACCCCTCATATGTCTCTGTCCACTGCTGGGAGTGATCTGCACCCACCCCTCATATGTCTGTCCACTGCTGGGAGTCCTCTGCACCCACCCCTCACATGTCTCTGTCCACTGCTGGGAGTCCTCTGCACCCACCCCTCACATGTGTCTGTCCACTGCTGGGAGTCCTCTGCACCCCCCCTCACATGTCTCTGGCCACTGCTGGGAGTGATATGCACCCACCCCTCATATGTCTGTCCACTGCTGGGAGTGATCTGCACCCACCCCTCATATGTCTGTCCACTGCTGGGAGTCCTCTGCACCCACCCCTCACATGTCTCTGTCCACTTCTGGGAGTCCTCTGCACCCACCCCTCACATGTGTCTGTCCACTGCTGGGAGTCCTCTGCACCCACCCCTCACATGTCTCTGTCCACTGCTGGGAGTGATATGCACCCACCCCTCATATGTCTCTGTCCACTGCTGGGAGTGATCTGCACCCACCCCTCATATGTCTCTGTCCACTGCTGGGAGTGATCTGCACCCACCCCTCACATGTCTCTGTCCACTGCTGGGAGTCCTCTGCACCCACCCCTCACATGTGTCTGTCCACTGCTGGGAGTCCTCTGCACCCCCCCTCACATGTCTCTGGCCACTGCTGGGAGTGATATGCACCCACCCCTCATATGTCTGTCCACTGCTAGGAGACCTCTTTACCCACCCCTCACATGTCTCTGTCCACTGCTGGGAGTGATATGCCCCCACCCCTCATATGTCTGTCCACTGCTGGGAGTCCTCTGCACCCACCCCTCACATGTCTCTGTCCAATTCTGGGAGTCCTCTGCACCCACCCCTCACATGTGTCTGTCCACTGCTGGGAGTCCTCTGCACCCACCCCTCACATGTCTCTGTCCACTGCTGGGAGTGATATGCACCCACCCCTCATATGTCTCTGTCCACTGCCTGGAGTGATCTGCACCCACCCCTCATATGTCTGTCCACTGCTGGGAGTCCTCTGCACCCACCCCTCACATGTGTCTGTCCACTGCTGGGAGTCCTCTGCACCCACCCCTCACATGTCTCTGTCCACTGCTGGGAGTGATATGCACCCACCCCTCATATGTCTGTCCACTGCTGGGAGTCCTCTTTACCCACCCCTCATATGTCTCTGTCCACTGCTGGGAGTGATATGCACCCACCCCTCATATGTCTGTCCACTGCTGGGAGTCCTCTGCACCCACCCCTCACATGTCTCTGTCCACTTCTGGGAGTCCTCTGCACCCACCCCTCACATGTGTCTGTCCACTGCTGGGAGTCCTCTGCACCCACCCCTCACATGTCTCTGTCCACTGCTGGGAGTGATATGCACCCACCCCTCATATGTCTCTGTCCACTGCTGGGAGTGATCTGCACCCACCCCTCATATGTCTGTCCACTGCTGGGAGTCCTCTGCACCCACCCCTCACATGTCTCTGTCCACTGCTGGGAGTCCTCTGCACCCACCCTTCACATGTGTCTGTCCACTGCTGGGAGTCCTCTGCACCCCCCCTAACATGTCTCTGGCCACTGCTGGGAGTGATATGCACCCACCCCTCATATGTCTGTCCACTGCTAGGAGACCTCTTTACCCACCCCTCACATGTCTCTGTCCACTGCTGGGAGTGATATGCACCCACCCCTCATATGTCTGTCCACTGCTGGGAGTCCTCTGCACCCACCCCTCACATGTCTCTGTCCACTTCTGGGAGTCCTCTGCACCCACCCCTCACATGTGTCTGTCCACTGCTGGGAGTCCTCTGCACCCACCCCTCACATGTCTCTGTCCACTGCTGGGAGTGATATGCACCCACCCCTCATATGTCTCTGTCCACTGCTGGGAGTGATCTGCACCCACCCCTCATATGTCTGTCCACTGCTGGGAGTCCTCTGCACCCACCCCTCACATGTCTCTGTCCACTTCTGGGAGTCCTCTGCACCCACCCCTCACATGTGTCTGTCCACTGCTGGGAGTCCTCTGCACCCACCCCTCACATGTCTCTGTCCACTGCTGGGAGTGATATGCACCCACCCCTCATATGTCTCTGTCCACTGCTGGGAGTGATCTGCACCCACCCCTCATATGTCTGTCCACTGCTGGGAGTCCTCTGCACCCACCCCTCACATGTCTCTGTCCACTGCTGGGAGTCCTCTGCACCCACCCCTCACATGTGTCTGTCCACTGCTGGGAGTCCTCTGCACCCCCCCTCACATGTCTCTGGCCACTGCTGGGAGTGATATGCACCCACCCCTCATATGTCTGTCCACTGCTAGGAGACCTCTTTACCCACCCCTCACATGTCTCTGTCCACTGCTGGGAGTGATATGCCCCCACCCCTCATATGTCTGTCCACTGCTGGGAGTCCTCTGCACCCACCCCTCACATGTCTCTGTCCAATTCTGGGAGTCCTCTGCACCCACCCCTCACATGTGTCTGTCCACTGCTGGGAGTCCTCTGCACCCACCCCTCACATGTCTCTGTCCACTGCTGGGAGTGATATGCACCCACCCCTCATATGTCTCTGTCCACTGCCGGGAGTGATCTGCACCCACCCCTCATATGTCTGTCCACTGCTGGGAGTCCTCTGCACCCACCCCTCACATGTGTCTGTCCACTGCTGGGAGTCCTCTGCACCCACCCCTCACATGTCTCTGTCCACTGCTGGGAGTGATATGCACCCACCCCTCATATGTCTGTCCACTGCTGGGAGTCCTCTTTACCCACCCCTCATATGTCTCTGTCCACTGCTGGGAGTGATATGCACCCACCCCTCATATGTCTGTCCACTGCTGGGAGTCCTCTGCACCCACCCCTCACATGTCTCTGTCCACTTCTGGGAGTCCTCTGCACCCACCCCTCACATGTGTCTGTCCACTGCTGGGAGTCCTCTGCACCCACCCCTCACATGTCTCTGTCCACTGCTGGGAGTGATATGCACCCACCCCTCATATGTCTCTGTCCACTGCTGGGAGTGATCTGCACCCACCCCTCATATGTCTGTCCACTGCTGGGAGTCCTCTGCACCCACCCCTCACATGTCTCTGTCCACTGCTGGGAGTTCTCTGCACCCACCCTTCACATGTGTCTGTCCACTGCTGGGAGTCCTCTGCACCCCCCCTAACATGTCTCTGGCCACTGCTGGGAGTGATATGCACCCACCCCTCATATGTCTGTCCACTGCTAGGAGACCTCTTTACCCACCCCTCACATGTCTCTGTCCACTGCTGGGAGTGATATGCACCCACCCCTCATATGTCTGTCCACTGCTGGGAGTCCTCTGCACCCACCCCTCACATGTCTCTGTCCACTTCTGGGAGTCCTCTGCACCCACCCCTCACATGTGTCTGTCCACTGCTGGGAGTCCTCTGCACCCACCCCTCACATGTCTCTGTCCACTGCTGGGAGTGATATGCACCCACCCCTCATATGTCTCTGTCCACTGCTGGGAGTGATCTGCACCCACCCCTCATATGTCTGTCCACTGCTGGGAGTCCTCTGCACCCACCCCTCACATGTCTCTGTCCACTTCTGGGAGTCCTCTGCACCCACCCCTCACATGTGTCTGTCCACTGCTGGGAGTCCTCTGCACCCACCCCTCACATGTCTCTGTCCACTGCTGGGAGTGATATGCACCCACCCCTCATATGTCTCTGTCCACTGCTGGGAGTGATCTGCACCCACCCCTCATATGTCTGTCCACTGCTGGGAGTCCTCTGCACCCACCCCTCACATGTCTCTGTCCACTGCTGGGAGTCCTCTGCACCCACCCCTCACATGTGTCTGTCCACTGCTGGGAGTCCTCTGCACCCCCCCTCACATGTCTCTGGCCACTGCTGGGAGTGATATGCACCCACCCCTCATATGTCTGTCCACTGCTAGGAGACCTCTTTACCCACCCCTCACATGTCTCTGTCCACTGCTGGGAGTGATATGCACCCACCCACATATGTCTGTCCACTGCTGGGAGTCCTCTGCACCCACCCCTCACATGTCTCTGTCCACTTCTGGGAGTCCTCTGCACCCACCCCTCACATGTGTCTGTCCACTGCTGGGAGTCCTCTGCACCCACCCCTCACATGTCTCTGTCCACTGCTGGGAGTGATATGCACCCACCCCTCATATGTCTCTGTCCACTGCTGGGAGTGATCTGCACCCACCCCTCATATGTCTGTCCACTGCTGGGAGTCCTCTGCACCCACCCCTCACATGTGTCTGTCCACTGCTGGGAGTCCTCTGCACCCACCCCTCACATGTCTCTGTCCACTGCTGGGAGTGATATGCACCCACCCCTCATATGTCTGTCCACTGCTGGGAGTCCTCTTTACCCACCCTTCATATGTCTCTGTCCACTGCTGGGAGTGATATGCACCCACCCCTCATATGTCTGTCCACTGCTGGGAGTCCTCTGCACCCACCCCTCACATGTCTCTGTCCACTTCTGGGAGTCCTCTGCACCCACCCCTCACATGTGTCTGTCCACTGCTGGGAGTCCTCTGCACCCACCCCTCACATGTCTCTGTCCACTGCTGGGAGTGATATGCACCCACCCCTCATATGTCTCTGTCCACTGCTGGGAGTGATCTGCACCCACCCCTCATATGTCTGTCCACTGCTGGGAGTCCTCTGCACCCACCCCTCACATGTCTCTTTCCACTGCTGGGAGTCCTCTGCACCCACCCCTCACATGTGTCTGTCCACTGCTGGGAGTCCTCTGCACCCCCCCTCACATGTCTCTGGCCACTGCTGGGAGTGATATGCACCCACCCCTCATATGTCTGTCCACTGCTAGGAGACCTCTTTACCCACCCCTCACATGTCTCTGTCCACTGCTGGGAGTGATATGCACCCACCCCTCATATGTCTGTCCACTGCTGGGAGTCCTCTGCACCCACCCCTCACATGTCTCTGTCCACTTCTGGGAGTCCTCTGCACCCACCCCTCACATGTGTCTGTCCACTGCTGGGAGTCCTCTGCACCCACCCCTCACATGTCTCTGTCCACTGCTGGGAGTGTTATGCACCCACCCCTCATATGCCTCTGTCCACTGCTGGGAGTGATCTGCACCCACCCCTCATATGTCTGTCCACTGCTGGGAGTCCTCTGCACCCACCCCTCACATGTCTCTGTCCACTGCTGGGAGTCCTCTGCACCCACTCCTCACATGTGTCTGTCCACTGCTGGGAGTCCTCTGCACCCCCCCTCACATGTCTCTGGCCACTGCTGGGAGTGATATGCACCCACCCCTCATATGTCTGTCCACTGCTGGGAGTCCTCTGCACCCACCCCTCACATGTCTCTGTCCACTTCTGGGAGTCCTCTGCACCCACCCCTCACATGTGTCTGTCCACTGCTGGGAGTCCTCTGCACCCACCCCTCACATGTCTCTGTCCACTGCTGGGAGTGATATGCACCCACCCCTCATATGTCTCTGTCCACTGCTGGGAGTCCTCTGCACCCACCCCTCACATGTCTCTGTCCACTGCTGGGAGTCCTCTGCACCCCCCCTCACATGTCTCTGGCCACTGCTGGGAGTGAAATGCACCCACCCCTCATATGTCTGTCCACTGCTGGGAGTCCTCTGCACCCACCCCTCACATGTCTCTGTCCACTGCTGGGAGTGATATGCACCCACCCCTCATATGTCTGGCCACTGCTGGGAGTCCTCTGCACCCACCCCTCACATGTCTCTGTCCACTGCTGGGAGTCCTCTGCACCCACTCCTCACATGTGTCTGTCCACTGCTGGGAGTCCTCTGCACCCACCCCTCACATGTCTTTGTCCACTGCTGGGAGTGATATGCACCCACCCCTCATATATCTGGGCACTGCTGGGAGTGATCTGCACCCACCCCTCACATGTCTCTGGGCACTGCTGGTATTCCTCTGCACCCACCCCTCACATGTCTCTGTCCACTGCTGGGAGTCCTCTGCACCCACCCCTCACATGTCTCTGGGCATTGCTGGTATTCCTCTGCACCCACCCCTCACATGTCTCTGTCCACTGCTGGGAGTCCTCTGCACCCACCCCTCACATGTCTCTGTCCACTGCTGGGAGTCCTCTGCACCCATCCCTCACATGTCTCTGTCCACTGCTGGGAGTCCTCTGCACCCACCCCTCACATGTGTCTGTCCACTGCTGGGAGTCCTCTGCACCCACCCCTCACATGTCTCTGTCCACTGCTGGGAGTAATATGCACCCACCCCTCATATGTCTGTCCACTGCTGGGAGTCCTCTTTACCCACCCCTCACATGTCTCTGTCCACTGCTGGGAGTGATATGCACCCACCCCTCATATGTCTGTCCACTGCTGGGAGTCCTCTGCACCCACCCCTCACATGTCTCTGTCCACTTCTGGGAGTCCTCTGCACCCACCCCTCACATGTGTCTGTCCACTGCTGGGAGTCCTCTGCACCCATCCCTCACATGTCTCTGTCCACTGCTGGGAGTGATATGCACCCACCCCTCATATGTCTCTGTCCACTGCTGGGAGTGATCTGCACCCACCCCTCATATGTCTGTCCACTGCTGGGAGTCCTCTGCACCCACCCCTCACATGTCTCTGTCCACTGCTGGGAGTCCTCTGCACCCACCCCTCACATGTGTCTGTCCACTGCTGGGAGTCCTCTGCACCCCCACTCACATGTCTCTGGCCACTGCTGGGAGTGATATGCACCCACCCCTCATATGTCTGTCCACTGCTGGGAGACCTCTTTACCCACCCCTCACATGTCTCTGTCCACTGCTGGGAGTGATATGCACCCACCCCTCATATGTCTGTCCACTGCTGGGCGTCCTCTGCACCCACCCCTCACATGTCTCTGTCCACTTCTGGGAGTCCTCTGCACCCACCCCTCACATGTGTCTGTCCACTGCTGGGAGTCCTCTGCACCCACCCCTCACATGTCTCTGTCCACTGCTGGGAGTGATATGCACCCACCCCTCATATATCTCTGTCCACTGCTGGGAGTGATCTGCACCCACCCCTCATATGTCTGTCCACTGCTGGGAGTCCTCTGCACCCACCCCTCACATGTGTCTGTCCACTGCTGGGAGTCCTCTGCACCCACTCCTCACATGTGTCTGTCCACTGCTGGGAGTCCTCTGCACCCCCACTCACATGTCTCTGTCCACTGCTGGGAGTCCTCTGCACCCACCCCTCACATGTCTCTGTCCACTGCTGGGAGTCCTCTGCACCTATCCCTCACATGTCTCTGTCCACTGCTGGGAGTCCTCTGCACCCACCCCTCACATGTGTCTGTCCACTGCTGTGAGTCCTCTGCACCCACCCCTCACATGTCTCTGTCCACTGCTGGGAGTGATATGCACCCACCCCTCATATGTCTGTCCACTGCTGGGAGTCCTCTTTACCCACCCCTCACATGTCTCTGTCCACTGCTGGGAGTGATATGCACTAACCCCTCATATGTCTGTCCACTGCTGGGAGTACTCTGCACCCACCCCTCACATGTCTTTGTCCACTGCTGGGAGTGATATGCACCCACCCCTCATATATCTGGGCACTGCTGGGAGTGATCTGCACCCACCCCTCACATGTCTCTGGGCACTGCTGGTATTCCTCTGCACCCACCCCTCACATGTCTCTGTCCACTGCTGGGAGTCCTCTGCACCCACCCCTCACATGTCTCTGGGCACTGCTGGTATTCCTCTGCACCCACCCCTCACATGTCTCTGTCCACTGCTGGGAGTCCTCTGCACCCACCCCTCACATGTCTCTGTCCACTGCTGGGAGTCCTCTGCACCCATCCCTCACATGTCTCTGTCCACTGCTGGGAGTCCTCTGCACCCACCCCTCACATGTGTCTGGCCACTGCTGGGAGTGATATGCACCCACCCCTCATATGTCTCTGTCCACTGCTGGGAGTGATCTGCACCCACCCCTCATATGTCTGTCCACTGCTGGGAGTCCTCTGCACCCACCCCTCACATGTCTCTGTCCACTGCTGGGAGTCCTCTGCACCCACCCCTCACATGTGTCTGCCACTGCTGGGAGTCCTCTGCACGCCCCCTCACATGTCTCTGGCCACTGCTGGGAGTGAAATGCACCCACCCCTCATATGTCTGTCCACTGCTGGGAGTCCTCTGCACCCACCCCTCACATGTCTCTGTCCACTGCTGGGAGTGATATGCACCCACCCCTCATATGTCTGTCCACTGCTGGGAGTACTCTGCACCCACCCCTCACATGTCTCTGTCCACTACTGGGAGTCCTCTGCACCCACCCCTCACATGTGTCTGTCCACTGCTGGGAGTCCTCTGCACCCACCCCTCACATGTCTCTGTCCAATGCTGGGAGTCCTCTGCACCCACCCCTCACATGTCTTTGTCCACTGCTGGGAGTGATATGCACCCACCCCTCATATATCTGGGCACTGCTGGGAGTGATCTGCACCCACCCCTCACATGTCTCTGGGCACTGCTGGTATTTCTCTGCACCCACCCCTCACATGTCTCTGTCCACTGCTGGGAGTCCTCTGCACCCACCCCTCACATGTCTCTGGGCACTGCTGGTATTCCTCTGCACCCACCCCTCACATGTCTCTGTCCACTGCTGGGAGTCCTCTGCACCCACCCCTCACATGTCTCTGTCCACTGCTGGGAGTCCTCTGCACCCATCCCTCACATGTCTCTGTCCACTGCTGGGAGTCCTCTGCACCCACCCCTCACATGTCTCTGTCCACTGCTGGGAGTCCTCTGCACCCACCCCTCACATGTCTCTGTCCACTGCTGGGAGTCCTCTGAACCCACCCCTCACATGTCTCTGTCCACTGCTGGGAGTGATATGCACCCACCCCTCATATGTCTCTGTCCACTGCTGGGAGTGATCTGCACCCACCCCTCATATGTCTGTCCACTGCTGGGAGTCCTCTGCACCCACCCCTCACATGTCTCTGTCCACTGCTGGGAGTTCTCTGCACCCACCCCTCACATGTGTCTGCCACTGCTGGGAGTCCTCTGCACCCCCCTCACATGTCTCTGGCCACTGCTGGGAGTGAAATGCACCCACCCCTCATATGTCTGTCCACTGCTGGGAGTCCTCTGCACCCACCCCTCACATGTCTCTGTCCACTGCTGGGAGTCCTCTGCACCCACCCCTCACATGTGTCTGTCCACTGCTGGGAGTCCTCTGCACCCCCCCTCACATGTCTCTGTCCACTGCTGGGAGTCCTCTGCACCCACCCCTCACATGTCTCTGGGCACTGCTGGTATTCCTCTGCACCCACCCCTCACATGTCTCTGTCCACTGCTGGGAGTCCTCTGCACCCACCCCTCACATGTCTCTGTCCACTGCTGGGAGTCCTCTGCACCCACCCCTCACATGTCTCTGTCCACTGCTGGGAGTCCTCCGCACCCACCCCTCATATGTCTGTCCACGGCTGGGAGTCCTCTGCACACACCCCTCACATGTCTCTGTCCACTGCTGGGAGTCCTCTGCACCCACCCCTCACATGTGTCTGTCCACTGCTGGGAGTCCTCTGCACCCCCCCTCACATGTCTCTGGCCACTGCTGGGAGTGATATGCACCCACCCCTCATATGTCTGTCCACTGATGGGAGACCTCTTTACCCACCCCTCACATGTCTCTGTCCACTGCTGGGAGTGATATGCACACACCCCTCATATGTCTGTCCACTGCTGGGAGTCCTCTGCACCCACCCCTCACATGTCTCTGTCCACTTCTGGGAGTCCTCTGCACCCACCCCTCACATGTCTCTGTCCACTGCTGGGAATGATATGCACCCACCCCTCATATGTCTCTGTCCACTGCTGGGAGTGATCTGCACCCACCCCTCATATGTCTGTCCACTGCTGGGAGTCCTCTGCACCCACCCCTCACATGTCTCTGTCCACTGCTGGGAGTCCTCTGCACCCACTCCTCACATGTGTCTGTCCACTGCTGGGAGTCCTCTGCACCCCCCTCACATGTCTCTGGCCACTGCTGGGAGTGATATGCACCCACCCCTCATATGTCTGTCCACTGCTGGGAGTACTCTGCATCCACCCCTCACATGTCTCTGTCCACTACTGGGAGTCCTCTGCACCCACCCCTCACATGTGTCTGTCCACTGCTGGGAGTCCTCTGCACCCACCCCTCACATGTCTCTGTCCACTGCTGGGAGTCCTCTGCACCCACCCCTCACATGTGTCTGTCCACTGCTGGGAGTCCTCTGCACCGACCCCTCACATGTCTCTGTCCACTGCTGGGAGTGATATGCACCCACCCCTCATATGTCTGTCCACTGCTGGGAGTCCTCTGCACCCACCCCTCACATGTCTCTGTCCACTGCTGGGAGTCCTCTGCACCCACCCCTCACATGTGTCTGTCCACTGCTGGGAGTCCTCTGCACCCCCACTCACATGTCTCTGGCCACTGCTGGGAGTGATATGCACTCACCCCTCATATGTCTGTCCACTGCTGGGAGTCCTCTGCACCCACCCCTCACATGTCTCTGTCCACTGCTGGGAGTGATATGCACCCACCCCTCATATGTCTGTCCACTGCTGGGAGTCCTCTTTACCCACCCCTCATATGTCTCTGTCCACTGCTGGGAGTGATATGCACCCACCCCTCATATGTCTGTCCACTGCTGGGAGTCCTCTGCACCCACCCCTCACATGTCTCTGTCCACTTCTGGGAGTCCTCTGCACCCACCCCTCACATGTGTCTGTCCACTGCTGGGAGTCCTCTGCACCCACCCCTCACATGTCTCTGTCCACTGCTGGGAGTGATATGCACCCACCCCTCATATGTCTCTGTCCACTGCTGGGAGTGATCTGCACCCACCCCTCATATGTCTGTCCACTGCTGGGAGTCCTCTGCACCCACCCCTCACATGTCTCTGTCCACTGCTGGGAATCCTCTGCACCCACCCTTCACATGTGTCTGTCCACTGCTGGGAGTCCTCTGCACCCCCCCTAACATGTCTCTGGCCACTGCTGGGAGTGATATGCACCCACCCCTCTTATGTCTGTCCACTGCTAGGAGACCTCTTTACCCACCCCTCACATGTCTCTGTCCACTGCTGGGAGTGATATGCACCCACCCCTCATATGTCTGTCCACTGCTGGGAGTCCTCTGCACCCACCCCTCACATGTCTCTGTCCACTTCTGGGAGTCCTCTGCACCCACCCCTCACATGTGTCTGTCCACTGCTGGGAGTCCTCTGCACCCACCCCTCACATGTCTCTGTCCACTGCTGGGAGTGATATGCACCCACCCCTCATATGTCTCTGTCCACTGCTGGGAGTGATCTGCACCCACCCCTCATATGTCTGTCCACTGCTGGGAGTCCTCTGCACCCACCCCTCACATGTCTCTGTCCACTTCTGGGAGTCCTCTGCACCCACCCCTCACATGTGTCTGTCCACTGCTGGGAGTCCTCTGCACCCACCCCTCACATGTCTCTGTCCACTGCTGGGAGTGATATGCACCCACCCCTCATATGTCTCTGTCCACTGCTGGGAGTGATCTGCACCCACCCCTCATATGTCTGTCCACTGCTGGGAGTCCTCTGCACCCACCCCTCACATGTCTCTGTCCACTGCTGGGAGTCCTCTGCACCCACCCCTCACATGTGTCTGTCCACTGCTGGGAGTCCTCTGCACCCCCCCTCACATGTCTCTGGCCACTGCTGGGAGTGATATGCACCCACCCCTCATATGTCTGTCCACTGCTAGGAGACCTCTTTACCCACCCCTCACATGTCTCTGTCCACTGCTGGGAGTGATATGCACCCACCCACATATGTCTGTCCACTGCTGGGAGTCCTCTGCACCCACCCCTCACATGTCTCTGTCCACTTCTGGGAGTCCTCTGCACCCACCCCTCACATGTGTCTGTCCACTGCTGGGAGTCCTCTGCACCCACCCCTCACATGTCTCTGTCCACTGCTGGGAGTGATATGCACCCACCCCTCATATGTCTCTGTCCACTGCTGGGAGTGATCTGCACCCACCCCTCATATGTCTGTCCACTGCTGGGAGTCCTCTGCACCCACCCCTCACATGTGTCTGTCCACTGCTGGGAGTCCTCTGCACCCACCCCTCACATGTCTCTGTCCACTGCTGGGAGTGATATGCACCCACCCCTCATATGTCTGTCCACTGCTGGGAGTCCTCTTTACCCACCCTTCATATGTCTCTGTCCACTGCTGGGAGTGATATGCACCCACCCCTCATATGTCTGTCCACTGCTGGGAGTCCTCTGCACCCACCCCTCACATGTCTCTGTCCACTTCTGGGAGTCCTCTGCACCCACCCCTCACATGTGTCTGTCCACTGCTGGGAGTCCTCCGCACCCACCCCTCACATGTCTCTGTCCACTGCTGGGAGTGATATGCACCCACCCCTCATATGTCTCTGTCCACTGCTGGGAGTGATCTGCACCCACCCCTCATATGTCTGTCCACTGCTGGGAGTCCTCTGCACCCACCCCTCACATGTCTCTGTCCACTGCTGGGAGTCCTCTGCACCCACCCCTCACATGTGTCTGTCCACTGCTGGGAGTCCTCTGCACCCCCCTCACATGTCTCTGGCCACTGCTGGGAGTGATATGCACCCACCCCTCATATGTCTGTCCACTGCTAGGAGACCTCTTTACCCACCCCTCACATGTCTCTGTCCACTGCTGGGAGTGATATGCACCCACCCCTCATATGTCTGTCCACTGCTGGGAGTCCTCTGCACCCACCCCTCACATGTCTCTGTCCACTTCTGGGAGTCCTCTGCACCCACCCCTCACATGTGTCTGTCCACTGCTGGGAGTCCTCTGCACACACCCCTCACATGTCTCTGTCCACTGCTGGGAGTGATATGCACCCACCCCTCATATGTCTCTGTCCACTGCTGGGAGTGATCTGCACCCACCCCTCATATGTCTGTCCACTGCTGGGAGTCCTCTGCACCCACCCCTCACATGTCTCTGTCCACTGCTGGGAGTCCTCTGCACCCACTCCTCACATGTGTCTGTCCACTGCTGGGAGTCCTCTGCACCCCCCCTCACATGTCTCTGGCCACTGCTGGGAGTGATATGCACCCACCCCTCATATGTCTGTCCACTGCTGGGAGTCCTCTGCACCCACCCCTCACATGTCTCTGTCCACTTCTGGGAGTCCTCTGCACCCACCCCTCACATGTGTCTGTCCACTGCTGGGAGTCCTCTGCACCCACCCCTCACATGTCTCTGTCCACTGCTGGGAGTGATATGCACCCACCCCTCATATGTCTCTCTCCACTGCTGGGAGTCCTCTGCACCCACCCCTCACATGTCTCTGTCCACTGCTGGGAGTCCTCTGCACCCCCCCTCACATGTCTCTGGCCACTGCTGGGAGTGAAATGCACCCACCCCTCGTATGTCTGTCCACTGCTGGGAGTCCTCTGCACCCACCCCTCACATGTCTCTGTCCACTGCTGGGAGTGATATGCACTGTTGGACCCGGCCTCGTAGAATGGCCCTCCGTGCCCCCGCACCACCGAAACCTGGTACCTACAGCCCAAGCCCCCGGCCCGGCCGAACCTCCCCACCAGGACACACGCACCGACCCGGACATCTCCGTCCCTGGCCTCTCCCCTTTCGGCCACCCCGGGCCCGCGTGCCCACTTCATGCACCAAGATGGCCGCCCGGCCCCAGCGCGACCCGGGCATAGAGGCGCCACTCCGGCTGGAGGACATCACGCTTCCAGGGGATGAGAGAGGGAGGAGCAGTTTCTATCGCACCTCTGAAATCCCCTGGGACGATGGGTTTCGATCGGCCCTCCGGCCTCCCTGAGGGCTGGCTCCACGCCTGCTGGGTGTCTGGGACTCCTCCCGACCCGGCCCTGAAAGGATCAAAAGACTATAGCAGGAAATCCCGACAAGCGACCCCCAGGTGACAAGACCCCTGCCTGCACAGACTCCGGACATCAAAGAGGGGTCGAACTATAACAAGGGGTGCTCTGGGGCTGTCCGGCAGATTCGACGCTGGAACAACAAGAGCCTGCTGACGTGGTCGCGGCTCCTGGAACTGGAACTCACCTGAGCCCTGCTGAGTGACTCGCGGCTCCCTGAAGATCGTAAGACCTCCGAACTTGTACCTGAGCCCTGCTGAGTGACTCGCGGCTCCCTGAAGATCGTAAGACCTCCGAACTTGTACCTGAGCCCTGCTGAGTGACTCGCGGCTCCCTGAAGATCGTAAGACCTCCGAACTTGTACCTGAGCCCTGCTGAGTGACTCGCGGCTCCCCCAGACTCTCACGGTCCCGCCGGACCCCACCTCCGACCACGTATCCCCCAGCTCGAGGATTGTGAGCTGTGCGCCGGGTACGTCCCTGCTTTGAACCATTACCAGAGACAGTCCCGCTACCCCCTACCTTTCCGAGACTCTCGAGCCCGTGCTCACCTTGTACATATTTGCAGTGATACCTGTTTGATAAAGCTTGTTCTGAGAATACCCAGTGTGGTCCCTCTGTGTCGTGTGGTGCCAGAAGTACGATCCTAGTTGCGAGAATCCTCCCCCTGGGGAATCTCCCGCCAGTGCCCGGCTACGATACTTTGAGGGTGGGTCTCAGGGTAGTCAGGACCCCCTTTCCGGGCTCCTCTGAGGTCGCCGTCTAACATTGGTGGCAAGCGACGGGATTCGGGCCCATCACCTAGAGATCGTACAGTAAACGACGGACGCACGACCAACAAAGATGGCAGAAGGAAGCGCCACGAGCTCCGCAGAAACCAACGCCAACAGAGTGTTCCAGGTGGAGCATCTGGAAGAATACACACACAAAGAGCTAAAACAATTTTGCAAAGAACTTAAAATCGCTACCACTGGCCTCAACACTAAAGAAGACTTGCAGAAAGCACTGAAAACTTGGGTGGAGACCGGGGCCTCCCGCACGGAAGGCACGGGGGAGCGCCCCGACGAAGCCGAACCCCCCCAAAATGAAAGCAGTAGCAATCAGGTGCGAGGCATCGTACCAGACGGGGGCCTATCCCCGGAAGAGCTCGCGGACAGAGAGAGAAGCCGCAGTCATGAACTCGAGTTAGCCAAACTCAAAATCGAGGGCGAATTGAAGTTAGCGGAGAAGAAGCTAGCAGTAGAGCAAATGCGTGTACAAGGCGAACTGGAAGAAAAGAAGCTCCAACGGGAGCACGAAGGAAGAAAGCTCCAACTGGAGCACGAACGGAGCTTAAAGGAACTCGAGCTCAAGGCCCGAAATGAGGACGGGAGGCCCTCGGGGAACCGAGAGACGGCCCCCCCAGCGGAACAGAAGGTCCACATCCCCAAGGATGTGGTCAAAGAATATTATAAAAACGATGACATTCAGCAATGGTTTCGGGCCTACGAGGTTGCCATGACCTCCCATCGGATTCCACAGAAGGACTGGGGGGCGGGGTTGTGGGGACGGTTTCTGAGCGAAGGAAGGGACACCCTGCTCGACCTACCCCTATCCCTGCAGACCTCCTACAGCCACATGAAAGAGGCTCTCCTCACAAGATACGGCCTCACCCCAGAAATGTACCGCCAACGGTTCCGGGACTGCAGGAAGATCCCGGGCACCACCTGGGGGGAGTATGTAAACTTTTTTAGTCGGGCCTTCGATGGGTGGGTCAAGGGCAGTAAAGTCACCACCCTTGCCGAACTCACTGACCTCATGTTATGGGAACATCTGGCTGCGAACTGCTTCGTAGAGCTACGTCAACATCTGCTGGATAGCAAGCTCACAGATCCCCGGAAGCTGGCCGTGGAGGCCGACCGCTGGACCAACACCCGGGTCTCCCGGGGCATGGTAGGAGAGTACCCCCGAACCAGTCAGGGACCACCCCGCCAGAGAGGGGGAGGGAACCAGGGAGGGCCGAGGGAGTCCCAGCCTAGCCCCCCGAAGACACCACCTCCACCTTTCCCGGCGCCCCCCCACCAGTAACAGGGCCCCCTGGGAGACGGGGACACCGGGTGACCGTCACATGTTTCCGCTGCCAGAAACCCGGGCACTACGCCAATGACCCAGAGTGCCCCATGGCCACCCAAGTCACCCCTGCGAGACAGATAGCCAACGTAGCCCTAGGGGAGGAGGTTGAGGAAGCCGAGGAGTGGGAACCAGCCGCGATGGCCCTAGTATCCCTGGGAGATAGGGAAATGATCCCTGGTAGCCTCCTACCGTCCAACACACAGAAATATGGGCAGCTCGTCAAGATCAATGGCCACCAGGTAGAGGCCCTGCGGGACACCGGGGCCAGTATCACCGGTGTCCACAGGCACCTAGTTCCCGAGGAGCAGATCCTCCCCAATGTCTTTTGCCCCGTAATATCTGCAGACAATAGGGAAAGTATGTGTCAGGTGGCCCTGGTGCCATTCGAGTGGGGAGGGGTGATAGGCAAACTCAAGGTGGCCGTAAGAACCTCCCAGCCGGTCGACTGCCTCTTAGGGAACGACCTGGAGAGTTCCCCCTGGAAGCACGTAGAGCGCAAGGCCCACCTAGGAATGATGGGACTCCCCGAGTGGGTGTGTGCCACCACCCGATCTATGACCGCCCGACTCACTCCCCGGAGAGAAATCGAGAGCACCCCGGTCAAAGTAGCCAGCACCGTCCCCGCCGAGGGTCCTCCCGTTCCCCCATCGGAAGGGTCCGTCGTCAGCGACGAACCCGCACCATCCGACCCCGCCCCGGTCCCCGAGTTGGGGGATCTACCCGAGTTGGCCCATTGGCGCCACGAGGGCGGGCCCACCCGAGAAGAATTTTGCCGGGAGCAAGCCACCTGTCCTTCCCTGGTCGGGCTGCGGCGCCAGGCCGAGGGCCAAGCCGCAGGTGACCAGACCGGAACGCACCGAATCTATTGGGAGAATGCCGTCCTGTATAGTGAGCAGAAATCAGTGGAGCTGGGATCCGGACGGGTACTGGTGGTACCTCTCCGCTTCCGGGATTTCCTCCTGGGCTTAGCCCACGATGTCCCCCTCGCCGGTCACCTGGGTCAGGACAAGACCTACAGCCGTCTCGTGACCCATTTTTATTGGCCTAAGATGAAAGCAGCGGTAGAAGCCCACTGCAAGTCCTGCCCCACGTGCCAAGCCAGTGGGAAGAGTGGGGGGAAGCGCAAGGCTCCCCTCCAACCCTTCCCGGTCGTCAGTACCCCCTTCGAACGAGTCGGGATCGACATCGTGGGGCCACTGGACCCCCCCACATCCCAAGGTCACCGTTTCATCTTGGTCCTAGTGGACCACGCCACCCGCTACCCAGAGGCTATTCCCCTACGCACCATTACGGCCCCCGTGGTGGGCCGGGCCCTGATGGGGATCTTCTCCAGGGTGGGTTTCCCCCGCGAGGTCGTGAGCGATCGCGACACTAATTTTATATCCAGGTATATGACGTCCCTGTGGCAACAATGTGGGGTGTCCTATAAGTTCACCACCCCATACCATCCCCAAGGGAACGGCCTAGTAGAGAGGTTTAATAGGACTTTGAAAGGGATGATCGCTGGCCTAGAAGAGCCCCTCCGGCGTAAGTGGGACGTCCTGCTCCCCTGCCTCTTGTTCGCTTACCGGGAGGTCCCCCAGAAGTCCTTAGGGTTCAGCCCGTTTGAATTACTCTATGGGCACCCCGTCCGAGGTCCCCTCAGTTTAGTTAAGGAAGGGTGGGAGGCAGCACCCCAGGCCACCCCCCGAGATGTGTTCCAATATGTCCTGGCCCTCCGGAACCAGACCAGGAGGTTCCGAGAACTGGCCGAGGCCAACCTGGAGGCGAGTCAAGAAGAAATGAAGCGCTGGTACGACCAGAATGCTACTCTGGTCGAGTTCCAGCCGGGCCAGCAGGTGTGGGTCATGGCCCCAGTGAAGCCTGGCGCTCTCCAGGACCGATGGACTGGGCCCTACAAAGTGGTCGAGAAGAAGAGCCAAGTCACCTACTTGGTGGACGTCCAGTCGCCTTGGGATCCCCTCCGGGTCCTGCACGTGAACCGCCTCAAGCCTCACTTCCAGCGGACAGAACTGAGCCTCCTGCTGGCCACCGATGACGGGGCCGAAGATGAGTCGGATCCCCTCCTGGACCTCCTGTGTATCAAGGAGCAGGATGGCTCCGTGGAAGGAGTGAACCTCTCCCCAGCCCTCACTGCCCAGCAACAAGCGGACTGCCGCCAGCTCCTAAGACAATTTTCTGACCTCTTCTCCCTGACCCCCCGGGTCACCAACTGGTGTGTTCATGATGTGGACACCGGGGACAGCCCGCCGGTGAGACACCGAGCCTACCGGGTTCCTGACCGGGTCCGGTCCTGCATTCAAGCGGAAGTCTCGAAGATGTTGACCCTGGGGGTGATCGAGCCCTCTGACAGTCCCTGGGCCAGCCCCGTGGTCCTGGTCCCGAAGGCAGAGGCCCCCGGTGTCGCCCCCGAGCTCCGATTCTGCGTGGACTACCGGGGGCTCAATGACGTTACCCGAGCCGATGCCCACCCCATTCCACGAGCCGACGAACTCATTGACCGACTAGGGGCAGCCCGGTTCCTCAGCACATTCGACCTCACCTGCGGGTACTGGCAGATTGCGCTCACCGAAGGGGCCAAAGAGCGGTCCGCTTTCTCCACCCCCGATGGGCACTACCGCTTCCGCGTAATGCCCTTCGGGATGAAAAATGCCCCGGCCACCTTCCAGCGACTGGTGAACAGAGTCCTGGCCGGGCTAGAACAGTTCAGCGCGGCATACCTGGACGACATCGCTGTCTTCAGTTCAGAGTGGAGTGAGCACCTCCAGCACCTCCGAAGGGTGCTAACCGCCCTGCGCCAGGCAGGCCTCACAGTAAAAGCCAGCAAGTGCCAGATCGGGCAAGGATCCGTGTTCTACTTGGGGCACCAGGTCGGGAGTGGCCAGGTCGCCCCGCTACAGCCAAAGATCGACGCCATCCTGGCCTGGGAACCACCCATCACCCAGACGGAGGTCCGAGCCTTTCTGGGACTCACGGGCTACTACCGAAGATTCATTCGGGGGTATGGCAGCCTTGTCGGCCCTCTCACAGAACTCACGTCTAAAAAACAGCCAAAGAAAGTGCAGTGGACGGCTGCCTGCCAGGAAGCTTTCGATGCCCTAAAAAGGGCCATGTGTACTGCCCCCGTCCTCCAGGCTCCCGACTACGCCAAGGAGTTCATAGTCCAAACCGATGCCTCCGAGCATGGCATTGGGGCCGTCCTGTCCCAAGTAAATGACCAAGGCCTAGACCAGCCCGTCGCCTTCCTCAGTCGGCGGCTGTTGCCCCGAGAACAAAGATGGAGCACCATAGAGCGCGAAGCCTTTGCCGTGGTCTGGGCACTCAAAAAGCTACGACCCTACCTGTTTGGCACCCATTTCAGAGTCCAAACTGACCATCGGCCCTTACGTTGGCTCATGCAGATGCGAGGAGAAAACCCCAAGCTACTGCGGTGGTCAATCTCCCTCCAGGGGATGGATTTCACCGTGGAACACCGCCCTGGTACGGACCACGCCAATGCTGACGGCCTCTCCCGGTTCTTCCGCCTCAGCGAAGAGAACCCCCCAAGCTGATGGGCAGTTCTCTCCGGCTTTCAGCTGGGGGGGACGCGTGTTGGACCCGGCCTCGTAGAATGGCCCTCCGTGCCCCCGCACCACCGAAACCTGGTACCTACAGTCCAAGCCCCCGGCTCGGCCGAACCTCCCCACCAGGACACACGCACCGACCCGGACATCTCCGTCCCTGGCATCTCCCCTTTCGGCCACCCCGGGCCCGCGTGCCCACTTCATGCACCAAGATGGCCGCCCGGCCCCAGCGCGACCCGGGCATAGAGGCGCCACTCCGGCTGGAGGACATCACGCTTCCAGGGGATGAGAGAGGGAGGAGCAGTTTCTATCGCACCTCTGAACTCCCCCGGGACGATGGGTTTCGATCGGCCCTCCGGCCTCCCTGAGGGCTGGCTCCACGCCTGCTGGGTGTCTGGGACTCCTCCCGACCCGGCCCTGAAAGGATCAAAAGACTATAGCAGGAAATCCCGACAAGCGACCCCCAGGTGACAAGACCCCTGCCTGCACAGACTCCGGACATCAAAGAGGGGTCGAACTATAACAAGGGGTGCTCTGGGGCTGTCAGGCAGATTCGACGCTGGAACAACGAGAGCCTGCTGACGTGGTCGCGGCTCCTGGAACTGGAACTCACCTGAGCCCTGCTGAGTGACTCGCGGCTCCCTGATGATCGTAAGACCTCCGAACTTGTACCTGAGCCCTGCTGAGTGACTCGCGGCTCCCTGAAGATCGTAAGACCTCCGAACTTGTACCTGAGCCCTGCTGAGTGACTCGCGGCTCCCTGAAGATCGTAAGACCTCCGAACTTGTACCTGAGCCCTGCTGAGTGACTCGCGGCTCCCCCAGACTCTCACGGTCCCGCCGGACCCCACCTCCGACCACGTATCCCCCAGCTCGAGGATTGTGAGCTGTGCGCCGGGTACGTCCCTGCTTTGAACCATTACCAGAGACAGTCCCGCTACCCCCTACCTTTCCGAGACTCTCGAGCCCGTGCTCACCTTGTACATATTTGCAGTGATACCTGTTTGATAAAGCTTGTTCTGAGAATACCCAGTGTGGTCCCTCTGTGTCGTGTGGTGCCAGAAGTACGATCCTAGTTGCGAGAATCCTCCCCCTGGGGAATCTCCCGCCAGTGCCCGGCTACGATACTTTGAGGGTGGGTCTCAGGGTAGTCAGGACCCCCTTTCCGGGCTCCTCTGAGGTCGCCGTCTAACATGCACCCACCCCTCATATGTCTGGCCACTGCTGGGAGTCCTCTGCACCCACCCCTCACATGTCTCTGTCCACTGCTGGGAGTCCTCTGCACCCACTCCTCACATGTGTCTGTCCACTGCTGGGAGTCCTCTGCACCCACCCCTCACATGTCTTTGTCCACTGCTGGGAGTGATATGCACCCACCCCTCATATATCTGGGCACTGCTGGGAGTGATCTGCACCCACCCCTCACATGTCTCTGGGCACTGCTGGTATTCCTCTGCACCCACCCCTCACATGTCTCTGTCCACTGCTGGGAGTCCTCTGCACCCACCCCTCACATGTCTCTGGGCATTGCTGGTATTCCTCTGCACCCACTCCTCACATGTCTCTGTCCACTGCTGGGAGTCCTCTGCACCCACCCCTCACATGTCTCTGTCCACTGCTGGGAGTCCTCTGCACCCATCCCTCACATGTCTCTGTCCACTGCTGGGAGTCCTCTGCACCCACCCCTCACATGTGTCTGTCCACTGCTGGGAGTCCTCTGCACCCACCCCTCACATGTCTCTGTCCACTGCTGGGAGTAATATGCACCCACCCCTCATATGTCTGTCCACTGCTGGGAGTCCTCTTTACCCACCCCTCACATGTCTCTGTCCACTGCTGGGAGTGATATGCACCCACCCCTCATATGTCTGTCCACTGCTTGGAGTCCTCTGCACCCACCCCTCACATGTCTCTGTCCACTTCTGGGAGTCCTCTGCACCCACCCCTCACATGTGTCTGTCCACTGCTGGGAGTCCTCTGCACCCATCCCTCACATGTCTCTGTCCACTGCTGGGAGTGATATGCACCCACCCCTCATATGTCTCTGTCCACTGCTGGGAGTGATCTGCACCCACCCCTCATATGTCTGTCCACTGCTGGGAGTCCTCTGCACCCACCCCTCACATGTCTCTGTCCACTGCTGGGAGTCCTCTGCACCCACCCCTCACATGTGTCTGTCCACTGCTGGGAGTCCTCTGCACCCCCACTCACATGTCTCTGGCCACTGCTGGGAGTGATATGCACCCACCCCTCATATGTCTGTCCACTGCTGGGAGACCTCTTTACCCACCCCTCACATGTCTCTGTCCACTGCTGGTATTCCTCTGCACCCACCCCTCACATGTCTCTGTCCACTGCTGGGAGTCCTCTGCACCCACCCCTCACATGTCTCTGGGCACTGCTGGTATTCCTCTGCACCCACCCCTCACATGTCTCTGTCCACTGCTGGGAGTCCTCTGCACCCACCCCTCACATGTCTCTGTCCACTGCTGGGAGTCCTCTGCACCCATCCCTCACATGTCTCTGTCCACTGCTGGGAGTCCTCTGCACCCACCCCTCACATGTCTCTGTCCACTGCTGGGAGTCCTCTGCACCCACCCCTCACATGTCTCTGTCCACTGCTGGGAGTCCTCTGCACCCACCCCTCACATGTCTCTGTCCACTGCTGGGAGTGATATGCACCCACCCCTCATATGTCTCTGTCCACTGCTGGGAGTGATCTGCACCCACCCCTCATATGTCTGTCCACTGCTGGGAGTCCTCTGCACCCACCCCTCACATGTCTCTGTCCACTGCTGGGAGTTCTCTGCACCCACCCCTCACATGTGTCTGCCACTGCTGGGAGTCCTCTGCACCCCCCTCACATGTCTCTGGCCACTGCTGGGAGTGAAATGCACCCACCCCTCATATGTCTGTCCACTGCTGGGAGTCCTCTGCACCCACCCCTCACATGTCTCTGTCCACTGCTGGGAGTCCTCTGCACCCACCCCTCACATGTGTCTGTCCACTGCTGGGAGTCCTCTGCACCCCCCCTCACATGTCTCTGTCCACTGCTGGGAGTCCTCTGCACCCACCCCTCACATGTCTCTAGGCACTGCTGGTATTCCTCTGCACCCACCCCTCACATGTCTCTGTCCACAGCTGGGAGTCCTCTGCACCCACCCTCACATGTCTCTGTCCACTGCTGGGAGTCCTCTGCACCCACCCCTCACATGTCTCTGTCCACTGCTGGGAGTCCTCTGCACCCACCCCTCATATGTCTGTCCACTGCTGGGAGTCCTCTGCACACACCCCTCACATGTCTCTGTCCACTGCTGGGAGTCCTCTGCACCCACCCCTCACATGTGTCTGTCCACTGCTGGGAGTCCTCTGCACCCCCCCTCACATGTCTCTGGCCACTGCTGGGAGTGATATGCACCCACCCCTCATATGTCTGTCCACTGATGGGAGACCTCTTTACCCACCCCTCACATGTCTCTGTCCACTGCTGGGAGTGATATGCACACACCCCTCATATGTCTGTCCACTGCTGGGAGTCCTCTGCACCCACCCCTCACATGTCTCTGTCCACTTCTGGGAGTCCTCTGCACCCACCCCTCATATGTCTCTGTCCACTGCTGGGAGTGATATGCACCCACCCCTCATATGTCTCTGTCCACTGCTGGGAGTGATCTGCACCCACCCCTCATATGTCTGTCCACTGCTGGGAGTCCTCTGCACCCACCCCTCACATGTCTCTGCCCACTGCTGGGAGTCCTCTGCACCCACTCCTCACATGTGTCTGTCCACTGCTGGGAGTCCTCTGCACCCCCCTCACATGTCTCTGGCCACTGCTGGGAGTGATATGCACCCACCCCTCATATGTCTGTCCACTGCTGGGAGTACTCTGCACCCACCCCTCACATGTCTCTGTCCACTACTGGGAGTCCTCTGCACCCACCCCTCACATGTGTCTGTCCACTGCTGGGAGTCCTCTGCACCCACCCCTCACATGTCTCTGTCCACTGCTGGGAGTCCTCTGCACCCACCCCTCACATGTGTCTGTCCACTGCTGGGAGTCCTCTGCACCCACCCCTCACATGTCTCTGTCCACTGCCGGGAGTGATATGCACCCACCCCTCATATGTCTGTCCACTGCTGGGAGTCCTCTGCACCCACCCCTCACATGTCTCTGTCCACTGCTGGGAGTCCTCTGCACCCACCCCTCACATGTGTCTGTCCACTGCTGGGAGTCCTCTGCACCCCCACTCACATGTCTCTGGCCACTGCTGGGAGTGATATGCACTCACCCCTCATATGTCTGTCCACTGCTGGGAGTCCTCTGCAACCACCCCTCACATGTCTCTGTCCACTGCTGGGAGTGATATGCACCCACCCCTCATATGTCTGTCCACTGCTGGGAGTCCTCTGCACCCACCCCTCACATGTCTCTGTCCACTGCTGGGAGTCCTCTGCACCCACTCCTCACATGTGTCTGTCCACTGCTGGGAGTCCTCTGCACCCACCCCTCACATGTCTCTGTCCACTGCTGGGAGTAATATACACCCACCCCTCATATGTCTGTCCACTGCTGGGAGTACTCTGCACCCACCCCTCACATGTCTCTGTCCACTACTGGGAGTCCTCTGCACCCACCCCTCACATGTGTCTGTCCACTGCTGGGAGTCCTCTGCACCCACCCCTCACATGTCTCTGTCCACTGCTGGGAGTCCTCTGCACCCACCCCTCACATATCTTTGTCCACTGCTGAGAGTGATATGCACCCACCCCTCATATATCTGGGCACTGCTGGGAGTGATCTGCACCCACCCCTCACATGTCTCTGGGCACTGCTGGCATTCCTCTGCACCCACCCCTCAGATGTCTCTGTCCACTGCTGGGAGTCCTCTGCACCCACCCCTCACATGTCTCTGGGCACTGCTGGTATTCCTCTGCACCCACCCCTCACATGTCTCTGTCCACTGCTGGGAGTCCTCTGCACCCACCCCTCACATGTCTCTGTCCACTGCTGGGAGTCCTCTGCACCCACCCCTCACATGTGTCTGTCCACTGCTGGGAGTCCTCTGCACCCACCCCTCACATGTCTCTGTCCACTGCTGGGAGTGATATGCACCCACCCCTCATATGTCTGTCCACTGCTGGGAGTCCTCTGCACCCACCCCTCACATGTCTCTGTCCACTTCTGGGAGTCCTCTGCACCCACCCCTCACATGTGTCTGTCCACTGCTGGGAGTCCTCTGCACCCATCCCTCACATGTCTCTGTCCACTGCTGGGAGTGATATGCACCCACCCTTCATATGTCTGTCCACTGCTGGGAGTCCTCTTTACCCACCCCTCACATGTCTCTGTCCACTGCTGGGAGTGATATGCACCCACCCCTCATATGTCTCTGTCCACTGCTGGGAGTGATCTGCACCCACCCCTCATATGTCTGTCCACTGCTGGGAGTCCTCTGCACCCACCCCTCACATGTCTCTGTCCACTGCTGGGAGTCCTCTTCACCCACCCCTCACATGTGTCTGTCCACTGCTGGGAGTGAAATGCACCCACCCCTCATATGTCTGTCCACTGTTGGGAGTCCTCTGCACCCACCCCTCACATGTCTCTGTCCACTGCTGGGAGTGATATGCACCCACCCCTCATATGTCTGTCCACTGCTGGGAGTCCTCTGCACCCACCCCTCACATGTCTCTGTCCACTGCTGGGAGTCCTCTGCACCCACTCCTCACATGTGTCTGTCCACTGCTGGGAGTCCTCTGCACCCACCCCTCACATGTCTCTGTCCACTGCTGGGAGTAATATGCACCCACCCCTCATATGTCTGTCCACTGCTGGGAGTACTCTGCACCCACCCCTCACATGTCTCTGTCCACTACTGGGAGTCCTCTGCACCCACCCCTCATATGTCTGTCCACTGCTCGGAGTCCTCTGCACCCACCCCTCACATGTCTCTGTCCACTGCTGGGAGTCCTCTGCACCCACCCCTCACATGTGTCTGTCCACTGCTTGGAGTCCTCTGCACCCCCCCTCACATGTCTCTGTCCACTGCTGGGAGTCCTCTGCACCCACCCCTCACATGTCTCTGGGCACTGCTGGTATTCCTCTGCACCCACCCCTCACATGTCTCTGTCCACTGCTGGGAGTCCTCTGCACCCACTCCTCACATGTGTCTGTCCACTGCTGGGAGTCCTCTGCACCCACCCCTCACATGTCTCTGTCCACTGCTGGGAGTAATATGCACCCACCCCTCATATGTCTGTCCACTGCTGGGAGTACTCTGCACCCACCCCTCACATGTCTCTGTCCACTACTGGGAGTCCTCTGCACCCACCCCTCATATGTCTGTCCACTGCTCGGAGTCCTCTGCACCCACCCCTCACATGTCTCTGTCCACTGCTGGGAGTCCTCTGCACCCACCCCTCACATGTGTCTGTCCACTGCTTGGAGTCCTCTGCACCCCCCCTCACATGTCTCTGTCCACTGCTGGGAGTCCTCTGCACCCACCCCTCACATGTCTCTGGGCACTGCTGGTATTCCTCTGCACCCACCCCTCACATGTCTCTGTCCACTGCTGGGAGTCCTCTGCACCCACCCCTCACATGTCTCTGTCCACTGCTGGGAGTCCTCTGCACCCACCCCTCATATGTCTGCCCACTGCTGGGAGTCCTCTGCACACACCCCTCACATGTCTCTGTCCACTGCTGGGAGTCCTCTGCACCCACCCCTCACATGTGTCTGTCCACTGCTGGGAGTCCTCTGCACCCCCCCTCACATGTCTCTGGCCACTGCTGGGAGTGATATGCACCCACCCCTCATATGTCTGTCCCCTGATGGGAGACCTCTTTACCCACCCCTCACATGTCTCTGTTCACTGCTGGGAGTGATATGCACACACCCCTCATATGTCTGTCCACTGCTGGGAGTCCTCTGCACCCACCCCTCACATGTCTCTGTCCACTTCTGGGAGTCCTCTTCACCCACCCCTCACATGTCTCTGTCCACTGCTGGGAGTGATATGCACCCACCCCTCATATGTCTCTGTCCACTGCTGGGAGTGATCTGCACCCACCCCTCATATGTCTGTCCACTGCTGGGAGTCCTCTGCACCCACCCCTCACATGTCTCTGTCCACTGCTGGGAGTCCTCTGCACCCACTCCTCACATGTGTCTGTCCACTGCTGGGAGTCCTCTGCACCCCCCTCACATGTCTCTGGCCACTGCTGGGAGTGATATGCACCCACCCCTCATATGTCTGTCCACTGCTGGGAGTCCTCTGCACCCACCCCTCACATGTTTCTGTCCACTGCTGGGAGTCCTCTGCACCCACTCCTCACATGTGTCTGTCCACTGCTGGGAGTCCTCTGCACCCACCCCTCACATGTCTCTGTCCACTGCTGGGAGTGATATGCACCCACCCCTCATATGTCTGTCCACTGCTGGGAGTACTCTGCACCCACCCCTCACATGTCTCTGTCCACTACTGGGAGTCCTCTGCACCCACCTCTCACATGTGTCTGTCCACTGCTGGGAGTCCTCTGCACCCACCCCTCACATGTATCTGTCCACTGCTGGGAGTCCTCTGCACCCACCCCTCACATGTCTTTGTCCACTGCTGGGAGTGATATGCACCCACCCCTCATATATCTGGGCACTGCTGGGAGTGATCTGCACCCACCCCTCACATGTCTCAGGGCACTGCTGGTATTCCTCTGCACCCACCCCTCACATGTCTCTGTCCACTGCTGGGAGTCCTCTGCACCCACCCCTCACATGTCTATGGGCACTGCTGGTATTCCTCTGCACCCACCCCTCACATGTCTCTGCCCACTGCTGGGAGTCCTCTGCACCCACCCCTCACATGTCTCTGTCCA
Source organism: Triturus cristatus (assembly GCF_964204655.1). NCBI lineage: Eukaryota > Metazoa > Chordata > Amphibia > Caudata > Salamandridae > Triturus > Triturus cristatus. The sequence goes on along the minus strand of NC_140579.1, from coordinate 275,069,115 downwards.
CTGCTGGGAGTCCTCTGCACCCATCCCTCACATGTCTCTGTCCACTGCTGGGAGTCCTCTGCACCCACCCCTCACATGTGTCTGTCCACTGCTGGGAGTCCTCTGCACCCACCCCTCACATGTCTCTGTCCACTGCTGGGAGTGATATGCACCCACCCCTCATATGTCTGTCCACTGCTGGGAGTCCTCTTTACCCACCCCTCACATGTCTCTGTCCACTGCTGGGAGTGATATGCACCCACCCCTCATATGTCTCTGTCCACTGCTGGGAGTGATCTGCACCCACCCCTCATATGTCTGTCCACTGCTGGGAGTCCTCTGCACCCACCCCTCACATGTCTCTGTCCACTGCTGGGAGTCCTCTGCACCCACCCCTCACATGTGTCTGTCCACTGCTGGGAGTCCTCTGCACCCCCCCTCACATGTCTCTGGCCACTGCTGGGAGTGATATGCACCCACCCCTCATATGTCTGTCCACTGCTAGGAGACCTCTTTACCCACCCCTCACATGTCTCTGTCCACTGCTGGGAGTGATATGCACCCACCCACATATGTCTGTCCACTGCTGGGAGTCCTCTGCACCCACCCCTCACATGTCTCTGTCCACTTCTGGGAGTCCTCTGCACCCACCCCTCACATGTGTCTGTCCACTGCTGGGAGTCCTCTGCACCCACCCCTCACATGTCTCTGTCCACTGCTGGGAGTGATATGCACCCACCCCTCATATGTCTCTGTCCACTGCTGGGAGTGATCTGCACCCACCCCTCACATGTCTGTCCACTGCTGGGAGTCCTCTGCACCCACCCCTCACATGTGTCTGTCCACTGCTGGGAGTCCTCTGCACCCACCCCTCACATGTCTCTGTCCACTGCTGGGAGTGATATGCACCCACCCCTCATATGTCTGTCCACTGCTGGGAGTCCTCTTTACCCACCCTTCATATGTCTCTGTCCACTGCTGGGAGTGATATGCACCCACCCCTCATATGTCTGTCCACTGCTGGGAGTCCTCTGCACCCACCCCTCACATGTCTCTGTCCACTTCTGGGAGTCCTCTGCACCCACCCCTCACATGTGTCTGTCCACTGCTGGGAGTCCTCTGCACCCACCCCTCACATGTCTCTGTCCACTGCTGGGAGTGATATGCACCCACCCCTCATATGTCTCTGTCCACTGCTGGGAGTGATCTGCACCCACCCCTCATATGTCTGTCCACTGCTGGGAGTCCTCTGCACCCACCCCTCACATGTCTCTGTCCACTGCTGGGAGTCCTCTGCACCCACCCCTCACATGTGTCTGTCCACTGCTGGGAGTCCTCTGCACCCCCCCTCACATGTCTCTGGCCACTGCTGGGAGTGATATGCACCCACCCCTCATATGTCTGTCCACTGCTAGGAGACCTCTTTACCCACCCCTCACATGTCTCTGTCCACTGCTGGGAGTGATATGCACCCACCCCTCATATGTCTGTCCACTGCTGGGAGTCCTCTGCACCCACCCCTCACATGTCTCTGTCCACTTCTGGGAGTCCTCTGCACCCACCCCTCACATGTGTCTGTCCACTGCTGGGAGTCCTCTGCACCCACCCCTCACATGTCTCTGTCCACTGCTGGGAGTGATATGCACCCACCCCTCATATGTCTCTGTCCACTGCTGGGAGTGATCTGCACCCACCCCTCATATGTCTGTCCACTGCTGGGAGTCCTCTGCACCCACCCCTCACATGTCTCTGTCCACTGCTGGGAGTCCTCTGCACCCACTCCTCACATGTGTCTGTCCACTGCTGGGAGTCCTCTGCACCCCCCCTCACATGTCTCTGGCCACTGCTGGGAGTGATATGCACCCACCCCTCATATGTCTGTCCACTGCTGGGAGTCCTCTGCACCCACCCCTCACATGTCTCTGTCCACTTCTGGGAGTCCTCTGCACCCACCCCTCACATGTGTCTGTCCACTGATGGGAGTCCTCTGCACCCACCCCTCACATGTCTCTGTCCACTGCTGGGAGTGATATGCACCCACCCCTCATATGTCTCTGTCCACTGCTGGGAGTCCTCTGCACCCACCCCTCACATGTCTCTGTCCACTGCTGGGAGTCCTCTGCACCCCCCCTCACATGTCTCTGGCCACTGCTGGGAGTGAAATGCACCCACCCCTCATATGTCTGTCCACTGCTGGGAGTCCTCTGCACCCACCCCTCACATGTCTCTGTCCACTGCTGGGAGTGATATGCACCCACCCCTCATATGTCTGGCCACTGCTGGGAGTCCTCTGCACCCACCCCTCACATGTCTCTGTCCACTGCTGGGAGTCCTCTGCACCCACTCCTCACATGTGGCTGTCCACTGCTGGGAGTCCTCTGCACCCACCCCTCACATGTCTTTGTCCACTGCTGGGAGTGATATGCACCCACCCCTCATATATCTGGGCACTGCTGGGAGTGATCTGCACCCACCCCTCACATGTCTCTGGGCACTGCTGGTATTCCTCTGCACCCACCCCTCACATGTCTCTGTCCACTGCTGGGAGTCCCCCTCACCCACCCCTCACATGTCTCTGGGCATTGCTGGTATTCCTCTGCACCCACCCCACACATGTCTCTGTCCACTGCTGGGAGTCTGCACCCACCCCTCACATGTCTCTGTCCACTGCTGGGAGTCCTCTGCACCCATCCCTCACATGTCTCTGTCCACTGCTGGGAGTCCTCTGCACCCACCCCTCACATGTGTCTGTCCACTGCTGGGAGTCCTCTGCACCCACCCCTCACATGTCTCTGTCCACTGCTGGGAGTAATATGCACCCACCCCTCATATGTCTGTCCACTGCTGGGAGTCCTCTTTACCCACCCCTCACATGTCTCTGTCCACTGCTGGGAGTGATATGCACCCACCCCTCATATGTCTGTCCACTGCTGGGAGTCCTCTGCACCCACCCCTCACATGTCTCTGTCCACTTCTGGGAGTCCTCTGCACCCACCCCTCACATGTGTCTGTCCACTGCTGGGAGTCCTCTGCACCCATCCCTCACATGTCTCTGTCCACTGCTGGGAGTGATATGCACCCACCCCTCATATGTCTCTGTCCACTGCTGGGAGTGATCTGCACCCACCCCTCATATGTCTGTCCACTGCTGGGAGTCCTCTGCACCCACCCCTCACATGTCTCTGTCCACTGCTGGGAGTCCTCTGCACCCACCCCTCACATGTGTCTGTCCACTGCTGGGAGTCCTCTGCACCCCCACTCACATGTCTCTGGCCACTGCTGGGAGTGATATGCACCCACCCCTCATATGTCTGTCCACTGCTGGGAGACCTCTTTACCCACCCCTCACATGTCTCTGTCCACTGCTGGGAGTGATATGCACCCACCCCTCATATGTCTGTCCACTGCTGGGCGTCCTCTGCACCCACCCCTCACATGTCTCTGTCCACTTCTGGGAGTCCTCTGCACCCACCCCTCACATGTGTCTGTCCACTGCTGGGAGTCCTCTGCACCCACCCCTCACATGTCTCTGTCCACTGCTGGGAGTGATATGCACCCACCCCTCATATATCTCTGTCCACTGCTGGGAGTGATCTGCACCCACCCCTCATATGTCTGTCCACTGCTGGGAGTCCTCTGCACCCACCCCTCACATGTCTCAGTCCACTGCTGGGAGTCCTCTGCACCCACTCCTCACATGTGTCTGTCCACTGCTGGGAGTCCTCTGCACCCCCACTCACATGTCTCTGTCCACTGCTGGGAGTCCTCTGCACCCACCCCTCACATGTCTCTGTCCACTGCTGGGAGTCCTCTGCACCCATCCCTCACATGTCTCTGTCCACTGCTGGGAGTCCTCTGCACCCACCCCTCACATGTGTCTGTCCACTGCTGTGAGTCCTCTGCACCCACCCCTCACATGTCTCTTTCCACTGCTGGGAGTGATATGCACCCACCCCTCATATGTCTGTCCACTGCTGGGAGTCCTCTTTACCCACCCCTCACATGTCTCTGTCCACTGCTGGGAGTGATATGCACCAACCCCTCATATGTCTGTCCACTGCTGGGAGAACTCTGCACCCACCCCTCACATGTCTTTGTCCACTGCTGGGAGTGATATGCACCCACCCCTCATATATCTGGGCACTGCTGGGAGTGATCTGCACCCACCCCTCACATGTCTCTGGGCACTGCTGGTATTCCTCTGCACCCACCCCTCACATGTCTCTGTCCACTGCTGGGAGTCCTCTGCACCCACCCCTCACATGTCTCTGGGCACTGCTGGTATTCCTCTGCACCCACCCCTCACATGTCTCTGTCCACTGCTGGGAGTCCTCTGCACCCACCCCTCACATGTCTCTGTCCAATGCTGGGAGTCCTCTGCACCCATCCCTCACATGTCTCTGTCCACTGCTGGGAGTCCTCCGCACCCAACCCTCACATGTCTCTGTCCACTGCTGGGAGTCCTCTGCACCCACCCCTCACATGTGTCTGGCCACTGCTGGGAGTGATATGCACCCACCCCTCATATGTCTCTGTCCACTGCTGGGAGTGATCTGCACCCACCCCTCATATGTCTGTCCACTGCTGGGAGTCCTCTGCACCCACCCCTCACATGTCTCTGTCCACTGCTGGGAGTCCTCTGCACCCACCCCTCACATGTGTCTGCCACTGCTGGGAGTCCTCTGCACGCCCCCTCACATGTCTCTGGCCACTGCTGGGAGTGAAATGCACCCACCCCTCATATGTTTGTCCACTGCTGGGAGTCCTCTGCACCCACCCCTCAAATGTCTCTGTCCACTGCTGGGAGTGACATGCACCCACCCCTCATATGTCTGTCCACTGCTGGGAGTACTCTGCACCCACCCCTCACATGTCTCTGTCCACTACTGGGAGTCCTCTGCACCCACCCCTCACATGTCTCTGGGCACTGCTGGTATTCCTCTGCACCCACCCCTCACATGTCTCTGTCCACTGCTGGGAGTCCTCTGCACCCACCCCTCACATGTCTCTGTCCACTGCTGGGAGTCCTCTGCACCCATCCCTCACATGTCTCTGTCCACTGCTGGGAGTCCTCTGCACCCACCCCTCACATGTCTCTGTCCACTGCTGGGAGTCCTCTGCACCCACCCCTCACATGTCTCTGTCCACTGCTGGGAGTCCTCTGCACCCACCCCTCACATGTCTCTGTCCACTGCTGGGAGTGATATGCACCCACCCCTCATATGTCTCTGTCCACTGCTGGTAGTGATCTGCACCCACCCCTCATATGTCTGTCCACTGCTGGGAGTCCTCTGCACCCACCCCTCACATGTCTCTGTCCACTGCTGGGAGTTCTCTGCACCCACCCCTCACATGTGTCTGCCACTGCTGGGAGTCCTCTGCACCCCCCTCACATGTCTCTGGCCACTGCTGGGAGTGAAATGCACCCACCCCTCATATGTCTGTCCACTGCTGGGAGTCCTCTGCACCCACCCCTCACATGTCTCTGTCCACTGCTGGGAGTCCTCTGCACCCACCCCTCACATGTCTCTGTCCACTGCTGGGAGTCCTCTGCACCCACCCCTCACATGTCTCTGTCCACTGCTGGGAGTCCTCTGCACCCACCCCTCACATGTCTCTGTCCACTGCTGGGAGTCCTCTGCACCCACCCCTCATATGTCTGTCCACTGCTGGGAGTCCTCTGCACACACCCCTCACATGTCTCTGTCCACTGCTGGGAGTCCTCTGCACCCACCCCTCACATGTGTCTGTCCACTGCTGGGAGTCCTCTGCACCCCCCCTCACATGTCTCTGGCCACTGCTGGGAGTGATATGCACCCACCCCTCATATGTCTGTCCACTGATGGGAGACCTCTTTACCCACCCCTCACATGTCTCTGTCCACTGCTGGGAGTGATATGCACACACCCCTCATATGTCTGTCCACTGCTGGGAGTCCTCTGCACCCACCCCTCACATGTCTCTGTCCACTTCTGGGAGTCCTCTGCACCCACCCCTCACATGTCTCTGTCCACTGCTGGGAGTGATATGCACCCACCCCTCATATGTCTCTGTCCACTGCTGGGAGTGATCTGAACCCACCCCTCATATGTCTGTCCACTGCGGGGAGTCCTCTGCACCCACCCCTCACATGTCTCTGTCCACTGCTGGGAGTCCTCTGCACCCACTCCTCACATGTGTCTGTCCACTGCTGGGAGTCCTCTGCACCCCCCTCACATGTCTCTGGCCACTGCTGGGAGTGATATGCACCGACCCCTCATATGTCTGTCCACTGCTGGGAGTACTCTGCACCCACCCCTCACATGTCTCTGTCCACTACTGGGAGTCCTCTGCACCCACCCCTCACATGTGTCTGTCCACTGCTGGGAGTCCTCTGCACCCACCCCTCACATGTCTCTGTCCACTGCTGGGAGTCCTCTGCACCCACCCCTCACATGTGTCTGTCCACTGCTGGGAGTCCTCTGCACCCACCCCTCACATGTCTCTGTCCACTGCTGGGAGTGATATGCACCCACCCCTCATATGTCTGTCCACTGCTGGGAGTCCTCTGCACCCACCCCTCACATGTCTCTGTCCACTGCTGGGAGTCCTCTGCACCCACCCCTCACATGTGTCTGTCCACTGCTGGGAGTCCTCTGCACCCCCACTCACATGTCTCTGGCCACTGCTGGGAGTGATATGCACTCACCCCTCATATGTCTGTCCACTGCTGGGAGTCCTCTGCACCCACCCCTCACATGTCTCTGTCCACTGCTGGGAGTGATATGCACCCACCCCTCATATGTCTGTCTACTGCTGGGAGTCCTCTGCACCCACCCCTCACATGTCTCTGTCCACTGCTGGGAGTCCTCTGCACCCACTCCTCACATGTGTCTGTCCACTGCTGGGAGTCCTCTGCAGCCACCCCTCACATGTCTCTGTCCACTGCTGGGAGTAATATACACCCACCCCTCATATGTCTGTCCACTGCTGGGAGTACTCTGCACCCACCCCTCACATGTCTCTGTCCACTACTGGGAGTCCTCTGCACCCACCCCTCACATGTGTCTGTCCACTGCTGGGAGTCCTCTGCACCCACCCCTCACATGTCTCTGTCCACTGCTGGGAGTGATATGCACCCACCCCTCATATGTCTCTGTCCACTGCTGGGAGTGATCTGCACCCACCCCTCATATGTCTTTCCACTGCTGGGAGTCCTCTGCACCCACCCCTCACATGTCTCTGTCCACTGCTGGGAGTCCTCTGCACCCACCCCTCACATGTGTCTGTCCACTGCTGGGAGTCCTCTGCACCCCCACTCACATGTCTCTGGCCACTGCTGGGAGTGATATGCACCCACCCCTCATATGTCTGTCCACTGCTGGGAGACCTCTTTACCCACCCCTCACTTGTCTCTGTCCACTGCTGGGAGTGATATGCACCCACCCCTCATATGTCTGTCCACTGCTGGGAGTCCTCTGCACCCACCCCTCACATGTCTCTGTCCACTTCTGGGAGTCCTCTGCACCCACCCCTCACATGTGTCTGTCCACTGCTGGGAGTCCTCTGCACCCACCCCTCACATGTCTCTGTCCACTGCTGGGAGTGATATGCACCCACCCCTCATATATCTCTGTCCACTGCTGGGAGTGATCTGCACCCACCCCTCATATGTCTGTCCACTGCTGGGAGTCCTCTGCACCCACCCTCACATGTCTCTGTCCACTGCTGGGAGTCCTCTGCACCCACTCCTCACATGTGTCTGTCCACTGCTGGGAGTCCTCTGCACCCCCCCTCACATGTCTCTGTCCACTGCTGGGAGTCCTGTGCACCCACCCCTCACATGTCTCTGTCCACTGCTGGGAGTCCTCTGCACCCATCCCTCACATGTCTCTGTCCACTGCTGGGAGTCCTCTGCACCCACCCCTCACATGTGTCTGTCCACTGCTGGGAGTCCTCTTTACCCACCCCTCACATGTCTCTGTCCACTGCTAGGAGTGATATGCACCCACCCCTCACATGTCTGTCCACTGCTGGGAGTACTCTTCACCCACCCCTCACATGTCTTTGTCCACTGCTGGGAGTGATATGCACCCACCCCTCATATATCTGGGCACTGCTGGGAGTGATCTGCACCCACCCCTCACATGTCTCTGGGCACTGCTGGTATTCCTCTGCACCCACCCCTCACATGTCTCTGTCCACTGCTGGGAGTCCTCTGCACCCACCCCTCACATGTCTCTGGGCACTGCTGGTATTCCTCTGCACCCACCCCTCACATGTATCTGTCCACTGCTGGGAGTCCTCTGCACCCACCCCTCACATGTCTCTGTCCACTGCTGGGAGTCCTCTGCACCCATCCCTCACATGTCTCTGTCCACTGCTGGGAGTGATATGCACCCACCCCTCATATGTCTGTCCACTGCTGGGAGTCCTCTTTACCCACCCCTCACATGTCTCTGTCCACTGCTAGGAGTGATATGCACCCACCCCTCACATGTCTGTCCACTGCTGGGAGTACTCTTCACCCACCCCTCACATGTCTTTGTCCACTGCTGGGAGTGATATGCACCCACCCCTCATATATCTGGGCACTGCTGGGAGTGATCTGCACCCACCCCTCACATGTCTCTGGGCACTGCTGGTATTCCTCTGCACCCACTCCTCACATGTCTCTGTCCACTGCTGGGAGTCCTCTGCACCCACCCCTCACATGTCTCTGGGCACTGCTGGTATTCCTCTGCACCCACCCCTCACATGTATCTGTCCACTGCTGGGAGTCCTCTGCACCCACCCCTCACATGTCTCTGTCCACTGCTGGGAGTCCTCTGCACCCATCCCTCACATGTCTCTGTCCACTGCTGGGAGTCCTCTGCACCCACCCCTCACATGTCTCTGTCCACTGCTGGGAGTCCTCTGCACCCACCCCTCACATGTGTCTGGCCACTGCTGGGAGTCCTCTGCACCCACCCCTCACATGTCTCTGTCCACTGCTGGGAGTGATATGCACCCACCCCTCATATGTCTCTGTCCACTGCTGGGAGTGATCTGCCCCCACCCCTCATATGTCTGTCCACCGCTGGGAGTCCTCTGCACCCACCCCTCACATGTCTCTGTCCACTGCTGGGAGTGCTCTGCACCCACCCCTCACATGTGTCTGCCACTGCTGGGAGTCCTCTGCACCCCCCCTCACATGTCTCTGGCCACTGCTGGGAGTGAAATGCACCCACCCCTCATATGTCTGTCAACTGCTGGGAGTCCTCTGCACCCACCCCTCACATGTCTCTGGGCACTGCTGGTATTCCTCTGCACCCACCCCTCACATGTCTCTGTCCACTGCTGGGAGTCCTCTGCACCCACCCCTCACATGTCTCTGGGCACTGCTGGTATTCCTCTGCACCCAACCCTCACATGTCTCTGTCCACTGCTGGGAGTCCTCTGCACCCATTCCTCACATGTCTCTGTCCACTGCTGGGAGTCCTCTGCACCCACCCCTCACATGTGTCTGTCCATTGCTGGGAGTCCTCTGCACCCACCCCTCACATGTCTCTGTCCACTGCTGGGAGTGATATGCACCCACCCCTCATTTGTCTCTGTCCACTGCTGGGAGTGATCTGCACCCACCCCTCATATGTCTGTCCACTGCTGGGAGTCCTCTGCACCCACCCCTCACATGTCTCTGTCCACTGCTGGGAGTCCTCTGCACCCACTCCTCACATGTGCCTGTCCACTGCTGGGAGTCCTCTGCACCCACCCCTCACATGTCTTTGTCCACTGCTGGGAGTGATATGCACCCACCCCTCATATATCTGGGCACTGCTGGGAGTGATCTGCACCCACCCCTCACATGTCTCTGGGCACTGCTGGTATTCCTCTGCACCCACCCCTCACATGTCTCTGTCCACTGCTGGGAGTCCTCTGCACCCACCCTTCACATGTCTCTGGGCACTGCTGGTATTCCTCTGCACCCACCCCTCACATGTCTCTGTCCACTGCTGGGAGTCCTCTGCACCCACCCCTCACATGTATCTGTCCACTGCTGGGAGTCCTCTGCACCCATCCCTCACATGTCTCTGTCCACTGCTGGGAAACCTCTGCACCCACCCCTCACATGTCTCTGTCCACTGCTGGGAGTGATATGCACCCACCCCTCATATGTCTGTCCACTGCTGGGAGTCCTCTTTACCCACCCCTCACATGTCGCTGTCCACTGCTGGGAGTGATATGCACCCACCCCTCATATATCTGTCCACTGCTGGGAGTCCTCTGCACCCACCCCTCACATGTCTCTGTCCACTGCTGGGAGTGATATGCACCCACCCACATATGTCTGTCCACTGCTGGGAGTCCTCTGCACCCACCCCTCACATGTCTCTGTCCACTTCTGGGAGTCCTCTGCACCCACCCCTCACATGTGTCTGTCCACTGCTGGGAGTCCTCTGCACCCACCCCTCACATGTCTCTGTCCACTGCTGGGAGTGATATGCACCCACCCCTCATATGTCTCTGTCCACTGCTGGGAGTGATCTGCACCCACCCCTCACATGTCTGTCCACTGCTGGGAGTCCTCTGCACCCACCCCTCACATGTGTCTGTCCACTGCTGGGAGTCCTCTGCACCCACCCCTCACATGTCTCTGTCCACTGCTGGGAGTGATATGCACCCACCCCTCATATGTCTGTCCACTGCTGGGAGTCCTCTTTACCCACCCTTCATATGTCTCTGTCCACTGCTGGGAGTGATATGCACCCACCCCTCATATGTCTGTCCACTGCTGGGAGTCCTCTGCACCCACCCCTCACATGTCTCTGTCCACTTCTGGGAGTCCTCTGCACCCACCCCTCACATGTGTCTGTCCACTGCTGGGAGTCCTCTGCACCCACCCCTCACATGTCTCTGTCCACTGCTGGGAGTGATATGCACCCACCCCTCATATGTCTCTGTCCACTGCTGGGAGTGATCTGCACCCACCCCTCATATGTCTGTCCACTGCTGGGAGTCCTCTGCACCCACCCCTCACATGTCTCTGTCCACTGCTGGGAGTCCTCTGCACCCACCCCTCACATGTGTCTGTCCACTGCTGGGAGTCCTCTGCACCCCCCCTCACATGTCTCTGGCCACTGCTGGGAGTGATATGCACCCACCCCTCATATGTCTGTCCACTGCTAGGAGACCTCTTTACCCACCCCTCACATGTCTCTGTCCACTGCTGGGAGTGATATGCACCCACCCCTCATATGTCTGTCCACTGCTGGGAGTCCTCTGCACCCACCCCTCACATGTCTCTGTCCACTTCTGGGAGTCCTCTGCACCCACCCCTCACATGTGTCTGTCCACTGCTGGGAGTCCTCTGCACCCACCCCTCACATGTCTCTGTCCACTGCTGGGAGTGATATGCACCCACCCCTCATATGTCTCTGTCCACTGCTGGGAGTGATCTGCACCCACCCCTCATATGTCTGTCCACTGCTGGGAGTCCTCTGCACCCACCCCTCACATGTCTCTGTCCACTGCTGGGAGTCCTCTGCACCCACTCCTCACATGTGTCTGTCCACTGCTGGGAGTCCTCTGCACCCCCCCTCACATGTCTCTGGCCACTGCTGGGAGTGATATGCACCCACCCCTCATATGTCTGTCCACTGCTGGGAGTCCTCTGCACCCACCCCTCACATGTCTCTGTCCACTTCTGGGAGTCCTCTGCACCCACCCCTCACATGTGTCTGTCCACTGCTGGGAGTCCTCTGCACCCACCCCTCACATGTCTCTGTCCACTGCTGGGAGTGATATGCACCCACCCCTCATATGTCTCTGTCCACTGCTGGGAGTCCTCTGCACCCACCCCTCACATGTCTCTGTCCACTGCTGGGAGTCCTCTGCACCCCCCCTCACATGTCTCTGGCCACTGCTGGGAGTGAAATGCACCCACCCCTCATATGTCTGTCCACTGCTGGGAGTCCTCTGCACCCACCCCTCACATGTCTCTGTCCACTGCTGGGAGTGATATGCACCCACCCCTCATATGTCTGGCCACTGCTGGGAGTCCTCTGCACCCACCCCTCACATGTCTCTGTCCACTGCTGGGAGTCCTCTGCACCCACTCCTCACATGTGGCTGTCCACTGCTGGGAGTCCTCTGCACCCACCCCTCACATGTCTTTGTCCACTGCTGGGAGTGATATGCACCCACCCCTCATATATCTGGGCACTGCTGGGAGTGATCTGCACCCACCCCTCACATGTCTCTGGGCACTGCTGGTATTCCTCTGCACCCACCCCTCACATGTCTCTGTCCACTGCTGGGAGTCCCCCTCACCCACCCCTCACATGTCTCTGGGCATTGCTGGTATTCCTCTGCACCCACCCCACACATGTCTCTGTCCACTGCTGGGAGTCCTCTGCACCCACCCCTCACATGTCTCTGTCCACTGCTGGGAGTCCTCTGCACCCATCCCTCACATGTCTCTGTCCACTGCTGGGAGTCCTCTGCACCCACCCCTCACATGTGTCTGTCCACTGCTGGGAGTCCTCTGCACCCACCCCTCACATGTCTCTGTCCACTGCTGGGAGTAATATGCACCCACCCCTCATATGTCTGTCCACTGCTGGGAGTCCTCTTTACCCACCCCTCACATGTCTCTGTCCACTGCTGGGAGTGATATGCACCCACCCCTCATATGTCTGTCCACTGCTGGGAGTCCTCTGCACCCACCCCTCACATGTCTCTGTCCACTTCTGGGAGTCCTCTGCACCCACCCCTCACATGTGTCTGTCCACTGCTGGGAGTCCTCTGCACCCATCCCTCACATGTCTCTGTCCACTGCTGGGAGTGATATGCACCCACCCCTCATATGTCTCTGTCCACTGCTGGGAGTGATCTGCACCCACCCCTCATATGTCTGTCCACTGCTGGGAGTCCTCTGCACCCACCCCTCACATGTCTCTGTCCACTGCTGGGAGTCCTCTGCACCCACCCCTCACATGTGTCTGTCCACTGCTGGGAGTCCTCTGCACCCCCACTCACATGTCTCTGGCCACTGCTGGGAGTGATATGCACCCACCCCTCATATGTCTGTCCACTGCTGGGAGACCTCTTTACCCACCCCTCACATGTCTCTGTCCACTGCTGGGAGTGATATGCACCCACCCCTCATATGTCTGTCCACTGCTGGGCGTCCTCTGCACCCACCCCTCACATGTCTCTGTCCACTTCTGGGAGTCCTCTGCACCCACCCCTCACATGTGTCTGTCCACTGCTGGGAGTCCTCTGCACCCACCCCTCACATGTCTCTGTCCACTGCTGGGAGTGATATGCACCCACCCCTCATATATCTCTGTCCACTGCTGGGAGTGATCTGCACCCACCCCTCATATGTCTGTCCACTGCTGGGAGTCCTCTGCACCCACCCCTCACATGTCTCTGTCCACTGCTGGGAGTCTTCTGCACCCACTCCTCACATGTGTCTGTCCACTGCTGGGAGTCCTCTGCACCCCCACTCACATGTCTCTGTCCACTGCTGGGAGTCCTCTGCACCCACCCCTCACATGTCTCTGTCCACTGCTGGGAGTCCTCTGCACCCATCCCTCACATGTCTCTGTCCACTGCTGGGAGTCCTCTGCACCCACCCCTCACATGTGTCTGTCCACTGCTGTGAGTCCTCTGCACCCACCCCTCACATGTCTCTGTCCACTGCTGGGAGTGATATGCACCCACCCCTCATATGTCTGTCCACTGCTGGGAGTCCTCTTTACCCACCCCTCACATGTCTCTGTCCACTGCTGGGAGTGATATGCACCAACCCCTCATATGTCTGTCCACTGCTGGGAGAACTCTGCACCCACCCCTCACATGTCTTTGTCCACTGCTGGGAGTGATATGCACCCACCCCTCATATATCTGGGCACTGCTGGGAGTGATCTGCACCCACCCCTCACATGTCTCTGGGCACTGCTGGTATTCCTCTGCACCCACCCCTCACATGTCTCTGTCCACTGCTGGGAGTCCTCTGCACCCACCCCTCACATGTCTCTGGGCACTGCTGGTATTCCTCTGCACCCACCCCTCACATGTCTCTGTCCACTGCTGGGAGTCCTCTGCACCCACCCCTCACATGTCTCTGTCCAATGCTGGGAGTCCTCTGCACCCATCCCTCACATGTCTCTGTCCACTGCTGGGAGTCCTCCGCACCCAACCCTCACATGTCTCTGTCCACTGCTGGGAGTCCTCTGCACCCACCCCTCACATGTGTCTGGCCACTGCTGGGAGTGATATGCACCCACCCCTCATATGTCTCTGTCCACTGCTGGGAGTGATCTGCACCCACCCCTCATATGTCTGTCCACTGCTGGGAGTCCTCTGCACCCACCCCTCACATGTCTCTGTCCACTGCTGGGAGTCCTCTGCACCCACCCCTCACATGTGTCTGCCACTGCTGGGAGTCCTCTGCACGCCCCCTCACATGTCTCTGGCCACTGCTGGGAGTGAAATGCACCCACCCCTCATATGTTTGTCCACTGCTGGGAGTCCTCTGCACCCACCCCTCAAATGTCTCTGTCCACTGCTGGGAGTGACATGCACCCACCCCTCATATGTCTGTCCACTGCTGGGAGTACTCTGCACCCACCCCTCACATGTCTCTGTCCACTACTGGGAGTCCTCTGCACCCACCCCTCACATGTCTCTGGGCACTGCTGGTATTCCTCTGCACCCACCCCTCACATGTCTCTGTCCACTGCTGGGAGTCCTCTGCACCCATCCCTCACATGTCTCTGTCCACTGCTGGGAGTCCTCTGCACCCACCCCTCACATGTCTCTGTCCACTGCTGGGAGTCCTCTGCACCCACCCCTCACATGTCTCTGTCCACTGCTGGGAGTCCTCTGCACCCACCCCTCACATGTCTCTGTCCACTGCTGGGAGTGATATGCACCCACCCCTCATATGTCTCTGTCCACTGCTGGTAGTGATCTGCACCCACCCCTCATATGTCTGTCCACTGCTGGGAGTCCTCTGCACCCACCCCTCACATGTCTCTGTCCACTGCTGGGAGTTCTCTGCACCCACCCCTCACATGTGTCTGCCACTGCTGGGAGTCCTCTGCACCCCCCTCACATGTCTCTGGCCACTGCTGGGAGTGAAATGCACCCACCCCTCATATGTCTGTCCACTGCTGGGAGTCCTCTGCACCCACCCCTCACATGTCTCTGTCCACTGCTGGGAGTCCTCTGCACCCACCCCTCACATGTCTCTGTCCACTGCTGGGAGTCCTCTGCACCCACCCCTCACATGTCTCTGTCCACTGCTGGGAGTCCTCTGCACCCACCCCTCACATGTCTCTGTCCACTGCTGGGAGTCCTCTGCACCCACCCCTCATATGTCTGTCCACTGCTGGGAGTCCTCTGCACACACCCCTCACATGTCTCTGTCCACTGCTGGGAGTCCTCTGCACCCACCCCTCACATGTGTCTGTCCACTGCTGGGAGTCCTCTGCACCCCCCCTCACATGTCTCTGGCCACTGCTGGGAGTGATATGCACCCACCCCTCATATGTCTGTCCACTGATGGGAGACCTCTTTACCCACCCCTCACATGTCTCTGTCCACTGCTGGGAGTGATATGCACACACCCCTCATATGTCTGTCCACTGCTGGGAGTCCTCTGCACCCACCCCTCACATGTCTCTGTCCACTTCTGGGAGTCCTCTGCACCCACCCCTCACATGTCTCTGTCCACTGCTGGGAGTGATATGCACCCACCCCTCATATGTCTCTGTCCACTGCTGGGAGTGATCTGAACCCACCCCTCATATGTCTGTCCACTGCTGGGAGTCCTCTGCACCCACCCCTCACATGTCTCTGTCCACTGCTGGGAGTCCTCTGCACCCACTCCTCACATGTGTCTGTCCACTGCTGGGAGTCCTCTGCACCCCCCTCACATGTCTCTGGCCACTGCTGGGAGTGATATGCACCGACCCCTCATATGTCTGTCCACTGCTGGGAGTACTCTGCACCCACCCCTCACATGTCTCTGTCCACTACTGGGAGTCCTCTGCACCCACCCCTCACATGTGTCTGTCCACTGCTGGGAGTCCTCTGCACCCACTCCTCACATGTCTCTGTCCACTGCTGGGAGTCCTCTGCACCCACCCCTCACATGTGTCTGTCCACTGCTGGGAGTCCTCTGCACCCACCCCTCACATGTCTCTGTCCACTGCTGGGAGTGATATGCACCCACCCCTCATATGTCTGTCCACTGCTGGGAGTCCTCTGCACCCACCCCTCACATGTCTCTGTCCACTGCTGGGAGTCCTCTCCACCCACCCCTCACATGTGTCTGTCCACTGCTGGGAGTCCTCTGCACCCCCACTCACATGTCTCTGGCCACTGCTGGGAGTGATATGCACTCACCCCTCATATGTCTGTCCACTGCTGGGAGTCCTCTGCACCCACCCCTCACATGTCTCTGTCCACTGCTGGGAGTGATATGCACCCACCCCTCATATGTCTGTCTACTGCTGGGAGTCCTCTGCACCCACCCCTCACATGTCTCTGTCCACTGCTGGGAGTCCTCTGCACCCACTCCTCACATGTGTCTGTCCACTGCTGGGAGTCCTCTGCAGCCACCCCTCACATGTCTCTGTCCACTGCTGGGAGTAATATACACCCACCCCTCATATGTCTGTCCACTGCTGGGAGTACTCTGCACCCACCCCTCACATGTCTCTGTCCACTACTGGGAGTCCTCTGCACCCACCCCTCACATGTGTCTGTCCACTGCTGGGAGTCCTCTGCACCCACCCCTCACATGTCTCTGTCCACTGCTGGGAGTGATATGCACCCACCCCTCATATGTCTCTGTCCACTGCTGGGAGTGATCTGCACCCACCCCTCATATGTCTTTCCACTGCTGGGAGTCCTCTGCACCCACCCCTCACATGTCTCTGTCCACTGCTGGGAGTCCTCTGCACCCACCCCTCACATGTGTCTGTCCACTGCTGGGAGTCCTCTGCACCCCCACTCACATGTCTCTGGCCACTGCTGGGAGTGATATGCACCCACCCCTCATATGTCTGTCCACTGCTGGGAGACCTCTTTACCCACCCCTCACTTGTCTCTGTCCACTGCTGGGAGTGATATGCACCCACCCCTCATATGTCTGTCCACTGCTGGGAGTCCTCTGCACCCACCCCTCACATGTCTCTGTCCACTTCTGGGAGTCCTCTGCACCCACCCCTCACATGTGTCTGTCCACTGCTGGGAGTCCTCTGCACCCACCCCTCACATGTCTCTGTCCACTGCTGGGAGTGATATGCACCCACCCCTCATATATCTCTGTCCACTGCTGGGAGTGATCTGCACCCACCCCTCATATGTCTGTCCACTGCTGGGAGTCCTCTGCACCCACCCCTCACATGTCTCTGTCCACTGCTGGGAGTCCTCTGCACCCACTCCTCACATGTGTCTGTCCACTGCTGGGAGTCCTCTGCACCCCCCCTCACATGTCTCTGTCCACTGCTGGGAGTCCTGTGCACCCACCCCTCACATGTCTCTGTCCACTGCTGGGAGTCCTCTGCACCCATCCCTCACATGTCTCTGTCCACTGCTGGGAGTCCTCTGCACCCACCCCTCACATGTGTCTGTCCACTGCTGGGAGTCCTCTTTACCCACCCCTCACATGTCTCTGTCCACTGCTAGGAGTGATATGCACCCACCCCTCACATGTCTGTCCACTGCTGGGAGTACTCTTCACCCACCCCTCACATGTCTTTGTCCACTGCTGGGAGTGATATGCACCCACCCCTCATATATCTGGGCACTGCTGGGAGTGATCTGCACCCACCCCTCACATGTCTCTGGGCACTGCTGGTATTCCTCTGCACCCACCCCTCACATGTCTCTGTCCACTGCTGGGAGTCCTCTGCACCCACCCCTCACATGTCTCTGGGCACTGCTGGTATTCCTCTGCACCCACCCCTCACATGTATCTGTCCACTGCTGGGAGTCCTCTGCACCCACCCCTCACATGTCTCTGTCCACTGCTGGGAGTCCTCTGCACCCATCCCTCACATGTCTCTGTCCACTGCTGGGAGTGATATGCACCCACCCCTCATATGTCTGTCCACTGCTGGGAGTCCTCTTTACCCACCCCTCACATGTCTCTGTCCACTGCTAGGAGTGATATGCACCCACCCCTCACATGTCTGTCCACTGCTGGGAGTACTCTTCACCCACCCCTCACATGTCTTTGTCCACTGCTGGGAGTGATATGCACCCACCCCTCATATATCTGGGCACTGCTGGGAGTGATCTGCACCCACCCCTCACATGTCTCTGGGCACTGCTGGTATTCCTCTGCACCCACTCCTCACATGTCTCTGTCCACTGCTGGGAGTCCTCTGCACCCACCCCTCACATGTCTCTGGGCACTGCTGGTATTCCTCTGCACCCACCCCTCACATGTATCTGTCCACTGCTGGGAGTCCTCTGCACCCACCCCTCACATGTCTCTGTCCACTGCTGGGAGTCCTCTGCACCCATCCCTCACATGTCTCTGTCCACTGCTGGGAGTCCTCTGCACCCACCCCTCACATGTCTCTGTCCACTGCTGGGAGTCCTCTGCACCCACCCCTCACATGTGTCTGGCCACTGCTGGGAGTCCTCTGCACCCACCCCTCACATGTCTCTGTCCACTGCTGGGAGTGATATGCACCCACCCCTCATATGTCTCTGTCCACTGCTGGGAGTGATCTGCACCCACCCCTCATATGTCTGTCCACCGCTGGGAGTCCTCTGCACCCATCCCTCACATGTCTCTGTCCACTGCTGGGAGTGCTCTGCACCCACCCCTCACATGTGTCTGCCACTGCTGGGAGTCCTCTGCACCCCCCCTCACATGTCTCTGGCCACTGCTGGGAGTGAAATGCACCCACCCCTCATATGTCTGTCAACTGCTGGGAGTCCTCTGCACCCACCCCTCACATGTCTCTGGGCACTGCTGGTATTCCTCTGCACCCACCCCTCACATGTCTCTGTCCACTGCTGGGAGTCCTCTGCACCCACCCCTCACATGTCTCTGGGCACTGCTGGTATTCCTCTGCACCCAACCCTCACATGTCTCTGTCCACTGCTGGGAGTCCTCTGCACCCATTCCTCACATGTCTCTGTCCACTGCTGGGAGTCCTCTGCACCCACCCCTCACATGTGTCTGTCCATTGCTGGGAGTCCTCTGCACCCACCCCTCACATGTCTCTGTCCACTGCTGGGAGTGATATGCACCCACCCCTCATATGTCTCTGTCCACTGCTGGGAGTGATCTGCACCCACCCCTCATATGTCTGTCCACTGCTGGGAGTCCTCTGCACCCACCCCTCACATGTCTCTGTCCACTGCTGGGAGTCCTCTGCACCCACTCCTCACATGTGCCTGTCCACTGCTGGGAGTCCTCTGCACCCACCCCTCACATGTCTTTGTCCACTGCTGGGAGTGATATGCACCCACCCCTCATATATCTGGGCACTGCTGGGAGTGATCTGCACCCACCCCTCACATGTCTCTGGGCACTGCTGGTATTCCTCTGCACCCACCCCTCACATGTCTCTGTCCACTGCTGGGAGTCCTCTGCACCCACCCTTCACATGTCTCTGGGCACTGCTGGTATTCCTCTGCACCCACCCCTCACATGTCTCTGTCCACTGCTGGGAGTCCTCTGCACCCACCCCTCACATGTATCTGTCCACTGCTGGGAGTCCTCTGCACCCATCCCTCACATGTCTCTGTCCACTGCTGGGAATCCTCTGCACCCACCCCTCACATGTCTCTGTCCACTGCTGGGAGTGATATGCACCCACCCCTCATATGTCTGTCCACTGCTGGGAGTCCTCTTTACCCACCCCTCACATGTCGCTGTCCACTGCTGGGAGTGATATGCACCCACCCCTCATATATCTGTCCACTGCTGGGAGTCCTCTGCACCCACCCCTCACATGTCTCTGTCCACTTCTGGGAGTCCTCTGCACCCACCCCTCACATGTGTCTGTCCACTGCTGGGAGTCCTCTGCACCCATCCCTCACATGTCTCTGTCCACTGCTGGGAGTGATATGCACCCACCCCTCATATGTCTCTGTCCACTGCTGGGAGTGATCTGCACCCACCCCTCATATGTCTTTCCACTGCTGGGAGTCCTCTGCACCCACCCCTCACATGTCTCTGTCCACTGCTGGGAGTCCTCTGCACCCACCCCTCACATGTGTCTGTCCACTGCTGGGAGTCCTCTGCACCCCCACTCACATGTCTCTGGCCACTGCTGGGAGTGATATGCACCCACCCCTCATATGTCTGTCCACTGCTGGGAGACCTCTTTACCCACCCCTCACTTGTCTCTGTCCACTGCTGGGAGTGATATGCACCCACCCCTCATATGTCTGTCCACTGCTGGGAGTCCTCTGCACCCACCCCTCACATGTCTCTGTCCACTTCTGGGAGTCCTCTGCACCCACCCCTCACATGTGTCTGTCCACTGCTGGGAGTCCTCTGCACCCACCCCTCACATGTCTCTGTCCACTGCTGGGAGTGATATGCACCCACCCCTCATATATCTCTGTCCACTGCTGGGAGTGATCTGCACCCACCCCTCATATGTCTGTCCACTGCTGGGAGTCCTCTGCACCCACCCCTCACATGTCTCTGTCCACTGCTGGGAGTCCTCTGCTCCCACTCCTCACATGTGTCTGTCCACTGCTGGGAGTCCTCTGCACCCCCCCTCACATGTCTCTGTCCACTGCTGGGAGTCCTCTGCACCCACCCCTCACATGTCTCTGTTCACTGCTGGGAGTCCTCTGCACCCATCCCTCACATGTCTCTGTCCACTGCTGGGAGTCCTCTGCACCCACCCCTCACATGTGTCTGTCCACTGCTGGGAGTCCTCTGCACCCACCCCTCACATGTCTCTGTCCACTGCTGGGAGTGATATGCACCCACCCCTCATATGTCTGTCCACTGCTGGGAGTCCTCTTTACCCACCCCTCACATGTCTCTGTCCACTGCTAGGAGTGATATGCACCCACCCCTCATATGTCTGTCCACTGCTGGGAGTACTCTGCACCCACCCCTCACATGTCTTTGTCCACTGCTGGGAGTGATATGCACCCACCCCTCATATATCTGGGCACTGCTGGGAGTGATCTGCACCCACCCCTCACATGTCTCTGGGCACTGCTGGTATTCCTCTGCACCCACCCCTCACATGTCTCTGTCCACTGCTGGGAGTCCTCTGCACCCACCCCTCGCATGTCTCTGAGCACTGCTGGTATTCCTCTGCACCCACCCCTCACATGTCTCTGTCCACTGCTGGGAGTCCTCTGCACCCACCCCTAACATGTCTCTGTCCACTGCTGGGAGTCCTCTGCACCCATCCCTCACATGTCTCTGTCCACTGCTGGGAGTCCTCTGCACCCACCCCTCACATGTCTCTGTCCACTGCTGGGAGTCCTCTGCACCCACCCCTCACATGTGTCTGGCCACGGCTGGGAGTCCTCTGCACCCACCCCTCACATGTCTCTGTCCACTGCTGGGAGTGATATGCACCCACCCCTCATATGTCTCTGTCCACTGCTGGGAGTGATCTGCACCCACCCCTCATATGTCTGTCCACTGCTGGGAGTCCTCTGCACCCACCGCTCACATGTCTCTGTCCACTGCTGGGAGTCCTCTGCACCCACCCCTCACATGTGTCTGCCACTGCTGGGAGTCCTCTGCACCCCCCCTCACATGTCTCTGGCCACTGCTGGGAGTGAAATGCACCCACCCCTCATATGTCTGTCCACTGCTGGGAGTCCTCTGCACCCACCCCTCACATGTCTCTGTCCACTGCTGGGAGTGATATGCACCCACCCCTCATATGTCTGTCCACTGCTGGAAGTACTCTGCACCCACCCCTCACATGTCTCTCCACTACTGGGAGTCCTCTCCACCCACCCCTCACATGTCTCTGTCCAATGCTGGGAGTCCTCTGCACCCACCCCTCACATGTCTTTGTCCACTGCTGGGAGTGATATGCACCCACCCCTCACATGTCTTTGTCCACTGCTGGGAGTGATATGCACCCACCCCTCATATATCTGGGCACTGCTGGGAGTGATCTGCACCCACCCCTCACATGTCTCTGGGCACTGCTGGTATTCCTCTGCACCCACCCCTCACATGTCTCTGTCCACTGCTGGGAGTCCTCTGCACCCACCCCTCACATGTCTCTGGGCACTGCTGGTATTCCTCTGCACCCACCCCTCACATGTCTCTGTCCACTGCTGGGAGTCCTCTGCACCCACCCCTCACATGTCTCTGTCCACTGCTGGGAGTCCTCTGCACCCATCCCTCACATGTCTCTGTCCACTGCTGGGAGTCCTCTGCACCCACCCCTCACATGTCTCTGTCCACTGCTGGGAGTCCTCTTCACCCACCCCTTACATGTCTCTGTCCACTGCTGGGAGTCCTCTGCACCCACCCCTCACATGTCTCTGTCCACTGCTGGGAGTGATATGCACCCACCCCTCATATGTCTCTGTCCACTGCTGGGAGTGATCTGCACCCACCCCTCATATGTCTCTCCACCGCTGGGAGTCCTCTGCACCCACCCCTCACATGTCTCTGTCCACTGCTGGGAGTGCTCTGCACCCACCCCTCACATGTGTCTGCCACTGCTGGGAGTCCTCTGCACCCCCCCTCACATGTCTCTGGCCACTGCTGGGAGTGAAATGCACCCACCCCTCATATGTCTGTCAACTGCTGGGAGTCCTCTGCACCCACCCCTCACATGTCTCTGGGCACTGCTGGTATTCCTCTGCACCCACCCCTCACATGTCTCTGTCCACTGCTGGGAGTCCTCTGCACCCACCCCTCACATGTCTCTGGGCACTGCTGGTATTCCTCTGCACCCAACCCTCACATGTCTCTGTCCACTGCTGGGAGTCCTCTGCACCCATTCCTCACATGTCTCTGTCCACTGCTGGGAGTCCTCTGCACCCACCCCTCACATGTGTCTGTCCATTGCTGGGAGTCCTCTGCACCCACCCCTCACATGTCTCTGTCCACTGCTGGGAGTGATATGCACCCACCCCTCATATGTCTCTGTCCACTGCTGGGAGTGATCTGCACCCACCCCTCATATGTCTGTCCACTGCTGGGAGTCCTCTGCACCCACCCCTCACATGTCTCTGTCCACTGCTGGGAGTCCTCTGCACCCACTCCTCACATGTGCCTGTCCACTGCTGGGAGTCCTCTGCACCCACCCCTCACATGTCTTTGTCCACTGCTGGGAGTGATATGCACCCACCCCTCATATATCTGGGCACTGCTGGGAGTGATCTGCACCCACCCCTCACATGTCTCTGGGCACTGCTGGTATTCCTCTGCACCCACCCCTCACATGTCTCTGTCCACTGCTGGGAGTCCTCTGCACCCACCCTTCACATGTCTCTGGGCACTGCTGGTATTCCTCTGCACCCACCCCTCACATGTCTCTGTCCACTGCTGGGAGTCCTCTGCACCCACCCCTCACATGTATCTGTCCACTGCTGGGAGTCCTCTGCACCCATCCCTCACATGTCTCTGTCCACTGCTGGGAATCCTCTGCACCCACCCCTCACATGTCTCTGTCCACTGCTGGGAGTGATATGCACCCACCCCTCATATGTCTGTCCACTGCTGGGAGTCCTCTTTACCCACCCCTCACATGTCGCTGTCCACTGCTGGGAGTGATATGCACCCACCCCTCATATATCTGTCCACTGCTGGGAGTCCTCTGCACCCACCCCTCACATGTCTCTGTCCACTTCTGGGAGTCCTCTGCACCCACCCCTCACATGTGTCTGTCCACTGCTGGGAGTCCTCTGCACCCATCCCTCACATGTCTCTGTCCACTGCTGGGAGTGATATGCACCCACCCCTCATATGTCTCTGTCCACTGCTGGGAGTGATCTGCACCCACCCCTCATATGTCTTTCCACTGCTGGGAGTCCTCTGCACCCACCCCTCACATGTCTCTGTCCACTGCTGGGAGTCCTCTGCACCCACCCCTCACATGTGTCTGTCCACTGCTGGGAGTCCTCTGCACCCCCACTCACATGTCTCTGGCCACTGCTGGGAGTGATATGCACCCACCCCTCATATGTCTGTCCACTGCTGGGAGACCTCTTTACCCACCCCTCACTTGTCTCTGTCCACTGCTGGGAGTGATATGCACCCACCCCTCATATGTCTGTCCACTGCTGGGAGTCCTCTGCACCCACCCCTCACATGTCTCTGTCCACTTCTGGGAGTCCTCTGCACCCACCCCTCACATGTGTCTGTCCACTGCTGGGAGTCCTCTGCACCCACCCCTCACATGTCTCTGTCCACTGCTGGGAGTGATATGCACCCACCCCTCATATATCTCTGTCCACTGCTGGGAGTGATCTGCACCCACCCCTCATATGTCTGTCCACTGCTGGGAGTCCTCTGCACCCACCCCTCACATGTCTCTGTCCACTGCTGGGAGTCCTCTGCTCCCACTCCTCACATGTGTCTGTCCACTGCTGGGAGTCCTCTGCACCCCCCCTCACATGTCTCTGTCCACTGCTGGGAGTCCTCTGCACCCACCCCTCACATGTCTCTGTTCACTGCTGGGAGTCCTCTGCACCCATCCCTCACATGTCTCTGTCCACTGCTGGGAGTCCTCTGCACCCACCCCTCACATGTGTCTGTCCACTGCTGGGAGTCCTCTGCACCCACCCCTCACATGTCTCTGTCCACTGCTGGGAGTGATATGCACCCACCCCTCATATGTCTGTCCACTGCTGGGAGTCCTCTTTACCCACCCCTCACATGTCTCTGTCCACTGCTAGGAGTGATATGCACCCACCCCTCATATGTCTGTCCACTGCTGGGAGTACTCTGCACCCACCCCTCACATGTCTTTGTCCACTGCTGGGAGTGATATGCACCCACCCCTCATATATCTGGGCACTGCTGGGAGTGATCTGCACCCACCCCTCACATGTCTCTGGGCACTGCTGGTATTCCTCTGCACCCACCCCTCACATGTCTCTGTCCACTGCTGGGAGTCCTCTGCACCCACCCCTCGCATGTCTCTGAGCACTGCTGGTATTCCTCTGCACCCACCCCTCACATGTCTCTGTCCACTGCTGGGAGTCCTCTGCACCCACCCCTAACATGTCTCTGTCCACTGCTGGGAGTCCTCTGCACCCATCCCTCACATGTCTCTGTCCACTGCTGGGAGTCCTCTGCACCCACCCCTCACATGTCTCTGTCCACTGCTGGGAGTCCTCTGCACCCACCCCTCACATGTGTCTGGCCACGGCTGGGAGTCCTCTGCACCCACCCCTCACATGTCTCTGTCCACTGCTGGGAGTGATATGCACCCACCCCTCATATGTCTCTGTCCACTGCTGGGAGTGATCTGCACCCACCCCTCATATGTCTGTCCACTGCTGGGAGTCCTCTGCACCCACCGCTCACATGTCTCTGTCCACTGCTGGGAGTCCTCTGCACCCACCCCTCACATGTGTCTGCCACTGCTGGGAGTCCTCTGCACCCCCCCTCACATGTCTCTGGCCACTGCTGGGAGTGAAATGCACCCACCCCTCATATGTCTGTCCACTGCTGGGAGTCCTCTGCACCCACCCCTCACATGTCTCTGTCCACTGCTGGGAGTGATATGCACCCACCCCTCATATGTCTGTCCACTGCTGGAAGTACTCTGCACCCACCCCTCACATGTCTCTCCACTACTGGGAGTCCTCTCCACCCACCCCTCACATGTCTCTGTCCAATGCTGGGAGTCCTCTGCACCCACCCCTCACATGTCTTTGTCCACTGCTGGGAGTGATATGCACCCACCCCTCACATGTCTTTGTCCACTGCTGGGAGTGATATGCACCCACCCCTCATATATCTGGGCACTGCTGGGAGTGATCTGCACCCACCCCTCACATGTCTCTGGGCACTGCTGGTATTCCTCTGCACCCACCCCTCACATGTCTCTGTCCACTGCTGGGAGTCCTCTGCACCCACCCCTCACATGTCTCTGGGCACTGCTGGTATTCCTCTGCACCCACCCCTCACATGTCTCTGTCCACTGCTGGGAGTCCTCTGCACCCACCCCTCACATGTCTCTGTCCACTGCTGGGAGTCCTCTGCACCCATCCCTCACATGTCTCTGTCCACTGCTGGGAGTCCTCTGCACCCACCCCTCACATGTCTCTGTCCACTGCTGGGAGTCCTCTTCACCCACCCCTTACATGTCTCTGTCCACTGCTGGGAGTCCTCTGCACCCACCCCTCACATGTCTCTGTCCACTGCTGGGAGTGATATGCACCCACCCCTCATATGTCTCTGTCCACTGCTGGGAGTGATCTGCACCCACCCCTCATATGTCTCTCCACCGCTGGGAGTCCTCTGCACCCACCCCTCACATGTCTCTGTCCACTGCTGGGAGTGCTCTGCACCCACCCCTCACATGTGTCTGCCACTGCTGGGAGTCCTCTGCACCCCCCCTCACATGTCTCTGGCCACTGCTGGGAGTGAAATGCACCCACCCCTCATATGTCTGTCAACTGCTGGGAGTCCTCTGCACCCACCCCTCACATGTCTCTGGGCACTGCTGGTATTCCTCTGCACCCACCCCTCACATGTCTCTGTCCACTGCTGGGAGTCCTCTGCACCCACCCCTCACATGTCTCTGGGCACTGCTGGTATTCCTCTGCACCCAACCCTCACATGTCTCTGTCCACTGCTGGGAGTCCTCTGCACCCATTCCTCACATGTCTCTGTCCACTGCTGGGAGTCCTCTGCACCCACCCCTCACATGTGTCTGTCCATTGCTGGGAGTCCTCTGCACCCACCCCTCACATGTCTCTGTCCACTGCTGGGAGTGATATGCACCCACCCCTCATATGTCTCTGTCCACTGCTGGGAGTGATCTGCACCCACCCCTCATATGTCTGTCCACTGCTGGGAGTCCTCTGCACCCACCCCTCACATGTCTCTGTCCACTGCTGGGAGTCCTCTGCACCCACTCCTCACATGTGCCTGTCCACTGCTGGGAGTCCTCTGCACCCACCCCTCACATGTCTTTGTCCACTGCTGGGAGTGATATGCACCCACCCCTCATATATCTGGGCACTGCTGGGAGTGATCTGCACCCACCCCTCACATGTCTCTGGGCACTGCTGGTATTCCTCTGCACCCACCCCTCACATGTCTCTGTCCACTGCTGGGAGTCCTCTGCACCCACCCTTCACATGTCTCTGGGCACTGCTGGTATTCCTCTGCACCCACCCCTCACATGTCTCTGTCCACTGCTGGGAGTCCTCTGCACCCACCCCTCACATGTATCTGTCCACTGCTGGGAGTCCTCTGCACCCATCCCTCACATGTCTCTGTCCACTGCTGGGAATCCTCTGCACCCACCCCTCACATGTCTCTGTCCACTGCTGGGAGTGATATGCACCCACCCCTCATATGTCTGTCCACTGCTGGGAGTCCTCTTTACCCACCCCTCACATGTCGCTGTCCACTGCTGGGAGTGATATGCACCCACCCCTCATATATCTGTCCACTGCTGGGAGTCCTCTGCACCCACCCCTCACATGTCTCTGTCCACTTCTGGGAGTCCTCTGCACCCACCCCTCACATGTGTCTGTCCACTGCTGGGAGTCCTCTGCACCCATCCCTCACATGTCTCTGTCCACTGCTGGGAGTGATATGCACCCACCCCTCATATGTCTCTGTCCACTGCTGGGAGTGATCTGCACCCACCCCTCAAATGTCTTTCCACTGCTGGGAGTCCTCTGCACCCACCCCTCACATGTCTCTGTCCACTGCTGGGAGTCCTCTGCACCCACCCCTCACACGTGTCTGTCCACTGCTGGGAGTCCTCTGCACCCCCACTCACATGTCTCTGGCCACTGCTGGGAGTGATATGCACCCACCCCTCATATGTCTGTCCACTGCTGGGAGACCTCTTTACCCACCCCTCACTTGTCTCTGTCCACTGCTGGGAGTGATATGCACCCACCCCTCATATGTCTGTCCACTGCTGGGAGTCCTCTGCACCCACCCCTCACATGTCTCTGTCCACTTCTGGGAGTCCTCTGCACCCACCCCTCACATGTGTCTGTCCACTGCTGGGAGTCCTCTGCACCCACCCCTCACATGTCTCTGTCCACTGCTGGGAGTGATATGCACCCACCCCTCATATATCTCTGTCCACTGCTGGGAGTGATCTGCACCCACCCCTCATATGTCTGTCCACTGCTGGGAGTCCTCTGCACCCACCCCTCACATGTCTCTGTCCACTGCTGGGAGTCCTCTGCTCCCACTCCTCACATGTGTCTGTCCACTGCTGGGAGTCCTCTGCACCCACTCCTCACATGTGTCTGTCCACTGCTGGGAGTCCTCTGCACCCACCCTCACATGTCTCTGTTCACTGCTGGGAGTCCTCTGCACCCACCCCTCACATGTCTCTGTCCACTGCTGGGAGTCCTCTGCACCCACCCCTCACATGTGTCTGTCCACTGCTGGGAGTCCTCTGCACCCACCCCTCACATGTCTCTGTCCACTGCTGGGAGTGATATGCACCCACCCCTCATATGTCTGTCCACTGCTGGGAGTCCTCTTTACCCACCCCTCACATGTCTCTGTCCACTGCTAGGAGTGATATGCACCCACCCCTCATATGTCTGTCCACTGCTGGGAGTACTCTGCACCCACCCCTCACATGTCTTTGTCCACTGCTGGGAGTGATATGCACCCACCCCTCATATATCTGGGCACTGCTGGGAGTGATCTGCACCCACCCCTCACATGTCTCTGGGCACTGCTGGTATTCCTCTGCACCCACCCCTCACATGTCTCTGTCCACTGCTGGGAGTCCTCTGCACCCACCCCTCACATGTCTCTGGGCACTGCTGGTATTCCTCTGCACCCACCCCTCACATGTCTCTGTCCACTGCTGGGAGTCCTCTGCACCCACCCCTCACATGTATCTGTCCACTGCTGGGAGTCCTCTGCACCCATCCCTCACATGTCTCTGTCCACTGCTGGGAGTCCTCTGCACCCACCCCTCACATGTCTCAGTCCACTGCTGGGAGTGATATGCACCCACCCCTCATATGTCTGTCCACTGCTGGGAGTCCACTTTACCCACCCCTCACATGTCTCTGTCCACTGCTGGGAGTGATATGCACCCACCCCTCATTTATCTGTCCACTGCTGGGAGTCCTCTGCACCCACCCCATACATGTCTCTGTCCACTTCTGGGAGTCCTCTGCACCCACCCTTCACATGTGTCTGTCCACTGCTGGGAGTCCTCTGCACCCATCCCTCACATGTCTCTGTCCACTGCTGGGAGTCCTCTGCACCCACCCCTCACATGTGTCTGTCCACTGCTGGGAGTCCTCTGCACCCCCACTCACATGTCTCTGGCCACTGCTGGGAGTGATATGCACCCACCCCTCATATGTCTGTCCACTGCTGGGAGACCTCTTTACCCACCCCTCACTTGTCTCTGTCCACTGCTGGGAGTGATATGCACCCACCCCTCATATGTCTGTCCACTGCTGGGAGTCCTCTGCACCCACCCCTCACATGTCTCTGTCCACTTCTGGGAGTCCTCTGCACCCACCCCTCACATGTGTCTGTCCACTGCTGGGAGTCCTCTGCACCCACCCCTCACATGTCTCTGTCCACTGCTGGGAGTGATATGCACCCACCCCTCATATATCTCTGTCCACTGCTGGGAGTGATCTGCACCCACCCCTCATATGTCTGTCCACTGCTGGGAGTCATCTGCACCCACCCCTCACATGTCTCTGTCCACTGCTGGGAGTCCTCTGCACCCACCCCTCACATGTGTCTGTCCACTGCTGGGAGTCCTCTGCACCCCCCCTCACATGTCTCTGTCCACTGCTGGGAGTGATCTGCACCCACCCCTCACATGTCTCTGGGCACTGCTGGTATTCCTCTGCACCCACCCCTCACATGTCTATGTCCACTGCTGGGAGTCCCCTGCACCCACCCCTCACATGTCTCTGGGCACTGCTGGTATTCCTCTGCACCCACCCCTCACATG
This sequence comes from Triturus cristatus, assembly GCF_964204655.1. Taxonomy (NCBI): domain Eukaryota; kingdom Metazoa; phylum Chordata; class Amphibia; order Caudata; family Salamandridae; genus Triturus; species Triturus cristatus. The sequence continues at coordinate 275,039,038 of NC_140579.1, read as the reverse complement.
TCTCTGTCCACTGCTGGGAGTCCTCTGCACCCACCCCTCACATGTCTCTGTCCACTGCTGGGAGTCCTCTGCACCCATCCCTCACATGTCTCTGTCCACTGCTGGGAGTCCTCTGCACCCACCCCTCACATGTCTCTGTCCACTGCTGGGAGTCCTCTGCACCCACCCCTCACATGTGTCTGGCCACTGCTGGGAGTCCTCTGCACCCACCCCTCACATGTCTCTGTCCACTGCTGGGAGTGATATGCACCCACCCCTCATATGTCTCTGTCCACTGCTGGGAGTGATCTGCACCCACCCCTCATATGTCTGTCCACTGCTGGGAGTCCTCTGCACCCACCCCTCACATGTCTCTGTCCACTGCTGGGAGTCCTCTGCACCCACCCCTCACATGTGTCTGCCACTGCTGGGAGTCCTCTGCACCCCCCTCACATGTCTCTGGCCACTGCTGGGAGTGAAATGCACCCACCCCTCATATGTCTGTCCACTGCTGGGAGTCCTCTGCACCCACCCCTCACATGTCTCTGTCCACTGCTGGGAGTGATATGCACCCACCCCTCATATGTCTGTCCACTGCTGGGAGTACTCTGCACCCACCCCTCACATGTCTCTGTCCACTACTGGGAGTCCTCTCCACCCACCCCTCACATGTCTCTGTCCAATGCTGGGAGTCCTCTGCACCCACCCCTCACATGTCTTTGTCCACTGCTGGGAGTGAAATGCACCCACCCCTCATATATCTGGGCACTGCTGGGAGTGATCTGCACCCACCCCTCACATGTCTCTGGGCACTGCTGGTATTCCTCTGCACCCACCCCTCACATGTCTCTGTCCACTGCTGGGAGTCCTCTGCACCCACCCCTCACATGTCTCTGGGCACTGCTCGTATTCCTCTGCACCCACCCCTCACATGTCTCTGTCCACTGCTGGGAGTCCTCTGCACCCACCCCTCACATGTCTCTGTCCACTGCTGGGAGTCCTCTGCACCCATCCCTCACATGTCTCTGTCCACTGCTGGGAGTCCTCTGCACCCACCCCTCACATGTCTCTGTCCACTGCTGGGAGTCCTCTTCACCCACCCCTCACATGTCTCTGTCCACTGCTGGGAGTCCTCTGCACCCACCCCTCACATGTCTCTGTCCACTGCTGGGAGTCCTCTGCACCCACCCCTCACATGTCTTTGTCCACTGCTGGGAGTGATATGCACCCACCCCTCATATATCTGGGCACTGCTGGGAGTCCTCTGCACCCACCCCTCACATGCGTCTGTCCACTGCTGGGAGTCCTCTGCACCCCCCCTCACATGTCTCTGTCCACTGCTGGGAGTGATATGCACACACCCCTCATATGTCTGTCCACTGCTGGGAGTCCTCTGCACCCACCCTCACATGTCTCTGTCCACTTCTGGGAGTTCTCTGCACCCACCCCTCACATGTGTCTGTCCACTGCTGGGAGTCCTCTGCACCCATCCCTCACATGTCTATGTCCACTGCTGGGAGTGATATGCACCCACCCCTCATATGTCTCTGTCCACTGCTGGGAGTGATCTGCACCCACCCCTCATATGTCTGTACACTGCTGGGAGTCCTCTGCACCCACCCCTCACATGCGTCTGTCCACTGCTGGGAGTCCTCTGCACCCCCCCTCACATGTCTCTGTCCACTGCTGGGAGTGATATGCACACACCCCTCATATGTCTGTCCACTGCTGGGAGTCCTCTGCACCCACCCCTCACATGTCTCTGTCCACTTCTGGGAGTCCTCTGCACCCACCCCTCACATGTGTCTGTCCACTGCTGGGAGTCCTCTGCACCCACCCCTCACATGTCTCTGTCCACTGCTGGGAGTGATATGCACCCACCCCTCATATGTCTCTGTCCACTGCTGGGAGTGATCTGCACCCACCCCTCATATGTCTGTCCACTGCTGGGAGTCCTCTGCACCCACCCCTCACATGTCTCTGTCCACTGCTGGGAGTCCTCTGCACCCACTCCTCACATGTGTCTGTCCACTGCTGGGAGTCCTCTGCACCCCCCCTCACATGTCTCTGGCCACTGCTGGGAGTGATATGCACCCACCCCTCATATGTCTGTCCACTGCTGGGAGTCCTCTGCACCCACCCCTCACATGTCTCTGTCCACTTCTGGGAGTCCTCTGCACCCACCCCTCACATGTGTCTGCCCACTGCTGGGAGTCCTCTGCACTCACCCCTCACATGTCTCTGTCCACTGCTGGGAGTGATATGCACCCACCCCTCATATGTCTCTGTCCACTGCTGGGAGTGATCTGCACCCACCCCTCATATGTCTGTCCACTGCTGGGAGTCCTCTGCACCCACCCCTCACATGTCTCTGTCCACTGCTGGGAGTCCTCTGCACACACTCCTCACATGTGTCTGTCCACTGCTGGGAGTCCTCTTCACCCCCCCTCACATGTCTCTGGCCACTGCTGGGAGTGATATGCACCCACCCCTCATATGTCTGTCCACTGCTGGGAGTCCTCTGCACCCACCCCTCACATGTCTCTGTCCACTGCTGGGAGTGATATGCACCCACCCCCCTATGTCTGTCCACTGCTGGGAGTCCTCTGCACCCACCCCTCACATGTCTCTGTCCACTGCTGGGAGTCCTCTGCACCCACCCTTCACATGTGTCTGTCCACTGCTGGGAGTCCTCTGCACCCACCCCTCACATGTCTCTGTCCACTGCTGGGAGTCCTCTGCACCCACCCCTCACATGTCTCTGTCCACTGCTGGGAGTGATATGCACCCACCCGTCATATATCTGGGCACTGCTGGGAGTCCTCTGCACCCACCCCTCACATGTCTCTGTCCACTGCTGGGAGTCCTCTGCACCCACCCCTCACATGTGTCTGTCCACTGCTGGGAGTCCTCTGCACCCCCACTCACATGTCTCTGGCCACTGCTGGGAGTGATGTGCACCCACCCCTCATATGTCTGTCCACTGCTGGGAGACCTCTTTACCCACCCCTCACTTGTCTCTGTCCACTGCTGGGAGTGATATGCACCCACCCCTCATTTGTCTGTCCACTGCTGGGAGTCCTCTGCACCCACCCCTCACATGTCTCTGTCCACTTCTGGGAGTCCTCTGCACCCACCCCTCACATGTGTCTGTCCACTGCTGGGAGTCCTCTGCACCCAACCCTCACATGTCTCTGTCCACTGCTGGGAGTGATATGCACCCACCCCTCATATATCTCTGTCCACTGCTGGGAGTGATCTGCACCCACCCCTCATATGTCTGTCCACTGCTGGAAGTCCTCTGCACCCACCCCTCACATGTCTCTGTCCACTGCTGGGAGTCCTCTGCACCCACTCTTCACATGTGTCTGTCCACTGCTGGGAGTCCTCTGCACCCCCCCTCACATGTCTCTGTCCACTGCTGGGAGTCCTCTGCACCCACCCCTCACATGTCTCTGTCCACTGCTGGGAGTCCTCTGCACCCATCCCTCACATGTCTCTGTGCACTGCTGGGAGTCCTCTGCACCCACCCCTCACATGTGTCTGTCCACTGCTGGGAGTCCTCTGCACCCACCCCTCACATGTCTCTGTCCACTGCTGGGAGTGATATGCACCCACCCCTCATATGTCTGTCCACTGCTGGGAGTCCTCTTTACCCACCCCTCACATGTCTCTGTCCACTGCTGGGAGTGATATGCACCCACCCCTCATATGTCTGTCCACTGCTGGGAGTACTCTGCACCCACCCCTCACATGTATTTGTCCACTGCTGGGAGTGATATGCACCCACCCCTCATATATCTGGGCACTGCTGGGAGTGATCTGCACCCACCCCTCACATGTCTCTGGGCACTGCTGGTATTCCTCTGCACCCACCCCTGACATGTCTCTGTCCACTGCTGGGAGTCCTCTGCACCCACCCCTCACATGTCTCTGGGCACTGCTGGTATTCCTCTGCACCCACCCCTCACATGTCTCTGTCCACTGCTGGGAGTCCTCTGCACCCACCCCTCACATGTCTCTGTCCACTGCTGGGAGTCCTCTGCACCCATCCCTCACATGTCTCTGTCCACTGCTGGGAGTCCTCTGCACCCACCCCTCACATGTCTCTGTCCACTGCTGGGAGTCCTCTGCACCCACCCCTCACATGTGTCTGGCCACTGCTGGGAGTCCTCTGCACCCACCCCTCACATGTCTCTGTCCACTGCTGGGAGTGATATGCACCCACCCCTCATATGTCTCTGTCCACTGCTGAGAGTGATCTGCACCCACCCCTCATATGTCTGTCCACTGTTGGGAGTCCTCTGCACCCACCCCTCACATGTCTCTGTCCACTGCTGGGAGTCCTCTGCACCCACCCCTCACATGTGTCTGCCACTGCTGGGAGTCCTCTGCACCCCCCCTCACATGTCTCTGGCCACTGCTGGGAGTGAAATGCACCCACCCCTCATATGTCTGTCCACTGCTGGGAGTCCTCTGCACCCACCCCTCACATGTCTCTGTCCACTGCTGGGAGTGATATGCACCCACCCCTCATATGTCTGTCCACTGCTGGGAGTACTCTGCACCCACCCCTCACATGTCTCTGTCCACTACTGGGAGTCCTCTGCACTCACCCCTCACATGTGTCTGTCCACTGCTGGGAGTCCTCTGAACCCACCCCTCACATGTCTCTGTCCAATGCTGGGAGTCCTCTGCACCCACCCCTCACATGTCTTTGTCCACTGCTGGGAGTGATATGCACCCACCCCTCATATATCTGGGCACTGCTGGGAGTGATCTGCACCCACCCCTCACATGTCTCTGGGCACTGCTGGTATTCCTCTGCACCCACCCCTCACATGTCTCTGTCCACTGCTGGGAGTCCTCTGCACCCACCCCTCACATGTCTCTGGGCACTGCTGGTATTCCTCTGCACCCACCCCTCACATGTCTCTGTCCACTGCTGGGAGTCCTCTGCACCCACCCCTCACATGTCTCTGTCCACTGCTGGGAGTCCTCTGCACCCATCCCTCACATGTCTCTGTCCACTGCTGGGAGTCCTCTGCACCCACCCCTCACATGTCTCTGTCCACTGCTGGGAGTCCTCTGCACCCACCCTTCACATGTCTCTGTCCACTGCTGGGAGTCCTCTGCACCCACCTCTCACATGTCTCTGTCCACTGCTGGGAGTGATATGCACCCACCCCTCATATGTCTCTGTCCACTGCTGGGAGTGATCTGCACCCACCCCTCATATGTCTGTCCACTGCTGGGAGTCCTCTGCACCCACCCCTCACATGTCTCTGTACACTGCTGGGAGTCCTCTGCACCCACCCCTCACATGTGTCTGCCACTGCTGGGAGTCCTCTGCACCCCCCTCACATTTCTCTGGCCACTGCTGGGAGTGAAATGCACCCACCCCTCATATGTCTGTCCACTGCTGGGAGTCCTCTGCACCCACCCCTCACATGTCTCTGTCCACTGCAAGGAGTCCTCTGCACCCACCCCTCACATGTGTCTGTCCACTGCTGGGAGTCCTCTGCACCCACCCCTCACATGTCTCTGTCCACTGCTGGGAGTCCTCTGCACCCACCCCTCATATGTCTGTCCACTGCTGGGAGTCCTCTGCACCCACCCCTCTCATGACTCTGTCCACTGCTGGAAGTCCTCTGCACCCACCCCTCTCATGTTTCTGTCCACTGCTGGGAGTCCTCTGCACCCCCCCTCACATGTCTCTGTCCACTGCTGGGAGTGATATGCACACACCCCTCATATGTCTGTCCACTGCTGGGAGTCCTCTGCACCCACCCCTCACATGTCTCTGTCCACTTCTGGGAGTTCTCTGCACCCACCCCTCACATGTGTCTGTCCACTGCTGGGAGTCCTCTGCACCCACCCCTCACATGTCTCTGTCCACTGCTGGGAGTCCTCTGCACCCACTCCTCACATGTGTCTGTCCACTGCTGGGAGTCCTCTGCACCCCCCCTCACATGTCTCTGGCCACTGCTGGGAGTGATATGCACCCACCCCTCATATGTCTGTCCACTGCTGGGAGTCCTCTGCACCCACCCCTCACATGTCTCTGTCCACTCCTGGGAGTCTTCTGCACCCACCCCTCACATGTGTCTGTCCACTGCTGGGAGTCCTCTGCACCCACCCCTCACATGTCTCTGTCCACTGCTGGTAGTGATATGCACCCACCCCTCATATGTCTCTGTCCACTGCTGGGAGTGATCTGCACCCACCCCTCACATGTCTCTGTCCACTGCTGGGAGTTCTCTGCACCCACCCTTCACATGTGTCTGTCCACTGCTGGGAGTCCTCTGCACCCACCCCTCACATGTCTCTGTCCACTGCTGGGAGTCCTCTGCACCCACCCCTCACATGTGTCTGTCCACTGCTGGGAGTCCTCTGCACCCACCCCTCACAAGTCTCTGTCCACTGCTGGGAGTCCTCTGCACCCACCCCTCATATGTCTGTCCACTGCTGGGAGTCCTCTGCACCCACCCCTCACATGTCTCTGTCCACTGCTGGGAGTCCTCTGCACCCACCCCTCACATGTGTCTGTCCACTGCTGGGAGTCCTCTGCACCCCCCCTCACATGTCTCTGGCCACTGCTGGGAGTGATATGCACTCACCCCTCATATGTCTGTCCACTGATGGGAGACCTCTTTAGCCACCCCTCACATGTCTCTGTCCACTGCTGGGAGTGATATGCACACACCCCTCATATGTCTGTCCACTGCTGGGAGTCCTCTGCACCCACCCCTCACATGTCTCTGTCCACTTCTGGGAGTCCTCTGCACCCACCCCTCACATGTGTCTGTCCACTGCTGGGAGTCCTCTGCACCCACCCCTCACATGTCTCTGTCCACTGCTGGGAGTGATATGCACCCACCCCTCATATGTCTCAGTCCACTGCTGGGAGTGATCTGCACCCACACCTCATATGTCTGTCCACTGCTGGGAGTCCTCTGCACCCACCCCTCACATGTCTCTGTCCACTGCTGGGAGTCCTCTGCACCCACTCCTCACATGTGTCTGTCCACTGCTGGGAGTCCTCTGCACCCCCCCTCACATGTCTCTGGCCACTGCTGGGAGTGATATGCACCCACCCCTCATATGTCTGTCCACTGCTGGGAGTCCTCTGCACCCACCCCTCACATGTTTCTGTCCACTGCTGGGAGTCCTCTGCACCCACTCCTCACATGTGTCTGTCCACTGCTGGGAGTCCTCTGCACCCACCCCTCACATGTATCTGTCCACTGCTGGGAGTCCTCTGCACCCACCCCTCACATGTCTTTGTCCACTGCTGGGAGTGATATGCACCCACCCCTCATATATCTGGGCAATGCTGGGAGTGATCTGCACCCACCCCTCACATGTCTCTGGGCACTGCTGGTATTCCTCTGCACCCACCCCTCACATGTCTCTGTCCACTGCTGGGAGTCCTCTGCACCCACCCCTCACATGTCTATGGGCACTGCTGGTATTCCTCTGCACCCACCCCTCACATGTCTCTGTCCACTGCTGGGAGTCCTCTGCACCCACCCCTCACATGTCTCTGTCCACTGCTGGGAGTCCTCTGCACGCACCCCTCACATGTCTCTGCCCACTGCTGGGAGTGATATGCACCCACCCCTCACATGTCTCTGTCCACTGCTGGGAGTGATATGCACCCACCCCTCATATGTCTGTCCACTGCTGGGAGTCCTCTGCACCCACCCCTCACATGTCTCTGTCCACTTCTGGGAGTCCTCTGCACGCACCCCTCACATGTCTCTGCCCACTGCTGGGAGTGATATGCACCCACCCCTCATATGTCTCTGTCCACTGCTGGGAGTGATCTGCACCCACCCCTCATATGTCTGTCCACTGCTGGGAGTCCTCTGCACCCACCCCTCACATGTCTCTGTCCACTGCTGGGAGTCCTCTGCACACACTCCTCACATGTGTCTGTCCACTGCTGGGAGTCCTCTGCACCCCCCCTCACATGTCTCTGGCCACTGCTGGGAGTGATATGCACCCACCCCTCATATGTCTGTCCACTGCTGGGAGTCCTCTGCACCCACCCCTCACATGTCTCTGTCCACTGCTGGGAGTGATATGCACCCACCCCCCTATGTCTGTCCACTGCTGGGAGTCCTCTGCACCTACCCCTCACATGTCTCTGTCCACTGCTGGGAGTCCTCTGCACCCACCCCTCACATGTGTCTGTCCACTGCTGGGAGTCCTCTGCACCCACCCCTCACATGTGTCTGTCCACTGCTGGGAGTCCTCTGCACCCACCCCTCACATGTCTCTGTCCACTGCTGGGAGTGATATGCACCCACCCCTCATATATCTGGGCACTGCTGGGAGTGATCTGCACCCACCCCTCACATGTCTCTGGGCACTGCTGGTATTCCTCTGCACCCACCCCTCACATGTCTCTGTCCACTGCTGGGAGTCCTCTGCACCCACCCCTCACATGTCTCTGAGCACTGCTGGTATTCCTCTGCACCCAACCCTCACATGTCTCTGTCCACTGCTGGGAGTCCTCTGCACCCATTCCTCACATGTCTCTGTCCACTGCTGGGAGTCCTCTGCACCCACCCCTCACATGTGTCTGTCCACTGCTGGGAGTCCTCTGCACCCACCCCTCACATGTCTCTGTCCACTGCTGGGAGTGATATGCACCCACCCCTCATATGTCTCTGTCCACTGCTGGGAGTGATCTGCACCCACCCCTCATATGTCTGTCCACTGCTGGGAGTCCTCTGCACCCACCCCTCACATGTCTCTGTCCACTGCTGGGAGTCCTCAGCACCCACTCCTCACATGTGTCTGTCCACTGCTGGGAGTCCTCTGCACCCACCCCTCACATGTCTTTGTCCACTGCTGGGAGTGATATGCACCCACCCCTCATATATCTGGGCACTGCTGGGAGTGATCTGCACCCACCCCTCACATGTCTCTGGGCACTGCTGGTATTCCTCTGCACCCACCCCTCACATGTCTCTGTCCACTGCTGGGAGTGATATGCACCCACCCCTCATATGTCTGTCCACTGCTGGGAGACCTCTTTACCCACCCCTCACTTGTCTCTGTCCACTGCTGGGAGTGATATGCACCCACCCCTCATATGTCTGTCCACTGCTGGGAGTCCTCTGCACCCACCCCTCACATGTGTCTGTCCACTGCTGGGAGTCCTCTGCACCCACCCCTCACATGTCTTTGTCCACTGCTGGGAGTTATATGCACCCACCCCTCACATATCTGGGCACTGCTGGGAGTGATCTGCACCCATCCCTCACATGTCTCTGGGCACTGCTGGTATTCCTCTGCACCCACCCCTCACATGTCTCTGTCCACTGCTGGGAGTCCTCTGCACCCACCCCTCACATGTCTCTGGGCACTGCTGGTATTCCTCTGCACCCACCCCTCACATGTCTCGGTCCACTGCTGGGAGTCCTCTGCACCCACCCCTCACATGTCTCTGTCCACTGCTGGGAGTCCTCTGCACCCATCCCTCACAGGTCTCTGTCCACTGCTGGGAGTCCTCTGCACCCACCCCTCACATGTCTCTGTCCACTGCTGGGAGTGATATGCACCCACCCCTCATATGTCTGTCCACTGCTGGGAGTCCTCTTTACCCACCCCTCACATGTCTCTGTCCACTGCTGGGAGTGATATGCACCCACCCCTCATATATCTGTCCACTGCTGGGAGTCCTCTGCACCCACCCCTCACATGTGTCTGTCCACTGCTGGGAGTCCTCTGCACCCATCCCTCACATGTCTCTGTCCACTGCTGGGAGTGATATGCACCCACCCCTCATATGTCTCTGTCCACTGCTGGGAGTGATCTGCACCCACCCCTCATATGTCTTTCCACTGCTGGGAGTCCTCTGCACCCACCCCTCATATGTCTCTGTCCACTGCTGGGAGTCCTCTGCACCCACCCCTCACATGTGTCTGTCCACTGCTGGGAGTCCTCTGCACCCCCACTCACATGTCTCTGGCCACTGCTGGGAGTGATATGCACCCACCCCTCATATGTCTGTCCACTGCTGGGAGACCTCTTTACCCACCCCTCACTTGTCTCTGTCCACTGCTGGGAGTGATATGCACCCACCCCTCATATGTCTGTCCACTGCTGGGAGTCCTCTGCACCCACCCCTCACATGTCTCTGTCCACTTCTGGGAGTCCTCTGCACCCACCCCTCACATGTGTCTGTCCACTGCTGGGAGTCCTCTGCACCCACCCCTCACATGTCTCTGTCCACTGCTGGGAGTGATATGCACCCACCCCTCATATATCTCTGTCCACTGCTGGGAGTGATCTGCACCCACCCCTCATATGTCTGTCCACTGCTGGGAGTCCTCTGCACCCACCCCTCACATGTCTCTGTCCACTGCTGGGAGTCCTCTGCACCCACTCCTCACATGTGTCTGTCCACTGCTGGGAGTCCTCTGCACCCCCCCTCACATGTCTCTGTCCACTGCTGGGAGTCCTCTGCACCCCCACTCACATGTCTCTGGCCACTGCTGGGAGTGATATGCACCCACCCCTCATATGTCTGTCCACTGCTGGGAGTCCTCTGCACCCACCCCTCACATGTTTCTGTCCACTGCTGGGAGTACTCTGCACCCACTCCTCACATGTGTCTGTCCACTGCTGGGAGTCCTCTGCACCCACCCCTCACATGTCTCTGTCCACTGCTGGGAGTGATATGCACCCACCCCTCATATGTCTGTCCACTGCTGGGAGTACTCTGCACCCACCCCTCACATGTCTCTGTCCACTACTGGGAGTCCTCTGCACCCACCCCTCACATGTGTCTGTCCACTGCTGGGAGTCCTCTGCACCCACCCCTCACATGTCTTTGTCCACTGCTGGGAGTGATATGCACCCACCCCTCATATATCTGGGCACTGCTGGGAGTGATCTGCACCCACCCCTCACATGTCTCTGGGCACTGCTGGTATTCCTCTGTACCCACCCCTCACATGTCTCTGTCCACTGCTGGGAGTCCTCTGCACCCACCCCTCACATGTCTATGGGCACTGCTGGTATTCCTCTGCACCCACCCCTCACATGTCTCTGTCCACTGCTGGGAGTCCTCTGCACCCACCCCTCACATGTCTCTGTCCACTGCTGGGAGTCCTCTGCACCCATCCCTCACATGTCTCTGTCCACTGCTGGGAGTCCTCTGCACCCACCCCTCACATGTGTCTGTCCACTGCTGGGAGTCCTCTGCACCCACCCCTCACATGTCTCTGTCCACTGCTGGGAGTGATATGCACCCACCCCTCATATGTCTGTCCACTGCTGGGAGTCCTCTTTACCCACCCCTCACATGTCTCTGTCCACTGCTGGGAGTGATATGCACCCACCCCTCATATGTCTGTCCACTGCGGGGAGTCCTCTGTACCCACCCCTCACATGTCTCTGTCCACTTCTGGGAGTCCTCTGCACGCACCCCTCACATGTCTCTGCCCACTGCTGGGAGTGATAGGCACCCACCCCTCATATGTCTCTGTCCACTGCTGGGAGTGATCTGCACCCACCCCTCATATGTCTTTCCACTGCTGGGAGTCCTCTGCACCCACCCCTCTGTGGTAAATAATTTAATTACCGGAACTTAATTTGATGCGGAAAATCTATAATAATAACTCAGTAAAATAAGAGGCAGAATCCGTGGTATTAGAGGTTCGGAACGGGCTTTATTCCAAAATCAATTCGAATTGATGGACTCCATATTCCATCACCACGAAGGTTCAGGAAGTGAAGGACTAACTTTATTGACAAGTAATCATTTTTATACAATAGGCATTACAGTGAAACAGATGCAGGAGGCGTAACAGTTGATAACAAAGATAAGAACATACATGCGTAACTAAAATGGGTGTAACTGGGCGTAACTTAAGGAACGTCATCAGGTATGATGTCACAATAGGGTGGTTCCATGAAAGAATTTCGCAATGTCAGCAGAAATACTTGGCAGAGATGCGCGCGCAGCAGCATGACGTGTGATTGACGTGCAACTAGGGGGTGAAGGGGACTTGACATTTAGCTCTACATGTGGAGACAGAAGTCTGGGGTTATGTCAACCTAATCCCAAATCATATCTAACATCCTATGTTTAAAGAACTATGTTATCCGAAATGAGAGGTCTCTTAGGATAGAATCTTATTCTATACTGACTATACTGACTGTTAGTGCGTGTACAAGCGTCTAAGTGTCTACACTAGATGCGAGGGGGTAGGAATATTCCATGGTAACAGGGCTATGAATTACTTGCATAAAGACAGAGAAGCCGGGCCTTTTGCTCGGTAGCTGGAAGAATGTTTACTTAAACTACTAGACAGGAATGCATTGGGTGAGGAGCGGAGCAGAGCAGATAATCTTGAAGGTGAAATACAGTTTTTGGCAAGCAGACAGATCGAGTCAGGCACCGTTAGCCGCACAGGGAATAGGACAAAGTTCATGGATACAGATGCGAGCTCAGACTGGAGCTTTCAGAGGCAGAAGGCAGGAAAAGGCTTAATGGCAGAATCAGGGCCTATTCGCCTGGACTGTGAAATGGGATAAATGAACCATATAAAGCCAGTGGCCTTTCATACTTAGGAATAGAATATCCGGCCCATTCATGGCTGATCTGAAAGAGGACATGTTGACGGTGGCCGCACATGTGTTTGCGTCTTCATAACTGGAACTGGAGGAAACATACATGTACTTGTGATTTATACATGAAACCGTTGGGGTCCAAGATAGGGGACATAACTGATCATAAAAATCCATATTTCCACATTCCCTCCTTGTCCCCTACTTGCCCTTAAGAGATATCAATCTTCATCAATCCGTTGATCTGTTCATATAGCATCATTTGTTCTTCTTTCTTCTTCCGGGATGAATGAAATCTTGGTGGTGGAATACACGATGTGGCACACAGACCACAAATCGCTGGTCCACATTGTATGCATAAGCAGCAACTGAATAGTATGAGAAAGCCAATACCTAGGAAGGATAGGACCCTCCATCCAAAGGTAGATAATACACTCCAAAACCAACCGGACCAAGTCCAGGTGCCTGGATTCTGGTGTATCTGGCTTACAATCTTATGAAGGCGAGTTATGGCTTTATATACAGATGGCGAATTTTCTGGTATGAAAATGCAACAACTTGATCCGATGACCCTACAAGCTCCGCCCCTATCGGCCAGAATGACGTCAAGGACAAGACGATTTTGAAGCACAACAATCCGCATAGCAGACTGCTCTTCTGTTAAATTGCCTAAAGCGGAAATAGTTTCGTTTACTACTGCTTCAAGGGTTCTGGTTAATCTACGTATCAGCTTACTATTAGTGACTGTACCTATATAGGGAAAGAGACCTTTATTGAAATCTGTGTATTTTTCCCATGCTGTTTCAGTGTAGTCGACTATTGGGAGATCTCTCCGTTCTCTATTGTGTACTAAATGAGTATTTCTATGATAATCAGGAGGAGCTAGGAAAACAGGTGGCAAAAGGAATCCGATGTAGCAGGTACCATCCCAATCTAGAGGCAGACGTATATATGCAGTCTGACCACATATAAAGTAGGAATGGCGAGAAGCTCTAAATGTAGATTTGCCTTGATCACTGAATTCTATTACAGTGATGCATTTACTATGGCCCATGTGTATGGAGCCGTTCTTTCTTATACACAATTCACCTTTAACTGGAAATACTGACATAGCGGGCAAAATTGGTGCAGCTTCGGATTCAACATTCAGGATCATGAGATTAAGCGTGAAATTACCTAATCCATATACTTCATTTTCTAGATCAGTTCCTGTTCTTTTGGGAAGTCCCTCCTTGTTAGGGTAACAGACTTTAAGCAAGACTAAGTTCAGGTTTCCCCAAACCCAGTTGTCTTGATAAACTGCGGAATTCGAATCTAGGGAATTAATTAAACTAAACCATGCTCCACAGGAGCCATTGTGTGTGAACGGATATGGAAAGAGAGGCAGAATTCCCTTATAGTTCTGATAGGGAGGGAGACGGCCACATATCCAACAATTTGTAGCATTGCTAGCCTGATGGGAATGATGTAACATACTACTAAAAGTGTTATTGCGCAGCGCAAATCTATAGGACAACTCATGCGGGGGAAATTCACTAAAAGAATGTTCAGCAGTAACATTGTAAACATGTTTAGAAATAGGATAATATATGTGCAACAATATACTTGCAGCTATTATTAAAAGACTTAAGAAAAACAAAATTAATAACGTCACTGTGCAATGACTACGCAGTGATTTACAGTACGCATGTTTTTTCAACTGGATTTGATTATTTCTTTCTCTATTCCGGTCCAAAGGATACATGTCAGAGACAAATTCAACCGATTCACCTTGGAGAGGACTTAAACAATCAAATTGTCTGACTTATTGGACCTCAATTTTAGTCTATATAGTTCTGAGTTTGTTTGCTCAACCAAGGGGAGCTTTGAGTCTGTCTTTGAGGAAATACAGGGTTTAGTCTCTATATCGGATGGTAATCCATGAAATTTCTTGATATGACTTGAATGTATCCAGCCTTTTCGACCTTCGATCTTCACGGCTGTCCTCGTGGTTAACAGTACGAGTTGAGGCGATTTCCACCTAGGATCCAGCTGAGACTTCCGGTCAAAGTTCCTCACTAACACCAGGTCCCCGGGAATTACGTCATGGGGTTTCACCTCGGTGTTGTCGGGAAAGGCTGCAGCTACCTGTGAACGACAAGATTGTAGTGCAGACATCAAGGAAGCCAAGTAATCTGTCAGCATATTACAGTCTACATCAGTTATTTTGCGTGGTATAGGCGTCCCCCACATATTAGGTGGTCTACCGAAGATCACCTCATAAGGGGATAGCCCTGTTCGAGAGTGCGCTACCATTCTCATGTAAAAGAGTGCAACTGGTAAGGCTACTACCCAGTCGACACCTTTCTCTCTACATATTTTGGACAATCTAATTTTCAGAGTTTGATTATGTCGTTCCACGAGACCTGCTGCCTCGGGGTGTCGGACACAATGAAATCTCCATTGATAACCTAACAAAAGTGAAACGTGTTTCATTAGTTCGGATGAGAACGGCTGGCCGTTATCTGAGTAGACAGCACGTGGTAAACCGTACCGTGGGAAGAATTCTCGAACTAACTGTTTGGCAGTAGTCGGGGCAGTGTAATCTGAAACCGGGTATGCCTCTGTCCAACGGGAAAGAGCACAGACAACTACAAGAACATATTTGAATCCTCGACATCGTTCCATCTGGATATAATCCATCTGGAGGACTTCAAAAGGGTGCTCAGGAGGCTGAAATCCACCCTGTTCTACGGGAATGCTTTTACCTGGGTTAAACTGACAGCAGATCATACAGGTACGGACTTTTTGTTTAGCTGCTGCTCGTAAATGTTTGTTGAACCAAATGTGTTGAATGCTGTCTAGCATAGCTTTTTCTCCTAGGTGCGCTGGACTATGTATTGTATTAATGATAACTTGGACCATTGAGTCGGGAAGAAACCATACAGATTTTTCCTTCGTCATCCATCCTTGATCCGTTTGGATCCCTCCTAATTCAATCCATTTCTTTATTTCGTCTGGTGTAGCATGTGTCTGTATGTCAATTACGTCAAGAGCGGGATCCTTAACCATCATGCAATGTGTTGGTGTCGGAACTATTGTCTTTGTCATGTCAGATGTGTGAGTTTGAGCAGTCTGTTTAGCTGTTCTGTCAGCTAGATCATTGCCTTGGGAAATTATATCAGTAACTTTCGTATGAGCTTTACATTTCATAATTGATATTGCAGCGGGTAGATGTATTGCATCTAATAAGGCATGAATGAGGGGTCCGTGCTGAATGTGGGCACCGTGAGAAGTTAAATAACCTCTCTCTCGCCACAGCACGCCGAAGTCATGTACAACTCCGAATGCATAACGTGAATCAGTGTATATGTTGACTTTCTTATTCGTAGCTTGAATACAGGCTTGTGTCAGAGCGATGAGCTCTGCTGCTTGAGCTGATAAGGTATTAATACGATTTGTTTCAATGACTTCAGTGTCTGTTGTGACTGCATACGCGGCCACTAGCTCTCCTGTACTTGTTCTCATACATGAACCATCTACATACAACGTCAGGTCTGGGTCTGACAATGGGACGTCTGTCAAGTCTTGTCTGGGTTTCGTCGTGATAGTAATAACTTCTATACAATCATGTGCTAATGGGTCTGTTCCGTTTACTGGTAACAGTGTGGCAGGATTTAATGTACTACAACGTCTGATTTCTATGTGTGGCTGAAACAATGTCAGTTCGTAACCGGTGAGTCTCGCTATAGTCAAGTGTTGTGTTTGCGTTCGGTTCAAGAGAACCTCTACTGCGTGTGGTACTTGTACTATCAATTGATGTCCTAACACTATGGCATCGCTTTGTCTGATTGCTAAAGCTGTCGCTGACACTGATTTCAGGCACGCAGGCAGAGCCTGAGCTACGGGATCTAATGTACTAGAAAAATAAGCACATGGTTTGTGTGATCCTGCTTGTTCCTGTGTGAGTACTGACAAAGCAGTACCTTCGCGTTCTGTAACAAAGAGTGTAAAATGTTTATTGTAACATGGTGTTGCTAAGACAGGTGCTTGACATAAAGCTTTCTTTAGGCTTTCAAAAGCTTGTGTATGTTCCTGAATCCAAGGGAGGACAGTCGATGTGGCTGCCTCCTGTGTTGTCAACTGAATGAGTGGTTTTGCTAGAAATGCATACTGAGGGATCCACTGCCTACAATATGAAGTGAGGCCTATAAAAGCCCGCACCTCCTTTTGTGTCTTGGGTATTGGCATGTTAGCAATTAACTGGATGCGATCGGGTGTAAGCTGCCTTCCCTCCTTGGACAGCGAGTGACCAAGGTAAACAACTCGCTGAACACAGAATTGCAGCTTAGAAGGGGACACCTTGTGCCCCTTTTCGGCCAAGAATTGTAAAACCGTCAGTGAGGCTTTTTCACATTCAGGTTCGCTTCTAGCGGTGATCAGCAGATCGTCGACATATTAAAGCAGGGCAGTGTTGACTGGCATGTGTATACTGTCAAGTTCTCGTTTCAGTGCTTGGCTATAGATGCTGGGGCTTTCTGTGAATCCTTGAGGTGCGCGTGTGAATTTAAAGCTTCGTCCATTTAAACTAAATCCGAACAAGTATTGGCTTTCCGGATCTATTGGGACGCTGAAAAAGGCATTCTTGAGATCAATTACAGTAAAGAATGTTGCTTCGGAATCAATGGCTGTCAGTAATGAAGAAATATCTGGGACTACGGGGTATTGTGGTACAATACATTTATTTAATTCGCGCAGATCAATAACCAATCGATATACTGGCGGGGCTTTCGGATCAGTTCGTTTAAGAATCGGAATTATCGGTGAATTACATACATTGGAGTCGGTTTCCACAACCACTCCTTGGGTAATAAGCTCGTCAATGATTTGCAGTAAAGCCACTACAGCATCTGGGGGTAACTTGTATTGTCGCATTCGTGGTAGTACCACTCCTGCCTTTAGTGTGACTCGATATGGTGTAATGTTCATGCAACCAACATCTGTAGGGCCTTGTGCCCATAAATGTGTGGGTAAAGTCTGCAGTCGGTGATCCATGTCTCGGGACACATAGTGCCCTTTGAAATCACGTAGAAACAATCTTACTCCTTCCGGAGAACAACATATTATAGCTCCTAGAGCTTTCAATGTTTTTATACCTAACAGGTTTTCTGGACATGATTTAGTAAGCAATAAATCTGTAGTTCGTGTCAAAGGACCAATCGTAAGGGGAAGAGGCTGTGATACTTCGTTAACGATAGGTTTTCCTGAAAAGCCAAGGGAAATATTCTGTGAGCCTGAGAGGGGTGCCCCTGGAACTTCACTTCGTTTTATGGTTGTTCGGCTTGCCCCTGTATCAAGTAAAAATTTTCTATCTTGGCCTAATAGTTCACTGTGTACATAAGGTCCTTCTTGATCTACAGGGACCTCAATAAGGGGTAAGCCAACTTCCCTCTCTAGGCTGTTTCATGAGTATCGTTGATAATCAGGATAATCATACTGTGCGGTCTGGTATATCTGTCGTGTCGTTGTTTGTGTGGCAGCAATAGGCTGCGATGGTGGAGCTGTCATAGATTGTTGCGGAGCTGGCATGGACTGTGCATGCTGCGGAGCTCCTTGTTGGTTCTGATCCTGTCTAAGTGGCCGTGGTCTTTCTTTTTTATTACCTATGGCGATATTATGTTTTAAAACTGGACAATCGTGTACATAATGACCTGGCTGTTTACAATAGTTGCATGTCCCTTTTACAGGACCTGCTGAAACACTGGACTGTGTCATACCCTTTTTATGACCGTCAGCTGGAACTGTCTGAGAAACTAGCATTTTCATTTTCGTGTCTTTCATGCGTCTTTGTTCATGTTCTTGTTCCTCTCTAATTCTATTGTGATGGTACTGTAGCATTTGTAACATTTGTGACGGAGTGTTACCTTGCCATGTACTCTCGAATTTCAATACTCTATTCTTAACTTGGGGCAAGGAATTTTCAACTAATTTTGTCACAAACAGATGTGGATACGATTCGCTACTTGCTTTTATTCCACTATTTATACCAAAACATTTTTCGAATCGGGCATAGAAATCACTAGTGTCCTCATCGTGCTTTTGTTTACAGGCTGATATTGCACCCCAGTCTTCCTTTTTCGTAGTTAATAAACGTGGCAGTACCTGTACTAGTAAACCTGGTAGTGTTTTGGTCTTGTCCCCAAGCCCTGAACCTGGACCTCGAGCTTTTTCTTCGTTTTCTAATGCTGTCCAATCTATCTTCTGGTCTCCCACCTCCCAATCCTTTTCCTTGAGTTTTTCGTAAATGCCCGCAGGCATTAATACCTTCAATATTGTCATAATGTCGGGATAGGTATATTCTCCCATGAGCAACATGTCTTTAATTTCACGGTGGAAACCCGCTGGGTCTTTGTCATGACTGGGTACCACTTTCTTCATTTCTAATAGTTCTATTTTAGATATGGGTGTGTATACAAACACACGTTTAAACTGATTGTCATCACCTTTTATCGGGTGCACTTCGCGTAAGGGATTCTGTCTATCCATATAATACGTCGTTCTTTCTTTTATGGGCAGTGAGACATGTTCGGGACATACAAAAAGAATGTACTGCTTTCTGGATTCTAGTATTTCTCTAATTAACTCAGTACCTGAACCTCTCCATTTATTCGTGAGTAATTCAGTCAGTATATCAGGTAATGGACCAGGATCGGAGTGTTGGCTTTTATATAATATAAGGAGTTGTTGAACCATATAGATACCAGCTAAACGCTGTTCATCTGGGGTGAGGTTCAAAAACGTGTGCGCTAAGGTATCATCACTATATTTTCCGGGACTATCAACCCAATGAACGGCTGACCTGGCTAATTCTTGTTCGTCCATAGAATCGAGTAGATGATAACCCCTTCGTTCTCGGAGTAATTTGTCAGCGGCTTGGAACGAATGTTCGGGGGACCGTATATTTATTATAGGAGTTTGGAAATTTCTGCTATTATCTGGACGTATCGGACGTATCGGATCAGTATTTAGGAGGGAAGGCAAGTCTTTTGGTATCTCCGGAGTAGCCTTAGGTAATCCTTCGGCCAGAAGAGGATACATACCATTCATAAGGGCATTTCTTTGTCTGTCTATTTGTTCTGATTTTACTCGAGTACCTTCTTCAATTAATAGATTTTCTCGAACTTTATTTGAATTCTCCTTACTTTTCTCTTCCTGTCTGAGTGCTTTTTCTTTACGTCTATATGATTCTTTACGCCATAATTCAATGGCATCTTTCTGTGACTGTCTAGCTTTCTTTTTCCATAATTCTTCCTCTACTTTCAAGATGCAATCTGCATCCCAGGTCCCAGCTGCGGGCCACCTCTGACTTTCTGGTAATTCCTTGGTGTAGTCTACCCATAAATCAAGAAATAATATGGCGTCTAGGCCATGTTTATGATACATGAAGTACCCTGGAGTGTCCCTAGGAGGAATGGGAACAGCTTCTTCGAGTACCCCTTTTCTAGTTTTGATCTGTCTTAATTTCGAAAAGAGCGGCATATTGAGAACTGATCTGATACCTAATTCTGAACACGTTTAATACAACAAAACACAATAATGAACAGTCATTCACACCACA
This sequence comes from Triturus cristatus, assembly GCF_964204655.1. Lineage (NCBI taxonomy): Eukaryota > Metazoa > Chordata > Amphibia > Caudata > Salamandridae > Triturus > Triturus cristatus. Next base: position 275,018,871 of record NC_140579.1, on the reverse strand, counting down.
ATATGCAGAACGTATTTAAAACATTTTTAACATTTAACATTTAATGAACAACAATGGTGGCCATTTAGGGAACTAGTCACTAAGCATAATACTCGGCACTAACTAGGTAATTCTGAATTATATACTAGACATACTTGATATACTGCTAAACAGTACAGATACACTGCTAAAACAGTGCAGACCGGATTTGTGTACCCAAACCCGTTTTGACCGGCACAACCTATGTGCACGTCAGAACGCCTCCCCGACAATGGTACTCACCGGGTAGCTCGGAACGGAAGGCCTCGGAACTGAACTGAACTGGACTCGGACCGGACTGGACTCGACTCGAAACTTCGGAACCTCGGAACTGGTGGGCCTCTGTATACCTCGGATCTTGCTCTCTCAGCTAGGCTCTGGTTGGGATACTTCGCACTTCTCACCGCCTCGTCTGGGTGTTGATCGCAGCCTCAGTTACCCCCGCTCGGCAGGAGGGAGATACAGGAAATCCTGTGGGTACGCGTTGTTGTCCGTCCAGCTGTGACAGGAGACCGGGCCTGCAACGCACCTCCGGCGCGTGAGATGAGAAAGTGTCCCTATTCGGGCGCCATATATGTGGTAAATAATTTAATTACCGGAACTTAATTTGATGCGGAAAATCTATAATAATAACTCAGTAAAATAAGAGGCAGAATCCGTGGTATTAGAGGTTCGGAACGGGCTTTATTCCAAAATCAATTCGAATTGATGGACTCCATATTCCATCACCACGAAGGTTCAGGAAGTGAAGGACTAACTTTATTGACAAGTAATCATTTTTATACAATAGGCATTACAGTGAAACAGATGCAGGAGGCGTAACAGTTGATAACAAAGATAAGAACATACATGCGTAACTAAAATGGGTGTAACTGGGCGTAACTTAAGGAACGTCATCAGGTATGATGTCACAATAGGGTGGTTCCATGAAAGAATTTCGCAATGTCAGCAGAAATACTTGGCAGAGATGCGCGCGCAGCAGCATGACGTGTGATTGACGTGCAACTAGGGGGTGAAGGGGACTTGACATTTAGCTCTACATGTGGAGACAGAAGTCTGGGGTTATGTCAACCTAATCCCAAATCATATCTAACATCCTATGTTTAAAGAACTATGTTATCCGAAATGAGAGGTCTCTTAGGATAGAATCTTATTCTATACTGACTATACTGACTGTTAGTGCGTGTACAAGCGTCTAAGTGTCTACACTAGATGCGAGGGGGTAGGAATATTCCATGGTAACAGGGCTATGAATTACTTGCATAAAGACAGAGAAGCCGGGCCTTTTGCTCGGTAGCTGGAAGAATGTTTACTTAAACTACTAGACAGGAATGCATTGGGTGAGGAGCGGAGCAGAGCAGATAATCTTGAAGGTGAAATACAGTTTTTGGCAAGCAGACAGATCGAGTCAGGCACCGTTAGCCGCACAGGGAATAGGACAAAGTTCATGGATACAGATGCGAGCTCAGACTGGAGCTTTCAGAGGCAGAAGGCAGGAAAAGGCTTAATGGCAGAATCAGGGCCTATTCGCCTGGACTGTGAAATGGGATAAATGAACCATATAAAGCCGGTGGCCTTTCATACTTAGGAATAGAATATCCGGCCCATTCATGGCTGATCTGAAAGAGGACATGTTGACGGTGGCCGCACATGTGTTTGCGTCTTCATAACTGGAACTGGAGGAAACATACATGTACTTGTGATTTATACATGAAACCGTTGGGGTCCAAGATAGGGGACATAACTGATCATAAAAATCCATATTTCCACTGCTGGGAGTCCTCTGCACACACTCCTCACATGTGTCTGTCCACTGCTGGGAGTCCTCTGCACCCCCCCTCACATGTCTCTGGCCACTGCTGGGAGTGATATGCACCCACCCCTCATATGTCTGTCCACTGCTGGGAGTCCTCTACACCCACCCCTCACATGTCTCTGTCCACTGCTGGGAGTGATATGCACCCACCCCCCTATGTCTGTCCACTGCTGGGAGTCCTCTGCACCTACCCCTCACATGTCTCTGTCCACTGCTGGGAGTCCTCTGCACCCACCCCTCACATGTGTCTGTCCACTGCTGGGAGTCCTCTGCACCCACCCCTCACATGTCTCTGTCCACTGCTGGGAGTCCTCTGCACCCACCCCTCACATGTCTCTGTCCACTGCTGGGAGTCCTCTGCACCCACCCCTCACATGTCTCTGTCCACTGCTGGGAGTGATATGCACCCACCCCTCATATATCTGGGCACTGCTGGGAGTGATCTGCACCCACCCCTCACATGTCTCTGGGCACTGCTGGTATTCCTCTGCACCCACCCCTCACATGTCTCTGTCCACTGCTGGGAGTCCTCTGCACCCACCCCTCACATGTCTTTGGGCACTGCTGGTATTCCTCTGCACCCAACCCTCACATGTCTCTGTCCACTGCTGGGAGTCCTCTGCACCCATTCCTCACATGTCTCTGTCCACTGCTGGGAGTCCTCTGCACCCACCCCTCACATGTGTCTGTCCACTGCTGGGAGTCCTCTGCACCCACCCCTCACATGTCTCTGTCCACTGCTGGGAGTGATATGCACCCACCCCTCATATGTCTCTGTCCACTGCTGGGAGTGATCTGCACCCACCCCTCATATGTCTGTACACTGCTGGGAGTCCTCTGCACCCACCCCTCACATGTCTCTGTCCACTGCTGGGAGTCCTCTGCACACACTCCTCACATGTGTCTGTCCACTGCTGGGAGTCCTCTGCACCCACCCCTCACATGTCTTTGTCCAATGCTGGGAGTGATATGCACCCACCCCTCATATATCTGGGCACTGCTGGGAGTGATCTGCACCCACCCCTCACATGTCTCTGGGCACTGCTGGTATTCCTCTGCACCCACCCCTCACATGTCTCTGTCCACTGCTGGGAGTGATATGCACCCACCCCTCATATGTCTGTCCACTGCTGGGAGACCTCTTTACCCACCCCTCACTTGTCTCTGTCCACTGCTGGGAGTGATATGCACCCACCCCTCATATGTCTGTCCACTGCTGGGAGTCCTCTGCACCCACCCCTCACATGTGTCTGTCCACTGCTGAGAGTCCTCTGCACCCACCCCTCACATGTCTTTGTCCACTGCTGGGAGTGATATGCACCCACCCCTCATATATCTGGGCACTGCTGGGAGTGATCTGCACCCACCCCTCGCATGTCTCTGGGCACTGCTGGTATTCCTCTGCACCCACCCCTCACATGTCTCTGTCCACTGCTGGGAGTCCTCTGCACCCACCCCTCACATGTCTCTGGGCACTGCTGGTATTCCTCTGCACCCACCCCTCACATGTCTCTGTCCACTGCTGGGAGTCCTCTGCACCCACCCCTCACATGTCTCTGTCCACTGCTGGGAGTCCTCTGCACCCATCCCTCACAGGTCTCTGTCCACTGCTGGGAGTCCTCTGCACCCACCTCTCACATGTCTCTGTCCACTGCTGGGAGTGATATGCACCCACCCCTCATATGTCTGTCCACTGCTGGGAGTCCTCTTTACCCACCCCTCACATGTCTCTGTCCACTGCTGGGAGTGATATGCACCCACCCCTCATATATCTGTCCACTGCTGGGAGTCCTCTGCACCCACCCCTCACATGTCTCTGTCCACTTCTGGGAGTCCTCTGCACCCACCCCTCACAAGTGTCTGTCCACTGCTGGGAGTCCTCTGCACCCATCCCTCACATGTCTCTGTCCACTGCTGGGAGTGATATGCACCCACCCCTCATATGTCTCTGTCCACTGCTGGGAGTGATCTGCACCCACCCCTCATATGTCTTTCCACTGCTGGGAGTCCTCTGCACCCACCCCTCACATGTGTCTGTCCACTGCTGGGAGTCCTCTGCACCCCCACTCACATGTCTCTGGCCACTGCTGGGAGTGATATGCACCCACCCCTCATATGTCTGTCCACTGCTGGGAGACCTATTTACCCACCCCTCACTTGTCTCTGTCCACTGCTGGGAGTGATATGCACCCACCCCTCATATGTCTGTCCACTGCTGGGAGTCCTCTGCACCCACCCCTCACATGTCTCTGTCCACTTCTGGGAGTCCTCTGCACCCACCCCTCACATGTGTCTGTCCACTGCTGGGAGTCCTCTGCACCCACCCCTCACATGTCTCTGTCCACTGCTGGGAGTGATATGCACCCACCCCTCATATATCTCTGTCCACTGCTGGGAGTGATCTGCACCCACCCCTCATATGTCTGTCCACTGCTGGGAGTCCTCTGCACCCACCCCTCACATGTCTCTGTCCACTGCTGGGAGTCCTCTGCACCCACTCCTCACATGTGTCTGTCCACTGCTGGGAGTCCTCTGCACCCCCCCTCACATGTCTCTGTCCACTGCTGGGAGTCCTCTGCACCCACCCCTCACATGTCTCTGTCCACTGCTGTGAGTCCTCTGCACCCATCCCTCACATGTCTCTGTCCACTGCTGGGAGTCCTCTGCACCCACCCCTCACATGTGTCTGTCCACTGCTGGGAGTCCTCTGCACCCACCCCTCACATGTCTCTGTCCACTGCTGGGAGTGATATGCACCCACCCCTCATATGTCTGTCCACTGCTAGGAGTCCTCTTTACCCACCCCTCACATGTCTCTGTCCACTGCTGGGAGTGATATGCACCCACCCCTCATATGTCTGTCCACTGCTGGGAGTACTCTGCACCCACCCCTCACATGTCTTTGTCCACTGCTGGGAGTGATATGCACCCACCCCTCATATATCTGGGCACTGCTGGGAGTGATCTGCACCCACCCCTCACATGTCTCTGGGCACTGCTGGTATTCCTCTGCACCCACCCCTCACATGTCTCTGTCCACTGCTGGGAGTCCTCTGCACCCACCCCTCACATGTCTCTGGGCACTGCTGGTATTCCTCTGCACCCACCCCTCACATGTCTCTGTCCACTGCTGGGAGTCCTCTGCACCCACCCCTCACATGTCTCTGTCCACTGCTGGGAGTCCTCTGCACCCATCCCTCACATGTCTGTCCACTGCTGGGAGTCCTCTGCACCCACCCCTCACATGTCTCTGTCCACTGCTGGGAGTCCTCTGCACCCACCCCTCACATGTGTCTGGCCACTGCTGGGAGTCCTCTGCACCCACCCCTCACATGTCTCTGTCCACTGCTGGGAGTGATATGCACCCACCCCTCATATGTCTCTGTACACTGCTGGGAGTGATCTGCACCCACCCCTCATATGTCTGTCCACTGCTGGGAGTCCTCTGCACCCACCCCTCACATGTCTCTGTCCACTGCTGGGAGTCCTCTGCACCCACCCCTCACATGTGTCTGCCACTGCTGGGAGTCCTCTGCACCCCCCCTCACATGTCTCTGGCCACTGCTGGGAGTGAAATGCACTCACCCCTCATATGTCTGTCCACTGCTGGGAGTCCTCTGCACCCACCCCTCACATGTCTCTGTCCACTGCTGGGAGTGATATGCACCCACCCCTCATATGTCTGTCCACTGCTGGGAGTACTCTGCACCCACCCCTCACATGTCTCTGTCCACTACTGGGAGTCCTCTGCACCCACCCCTCACATGTGTCTGTCCACTGCTGGGAGTCCTCTGCACCCACCCCTCACATGTCTCTGTCCAATGCTGGGAGTCCTCTGCACCCACCCCTCACATGTCTTTGTCCACTGCTGGGAGTGATATGCACCCACCCCTCATATATCTGGGCACTGCTGGGAATGATCTGCACCCACCCCTCACATGTCTCTGGGCACTGCTGGTATTCCTCTGCACCCACCCCTCACATGTCTCTGTCCACTGCTGGGAGTCCTCTGCACCCACCCCTCACATGTCTCTGGGCACTGCTGGTATTCCTCTGCACCCACCCCTCACATGTCTCTGTCCACTGCTGGGAGTCCTCTGCACCCACCCCTCACATGTCTCTGTCCACTGCTGGGAGTCCTCTGCACCCATCCCTCACATGTCTCTGTCCACTGCTGGGAATCCTCTGCACCCACCCCTCACATGTCTCTGTCCACTGCTGGGAGTCCTCTGCACCCACCCCTCACATGTCTCTGTCCACTGCTGGGAGTCCTCTGCACCCACCCCTCACATGTCTCTGTCCACTGCTGGGAGTGATATGCACCCACCCCTCATATGTCTCTGTCCACTGCTGGAAGTGATCTGCACCCACCCCTCATATGTCTGTCCACTGCTGGGAGTCCTCTGCACCCACCCCTCACATGTCTCTGTCCACTGCTGGGAGTCCTCTGCACCCACCCCTCACATGTGTCTGCCACTGCTGGGAGTCCTCTGCACCCCCCTCACATGTCTCTGGCCACTAATGGGAGTGAAATGCACCCACCCCTCATATGTCTGTCCACTGCTGGGAGTCCTCTGCACCCACCCCTCACATGTCTCTGTCCACTGCTGGGAGTCCTCTGCACCCACCCCTCACATGTGTCTGTCCACTGCTGGGAGTCCTCTGCACCCACCCCTCACATGTCTCTGTCCACTGCTGGGAGTCCTCTGCACCCACCCCTCATATGTCTGTCCACTGCTGGGAGTCCTCTGCACCCACCCCTCACATGTCTCTGTCCGCTGCTGGGAGTCCTCTGCACCCACCCCTCACATGTGTCTGTCCACTGCTGGGAGTCCTCTGCACCCCCCCTCACATGTCTCTGTCCACTGCTGGGAGTGATATGCACACACCCCTCATATGTCTGTCCACTGCTGGGAGTCCTCTGCACTCACCCCTCACATGTCTCTGTCCACTTCTGAGAGTCCTCTGCACCCACCCCTCACATGTGTCTGTCCACTGCTGGGAGTCCTCTGCACCCACCCCTCACATGTCTCTGTCCACTGCTGGGAGTGATATGCACCCACCCCTCATATGTCTCTGTCCACTGCTGGGAGTGATCTGCACCCACCCCTCATATGTCTGTCCACTGCTGGAAGTCCTCTGCACCCACCCCTCACATGTCTCTGTCCACTGCTGGGAGTCCTCTGCACCCACTCCTCACATGTGTCTGTCCACTGCTGGGAGTCCTCTGCACCCCCCCTCACATGTCTCTGGCCACTGCTGGGAGTGATATGCACCCACCCCTCATATGTCTGTCCACTGCTGGGAGTCCTCTGCACCCACCCCTCACATGTCTCTGTCCACTTCTGGGAGTCCTCTGCACCCACCCTCACATGTGTCTGTCCACTGCTGGGAGTCCTCTGCACCCACCCCTCACATGTCTCTGTCCACTGCTGGGAGTGATATGCACCCACCCCTCATATGTCTCTGTCCACTGCTGGGAGTGATCTGCACCCACCCCTCATATGTCTGTCCACTGCTGGGAGTCCTCTGCACCCACCCCGCACCTGTCTCTGTCCACTGCTGGGAGTCCTCTGCACACACTCCTCACATGTGTCTGTCCACTGCTGGGAGTCCTCTGCACCCCCCCTCACATGTCTCTGGCCACTGCTGGGAGTGATATGCACCCACCCCTCATATGTCTGGCCACTGCTGGGAGTCCTCTGCACCCACCCCTCACATGTCTCTGTCCACTGCTGGGAGTGATATGCACCCACCCCCCTATGTCTGTCCACTGCTGGGAGTCCTCTGCAACCACCCCTCACATGTCTCTGTCCACTGCTGGGAGTCCTCTGCACCCACCCTTCACATGTGTCTGTCCACTGCTGGGAGTCCTCTGCACCCACCCCTCACATGTCTCTGTCCACTGCTGGGAGTCCTCTGCACCCACCCCTCACATGTCTCTGTCCACTGCTGGGAGTGATATGCACCCACCCGTCATATATCTGGGCACTGCTGGGAGTGATCTGCACCCACCCCTCACATGTCTCTGGGCACTGCTGGTATTCCTCTGCACCCACCCCTCACATGTCTCTGTCCACTGCTGGGAGTCCTCTGCACCCACCCCTCACATGTCTCTGGGCACTGCTGGTATTCCTCTGCACCCAACCCTCACATGTCTCTGTCCACTGCTGGGAGTCCTCTGCACCCATTCCTCACATGTCTCTGTCCACTGCTGGGAGTCCTCTGCACCCACCCCTCACATGTGTCTGTCCACTGCTGGGAGTCCTCTGCACCCACCCCTCACATGTCTCTGTCCACTGCTGGGAGTGATATGCACCCACCCCTCATATGTCTCTGTCCACTGCTGGGAGTGATCTGCACCCACCCCTCATATGTCTGTCCACTGCTGGGAGTCCTCTGCACCCACCCCTCACATGTCTCTGTCCACTGCTGGGAGTCCTCTGCACCCACCCCTCACATGTGTCTGCCACTGCTGGGAGTCCTCTGCACCCCCCTCACATGTCTCTGGCCACTGCTGGGAGTGAAATGCACCCACCCCTCATATGTCTGTCCACTGCTGGGAGTCCTCTGCACCCACCCCTCATATGTCTCTGTCCACTGCTGGGAGTCCTCTGCACCCACCCCTCACATGTCTCTGTCCACTGCTGGGAGTCCTCTGCACCCACTCCTCACATGTGTCTGTCCACTGCTGGGAGTCCTCTGCACCCACCCCTCACATGTCTCTGTCCACTGCTGGGAGTGATATGCACCCAACCCTCTTATGTCTGTCCACTGCTGGGAGTACTCTGCACCCACCCCTCACATGTCTCTGTCCACTACTGGGAGTCCTCTGCACCCACCCCTCACATGTGTCTGTCCACTGCTGGGAGTCCTCTGCACCCACCCCTCACATGTATCTGTCCACTGCTGGGAGTCCTCTGCACCCACCCCTCACATGTCTTTGTCCACTGCTGGGAGTGATATGCACCCACCCCTCATATATCTGGGCACTGCTGGGAGTGATCTGCACCCACCCCTCACATGTCTCTGGGCACTGCTGGTATTCCTCTGCACCCACCCCTCACATGTCTCTGTCCACTGCTGGGAGTCCTCTGCACCCACCCCTCACATGTCTCTGGGCACTGCTGGTATTCCTCTGCACCCAACCCTCACATGTCTCTGTCCACTGCTGGGAGTCCTCTGCACCCATTCCTCACATGTCTCTGTCCACTGCTGGGAGTCCTCTGCACCCACCCCTCACATGTGTCTGTCCACTGCTGGGAGTCCTCTGCACCCACCCCTCACATGTCTCTGTCCACTGCTGGGAGTGATATGCACCCACCCCTCATATGTCTCTGTCCACTGCTGGGAGTGATCTGCACCCACCCCTCATATGTCTGTCCACTGCTGGGAGTCCTCTGCACCCACCCCTCACATGTCTCTGTCCACTGCTGGGAGTGATATGCACCCACCCCTCATATGTCTCTGTCCACTGCTGGGAGTGATCTGCACCCACCCCTCATATGTCTGTCCACTGCTGGGAGTCCTCTGCACCCATCCCTCACATGTCTCTGTCCACTGCTGGGAGTCCTCTGCACCCACCCCTCACATGTGTCTGTCCACTGCTGGGAGTCCTCTGCACCCACCCGTCACATGTCTCTGTCCACTGCTGGGAGTGATATGCACCCACCCCTCATATGTCTGTCCACTGCTGGGAGTCCTCTTTACCCACTCCTCACATGTGTCTGTCCACTGCTGGGAGTCCTCTGCACCCACCCCTCACATGTCTCTGTCCACTGCTGGGAGTGATATGCACCCAACCCTCTTATGTCTGTCCACTGCTGGGAGTACTCTGCACCCACCCCTCACATGTCTCTGTCCACTACTGGGAGTCCTCTGCACCCACCCCTCACATGTGTCTGTCCACTGCTGGGAGTCCTCTGCACCCACCCCTCACATGTATCTGTCCACTGCTGGGAGTCCTCTGCACCCACCCCTCACATGTCTTTGTCCACTGCTGGGAGTGTTATGCACCCACCCCTCATATATCTGGGCACTGCTGGGAGTGATCTGCACCCACCCCTCACATGTCTCTGGGCACTGCTGGTATTCCTCTGCACCCACCCCTCACATGTCTCTGTCCACTGCTGGGAGTCCTCTGCACCCACCCCTCACATGTCTATGGGCACTGCTGGTATTCCTCTGCACCCACCCCTCACATGTCTCTGTCCACTGCTGGGAGTCCTCTGCACCCACCCCTCACATGTCTCTGTCCACTGCTGGGAGTCCTCTGCACCCATCCCTCACGTGTCTCTGTCCAGTGCTGGGAGTCCTCTGCACCCACCCCTCACATGTGTCTGTCCACTGCTGGGAGTCCTCTGCACCCACCCGTCACATGTCTCTGTCCACTGCTGGGAGTGATATGCACCCACCCCTCATATGTCTGTCCACTGCTGGGAGTCCTCTTTACCCACCCCTCACATGTCTCTGTCCACTGCTGGGAGTGATATGCACCCACCCCTCATATGTCTGTCCACTGCTGGGAGTCCTCTGCACCCACCCCTCACATGTCTCTGTCCACTTCTGGGAGTCCTCTGCACCCACCCCTCACATGTGTCTGTCCACTGCTGGGAGTCCTCTGCACCCACCCCTCACATGTCTCTGTCCACTGCTGGGAGTGATATGCACCCACCCCTCATATGTCTCTGTCCACTGCTGGGAGTGATCTGCACCCACCCCTCATATGTCTGTCCACTGCTGGGAGTCCTCTGCACCCACCCCTCACATGTCTCTGTCCACTGCTGGGAGTCCTCTGCACACACTCCTCACATGTGTCTGTCCACTGCTGGGAGTCCTCTGCACCCCCCTCACATGTCTCTGGCCACTGCTGGGAGTGATATGCACCCACCCCTCATATGTCTGTCCACTGCTGGGAGTCCTCTGCACCCACCCCTCACATGTCTCTGTCCACTGCTGGGAGTGATATGCACCCACCCCCCTATGTCTGTCCACTGCTGGGAGTCCTCTGCACCCACCCCTCACATGTCTCTGTCCACTGCTGGGAGTCCTCTGCACCCACCCCTCACATGTGTCTGTCCACTGCTGGGAGTCCTCTGCACCCACCCCTCACATGTCTCTGTCCACTGCTGGGAGTCCTCTGCACCCACCCCTCACATGTCTCTGTCCACTGCTGGGAGTGATATGCACCCACCCCTCATATGTCTCTGTCCACTGCTGGGAGTGATCTGCACCCACCCCTCATATGTCTGTCCACTGCTGGGAGTCCTCTGCACCCATCCCTCACATGTCTCTGTCCACTGCTGGGAGTCCTCTGCACCCACCCCTCACATGTGTCTGTCCACTGCTGGGAGTCCTCTGCACCCACCCGTCACATGTCTCTGTCCACTGCTGGGAGTGATATGCACCCACCCCTCATATGTCTGTCCACTGCTGGGAGTCCTCTTTACCCACCCCTCACATGTCTCTGTCCACTGCTGGGAGTGATATGCACCCACCCCTCATATGTCTGTCCACTGCTGGGAGTCCTCTGCACCCACCCCTCACATGTCTCTGTCCACTTCTGGGAGTCCTCTGCACCCACCCCTCACATGTGTCTGTCCACTGCTGGGAGTCCTCTGCACCCACCCCTCACATGTCTCTGTCCACTGCTGGGAGTGATATGCACCCACCCCTCATATGTCTCTGTCCACTGCTGGGAGTGATCTGCACCCACCCCTCATAAGTCTGTCCACTGCTGGGAGTCCTCTGCACCCACCCCTCACATGTCTCTGTCCACTGCTGGGAGTCCTCTGCACACACTCCTCGCATGTGTCTGTCCACTGCTGGGAGTCCTCTGCACCCCCCTCACATGTCTCTGGCCACTGCTGGGAGTGATATGCACCCACCCCTCATATGTCTGTCCACTGCTGGGAGTCCTCTGCACCCACCCCTCACATGTCTCTGTCCACTGCTGGGAGTGATATGCACCCACCCCCCTATGTCTGTCCACTGCTGGGAGTCCTCTGCACCCACCCCTGACATGTCTCTGTCCACTGCTGGGAGTCCTCTGCACCCACCCCTCACATGTGTCTGTCCACTGCTGGGAGTCCTCTGCACCCACCCCTCACATGTCTCTGTCCACTGCTGGGAGTCCTCTGCACCCACCCCTCACATGTCTCTGTCGACTGCTGGGAGTGATATGCACCCACCCCTCATATATCTGGGCAGTGCTGGGAGTGATCTGCACCCACCCCTCACATGTCTCTGGGCACTGCTGGTATTCCTCTGCACCCACCCCTCACATGTCTCTGTCCACTGCTGGGAGTCCTCTGCACCCACCCCTCACATGTCTCTGGGCACTGCTGGTATTCCTCTGCACCCAACCCCCACATGTCACTGTCCACTGCTGGGAGTCCTCTGCACCCATTCCTCACATGTCTCTGTCCACTGCTGGGAGTCCTCTGCACCCACCCCTCACATGTGTCTTTCCACTGCTGGGAGTCCTCTGCACCCACCCCTCACATGTCTCTGTCCACTGCTGGGAGTGATATGCACCCACCCCTCATATGTCTCTGTCCACTGCTGGGAGTGATCTGCACCCACCCCTCATATGTCTGTCCACTGCTGGGAGTCCTCTGCACCCACCCCTCACATGTCTCTGTCCACTGCTGGGAGTGATATGCACCCACCCCTCATATGTCTCTGTCCACTGCTGGGAGTGATCTGCACCCACCCCTCATATGTCTGTCCACTGCTGGGAGTCCTCTGCACCCATCCCTCACATGTCTCTGTCCACTGCTGGGAGTCCTCTGCACCCACCCCTCACATGTGTCTGTCCACTGCTGGGAGTCCTCTGCACCCACCCGTCACATGTCTCTGTCCACTGCTGGGAGTGATATGCACCCACCCCTCATATGTCTGTCCACTGCTGGGAGTCCTCTTTACCCACTCCTCACATGTGTCTGTCCACTGCTGGGAGTCCTCTGCACCCACCCCTCACATGTCTCTGTCCACTGCTGGGAGTGATATGCACCCAACCCTCTTATGTCTGTCCACTACTGGGAGTACTCTGCACCCACCCCTCACATGTCTCTGTCCACTACTGGGAGTCCTCTGCACCCACCCCTGACATGTGTCTGTCCACTGCTGGGAGTCCTCTGCACCCACCCCTCACATGTATCTGTCCACTGCTGGGAGTCCTCTGCACCCACCCCTCACATGTCTTTGTCCACTGCTGGGAGTGTTATGCACCCACCCCTCATATATCTGGGCACTGCTGGGAGTGATCTGCACCCACCCCTCACATGTCTCTGGGCACTGCTGGTATTCCTCTGCACCCACCCCTCACATGTCTCTGTCCACTGCTGGGAGTCCTCTGCACCCACCCCTCACATGTCTATGGGCACTGCTGGTATTCCTCTGCACCCACCCCTCACATGTCTCTGTCCACTGCTGGGAGTCCTCTGCACCCACCCCTCACATGTCTCTGTCCACTGCTGGGAGTCCTCTGCACCCATCCCTCACGTGTCTCTGTCCAGTGCTGGGAGTCCTCTGCACCCACCCCTCACATGTGTCTGTCCACTGCTGGGAGTCCTCTGCACCCACCCGTCACATGTCTCTGTCCACTGCTGGGAGTGATATGCACCCACCCCTCATATGTCTGTCCACTGCTGGGAGTCCTCTTTACCCACCCCTCACATGTCTCTGTCCACTGCTGGGAGTGATATGCACCCACCCCTCATATGTCTGTCCACTGCTGGGAGTCCTCTGCACCCACCCCTCACATGTCTCTGTCCACTTCTGGGAGTCCTCTGCACCCACCCCTCACATGTGTCTGTCCACTGCTGGGAGTCCTCTGCACCCACCCCTCACATGTCTCTGTCCACTGCTGGGAGTGATATGCACCCACCCCTCATATGTCTCTGTCCACTGCTGGGAGTGATCTGCACCCACCCCTCATATGTCTGTCCACTGCTGGGAGTCCTCTGCACCCACCCCTCACATGTCTCTGTCCACTGCTGGGAGTCCTCTGCACACACTCCTCACATGTGTCTGTCCACTGCTGGGAGTCCTCTGCACCCCCCTCACATGTCTCTGGCCACTGCTGGGAGTGATATGCACCCACCCCTCATATGTCTGTCCACTGCTGGGAGTCCTCTGCACCCACCCCTCACATGTCTCTGTCCACTGCTGGGAGTGATATGCACCCACCCCCCTATGTCTGTCCACTGCTGGGAGTCCTCTGCACCCACCCCTCACATGTCTCTGTCCACTGCTGGGAGTCCTCTGCACCCACCCCTCACATGTGTCTGTCCACTGCTGGGAGTCCTCTGCACCCACCCCTCACATGTCTCTGTCCACTGCTGGGAGTCCTCTGCACCCACCCCTCACATGTCTCTGTCCACTGCTGGGAGTGATATGCACCCACCCCTCATATGTCTCTGTCCACTGCTGGGAGTGATCTGCACCCACCCCTCATATGTCTGTCCACTGCTGGGAGTCCTCTGCACCCATCCCTCACATGTCTCTGTCCACTGCTGGGAGTCCTCTGCACCCACCCCTCACATGTGTCTGTCCACTGCTGGGAGTCCTCTGCACCCACCCGTCACATGTCTCTGTCCACTGCTGGGAGTGATATGCACCCACCCCTCATATGTCTGTCCACTGCTGGGAGTCCTCTTTACCCACCCCTCACATGTCTCTGTCCACTGCTGGGAGTGATATGCACCCACCCCTCATATGTCTGTCCACTGCTGGGAGTCCTCTGCACCCACCCCTCACATGTCTCTGTCCACTTCTGGGAGTCCTCTGCACCCACCCCTCACATGTGTCTGTCCACTGCTGGGAGTCCTCTGCACCCACCCCTCACATGTCTCTGTCCACTGCTGGGAGTGATATGCACCCACCCCTCATATGTCTCTGTCCACTGCTGGGAGTGATCTGCACCCACCCCTCATAAGTCTGTCCACTGCTGGGAGTCCTCTGCACCCACCCCTCACATGTCTCTGTCCACTGCTGGGAGTCCTCTGCACACACTCCTCGCATGTGTCTGTCCACTGCTGGGAGTCCTCTGCACCCCCCTCACATGTCTCTGGCCACTGCTGGGAGTGATATGCACCCACCCCTCATATGTCTGTCCACTGCTGGGAGTCCTCTGCACCCACCCCTCACATGTCTCTGTCCACTGCTGGGAGTGATATGCACCCACCCCCCTATGTCTGTCCACTGCTGGGAGTCCTCTGCACCCACCCCTGACATGTCTCTGTCCACTGCTGGGAGTCCTCTGCACCCACCCCTCACATGTGTCTGTCCACTGCTGGGAGTCCTCTGCACCCACCCCTCACATGTCTCTGTCCACTGCTGGGAGTCCTCTGCACCCACCCCTCACATGTCTCTGTCGACTGCTGGGAGTGATATGCACCCACCCCTCATATATCTGGGCAGTGCTGGGAGTGATCTGCACCCACCCCTCACATGTCTCTGGGCACTGCTGGTATTCCTCTGCACCCACCCCTCACATGTCTCTGTCCACTGCTGGGAGTCCTCTGCACCCACCCCTCACATGTCTCTGGGCACTGCTGGTATTCCTCTGCACCCAACCCCCACATGTCACTGTCCACTGCTGGGAGTCCTCTGCACCCATTCCTCACATGTCTCTGTCCACTGCTGGGAGTCCTCTGCACCCACCCCTCACATGTGTCTTTCCACTGCTGGGAGTCCTCTGCACCCACCCCTCACATGTCTCTGTCCACTGCTGGGAGTGATATGCACCCACCCCTCATATGTCTCTGTCCACTGCTGGGAGTGATCTGCACCCACCCCTCATATGTCTGTCCACTGCTGGGAGTCCTCTGCACCCACCCCTCACATGTCTCTGTCCACTGCTGGGAGTCCTCTGCACCCACTCCTCACATGTGTCTGTCCACTGCTGGGAGTCCTCTGCACCCACCCCTCACATGTCTCTGTCCACTGCTGGGAGTGATATGCACCCACCCCTCATATGTCTGTCCACTGCTGGGAGTACTCTGCACCCACCCCTCACATGTCTCTCTCCACTACTGGGAGTCCTCTGCACCCACCCCTCACATGTGTCTGTCCACTGCTGGGAGTCCTCTGCACCCACCCCTCACATGTATCTGTCCACTGCTGGGAGTCCTCTGCACCCACCCCTCACATGTCTTTGTCCACTGCTGGGAGTGATATGCACCCACCCCTCATATATCTGGGCACTGCTGGGAGTGATCTGCACCCACCCCTCACATGTCTCTGGGCACTGCTGGTATTCCTCTGCACCCACCCCTCACATGTCTCTGTCCACTGCTGGAAGTCCTCTGCACCCACCCCTCACATGTCTCTGGGCACTGCTGGTATTCCTCTGCACCCACCCCTCACATGTCTCTGTCCACTGCTGGGAGTCCTCTTTATCCACCCCTCACATGTCTCTGTCCACTGCTGGGAGTGATATGCACCCACCCCTCATATGTCTGTCCACTGCTGGGAGTCCTCTGCACCCACCCCTCACATGTCTCTGTCCACTTCTGGGAGTCCTCTGCACCCACCCCTCACATGTGTCTGTCCACTGCTGGGAGTCCTCTGCACCCACCCCTCACATGTGTCTGTCCACTGCTGGGAGTCCTCTGCACCCACCCCTCACATGTCTCTGTCCACTGCTGGGAGTGATATGCACCCACCCCTCATATGTCTGTCCACTGCTGGGAGTCCTCTGCACCCATCCCTCACATGTCTCTGTCCACTGCTGGGAGTGATATGCACCCACCCCTCATATGTCTCTATCCACTGCTGGGAGTGATCTGCACCCACCCCTCTTATGTCTGTCCACTGCTGGTAGTGATATGCACCCACCCCTCATATGTCTGTCCACTGCTGGGAGTCCTCTGCACCCATCCCTCACATGTCTCTGTCCACTGCTGGGAGTGATATGCACCCACCCCTCATATGTCTCTGTCCACTGCTGGGAGTACTCTGCACCAACCCCTCACATGTCTCTGTCCACTACTGGGAGTCCTCTGCACCCACCCCTCACATGTGTCTGTCCACTGCTGGGAGTTCTCTGCACCCACCCCTCACATGTCTTTGTCCACTGCTGGGAGTGATATGCACCCACCCCTCATATATCTGGGCGCTGCTGGGAGTGATCTGCACCCACCCCTCACATGTCTCTGGGCACTGCTGGTATTCCTCTGCACCCACCCCTCACATGTCTCTGTCCACTGCTGGGAGTCCTCTGCACCCACCCCTCACATGTCTATGGGCACTGCTGGTATTCCTCTGCACCCACCCCTCACATGTCTCTGTCCACTGCTGGGAGTCCTCTGCACCCACCCCTCACATGTCTCTGTCCACTGCTGGGAGTCCTCTGCACCCATCCCTCACATGTCTCTGTCCACTGCTGGGAGTCCTCTGCACCCACCCCTCACATGTGTCTGTCCACTGCTGGGAGTCCTCTGCACCCACCCATCACATGTCTCTGTCCACTGCTGGGAGTGATATGCACCCACCCCTCATATGTCTGTCCACTGCTGGGAGTCCTCTTTACCCACCCCTCACATGTCTCTGTCCACTGCTGGGAGTGATATGCACCCACCCCTCATATGTCTGTCCACTGCTGGGAGTCCTCTGCACCCACCCCTCACATGTCTCTGTCCACTTCTGGGAGTCCTCTGCACCCACCCGTCACATGTGTCTGTCCACTGCTGGGAGTCCTCTGCACCCACCCCTCACATGTCTCTGTCCACTGCTGGGAGTGATATGCACCCACCCCTCATATGTCTCTGTCCACTGCTGGGAGTGATCTGCACCCACCCCTCATATGTCTGTCCACTGCTGGGAGTCCTCTGCACCCACCCCTCACATGTCTCTGTCCACTGCTGGGAGTCCTCTGCACACACTCCTCACATGTGTCTGTCCACTGCTGGGAGTCCTCTGCACCCCCCTCACATGTCTCTGGCCACTGCTGGGAGTGATATGCACCCACCCCTCATATGTCTGTCCACTGCTGGGAGTCCTCTGCACCCACCCCTCACATGTCTCTGTCCACTGCTGGGAGTGATATGCACCCACCCCCCTATGTCTGTCCACTGCTGGGAGTCCTCTGCACCCACCCCTCACATGTCTCTGTCCACTGCTGGGAGTCCTCTGCACCCACCCCTCACATGTGTCTGTCCACTGCTGGGAGTCCTCTGCACCCACCCCTCACATGTCTCTGTCCACTGCTGGGAGTCCTCTGCACCCACCCCTCACATGTCTCTGTCCACTGCTGGGAGTGATATGCACCCACCCCTCATATGTCTCTGTCCACTGCTGGGAGTGATCTGCACCCACCCCTCATATGTCTGTCCACTGCTGGGAGTCCTCTGCACCCATCCCTCACATGTCTCTGTCCACTGCTGGGAGTCCTCTGCACCCACCCCTCACATGTGTCGGTCCACTGCTGGGAGTCCTCTGCACCCACCCGTCACATGTCTCTGTCCACTGCTGGGAGTGATATGAACCCACCCCTCATATGTCTGTCCACTGCTGGGAGTCCTCTTTACCCACCCCTCACATGTCTCTGTCCACTGCTGGGAGTGATATGCACCCACCCCTCATATGTCTGTCCACTGCTGGGAGTCCTCTGCACCCACCCCTCACATGTCTCTGTCCACTTCTGGGAGTCCTCTGCACCCACCCCTCACATGTGTCTGTCCACTGCTGGGAGTCCTCTGCACCCACCCCTCACATGTCTCTGTCCACTGCTGGGAGTGATATGCACCCACCCCTCATATGTCTCTGTCCACTGCTGGGAGTGATCTGCACCCACCCCTCATATGTCTGTCCACTGCTGGGAGTCCTCTGCACCCACCCCTCACATGTCTCTGTCCACTGCTGAGAGTCCTCTGCACACACTCCTCGCATGTGTCTGTCCACTGCTGGGAGTCCTCTGCACCCCCCTCACATGTCTCTGGCCACTGCTGGGAGTGATATGCACCCACCCCTCATATGTCTGTCCACTGCTGGGAGTCCTCTGCACCCACCCCTCACATGTCTCTGTCCACTGCTGGGAGTGATATGCACCCACCCCCCTATGTCTGTCCACTGCTGGGAGTCCTCTGCACCCACCCCTCACATGTCTCTGTCCACTGCTGGGAGTCCTCTGCACCCACCCCTCACATGTGTCTGTCCACTGCTGGGAGTCCTCTGCACCCACCCCTCACATGTCTCTGTCCACTGCTGGGAGTCCTCTGCACCCACCCCTCACATGTCTCTGTCGACTGCTGGGAGTGATATGCACCCACCCCTCATATATCTGGGCAGTGCTGGGAGTGATCTGCACCCACCCCTCACATGTCTCTGGGCACTGCTGGTATTCCTCTGCACCCACCCCTCACATGTCTCTGTCCACTGCTGGGAGTCCTCTGCACCCACCCCTCACATGTCTCTGGGCACTGCTGGTATTCCTCTGCACCCAACCCCCACATGTCACTGTCCACTGCTGGGAGTCCTCTGCACCCATTCCTCACATGTCTCTGTCCACTGCTGGGAGTCCTCTGCACCCACCCCTCACATGTGTCTTTCCACTGCTGGGAGTCCTCTGCACCCACCCCTCACATGTCTCTGTCCACTGCTGGGAGTGATATGCACCCACCCCTCAAAAGTCTCTGTCCACTGCTGGGAGTGATCTGCACCCACCCCTCATATGTCTGTCCACTGCTGGGAGTCCTCTGCACCCACCCCTCACATGTCTCTGTCCACTGCTGGGAGTCCTCTGCACCCACTCCTCACATGTGTCTGTCCACTGCTGGGAGTCCTCTGCACCCACCCCTCACATGTCTCTGTCCACTGCTGGGAGTGATATGCACCCACCCCTCATATGTCTGTCCACTGCTGGGAGTACTCTGCACCCACCCCTCACATGTCTCTCTCCACTACTGGGAGTCCTCTGCACCCACCCCTCACATGTGTCTGTCCACTGCTGGGAGTCCTCTGCACCCACCCCTCACATGTATCTGTCCACTGCTGGGAGTCCTCTGCACCCACCCCTCACATGTCTTTGTCCACTGCTGGGAGTGATATGCACCCACCCCTCATATATCTGGGCACTGCTGGGAGTGATCTGCACCCACCCCTCACATGTCTCTGGGCACTGCTGGTATTCCTCTGCACCCACCCCTCACATGTCTCTGTCCACTGCTGGAAGTCCTCTGCACCCACCCCTCACATGTCTCTGGGCACTGCTGGTATTCCTCTGCACCCACCCCTCACATGTCTCTGTCCACTGCTGGGAGTCCTCTTTATCCACCCCTCACATGTCTCTGTCCACTGCTGGGAGTGATATGCACCCACCCCTCATATGTCTGTCCACTGCTGGGAGTCCTCTGCACCCACCCCTCACATGTCTCTGTCCACTTTTGGGAGTCCTCTGCACCACCCCTCACATGTGTCTGTCCACTGCTGGGAGTCCTCTGCACCCACCCCTCACATGTGTCTGTCCACTGCTGGGAGTCCTCTGCACCCACCCCTCACATGTCTCTGTCCACTGCTGGGAGTGATATGCACCCACCCCTCATATGTCTGTCCACTGCTGGGAGTCCTCTGCACCCATCCCTCACATGTCTCTGTCCACTGCTGGGAGTGATATGCACCCACCCCTCATATGTCTCTATCCACTGCTGGGAGTGATCTGCACCCACCCCTCTTATGTCTGTCCACTGCTGGTAGTGATATGCACCCACCCCTCATATGTCTGTCCACTGCTGGGAGTCCTCTGCACCCATCCCTCACATGTCTCTGTCCACTGCTGGGAGTGATATGCACCCACCCCTCATATGTCTCTGTCCACTGCTGGGAGTACTCTGCACCAACCCCTCACATGTCTCTGTCCACTACTGGGAGTCCTCTGCACCCACCCCTCACATGTGTCTGTCCACTGCTGGGAGTCCTCTGCACCCACCCCTCACATGTCTTTGTCCACTGCTGGGAGTGATATGCACCCACCCCTCATATATCTGGGCACTGCTGGGAGTGATCTGCACCCACCCCTCACATGTCTCTGGGCACTGCTGGTATTCCTCTGCACCCACCCCTCACATGTCTCTGTCCACTGCTGGGAGTCCTCTGCACCCACCCCTCACATGTCTATGGGCACTGCTGGTATTCCTCTGCACCCACCCCTCACATGTCTCTGTCCACTGCTGGGAGTCCTCTGCACCCACCCCTCACATGTCTCTGTCCACTGCTGGGAGTCCTCTGCACCCATCCCTCACATGTCTCTGTCCACTGCTGGGAGTCCTCTGCACCCACCCCTCACATGTGTCTGTCCACTGCTGGGAGTCCTCTGCACCCACCCATCACATGTCTCTGTCCACTGCTGGGAGTGATATGCACCCACCCCTCATATGTCTGTCCACTGCTGGGAGTCCTCTTTACCCACCCCTCACATGTCTCTGTCCACTGCTGGGAGTGATATGCACCCACCCCTCATATGTCTGTCCACTGCTGGGAGTCCTCTGCACCCACCCCTCACATGTCTCTGTCCACTTCTGGGAGTCCTCTGCACCCACCCCTCACATGTGTCTGTCCACTGCTGGGAGTCCTCTGCACCCACCCCTCACATGTCTCTGTCCACTGCTGGGAGTGATATGCACCCACCCCTCATATGTCTCTGTCCACTGCTGGGAGTGATCTGCACCCACCCCTCATATGTCTGTCCACTGCTGGGAGTCCTCTGCACCCACCCCTCACATGTCTCTGTCCACTGCTGGGAGTCCTCTGCACACACTCCTCACATGTGTCTGTCCACTGCTGGGAGTCCTCTGCACCCCCCCTCACATGTCTCTGGCCACTGCTGGGAGTGATATGCACCCACCCCTCATATGTCTGTCCACTGCTGGGAGTCCTCTGCACCCACCCCTCACATGTCTCTGTCCACTGCTGGGAGTGATATGCACCCACCCCCCTATGTCTGTCCACTGCTGGGAGTCCTCTGCACCCACCCCTCACATGTCTCTGTCCACTGCTGGGAGTCCTCTGCACCCACCCCTCACATGTGTCTGTCCACTGCTGGGAGTCCTCTGCACCCACCCCTCACATGTCTCTGTCCACTGCTGGGAGTCCTCTGCACCCACCCCTCACATGTCTCTGTCCACTGCTGGGAGTGATATGCACCCACCCCTCATATGTCTCTGTCCACTGCTGGGAGTGATCTGCACCCACCCCTCATATGTCTGTCCACTGCTGGGAGTCCTCTGCACCCATCCCTCACATGTCTCTGTCCACTGCTGGGAGTCCTCTGCACCCACCCCTCACATGTGTCTGTCCACTGCTGGGAGTCCTCTGCACCCCCCGTCACATGTCTCTGTCCACTGCTGGGAGTGATATGCACCCACCCCTCATATGTCTGTCCACTGCTGGGAGTCCTCTTTACCCACCCCTCACATGTCTCTGTCCACTGCTGGGAGTGATATGCACCCACCCCTCATATGTCTGTCCACTGTTGGGAGTCCTCTGCACCCACCCCTCACATGTCTCTGTCCACTTCTGGGAGTCCTCTGCACCCACCCCTCACATGTGTCTGTCCACTGCTGGGAGTCCTCTGCACCCACCCCTCACATGTCTCTTCCCACTGCTGGGAGTGATATGCACCCACCCCTCATATGTCTCTGTCCACTGCTGGGAGTGATCTGCACCCACCCCTCATATGTCTGTCCACTGCTGGGAATCCTCTGCACCCACCCCTCACATGTCTCTGTCCACTGCTGGGAGTCCTCTGCACACACTCCTCACATGTGTCTGTCCACTGCTGGGAGTCCTCTGCACCCCCTTCACATGTCTCTGGCCACTGCTGGGAGTGATATGCACCCACCCCTCATATGTCTGTCCACTGCTGGGAGTCCTCTGCACCCACCCCTCACATGTCTCTGTCCACTGCTGGGAGTGATATGCACCCACCCCCCTATGTCTGTCCACTGCTGGGAGTCGTCTGCACCCACCCCTCACATGTCTCTGTCCACTGCTGGGAGTCCTCTGCACCCACCCCTCACATGTGTCTGTCCACTGCAGGGAGTTGTTAGAAATGAGGGGGCTCCGGTTGACGCAGGTGTGAACCCACAACAAGCAGGGACCCTTTACTTCTTGTCAGGGCGAAGGATGACTCCCCAGAATAACCCCTGCTCACCCTCTAGGTGCGTGGCGCGAGCAGTCTAGGCTAAGTCTCAGGCGTACACGGTTAAGCAAATGCAATTACACATACAGTAAACCCCCTGTATGCACCACAAATGGACACCAATCCGGTAGTATATAAAAATAAGCTTTTATGTAGTTTCAGCAGAGTTAAATACAAGGCCCAGTAACGATGAACTGATGGGACCACAATTCTTAGGAATACGGTAAAGTTCTCTTTGTACGGAAAGTTCTTTAGGCGGGCACAAGGTGACTGTAGGCCTCAGCACACTCCGGGCTGAGGCGGCGACCGGGAAGCACACGGCAGATGACAGGGAAATCAGAACGTTGCGGACCCTGGATCCGATGCGAGCTCGCGGTCGAGTTCGTAAGTACAGTACCTTGTTTCTTGACGCGAAGGTGGGGGCGGGAAGTCAGCGGCTCTTCAACCGAAGAGCGAGGCGGCGTCCGGGGCTCCCACACTTCACGATGGGTGTCTGCTCTTCAGGCTCACGACCAGAGCGGGGTGTTGCAGGTGGCGGGTGAACAAAGCGGGGCAGCCGGGCACGCAGGTACATCCGGGCCGTCCGAGGCTTTGAGATGCTCACAAACGCCGATTCCGGCGGGAGGGTGAAGGTGCACAGCGAGCCTCCAGCGAGCGAGGTGACGGGGCAGCCCAGCACAGCGTAGGGGGAGCGGCTCCGATCGAGCGAGGCTCTTCCCAAGGCGGGGGCGGCTAAGCAGTCCTGGTCACGGCTCAGGGAGGGACTGGGCACGAGGGTCACAGCTCCGGCGAGGGAAAGGACACCACAGTCCAGCAGCAGGCGAGTGAAGATCAGGTAGAGCCCAATGGTCCTGGGGCTCAGTTCAGGGGGCAAGCTCAGTTCCAAGCCCTTGGAGATCGTTTTGGAAAAGCACAAGTCTTGAAAGTAAAAGTAAAGTAAAAGTCTTCAGCAACAGTTTCTCTTCTCTCCTTTGGCAGCAAGGTCACCACTGCAGGCCAATCCCCCAGGATAGGGACAGTCTTCCTCCTACAGCTTTCCCGGTGCCTCCTCCTCAGGCAGAGATTCTTCTTGGTCAAAAGCGGATCTAGTTTCTTAGGAGCAGGGCTCCTCCATTTATACCACAAATCTTTTGTTCTCCCAGGCCAGGGGGGCCCTTGCCTAGTTCAGTCCGGTTTCTGAGCACTTTGTTTACGTGATGCAGGCTTCTTCTTTCAGAGTGCAGGGCAGAGTCATCAGACGCTCCACAGGGGGTGGAGCCGGCATCGAGGTAGCGGAGCACTGTCCTATTCAGAGCCTAGGAGCACTCCTCCCACCCATCTACCTGTCGATCGTCCTATTCATACCAGGCTACCTAGCCCTGCCCATCTGGGTTCCCCCAGCCCTGTCACTCACACCAGCCAGACATCAGATACACATCACGCAGAGGCGGCTGAAATGGTTAGGCAAGCAAAGGCCAACTTTCTAAAAGTGACATTTGCAAACCCGGAATATTAAAATAAACCTTGCGAACAGATGTACCTTATTATTCCGAGTTCAGGCATACTAAACTCGATCTCCTACCATGTTCCCTGGGTCGGTTAGGATCATAGGGTGTAATGATCCAGGCCGCCCATACTGGCCTATGAGAACAGGGTAGCCTTGCAGTAGTGAACAACAAGATGGCGGTAATTCACTACTAGGACATGCCACGCATCCAGGCTTGTCCTACCTTAGGCGTACAATGCACCCTGCCCGTGGGCCTACCAGAGGGGTGACTAACATGCAGCTAAGGGAAGGGTTTAGGGACTGGCAAGTGTGGGCACTTGCCGGTCAGCATGTCAGTACCAGACTGCACGCAGGTTCTGCGATGGCAGACCTTAGATATATTTTACCGGCCGCTTCTGTGGGTGGCACAACCAGTGCTGCAAGCCCACCAGCGGTGTTCGCATT
Source organism: Triturus cristatus (assembly GCF_964204655.1). Classification (NCBI taxonomy): domain Eukaryota; kingdom Metazoa; phylum Chordata; class Amphibia; order Caudata; family Salamandridae; genus Triturus; species Triturus cristatus. Next base: position 274,993,965 of record NC_140579.1, on the reverse strand, counting down.
TACATGCCCTGGCGCCCCCGGCGCACTTTACTGGGGTCTGACAGTAAATCAAACAATCCAATCATGGAATCCAACCAACATATACAATTTACATAGGGAGCACTCGCACCGTGACACTGGTTGGCAGTGGCACAGCGCGCTGAGCGGCCAACACCATAAAAACACATGAGGCACAGCGACAAAAAGAGGAAGGGAGACTCACGCCAAGGTGCCAGGTCTAACAGGAGTCCTCTGCACCCACCCCTCACATGTCTCTGTCCACTGCTGGGAGTCCTCTGCACCCACCCCTCACATGTCTCTGTCGACTGCTGGGAGTGATATGCACCCACCCCTCATATATCTGGGCACTGCTGGGAGTGATCTGCACCCACCCCTCACATGTCTCTGGGCACTGCTGGTATTCCTCTGCACCCACCCCTCACATGTCTCTGTCCACTGCTGGGAGTCCTCTGCACCCACCCTTCACATGTCTCTGGGCACTGCTGGTATTCCTCTGCACCCAACCCTCACATGTCACTGTCCACTGCTGGGAGTCCTCTGCACCCATTCCTCACATGTCTCTGTCCACTGCTGTGAGTCCTCTGCACCCACCCCTCACATGTGTCTGTCCACTGCTGGGAGTCCTCTGCACCCACCCCTCACCTGTCTCTGTCCACTGCTGGGAGTGATATGCACCCACCCCTCATATGTCTCTGTCCACTGCTGGGAGTGATCTGCACCCACCCCTCATATGTCTGTCCACTGCTGGGAGTCCTCTGCACCCACCCCTCACATGTCTCTGTCCACTGCTGGGAGTCCTCTGCACCCACTCCTCACATGTGTCTGTCCACTGCTGGGAGTCCTCTGCACCCACCCCTCACATGTCTCTGTCCACTGCTGGGAGTGATATGCACCCACCCCTCATATGTCTGTCCACTGCTGGGAGTACTCTGCACCCACCCCTCACATGTCTCTCTCCACTACTGGGAGTCCTCTGCACCCACCCCTCACATGTGTCTGTCCACTGCTGGGAGTCCTCTGCACCCACCCCTCACATGTATCTGTCCACTGCTGGGAGTCCTCTGCACCCACCCCTCACATGTCTTTGTCCACTGCTGGGAGTGATATGCACCCACCCCTCATATATCTGGGCACTGCTGGGAGTGATCTGCACCCACCCCTCACATGTCTCTGGGCACTGCTGGTATTCCTCTGCACCCACCCCTCACATGTCTCTGTCCACTGCTGGGAGTCCTCTGCACCCACCCCTCACATGTCTCTGGGCACTGCTGGTATTCCTCTGCACCCACCCCTCACATGTCTCTGTCCACTGCTGGGAGTCCTCTTTATCCACCCCTCACATGTCTCTGTCCACTGCTGGGAGTGATATGCACCCACCCCTCATATGTCTGTCCACTGCTGGGAGTCCTCTGCACCCACCCCTCACATGTCTCTGTCCACTTCTGGGAGTCCTCTGCACCCACCCCTCACATGTGTCTGTCCACTGCTGGGAGTCCTCTGCACCCACCCCTCACATGTGTCTGTCCACTGCTGGGAGTCCTCTGCACCCACCCCTCACATGTCTCTGTCCACTGCTGGGAGTGATATGCACCCACCCCTCATATGTCTGTCCACTGCTGGGAGTCCTCTGCACCCATCCCTCACATGTCTCTGTCCACTGCTGGGAGTGATATGCACCCACCCCTCATATGTCTGGGCACTGCTGGGAGTGATCTGCACCCACACCTCACATGTCTCTGGGCACTGCTGGTATTCCTCTGCACCCACCCCTCACATGTCTCTGTCCACTGCTGGGAGTCCTCTGCACCCACCCCTCACATGTCTCTGTCCACTGCTGGGAGTCCTCGGCACCCATCCCTCACATGTCTCTGTCCACTGCTGGGAGTCCTCTGCACCCACCCCTCACATGTGTCCGTCCACTGCTGGGAGTCCTCTGCACCCACCTCACATGTCTCTGGCCACTGCTGGGAGTGATATGCACCCAGCCCTCATATGTCTCTGTCCACTGCTGGGAGTCCTCTGCACCCACCCCTCACATGTCTCTGTCCACTGCTGGGAGTCCTCTGCACCCACCCCTCACATGTCTCTGTCAACTGCTGGGAGTCCTCTGCACCCACTCCTCACATGTGTCTGTCCACTGCTGGGAGTCCTCTGCACCCCCCCTCACATGTCTCTGTCCACTGCTGGGAGTCCTCTGCACCCACCCCTCACATGTCTCTGTCCACTGCTGGGAGTCCTCTGCACCCATCCCTCACATGTCTCTGTCCACTGCTGGGAGTCCTCTGCACCCACCCCTCACATGTGTCTGTCCACTGCTGGGAGTCCTCCGCACCCACCCCTCACATGTCTCTGTCCACTGCTGGGAGTGATATGCACCCACCCCTCATATGTCTGTCCACTGCTGGGAGTCCTCTTTACCCACCCCTCACATGTCTCTGTCCACTGCTGGGAGTGATATGCACCCACCCCTCATATGTCTGTCCACTGCTGGGAGTTCTCTGCACCCACCCCTCACATGTCTCTGTCCACTTCTGGGAGTCCTCTGCACCCACCCCTCACATGTGTCTGTCCACTGCTGGGAGTCCTCTGCACCCACCCCTCACATGTCTCTGTCCACTGCTGGGAGTGATATGCACCCACCCCTCATATGTCTCTGTCCACTGCTGGGAGTGATCTGCACCCACCCCTCATATGTCTGTCCACTGCTGGGAGTCCTCTGCACCCACCCCTAACATGTCTCTGTCCACTGCTGGGAGTCCTCTGCACCCACCCCTCACATGTGTCTGTCCACTGCTGGGAGTTGTTAGACCTGGCGATCTCTGGTTGGCTGAGGCTTGCGCCAAAGCCAGGCAGAAACCACCACTCTAGTCAGGGCAAGGAAGGTACACGCCAAAGATAACCCCTGCTCACCCCCTTGGTAGCTTGGCACGAGCAGTCAGGCTTATCTCTGAGGCGATGTGTAAAGCGTTTGCGCGCACACCCAGCAACAACACCCAAGGCCCACCACAAAGGAAACTCCACACAAGGTATTCTATAAAAATAGCCTTTGTATTATACACAACACATTAGATAAAAACACACACTTTACAATGTGCCAACAGGCACGGGCAGAATTTACAAGGGATTATATGTACAGGGGACAGGGCCACCTGGACCACTGTCCGGAATTAGCACTTTTTAGAACGTAGCACAAAAATATATAAGATCACTGTAGCACAAAAATAATATGTATAGCACACAACCAGTACTTACTGGTATCAGGGAAGTACCACCTACGTAACCCTAACCACTTTAGGAGAATACTGCGCAGGGAACTAGAACCTCACTAGCACCACCTGTACTAGGAGAAAGCAAACAACCTCCTACGTATCACAATACCTGTAGGGGTAATAGGACGTTACACATGATGCATCACATTCAGAGGTGTAGGGAAGGAAAACACATGATGTACAACAACATTCAGCGGTGTGAGAACAAGGCACATGATGCATCAACACACATTCAGAGGTGCAAGGAAAGGAACAATTGCGCAAGAACTCATAGTCGCCACCACCTGTGGCAGTCCCTGGGCCAACTGGCCTGGAAGGGGCTAGGACACCCTGCGTTCAGTCAAGCTGCACCAGCTGCGCCAGCCAGAATGTCAATTATCCCCACCTAAACGTTGCAGCTGCCCACTAAGTGCTGGGCAGCTGTAGAACTGAGCGTGGGCACCACTGTGCCCTCCAACGCAAATCTCTCGCTCTCGTGGAGCCCCTCTGGGCTCTTAAAACAATTGAAGCGCACCCTAGAGCCTCGCGGGCTCTACACAAATATTTGGCCCCTTCGTTGGAGCGCTCCGGGCGCTCTGAACCCCAGACAATACCCCCAACCACGTGGGGGCGGCCCACTGCATTCCGAGGCCGCCCGGTACTTTTAGTGCCTCGTTGGAGCCTCACGGGGCTCGAGAAGCAATGCCCCGCACGTTGGAGCGTCTAGCGCTCTGAGCAAATCGTGGCCCCAGAGTCCCTCTGGACTCTAACGGAATCTCGCCCCGTCGTTGGAGCCACGGGGCTCTAGAACCAATGCCCCCTCTGGTGGAGCCTCACGGGGCTCGACAACACTGCCCCCGCACCCCCCAGCACGTGCGCGGAGTCCCCCAGCCCTCTTAATCACTTACCGGGCTGTCTGCAGGGGACTCCCGCGTCGGCTGCTCTCTCTCGGTCCAGGCGGACTCCGGGGCTGCTTCTCTACGCGGAGGGGGCAGGCACCGACAATGTGCCTCGCGCCCCCCTCCGCTCCAGCTCCTGCCGTCCTCTTCACTCTCCTCAGTACCCCGGGGCGCAGGGTAGGCTCCTGCCTGCTCCGGGGCTTGCACTCCAACAACGCGAGTCCTCGGTGGGAGGCGGGGTAGGCTCCCGCCCTCCTACTTCCAGTCCCGGGTGTCCCGGAGGCCCGCCCTCGGCCGCCTGACTTCCTGTTTCAGCCCGGGCTGCAGCGGTGATTATTCCGGCCGTAGGAGGGGTAGGCTCCCTCGAAATAAACGCAAATAAGCGGGGTGGGCACCCGCAAGCTGAATCAAAGCGCTCACAGCGCTATAAAGTGAGCCAGCGCTCGCAGCGCTACAAGGCTCATAAAAGCGCTCCCAGCGCTATAAAGATAGCAAGCCCAGGAAAACAGCGCGCCCAGCGCTATAAAGTCCAGAAAGCGCTCCCAGGCGCTATAAGCAACGTCCAGCAACCAAAAGGTCATTCAAAGAGCAGGGGGGCAAAGGCTGGGCCCAGAGCCAGCTCACAGGGCCCTCCAGCAGGGAGGCAGTCCCTAGTGGCGGTCTCTCCTGGCGCCCAGCAGCAGCAGGCCCCCCCTCAGATGATCCTGCAAGAGAACACCCAATGTAAGGGGACGCAGCCCCTTTTTATACAGTACAAGTCTTTGTCTGAAGGTGCAGGGAAGGGGCGAACCAGTTACATCTGGTTCCTGAGCACTTTGTTTTGCTCAGCCCCTCTCCCTATTCACTGGCAGGAATGGGTCATCAGACGCACCACAGGGGCCGGAGCCAGCAGTGTGTGGGGAAAGCCCTGTCCTATTCAGGACCCAGGTATACTCCTCCCCAGCCATCAGCATGCTAACTCCCCATTCACCACTGGGTGACTCCTCCTGACTCTGAGGAATCCCTAGCCCGTCACATGACCTCCACCAGCCAATCGCCAGACAAGCCACACATTTCATACTGCACACTGAAGTGCCCACTTCTAGAAGTGGCACTTCCACACTAGGTACATGCACGCCGCACACATCATCGCGCAGCATTCACTCACACGAGTCCGCACATACCAAACTCGGGCCTGCACACCCCACGCATCCGGAACTACCAGGACACATACATTCCCCCATGCATTCCTATGGGAGGGCAGGCCAACCTCACAACACGCACGCACTTTACCCTGGGACACAGCGGTAAAGTGCGCAGAAGTCAATAAAATCACTAAACCAAGTCACAATATTAAGCAAAAAGTCTCGGGGGTGAACCTGCCAGAAGGGCCAAGTCCAACAGGAGTCCTCTGCACCCCCCCTCACATGTCTCTGGCCACTGCTGGGACTGATATGCACCCACCCCTCATATGTCTGTCCACTGCTGGGAGACCTCTTTACCCACCCCTCACATGTCTCTGTCCACTGCTGGGAGTGATATGCACCCACCCCTCATATGTCTGTCCACTGCTGGGAGTCCTCTGCACCCACCCCTCACATGCCTCTGTCCACTTCTGGGAGTCCTCTGCACCCACCCCTCACATGTGTCTGTCCACTGCTGGGAGTCCTCTGCACCCACCCCTCACATGTCTCTGTCCACTGCTGGGAGTCCTCTGCACCCACTCCTCACATGTGTCTGTCCACTGCTGGGAGTCCTCTGCACCCCCCCTCACATGTCTCTGTCCACTTCTGGGAGTCCTCTGCACACTCCTCTCACATGTGTCTGTCCACTGCTGGGAGCCCTCTGCAGCCACCCCTCACATGTCTCTGTCCACTGCTGGGAGTGATCTGCACCCACCCCTCATATGTCTGTCCACTGCTGGGAGTCCTCTGCACCCACCCCTCACATGTCTCTGTCCACTGCTGGGAGTCCTCTGCACCCACTCCTCACATGTGTCTGTCCACTGCTGGGAGTCCTCTGCACCCCCCCTCACATGTCTCTGGCCACTGCTGGGAGTGATATGCACCCACCCCTCATATGTCTTTCCACTGCTGGGAGTCCTCTGCACCCACCCCTCACATGTCTCTGTCCACTTCTGGGAGTCCTCTGCACCCACCTCTCACATGTGTCTGTCCACTGCTGGGAGCCCTCTGCAGCCACCCCTCACATGTCTCTGTCCACTGCTGGGAGTGATATGCACCCACCCCTCATATGTCTGTCCACTGCTGGGAGTCCTCTGCACCCACCCCTCACATGTCTCTGTCCACTGCTGGGAGTCCTCTGCACCCACTCCTCACATGTGTCTGTCCACTGCTGGGAGTCCTCTGCACCCACCCCTCACATGTCTCTGTCCACTGCTGGGAGTCCTCTGCACCCACTCCTCACATGTGTCTGTCCACTGCTGGGAGTCCTCTGCACCCCCCTCACATGTCTCTGGCCACTGCTGGGAGTGATATGCACCCACCCCTCATATGTCTGTCCACTGCTGGGAGTCCTCTGCACCCACCCCTCACATGTCTCTGTCCACTTCTGGGAGTCCTCTGCACCCACCCCTCACATATGTCTGTCCACTGCTGGGAGTCCTCTGCAGCCACCCCTCACATGTCTCTGTCCACTGCTGGGAGTGATATGCACCCACCCCTCATATGTCTGTCCACTGCTGGGAGTCCTCTGCACCCACTCCTCACATGTGTCTGTCCACTGCTGGGAGTCCTCTGCACCCACACCTCACATGTCTCTGTCCACTGCTGGGAGTGATATGCACCCACCCCTCATATGTCTGGGCACTGCTGGGAGTGATCTGCACCCACCCCTCACTTGTCTCTGGGCACTGCTGGTATTCCTCTGCACCCACCCCTCACATGTCTCCGTCCACTGCTGGGAGTCCTCTGCACCCACCCCGCACATGTCTCTGTCCACTGCTGGGAGTCCTCTGCACCCCCCCCCCTCACATGTCTCTGGGCACTGCTGGGAGTGATATGCACCAACCCCTCATAGGTCTGTCCACTGCTGGGAGTCCTCCGCACCCACCCCTCACATGTCTCTGCCCACTGCTGGGAGTGATATGCACCCACCCCTCATATGTCTGTCCACTGCTGGGAGTCCTCTGCACCCACCCCTCACATGTCTCTGTCCACTGCTGGGAGTGATATGCACCCACCCCTCATATATCTGGGCACTGCTGGGAGTGATCTGCACCCACCCCTCACATGTCTCTGGGCACTGCTGGTATTCCTCTGCACCCACCCCTCACATGTCTCTGTCCACTGCTGGGAGTCCTCTGCACCCACCCCTCACATGTCTCTGGGCACTGCTGGTATTCCTCTGCACCCACCCCTCACATGTCTCTGTCCACTGCTGGGAGTGATATGCACCCACCCCTCATATGTCTCTGTCCACTGCTGGGAGTGATCTGCACCCACCCCTCATATGTCTGTCCACTGCTGGGAGTCCTCTGCTCCCACCACTCACATGTCTCTGTCCACTGCTGGGAGTCCTCTGCACCCACCCCTCATATGTGTCTGTCCACTGCTGGGAGTCCTCTGCACCCCCCTCACATGTCTCTGGCCACTGCTGGGAGTGATATGCACCCACCCCTCATATGTCTGTCCACTGCTGGGAGTCCTCTGCACCCACCCCTCACATGTCTCTGTCCACTGCTGGGAGTGATATGCACCACCCCTCATATGTCTGTCCACTGCTGGGAGTCCTTGGAACCCACCCCTCACATGTCTCTGTCCACTGCTGGGAGTCCTCTGCACCCACTCCTCACATGTGTCTGTCCACTGCTGGGAGTCCTCTGCACCCACCCCTCACATGTCTCTGTCCACTGCTGGGAGTGATATGCACCCACCCCTCATATGTCTGGGCACTGCTGGGAGTGATCTGCACCCACCCCTCACATGTCTCTGGGCACTGCTGGGAGTCCTCTGCACCCACCCCTCACATGTCTCTGTCCACTGCTGGGAGTCCTCTGCACTCTCCCCTCACATGTGTCTGTCAACTGCTGGGAGTCCTCTGCACCCCACCCTCACATGTCTCTGGCAACTGCTGGGAGTGATATGCACCGACTCCTCATAGGTCTGTCCACTGCTGGAAGTTCTCTGCATCCACCCCTCACATGTCTCTGTCCACTGCTGGGAGTGATATGCACCCACCCCTCATATGTCTGTCCACTGCTGGGAGTCCTCTGCACCCACTCCTCACATGTCTCTGTCCACTGCTGGGAGTCCTCTGCACCCACTCCTCACATGTGTCTGTCCACTGCTGGGAGTCCTCTGCACCCACCCCTCACATGTCTCTGTCCACTGCTGGGAGTCCTCTGCACCCACTCCTCACATGTGTCTGTCCACTGCTGGGAGTCCTCTGCACCCCCCCTCACATGTCTCTGGCCACTGCTGGGAGTGATATGCACCCACCCCTCGTATGTCTGTCCACTGCTGGGAGTCCTCTGCACCCACCCCTCACATGTCTCTGTCCACTTCTGGGAGTCCTCTGCACCCACCCCTCACATGTGTCTGTCCACTGCTGGGAGTCCTCTGCAGCCACCCCTCAAATGTCTCTGTCCACTGCTGGGAGTGATATGCACCCACCCCTCATATGTCTGTCCACTGCTGGGAGTCCTCTGCACCCACCCCTCACATGTCTCTGTCCACTGCTGGGAGTCCTCTGCACCCACTCCTCACATGTGTCTGTCCACTGCTGGGAGTCCTCTGCACCCACCCCTCACATGTCTCTGTCCACTGCTGGGAGTGATATGCACCCACCCCTCATATGTCTGGGCACTGCTGGGAGTGATCTGCACCCACCCCTCACATGTCTCTGGGCACTGCTTGTATTCCTCTGCACCCACCCCTCACATGTCTCCGTCCACTGCTGGGAGTCCTCTGCACCCACCCCTCACATGTCTCTGTCCACTGCTGGGAGTCCTCTGCACCCACACCTCACATGTGTCTGTCCACTGCTGGGAGTCCTCTGCACCCCCCCCTCACATGTCTCTGCCCACTGCTGGGAGTGATATGCACCCACCCCTCATATGTCTGTCCACTGCTGGGAGTCCTCTGCACCCACTCCTCACATGTCTCTGTCCACTGCTGGGAGTCCTCTGCACCCACACCTCACATGTCTCTGTCCACTGCTGGGAGTCCTCTGCACCCACCCCTCACATGTCTCTGTCCACTGCTGGGAGTGATATGCACCCACCCCTCATATATCTGGGCACTGCTGGGAGTGATCTGCACCCACCCCTCACATGTCTCTGGGCACTGCTGGTATCCCTCTGCACCCACCCCTCACATGTCTCTGTCCACTGCTGGGAGTCCTCTGCACCCACCCCTCACATGTCTCTGGGCACTGCTGGTATTCCTCTGCACCCACCCCTCAAATGTCTCTGTCCACTGCTGGGAGTGATATGCACCCACCCCTCATATGTCGCTGTCCACTGCTGGGAGTGATCTGCACCCACCCCTCATATGTCTGTCCACTGCTGGGAGTCCTCTGCTCCCACCCCTCACATGTCTCTGTCCACTGCTGGGAGTCCTCTGTACCCACTCCTCACTTGTGTCTGTCCACTGCTGGGAGTCCTCTGCACCCACCCCTCACATGTCTCTGTCCACTGCTGGGAGTGATATGCACCCACCCCTCATATGTCTGGGCACTGCTGGGAGTGATCTGCACCCACCCCTCGTATGTCTCTGGGCACTGCTGGGAGTCCTCTGCACCCACCCCTCACATGTCTCTGTCCACTGCTGGGAGTCCTCTGCACCCACCCCTCACATGTGTCTGTCAACTGCTGGGAGTCCTCTGCACCCCACCCTCACATGTCTCTGGCAACTGCTGGGAGTGATATGCACCGACTCCTCATAGGTCTGTCCACTGCTGGGAGTCCTCTGCACCCACCCCTCACATGTCTCTGTCCACTGCTGGAGTGATATGCACCCACCCCTCATATGTCTGTCCACTGCTGGGAGTCCTCTGCACCCACTCCTCACATGTCTCTGTCCACTGCTGGGAGTCCTCTGCACCCACCCCTCACATTTGTCTGTCCACTGCTGGGAGTCCTCTGCACCCACCCCTCACATGTCTCTGTCCACTGCTGGGAGTGATATGCACCCACCCCTCATATGTCTCGGCCCTCCTGGGAGTGATCTGCACCCACCCCTCACATGTCTCTGGGCATGTTGGACAGGCCACACGAAGGGCTTGCTCCCTCCCCGCACGACAGGGCCCGAGCTCCGGCCCGCCAGGCATAACCCACGGAAAGCACCTGTACCCCGTCTCCCAACGGATCTTCTGCCCTCGGACCTCTACTCATCACGGGGCCCAGCCCCACCGGCTCCCCCGGCCGGTTGAAGCCGCCATCTTGGGCCCTGCACCACGAGGCCGCGTGGCCTCGCCCCGACCCTAACCCCGGGCCTGACCGGCCCCGACATCCCGGCACCACCATCCACCCGGGAGGTGAGCGGACCACTTGGCAGGTCAATGGGAGGACGAAGTGTCAAGAGCTCTTCCCCCGCCAGGTGCCGATCGCCTCCAGCTCCCCCAGGCGCTGGCTCCACCCCCTGCTGGGTGTCTGGACACCTTCATCCCGGGCCCTCCGACCTCCAAGTGCGAGGGTCCGGACATCAAAGAGCGCCTGCCCTATAACTGGGGCAGCTCCGGAGCAGGAAGGCAGTTGTATCCTGGAGTCGAGAGACACCGAGAGAACTCAGCCTTGACGGACTACTGGCGCTGCCGTAGCCCGCTCTTGTGAACCATCGTCCTGCCTGCTGGCGCTGCCGCGGCCTTCTACAACATCCATCCTCGTCGGGACCTGCTGGCGCTGCCGCGGCCCGTTGTAACGACCATCCTCACCGGGACCTGCTGGCGCTGCCACGGCCTTCTACAACATCCATCCTCGTCGGGACCTGCTGGCGCTGCCGTGGCCCGTTGTAACGACCATCCTCACCGGGACCTGCTGGCGCTGCCGCGGACCGTACATCGACCATCTCCACCGGGACCTGCTGGCGCTGCCGCGGCCCGTGCCAACTAAGCTCGAGGATTGTGAGCTAATCATCATCTCATCCAAACTACCTGACTGGTAGACAGACTGTCCCGCTACCCCTTACCCTGCTTTGAGAGACTTGAATCGAGGGGACCCCTGAGTCCAGACCTCCTTGTACCATTCAACCGTACCCTAAGAAGTGCTTATAAAGAACCCTGAACCTTATCCGTGTGTGGTATCCGTCTGTGGGGGGGAAAGTTACTTGTCTGTATGATCGCTGGAGACGGCTCTCCCCGGAGACCTCTCCTCCTGACCCCGGCCGACCCTCCCGGTCCGTCTATCCTTTCTAACATTGGTGGCCAGCGGCGCGATCCGAATCAACGCGTAATCGTACAGAGAGTAGCTCACCCCACGACAAAAACACGATGTCAGCCAAAGATAGCAACTCCACCGAGAAATTCCAAATGGATAAATTAGAAGAATACAACCACCGCGAACTGAGACAATTCTGCATAGAACTTGGCATTGCTACCACCGGCCTGAGTACCAAAGATGATCTAAAGCACGCCCTAGAGTCGTGGACAGAAACTGGGGTCGCCGGACCCTCCGACCAAAGCAGCATCACACCAGAGGGGAACGCCACGGCTCCCGAGGAGCGGGGAACGGGCCTCTCGCAGGAGGAGATCCGAGAAAGAGAAAGAACCAGATTGCACGAGTTGGAAATGGCACGACTCAAGATGGATGGGGAACTCAAGTTAGCTGAACAGAAACTCAACCTCGAGCACATGCGGCTCCGAGATGAACGAGAAGAGAAGCAGAGACAGAGAGAGCTGGAGGAGAAAAAAATAACGCTCGAGCACGAGCGCAAACTGGCGGAAATAGAACTTCGGAAACAGAATAAGGAACTGGGGGTGCCTGAGCGACCACACACCCCGGGGCCAATCGAGAAAAAAGTCCACATCCCCAAGGATGTTGTCCGCGAGTATGTCCGAGAAGACGACATACAACAGTGGTTTAAAGCCTACGAGATCGCCATGACCTCCCACCGGATCGACCGGAGTGATTGGGGAGCCGGACTTTGGGGGAGGTTTATCAACGAGGGTCGCGATGCCCTACTGCAGCTCCCAGATCACCAAATGTCGTCCTACGACCACATGAAGGCTGCCCTCCTCACCCGCTACGGCCTCACACCCGAGATGTACCGCCAGAGGTTCAGAGATTGCACCCGGATCCCAGGTACAACTTGGGTAGAATACGTGAACTATTTCAGCCGTGCCTTCGAGGGTTGGATAAAGGGGAGCCAGGTCACCACCTACGAACAACTCTTTAACCTGATGGTATGGGAGCACCTGTCGAACAACTGCTTCGTCGAGCTCAGGCAGCACCTCCTCGACAGTAAGCTGACTGACCCCCGGCAGCTCGCCGCTGAAGCTGACCGATGGGAAAGCACCCGAGTGGGCCGGAGGGGGCCACACGAACTGAACAGAAACAACCAAGGCCAGCACCGTCCTCGGGGAGGAGGAGGGGGCCAGGGGCGAGGGAGAGACGCCTTGCCCGCAACACCCGTGGCCAGCACCCCGGCTCCGGCCGGTCGGGGCAACCCCCCGTGGCGTCCTGGGGTCCGAGCCAACGTCACGTGCCACCGATGCCAGCGAGTCGGCCACTACGCCAATGACCCGAGCTGCCCGCAGAACCAAACACCCAAGCCCCGCCAGGTAGCTGCCGCCGCCCTGGGGGAAGAGCGATCATTGGAGGAACCAGAGGAGTATGAGCCGGCCCAGCAAGAGTGGGAACCGGCCGCCATGGTCCTGGCGTGCTTAGGGGGAAGAGACATGGTCCCGCGGGCTCCCCTACCCGCTAACACCAGGAAATACGGTCAGTGGGTGACCATTAATGGACAGCGAGCCGAGGCCTTGCGTGACACAGGCGCCAGTGTGACGGCCGTCCGCTGTCACCTGGTGAAGCCCGAGCAGATCCTGCCGAACATTCTCTGCCCCGTCCGCTCGGCAGACAACTCTGAAAGTATGTGTCAAATGGCCTGCGTCCCATTCGAATGGGGAGGGGTCTCCGGCCTGTTGAAGGTGACGGTCCGGGACGATGCCCCCGTGGACTGCCTCCTGGGGAATGACCTCGAGAGTTCCCCGTGGGCCACCGTTGAGAGAAGAGAGCACCTGGGGATGCTGGGCCTCCCGGACTGGGCCTGCATAACCACCCGGTCCATGGCCGCCCGTGCCGTCCCTCGATCAGAAGAACCAGAATGGCCAGCACCTCCGCCCCCGGTCGCCCCAGTAGAAGACAACGACGAGGCCAGCCTCCCAGACCCGACGACCGAAGGGGACGCGCAACCCCAGGACCTTCCTGACCTGGCTCAGTGGCGTCAAGAAGGGGGGCCCACCCAAGAACAGTTCCGCCAGGAACAAAAGACCTGTCCCTCCCTCGAGGGACTCCGCCAACAAGCCAGCGCCCAGAACGCAGGGGACTCCACCGGAACTCACTGGGTCTACTGGGATAACGACCTGCTATACAGCGAGCAAAGAATCGCCGAGCTGGGGGCCGGTCGAGTACTGGTGGTACCTCTCCGCTTCAGAGACTTTCTGCTCAACCTGGCCCACGATGTCCCCCTGGCTGGACACCTGGGCCAGGATAAAACGTACAGCCGCCTAGTGACCCACTTTTTCTGGCCGAAAATGAGGAACGACGTCCTGAACCACTGCCGATCTTGCCCCACATGCCAAGCCAGCGGGAAGAGTGGTCGGAAGCTGAAAGCCCCTCTGCAACCCTTCCCTGTGGTCACCACCCCGTTCGAGAGGGTGGGGATAGACATCGTGGGGCCTCTGGACCCCCGCACGGCACAAGGACACAGGTTCATCTTAGTACTGGTGGACCATGCCACCCGCTACCCCGAGGCGGTGCCCCTACGGACCGTGACAGCTCCGGTGGTTGGCCGGGCCCTAATGGGGATCTTCTCCCGGGTAGGCTTCCCCCGAGAAGTCGTCAGCGACCGAGGCACAAACTTTATATCCAAATACATGAAGTCCCTCTGGCAACAATGCGGGGTCACCTACAGATTCACGACCCCCTATCACACCCAAGGGAACGGACTAGTGGAGCGTTTTAACCGCACCCTCAAGGGGATGATTGGGGGATTGGAAGAGCCCCTCCGTCGCCAGTGGGATGTACTACTCCCGTGCCTCCTCTTCGCCTACCGAGAAGTTCCCCAGAAGTCCCTCGGTTTTAGCCCTTTCGAACTCCTGTACGGGCACCCTGTGCGAGGGCCCTTCAGCCTAGTAAAAGAAGGTTGGGAGATGGCCCCCCTGAAGACCCCTCCAGACGTCTTCAACTACATCCTGGCCCTACGCAATCAGACCCGGCGCTTCAGAGAGATGGCCAAGGCGAACCTCGAGGCCAGCCAGGAGGACATGAAGAGGTGGTATGATCACAATGCCTCCTCCGTTGAGTTCGAGCCTGGACAACAAGTATGGGTGATGTCCCCCACCGAACCATGTGCCTTGCAGGATAAGTGGACGGGGCCCTTCAAAGTGGTCGAGCGCAAAAGCCCCGTCACTTACCTCATCGACCTGGGGACCGCCCGGAACCCCCTCCGGGTCCTCCACACCAACCGACTCAAACCACACTTTGTGCGCTCAGAACTCAGCCTCCTGATGGCTACGGACAGTGGGGCAGAGGAAGACTCCGAACCCCTTCCGGATCTTCTGAAGACTCAGGAGAATGACGGCTCCGTGGACGGGGTCCGGCTATCTGACGCCCTCACTTCGGAGCAACGCCAGGGCTGCCGAAACCTCCTGCTGCGGTTCGCTACACTGTTCTCCCTCACCCCCGGGGTCACCCCTTGGTGTTTGCACGACGTGGACACCGGGGACAGCCCCCCTGTCCGACACCGGGCCTACCGCGTACCAGATCGGGTACGGGCCTGCATACAGGAGGAAGTGGCCAAGATGCTCACAATCGGGGTCATCGAGCCCTCGGACAGTCCCTGGGCCAGTCCGGTGGTATTGGTTCCCAAAGCCGCTGCCCCCGGCACCGCACCTGAACTGAGATTCTGCGTCGACTACCGGGGCTTGAACGCTGTCACCCGGACCGACGCTCATCCGATTCCCCGAGCAGACGAGCTGATCGACCGGCTGGGGGCCGCCCGCTACCTTAGTATCTTCGACCTAACAGCGGGCTACTGGCAGATCGGCCTCACACCCAGGGCTCAGGAACGGTCAGCCTTCTCTACCCCCGATGGCCACTACCAATTCAAGGTCATGCCCTTCGGCATGAAAAATGCCCCCGCCACGTTTCAACGCCTCGTGAACCAGGTCTTGGCGGGGCTCGAAGAGTTCAGCGCTGCCTATCTGGACGATATCGCTGTATACAGCCGCCACTGGCCCGACCACCTCCGTCACCTCCACGAGGTCCTACAGGCCCTCCAGCGGGCCCGCCTCACAATTAAGGCCGGCAAGTGCCAAATTGGCCAAGGGTCTGTGACCTACCTTGGGCACCAAGTGGGAAGCGGGCTGGTGGCCCCGCTACAACTTAAGATTGCTGCCATCCAGTCCTGGCAGCCCCCCGTCACCCAGACCGAGGTCCGAGCCTTCTTGGGGCTCACCGGCTACTACCGGCGGTTCGTGAAAGACTATGGCAGCATCGTGGGGCCCCTCACGGGTCTCACGTCCAAGAACCAGCCGAAGCGGATTAACTGGACCCCCGATTGTCAAGCGGCCTTCGAGAAACTGAAGGCCGCCCTGTGCACCGCCCCTGTGCTCCAGGCCCCCGATTACAGTCGGGAATTCGTAGTACAGACCGACGCCTCCGACCACGGCATCGGAGCCGTCCTTTCTCAGTTAAACCCCGAGGGTCATGACCAGCCGGTGGCCTTCATCAGTCGACGTCTCCTGGCCCGAGAACAGCGCTGGAGCACCATTGAGAGGGAGGCCTTCGCAGTGGTGTGGGCCCTCAAAAAGCTCCGGCCTTATCTCTTCGGTACCCACTTCCGGGTAAAAACCGACCATCGACCCCTGCAGTGGCTGATGCAGATGCGGGGAGAGAACCCAAAACTCTTGCGCTGGTCCATTTCCCTGCAGGGAATGGACTTCACTGTGGAGCACCGGCCAGGCCAAGACCACGCCAACGCGGATGGCCTGTCCCGCTTTTTCCGCCTCGACGAAGAGAGTCCCCAAGGAGATGGGTGACTCTCCCCGCCTTCAGCTGGGGGGGACGCATGTTGGACAGGCCACACGAAGGGCTTGCTCCCTCCCCGCACGACAGGGCCCGAGCTCCGGCCCGCCAGGCATAACCCACGGAAAGCACCTGTACCCCGTCTCCCGACGGATCTTCTGCCCTCGGACCTCTACTCATCACGGGGCCCAGCCCCACCGGCTCCCCCGGCCGGTTCAAGCCGCCATCTTGGGCCCTGCACCACGAGGCCGCGTGGCCTCGCCCCGACCCTAACCCCGGGCCTGACCGGCCCCGACATCCCGGCACCACCATCCACCCGGGAGGTGAGCGGACCACTTGGCAGGTCAATGGGAGGACGAAGTGTCAAGAGCTCTTCCCCCGCCAGGTGCCGATCGCCTCCAGCTCCCCCAGGCGCTGGCTCCACCCCCTGCTGGGTGTCTGGACACCTTCATCCCGGGCCCTCCGACCTCCAAGTGCGAGGGTCCGGACATCAAAGAGCGCCTGCCCTATAACTGGGGCAGCTCCAGAGCAGGAAGGCAGTTGTATCCTGGAGTCGAGAGACACCGAGAGAACTCAGCCTTGACGGACTACTGGCGCTGCCGTAGCCCGCTCTTGTGAACCATCGTCCTGCCTGCTGGCGCTGCCGCGGCCTTCTACAACATCCATCCTCGTCGGGACCTGCTGGCGCTGCCGCGGCCCGTTGTAACGACCATCCTCACCGGGACCTGCTGGCGCTGCCACGGCCTTCTACAACATCCATCCTCGTCGGGACCTGCTGGCGCTGCCGTGGCCCGTTGTAACGACCATCCTCACCGGGACCTGCTGGCGCTGCCGCGGACCGTACATCGACCATCTCCACCGGGACCTGCTGGCGCTGCCGCGGCCCGTGCCAACTAAGCTCGAGGATTGTGAGCTAATCATCATCTCATCCAAACTACCTGACTGGTAGACAGACTGTCCCGCTACCCCTTACCCTGCTTTGAGAGACTTGAATCGAGGGGACCCCTGAGTCCAGACCTCCTTGTACCATTCAACCGTACCCTAAGAAGTGCTTATAAAGAACCCTGAACCTTATCCGTGTGTGGTATCCGTCTGTGGGGGGGAAAGTTACTTGTCTGTACGATCGCTGGAGACGGCTCTCCCCGGAGACCTCTCCTCCTGACCCCGGCCGACCCTCCCGGTCCGTCTATCCTTTCTAACAGGGCACTGCTGGTATTCCTCTGCACCCACCCCTCACATGTCTCTGTCCACTGCTGGGAGTCCTCTGCACCCACCCCTCACATGTCTCTGTCCACTGCTGGGAGTCCTCTGCACCCACCCCTCACATGTCTCTGTCCACTGCTGGGAGTCCTCTGCACCCACCCCTCACATGTGTCTGTCCACTGCTGGGAGTCCTCTGCACCCACCCCTCACATGTCTCTGTCCACTGCTGGGAGTGATATGCACCCACCCCTCATATGTCTGTCCACTATTGGGATTCCTCTGCACCCACCCCTCACATGTCTCTGTCTACTGCTGGGAGTGATATGCACCCACCCCTCATATGTCTGTCCTCTGCTGGGAGTCCTCTGCACCCACCCCTCACATGTCTCTGTCCACTGCTGGGAGTCCTCTGCACCCACCCCTAACATGTGTCTGTCCACTGCTGGGAGTCCTCTGCACCCACCCCTCACATGTGTCTGTCCACTGCTGGGAGTCCTCTGCACCCACCCCTCACATGTCTCTGTCCACTGCTGGAAGTGATATGCACCCACCCCTCATATGTCTGGGCACTGCTGGGAGTGATCTGCACCCACCCCTCACATGTCTCTGGGCACTGCTGGTATTCCTCTGCACCCACCCCTCACATGTCTCTGTCCACTGCTGGGAGTGATATGCACCCACCCCTCATATGTCTGTCCACTGCTGGGAGTCCTCTGCACCCACCCCTCACATGTCTCTGTCCACTGTTGGGAGTCCTCTGCACCCACCCCTCACATGTGTCTGTCCACTGCTGGGAGTCCTCTGCACCCACCCCTCACATGTCTCTGTCCACTGCTGGGAGTGATATGCACCCACCCCATATATATCTGGGCACTGTTGGGAGTGATCTGCACCCACCCCTCACATGTCTCTGGGCACTGCTGGTATTCCTCTGCACCCACCCCTCACATGTCTCTGTCCACTGCTGGGAGTCCTCTGCACCCTCTCCTCACATGTCTCTGTCCACTGCTGGGAGTCCTCTGCACCCACCCCTCACATGTGTCTGTCCACTGCTGGGAGTCCTCTGCACCCACCCCTCACATGTCTCTGTCCACTGCTGGGAGTGATATGCACCCACCCCTCATATGTCTCGGCCCTCCTGGGAGTGATCTGCACCCACCCCTCACATGTCTCTGGGCACTGCTGGTATTCCTCTGCACCCACCCCTCACATGTCTCTGTCCACTGCTGGGAGTCCTGTGCACCCACCCCTCACATGTCTCTGTCCACTGCTGGGAGTCCTCTGCACCCACCCCTCACATGTCTCTGTCCACTGCTGGGAGTCCTCTGCACCCACCTCTCACATGTGTCTGTCCACTGCTGGGAGTCCTCTGCACCCACCCCTCACATGTCTCTGTCCACTGCTGGGAGTGATATGCACCCACCCCTCATATGTCTGTCCACTGCTGGGATTCCTCTGCACCCACCCCTCACATGTCTCTGTCCACTGCTGGGAGTGATATGCACCCACCCCTCACATGTGTCTGTCCACTGCTGGGATTCTGCTGAACCCACCCCTCACATGTCTCTGTCCACTGCTGGGAGTGATATGCACCCACCCCTCATATGTCTGGGCACTGCTGGGAGTGATCTGCACCCACCCCTCACATGTGTCTGTCCACTGCTGGGATTCTGCTGAACCCACCCCTCACATGTCTCTGTCCACTGCTGGGAGTGATATGCACCCACCCCTCATATGTCTGGGCACTGCTGGGAGTGATCTGCACCCACTCCTCACATGTCTCTGGGCACTGCTGGTATTCCTCTGCACCCACCCCTCACATGTCTCTGTCTACTGCTGGGAGTTCTCTGCACCCACCCCTCACATGTCTCTGTCCACTGCTGGGAGTCCTCTATACCCACCCCTCACATGTGTCTGTCCACTGCTGAGAGTCCTCTGCACCCACCTCTCACATGTCTCTGTCCACTGCTGGGAGTCCTCTACACCCACCCCTCACATGTGTCTGTCCACTGCTGGGAGTCCTCTGCACCCACCCCTCACATGTCTCTGTCCACGTCTGGGAGTCCTCTGCACCCACCCCTCACATGTGTCTGTCCACTGCTGGGAGTCCTCTGCACCCACCCCTCACATGTCTCTGTCCACTGCTGGGAGTGATATGCACCCACCCCTCATATGTCTGTCCACTATTGGGATTCCTCTGCACCCACCCCTCACATGTCTCTGTCTACTGCTGGGAGTGATATGCACCCACCCCTCATATGTCTGTCCACTGCTGGGAGTCCTCTGCACCCACCCCTCACATGTCTCTGTCCACTGCTGGGAGTCCTCTGCACCCACCCCTAACATGTGTCTGTCCACTGCTGGGAGTCCTCTGCACCCACCCCTCACATGTGTCTGTCCACTGCTGGGAGTCCTCTGCACCCACCCCTCACATGTCTCTGTCCACTGCTGGAAGTGATATGCACCCACCCCTCATATGTCTGGGCACTGCTGGGAGTGATCTGCACCCACCCCTCACATGTCTCTGGGCACTGCTGGTATTCCTCTGCACCCACCCCTCACATGTCTCTGTCCACTGCTGGGAGTGATATGCACCCACCCCTCATATGTCTGTCCACTGCTGGGAGTCCTCTGCACCCACCCCTCACATGTCTCTGTCCACTGTTGGGAGTCCTCTGCACCCACCCCTCTCATGTGTCTGTCCACTGCTGGGAGTCCTCTGCACCCACCCCTCACATGTCTCTGTCCACTGCTGGGAGTGATATGCACCCACCCCATATATATCTGGGCACTGTTGGGAGTGATCTGCACCCACCCCTCACATGTCTCTGGGCACTGCTGGTATTCCTCTGCACCCACCCCTCACATGTCTCTGTCCACTGCTGGGAGTCCTCTGCACCCTCTCCTCACATGTCTCTGTCCACTGCTGGGAGTCCTCTGCACCCACCCCTCACATGTGTCTGTCCACTGCTGGGAGTCCTCTGCACCCAACCCTCACATGTCTCTGTCCACTGCTGGGAGTGATATGCACCCACCCCTCATATGTCTCGGCCCTCCTGGGAGTGATCTGCACCCACCCCTCACATGTCTCTGTCCACTGCTGGGAGTCCTCTGCACCCACCCCTCACATGTCTCTGTCCACTGCTGGGAGTCCTCTGCACCCACCCCTCACATGTCTCTGTCCACTGCTGGTAGTCCTCTGCACCCACCCCTCACATGTGTCTGTCCACTGCTGGGAGTCCTCTGCACCCACCCCTCACATGTCTCTGTCCACTGCTGGGAGTGATATGCACCCACCCCTCATATGTCTGTCCACTGCTGGGATTCCTCTGCACCCACCCCTCACATGTCTCTGTCCACTGCTGGGAGTGATATGCACCCACCCCTCACATGTGTCTTCCACTGCTGGGATTCTGCTGAACCCACCCCTCACATGTCTCTGTCCACTGCTGGGAGTGATATGCACCCACCCCTCATATGTCTGGGCACTGCTGGGAGTGATCTGCACCCACCCCTCACATGTGTCTGTCCACTGCTGGGATTCTGCTGAACCCACCCCTCACATGTCTCTGTCCACTGCTGGGAGTGATATGCACCCACCCCTCATATGTCTGGGCACTGCTGGGAGTGATCTGCACCCACTCCTCACATGTCTCTGGGCACTGCTGGTATTCCTCTGCACCCACCCCTCACATGTCTCTGTCCACTGCTGGGAGTTCTCTGCACCCACCCCTCACATGTCTCTGTCCACTGCTGGGAGTCCTCTATACCCACCCCTCACATGTGTCTGTCCACTGCTGAGAGTCCTCTGCACCCACCTCTCACATGTCTCTGTCCACTGCTGGGAGTCCTCTACACCCACCCCACACATGTGTCTGTCCACTGCTGGGAGTCCTCTGCACCCACCCCTCACATGTCTCTGTCCACTGCTGGGAGTCCTCTGCACCCACCCCTCACATGCGTCTGTCCACTGCTGGGAGTTGTTAGACCTGGCGATCTCTGGTTGGCTGAGGCTTGCGCCAAAGCCAGGCAGAAACCACCACTCTAGTCAGGGCAAGGAAGGTACACGCCAAAGATAACCCCTGCTCACCCCCTTGGTAGCTTGGCACGAGCAGTCAGGCTTATCTCTGAGGCGATGTGTAAAGCGTTTGCGCGCGCACCCAGCAACAACACCCAAGGCCCACCACAAAGGAAACTCCACACAAGGTATTCTATAAAAATAGCCTTTGTATTATACACAACACATTAGATAAAAACACACACTTTACAATGTGCCAACAGGCACGGGCAGAATTTACAAGGGATTATATGTACAGGGGACAGGGCCACCTGGACCACTGTCCGGAATTAGCACTTTTTAGAACGTAGCACAAAAATATATAAGATCACTGTAGCACAAAAATAATATGTATAGCACACAACCAGTACTTACTGGTATCAGGGAAGTACCACCTACGTAACCCTAACCACTTTAGGAGAATACTGCGCAGGGAACTAGAACCTCACTAGCACCACCTGTACTAGGAGAAAGCAAACAACCTCCTACGTATCACAATACCTGTAGGGGTAATAGGACGTTACACATGATGCATCACATTCAGAGGTGTAGGGAAGGAAAACACATGATGTACAACAACATTCAGCGGTGTGAGAACAAGGCACATGATGCATCAACACACATTCAGAGGTGCAAGGAAAGGAACAATTGCGCAAGAACTCATAGTCGCCACCACCTGTGGCAGTCCCTGGGCCAACTGGCCTGGAAGGGGCTAGGACGCCCTGCGTTCAGTCAAGCTGCACCAGCTGCGCCAGCCAGAATGTCAATTATCCCCACCTAAACGTTGCAGCTGCCCACTAAGTGCTGGGCAGCTGTAGAACTGAGCGTGGGCACCACTGTGCCCTCCAACGCAAATCTCTCGCTCTCGTGGAGCCCCTCTGGGCTCTTAAAACAATTGAAGCGCACCCTAGAGCCTCGCGGGCTCTACACAAATATTTGGCCCCTTCGTTGGAGCGCTCCGGGCGCTCTGAACCCCAGACAATACCCCCAACCACGTGGGGGCGGCCCACTGCCTTCCGAGGCCGCCCGGTACTTTTAGCGCCTCGTTGGAGCCTCACGGGGCTCGAGAAGCAATGCCCCGCACGTTGGAGCGTCTAGCGCTCTGAGCAAATCGTGGCCCCAGAGTCCCTCTGGACTCTAACGGAATCTCGCCCCGTCGTTGGAGCCACGGGGCTCTAGAACCAATGCCCCCTCTGGTGGAGCCTCACGGGGCTCGACAACACTGCCCCCGCACCCCCCAGCACGTGCGCGGAGTCCCCCAGCCCTCTTAATCACTCACCGGGCTGTCTGCAGGGGACTCCCGCGTCGGCTGCTCTCTCTCGGTCCAGGCGGACTCCGGGGCTGCTTCTCTACGCGGAGGGGGCAGGCACCGACAATGTGCCTCGCGCCCCCCTCCGCTCCAGCTCCTGCCGTCCTCTTCACTCTCCTCAGTACCCCGGGGCGCAGGGTAGGCTCCTGCCTGCTCCGGGGCTTGCACTCCAACAACGCGAGTCCTCGGTGGGAGGCGGGGTAGGCTCCCGCCCTCCTACTTCCAGTCCCGGGTGTCCCGGAGGCCCGCCCTCGGCCGCCTGACTTCCTGTTTCAGCCCGGGCTGCAGCGGTGATTATTCCGGCCGTAGGAGGGGTAGGCTCCCTCGAAATAAACGCAAATAAGCGGGGTGGGCACCCGCAAGCTGAATCAAAGCGCTCACAGCGCTATAAAGTGAGCCAGCGCTCGCAGCGCTACAAGGCTCATAAAAGCGCTCCCAGCGCTATAAAGATAGCAAGCCCAGGAAAACAGCGCGCCCAGCGCTATAAAGTCCAGAAAGCGCTCCCAGGCGCTATAAGCAACGTCCAGCAACCAAAAGGTCATTCAAAGAGCAGGGGGGCAAAGGCTGGGCCCAGAGCCAGCTCACAGGGCCCTCCAGCAGGGAGGCAGTCCCTAGTGGCGGTCTCTCCTGGCGCCCAGCAGCAGCAGGCCCCCCCTCAGATGATCCTGCAAGAGAACACCCAATGTAAGGGGACGCAGCCCCTTTTTATACAGTACAAGTCTTTGTCTGAAGGTGCAGGGAAGGGGCGAACCAGTTACATCTGGTTCCTGAGCACTTTGTTTTGCTCAGCCCCTCTCCCTATTCACTGGCAGGCCAGGGTCATCAGACGCACCACAGGGGCCGGAGCCAGCAGTGTGTGGGGAAAGCCCTGTCCTATTCAGGACCCAGGTATACTCCTCCCCAGCCATCAGCATGCTAACTCCCCATTCACCACTGGGTGACTCCTCCTGACTCTGGGGAATCCCTAGCCCGTCACATGACCTCCACCAGCCAATCGCCAGACAAGCCACACATTTCATACTGCACACTGAAGTGCCCACTTCTAGAAGTGGCACTTCCACACTAGGTACATGCACGCCGCACACATCATCGCGCAGCATTCACTCACACGAGTCCGCACATACCAAACTCGGGCCTGCACACCCCACGCATCCGGAACTACCAGGACACATACATTCCCCCATGCATTCCTATGGGAGGGCAGGCCAACCTCACAACACGCACGCACTTTACCCTGGGACACAGCGGTAAAGTGCGCAGAAGTCAATAAAATCACTAAACCAAGTCACAATATTAAGCAAAAAGTCTCGGGGGTGAACCTGCCAGAAGGGCCAAGTCCAACAGGAGTCCTCTGCACCCCCCCTCACATGTCTCTGGCCACTGCTGGGACTGATATGCACCCACCCCTCATATGTCTGTCCACTGCTGGGAGACCTCTTTACCCACCCCTCACATGTCTCTGTCCACTGCTGGGAGTGATATGCACCCACCCCTCATATGTCTGTCCACTGCTGGGAGTCCTCTGCACCCACCCCTCACATGCCTCTGTCCACTTCTGGGAGTCCTCTGCACCCACCCCTCACATGTGTCTGTCCACTGCTGGGAGTCCTCTGCACCCACCCCTCACATGTCTCTGTCCACTGCTGGGAGTCCTCTGCACCCACTCCTCACATGTGTCTGTCCACTGCTGGGAGTCCTCTGCACCCCCCCTCACATGTCTCTGTCCACTTCTGGGAGTCCTCTGCACCCACCTCTCACATGTGTCTGTCCACTGCTGGGAGCCCTCTGCAGCCACCCCTCACATGTCTCTGTCCACTGCTGGGAGTGATCTGCACCCACCCCTCATATGTCTGTCCACTGCTGGGAGTCCTCTGCACCCACCCCTCACATGTCTCTGTCCACTGCTGGGAGTCCTCTGCACCCACTCCTCACATGTGTCTGTCCACTGCTGGGAGTCCTCTGCACCGCCCCTCACATGTCTCTGGCCACTGCTGGGAGTGATATGCACCCACCCCTCATATGTCTGTCCACTGCTGGGAGTCCTCTGCACCCACCCCTCACATGTCTCTGTCCACTTCTGGGAGTCCTCTGCACCCACCTCTCACATGTGTCTGTCCACTGCTGGGAGCACTCTGCAGCCACCCCTCACATGTCTCTGTCCACTGCTGGGAGTGATATGCACCCACCCCTCATATGTCTGTCCACTGCTGGGAGTCCTCTCCACCCACTCCTCACATGTCTCTGTCCACTGCTGGGAGTCCTCTGCACCCACCCCTCACATGTGTCTGTCCACTGCTGGGAGTCCTCTGCACCCACCCCTCATATGTCTGTCCACTGCTGGGAGTCCTCTGCACCCACCCCTCACATGTCTCTGTCCACTGCTGGGAGTGATATGCACCCACCCCTCATATGTCTGTCCACTGCTAGGAGTCCTCTCCACCCACCCCTCGCATGTCTCTGTCCACTGCTGGGAGTGATATGCACCCATCCCTCATATGTCTGTCGACTGCTGGGAGTCCTCTGCACCCACCCCTCACATGTCTCTGTCCACTGCTGGGAGTCCTCTGCACCCACCCCTCACATGTGTCTGTCCACTGCTGGGAGTCCTCTGCACCCACCCCTCACATGTCTCTGTCCACTGCTGGGAGTGATATGCACCCACCCCTCATATGTCTGGGCACTGCTGGGAGTGATCTGCATCCACCCCTCACATGTCTCTGGGCACTGCTGGTATTCCTCTGCACCCACCCCTCACATGTCTCTGTCCACTGCTGGGAGTGATATGCACCCACCACTCATATGTCTGTCCACTGCTGGGAGTCCTCTGCACCCACCCCTCACATGTGTCTGTCCACTGCTGGGAGTCCTCTGCACTCACCCCTCACATGTGTCTGTCCACTGCTCGGAGTCCTCTGCACCCACTGTTGGACCCGGCCTCGTAGAATGGCCCTCCGTGCCCCCGCACCACCGAAACCTGGTACATACAGCCCAAGCCCTCCCCACCAGGACACACGCACCGACCCGGACATCCCCGTCCCTGGCCTCTCCCCTTTCGGCCACCCCGGGCCCGCGTGCCCACTTCATGCACCAAGATGGCCGCCCGGCCCCAGCGCGACCCGGGCATAGAGGCGCCACTCCGGCTGGAGGACATCCCGCTTCCAGGGGATGAGAGAGGGAGGAGCAGTTTCTATCGCACCTCTGAACTCCCCCGGGACGATGGGTTTCGATCGGCCCTCCGGCCTCCCTGAGGGCTGGCTCCACGCCTGCTGGGTGTCTGGGACTCCTCCCGACCCGGCCCTGAAAGAATCAAAAGACTATAGCAGGAAATCCCGACAAGCGACCCCCAGGTGACAAGACCCCTGCCTGCACAGACTCCGGACATCAAAGAGGGGTCGAACTATAACAAGGGGTGCTCTGGGGCTGTCCGGCAGATTCGACGCTGGAACAACGAGAGCCTGCTGACGTGGTCGCGGCTCCTGGAACTGGAACTCACCTGAGCCCTGCTGAGTGACTCGCGGCTCCCTGAAGATCGTAAGACCTCCGAACTCACCTGAGCCCTGCTGAGTGACTCGCGGCTCCCTGAAGATCGTGAGACCTCCGAACTTGTACCTGAGCCCTGCTGAGTGACTCGCGGCTCCCTGAAGATCGTAAGACCTCCGAACTCACCTGAGCCCTGCTGAGTGACTCGCGGCTCCCTGAAGATCGTGAGACCTCCGAACTTGTACCTGAGCCCTGCTGAGTGACTCGCGGCTCCCTGAAGATCGTAAGACCTCCGAACTTGTACCTGAGCCCTGCTGAGTGACTCGCGGCTCCCTGAAGATCGTAAGACCTCCGAACTTGTACCTGAGCCCTGCTGAGTGACTCGCGGCTCCCTGAAGATCGTAAGACCTCCGAACTTGTACCTGAGCCCGCTGAGTGACTCGCGGCTTCCACAGACTCCACCGGTCCCGCCGGACCCCACGACAACCAGCCTACCCCCCAGCTCGAGGATTGTGAGCTGTGCGCCGTGTACGTCCCTCCTGTGAACCGTTACCAGAGACAGTCCCGCTACCCCCTACCTTTCCGAGACTCTTGAGCCCGTGCTCACCTTGTACATATTTGCAGTGATACCTGTTTGATAAAACTTGTTCTGAGAATACCCAGTGTGGTCCCTCTGTGTCGTGTGGTGCCAGAAGTACGATCCTAGTTGCGAGAGTCCCCCCCCCCTGGGGAATCTCCCGCCAGTGCCCGGCTACGATACTTTGAGGGTGGGTCTCAGGGTAGTCAGGACCCCTTTCCGGGCTCCTCTGAGGTCGCCGTCTAACATTGGTGGCAGCGGTGGGATTCGGGCCCATCACCTAGAGATCGTACAGTAAACGACGGACGCACGACCAACAAAGATGGCAGAAGGAAGCGCCACGAGCTCCGCAGAAACCAACGCCAACAGAGTGTTCCAGGTGGAGCATCTGGAAGAATACACACACAAAGAGCTAAAACAATTTTGCAAAGAACTTAAAATCGCTACCACTGGCCTCAACACTAAGGAAGACTTGCAGAAAGCACTGAAAACTTGGGTGGAGACCGGGGCCTCCCGCCCGGAAGGCACGGGGGAGCGCCCCGACGAAGCTGAACCCCCCCAAAGTGAAAGCAGTAGCAATCAGGTGCGAGGCATCGTACCAGACGGGGGCCTATCCCCGGAAGAGCTCGCGGACAGAGAGAGAAGCCGCAGTCATGAACTCGAGTTAGCCAAACTCAAAATCGAGGGCGAATTGAAGTTAGCGGAGAAGAAGCTAGCAGTAGAGCAAATGCGTGTACAAGGCGAACTGGAAGAAAAGAAGCTCCAACGGGAACACGAAGGAAGAAAGCTCCAACTGGAGCACGAACGGAGCTTAAAGGAACTCGAGCTCAAGGCCCGAAATGAGGACGGGAGGCCCTCGGGGAACCGAGAGACGGCCCCCCCAGCGGAACAGAAGGTCCACATCCCCAAGGATGTGGTCAAAGAATATTATAAAAACGATGACATTCAGCAATGGTTTCGGGCCTACGAGGTCGCCATGACCTCCCATCGGATTCCACAGAAGGACTGGGGGGCGGGGTTGTGGGGACGGTTTCTGAGCGAAGGAAGGGACACCCTGCTCGACCTACCCCTATCCCTGCAGACCTCCTACAGCCACATGAAAGAGGCTCTCCTCACAAGATACGGTCTCACCCCAGAAATGTACCGCCAACGGTTCCGGGACTGCAGGAAGATCCCGGGCACCACCTGGGTGGAGTATGTAAACTTTTTTAGTCGGGCCTTCGATGGGTGGGTCAAGGGCAGCAAAGTCACCACCCTTGCCGAACTCACTGACCTCATGTTATGGGAACATCTGGCTGCGAACTGCTTCGTAGAGCTACGTCAACATCTGCTGGATAGCAAGCTCACAGATCCCCGGAAGCTGGCCGTGGAGGCCGACCGCTGGTCCAACACCCGGGTCTCCCGGGGCATGGTAGGAGAGTACCCCCGAACCAGTCAGGGACCACCCCGCCAGAGAGGGGGAGGGAACCCGGGAGGGCCGAGGGAGTCCCAGCCTAGCACCCCGAAGACACCACCTCCACCTTTCCCGGCGCCCCCCCCACCAGTAACAGGGCCCCCTGGGAGACGGGGACACCGGGTGACCGTCACATGTTTCTGCTGCCAGAAACCCGGGCACTACGCCAATGACCCAGAGTGCCCCATGGCCACCCAAGTCACCCCTGCGAGACAGATAGCCAACGTGGCCCTAGGGGAGGAGGTTGAGGAAGCCGAGGAGTGGGAACCAGCCGCGATGGCCCTAGTATCCCTGGGAGATAGGGAAATGATCCCTGGTAGCCTCCTACCGTCCAACACACAGAAATATGGGCAGCTCGTCAAGATCAATGGCCACCAGGTAGAGGCCCTGCGGGACACCGGGGCCAGTATCACCGGTGTCCTCAGGCACCTAGTTCCCGAGGAGCAGATCCTCCCCAATGTCTTTTGCCCCGTGATATCTGCAGACAATAGGGAAAGTATGTGTCAGGTGGCCCTGGTACCATTTGAGTGGGGAGGGGTGATAGGTAAACTCAAGGTGGCCGTAAGAACCTCCCAGCCGGTCGACTGCCTCTTAGGGAACGACCTGGAGAGTTCTCCCTGGAAGCACGTAGAGCGCAAGGCCCACCTAGGAATGATGGGACTCCCCGAGTGGGTGTGTGCCACCACCCGATCTATGACAGCCCGACTCACTCCCCGGAGAGAAATCGAGAGCACCCCGGTCGAAGTAGCCAGCACCGTCCCCGCCGAGGGTCCTCCCATTCCCCCATCGGAAGGGTCCGTCGCCAGCGACGAACCCGCACCATCCGACCCCGCCCCGGTCCCCGAGTTGGGGGATCTACCCGAGTTGGCCCATTGGCGCCACGAGGGCGGGCCCACCCGAGAAGAATTTTGCCAGGAACAAGCCACCTGTCCTTCCCTGGTCGGGCTGCGGCGCCAGGCCGAGGGCCAAGCCGCAGGTGACCAGACCGGAACGCACCGAATCTATTGGGAGAATAACGTCCTGTATAGTGAGCAGAAATCAGTGGAGCTGGGATCCGGACGGGTACTGGTGGTACCTCTCCGCTTCCGGGATTTCCTCCTGGGCTTAGCCCACGATGTCCCCCTCGCCGGTCACCTGGGTCAGGACAAGACCTACAGCCGTCTCGTGACCCATTTTTATTGGCCTAAGATGAAAGCAGCGGTAGAGGCCCACTGCAAGTCCTGCCCCACGTGCCAAGCCAGTGGGAAGAGTGGGGGGAAGCGCAAGGCTCCCCTCCAACCCTTCCCGGTCGTCAGTACCCCCTTCGAACGAGTCGGGATCGACATCGTGGGGCCACTGGACCCCCCCACCTCCCAAGGTCACCGGTTCATCTTGGTCCTAGTGGACCACGCCACCCGCTACCCAGAGGCTATTCCCCTGCGCACCATTACGGCCCCCGTGGTGGGCCGGGCCCTGATGGGGATCTTCTCCAGGGTGGGTTTCCCTCGCGAGGTCGTGAGCGATCGCTGCACTAATTTTATATCCAGGTATATGACGTCCCTATGGCAACAATGTGGGGTGTCCTATAAGTTCACCACCCCGTACCATCCCCAAGGGAACGGCCTAGTAGAGAGGTTTAATAGGACTTTGAAAGGGATGATCGCTGGCCTAGAAGAGCCCCTCCGGCGTAAGTGGGACGTCCTGCTCCCCTGCCTCTTGTTCGCTTACCGGGAGGTCCCCCAGAAGTCCTTAGGGTTCAGCCCGTTTGAATTACTCTATGGGCACCCCGTCCGAGGTCCCATCAGTTTAGTTAAGGAAGGGTGGGAGGCAGCACCCCAGACCACCCCCCGAGAGGTGTTCCAATATGTCCTGGCCCTCCGGAACCAGACCAGGAGGTTCCGAGAACTGGCCGAGGCCAACCTGGAGGCGAGTCAAGAAGAAATGAAGCGCTGGTACGACCAGAATGCTACTCTGGTCGAGTTCCAGCCGGGCCAGCAGGTGTGGGTCATGGCCCCCGTGAAGCCTGGCGCTCTCCAGGACCGATGGACTGGGCCCTACAAAGTGGTCGAGAAGAAGAGCCAAGTCACCTACTTGGTGGACGTCCAGTCGCCTCGGGATCCCCTCCGGGTCCTGCACGTGAACCGCCTCAAGCCTCACTTCCAGCGGACAGAACTGAGCCTCCTGCTGGCCACCGATGACGGGGCCGAAGATGAGTCGGATCCCCTCCCGGACCTCCTGTGTATCAAGGAGCAGGATGGCTCCGTGGAAGGAGTGAACCTCTCCCCAGCCCTCACTGCCCAGCAACAAGCGGACTGCCGCCAGCTCCTAAGACAATTTTCTGACCTCTTCTCCCTGACCCCCCGGGTCACCAACTGGTGTGTTCATGATGTGGACACCGGGGACAGCCCGCCGGTGAGACACCGAGCCTACCGGGTTCCTGACCGGGTCCGGTCCTGCATTCAAGCGGAAGTCTCGAAGATGTTGACCCTGGGGGTGATCGAGCCCTCTGACAGTCCCTGGGCCAGCCCCGTGGTCCTGGTCCCGAAGGCAGCGGCCCCCGGTGTCGCCCCCGAGCTCCGATTCTGCGTGGACTACCGGGGGCTCAATGACGTTACCCGAGCCGATGCCCACCCCATTCCACGAGCCGACGAACTCATTGACCGACTAGGGGCAGCCCGGTTCCTCAGCACATTCGACCTCACCTGCGGATACTGGCAGATTGCGCTCACCGAAGGGGCCAAAAAACGGTCCGCTTTCTCCACCCCCGATGGGCACTACCGCTTCCGCGTAATGCCCTTCGGGATGAAAAATGCCTCGGCCACTTTCCAGCGACTGGTGAATAGAGTCCTGGTCGGGCTAGAACAGTTCAGCGCGGCATACCTGGACGACATCGCTGTCTTCAGTTCAGAGTGGAGTGAGCACCTCCAGCACCTCCGAAGGGTGCTAATCGCCCTGCGCCAGGCAGGCCTCACAGTAAAAGCCAGCAAGTGCCAGATCGGGCAAGGATCCGTGGTCTACTTGGGGCACCAGGTCGGGAGTGGCCAGGTCGCCCCTCTACAGCCAAAGATCGACGCCATCCTGGCCTGGGAACCACCCATCACCCAGACGGAGGTCCGAGCCTTTCTGGGACTCACGGGCTACTACCGAAGATTCATTCGGGGGTATGGCAGCCTTGTCGGCCCTCTCACAGAACTCACGTCTAAAAAACAGCCAAAGAAAGTGCAGTGGACGGCTGCCTGCCAGGAAGCTTTCGATGCCCTAAAAAGGGCCATGTGTACTGCCCCCGTCCTCCAGGCTCCCGACTACGCCAAGGAGTTCATAGTCCAAACCGATGCCTCCGAGCATGGCATTGGGGCCGTCCTGTCCCAAGTAAATGACCAAGGCCTAGACCAGCCCGTCGCCTTCCTCAGTCGGCGGCTGTTGCCCCGAGAACAAAGATGGAGCACCATAGAGCGCGAAGCCTTTGCCGTGGTCTGGGCACTCAAAAAGCTACGACCCTACCTGTTTGGCACCCATTTCAGAGTCCAAACTGACCATCGGCCCTTACGTTGGCTCATGCAGATGCGAGGAGAAAACCCCAAGCTACTGCGGTGGTCAATCTCCCTCCAGGGGATGGATTTCACCGTCGAACACCGCCCTGGTACGGACCACGCCAATGCTGACGGCCTCTCCCGGTTCTTCCGCCTCAGCGAAGAGAACCCCCCAAGCTGATGGGCAGTTCTCTCCGGCTTTCAGCTGGGGGGGACGCGTGTTGGACCCGGCCTCGTAGAATGGCCCTCCGTGCCCCCGCACCACCGAAACCTGGTACATACAGCCCAAGCCCCCGGCCCCGCCGAACCTCCCCACCAGGACACACGCACCGACCCGGACATCCCCGTCCCTGGCCTCTCCCCTTTCGGCCACCCCGGGCCCGCGTGCCCACTTCATGCACCAAGATGGCCGCCCGGCCCCAGCGCGACCCGGGCATAGAGGCGCCACTCCGGCTGGAGGACATCCCGCTTCCAGGGGATGAGAGAGGGAGGAGCAGTTTCTATCGCACCTCTGAACTCCCCCGGGACGATGGGTTTCGATCGGCCCTCCGGCCTCCCTGAGGGCTGGCTCCACGCCTGCTGGGTGTCTGGGACTCCTCCCGACCCGGCCCTGAAAGAATCAAAAGACTACAGCAGGAAATCCCAACAAGCGACCCCCAGGTGACAAGACCCCTGCCTGCACAGACTCCGGACATCAAAGAGGGGTCGAACTATAACAAGGGGTGCTCTGGGGCTGTCCGGCAGATTCGACGCTGGAACAACGAGAGCCTGCTGACGTGGTCGCGGCTCCTGGAACTGGAACTCACCTGAGCCCTGCTGAGTGACTCGCGGCTCCCTGAAGATCGTAAGACCTCCGAACTCACCTGAGCCCTGCTGAGTGACTCGCGGCTCCCTGAAGATCGTGAGACCTCCAAACTTGTACCTGAGCCCTGCTGAGTGACTCGCGGCTCTCTGAAGATCGTAAGACCTCCGAACTCACCTGAGCCCTGCTGAGTGACTCGCGGCTCCCTGAAGATCGTGAGACCTCCGAACTTGTACCTGAGCCCTGCTGAGTGACTCGCGGCTCCCTGAAGATCGTAAGACCTCCGAACTTGTACCTGAGCCCTGCTGAGTGACTCGCGGCTCCCTGAAGATCGTAAGACCTCCGAACTTGTACCTGAGCCCTGCTGAGTGACTCGCGGCTCCCTGAAGATCGTAAGACCTCCGAACTTGTACCTGAGCCCGCTGAGTGACTCGCGGCTTCCACAGACTCCACCGGTCCCGCCGGACCCCACGACAACCAGCCTACCCCCCAGCTCGAGGATTGTGAGCTGTGCGCCGGGTACGTCCCTCCTTTGAACCGTTACCAGAGACAGTCCCGCTACCCCCTACCTTTCCGAGACTCTTGAGCCCGTGCTCACCTTGTACATATTTGCAGTGATACCTGTTTGATAAAACTTGTTCTGAGAATACCCAGTGTGGTCCCTCCGTGTCGTGTGGTGCCAGAAGTACGATCCTAGTTGCGAGAGTCCCCCCCCTGAGGAATCTCCCGCCAGTGCCCGGCTACGATACTTTGAGGGTGGGTCTCAGGGTAGTCAGGACCCCTTTCCGGGCTCCTCTGAGGTCGCCGTCTAACACCCACCCCTCACATGTCTCTGTCCACTGTTGGGAGTCCTCTGCACTCACCCCTCACATGTCTCTGTCCACTGCTGGGGGTGATATGCACCCACCCCTCATATATCTGGGCACTGCTGGGAGTGATCTGCACCCACCCCTCACATGTCTCTGGGCACTGCTGGTATTCCTCTGCACCCACCCCTCACATGTCTCTGTCCACTGCTGGGAGTGATATGCCTTCACCCCTCATATGTCTGTCCACTGCTGGGAGTCCTCTGCACCCACCCCTCACATGTCTCTGTCCACTGTTGGGAGTCCTCTGCACCCACCCCTCACATGTGTCTGTCCACTGCTGGGAGTCCTCTGCACCCACCCCTCACATGTCTCTGTCCACTGCTGGGAGTCCTCTGCACCCACCCCTCACATGTCTCTGTCCACTGCTGGGAGTGATATGCACCCACCCCATATATATCTGGGCACTGCTGGGAGTGATCTGCACCCACCCCTCACATGTCTCTGGGCACTGCTGGAATTCCTCTGCAGCCACCCCTCACATGTCTCTGTCCACTGCTGGGAGTCCTCTGCACCCACCCCTCACATGTCTCTGGGCACTGCTGGTATTCCTCTGCACCCAACCCTCACATGTCTCTGTCCACTGCTGGGAGTCCTCTGCACCCACCCCTCACATGTCTCTGTCCACTGCTGGGAGTCCTCTGCACCCATCCCTCACATGTCTCTGTCCACTGCTGGGAGTCCTCTGCACCCACCCCTCACATGTGTCTGTCCACTGCTGGGAGTCCTCTGCACCCACCCCTCACATGTCTCTGTCCACTGCTGGGAGTGATATGCACCCACCCCTCATATGTCTGTCCACTGCTGGGAGTCCTCTTTACCCACCCCTCACATGTCTCTGTCCACTGCTGGGAGTCCTCTGCACCCACCCCTAACATGTGTCTGTCCACTGCTGGGAGTCCTCTGCACCCACCCCTCACATGTGTCTGTCCACTGCTGGGAGTCCTCTGCACCCACCCCTCACATGTCTCTGTCCACTGCTGGGAGTGATATGCACCCACCCCTCATATGTCTGGGCACTGCTGGGAGTGATCTGCACCCACCCCTCACATGTCTCTGGGCACTGCTGGTATTCCTCTGCACCCACCCCTCACATGTCTCTGTCCACTGCTGGGAGTGATATGCACCCACCCCTCATATGTCTGTCCACTGCTGGGAGTCCTCTGCACCCACCCCTCACATGTCTCTGTCCACTGCTGGGAGTCCTCTGCACCCACCCCTCACATGTGTCTGTCCACTGCTGGGAGTCCTCTGCACCCACCCCTCACATGTCTCTGTCCACTGCTGGGAGTGATATGCACCCACCCCTCATATGTCTGTCCACTGCTGGGAGTCCTCTTCACCCACCCCTCACATGTCTCTGTCCACTGATGGGAGTGATATGCACCCACCCCTAATATGTCTGTCCACTGCTGGGAGTCCTCTGCACCCACCCCTCACATGTCTCTGTCCACTGCTGCGAGTCCTCTGCACCCACCCCTCACATGTGTCTGTCCACTGCTGGGAGTCCTCTGCACCCACCCCTCACATGTCTCTGTCCACTGCTGGGAGTCCTCTGCACCCACCCCTCACATGTCGCTGGGCACTGCTGGTATTCCTCTGCACCCAACCCTCACATGTCTCTGTCCACTGCTGGGAGTCCTCTGCACCCACCCCTCACATGTCTCTGTCCACTGCTGGGAGTCCTCTGCACCCACCCCTCACATGTCTCTGTCCACTGCTGGGAGTCCTCTGCACCCACCCCTCACATGTGTCTGTCCACTGCTGGGAGTCCTCTGCACCCACCCCTCACATGTCTCTGTCCACTGCTGGGAGTGATATGCACCCACCCCTCATATGTCTGTCCACTGCTGGGAGTCCTCTGCACCCACCCCTCACATGTCTCTGTCCACTGCTGGAAATCCTCTGCACCCACTCCTCACATGTGTCTGTCCACTGCTGGGAGTCCTGTGCACCCCCCCTCACATGTCTCTGGCCACTGCTGGGAGTTATATGCACCCACCCCTCATATGTCTGTCCACTGCTGGGAGTCCTCTGCACCCACACCTCACATGTCTCTGTCCACTTCTGGGAGTCCTCTGCACCCACCCCTCACAGGTGTCTGTCCACTGCTGGGAGTCCTCTGCAGCCACCCCTCACATGTCTCTGTCCACTGCTGGGAGTGATATGCACCCACCCCTCATATGTCTGTCCACTGCTGGGAGTCCTCTGCACCCACCCTTCACATGTCTCTGTCCACTGCTGGGAGTCCTCTGCACCCACTCCTCAAATGTGTCTGTCCACTGCTGGGAGTCCTCTGCACCCACCTCTCACATGTCTCTGTCCACTGCTGGGAGTGATATGCACCCACCCCTCATATGTCTGGGCACTGCTGGGAGTGATCTGCACCCACCCCTCACATGTCTCTGGGCACTGCTGGTATTCCTCTGCACCCACCCCTCACATGTCTCCGTCCACTGCTGGGAGTCCTCTGCACCCACCCCTCACATGTCTCTGTCCACTGCTGGGAGTCCTCTGCACCAACCCCTCACATGTGTCTGTCCACTGCTGGGAGTCCTCTGCACCCCCCCTCACATGTCTCTGGCCACTGCTGGGAGTGATATGCACCGACCCCTCATAGGTCTGTCCACTGCTGGGAGTCCTCTGCACCCACCCCTCACATGTCTCTGTCCACTGCTGGGAGTGATATGCACCCACCCCTCATATGTATGTCCACTGCTGGGAGTCCTCTCCACCCACTCCTCACATGTCTCTGTCCACTGCTGGGAGTCCTCTGCACCCACCCCTCACATGTGTCTGTCCACTGCTGGGAGTCCTCTGCACCCACCCCTCATATGTCTGTCCACTGCTGGGAGTCCTCTGCACCCACCCCTCACATGTCTCTGTCCACTGCTGGGAGTGATATGCACCCACCCCTCATATGTCTGTCCACTGCTAGGAGTCCTCTCCACCCACCCCTCGCATGTCTCTGTCCACTGCTGGGAGTGATATGCACCCATCCCTCATATGTCTGTCGACTGCTGGGAGTCCTCTGCACCCACCCCTCACATGTCTCTGTCCACTGCTGGGAGTCCTCTGCACCCACCCCTCAAATGTGTCTGTCCACTGCTGGGAGTCCTCTGCACCCACCCCTCACACGTCTCTGTCCACTGCTGGGAGTGATATGCACCCACCCCCCATATGTCTGGGCACTGCTGGGAGTGATCTGCATCCACCCCTCACATGTCTCTGGGCACTGCTGGTATTCCTCTGCACCCACTCCTCACATGTCTCTGTCCACTGCTGGGAGTGATATGCACCCACCCCTCATATGTCTGTCCACTGCTGGGAGTCCTCTGCACCCACCCCTCACATGTGTCTGTCCACTGCTGGGAGTCCTCTGCACCCACCCCTCACATGTGTCTGTCCACTGCTGGGAGTCCTCTGCACCCACCCCTCACATGTCTCTGTCCACTGTTGGGAGTCCTCTGCACCCACCCCTCACATGTCTCTGTCCACTGCTGGGAGTGATATGCACCCACCCCTCATATATCTGGGCACTGCTGGGAGTGATCTGCACCCACCCCTCACATGTCTCTGGGCACTGCTGGTATTCATCTGCACCCACCCCTCACATGTATCTGTCCACTGCTGGGAGTGATATGCACCCACCCCTCATATGTCTGTCCACTGCTGGGAGTCCTCTGCACCCACCCCTCACATGTCTCTGTCCACTGTTGGGAGTCCTCTGCACCCACCCCTCACATGTGTCTGTCCACTGCTGGGAGTCCTCTGCACCCACCCCTCACATGTCTCTGTCCACTGCTGGGAGTCCTCTGCACCCACCCCTCACATGTCTCTGTCCACTGCTGGGAGTGATATGCACCCACCCCATATATATCTGGGCACTGCTGGGAGTGATCTGCACCCACCCCTCACATGTCTCTGGGCACTGCTGGAATTCCTCTGCACCCACCCCTCACATGTCTCTGGGCACTGCTGGTATTCCTCTGCACCCAACCCTCACATGTCTCTGTCCACTGCTGGGAGTCCTCTGCACCCACCCCTCACATGTCTCTGTCCACTGCTGGGAGTCCTCTGCACCCATCCCTCACATGTCTCTGTCCACTGCTGGGAGTCCTCTGCACCCACCCCTCACATGTGTCTGTCCACTGCTGGGAGTCCTCTGCACCCACCCCTCACATGTCTCTGTCCACTGCTGGGAGTGATATGCACCCACCCCTCATATGTCTGTCCACTGCTGGGAGTCCTCTTTACCCACCCCTCACATGTCTCTGTCCACTGCTGGGAGTCCTCTGCACCCACCCCTAACATGTGTCTGTCCACTGCTGGGAGTCCTCTGCACCCACCGCTCACATGTGACTGTCCACTGCTGGGAGTCCTCTGCACCCACCCCTCACATGTCTCTGTCCACTGCTGGGAGTGATATGCACCCACCCCTCATATGTCTGGGCACTGCTGGGAGTGATCTGCACCCACCCCTCACATGTCTCTGGGCACTGCTGGTATTCCTCTGCACCCACCCTTCACATGTCTCTGTCCACTGCTGGGAGTGATATGCACCCACCCCTCATATGTCTGTCCACTGCTGGGAGTCCTCTGCACCCACCCCTCACATGTCTCTGTCCACTGTTGGGAGTCCTCTGCACCCACACCTCACATGTGTCTGTCCACTGCTGGGAGTCCTCTGCACCCACCCCTCACATGTCTCTGTCCACTGCTGGGAGTCCTCTGCACCCACCCCTCACATGTCTCTGTCCACTGCTGGGAGTGATATGCACCCACCCCATATATATCTGGGCACTGCTGGGAGTGATCTGCACCCACCCCTCACATGTCTCTGGGCACTGCTGGTATTCCTCTGCACCCACCCCTCACATGTCTCTGTCCACTGCTGGGAGTCCTCTGCACCCACCCCTCACATGTCTCTGGGCACTGCTGGTATTCCTCTGCACCCAACCCTCACATGTCTCTGTCCACTGCTGGGAGTCCTCTGCACCCACCCCTCACATGTCTCTGTCCACTGCTGGGAGTCCTCTGCACCCATCCCTCACATGTCTCTGTCCACTGCTGGGAGTCCTCTGCACCCACCCCTCACATGTGTCTGTCCACTGCTGGGAGTCCTCTGCACCCACCCCTCACATGTCTCTGTCCACTGCTGGGAGTGATATGCACCCACCCCTCATATGTCTGTCCACTGCTGGGAGTCCTCTTTACCCACCCCTCACATGTCTCTATCCACTGCTGGGAGTGATATGTACCCACCCCTCATATGTCTGTCCACTGCTGGGAGTCCTCTGCACCCACCCCTCACATGTCTCTGTCCACTGCTGGAAATCCTCTGCACCCACTCCTCACATGTGTCTGTCCACTGCTGGGAGTCCTCTGCACCCCCCCTCACATGTCTCTGGCCACTGCTGGGAGTTATATGCACCCACCCCTCATATGTCTGTCCACTGCTGGGAGTCCTCTGCACCCACACCTCACATGTCTCTGTCCACTTCTGGGAGTCCTCTGCACCCACCCCTCACATGTGTCTGTCCACTGCTGGGAGTCCTCTGCAGCCACCCCTCACATGTCTCTGTCCACTGCTGGGAGTGATATGCACCCACCCCTCATATGTCTGTCCACTGCTGGGAGTGATCTGCACCCACCCCTCACATGTCTCTGGGCACTGCTGGTATTCCTCTGCACCCACCCCTCACATGTCTCCGTCCACTGCTGGGAGTCCTCTGCACCCACCCTTCACATGTCTCTGTCCACTGCTGGGAGTCCTCTGCACCCACTCCTCAAATGTGTCTGTCCACTGCTGGGAGTCCTCTGCACCCACCCCTCACATGTCTCTGTCCACTGCTGGGAGTGATATGCACCCACCCCTCATATGTCTGGGCACTGCTGGGAGTGATCTGCACCCACCCCTCACATGTCTCTGGGCACTGCTGGTATTCCTCTGCACCCACCCCTCACATGTCTCCGTCCACTGTTGGGAGTTGTTGGACAGGCCACACGAAGGGCTTGCTCCCTCCCCGCACGACAGGGCCCGAGCTCCGGCCCACCAGGCATAACCCACGAAAAGCACCTGTACCCCGTCTCCCGACGGATCTTCTGCCCTCGGACCTCTATTCATCACGGGGCTCAGCCCCACCGGCTCCCCCGGCCGGTTCAAGCCGCCATCTTGGGCCCTGCACCACGAGGCCGCGTGGCCTCGCCCCGACCCTAACCCCGGGCCTGACCGGCCCCGACATCCCGGCACCACCATCCACCCGGGAGGTGAGCGGACCACTTGGCAGGTCAATGGGAGGACGAAGTGTCAAGAGCTCTTCCCCCGCCAGGTGCCGATCGCCTCCAGCTCCCCCAGGCGCTGGCTCCACCCCCTGCTGGGTGTCTGGACACCTTCATCCCGGGCCCTCCAACCTCCAAGTGCGAGGGTCCGGACATCAAAGAGCGCCTGCCCTATAACTGGGGCAACTCCGGAGCAGGAAAGCAGTTGTATCCTGGAGTCGAGAGACACCGAGAGAACTCAGCCTTGACGGACTACTGGCGCGGCCGTAGCCCGCTCTTGTGAACCATCGTCCTGCCTGCTGGCGCTGCCGCGGCCTTCTGCAACATCCATCCTCGTCGGGACCTGCTGGCGCTGCCGCGGCCCGTTGTAACGACCACCCTCACCGGGACCTGCTGGCGCTGCCGCGGACCGTACATCGACCATCTTTCCGGGACCTGCTGGCGCTGCCGCGGACCGTGTCCCGACCATCTCGACCGGGACCTGCTGGCGCTGCCGCGGCCCGTACCAACTAAACCACCAAGCTCGAGGATTGTGAGCTAGTCATCATCTCATCCGAACTACCTGACTGGTAAACAGACTGTCCCGCTCCCCCTTACCCTGCATTGAGAGACTTGAATCGAGGGGACCCCTGAGTCCAGACCTCCTTGTACCATTCAACCGTACCTTAAGAAGTGCTTATAAAGAACACTGAACCTTATCCGTGTGTGGTATCTGTCTGTGTGGGGGGGGAAGTTACTTGTCTGTACGATCGCTGGAGACGGCTCTCCCCGGAGACCTCTCCTCCTGACCCCGGCCGACCCTCCCGGTCCGTCTACCCTTTCTAACATTGGTGGCCAGCGGCGCGATCCGAATCAACGCGTAATCGTACAGAGAGTAGCTCACCCCACGACAAAAACACGATGTCAGCCAAAGATAGCAGCTCCACCGAGAAATTCCAAATGGATAAGTTAGAAGAATACAACCACCGCGAACTGAGACAATTCTGCATAGAACTTGGCATTGCTACCACCGGCCTGAGTACCAAGGATGATCTAAAGCACGCCCTAGAGTCGTGGACAGAAACTGGGGTCGCCGGACCCTCCGACCAAAGCAGCATCACACCAGAGGGGAACGCCACGGCTCCCGAGGAGCGGGGAACGGGCCTCTCGCAGGAGGAGATCCGAGAAAGAGAAAGAACCAGATTGCACGAGTTGGAAATGGCACGACTCAAGATGGATGGGGAACTCAAGTTAGCTGAACAGAAACTCAACCTCGAGCATATGCGGCTCCGAGAAGAACGAGAAGAGAAGCAGAGACAGAGAGAGCTGGAGAAGAAAAAAATAACGCTCGAGCACGAGCGCCAACTAGCGGAGATAGAACTTCGGAAACAGAATAAAGAACTGGGGGTGCCTGAGCGACCACACACCCCGGGGCCAATCGAGAAAAAAGTCCACATCCCCAAGGATGTTGTCCGCGAGTATGTCCGAGAAGACGACATACAACAGTGGTTTAAAGCCTACGAGATCGCCATGACCTCCCACCGGATCGACCGGAGTGATTGGGGAGCCGGACTTTGGGGGAGGTTTGTCAACGAGGGTCGCGATGCCCTACTGCAGCTCCCAGATCACCAAATGTCGTCCTACGACCACATGAAGGCTGCCCTCCTCACCCGCTACGGCCTCACACCCGAGATGTACCGCCAGAGGTTCAGAGATTGCACCCGGATCCCAGGTACAACTTGGGTAGAATACGTGAACTATTTTAGCCGTGCCTTCGAGGGTTGGATCAAGGGGAGCCATGTCACCACCTACGAACAACTCTTTAACCTTATGGTATGGGAGCA
The DNA here is from genome assembly GCF_964204655.1 of Triturus cristatus. Taxonomy (NCBI): domain Eukaryota; kingdom Metazoa; phylum Chordata; class Amphibia; order Caudata; family Salamandridae; genus Triturus; species Triturus cristatus. The sequence goes on along the minus strand of NC_140579.1, from coordinate 274,952,273 downwards.
CCTGTCGAACAACTGTTTCGTCGAGCTCAGGCAGCACCTCCTCGACAGTAAGCTGACTGACCCCCGGCAGCTCGCCGCCGAAGCTTACCGATGGGAAAGCACCCGAGTGGGCCGGAGGGGGCCCACACGAACAGAACAGAAGCAACCCAGGCCAGCACCGTCCTCGGGGAGGAGGAGGGGGCCAGGGGCGAGGGAGAGACGCCTTGCCAGCAACACCCGTGGCCAGCACCCCGCCTCCGGCCGGCCGGGACAACCCCCCGTGGCGTCCTGGGTTCCGAGCCAACGTCACGTGCCACCGATGCCAGCGAGTCGGCCACTACGCCAATGACCCGAGCTGCCCGCAGAACCAAACACCCAAGCCCCGCCAGGTAGCTGCCGCCGCCCTGGGGAAAGAGCGATTATCGGGGGAACCAGAAGAGTATGAGCCGGCCCAGCAAGAGTGGGAACCGGCCGCCATGGTCCTGGCGTGCTTAGGGGGAAGAGACATGGTCCCACGGGCTCCCCTACCCGCTAACACCAGGAAATACGGTCAGTGGGTGACCATTAATGGACAGCGAGCCGAGGCCTTGCGTGACACAGGCGCCAGTGTGACGGCCGTCCGCTGTCACCTGGTGAAGCCCGAGCAGATCCTGCCGAACATTCTCTGCCCCGTCTGCTCGGCAGACAACTCTGAGAGTATGTGTCAAATGGCCTGCGTCCCGTTCGAATGGGGAGGGGTCTCCAGCATGTTGAAGGTGACGGTCCGGGACGATGCCCCCGTGGACTGCCTCCTGGGGAATGACCTCGAGAGTTCCCCGTGGGCCACCGTTGAGAGAAGAGAGCACCTGGGGATGCTGGGCCTCCCGGACTGGGCCTGCGTAACCACCCGGTCCATGGCCGCCCGTGCAGTCCCCCGATCAGAAGAACCGGAATGGCCAGCACCTCCGCCCCCGGTCGCCCCAGTAGAAGACAACGACGAGGCCAGCCTCCCAGACCCGACGACCGAAGGGGACGCGCAACCCCAGAACCTTCCTGACCTGGCTCAGTGGCGTCAAGAAGGGGGGCCCACCCAAGAACAGTTCCGCCAGGAACAAAAGACCTGTCCCTCCCTCGAGGGACTCCGCCAACAAGCCAGCGCCCAGAACGCAGGGGACTCCACCGGAACTCACTGGGTCTACTGGGATAACGACCTGCTATACAGCGAGCAAAGAATCGCCGAGCTGGGGGCCGGTCGAGTACTGGTGGTACCTCTCCGCTTCAGAGACTTTCTGCTCAACCTGGCCCACGATGTCCCCCTGGCTGGACACCTGGGCCAGGACAAAACGTACAGCCGCCTAGTGACCCACTTTTTCTGGCCGAAAATGAGGAACGACGTCCTGAACCACTGCCGATCTTGCCCCACATGCCAAGCCAGCGGGAAGAGTGGTCGGAAGCTGAAAGCCCCTCTGCAACCCTTCCCTGTGGTCACCACCCCGTTCGAGAGGGTGGGGATAGACATTGTGGGGCCTCTGGACCCCCGCACGGCACAAGGACACAGGTTCATCTTAGTACTGGTGGACCATGCCACCCGCTACCCCGAGGCGGTGCCCCTACGGACCGTGACAGCTCCGGTGGTTGGCCGGGCCCTAATGGGGATCTTCTCCCGGGTAGGCTTCCCCCGAGAAGTCGTCAGCGACCGAGGCACGAACTTTATATCCAAATACATGAAGTCCCTCTGGCAACAATGCGGGGTCACCTACAGATTCACGACCCCCTATCACCCCCAAGGGAACGGACTAGTGGAGCGTTTTAACCGCACTCTCAAGGGGATGATTGGGGGATTGGAAGAGCCCCTCCGTCGCCAGTGGGATGTACTACTCCCGTGCCTCCTCTTCGCCTACCGAGAAGTTCCCCAGAAGTCCCTCGGTTTTAGCCCTTTCGAACTCCTGTACGGGCACCCTGTGCGAGGGCCCCTCAGCCTAGTAAAAGAAGGTTGGGAGATGGCCCCCCTAAAGACCCCTCCAGACGTCTTCAAACACCTCCTGGCCCTACGCAATCAGACCCGGCGCTTCAGAGAGATGGCCAAGGCGAACCTCGAGGCCAGCCAGGAGGACATGAAGAGGTGGTATTATCACAATGCCTCCTCCGTTGAGTTCGAGCCTGGACAACAAGTATGGGTGATGTCCCCCACCGAACCATGTGCCTTGCAAGATAAGTGGACGGGGCCCTTCAAAGTGGTCGAGCGCAAAAGCCCCGTCACTTACCTCATCGACCTGGGGACCTCCCGGAACCCCCTTCGGGTCCTCCACACCAACCGACTCAAACCACACTTTGTGCGCTCAGAACTCAGCCTCCTGATGGCTACGGACAGTGGGGCAGAGGAAGACTCCGAACCCCTCCCGGATCTTCTGAAGACTCAGGAGAATGACGGCTCCGTGGACGGGGTCCGGCTCTCTGACGCCCTCACTTCGGAGCAACGCCAGGGCTGCCGGAACCTCCTGCTGCAGTTCGCTACCCTGTTCTCCCTCACCCCCGGGGTCACCCCTTGGTGTTTGCACGACGTGGACACCGGGGACAGTCCCCCTGTCCGACACCGGGCCTACCGCGTACCAGATCGGGTACGGGCCTGCATACAGGAGGAAGTGGCCAAGATGCTCACAATCGGGGTCATCGAGCCCTCGGACAGTCCCTGGGCCAGTCCGGTTGTATTGGTCCCCAAAGCCGCTGCCCCCGGCACCGCACCTGAACTGAGATTCTGCGTCGACTACCGGGGCTTGCACGCTGTCACCCGGACCGACGCTCATCCGATCCCCCGAGCAGACGAGCTGATCGACCGGCTGGGGGCCGCCCGCTACCTCAGTATCTTCGACCTAACAGCGGGCTACTGGCAGATCGGCCTCACACCCAGGGCTCAGGAACGGTCAGCCTTCTCTACCCCCGATGGCCACTACCAATTCAAGGTCATGCCCTTCGGCATGAAGAATGCCCCCGCCACGTTTCAACGCCTCGTGAACCAGGTCTTGGCGGGGCTCGAAGAGTTCAGCGCTGCCTACCTGGACGATATCGCTGTATACAGCCGCCACTGGCCCGACCACCTCCGTCACCTCCAAGAGGTCCTACAGGCCCTCCAGCGGGCCGGCCTCACAATTAAGGCCGGCAAGTGCCAAATTGGCCAAGGGTCTGTGACCTACCTTGGGCACCAAGTGGGAAGCGGGCTGGTGGCCCCGCTACAACTTAAGATTGCTGCCATCCAGTCCTGGCAGCCCCCCGTCACCCAGACCGAGGTCCGAGCCTTCTTGGGGCTCACCGGCTACTACCGGCGGTTCGTGAAGGACTACGGCAGCATCGTGGGGCCCCTCACGGGTCTCACGTCCAAGAACCAACCGAAGCGGATTAACTGGACCCCCGATTGTCAAGCGGCCTTCGAGAAGCTGAAGGCCGCCCTGTGCACCGCCCCTGTGCTCCAGGCCCCCGATTACAGTCGGGAATTCGTGGTACAGACCGACGCCTCCGACCACGGCATCGGAGCCGTCCTTTCTCAGTTAAACCCCGAAGGTCATGACCAGCCGGTGGCCTTCATCAGTCGACGTCTCCTGGCCCGAGAACAGCGCTGGAGCACCATCGAGAGGGAGGCCTTCGCAGTGGTGTGGGCCCTCAAAAAGCTCCGGCCCTATCTCTTCGGTACCCACTTCCGGGTACAAACCGACCATCGACCCCTGCAGTGGCTGATGCAGATGCAGGGGGAGAACCCAAAACTCTTGCGCTGGTCCATTTCCCTGCAGGGAATGGACTTCACTGTGGAGCACCGACCAGGCCAAGACCACGCCAACGCGGATGGCCTGTCCCGCTTTTTCCGCCTCGACGAAGAGAGTCCCCAAGGAGATGGGTGACTCTCCCCGCCTTCAGCTGGGGGGGACGCATGTTGGACAGGCCACACGAAGGGCTTGCTCCCTCCCCGCACGACAGGGCCCGAGCTCCGGCCCACCAGGCATAACCCACGAAAAGCACCTGTACCCCGTCTCCCGACGGATCTTCTGCCCTCGGACCTCTATTCATCACGGGGCTCAGCCCCACCGGCTCCCCCGGCCGGTTCAAGCCGCCATCTTGGGCCCTGCACCACGAGGCCGCGTGGCCTCGCCCCGACCCTAACCCCGGGCCTGACCGGCCCCGACATCCCGGCACCACCATCCACCCGGGAGGTGAGCGGACCACTTGGCAGGTCAATGGGAGGACGAAGTGTCAAGAGCTCTTCCCCCGCCAGGTGCCGATCGCCTCCAGCTCCCCCAGGCGCTGGCTCCACCCCCTGCTGGGTGTCTGGACACCTTCATCCCGGGCCCTCCGACCTCCAAGTGCGAGGGTCCGGACATCAAAGAGCGCCTGCCCTATAACTGGGGCAACTCCGGAGCAGGAAAGCAGTTGTATCCTGGAGTCGAGAGACACCGAGAGAACTCAGCCTTGACGGACTACTGGCGCGGCCGTAGCCCGCTCTTGTGAACCATCGTCCTGCCTGCTGGCGCTGCCGCGGCCTTCTGCAACATCCATCCTCGTCGGGACCTGCTGGCGCTGCCGCGGCCCGTTGTAACGACCACCCTCACCGGGACCTGCTGGCGCTGCCGCGGACCGTACATCGACCATCTTTCCGGGACCTGCTGGCGCTGCCGCGGACCGTGTCCCGACCATCTCGACCGGGACCTGCTGGCGCTGCCGCGGCCCGTACCAACTAAACCACCAAGCTCGAGGATTGTGAGCTAGTCATCATCTCATCCGAACTACCTGACTGGTAAACAGACTGTCCCGCTCCCGCTTACCCTGCATTGAGAGACTTGAATCGAGGGGACCCCTGAGTCCAGACCTCCTTGTACCATTCAACCGTACCTTAAGAAGTGCTTATAAAGAACACTGAACCTTATCCGTGTGTGGTATCTGTCTGTGGGGGGGGGGAAGTTACTTGTCTGTACGATCGCTGGAGACGGCTCTCCCCGGAGACCTCTCCTCCTGACCCCGGCCGACCCTCCCGGTCCGTCTACCCTTTCTAACAGGAGTCCTCTGCACCCACCCCTCACATGTCTCTGTCCACTGCTGGGAGTCCTCTGCACCCACCCCTCACATGTGTCTGTCCACTGCTGGGAGTCCTCTGCACCCCCCCTCACATGTCTCTGGCCACTGCTGGGAGTGATATGCACCGACCCCTCATAGGTCTGTCCACTGCTGGGAGTCCTCTGCACCCACCCCTCACATGTCTCTGTCCACTGCTGGGAGTGATATGCACCCACCCCTCATATGTCTGTCCACTGCTGGGAGTCCTCTGCACCCACTCCTCACATGTCTCTGTCCACTGCTGGGAGTCCTCTGCACCCACCCCTCACTTGTGTCTGTCCACTGCTGGGAGTCCTCTGCACCCACCCCTCATATGTCTGTCCACTGCTGGGAGTCCTCTGCACCCACCCCTCACATGTCTCTGTCCACTGCTGGGAGTGATCTGCACCCACCCCTCATATGTCTGTCCACTGCTGGGAGTCCTCTGCACCCACCCCTCACATGTCTCTGTCCACTGCTGGGAGTCCTCTGCACCCACCCTCACATGTGTCTGTCCACTGCTGGGAGTCATCTGCACCCCCCCTCACATGTCTCTGGCCACTGCTGGGAATGATATGCACCCACCCCTCATATGTCTGTCCACTGCTAGGAGTCCTCTCCACCCACCCCTCGCATGTCTCTGTCCACTGCTGGGAGTGATATGCACCCACCCCTCATATGTCTGTCGACTGCTGGGAGTCCTCTGCAACCACCCCTCACATGTCTCTGTCCACTGCTGGGAGTCCTCTGCACCCACCCCTCACTTGTGTCTGTCCACTGCTGGGAGTCCTCTGCACCCTCCCCTCACATGTCTCTGTCCACTGCTGGGAGTGATATGCACCCACCCCTCATATGTCTGGGCACTGCTGGGAGTGATCTGCACCCACCCCTCACATGTCTCTGGGCACTGCTGGTATTCCTCTGCACCCACCCCTCACATGTCTCTGTCCACTGCTGGGAGTGATATGCACCCACCCCACATATGTCTGTCCACTGCTGGGAGTCCTCTGCACCCACCCCTCACATGTCTCTGTCCACTGCTGGGATTCCTCTGCACCCACCCCTTACATGTGTCTGTCCACTGCTGGGAGTCCTCTGCACCCACCCCTCACATGTCTGTCCACTGCTGGGAGTCCTCTGCACCCACCCCTCACATGTCTCTGTCCACTGCTGGGAGTGATATGCACCCACCCCTCATATATCTGGGCACTGCTGGGAGTGATCTGCACCCACCCCTCACATGTCTCTGGGCACTGCTGGTATTCCTCTGCACCCACCCCTCACATGTCTCTGTCCACTGCTGGGAGTGATATGCACCCACCCCTCATATGTCTGTCCACTGCTGGGAGTCCTCTGCACCCACCCCTCACATGTCTCTGTCCACTGTTGGGAGTCCTCTGCACCCACCCCCTCACATGTGTCTGTCCACTGCTGGGAGTCCTCTTTACCCACCCCTCACATGTCTCTGTCCACTGCTGGGAGTGATATGCACCCACCCCTCATATGTCTGTCCACTGCTGGGAGTCCTCTGCACCCACCCCTCACACGTCTCTGTCCACTGCTGGAAATCCTCTGCACCCACTCCTCACATGTGTCTGTCCACTGCTGGGAGTCCTCTGCACCCCCCCTCACATGTCTCTGGCCACTGCTGGGAGTTATATGCACCCACCCCTCATATGTCTGTCCACTGCTGGGAGTCCTCTGCACCCACACCTCACATGTCTCTGTCCACTTCTGGGAGTCCTCTGCACCCACCCCTCACATGTGTCTGTCCACTGCTGGGAGTCCTCTGCAGCCACCCCTCACATGTCTCTGTCCACTGCTGGGAGTGATATGCACCCACCCCTCATATGTCTGTCCACTGCTGGGAGTCCTCTGCACCCACCCTTCACATGTCTCTGTCCACTGCTGGGAGTCCTCTGCACCCACCCCTCAAATGTGTCTGTCCATTGCTGGGAGTCCTCTGCACCCACCCCTCACATGTCTCTGTCCACTGCTGGGAGTGATATGCACCCACCCCTCATATGTCTGGGCACTGCTGGGAGTGATCTTCACCCACCCCTCACATGTCTCTGGGCACTGCTGGTATTCCTCTGCACCCACCCCTCACATGTCTCCGTCCACTGCTGGGAGTCCTCTGCACCCACCCCTCACATGTCTCTGTCCACTGCTGGGAGTCCTCTGCACCCACCCCTCACATGTGTCTGTCCACTGCTGGGAGTCCTCTGCACCCCCCCTCACATGTCTCTGGCCACTGCTGGGAGTGATATGCACCGACCCCTCATAGGTCTGTCCACTGCTGGGAGTCCTCTGCACCCACCCCTCACATGTCTCTGTCCACTGCTGGGAGTGATTTGCACCCACCCCTCATATGTCTGTCCACTGCTGGGAGTCCTCTGCACCCACTCCTCACATGTCTCTGTCCACTGCTGGGAGTCCTCTGCACCCACCCCTCACATGTGTCTGTCCACTGCTGGGAGTCCTCTGCACCCACCCCTCATATGTCTGTCCACTGCTGGGAGTCCTCTGCACCCACCCCTCACATGTCTCTGTCCACTGCTGGGAGTGATATGCACCCACCCCTCATATGTCTGTCCACTGCTTGGAGTCCTCTGCACCCACCCCTCACATGTCTCTGTCCACTGCTGGGAGTCCTCTGCACCTTCCCCTCACATGTCTCTGTCCACTGCTGGGAGTCCTCTGCACCCACCCCTCACATGTGTCTGTCCACTGCTGGGAGTCCTCTGCACCCACCCCTCACATGTCTCTGTCCACTGCTGGGAGTCCTCTGCACCCACCCCTCACATGTCTCTGTCCACTGCTGGGAGTGATATGCACCCACCCCTCATATATCTGGGCACTGCTGGGAGTGATCTGCACCCACCCCTCACATGTCTCTGGGCACTGCTGGTATTCCTCTGCACCCACCCCTCACATGTCTCTGTCCACTGATGGGAGTGATATGCACCCACCCCTCATATGTCTGTTTACTGCTGGGAGTCCTCTGCACCCACCCCTCGCATGTCTCTGTCCACTGCTGGGAGTGATATGCACCCACCCCTCATATGTCTGTCGACTGCTGGGAGTCCTCTGCACCCACCCCTCACATGTCTCTGTCCACTGCTGGGAGTCCTCTGCACCCACCCTTCACATGTGTCTGTCCACTGCTGGGAGTCGTTCCAAAACAACAAAGTCAGTGTAGTGTCTACAAGGCACTTACCATCCAAAAGGCACGGGTCTCCAGGGTCGGAACCTACCCAAAACGTTATAGGGAGGAACACAGACCTAGGGAGGTAATACAGGTTAAGTATGAAAGCCCTCACTCACCAACCTGGTTGGTGACATGCTTCATCACATGTGTCTGTCCACTGCTGGGAGTTCTCAGCACCCACCCCTCATGTGTCTGTCCACTGCTGGGAGTCCTCTGCACCCACCCCCCCTCACATGTCTCTGGCCACTGCTGGGAGTGATATGCACCGACCCCTCATAGGTCTGTCCACTGCTGGGAGTCCTCTGCACCCACCCCTCACATGTCTCTGTCCACTGCTGGGAGTGATATGCACCCACCCCTCATATGTCTGTCCACTGCTGGGAGTCCTCTGCACCCACCCCTCACATGTCTCTGTCCACTGCTGGGAGTCCTCTGCACCCACCCCTCACATGTGTCTGTCCACTGCTGGGAGTCCTCTGCACCCACCCCTCACATGTCTCTGTCCACTGCTGGGAGTCCTCTGCACCCACCCCTCACATGTCTCTGTCCACTGCTGGGAGTGATATGCACCCACCCCTCATATATCTGGGCACTGCTGGGAGTGATCTGCACCCACCCCTCACATGTCTCTGGGCACTGCTGGTATTCCTCTGCACCCACCCCTCACATGTCTCTGTCCACTGCTGGGAGTGATATGCACCCACCCCTCATATGTCTGTTTACTGCTGGGAGTCCTCTGCACCCACCCCTCACATGTCTCTGTCCACTGCTGGGAGTCCTCTGCACCCACTCCTCACATGTGTCTGTCCACTGCTGGGAGTCCTCTGCACCCCCCCTCACATGTCTCTGTCCACTGCTGGGAGTTATATGCACCCACCCCTCATATGTCTGTCCACTGCTGGGAGTCCTCTGCACCCACACCTCACATGTCTCTGTCCACTTCTGGGAGTCCTCTGCACCCACCCCTCACATGTGTCTGTCCACTGCTGGGAGTCCTCTGCAGCCACCCCTCACATGTCTCTGTCCACTGCTGGGAGTGATATGCACCCACCCCTCATATGTCTGTCCACTGCTGGGAGTCCTCTGCACCCACCCTTCACATGTCTCTGTCCACTGCTGGGAGTCCTCTGCACCCACTCCTCAAATGTGTCTGTCCACTGCTGGGAGTCCTCTGCACCCACCCCTCACATGTCTCTGTCCACTGCTGGGAGTGATATGCACCCACCCCTCATATGTCTGGGCACTGCTGGGAGTGATCTGCACCCACCCCTCACATGTCTCTGGGCACTGCTGGTATTCCTCTGCACCCACCCCTCACATGTCTCCGTCCACTGCTGGGAGTCCTCTGCACCCACCCCTCATATGTCTCTGTCCACTGCTGGGAGTCCTCTGCACCCACCCCTCACATGTGTCTGTCCACTGCTGGGAGTCCTCTGCACCCCCCCTCACATGTCTCTGGTCACTGCTGGGAGTGATATGCACCGACCCCTCATAGGTCTGTCCACTGCTGGGAGTACTCTGCACCCACCTCTCACATGTCTCTGTCCACTGCTGGGAGTGATATGCACCCACCCCTCATATGTCTGTCCACTGCTGGGAGTCCTCTGCACCCATTCCTCACATGTCTCTGTCCACTGCTGGGAGTCCTCTGCACCCACCCCTCACATGTGTCTGTCCACTGCTGGGAGTCCTCTGCACCCACCCCTCATATGTCTGTCCACTGCTGGGAGTCCTCTGCACCCACCCCTCACATGTCTCTGTCCACTGCTGGGAGTGATCTGCACCCACCCCTCATATGTCTGTCCACTGCTGGGAGTCCTCTGCACCCACCCCTCACATGTCTCTGTTCACTGCTGGGAGTCCTCTGCACCCACCCCTCACATGTGTCTGTCCACTGCTAGGACTCCTCTGCACCCCCCCTCACATGTCTCTGGCCACTGCTGGGAGTGATATGCACCCACCCCTCATATGTATGTCCACTGCTAGGAGTCCTCTCCACCCACCCCTCGCATGTCTCTGTCCACTGCTGGGAGTGATATGCACCCACCCCTCATATGTCTGTCCACTGCTGGGAGTCCTCTGCACCCCCCCTCACATGTCTCTGGCCACTGCTGGGAGTGATCTGCACCCACCCCTCATATGTCTGTCCACTGCTGGGAGTCCTCTGCACCCACCCCTCACATGTCTCTGTCCACTGCTGGGAGTCCTCTGCACCCATACCTCACATGTCTCTGTCCACTGCTGGGAGTCCTCTGTACCCACCCCTCACATGTTTCTGTCCACTGCTGGGAGTCCTCTGCACCCACCCCTCACATGTCTCTGTCCACTGCTGGGAGTGATATGCACCCACCCCTCATATGTCTGGGCACTGCTGGGAGTGATCTGCACCCACCCCTCACATGTCTCTGGGCACTGCTGGTATTCCTCTGCACCCACCCCTCACATGTCTCTGTCCACTGCTGGGAGTGATATGCACCCACCCCTCATATGTCAGTCCACTGCTGGGAGTCCTCTGCACCCACCCCTCACATGTCTCTGTCCACTGCTGGGAGTCCTCTGCACCCACCCCTCACATGTCTCTGTCCACTGCTGGGAGTGATATGCACCCACCCCTCATATATCTGGGCACTGCTGGGAGTGATCTGCACCCACCCCTCACATGTCTCTGGGCACTGCTGGTATTCCTCTGCACCCACCCCTCACATGTCTCTGTCCACTGCTGGGAGTGATATGCACCCTCCCCTCATATGTCTGTCCACTGTTGGGAGTCCTCTGCACCCACCCCTCACATGTGTCTGTCCACTGCTGGGAGTCCTCTGCACCCACCCCTCACATGTCTCTGTCCACTGCTGGGAGTCCTCTGCACCCACCCCTCACATGTCTCTGTCCACTGCTGGGAGTGATATGCACCCACCCAATATATATCTGGGCACTGCTGGGAGTGATCTGCACCCACCCCTCACATGTCTCTGGGCACTGCTGGTATTCCTCTGCACCCACCCCTCACATGTCTCTGTCCACTGCTGGGAGTCCTCTGCACCCACCCCTCACATGTCTCTGGGCACTGCTGGTATTCCTCTGCACCCAACCCTCACATGTCTCTGTCCACTGCTGGGAGTCCTCTGCACCCACCCCTCACATGTCTCTGTCCACTGCTGGGAGTCCTCTGCACCCATCCCTCACATGTCTCTGTCCACTGCTGGGAGTCCTCTGCACCCACCCCTCACATGTGTCTGTCCACTGCTGGGAGTCCTCTGCACCCACCCCTCACATGTCTCTGTCCACTGCTGGGAGTGATATGCACCCACCCCTCATATGTCTGTCCACTGCTGGGAGTCCTCTTTACCCACCCCTCACATGTCTCTGTCCACTGCTGGGAGTGATATGCACCCACCCCTCATATGTCTGTCCACTGCTGGGAGTCCTCTGCACCCACCCCTCACATGTCTCTGTCCACTGCTGGAAATCCTCTGCACCCACTCCTCACATGTGTCTGTCCACTGCTGGGAGTCCTCTGCACCCCCCCCTCACATGTCTCTGGCCACTGCTGGGAGTTATATGCACCCACCCCTCATATGTCTGTCCACTGCTGGGAGTCCTCTGCACCCACACCTCACATGTCTCTGTCCACTTCTGCGAGTCCTCTGCACCCACACCTCACATGTGTCTGTCCACTGCTGGGAGTCCTCTGCAGCCACCCCTCACATGTCTCTGTCCACTGCTGGGAGTGATATGCACCCACCCCTCATATGTCTGTCCACTGCTGGGAGTCCTCTGCACCCACCCTTCACATGTCTCTGTCCACTGCTGGGAGTCCTCTGCACCCACCCCTCACATGTGTCTGTCCACTGCTGGGAGTCCTCTGCACCCACCCCTCACATGTCTCTGTCCACTGCTGGGAGTGATATGCACCCACCCCTCATATGTCTGGGCACTGCTGGGAGTGATCTGCACCCACCCCTCACATGTCTCTGGGCACTGCTGGTATTCCTCTGCACCCACCCCTCACATGTCTCCGTCCACTGCTGGGAGGCCTCTGCACCCACCCCTCACTTGTCTCTGTCCACTGCTGGGAGTCCTCTGCACCCACCCCTCACATGTGTCTGTCCACTGCTGGGAGTCCTCTGCACCCCCCCCTCACATGTCTCTGGCCACTGCTGGGAGTGATATGCACCGACCCCTCATAGGTCTGTCCACTGCTGGGAGTCCTCTGCACCCACCCCTCACATGTCTCTGTCCACTGCTGGGAGTGATATGCACCCACCCCTCATATGTCTGTCCACTGCTGGGAGTCCTCTGCACCCACTCCTCACATGTCTCTGTCCACTGCTGGGAGTCCTCCGCACCCACCCCTCACATGTGTCTGTCCACTGCTGGGAGTCCTCTGCACCCACCCCTCATATGTCTGTCCACTGCTGGGAGTCCTCTGCACCCACCCCTCACATGTCTCTGTCCACTGCTGGGAGTGATATGCACCCACCCCTCATATGTCTGTCCACTGCTAGGAGTCCTCTCCACCCACCCCTCGCATGTCTCTGTCCACTGCTGGGAGTGATATGCACCCACCCCTCATATGTCTGTCGACTGCTGGGAGTCCTCTGCACCCACCCCTCACATGTCTCTGTCCACTGCTGGGAGTCCTCTGCACCCACCCCTCACATGTGTCTGTCCACTGCTGGGAGTCCTCTGCACCCACCCCTCACATGTCTCTGTCCACTGCTGGGAGTGATATGCACCCACCCCTCATATGTCTGGGCACTGCTGGGAGTGATCTGCACCCACCCCTCACATGTCTCTGGGCACTGCTGGTATTCCTCTGCACCCACCCCTCACATGTCTCTGTCCACTGCTGGGAGTGATATGCACCCACCCCTCATATGTCTGTCCACTGCTGGGAGTCCTCTGCACCCACCCCTCACATGTCTCTGTCCACTGCTGGGAGTCCTCTGCACCCACCCCTCACATGTGTCTGTCCACTGCTGGGAGTCCTCTGCACCCACCCCTCACATGTCTCTGGCCACTGCTAGGAGTCCTCTGCACCCACCCCTCACATGTGTCTGTCCACTGCTGGGAGTCCTCTACACACCCCCTCACATGTCTCTGGCCACTGCTGGGAGTGATATGCACCGACCCCTCATAGGTCTGTCCACTGCTGGGAGTCCTCTGCACCCACCCCTCACATGTCTCTGTCCACTGCTGGGAGTGATATGCACCCACCCCTCATATGTCTGTCCACTGCTGGGAGTCCTCTGCACCCACTCCTCACATGTCTCTGTCCACTGCTGGGAGTCCTCTGCACCCACCCCTCACTTGTGTCTGTCCACTGCTGGGAGTCCTCTGCACCCACCCCTCATATGTCTGTCCACTGCTGGGAGTCCTCTGCACCCACCCCTCACAAGTCTCTGTCCACTGCTGGGAGTGATCTGCACCCACGCCTCATATGTCTGTCCACTGCTGGGAGTCCTCTGCACCCACCCCTCACATGTCTCTGTCCACTGCTGGGAGTCCTCTGCACCCACCCTCACATGTGTCTGTCCACTGCTGGGAGTCATCTGCACCCCCCTCACATGTCTCTGGCCACTGCTGGGAGTGATATGCACCCACCCCTCATATGTCTGTCCACTGCTAGGAGTCCTCTCCACCCACCCCTCGCATGTCTCTGTCCACTGCTGGGAGTGATATGCACCCACCCCTCATATGTCTGTCGACTGCTGGGAGTCCTCTGCAACCACCCCTCACATGTCTCTGTCCACTGCTGGGAGTCCTCTGCACCCACCCCTCACATGTGTCTGTCCACTGCTGGGAGTCCTCTGCACCCTCCCCTCACATGTCTCTGCCCTCTGCTGGGAGTGATATGCACCCACCCCTCATATGTCTGTCCACTGCTGGGAGTCCTCTGCACCCACCCCTCACATGTCTCTGTCCACTGCTGGGAGTCCGCTGCACCCACCCTCACATGTGTCTGTCCACTGCTGGGAGTCATCTGCACCCCCCCTCACATGTCTCTGGCCACTGCTGGGAGTGATATGCACCCACCCCTCATATGTCTGTCCACTGCTAGGAGTCCTCTCCACCCACCCCTCGCATGTCTCTGTCCACTGCTGGGAGTGATATGCACCCACCCCTCATATGTCTGTCGACTGCTGGGAGTCCTCTGCAACCACCCCTCACATGTCTCTGTCCACTGCTGGGAGTCCTCTGCACCCACCCCTCACATGTGTCTGTCCACTGCTGGGAGTCCTCTGCACCCTCCCCTCACATGTCTCTGCCCTCTGCTGGGAGTGATATGCACCCACCCCTCATATGTCTGGGCACTGCTGTGAGTGATCTGCACCCACCCCTCACATGTCTCTGGGCACTGCTGGTATTCCTCTGCACCCACCCCTCACATGTCTCCGTCCACTGCTGGGAGTCCTCTGCACCCACCCCTCACATGGGTCTGTCCACTGCTGGGAGTCCTCTGCACCCCCCCTCACATGTCTCTGGCCACTGCTGGGAGTGATATGCACCGACCCCTCATAGGTCTGTCCACTGCTGGGAGTACTCTGCACCCACCCCTCACATGTCTCTGTCCACTGCTGGGAGTGATATGCACCCACCCCTCATATGTCTGTCCACTGCTGGGAGTCCTCTGCACCCATTCCTCACATGTCTCTGTCCACTGCTGGGAGTCCTCTGCACCCACCCCTCACATGTGTCTGTCCACTGCTGGGAGTCCTCTGCACCCACCCCTCATATGTCTGTCCACTGCTGGGAGTCCTCTGCACCCACCCCTCACATGTCTCTGTCCACTGCTGGGAGTGATCTGCACCCACCCCTCATATGTCTGTCCACTGCTGGGAGTCCTCTGCACCCACCCCTCACATGTGTCTGTCCACTGCTAGGACTCCTCTGCACCCCCCCTCACATGTCTCTGGCCACTGCTGGGAGTGATATGCACCCACCCCTCATATGTATGTCCACTGCTAGGAGTCCTCTCCACCCACCCCTCGCATGTCTCTGTCCACTGCTGGGAGTGATATGCACCCACCCCTCATATGTCTGTCCACTGCTGGGAGTCCTCTGCACCCCCCCTCACATGTCTCTGGCCACTGCTGGGAGTGATCTGCACCCACCCCTCATATGTCTGTCCACTGCTGGGAGTCCTCTGCACCCACCCCTCACATGTCTCTGTCCACTGCTGGGAGTCCTCTGCACCCATACCTCACATGTCTCTGTCCACTGCTGGGAGTCCTTTGTACCCACCCCTCACATGTTTCTGTCCACTGCTGGGAGTCCTCTGCACCCACCCCTCACATGTCTCTGTCCACTGCTGGGAGTGATATGCACCCACCCCTCATATGTCTGGGCACTGCTGGGAGTGATCTGCACCCACCCCTCACATGTCTCTGGGCACTGCTGGTATTCCTCTGCACCCACCCCTCACATGTCTCTGTCCACTGCTGGGAGTGATATGCACCCACCCCTCATATGTCTGTCCACGGCTGGGAGTCCTCTGCACCCACCCCTCACATGTCTCTGTCCACTGCTGGGAGTCCTCTGCACCCACCCCTCACATGTCTCTGTCCACTGCTGGGAGTGATATGCACCCACCCCTCATATATCTGAGCACTGCTGGGAGTGATCTGCACCCACCCCTCACATGTCTCTGGGCACTGCTGGTATTCCTCTGCACCCACCCCTCACATGTCTCTGTCCACTGCTGGGAGTGATATGCACCCTCCCCTCATATGTCTGTCCACTGTTGGGAGTCCTCTGCACCCACCCCTCACATGTGTCTGTCCACTGCTGGGAGTCCTCTGCACCCACCCCTCACATGTCTCTGTCCACTGCTGGGAGTCCTCTGCACCCACCCCTCACATGTCTCTGTCCACTGCTGGGAGTGATATGCACCCACCCAATATATATCTGGGCACTGCTGGGAGTGATCTGCACCCAACCCTCACATGTCTCTGTCCACTGCTGGGAGTCCTCTGCACCCACCCCTCACATGTCTCTGTCCACTGCTGGGAGTCCTCTGCACCCACCCCTCACATGTCTCTGGGCACTGCTGGTATTCCTCTGCACCCAACCCTCACATGTCTCTGTCCACTGCTGGGAGTCCTCTGCACCCACCCCTCACATGTCTCTGTCCACTGCTGGGAGTCCTCTGCACCCATCCCTCACATGTCTCTGTCCACTGCTGGGAGTCCTCTGCACCCACCCCTCACATGTGTCTGTCCACTGCTGGGAGTCCTCTGCACCCACCCCTCACATGTCTCTGTCCACTGCTGGGAGTGATATGCACCCACCCCTCATATGTCTGTCCACTGCTGGGAGTCCTCTTTACCCACCCCTCACATGTCTCTGTCCACTGCTGGGAGTGATATGCACCCACCCCTCATATGTCTGTCCACTGCTGGGAGTCCTCTGCACCCACCCCTCACATGTCTCTGTCCACTGCTAGAAATCCTCTGCACCCACTCCTCACATGTGTCTGTCCACTGCTGGGAGTCCTCTGCACCCCCCCTCACATGTCTCTGGCCACTGCTGGGAGTTATATGCACCCACCCCTCATATGTCTGTCCACTGCTGGGAGTCCTCTGCACCCACACCTCACATGTCTCTGTCCACTTCTGGGAGTCCTCTGCACCCACACCTCACATGTGTCTGTCCACTGCTGGGAGTCCTCTGCAGCCACCCCTCACATGTCTCTGTCCACTGCTGGGAGTGATATGCACCCACCCCTCATATGTCTGTCCACTGCTGGGAGTCCTCTGGACCCACCCTTCACATGTCTCTGTCCACTGCTGGGAGTCCTCTGCACCCACCCCTCACATGTGTCTGTCCACTGCTGGGAGTCCTCTGCACCCACCCCTCACATGTCTCTGTCCACTGCTGGGAGTGATATGCACCCACCCCTCATATGTCTGGGCACTGCTGGGAGTGATCTGCACCCACCCCTCACATGTCTCTGGGCACTGCTGGTATTCCTCTGCACCCACCCCTCACATGTCTCCGTCCACTGCTGGGAGTCCTCTGCACCCACCCCTCACTTGTCTCTGTCCACTGCTGGGAGTCCTCTGCACCCACCCCTCACATGTGTCTGTCCACTGCTGGGAGTCCTCTGCACCCCCTCACATGTCTCTGGCCACTGCTGGGAGTGATATGCACCGACCCCTCATAGGTCTGTCCACTGCTGGGAGTCCTCTGCACCCACCCCTCACATGTCTCTGTCCACTGCTGGGAGTTGTTAGACCTGGCACCTTGGCGTGAGTCTCCCTTCCTCTTTTTGTCGCTGTGCCTCATGTGTTTTTATGGTATTGGCCGCTCAGCGCGCTGTGCCACTGCCAACCAGTGTCACGGTGCGAGTGCTCCCTATGTAAATTGTATATGTTGGTTGGATTCCATGATTGGATTGTTTGATTTACTGTCAGACCCCAGTAAAGTGCGCCGGGGGCGCCAGGGCATGTAAATGCGAACACCGCTGGTGGGCTTGCAGCACTGGTTGTGCCACCCACAGAAGCGGCTGGTAAAATATGTCTGAGGTCTGCCATCGCAGAACCTGCGTGCAGTCTGGTACTGCCATGCTGACCGGCAAGTGCCCACACTTGCCAGTCCCTAAACCCTTCCCTTAGCTGCATGTTAGTCACCCCTCTGGTAGGCCCACGGGCAGGGTGCCTTGTACGCCTAAGGTAGGACAAGCCTGGATGCGTGGCATGTCCTAGTAGTGGATTACCGCCATCTTGTTGTTCACTACTGCAAGGCTACCCTGTTCTCATAGGCCAGTATGGGCGGCCTGGATTATTACACCCTATGATCCTAACCGACCCAGGGAACATGGTAGAAGATCGAGTTTAGTATGCCTGAACTCGGAATAATAAGGTACATCTTTTCGCAAGGTTTATTTTAATATTCCGGGTTTGCAAATGCCGCTTTTAGAAAGTCGGCCTTTGCATGCCTAAACATTTCAGCCGCCTCTGCGTGATGTGTATCTGATGTCTGGCTGGTGTGAGTGACAGGGCTGGGGGAACCCAGATGGGCAGGGCTAGGTAGCCTGGTATGAATAGGACGATCGACAGGTAGATGGGTGGGAGGAGTGCTCCTAGGTTCTGAATAGGACAGTGCTCCGCTACCTCGATGCCGGCTCCACCCCCTGTGGAGCGTCTGATGACTCTGCCCTGCACTCTGAAAGAAGAAGCCTGCATCGCGTAAACAAAGTGCTCAGAAACCGGACTGAACTAGGCAAGGGCCCCCCTGGCCTGGGAGAACAAAAGATTTGTGGTATAAATGGAGGAGCCCTGCTCCTAAGAAACTAGATCCGCTTTTGACCAAGAAGAATCTCTGCCTGAGGAGGAGGCACCGGGAAAGCTGTAGGAGGAAGACTGTCCCTATCCTGGGGGATTGGCCTGCAGTGGTGACCTTGCTGCCAAAGGAGAGAAGAGAAACTGTTGCTGAAGACTTTTACTTTACTTTTACTTTCAAGACTTGTGCTTTTCCAAAACGATCTCCAAGGGCTTGGAACTGAGCTTGCCCCCTGAACTGAGCCTCAGGACCATTGGGCTCTACCTGATCTTCACTCGCCTGCTGCTGGACTGTGGTGTCCTTTCCCTCGCCGGAGCTGTGACCCTCGTGCCCAGTCCCTCCCTGAGCCGTGACCAGGACTGCTTAGCCGCCCCCGCCTTGGGAAGAGCCTCGCTCGATCGGAGCCGCTCCCCCTACGCTGTGCTGGGCTGCCCCGTCACCTCGCTCGTTGGAGGCTCGCTGTGCACCTTCACCCTCCCGCCGGAATCAGCGTCGTGAGCATCTCCAAGCCTCGGACAGCCCGGACGTAACCTGCGTGCCCGGCTGCCCCGCTTTGTTCACCCGCTACCTGCAACACCCCGCTCTTGTCGTGAGCCTGAAGATCAGACACCCTCGTGAAGTGTGGGAGCCCCGGACGCCGCCTCGCTCTTCTGTCGAAGAGCCGCTGAAATCCCGCACCCGCCTTTGCGTCAAGAAACAAGGTACTGTACTTACGAACTCGACCGCGAGCTCGCATCGGATCCAGGGTCCGCAACGTTCTTATTTCCCTGTCATCTGCTGTGTGCTCCCTGGGCGCTGCCTCAGCACGAAGTGCGCTGAGGCCTACAGTTACCTTGTGCCCGCCTACAGAACTTTCCGTAAAACAAAGAGAACTTGACCGTATTTCCAAGAATTGTGGCCCCATCAGTTCAACGTTACTGGGCCTTGTATTTGAATCTGCTGAAACTACATAAAAGCTTATTTTTATATACTTCCTGATTGGTGTCCGTTTGTGGTGCATGCAAGGGGTTACTGTATGTGTAATTGCATTTGCTTAACCGTGTACGCCTGAGACTTAGCCTAGACTGCTCGCCCCACGCACCTAGAGGGTGAGCAGGGGTTATTCTGGGGAGTCATCCTTCGCCCTGACAAGAAGTAAAGGGTCCCTGCTTGTTGTGGGTTCACACCTGCGTCAACCAGAGCCCCCTCATTTCTAACATTGGTGGCAGCGGTGGGATTTACGGATTTGCATTTGTGGTTTGCGTATAGTGAATCACTGATCACCACGTAGTGAGAGCAGACCAGTAACACAGCCACAAGGCTAGCATTTGTTTTTGTTTTGCCAAGAGTCTCCGTTGTTAGAGCCATGCCTGGTTCACTTTCCGCCGGAAGGGCGGCTTCCATAATCTCTGGATTTGAAGACGTAGATTGGGAAGAAGACGCGCTTCTGAATCGTACCAATGAAGACTTGAAAGGTCTTTGCTCCAAGTTCAGGATTGCCCAAACTGGATTGAAAAACAAGACCCAATTCGTGAAGGCGCTGAGGGCCTGGTATGAGTCAAAGGCACCAGAGAATCAGGTGGAAGTGGTTCCACCAGAAAGTGTCCATGAGTTTGGCAGAGGCCTGATGCCAGAAGAATTGGCAGACAGGGCAGCAACCCGGGCACACGAGGTGGAGATGGCAAAACTTCATGGGCAGATGGATATGGAAAAACAAAGACTAGCCATGGAAGAAAAGAAACTACAATTAGAGCATGACATGAAGCTGAGGGAGCTGGAGCTGAAAGCAAAAAGTTTGGAGCTTAATCCCTCTGGTGGCAGCACACCGCCAGTACCGGCGGAACCAAGAGTTTATATTCCCAAGGATGTGGTGAAGGAGTTCTTCAAGAATGACGACATCGGGCAGTGGTTCAGAGCCTACGAGGTAGCCATGTCTTCCCACCGGGTCCCTGAGAAAGATTGGGGAGCAGGGTTGTGGGGACGGTTCCTGAGTGAAGGGCGGGACACACTGTTAGATTTACCTGCTGATGTTCATAATTCTTATGCCCATATGAAGGAAGCATTGATGGCTAGGTATGGGTTGACCCCTGAGTTATATAGACAGAGGTTCAGGGGTTGCACTAAGATTCCCAATAGTACGTATGTGGAGTATGTGACTTTCTTTTGCAGAGCGCTGGATGGTTGGGTAAAGGGTAGTAAGGTGAATGATTATCAAGGGCTTCTTGATTTAATGGCATGGGAGCACTTGTCCAGTAATTGTTTTCCTGAGCTACGCCAGCACCTGATCGATAGTAGGCTGACTAACCCTAGGAAGCTTGCTGAGGAGGCGGACCGCTGGGTCAGTACCAGGGTCCACAAGGGTACCGTGGGGGATTCCGCCAAAGGTGGGCAGGGTCCCCAGCAGAAGAGTGGGGGGGACAGGGGTAAACAGAAGCAGTTCCAAAAAGGGCCCCAAAATAGTCCCCAAGGGAACCAAGGGAAGGGTTCTCAGCCTCCCCCACCCCAGAAACCGACCGGGGCCCCGACAGGTCCTCCTGTTCAAAAGGGGCCCGTAAGATGTTACAGGTGTAACAATTTGGGGCATTTTGCCTCTGATGTAAAGTGTCCATTGTTTGGTAAACCCGCGCCCACTGGTGCTCCACCCCGGCAGGTGACTAGTGTAGCCTTGGGGGAGGAGAGGGATGTCCAAGGTGGGTGGGGTCCCGCAGAGATGTCCCTGGTCTCGCTAGGAGACCGTGAAGTGGTCCCTCCAACCCAGCTGCCTGAGAACACTAAGAAGTACAGGCAGTGGGTGACCATAAATGGCCATAGAGTGGAAGCTCTTAGGGATACAGGAGCCTGTGTGACAGCTGTCAGGTGTCACCTGGTGTCTCAGGAGCAGGTGGTCCCCAATGCATTCTATCCCGTTGTTGCCGCTGACAACACAGAGTGACACTGCAAGGTGGCTCAGGTTCCCTTTGAGTGGGGGGGGGTCTCTGGTACTCTTCAGGTAGCTGTGAGGCCCGCCATGCCTGTAGACTGTTTGTTAGGGAACGATTTGGAGAGCTCACCTTGGGCTAAGGTGGAGCGGAGTGCTCACCTGGAGATGTTGGGTATGCCGGATTGGGCGTGTGTCACCACACGGTCCATGGCAGCCAGTAGAGGTACTCAAGAGGTCCTGGAGCCTGAGAGGGAGGCCCAGGAACCGGCCTCAGAGAGAAGGAGCAAGGGGCGCGGGAAGCCGGCCCCTGAAGTTCCCACGGTCCAGGAGGGAGCAGACCTTGAGGGGGATGCCCTGGAGCCTACAGGGGAGCAGATAACTGAACTGGGAGACCTGCCGGAGCTGACCCATTGGCAGCAGGAAGGGGGTCCCACCAGGGAGGACTTTTTCAAGGCACAGAAGGAGTGCCCTTCTCTCGTGGGTATGCGGCAGCAGGCTGCAGACCAGGCCGCAGGTGATCAGTCAGGATCACATTTCGTTTACTGGGAGAACGACCTCCTATATACAGAGCCTAAGGTTGCTGAGCCTGGGTCAGCCCGTGCCCTGGTGGTACCCCAGGACTTCAGAGCCTTCCTACTGGGGCTGGCTCACGATGTGCCATTGGCAGGGCATTTGGGGCAGGACAAGACCTTTGAAAGGCTTGTCACCCACTTTTATTGGCCTCAAATGCGCAGGAGTTCAGATACTCACTGCAGGACATGCCAGACTTGCCAGGCAAGTGGAAAGAGTGGAAGGAAGCAGAAGGCTCCACTCCAGCCATTCCCTGTGGTCGGTACCCCATTCCAGCGAGTGGGGATTGACATTGTAGGGCCACTGGACCCCAGGACAGCGATGGGCAATAGGTTCATCCTGGTCCTGGTGGACCATGCCACCCGGTACCCGGAAGCCATTCCTCTAAGGACAGTGACGGCCCCCGTGGTGGGACGGGCACTGATGGGAATTTTCTCCCGAGTGGGATTCCCTCTAGAAGTGGTGTCTGACCGAGGTACCAATTTCATGTCCAAGTACATGAAATCTCTTTGGCAAGAGTGTGGTGTAACCTACAAGTTCACCACCCCTTACCACCCCCAAGGAAACGGGTTGGTTGAGAGATTCAACCGAACCCTCAAAGGCATGATAATGGGCCTGGAAGGAGCCATGAGGCGTAAGTGGGACGTCCTCTTACCATGCCTTCTCTTCGCTTACCGTGAGGTGCCACAGAAGTCTCTGGGGTTCAGTCCCTTTGAGCTTCTGTATGGTCACCCAGTCAGAGGACCTCTAAGTCTGGTCAAAGAAGGCTGGGAGCAATCTCCCAGGAAGCCTCCCCAGAATGTATATAGTTACATGCTGGCCTTCAGGAATCAGACTAGGCGATTCAGGCAACTTTCTGAGGCAAATCTGGAAGCCAGCCAGGAGGAGATGAAGCGGTGGTACGACCAGAATGCCACTCTGGTAGAGCTTCAGCCTGGACAGAAAGTATGGGTCTTGGCCCCCGTGGAGCCGTGTGCGCTCCAGGATAAGTGGACCGGTCCCTTTGAGGTGGTGGAGCGCAAGAGTCCTGTTACCTACGTGGTGGACCTGAAGTCTCCTAGGAACCCCTTAAGGGTCCTACATGTCAACCGCCTCAAGCCCCACTTGGAGAGGTCCCAAGTGGGCATGCTCTTGGCAACAGATGCTGGAATGGAAGAGGAGACAGAATCTCTTCCTGACCTCCTGTCAGCCAAGGAGCAAGATGGGTCAGTGGATGGTGTCATCCTCTCTTCCACCCTGACCCCTGAGCAACAGAATGATTGTCGCCAGTTGCTGGGACAGTTTTCTGACCTGTTTTCCCTGGTCCCTGGTGTCACTGATTGGTGCGTCCATGATGTGGACACTGGGGATAGTCCACCTGTGCGGCACAAGGCCTACAGGGTGACTGACAGGGTGAGGACATGCATCAAGGAGGAGGTCTCCAAGATGTTTGCACTCGGGGTAATTGAGTCTTCTAGCAGTCCTTGGGCCAGCCCCGTGGTCTTGGTCCCAAAGGCTGCAGCGCCGGGAGCCACACCCGAACTCCGGTTCTGTGTGGACTACAGAGGACTCAATTCGGTCACTAGGACAGATGCCCACCCCATCCCCAGAGCTGATGAGCTCATCGATCGGCTAGGGGCTGCCAACTACCTCAGCACGTTTGATTTAACGTCTGGGTATTGGCAGATCGCCTTGACCGAGGGGGCCAAAGTGAGGTCAGCATTTTCCACCCCAGATGGGCACTACCAGTTCCGGGTTATGCCATTTGGGATGAAGAATGCCCCTGCCACCTTCCAGAGATTGGTCAACCAGGTGTTGGCTGGGCTGGATTCGTTCAGTGCAGCCTACCTGGATGACATCGCAGTGTTCAGCTCCACTTGGAAGGAACACTTGCGTCACCTCTGGGAAGTGTTGATGGCGCTGCGCAAGGCAGGCCTCACGATCAAGGCGAGTAAGTGCCAGATCGGGCAGGGTTCCGTGGTGTACTTGGGACACCAAGTTGGGAGTGGCCAGGTGGCACCCCTTCAGCCCAAGATAGAAACCATCCTGAATTGGGAGGCGCCCAAAACCCAGACGGAGGTGAGAGCCTTCCTAGGTCTCACCGGGTACTACAGGAGGTTTGTCAAGGGGTATGGCAACATGGTTGCCCCCTTGACAGCGCTGACTTCGAAGAAGCAGCCCAGGAAAGTGATCTGGACTGACACCTGTCAGAAAGCTTTTGAGGCCTTGAAAACTGCTATGTGCACGGCGCCCGTGCTCTTGGCTCCCAACTTCTCCAAAGAGTTTATCGTTCAGACAGACGCTTCAGAGCATGGTGTGGGGGCTGTTCTTTCACAGATTAATGAGGAGGGCCTAGATCAACCCGTAGCCTTTCTTAGCAGGAGGTTACTTCCACGGGAACAAAGGTGGAGTGCTATTGAGCGTGAGGCATTTGCTGTGGTCTGGGCGCTGAAGAAGCTAAGACCCTACTTGTTTGGGTCTCACTTCCGGGTTCAGACGGACCACAGGCCCCTCAGATGGTTGCTGCATATGAGGGGTGAGAATCCAAAGCTGTTGAGGTGGTCCATTTCCCTACAGGGTATGGATTTCACGGTGGAACATCGCCCTAGTACAGATCACGCCAATGCTGACGGTCTGTCCAGATTTTTCCGCCTTAGTGCTGAGGAACTCCCTGGGGTAGGGTAGTTCTCCCCACTTTTCAGCTGGAGGGGACACGTGTTAGACCTGGCACCTTGGCGTGAGTCTCCCTTCCTCTTTTTGTCGCTGTGCCTCGTGTGTTTTTATGGTATTGGCCGCTCAGCGCGCTGTGCCACTGCCAACCAGTGTCACGGTGCGAGTGCTCCCTATGTAAATTGTATATGTTGGTTGGATTCCATGATTGGATTGTTTGATTTACTGTCAGACCCCAGTAAAGTGCGCCGGGGGCGCCAGGGCATGTAAATGCGAACACCGCTGGTGGGCTTGCAGCACTGGTTGTGCCACCCACAGAAGCGGCTGGTAAAATATGTCTGAGGTCTGCCATCGCAGAACCTGCGTGCAGTCTGGTACTGCCATGCTGACCGGCAAGTGCCCACACTTGTCAGTCCCTAAACCCTTCCCTTAGCTGCATGTTAGTCACCCCTCTGGTAGGCCCACGGGCAGGGTGCCTTGTACGCCTAAGGTAGGACAAGCCTGGATGCGTGGCATGTCCTAGTAGTGGATTACCGCCATCTTGTTGTTCACTACTGCAAGGCTACCCTGTTCTCATAGGCCAGTATGGGCGGCCTGGATTATTACACCCTATGATCCTAACCGACCCAGGGAACATGGTAGAAGATCGAGTTTAGTATGCCTGAACTCGGAATAATAAGGTACATCTTTTCGCAAGGTTTATTTTAATATTCCGGGTTTGCAAATGCCGCTTTTAGAAAGTCGGCCTTTGCTTGCCTAAACATTTCAGCCGCCTCTGCGTGATGTGTATCTGATGTCTGGCTGGTGTGAGTGACAGGGCTGGGGGAACCTAGATGGGCAGGGCTAGGTAGCCTGGTATGAATAGGACGATCAACAGGTAGATGGGTGGGAGGAGTGCTCCTAGGTTCTGAATAGGACAGTGCTCCGCTACCTCGATGCCGGCTCCACCCCCTGTGGAGCGTCTGATGACTCTGCCCTGCACTCTGAAAGAAGAAGCCTGCATCGCGTAAACAAAGTGCTCAGAAACCGGACTGAACTAGGCAAGGGCCCCCCTGGCCTGGGAGAACAAAAGATTTGTGGTATAAATGGAGGAGCCCTGCTCCTAAGAAACTAGATCCGCTTTTGACCAAGAAGAATCTCTGCCTGAGGAGGAGGCACCGGGAAAGCTGTAGGAGGAAGACTGTCCCTATCCTGGGGGATTGGCCTGCAATGGTGACCTTGCTGCCAAAGGAGAGAAGAGAAACTGTTGCTGAAGACTTTTACTTTACTTTTACTTTCAAGACTTGTGCTTTTCCAAAACGATCTCCAAGGGCTTGGAACTGAGCTTGCCCCCTGAACTGAGCCCCAGGACCATTGGGCTCTACCTGATCTTCACTCGCCTGCTGCTGGACTGTGGTGTCCTTTCCCTTGCCGGAGCTGTGACCCTCGTGCCCAGTCCCTCCCTGAGCCGTGACCAGGACTGCTTAGCCGCCCCCGCCTTGGGAAGAGCCTCGCTCGATCGGAGCCGCTCCCCCTACGCTGTGCTGGGCTGCCCCGTCACCTCGCTCGTTGGAGGCTCGCTGTGCACCTTCACCCTCCCGCCGGAATCAGCGTCGTGAGCATCTCCAAGCCTCGGACGGCCCGGACGTAACCTGCGTGCCCGGCTGCCCCGCTTTGTTCACCCGCTACCTGCAACACCCCGCTCTTGTCGTGAGCCTGAAGATCAGACACCCTCGTGAAGTGTGGGAGCCCCGGACGCCGCCTCGCTCTTCTGTCGAAGAGCCGCTGAAATCCCGCACCCGCCTTTGCGTCAAGAAACAAGGTACTGTACTTACGAACTCGACCGCGAGCTCGCATCGGATCCAGGGTCCGCAACGTTCTTATTTCCCTGTCATCTGCTGTGTGCTCCCTGGGCGCTGCCTCAGCACGAAGTGCGCTGAGGCCTACAGTTACCTTGTGCCCGCCTACAGAACTTTCCGTAAAACAAAGAGAACTTGACCGTATTTCCAAGAATTGTGGCCCCATCAGTTCAACGTTACTGGGCCTTGTATTTGAATCTGCTGAAACTACATAAAAGCTTATTTTTATATACTTCCTGATTGGTGTCCGTTTGTGGTGCATGCAAGGGGTTACTGTATGTGTAATTGCATTTGCTTAACCGTGTACGCCTGAGACTTAGCCTAGACTGCTCGCGCCACGCACCTAGAGGGTGAGCAGGGGTTATTCTGGGGAGTCATCCTTCGCCCTGACAAGAAGTAAAGGGTCCCTGCTTGTTGTGGGTTCACACCTGCGTCAACCAGAGCCCCCTCATTTCTAACAGGAGTGATATGCACCCACCCCTCATATGTCTGTCCACTGCTGGGAGTCCTCTGCACCCACTCCTCACATGTCTCTGTCCACTGCTGGGAGTCCTCTGCACCCACCCCTCACATGTGTCTGTCCACTGCTGGGAGTCCTCTGCACCCACCCCTCATATGTCTGTCCACTGCTGGGAGTCCTCTGCACCCACCCCTCACATGTCTCTGTCCACTGCTGGGAGTGATATGCACCCACCCCTCATATGTCTGTCCACTGCTAGGAGTCCTCTCCACCCACCCCTCGCATGTCTCTGTCCACTGCTGGGAGTGATATGCACCCACCCCTCATATGTCTGTCGACTGCTGGGAGTCCTCTGCACCCACCCCTCACATGTCTCTGTCCACTGCTGGGAGTCCTCTGCACCCACCCCTCACATGTGTCTGTCCACTGCTGGGAGTCCTCTGCACCCACCCCTCACATGTCTCTGTCCACTGCTGGGAGTGATATGCACCCACCCCTCATATGTCTGGGCACTGCTGGGAGTGATCTGCACCCACCCCTCACATGTCTCTGGGCACTGCTGGTATTCCTCTGCACCCACCCCTCACATGTCTCTGTCCACTGCTGGGAGTGATATGCACCCACCCCTCATATGTCTGTCCACTGCTGGGAGTCCTCTGCACCCACCCCTCACCTGTCTCTGTCCACTGCTGGGAGTCCTCTGCACCCACCCCTCACATGTGTCTGTCCACTGCTGGGAGTCCTCTGCACCCACCCCTCACATGTCTCTGGTTACAGCTAGGAGTCCTCTGCACCCACCCCTCACATGTGTCTGTCCACTGCTGGGAGTCCTCTACACCCCCCCTCACATGTCTCTGTCCACTGCTGGGAGTGATATGCACCGACCCCTCATAGGTCTGTCCACTGCTGGGAGTCCTCTGCACCCACCCCTCACATGTCTCTGTCCACTGCTGGGAGTGATATGCACCCACCCCTCATATGTCTGTCCACTGCTGGGAGTCCTCTGCACCCACTCCTCACATGTCTCTGTCCACTGCTGGGAGTCCTCTGCACCCACCCCTCACTTGTGTCTGTCCACTGCTAGGAGTCCTCTGCACCCACCCCTCATATGTCTGTCCACTGCTGGGAGTCCTCTGCACCCACCCCTCACATGTCTCTGTCCACTGCTGGGAGTGATCTGCACCCACCCCTCATATGTCTGTCCACTGCTGGGAGTCCTCTGCACCCACCCCTCACATGTCTCTGTCCACTGCTGGGAGTCCTCTGCACCCACCCTCACATGTGTCTGTCCACTGCTGGGAGTCATCTGCACCCCCCCTCACATGTCTCTGGCCACTGCTGGGAGTGATATGCACCCACCCCTCATATGTCTGTCCACTGCTAGGAGTCCTCTCCACCCACCCCTCGCATGTCTCTGTCCACTGCTGGGAGTGATATGCACCCACCCCTCATATGTCTGTCGACTGCTGGGAGTCCTCTGCAACCACCCCTCACATGTCTCTGTCCACTGCTGGGAGTCCTCTGCACCCACCCCTCACATGTGTCTGTCCACTGCTGGGAGTCCTCTGCACCCTCCCCTCACATGTCTCTGCCCTCTGCTGGGAGTGATATGCACCCACCCCTCATATGTCTGGGCACTGCTGGGAGTGATCTGCACCCACCCCTCACATGTCTCTGGGCACTGCTGGTATTCCTCTGCACCCACCCCTCACATGTCTCTGTCCACTGCTGGGAGTGATATGCACCCACCCCTCATATGTCTTTCCACTGCTGGGAGTCCTCTGCACCCACCCCTCACATGTCTCTGTCCACTGCTGGGAGTCCTCTGCACCCACCCCTTACATGTGTCTGTCCACTGCTGGGAGTCCTCTGCACCCACCCCTCACATGTCTCTGTCCACTGCTGGGAGTCCTCTGCACCCACCCCTCACATGTCTCTGTCCACTGCTGGGAGTGATATGCACCCACCCCTCATATATCTGGGCACTGCTGGGAGTGATCTGCACCCAACCCTCACATGTCTCTGGGCACTGCTGGTATTCCTCTGCACCCACCCCTCACATGTCTCTGTCCACTGCTGGGAGTGATATGCACCCACCCCTCATATGTCTGTCCACTGCTGGGAGTCCTCTGCACCCACCCCTCACATGTCTCTGTCCACTGTTGGGAGTCCTCTGCACCCACCCCTCACATGTGTCTGTCCACTGCTGGGAGTCCTCTGCACCCACCCCTCACATGTCTCTGTCCACTGCTGGGAGTCCTCTGCACCCACCCCTCACATGTCTCTGTCCACTGCTGGGAGTGATATGCACCCACCCCTCATATGTCTGTCCACTGCTGGGAGTCCTCTTTACCCACCCCTCACATGTCTCTGTCCACTGCTGGGAGTGATATGCACCCACCCCTCATATGTCTGTCCACTGCTGGGAGTCCTCTGCACCCACCCCTCACATGTCTCTGTCCACTGCTGGAAATCCTCTGCACCCACTCCTCACATGTGTCTGTCCACTGCTGGGAGTCCTCTGCATCCCCCCTCACATGTCTCTGGCCACTGCTGGGAGTTATATGCACCCACCCCTCATATGTCTGTCCACTGCTGGGAGTCCTCTGCACCCACACCTCACATGTCTCTGTCCACTTCTGGGAGTCCTCTGCACCCACACCTCACATGTGTCTGTCCACTGCTGGGAGTCCTCTGCAGCCACCCCTCACATGTCTCTGTCCACTGCTGGGAGTGATATGCACCCACCCCTCATAT
This sequence comes from Triturus cristatus, assembly GCF_964204655.1. Taxonomy (NCBI): domain Eukaryota; kingdom Metazoa; phylum Chordata; class Amphibia; order Caudata; family Salamandridae; genus Triturus; species Triturus cristatus. The sequence continues at coordinate 274,922,571 of NC_140579.1, read as the reverse complement.
GTCTGTCCACTGCTGGGAGTCCTCTGCACCCACCCTTCACATGTCTCTGTCCACTGCTGGGAGTCCTCTGCACCCACCCCTCACATGTGTCTGTCCATTGCTGGGAGTCCTCTGCACCCACCCCTCACATGTCTCTGTCCACTGCTGGGAGTGATATGCACCCACCCCTCATATGTCTGGGCACTGCTGGGAGTGATCTTCACCCACCCCTCACATGTCTCTGGGCACTGCTGGTATTCCTCTGCACCCACCCCTCACATGTCTCTGTCCACTGCTGGGAGTCCTCTGCACCCACCCCTCACATGTCTCTGTCCACTGCTGGGAGTCCTCTGCACCCACCCCTCACATGTGTCTGTCCACTGCTGGGAGTCCTCTGCACCCCCCCTCACATGTCTCTGGCCACTGCTGGGAGTGATATGCACCGACCCCTCATAGGTCTGTCCACTGCTGGGAGTCCTCTGCACCCACCCCTCACATGTCTCTGTCCACTGCTGGGAGTGATTTGCACCCACCCCTCATATGTCTGTCCACTGCTGGGAGTCCTCTGCACCCACTCCTCACATGTCTCTGTCCACTGCTGGTATTCCTCTGCACCCACCCCTCACATGTCTCTGTCCACTGCTGGGAGTTATATGCACCCACCCCTCATATGTCTGTCCACTGCTGGGAGTCCTCTGCACCCACACCTCACATGTCTCTGTCCACTTCTGCGAGTCCTCTGCACCCACACCTCACATGTGTCTGTCCACTGCTGGGAGTCCTCTGCACCCACCCCTCACATGTCTCTGTCCACTGCTGGGAGTGATATGCACCCACCCCTCATATGTCTGTCCACTGCTGGGAGTCCTCTGCACCCATTCCTCACATGTCTCTGTCCACTGCTGGGAGTCCTCTGCACCCACCCCTCACATGTGTCTTTCCACTGCTGGGAGTCCTCTGCACCCACCCCTCATATATCTGTCCACTGCTGGGAGTCCTCTGCACCCACCCCTCACATGTCTCTGTCCACTGCTGGGAGTGATCTGCACCCACCCCTCATATGTCTGTCCACTGCTGGGAGTCCTCTGCACCCACCCCTCACATGTCTCTGTTCACTGCTGGGAGTCCTCTGCACCCACCCCTCACATGTGTCTGTCCACTGCTGGGAGTCCTCTGCACCCCCCCTCACATGTCTCTGGCCACTGCTGGGAGTGATATGCACCCACCCCTCATATGTATGTCCACTGCTAGGAGTCCTCTCCACCCACCCCTCGCATGTCTCTGTCCACTGCTGGGAGTGATATGCACCCACCCCTCATATGTCTGTCCACTGCTGGGAGTCCTCTGCACCCCCCTCACATGTCTCTGGCCACTGCTGGGAGTGATCTGCACCCACCCCTCATATGTCTGTCCACTGCTGGGAGTCCTCTGCACCCACCCCTCACATGTCTCTGTCCACTGCTGGGAGTCCTCTGCACCCATACCTCCCATGTCTCTGTCCACTGCTGGGAGTCCTCTGCACCCACCCCTCACATGTTTCTGTCCACTGCTGGGAGTCCTCTGCACCCACCCCTCACATGTCTCTGTCCACTGCTGGGAGTGATATGCACCCACCCCTCATATGTCTGGGCACTGCTGGGAGTGATCTGCACCCACCCCTCACATGTCTCTGGGCACTGCTGGTATTCCTCTGCACCCACCCCTCACATGTCTCTGTCCACTGCTGGGAGTGATATGCACCCACCCCTCATATGTCTGTCCACTGCTGGGAGTCCTCTGCACCCACCCCTCACATGTGTCTGTCCACTGCTGGGAGTCCTCTGCACCCACCCCTCACATGTGTCTGTCCACTGCTGGGAGTCCTCTGCACCCACCCCTCACATGTCTCTGTCCACTGCTGGGAGTCCTCTGCACCCACCCCTCACATGTCTCTGTCCACTGCTGGGAGTGATATGCACTCACCCCTCATATATCTGGGCACTGCTGGGAGTGATCTGCACCCACCCCTCACATGTCTCTGGGCACTGCTGGTATTCCTCTGCACCCACCCCTCACATGTCTCTGTCCACTGCTGGGAGTGATATGCACCCTCCCCGCATATGTCTGTCCACTGTTGGGAGTCCTCTGAACCCACACCTCACATGTGTCTGTCCACTGCTGGGAGTCCTCTGCACCCACCCCTCACATGTCTCTGTCCACTGCTGGGAGTCCTCTGCACCCACCCCTCACATGTCTCTGTCCACTGCTGGGAGTGATATGCACCCACCCAATATATATCTGGGCACTGCTGGGAGTGATCTGCACCCACCCCTCACATGTCTCTTGGCACTGCTGGTATTCCTCTGCACCCACCCCTCACATGTCTCTGTCCACTGCTGGGAGTCCTCTGCACCCACCCCTCACATGTCTCTGGGCACTGCTGGTATTCCTCTGCACCCAACCCTCACATGTCTCTGTCCACTGCTGGGAGTCCTCTGCACCCACCCCTCACATGTCTCTGTCCACTGCTGGGAGTCCTCTGCACCCATCCCTCACATGTCTCTGTCCACTGCTGGGAGTCCTCTGCACCCACCCCTCATATGTGTCTGTCCACTGCTGGGAGTCCTCTGCACCCACCCCTCACATGTCTCTGTCCACTGCTGGGAGTGATATGCACCCACCCCTCATATGTCTGTCCACTGCTGGGAGTCCTCTTTACCCACCCCTCACATGTCTCTGTCCACTGCTGGGAGTGATATGCACCCACCCCTCATATGTCTGTCCACTGCTGGGAGTCCTCTGCACCCACCCCTCACATGTCTCTGTCCACTGCTGGAAATCCTCTGCACCCACTACTCACATGTGTCTGTCCACTGCTGGGAGTCCTCTGCACCCCCCCTCACATGTCTCTGGCCACTGCTGGGAGTTATATGCACCCACCCCTCATATGTCTGTCCACTGCTGGGAGTCCTCTGCTCCCACACCTCACATGTCTCTGTCCACTTCTGGGAGTCCTCTGCACCCACACCTCACATGTGTCTGTCCACTGCTGGGAGTCCTCTGCAGCCACCCCTCACATGTCTCTGTCCACTGCTGGGAGTGATATGCACCCACCCCTCATATGTCTGTCCACTGCTGGGAGTCCTCTGCACCCACCCTTCACATGTCTCTGTCCACTGCTGGGAGTCCTCTGCACCCACCCCTCACATGTGTCTGTCCACTGCTGGGAGTCCTCTGCACCCACCCCTCACATGTCTCTGTCCACTGCTGGGAGTGATATGCACCCACCCCTCATATGTCTGGGCACTGCTGGGAGTGATCTGCACCCACCCCTCACATGTCTCTGGGCACTGCCGGTATTCCTCTGCACCCACCCCTCACATGTCTCCGTCCACTGCTGGGAGTCCTCTGCACCCACCCCTCACTTGTCTCTGTCCACTGCTGGGAGTCCTCTGCACCCACCCCTCACATGTGTCTGTCCACTGCTGGGAGTCCTCTGCACCCCCCCCTCACATGTCTCTGGCCACTGCTGGGAGTGATATGCACCGACCCCTCATAGGTCTGTCCACTGCTGGGAGTCCTCTGCACCCACCCCTCACATGTCTCTGTCCACTGCTGGGAGTGATATGCACCCACCCCTCATATGTCTGTCCACTGCTGGGAGTCCTCTGCACCCACTCCTCACATGTCTCTGTCCACTGCTGGGAGTCCTCTGCACCCACCCCTCACATGTGTCTGTCCACTGCTGGGAGTCATCTGCACCCACCCCTCATATGTCTGTCCACTGCTGGGAGTCCTCTGCACCCACCCCTCACATGTATCTGTCCACTGCTGGGAGTGATATGCACCCACCCCTCATATGTCTGTCCACTGCTAGGAGTCCTCTCCACCCACCCCTCGCATGTCTCTGTCCACTGCTGTGAGTGATATGCACCCACCCCTCATATGTCTGTCGACTGCTGGGAGTCCTCTGCACCCACCCCTCACATGTCTCTGTCCACTGCTGGGAGTCCTCTGCACCCATCCCTCACATGTGTCTGTCCACTGCTGGGAGTCCTCTGCACCCACCCCTCACATGTCTCTGTCCACTGCTGGGAGTGATATGCACCCACCCCTCATATGTCTGGGCACTGCTGGGAGTGATCTGCATCCACCCCTCACATGTCTCTGGGCACTGCTGGTATTCCTCTGCACCCACCCCTCACATGTCTCTGTCCACTGCTGGGAGTGATATGCACCCACCCCTCATATGTCTGTCCACTGCTGGGAGTCCTCTGCACCCACCCCTCACATGTCTCTGTCCACTGCTGGGAGTCCTCTGCACCCACCCCTCACATGTGTCTGTCCACTGCTGGGAGTCCTCTGCACCCACCCCTCACATGTCTCTGTCCACTGCTGGGAGTCCTCTGCACCCACCCCTCACATGTCTCTGTCCACTGCTGGGAGTGATATGCACCCACCCCTCATATATCTGGGCACTGCTGGGAGTGATCTGCACCCACCCCTCACATGTCTCTGGGCACTGCTGGTATTCCTCTGTACCCACCCCTCACATGTCTCTGTCCACTGCTGGGAGTGATATGCACCCACCCCTCATATGTCTGTCCACTGCTGGGAGTCCTCTGCACCCACCCCTCATATGTCTCTGTCCACTGTTGGGAGTCCTCTGCACCCACCCCTCAAATGTGTCTGTCCACTGCTGGGAGTCCTCTGCACCCACCCCTCACATGTCTCTGTCCACTGCTGGGAGTCCTCTGCACCCACCCCTCACATGTCTCTGTCCACTGCTGGGAGTGATATGCACCCACCCCATATATATCTGGGCACTGCTGGGAGTGATCTGCACCCACCCCTCACATGTCTCTGGGCACTGCTGGTATTCCTCTGCACCCACCCCTCACATGTCTCTGTATACTGCTGGGAGTCCTCTACACCCACCCCTCACATGTCTCTGGGCACTGCTGGTATTCCTCTGCACCCAACCCTCACATGTCTCTGTCCACTGCTGGGAGTTCTCTGCACCCACCCCTCACATGTCTCTGTCCACTGCTGGGAGTACTCTGCTCCCACCCCTAACATGTTTCTGGGCACTGCTGGTATTCCTCTGCACCCACCCCTCACATGTCTCTGTCCACTGCTGTGAGTGATATGCACCCACCCCTCATATGTCTGTCCACTGCTGGGAGTCCTCTGCACCCACCCCTCACATGTCTCTGTCCACTGTTGGGAGTCCTCTGCACCCACCCCTCACATGTGTCTGTCCACTGCTGGGAGTCCTCTGCACCCACCCCTCACATGTCTCTGTCCACTGCTGGGAGTCCTCTGCACCCACCCCTCACATGTCTCTGTCCACTGCTGGGAGTGATATGCACCCACCCAATATATATCTGGGCACTGCTGGGAGTGATCTGCACCCACCCCTCACATGTCTCTGGGCACTGCTGGTATTCCTCTGCACCCACCCCTCACATGTCTCTGTCCACTGCTGGGAGTCCTCTGCACCCACCCCTCACATGTCTCTGGGCACTGCTGGTATTCCTCTGCACCCAACCCTCACATGTCTCTGTCCACTGCTGGGAGTCCTCTGCACCCACCCCTCACATGTCTCTGTCCACTGCTGGGAGTCCTCTGCACCCATCCCTCACATGTCTCTGTCCACTGCTGGGAGTCCTCTGCACCCACCCCTCATATGTGTCTGTCCACTGCTGGGAGTGATCTGCACCCACCCCTCACATGTCTCTGGGCACTGCTGGTATTCCTCTGCACCCACCCCTCACATGTCTCTGTCCACTGCTGGGAGTGATATGCACCCACCCCTCATATGTCTGTCCACTGCTGGGAGACCTCTGCACCCACCCCTCACATGTCTCTGTCCACTGCTGGGAGTCCTCTGCACCCACCCCTCACATGTGTCTGTCCACTGCTGGGAGTCCTCTGCACCCACCCTCACATGTCTCTGTCCACTGCTGGGAGTCCTCTGCACCCACCCCTCACATGTCGCTGTCCACTGCTGGGAGTGATATGCACCCACCCCTCATATATCTGGGCACTGCTGGGAGTGATCTGCACCCACCCCTCACATGTCTCTGGGCACTGCTGGTATTCCTCTGCACCCACCCCTCACATGTCTCTGTCCACTGCTGGGAGTGATATGCACCCACCCCTCATATGTCTGTTTACTGCTGGGAGTCCTCTGCACCCACCCCTCACATGTCTCTGTCCACTGCTGGGAGTCCTCTGCACCCACTCCTCACATGTGTCTGTCCACTGCTGGGAGTCCTCTGCACCCCCCATCACATGTCTCTGTCCACTGCTGGGAGTGATATGCACCCACCCCTCATTTGTCTGGGCACTGCTGGGAGTGATCTGCACCCACCCCTCACATGTCTCTGGGCACTGCTGGTATTCCTCTGCACCCACCCCTCACATGTCTCCGTCCACTGCTGGGAGTCCTCTGCACCCACCCCTCACATGTCTCTGTCCACTGCTGGGAGTCCTCTGCACCCCCCCTCACATGTCTCTGGCCACTGCTGGGAGTGATATGCACCGACCCCTCATAGGTCTGTCCACTGCTGAGAGTCCTCTGCACCCACCCCTCACATGTCTCTGTCCACTGCTGGGAGTGATATGCACCCACCCCTCATATGTCTGTCCTCTGCTGGGAGTCCTCTGCACCCACTCCTCACATGTCTCTGTCCACTGCTGGGAGTCCTCTGCACCCACCCCTCACATGTGTCTGTCCACTGCTGGGAGTCCTCTGCACCCACCCCTCATATGTCTGTCCACTGCTGGGAGTCCTCTGCACCCACCCCTCACATGTCTCTGTCCACTGCTGGGAGTGATATGCACCCACCCCTCATATGTCTGTCCACTGCTAGGAGTCCTCTCCACCCACCCCTCGCATGTCTCTGTCCACTGCTGGGAGTGATATGCACCCACCCCTCATATGTCTGTCGACTGCTGGGAGTCCTCTGCACACACCCCTCACATGTCTCTGTCCACTGCTGGGAGTCCTCTGCACCCACCCCTCACATGTGTCTGTCCACTGCTGGGAGTCCTCTGCACCCACCCCTCACATGTCTCTGTCCACTGCTGGGAGTGATATGCACCCACCCCTCATATGTCTGGGCACTGCTGGGAGTGATCTGCACCCACCCCTCACATGTCTCTGGGCACTGCTGGTATTCCTCTGCACCCACCCCTCACATGTCTCTGTCCACTGCTGGGAGTGATATGCACCCACCCCTCATATGTCTGTCCACTGCTGGGAGTCCTCTGCACCCACCCCTCACATGTCTCTGCCCACTGCTGGGAGTCCTCTGCACCCACCCCTCACATGTGTCTGTCCACTGCTGGGAGTCCTCTGCACCCACCCCTCACATGTCTATGTCCACTGCTGGGAGTCCTCTGCACCCACCCCTCACATGTCTCTGTCCACTGCTGGGAGTGATATGCACCCACCCCTCATATATCTGGGCACTGCTGGGAGTGATCTGCACCCACCCCTCACATGTCTCTGGACACTGCTGGTATTCCTCTGCACCCACCCCTCACATGTCTCTGTCCACTGCTGGGAGTGATATGCACCCACCCCTCATATGTCTGTCCACTGCTGGGAGTCCTCTGCACCCACCCCTCACATGTCTCTGTTCACTGTTGGGAGTCCTCTGCACCCACCCCTCACATGTGTCTGTCCACTGCTGGGAGTCCTCTGCACCCACCCCTCACATGTCTCTGTCCACTGCTGGGAGTCCTCTGCACCCACCCCTCACATGTCTCTGTCCACTGCTGGGAGTGATATGCACCCACCCCATATATATCTGGGCACTGCTGGGAGTGATCTGCACCCACCCCTCACATGTCTCTGGGCACTGCTGGTATTCCTCTGCACCCACCCCTCACATGTCTCTGTCCACTGCTGGGAGTCCTCTACACCCACCCCTCACATGTCTCTGGGCACTGCTGGGAGTCCTCTGCACCCACCCCTCATATGTCTCTGTCCACTGCTGGGAGTCCTCTGCACCCACCCCTCACATGTGTCTGTCCACTGCTGGGAGTCCTCTGCACCCCCCCTCACATGTCTCTGGCCACTGCTGGGAGTGATATGCACCGACCCCTCATAGGTCTGTCCACTGCTGGGAGTCCTCTGCACCCACCCCTCACATGTCTCTGTCCACTGCTGGGAGTGATATGCACCCACCCCTCATATGTCTGTCCACTGCTGGGAGTCCTCTGCACCCATTCCTCACATGTCTCTGTCCACTGCTGGGAGTCCTCTGCACCCACCCCTCACATGTGTCTTTCCACTGCTGGGAGTCCTCTGCACCCACCCCTCATATATCTGTCCACTGCTGGGAGTCCTCTGCACCCACCCCTCACATGTCTCTGTCCACTGCTGGGAGTGATCTGCACCCACCCCTCATATGTCTGTCCACTGCTGGGAGTCCTCTGCACCCACCCCTCACATGTCTCTGTTCACTGCTGGGAGTCCTCTGCACCCACCCCTCACATGTGTCTGTCCACTGCTGGGAGTCCTCTGCACCCCCCCTCACATGTCTCTGGCCACTGCTGGGAGTGATATGCACCCACCCCTCATATGTATGTCCACTGCTAGGAGTCCTCTCCACCCACCCCTCACATGTCTCTGTCCACTGCTGGGAGTGATATGCACCCACCCCTCATATGTCTGTCCACTGCTGGGAGTCCTCTGCACCCCCCTCACATGTCTCTGGCCACTGCTGGGAGTGATCTGCACCCACCCCTCATATGTCTGTCCACTGCTGGGAGTCCTCTGCACCCACCCCTCACATGTCTCTGTCCACTGCTGGGAGTCCTCTGCACCCATACCTCACATGTCTCTGTCCACTGCTGGGAGTCCTCTGCACCCACCCCTCACATGTTTCTGTCCACTGCTGGGAGTCCTCTGCACCCACCCCTCACATGTCTCTGTCCACTGCTGGGAGTGATATGCACCCACCCCTCATATGTCTGGGCACTGCTGGGAGTGATCTGCACCCACCCCTCACATGTCTCTGGGCACTGCTGGTATTCCTCTGCACCCACCCCTCACATGTCTCTGTCCACTGCTGGGAGTGATATGCACCCACCCCTCATATGTCTGTCCACTGCTGGGAGTCCTCTGCACCCACCCCTCACATGTGTCTGTCCACTGCTGGGAGTCCTCTGCACCCACCCCTCACATGTGTCTGTCCACTGCTGGGAGTCCTCTGCACCCACCCCTCACATGTCTCTGTCCACTGCTGGGAGTCCTCTGCACCCACCCCTCACATGTCTCTGTCCACTGCTGGGAGTGATATGCACTCACCCCTCATATATCTGGGCACTGCTGGGAGTGATCTGCACCCACCCCTCACATGTCTCTGGGCACTGCTGGTATTCCTCTGCACCCACCCCTCACATGTCTCTGTCCACTGCTGGGAGTGATATGCACCCTCCCCGCATATGTCTGTCCACTGTTGGGAGTCCTCTGCACCCACACCTCACATGTGTCTGTCCACTGCTGGGAGTCCTCTGCACCCACCCCTCACATGTCTCTGTCCACTGCTGGGAGTCCTCTGCACCCACCCCTCACATGTCTCTGTCCACTGCTGGGAGTGATATGCACCCACCCAATATATATCTGGGCACTGCTGGGAGTGATCTGCACCCACCCCTCACATGTCTCTGGGCACTGCTGGTATTCCTCTGCACCCACCCCTCACATGTCTCTGTCCACTGCTGGGAGTCCTCTGCACCCACCCCTCACATGTCTCTGGGCACTGCTGGTATTCCTCTGCACCCAACCCTCACATGTCTCTGTCCACTGCTGGGAGTCCTCTGCACCCACCCCTCACATGTCTCTGTCCACTGCTGGGAGTCCTCTGCACCCATCCCTCACATGTCTCTGTCCACTGCTGGGAGTCCTCTGCACCCACCCCTCATATGTGTCTGTCCACTGCTGGGAGTCCTCTGCACCCACCCCTCACATGTCTCTGTCCACTGCTGGGAGTGATATGCACCCACCCCTCATATGTCTGTCCACTGCTGGGAGTCCTCTTTACCCACCCCTCACATGTCTCTGTCCACTGCTGGGAGTGATATGCACCCACCCCTCATATGTCTGTCCACTGCTGGGAGTCCTCTGCACCCACCCCTCACATGTCTCTGTCCACTGCTGGAAATCCTCTGCACCCACTACTCACATGTGTCTGTCCACTGCTGGGAGTCCTCTGCACCCCCCCTCACATGTCTCTGGCCACTGCTGGGAGTTATATGCACCCACCCCTCATATGTCTGTCCACTGCTGGGAGTCCTCTGCTCCCACACCTCACATGTCTCTGTCCACTTCTGGGAGTCCTCTGCACCCACACCTCACATGTGTCTGTCCACTGCTGGGAGTCCTCTGCAGCCACCCCTCACATGTCTCTGTCCACTGCTGGGAGTGATATGCACCCACCCCTCATATGTCTGTCCACTGCTGGGAGTCCTCTGCACCCACCCTTCACATGTCTCTGTCCACTGCTGGGAGTCCTCTGCACCCACCCCTCACATGTGTCTGTCCACTGCTGGGAGTCCTCTGCACCCACCCCTCACATGTCTCTGTCCACTGCTGGGAGTGATATGCACCCACCCCTCATATGTCTGGGCACTGCTGGGAGTGATCTGCACCCACCCCTCACATGTCTCTGGGCACTGCCGGTATTCCTCTGCACCCACCCCTCACATGTCTCCGTCCACTGCTGGGAGTCCTCTGCACCCACCCCTCACTTGTCTCTGTCCACTGCTGGGAGTCCTCTGCACCCACCCCTCACATGTGTCTGTCCACTGCTGGGAGTCCTCTGCACCCCCCCCTCACATGTCTCTGGCCACTGCTGGGAGTGATATGCACCGACCCCTCATAGGTCTGTCCACTGCTGGGAGTCCTCTGCACCCACCCCTCACATGTCTCTGTCCACTGCTGGGAGTGATATGCACCCACCCCTCATATGTCTGTCCACTGCTGGGAGTCCTCTGCACCCACTCCTCACATGTCTCTGTCCACTGCTGGGAGTCCTCTGCACCCACCCCTCACATGTGTCTGTCCACTGCTGGGAGTCATCTGCACCCACCCCTCATATGTCTGTCCACTGCTGGGAGTCCTCTGCACCCACCCCTCACATGTATCTGTCCACTGCTGGGAGTGATATGCACCCACCCCTCATATGTCTGTCCACTGCTAGGAGTCCTCTCCACCCACCCCTCGCATGTCTCTGTCCACTGCTGTGAGTGATATGCACCCACCCCTCATATGTCTGTCGACTGCTGGGAGTCCTCTGCACCCACCCCTCACATGTCTCTGTCCACTGCTGGGAGTCCTCTGCACCCATCCCTCACATGTGTCTGTCCACTGCTGGGAGTCCTCTGCACCCACCCCTCACATGTCTCTGTCCACTGCTGGGAGTGATATGCACCCACCCCTCATATGTCTGGGCACTGCTGGGAGTGATCTGCATCCACCCCTCACATGTCTCTGGGCACTGCTGGTATTCCTCTGCACCCACCCCTCACATGTCTCTGTCCACTGCTGGGAGTGATATGCACCCACCCCTCATATGTCTGTCCACTGCTGGGAGTCCTCTGCACCCACCCCTCACATGTCTCTGTCCACTGCTGGGAGTCCTCTGCACCCACCCCTCACATGTGTCTGTCCACTGCTGGGAGTCCTCTGCACCCACCCCTCACATGTCTCTGTCCACTGCTGGGAGTGATATGCACCCACCCCTCATATATCTGGGCACTGCTGGGAGTGATCTGCACCCACCCCTCACATGTCTCTGGGCACTGCTGGTATTCCTCTGTACCCACCCATCACATGTCTCTGTCCACTGCTGGGAGTGATATGCACCCACCCCTCATATGTCTGTCCACTGCTGGGAGTCCTCTGCACCCACCCCTCATATGTCTCTGTCCACTCTTGGGAGTCCTCTGCACCCACCCCTCACATGTGTCTGTCCACTGCTGGGAGTCCTCTGCACCCACCCCTCACATGTCTCTGTCCACTGCTGGGAGTCCTCTGCACTCACCCCTCACATGTCTCTGTCCACTGCTGGGAGTGATATGCACCCACCCCATATATATCTGGGCACTGCTGGGAGTGATCTGCACCCACCCCTCACATGTCTCTGGGCACTGCTGGTATTCCTCTGCACCCACCCCTCACATGTCTCTGTCCACTGCTGGGAGTCCTCTACACCCACCCCTCACATGTCTCTGGGCACTGCTGGTATTCCTCTGCACCCAACCCTCACATGTCTCTGTCCACTGCTGGGAGTTCTCTGCACCCACCCCTCACATGTCTCTGTCCACTGCTGGGAGTACTCTGCTCCCACCCCTAACATGTTTCTGGGCACTGCTGGTATTCCTCTGCACCCACCCCTCACATGTCTCTGTCCACTGCTGTGAGTGATATGCACCCACCCCTCATATGTCTGTCCACTGCTGGGAGTCCTCTGCACCCACCCCTCACATGTCTCTGTCCACTGTTGGGAGTCCTCTGCACCCACCCCTCACATGTGTCTGTCCACTGCTGGGAGTCCTCTGCACCCACCCCTCACATGTCTCTGTCCACTGCTGGGAGTCCTCTGCACCCACCCCTCACATGTCTCTGTCCACTGCTGGGAGTGATATGCACCCACCCCATATATATCTGGGCACTGCTGGGAGTGATCTGCACCCACCCCTCACATGTCTCTGGGCACTGCTGGTATTCCTCTGCACCCACCCCTCACATGTCTCTGTCCACTGCTGGGAGTCCTCTGCACCCACCCCTCACATGTCTCTGGGCACTGCTGGTATTCCTCTGCACCCAACCCTCACATGTCTCTGTCCACTGCTGGGAGTCCTCTGCACCCACCCCTCACATGTCTCTGTCCACTGCTGGGAGTCCTCTGCACCCATCCCTCACATGTCTCTGTCCACTGCTGGGAGTGATATGCACCCACCCCATATATATCTGGGCACTGCTGGGAGTGATCTGCACCCACCCCTCACATGTCTCTGGGCACTGCTGGTATTCCTCTGCACCCACCCCTCACATGTGTCTGTCCACTGCTGGGAGTGATCTGCACCCACCCCTCACATGTCTCTGGGCACTGCTGGTATTCCTCTGCACCCACCCCTCACATGTCTCTGTCCACTGCTGGGAGTGATATGCACCCACCCCTCATATGTCTGTCCACTGCTGGGAGACCTCTGCACCCACCCCTCACATGTCTCTGTCCACTGCTGGGAGTCCTCTGCACCCACCCCTCACATGTGTCTGTCCACTGCTGGGAGTCCTCTGCACCCACCCTCACATGTCTCTGTCCACTGCTGGGAGTCCTCTGCACCCACCCCTCACATGTCGCTGTCCACTGCTGGGAGTGATATGCACCCACCCCTCATATATCTGGGCACTGCTGGGAGTGATCTGCACCCACCCCTCACATGTCTCTGGGCACTGCTGGTATTCCTCTGCACCCACCCCTCACATGTCTCTGTCCACTGCTGGGAGTGATATGCACCCACCCCTCATATGTCTGTTTACTGCTGGGAGTCCTCTGCACCCACCCCTCACATGTCTCTGTCCACTGCTGGGAGTCCTCTGCACCCACTCCTCACATGTGTCTGTCCACTGCTGGGAGTCTTCTGCACCCCCCATCACATGTCTCTGTCCACTGCTGGGAGTGATATGCACCCACCCCTCATTTGTCTGGGCACTGCTGGGAGTGATCTGCACCCACCCCTCACATGTCTCTGGGCACTGCTGGTATTCCTCTGCACCCACCCCTCACATGTCTCCGTCCACTGCTGGGAGTCCTCTGCACCCACCCCTCACATGTCTCTGTCCACTGCTGGGAGTCCTCTGCACCCCCCCTCACATGTCTCTGGCCACTGCTGGGAGTGATATGCACCGACCCCTCATAGGTCTGTCCACTGCTGAGAGTCCTCTGCACCCACCCCTCACATGTCTCTGTCCACTGCTGGGAGTGATATGCACCCACCCCTCATATGTCTGTCCTCTGCTGGGAGTCCTCTGCACCCACTCCTCACATGTCTCTGTCCACTGCTGGGAGTCCTCTGCACCCACCCCTCACATGTGTCTGTCCACTGCTGGGAGTCCTCTGCACCCACCCCTCATATGTCTGTCCACTGCTGGGAGTCCTCTGCACCCACCCCTCACATGTCTCTGTCCACTGCTGGGAGTGATATGCACCCACCCCTCATATGTCTGTCCACTGCTAGGAGTCCTCTCCACCCACCCCTCGCATGTCTCTGTCCACTGCTGGGAGTGATATGCACCCACCCCTCATATGTCTGTCGACTGCTGGGAGTCCTCTGCACACACCCCTCACATGTCTCTGTCCACTGCTGGGAGTCCTCTGCACCCACCCCTCACATGTGTCTGTCCACTGCTGGGAGTCCTCTGCACCCACCCCTCACATGTCTCTGTCCACTGCTGGGAGTGATATGCACCCACCCCTCATATGTCTGGGCACTGCTGGGAGTGATCTGCACCCACCCCTCACATGTCTCTGGGCACTGCTGGTATTCCTCTGCACCCACCCCTCACATGTCTCTGTCCACTGCTGGGAGTGATATGCACCCACCCCTCATATGTCTGTCCACTGCTGGGAGTCCTCTGCACCCACCCCTCACATGTCTCTGCCCACTGCTGGGAGTCCTCTGCACCCACCCCTCACATGTGTCTGTCCACTGCTGGGAGTCCTCTGCACCCACCCCTCACATGTCTATGTCCACTGCTGGGAGTCCTCTGCACCCACCCCTCACATGTCTCTGTCCACTGCTGGGAGTGATATGCACCCACCCCTCATATATCTGGGCACTGCTGGGAGTGATCTGCACCCACCCCTCACATGTCTCTGGACACTGCTGGTATTCCTCTGCACCCACCCCTCACATGTCTCTGTCCACTGCTGGGAGTGATATGCACCCACCCCTCATATGTCTGTCCACTGCTGGGAGTCCTCTGCACCCACCCCTCACATGTCTCTGTTCACTGTTGGGAGTCCTCTGCACCCACCCCTCACATGTGTCTGTCCACTGCTGGGAGTCCTCTGCACCCACCCCTCACATGTCTCTGTCCACTGCTGGGAGTCCTCTGCACCCACCCCTCACATGTCTCTGTCCACTGCTGGGAGTGATATGCACCCACCCCATATATATCTGGGCACTGCTGGGAGTGATCTGCACCCACCCCTCACATGTCTCTGGGCACTGCTGGTATTCCTCTGCACCCACCCCTCACATGTCTCTGTCCACTGCTGGGAGTCCTCTACACCCACCCCTCACATGTCTCTGGGCACTGCTGGTATTCCTCTGCACCCAACCCTCACATGTCTCTGTCCACTGCTGGGAGTTCTCTGCACCCACCCCTCACATGTCTCTGTCCACTGCTGGGAGTCCTCTGCACCCACCCCTAACATGTTTCTGGGCACTGCTGGTATTCCTCTGCACCCACCCCTCACATGTCTCTGTCCACTGCTGTGAGTGATATGCACCCACCCCTCATATGTCTGTCCACTGCTGGGAGTCCTCTGCACCCACCCCTCACATGTCTCTGTCCACTGTTGGGAGTCCTCTGCACCCACCCCTCACATGTGTCTGTCCACTGCTGGGAGTCCTCTGCACCCACCCCTCACATGTCTCTGTCCACTGCTGGGAGTCCTCTGCACCCACCCCTCACATGTCTCTGTCCACTGCTGGGAGTGATATGCACCCACCCCATATATATCTGGGCACTGCTGGGAGTGATCTGCACCCACCCCTCACATGTCTCTGGGCACTGCTGGTATTCCTCTGCACCCACCCCTCACATGTCTCTGTCCACTGCTGGGAGTCCTCTGCACCCACCCCTCACATGTCTCTGGGCACTGCTGGTATTCCTCTGCACCCAACCCTCACATGTCTCTGTCCACTGCTGGGAGTCCTCTGCACCCACCCCTCACATGTCTCTGTCCACTGCTGGGAGTCCTCTGCACCCATCCCTCACATGTCTCTGTCCACTGCTGGGAGTCCTCTGCACCCACCCCTCACATGTGTCTGTCCACTGCTGGGAGTGATCTGCACCCACCCCTCACATGTCTCTGGGCACTGCTGGTATTCCTCTGCACCCACCCCTCACATGTCTCTGTCCACTGCTGGGAGTGATATGCACCCACCCCTCATATGTCTGTCCACTGCTGGGAGACCTCTGCACCCACCCCTCACATGTCTCTGTCCACTGCTGGGAGTCCTCTGCACCCACCCCTCACATGTGTCTGTCCACTGCTGGGAGTCCTCTGCACCCACCCTCACATGTCTCTGTCCACTGCTGGGAGTCCTCTGCACCCACCCCTCACATGTCGCTGTCCACTGCTGGGAGTGATATGCACCCACCCCTCATATATCTGGTGTTGGACCTGGCCCTTTTTGAAGGGTCATCCCTAAACTTTTTGCCTTCCTCCTGTATTTTTTCTGACCTGGTGTTGGCTGATTTATGACTCTGGGCACCTTACCACTGCTGACCAGTGCTAAGGTGCATATGCTCTCCCTATGGTAAAATGTATACATTGATTGGTGTCCATGATTGGTTTATTTGGTTTACTGTCAGCCCCTAGTAAAGTGCACCAGGAGTGCCAGGGCTTGTAAATACAAATGCTGCTGGTGGGCTTGCAGCACTGGTTGTGCCACCCACAGAAGCGGCCTAGGAAAATGTGTCTAGGATCTGCCACTGCAGAACCTGCGCGCAGTCTGGTACTGTCGCGCTGACTGCGCAAGTGCACCCACTTGCCAGTCCCTGAACCTTCCCTTAACTACATATTAGTCACCCCTCTGGTAGGCCCAAGGGCAGGGTGCATTATAGGCATAAGGTAGGACATGCCCTGATGTGTGTGGCATGTCTTAATAGTGAATTACAGCCATTTTCGTTTTTCACTATTGAAGGCTACCTGCTCTCCATAGGCCAGAATGGGCTACTGGAATTACTACACCCTGTAATCCCAGTGGACTCATAGAGCATGGTAGAAAGTTATGTTTAGTATGCCTGAACTCAGAATAATAAAATACTTCTTTTAGTAAAGTTTATTTTAATATCCTGCGTTTGTAAATACTACTTTTAGAAAGTTAGTATTTACTGATCTGGCCATTCAGTCCGCCTCTGCGCTGTGTGTGTGTGTGTTCTGCCTAGCAACAGTAAGGAGCAGGGTTGGGGAAACCCCAGAGACAGGTTGGCTGCCAGGTGGTGGGTAGAGAGATTACACCAGGATGGGTGGGAGGAGTACACCCTGACTCTTGAATAGACCTGTGCTCTGCCAGCACAAAGCCGGCGCCGCCCCCTGTGGAGCGGCTGATGTCTCTGCCCTGCTGCTGAAAGGAAAGCGCAGAGTCATCCACAACAAAGTGCTCCAAAAACTGGACTGAGCCAGGCCCAGGCCCCCTGGCGCTAAAGAACAAAAGAATTGGTGTATAAAAGTAGGAGCCTGGCTCCTAAGAAATCAGATCCTGTTTGCGCCAAGAAGAAACTCTGCCTGAAGGAGAAGGACCTGGAGAAGCTGAAGGAGGAATACTGTCTCTCTGCCTGAGAGACTGGCCTGCAGTGGGTGCCTGTCTGCTGGAAGGAGAAAGAAAGCCTGAAGAAAAAGACTTTAACTCAACTTGTGCCTTTGCAAACACTCTCCAAGGGCTTGCGTGTGAACTTGGCCCCTGATCTGCGCCCCAGGAACAGTGGGCGCTACTCTCCCAGAAGAAGAGGAGCTGCTGGAGGTGGCCTTGAACGCTGGCTCCCGAGTACCTGTGTGTCCCCCTCTATCTGAGCACCGCGACTGCCGCCCACCGGGGCTGCTGTGAGCACCGTAAAGGCCTGACTGGCCCGAGCCCAGCAAGCAACTGCCCCCCGAGCCGTAGCTCGCAAAGTGAAGAAGAAACTGACCAGGCTCCAAGCGCCGAGCCTCTGCGACCCCTGGGTGTGGAGGCCACTGCGAGGACCTGCGACGCACTGATCATCTCCCGATTAAAGCCGACAGGCGCGACGCGCTGAAGAATTGCCTCCGAAGCTGCCCCTCCTGCTTCTACCCCTCCGTGGTGACCTGTGACCTGCCCGAGCGCCCCACGAAGCTTCGCCGTCCCCTGGACACTTGGGACTTCAGCGCGACGTGGGACGCCCTTGGACTGGACCGCGAGGCCGCCACGAACTTCCCCCGTGAAGACTGAAAGAGATTGGTGAGTTCACGCGCGAAGGTAAGGCCCGTACGTGCACTGGTACGGACCGTACTTACATCTGAAGTGTCTGGTGTTTGGAGCCGTACTCGCCTTTGGAATCATCAAGACTGGTGCGCCTAGTACGGCCCGTACTTGCCTTTGTACGGACCGTACTTACATGTGAAGTGTTTTGCAACGTACTGCCTTGCCCCGTAGTTCGAGCCGTACTGTGGGTACGTCCATCTGAAATAATTGTGCGTAAATACGGCCCATACTTGCCTTTGTACGGACTGTACTGACCCCTGAAGTATCCTGTTTTGAACCTTAGCAACCTTGGTTCGACTCGTACCAGCCTTGGTCTGAACCATACTGGCCTCGGGAGCAGCATAGTTCGAACCGTACCTGCTTTGAGCCGAACTACATTGAAAAGCATTACCGGTGCTCACTCGAGAAGAGTGAGACTCGGCAAGCGTACTCGTGCTCCCGCGAGAAGCGTGAGAAACGGCAAGCTCCTGTTAAAACCTTGCCCAGAGCACCCCAAAGGCGCTACGAAGGGCCCCGAAGACCTAAAGAACTTATTTTAAAGAGAACTGTGCCATTTTAAAACCTGTGGACTGCCCTTAAGTATTTTAAAGTAACTGGATTGAGATTCGCTAAGAGAACTGTATTTATTCAACCTGCCTAAAAGAAAACCCTTTTATATAAAGACTTCTACTTTTGATAAATACAGCCTTGTGTCTTTTGTGTGGTGGGGTGGTGATTATTGTGTGGGACAACTTGAACGCTTAACCATAAGCCCTCCGAAAATTTAGCCTGACTGCTCGCGCCACGTTACCTAGAGGGTGAGCAGGGGTTATTTTTAAAGAGGTGATCCTTTGCCCTGACTTAGAGGAAAGGGTCCCTGCTTGTCGCAAGTGCATACCTGCGCCAACCAGAGACCCCGGATTCTAACATTGGTGGCAGCGGTGCGGATTTACGGATTTGCGTTCTTATTGTCTGCGCAGTGATTGCTAACCATTGCACAGTGGACAGTCCAGTAGCTTAAGCCACAGAACTTTTAGAATTTTAATTTCACTTGCCAAAGATCCCTTGCGTTTGAAGCCATGCCGGGCTCAAACAGCATAGAGAAAACCGCGTCTGAAGCCTCGGAGGCTGGAGAGGTTGAATGGGATGAGTCAAAACTGGATAGCTACAAGAGAACTGAACTCAAGTACTTCTGCAGGAAGCTCAAGGTTCCACATGCAGGATGCAAGAACAGATCAGATCTCTACAAGGCGCTCAAAGCCTGGATTGATTCAAGGGGTGCAACTAAGGAAGTTACACCATGGAAACCAGCGGAAAGCGTTCGCAGTTTTGGCAGAGGCCTGTCGCCAGAGGAGCTGATAGACAGACAGGCCGCCCGGGATCATGAATTGAAGTTGGCAGAGCTGGAAGTAAATGCCCAATTGGAGCTAGAAAGCAAGAAGCTGGCTCTGGAAGAAAAGAAAATGCAAATGAAGCATGACTTCCTAATGAAGAAATATGACATGGAGCTCGAGAGGCTTGAGGCCATGAGTGTCTCAGCCCAGCAGCAAGAAAGGTGCGTAGCTCAGAGGTTGAGCTTTTCTGAGTGGGAGGAGGAACCCAGCTCAGATGGTGGCAGCAATAGTGAATATTTTAGTGCTGAAAGAGTAGTACGCACACCCAGAGATGTGGCGCCTGACTTGAAGGAGGGGGTTAATATACACCAGGAGGTTCAAGGGCATGAGGTAGCTGCAGTAGTGCGCAGTATCCCTGAAGGGAATAGGGTGACTGGCGCAGGGGTTCATGGTCCTAGTGGCGGGAGGGACACTCTACTGACTCTGGATGAGAGGTGCAGGGAGAGGGGTTCCCCCAAAATTGAAGTCCTGGTAGGTGAGTGTGAAGACCGCCCAGAAGAGTGTGGGTTGTGTGACAGAGACAGTCAGATACTGTCTTGCCAGTCTCAGGAGAGTGGTGTGGAGTACGTGTGTGAGGCACTGGATGGTAAGGTGAAGGCTAGTTTGGTTAACCCTGCTAGGGGGCTGTGTGATCCAATTGTGGGAGAGCATATTTTAAGTCCCTGTTTTCCAGAGCTATGTCAACGCCTGTTGGGGAGTGAGTTCTCTGACCGCAGAGAACTAACATTGGAGGCAGACCTTTTGGTGGATTCCAGAGGGTCTGGAGAGGCATTGGGGAGTGACCCCGTGGGGAGTGGCTCAGGTATCTTCCAACCCAGAGTGGTGGAAGTGGTGCAGAGTAGCCCAGCTAGGTCCCATGGTAGTGGGAGGGGTGTAGGGCCTCACGTCCTGTCTCAATGGAGAAGGAGTGAGTGTGGGGCTGCGGGCCCCCAGGTGCCCGAAACCCGGTCTCAGAGCCTGGATGGTTCTTTAAGAGAACACCAGGCAGGGAGCCTAGGCTGTCCTGATGGGCCGCCCGTCGAGGTGGATCCCCTAGTGGCTGGTGAACAGGGAGTGTCTGTAAGCCGGCCTCCCTCGGTTCTGGTGTCTGGCAGTACCGCTCCAGTAGGGAGGGTGCAGAGGTCCAGATTGAGGGGTGAGAGGGGGAAAGAGTCCCCAGTGGAAGAACCAGTGGGTCAGGGGCCAGCCAGAAGGGCTGCGTCACCAGTGAATGACCATGGTGAAACCACTTCTGTCCTGGGGGATCTTCAGGCACTGTCAGATGGACAGGGGTCGGGAGATCAGCGCCAGGCAGACTGTCACACGACACATGAGTTATGTGTCACCCTCAGGGGGAGCATGCATGCTCCCCGGGAAGTCCTGGTGCGCCAGGCGAGCGTTCAACCGCATGGGTTGGTCCCAGGGTTGGGAAGCCAGGTTCAGGTGTTGTCTGACCTGGAGGGTGGGACTACTGTAATCAGTGTCCTGACCCATGTTGCTTCTGGGGGTACCACGCCAGTTGGGAGTGGGCAGTACCCTGGAAGGGGGTGCAGAGGGAGGGAGTCCTCGCCTCTGACCCCGGCTCAACTGAAGGGTTTAGACCCTAGGTTGGAGGGCCAGGTTCAGGGTGTCCCCCCTGACCTGGACGCCCAGTTGCAGGATAGAACACCTGAACTGGTGGGCGAATTGCGCAGGACACCTGCCCCAGGTGCCCTGGCAATTCTGGAAGGGGGTACCACTCCAGGTGGGAGGGTACAGAGCCCCAAGGAGAAGGACCGGGTGTGGGAGAGGCCACCCCAGTCTTGGGTCCAGCCGCCGGGTACAGTCCTGGGGCTGGTGGGTCAGTGCCAGTATGTCATACCTGACCTGACAAGGGGGAGAATGGACAAAGGGTGCCAAGCACCTGGGGCTACTGCCCCCCGCTCCCTGGCGCCACAGAGGATTGAGAGACCTGAGAGGCATACAGCCTGGGTCTCATCCCTGACTACTGTCAGTGGCCACTGTAGTATTTTGCTGTCTGTCTGTTGGGACACCCCTGTGGGCCAGTTAAGGTTAGGTGCTGCACAGGTGGTGTCCACAGGTGAGGAAAAGGGTTCCCCATGGATTGGTTTGGTGGGCCCTGAGAGTATGGACAGAGGGAGTCCAATAGGTTCAGATTGGCATAGAACTGGAGTCTGCCCCTGCAGTTGCGGGCCAGGTCCTTGTTCTATCGCCCCAAGCAGGGAAGACCATCACGGTGGTGATTGGTCTACCCTGCGTTTTGGCTGGAAGGGGGTTGTGTTGGACCTGGCCCTTTTTGAAGGGTCATCCCTAAACTTTTTGCCTTCCTCCTGTATTTTTTCTGACCTGGTGTTGGCTGATTTATGACTCTGGGCACCTTACCACTGCTGACCAGTGCTAAGGTGCATATGCTCTCCCTATGGTAAAATGTATACATTGATTGGTGTCCATGATTGGTTTATTTGGTTTACTGTCAGCCCCTAGTAAAGTGCACCAGGAGTGCCAGGGCTTGTAAATACAAATGCTGCTGGTGGGCTTGCAGCACTGGTTGTGCCACCCACAGAAGCGGCCTAGTAAAATGTGTCTAGGATCTGCCACTGCAGAACCTGCGCGCAGTCTGGTACTGTCGCGCTGACTGCGCAAGTGCACCCACTTGCCAGTCCCTGAACCTTCCCTTAACTACATATTAGTCACCCCTCTGGTAGGCCCAAGGGCAGGGTGCATTATAGGCATAAGGTAGGACATGCCCTGATGTGTGTGGCATGTCTTAATAGTGAATTACAGCCATTTTCGTTTTTCACTATTGAAGGCTACCTGCTCTCCATAGGCCAGAATGGGCTACTGGAATTACTACACCCTGTAATCCCAGTGGACTCATAGAGCATGGTAGAAAGTTATGTTTAGTATGCCTGAACTCAGAATAATAAAATACTTCTTTTAGTAAAGTTTATTTTAATATCCTGCGTTTGTAAATACTACTTTTAGAAAGTTAGTATTTACTGATCTGGCCATTCAGTCCGCCTCTGCGCTGTGTGTGTGTGTGTTCTGCCTAGCAACAGTAAGGAGCAGGGTTGGGGAAACCCCAGAGACAGGTTGGCTGCCAGGTGGTGGGTAGAGAGATTACACCAGGATGGGTGGGAGGAGTACACCCTGACTCTTGAATAGACCTGTGCTCTGCCAGCACAAAGCCGGCGCCGCCCCCTGTGGAGCGGCTGATGTCTCTGCCCTGCTGCTGAAAGGAAAGCGCAGAGTCATCCACAACAAAGTGCTCCAAAAACTGGACTGAGCCAGGCCCAGGCCCCCTGGCGCTAAAGAACAAAAGAATTGGTGTATAAAAGTAGGAGCCTGGCTCCTAAGAAATCAGATCCTGTTTGCGCCAAGAAGAAACTCTGCCTGAAGGAGAAGGACCTGGAGAAGCTGAAGGAGGAATACTGTCTCTCTGCCTGAGAGACTGGCCTGCAGTGAGTGCCTGTCTGCTGGAAGGAGAAAGAAAGCCTGAAGAAAAAGACTTTAACTCAACTTGTGCCTTTGCAAACACTCTCCAAGGGCTTGCGTGTGAACTTGCCCCCTGATCTGCGCCCCAGGAACAGTGGGCGCTACTCTCCCAGAAGAAGAGGAGCTGCTGGAGGTGGCCTTGAACGCTGGCCCCCGAGTACCTGTGTGTCCCCCTCTATCTGAGCACCGCGACTGCCGCCCACCGGGGCTGCTGTGAGCACCGTAAAGGCCTGACTGGCCCGAGCCCAGCAAGCAACTGCCCCCCGAGCCGTAGCTCGCAAAGTGAAGAAGAAACTGACCAGGCTCCAAGCGCCGAGCCTCTGCGACCCCTGGGTGTGGAGGCCACTGCGAGGACCTGCGACGCACTGATCATCTCCCGATTAAAGCCGACAGGCGCGACGCGCTGAAGAATTGCCTCCGAAGCTGCCCCTCCTGCTTCTACCCCTCCGTGGTGACCTGTGACCTGCCCGAGCGCCCCACGAAGCTTCGCCGTCCCCTGGACACTTGGGACTTCAGCGCGACGTGGGACGCCCTTGGACTGGACCGCGAGGCCGCCACGAACTTCCCCGTGAAGACTGAAAGAGATTGGTGAGTTCGCGCGCGAAGGTAAGGCCCGTACGTGCACTGGTACGGACCGTACTTACATCTGAAGTGTCTGGTGTTTGGAGCCGTACTCGCCTTTGGAATCATCAAGACTGGTGCGCCTAGTACGGCCCTTACTTGCCTTTGTACGGACCGTACTTACATGTGAAGTGTTTTGCAATGTACTGCCTTGCCCCGTAGTTCGAGCCGTACTGTGGGTACGTCCATCTGAAATAATTGTGCGTAAATACGGCCCGTACTTGCCTTTGTACGGACCGTACTGACCCCTGAAGTATCCTGTTTTGAACCTTAGCAACCTTGGTTCGACTCGTACCAGCCTTGGTCTGAACCATACTGGCCTCGGGAGCAGCATAGTTCGAACCGTACCTGCTTTGAGCCGAACTACATTGAAAAGCATTACCGGTGCTCACTCGAGAAGAGTGAGACTCGGCAAGCGTACTCGTGCTCCCGCGAGAAGCGTGAGAAACGGCAAGCTCCTGTTAAAACCTTGCCCAGAGCACCCCAAAGGCGCTACGAAGGGCCCCGAAGACCTAAAGAACTTATTTTAAAGAGAACTGTGCCATTTTAAAACCTGTGGACTGCCCTTAAGTATTTTAAAGTAACTGGATTGAGATTCGCTAAGAGAACTGTATTTATTCAACCTGCCTAAAAGAAAACCCTTTTATATAAAGACTTCTACTTTTGATAAATACAGCCTTGTGTCTTTTGTGTGGTGGGGTGGTGATTATTGTGTGGGACAACTTGAACGCTTAACCATAAGCCCTCCGAAAATTTAGCCTGACTGCTCGCGCCACGTTACCTAGAGGGTGAGCAGGGGTTATTTTTAAAGAGGTGATCCTTTGCCCTGACTTAGAGGAAAGGGTCCCTGCTTGTCGCAAGTGCATACCTGCGCCAACCAGAGACCCCGGATTCTAACATCTGGGCACTGCTGGGAGTGATCTGCACCCACCCCTCACATGTCTCTGGGCACTGCTGGTATTCCTCTGCACCTACCCCTCACATGTCTCTGTCCACTGCTGGGAGTGATATGCACCCACCCCTCATATGTCTGTTTACTGCTGGGAGTCCTCTGCACCCACCCCTCACATGTCTCTGTCCACTGCTGGGAGTCCTCTGCACCCACTCCTCACATGTGTCTGTCCACTGCTGGGAGTCCTCTGCACCCCCCATCACATGTCTCTGTCCACAGCTGGGAGTGATATGCACCCACCCCTCATTTGTCTGGGCACTGCTGGGAGTGATCTGCACCCACCCCTCACATGTCTCTGGGCACTGCTGGTATTCCTCTGCACCCACCCCTCACATGTCTCCGTCCACTGCTGGGAGTCCTCTGCACCCACCCCTCACATGTCTCTGTCCACTGCTGGGAGTCCTCTGCACCCACCCCTCACATGTGTCTGTCCACTGCTGGGAGTCCTCTGCACCCCCCCCTCACATGTCTCTGGCCACTGCTGGGAGTGATATGCACCGACCCCTCATAGGTCTGTCCACTGCTGGGAGTCCTCTGCACCCACCCCTCACATGTCTCTGTCCACTGCTGGGAGTGATATGCACCCACCCCTCATATGTCTGTCCACTGCGGGGAGTCCTCTGCACCCACTCCTCACATGTCTCTGTCCACTGCTGGGAGTCCTCTGCACCCACCCCTCACATGTGTCTGTCCACTGCTGGGAGTCCTCTGCACCCACCCCTCATATGTCTGTCCACTGCTGGGAGTCCTCTGCACCCACCCCTCACATGTCTCTGTCCACTGCTGGGAGTGATCTGCACCCACCCCTCATATGTCTGTCCACTGCTGGGAGTCCTCTGCACCCACCCCTCACATGTCTCTGTCCACTGCTGGGAGTCCTCTGCACCCACCCCTCACATGTGTCTGTCCACTGCTGGGAGTCCTCTGCACCCCCCCTCACACGTCTCTGGCCACTGCTGGGAGTGATATGCACCCACCCCTCATATGTATGTCCACTGCTAGGAGTCCTCTCCACCCACCCCTCGCATGTCTCTGTCCACTGCTGGGAGTGATATGCACCCACCCCTCATATGTCTGTCGACTGCTGGGAGTCCTCTGCACCCACCCCTCACATGTCTCTCTCCACTGCTGGGAGTCCTCTGCACCCACCCCTCACATGTTTCTGTCCACTGCTGGGAGTCCTCTGCACCCACCCCTCACATGTCTCTGTCCACTGCTGGGAGTGATATGCACCCACCCCTCATATGTCTGGGCACTGCTGGGAGTGATCTGCACCCACCCCTCACATGTCTCTGGGCACTGCTGGTATTCCTCTGCACCCACCCCTCACATGTCTCTGTCCACTGCTGGGAGTGATATGCACCCACCCCTCATATGTCTTTCCACTGCTGGGAGTCCTCTGCACCCACCCCTCACATGTCTCTGTCCACTGCTGGGAGTCCTCTGCACCCACCCCTCACATGTGTCTGTCCACTGCTGGGAGTCCTCTGCACCCACCCCTCACATGTCTCTGTCCACTGCTGGGAGTCCTCTGCACCCACCCCTCACATGTCTCTGTCCACTGCTGGGAGTGATATGCACCCACCCCTCATATATCTGGGCACTGCTGGGAGTGATCTGCACCCACCCCTCACATGTCTCTGGGCACTGCTGGTATTCCTCTGCACCCACCCCTCACATGTCTCTTTCCACTGCTGGGAGTGATATGCACCCTCCCCTCATATGTCTGTCCACTGCTGGGAGTCCTCTGCACCCACCCCTCACATGTCTCTGTCCACTGTTGGGAGTCCTCTGCACCCACCCCTCACATGTGTCTGTCCACTGCTGGGAGTCCTCTGCACCCACCCCTCACATGTCTCTGTCCACTGCTGGGAGTCCTCTGCACCCACCCCTCACATGTCTCTGTCCACTGCTGGGAGTGATATGCACCCACCCAATATATATCTGGGCACTGCTGGGAGTGATCTGCACCCACCACTCACATGTCTCTGGGCACTGCTGGTATTCCTCTGCACCCACCCCTCACATGTCTCTGTCCACTGCTGGGAGTCCTCTGCACCCACCCCTCACATGTCTCTGGGCACTGCTGGTATTCCTCTGCACCCAACCCTCACATGTCTCTGTCCACTGCTGGGAGTCCTCTGCACCCACCCCTCACATGTCTCTGTCCACTGCTGGGAGTCCTCTGCACCCACCCCTCACATGTCTCTGTCCACTGCTGGGAGTCCTCTGCACCCACCCCTCACATGTGTCTGTCCACTGCTGGGAGTCCTCTGCACCCACCCCTCACATGTCTCTGTCCACTGCTGGGAGTGATATGCACCCACCCCTCATATGTCTGTCCACTGCTGGGAGTCCTCTTTACCCACCCCTCACATGTCTCTGTCCACTGCTGGGAGTGATATGCACCCACCCCTCATATGTCTGTTTACTGCTGGGAGTCCTCTGCACCCACCCCTCACATGTCTCTGTCCACTGCTGGGAGTCCTCTGCACCCACTCCTCACATGTGTCTGTCCACTGCTGGGAGTCCTCTGCACCCCCCATCACATGTCTCTGTCCACTGCTGGGAGTGATATGCACCCACCCCTCATTTGTCTGGGCACTGCTGGGAGTGATCTGCACCCACCCCTCACATGTCTCTGGGCACTGCTGGTATTCCTCTGCACCCACCCCTCACATGTCTCCGTCCACTGCTGGGAGTCCTCTGCACCCACCCCTCACATGTCTCTGTCCACTGCTGGGAGTCCTCTGCACCCCCCCCTCACATGTCTCTGGCCACTGCTGGGAGTGATATGCACCGACCCCTCATAGGTCTGTCCACTGCTGGGAGTCCTCTGCACCCACCCCTCACATGTCTCTGTCCACTGCTGGGAGTGATATGCACCCACCCCTCATATGTCTGTCCACTGCTGGGAGTCCTCTGCACCCACTCCTCACATGTCTCTGTCCACTGCTGGGAGTCCTCTGCACCCACCCCTCACATGTGTCTGTCCACTGCTGGGAGTCCTCTGCACCCACCCCTCATATGTCTGTCCACTGCTGGGAGTCCTCTGCACCCACCCCTCACATGTCTCTGTCCACTGCTGGGAGTGATATGCACCCACCCCTCATATGTCTGTCCACTGCTAGGAGTCCTCTCCACCCACCCCTCGCATGTCTCTGTCCACTGCTGGGAGTGATATGCACCCACCCCTCATATGTCTGTCGACTGCTGGGAGTCCTCTGAACCCACCCTTCACATGTCTCTGTCCACTGCTGGGAGTCCTCTGCACCCACCCCTCACATGTGTCTGTCCACTGCTGGGAGTCCTCTGCACCCACCCCTCACATGTCTCTGTCCACTGCTGGGAGTGATATGCACCCACCCCTCATATGTCTGGGCACTGCTGGGAGTGATCTGCACCCACCCCTCACATGTCTCTGGGCACTGCTGGTATTCCTCTGCACCCACCCCTCACATGTCTCTGTCCACTGCTGGGAGTGATATGCACCCACCCCTCATATGTCTGTCCACTGCTGGGAGTCCTCTGCACCCACCCCTCACATGTCTCTGTCCACTGCTGGGAGTCCTCTGCACCCACCCCTCACATGTGTCTGTCCACTGCTGGGAGTCCTCTGCACCCACCCCTCACATGTCTATGTCCACTGCTGGGAGTCCTCTGCACCCACCCCTCACATGTCTCTGTCCACTGCTGGGAGTGATATGCACCCACCCCTCATATATCTGGGCACTGCTGGGAGTGATCTGCACCCAACCCTCACATGTCTTTGGGCACTGCTGGTATTCCTCTGCACCCACCCCTCACATGTCTCTGTCCACTGCTGGGAGTGATATGCACCCACCCCTCATATGTCTGTCCACTGCTGGGAGTCCTCTGCACCCACCCCTCACATGTCTCTGTTCACTGTTGGGAGTCCTCTGCACCCACCCCTCACATGTGTCTGTCCACTGCTGGGAGTCCTCTGCACCCACCCCTCACATGTCTCTGTCCACTGCTGGGAGTCCTCTGCACCCACCCCTCGAATGTCTCTGTCCACTGCTGGGAGTGATATGCACCCACCCCATATATATCTGGGCACTGCTGGGAGTGATCTGCACCCACCCCTCACATGTCTCTGGGCACTGCTGGTATTCCTCTGCACCCACCCCTCACATGTCTCTGTCCACTGCTGGGAGTCCTCTACACCCACCCCTCACATGTCTCTGGGCACTGCTTGTATTCCTCTGCACCCAACCCTCACATGTCTCTGTCCACTGCTGGGAGTTCTCTGCACCCACCCCTCACATGTCTCTGTCCACTGCTGGGAGTCCTCTGCACCCACCCCTAACATGTTTCTGGGCACTGCTGGTATTCCTCTGCACCCACCCCTCACATGTCTCTGTCCACTGCTGTGAGTGATATGCACCCACCCCTCATATGTCTGTCCACTGCTGGGAGTCCTCTGCACCCACCCCTCACATGTCTCTGTCCACTGTTGGGAGTCCTCTGCACCCACCCCTCACATGTGTCTGTCCACTGCTGGGAGTCCTCTGCACCCACCCCTCACATGTCTCTGTCCACTGCTGGGAGTCCTCTGCACCCACCCCTCACATGTCTCTGTCCACTGCTGGGAGTGATATGCACCCACCCCATATATATCTGGGCACTGCTGGGAGTGATCTGCACCCACCCCTCACATGTCTCTGGGCACTGCTGGTATTCCTCTGCACCCACCCCTCACATGTCTCTGTCCACTGCTGGGAGTCCTCTGCACCCACCCCTCACATGTCTCTGGGCACTGCTGGTATTCCTCTGCACCCAACCCTCACATGTCTCTGTCCACTGCTGGGAGTCCTCTGCACCCACCCCTCACATGTCTCTGTCCACTGCTGGGAGTCCTCTGCACCCATCCCTCACATGTCTCTGTCCACTGCTGGGAGTCCTCTGCACCCACCCCTCACATGTGTCTGTCAACTGCTGGGAGTGATCTGCACCCACCCCTCACATGTCTCTGGGCACTGCTGGTATTCCTCTGCACCCACCCCTCACATGTCTCTGTCCACTGCTGGGAGTGATATGCACCCACCCCTCATATGTCTGTCCACTGCTGGGAGACCTCTGCACCCACCCCTCACATGTCTCTGTCCACTGCTGGGAGTCCTCTGCACCCACCCCTCACATGTGTCTGTCCACTGCTGGGAGTCCTCTGCACCCACCCTCACATGTCTCTGTCCACTGCTGGGAGTCCTCTGCACCCACCCCTCACATGTCGCTGTCCACTGCTGGGAGTGATATGCACCCACCCCTCATATATCTGGGCACTGCTGGGAGTGATCTGCACCCACCCCTCACATGTCTCTGGGCACTGCTGGTATTCCTCTGCACCTACCCCTCACATGTCTCTGTCCACTGCTGGGAGTGATATGCACCCACCCCTCATATGTCTGTTTACTGCTGGGAGTCCTCTGCACCCACCCCTCACATGTCTCTGTCCACTGCTGGGAGTCCTCTGCACCCACTCCTCACATGTGTCTGTCCACTGCTGGGAGTCCTCTGCACCCCCCATCACATGTCTTTGTCCACTGCTGGGAGTGATATGCACCCACCCCTCATTTGTCTGGGCACTGCTGGGAGTGATCTGCACCCACCCCTCACATGTGTCTGGGCACTGCTGGTATTCCTCTGCACCCACCCCTCACATGTCTCCGTCCACTTCTGGGAGTCCTCTGCACCCACCCCTCACATGTCTCTGTCCACTGCTGGGAGTCCTCTGCACCCACCCCTCACATGTGTCTGTCCACTGCTGGGAGTCCTCTGCACCCCCCCTCACATGTCTCTGGCCACTGCTGGGAGTGATATGCACCGACCCCTCATAGGTCTGTCCACTGCTGGGAGTCCTCTGCACCCACCCCTCACATGTCTCTGTCCACTGCTGGGAGTGATATGCACCCACCCCTCATATGTCTGTCCACTGCTGGGAGTCCTCTGCACCCACTCCTCACATGTGTCTGTCCACTGCTGGGAGTCCTCTGCACCCACCCCTCATATGTCTGTCCACTGCTGGGAGTCCTCTGCACCCACCCCTCACATGTCTCTGTCCACTGCTGGGAGTGATCTGCACCCACCCCTCATATGTCTGTCCACTGCTGGGAGTCCTCTGCACCCACCCCTCACATGTCTCTGTCCACTGCTGGGAGTCCTCTGCACCCACCCCTCACATGTGTCTGTCCACTGCTGGGAGTCCTCTGCACCCCCCCTCACACGTCTCTGGCCACTGCTGGGAGTGATATGCACCCACCCCTCATATGTATGTCCACTGCTAGGAGTCCTCTCCACCCACCCCTCGCATGTCTCTGTCCACTGCTGGGAGTGATATGCACCCACCCCTCATATGTCTGTCGACTGCTGGGAGTCCTCTGCACCCACCCCTCACATGTCTCTGTCCACTGCTGGGAGTCCTCTGCACCCACCCCTCACATGTTTCTGTCCACTGCTGGGAGTCCTCTGCACCCACCCCTCACATGTCTCTGTCCACTGCTGGGAGTGATATGCACCCACCCCTCATATGTCTGGGCACTGCTGGGAGTGATCTGCACCCACCCCTCACATGTCTCTGGGCACTGCTGGTATTCCTCTGCAAACACCCCTCACATGTCTCTGTCCACTGCTGGGAGTGATATGCACCCACCCCTCATATGTCTTTCCACTGCTGGGAGTCCTCTGCACCCACCCCTCACATGTCTCTGTCCACTGCTGGGAGTCCTCTGCACCCACCCCTCACATGTGTCTGTCCACTGCTGGGAGTCCTCTGCACCCACCCCTCACATGTCTCTGTCCACTGCTGGGAGTCCTCTGCACCCACCCCTCACATGTCTCTGTCCACTGCTGGGAGTGATATGCACCCACCCCTCATATATCTGGGCACTGCTGGGAGTGATCTGCACCCACCCCTCACATGTCTCTGGGCACTGCTGGTATTCCTCTGCACCCACCCCTCACATGTCTCTTTCCACTGCTGGGAGTGATATGCACCCTCCCCTCATATGTCTGTCCACTGCTGGGAGTCCTCTGCACCCACCCCTCACATGTCTCTGTCCACTGTTGGGAGTCCTCTGCACCCACCCCTCACATGTGTCTGTCCACTGCTGGGAGTCCTCTGCACCCACTCCTCACATGTGTCTGTCCACTGCTGGGAGTCCTCTGCACCCCCCATCACATGTCTTTGTCCACTGCTGGGAGTGATATGCACCCACCCCTCACTTGTCTGGGCACTGCTGGGAGTGATCTGCACCCACCCCTCACATGTGTCTGGGCACTGCTGGTATTCCTCTGCACCCACCCCTCACATGTCTCCGTCCACTGCTGGTAGTCCTCTGCACCCACCCCTCACATGTCTCTGTCCACTGCTGGGAGTCCTCTGCACCCACCCCTCACATGTGTCTGTCCACTGCTGGGAGTCCTCTGCACCCCCCCCTCACATGTCTCTGGCCACTGCTGGGAGTGATATGCACCGACCCCTCATAGGTCTGTCCACTGCTGGGAGTCCTCTGCACCCACCCCTCACATGTCTCTGTCCACTGCTGGGAGTGATATGCACCCACCCCTCATATGTCTGTCCACTGCTGGGAGTCCTCTGCACCCACTCCTCACATGTGTCTGTCCACTGCTGGGAGTCCTCTGCACCCACCCCTCATATGTCTGTCCACTGCTGGGAGTCCTCTGCACCCACCCCTCACATGTCTCTGTCCACTGCTGGGAGTGATCTGCACCCACCCCTCATATGTCTGTCCACTGCTGGGAGTCCTCTGCACCCACCCCTCACATGTCTCTGTCCACTGCTGGGAGTGATATGCACCCACCCCTCATAGGTCTGTCCACTGCTGGGAGTCCTCTGCACCCACCCCTCACATGTCTCTGTCCACTGCTGGGAGTGATATGCACCCACCCCTCATATGTCTGTCCACTGCTGGGAGTCCTCTGCACCCACTCCTCACATGTCTCTGTCCACTGCTGGGAGTCCTCTGCACCCACCCCTCACATGTCTCTGTCCACTGTTGGGAGTCCTCTGCACCCACCCCTCACATGTGTCTGTCCACTGCTGGGAGTCCTCTGCACCCACCCCTCACATGTCTCTGTCCACTGCTGGGAGTCCTCTGCACCCACCCCTCACATGTCTCTGTCCACTGCTGGGAGTGATATGCACCCACCCAATATATATCTGGGCACTGCTGGGAGTGATCTGCACCCACCACTCACATGTCTCTGGGCACTGCTGGTATTCCTCTGCACCCACCCCTCACATGTCTCTGTCCACTGCTGGGAGTCCTCTGCACCCACCCCTCACATGTCTCTGGGCACTGCTGGTATTCCTCTGCACCCAACCCTCACATGTCTCTGTCCACTGCTGGGAGTCCTCTGCACCCACCCCTCACATGTCTCTGTCCACTGCTGGGAGTCCTCTGCACCCACCCCTCACATGTCTCTGTCCACTGCTGGGAGTCCTCTGCACCCACCCCTCACATGTGTCTGTCCACTGCTGGGAGTCCTCTGCACCCACCCCTCACATGTCTCTGTCCACTGCTGGGAGTGATATGCACCCACCCCTCATATGTCTGTCCACTGCTGGGAGTCCTCTTTAACCACCCCTCACATGTCTCTGTCCACTGCTGGGAGTGATATGCACCCACCCCTCATATGTCTGTCCACTGCTGGGAGTCCTCTGCACCCACCCCTCACATGTCTCTGTCCACTGCTGGAAATCCTCTGCACCCACTCCTCACATGTGTCTGTCCACTGCTGGGAGTCCTCTGCACCCACCCCTCACATGTCTCTGTCCACTGCTGGGAGTCATCTGCACCCACCCCTCACATGTCTCTGTCCACTGCTGGGAGTGATATGCACCCACACCATATATATCTGGGCACTGCTGGGAGAGATCTGCACCCACCCCTCACATGTCTCTGGGCACTGCTGGTATTCCTCTGCACCCACCCCTCAAATGTCTCTGTCCACTGCTGGGAGTCCTCTGCACCCACCCCTCACATGTCTCTGGGCACTGCTGGTATTCCTCTGCACCCAACCCTCACATGTCTCTGTCCACTGCTGGGAGTTCTCTGCACCCACCCCTCACATGTCTCTGTCCACTGCTGGGAGTCCTCTGCACCCACCCCTCACATGTCTCTGGGCACTGCTGGTATTCCTCTGCACCCACCCCTCACATGTCTCTGTCCACTGCTGTGAGTGATATGCACCCACCCCTCATATGTCTGTCCACTGCTGGGAGTCCTCTGCACCCACCCCTCACATGTCTCTGTCCACTGTTGGGAGTCCTCTACACCCACCTCTCACATGTGTCTGTCCACTGCTGGGAGTCCTCTGCACCCACCCCTCACATGTCTCTGTCCGCTGCTGGGAGTCCTCTGCACCCTCCCCTCACATGTCTCTGTCCACTGCTGGGAGTCCTCTGCACCCACCCCTCACATGTCTCTGGGCACTGCTGGTATTCCTCTGCACCCAACCCTCACATGTCTCTGTCCACTGCTGGGAGTCCTCTGCACCCCCCCCTCACATGTCTCTGGCCACTGCTGGGAGTGATATGCACCGACCCCTCATAGGTCTGTCCACTGCTGGGAGTCCTCTGCACCCACCCCTCACATGTCTCTGTCCACTGCTGGGAGTGATATGCACCCACCCCTCATATTTCTGTCCACTGCTGGGAGTCCTCTGCACCCACTCCTCACATGTCTCTGTCCACTGCTGGGAGTCCTCTGCACCCACCCCTCACATGTGTCTGTCCACTGCTGGGAGTCCTCTGCACCCACCCCTCATATGTCTGTCCACTGCTGGGAGTCCTCTGCACCCACCCCTCACATGTCTCTGTCCACTGCTGGGAGTGATCTGCACCCACCCCTCATATGTCTGTCCACTGCTGGGAGTCCTCTGCACCCACCCCTCACATGTCTCTGTCCACTGCTGGGAGTCCTCTGCACCCACCCCTCACATGTGTCTGTCCACTGCTGGGAGTCCTCTGCACGCCCCCTCACACGTCTCTGGCCACTGCTGGGAGTGATATGCACCCACCCCTCATATGTATGTTGTTAGACGGCGACCTCAGAGGAGCCCGGAAAGGGGTCCTGACTACCCTGAGACCCACCCTCAAAGTATCGTAGCCGGGCACTGGCGGGAGATTCCCCAGGGGGGGGGACTCTCGCAACTAGGATCGTACTTCTGGCACCACACGACACAGAGGGACCACACTGGGTATTCTCAGAACAAGTTTTATCAAACAGGTATCACTGCAAATATGTACAAGGTGAGCACGGGCTCAAGAGTCTCGGAAAGGTAGGGGGTAGCGGGACTGTCTCTGGTAACGGTTCAAAGGAGGGACGTACCCGGCGCACAGCTCACAATCCTCGAGCTGGGGGGTAGGCTGGTTGTCATGGGGTCCGGCGGGACCGGTGGAGTCTGTGGAAGCCGCGAGTCACTCAGCGGGCTCAGGTACAAGTTCGGAGGTCTTACGATCTTCAGGGAGCCGCGAGTCACTCAGCAGGGCTCAGGTACAAGTTCGGAGGTCTTACGATCTTCAGGGAGCCGCGAGTCACTCAGCAGGGCTCAGGTACAAGTTCGGAGGTCTTACGATCTTCAGGGAGCCGCGAGTCACTCAGCAGGGCTCAGGTACAAGTTCGGAGGTCTCACGATCTTCAAGGAGCCGCGAGTCACTCAGCAGGGCTCAGGTGAGTTCGGAGGTCTTACGATCTTCAGGGAGCCGCGAGTCACTCAGCAGGGCTCAGGTACAAGTTCGGAGGTCTCACGATCTTCAGGGAGCCGCGAGTCACTCAGCAGGGCTCAGGTGAGTTCGGAGGTCTTACGATCTTCAGGGAGCCGCGAGTCACTCAGCAGGGCTCAGGTGAGTTCCAGTTCCAGGAGCCGCGACCACGTCAGCAGGCTCTCGTTGTTCCAGCGTCGAATCTGCCGGACAGCCCCAGAGCACCCCTTGTTATAGTTCGACCCCTCTTTGATGTCCGGAGTCTGTGCAGGCAGGGGTCTTGTCACCTGGGGGTCGCTTGTCGGGATTTCCTGCTATAGTCTTTTGATTCTTTCAGGGCCGGGTCGGGAGGAGTCCCAGACACCCAGCAGGCGTGGAGCCAGCCCTCAGGGAGGCCGGAGGGCCGATCGAAACCCATCGTCCCGGGGGAGTTCAGAGGTGTGATAGAAACTGCTCCTCCCTCTCTCATCCCCTGGAAGCGGGATGTCCTCCAGCCGGAGTGGCGCCTCTATGCCCGGGTCGCGCTGGGGCCGGGCGGCCATCTTGGTGCATGAAGTGGGCACGCGGGCCCGGGGTGGCCGAAAGGGGAGAGGCCAGGGACGGGGATGTCCGGGTCGGTGCGTGTGTCCTGGTGGGGAGGTTCGGCGGGGCCGGGGGCTTGGGCTGTATGTACCAGGTTTCGGTGGTGCGGGGGCACGGAGGGCCATTCTACGAGGCCGGGTCCAACACGCGTCCCCCCCCAGCTGAAAGCCGGAGAGAACTGCCCATCAGCTTGGGGGGTTCTCTTCGCTGAGGCGGAAGAACCGGGAGAGGCCGTCAGCATTGGCGTGGTGCGTACCAGGGCGGTGTTCCACGGTGAAATCCATCCCCTGGAGGGAGATTGACCACCGCAGTAGCTTGGGGTTTTCTCCTCGCATCTGCATGAGCCAACGTAAGGGCCGATGGTCAGTTTGGACTCTGAAATGGGTGCCAAACAGGTAGGGTCGTAGCTTTTTGAGTGCCCAGACCACGGCAAAGGCTTCGCGCTCTATGGTGCTCCATCTTTGTTCTCGGGGCAACAGCCGCCGACTGAGGAAGGCGACGGGCTGGTCTAGGCCTTGGTCATTTACTTGGGACAGGACGGCCCCAATGCCATGCTCGGAGGCATCGGTTTGGACTATGAACTCCTTGGCGTAGTCGGGAGCCTGGAGGACGGGGGCAGTACACATGGCCCTTTTTAGGGCATCGAAAGCTTCCTGGCAGGCAGCCGTCCACTGCACTTTCTTTGGCTGTTTTTTAGACGGGAGTTCTGTGAGAGGGCCGACAAGGCTGCCATACCCCCGAATGAATCTTCGGTAGTAGCCCGTGAGTCCCAGAAAGGCTCGGACCTCCGTCTGGGTGATGGGTGGTTCCCAGGCCAGGATGGCGTCGATCTTTGGCTGTAGCGGGGCGACCTGGCCACTCCCGACCTGGTGCCCCAAGTAGACCACGGATCCTTGCCCGATCTGGCACTTGCTGGCTTTTACTGTGAGGCCTGCCTGGCGCAGGGCGATTAGCACCCTTCGGAGGTGCTGGAGGTGCTCACTCCACTCTGAACTGAAGACAGCGATGTCGTCCAGGTATGCCGCGCTGAACTGTTCTAGCCCGGCCAGGACTCTATTCACCAGTCGCTGGAAAGTGGCCGGGGCATTTTTCATCCCGAAGGGCATTACGCGGAAGCGGTAGTGCCCATCGGGGGTGGAGAAAGCGGACCGCTCTTTGGCCCCTTCGGTGAGCGCAATCTGCCAGTATCCGCAGGTGAGGTCGAATGTGCTGAGGAACCGGGCTGCCCCTAGTCGGTCAATGAGTTCGTCGGCTCGTGGAATGGGGTGGGCATCGGCTCGGGTAACGTCATTGAGCCCCCGGTAGTCCACGCAGAATCGGAGCTCGGGGGCAACACCGGGGGCCGCTGCCTTCGGGACCAGGACCACGGGGCTGGCCCAGGGACTGTCAGAGGGCTCGATCACCCCCAGGGTCAACATCTTCGAGACTTCCGCTTGAATGCAGGACCGGACCCGGTCAGGAACCCGGTAGGCTCGGTGTCTCACCGGCGGGCTGTCCCCGGTGTCCACATCATGAACACACCAGTTGGTGACCCGGGGGGTCAGGGAGAAGAGGTCAGAAAATTGTCTTAGGAGCTGGCGGCAGTCCGCTTGTTGCTGGGCAGTGAGGGCTGGGGAGAGGTTCACTCCTTCCACGGAGCCATCCTGCTCCTTGATACACAGGAGGTCCGGGAGGGGATCCGACTCATCTTCGGCCCCGTCATCGGTGGCCAGCAGGAGGCTCAGTTCTGTCCGCTGGAAGTGAGGCTTGAGGCGGTTCACGTGCAGGACCCGGAGGGGATCCCGAGGCGACTGGACGTCCACCAAGTAGGTGACTTGGCTCTTCTTCTCGACCACTTTGTAGGGCCCAGTCCATCGGTCCTGGAGAGCGCCAGGCTTCACGGGGGCCATGACCCACACCTGCTGGCCCGGCTGGAACTCGACCAGAGTAGCATTCTGGTCGTACCAGCGCTTCATTTCTTCTTGACTCGCCTCCAGGTTGGCCTCGGCCAGTTCTCGGAACCTCCTGGTCTGGTTCCGGAGGGCCAGGACATATTGGAACACCTCTCGGGGGGTGGTCTGGGGTGCTGCCTCCCACCCTTCCTTAACTAAACTGAGGGGACCTCGGACGGGGTGCCCATAGAGTAATTCAAACGGGCTGAACCCTAAGGACTTCTGGGGGACCTCCCGGTAAGCGAACAAGAGGCAGGGGAGCAGGACGTCCCACTTACGCCGGAGGGGCTCTTCTAGGCCAGCGATCATCCCTTTCAAAGTCCTATTAAACCTCTCTACTAGGCCGTTCCCTTGGGGTTGGTACGGGGTGGTGAACTTATAGGACACCCCACATTGTTGCCATAGGGACGTCATATACCTGGATATAAAATTAGTGCCGCGATCGCTCACGACCTCGCGAGGGAAACCCACCCTGGAGAAGATCCCCATCAGGGCCCGGCCCACCACGGGGGCCGTAATGGTGCGCAGGGGAATAGCCTCTGGGTAGCGGGTGGCGTGGTCCACTAGGACCAAGATGAACCGGTGACCTTGGGAGGTGGGGGGGTCCAGTGGCCCCACGATGTCGATCCCGACTCGTTCGAAGGGGGTACTGACGACCGGGAAGGGTTGGAGGGGAGCCTTGCGCTTCCCCCCACTCTTCCCACTGGCTTGGCACGTGGGGCAGGACTTGCAGTGGGCCTCTACCGCTGCTTTCATCTTAGGCCAATAAAAATGGGTCACGAGACGGCTGTAGGTCTTGTCCTGACCCAGGTGACCGGCGAGGGGGACATCGTGGGCTAAGCCCAGGAGGAAATCCCGGAAGCGGAGAGGTACCACCAGTACCCGTCCGGATCCCAGCTCCACTGATTTCTGCTCACTATACAGGACGTTATTCTCCCAATAGATTCGGTGCGTTCCGGTCTGGTCACCTGCGGCTTGGCCCTCGGCCTGGCGCCGCAGCCCGACCAGGGAAGGACAGGTGGCTTGTTCCTGGCAAAATTCTTCTCGGGTGGGCCCGCCCTCGTGGCGCCAATGGGCCAACTCGGGTAGATCCCCCAACTCGGGGACCGGGGCGGGGTCGGATGGTGCGGGTTCGTCGCTGGCGACGGACCCTTCCGATGGGGGAATGGGAGGACCCTCGGCGGGGACGGTGCTGGCTACTTCGACCGGGGTGCTCTCGATTTCTCTCCGGGGAGTGAGTCGGGCTGTCATAGATCGGGTGGTGGCACACACCCACTCGGGGAGTCCCATCATTCCTAGGTGGGCCTTGCGCTCTACGTGCTTCCAGGGAGAACTCTCCAGGTCGTTCCCTAAGAGGCAGTCGACCGGCTGGGAGGTTCTTACGGCCACCTTGAGTTTACCTATCACCCCTCCCCACTCAAATGGTACAAGGGCCACCTGACACATACTTTCCCTATTGTCTGCAGATATCACGGGGCAAAAGACATTGGGGAGGATCTGATCCTCGGGAACTAGGTGCCTGAGGACACCGGTGATACTGGCCCCGGTGTCCCGCAGGGCCTCTACCTGGTGGCCATTGATCTTGACGAGCTGCCCATATTTCTGTGTGTTGGACGGTAGGAGGCTACCAGGGATCATTTCCCTATCTCCCAGGGATACTAGGGCCATCGCGGCTGGTTCCCACTCCTCGGCTTCCTCAACCTCCTCCCCTAGGGCCACGTTGGCTATCTGTCTCGCAGGGGTGACTTGGGTGGCCATGGGGCACTCTGGGTCATTGGCGTAGTGCCCGGGTTTCTGGCAGCGGAAACATGTGACGGTCACCCGGTGTCCCCGTCTCCCAGGGGGCCCTGTTACTGGTGGGGGGGGCGCCGGGAAAGGTGAAGGTGGTGTCTTCGGGGTGCTAGGCTGGGACTCCCTCGGCCCTCCCGGGTTCCCTCCCCCTCTCTGGCGGGGTGGTCCCTGACTGGTTCGGGGGTACTCTCCTACCATGCCCCGGGAGACCCGGGTGTTGGTCCAGCGGTCGGCCTCCACGGCCAGCTTCCGGGGATCTGTGAGCTTGCTATCCAGCAGATGTTGACGTAGCTCTACGAAGCAGTTCGCAGCCAGATGTTCCCATAACATGAGGTCAGTGAGTTCGGCAAGGGTGGTGACTTTGCTGCCCTTGACCCACCCATCGAAGGCCCGACTAAAAAAGTTTACATACTCCACCCAGGTGGTGCCCGGGATCTTCCTGCAGTCCCGGAACCGTTGGCGGTACATTTCTGGGGTGAGGCCGTATCTTGTGAGGAGAGCCTCTTTCATGTGGCTGTAGGAGGTCTGCAGGGAGAGGGGTAGGTCGAGCAGGGTGTCCCTTCCTTCGCTCAGAAACCGTCCCCACAACCCCGCCCCCCAGTCCTTCTGTGGAATCCGATGGGAGGTCATGGCGACCTCGTAGGCCCGAAACCATTGCTGAATGTCATCGTTTTTATAATATTCTTTGACCACATCCTTGGGGATCTGGACCTTCTGTTCCGCTGGGGGGGCCGTCTCTCGGTTCCCCGAGGGCCTCCCGTCCTCATTTCGGGCCTTGAGCTCGAGTTCCTTTAAGCTCCGTTCGTGCTCCAGTTGGAGCTTTCTTCCTTCGTGCTCCCGTTGGAGCTTCTTTTCTTCCAGTTCGCCTTGTACACGCATTTGCTCTACTGCTAGCTTCTTCTCCGCTAACTTCAATTCGCCCTCGATTTTGAGTTTGGCTAACTCGAGTTCATGACTGCGGCTTCTCTCTCTGTCCGCGAGCTCTTCCGGGGATAGGCCCCCGTCTGGTACGATGCCTCGCACCTGATTGCTACTGCTTTCACTTTGGGGGGGTTCGGCTTCGTCGGGGCGCTCCCCCGTGCCTTCCGGGCGGGAGGCCCCGGTCTCCACCCAAGTTTTCAGTGCTTTCTGCAAGTCTTCCTTAGTGTTGAGGCCAGTGGTAGCGATTTTAAGTTCTTTGCAAAATTGTTTTAGCTCTTTGTGTGTGTATTCTTCCAGATGCTCCACCTGGAACACTCTGTTGGCGTTGGTTTCTGCGGAGCTCGTGGCGCTTCCTTCTGCCATCTTTGTTGGTCGTGCGTCCGTCGTTTACTGTACGATCTCTAGGTGATGGGCCCGAATCCCGTCGCTTGCCACCAATGTTAGACGGCGACCTCAGAGGAGCCCGGAAAGGGGTCCTGACTACCCTGAGACCCACCCTCAAAGTATCGTAGCCGGGCACTGGCGGGAGATTCCCCAGGGGGGGGGACTCTCGCAACTAGGATCGTACTTCTGGCACCACACGACACAGAGGGACCACACTGGGTATTCTCAGAACAAGTTTTATCAAACAGGTATCACTGCAAATATGTACAAGGTGAGCACGGGCTCAAGAGTCTCGGAAAGGTAGGGGGTAGCGGGACTGTCTCTGGTAACGGTTCAAAGGAGGGACGTACCCGGCGCACAGCTCACAATCCTCGAGCTGGGGGGTAGGCTGGTTGTCGTGGGGTCCGGCGGGACCGGTGGAGTCTGTGGAAGCCGCGAGTCACTCAGCGGGCTCAGGTACAAGTTCGGAGGTCTTACGATCTTCAGGGAGCCGCGAGTCACTCAGCAGGGCTCAGGTACAAGTTCGGAGGTCTTACGATCTTCAGGGAGCCGCGAGTCACTCAGCAGGGCTCAGGTACAAGTTCGGAGGTCTTACGATCTTCAGGGAGCCGCGAGTCACTCAGCAGGGCTCAGGTACAAGTTCGGAGGTCTCACGATCTTCAGGGAGCCGCGAGTCACTCAGCAGGGCTCAGGTGAGTTCGGAGGTCTTACGATCTTCAGGGAGCCGCGAGTCACTCAGCAGGGCTCAGGTACAAGTTCGGAGGTCTCACGATCTTCAGGGAGCCGCGAGTCACTCAGCAGGGCTCAGGTGAGTTCGGAGGTCTTACGATCTTCAGGGAGCCGCGAGTCACTCAGCAGGGCTCAGGTGAGTTCCAGGAGCCGCGACCACGTCAGCAGGCTCTCGTTGTTCCAGCGTCGAATCTGCCGGACAGCCCCAGAGCACCCCTTGTTATAGTTCGACCCCTCTTTGATGTCCGGAGTCTGTGCAGGCAGGGGTCTTGTCACCTGGGGGTCGCTTGTCGGCATTTCCTGCTATAGTCTTTTGATTCTTTCAGGGCCGGGTCGGGAGGAGTCCCAGACACCCAGCAGGCGTGGAGCCAGCCCTCAGGGAGGCCGGAGGGCCGATCGAAACCCATCGTCCCGGGGGAGTTCAGAGGTGCGATAGAAACTGCTCCTCCCTCTCTCATCCCCTGGAAGCGGGATGTCCTCCAGCCGGAGTGGCGCCTCTATGCCCGGGTCGCGCTGGGGCCGGGCGGCCATCTTGGTGCATGAAGTGGGCACGCGGGCCCGGGGTGGCCGAAAGGGGAGAGGCCAGGGACGGGGATGTCCGGGTCGGTGCGTGTGTCCTGGTGGGGAGGTTCGGCGGGGCCGGGGGCTTGGGCTGTATGTACCAGGTTTCGGTGGTGCGGGGGCACGGAGGGCCATTCTACGAGGCCGGGTCCAACATATGTCCACTGCTAGGAGTCCTCTCCACCCACCCCTCGCATGTCTCTGTCCACTGCTGGGAGTGATATGCACCCACCCCTCATATGTCTGTCGACTGCTGGGAGTCCTCTGCACCCACCCCTCACATGTCTCTGTCCACTGCTGGGAGTCCTCTGCACCCACCCCTCACATGTTTCTGTCCACTGCTGGGAGTCCTCTGCACCCACCCCTCACATGTCTCTGTCCACTGCTGGGAGTGATATGCACCCACCCCTCATATGTCTGGGCACTGCTGGGAGTGATCTGCACCCACCCCTCACATGTCTCTGGGCACTGCTGGTATTCCTCTGCACCCACCCCTCACATGTCTCTGTCCACTGCTGGGAGTGATATGCACCCACCCCTCATATGTCTTTCCACTGCTGGGAGTCCTCTGCACCCACCCCTCATATGTCTGTCCACTGCTGCTGGGAGTCCTCTGCACCCACCCCTCACATGTCTCTGTCCACTGCTGGGAGTGATATGCACCCACCCCTCATATGTCTGTCCACTGCTAGGAGTCCTCTCCACCCACCCCTCGCATGTCTCTGTCCACTGCTGGGAGTGATATGCACCCACCCCTCATATGTCTGTCGACTGCTGGGAGTCCTCTGCACCCACCCCTCACATGTCTCTGTCCACTGCTGGGAGTCCTCTGCACCCACCCCTCACATGTGTCTGTCCACTGCTGGGAGTCCTCTGCACCCACCCCTCACATGTATCTGTCCACTGCTGGGAGTGATATGCACCCACCCCTCATATGTCTGGGCACTGCTGGGAGTGATCTGCACCCACCACTCACATGTCTCTGGGCACTGCTGGTATTCCTCTGCACCCACCCCTCACATGTCTCTGTCCACTGCTGGGAGTGATATGCACCCACCCCTCATATGTCTGTCCACTGCTGGTATTCCTCTGCACCCACCCCTCACATGTCTCCATCCACTGCTGGGAGTCCTCTGCACCCACCCCTCACATGTCTCTGTCCACTGCTGGGAGTCCTCTGCACCCACCCCTCACATGTGTCTGTCCACTGCTGGGAGTCCTCTGCACCCCCCCCTCACATGTCTCTGGCCACTGCTGGGAGTGATATGCACCGACCCCTCATAGGTCTGTCCACTGCTGGGAGTCCTCTGCACCCACCCCTCACATGTCTCTGTCCACTGCTGAGAGTGATATGCACCCACCCCTCATATCTCTGTCCACTGCAGGGAGTCCTCTGCACCCACTCCTCACATGTCTCTGTCCACTGCTGGGAGTCCTCTGCACCCACCCCTCACATGTGTCTGTCCACTGCTGGGAGTCCTCTGCACCCACCCCTCATATGTCTGTCCACTGCTGGGAGTCCTCTGCACCCACCCCTCACATGTCTCTGTCCACTGCTGGGAGTGATATGCACCCACCCCTCATATGTCTGTCCACTGCTAGGAGTCCTCTCCACCCACCCCTCGCATGTCTCTGTCCACTGCTGGGAGTGATATGCACCCACCACTCATATGTCTGTCGACTGCTGGGAGTCCTCTGCACCCACCCCTCACATGTCTCTGTCCACTGCTGGGAGTCCTCTGCACCCACCCCTCACATGTGTCTGTCCACTGCTGGGAGTCCTCTGCACCCACCCCTCACATGTCTCTGTCCACTGCTGGGAGTGATATGCACCCACCCCTCATATGTCTGGGCACTGCTGGGAGTGATCTGCACCCACCCCTCACATGTCTCTGGGCACTGCTGGTATTCCTCTGCACCCACCCCTCACATTTCTCTGTCCACTGCTGGGAGTGATATGCACCCACCCCTCATATGTCTGTCCACTGCTGGGAGTCCTCTGCACCCACTCCTCACATGTCTCTGTCCACTGCTGGGAGTCCTCTGCACCCACCCCTCACATGTCTCTGTCCACTGCTGGGAGTGATATGCACCCACCCCTCATATATCTGGGCACTGCTGGGAGTGATCTGCACCCACCCCTCACATGTCTCTGGGCACTGCTGGTATTCCTCTGCACCCACCCCTCACATGTCTCTGTCCACTGCTGGGAGTCCTCTGCACCCACCCCTCACATGTATCTGGGCACTGCTGGTATTCCTCTGCACCCAACCCTCACATGTCTCTGTCCACTGCTGGGAGTCCTCTGCACCCATCCCTCACATGTCTCTGTCCACTGCTCCGAGTCCTCTGCACCCACCCCTCACATGTGTCTGTCCACTGCTGGGAGTCCTCTGCACCCACCCCTCACATGTCTCTGTCCACTGCTGGGAGTGATATGCACCCACCCCTCATATGTCTGTCCACTGCTGGGAGTCCTCTTTACCCACCCCTCACATGTCTC
Source organism: Triturus cristatus (assembly GCF_964204655.1). Lineage (NCBI taxonomy): Eukaryota > Metazoa > Chordata > Amphibia > Caudata > Salamandridae > Triturus > Triturus cristatus. Next base: position 274,877,783 of record NC_140579.1, on the reverse strand, counting down.
TGTCCACTGCTGGGAGTGATATGCACCCACCCTTCATATGTCTGTCCTCTGCTGGGAGTCCTCTGCACCCACCCCTCACATGTCTCTGTCCACTTCTGGGAGTCCTCTGCACCCACCCCTCACATGTGTCTGTCCACTGCTGGGAGTCCTCTGCACCCACCCCTCACATGTCTCTGTCCACTGCTGGGAGTGATATGCACCCACCCCTCATATGTCTGTCCACTGCTGGGAGTCCTCTGCACCCACCCTTCACATGTCTCTGTCCACTGCTGGGAGTCCTCTGCACCCACTCCTCAAATGTGTCTGTCCACTGCTGGGAGTCCTCTGCACCCACCCCTCACATGTCTCTGTCCACTGCTGGGAGTGATATGCACCCACCCCTCATATGTCTGGGCACTGCTGGGAGTGATCTGCACCCACCCCTCACATGTCTCTGGGCACTGCTGGTATTCCTCTGCACCCACCCCTCACATGTCTCCGTCCACTGCTGGGAGTCCTCTGCACCCACCCCTCATATGTCTCTGTCCACTGCTGGGAGTCCTCTGCACCCACCCCTCACATGTGTCTGTCCACTGCTGGGAGTGATCTGCACCCACCCCTCATATGTCTGTCCACTGCTGGGAGTCCTCTGCCCCCACCCCTCACATGTCTCTGTTCACTGCTGGGAGTCCTCTGTACCCACCCCTCACATGTGTCTGTCCACTGCTGGGAGTCCTCTGCACCCCCCCTCACATGTCTCTGGCCACTGCTGGGAGTGATATGCACCCACCCCTCATATGTATGTCCACTGCTAGGAGTCCTCTCCACCCACCCCTCGCATGTCTCTGTCCACTGCTGGGAGTGATATGCACCCACCCCTCATATGTCTGTCCACTGCTGGGAGTCCTCTGCACCCCCCCTCACATGTCTCTGGCCACTGCTGGGAGTGATCTGCACCCACCCCTCATATGTCTGTCCACTGCTGGGAGTCCTCTGCACCCACCCCTCACATGTCTCTGTCCACTGCTGGGAGTCCTCTGCACCCATCCCTCACATGTCTCTGTCCACTGCTGGGAGTCCTCTGCACCCACCCCTCACATGTTTCTGTCCACTGCTGGGAGTCCTCTGCACCCACCCCTCACATGTCTCTGTCCACTGCTGGGAGTGATATGCACCCACCCCTCATATGTCTGGGCACTGCTGGGAGTGATCTGCACCCACCCCTCACATGTCTCTGGGCACTGCTGGTATTCCTCTGCACCCACCCCTCACATGTCTCTGTCTACTGCTGGGAGTGATATGCACCCACCCCTCATATGTCTCTCCACTGCTGGGAGTCCTCTGCACCCACCCCTCACATGTCTCTGTCCACTGCTGGGAGTCCTCTGCACCCACCCCTCACATGTGTCTGTCCACTGCTGGGAGTCCTCTGCACCCACCCCTCATATGTCTGTCCACTGCTGGGAGTCCTCTGCACCCACCCCTCACATGTCTCTGTCCACTGCTGGGAGTGATATGCACCCACCCCTCATATGTCTGGGCACTGCTGGGAGTGATCTGCACCCACCCCTCACATGTCTCTGGGCACTGCTGGTATTCCTCTGCACCCACCCCTCACATGTCTCTGTCCACTGCTGGGAGTGATATGCACCCACCCCTCATATGTCTGTCCACTGCTGGGAGTCCTCTGCACCCACCCCTCACATGTCTCTGTCCACTGCTGGGAGTCCTCTGCACCCACCCCTCACATGTGTCTGTCCACTGCTGGGAGTCCTCTGCACCCACCCCTCACATGTCTCTGTCCACTGCTGGGAGTCCTCTGCACCCACCCCTCACATGTCTCTGTCCACTGCTGGGAGTGATATGCACCCACCCCTCATATATCTGGGCACTGCTGGGAGTGATATGCACCCACCCCTCACATGTCTCTGGGCACTGCTGGTATTCCTCTGCACCCACCCCTCACATGTCTCTGTCCACTGCTGGGAGTGATATGCACCCACCCCTCATATGTCTGTCCACTGCTGGGAGTCCTCTGCACCCACCCCTCACATGTCTCTGTCCACTGTTGGGAGTCCTCTGCACCCACCCCTCACATGTGTCTGTCAACTGCTGGGAGTCCTCTGCACCCACCCCTCACATGTCTCTGTCCACTGCTGGGAGTCCTCTGCACCCACCCCTCACATGTCTCTGTCCACTGCTGGGAGTGATATGCACCCACCCCATATATATCTGGGCACTGCTGGGAGTGATCTGCACCCACCCCTCACATGTCTCTGGGCACTGCTGGTATTCCTCTGCACCCACCCCTCACATGTCTCTGTCCACTGCTGGGAGTCCTCTACACCCACCCCTCACATGTCTCTGGGCACTGCTGGTATTCCTCTGCACCCAACCCTCACATGTCTCTGTCCACTGCTGGGAGTTCTCTGCACCCACCCCTCACATGTCTCTGTCCACTGCTGGGAGTCCTCTGCACCCACCCCTAACATGTTTCTGGGCACTGCTGGTATTCCTCTGCACCCACCCCTCACATGTCTCTGTCCACTGCTGTGAGTGATATGCACCCACCCCTCATATGTCTGTCCACTGCTGGGAGTCCTCTGCACCCACCCCTCACATGTCTCTGTCCACTGTTGGGAGTCCTCTGCACCCACCCCTCACATGTGTCTGTCCACTGCTGGGAGTCCTCTGCACCCACCCCTCACATGTCTCTGTCCACTGCTGGGAGTCCTCTGCACCCACCCCTCACATGTCTCTGTCCACTGCTGGGAGTGATATGCATCCACCCCATATATATCTGGGCACTGCTGGGAGTGATCTGCACCCACCCCTCACATGTCTCTGGGCACTGCTGGTATTCCTCTGCACCCACCCCTCACATGTCTCTGTCCACTGCTGGGAGTCCTCTGCACCCACCCCTCACATGTCTCTGGGCACTGCTGGTATTCCTCTGCACCCACCCCTCACATGTCTCTGTCCACTGCTGGGAGTCCTCTGCACCCACCCCTCACATGTCTCTGTCCACTGCTGGGAGTCCTCTGCACCCATCCCTCACATGTCTCTGTCCACTGCTGGGAGTCCTCTGCACCCACCCCTCACATGTGTCTGTCCACTGCTGGGAGTGATCTGCACCCACCCCTCACATGTCTCTGGGCACTGCTGGTATTCCTCTGCACCCACCCCTCACATGTCTCTGTCAACTGCTGAGAGTGATATGCACCCACCCCTCATATGTCTGTCCACTGCTGGGAGACCTCTGCACCCACCCCTCACATGTCTCTGTCCACTGCTGGGAGTCCTCTGCACCCACCCCTCACATGTGTCTGTCCACTGCTGGGAGTCCTCTGCACCCACCCCTCACATGTCTCTGTCCACTGCTGGGAGTCCTCTGCACCCACCAATCACATGTCGCTGTCCACTGCTGGGAGTGATATGCACCCACCCCTCACATATCTGGGCACTGCTGGGAGTGATATGCACCCACCCCTCACATGTCTCTGGGCACTGCTGGTATTCCTCTGCACCCACCCCTCACATGTCTCTGTCCACTGCTGGGAGTGATATGCACCCACCCCTCATATGTCTGTTTACTGCTGGGAGTCCTCTGCACCCACCCCTCACATGTCTCTGTCCACTGCTGGGAGTCCTCTGCACCCACTCCTCACATGTGTCTGTCCTCTGCTGGGAGTCCTCTGCACCCCCCATCACATGTCTCTGGCCACTGCTGGGAGTTATATGCACCCACCCCTCATATGTCTGTCCACTGCTGGGAGTCCTCTGCACCCACACCTCACATGTCTCTGTCCACTTCTGGGAGTCCTCTGCACCCACCACTCACATGTGTCTGTCCACTGCTGGGAGTCCTCTTTACCCACCCCTCACATGTCTCTGTCCACTGCTGGGAGTGATATGCACCCACCCTTCATATGTCTGTCCTCTGCTGGGAGTCCACTGCACCCACCCCTCACATGTCTCTGTCCACTTCTGGGTGTCCTCTGCACCCACCCCTCACATGTGTCTGTCCACTGCTGGGAGTCCTCTGCACCCACCCCTCACATGTCTCTGTCCACTGCTGGGAGTGATATGCACCCACCCCTCATATGTCTGTCCACTGCTGGGAGTCCTCTGCACCCACCCTTCACATGTCTCTGTCCACTGCTGGGAGTCCTCTGCACCCACTCCTCAAATGTGTCTGTCCACTGCTGGGAGTCCTCTGCACCCACCCCTCACATGTCTCTGTCCACTGCTGGGAGTGATATGCACCCACCCCTCATATGTCTGGGCACTGCTGGGAGTGATCTGCACCCACCCCTCACATGTCTCTGGGCACTGCTGGTATTCCTCTGCACCCACCCCTCACATGTCTCCGTCCACTGCTGGGAGTCCTCTGCACCCACCCCTCACATGTGTCTGTCCACTGCTGGGAGTCCTCTGCACCCCCCCTCACATGTCTCTGGCCACTGCTGGGAGTGATATGCACCGACCCCTCATAGGTCTGTCCACTGCTGGGAGTCCTCTGCACCCACCCCTCACATGTCTCTGTCCACTGCTGGGAGTGATATGCACCCACCCCTCATATGTCTGTCCACTGCTGGGAGTCCTCTGCACCCATTCCTCACATGTCTCTGTCCACTGCTGGGAGTCCTCTGCACCCACCCCTCACATGTGTCTGTCCACTGCTGGGAGTCCTCTGCACCCACCCCTCATATGTCTGTCCACTGCTGGGAGTCCTCTGCACCCACCCCTCACATGTCTCTGTCCACTGCTGGGAGTGATCTGCACCCACCCCTCATATGTCTGTCCACTGCTGGGAGTCCTCTGCCCCCACCCCTCACATGTCTCTGTTCACTGCTGGGAGTCCTCTGTACCCACCCCTCACATGTGTCTGTCCACTGCTGGGAGTCCTCTGCACCCCCCCTCACATGTCTCTGGCCACTGCTGGGAGTGATATGCACCCACCCCTCATATGTATGTCCACTGCTAGGAGTTCTCTCCACCCACCCCTCGCATGTCTCTGTCCACTGCTGGGAGTGATATGCACCCACCCCTCATATGTCTGTCCACTGCTGGGAGTCCTCTGCACCCCCCCTCACATGTCTCTGGCCACTGCTGGGAGTGATCTGCACCCACCCCTCATATGTCTGTCCACTGCTGGGAGTCCTCTGCACCCACCCCTCACATGTCTCTGTCCACTGCTGGGAGTCCTCTGCACCCATCCCTCACATGTCTCTGTCCACTGCTGGGAGTCCTCTGCACCCACCCCTCACATGTTTCTGTCCACTGCTGGGAGTCCTCTGCACCCACCCCTCACATGTCTCTGTCCACTGCTGGGAGTGATATGCACCCACCCCTCATATGTCTGGGCACTGCTGGGAGTGATCTGCACCCACCCCTCACATGTCTCTGGGCACTGCTGGTATTCCTCTGCACCCACCCCTCACATGTCTCTGTCCACTGCTGGGAGTGATATGCACCCACCCCTCATATGTCTCTCCACTGCTGGGAGTCCTCTGCACCCACCCCTCACATGTCTCTGTCCACTGCTGGGAGTCCTCTGCACCCACCCCTCACATGTGTCTGTCCACTGCTGGGAGTCCTCTGCACCCACCCCTCACATGTCTCTGTCCACTGCTGGGAGTCCTCTGCACCCACCCCTCACATGTCTCTGTCCACTGCTGGGAGTGATATGCACCCACCCCTCATATATCTGAGCACTGCTGGGAGTGATCTGCACCCACCCCTCACATGTCTCTGGGCACTGCTGGTATTCCTCTGCACCCACCCCTCACATGTCTCTGTCCACTGCTGGGAGTGATATGCACCCTCCCCTCATATGTCTGTCCACTGTTGGGAGTCCTCTGCACCCACCCCTCACATGTGTCTGTCCACTGCTGGGAGTCCTCTGCACCCACCCCTCACATGTCTCTGTCCACTGCTGGGAGTCCTCTGCACCCACCCCTCACATGTCTCTGTCCACTGCTGGGAGTGATATGCACCCACCCAATATATATCTGGGCACTGCTGGGAGTGATCTGCACCCACCCCTCACATGTCTCTGGGCACTGCTGGTATTCCTCTGCACCCACCCCTCACATGTCTCTGTCCACTGCTGGGAGTCCTCTGCACCCACCACTCACATGTCTCTGGGCACTGCTGGTATTCCTCTGCACCCAACCCTCACATGTCTCTGTCCACTGCTGGGAGTCCTCTGCACCCACCCCTCACATGTCTCTGTCCACTGCTGGGAGTCCTCTGCACCCATCCCTCACATGTCTCTGTCCACTGCTGGGAGTCCTCTGCACCCACCCCTCACATGTGTCTGTCCACTGCTGGGAGTCCTCTGCACCCACCCCTCACATGTCTCTGTCCACTGCTGGGAGTGATATGCACCCACCCCTCATATGTCTGTCCACTGCTGGGAGTCCTCTTTACCCACCCCTCACATGTCTCTGTCCACTGCTGGGAGTGATATGCACCCACCCCTCATATGTCTGTCCACTGCTGGGAGTCCTCTGCACCCACCCCTCACATGTCTCTGTCCACTGCTGGAAATCCTCTGCACCCACTCCTCACATGTGTCTGTCCACTGCTGGGAGTCCCCTGCACCCCCCCTCACATGTCTCTGGCCACTGCTGGGAGTTATATGCACCCACCCCTCATATGTCTGTCCACTGCTGGGAGTCCTCTGCACCCACACCTCACATGTCTCTGTCCACTTCTGGGAGTCCTCTGCACCCACACCTCACATGTGTCTGTCCACTGCTGGGAGTCCTCTGCAGCCACCCCTCACATGTCTCTGTCCACTGCTGGGAGTGATATGCACCCACCCCTCATATGTCTGTCCACTGCTGGGAGTCCTCTGCACCCACCCTTCACATGTCTCTGTCCACTGCTGGGAGTCCTCTGCACCCACCCCTCACATGTGTCTGTCCACTGCTGGGAGTCCTCTGCACCCACCCCTCACATGTCTCTGTCCACTGCTGGGAGTGATATGCACCCACCCCTCATATGTCTGGGCACTGCTGGGAGTGATCTGCACCCACCCCTCACATGTCTCTGGGCACTGCTGGTATTCCTCTGCACCCACCCCTCACATGTCTCCGTCCACTGCTGGGAGTCCTCTGCACCCACCCCTCACTTGTCTCTGTCCACTGCTGGGAGTCCTCTGCACCCACCCCTCACATGTGTCTGTCCACTGCTGGGAGTCCTCTGCACCCACCCCTCACATGTCTCTGGCCACTGCTGGGAGTGATATGCACCGACCCCTCATAGGTCTGTCCACTGCTGGGAGTCCTCTGCACCCACCCCTCACATGTCTCTGTCCACTGCTGGGAGTGATATGCACCCACCCCTCATATGTCTGTCCACTGCTGGGAGTCCTCTGCACCCACTCCTCACATGTCTCTGTCCACTGCTGGGAGTCCTCTGCACCCACCCCTCACATGTGACTGTCCACTGCTGGGAGTCCTCTGCACCCACCCCTCATATGTCTGTCCACTGCTGGGAGTCCTCTGCACCCACCCCTCACATGTCTCTGTCCACTGCTGGGAGTGATATGCACCCACCCCTCATATGTCTGTCCACTGCTAGGAGTCCTCTCCACCCACCCCTCGCATGTCTCTGTCCACTGCTGGGAGTGATATGCACCCACCCCTCATATGTCTGTCGACTGCTGGGAGTCCTCTGCACCCACCCCTCACATGTCTCTGTCCACTGCTGGGAGTCCTCTGCACCCCCCCTCACATGTCTCTGGCCACTGCTGGGAGTGATATGCACCGACCCCTCATAGGTCTGTCCACTGCTGGGAGTGATCTGCACCCACCCCTCACATGTCTCTGTCCACTGCTGGGAGTCCTCTGCACCCACCCCTCACATGTGTCTGTCCACTGCTGGGAGTCCTCTGCACCCACCCCTCACATGTCTCTGTCCACTGCTGGGAGTCCTCTGCACCCACCAATCACATGTCGCTGTCCACTGCTGGGAGTGCTATGCACCCACCCCTCATATATCTGGGCACTGCTGGGAGTGATCTGCACCCACCCCTCACATGTCTCTGGGCACTGCTGGTATTCCTCTGCACCCACCCCTCACATGTTTCTGTCCACTGCTGGGAGTCCTCTGCACCCACCCCTCACATGTCTCTGTCCACTGCTAGGAGTCCTCTCCACCCACCCCTCGCATGTCTCTGTCCACTGCTGGGAGTGATATGCACCCACCCCTCATATGTCTGTCGACTGCTGGGAGTCCTCTGCACCCACCCCTCACATGTCTCCGTCCACTGCTGGGAGTCCTCTGCACCCACCCCTCACATGTGTCTGTCCACTGCTGGGAGTCCTCTGCACCCACCCCTCACATGTCTCTGTCCACTGCTGGGAGTGATATGCACCCACCCCTCATATGTCTGGGCACTGCTGGGAGTGATCTGCACCCACCCCTCACATGTCTCTGGGCACTGCTGGTATTCCTCTGCACCCACCCCTCACATGTCTCTGTCCACTGCTGGGAGTGATATGCACCCACCCCTCATATGTCTGTCCACTGCTGGGAGTCCTCTGCACCCACCCCTCACATGTCTCTGTCCACTGCTGGGAGTCCTCTGCACCCACCCCTCACATGTGTCTGTCCACTGCTGGGAGTCCTCTGCACCCACCCCTCACATGTCTCTGTCCACTGCTGGGAGTCCTCTGCACCCACCCCTCACATGTCTCTGTCCACTGCTGGGAGTGATATGCACCCACCCCTCATATATCTGGGCACTGCTGGGAGTGATCTGCACCCACCCCTCACATGTCTCTGGGCACTGCTGGTATTCCTCTGCACCCACCCCTCACATGTCTCTGTCCACTGCTGGGAGTGATATGCACCCACCCCTCATATGTCTGTCCACTGCTGGGAGTCCTCTGCACCCACCCCTCACATGTCTCTGTCCACTGTTGGGAGTCCTCTGCACCCACCCCTCACATGTGTCTGTCAACTGCTGGGAGTCCTCTGCACCCACCCCTCACATGTCTCTGTCCACTGCTGGGAGTACTCTGCACCCACCCCTCACATGTCTCTGTCCACTGCTGGGAGTGATATGCACCCACCCCATATATATCTGGGCACTGCTGGGAGTGATCTGCACCCACCCCTCACATGTCGCTGGGCACTGCTGGTATTCCTCTGCACCCACCCCTCACATGTTTCTGTCCACTGCTGGGAGTCCTCTACACCCACCCCTCACATGTCTCTGGGCACTGCTGGTATTCCTCTGCACCCAACCCTCACATGTCTCTGTCCACTGCTGGGAGTTCTCTGCACCCACCCCTCACATGTCTCTGTCCACTGCTGGGAGTCCGCTGCACCCACCCCTAACATGTTTCTGGGCACTGCTGGTATTCCTCTGCACCCACCCCTCACATGTCTCTGTCCACTGCTGTGAGTGATATGCACCCACCCCTCATATGTCTGTCCACTGCTGGGAGTCCTCTGCACCCACCCCTCACATGTCTCTGTCCACTGTTGGGAGTCCTCTGCACCCACCCCTCACATGTGTCTGTCCACTGCTGGGAGTCCTCTGCACCCACCCCTCACATGTCTCTGTCCACTGCTGGGAGTCCTCTGCACCCACCCCTCACATGTCTCTGTCCACTGCTGGGAGTGATATGCACCCACCCCATATATATCTGGGCACTGCTGGGAGTGATCTGCACCCACCCCTCACATGTCTCTGGGCACTGCTGGTATTCCTCTGCACCCACCCCTCACATGTCTCTGTCCACTGCTGGGAGTCCTCTGCACCCACCCCTCACATGTCTCTGGGCACTGCTGGTATTCCTCTGCACCCACCCCTCACATGTCTCTGTCCACTGCTGGGAGTCCTCTGCACCCACCCCTCACATGTCTCTGTCCACTGCTGGGAGTCCTCTGCACCCATCCCTCACATGTCTCTGTCCACTGCTGGGAGTCCTCTGCACCCACCCCTCACATGTGTCTGTCCACTGCTGGGAGTGATCTGCACCCACCCCTCACATGTCTCTGGGCACTGCTGGTATTCCTCTGCACCCACCCCTCACATGTCTCTGTCAACTGCTGAGAGTGATATGCACCCACCCCTCATATGTCTGTCCACTGCTGGGAGACCTCTGCACCCACCCCTCAAATGTCTCTGTCCACTGCTGGGAGTCCTCTGCACCCACCCCTCACATTTGTCTGTCCACTGCTGGGAGTCCTCTGCACCCACCCCTCACATGTCTCTGTCCACTGCTGGGAGTCCTCTGCACCCACCAATCACATGTCGCTGTCCACTGCTGGGAGTGATATGCACCCACCCCTCATATATCTGGGCACTGCTGGGAGTGATCTGCACCCACCCCTCACATGTCTCTGGGCACTGCTGGTATTCCTCTGCACCCACCCCTCACATGTCTCTGTCCACTGCTGGGAGTGATATGCACCCACCCCTCATATGTCTGTTTACTGCTGGGAGTCCTCTGCACCCACCCCTCACATGTCTCTGTCCACTGCTGGGAGTCCTCTGCACCCACTCCTCACATGTGTCTGTCCACTGCTGGGAGTCCTCTGCATCCCCCATCACATGTCTCTGGCCACTGCTGGGAGTTATATGCACCCACCCCTCATATGTCTGTCCACTGCTGGGAGTCCTCTGCACCCACACCTCACATGTCTCTGTCCACTTCTGAGAGTCCTCTGCACCCACCACTCACATGTGTCTGTCCACTGCTGGGAGTCCTCTGCAGCCACCCCTCACATGTCTCTGTCCACTGCTGGGAGTGATATGCACCCACCCCTCATATGTCTGTCCACTGCTGGGAGTCCTCTGCACCCACCCTTCACATGTCTCTGTCCACTGCTGGGAGTCCTCTGCACCCACTCCGCAAATGTGTCTGTCCACTGCTGGGAGTCCTCTGCACCCACCCCTCACATGTCTCTGTCCACTGCTGGGAGTGATATGCACCCACCCCTCATTTGTCTGGGCACTGCTGGGAGTGATCTGCACCCACCCCTCACATGTCTCTGGGCACTGCTGGTATTCCTCTGCACCCACCCCTCACATGTCTCCGTCCACTGCTGGGAGTCCTCTGCACCCACCCCTCACATGTCTCTGTCCACTGCTGGGAGTCCTCTGCACCCACCCCTCACATGTGTCTGTCCACTGCTGGGAGTCCTCTGCACCCCCCCCTCACATGTCTCTGGCCACTGCTGGGAGTGATATGCACCGACCCCTCATAGGTCTGTCCACTGCTGGGAGTCCTCTGCACCCACCCCTCACATGTCTCTGTCAACTGCTGGGAGTGATATGCACCCACCCCTCATATGTCTGTCCACTGCTGGGAGTCCTCTGCACCCACTCCTCACATGTCTCTGTCCACTGCTGGGAGTCCTCTGCACCCACCCCTCACATGTGTCTGTCCACTGCTGGGAGTCCTCTGCACCCACCCCTCATATGTCTGTCCACTGCTGGGAGTCCTCTGCACCCACCCCTCACATGTCTCTGTCCACTGCTGGGAGTGATCTGCACTCACCCCTCATATGTCTGTCCACTGCTGGGAGTCCTCTGCACCCACCCCTCACATGTCTCTGTCCACTGCTGGGAGTCCTCTGCACCCACCCCTCACATGTGTCTGTCCACTGCTGGGAGTCCTCTGCACCCCCCCTCACACGTCTCTGGCCACTGCTGGGAGTGATATGCACCCACCCCTCATATGTATGTCCACTGCTAGGAGTCCTCTCCTCCCACCCCTCGCATGTCTCTGTCCACTGCTGGGAGTGATATGCACCCACCCCTCATATGTCTGTCGACTGCTGGGAGTCCTCTGCACCCACCCCTCACATGTCTCTGTCCACTGCTGGGAGTCCTCTGCACCCACCCCTCACATGTTTCTGTCCACTGCTGGGAGTCCTCTGCACCCACCCCTCACATGTCTCTGTCCACTGCTGGGAGTGATATGCACCCACCCCTCATATGTCTGGGCACTGCTGGGAGTGATCTGCACCCACCCCTCACATGTCTCTGGGCACTGCTGGTATTCCTCTGCACCCACCCCTCACATGTCTCTGTCCACTGCTGGGAGTGATATGCACCCACCCCTCATATGTCTTTCCACTGCTGGGAGTCCTCTGCACCCACCCCTCATATGTCTCTGTCCACTGCTGGGAGTCCTCTGCACCCACCCCTCACATGTGTCTGTCCAATGCTGGGAGTCCTCTGCACCCACCCCTCACATGTCTCTGTCCACTGCTGGGAGTCCTCTGCACCCACCCCTCACATGTCTCTGTCCACTGCTGGGAGTGATATGCACCCAGCCCATATATATCTGGGCACTGCTGGGAGTGATCTGCACCCACCCCTCACATGTCTCTGGGCACTGCTGGTATTCCTCTGCACCCACCCCTCACATGTCTCTGTCCACTGCTGGGAGTCCTCTACACCCACCCCTCACATGTCTCTGGGCACTGCTGGTATTCCTCTGCACCCAACCCTCACATGTCTCTGTCCACTGCTGGGAGTTCTCTGCACCCACCCCTCACATGTCTCTGTCCACTGCTGGGAGTCCTCTGCACCCACCCCTAACATGTTTCTGGGCACTGCTGGTATTCCTCTGCACCCACCCCTCACATGTCTCTGTCCACTGCTGTGAGTGATATGCACCCACCCCTCATATGTCTGTCCACTGCTGGGAGTCCTCTGCACCCACCCCTCACATGTCTCTGTCCACTGTTGGGAGTCCTCTGCACCCACCCCTCACATGTGTCTGTCCACTGCTGGGAGTCCTCTGCACCCACCCCTCACATGTCTCTGTCCACTGCTGGGAGTCCTCTGCACCCACCCCTCACATGTCTCTGTCCACTGCTGGGAGTGATATGCACCCACCCCATATATATCTGGGCACTGCTGGGAGTGATCTGCACCCACCCCTCACATGTCTCTGGGCACTGCTGGTATTCCTCTGCACCCACCCCTCACATGTCTCTGTCCACTGCTGGGAGTCCTCTGCACCCACCCCTCACATGTCTCTGGGCACTGCTGGTATTCCTCTGCACCCAACCCTCACATGTCTCTGTCCACTGCTGGGAGTCCTCTGCACCCACCCCTCACATGTCTCTGTCCACTGCTGGGAGTCCTCTGCACCCATCCCTCACATGTCTCTGTCCACTGCTGGGAGTCCTCTGCACCCACCCCTAACATGTGTCTGTCCACTGCTGGGAGTGATCTGCACCCACCCCTCACATGTCTCTGGGCACTGCTGGTATTCCTCTGCACCCACCCCTCACATGTCTCTGTCCACTGCTGGGAGTGATATGCACCCACCCCTCATATGTCTGTCCACTGCTGGGAGACCTCTGCACCCACCCCTCACATGTCTCTGTCCACTGCTGGGAGTCCTCTGCACCCACCCCTCACATGTGTCTGTCCACTGCTGGGAGTCCTCTGCACCCACCCCTCACATGTCTCTGTCCACTGCTGGGAGTCCTCTGCACCCACCCCTCACATGTCGCTGTCCACTGCTGGGAGTGATATGCACCCACCCCTCATATATCTGGGCACTGCTGGGAGTGATCTGCACCCACCCCTCACATGTCTCTGGGCACTGCTGGTATTCCTCTGCACCCACCCCTCACATGTCTCTGTCCACTGCTGGGAGTGATATGCACCCACCCCTCATATGTCTGTTTACTGCTGGGAGTCCTCTGCACCCACCCCTCACATGTCTCTGTCCACTGCTGGGAGTCCTCTGCACCCACTCCTCACATGTGTCTGTCCACTGCTGGGAGTCTTCTGCACCCCCCATCACATGTCTCTGGCCACTGCTGGGAGTTATATGCACCCACCCCTCATATGTCTGTCCACTGCTGGGAGTCCTCTGCACCCACACCTCACATGTCTCTGTCCACTTCTGGGAGTCCTCTGCACCCACCCCTCACATGTGTCTGTCCACTGCTGGGAGTCCTCTGCAGCCACCCCTCACATGTCTCTGTCCACTGCTGGGAGTGATATGCACCCACCCCTCATATGTCTGTCCACTGCTGGGAGTCCTCTGCACCCACCCCTCACATGTCTCTGTCCACTGCTGGGAGTGATATGCACCCACCCCTCATATGTCTGTCCACTGCTGGGAGTCCTCTGCACCCACCCCTCACATGTCTCTGTCCACTGCTGGGAGTGATATGCACCCAGCCCATATATATCTGGGCACTGCTGGGAGTGATCTGCACCCACCCCTCACATGTCTCTGGGCACTGCTGGTATTCCTCTGCACCCACCCCTCACATGTCTCTGTCCACTGCTGGGAGTCCTCTACACCCACCCCTCACATGTCTCTGGGCACTGCTGGTATTCCTCTGCACCCAACCCTCACATGTCTCTGTCCACTGCTGGGAGTTCTCTGCACCCACCCCTCACATGTCTCTGTCCACTGCTGGGAGTCCTCTGCACCCACCCCTAACATGTTTCTGGGCACTGCTGGTATTCCTCTGCACCCACCCCTCACATGTCTCTGTCCACTGCTGTGAGTGATATGCACCCACCCCTCATATGTCTGTCCACTGCTGGGAGTCCTCTGCACCCACCCCTCACATGTCTCTGTCCACTGTTGGGAGTCCTCTGCACCCACCCCTCACATGTGTCTGTCCACTGCTGGGAGTCCTCTGCACCCACCCCTCACATGTCTCTGTCCACTGCTGGGAGTCCTCTGCACCCACCCCTCACATGTCTCTGTCCACTGCTGGGAGTGATATGCACCCACCCCATATATATCTGGGCACTGCTGGGAGTGATCTGCACCCACCCCTCACATGTCTCTGGGCACTGCTGGTATTCCTCTGCACCCACCCCTCACATGTCTCTGTCCACTGCTGGGAGTCCTCTGCACCCACCCCTCACATGTCTCTGGGCACTGCTGGTATTCCTCTGCACCCAACCCTCACATGTCTCTGTCCACTGCTGGGAGTCCTCTGCACCCACCCCTCACATGTCTCTGTCCACTGCTGGGAGTCCTCTGCACCCATCCCTCACATGTCTCTGTCCACTGCTGGGAGTCCTCTGCACCCACCCCTCACATGTGTCTGTCCACTGCTGGGAGTGATCTGCACCCACCCCTCACATGTCTCTGGGCACTGCTGGTATTCCTCTGCACCCACCCCTCACATGTCTCTGTCCACTGCTGGGAGTGATATGCACCCACCCCTCATATGTCTGTCCACTGCTGGGAGACCTCTGCACCCACCCCTCACATGTCTCTGTCCACTGCTGGGAGTCCTCTGCACCCACCCCTCACATGTGTCTGTCCACTGCTGGGAGTCCTCTGCACCCACCCCTCACATGTCTCTGTCCACTGCTGGGAGTCCTCTGCACCCACCCCTCACATGTCGCTGTCCACTGCTGGGAGTGATATGCACCCACCCCTCATATATCTGGGCACTGCTGGGAGTGATCTGCACCCACCCCTCACATGTCTCTGGGCACTGCTGGTATTCCTCTGCACCCACCCCTCACATGTCTCTGTCCACTGCTGGGAGTGATATGCACCCACCCCTCATATGTCTGTTTACTGCTGGGAGTCCTCTGCACCCACCCCTCACATGTCTCTGTCCACTGCTGGGAGTCCTCTGCACCCACTCCTCACATGTGTCTGTCCACTGCTGGGAGTCTTCTGCACCCCCCATCACATGTCTCTGGCCACTGCTGGGAGTTATATGCACCCACCCCTCATATGTCTGTCCACTGCTGGGAGTCCTCTGCACCCACACCTCACATGTCTCTGTCCACTTCTGGGAGTCCTCTGCACCCACCCCTCACATGTGTCTGTCCACTGCTGGGAGTCCTCTGCAGCCACCCCTCACATGTCTCTGTCCACTGCTGGGAGTGATATGCACCCACCCCTCATATGTCTGTCCACTGCTGGGAGTCCTCTGCACCCACTCCTCAAATGTGTCTGTCCACTGCTGGGAGTCCTCTGCACCCACCCCTCACATGTCTCTGTCCACTGCTGGGAGTGATATGCACCCACCCCTCATTTGTCTGGGCACTGCTGGTATTCCTCTGCACCCACCCCTCACATGTCTCCGTCCACTGCTGGGAGTCCTCTGCACCCACCCCTCACATGTCTCTGTCCACTGCTGGGAGTCCTCTGCACCCACCCCTCACATGTGTCTGTCCACTGCTGGGAGTCCTCTGCACCCCCCCCCTCACATGTCTCTGGCCACTGCTGGGAGTGATATGCACCGACCCCTCATAGGTCTGTCCACTGCTGGGAGTCCTCTGCACCCACCCCTCACATGTCTCTGTCCACTGCTGAGAGTGATATGCACCCACCCCTCATATGTCTGTCCACTGCTGGGAGTCTGGGAGTCCTCTGCACCCACTCCTCACATGTCTCTGTCCACTGCTGGGAGTCCTCTGCACCCACCCCTCACATGTGTCTGTCCACTGCTGGGAGTCCTCTGCACCCACCCCTCATATGTCTGTCCACTGCTGGGAGTCCTCTGCACCCACCCCTCACATGTCTATGTCCACTGCTGGGAGTGATCTGCACCCACCCCTCATATGTCTGTCCACTGCTGGGAGTCCTCTGCACCCACCCCTCACATGTCTCTGTCCACTGCTGGGAGTCCTCTGCACCCACCCCTCACATGTGTCTGTCCACTGCTGGGAGTCCTCTGCACCCCCCCTCACACGTCTCTGGCCACTGCTGGGAGTGATATGCACCCACCCCTCATATGTATGTCCACTGCTAGGAGTCCTCTCCACTCACCCCTCGCATGTCTCTGTCCACTGCTGGGAGTGATATGCACCCACCCCTCATATGTCTGTCGACTGCTGGGAGTCCTCTGCACCCACCCCTCACATGTCTCTGTCCACTGCTGGGAGTCCTCTGCACCCACCCCTCACATGTTTCTGTCCACTGCTGGGAGTCCTCTGCACCCACCCCTCACATGTCTCTGCCCACTGCTGGGAGTGATATGCACCCACCCCTCATATGTCTAGGCACTGCTGGGAGTGATCTGCACCCACCCCTCACATGTCTCTGGGCACTGCTGGTATTCCTCTGCACCCACCCTTCACATGTCTCTGTACACTGCTGGGAGTGATATGCACCCACCCCTCATATGTCTTTCCACTGCTGGGAGTCCTCTGCACCCACCCCTCACATGTCTCTGTCCACTGCTGGGAGTCCTCTGCACCCACCCCTCACATGTGTCTGTCCACTGCTGGGAGTCCTCTGCACCCACCCCTCACATGTCTCTGTCCACTGCTGGGAGTCCTCTGCACCCACCCCTCACATGTCTCTGTCCACTGCTGGGAGTGATATGCACCCACCCCTCATATATCTGGGCACTGCTGGGAGTGATCTGCACCCACCCCTCACATGTCTCTGGGCACTGCTTGTATTCCTCTGCACCCACCCTTTACATGTCTCTTTCCACTGCTGGGAGTGATATGCACCCTCCCCTCATATGTCTGTCCACTGCTGGGAGTCCTCTGCACCCACCCCTCACATGTCTCTGTCCACTGTTGGGAGTCCTCTGCACCCACCCCTCACATGTGTCTGTCCACTGCTGGGAGTCCTCTGCACCCACCCCTCACATGTCTCTGTCCACTGCTGGGAGTCCTCTGCACCCACCCCTCACATGTCTCTGTCCACTGCTGGGAGTGATATGCACCCACCCAATATATATCTGGGCACTGCTGGGAGTGATCTGCACCCACCACTCACATGTCTCTGGGCACTGCTGGTATTCCTCTGCACCCACCCCTCACATGTCTCTGTCCACTGCTGGGAGTCCTCTGCACCCACCCCTCACATGTCTCTGGGCACTGCTGGTATTCCTCTGCACCCAACCCTCACATGTCTCTGTCCACTGCTGGGAGTCCTCTGCACCCACCCCTCACATGTCTCTGTCCACTGCTGGGAGTCCTCTGCACCCATCCCTCACATGTCTCTGTCCACTGCTGGGAGTCCTCTGCACCCACCCCTCACATGTGTCTGTCCACTGCTGGGAGTCCTCTGCACCCACCCCTCACATGTCTCTGTCCACTGCTGGGAGTGATATGCACCCACCCCTCATATGTCTGTCCACTGCTGGGAGTCCTCTTTACCCACCCCTCACATGTCTCTGTCCACTGCTGGGAGTGATATGCACCCACCCCTCATATGTCTGTCCACTGCTGGGAGTCCTCTTTACCCACCCCTCACATGTCTCTGTCCACTGCTGGGAGTGATATGCACCCACCCTTCATATGTCTGTCCTCTGCTGGGAGTCCTCTGCACCCACCCCTCACATGTCTCTGTCCACTTCTGGGAGTCCTCTGCACCCACCCCTCACATGTGTCTGTCCACTGCTGGGAGTCTTCTGCACCCCCCATCACATGTCTCTGGCCACTGCTGGGAGTTATATGCACCCACCCCTCATATGTCTGTCCACTGCTGGGAGTCCTCTGCACCCACACCTCACATGTCTCTGTCCACTTCTGGGAGTCCTCTGCACCCACCCCTCACATGTGTCTGTCCACTGCTGGGAGTCCTCTGCAGCCACCCCTCACATGTCTCTGTCCACTGCTGGGAGTGATATGCACCCACCCCTCATATGTCTGTCCACTGCTGGGAGTCCTCTGCACCCACTCCTCAAATGTGTCTGTCCACTGCTGGGAGTCCTCTGCACCCACCCCTCACATGTCTCTGTCCACTGCTGGGAGTGATATGCACCCACCCCTCATTTGTCTGGGCACTGCTGGTATTCCTCTGCACCCACCCCTCACATGTCTCCGTCCACTGCTGGGAGTCCTCTGCACCCACCCCTCACATGTCTCTGTCCACTGCTGGGAGTCCTCTGCACCCACCCCTCACATGTGTCTGTCCACTGCTGGGAGTCCTCTGCACCCCCCCCCTCACATGTCTCTGGCCACTGCTGGGAGTGATATGCACCGACCCCTCATAGGTCTGTCCACTGCTGGGAGTCCTCTGCACCCACCCCTCACATGTCTCTGTCCACTGCTGAGAGTGATATGCACCCACCCCTCATATGTCTGTCCACTGCTGGGAGTCTGGGAGTCCTCTGCACCCACTCCTCACATGTCTCTGTCCACTGCTGGGAGTCCTCTGCACCCACCCCTCACATGTGTCTGTCCACTGCTGGGAGTCCTCTGCACCCACCCCTCATATGTCTGTCCACTGCTGGGAGTCCTCTGCACCCACCCCTCACATGTCTATGTCCACTGCTGGGAGTGATCTGCACCCACCCCTCATATGTCTGTCCACTGCTGGGAGTCCTCTGCACCCACCCCTCACATGTCTCTGTCCACTGCTGGGAGTCCTCTGCACCCACCCCTCACATGTGTCTGTCCACTGCTGGGAGTCCTCTGCACCCCCCCTCACACGTCTCTGGCCACTGCTGGGAGTGATATGCACCCACCCCTCATATGTATGTCCACTGCTAGGAGTCCTCTCCACTCACCCCTCGCATGTCTCTGTCCACTGCTGGGAGTGATATGCACCCACCCCTCATATGTCTGTCGACTGCTGGGAGTCCTCTGCACCCACCCCTCACATGTCTCTGTCCACTGCTGGGAGTCCTCTGCACCCACCCCTCACATGTTTCTGTCCACTGCTGGGAGTCCTCTGCACCCACCCCTCACATGTCTCTGCCCACTGCTGGGAGTGATATGCACCCACCCCTCATATGTCTAGGCACTGCTGGGAGTGATCTGCACCCACCCCTCACATGTCTCTGGGCACTGCTGGTATTCCTCTGCACCCACCCTTCACATGTCTCTGTACACTGCTGGGAGTGATATGCACCCACCCCTCATATGTCTTTCCACTGCTGGGAGTCCTCTGCACCCACCCCTCACATGTCTCTGTCCACTGCTGGGAGTCCTCTGCACCCACCCCTCACATGTGTCTGTCCACTGCTGGGAGTCCTCTGCACCCACCCCTCACATGTCTCTGTCCACTGCTGGGAGTCCTCTGCACCCACCCCTCACATGTCTCTGTCCACTGCTGGGAGTGATATGCACCCACCCCTCATATATCTGGGCACTGCTGGGAGTGATCTGCACCCACCCCTCACATGTCTCTGGGCACTGCTTGTATTCCTCTGCACCCACCCTTTACATGTCTCTTTCCACTGCTGGGAGTGATATGCACCCTCCCCTCATATGTCTGTCCACTGCTGGGAGTCCTCTGCACCCACCCCTCACATGTCTCTGTCCACTGTTGGGAGTCCTCTGCACCCACCCCTCACATGTGTCTGTCCACTGCTGGGAGTCCTCTGCACCCACCCCTCACATGTCTCTGTCCACTGCTGGGAGTCCTCTGCACCCACCCCTCACATGTCTCTGTCCACTGCTGGGAGTGATATGCACCCACCCAATATATATCTGGGCACTGCTGGGAGTGATCTGCACCCACCACTCACATGTCTCTGGGCACTGCTGGTATTCCTCTGCACCCACCCCTCACATGTCTCTGTCCACTGCTGGGAGTCCTCTGCACCCACCCCTCACATGTCTCTGGGCACTGCTGGTATTCCTCTGCACCCAACCCTCACATGTCTCTGTCCACTGCTGGGAGTCCTCTGCACCCACCCCTCACATGTCTCTGTCCACTGCTGGGAGTCCTCTGCACCCATCCCTCACATGTCTCTGTCCACTGCTGGGAGTCCTCTGCACCCACCCCTCACATGTGTCTGTCCACTGCTGGGAGTCCTCTGCACCCACCCCTCACATGTCTCTGTCCACTGCTGGGAGTGATATGCACCCACCCCTCATATGTCTGTCCACTGCTGGGAGTCCTCTTTACCCACCCCTCACATGTCTCTGTCCACTGCTGGGAGTGATATGCACCCACCCCTCATATGTCTGTCCACTGCTGGGAGTCCTCTGCACCCACCCCTCACATGTCTCTGTCCACTGCTGGAAATCCTCTGCACCCACTCCTCACATGTGTCTGTCCACTGCTGGGAGTCCTCTGCACCCACCCCTCACATGTCTCTGTCCACTGCTGGGAGTCCTCTGCACCCACCCCTCACATGTCTCTGTCCACTGCTGGGAGTGATATGCACCCACCCCATATATATCTGGGCACTGCTGGGAGTGATCTGCACCCACCCCTCACATGTCTCTGGGCACTGCTGGTATTCCTCTGCACCCACCCCTCACATGTCTCTGTCCACTGCTGGGAGTCCTCTGCACCCACCCCTCACATGTCTCTGGGCACTGCTGGTATTCCTCTGCACCCAACCCTCACATGTCTCTGTCCACTGCTGGGAGTTCTCTGCACCCACCCCTCACATGTCTCTGTCCACTGCTGGGAGTCCTCTGCACCCACCCCTCACATGTCTCTGGGCACTGCTGGGAGTCCTCTGCACCCACTCCTCACATGTCTCTGTACACTGCTGGGAGTCCTCTGCACCCACCCCTCACATGTGTCTGTCCACTGCTGGGAGTCCTCTGCACCCACCCCTCATATGTCTGTCCACTGCTGGGAGTCCTCTGCACCCACCCCTCACATGTCTCTGTCCACTGCTGGGAGTGATATGCACCCACCCCTCATATGTCTGTCCACTGCTAGGAGTCCTCTCCACCCACCCCTCGCATGTCTCTGTCCACTGCTGGGAGTGATATGCACCCACCACTCATATGTCTGTCGACTGCTGGGAGTCCTCTGCACCCACCCCTCACATGTCTCTGTCCACTGCTGGGAGTCCTCTGCACCCACCCCTCACATGTGTCTGTCCACTGCTGGGAGTCCTCTGCACCCACCCCTCACATGTCTCTGTCCACTGCTGGGAGTGATATGCACCCACCCCTCATATGTCTGGGCACTGCTGGGAGTGATCTGCACCCACCCCTCACATGTCTCTGGGCACTGCTGGTATTCCTCTGCACCCACCCCTCACATTTCTCTGTCCACTGCTGGGAGTGATATGCACCCACCCCTCATATGTCTGTCCACTGCTGGGAGTCCTCTGCACCCACCCCTCACATGTCTCTGTCCACTGCTGGGAGTCCTCTGCACCCACCCCTCACATGTCTCTGTCCACTGCTGGGAGTGATATGCACCCACCCCTCATATATCTGGGCACTGCTGGGAGTGATCTGCACCCACCCCACACATGTCTCTGGGCACTGCTGGTATTCCTCTGCACCCACCCCTCACATGTCTCTGTCCACTGCTGGGAGTCCTCTGCACCCACCCCTCACATGTATCTGGGCACTGCTGGTATTCCTCTGCACCCAACCCTCACATGTCTCTGTCCACTGCTGGGAGTCCTCTGCACCCATCCATCACATGTCTCTGTCCACTGCTGGGAGTCCTCTGCACCCACCCCTCACATGTGTCTGTCCACTGCTGGGAGTCCTCTGCACCCACCCCTCACATGTCTCTGTCCACTGCTGGGAGTGATATGCACCCACCCCTCATATGTCTGTCCACTGCTGGGAGTCCTCTTTACCCACCCCTCACATGTCTCTGTCCACTGCTGGGAGTGATATGCACCCACCCTTCATATGTCTGTCCTCTGCTGGGAGTCCTCTGCACCCACCCCTCACATGTCTCTGTCCACTTCTGGGAGTCCTCTGCACCCACCCCTCACATGTGTCTGTCCACTGCTGGGAGTCCTCTGCACCCACCCCTCACATGTCTCTGTCCACTGCTGGCAGTGATATGCACCCACCCCTCATATGTCTCTGTCCACTGCTGGGAGTCCTCTGCACCCACCCCTCACATGTCTCTGTCCACTGCTGGCAGTCCTCTGCACCCACCTCTCACATGTGTCTGCCACTGCTGGGAGTCCTCTGCACCCCCCTCACATGTCTCTGGCCACTGCTGAGAGTGAAATGCACCCACCCCTCATATGTCTGTCCACTGCTGGGAGTCCTCTGCACCCACCCCTCACATGTCTCTGTCCACTGCTGGGAGTGATATGCACCCACCCCTCATATGTCTGTCCACTGCTGGGAGTCCTCTGCACCCACCCCTCACATGTCTCTGTCGACTGCTGGGAGTCCTCTGCACCCACTCCTCACATGTGTCTGTCCACTGCTGGGAGTCCTCTGCACCCACCCCTCACATGTCTCTGTCCACTGCTGGGAGTGATATGCACCCACCACTCATATGTCTGTCCACTGCTGGGAGTACTCTGCACCCACCCCTCACATGTCTCTGTCCACTGCTGGGAGTCCTCTGCACCCACCCCTCACATGTGTCTGTCCACTGCTGGGAGTCCTCTGCACCCACCCCTCACATGTCTCTGTCCACTGCTGGGAGTCCTCTGCACCCACCCCTCACATGTCTTTGTCCACTGCTGGGAGTGATATGCACCCAGCCCTCATATATCTGGGCACTGCTGGGAGTGATCTGCACCCACCCCTCACATGTCTCTGGGCACTGCTGGTATTCCTCTGCACCCACCCCTCATATGTCTGTCGACTGCTGGGAGTCCTCTGCACCCACCCCTCGAATGTCTCTGTCCACTGCTGGGAGTCCTCTGCACCCACCCCTCACATGTGTCTGTCCACTGCTGGGAGTCCTCTGCACCCACCCCTCACATGTCTCTGTCCACTGCTGGGAGTGATATGCACCCACCCCTCATATGTCTGGGCACTGCTGGGAGTGATCTGCACCCACCCCTCACATGTCTCTGGGCACTGCTGGTATTCCTCTGCACCCACCCCTCACATTTCTCTGTCCACTGCTGGGAGTGATATGCACCCACCCCTCATATGTCTGTCCACTGCTGGGAGTCCTCTGCACCCACCCCTCACATGTCTCTGTCCACTGCTGGGAGTCCTCTGCACCCACCCCTCACATGTCTCTGTCCACTGCTGGGAGTCCTCTGCACCCCCCCCTCACATGTCTCTGGCCACTGCTGGGAGTGATATGCACCGACCCCTCATAGGTCTGTCCTCTGCTGGGAGTCCTCTGCACCCACCCCTCACATGTCTCTGTCCACTGCTGAGAGTGATATGCACCCACCCCTCATATCTCTGTCCACTGCTGGGAGTCCTCTGCACCCACTCCTCACATGTCTCTGTCCACTGCTGGGAGTCCTCTGCACCCACCCCTCACATGTGTCTGTCCACTGCTGGGAGTCCTCTGCACCCACCCCTCATATGTCTGTCCACTGCTGGGAGTCCTCTGCACCCACCCCTCACATGTCTCTGTCCACTGCTGGGAGTGATATGCACCCACCCCTCATATGTCTGTCCACTGCTAGGAGTCCTCTCCACCCACCCCTCGCATGTCTCTGTCCACTGCTGGGAGTGATATGCACCCACCACTCATATGTCTGTCGACTGCTGGGAATCCTCTGCACCCACCCCTCACATGTCTCTGTCCACTGCTGGGAGTCCTCTGCACCCACCCCTCACATGTGTCTGTCCACTGCTGGGAGTCCTCTGCACCCACCCCTCACATGTCTCTGTCCACTGCTGGGAGTGATATGCACCCACCCCTCATATGTCTGGGCACTGCTGGGAGTGATCTGCACCCACCCCTCACATGTCTCTGGGCACTGCTGGTATTCCTCTGCACCCACCCCTCACATTTCTCTGTCCACTGCTGGGAGTGATATGCACCCACCCCTCATATGTCTGTCCACTGCTGGGAGTCCTCTGCACCCACCCCTCACATGTCTCTGTCCACTGCTGGGAGTCCTCTGCACCCACCCCTCACATGTCTCTGTCCACTGCTGGGAGTGATATGCACCCACCCCTCATATATCTGGGCACTGCTGGGAGTGATCTGCACCCACCCCTCACATGTCTCTGGGCACTGCTGGTATTCCTCTGCACCCACCCCTCACATGTCTCTGTCCACTGCTGGGAGTCCTCTGCACCCACCCCTCACATGTATCTGGGCATGTTGGACAGGCCACACGAAGGGCTTGCTCCCTCCCCGCACGACAGGGCCCGAGCTCCGGCCCACCAGGCATAACCCACGAAAAGCACCGGTACCCCGTCTCACGACGGATCTTCTGCCCTCGGACCTCTACTCCTCACGGGGCCCAGCCCCACCGGCTCCCCCGGCCGGTTCAAGCCGCCATCTTGGGCCCTGCACCACGAGGCCGCGTGGCCTCGCCCCGACCCTAACCCCGGGCCTGGCCGGCCCCGACATCCCGGCACCACCGTCCACCCGGGAGGTGAGCGGACCACTTGGCAGGTCAATGGGAGAACGAAGTGTCAAGAGCTCTTCCCCCGCCAGGTGCCGATCGCCTCCAGCTCCCCCAGGCGCTGGCTCCACCCCCTGCTGGGTGTCTGGACACCTTCATCCCGGGCCCTCCGACCTCCAAGTGCGAGGGTCCGGACATCAAAGGGCGCCTGCCCTATAACTGGGACAACTCCGGAGCAGGAAGGCAGTTGTATCCTGGAGTCGAGAGACACCGAGAGAACTCAGCCTTGTCGGACTACTGGCGCTGCCGTAGCCCGCTCTTGTGAACCATCATCCTGCCTGCTGGCGCTGCCGCGGCCTTCTACAACATCCATCCTCGTCGGGACCTGCTGGCGCTGCCGCGGCCCGTTGTAACGACCACCCTCGTCGGGACCTGCTGGCGCTGCCGCGGCCCGCTGTAACGACCACCCTCGTCGGGACCTGCTGGCGCTGCCGCGGCCCGTTGTAACGACCATCCTCACCGGGACCTGCTGGCGCTGCCGCGGACCGTCCATCGACCATCTTTCCGGGACCTGCTGGCGCTGCCGCGGCCCGTACCAACCAAGCTCGAGGATTGTGAGCTAATCATCATCTCATCCAAACTACCTGACTGGTAGATAGACTGTCCCGCTACCCCTTACCCTGCTTTGAGAGCCTTGAATCGAGGGGACCCCTGAGTCCAGACCTCCATGTACCAGTCAAGCGTACCCTAAGAAGTGCTTATAAAGAACCCTGAACCTTATCCGTGTGTGGTATTTATCTGTGGGGGGGAAGTTACTTGTCTGTACGATCGCTGGAGACGGCTCACCCCGGAGACCTCTCCTCCTGACCCCGGCCGACCCTCCCGGTCCGTCTACCCCTTTCTAACATTGGTGGCCAGCGGCGCGATCCGAATCAACGCGTAATCGTACAGAGAGTAGCTCACCCCACGACAAAAACACGATGTCAGCCAAAGAGAGCAACTCCACCGAGAAATTCCAAATGGATAAAATAGAAGAATACAACCACCGCGAACTGAGACAATTCTGCATAGAACTTGGCATTGCTACCACCGGCCTGAGTACCAAAGAAGATCTAAAACACGCCCTGGAGTCGTGGACAGAAACTGGGGTCGCCGGACCCTCCGACCAAAGCAGCATCACACCAGAGGAGAACGCCACGGCTCCCGAGGAGCGGGGAACGGGCCTCCCGCAGGAGGAGATCCGAGAAAGAGAAAGAACCAGATTGCACGAGTTGGAAATGGCACGACTCAAGATGGATGGGGAACTCAAGTTAGCTGAACAGAAACTCAACCTCGAGCACATGCGGCTCCGAGATGAACGAGAAGAGAAGCAGAGACAGAGAGAGCTTGAGGAGAAAAAAATAACGCTCGAGCACGAGCGCAAACTGGCGGAAATAGAACTTCGGAAACAGAATAAAGAACTGGGGGTGCCTGAGCGACCACACACCCCGGGGCCAATCGAGAAAAAAGTCCACATCCCCAAGGATGTTGTCCGCGAGTATGTCCGAGAAGACGACATACAACAGTGGTTTAAAGCCTACGAGATCGCCATGACCTCCCACCGGATCGACCGGAGTGATTGGGGAGCCGGACTTTGGGGGAGGTTTATCAACGAGGGTCGCGATGCCCTACTACAGCTCCCAGATCACCAAATGTCGTCCTACGACCACATGAAGGCTGCCCTCCTCACCCGCTACGGCCTCACACCCGAGATGTACCGCCAGAGGTTCAGTGATTGCACCCGGATCCCAGGTACAACTTGGGTAGAATACGTGAACTATTTCAGCCGTGCCTTCGAGGGTTGGATAAAGGGGAGCCAGGTCACCACCTACGAACAACTCTTTAACCTGATGGTATGGGAGCACCTGTCAAACAACTGTTTCGTCGAGCTCAGGCAGCACCTCCTCGACAGTAAGCTGACTGACCCCCGGCAGCTCGCCGCCGAAGCTGACCGATGGGAAAGCACCCGAGTGGGCCGGAGGGGGCCACACGAACAGAACAGAAAAAACCAAGGCCAGCACCGTCCTCGGGGAGGAGGAGGGGGCCAGGGGCGAGGGAGAGACGCCTTGCCCGCAACACCCGTGGCCAGCACCCCGGCCCCGGCCGGTCGGGGCAACCCCCCGTGGCGTCCTGGGGTCCGAGCCAACGTCACGTGCCACCGCTGCCAGCGAGTCGGCCACTACGCCAATGACCCGAGCTGCCCGCAGAACCAAACACCCAAGCCCCGCCAGGTAGCTGCCGCCGCCCTGGGGGAAGAGCGATCATTGGAAGAACCAGAGGAGTATGAGCCGGCCCAGCAAGAGTGGGAACCGGCCGCCATGGTCCTGGCGTGCTTAGGGGGAAGAGACATGGTCCCGCGAGCTCCCCTACCCGCTAACACCAGGAAATACGGTCAGTGGGTGACCATTAATGGACAACGAGCCGAGGCCTTGCGTGACACAGGCACCAGTGTGACGGCCGTCCGCTGTCACCTGGTGAAGCCCGAGCAGATCCTGCCGAACATTCTCTGCCCCGTCCGCTCGGCAGACAACTCTGAAAGTATGTGTCAAATGGCCTGCGTCCCATTCGAATGGGGAGGGGTCTCCGGCCTGTTGAAGGTGACGGTCCGGGACGATGCCCCCGTGGACTGCCTCCTGGGGAATGACCTCGAGAGTTCCCCGTGGGCCACCGTTGAGAGAAGAGAGCACCTGGGGATGCTGGGCCTCCCGGACTGGGCCTGCATAACCACCCGGTCCATGGCCGCCCGTGCCGTCCCTCGATCAGAAGAACCAGAATGGCCAGCACCCCCGCCCCCAGTCGCCCCAGTAGAAGACAACGACGAGGCCAGCCTCCCAGACTCGACGACCGAAGGGGACGCGCAACCCCAGGACCTTCCTGACCTGGCTCAGTGGCGTCAGGAAGGGGGGCCCACCCAAGAACAGTTCCGCCAGGAACAAAAGACCTGTCCCTCCCTCGAGGGACTCCGCCAACAAGCCAGCGCCCAGAACACAGGGGACTCCACCGGAACTCACTGGGTCTACTGGGATAACGACCTGCTCTACAGCGAGCAAAGAATCGCCGAGCTGGGGGCCGGTCGAGTACTGGTGGTACCTCTCCGCTTCAGAGACTTTCTGCTCAACCTGGCCCACGATGTCCCCCTGGCTGGACACCTGGGCCAGGATAAAACGTACAGCCGCCTAGTGACCCACTTTTTCTGGCCGAAAATGCGGAACGACGTCCTGAACCACTGCCGATCTTGCCCCACATGCCAAGCCAGCGGGAAGAGTGGTCGGAAGCTGAAAGCCCCTCTGCAACCCTTCCCTGTGGTCACCACCCCGTTCGACAGGGTGGGGATAGACATCGTGGGGCCTCTGGACCCCCGCACGGCACAAGGACACAGGTTCATCTTAGTACTGGTGGACCATGCCACCTGCTACCCCGAGGCGGTGCCCCTACGGACCGTAACAGCTCCGGTGGTTGGCCGGGCCCTAATGGGGATCTTCTCCCGGGTAGGCTTCCCCCGAGAAGTCGTCAGCGACCGAGGCACGAACTTTATATCCAAATACATGAAGTCCCTCTGGCAACAATGCGGGGTCACCTACAGATTCACGACCCCCTATCAC
This sequence comes from Triturus cristatus, assembly GCF_964204655.1. Taxonomy (NCBI): domain Eukaryota; kingdom Metazoa; phylum Chordata; class Amphibia; order Caudata; family Salamandridae; genus Triturus; species Triturus cristatus. The sequence goes on along the minus strand of NC_140579.1, from coordinate 274,849,047 downwards.
CCCCAAGGGAACGGACTAGTGGAGCGTTTCAACTGCACCCTCAAGGGGATGATTGGGGGATTGGAAGAGCCCCTCCGTCGCCAGTGGGATGTACTACTCCCGTGCCTCCTCTTCGCTTACCGAGAAGTTCCCCAGAAGTCCCTCGGTTTTAGCCCTTTCGAACTCCTGTACGGGCACCCTGTGCGAGGGCCCCTCAGCCTAGTAAAAGAAGGTTGGGAGATGGCCCCCCTAAAGACCCCTCCAGACGTCTTCAGATACATCCTGGCCCTACGCAACCAGACCCGGCGCTTCAGAGAGATGGCCAAGGCGAACCTCGAGGCCAGCCAGGAGGACATGAAGAAGTGGTATGATCACAATGCCTCCTCCGTTGAGTTCGAGCCTGGACAACAAGTATGGGTGATGTCCCCCACCGAACCATGTGCCTTGCAAGATAAGTGGACGGGGCCCTTCAAAGTGGTCGAGCGCAAAAGCCCCGTCACTTACCTCATCGACCTGGGGACCTCCCGGAACCCCCTTCGGGTCCTCCACACCAACCGACTCAAACCACACTTTGTGCGCTCAGAACTCAGCCTCCTGATGGCTACGGACAGTGGGGCAGAGGAGGACTCCGAACCCCTCCCGGATCTTCTGAAGACTCAGGAGAATGACGGCTCCGTGGACGGGGTCCGGCTCTCTGACGCCCTCACTTCGGAGCAACGCCAGGGCTGCCGGAACCTCCTGCTGCAGTTTGCTACCCTGTTCTCCCTCACCCCCGGGGTCACCCCTTGGTGTTTGCACGACGTGGACACCGGGGACAGTCCCCCTGTCCGACACCGGGCCTACCGCGTACCGGATCGGGTACGGGCCTGCATACAGGAGGAGGTGGCCAAGATGCTTACAATCGGGGTCATCGAGCCCTCGGACAGTCCCTGGGCCAGTCCGGTTGTATTGGTCCCCAAAGCCGCTGCCCCCGGCACCGCACCTGAACTGAGATTCTGCGTCGACTACCGGGGCTTGAACGCTGTCACCCGGACCGACGCTCACCCGATCCCCCGAGCAGACGAGCTGATCGACCGGCTGGGGGCCGCCCGCTACCTCAGTATCTTCGACCTAACAGCGGGCTACTGGCAGATCGGCCTCACACCCAGGGCTCAGGAACGGTCAGCCTTCTCTACCCCCGATGGCCACTACCAATTCAAGGTCATGCCCTTCGGCATGAAGAATGCCCCCGCCACGTTTCAACGCCTCGTGAACCAGGTCTTGGCGGGGCTCGAAGAGTTCAGCGCTGCCTACCTGGACGATATCGCTGTATACAGCCGCCACTGGCCCGACCACCTCTGTCACCTCCAAGAGGTCCTACAGGCCCTCCAGCGGGCCGGCCTCACAATTAAGGCCGGCAAGTGCCAAATTGGCCAAGGGTCTGTGACCTACCTTGGGCACCAAGTGGGAAGCGGGCTGGTGGCCCCGCTACAACTTAAGATTGCTGCCATCCAGTCCTGGCAGCCCCCCGTCACCCAGACCGAGGTCCGAGCCTTCTTGGGGCTCACCGGCTACTACCGGCGGTTCGTGAAGGACTACGGCAGCATCGTGGGGCCCCTCACGGGTCTCACGTCCAAGAACCAACCGAAGCGGATTAATTGGACCCCCGATTGTCAAGCGGCCTTCGAGAAGCTGAAGGCCGCCCTGTGCACCGCCCCTGTGCTCCAGGCCCCCGATTACAGTCGGGAATTCGTGGTACAGACCGACGCCTCCGACCACGGCATCGGAGCCGTCCTTTCTCAATTAAACCCCGAAGGTCATGACCAGCCGGTGGCCTTCATCAGTCGACGTCTCCTGGCCCGAGAACAGCGCTGGAGCACCATCGAGAGGGAGGCCTTCGCAGTGGTGTGGGCCCTCAAAAAGCTCCGGCCCTATCTCTTCGGTACCCATTTCCGGGTACAAACCGACCATCGACCCCTGCAGTGGCTGATGCAGATGCGGGGGGAGAACCCAAAACTCTTGCGCTGGTCCATTTCCCTGCAGGGAATGGACTTCACTGTGGAGCACCGACCAGGCCAAGACCACGCCAACGCGGACGGCCTGTCCCGCTTTTTCCGCCTCGACGAAGAGAGTCCCCAAGGAGATGGGTGACTCTCCCCGCCTTCAGCTGGGGGGGACGCATGTTGGACAGGCCACACGAAGGGCTTGCTCCCTCCCCGCACGACAGGGCCCGAGGTCCGGCCCACCAGGCATAACCCACGAAAAGCACCGGTACCCCGTCTCACGACGGATCTTCTGCCCTCGGACCTCTACTCCTCACGGGGCCCAGCCCCACCGGCTCCCCCGGCCGGTTCAAGCCGCCATCTTGGGCCCTGCACCACGAGGCCGCGTGGCCTCGCCCCGACCCTAACCCCGGGCCTGGCCGGCCCCGACATCCCGGCACCACCGTCCACCCGGGAGGTGAGCGGACCACTTGGCAGGTCAATGGGAGAACGAAGTGTCAAGAGCTCTTCCCCCGCCAGGTGCCGATCGCCTCCAGCTCCCCCAGGCGCTGGCTCCACCCCCTGCTGGGTGTCTGGACACCTTCATCCCGGGCCCTCCGACCTCCAAGTGCGAAGGTCCGGACATCAAAGGGCGCCTGCCCTATAACTGGGACAACTCCGGAGCAGGAAGGCAGTTGTATCCTGGAGTCGAGAGACACCGAGAGAACTCAGCCTTGACGGACTACTGGCGCTGCCGTAGCCCGCTCTTGTGAACCATCATCCTGCCTGCTGGCGCTGCCGCGGCCTTCTACAACATCCATCCTCGTCGGGACCTGCTGGCGCTGCCGCGGCCCGTTGTAACGACCACCCTCGTCGGGACCTGCTGGCGCTGCCGCGGCCCGCTGTAACGACCACCCTCGTCGGGACCTGCTGGCGCTGCCGCGGCCCGTTGTAACGACCATCCTCACCGGGACCTGCTGGCGCTGCCGCGGACCGTCCATCGACCATCTTTCCGGGACCTGCTGGCGCTGCCGCGGCCCGTACCAACCAAGCTCGAGGATTGTGAGCTAATCATCATCTCATCCAAACTACCTGACTGGTAGACAGACTGTCCCGCTACCCCTTACCCTGCTTTGAGAGCCTTGAATCGAGGGGACCCCTGAGTCCAGACCTCCTTGTACCAGTCAAGCGTACCCTAAGAAGTGCTTATAAAGAACCCTGAACCTTATCCGTGTGTGGTATTTGTCTGTGGGGGGGAAGTTACTTGTCTGTACGATCGCTGGAGACGGCTCTCCCCGGAGACCTCTCCTCCTGACCCCGGCCGACCCTCCCGGTCCGTCTACCCCTTTCTAACAGGGCACTGCTGGTATTCCTCTGCACCCAACCCTCACATGTCTCTGTCCACTGCTGGGAGTCCTCTGCACCCATCCCTCACATGTCTCTGTCCACTGCTGGGAGTCCTCTGCACCCACCCCTCACATGTGTCTGTCCACTGCTGGGAGTCCTCTGCACCCACCCCTCACATGTCTCTGTCCACTGCTGGGAGTGATATGCACCCACCCCTCATATGTCTGTCCACTGCTGGGAGTCCTCTTTACCCACCCCTCACATGTCTCTGTCCACTGCTGGGAGTGATATGCACCCACCCTTCATATGTCTGTCCTCTGCTGGGAGTCCTCTGCACCCACCCCTCACATGTGTCTGTCCACTGCTGGGAGTCCTCTGCACCCACCCCTCACATGTCTCTGTCCACTGCTGGCAGTGATATGCACCCACCCCTCATATGTCTCTGTCCACTGCTGGGAGTGATCTGCACCCACCCCTCATATGTCTGTCCACTGCTGGGAGTCCTCTGCACCCACCCCTCACATGTCTCTGTCCACTGCTGGGAGTCCTCTGCACCCACCTCTCACATGTGTCTGCCACTGCTGGGAGTCCTCTGCACCCCCCTCACATGTCTCTGGCCACTGCTGGGAGTGAAATGCACCCACCCCTCATATGTATGTCCACTGCTGGGAGTCCTCTGCACCCACCCCTCACATGTCTCTGTCCACTGCTGGGAGTGATATGCACCCACCCCTCATATGTCTGTCCACTGCTGGGAGTCCTCTGCACCCACCCCTCACATGTCTCTGTCCACTGCTGGGAGTCCTCTGCACCCACTCCTCACATGTGTCTGTCCACTGCTGGGAGTCCTCTGCACCCACCCCTCACATGTCTCTGTCCACTGCTGGGAGTGATATGCACCCACCACTCATATGTCTGTCCACTGCTGGGAGTACTCTGCACCCACCCCTCACATGTCTCTGTCCACTACTGGGAGTCCTCTGCACCCACCCCTCACATGTGTCTGTCCACTGCTGGGAGTCCTCTGCACCCACCCCTCACATGTCTCTGTCCACTGCTGGGAGTCCTCTGCACCCACCCCTCACATGTATTTGTCCACTGCTGGGAGTGATATGCACCCACCCCTCATATATCTGGGCACTGCTGGGAGTGATCTGCACCCACCCCTCACATGTCTCTGGGCACTGCTGGTATTCCTCTGCACCCACCCCTCATATGTCTGTCGACTGCTGGGAGTCCTCTGCACCCACCCCTCACATGTCTCTGTCCACTGCTGGGAGTCCTCTGCACCCACCCCTCACATGTGTCTGTCCACTGCTGGGAGTCCTCTGCACCCACCCCTCACATGTCTCTGTCCACTGCTGGGAGTGATATGCACCCACCCCTCATATGTCTGGGCACTGCTGGGAGTGATATGCACCCACCCCTCACATGTCTCTGGGCACTGCTGGTATTCCTCTGCACCCACCCCTCACATTTCTCTGTCCACTGCTGGGAGTGATATGCACCCACCCCTCATATGTCTGTCCACTGCTGGGAGTCCTCTGCACCCACCCCTCACATGTCTCTGTCCACTGCTGGGAGTCCTCTGCACCCACCCCTCACATGTCTCTGTCCACTGCTGGGAGTGATATGCACCCACCCCTCATATATCTGGGCACTGCTGGGAGTGATCTGCACCCACCCCTCACATGTCTCTGGGCACTGCTGGTATTCCTCTGCACCCAACCCTCACATGTCTCTGTCCACTGCTGGGAGTCCTCTGCACCCATCCCTCACATGTCTCTGTCCACTGCTGGGAGTCCTCTGCACCCACCCCTCACATGTGTCTGTCCACTGCTGGGAGTCCTCTGCACCCATCCCTCATATGTCTGTCCACTGCTGGGAGTCCTCTTTACCCACCCCTCACATGTCTCTGTCCACTGCTGGGAGTGATATGCACCCACCCTTCATATGTCTGTCCACTGCTGGGAGTCCTCTGCACCCACCCCTCACATGTCTCTGTCCACTTCTGGGAGTCCTCTGCACCCACCCCTCACATGTGTCTGTCCACTGCTGGGAGTCCTCTGCACCCACCCCTCACATGTCTCTGTCCACTGCTGGCAGTGATATGCACCCACCCCTCATATGTCTCTGTCCACTGCTGGGAGTGATCTGCACCCACCCCTCATATGTCTGTCCACTGCTGGGAGTCCTCTGCACCCACCCCTCACATGTCTCTGTCCACTGCTGGGAGTCCTCTGCACCCACCTCTCACATGTGTCTGCCACTGCTGGGAGTCCTCTGCACCCCCCCTCACATGTCTCTGGCCACTGCTGGGAGTGAAATGCACCCACCCCTCATATGTCTGTCCACTGCTGGGAGTCCTCTGCACCCACCCCTCACATGTCTCTGTCCACTGCTGGGAGTGATATGCACCCACCCCTCATATGTCTGTCCACTGCTGGGAGTCCTCTGCACCCACCCCTCACATGTCTCTTCCCACTGCTGGGAGTCCTCTGCACCCACTCCTCACATGTGTCTGTCCACTGCTGGGAGTCCTCTGCACCCACCCCTCACATGTCTCTGTCCACTGCTGGGAGTGATATGCACCCACCACTCATATGTCTGTCCACTGCTGGGAGTACTCTGCACCCACCCCTCACATGTCTCTGTCCACTACTGGGAGTCCTCTGCACCCACCCCTCACATGTGTCTGTCCACTGCTGGGAGTCCTCTGCACCCACCCCTCACATGTCTCTGTCCACTGCTGGGAGTCCTCTGCACCCACCCCTCAAATGTCTTTGTCCACTGCTGGGAGTGATATGCACCCACCCCTCATATATCTGGGCACTGCTGGGAGTGATCTGCACCCACCCCTCACATGTCTCTGGGCACTGCTGGTATTCCTCTGCACCCACCCCTCACATGTCTCTGTCCACTGCTGGAAGTCCTCTGCACCCACCCCTTACATGTCTCTGTCCACTGCTGGGAGTCCTCTGCACCCACCCCTCACATGTCTCTGTCCACTGCTGGGAGTCCTCTGCACCCACCCCTCACATGTGTCTGTCCGCTGCTGGGAATCCTCTGCACCCACCCCTCACATGTCTCTGTACACTGCTGGGAGTGATATGCACCCACCCCTCATATGTCTGTCCACTGCTGGGAGTCCTCTGCACCCACCCCTCACATGTCTCTGTCCACTGCTGGGAGTGATATGCACCCACCCCTCATATGTCTGTCCACTGCTGGGAGTCCTCTGCACCCACCCCTCACATGTCTCTGTCCACTGCTGGGAGTCCTCTGCACCCACCTCTCACATGTGTCTGCCACTGCTGGGAGTCCTCTGCACCCCCCCCTCACATGTCTCTGGCCACTGCTGGGAGTGAAATGCACCCACCCCTCATATGTCTGTCCACTGCTGGGAGTCCTCTGCACCCACCCCTCACATGTCTCTGTCCACTTCTGGGAGTCCTCTGCACCCACCCCTCACATGTGTCTGTCCACTGCTGGGAGTCCTCTGCACCCACCCCTCACATGTCTCTGTCCACTGCTGGCAGTGATATGCACCCACCCCTCATATGTCTCTGTCCACTGCTGGGAGTGATCTGCACCCACCCCTCATATGTCTGTCCACTGCTGGGAGTCCTCTGCACCCACCCCTCACATGTCTCTGTCCACTGCTGGCAGTCCTCTGCACCCACCTCTCACATGTGTCTGCCACTGCTGGGAGTCCTCTGCACCCCCCTCACATGTCTCTGGCCACTGCTGGGAGTGAAATGCACCCACCCCTCATATGTCTGTCCACTGCTGGGAGTCCTCTGCACCCACCCCTCACATGTCTCTGTCCACTGCTGGGAGTGATATGCACCCACCCCTCATATGTCTGTCCACTGCTGGGAGTCCTCTGCACCCACCCCTCACATGTCTCTGTCCACTGCTGGGAGTCCTCTGCACCCACTCCTCACATGTGTCTGTCCACTGCTGGGAGTCCTCTGCACCCCCCCCTCACATGTCTCTGTCCACTGCTGGGAGTGATATGCACCCACCACTCATATGTCTGTCCACTGCTGGGAGTACTCTGCACCCACCCCTCACATGTCTCTTTCCACTGCTGGGAGTCCTCTGCACCCACCCCTCACATGTGTCTGTCCACTGCTGGGAGTCCTCTGCACCCACCCCTCACATGTCTCTGTCCACTGCTGGGAGTCCTCTGCACCCACCCCTCACATGTCTTTGTCCACTGCTGGGAGTGATATGCACCCACCCCTCATATATCTGGGCACTGCTGGGAGTGATCTGCACCCACCCCTCACATGTCTCTGGGCACTGCTGGTATTCCTCTGCACCCACCCCTCATATGTCTGTCGACTGCTGGGAGTCCTCTGCACCCACCCCTCACATGTCTCTGTCCACTGCTGGGAGTCCTCTGCACCCACCCCTCACATGTGTCTGTCCACTGCTGGGAGTCCTCTGCACCCACCCCTCACATGTCTCTGTCCACTGCTGGGAGTGATATGCACCCACCCCTCATATGTCTGGGCACTGCTGGGAGTGATCTGCACCCACCCCTCACATGTCTCTGGGCACTGCTGGTATTCCTCTGCACCCACCCCTCACATTTCTCTGTCCACTGCTGGGAGTGATATGCACCCACCCCTCATATATCTGTCCACTGCTGGGAGTCCTCTGCACCCACCCCTCACATGTCTCTGTCCACTGCTGGGAGTCCTCTGCACCCACCCCTCACATGTCTCTGTCCACTGCTGGGAGTCCTCTGCACCCCCCCCTCACATGTCTCTGGCCACTGCTGGGAGTGATATGCACCAACCCCTCATAGGTCTGTCCACTGCTGGGAGTCCTCTGCACCCACCCCTCACATGTCTCTGTCCACTGCTGAGAGTGATATGCACCCACCCCTCATATCTCTGTCCACTGCTGGGAGTCCTCTGCACCCACTCCTCACATGTCTCTGTCCACTGCTGGGAGTCCTCTGCACCCACCCCTCACATGTGTCTGTCCACTGCTGGGAGTCCTCTGCACCCACCCCTCATATGTCTGTCCACTGCTGGGAGTCCTCTGCACCCACCCCTCACATGTCTCTGTCCACTGCTGGGAGTGATATGCACCCACCCCTCATATGTCTGTCCACTGCTAGGAGTCCTCTCCACCCACCCCTCGCATGTCTCTGTCCACTGCTGGGAGTGATATGCACCCACCACTCATATGTCTGTCGACTGCTGGGAATCCTCTGCACCCACCCCTCACATGTGTCTGTCCACTGCTGGGAGTCCTCTGCACCCACCCCTCACATGTCTCTGTCCACTGCTGGGAGTGATATGCACCCACCCCTCATATATCTGGGCACTGCTGGGAGTGATCTTCACCCACCCCTCACATGTCTCTGGGCACTGCTGGTATTCCTCTGCACCCACCCCTCACATTTCTCTGTCCACTGCTGGGAGTGATATGCACCTACCCCTCATATGTCTGTCCACTGCTGGGAGTCCTCTGCACCCACCCCTCACATGTCTCTGTCCACTGCTGGGAGTCCTCTGCACCCACCCCTCACATGTCTCTGTCCACTGCTGGGAGTGATATGCACCCACCCCTCATATATCTGGGCACTGCTGGGAGTGATCTTCACCCACCCCTCACATGTCTTTGGGCACTGCTGGTATTCCTCTGCACCCACCCCTCACATGTCTCTGTCCACTGCTGGGAGTCCTATGCACCCACCCCTCACATGTATCTGGGCACTGCTGGTATTCCTCTGCACCCAACCCTCACATGTCTCTGTCCACTGCTGGGAGTCCTCTGCACCCATCCCTCACATGTCTCTGTCCACTGCTGGGAGTCCTCTGCACCCACCCCTCACATGTGTCTGTCCACTGCTGGGAGTCCTCTGCACCCACCCCTCACATGTCTCTGTCCACTGCTGGGAGTGATATGCACCCACCCCTCATATGTCTGTCCACTGCTGGGAGTCCTCTTTACCCACCCCTCACATGTCTCTGTCCACTGCTGGGAGTGATATGCACCCACCCTTCATATGTCTGTCCTCTGCTGGGAGTCCTCTGCACCCACCCCTCACATGTGTCTGTCCACTGCTGGGAGTCCTCTGCACCCACCCCTCACATGTCTCTGTCCACTGCTGGCAGTGATATGCACCCACCCCTCATATGTCTCTGTCCACTGCTGGGAGTGATCTGCACCCACCCCTCATATGTCTGTCCACTGCTGGGAGTCCTCTGCACCCACCCCTCACATGTCTCTGTCCACTGCTGGGAGTCCTCTGCACCCACCTCTCACATGTGTCTGCCACTGCTGGGAGTCCTCTGCACCCCCCTCACATGTCTCTGGCCACTGCTGGGAGTGAAATGCACCCACCCCTCATATGTCTGTCCACTGCTGGGAGTCCTCTGCACCCACCCCTCACATGTCTCTGTCCACTGCTGGAAGTGATATGCACCCACCCCTCATATGTCTGTCCACTGCTGGGAGTCCTCTGCACCCACCCCTCACATGTCTCTGTCCACTGCTGGGAGTCCTCTGCACCCACTCCTCACATGTGTCTGTCCACTGCTGGGAGTCCTCTGCACCCACCCCTCACATGTCTCTGTCCACTGCTGGGAGTGATATGCACCCACCACTCATATGTCTGTCCACTGCTGGGAGTACTCTGCACCCACCCCTCACATGTCTCTGTCCACTACTGGGAGTCCTCTGCACCCACCCCTCACATGTGTCTGTCCACTGCTGGGAGTCCTCTGCACCCACCCCTCACAAGTCTCTGTCCACTGCTGGGAGTCCTCTGCACCCACCCCTCACATGTCTTTGTCCACTGCTGGGAGTGATATGCACCCACCCCTCATATATCTGGGCACTGCTGGGAGTGATCTGCACCCACCCCTCACATGTCTCTGGGCACTGCTGGTATTCCTCTGCACCCACCCCTCATATGTCTGTCGACTGCTGGGAGTCCTCTGCACCCACCCCTCACATGTCTCTGTCCACTGCTGGGAGTCCTCTGCACCCACCCCTCACATGTCTCTGTCCACTGCTGGGAGTGATATGCACCCACCCCTCATATGTCTGGGCACTGCTGGGAGTGATCTGCACCCACCCCTCACATGTCTCTGGGCACTGCTGGTATTCCTCTGCACCCACCCCTCACATTTCTCTGTCCACTGCTGGGAGTGATATGCACCCACCCCTCATATGTCTGTCCACTGCTGGGAGTCCTCTGCACCCACCCCTCACATGTCTCTGTCCACTGCTGGGAGTCCTCTGCACCCACCCCTCACATGTCTCTGTCCACTGCTGGGAGTGATATGCACCCACCCCTCATATATCTGGGCACTGCTGGGAGTGATCTGCACCCACCCCTCACATGTCTCTGGGCACTGCTGGTATTCCTCTGCACCCACCCCTCACATGTCTCTGTCCACTGCTGGGAGTCCTCTGCACCCACCCCTCACATGTATCTGGGCACTGCTGGTATTCCTCTGCACCCAACCCTCACATGTCTCTGTCCACTGCTGGGAGTCCTCTGCACCCATCCCTCACATGTCTCTGTCCACTGCTGGGAGTCCTCTGCACCCACCCCTCACATGTGTCTGTCCACTGCGGGGAGTCCTCTGCACCCACCCCTCATATGTCTGTCCACTGCTGGGAGTCCTCTTTACCCACCCCTCACATGTCTCTGTCCACTGCTGGGAGTGATATGCACCCACCCTTCATATGTCTGTCCACTGCTGGGAGTCCTCTGCACCCACCCCTCACATGTCTCTGTCCACTTCTGGGAGTCCTCTGCACCCACCCCTCACATGTGTCTGTCCACTGCTGGGAGTCCTCTGCACCCACCCCTCACATGTCTCTGTCCACTGCTGGCAGTGATATGCACCCACCCCTCATATGTCTCTGTCCACTGCTGGGAGTGATCTGCACCCACCCCTCATATGTCTGTCCACTGCTGGGAGTCCTCTGCACCCACCCCTCACATGTCTCTGTCCACTGCTCGGAGTCCTCTGCACCCACCTCTCACATGTGTCTGCCACTGCTGGGAGTCCTCTGCACCCCCCCTCACATGTCTCTGGCCACTGCTGGGAGTGAAATGCACCCACCCCTCATATGTCTGTCCACTGCTGGGAGTCCTCTGCACCCAACCCTCACATGTCTCTGTCCACTGCTGGGAGTGATATGCACCCACCCCTCATATGTCTGTCCACTGCTGGGAGTCCTCTGCACCCACCCCTCACATGTCTCTTTCCACTGCTGGGAGTCCTCTGCACCCACCCCTCACATGTGTCTGTCCACTGCTGGGAGTCCTCTGCACCCACCCCTCACATGTCTCTGTCCACTGCTGGGAGTCCTCTGCACCCACCCCTCACATGTCTTTGTCCACTGCTGGGAGTGATATGCACCCACCCCTCATATATCTGGGCACTGCTGGGAGTGATCTGCACCCACCCCTCACATGTCTCTGGGCACTGCTGGTATTCCTCTGCACCCACCCCTCACATGTCTCTGTCCACTGCTGGGAGTCCTCTGCACCCACCCCTTACATGTCTCTGTCCACTGCTGGGAGTCCTCTGCACCCACCCCTCACATGTCTCTGTCCACTGCTGGGAGTCCTCTGCACCCACCCCTCACATGTGTCTGTCCGCTGCTGGGAATCCTCTGCACCCACCCCTCACATGTCTCTGTACACTGCTGGGAGTGATATGCACCCACCCCTCATATGTCTGTCCACTGCTGGGAGTCCTCTGCACCCACCCCTCACATGTCTCTGTCCACTGCTGGGAGTGATATGCACCCACCCCTCATATGTCTGTCCACTGCTGGGAGTCCTCTGCACCCACCCCTCACATGTCTCTGTCCACTGCTGGGAGTCCTCTGCACCCACCTCTCACATGTGTCTGCCACTGCTGGGAGTCCTCTGCACCCCCCCTCACATGTCTCTGGCCACTGCTGGGAGTGAAATGCACCCACCCCTCATATGTCTGTCCACTGCTGGGAGTCCTCTGCACCCACCCCTCACATGTCTCTGTCCACTGCTGGGAGTGATATGCACCCACCCCTCATATGTCTGTCCACTGCTGGGAGTCCTCTGCACCCACCCCTCACATGTCTCTGTCCACTGCTGGGAGTCCTCTGCACCCACTCCTCACATGTGTCTGTCCACTGCTGGGAGTCCTCTGCACCCACCCCTCACATGTCTCTGTCCACTGCTGGGAGTGATATGCACCCACCACTCATATGTCTGTCCACTGCTGGGAGTACTCTGCACCCACCCCTCACATGTCTCTGTCCACTACTGGGAGTCCTCTGCACCCACCCCTCACACGTGTCTGTCCACTGCTGGGAGTCCTCTGCACCCACCCCTCACATGTCTCTGTCCACTGCTGGGAGTCCTCTGCACCCACCCCTCACATGTCTTTGTCCACTGCTGGGAGTGATATGCACCCACCCCTCATATATCTGGGCACTGCTGGGAGTGATCTGCACCCACCCCTCACATGTCTCTGGGCACTGCTGGTATTCCTCTGCACCCACCCCTCACATGTCTCTGTCCACCGCTGGGAGTCCTCTGCACCCACCCCTCACATGTCTCTGGGCACTGCTGGTATTCCTCTGCACCCACCCCTCACATGTCTCTGTCCACTGCTGGGAGTCCTCTGCACCCACCCCTCAAATGTCTCTGTCCACTGCTGGGAGTCCTCTGCACCCATCCCTCACATGTCTCTGTCCACTGCTGGGAGTCCTCTGCACCCACCCCAAACATGTGTCTGTCCACTGCTGGGAGTCCTCTGCACCCACCCCTCACATGTCTCTGTCCACTGCTGGGAGTGATATGCACCCACCCCTCATATGTCTGTCCACTGCTGGGAGTCCTCTTTACCCACCCCTCACATGTCTCTGTCCACTGCTGGGAGTGATATGCACCCACCCCTCATATGTCTGGGCACTGCTGGGAGTGATCTGCACCCACCCCTCACATGTCTCTGGGCACTGCTGGTATTCCTCTGCACCCACCCCTCACATGTCTCCGTCCACTGCTGGGAGTCCTCTGCACCCACCCCTCACATGTCTCTGTCCACTGCTAGGAGTCCTCTGCACCCACCCCTCACATGTGTCTGTCCACTGCTGGGAGTCCTCCGCACCCCCCCTCACATGTCTCTGGCCACTGCTGGGAGTGATATGCACCGACCCCTCATAGGTCTGTCCACTGCTGGGAGTCCTCTGCACCCACCCCTCACATGTCTCTGTCCACTGCTGGGAGTGATATGCACCCACCCCTCATATGTCTGTCCACTGCTGGGAGTCCTCTGCACCCACTCCTCACATGTCTCTGTCCACTGCTGGGAGGCCTCTGCACCCACCCCTCACATGTGTCTGTCCACTGCTGGGAGTCCTCTGCACCCACCCCTCATATGTCTGTCCACTGCTGCTGGGAGTCCTCTGCACCCACCCCTCACATGTCTCTGTCCACTGCTGGGAGTGATATGCACCCACCCCTCATATGTCTGTCCACTGCTAGGAGTTCTCTCCACCCACCCCTCGCATGTCTCTGTCCACTGCTGGGAGTGATATGCACCCACCCCTCATATGTCTGTCGACTGCTGGGAGTCCTCTGCACCCACCCCTCACATGTCTCTGTCCACTGCTGGGAGTCCTCTGCACCCACCCCTCACATGTGTCTGTCCACTGCTGGGAGTCCTCTGCACCCACCCCTCACATGTCTCTGTCCACTGCTGGGAGTGATATGCACCCACCCCTCACATGTCTCTGTCCACTGCTGGGAGTGATATGCACCCACCCCTCACATGTCTCTGGGCACTGCTGGTATTCCTCTGCACCCACCCCTCACATGTCTCCGTCCACTGCTGGGAGTCCTCTGCACCCACCCCTCACATGTCTCTGTCCACTGCTGGGAGTCCTCTGCACCCACCCCTCACATGTGTCTGTCCACTGCTGGGAGTCCTCTGCACCCCCCCTCACATGTCTCTGGCCACTGCTGGGAGTGATATGCACCGACCCCTCATAGGTCTGTCCACTACTGGGAGTCCTCTGCACCCACCCCTCACATGTCTCTGTCCACTGCTGGGAGTGATATGCACCCACCCCTCATATGTCTGTCCACTGCTGCGAGTCCTCTGCACCCACTCCTCACATGTCTCTGTCCACTGCTGGGAGTCCTCTGCACCCACCCCTCACATGTGTCTGTCCACTGCTGGGAGTCCTCTTCACCCACCCTGTCGTACTTTAATATTCGGGACCGCGTAGGGGACAGGGCCCTACCCCTGTCTATCTTGGCATTAGCGAACCACAAATGGTAAATGCGGCATGTACGAGTGCTTTATATATCGTTCTAGCTATGAATGCACTGTGTACACGTTATTGAGCTTCACTACGCGGGTTCCATTTTGGAAGCAGTGGCCATCTTGTTATTGCCCTCACATAGGCTATAATGGAGTAAATACGGGCCTCACAGTACATGGGCTTTCCCTCTGACTTCTCTGTGAGCTGGGCAGCTGGCTCTGCTGCCCCAGGTCAAACCGGTCTCACGAGCTCCCCTTCCTCCGTCCACCTGTGATTAGCATCAGGGCTTGACCCGTCATAAAACCCTTTCATTCTACACAATCCTCCGGCTAATCTCTTCCACACCTGCTTGTTCCTGCTTTATGACTTGTTTCCCAAAACAGGAGATGCTCATGTTTATTGGGGGGTCTATTGACATCTAATGTGGAATCTGAACCTTACTGTATAAATCATTGTGGGCTGGCCGAACTGGAATGTGGGATGGTCATCATGACTCTGCCTTTTCTTTGTAATGTACACTTGTATATTGCCGTATCATAAAACCTAGGAATGTATGCTTGAGGCAAGGAAAAGCGTATTTAAGATGAAGTCCGTTCCTATGATTTTCAGCAGTCTCCTGAGAACATACACGCTGTTGTACTTCTAGGATACCTGTCATTGGTCTGCAGCCAATAAACGAATCTTTGACTTCACCCAGAAGACTCTGTGTTTCTGTAGGTCCGGAACAGGGGGAACCCAGAAGTCATAGGGTGTGTGCCCCTGCACCGCTGGGACTATAATACCCAGTACTTCAGTTTGGCGCCCAACTCGGGACGATTTCAGCGGTACCAGTCCAAGCCAGAGGTTCGTGAGGAGCTTCGTGTGGAAATTCCGGAGGAAGGCCGCCACTTCATCGACCCCTGCATGTCGACGTGGTCCGAAAGTCTTTTCTGCGAGGTTCTCCGCGTCCCGACGGCTACGAAGGACTGCTGCCCTGATTAATCGACCTGTTTTGGACCCTTGACGAATTTGAGAGAGCGAAACAATCGAGAGAGTCTTCTGGTGACGCCATCGATCAGCAATATTCAGTTAAGTATAAGTGGAGCGTCTCCCATTTGTTTTTGGTATCCTTCGGGATCGTTTGATTTGGTAATTTGGTACTTTGGAGTTTGCAAACGCCAAAACCAGAGGACTCGTGTATTCACGAGAATATCGTATTCGATAATCCTTTGACGTTTGGATCTAGGCTAGTGAGCAAAGATGCCTGGTTCTGGACTATTTGGTAGATTATTCTGTTTGGGTTGTGGAAAAGATTTCCAGCTAGAGGAATCATGTCCGGTTCCTCCGGTTGGAACTCCAACTTATGAGCTCTATGTAAAACATGGCGTAGGCCCCATTGCATATAACGAAGTATGGATCCACTACACCAGGAAAGATGGTGTTTTAAAATGGCCCCAAAATGGTAGTTTTGATACCGATATTTTAGATAATTTGGAAATTAAATTGTTTAAGAAGAAAGCCCGGCCGGCGATGTTTGACTCTTTCCGCTTATGGCGAAAGGAAGCCAAACAAAAGGAAATTAAGTTAGCAAAAAAGAATAAGAGGGAGAAAGGTATGACAGTAATGCAAGCAGCTGTACGATTCAAGGACAATGAGGAGGAACAGATGAATGAGCAATTGCACAGGCAGCATAAGTTAGGGATTGACAAATGTTACCCAGCTTTGCCACATTCTAAGCAGAATGAGTTAGAAGAAAAGGAGAAAGATCCCCTGATGTCACATTTATTGAGTTCACCACCCCCGTATGCTCAAACTGCCACGGCGCCTCCCCAGCTTGTAAATATGCCGCCTCCAGTGAATATACTGCAAGCCTCGCCGCAACCGCCAGTTGCTTTGCAGCCGGTTCCTATCCCTGTAGCGCAGCCCTCTCAAGGGCCGCCAGTTGTGCTTCCAACTGCCCCCGCACTTCCTGCGACTTTGCCTAATACAGCAGCTGCCTCCCCTGACACTCTTCCTTCCACCACTCCAGTACCTGTCTCTACATCCTCTTTTCTTCCCTCTGTTTTTCCCCCTGTTCTCGCCTCAGCTTCTCCTTCGGCGCGACAGCGCTTAGCTAATGTGGTTACTACATTAATGTCGCCCCTCTTTGAGTCATCTGGTGCGACTCCTGGTTTACAGCGTAAGCAGTTGCGTAGCCAATTGCCTAACCCCGATGAGAAAAAGGTAATAGATAACATGGCGCGTAGATGGATCGTTTTTCTTTCACTGTATAATGTGGAATCAGTTGTCAACGTTTTCCATCAATGGGATGCCCCGAAACAGAGATATGTGTTCGAGAAAATGTGCGAAATTCTCTGTGAAGAATTGGAGGATAGTGGTAAAAATCCGAACCCGCAGGAGTTGTGTAGAGTGAGGTTCGATTTTGGAACTGGTATAATTGTGGACCGCGAAGTAGATAAAGCAGTTGCGGTTGTATTGTCCTTTAGGAATGATGATTGCCAACAGTCATTGTTTGAACAAGATGTCCTTGTGGGGAAAAAGGCAAAAGCGCGACAATACCCTATGAGAGAAGTTCCCCCGGTATGGAAGGAAGCGGTTGCAGCTGCCGGTGGTAACCCCGCTGTGGCAGCGCATTTCCAGCGTGTTTGGGTGCATGTTCCATGGAAGCGCTCTGAGGTGTTAGCGCTTAAGCAGTCCTTGCCTGATCCCCGTAAAAACCCAGCAGGTTATTATAAAGAGTTGTCACAGACGGCAGGGTCATGCATTATGAATCTGGCCGACATAGACATGTTGTTTGGTAATGTTGTTCCACAGCCTCTATGGGGATCAATTCGTAATGTAGATCACAATGCAGAACTAGGGGATACATGGGCTAACATTGTTGCTGCTGATGCGAGACAAACTGGTGGTGCGAAACCAGAACCTTTAGTAGCTGAACTGCCTGGTAGAATCATCACGTATATGAAGACAATAATGCCTGCGATGCGCGTAAATTGGGACAAGTTATCTGCATGCAAGCAGAAGAAAGATGAGACAGTGTCAGACTTCTTTACTAGGTTTGAAGAAACGTTTATTGATCACAGTGGGCAAGATATGAGTACTGAGGGTGGCCAACGGTTATTTGTGGATAAGTTTGTGCAGAATTTACTTCCTGACCTGTGTAAAAAGTTAAAAGATTCAGAAAGTTCTTGGGCTGTTTCTTCTTCAGCGCAAATACTGGCTACTGCACAGTATTATGAAAACAGAGATAAAGACGAGAAAGATAGAACAGAAAAGAAAACGAAGGAACTGAAGACAAATGTCCTTTTACAGCAGGCCTATCCGCCACGTGGAGGTCAGAATAATTATAGGCAACCCCAAGGTGTCTATCACCAACCCCAACAATTTCAGAACAATCAGCAAATGAACGGGTATTATCAACCACGTGTCCCTATAGGTCCCAACCAATGTTCATACTGTAAAGAGGACGGTCATTTTAAATATAGTTGCCCTAAACTAATGCAGCGGAACGGTAATATGTATGGCGCAAGAGGTAGGGGTGGTCTGCAAGCTCCTAGAGGCAGAGGGCGTGGAAATGCTCCCCAGAATGCGCGTCCTCTGCCGCCTCAAAGTACCATCAATAGCTTTGATCAGCAAGCTAACGCGATCAGTAATACGGCCCAGTATTATAATAATGATTATTATGCAGAGGACGGTGATGCAGACAGTAATGATTACTGAGACAGCCATAGACAGGGAGAGGGAGTTGTTTCAGTGCCAGTGGATCAGAGTGGACCGTATGTTGAGGTGACTACAGCAAATGTAACGGAGCCTTTTCTGCTAGACACTGGTGCTGCAAAGAGTTCAATCATGCATTCAAAACTCCCTGGCGCACCTTTGTCTGGCGATATAAATGTTTCAGTAGGTTTTTCTGGCGCCCCAGTTAGGAATCCGATTTCCAGTCCCATGTCACTTTCTGTTGGACCTTGCGAGCTGAAAGCACCCCTGATTCTGACAACGGGTTGTGGTGAGAATTTGCTGGGATTAGATTTGTTGAAAAGATTGCATGCTACACTGTATTGTTCTCCTTCAGGAGTACAACTTACATTAGGCAAGAAAGTGATTTCCCCAATGTATTTGTCTAAAAATACAATGCCACCTGAATTGTCATCCCTTCCGGATGCGCTTTGGGCTACTGGTCCCAATGATGTGGGCCTCTTGGAGATACCGCCATATGTGGTGACTCTAAAGGCTAATGTCAGACTGCCACGTATTCCCCAGTACAAGATCTCTAATGAAGGGCAGAAAGCATTGTTAGACATTGTCAGCGACTTGATTAATAAGGGTGTGATTGAAGAGACAAGAGGCAACGTTTGCAATAGTCCGATTTTACCTGTCTTAAAACGAACGGATCCTTCACAGCCACCTGTTTACAGATTTGTGATCGATCTCAGAGAGGTTAATAAGATTGTTGTGCCACAGTTTCCGGTTGTCCCCGATATAACTGCCTTGTTAACGATGATTCCAGCCTCTGCTGCATGGTTTTCAGTGATCGATCTAAAGAATGCCTTCTTTAGTATCCCAATTGCAGAAGAGAGCAGAGACATTTTTGGTTTTAGTCTGGGAGGCCGAAGCTTCCGCTTCAAACGCGCTCCCCAGGGCTACTGTGAGAGTCCATCCATATACAGTCAGGCTTTGAAGGCGCAGCTTGATGCACTTGTTTTACCTAGTGGCGCTATCCTGATTCAGTACGTGGACGATTTACTGATCGCTGCGGATACTGAGAAGATTTGTAAAGAAGCCACATTGTCACTGTTGCGCCATTTATCCGCTTTCCATCACAAGGTGTCTCTCTCTAAGCTGCAATATTGTCGACAAGAAGTGACCTACTTAGGTCATCTCTTATCGAAGGAGGGAAGGAAACTGACCCCAGAAAGAATTCAAGCCATTGCACAGTTGAGTGTGCCAAAACACACAGAGAGAAGTGCGTGCTTTCTTGGGCATCACTTCATACTGTAGGCATTGGATCCCTAGTTTTTCTTTATTGGCAAAACCTTTGTTAGCATTAACATGCAAAGACACACCGAATCCTATCCCATGGTCTGAAGAGTGCCAGAAAAGTTTTGTGGAATTGTGTAATGCATTATGTTCAGCACCTGTGTTGGGTACCCCCGACTACAGTAAGCCTTTTACATTGTATGTTCACGAGAAAGATGGATGTGCGTTGTCAGTGTTAACACAGCCTTTTGGTGACAGACCGCGCCCATGCGCATATTTTTCATCAACCTTGGACCCTGTAGCGAGGGCATTGCCAAGCTGTCTGAGAGCGACAGCTGCTGCAGCGATGTCTATCCGACAATCTGCTGGTTTGGTAATGGACAACACATTGATTGTTATGGTTCCACACGCTGTAGACACATTATTAAATAGGACCAAGACACAACACTTGACTAGTGCGCGATTATCAGGCTACGAACTTACACTGTTAGCAAATCACATACACATAAAGAGATGCAATACGCTGAATCCAGCTACATTGTTACCAATTCCAGCAGACTCAGATGAGATTGAGCAACATGACTGTCTGTTCAGAACAGAAGAAGAGACGAAAGGGAGAGTAGATCTAAAAGATACTCCCCTGACTGAGTGTGATGGCACTTTATGGGTAGATGGGTCATGTTTCAAGCTCCCTAATGGTGACACGACTGCTGCATATGCTATCACGACTTTGCACACGGTTGTGGAAACTGCACGAGTGCCACATAATTCGGCCCAAGCAGCGGAATTAATCGCCCTCACGAGAGCATGTGTGTTGTCTGAAGGAATGAGAGTGAATATATACACAGATAGCCAGTACGCCTTTGGCGTGGCTCATAATTTTGGGCGACTGTGGAAGGAGCGTGGGTTCCTGACGTCGCATGGAGCTAAAATTCAGAATGGCAAGTTGGTGAATGATCTCCTTGAGTCACTGACCCTACCGTTGCAAGTTGCGATCATGAAATGCAGTGCGCACAGGAAAGTCACAGATGATGTTGGACGTGGGAATGCGTTTGCTGATGAGACCGCGAAAGAAACAGCACAGAATGTGAAGACTAGAATGTATGTTGCAGGCCCCGCAAGATGGGTTAATTATGTGGGAATGTGTGAGAACACAATAGAGAGCGTGAAGTCGCTTCAAGCTGAAGCCACAGAGGAAGAGTTAAGCAAGTGGAGAGAAAGTATGGGTAAGTTGGATGAGAATGGTTGTTGGATTGATCTGACAGAACATAGGCGATGGTTGTTGCCTGATGCATATGTGCTTCCAGTGGTTACTATGGCACATGGAATGGCACATATCAGTACGAAAGGTATATGTAAGTTGTTGGCTCCAGTATGGCAGAATGCTGGGATTCCCAAGTGTGCAGAGAATGTGGTCAAGAATTGCATAGTATGCTTGAAGTACAACCCTGGTAGGGGAACCCCAACTCCAGCTGGTCACTTTGCACCCCCATCATGTCCATTTGAAGTTTTGCAGTTGGACTTTATTCACATGGAAAGATGCAACAACCTGAAATATGTACTGGTGGTTGTTTGTGCTTTCTCAAAATGGATTGAGGCTTATCCTCTGAAAGATAACACTGCCCTATCCACAGCCAAAGCCCTTGTGAAAGAGTTTTTCCCTAGGTTTGGGATGCTAAGAATGGTGTGGTGTGATAACGGAAGTGAGTTTGTGGGTAAAGTGATGAAGAATGTATGTGAAGGGCTAGGGATAAAGCAGAAGTTCCACGCTGCAAATCACCCCCAATCAGCTGGATTAGTAGAACGCTACAATGGAGCCTTAAAGCTCAAGCTGGCCAAAATCCAGGCGAGCACCGGTCTTAAATGGCCTGACACTCTGCCTCTAGCACTCCTGTCCACCAGAATGACCATACACTCACGAGTGGGACTTAGTCCCTATGAGGTCGTTTTTGGCCGTCCGGCCAATGTATGGGGCGTGCCAAGACCGGCGAAATTTAGTGAGATAGAGCATCCAGTACTGCTCGATTACCTGTATGATTTGACTGTTAAACTGCGTGTTTTGCACCAACAGGTACATGATACTCTTCCCCAAGCCTCTGAACCTCCTGGACACCCTATCAACCCTGGTACGTGGGTGCTAGTCCGAAATTTCCAGCGCAAGAGCAACGACGAGCCTCGCTGGATCGGCCCTCATCTTGTTCTTCTTTCGACAAGATCAGCAGTGCGAGTGAAAGGGAAGAAACACTGGATTCATGGTACCCACTGTAAAGTAGTCCCCTTGCCTCTGCCATATGACCAGTGGGTCAAGGAGGGTATCGCCGACTCTGAGACAGACACTGTACCTCGTTTTGTACCATTCAGTGACGCACGCATAAGAGGCACAGTTTCAGACCAAGAGAGTGACAATATTCTGCAGGAAGCTGTGCCACCATCAAGTCGACTGGACACCACTGAGCCTGAACTTTTGTTTCAAGACCAAACAGCACCTGGCCGTCTCCGCTATAATTTGAGACCTAGGCCCATGGACAAATAAAGATTTCCTTACTATTTCCTTTTTGACATTTTTTACTCTCCCATCTGAAGGACTTTCTTGATTTTTTGTTTTTCGAACCACCATCCGGGTTCTGCCGCAGGGTCGCGGTGCCAAGACTTTGGGGTACAGGCCGAAGACGCTAGGTCAACGGTTCTGGTTGGTCTAGGGCGTTTCCCTGGACTGACAGGCGTACTCCTTAGCAGAAGAAACTCATCCACCGCGAGCGGCCCGAGTAGAGGATGGAGTTTTTTAAGATGGAGAGACCGATTGAGGAAATGAACTCTAACGCAAGGATGTGTAGAATTGTAAAAAGTAAATGTTTTGTCTTTTTGTGCCTTTTTACACTGTGTAGTATCATGATGTTTATTGTAGGATTTGTGTTTTTCTCCGCTCAAAAGCCCATTGAACCCACTGAACAGCCTATACCTCTTTCTACTGCCTCCTCCCACTCTTTTCACCCTTTGCCTGAGCACGAACAGACCAGACGATCAGAGTTCGTAAATAACTCGTTTATCCAGCTCTTGCACCAGCACCAACTGGTAATGAATACGACCAATTGCTGAGTGTGTGGGTTAATGCCACATACCATTAACAAGGGTATTCCCTACCTGGTGCTGCCGTATAGTTACAATGGATCGTCATGGGCATTCCAAACCATGTTTCTCTATGCTCTAGATACATACTCCCCTCGCCAACCGCGTTCCATCAGACCTATCACCAATAATAAGGCTTTGATGAAAGGAGTTGCCGATATGAGTAGGGATATCGATGCATACTCATCCATTCCCAAAGAAGAGTTGAGACCTTACGTAGGATGGAACGCAACGGGGTATAGTATTAGTCTGGGTGAAAGACAGCGAAAAATCTCATCTCCAATCTGGGTCGTACCCCACATGGGTCGGTTCTGCTTACAGGGTAATGGTCAGAATCCTAGAGCTCAACTGGGAAGAAGTGACTGTACTGAAACGTACACTTTCCCGTCACAGTTTTCCCCTGCGTTTTTGGCTGCCAAGGGCACATATTTCATCTGTAATGACCGAGCATATACATGGCTGCCCCCTGATTTCTCGGGCACATGTTATATTGCGAACTTGCTACCGCCGACATTTACTGCTGCCTCTGACTATCACAAGACCAGAGTTGTGAGAGGTGTGATTAGTAAGGAGGATACTGCCGGTCAAGAAGCAGGAGACTTCTTCTTGGGTTTCCTGCCGTTTTGGGGACCTATGGTCAATAGTAGGAACCTGAGACAACTGACACGTGTGGTTGAATCCACTGTCAATGTAACGGCTGGTGCCCTTAGTAATCTGACAGCTGAGCTCCAAGCGGATCGCCTTATGACTCTGCAGAACCGCATGGTTCTAGATGTTATTCTTGCAGACCGCGGTGGGGTATGCAAGGTCATCCAATCCAGTTGCTGCATTTTCATACCAGATAATGCTCCAACAGTGTATCAAGCCATCTCCAAACTCCATAAAATATCTGAATCCATACACGTGGATAAGGGAGATTGGTCACTGATGGGGTGGTTCTGGGAATTGATATCTGCCTGGGGTTGGAAAGTTCTGATGGTCATTGGAATGATCTTAGCCATTCTTTTCCTGTTCTGTCTGTGCATACAGTGTGCTCCTGCGATATGTGGTCTCTGTGCTACCTTATGTGTAAAGAAACCTGTATCGAGGGACGAACTAAGTAATAGGATGATGCTACAGCAACATCTCCATGACTTTGCGGACATTGACCTAGACTCGGATTAAGATGAGTATAGTGATTGCCTATGTAAGGGCAAAAGGAGGGTCTGTCGTACTTTAATATTCGGGACCGCGTAGGGGACAGGGCCCTACCCCTGTCTATCTTGGCATTAGCGAACCGCAAATGGTAAATGCGGCATGTACGAGTGCTTTATATATCGTTCTAGCTATGAATGCACTGTGTACACGTTATTCAGCTTCACTACGCGGGTTCCATTTTGGAAGCAGTGGCCATCTTGTCATTGCCCTCACATAGGCTATAATGGAGTAAATACGGGCCTCACAGTACATGGGCTTTCGCTCTGACTTCTCTGTGACCTGGGCAGCTGGCTCTGCTGCCCCAGGTCAAACCGGTCTCACGAGCTCCCCTTCCTCCGTCCACCTGTGATTAGCATCAGGGCTTGACCCGTCATAAAACCCTTTCATTCTACACAATCCTCCGGCTAATCTCTTCCACACCTGCTTGTTCCTGCTTTATGACTTGTTTCCCAAAACAGGAGATGCTCATGTTTATTGGGGGGTCTATTGACATCTAATGTGGAATCTGAACCTTACTGTATAAATCATTGTGGGCTGGCCGAACTGGAATGTGGGATGGTCATCATGACTCTGCCTTTTCTTTGTAATGTACACTTGTATATTGCCGTATCATAAAACCTAGGAATGTATGCTTGAGGCAAGGAAAAGCTTATTTAAGATGAAGTCCGTTCCTATGATTTTCAGCAGTCTCCTGAGAACATACACGCTGTTGTACTTCTAGGATACCTGTCATTGGTCTGCAGCCAATAAACGAATCTTTGACTTCACCCAGAAGACTCTGTGTTTCTGTAGGTCCGGAACAAGGTGAACCCAGAAGTCATAGGGTGTGTGCCCCTGCACCGCTGGGACTAAAATACCCAGTACTTCAACCCCTCATATGTCTGTCCACTGCTGGGAGTCCTCTGCACCCACCCCTCACATGTCTCTGTCCACTGCTGGGAGTGATATGCACCCACCCCTCATATATCTGGGCACTGCTGGGAGTGATCTGCACCCACCCCTCACATGTCTCTGGGCACTGCTGGTATTCCTCTGCACCCACCCCTCACATGTCTCTGTCCACTGCTGGGAGTGATATGCACCCTCCCCTCATATGTCTGTCCACTGCTGGGAGTCCTCTGCACCCACCCCTCACATGTCTCTGTCCACTGTTGGGAGTCCTCTGCACCCACCCCTCACATGTGTCTGTCCACTGCTGGGAGTCCTCTGCACCCACCCCTCACATGTCTCTGTCCACTGCTGGGAGTCCTCTGCACCCACCCCTCACATGTCTCTGTCCACTGCTGGGAGTGATATGCACCCACCCAATATATATCTGGGCACTGCTGGGAGTGATCTGCACCCACCCCTCACATGTCTCTGGGCACTGCTGGTATTCCTCTGCACCCACCCCTCACATGTCTCTGTCCACTGCTGGGAGTCCTCTGCACCCACCCCTCACATGTCTCTGGGCACTGCTGGTATTCCTCTGCACCCAACCCTCACATGTCTCTGTCCACTGCTGGGAGTCCTCTGCACCCACCCCTCACATGTCTCTGTCCACTGATGGGAGTCCTCTGCACCCATCCCTCACATGTCTCTGTCCACTGCTGGGAGTCCTCTGCACCCACCCCTCACATGTGTCTGTCCACTGCTGGGAGTCCTCTGCACCCACCCCTCACATGTCTCTGTCCACTGCTGGGAGTGATATGCACCCACCCCTCATATGTCTGTCCACTGCTGGGAGTCCTCTTTACCCACCCCTCACATGTCTCTGTCCACTGCTGGGAGTGATATGCACCCACCCCTCACATGTCTCTGTCCACTGCTGGAAATCCACTGCACCCACTCCTCACATGCGTCTGTCCACTGCTGGGAGTCCTCTGCACCCCCCCTCACATGTCTCTGGCCACTGCTGGGAGTTATATGCACCCACCCCTCATATGTCTGTCCACTGCTGGGAGTCCTCTGCACCCACACCTCACATGTCTCTGTCCACTTCTGGGAGTCCTCTGCACCCACCCCTCACATGTGTCTGTCCACTGCTGGGAGTCCTCTGCAGCCACCCCTCACATGTCTCTGTCCACTGCTGGGAGTGATATGCACCCACCCCTCATATGTCTGTCCACTGATGGGAGTCCTCTGCACCTACCCTTCACATGTCTCTGTCCACTGCTGGGAGTCCTCTGCACCCACCCCTCACATGTGTCTGTCCACTGCTGGGAGTCCTCTGCACCCACCCCTCACATGTCTCTGTCCACTGCTGGGAGTGATATGCACCCACCCCTCATATGTCTGGGCACTGCTGGGAGTGATCTGCACCCACCCCTCACATGTCTCTGGGCACTGCTGGTATTCCTCTGCACCCACCCCTCACATGTCTCCGTCCACTGCTGGGAGTCCTCTGCACCCACCCCTCACATGTCTCTGTCCACTGCTGGGAGTCCTCTGCACCCACCCCACACATGTGTCTGTCCACTGCTGGGAGTCCTCTGCACCCCCCCCTCATATGTCTCTGGCCACTGCTGGGAGTGATATGCACCGACCCCTCATAGGTCTGTCCACTGCTGGGAGTCCTCTGCACCCACCCCTCACATGTCTCTGTCCACTGCTGGGAGTGATATGCACCCACCCCTCATCTGTCTGTCCACTGCTGGGAGTCCTCTGCACCCACTCCTCACATGTCTCTGTCCACTGCTGGGAGTCCTCTGCACCCACCCCTCACATGTGTCTGTCCACTGCTGGGAGTCCTTTGCACCCACCCCTCATATGTCTGTCCACTGCTGGGAGTCCTCTGCACCCACCCCTCACATGTCTCTGTCCACTGCTGGGAGTGATATGCACCCACCCCTCATATGTCTGTCCACTGCTAGGAGTCCTCTCCACCCACCCCTCGCATGTCTCTGTCCACTGCCTGGAGTGATATGCACCCACCCCTCATATGTCTGTGGACTGCTGGGAGTCCTCTGCAACCACCCCTCACATGTCTCTGTCCACTGCTGGGAGTCCTCTGCACCCACCCCTCACATGTCTCTGTCCACTGCTGGGAGTGATATGCACCCACCCCTCATATGTCTGGCCACTGCTGGGAGTGATCTGCACCCACCCCTCACATGTCTCTGGGCACTGCTGGTATTCCTCTGCACCCACCCCTCACATGTCTCTGTCCACTGCTGGGAGTGATATGCACCCACCCCTCATATGTCTGTCCACTGCTGGGAGTCCTCTGCACCCACCCCTCACATGTCTCTGTCCACTGCTGGGAGTCCTCTGCACCCACCCCTCACATGTGTCTGTCCACTGCTGGGAGTCCTCTGCACCCACCCCTCACATGTCTCTGTCCACTGCTGGGAGTCCTCTGCACCCACCCCTCACATGTCTCTGTCCACTGATGGGAGTGATATGCACCCACTCCTCATATATCTGGGCACTGCTGGGAGTGATCTGCACCCACCCCTCACATGTCTCTGGGCACTGCTGGTATTCCTCTGCACCCACCCCTCACATGTCTCTGTCCACTGCTGGGAGTGATATGCACCCACCCCTCATATGTCTGTCCACTGCTGGGAGTCCTCTGCACCCACCCATCACATGTCTCTGTCCACTGCTGGGAGTCCTCTGCACCCACCCCTCACATGTCTCTGTCCACTGTTGGGAGTCCTCTGCACCCACCCCTCACATGTGTCTGTCCACTGCTGGGAGTCCTCTGCACCCACCCCTCACATGTCTCTGTCCACTGCTGGGAGTCCTCTGCACCCACCCCTCACATGTCTCTGTCCACTGCTGGGAGTGATAAGCACCCACCCCATATATATCTGGGCACTGCTGGGAGTGATCTGCACCCACCCCTCACATGTCTCTGGGCACTGCTGGTATTCCTCTGCACCCACCCCTCACATGTCTCTGTCCACTGCTGGGAGTTCTCTGCACCCACCCCTCACATGTCTCTGTCCACTGCTGGGAGTCCTCTGCACCCACCCCTCACATGTCTCTGGGCACTGCTGGTATTCCTCTGCACCCACCCCTCACATGTCTCTGTCCACTGCTGTGAGTGATATGCACCCACCCCTCATATGTCTGTCCACTGCTGGGAGTCCTCTGCACCCACCCCTCACATGTCTCTGTCCACTGTTGGGAGTCCTCTGCACCCACCCCTCACATGTGTCTGTCCACTGCTGGGAGTCCTCTGCACCCACCCCTCACATGTCTCTGTCCACTGCTGGGAGTCCTCTGCACCCACCCCTCACATGTCTCTGTCCACTGCTGGGAGTGATATGCACCCACCCCATATATATCTGGGCACTGCTTGGAGTGATCTGCACCCACCCCTCACATGTCTCTGGGCCCTGCTGGTATTCCTCTGCACCCACCCCTCACATGTCTCTGTCCACTGCTGGGAGTCCTCTGCACCCACCCCTCACATGTCTCTGGGCACTGCTGGTATTCCTCTGCACCCAACCCTCACATGTCTCTGTCCACTGCTGGGAGTCCTCTGCACCCACCCCTCACATGTCTCTGTCCACTGTTGGGAGTCCTCTGCACCCATCCCTCACATGTCTCTGTCCACTGCTGGGAGTCCTCTGCACCCACCCCTCACATGTGTCTGTCCACTGCTGGGAGTCCTCTGCACCCACCCCTCACATGTCTCTGTCCACTGCTGGGAGTGATATGCACCCATCCCTCATATGTCTGTCCACTGCTGGGAGTCCTCTTTACCCACCCCTCACATGTCTCTGTCCACTGCTGGGAGTGATATGCACCCACCCCTCATATGTCTGTCCACTGCTGGGAGTCCTCTGCACCCACCCCTCACATGTCTCTGTCCACTGTTGGGAGTGATATGCACCCACCCCTCATATGTCTGTCCACTGCTGGGAGTCCTCTGCACCCACCCCTCACATGTCTCTGTCCACTGTTGGGAGTCCTCTGCACCCACCCCTCACATGTGTCTGTCCACTGCTGGGAGTCCTCTGCACCCACCCCTCACATGTCTCCGTCCACTGCTGGGAGTCCTCTGCACCCACCCCTCACATGTCTCTGTCCACTGCTGGGAGTGATATGCACCCACCCCATATATATCTGGGCACTGCTGGGAGTGATCTGCACCCACCACTCACATGTCTCTGGGCACTGCTGGTATTCCTCTGCACCCACCCCTCACATGTCTCTGTCCACTGCTGGGAGTCCTCTGCTCCCACCCCTCACATGTCTCTGGGCACTGCTGGTATTCCTCTGCATCCAATCCTCACATGTCTCTGTCCACTGCTGGGAGTCCTCTGCACCCACCCCTCACGTCTCTGTCCACTGCTGGGAGTCCTCTGCACCCATCCCTCACATGTCTCTGTCCACTGCTGGGAGTCCTCTGCACGCACCCCTCACATGTGTCTGTCCACTGCTGGGAGTCCTCTGCACCCACCCCTCACATGTCTCTGTCCACTGCTGGGAGTGATATGCACCCATCCCTCATATGTCTGTCCACTGCTGGGAGTCCTCTTTACCCACCCCTCACATGTCTCTGTCCACTGCTGGGAGTGATATGCACCCACCCCTCATATGTCTGTCCACTGCTGGGAGTCCTCTGCACCCACCCCTCACATGTCTCTGTCCACTGCTGGAAATCCTCTGCACCCACTCCTCACATGTGTCTGTCCACTGCTGGGAGTCCTCTGCACCCCCCCTCACATGTCTCTGGCCACTGCTGGGAGTTATATGCACCCACCCCTCATATGTCTGTCCACTGCTGGGAGTCCTCTGCACCCACACCTCACATGTCTCTGTCCACTTCTGGGAGTCCTCTGCACCCACCCCTCACATGTGTCTGTCCACTGCTGGGAGTCCTCTGCACCCCCCCCTCACATGTCTCTGGCCACTGCTGGGAGTGATATGCACCGACCCCTCATAGGTCTGTCCACTGCTGGGAGTCCTCTGCACCCACCCCTCACATGTCTCTGTCCACTGCTGGGAGTCCTCTGCACCCACCCCTCACATGTCTCTGTCCACTGCTGGGAGTGATATGCACCCACCCCATATATATCTGGGCACTGCTGGGAGTGATCTGCACCCACCCCTCACATGTCTCTGGGCACTGCTGGTATTCCTCTGCACCCACCCCTCACATGTCTCTGTCCACTGCTGGGAGTCCTCTACACCCACCCCTCACATGTCTCTGGGCACTGCTGGTATTCCTCTGCACCCAACTCTCACATGTCTCTGTCCACTGCTGGGAGTTCTCTGCACCCACCCCTCACATGTCTCTGTCCACTGCTGGGAGTCCTCTGCACCCACCCCTCACATGTCTCTGGGCACTGCTGGTATTCCTCTGCACCCACCCCTCACATGTCTCTGTCCACTGCTGTGAGTGATATGCACCCACCCCTCATATGTCTGTCCACTGCTGGGAGTCCTC
Organism: Triturus cristatus; assembly: GCF_964204655.1. Classification (NCBI taxonomy): domain Eukaryota; kingdom Metazoa; phylum Chordata; class Amphibia; order Caudata; family Salamandridae; genus Triturus; species Triturus cristatus. Next base: position 274,818,792 of record NC_140579.1, on the reverse strand, counting down.
TGCACCCACCCCTCACATGTCTCTGTCCACTGTTGGGAGTCTTCTGCACCCACCCCTCACATGTGTCTGTCCACTGCTGGGAGTCCTCTGCACCCACCCCTCACATGTCTCTGTCCACTGCTGGGAGTCCTCTGCACCCACCCCTCACATGTCTCTGTCCACTGCTGGGAGTGATATGCACCCACCCCATATATATCTGGACACTGCTTGGAGTGATCTGCACCCACCCCTCACATGTCTCTGGGCCCTGCTGGTATTCCTCTGCACCCACCCCTCACATGTCTCTGTCCACTGCTGGGAGTCCTCTGCACCCACCCCTCACATGTCTCTGGGCACTGCTGGTATTCCTCTGCACCCAACCCTCACATGTCTCTGTCCACTGCTGGGAGTCCTCTGCACCCACCCCTCACATGTCTCTGTCCACTGTTGGGAGTCCTCTGCACCCATCCCTCACATGTCTCTGTCCACTGCTGGGAGTCCTCTGCACCCACCCCTCACATGTGTCTGTCCACTGCTGGGAGTCCTCTGCACCCACCCCTCACATGTCTCTGTCCACTGCTGGGAGTGATATGCACCCATCCCTCATATGTCTGTCCACTGCTGGGAGTCCTCTTTACCCACCCCTCACATGTCTCTGTCCACTGCTGGGAGTGATATGCACCCACCCCTCATATGTCTGTCCACTGCTGGGAGTCCTCTGCACCCACCCCTCACATGTCTCTGTCTACTGTTGGGAGTGATATGCACCCACCCCTCATATGTCTGTCCACTGCTGGGAGTCCTCTGCACCCACCCCTCACATGTCTCTGTCCACTGTTGGGAGTCCTCTGCACCCACCCCTCACATGTGTCTGTCCACTGCTGGGAGTCCTCTGCACCCACCCCTCACATGTCTCCGTCCACTGCTGGGAGTCCTCTGCACCCACCCCTCACATGTCTCTGTCCACTGCTGGGAGTGATATGCACCCACCCCATATATATCTGGGCACTGCTGGGAGTGATCTGCACCCACCACTCACATGTCTCTGGGCACTGCTGGTATTCCTCTGCACCCACCCCTCACATGTCTCTGTCCACTGCTGGGAGTCCTCTGCACCCACCCCTCACATGTCTCTGGGCACTGCTGGTATTCCTCTGCATCCAATCCTCACATGTCTCTGTCCACTGCTGGGAGTCCTCTGCACCCACCCCTCACATGTCTCTGTCCACTGCTGGGAGTCCTCTGCACCCATCCCTCACATGTCTCTGTCCACTGCTGGGAGTCCTCTGCACGCACCCCTCACATGTGTCTGTCCACTGCTGGGAGTCCTCTGCACCCACCCCTCACATGTCTCTGTCCACTGCTGGGAGTGATATGCACCCATCCCTCATATGTCTGTCCACTGCTGGGAGTCCTCTTTACCCACCCCTCACATGTCTCTGTCCACTGCTGGGAGTGATATGCACCCACCCCTCATATGTCTGTCCACTGCTGGGAGTCCTCTGCACCCACCCCTCACATGTCTCTGTCCACTGCTGGAAATCCTCTGCACCCACTCCTCACATGTGTCTGTCCACTGCTGGGAGTCCTCTGCACCCCCCCTCACATGTCTCTGGCCACTGCTGGGAGTTATATGCACCCACCCCTCATATGTCTGTCCACTGCTGGGAGTCCTCTGCACCCACACCTCACATGTCTCTGTCCACTTCTGGGAGTCCTCTGCACCCACCCCTCACATGTGTCTGTCCACTGCTGGGAGTCCTCTGCACCCCCCCCTCACATGTCTCTGGCCACTGCTGGGAGTGATATGCACCGACCCCTCATAGGTCTGTCCACTGCTGGGAGTCCTCTGCACCCACCCCTCACATGTCTCTGTCCACTGCTGGGAGTCCTCTGCACCCACCCCTCACATGTCTCTGTCCACTGCTGGGAGTGATATGCACCCACCCCATATATATCTGGGCACTGCTGGGAGTGATCTGCACCCACCCCTCACATGTCTCTGGGCACTGCTGGTATTCCTCTGCACCCACCCCTCACATGTCTCTGTCCACTGCTGGGAGTCCTCTACACCCACCCCTCACATGTCTCTGGGCACTGCTGGTATTCCTCTGCACCCAACTCTCACATGTCTCTGTCCACTGCTGGGAGTTCTCTGCACCCACCCCTCACATGTCTCTGTCCACTGCTGGGAGTCCTCTGCACCCACCCCTCACATGTCTCTGGGCACTGCTGGTATTCCTCTGCACCCACCCCTCACATGTCTCTGTCCACTGCTGTGAGTGATATGCACCCACCCCTCATATGTCTGTCCACTGCTGGGAGTCCTCTGCACCCACCCCTCACATGTCTCTGTCCACTGTTGGGAGTCTTCTGCACCCACCCCTCACATGTGTCTGTCCACTGCTGGGAGTCCTCTGCACCCACCCCTCACATGTCTCTGTCCACTGCTGGGAGTCCTCTGCACCCACCCCTCACATGTCTCTGTCCACTGCTGGGAGTGATATGCACCCACCCCATATATATCTGGACACTGCTGGGAGTGATCTGCACCCACCCCTCACATGTCTCTGGGCACTGCTGGTATTCCTCTGCACCCACCCCTCACATGTCTCTGTCCACTGCTGGGAGTCCTCTGCACCCACCCCTCACATGTCTCTGGGCACTGCTGGTATTCCTCTGCACCCAACCCTCACATGTATCTGTCCACTGCTGGGAGTCCTCTGCACCCACCCCTCACATGTCTCTGTCCACTGCTGGGAGTTCTCTGCACCCATCCCTCACATGTCTCTGTCCACTGCTGGGAGTCCTCTGCACCCACCCCTCACATGTGTCTGTCCACTGCTGGGAGTCCTCTGCACCCACCCCTCACATGTCTCTGTCCACTGCTGGGAGTGATATGCACCCATCCCTCATATGTCTGTCCACTGCTGGGAGTCCTCTTTACCCACCCCTCACATGTCTCTGTCCACTGCTGGGAGTGATATGCACCCACCCCTCATATGTCTGTCCACTGCTGGGAGTCCTCTGCACCCACCCCTCACATGTCTCTGTCCACTGTTGGGAGTGATATGCACCCACCCCTCATATGTCTGTCCACTGCTGGGAGTCCTCTGCACCCACCCCTCACATGTCTCTGTCCACTGTTGGGAGTCCTCTGCACCCACCCCTCACATGTGTCTGTCCACTGCTGGGAGTCCTCTGCACCCACCCCTCACATGTCTCCGTCCACTGCTGGGAGTCCTCTGCACCCACCCCTCACATGTCTCTGTCCACTGCTGGGAGTGATATGCACCCACCCCATATATATCTGGGCACTGCTGGGAGTGATCTGCACCCACCACTCACATGTCTCTGGGCACTGCTGGTATTCCTCTGCACCCACCCCTCACATGTCTCTGTCCACTGCTGGGAGTCCTCTGCACCCACCCCTCACATGTCTCTGTCCACTGCTGGGAGTCCTCTGCACCCATCCCTCACATGTCTCTGTCCACTGCTGGGAGTCCTCTGCACGCACCCCTCACATGTGTCTGTCCACTGCTGGGAGTCCTCTGCACCCACCCCTCACATGTCTCTGTCCACTGCTGGGAGTGATATGCACCCATCCCTCATATGTCTGTCCACTGCTGGGAGTCCTCTTTACCCACCCCTCACATGTCTCTGTCCACTGCTGGGAGTGATATGCACCCACCCCTCATATGTCTGTCCACTGCTGGGAGTCCTCTGCACCCACCCCTCACATGTCTCTGTCCACTGCTGGAAATCCTCTGCACCCACTCCTCACATGTGTCTGTCCACTGCTGGGAGTCCTCTGCACCCCCCCTCACATGTCTCTGGCCACTGCTGGGAGTTATATGCACCCACCCCTCATATGTCTGTCCACTGCTGGGAGTCCTCTGCACCCACACCTCACATGTCTCTGTCCACTTCTGGGAGTCCTCTGCACCCACCCCTCACATGTGTCTGTCCACTGCTGGGAGTCCTCTGCACCCCCCCTCACATGTCTCTGGCCACTGCTGGGAGTGATATGCACCCACCCCTCATATGTCTGTCCACTGCTGGGAGTCCTCTGCACCCACTCCTCACATGTCTCTGTCCACTGCTGGGAGTCCTCTGCACCCACCCCTCACATGTGTCTGTCCACTGCTGGGAGTCCTCTGCACCCACCCCTCATATGTCTGTCCTCTGCTGCTGGGAGTCCTCTGCACCCACCCCTCACATGTCTCTGTCCACTGCTGGGAGTGATATGCACCCACCCCTCATATGTCTGTCCACTGCTAGGAGTCCTCTCCACCCACCCCTCGCATGTCTCTGTCCACTGCTGGGAGTGATATGCACCCACCCCTCATATGTCTGTCGACTGCTGGGAGTCCTCTGCACCCACCCCTCACATGTCTCTGTCCACTGCTGGGAGTCCTCTGCACCCACCCCTCACATGTGTCTGTCCACTGCTGGGAGTCCTCTGCACCCACCCCTCACATGTCTCTGTCCACTGCTGGGAGTGATATGCACCCACCCCTCATATGTCTGGGCACTGCTGGGAGTGATCTGCACCCACCCCTCACATGTCTCTGGGCACTGCTGGTATTCCTCTGCACCCACCCCTCACATGTCTCTGTCCACTGCTGGGAGTGATATGCACCCACCCCTCATATGTCTGTCCACTGCTGGGAGTCCTCTGCACCCACCCCTCACATGTCTCTGTCCACTGCTGGGAGTCCTCTGCACCCACCCCTCACATTTGTCTGTCCACTGCTGGGAGTCCTCTGCATCCACACCTCACATGTCTCTGTCCACTGCTGGGAGTCCTCTGCACCCACCCCTCACATGTCTCTGTCCACTGCTGGGAGTGATATGCACCCACCCCTCACATGTCTCTGGGCACTGCTGGTATTCCTCTGCACCCACCCCTAACATGTCTCCGTCCACTGCTGGGAGTCCTCTGCACCCACCCCTCACATGTCTCTGTCCACTGCTGGGAGTCCTCTGCACCCACCCCTCACATGTCTCTGTCCACTGCTGGGAGTCCTCTGCACCCCCCCCTCACATGTGTCTGGCCACTGCTGGGAGTGATATGCACCGACCCCTCATAGGTCTGTCCACTGCTGGGAGGCCTCTGCACCCACCCCTCACATGTCTCTGTCCACTGCTGGGAGTGATATGCACCCACCCCTCATATGTCTGTCCACTGCTGGGAGTCCTCTGCACCCACTCCTCACATGTCTCTGTCCACTGCTGGGAGTCCTCTGCACCCACCCCTCACATGTGTCTGTCCACTGCTGGGAGTCCTCTGCACCCACCCCTCATATGTCTGTCCACTGCTGGGAGTCCTCTGCACCCACCCCTCACATGTCTCTGTCCACTGCTGGGAGTGATATGCACCCACCCCTCATATATCTGGGCACTGCTGGGAGTGATCTGCACCCACCCCTCACATGTCTCTGGGCACTGCTGGTATTCCTCTGCACCCACCCCTCACATGTCTCTGTCCACTGCTGGGAGTGATATGCACCCTCCCCTCATATGTCTGTCCACTGCTGGGAGTCCTCTGCACCCACCCCTCACATGTCTCTGTCCACTGTTGGGAGTCCTCTGCACCCACCCCTCACATGTGTCTGTCCACTGCTGGGAGTCCTCTGCACCCACCCCTCACATGTCTCTGTCCACTGCTGGGAGTCCTCTGCACCCACCCCTCACATGTCTCTGTCCACTGCTGGGAGTGATATGCACCCACCCAATATATATCTGGGCACTGCTGGGAGTGATCTGCACCCACCCCTCACATGTCTCTGGGCACTGCTGGTATTCCTCTGCACCCACCCCTCACATGTCTCTGTCCACTGCTGGGAGTCCTCTGCACCCACCCCTCACATGTCTCTGGGCACTGCTGGTATTCCTCTGCACCCAACCCTCACATGTCTCTGTCCACTGCTGGGAGTCCTCTGCACCCACCCCTCACATGTCTCTGTCCACTGCTGGGAGTCCTCTGCACCCATCCCTCACATGTCTCTGTCCACTGCTGGGAGTCCTCTGCACCCACCCCTCACATGTGTCTGTCCACTGCTGGGAGTCCTCTGCACCCACCCCTCACATGTCTCTGTCCACTGCTGGGAGTGATATGCACCCACCCCTCATATGTCTCTGTCCACTGCTGGGAGTCCTCTTTACCCACCCCTCACATGTCTCTGTCCACTGCTGGGAGTGATATGCACCCACCCCTCATATGTCTGTCCACTGCTGGGAGTCCTCTGCACCCACCCCTCACATGTCTCTGTCCACTGCTGGAAATCCTCTGCACCCACTCCTCACATGTGTCTGTCCACTGCTGGGAGTCCTCTGCACCCTCCCTCACATGTCTCTGGCCACTGCTGGGAGTTATATGCACCCACCCCTCATATGTCTGTCCACTGCTGGGAGTCCTCTGCACCCACACCTCACATGTCTCTGTCCACTTCTGGGAGTCCTCTGCACCCACCCCTCACATGTGTCTGTCCACTGCTGGGAGTCGTCTGCAGCCACCCCTCATATGTCTCTGTCCACTGCTGGGAGTGATATGCACCCACCCCTCATATATCTCTGTCCACTGATGGGAGTCCTCTGCACCCACCCTTCACATGTCTCTGTCCACTGCTGGGAGTCCTCTGCACCCACCCCTCACATGTGTCTGTCCACTGCTGGGAGTCCTCTGCACCCACCCCTCACATGTCTCTGTCCACTGCTGGGAGTGATATGCACCCACCCCTCATATGTCTGGTGTTGGACAGGCCACACGAAGGGCTTGCTCCCTCCCCGCACGACAGGGCCCGAGCTCCGGCCCACCAGGCATAACCCACGGAAAGCACCTGTACCCCGTCTCCCGACGGATCTTCGGCCCTCGGACCTCTACTCATCACGGGGCCCAGCCCCACCGGCTCCCCCGGCCGGTTCAAGCCGCCATCTTGGGCCCTGCACCCCGAGGCCGCGTGGCCTCGGCCCGACCCTAACCCCGGGCCTGGCCGGCCCCAACATCCCGGCACCACCCTCCACCCAGGAGGTGAGCGGACCACTTGGCAGGTCAATGGGAGAACGAAGTGTCAAGAGCTCTTCCCCCCGCCAGGTGCCGATCGCCTCCAGCTCCCCCCAGGCGCTGGCTCCACCCCCTGCTGGGTGTCTGGACACCTTCATCCCGGGCCCTCCGACCTCCAAGTGCGAGGGTCCGGACATCAAAGGGCGCCTGCCCTATAACTGGGGCAACTCCGGAGCAGGAAGGCAGTTGTATCCTGGAGTCGAGAGACACCGAGAGAACTCAGCCTTGACGGACTACTGGCGCTGCCGTAGCCCGCTCTTGTGAACCATCGTCCTGCCTGCTGGCGCTGCCGCGGCCTTCTGCAACATCCATCCTCGTCGGGACCTGCTGGCGCTGCCGCGGCCCGTTGTAACGACCACCCTCGTCGGGACCTGCTGGCGCTGCCGCGGCCCGCTGTAACGACCATCCTCGTTGGGACCTGCTGGCGCTGCCGCGGCCCGTTGTAACGACCATCCTCACCGGGACCTGCTGGCGCTGCCGCGGACCGTATATCGACCATCTTTCCGGGACCTGCTGGCGCTGCCGCGGACCGTGTACCGACCATCTCAACCGGGACCTGCTGGCGCTGCCGCGGCCCATACCAACTAAGCCACCAAGCTCGAGGATTGTGAGCTAATCATCATCTCATCCGAACTACCTGACTGGTAGACAGACTGTCCCGCTACCCCTTACCCTGCTTTGAGAGACTTGAATCGAGGGGACCCCTGAGTCCAGACCTCCTTGTACCATTCAACCGTACCTTAAGAAGTGCTTATAAAGAACACTGAACCTTATCTGTGTGTGGTATCTGTCTGTGAGGGGGAAGTTACTTGTCTGTACGATCGCTGGAGACGGCTCTCCCCGGAGACCTCTCCTCCTGACCCCGGCCGACCCTCCCGGTCCATCTACCCTTTCTAACATTGGTGGCAGCGGTGGGATCCGAATCAACGCGTAATCGTACAGAGAGTAGCTCACCCCACGACAAAAACAAGATGTCATCCAAAGATAGCAGCTCCACCGAGAATTTCCAAATGGATAAATTAGAAGAATACAACCACCGCGAACTGAGACAATTCTGCATAGAACTTGGCATTGCTACCACCGGCCTGAGTACCAAGGATGATCTAAAGCACGCCCTAGAGTCGTGGACAGAAACTGGGGTCGCCGGACCCTCCGACCAAAGCAGCATCACACCAGAGGGGAACGCCACGGCTCCCGAGGAGCGGGGAACGGGCCTCTCGCAGGAGGAGATCCGAGAAAGAGAAAGAACCAGATTGCACGAGTTGGAAATGGCACGACTCAAGATGGATGGGGAACTCAAGTTAGCTGAACAGAAACTCAACCTCGAGCATATGCGGCTCCGAGACGAACGAGAAGAGAAGCAGAGACAGAGAGAGCTGGAGGAGAAAAAAATAACGCTCGAGCACGAGCGCCAACTAGCGGAGATAGAACTTCGGAAACAAAATAAAGAACTGGGGGTGCCTGAGCGACCACACACCCCGGGGCCAATCGAGAAAAAAGTCCACATCCCCAAGGATGTTGTCCGCGAGTATGTCCGAGAAGACGACATACAACAGTGGTTTAAAGCCTACGAGATCGCCATGACCTCCCACCGGATCGACCGGAGTGATTGGGGAGCCGGACTTTGGGGGAGGTTTATCAACGAGGGTCGCGATGCCCTACTGCAGCTCCCAGATCACCAAATGTCGTCCTACGACCACATGAAGGCTGCCCTCCTCACCCGCTACGGCCTCACACCCGAGATGTACCGCCAGAGGTTCAGAGATTGCACCCGGATCCCAGGTACAACTTGGGTAGAATACGTGAACTATTTCAGCCGTGCCTTCGAGGGTTGGATAAAGGGGAGCCATGTCCGAGAACAGCGCTGGAGCACCATCGAGAGGGAGGCATTCGCAGTGGTGTGGGCCCTCAAAAAGCTCCGGCCCTATCTCTTCGGTACCCACTTCCGGGTACAAACCGACCATCGACCCCTGCAGTGGCTGATGCAGATGCGGGGGGAGAACCCAAAACTCTTGCGCTGGTCCATTTCCCTGCAGGGAATGGACTTCACTGTGGAGCACCGACCAGGCCAAGACCACGCCAACGCGGACGGCCTGTCCCGCTTTTTCCGCCTCGACGAAGAGAGTCCCCAAGGAGATGGGTGACTCTCCCCGCCTTCAGCTGGGGGGGACGCATGTTGGACAGGCCACACGAAGGGCTTGCTCCCTCCCCGCACGACAGGGCCCGAGCTCCGGCCCACCAGGCATAACCCACGGAAAGCACCTGTACCCCGTCTCCCGACGGATCTTCGGCCCTCGGACCTCTACTCATCACGGGGCCCAGCCCCACCGGCTCCCCCGGCCGGTTCAAGCCGCCATCTTGGGCCCTGCACCCCGAGGCCGCGTGGCCTCGGCCCGACCCTAACCCCGGGCCTGGCCGGCCCCGACATCCTGGCACCACCCTCCACCCAGGAGGTGAGCGGACCACTTGGCAGGTCAATGGGAGAACGAAGTGTCAAAGAGCTCTTCCCCCCGCCAGGTGCCGATCGCCTCCAGCTCCCCCCAGGCGCTGGCTCCACCCCCTGCTGGGTGTCTGGACACCTTCATCCCGGGCCCTCCGACCTCCAAGTGCGAGGGTCCGGACATCAAAGGGCGCCTGCCCTATAACTGGGGCAACTCCGGAGCAGGAAGGCAGTTGTATCCTGGAGTCGAGAGACACCGAGAGAACTCAGCCTCGACGGACTACTGGCGCTGCCGTAGCCCGCTCTTGTGAACCATCGTCCTGCCTGCTGGCGCTGCCGCGGCCTTCTGCAACATCCATCCTCGTCGGGACCTGCTGGCGCTGCCGCGGCCCGTTGTAACGACCATCCTCGTTGGGACCTGCTGGCGCTGCCGCGGCCCGTTGTAACGACCATCCTCACCGGGACCTGCTGGCGCTGCCGCGGACCGTATATCGACATCTTTCCGGGACCTGCTGGCGCTGCCGCGGACCGTGTACCGACCATCTCAACCGGGACCTGCTGGCGCTGCCGCGGCCCATACCAACTAAGCCACCAAGCTCGAGGATTGTGAGCTAATCATCATCTCATCCGAACTACCTGACTGGTAGACAGACTGTCCCGCTACCCCTTACCCTGCTTTGAGAGACTTGAATCGAGGGGACCCCTGAGTCCAGACCTCCTTGTACCATTCAAGCGTACCTTAAGAAGTGCTTATAAAGAACACTGAACCTTATCTGTGTGTGGTATCTGTCTGTGAGGGGGAAGTTACTTGTCTGTACGATCGCTGGAGACGGCTCTCCCCGGAGACCTCTCCTCCTGACCCCGGCCAACCCTCCCGGTCCATCTACCCTTTCTAACATCTGGGCACTGCTGGGAGTGATCTGCACCCACCCCTCACATGTCTCTGGGCACTGCTGGTATTCCTCTGCACCCACCCCTCACATGTCTCCGTCCACTGCTGTGAGTCCTCTGCACCCACCCCTCACATGTCTCTGTCCACTGCTGGGAGTCCTCTGCACCCACCCCTCACATGTGTCTGTCCACTGCTGGGAGTCCTCTGCAACCCCCCTCACATGTCTCTGGCCACTGCTGGGAGTGATATGCACCGACCCCTCATAGGTCTGTCCACTGCTGGGAGTCCTCTGCACCCACCCCTCACATGTCTCTGTCCACTGCTGGGAGTGATATGCACCCACCCCTCATATGTCTGTCCACTGCTGGGAGTCCTCTGCACCTACTCCTCACATGTCTCTGTCCACTGCTGGGAGTCCTCTGCACCCACACCTCACATGTGTCTGTCCACTGCTGAAAGTCCTCTGCACCCACCCCTCATATGTCTGTCCACTGCTGGGAGTCCTCTGCACCCACCCCTCACATGTCTCTGTCCAATGCTGGGAGTGATATGCACCCACCCCTCATATGTCTGTCCACTGCTAGTAGTCCTCTCCACCCACCCCTCGCATGTCTCTGTCCACTGCTGGGAGTGATATGCACCCACCCCTCATATGTCTGTCGACTGCTGGGAGTCCTCTGCACCCACCCCTCACATGTCTCTGTCCACTGCTGGGAGTCCTCTGCACCCACCCCTCACATGTGTCTGTCCACTGCTGGGAGTCCTCTGCACCCACCCCTCACATGTCTCTGTCCACTGCTGGGAGTGATATGCACCCACCCCTCATATGTCTGGGCACTGCTGGGAGTGATCTGCACCCACCCCTCACATGTCTCTGGGCACTGCTGGTATTCCTCTGCACCCACCCCTCACATGTCTCTGTCCACTGCTGGGAGTGATATGCACCCACCCCTCATATGTCTGTCCACTGCTGGGAGTCCTCTGCACCCACCCCTCACATGTCTCTGTCCACTGCTGGGAGTCCACTGCACCCACCCCTCACATGTGTCTGTCCACTGCTGGGAGTCCTCTGCACCCACCCCTCACATGTCTCTGTCCACTGCTGGGAGTCCTCTGCACCCACCCCTCACATGTCTCTGTCCACTGCTGGGAGTGATATGCACCCACCCCTCATATGTCTGTCCACTGCTGGGAGTCCTCTGCACCCACCCCTCACATGTCTCTGTCCACTGTTGGGAGTCCTCTGCACCCACCCCTCACATGTGTCTGTCCACTGCTGGGAGTCCTCTGCACCCACCCCTCACATGTCTCTGTCCACTGCTGGGAGTCCTCTGCACCCACCCCTCATATGTCTGTCCACTGCTGGGAGTCCTCTGCACCCACCCCTCACATGTCTCTGTCCAATGCTGGGAGTGATATGCACCCACCCCTCATATGTCTGTCCACTGCTAGGAGTCCTCTCCACCCACCCCTCGCATGTCTCTGTCCACTGCTGGGAGTGATATGCACCCACCCCTCATATGTCTGTCGACTGCTGGGAGTCCTCTGCACCCACCCCTCACATGTCTCTGTCCACTGCTGGGAGTCCTCTGCACCCACCCCTCACATGTGTCTGTCCACTGCTGGGAGTCCTCTGCACCCACCCCTCACATGTCTCTGTCCACTGCTGGGAGTGATATGCACCCACCCCTCATATGTCTGGGCACTGCTGGGAGTGATCTGCACCCACCCCTCACATGTCTCTGGGCACTGCTGGTATTCCTCTGCACCCACCCCTCACATGTCTCTGTCCACTGCTGGGAGTGATATGCACCCACCCCTCATATGTCTGTCCACTGCTGGGAGTCCTCTGCACCCACCCCTCACATGTCTCTGTCCACTGCTGGGAGTCCACTGCACCCACCCCTCACATGTGTCTGTCCTTGCTGGGAGTCCTCTGCACCCACCCCTCACATGTCTCTGTCCACTGCTGGGAGTCCTCTGCACCCACCCCTCACATGTCTCTGTCCACTGCTGGGAGTGATATGCACCCACCCCTCATATATCTGGGCACTGCTGGGAGTGATCTGCACCCACCCCTCACATGTCTCTGGGCACTGCTGGTATTCCTCTGCACCCACCCCTCACATGTCTCTGTCCACTGCTGGGAGTGATATGCACCCACCCCTCATATGTCTGTCCACTGCTGGGAGTCCTCTGCACCCACCCCTCACATGTCTCTGTCCACTGTTGGGAGTCCTCTGCACCCACCCCTCACATGTGTCTGTCCACTGCTGGGAGTCCTCTGCACCCACCCCTCACATGTCTCTGTCCACTGCTGGGAGTCCTCTGCACCCACCCCTCACATGTCTCTGTCCACTGCTGGGAGTGATATGCACCCACCCCATATATATCTGGGCACTGCTGGGAGTGATCTGCACCCACCCCTCACATGTCTCTGGGCACTGCTGGTATTCCTCTGCACCCACCCCTCACATGTCTCTGTCCACTGCTGGGAGTTCTCTGCACCCACCCCTCACATGTCTCTGTCCACTGCTGGGAGTCCTCTGCACCCACCCATCACATGTCTCTGGGCACTGCTGGTATTCCTCTGCACCCACCCCTCACATGTCTCTGTCCACTGCTGTGAGTGATATGCACCCACCCCTCATATGTCTGTCCACTGCTGGGAGTCCTCTGCACCCACCCCTCACATGTCTCTGTCCACTGTTGGGAGTCCTCTGCACCCACCCCTCACATGCGTCTTTCCACTGCTGGGAGTCCTCTGCACCCACCCCTCACATGTCTCTGTCCACTGCTGGGAGTCCTCTGCACCCACCCCTCACATGTCTCTGTCCACTGCTGGGAGTCCTCTGCACCCACCCCTCACATGTCTCTGTCCACTGCTGGGAGTCCTCTGCACCCATCCCTCACATGTCTCTGTCCACTGCTGGGAGTCCTCTGCACCCACCCCTCACATGTGTCTGTCCACTGCTGGGAGTCCTCTGCATCCACCCCTCACATGTCTCTGTCCACTGCTGGGAGTGATATGCACCCACCCCATATATATCTGGGCACTGCTGGGAGTGATCTGCACCCACCCCTCACATGTCTCTGGGCACTGCTGGTATTCCTCTGCACCCACCCCTCACATGTCTCTGTCCACTGCTGGGAGTTCTCTGCACCCACCCCTCACATGTCTCTGTCCACTGCTGGGAGTCCTCTGCACCCACCCATCACATGTCTCTGGGCACTGCTGGTATTCCTCTGCACCCACCCCTCACATGTCTCTGTCCACTGCTGTGAGTGATATGCACCCACCCCTCATATGTCTGTCCACTGCTGGGAGTCCTCTGCACCCACCCCTCACATGTCTCTGTCCACTGTTGGGAGTCCTCTGCACCCACCCCTCACATGCGTCTTTCCACTGCTGGGAGTCCTCTGCACCCACCCCTCACATGTCTCTGTCCACTGCTGGGAGTCCTCTGCACCCACCCCTCACATGTCTCTGTCCACTGCTGGGAGTCCTCTGCACCCACCCCTCACATGTCTCTGTCCACTGCTGGGAGTCCTCTGCACCCATCCCTCACATGTCTCTGTCCACTGCTGGGAGTCCTCTGCACCCACCCCTCACATGTGTCTGTCCACTGCTGGGAGTCCTCTGCACCCACCCCTCACATGTCTCTGTCCACTGCTGGGAGTGATATGCACCCATCCCTCATATGTCTGTCCACTGCTGGGAGTCCTCTTTACCCACCCCTCACATGTCTCTGTCCACTGCTGGGAGTGATATGCACCCACCCCTCATATGTCTGTCCACTGCTGGGAGTCCTCTGCACCCACCCCTCACATGTCTCTGTCCACTGTTGGGAGTGATATGCACCCACCCCTCATATGTCTGTCCACTGCTGGGAGTCCTCTGCACCCACCCCTCACATGTCTCTGTCCACTGTTGGGAGTCCTCTGCACCCACCCCTCACATGTGTCTGTCCACTGCTGGGAGTCCTCTGCACCCACCCCTCACATGTCTCTGTCAACTGCTGGGAGTGATATGCACCCACCCCATATATATCTGGGCACTGCTGGGAGTGATCTGCACCCACCCCTCACATGTTTCTTGGCACTGCTGGTATTCCTCTGCACCCACCCCTCACATGTCTCTGTCCACTGCTGGGAGTCCTCTGCACCCACCCCTCACATGTCTCGGGGCACTGCTGGTATTCCTCTGCACCCAACCCTCACATGTCTCTGTCCACTGCTGGGAGTCCTCTGCACCCACCCCTCACATGTCTCTGTCCACTGCTGGGAGTCCTCTGCACCCACTCCTCACATGTGTCTGTCCACTGCTGGGAGTCCTCTGCACCCCCCTCACATGTCTCTGGCCACTGCTGGGAGTTATATGCACCCATCCCTCATATGTCTGTCCACTGCTGGGAGTCCTCTTTACCCACCCCTCACATGTCTCTGTCCACTGCTGGGAGTGATATGCACCCACCCCTCATATGTCTGTCCACTGCTGGGAGTCCTTTGCACCCACCCCTCACATGTCTCTGTCCACTGCTGGAAATCCTCTGCACCCACTCCTCACATGTGTCTGTCCACTGCTGGGAGTCCTCTGCACCCCCCTCACATGTCTCTGGCCACTGCTGGGAGTTATATGCACCCACCCCTCATATGTCTGTCCACTGCTGGGAGTCCTCTGCACCCACACCTCACATGTCTCTGTCCACTTCTGGGAGTCCTCTGCACCCACCCCTCACATGTGTCTGTCCACTGCTGGGAGTCCTCTGCAGCCACCCCTCACATGTCTCTGTCCACTGCTGGGAGTGATATGCACCCACCCCTCATATGTCTGTCCACTGCTGGGAGTCCTCTGCACCCACCCTTCACATGTCTCTGTCCACTGCTGGGAGTCCTCTGCACCCACTCCTCAAATGTGTCTGTCCACTGCTGGGAGTCCTCTGCACCCACCCCTCACATGTCTCTGTCCACTGCTGGGAGTGATATGCACCCACCCCTCATATGTCTGGGCACTGCTGGGAGTGATCTGCACCCACCCCTCACATGTCTCAGGGGACTGCTGGTATTCCTCTGCACCCACCCCTCACATGTCTCCGTCCACTGCTGGGAGTCCTCTGCACCCACCCCTCACATGTCTCTGTCCACTGCTGGGAGTCCTCTGCACCCACCCCTCACATGTGTCTGTCCACTGCCGGGAGTCCTCTGCACCCACCCCTCACATGTCTCTGTCCACTGCTGGGAGTCCTCTGCACCCACTCCTCAAATGTGTCTGTCCACTGCTGGGAGTCTTCTGCACCCACCCCTCACATGTCTCTGTCCACTGCTGGGAGTGATATGCACCAACCCCTCATATGTCTGGGCACTGCTGGGAGTGATCTGCACCCACTCTCACATGTCTCTGGGCACTGCTGGTATTCCTCTGCACCCACCCCTCACATGTCTCCGTCCACTGCTGGGAGTCCTCTGCACCCACCCCTCACATGTCTATGTCCATTGCTGGGAGTCCTCTGCACCCACCCCTCACATGTGTCTGTCCACTGCTGGGAGTCCTCTGCACCCCCCCCTCACATGTCTCTGGCCACTGCTGGGAGTGATATGCACCGACCCCTCATAGGTCTGTCCACTGCTGGGAGTCCTCTGCACCCACCCCTCACATGTCTCTGTCCACTGCTGGGAGTGATATGCACCCACCCCTCATATGTCTGTCCACTGCTGGGAGTCCTCTGCACCCACTCCTCACATGTCTCTGTCCACTGCTGGGAGTCCTCTGCACCCACCCCTCACATGTGTCTGTCCACTGCTGGGAGTCCTCTGCACCCACCCCTCATATGTCTGTCCACTGCTGCTGGGAGTCCTCTGCACCCACCCCTCACATGTCTCTGTCCACTGCTGGGAGTGATATGCACCCACCCCTCATATGTCTGTCCACTGCTAGGAGTCCTCTCCACCCACCTCTCGCATGTCTCTGTCCACTGCTGGGAGTGATATGCACCCACCCCTCATATGTCTGTCGACTGCTGGGAGTCCTCTGCACCCACCCCTCACATGTCTCTGTCCACTGCTGGGAGTCCTCTGCACCCAACCCTCACATGTGTCTGTCCACTGCTGGGAGTCCTCTGCACCCACCCCTCACATGTCTCTGTCCACTGCTGGGAGTGATATGCACCCACCCCTCATATGTCTGGGCACTGCTGGGAGTGATCTGCACCCACCCCTCACATGTCTCTGGGCACTGCTGGTATTCCTTTGCACCCACCCCTCACACGTCTCTGTCCACTGCTGGGAGTGATATGCACCCACCCCTCATATGTCTGTCCACTGCTGGGAGTCCTCTGCACCCACCCCTCACATGTCTCTGTCCACTGCTGGGAGTCCTCTGCACCCACCCCTCACATGTGTCTGTCCAATGCTGGGAGTCCTCTGCACCCACCCCTCACATGTCTCTGTCCACTGCTGGGAGTGATATGCACCCACCCCTCATATATCTGGGCACTGCTGGGAGTGATCTGCACCCACCCCTCACATGTCTCTGGGCACTGCTGGTATTCCTCTGCACCCACCCCTCACATGTCTCTGTCCACTGCTGGGAGTGATATGCACCCACCCCTCATATGTCTGTCCACTGCTGGGAGTCCTCTGCACCCACCCCTCACATGTCTCTGTCCACTGTTGGGAGTCCTCTGCACCCACCCCTCACATGTGTCTGTCCACTGCTGGGAGTCCTCTGCACCCACCCCTCACATGTCTCTGTCCACTGCTGGGAGTCCTCTGCACCCACCCCTCACATGTATCTGTCCACTGCTGGGAGTGATATGCACCCACCCCATATATATCTGGGCACTGCTGGGAGTGATCTGCACCCACCCCTCACATGTCTCTGGGCACTGCTGGTATTCCTCTGCACCCACCCCTCACATGTCTCTGTCCACTGCTGGTATTCCTCTGCACCCAACCCTCACATGTCTCTGTCCACTGCTGGGAGTTCTCTGCACCCACCCCTCACATGTCTCTGTCCACTGCTGGGAGTCCTCTGCACCCACCCCTCACATGTCTCTGGGCACTGCTGGTATTCCTCTGCACCCACCCCTCACATGTCTCTGTCCACTGCTGTGAGTGATATGCACCCACCCCTCATATGTCTGTCCACTGCTGGGAGTCCTCTGCACCCACCCCTCACATGTCTCTGTCCACTGTTGGGAGTCCTCTGCACCCACCCCTCACATGTGTCTGTCCACTGCTGGGAGTCCTCTGCACCCACCCCTCACATGTCTCTGTCCACTGCTGGGAGTCCTCTGCACCCACCCCTCACATGTCTCTGTCCACTGCTGGGAGTGATATGCACCCACCCCATATATATCTGGGCACTGCTGGGAGTGATCTGCACTTACCCCTCACATGTCTCTGGGCACTGCTGGTATTCCTCTGCACACACCCCTCACATGTCTCTGTCCACTGCTGGGAGTCCTCTGCACCCACCCCTCACATGTCTCTGGGCACTGCTGGTATTCCTCTGCACCCAACCCTCACATGTCTCTGTTCACTGCTGGGAGTCCTCTGCACCCACCCCTCACATGTCTCTGTCCACTGCTGGGAGTCCTCTGCACCCATCCCTCACATGTCTCTGTCCACTGCTGGGAGTCCTCTGCACCCACCCCTCACATGTGTCTGTCCACTGCTGGGAGTCCTCTGCACCCACCCCTCACATGTCTCTGTCCACTGCTGGGAGTGATATGCACCCATCCCTCATATGTCTGTCCACTGCTGGGAGTCCTCTTTACCCACCCCTCACATGTCTCTGTCCACTGCTGGGAGTGATATGCACCCACCCCTCATATGTCTGTCCACTGCTGGGAGTCCTCTGCACCCACCCCTCACATGTCTCTGTCCACTGTTGGGAGTGATATGCACCCACCCCTCATATGTCTGTCCACTGCTGGGAGTCCTCTGCACCCACCCCTCACATGTCTCTGTCCACTGTTGGGAGTCCTCTGCACCCACCCCTCACATGTGTCTGTCCACTGATGGGAGTCCTCTGCACCCACCCCTCACATGTCTCTGTCCACTGCTGGGAGTCCTCTGCACCCACCCCTCACATGTCTCTGTCAACTGCTGGGAGTGATATGCACCCACCCCATATATATCTGGGCACTGCTGGGAGTGATCTGCACCCACCCCTCACATGTCTCTGGGCACTGCTGGTATTCCTCTGCACCCACCCCTCACATGTCTCTGTCCACTGCTGGGAGTCCTCTGCACCCACCCCTCACATGTCTCTGGGCACTGCTGGTATTCCTCTGCACCCAACCCTCACATGTCTCTGTCCACTGCTGGGAGTCCTCTGCACCCACCCCTCACATGTCTCTGTCCACTGCTGGGAGTCCTCTGCACCCATCCCTCACATGTCTCTGTCCACTGCTGGGAGTCCTCTGCACCCACCCCTCACATGTGTCTGTCCACTGCTGGGAGTCCTCTGCACCCACCCCTCACATGTCTCTGTCCACTGCTGGGAGTGATATGCACCCATCCCTCATATGTCTGTCCACTGCTGGGAGTCCTCTTTACCCACCCCTCACATGTCTCTGTCCACTGCTGGGAGTGATATGCACCCACCCCTCATATGTCTGTCCACTGCTGGAAATCCTCTGCACCCACTCCTCACATGTGTCTGTCCACTGCTGGGAGTCCTCTGCACCCCCCCTCACATGTCTTTGGCCACTGCTGGGAGTTATATGCACCCACCCCTCATATGTCTGTCCACTGCTGGGAGTCCTCTGCACCCACACCTCACATGTCTCTGTCCACTTCTGGGAGTCGTCTGCACCCACCCCTCACATGTGTCTGTCCACTGCTGGGAGTCCTCTGCAGCCACCCCTCACATGTCTCTGTCCACTACTGGGAGTGATATGCACCCACCCCTCATATGTCTGTCCACTGCTGGGAGTCCTCTGCACCCACCCTTCACATGTCTCTGTCCACTGCTGGGAGTCCTCTGCACCCACTCCTCAAATGTGTCTCTCCACTGCTGGGAGTCCTCTGCACCCACCCCTCACATGTCTCTGTCCACTGCTGGGAGTGATATGCACCCACCCCTCATATGTCTGGGCACTGCTGGGAGTGATCTGCACCCACTCTCACATGTCTCTGGGCACTGCTGGTATTCCTCTGCACCCACCCCTCACATGTCTCCGTCCACTGCTGGGAGTCCTCTGCACCCACCCCTCACATGTCTCTGTCCACTGCTGGGAGTCCTCTGCACCCACCCCTCACATGTCTCTGTCCACTGCTGGGAGTGATATGCACCCACCCCTCATATGTCTGTCCACTGCTGGGAGTCCTCTGCACCCACTCCTCACATGTCTCTGTCCACTGCTGGGAGTCCTCTGCACCCACCCCTCACATGTGTCTGTCCACTGCTGGGAGTCCTCTGCACCCACCCCTCATATGTCTGTCCACTGCTGCTGGGAGTCCTCTGCACCCACCCCTCACATGTCTCTGTCCACTGCTGGGAGTGATATGCACCCACCCCTCATATGTCTGTCCACTGCTAGGAGTCCTCTCCACCCACCCCTCGCATGTCTCTGTCCACTGCTGGGAGTGATATGCACCCACCCCTCATATGTCTGTCGACTGCTGGGAGTCCTCTGCACCCACCCCTCACATGTCTCTGTCCACTGCTGGGAGTCCTCTGCACCCACTCCTCACATGTGTCTGTCCACTGCTGGGAGTCCTCTGCACCCCCCCTCACATGTCTTTGGCCACTGCTGGGAGTTATATGCACCCACCCCTCATATGTCTGTCCACTGCTGGGAGTCCTCTGCACCCACACCTCACATGTCTCTGTCCACTTCTGGGAGTCCTCTGCACCCACCCCTCACATGTGTCTGTCCACTGCTGGGAGTCCTCTGCAGCCACCCCTCACATGTCTCTGTCCACTGCTGGGAGTGATATGCACCCACCCCTCATATGTCTGGGCACTGCTGGGAGTGATCTGCACCCACTCTCACATGTCTCTGGGCACTGCTGGTATTCCTCTGCACCCACCCCTCACATGTCTCCGTCCACTGCTGGGAGTCCTCTGCACCCACCCCTCACATGTCTCTGTCCACTGCTGGGAGTCCTCTGCACCCACCCCTCACATGTCTCTGTCCACTGCTGGGAGTGATATGCACCCACCCCTCATATGTCTGTCCACTGCTGGGAGTCCTCTGCACCCACTCCTCACATGTCTCTGTCCACTGCTGGGAGTCCTCTGCACCCACCCCTCACATGTGTCTGTCCACTGCTGGGAGTCCTCTGCACCCACCCCTCATATGTCTGTCCACTGCTGCTGGGAGTCCTCTGCACCCACCCCTCACATGTCTCTGTCCACTGCTGGGAGTGATATGCACCCACCCCTCATATGTCTGTCCACTGCTAGGAGTCCTCTCCACCCACCCCTCGCATGTCTCTGTCCACTGCTGGGAGTGATATGCACCCACCCCTCATATGTCTGTCGACTGCTGGGAGTCCTCTGCACCCACCCCTCACATGTCTCTGTCCACTGCTGGGAGTCCTCTGCACCCACCCCTCACATGTGTCTGTCCACTGCTGGGAGTCCTCTGCACCCACCCCTCACATGTCTCTGTCCACTGCTGGGAGTGATATGCACCCACCCCTCATATGTCTGGGCACTGCTGGGAGTTGTAGGAAATGGGACCCCCGGCCGGCCAGGGCTTGCGCCACAGCCAGTCAGAGACCACCACTCCTATGAAAGGTCGACCCCTGCTCGCCCTCTAGGTAACGCGGCGCGGGCAGCCAGGCCTATCTCGGAGGACATGTGAAGCATTTGCGCACGCACCCACCAACAACAACCTCCCGGGCCTCCCACAAAGGAACTCCACACCAAGTATATATATGAAAAATAGATTCTGTATTAAGCAGGACACATAGGAACACACATCGTACAAGGTGCCAGGGGCACGGGTAGGGGCTTCGGGGAAGGAGGTACAGCACAGGGCCAAGGGACCACGGCCAGGAATCGCACAGGGGACATCTGGTATTCAGGGGGGGGGAAATAGGACAAGGTACACAACAACAGGAGCACCCGTAGAGGTGCAACACAGAATACGTGTAGGGATCACATTAGACCTGGTCCATGGCAATCCACAGGCCAGCGGGCCTTTCTGGGGCAAGGTGCCCAAGTGTCTCGATGTTCATGGCAGGGAGCCCGGGGCAAAGCTAAACGTAGCAGTGGCCCACTAAGTGCTGGGCCACTGAGGGACCCCGTGGGAGCCTTACCGGCCCTGGGGAAAAGGGTGCCAACGGGTGGAGCCACTCGGGCTCTGGGGGCAATGATACGGTGGAGCCTCTTGGGCTCTGGGGGCAATGCCACAGGTGGAGCCTCGCAGGGCTCAGACCATTGGGGGGGCACGCGGAGTCCCTCTCGGGGGACTGGGCTTCGTGGGAGGCCTCCTGGGCCTCGGGCACAACCGGAGATTCACTCGAGGGGGGGTCGGACACCGACAACGTGTCCCGACGCCCCTCCTCCCTGGGGCTCGCAGCAGCACTCACCGGTTTTGGTGCGCCGGTCTCCTTCGCTGCGCCAGCCTTCTCCTTGTGCTCCGGGGCTCTCTCTCTCTCGGGAGCCCCGGGGAAGGTCAGCAGCTTCACGGGGGTATCGCAGGGGCGCGGAGTGAGCTCCCGCCGCTCCTGCTACGTCGTTTTCCTTCGGCCGGCCTCTCCTCCTTCTCCCGGGCCGGCAGCCAATCACGGCGCGGCCTGGGGGATGACGCCAGTGGGGAATCCCGGGCCGGCAGCCAATACCCGCGCGGCCCGGGGATGACGTCACTAGGGTCCCGGGCGGCGGCGGTGAACTCGGGGAGAAATCGACGAGGAGTGGGCTCCCTCGTAAGGCACACGGGCAGGGAATAAAGCGAGGTAGGCACTCGCTGGGGGTATCGAACACTGGGAGCACGGGGTAGACGCCGGGTGGGCACCGGCTCGTTGAATGTAGCGCTACCAGCGCTGGTGCAGGAGTGAAGGACCCCAAAGCGGCAGGGGCAGGGAGCAGCGCTTCCAGGCGCTGGGCAGAAGGGACAGCGCTCCCCCAGCGCTAGATGCAGGCTACCAAAGTCCGTCGGTAGTCCAGGACCTCAGGGGGGCCCAACAGCGCCAAAGAGGGGAAGGGGCCATCCTTAGTCCAGGAGTAGGGCAGGGCCCAGGGAGGCACGCCACCCCTGAGCCCCAGCAGCAGCAGCTCCGGGTAGATTCAAGTTGGAGAACAAGAACAAGTCCAGGGTGTCCCAGCACCCTTTTTATACACACATTCTTGGTCTGAAGGGGCAGGCAGGGGGAGAACCAGCTGGAACTGGTTATGGGGGATTCTTTACACTGGCCAGGCTAGGAACATCAGCCGCACCCCAGGGGGTGGAGCCAGCAGTGTCTGGGGAAAACCCAGCCTCATTCATGACACTCAAACCAGACGGTCAATCCACAAGCAGACCCAGGCTCACTCCTCCTGTTAGACCTGGCACCTTGGCGTGAGTCTCCCTTCCTCTTTTTGTCGCTGTGCCTCATGTGTTTTTATGGTGTTGGCCGCGCAGCGCGCTGTGCCACTGCCAACCAGTGTCACGGTGCGAGTGCTCCCTATGTAAATTGTATATGTTGGTTGGATTCCATGATTGGATTGTTTGATTTACTGTCAGACCCCAGTAAAGTGCGCCGGGGGCGCCAGGGCATGTAAATGCGAACCCCGCTGGTGGGCTTGCAGCACTGGTTGTGCCACCCACAGAAGCGGCCGGTAAAATATATCTAAGGTCTGCCATCGCAGAACCTGCGTGCAGTCTGGTACTGACACGCCGACCGACAAGTGCCCACACTTGCCGGTCCCTGAAACCTTCCCTTAGCTGCATATTAGTCACCCCTCTGGTAGGCCCACGGGCAGGGTGCATTGTACGCCTAAGGTAGGACAAGCCTGGATGCGTGGCATGTCCTAGTAGTGAATTACCGCCATCTTGTCGTTCACTACTGCAAGGCTACCCTGTTCTCATAGGCCAGTATGGGCGGCCTGGATTATTACACCCTATGATCCTAACCGACCCAGGGAACATGGTAGAAGATCGAGTTTAGTATGCCTGAACTCGGAATAATAAGGTACATCTTTTCGCAAGGTTTATTTTAATATTCCGGGTTTGCAAATGCCGCTTTTAGAAAGTCGGCCCTTGCTTGCCTAAACATTTCAGCCGCCTCTGCGTGATGTGTATCTGATGTCTGGCTGGTGTGAGTGACAGGGCTGGGGGAACCCAGATGGGCAGGGCTAGGTAGCCTGGTATGAATAGGACGATCGACAGGTAGATGGGTGGGAGGAGTGCTGCTAGGTTCTGAATAGGACAGTGCTCCGCTACCTCGATGCCGGCTCCACCCCCTGTGGAGCGTCTGATGACTCTGCCCTGCACTCTGAAAGAAGAAGCCTGCATCACGTAAACAAAGTGCTCAGAAACCGGACTGAACTAGGCAAGGGCCCCCCTGGCCTGGGAGAACAAAAGATTTGTGGTATAAATGGAGGAGCCCTGCTCCTAAGATCTAGATCCGCTTTTGACCAAGAAGAATCTCTGCCTGAGGAGGAGGCACCGGGAAAGCTGTAGGAGGAAGACTGTCCCTATCCTGGGGGATTGGCCTGCAGTGGTGACCTCGCTGCCAAAGGGGAGAAGAGAAACTGTTGCTGAAGACTTTGCTTTATTTTTACTTTCAAGACTTGTGCTTTTCCAAAACGATCTCCAAGGGCTTGGAACCGAGCTTGCCCCCTGAACGGAGCCCCAGGACCATTGGGCTCTACCTGATCTTCACCCGCCTGCTGCTTGACCGTGGTGTCCTTTCCCTCGCCGGAGCTGTGACCCTCGTGCCGCAGTCCCTCCCTGAGCCGTGACCAGGACTGCTTAGCCGCCCCCGCCTTGGGAAGAGCCTCGCTCGATCGGAGCCGCTCCCCCTACGCTGTGCTGGGCTGCCCCGTCACCTCGCTCGTGGAGGCTCGCTGTGCACCTTCACCCTCCCGCCGGAATCGGCGTTTGTGAGCATCTCCAAGCCTCGGACAGCCCGGACGCATCGGCGTGCCCGGCTGCCCCGCTTTGTTCACCCGCCACCTGCAACACCCCGCTCTTGTCGTGAGCCTGAAGATCAGACACCCTCGTGAAGTGTGGGAGCCCCGGACGCCGCCTCGCTCTTCTGTCGAAGAGCCGCTGAAATCCCGCACCCGCCTTTGCGTCAAGAAACAAGGTACTGTACTTACGAACTCGACCGCGAGCTCGCCTCGGATCCAGGGTCCGCAACGTTCTTATTTCCCTGTCATCTGCTGTGTGCTTCCTGGGCGCTGCCTCAGCACGAAGTGCGCTGAGGCCTACAGTTACCTTGTGCCCGCCTAAAGAACTTTCCGTAACACCAAGAGAACTTTACCGTATTTCCAAGAATTGTGGCCCCATCAGTTCAACGTTACTGGGCCTTGTATTTGAATCTGCTGAATCTACATAAAAGCTTATTTTTATATACCTCCTGATTGGTGTCCGTTTGTGGTGCATGCAGGGGGTTTACTGTATGTATTATTGCACTTGCTTAACCGTGTACGCCTGAGACTTAGCCTAGACTGCTCGCGCCACGCACCTAGAGGGTGAGCAGGGGTTATTCTGGGGAGTCATCCTTCGCCCTGACAAGAAGTAAAGGGTCCCTGCTTGTTGTGGGTTCACACCTGCGTCAACCAGAGCCCCCTCATTTCTAACATTGGTGGCAGCGGTGAGGATTTACGGATTTGCATTTGTGGTTTGCGTATAGTGAATCACTGATCACCACGTAGTGAGAGCAGACCAGTAACACAGCCACAAGGCTAGCATTTGTTTTTGTTTTGCCAAGAGTCTCCGTTGTTAGAGCCATGCCTGGTTCACTTTCCGCCGGAAGGGCGGCTTCCATAATCTCTGGATTTGAAGACGTAGATTGGGAAGAAGACGCGCTTATGAATCGTACCAATGAAGACTTGAAAGGTCTTTGCTCCAAGTTCAGGATTGCCCAAACTGGATTGAAAAAGAAGGAACAATTTGTGAAGGCGCTGAGGGCCTGGTATGAGTCAAAGGCACCAGAGAATCAGGTGGAAGTGGTTCCACCAGAAAGTGTCCATGAGTTTGGCAGGTGCCTGTCGCCAGAAGAGTTGGCAGACAGGGCCGCAACCCGGGCACACGAGGTGGAAATGGCAAAACTTCATGGGCAGATGGATATGGAAAAACAAAGATTAGCCATGGAAGAAAAGAAACTACAATTAGAGCATGACATGAAGCTGAGGGAGCTGGAGCTGTAAGCGAAAAGTTTGGAGCTTAATCCCTCTGGTGGCAGCACACCGCCAGTACCGGCGGAACCAAGAGTTTATATTCCCAAGGATGTAGTGAAGGAGTTCTTCAGGAATGACGACATCGGGCAGTGGTTCAGAGCCTACGAGGTAGCCATGTCTTCCCACCGGGTCCCTGAGAAAGATTGGGGAGCAGGGTTGTGGGGAAGGTTCCTGAGTGAAGGGCGGGACACACTGTTAGATTTACCTGTTGATGTTCGTAATTCTTATGCCCATATGAAGGAAGCATTGATGGCTAGGTATGGGTTGACCCCTGAGTTATATAGACAGAGGTTCAGGGGTTGCACTAAGATTCCCAATAGTACGTATGTGGAGTATGTGACTTTCTTTTGCAGAGCGCTGGATGGTTGGGTAAAGGGTAGTAAGGTAAATGATTATCAAGGGCTTCTTGATTTAATGGCATGGGAGCACTTGTCCAGTAATTGTTTTCCTGAGCTACGCCAGCACCTGATCGATAGTAAGCTGACTAACCCGAGGAAGCTTGCTGAGGAGGCGGACCGCTGGGTCAGTACCAGGGTCCACAAGGGTACCGTGGGAGATTCCGCCAAAGGTGGGCAGGGTCCCCAGCAGAAGAGTGGGGGGGACAGGGGTAAACAGAAGCAGTTCCAAAAAGGGCCCCAAAATAGTCCCCAAGGGAACCAAGGGAAGGGTTCTCAGCCTCCCCCACCCCAGAAACCGACCGGGGCCCCGACAGGTCCTCCTGTTCCAAAGGGGCCCGTAAGATGTTACAGGTGTAACAATTTGGGGCATTTTGCCTCTGATGTAAAGTGTCCATTGTTTGGTAAACCAGCACCCACTGGTGCTCCACCCCGGCAGGTGACTAGTGTAGCCTTGGGGGAGGAAAGGGATGTCCAAGGTGGGTGGGGTCCCGCAGAGATGTCCCTGGTCTCGCTAGGAGACCGTGAAGTGGTCCCTCCAACCCAGCTGCCTGAGAACACTAAGAAGTACAGGCAGTGGGTGACCATAAATGGCCATAGAGTGGAAGCTCTTAGAGATACAGGAGCCAGTGTGACAGCTGTCAGGTGTCACCTGGTGTCTCAGGAGCAGGTGGTCCCCAATGCATTCTATCCCGTTGTTGCCGCTGACAACACAGAGAGACACTGCAAGGTGGCTCAGGTTCCCTTTGAGTGGGGGGGGGTCTCTGGTACTCTTCAGGTAGCTGTGAGGCCCGCCATGCCTGTAGACTGTTTGTTGGGGAACGATTTGGAGAGCTCACCTTGGGCTAAGGTGGAGCGGAGTGCTCACCTGGAGATGTTGGGTATGCCGGATTGGGCGTGTGTCACCACACGGTCCATGGCAGCCAGTAGAGGTACTCAAGAGGTCCTGGAGCCTGAGAGGGAGGCCCAGGAACCGGCCTCAGAGAGAAGGAGCAAGGGGCGCGGGAAGCCGGCCCCTGAAGTTCCCACGGTCCAGGAGGAAGCAGACCTTGAGGGGGATGCCCTGGAGCCTACAGGGGAGCAGATAGCTGAACTGGGAGACCTGCCGGAGCTGACCCATTGGCAGCAGGAAGGGGGTCCCACCAGGGAGGACTTTTGCAAGGCACAGAAGGAGTGCCCTTCTCTCGTGGGTATGCGGCAGCAGGCTGCAGACCAGGCCGCAGGTGATCAGTCAGGATCACATTTTGTTTACTGGGAGAACGACCTCCTATATACAGAGCCTAAGGTTGCTGAGCCTGGGTCAGCCCGTGCGCTGGTGGTACCCCAGGACTTCAGAGCCTTCCTACTGGGGCTGGCTCACGATGTGCCATTGGCAGGGCATTTGGGGCAGGACAAGACCTTTGAAAGGCTTGTCACCCACTTTTATTGGCCTCAAATGCGCAGGAGTTCAGATACTCACTGCAGGACATGCCAGACTTGCCAGGCAAGTGGAAAGAGTGGAAGGAAGCAGAAGGCTCCACTCCAGCCATTCCCTGTGGTCGGTACCCCATTCCAGCGAGTGGGGATTGACATTGTAGGGCCACTGGACCCCAGGACAGCGATGGGCAATAGGTTCATCCTGGTCCTGGTGGACCATGCCACCCGGTACCCGGAAGCCATTCCTCTAAGGACAGTGACGGCCCCCGTGGTGGGACGTGCACTGATGGGAATTTTCTCCCGAGTGGGATTCCCTCTAGAGGTGGTGTCTGACCGAGGTACCAATTTCATGTCCAAGTACATGAAATCTCTTTGGCAAGAGTGTGGTGTAACCTACAAGTTCACCACCCCTTACCACCCCCAAGGAAACGGGTTGGTTGAGAGATTCAACCGAACCCTCAAAGGCATGATAATGGGCCTAGAAGGAGCCATGAGGCGTAAGTGGGACGTCCTCTTACCATGCCTTCTCTTCGCTTTCCGTGAGGTGCCACAGAAATCTCTGGGGTTCAGTCCCTTTGAGCTTCTGTATGGTCACCCAGTCAGAGGACCTCTAAGTCTGGTCAAAGAAGGCTGGGAGCAATCTCCCAGGAAACCTCCCCAGAATGTATATAGTTACATGCTGGCCTTCAGGAATCAGACTAGGCGATTCAGGCAACTTGCTGAGGCAAATCTGGAAGCCAGCCAGGAGGAGATGAAGCGGTGGTACGACCAGAATGCCACTCTGGTAGAGCTTCAGCCTGGACAGAAAGTATGGGTCTTGGCCCCCGTGGAGCCGTGTGCGCTCCAGGATAAGTGGACCGGTCCCTTTGAGGTGGTGGAGCGCAAGAGTCCTGTTACCTACGTGGTGGACCTGAAGTCTCCTAGGAACCCCTTAAGGGTCCTACATGTCAACCGCCTCAAGCCCCACTTGGAGAGGTCCCAAGTGGGCATGCTCTTGGCAACAGATGCTGGAATGGAAGAGGAGACAGAACCTCTTCCTGACCTCCTGTCCGCCAAGGAGCAAGATGGGTCAGTGGATGGTGTCATCCTCTCTTCCACCCTGACCCCTGAGCAACAGAATGATTGTCGCCAGTTGCTGGGACAGTTTTCTGACCTGTTTTCCCTGGTTCCTGGTGTCACTGATTGGTGCGTCCATGATGTGGACACTGGGGATAGTCCACCTGTGCGGCACAAGGCCTACAGGGTGACTGACAGGGTGAGGGCCTGCATCAAGGAGGAGGTCTCCAAGATGTTTGCCCTCGGGGTAATTGAGTCTTCTAGCAGTCCTTGGGCCAGCCCCGTGGTCTTGGTCCCAAAGGCTGCAGCGCCGGGAGCCACACCCGAACTCCGGTTCTGTGTGGACTACAGAGGACTCAATTCGGTCACTAGGACCGACGCACACCCCATCCCCAGAGCTGATGAGCTCATCGATCGGCTAGGGGCTGCCAACTACCTCAGCACGTTTGATTTAACGTCTGGGTATTGGCAGATCGCCTTGACCGAGGGGGCCAAAGAGAGGTCAGCATTTTCCACCCCCGATGGGCACTACCAGTTCCGGGTTATGCCATTTGGGATGAAGAATGCCCCTGCCACCTTCCAGAGATTGGTCAACCAGGTGTTGGCTGGGCTGGATTCGTTCAGTGCAGCCTACCTGGATGACATAGCAGTGTTCAGCTCCACTTGGGAGGAACACTTGCGTCACCTCTGGGAAGTGTTGATGGCGCTGCGCAAGGCGGGCCTCACGATCAAGGCGAGTAAGTGCCAGATCGGGCAGGGTTCCGTGGTGTACTTGGGACACCAAGTTGGGAGTGGCCAGGTGGCACCCCTTCAGCCCAAGATAGAAACCATCCTGAATTGGGAGGCGCCCAAAACCCAGACGGAGGTGAGAGCCTTCCTAGGTCTCACCGGGTACTACAGGAGGTTTGTCAAGGGGTATGGCAACATGGTTGCCCCCTTGACAGTGCTGACTTCGAAGAAGCAGCCCAGGAAAGTGATCTGGACTGACACCTGTCAGAAAGCTTTTGAGGCCTTGAAAACTGCTATGTGCACGGCGCCCGTGCTCTTGGCTCCCAACTTCTCCAAAGAGTTTATCGTTCAGACAGACGCTTCAGAGCATGGTGTGGGGGCTGTTCTTTCACAGATTAATGAAGAGGGCCTAGATCAACCCGTAGCCTTTCTTAGCAGGAGGTTACTTCCACGGGAACAAAGGTGGAGTGCTATTGAGCGTGAGGCATTTGCTGTGGTCTGGGCGCTGAAGAAGCTAAGACCCTACTTGTTTGGGTCTCACTTCCGGGTTCAGACGGACCACAGGCCCCTCAGATGGTTGATGCATATGAGGGGTGAGAATCCAAAGCTGTTGAGGTGGTCCATTTCCCTACAGGGTATGGATTTCACGGTGGAACATCGCCCTGGTACAGATCACGCCAATGCTGACGGTCTGTCCAGATTTTTCCGCCTTAGTGATGAGGAACTCCCTGGGGTAGGGTAGTTCTCCCCACTTTTCAGCTGGAGGGGACACGTGTTAGACCTGGCACCTTGGCGTGAGTCTCCCTTCCTCTTTTTGTCGCTGTGCCTCATGTGTTTTTATGGTGTTGGCCGCGCAGCGCGCTGTGCCACTGCCAACCAGTGTCACGGTGCGAGTGCTCCCTATGTAAATTGTATATGTTGGTTGGATTCCATGATTGGATTGTTTGATTTACTGTCAGACCCCAGTAAAGTGCGCCGGGGGCGCCAGGGCATGTAAATACGAACCCCGCTGGTGGGCTTGCAGCACTGGTTGTGCCACCCACAGAAGCGGCCGGTAAAATATATCTAAGGTCTGCCATCGCAGAACCTGCGTGCAGTCTGGTACTGACACGCCGACCGACAAGTGCCCACACTTGCCGGTCCCTGAAACCTTCCCTTAGCTGCATATTAGTCACCCCTCTGGTAGGCCCACGGGCAGGGTGCATTGTACGCCTAAGGTAGGACAAGCCTGGATGCGTGGCATGTCCTAGTAGTGAATTACCGCCATCTTGTCGTTCACTACTGCAAGGCTACCCTGTTCTCATAGGCCAGTATGGGCGGCCTGGATTATTACACCCTATGATCCTAACCGACCCAGGGAACATGGTAGAAGATCGAGTTTAGTATGCCTGAACTCGGAATAATAAGGTACATCTTTTCGCAAGGTTTATTTTAATATTCCGGGTTTGCAAATGCCGCTTTTAGAAAGTCGGCCCTTGCTTGCCTAAACATTTCAGCCGCCTCTGCGTGATGTGTATCTGATGTCTGGCTGGTGTGAGTGACAGGGCTGGGGGAACCCAGATGGGCAGGGCTAGGTAGCCTGGTATGAATAGGACGATCGACAGGTAGATGGGTGGGAGGAGTGCTGCTAGGTTCTGAATAGGACAGTGCTCCGCTACCTCGATGCCGGCTCCACCCCCTGTGGAGCGTCTGATGACTCTGCCCTGCACTCTGAAAGAAGAAGCCTGCATCACGTAAACAAAGTGCTCAGAAACCGGACTGAACTAGGCAAGGGCCCCCCTGGCCTGGGAGAACAAAAGATTTGTGGTATAAATGGAGGAGCCCTGCTCCTAAGATCTAGATCCGCTTTTGACCAAGAAGAATCTCTGCCTGAGGAGGAGGCACCGGGAAAGCTGTAGGAGGAAGACTGTCCCTATCCTGGGGGATTGGCCTGCAGTGGTGACCTCGCTGCCAAAGGGGAGAAGAGAAACTGTTGCTGAAGACTTTGCTTTATTTTTACTTTCAAGACTTGTGCTTTTCCAAAACGATCTCCAAGGGCTTGGAACCGAGCTTGCCCCCTGAACGGAGCCCCAGGACCATTGGGCTCTACCTGATCGTCACCCGCCTGCTGCTTGACCGTGGTGTCCTTTCCCTCGCCGGAGCTGTGACCCTCGTGCCGCAGTCCCTCCCTGAGCCGTGACCAGGACTGCTTAGCCGCCCCCGCCTTGGGAAGAGCCTCGCTCGATCGGAGCCGCTCCCCCTACGCTGTGCTGGGCTGCCCCGTCACCTCGCTCGTGGAGGCTCGCTGTGCACCTTCACCCTCCCGCCGGAATCGGCGTTTGTGAGCATCTCCAAGCCTCGGACAGCCCGGACGCATCGGCGTGCCCGGCTGCCCCGCTTTGTTCACCCGCCACCTGCAACACCCCGCTCTTGTCGTGAGCCTGAAGATCAGACACCCTCGTGAAGTGTGGGAGCCCCGGACGCCGCCTCGCTCTTCTGTCGAAGAGCCGCTGAAATCCCGCACCCGCCTTTGCGTCAAGAAACAAGGTACTGTACTTACGAACTCGACCGCGAGCTCGCCTCGGATCCAGGGTCCGCAACGTTCTTATTTCCCTGTCATCTGCTGTGTGCTTCCTGGGCGCTGCCTCAGCACGAAGTGCGCTGAGGCCTACAGTTACCTTGTGCCCGCCTAAAGAACTTTCCGTAACACCAAGAGAACTTTACCGTATTTCCAAGAATTGTGGCCCCATCAGTTCAACGTTACTGGGCCTTGTATTTGAATCTGCTGAATCTACATAAAAGCTTATTTTTATATACCTCCTGATTGGTGTCCGTTTGTGGTGCATGCAGGGGGTTTACTGTATGTATTATTGCACTTGCTTAACCGTGTACGCCTGAGACTGAGCCTAGACTGCTCGCGCCACGCACCTAGAGGGTGAGCAGGGGTTATTCTGGGGAGTCATCCTTCGCCCTGACAAGAAGTAAAGGGTCCCTGCTTGTTGTGGGTTCACACCTGCGTCAACCAGAGCCCCCTCATTTCTAACACCTCCCCTCACATCAGTATGCTAAACACTCCATTCACCACCGGGCAGACCCTCCCAGATCCTGGGAGCCAGGCTCACCAGCCAGCCCCAGCCAATCATACGCCAGGCACATATTCCACAAATATGCCAACTTCCAAAAGAGGGACTTCTGCACTAGACACACTCATACCTCATATACCGTTGCGCAGCATTCAACCTCCCGAGTTCATCCATACCAGACTTGACCCTGCACACCCTACGCACCGGGAACTACTGAGGACTCATCCATTCCCCATGTATTCCTATGGAAGGGGAGGTCGCTCTCTCCTCACACTCACTCAGAGGGGGAATCACCATCCCCAGGTTACATATAGCATAAAAACTTCAGGGGCGGACCTGCCAGATGGGCCAGGTCCAACAGGAGTGATCTGCACCCACCCCTCACATGTCTCTGGGCACTGCTGGTATTCCTCTGCTCCCACCCCTCACATGTCTCTGTCCACTGCTGGGAGTGATATGCACCCACCCCTCATATGTCTGTCCACTGCTGGGAATCCTCTGCACCCACCCCTCACATGTCTCTGTCCACTGTTGGGAGTCCTCTGCACCCACCCCTCACATGTGTCTGTCCACTGCTGGGAGTCCTCTGCACCCACCCCTCACATGTCTCTGTCCACTGCTGGGAGTCCTCTGCACCCACCCCTCACATGTCTCTGTCCACTGCTGGGAGTGATATGCACCCACCCCATATGTATCTGGGCACTGCTGGGAGTGATCTGCACCCACCCCTCACATGTCTCTGGGCACTGCTGGTATTCCTCTGCACCCACCCCTCACATGTCTCTGTCCACTGCTGGGAGTCCTCTGCACCCAACCCTCACATGTCTCTGGGCACTGCTGGTATTCCTCTGCACCCAACCCTCACATGTCTCTGTCCACTGCTGGGAGTTCTCTGCACCCACCCCTCACATGTCTCTGTCCACTGCTGGGAGTCCTCTGCACCCACCCCTCACATGTCTCTGGGCACTGCTGGTATTCCTCTGCACCCACCCCTCACATGTCTCTGTCCACTGCTGTGAGTGATATGCACCCACCCCTCATATGTCTGTCCACTGCTGGGAGTCCTCTGCACCCACCCCTCACATGTCTCTGTCCACTGTTGGGAGTCCTCTGCACCCACCCCTCACATGTGTCTGTCCACTGCTGGGAGTCCTCTGCACCCACCCCTCACATGTCTCTGTCCACTGCTGGGAGTCCTCTTTACCCACCCCTCACATGTCTCTGTCCGCTGCTGGGAGTGATATGCACCCACCCCTCATATGTCTGTCCACTGCTGGGAGTCCTCTGCACCCACCCCTCACATGTCTCTGTCCACTGTTGGGAGTGATATGCACCCACCCCTCATATGTCTGTCCACTGCTGGGAGTCCTCTGCACCCACCCCTCACATGTCTCTGTCCACTGTTGGGAGTCCTCTGCACCCACCCCTCACATGTGTCTGTCCACTGATGGGAGTCCTCTGCACCCACCCCTCACATGTCTCTGTCCACTGCTGGGAGTCCTCTGCACCCACCCCTCACATGTCTCTGTCAACTGCTGGGAGTGATATGCACCCACCCCATATATATCTGGGCACTGCTGGGAGTGATCTGCACCCACCCCTCACATGTCTCTGGGCACTGCTGGTATTCCTCTGCACCCACCCCTCACATGTCTCTGTCCACTGCTGGGAGTCCTCTGCACCCACCCCTCACATGTCTCTGGGCACTGCTGGTATTCCTCTGCACCCAACCCTCACATGTCTCTGTCCACTGCTGGGAGTCCTCTGCACCCACCCCTCACATGTCTCTGTCCACTGCTGGGAGTCCTCTGCACCCATCCCTCACATGTCTCTGTCCACTGCTGGGAGTCCTCTGCACCCACCCCTCACATGTGTCTGTCCACTGCTGGGAGTCCTCTGCACCCACCCCTCACATGTCTCTGTCCACTGCTGGGAGTGATATGCACCCATCCCTCATATGTCTGTCCACTGCTGGGAGTCCTCTTTACCCACCCCTCACATGTCTCTGTCCACTGCTGGGAGTGATATGCACCCACCCCTCATATGTCTGTCCACTGCTGGAAATCCTCTGCACCCACTCCTCACATGTGTCTGTCCACTGCTGGGAGTCCTCTGCACCCCCCCTCACATGTCTTTGGCCACTGCTGGGAGTTATATGCACCCACCACTCATATGTCTGTCCACTGCTGGGAGTCCTCTGCACCCACACCTCACATGTCTCTGTCCACTTCTGGGAGTCCTCTGCACCCACCCCTCACATGTGTCTGTCCACTGCTGGGAGTCCTCTGCAGCCACCCCTCACATGTCTCTGTCCACTGCTGGGAGTGATATGCACCCACCCCTCATATGTCTGTCCACTGCTGGGAGTCCTCTGCACCCACCCTTCACATGTCTCTGTCCACTGCTGGGAGTCCTCTGCACCCACTCCTCAAATGTGTCTGTCCACTGCTGGGAGTCCTCTGCACCCACCCCTCACATGTCTCTGTCCACTGCTGGGAGTGATATGCACCCACCCCTCATATGTCTGGGCACTGCTGGGAGTGATCTGCACCCACCCCTCACATGTCTCAGGGGACTGCTGGTATTCCTCTGCACCCACCCCTCACATGTCTCCGTCCACTGCTGGGAGTCCTCTGCACCCACCCCTCACATGTCTCTGTCCACTGCTGGGAGTCCTCTGCACCCACCCCTCACATGTGTCTGTCCAGTGCTGGGAGTCCTCTGCACCCACCCCTCACATGTCTCTGTCCACTGCTGGGAGTCCTCTGCACCCACTCCTCAAATGTGTCTGTCCACTGCTGGGAGTCCTCTGCACCCACCCCTCACATGTCTCTGTCCACTGCTGGGAGTGATATGCACCCACCCCTCATATGTCTGGGCACTGCTGGGAGTGATCTGCACCCACTCTCACATGTCTCTGGGCACTGCTGGTATTCCTCTGCACCCACCCCTCACATGTCTCCGTCCACTGCTGGGAGTCCTCTGCACCCACCCCTCACATGTCTCTGTCCACTGCTGGGAGTCCTCTGCACCCACCCCTCACATGTGTCTGTCCACTGCTGGGAGTCCTCTGCACCCCCCCCTCACAAGTCTCTGGCCACTGCTGGGAGTGAAATGCACCGACCCCTCATAGGTCTGTCCACTGCTGGGAGTCCTCTGCACCCACCCCTCACATGTCTCTGTCCACTGCTGGGAGTGATATGCACCCACCGCTCATATGTCTGTCCACTGCTGGGAGTCCTCTGCACCCACTCCTCACATGTCTCTGTCCACTGCTGGGAGTCCTCTGCACCCACACCTCACATGTGTCTGTCCACTGCTGGGAGTCCTCTGCACCCACCCCTCATATGTCTGTCTACTGCTGCTGGGGGTCCTCTGCACCCACCCCTCACATGTCTCTGTCCACTGCTGGGAGTGATATGCACCCACCCCTCATATGTCTGTCCACTGCTAGGAGTCCTCTCCACCCACCCCTCGCATGTCTCTGTCCACTGCTGGGAGTGATATGCACCCACCCCTCATATGTCTGTCGACTGCTGGGAGTCCTCTGCACCCACCCCTCACATGTCTCTGTCCACTGCTGGGAGTCCTCTGCACCCACTCCTCACATGTGTCTGTCCACTGCTGGGAGTCCTCTGCACCCACCCCTCACATGTCTCTGTCCACTGCTGGGAGTGATATGCACCCACCCCTCATATGTCTGGGCACTGCTGGGAGTGATCTGCACCCACCCCTCACATGTCTCTGGGCACTGCTGGTATTCCTCTGCACCCACCCCTCACATGTCTCTGTCCACTGCTGGGAGTGATATGCACCCACCCCTCATATGTCTGTCCACTGCTGGGAGTCCTCTGCACCCACCCCTCACATGTCTCTGTCCACTGCTGGGAGTCCTCTGCACCCACCCCTCACATGTGTCTGTCCACTGCTGGGAGTCCTCTGCACCCACCCCTCACATGTCTCTGTCCACTGCTGGGAGTCCTCTGCACCCACCCCTCACATGTCTCTGTCCACTGCTGGGAGTGATATGCACCCACCCCTCACATGTCTCTGGGCACTGCTGGTATTCCTCTGCACCCAACCCTCACATGTCTCCGTCCACTGCTGGGAGTCCTCTGCACCCACCCCTCACATGTCTCTGTCCACTGCTGGGAGTCCTCTGCACCCACCCCTCACATGTGTCTGTCCACTGCTGGGAGTCCTCTGCACCCACCCTCACATGTCTCTGTCCACTGCTGGGAGTGATATGCACCCACCCCTCATATGTCTGTCCACTGCTAGGAGTCCTCTGCACCCACTCCTCACATGTCTCTGTCCACTGCTGGGAGTGATATGCACCCACCCCTCATATGTCTGTCCACTGCTGGGAGTCCTCTGCACCCACTCCTCACATGTCTCTGTCCACTGCTGTGAGTGATATGCACCGACCCCTCATAGGTCTGTCCACTGCTGGGAGTCCTCTGCACCCTCCCTCACATGTCTCTGTCCACTGCTGGGAGTGATATGCACCCACCCCTCATATGTCTGTCCACTGCTGGGAGTCCTCTGCACCCACTCCTCACATGTCTCTGTCCACTGCTGGGAGTCCTCTGCACCCACCCCTCACATGTGTCTGTCCACTGCTGGGAGTCCTCTGCACCCACCCCTCATATGGCTGTCCACTGCTGGGAGTCCTCTGCACCCACACCTCACATGTCTCTGTCCACTGCTGGGAGTGATATGCACCCACCCCTCATATGTCTGTCCACTGCTAGGAGTCCTCTCCACCCACCCCTCGCATGTCTCTGTCCACTGCTGGGAGTGATATGCACCCACCACTCATATGTCTGTCGACTGCTGGGAGTCCTCTGCACCCACCCCTCACATGTCTCTGTCCACTGCTGGGAGTCCTCTGCACCCACCCCTCACATGTGTCTGTCCACTGCTGGGAGTCCTCTGCACCCACCCCTCACATGTCTCTGTCCACTGCTGGGAGTGATATGCACCCACCCCTCATATGTCTGGGCACTGCTGGGAGTGATCTGCACCCACCCCTCACATGTCTCTGGGCAATGCTGGTATTCCTCTGCACCCACCCCTCACATTTCTCTGTCCACTGCTGGGAGTGATATGCACCCACCCCTCATATGTCTGTCCACTGCTGGGAGTCCTCTGCACCCACCCCTCACATGTCTCTGTCCACTGCTGGGAGTCCTCTGCACCCACCCCTCACATGTGTCTGTCCACTGCTGGGAGTCCTCTGCACCCACTCCTCACATGTCTCTGTCCACTGCTGGGAGTCCTCTGCACCCACCCCTCACATGTCTCTGTCCACTGCTGGGAGTGATATGCACCCACCCTTCATAAGTCTGTCCACTGCTGGGAGTCCTCTGCACCCACCCCTCACATGTGTCTGTCCACTGCTGGGAGTCCTCTGCACCCACCCCTCACATATCTCTGTCCACTGCTGGCAGTGATATGCACCCACCCCTCACATGTCTTTGGGCACTGCTGGTATTCCTCTGCTCCAACCCCTCACATGTCTCTGTCCACTGCTGGGAGTCCTCTGCACCCACCCCTCACATGTGTCTGTCCACTGCTGGGAGTCCTCTGCACCCACCCCTCACATATCTCTGTCCACTGCTGGGAGTGATCTGCACCCACCCCTCATATGTCTGTCCACTGCTGGGAGTCCTCTGCACCCACCCCTCACATGTCTCTGTCCACTGCTGGGAGTCCTCTGCACCCACCTCTCACATGTGTCTGCCACTGCTGGGAGTCCTCTGCACCCCCCCTCACATGTCTCTGGCCACTGCTGGGAGTGAAATGCACCCACCCCTCATATGTCTGTCCACTGCTGGGAGTCCTCTGCACCCACCCCTCACATGTCTCTATCCACTGCTGGGAGTGATATGCACCCACCCCTCATATGTCTGTCCACTGCTGGGAGTCCTCTGCACCCACCCCTCACATGTCTCTGTCCACTGCTGGGAGTCCTCTGCACCCACTCCTCACATGTGTCTGTCCACTGCTGGGAGTCCTCTGCACCCACCCCTCACATGTCTCTGTCCACTGCTGGGAGTGATATGCACCCACCACTCATTTGTCTGTCCACTGCTGGGAGTACTCTGCACCCACCCCTCACATGTCTCTGTCCACTACTGGGAGTCCTCTGCACCCACCCCTCACATGTGTCTGTCCACTGCTGGGAGTCCTCTGCACCCACCCCTCACATGTCTCTGTCCACTGCTGGGAGTCCTCTGCACCCACCCCTCACATGTCTTTGTCCACTGCTGGGAGTGATATGCACCCACCCCTCATATATCTGGGCACTGCTGGGAGTGATCTGCACCCACCCCTCACATGTCTCTGGGCACTGCTGGTATTCCTCTGCACCCACCCCTCACATGTCTCTGTCCACCGCTGGGAGTCCTCTGCACCCACCCCTCACATGTCTCTGGGCACTGCTGGTATTCCTCTGCACCCACCCCTCACATGTCTCTGTCCACTGCTGGGAGTCCTCTGCACACACCCCTCAAATGTCTCTGTCCACTGCTGGGAGTCCTCTGCACCCATCCCTCACATGTCTCTGTCCACTGCTGGGAGTCCTCTGCACCCACCCCTCACATGTGTCTGTCCACTGCTGGGAGTCCTCTGCACCCACCCCTCACATGTCTCTGTCCACTGCTGGGAGTGATATGCACCCACCCCTCATATGTCTGTCCACTGCTGGGAGTCCTCTTTACCCACCCCTCACATGTCTCTGTCCACTGCTGGGAGTGATATGCACCCACCCCTCATATGTCTGTCCACTGCTGGGAGTCCTCTGCACCCACCCCTCACATGTCTCTGTCCACTGCTGGGAGTCCTCTGCACCCACCCCTCACATGTGTCTGTCCACTGCTGGGAGTCCTCTGCACCCCCCTCACATGTCTCTGGCCACTTCTGGGAGTCCTCTGCACCCACCCCTCACATGTGTCTGTCCACTGCTGGGAGTCCTCTGCACCCATCCCTCATATGTCTCTGTCCACTGCTGGGAGTGATATGCACCCACCCCTCGTATGTCTCTGTCCACTGCTGGGAGTGATCTGCACCTACCCCTCATATGTCTGTCCACTGCTGGGAGTCCTCTGCACCCACCCCTCACATGTCTCTGTCCACTGCTGGGAGTCCTCTGCACCCACCCCTCACATGTGTCTGTCCACTGCTGGGAGTCCTCTGCACCCCCCCTCACATGTCTCTGGCCACTGCTGGGAGTAATATGCACCCACCCCTCATATGTCTGTCCACTGCTGGGAGACCTCTTTACCCACCCCTCACATGTCTCTGTCCACTGCTGGGAGTGATATGCACCCACCCCTCATATGTCTGTCCACTGCTGGGAGTCCTCTGCACCCACCCCTCACATGTCTCTGTCCACTTCTGGGAGTCCTCTGCACCCACCCCTCACATGTGTCTGTCCACTGCTGGGAGTCCTCTGCACCCACCCCTCACATGTCTCGGTCCACTGCTGGGAGTGATATGCACCCACCCCTCATATGTCTCTGTCCACTGCTGGGAGTGATCTGCACCCACCCCTCATATGTCTGTCCACTGCTGGGAGTCCTCTGCACCCACCCCTCACATGTCTCTGTCCACTGCTGGGAGTCCTCTGCACCCACTCCTCACATGTGTCTGTCCACTGCTGGGAGTCCTCTGCACCCCCCCTCACATGTCTCTGTCCACTGCTGGGAGTCCTCTGCACCCACCCCTCACATGTCTCTATCCACTGATGGGAGTCCTCTGCACCCACCCCTCACATGTCTCTGTCCACTTCTGGGAGTCCTCTGCACCCACCCCTCACATGTGTCTGTCCACTGCTGGGAGTCCTCTGCAGCCACCCCTCACATGTCTCTGTCCACTGCTGGGAGTGATATGCACCCACCCCTCATATGTCTGTCCACAGCTGGGAGTCCTCTGCACCCACCCCTCATATGTCTGTACACTGCTGGGAGTCCTCTGCACCCACCCCTCACATGTCTCTGTCCACTTCTGGGAGTCCTCTGCACACACCCCTCACATGTGTCTGTCCACTGCTGGGAGTCCTCTGCACCCACCCCTCACATGTCTCTGTCCACTGCTGGGAGTGATATGCACCCACCCCTCATATGTCTGTCCATTGCTGGGAGTCCTCTGCCCCCACCCCTCACATGTCTCTGTCCACTGCTGGGAGTCCTCTGCACCCCCCTTACATGTCTCTGGCCACTGCTGGGAGTGATATGCACCCACCCCTCATATGTCTGTCCACTGCTGGGAGACCTCTTTACACACCCCTCACATGTCTCTGTCCACTGCTGGGAGTGATATGCACCCACCCCTCATATGTCTGTCCACTGCTGGGAGTCCTCTGCACCCACCCCTCACATGTCTCTGTCCACTTCTGGGAGTCCTCTGCACCCACCCCTCACATGTGTCTGTCCACTGCTGGGAGTCCTCTGCACCCACCCCTCACATGTCTCTGTCCACTGCTGGGAGTGATATGCACCCACCCCTCATATGTCTCTGTCCACTGCTGGGAGTGATCTGCACCCACCCCTCATATATCTGTCCACTGCTGGGAGTCCTCTGCACCCACCCCTCACATGTCTCTGTCCACTGCTGGGAGTCCTCTGCACCCACTCCTCACATGTGTCTGTTTACTGCTGGGAGTCCTCTGCACCCTCCTCACATGTCTCTGGCCACTGCTGGGAGTCCTCTGCAGCCACCCCTCACATGTCTCTGTCCACTGCTGGGAGTGATATGCACCCACCCCTCATATGTCTGTCCACTGCTGGGAGTCCTCTGCACCCACCCCTCACATGTCTCTGTCCACTGCTGGGAGTCCTCTGCACCCACACCTCACATGTGCCTGTCCACTGCTGGGAGTCCTCTGCACCCACCCCTCACATGTCTCTGTCCACTGCTGGGAGTGATATGCACCCACCCCTCATATGTCTGGGCACTGCTGGGAGTGATCTGCACCCACCCCTCACATGTCTCTGGGCACTGCTGGTATTCCTCTGCACCCACCCCTCACATGTCTCCATCCACTGCTGGGAGTCCTCTGCACCCACCCCTCACATGTCTCTGTCCACGACTGGGAGTCCTCTGCACCCACCCCTCACATCTGTCTGTCCACTGCTGGGAGTCCTCTGCACCCCCCCCCCTCACATGTCTCTGGCCACTGCTGGGAGTGATATGCACCCACCCCTCATATGTCTGTCCACTGCTGGGAGTCCTCTGCACCCACTCCTCACATGTCTTTGTCCACTGCTGGGTGTCCTCTGCACCCACCCCTCACATGTGTCTGTCCACTGCTGGGAGTCCTCTGCACCCACACCTCACATGTCTCTGTCCACTGCTGGGAGTGATATGCACCCACCCCTCATATATCTGGGCACTGCTGGGAGTCCTCTGCACCCACCCCTCACATGTCTCTGGGCACTGCTGGTATTCCTCTGCACCCACCCCTCAAATGTCTCTGTCCACTGCTGGGAGTCCTCTGCACCCACCCCTCACATGTGTCTGTCCACTGCTGGGAGTCCTCTGCACCCACCCCTCACAAGTCTCTGCCCACTGCTGGGAGTGATATGCTCCCACCCCTCATATGTCTGGGCACTGCTGGGAGTGATCTGCACCCACCCCTCACATGTCTCTGGGCACTGCTGGTATTCCTCTGCACCCACCCCTCACATGTCTCTGTCCACTGCTGGGAGTCCTCTGCACCCACCCCTCACATGTCTCTGTCCACTGCTGGGAGTGCTCTGTACCCACCCCTCACATGTGTCTGTCCACTGCTGGGAGTCCTCTGCACCCACCCCTCACATGTCTCTGTCCACTGCTGGGAGTGATATGCTCCCACCCCTCATATGTCTGGGCACTGCTGGGAGTGATCTGCACCCACCCCTCACATGTCTCTGGGCACTGCTGGTATTCCTCTGCGCCCACCCCTCACATGTCTCTGTCCACTGCTGGGAGTCCTCTGCACCCACCCCTCACATGTCTCTGTCCACTGCTGGGAGTCCTCTGCAGCCACCCCTCACATGTGTCTGTCCACTGCTCGGAGTCCTCTGCACCCCCCCTCACATGTCTCTGTCCACTGCTGGGAGTCCTCTGCACCCACACCTCACATGTCTCTGTCCACTGCTGGGAGTCCTCTGCACCCACCCCTCACATGTGTCTGTCCACTGCTGGGAGTCCTCTGCACCCCTCCCCCCTCACATGTCTCTGGCCACTGCTGGGCGTGATATGCACCGACCCTTCATATGTCTGTCCACTGCTGGGAGTCCTCTGCACCCACCCCTCACATGTCTCTGTCCACTGCTGGGAGTGATATGCACCCACCCCTCATATGTCTGTCCATTACTTGGAGTCCTCTGCACCCACCCCTCACATGTCTCTGCCCATTGCTGGGAGTCCTCTGCACCCACCCCTCACATGTGTCTGTCCACTGCTGGGAGTCCTCTTCACCAACCCCTCACATGTCTCAGTCCACTGCTGGGAGTGATATGCACCCACCCCTCATATGTCTGGGCACTGCTGGGAGGGATCTGCACCCACCCCTCACATGTCTCTGGGCACTGCTGGTATTCCTCTGCACCCACCCCTCACATGTCTCTTTCCACTGCTGGGAGTCCTCTGCACCCACCCCTCCCATGTCTCTGTCCACTGCTGGGAGTCCTCTGCACCCACCCCTCACATGTCTCTGTCCACTGCTGGGAGTCCTCTGCACCCACCCCTCACATGTGTCTGTCCACTGCTGGGAGTCCTCTGCACCCACCCCTCACATGTCTCTGTCCACTGCTGGGAGTGATATGCACCCACCCCTCATATGTCTGTCCACTGCTGGGAGTCCTCTGCACCCACCCCTCACATGTCTCTGTCCACTGCTGGGAGTGATATGCACCCACCCCTCATATGTCTGTCCACTGCCTGGAGTCCTCTGCACCCACCCCTCACATGTCTCTGTCCACTGCTGGGAGTGATATGCACCCACCCCTCATATGTCTGTCCACTGCTGGGAGTCCTCTGCACCCACCCCTCACATGTCTCTGTCCACTGCTGGGAGTCCTCTGCACCAACCCTTCACATGTGTCTGTCCAGTGCTGGGAGTCCTCTGCACCCCCCTCACATGTCTCTGTCCACTGCTGGGAGTGATATGCACCCACCCCTCATATGTCTGTCCACTGCTGGGAGTCCTCTGCACCCACCCCTCACATGTCTCTGTCCAGTGCTGGGAGTCCTCTGCACCCACCCTTCACATGTCTCTGTCCACTGCTGGGAGTCCTCTGCACCCACTCCTCAAATGTGTCTGTCCACTGCTGGGAGTCCTTTGCACCCACCCCTCACATGTCTCTGTCCACTGCTGGGAGTGATATGCACCCACCCCTCATATGTCTGGGCACTGCTGGGAAGGATCTGCACCCACCCCCCACATGTCTCTGGGCACTTCTGGTATTCCTCTGCACCCACCCCTCACATGTCTCTGTCCACTGCTGGGAGTCCTCTGCACCCACCCCTCACATGTCTCTGTCCACTGCTGGGAGTCCTCTGCACCCACCCCTCACATGTGTCTGTCCACTGCTGGGAGTCCTCTGCACCCCCCTCACATGTCTCTGGCCACTGCTGGGAGTGATTTGCACCCACCCCTCATATGTCTGTCCACTGCTGGGAGTCCTCTGCACCCACCCCTCACATGTCTCTGTCCACTGCTGGGAGTAATATGCACCCACCCCTCATATGTCTGTCCACTGCTGGGAGTCCTCTGCACCCAACCCTCACATGTCTCTGTCCACTGCTGGGAGTCCTCTGCACCCACCCCTCACATGTGTCTGTCCACTGCTGGGAGTCCTCTGCACCCACCCCTCACATGTCTCTGCCCACTGCTGGGAGTGATATGCACCCACCCCTCATATGTCTGGGCACTGCTGGGAGTGATCTGCACCCACCCCTCACATGTCTCTGTCCACTGCTGGGAGTCCTCTGCACCCACCCCTCACATGTGTCTGTCCACTGCTGGGAGTCCTCTGCACCCACCCCTCACATGTCTCTGCCCACTGCTGGGAGTGATATGCACCCAC
This sequence comes from Triturus cristatus, assembly GCF_964204655.1. Lineage (NCBI taxonomy): Eukaryota > Metazoa > Chordata > Amphibia > Caudata > Salamandridae > Triturus > Triturus cristatus. The sequence goes on along the minus strand of NC_140579.1, from coordinate 274,774,334 downwards.
CCCTCATATGTCTGGGCACTGCTGGGAGTGATCTGCACCCACCCCTCACATGTCTCTGGGCACTGCTGGTATTCCACTGCACCCACCCCTCACATGTCTCTGTCCACTGCTGGGAGTCATCTGCACCCACCCCTCACATGTCTCTGTCCACTGCTGGGAGTGCTCTGTACCCACCCCTCACATGTGTCTGTCCACTGCTGGGAGTCCTCTGCACCCCCCCTCACATGTCTTTGGACACTGTTGTGAGTGATATGCACCCACCCCTCATATGGCTGCCCACTGCTGGGAGTCCTCTGCACCCACCCCTCACATGTCTCTGTCCACTGCTGGGAGTGATATGCTCCCACCCCTCATATGTCTGTCCACTGCTGGGAGTCCTCTGCACCCACCCCTCACATGTCTCTGTCCACTGCTGGGAGTCCTCTGCACCCACCCCTCACATGTGTCTGTCCACTGCTAGGAGTCCTCTGCACCCACCCCTCACATGTCTCTGTCCACTGCTGGGAGTGATATGCACCCACCCCTCATATGTCTGTCCACTGCTGGGAGTCCTCTTCACCCACCCCTCACATGTCTCTGTCCACTGCTGGGAGTCCTCTGCACCCACCCCTCACATGTGTCTGTCCACTGCTGGGAGTCCTCTGCACCCACCCCTCACATGTCTCTGCCCACTGCTGGGAGTGATATGCACCCACCCCTCATATGTCTGGGCACTGCTGGGAGTGATCTGCACCCACCCCTCACATGTCTCTGGGCACTGCTGGTATTCCACTGCACCCACCCCTCACATGTCTCTGTCCACTGCTGGGAGTCCTCTGCACCCACCCCTCACATGTCTCTGTCCAATGCTGGGAGTCCTCTGCACCCACCCCTCACATGTGTCTGTCCAATGCTGAGAGTCCTCTGCACCCCCCTCATACGTCTCTGGTCACTGCTGGGAGTAATTTGCACACACCCCTCATATGTCTGTCCACTGCTGGGAGTCCTCTGCACCCACCCCTCACATGTCTCTGTCCACTGCTGGGAGTGACATGCACCCACCCCTCATATGTCTGTCCACTGCTGGGAGTCCTCTGCACCCACCCCTCACATGTCTCTGTCCACTGCTGGGAGTCCTCTGCACCCACCCCTCTCATGTGTCTGTCCACTGCTGGGAGTCCTCTGCACCCACCCCTCACATGTCTCTATCCACTGCTGGGAGTGATATGCACCCACCCCTCATAAGTCTGGGCACTGCTGGGAGTGATCTGCACCCACCCCTCACATGTCTCTGGGCACTGTTGGTATTCCTCTGCACCCACCCCTCACATGTCTCTGTCCACTGCTGGGAGTCCTCTGCACCCACTCCTCACATGTCTCTGTCCACTGCTGGGAGTCCTCTGCACCCACCCCTCACATGTCTCTGTCCACTGCTGGGAGTCCTCTGCACCCACCCCTCACATGTGTCAGTCCGCTGCTGGGAGTCCTCTGCACCCACCCCTCACATGTCTCTGGCCACTGCTGGGAGTGATATGCACCCACCACTCATATGTCTGTCCACTGCTGGGAGTCCTCTGCACCCACCCCTCACATGTCTCTGTCCACTGCTGGGAGTGATATGCACCCACCCCTCATATGTCTGTCCACTGCTGGGAGTCCTCTGCACCTGCCCCTCACATGTCTCTGTCCACTTCTGGGAGTCCTCTGCACCTACCCCTCACATGTCTCTGTCCACTGCTGGGAGTGATATGCTCCCACCCCTCATATGTCTGGGCACTGCTGAGAGTCCTCTGCACCCACCCCTCACATGTCTCTGTCCACTGCTGGGAGTGATATGCACCCACCCCTCATATGTCTGTCCACTGCCTGGAGTCCTCTGCACCCACCCCTCACATGTCTCTGTCCACTGCTGGGAGTGATATGCACCCACCCCTCATATGTCTGTCCATTGCTGGGAGTCCTCTGCACCCACCCCTCACATGTCTCTGTCCACTGCTGGGAGTCCTCTGCACCCACCCCTCACATGTGTCTGTCCACTGCTGGGAGTCCTCTGCACCAACCCCTCACATGTCTCTGTCCACTGCTGGGATTGATATGCACCCACCCCTCATATGTCTGTCCACTGCTGGGAGTCCTCTGCACCGACCCCTCACATGTCTCTGTCCACTGCTGGGAGTCTTCTGCACCCACCACTCACATGTCTCTGTCCACTGCTGGGAGTCCTCTGCACCCGCCCCTCACATGTCTCTGTCCACTGCTGGGAGTCCTCTGCACCTACCCCTCACATGTGTCTGTCCACTGCTGGGAGTCCTCTGCACCCACCACTCACATGTCTCTGTCCACTGCTGGGAATCCTCTGCACCCACCCCTCACATGTCTCTGTCCACTGCTGGGAGTGATATGCACCCACCCCTCATATGTCTGGGCACTGCTGGGAGTGTTCTGCACCCACCCCTCACATGTCTCTGGGCACTGTTGGTATTCCTCTGCACCCACCCCTCACATGTCTCTGTCTACTGCTGAGAGTCCTCTGCACCCACCCCTCACATGTCTCTGTCCACTGCTGGGAGTGATATGCACCCACCCCTCATATGTCTGGGCACTGCTGGGAGTGTTCTGCACCCACCCCTCACATGTCTCTGGGCACTGTTGGTATTCCTCTGCACCCAACCCTCACATGTCTATGTCCAATGCTGGGAGTCCTCTCCACCCACCCCTCACATGTCTCTGTCCACTGCTGGGAGTCCTCTGCACCCATCCCTCAAATGTCTCTGGTCACTGCTGGTATTCCTCTGCACCCACCCCTCACATGTCTCTGTCCACTGCTGGGAGTCCTCTGCACCCACCCCTCACATGTCTCTGTCCACTTCTGGGAGTGATATGCACCCACCCCTCATATGTCTGTCCACTGCTGGGAGTCCTCTGCACCCACCCCTCACATGTCTCTGTCCACTGCTCGGAGTGATATACACCCACCCCTCATATGTCTGGGCACTGCTGGGAGTGATCTGCACCCACCCCTCACATGTCTCTGGGCACTGCTGGTATTCCTCTGCACCCACCCCTCACATGTCTCTGTCCACTGCTGGGAGTCCTCTGCACCCACCCTTTACATGTCTCTGTCCACTGCTGGGAGTCCTCTGCACCCACCCCTCACATGTGTCTGTCCACTGCTGGGAGTCCTCTGCACCCACCCCTCACATTTCTCTGTCCACTGCTGGGAGTGATATGCACCCACCCCTCATATGTCTGTCCACTGCTGGGAGTCCTCTTTACCCACCCCTCACATGTCTCTGTCCACTGCTGGAAGTGATATGCACCCACCCCTCATATGTCTGTCCACTGCTGGAAGTCCTCTGCACCCACCCCTCACATGTCTCTGTCCACTGCTGGGAGTCCTCTGCACCCACCCCTCACATGTGTCTGTCCACTGCTGGGAGTCCTCTGCACCCACCCCTCACATGTCTCTGTCCACTGCTGGGAGTGATATGCACCCACCCCTCATATGTCTGGGCACTGCTGGGAGTGATCTGCACCCACCCCTCACATGTCTCTGGGCACTGCTGGTATTCCTCTGCACCCACCCCTCACATGTCCACTGCTGGGAGTCCTCTGCACCCACCCCTCACATGTCTCTGGGCACTGCTGGTATTCCTCTGCACCCACCCCTCACATGTCTCTGTCCACTGCTGGGAGTCCTCTGCACCCACCCCTCACATGTCTCTGTCTACTGCTGGGAGTCCTCTGCACCCACCCCTCACATGTGTCTGTCCACTGCTGGGAGTCCTCTGCACCCACCCCTCACATTTCTCTGTCCACTGCTGGGAGTGATATGCACCCACCCCTCATATGTCTGTCCACTGCTGGGGGTCCTCTTTACCCACCCCTCACATGTCTCTGTCCACTGCTGGGAGTGCTATGCACCCACCCCTCATATGTCTGTCCACTGCTGGGAGTCCTCTGCACCCACCCCTCACATGTCTCTGTCCACTGCTGGGAGTCCTCTGCACCCACCCCTCACATGTGTCTGTCCACTGCTGGGAGTCCTCTGCACCCACCCCTCACATGTCTCTGTCCACTGCTGGGAGTGATATGCACCCACCCCTCATATGTCTGGGCACTGCTGGGAGTGATATGCACTCACCCCTCACATGTCTCTGGGCACTGCTGGTATTCCTCTGCACCCACCCCTCACATGTCTCTGTCCATGGATGGGAGTCCTCTGCACCCACCCCTCACATGTCTCTTTCCACTGCTGGGAGTCCTCTGCACCCACCCCTCACATGTGTCTGTCCACTGCTGGGAGTCCTCTGCACCCCCCCTCACATGTCTCTGGCCACTGCTGGGAGTGATTTGCACCCACCCCTCATATGTCTGTCCACTGCTGGGAGTGATATGCACCCACCCCTCATATGTCTGTCCACTGCTGGGAGTCCTCTGTACCCACCCCTCACATGTCTCTGTCCACTGCTGGGAGTCCTCTGCACCCACCCCTCACATGTGTCTGTCCACTGCTGGGCGTCCTCTGCACCCACCCTTCACATGTCTCTGTCCACTGCTGGGAGTCCTCTGCACCCACCACTCACATGTCTCTGTCTACTGCTGGGAGTCCTCTGCACCCACCCCTCACATGTGTCTGTCCACTGCTGGGAGTCCTCTGCACCCACCCCTCACATTTCTCTGTCCACTGCTGGGAGTGATATGCACCCACCCCTCATATGTCTGTCCACTGCTGGGGGTCCTCTTTACCCACCCCTCACATGTCTCTGTCCACTGCTGGGAGTGCTATGCACCCACCCCTCATATGTCTGTCCACTGCTGGGAGTCCTCTGCACCCACCCCTCACATGTCTCTGTCCACTGCTGGGAGTCCTCTGCACCCACCCCTCACATGTGTCTGTCCACTGCTGGGAGTCCTCTGCACCCACCCCTCACATGTCTCTGTCCACTGCTGGGAGTGATATGCACCCACCCCTCATATGTCTGGGCACTGCTGGGAGTGATATGCACTCACCCCTCACATGTCTCTGGGCACTGCTGGTATTCCTCTGCACCCACCCCTCACATGTCTCTGTCCATGGATGGGAGTCCTCTGCACCCACCCCTCACATGTCTCTTTCCACTGCTGGGAGTCCTCTGCACCCACCCCTCACATGTGTCTGTCCACTGCTGGGAGTCCTCTGCACCCCCCCTCACATGTCTCTGACCACTGCTGGGAGTGATTTGCACCCACCCCTCATATGTCTGTCCACTGCTGGGAGTGATATGCACCCACCCCTCATATGTCTGTCCACTGCTGGGAGTCCTCTGTACCCACCCCTCACATGTCTCTGTCCACTGCTGGGAGTCCTCTGCACCCACCCCTCACATGTGTCTGTCCACTGCTGGGCGTCCTCTGCACCCACCCTTCACATGTGTCTGTCCACTGCTGGGAGTCCTCTGCACCCCCCCTCTCATGTCTCTGGCCACTGCTGGGAGTGATATGAACCCACCCCTCATATGTATGGGCACTGCTGGGAGTGATCTGCACCCACCCCTCACATGTCTCTGGGCACTGCTGGTATTCCTCTGCGCCCACCCCTCACATGTCTCTGTCCACTGCTGGGAGTCCTCTGCACCCACCCCTCACATGTGTCTGTCCACTGCTCGGAGTCCTCTGCACCCCCCCTCACATGTCTCTGTCCACTGCTGGGAGTCCTCTGCACCCACCCCTCACATGTCTCTGTCCACTGCTGGGAGTCCTCTGCACCCACCCCTCACATGTGTCTGTCCACTGCTGGGAGTCCTCTGCACCCCTCACATGTCTCTGGCCACTGCTGGGCGTGATATGCACCGACCCTTCATATGTCTGTCCACTGCTGGGAGTCCTCTGCACCCACCCCTCACATGTCTCTGTCCACTGCTGGGAGTGATATGCACCCACCCCTCATATGTCTGTCCATTCCTGGGAGTCCTCTGCACCCACCCCTCACATGTCTCTGCCCATTGCTGGGAGTCCTCTGCACCCACCCCTCACATGTGTCTCTCCACTGCTGGGAGTCCTCTGCACCAACCCCTCACAAGTCTCAGTCCACTGCTGGGAGTGATATGCACCCACCCCTCATATGTCTGGGCACTGCTGGGAGTGATCTGCACCCACCCCTCACATGTCTCTGGGCACTGCTGGTATTCCTCTGCACCCACCCCTCACATGTCTCTGTCCACTGCTGGGAGTCCTCTGCACCCACCCCTCCCATGTCTCTGTCCACTGCTGGGAGTCCTCTGCACCCACCCCTCACATGTCTCTGTCCACTGCTGGGAGTCCTCTGCACCCACCCCTCACATGTGTCTGTCCACTGCTGGGAGTCCTCTGCACCCACCCCTCACATGTCTCTGTCCACTGCTGGGAGTGATATGCACCCACCCCTCATATGTCTGTCCACTGCTGGGAGTCCTCTGCACCCACCCCTCACATGTCTCTGTCCACTGCTGGGAGTGATATGCACCCACCCCTCATATGTCTGTCCACTGCCTGGAGTCCTCTGCACCCACCCCTCAGATGTCTCTGTCCACTGCTGGGAGTGATATGCACCCACCCCTCATATGTCTGTCCACTGCTGGGAGTCCTCTGCACCCACCCCTCACATGTCTCTGTCCACTGCTGGGAGTCCTCTGCACCAACCCTTCCCATGTGTCTGTCCAGTGCTGGGAGTCCTCTGCACCCCCCCCTCACATGTCTCTGTCCACTGCTGGGAGTGATATGCACCCACCCCTCATATGTCTGGGCACTGCTGGGAAGGATCTGCACCCACCCCTCACATGTCTCTGGGCACTGCTGGTATTCCTCTGCACCCACCCCTCACATGTGTCTGTCCACTGCTGGGAGTCCTCTGCACCCACCCCTCACATGTCTCTGTCCACTGCTGGGAGTCCTCTGCACCCACCCCTCACATGTGTCTGTCCACTGCTGGGAGTCCTCTGCACCCCCCTCACATGTCTCTGGCCACTGCTGGGAGTGATTTGCACCCACCCCTCATATGTCTGTCCACTGCTGGGAGTCCTCTTTACCCACCCCTCACATGTCTCTGTCCACTGCTGGGAGTGATATGCACCCACCCCTCATATGTCTGTCCACTGCTGGGAGTCCTCTGCACCCACCCCTCATATGTCTGTCCACTGCTGGGAGTCCTCTGCACCCACCCCTCACATGTCTCTGTCCACTGCTGGGAGTCCTCTGCACCCACCCCTCACATGTGTCTGTCCACTGCTGGGAGTCCTCTGCACCCACCCCTCACATGTCTCTGTCCACTGCTGGGAGTGATATGCAGCCACCCCTCATATGTCTGGGCACTGCTGGGAGTGATCTGCACCCACCCCTCACATGTCTCTGGGCACTGCTGGTATTCCTCTGCACCCCCCCTCACATGTCTCTGTCCACTGCTGGGAATCCTCTGCACCCACCCCTCACATGTCTCTGGGCACTGCTGGTATTCCTCTGCACCCACCCCTCACATGTCTCTGTCCACTGCTGGGAGTCCTCTGCACCCACCCCTCACATGTGTCTGTCCACTGCTGGGAGTGCTCTGCACCCACCCCTCACATTTCTCTGTCCACTGCTGGGAGTGATATGCACCCACCCCTCATATGTCTGTCCACTACTGGGAGTCCTCTTTACCCACCCCTCACATATCTCTGTCCACTGCTGGGAGTGATATGCACCCACCCCTCATATGTCTGTCCACTGCTGGGAGTCCTCTGCACCCACCCCTCACATGTCTCTGTCCACTGCTGGGAGTCCTCTGCACCCACCCCTCACATGTGTCTGTCCACTGCTGGGAGTCCTCTGCACACACCCCTCACATGTCTCTGTCCACTGCTGGGAGTGATATGCACCCACCCCTCATATGTCTGGGCACTGCTGGGAGTGATATGCACCCACCCCTCACATGTCTCTGGGCACTGCTCGTATTCCTCTGCACCCACCCCTCACATGTCTCTGTCCACTGATGGGAGTCCTCTGCACCCACCCCTCACATGTCTCTTTCCACTGCTGGGAGTCCTCTGCACCCACCCCTCACATGTGTCTGTCCACTGCTGGGAGTCCTCTGCACCCCCCCTCACATGTCTCTGGCCACTGCTGGGAGTGATTTGACCCACCCCTCATATGTCTGTCCACTGCTGGGAGTGATATGCACCCACCCCTCATATGTCTGTCCACTGCTGGGAGTCCTCTGTACCCACCCCTCACATGTCTCTGTCCACTGCTGGGAGTCCTCTGCACCCACCCCTCACATGTGTCTGTCCACTGCTGGGCGTCTTCTGCACCCACCCTTCACATGTGTCTGTCCACTGCTGGGAATCCTCTGCACCCCCCCTCACATGTCTCTGGCCACTGCTGGGAGTGATATGCACCCACCCCTCATATGTCTGGGCACTGCTGGGAGTGATCTGCACCCACCCCTCACATGTCTCTGGGCACTGCTGGTATTCCTCTGCGCCCACCCCTCACATGTCTCTGTCCACTGCTGGGAGTCCTCTGCACCCACCCCTCACATGTCTCTGTCCACTGCTGGGAGTCCTCTGCAGCCACCCCTCACATGTGTCTGTCCACTGCTCGGAGTCCTCTGCACCCCCCCTCACATGTCTCTGTCCACTGCTGGGAGTCCTCTGCACCCACCCCTCACATGTCTCTGTCCACTGCTGGGAGTCCTCTGCACCCACCCCTCACATGTGTCTGTCCACTGATGGGAGTCCTCTGCACCCCTCCCCCCTCACATGTCTCTGGCCACTGCTGGGCGTGATATGCACCGACCCTTCATATGTCTGTCCACTGCTGGGAGTCCTCTGCACCCACCCCTCACATGTCTCTGTCCACTGCTGGGAGTGATATGCACCCACCCCTCATATGTCTGTCCATTGCTTGGAGTCCTCTGCACCCACCCCTCACATGTCTCTGCCCATTGCTGGGAGTCCTCTGCACCCACCCCTCACATGTGTCTGTCCACTGCTGGGAGTCCTCTTCACCAACCCCTCACATGTCTCAGTCCACTGCTGGGAGTGATATGCACCCACCCCTCATATGTCTGGGCACTGCTGGGAGTGATCTGCACCCACCCCTCACATGTCTCTGGGCACTGCTGGTATTCCTCTGCACCCACCCCTCACATGTCTCTGTCCACTGCTGGGAGTCCTCTGCACCCACCCCTCCCATGTCTCTGTCCACTGCTGGGAGTCCTCTGCACCCACCCCTCACATGTCTCTGTCCACTGCTGGGAGTCCTCTGCACCCACCCCTCACATGTGTCTGTCCACTGCTGGGAGTCCTCTGCACCCACCACTCACATGTCTCTGTCCACTGCTGGGAGTGATATGCACCCACCCCTCATATGTATGGGCACTGCTGGGAGTGATCTGCACCCACCCCTCACATGTCTCTGGGCACTGCTGGTATTCCTCTGCGCCCACCCCTCACATGTCTCTGTCCACTGCTGGGAGTCCTCTGCACCCACCCCTCACATGTGTCTGTCCACTGCTCGGAGTCCTCTACACCCCCCCTCACATGTCTCTGTCCACTGCTGGGAGTCCTCTGCACCCACCCCTCACATGTCTCTGTCCACTGCTGGGAGTCCTCTGCACCCACCCCTCACATGTGTCTGTCTACTGCTGGGAGTCCTCTGCACCCCTCACATGTCTCTGGCCACTGCTGGGCGTGATATGCACCGACCCTTCATATGTCTGTCCACTGCTGGGAGTCCTCTGCACCCACCCATCACATGTCTCTGTCCACTGCTGGGAGTGATATGCACCCACCCCTCATATGTCTGTCCATTGCTGGGAGTCCTCTGCACCCACCCCTCACATGTCTCTGCCCATTGCTGGGAGTCCTCTGCACCCACCCCTCACATGTGTCTCTCCACTGCTGGGAGTCCTCTGCACCAACCCCTCACAAGTCTCAGTCCACTGCTGGGAGTGATATGCACCCACCCCTCATATGTCTGGGCACTGCTGGGAGTGATCTGCACCCACCCCTCACATGTCTCTGGGCACTGCTGGTATTCCTCTGCACCCACCCCTCACATGTCTCTGTCCACTGCTGGGAGTCCTCTGCACCCACCCCTCACATGTGTCTGTCCACTGCTGGGAGTCCTCTGCACCCACCCCTCACATGTCTCTGTCCACTGCTGGGAGTGATATGCACCCACCCCTCATATGTCTGTCCACTGCTGGGAGTCCTCTGCACCCACCCCTCACATGTCTCTGTCCACTGCTGGGAGTGATATGCACCCACCCCTCATATGTCTGTCCACTGCCTGGAGTCCTCTGCACCCACCTCTCACATGTCTCTGTCCACTGCTGGGAGTGATATGCACCCACCCCTCATATGTCTGTCCACTGCTGGGAGTCCTCTGCACCCACCCCTCACATGTCTCTGTCCACTGCTGGGAGTCCTCTGCACCAACCCTTCCCATGTGTCTGTCCAGTGCTGGGAGTCCTCTGCACCCCCCCTCACATGTCTCTGTCCACTGCTGGGAGTGATATGCACCCACCCCTCATATGTCTGGGCACTGCTGGGAAGGATCTGCACCCACCCCTCCCATGTCTCTGGGCACTGCTGGTATTCCTCTGCACCCACCCCTCACATGTGTCTGTCCACTGCTGGGAGTCCTCTGCACCCACCCCTCCCATGTCTCTGTCCACTGCTGGGAGTCCTCTGCACCCACCCCTCACATGTGTCTGTCCACTGCTGGGAGTCCTCTGCACCCCCCTCACATGTCTCTGGCCACTGCTGGGAGTGATTTGCACCCACCCCTCATATGTCTGTCCACTGCTGGGAGTCCTCTTTACCCACCCCTCACATGTCTCTGTCCACTGCTGGGAGTGATATGCACCCACCCCTCATATGTCTGTCCACTGCTGGGAGTCCTCTGCACCCACCCCTCATATGTCTGTCCACTGCTGGGAGTCCTCTGCACCCACCCCTCACATGTCTCTGTCCACTGCTGGGAGTCCTCTGCACCCACCCCTCACATGTGTCTGTCCACTGCTGGGAGTCCTCTGCACCCACCCCTCACATGTCTCTGTCCACTGCTGGGAGTGATATGCACCCACCCCTCATATGTCTGGGCACTGCTGGGAGTGATCTGCACCCACCCCTCACATGTCTCTGGGCACTGCTGGTATTCCTCTGCACCCACCCCTCACATGTCTCTGTCCACTGCTGGGAATCCTCTGCACCCACCCCTCACATGTCTCTGGGCACTGCTGGTATTCCTCTGCACCCACCCCTCACATGTCTCTGTCCACTGCTGGGAGTCCTCTGCACCCACCCCTCATATGTCTCTGTCCACTGCTGGGAGTCCTCTGCACCCACCCCTCACATGTGTCTGTCCACTGCTGGGAGTGCTCTGCACCCACCCCTCACATTTCTCTGTCCACTGCTGGGAGTGATATGCACCCACCCCTCATATGTCTGTCCACTACTGGGAGTCCTCTTTACCCACCCCTCACATGTCTCTGTCCACTGCTGGGAGTGATATGCACCCACCCCTCATATGTCTGTCCACTGCTGGGAGTCCTCTGCACCCACCCCTCACATGTCTCTGTCCACTGCTGGGAGTCCTCTGCACCCACCCCTCACATGTGTCTGTCCACTGCTGGGAGTCCTCTGCACCCACCCCTCACATGTCTCTGTCCACTGCTGGGAGTGATATGCACCCACCCCTCATATGTCTGGGCACTGCTGGGAGTGATATGCACCCACCCCTCACATGTCTCTGGGCACTGCTGGTATTCCTCTGCACCCACCCCTCACATGTCTCTGTCCACTGCTGGGAATCCTCTGCACCCACCCCTCACATGTCTCTGGGCACTGCTGGTATTCCTCTGCACCCACCCCTCACATGTCTCTGTCCACTGCTGGGAGTCCTCTGCACCCACCCCTCACATGTCTCTGTCCACTGCTGGGAGTCCTCTGCACCCACCCCTCACATGTGTCTGTCCACTGCTGGGAGTGCTCTGCACCCACCCCTCACATGTCTCTGTCCACTGCTGGGAGTGATATGCACCCACCCCTCATATGTCTGGGCACTGCTGGGAGTGATCTGCACCCACCCCTCACATGTCTCTGGGCACTGCTGGTATTCCTCTGCACCCACCCCTCACATGTCTCTGTCCACTGCTGGGAATCCTCTGCACCCACCCCTCACATGTCTCTGGGCACTGCTGGTATTCCTCTGCACCCACCCCTCACATGTCTCTGTCCACTGCTGGGAGTCCTCTGCACCCACCCCTCACATGTCTCTGTCCACTGCTGGGAGTCCTCTGCACCCACCCCTCACATGTGTCTGTCCACTGCTGGGAGTGCTCTGCACCCACCCCTCACATTTCTCTGTCCACTGCTGGGAGTGATATGCACCCACCCCTCATATGTCTGTCCACTACTGGGAGTCCTCTTTACCCACCCCTCACATGTCTCTGTCCACTGCTGGGAGTGATATGCACCCACCCCTCATATGTCTGTCCACTGCTGGGAGTCCTCTGCACCCACCCCTCACATGTCTCTGTCCACTGCTGGGAGTCCTCTGCACCCACCCCTCACATGTGTCTGTCCACTGCTGGGAGTCCTCTGCACCCACCCCTCACATGTCTCTGTCCACTGCTGGGAGTGATATGCACCCACCCCTCATATGTCTGGGCACTGCTGGGAGTGATATGCACCCACCCCTCACATGTCTCTGGGCACTGCTGGTATTCCTCTGCACCCACCCCTCACATGTCTCTGTCCACTGCTGGGAATCCTCTGCACCCACCCCTCACATGTCTCTGGGCACTGCTGGTATTCCTCTGCACCCACCCCTCACATGTCTCTGTCCACTGCTGGGAGTCCTCTGCACCCACCCCTCACATGTCTCTGTCCACTGCTGGGAGTCCTCTGCACCCACCCCTCACATGTGTCTGTCCACTGCTGGGAGTGCTCTGCACCCACCCCTCACATTTCTCTGTCCACTGCTGGGAGTGATATGCACCCACCCCTCATATGTCTGTCCACTACTGGGAGTCCTCTTTACCCACCCCTCACATGTCTCTGTCCACTGCTGGGAGTGATATGCACCCACCCCTCATATGTCTGTCCACTGCTGGGAGTCCTCTGCACCCACCCCTCACATGTCTCTGTCCACTGCTGGGAGTCCTCTGCACCCACCCCTCACATGTGTCTGTCCACTGCTGGGAGTCCTCTGCACCCACCCCTCACATGTCTCTGTCCACTGCTGGGAGTGATATGCACCCACCCCTCATATGTCTGGGCACTGCTCGGAGTGATATGCACCCACCCCTCACATGTCTCTGGGCACTGCTGGTATTCCTCTGCACCCACCCCTCACATGTCTCTGTCCACTGATGGGAGTCCTCTGCACCCACCCCTCACATGTCTCTTTCCACTGCTGGGAGTCCTCTGCACCCACCCCTCACATGTGTCTGTCCACTGCTGGGAGTCCTCTGCACCCCCCCCTCACATGTCTCTGGCCACTGCTGGGAGTGATTTGACCCACCCCTCATATGTCTGTCCACTGCTGGGAGTGATATGCACCCACCCCTCATATGTCTGTCCACTGCTGGGAGTCCTCTGTACCCACCCCTCACATGTCTCTGTCCACTGCTGGGAGTCCTCTGCACCCACCCCTCACATGTGTCTGTCCACTGCTGGGCGTCCTCTGCACCCACCCTTCACATGTGTCTGTCCACTGCTGGGAATCCTCTGCACCCCCCCTCACATGTCTCTGGCCACTGCTGGGAGTGATATGCACCCACCCCTCATATGTCTGGGCACTGCTGGGAGTGATCTGCACCCACCCCTCACATGTCTCTGGGCACTGCTGGTATTCCTCTGCGCCCACCCCTCACATGTCTCTGTCCACTGCTGGGAGTCCTCTGCACCCACCCCTCACATGTCTCTGTCCACTGCTGGGAGTCCTCTGCAGCCACCCCTCACATGTGTCTGTCCACTGCTCGGAGTCCTCTGCACCCCCCCTCACATGTCTCTGTCCACTGCTGGGAGTCCTCTGCACCCACCCCTCACATGTGTCTGTCCACTGCTGGGAGTCCTCTGCACCCCTCCCCCCTCACATGTCTCTGGCCACTGCTGGGCGTGATATGCACCGACCCTTCATATGTCTGTCCACTGCTGGGAGTGATATGCACCCACCCCTCATATGTCTGTCCATTGCTTGGAGTCCTCTGCACCCACCCCTCACATGTCTCTGCCCATTGCTGGGAGTCCTCTGCACCCACCCCTCACATGTGTCTGTCCACTGCTGGGAGTCCTCTTCACCAACCCCTCACATGTCTCAGTCCACTGCTGGGAGTGATATGCACCCACCCCTCATATGTCTGGGCACTGCTGGGAGTGATCTGCACCCACCCCTCACATGTCTCTGGGCACTGCTGGTATTCCTCTGCACCCACCCCTCACATGTCTCTGTCCACTGCTGGGAGTCCTCTGCACCCACCCCTCACATGTGTCTGTCCACTGCTGGGAGTCCTCTGCACCCACCCCTCACATGTCTCTGTCCACTGCTGGGAGTGATATGCACCCACCCCTCATATGTCTGTCCACTGCTGGGAGTCCTCTGCACCCACCCCTCACATGTCTCTGTCCACTGCTGGGAGTGATATGCACCCACCCCTCATATGTCTGTCCACTGCCTGGAGTCCTCTGCACCCACCCCTCACATGTCTCTGTCCACTGCTGGGAGTGATATGCACCCACCCCTCATATGTCTGTCCACTGCTGGGAGTCCTCTGCACCCACCCCTCACATGTCTCTGTCCACTGCTGGGAGTCCTCTGCACCAACCCTTCACATGTGTCTGTCCAGTGCTGGGAGTCCTCTGCACCCCCCCCCCCCACATGTCTCTGTCCACTGCTGGGAGTGATATGCACCCACCCCTCATATGTCTGGGCACTGCTGGGAAGGATCTGCACCCACCCCCCACATGTCTCTGGGCACTGCTGGTATTCCTCTGCACCCACCCCTCACATGTCTCTGTCCACTGCTGGGAGTCCTCTGCACCCACCCCTCACATGTCTCTGTCCACTGCTGGGAGTCCTTTGCACCCACCCCTCACATGTGTCTGTCCACTGCTGGGAGTCCTCTGCACCCCCCTCACATGTCTCTGGCCACTGCTGGGAGTGTTTTGCACCCACCCCTCATATGTCCGTCCACTGCTGGGAGTCCTCTGCACCCACCCCTCACATGGCTCTGTCCACTGCTGGGAGTAATATGCACCCACCCCTCATATGTCTGTCCACTGCTGGGAGTCCTCTGCACCCAACCCTCACATGTCTCTGTCCACTGCTGGGAGTCCTCTGCACCCACCCCTCACATGTCTCTGCCCACTGCTGGGAGTGATATGCACCCACCCCTCATATGTCTGGGCACTGCTGGGAGTGATCTGCACCCACCCCTCACATGTCTCTGGGCACTGCTGGTATTCCTCTGCACCCACCCCTCACATGTCTCTGTCCACTGCTGGGAGTCCTCTGCACCCACCCCTCACATGTCTCTGTCCACTGCTGGGAGTGCTCTGTACCCACCCCTCACATGTGTCTGTCCACTGCTGGGAGTCCTCTGCACCCCCCCTCACATGTCTTTGGACACTGTTGTGAGTGATATGCACCCACCCCTCATATGGCTGCCCACTGCTGGGAGTCCTCTGCACCCACCCCTCACATGTCTCTGTCCACTGCTGGGAGTGATATGCACCCACCCCTCACATGTCTCTGTCCACTGCTGGGAGTCCTCTGCACCCACCCCTCACATGTCTCTGTCCACTGCTGGGAGTCCTTCGCACCCACCCCTCACATGTGTCTGTCCACTGCTGGGAGTCCTCTGCACCCCCCTCACATGTCTCTGGCCACTGCTGGGAGTGATTTGCACCCACCCCTCATATGTCTGTCCACTGCTGGGAGTCCTCTGCACCCACCCCTCACATGGCTCTGTCCACTGCTGGGAGTAATATGCACCCAACCCTCATATGTCTGTCCACTGCTGGGAGTCCTCTGCACCCAACCCTCACATGTCTCTGTCCACTGCTGGGAGTCCTCTGCACCCACCCCTCACATGTGTCTGTCCACTGCTGGGAGTCCTCTGCACCCACCCCTCACATGTCTCTGCCCACTGCTGGGAGTGATATGCACCCACCCCTCATATGTCTGGGCACTGCTGGGAGTGATCTGCACCCACCCCTCACATGTCTCTGGGCACTGCTGGTATTCCTCTGCACCCACCCCTCACATGTCTCTGTCCACTGCTGGGAGTCCTCTGCACCCACCCCTCACATGTCTCTGTCCACTGCTGGGAGTGCTCTGTACCCACCCCTCACATGTGTCTGTCCACTGCTGGGAGTCCTCTGCACCCCCCCTCACATGTCTTTGGACACTGTTGTGAGTGATATGCACCCACCCCTCATATGGCTGCCCACTGCTGGGAGTCCTCTGCACCCACCCCTCACATGTCTCTGTCCACTGCTGGGAGTGATATGCACCCACCCCTCATATGTCTGTCCACTGCTGGGAGTCCTCTGCACCCACCCCTCACATGTCTCTGTCCACTGCTGGGAGTCCTCTGCACCCACCCCTCACATGTGTCTGTCCACTGCTGGGAGTCCTCTGCACCCACCCCTCACATGTCTCTGTCCACTGCTGGGAGTGATATGCACCCACCCCTCATATGTCTGTCCACTGCTGGGAGTCCTCTTCGCCCACCCCTCACATGTCTCTGTCCACTGCTGGGAGTCCTCTGCACCCACCCCTCACATGTGTCTGTCCACTGCTGGGAGTCCTCTGCACCCACCCCTCACATGTCTCTGCCCACTGCTGGGAGTGATATGCACCCACCCCTCATATGTCTGGGCACTGCTGGGAGTGATCTGCACCCACCCCTCACATGTCTCTGGGCACTGCTGGTATTCCACTGCACCCACCCCTCACATGTCTCTGTCCACTGCTGGGAGTCCTCTGCACCCACCCCTCACATGTCTCTGTCCAATGCTGGGAGTCCTCTGCACCCACCCCTCACATGTGTCTGTCCACTGCTGAGAGTCCTCTGCACCCCCCTCATACGTCTCTGGTCACTGCTGGGAGTGATTTGCACACACCCCTCATATGTCTGTCCACTGCTGGGAGTCCTCTGCACCCACCCCTCACATGTCTCTTTCCACTGCTGGGAGTGACATGCACCCACCCCTCATATGTCTGTCCACTGCTGGGAGTCCTCTGCACCCACCCCTCACATGTCTCTGTCCACTGCTGGGAGTCCTCTGCACCCACCCCTCTCATGTGTCTGTTCACTGCTGGGAGTCCTCTGCACCCACCCCTCACATGTCTCTATCCACTGCTGGGAGTGATATGCACCCACCCCTCATAAGTCTGGGCACTGCTGGGAGTGATCTGCACCCACCCCTCACATGTCTCTGGGCACTGTTGGTATTCCTCTGCACCCACCCCTCACATGTCTCTGTCCACTACTGGGAGTCCTCTGCACCCACTCCTCACATGTCTCTGTCCACTGCTGGGAGTCCTCCGCACCCACCCCTCACATGTCTCTGTCCACTGCTGGGAGTCCTCTGCACCCACCCCTCACATGTGTCAGTCCGCTGCTGGGCGTCCTCTGCACCCACCCCTCACATGTCTCTGTCCACTGCTGGGAGTGATATGCACCCACCACTCATATGTCTGTCCACTGCTGAGAGTCCTCTGCACCCACCCCTCACATGTCTCTGTCCACTGCTGGGAGTGATATGCACCCACCCCTCATATGTCTGTCCACTGCTGGGAGTCCTCTGCACCTGCCCCTCACATGTCTCTGTCCACTGCTGGGAGTCCTCTGCACCTACCCCTAACATGTCTCTGTCCACTGCTGGGAGTCCTCTGCACCCATCCCTCTCATGTCTCTGGGCACTGCTGGTATTCCTCTGCACCCACCCCTCACATGTCTCTGTCCACTGCTGGGAGTCCTCTGCACCCACCCCTCACATGTCTCTGTCCACTGCTGGGAGTCATCTGCACCCACCACTCACATATGTCTGTCCACTGCTGGGAGTCCTCTGCACCCACCCCTCACATGTCTCTGTCCACTGCTGGGAGTGATATACACCCACTGCTCATATGTCTGGGCACTGCTGGGAGTGATCTGCACCCACCCCTCACATGTCTCTGGGCACTGTTGGTATTCCTCTGCACCCACCCCTCACATGTCTCTGTCCACTGCTGGGAGTCCTCTGCACCCACCCCTCACATGTCTCTCTCCACTGCTGGGAGTCCTCTGCACCCACCCCTCACATGTCTCTGTCCACTGCTGGGAGTCCTCTGCACCCACCCCTCACATGTCTCTGTCCACTGCTGGGAGTGATCTGCACCCACCCCTCACATGTCTCTGGGCACTGTTGGTATTCCTCTGCACCCACCCCTCACATGTCTCTGTCCACTGCTGGGAGTCCTCTGCACCCACCCCTCACATGTCTCTCTCCACTGCTGGGAGTCCTCTGCACCCACCCCTCACATGTGTCTGTCCACTGCTGGGAGTCCTCTGCACCAACCCCTCACATGTCTCTGTCCACTGCTGGGAGTGATATGCTCCCACCCCTCATATGTCTGGGCACTGCTGAGAGTGATCTGCACCCACCCCTCACATGTCTCTGTCCACTGCTGGGAGTCCTCTGCACCCACCCCTCACATGTGTCTGTCCACTGCTGGGAGTCCTCTGCACCCACCCCTCACATGTCTCTGTCCACTGCTGGGAGTGATATGCACCCACCACTCATATGTCTGGGCACTACTGGGAGTGATCTGCACCCACCCCTTACATGTCTCTGGGCACTGCTGGTATTCCTCTGCACCCAACCCTCACATGTCTCTGTCCACTGCTGGGAGTCCTCTCCACCCACACCTCACATGTGTCTGTCCACTGCTGGGAGTGGTATGCACCCACCCCTCATATGTCTGGGCACTACTGGGAGTGATCTGCACCCACCCCTTACATGTCTCTGGGCACTGCTGGTATTCCTCTGCACCCACCCCTCACATGTCTCTGTCCACTGCTGGGAGTCCTCTGCACCCACCCCTCACATGTGTCTGTCCACTGCTGGAAGTCCTCTGCACCCACCCCTCACATGTCTCCGTCCACTGCTGGGAGTGATATGCACCCACCCCTCATATGACTGTCCACTGCTGGGAGTCCTCTGCACCCACTCCTCACATGTCTCTGTCCACTGCTGGGAGTCCTCTGCACCCACCCCTCACATGTGTCTATCCACTGCCGGGAGTCCTCTGCACCCCCCCTCATATGTCTCTGGCCACTGCTGGAAGTGATATGCACCCACCCCTCATATGTCTGTCCACTGCTGGGAGTCCTCTGCACCCACCCCTCACATGTCTCTGTCCACTGCTGGAAGTGATATGCACCCACCCCTCACATGTTTCTGTCCACTGCTGGGAATCCTCTGCACCCACCCCTCACATGTCTCTGTCCATTGTTAGGAGTGATAAGCACCCACCCCTCATATGTCTGGGTACTGCTGGGAGTGATCTGCACCCACCCTTCACATGTCTCTGGGCACTTCTGGTATTCCTCTGCACCCACCCCTCATATGTCTCTGTCCACTGCTGGGAGTCCTCTGCACCCACCCCTCACATGTCTCTGTCCAATGCTGGGAGTCCTCTGCACCCACCCCTCACATGTGTCTGTCCACTGCTGAGAGTCCTCTGCACCCCCCCTCATATGTCTTTGGTCACTGCTGGGAGTGATATACACACACCCCTCATATGTCTGTCTACTGCTGGGAGTCCTCTGCACCCACCCCTCACATGTCTCTGTCCACTGCTGGGAGTGACATGCACCCACCCCTCATATGTCTGTCCACTGCTGGGAGTCCTCTGCACCCACCCCTCACATGTCTCTGTCCACTGCTGGGAGTCCTCTGCACCCACCCCTCACATGTCTCTGTCCACTGCTGGGAGTGATATGCACCCACCCCTCATATGTCTGGGCACTGCTGGGAGTGATCTGCACCCACCCCTCACATGTCTCTGGGCACTGTTGGTATTCCTCTGCACCCACCCCTCACATGTCTCTGTCCACTGCTGGGAGTCCTCTGCACCCACCCCTTACATGTCTCTGTCCACTGCTGGGAGTCCTCTGCACCCACCCCTCACATGTCTCTGTCCACTGCTGGGAGTCCTCTGCACCCACCCCTCACATGTGTCTGTCCGCTGCTGGGAATCCTATGCACCCACGCCTCACATTTCTCTGTCCACTGCTGGGAGTGATATGCACCCACCCCTCATATGTCTGTCCACTGCTGGGAGTCCTCTGCACCCACCCCTCACATGTCTCTGTCCACTGCTGGGAGTGATATGCACCCACCCCTCATATGTCTGTCCACTGTTGGGAGTCCTCTGCACCCGCCCCTCACATGTCTCTGTCCACTGCTGGGAGTCCTCTGCACCTACCCCTCACATGTGTCTGTCCACTGCTGGGAGTCCTCTGCACCCACCACTCACATGTCTCTGTCCACTGCTGGGAGTGATATGCACCCACCCCTCATATGTCTGGGCACTGCTGGGAGTGTTCTGCACCCACCCCTCACATGTCTCTGGGCACTGTTGGTATTCCTCTGCACCCACCCCTCACATGTCTCTGTCTACTGCTGGGAGTCCTCTGCACCCACCCCTCACATGTCTCTGTCCACTGCTGGGAGTGATATGCACCCACCCCTCATATGTCTGTGCACTGCTGGGAGTGTTCTGCACCCACCCCTCACATGTCTCTGGGCACTGTTGGTATTCCTCTGCACCCACCCCTCACATGTCTATGTCCACTGCTGGGAGTCCTCTGCACCCACCCCTCACATGTCTCTGTCCACTGCTGGGAGTCCTCTGCACCCATCCCTCTCATGTCTCTGGGCACTGCTGGTATTCCTATGCACCCACCCCTCACATGTCTCTGTCCACTGCTGGGAGTCCTCTGCACCCACCCCTCACATGTCTCTGTCCACTGCTGGGAGTTATATGCACCCACCCCTCATATGTCTGTCCACTGCTGGGAGTCCTCTGCACCCACCCCTCACATGTCTCTGTCCACTGCTCGGAGTGATATACACCCACCCCTCATATGTCTGGGCACTGCTGGGAGTGATCTGCACCCACCCCTCACATGTCTCTGGGCACTGTTGGTATTCCTCTGCACCCACCCCTCACATGTCTCTGTCCACTGCTGGGAGTCCTCTGCACCCACCCCTTACATGTCTCTGTCCACTGCTGGGAGTCCTCTGCACCCACCCCTCACATGTCTCTGTCCACTGCTGGGAGTCCTCTGCACCCACCCCTCACATGTGTCTGTCCGCTGCTGGGAATCCTCTGCACCCACCCCTCACATGTCTCTGTCCACTGCTGGGAGTGATATGCACCCACCCCTCATATGTCTGTCCACTGCTGGGAGTCCTCTGCACCCACCCCTCACATGTCTCTGTCCACTGCTGGGAGTGATATGCACCCACCCCTCATATGTCTGTCCACTGCTGGGAGTCCTCTGCACCCGCCCCTCACATGTCTCTGTCCACTGCTGGGAGTCCTCTGCACCTACCCCTCACATGTGTCTGTCCACTTCTGGGAGTCCTCTGCACCCACCACTCACATGTCTCTGTCCACTGCTGGGAGTCCTCTGCACCCACCCCTCACATGTCTCTGTCCACTGCTGTGAGTGATATGCACCCACCCCTCATATGTCTGGGCACTGCTGGGAGTGTTCTGCACCCACCCCTCACATGTCTCTGGGCACTGTTGGTATTCCTCTGCACCCACCCCTCACATGTCTCTGTCTACTGCTGGGAGTCCTCTGCACCCACCCCTCACATGTCTCTGTCCACTGCTGGGAGTGATATGCACCCACCCCTCATATGTCTGGGCACTGCTGGGAGTGTTCTGCACCCACCCCTCACATGTCTCTGGGCACTGTTGGTATTCCTCTGCACCCACCCCTCACATGTCTATGTCCACTGCTGGGAGTCCTCTGCACCCACCCCTCACATGTCTCTGTCCACTGCTGGGAGTCCTCTGCACCCATCCCTCTCATGTCTCTGGGCACTGCTGGTATTCCTATGCACCCACCCCTCACATGTCTCTGTCCAATGCTGGGAGTCCTCTGCACCCACCCCTCACATGTCTCTGTCCACTGCTGGGAGTTATATGCACCCACCCCTCATATGTCTGTCCACTGCTGGGAGTCCTCTGCACCCACCCCTCACATGTCTCTGTCCACTGCTCGGAGTGATATACACCCACCCCATGTTGGACAGGCCACATGAAGGGCTTGCTCCCTCCCCGCATGACAGGGCCCAAGCCCCGGCCCTCCAGGTGTTACCCACAAGAACAACCCGCACCCCGTCTCCCGACGGAACTCCTGCCCCCGGACATCCATGTATCATGGGGCCGAACCACTACCGGCTCCCCCGGCCGGACCAGCCGCCATCTTGAACACTGCACCACGAGGCCGCGTGGCCTCAGCCCGACCCTAACCCTGGGCCTGGCCAGGCCCCGACATCCCGGCACCCACCCCTCACATGTCTCTGTCCACTGCTGGGAGTGATCTGCACCCACCCCTCACATGTCTCTGGGCACTGTTGGTATTCCTCTGCACCCACCCCTCACATGTCTCTGTCCACTACTGGGAGTCCTCTGCACCCACCCCTCACATGTCTCTGTCCACTGCTGGGAGTCCTCTGCACCCATCCCTCACATGTCTCTGTCCACTGCTAGGAGTCCTCTGCACCCACCCCTCACATGTGTCTGTCTACTGCTGGGAGTCCTCTGCACCCACCCCTCACATGTGTCTGTCCACTGCTGGGAGTCCTCTGCACCCATCCCTCACATGTCTCTGTCCAGTGCTGGGAGTGATATGCACCCACCCCTTATATGTCTGTCCACTGCTGGGAGTCCTCTTCACCCACCCCTCACATGTCTCTGTCCACTGCTGGGAGCTATATGCACCCACCCCTCATATGTCTGTCCACTGCTGGGAGTCCTCTGCACCCACCCCTCACATGTCTCTGTCCACTGATGGGAGTCCTCTGCACCCACCCCTCACATGTCTCTGTCCACTGATGGGAGTCCTCTGCACCCACCCCTCACATGTGTCTGTCCACTGCTGGGAGTGCTCTGCACCCACCCCTCACATATCTCTGTCCACTGCTGGGAGTAATATACACCCACCCCTCATATGTCTGGGCACTGCTGGGAGTGATCTGCACCCACCCCTCACATGTCTCTGGGTACTGCTGGGAGTCCTCTGCACCCACCCCTCAAATGTCTCTGTCCACTGCTGGGAGTCCTCTGCACCCACCCCTCACATGTCGCTGTCCACTGCTGGGAGTCCTCTGCACCCACCCCTGACATGTGTCTGTCCACTGCTGGGAGTCCTCTGCACCCACCCCTCACATGTCTCTGTCCACTGCTGGGAGCGATATGCACCCACCCCTCATATGTCTCTGGGCACTGTTGGTATTCCTCTGCACCCACCCCTCACATGTCTCTGTCCACTGCTGGGAGTCCTCTGCACCCACCCCTCACATGTCTCTGTCCACTGCTGGGAGTCCTCTGCACCCACCCCTGACATG
This sequence comes from Triturus cristatus, assembly GCF_964204655.1. Classification (NCBI taxonomy): domain Eukaryota; kingdom Metazoa; phylum Chordata; class Amphibia; order Caudata; family Salamandridae; genus Triturus; species Triturus cristatus. The sequence continues at coordinate 274,750,710 of NC_140579.1, read as the reverse complement.
TGTCTGTCCACTGCTGGGAGTCCCCTGCACCCACCCCTCACATGTCTCTGTCCACTGCTGGGAGTGATCTGCACCCACCCCTCACATGTCTCTGGGCACTGTTGGTATTCCTCTGCACCCACCCCTCACATGTCTCTGTCCACTACTGGGAGTCCTCTGCACCCATCCCTCACATGTCTCTGTCCACTGCTAGGAGTCCTCTGCACCCACCCCTCACATGTGTCTGTCCACTGCTGGGACTCCTCTGCACCCACCCCTCACATATGTCTATCCACTGCCGGGAGTCCTCTGCACCCCCCCTCACATGTCTCTGGCCACTGCTGGGAGTGATATGCACCCACCCCTCATATGTCTGTCCACTGCTGGGAGTCCTCTGCACCCACCCCTTACATGTCTCTGTCCACTGCTGGGAGTGATATGCACCCACCCCTCATATGTCTGTCCACTGATGGAAATCCTCTGCACCCACCCCTCACATGTCTCTGTCCATTGTTGGGAGTGATAAGCACCCACCCCTCATATGTCTGGGCACTGCTGGGAGTGATCTGCACCCACCCCTCACATGTCTCTGGGCACTGCTGGTATTCCTCTGCACCCACCCCTCACATGTCTCTGTCCACTGCTGGGAATCCTCTGCACCCACCCCTCACATGTCTCTGTCCAATGCTGGGAGTCCTCTGCACCCACCCCTCACATGTGTCTGTCCACTGCTGAGAGTCCTCTGCACCCCCCCTCATATGTCTTTGGTCACTACTGGGAGTGATATGCACACACCCCTCATATGTCTGTCCACTGCTGGGAGTCCTCTGCACCCACCCCTCACATGTCTCTGTCCACTGCTGGGAGTGACATGCACCCACCCCTCATATATCTGTCCACTTCTGGGAGTCCTCTGCACCCACCCCTCACATGTCTCTGTCCACTGCTGGGAGTCCTCTGCACCCACCCCTCAAATGTGTCTATCCACTGCTGGGAGTCCTCTGCACCCACCCCTCACATGTCTCTGTCCACTGCTGGGAGTGATATGCACCCACCCCTCATATGTCTGGGCACTGCTGGGAGTGATCTGCACCCACCCCTCACATGTCTCTGGGCACTGTTGGTATTCCTCTGCACCCACCCCTCACATGTCTCTGTCCACTGCTGGGAGTCCTCTGCACCCACCCCTTACATGTCTCTGTCCACTGCTGGGAGTCCTCTGCACCCACCCCTCACATGTGTCTGTCCACTGCTGGGAGTCCTCTGCACCCACCCCTCACATGTGTCTGTCCGCTGCTGGGAATCCTCTGCACCCACCCCTCACATGTCTCTGTCCACTGCTGGGAGTGATATGCACCCACCCCTCATATGTCTGTCCACTGCTGGGAGTGATATGCACCCACCCCTCACATGTCTCTGTCCACTGCTGGGAGTGATATGCACCCACCCCTCATATGTCTGGGCACTGCTGGGAGTGTTCTGCACCCACCCCTCACATGTCTCTGGGCACTGTTGGTATTCCTCTGCACCCACCCCTCACATGTCTATGTCCACTGCTGGGAGTCCTCTGCACCCATCCCTCTCATGTCTCTGGGCACTGCTGGTATTCCTCTGCACCCACCCCTCACATGTCTCTGTCCACTGCTGGGAGTCCTCTGCACCCACCCCTCACATGTCTCTGTCCACTGCTGGGAGTGATATGCACCCACCCCTCATATGTCTGTCCACTGCTGGGAGTCCTCTGCACCCACCCCTCACATGTCTCTGTCCACTGCTCGGAGTGATATACACCCACCCCTCATATGTCTGGGCACTGCTGGGAGTGATCTGCACCCACCCCTCACATGTCTCTGGGCACTGCTGGTATTCCTCTGCACCCACCCCTCGCATGTCTCTGTCCACTGCTGGGAGTCCTCTGCACCCACCCCTCACATGTCTCTGTCCACTGCTGGGAGTGATATGCACCCACCCCTCATATATCTGGGCACTGCTGGGAGTGATCTGCACCCACCCCTCACATGTCTCTGGGCACTGCTGGTATTCCTCTGCACCCACCCCTCACATGTCTCTGTCCACTGCTGGGAGTGATATGCACCCTCCCCTCATATGTCTGTCCACTGCTGGGAGTCCTCTGCACCCACCCCTCACATGTCTCTGTCCACTGTTGGGAGTCCTCTGCACCCACCCCTCACATGTGTCTGTCCACTGCTGGGAGTCCTCTGCACCCACCCCTCACATGTCTCTGTCCACTGCTGGGAGTCCTCTGCACCCACCCCTCACATGTCTCTGTCCACTGCTGGGAGTGATATGCACCCACCCAATATATATCTGGGCACTGCTGGGAGTGATCTGCACCCACCACTCACATGTCTCTGGGCACTGCTGGTATTCCTCTGCACCCACCCCTCATATGTCTGTCCACTGCTGGGAGTCCTCTGCACCCACTCCTCACATGTCTCTGTCCACTGCTGGGAGTCCTCTGCACCCACCCCTCACATGTGTCTGTCCACTGCTGGGAGTCCTCTGAACCCACCCCTTACATTCCTCTGTCCACTGCTGGGAGTGATATGCACCCACCCCTCACATGTCTGGGCACTGCTGGGAGTGATCTGCATCCACCCCTCACATTTCTCTGGGCACTGCTGGTATTGCTCTGCACCCACCACTCACATGTCTCTGTCCACTGCTGGGAGTCCTCTGCACCCACCCCTCACATGTCTCTGTCCACTGCTGGGAGTCATCTGCACCCACCCCTCACATGTGTCTGTCCACTGCTGGGAGTGCTCAACACCCACCCCTCACATATCTCTGTCCACTGCTTGGAGTAATATACACCCACCCCTCATATGTCTGGGCACTGCTGGGAGTGATCTGCACCCACCCCTCACATGTCTCTGGGTACTGCTGGGAGTCCTCTGCACCCACCCCTCAAATGTCTCTGTCCACTGCTGGGAGTCCTCTGCACCCACCCCTCACATGTAGCTGTCCACTGCTGGGAGTCCTCTGCACCCACCCCTGACATGTGTCTGTCCACTGCTGGGAGTCCTCTGCACCCACCCCTCACATGTCTCTGTCCACTGCTGGGAGTGATATGCACCCACCCCTCATATGTCTCTGGGCACTGTTGGTATTCCTCTGCACCCACCCCTCACATGTCTCTGTCCACTGCTGGGAGTCCTCTGCACCCACCCCTCACATGTCTCTGTCCACTGCTGGGAGTCCTCTGCACCCACCCCTGACATGTGTCTGTCCACTGCTGGGAGTCCTCTGCACCCACCCCTCACATGTCTCTGTCCACTGCTGGGAGTGATCTGCACCCACCCCTCACATGTCTCTGGGCACTGTTGGTATTCCTCTGCACCCACCCCTCACATGTCTCTGTCCACTACTGGGAGTCCTCTGCACCCACCCCTCACATGTCTCTGTCCACTGCTGGGAGTCCTCTGCACCCATCCCTCACATGTCTCTGTCCACTGCTAGGAGTCCTCTGCACCCACCCCTCACATGTGTCTGTCCACTGCTGGGAGTCCTCTGCACCCACCCCTCACATGTGTCTGTCCACTGCTGGGAGTCCTCTGCACCCATCCCTCACATGTCTCTGTCCAGTGCTGGGAGTGATATGCACCCACCCCTCATATGTCTGTCCACTGCTGGGAGTCCTCTTCACCCACCCCTCACATGTCTCTGTCCACTGCTGGGAGCGATATTCACCCACCCCTCATATGTCTGTCCACTGCTGGGAGTCCTCTGCACCCACCCCTCACATGTCTCTGTCCACTGCTGGGAGTCCTCTGCACCCACCCCTCACATGTCTCTGTCCACTGATGGGAGTCCTCTGCACCCACCCCTCACATGTGTCTGTCCACTGCTGGGAGTGCTCTGCACCCACCCCCCACATATCTCTGTCCACTGCTGGGAGTAATATACACCCACCCCTCATATGTCTGGGCACTGCTGGGAGTGATCTGCACCCACCCCTCAAATGTCTCTGGGTACTGCTGGGAGTCCTCTTCACCCACCCCTCACATGTCTCTGTCTACTGCTGGGAGTGATATGCACCCACCCCTCATATGTCTGTCCACTGCTGGGAGTCCTCTTCGCCCACCCCTCACATGTCTCTGTCCACTGCTGGGAGTCCTCTGCACCCACCCCTCACATGTGTCTGTCCACTGCTGGGAGTCCTCTGCACCCACCCCTCACATGTCTCTGCCCACTGCTGGGAGTGATATGCACCCACCCCTCATATGTCTGGGCACTGCTGGGAGTGATCTGCACCCACCCCTCACATGTCTCTGGGCACTGCTGGTATTCCACTGCACCCACCCCTCACATGTCTCTGTCCACTGCTGGGAGTCCTCTGCACCCACCCCTCACATGTCTCTGTCCAATGCTGGGAGTCCTCTGCACCCACCCCTCACATGTGTCTGTCCACTGCTGAGAGTCCTCTGCACCCCTGTTGGACAGGCCGCACGAAGGGCTTGCTCCCTCCCCGCACGACAGGGCCCGAGCTCCGGCCCGCCAGGCATAACCCACGAAAAGCACCCGTACCCCGTCTCCCGACGGATCTTCTGCCCTCGGACCTCTACTCATCACGGGGCCCAGCCTCACCGGCTCCCCCGGCCGGTTCAAGCCGCCATCTTGGGTTCTGCACCACGAGGCCGCGTGGCCTCACGCCGACCCTAACCCCGGGCCTGACCGGCCCCGACATCCCGGCACCACCATCCACCCGGGAGGTGAGCGGACCACTTGGCAGGTCAATGGGAGGACGAAGTGTCAAGAGCTCTTCCCCCGCCAGGTGCCGATCGCCTCCAACTCCCCCAGGCGCTGGCTCCACCCCCTGCTGGGTGTCTGGACACCTTCATCCCGGGCCCTCCGACCTCCAAGTGCGAGGGTCCGGACATCAAAGAGCGCCTGCCCTATAACTGGGGCAACTCCGGAGCAGGAAGGCAGTTGTATCCTGGAGTCGAGAGACACCGAGAGAACTCAGCCTTGACGGACTACTGGCGCTGCCGTAGCCCGCTCTTGTGAACCATCGTCCTGCCTGCTGGCGCTGCCGCGGCCTTCTACAACATCCATCCTCGTCGGGACCTGCTGGCGCTGCCACGGCCCGTTGTAACGACCATCCTCACCGGGACCTGCTGGCGCTGCCGCGGACCGTACATCGCCCATCTTTCCGGGACCTGCTGGCGCTGCCGCGGCCCGTTGTAACGACCATCCTCACCGGGACCTGCTGGCGCTGCCGCGGACCGTCCATCGACCATCTTTTCGGGACCTGCTGGCGCTGCCGCGGCCCGCACCAACTAAGCTCGAGGATTGTGAGCTAATCATCATCTCATCCAAACTACCTGACTGGTAGACCGACTGTCCCGCTACCCCTTACCCTACTTTGAGAGACTTGATTCGAGGGGACCCCTGAGTCCAGACCTCCTTGTACCATTCAACCGTACCTTAAGAAGTGCTTATAAAGAACACTGAACCTTATCCGTGTGTGATATCTGTCTGTGGGGGGGAAGTTACTTGTCTGTACGATCGCGGGAGACGGCTCTCCCCGGAGACCTCTCCTCCTGACCCCGGCCGACCCTCCCGGTCCGTCTATCCTTTCTAACATTGGTGGCCAGCGGCGCGATCCGAATCAACGCGTAATCGTACAGAGAGTAGCTCACCCCACGACAACAACACGATGTCAGCCAAAGATAGCAACTCCACCGAGAAATTCCAAATGGATAAATTAGAAGAATACAACCACCGCGAACTGAGACAATTCTGCATAGAACTTGGCATTGCTACCACCGGCCTGAGTACCAAAGATGATCTAAAGCACGCCCTAGAGTCGTGGACGGAAACTGGGGTCGCCGGACCCTCCGACCAAAGCAGCATCACACCAGAGGGGAACGCCACGGCTCCCGAGGAGCGGGGAACGGGCCTCTCGCAGGAGGAAATCCGAGAAAGAGAAAGAACCAGATTGCACGAGTTGGAAATGGCACGACTCAAGATGGATGGGGAACTCAAGTTAGCTGAACAGAAACTCAACCTCGAGCACATGCGGCTCCGAGATGAAAGAGAAGAGAAGCAGAGACAGAGAGAGCTGGAGGAGAAAAAAATAACGCTCGAGCACGAGCGCAAACTGGCCGAAATAGAACTTCGGAAACAGAATAAAGAACTGGGGGTGCCTGAGCGACCACACCCCCCGGGGCCAATCGAGAAAAAAGTCCACATCCCCAAGGATGTTGTCCGCGAGTATGTCCGAGAAGACGACATACAACAGTGGTTTAAAGCCTACGAGATCGCCATGACCTCCCACCGGATCGACCGGAGTGATTGGGGAGCCGGACTCTGGGGGAGGTTTATCAACGAGGGGCGCGATGCCCTACTGCAGCTCCCAGATCACCAAATGTCGTCCTACGACCACATGAAGGCTGCCCTCCTCACCCGCTACGGCCTCACACCCGAGATGTACCGCCAGAGGTTCAGAGATTGCACCCGGATCCCAGGTACAACTTGGGTAGAATACGTGAACTATTTCAGCCGTGCCTTCGAGGGTTGGATAAAGGGGAGCCAGGTCACCACCTACGAACAACTCTTTAACCTGATTGTATGGGAGCACCTGTCGAACAACTGCTTCGTCGAGCTCAGGCAGCACCTCCTCGACAGTAAGCTGACTGACCCCCGGCAGCTCGCTGCCGAAGCTGACCGATGGGAAAGCACCCGAGTGGGCCGGAGGGGGCCACACGAACAGAACAGAAACAACCCAGGCCAGCACCGTCCTCGGGGAGGAGGAGGGGGCCAGGGGCGAGGGAGAGACGCCTTGCCCGCAACACCCGTGGCCAGCACCCCGGCTCCGGCCGGTCGGGGCAACCCCCCGCGGCGTCCTGGGGTCCGAGCCAACGTCACGTGCCACCGATGCCAGCGAGTCGGCCACTACGCCAATGACCCGAGCTGTCCGCAGAACCAAACACCCAAGCCCCGCCAGGTAGCTGCCGCCGCCCTGGGGGAAGAGCGATCATTGGAGGAACCAGAAGAGTATGAGCCGGCCCAGCAAGAGTGTGAACCGGCCGCCATGGTCCTGGCGTGCTTAGGGGGAAGAGACATGGTCCCGCGGGCTCCCCTACCCGCTAACACCAGGAAATACGGTCAGTGGGTGACCATTAATGGACAGCGAGCCGAGGCCTTGCGTGACACAGGCGCCAGTGTGACGGCCGTCCGCTGTCATCTGGTGAAGCCCGAGCAGATCCTGCCGAACATTCTCTGCCCCGTCCGCTCGGCAGACAACTCTGAAAGTATGTGTCAAATGGCCTGCGTGCCATTCGAATGGGGAGGGGTCTCCGGCCTGTTGAAGGTGACGGTCCGGGACGATGCCCCCGTGGACTGCCTCCTGGGGAATGACCTCGAGAGTTCCCCGTGGGCCACCGTTGAGAGAAGAGAGCACCTGGGGATGCTGGGCCTCCCGGACTGGGCCTGCGTAACCACCCGGTCCATGGCCGCCCGTGCCGTCCCTCGAGCAGAAGAACCAGAATGGCCAGCACCTCCGCCCCCAGTCGCCCCAGTAGAAGACAACGACGAGGCCAGCCTCCCAGACCCGACGGCCGAAGGGGGCGCGCAACCCCAGGACCTTCCTGGCCTGGCTCAGTGGCGTCAAGAGGGGGGGCCCACCCAAGCACAGTTCCGCCAGGAACAAAAGACCTGTCCCTCCCTCGAGGGACTCCGCCAACAAGCCAGCGCCCAGAACGCAGGGGACTCCACCGGAACTCACTGGGTCTACTGGGATAACGACCTGCTATACAGCGAGCAAAGAATCGCCGAGCTGGGGGCCGGTCGAGTACTGGTGGTACCTCTCCGCTTCAGAGACTTTCTGCTCAACCTGGCCCACGATGTCCCCCTGGCTGGACACCTGGGCCAAGATAAAACGTACAGCCGCCTAGTGACCCACTTTTTCTGGCCGAAGATGAGGAACGACGTCCTGAACCACTGCCGATCTTGCCCCACATGCCAAGCCAGCGGGAAGAGTGGTCGGAAGCTGAAAGCCCCTCTGCAACCCTTCCCTGTGGTCACCACCCCATTCGAGAGGGTGGGGATAGACATCGTGGGGCCTCTGGACCCCCGCACGGCACAAGGACACAGGTTCATCTTAGTACTGGTGGACCATGCCACCCGCTACCCCGAGGCGGTGCCCCTACGGACCGTGACAGCTCCGGTGGTTGGCCGGGCCCTAATGGGGATCTTCTCCCGGGTAGGCTTCCCCCGAGAAGTCGTCAGCGACCGAGGCACGAACTTTATATCCAAATACATGAAGTCCCTCTGGCAACAATGCGGGGTCACCTACAGATTCACAACCCCCTATCACCCCTAAGGGAACGGACTAGTGGAGCGTTTTAACCGCACCCTCAAGGGGATGATTGGGGGATTGGAAGAGCCCCTCCGTCGCCAGTGGGATGTACTACTCCCGTGCCTCCTCTTCGCCTACCGCGAAGTTCCCCAGAAGTCCCTCGGTTTTAGCCCTTTCGAACTCCTGTACGGGCACCCTGTGCGAGGGCCCCTCAGCCTAGTAAAAGAAGGTTGGGAGATGGCCCCCCTAAAGACCCCTCCAGACGTCTTCAAATACCTCCTGGCCCTACGCAATCAGACCCGGCGCTTCAGAGAGATGGCCAAGGCGAACCTCGAGGCCAGCCAGGAGGACATGAAGAAGTGGTATGATCACAATGCCTCCTCCGTTGAGTTCGAGCCTGGGCAACAAGTGTTAGACCTGGCACCTTGGCGTGAGTCTCCCTTCCTCTTTTTGTCGCTGTGCCTCATGTGTTTTTATGGTGTTGGCCGCTCAGCGCGCTGTGCCACTGCCAACCAGTGTCACGGTGCGAGTGCTCCCTATGTAAATTGTATATGTTGGTTGGATTCCATGATTGGATTGTTTGATTTACTGTCAGACCCCAGTAAAGTGCGCCGGGGGCGCCAGGGCATGTAAATGCGAACCCCGCTGGTGGGCTTGCAGCACTGGTTGTGCCACCCACAGAAGCGGCCGGTAAAATATATCTAAGGTCTGCCATCGCAGAACCTGCGTGCAGTCTGGTACTGACACGCCGACCGACAAGTGCCCACACTTGCCGGTCCCTGAAACCTTCCCTTAGCTGCATGTTAGTCACCCCTCTGGTAGGCCCACGGGCAGGGTGCATTGTACGCCTAAGGTAGGACACGCCTGGATGCGTGGCATGTCCTAGTAGTGAATTACCGCCATCTTGTTGTTCACTACTGCAAGGCTACCCTGTTCTCATAGGCCAGTATGGGCGGCCTGGATTATTACACCTTATGATCCTAACCGACCCAGGGAACATGGTAGGAGATCGAGTTTAGTATGCCTGAACTCGGAATAATAAGGTACATCTTTTCGCAAGGTTTATTTTAATATTCCGGGTTTGCAAATGCCGCTTTTAGAAAGTTGGCCTTTGCTTGCCTAAACCTTTCAGCCGCCTCCGCGTGTTGTGTATCTGATGTCTGGCTGGTGTGAGTGACAGGGCTGGGGGAACCCAGATGGGCAGGGCTAGGCAGCCTGGTATGAATAGGACGATCGACAGGTAGATGGGTGGGAGGAGTGCTCCTAGGTTCTGAATAGGACAGTGCTCCGCTACCTCGATGCCGGCTCCACCCCCTGTGGAGCATCTGATGACTCTGCCCTGCACTCTGAAAGGAGAAGCCTGCATCACGTCAACAAAGTGCTCAGAAACCGGACTGAACTAGGCAAGGGCCCCCCTGGCCTGGGAGAACAAAAGATTTGTGGTATAAATGGAGGAGCCCTGCTCCTAAGAAACTAGATCCGCTTTTGACCAAGAAGAATCTCTGCCTGAGGAGGAGGCACCGGGAAAGCTGTAGGAGGAAGACTGTCCCTATCCTGGGGGATTGGCCTGCAGTGGTGACCTTGCTGCCAAAGGAGAGAAGAGAAGCTGTTGCTGAAGACTTTTACTTTACTTTTACTTTCAAGACTTGTGCTTTTCCAAAAACGATCTCCAAGGGCTTGGAACTGAGCTTGCCCCCTGAACTGAGCCCCAGGACCATTGGGCTCTACCTGATCTTCACTCGCCTGCTGCTGGACTGTGGTGTCCTTTCCCTCGCCGGAGCTGTGACCCTCGTGCCCAGTCCCTCCCTGAGCCGTGACCAGGACTGCTTAGCCGCCCCCGCCTTGGGAAGAGCCTCGCTCGAACGGAGCCGCTCCCCCTACGCTGTGCTGGGCTGCCCCGTCACCTCGCTCGTGGAGGCTCGCTGTGCACCTGCACCCTCCCGCCGGAATCGGCGTTTGTGAGCATCTCCAAGCCTCGGACGGCCCGGACGCATCGGCGTGCCCGGCTGCCCCGCTTTGTTCACCCGCCACCTGCAAACACCCCGCTCCTGTCGTGAGCCTGAAGATCAGACCCCCCCATCGTGAAGTGTGGGAGCCCCGGACGCCGCCTCGCTCCTCTGTCGAAGAGCCGCTGAAATCCCGCACCCGCCTTTGCGTCAAGAAACAAGGTACTGTACTTACGAACTCGACCGCGAGCTCGCATCGGATCCAGGGTCCGCAACGTTCTTATTTCCCTGTCATCTGCTGTGTGCTCCCCGGGCGCTGCCTCAGCACGAAGTGCGCTGAGGCCTACAGTTACCTTGTGCCCGCCTAAAGAACTTTCCGTAAGACCAAGAGAACTTGACCGTATTTCCAAGAATTGTGGCCCCATCAGTTCAACGTTACTGGGCCTTGTATTTGAATCTGCTGAAACTACATAAAAGCTTATTTTTATATACCTCCTGATTGGTGTCCGTTTGTGGTGCATGCAAGGGGTTTACTGTATGTATTATTGCACTTGCTTAACCGTGTACGCCTGAGACTTAGCCTAGACTGCTCGCGCCACGCACCTAGAGGGTGAGCAGGGGTTATTCTGGGGAGTCATCCTTCGCCCTGACAAGAAGTAAAGGGTCCCTGCTTGTTGTGGGTTCATACCTGCGTCAACCAGAGCCCCCTCATTTCTAACATTGGTGGCAGCGGTGGGATTTACGGATTTGCATTTGTGGTTTGCGTATAGTGAATCACTGATCACCACGTAGTGAGAGCAGACCAGTAACACAGCCACAAGGCTAGCATTTGTTTTTGTTTTGCCAAGAGTCTCCGTTGCTAGAGCCATGCCTGGTTCACTGTCAGCCGGAAGGGCGGCTTCCATAATCTCTGGATTTGAAGACGTAGATTGGGAGGAAGACGCACTTCAGAATCGTACCAATGAAGACTTGAAAGGTCTTTGCTCCAAGTTCAGGATTGCCCAAACTGGATTGAAAAACAAGACCCAATTTGTGAAGGCGTTGAGGGCCTGGTATGAGTCAAAGGCACCAGAGAATCAGGTGGAAGTGGTTCCACCAGAAAGTGTCCATGAGTTTGGCAGGTGCCTGTCGCCAGAAGAGTTGGCAGACAGGGCCGCAACCCGGGCACACGAGGTGGAAATGGCAAAACTTCATGGGCAGATGGATATGGAAAAACAAAGATTAGCCATGGAAGAAAAGAAACTACAATTAGAGCATGACATGAAGCTGAGGGAGCTGGAGCTGAAAGCAAAAAGTTTGGAGCTTAATCCCTCTGGTGGCAGCACACCGCCAGTACCGGCGGAACCAAGAGTTTATATTCCCAAGGATGTAGTGAAGGAGTTCTTCAGGAATGACGACATCGGGCAGTGGTTCAGAGCCTACGAGGTAGCCATGTCTTCCCACCGGGTCCCTGAGAAAGATTGGGGAGCGGGGTTGTGGGGAAGGTTCCTGAGTGAAGGGCGGGACACACTGTTAGATTTACCTGTTGATGTTCGTAATTCTTATGCCCATATGAAGGAAGCATTGATGGCTAGGTATGGGTTGACCCCTGAGTTATACAGACAGAGGTTCAGGGGTTGCACTAAGATTCCCAATAGTACGTATGTGGAGTATGTGACTTTCTTTTGCAGAGCGCTGGATGGTTGGGTAAAGGGTAGTAAGGTGAATGATTATCAAGGGCTTCTTGATTTAATGGCATGGGAGCACTTGTCCAGTAATTGTTTTCCTGAGCTACGCCAGCACCTGATCGATAGTAAGCTGACTAACCCGAGGAAGCTTGCTGAGGAGGCGGACCGCTGGGTCAGTACCAGGGTCCACAAGGGTACCGTGGGAGATTCCGCCAAAGGTGGGCAGGGTCACCAGCAGAAGAGTGGGGGGGACAGGGGTAAACAGAAGCAGTTCCAAAAAGGGCCCCAAAATAGTCCCCAAGGGAACCAAGGGAAGGGTTCTCAGCCTCCCCCACCCCAGAAACCGACCGGGGCCCCGACAGGTCCTCCTGTTCCAAAGGGGCCCGTAAGATGTTACAGGTGTAACAATTTGGGGCATTTTGCCTCTGATGTAAAGTGTCCATTGTTTGGTAAACCAGCACCCACTGGTGCTCCACCCCGGCAGGTGACTAGTGTAGCCTTGGGGGAGGAAAGGGATGTCCAAGGTGGGTGGGGTCCCGCAGAGATGTCCCTGGTCTCGCTAGGAGACCGGGAAGTGGTCCCTCCAACCCAGCTGCCTGAGAACACTAAGAAGTACAGGCAGTGGGTGACCATAAATGGCCATAGGGTGGAAGCTCTTAGAGATACAGGAGCCAGTGTGACGGCTGTCCGGTGTCACCTGGTGTCTCAGGAGCAGGTGGTCCCCAATGCATTCTATCCCGTTGTTGCCGCTGACAACACAGAGAGACACTGCAAGGTGGCTCAGGTTCCCTTTGAGTGGGGGGGGGGTCTCTGGTACTCTTCAGGTAGCTGTGAGGCCCGCCATGCCTGTAGACTGTTTGTTAGGGAACGATTTGGAGAGCTCACCCTGGGCTAAGGTGGAGCGGAGTGCTCACCTGGAGATGTTGGGTATGCCGGATTGGGCGTGTGTCACCACACGGTCCATGGCAGCCAGTAGAGGTACTCAAGAGGTCCTGGAGCCTGAGAGGGAGGCCCAGGAACCGGCCTCAGAGAGAAGGAGCAAGGGGCGCGGGAAGCCGGCCCCTGAAGTTCCCACGGTCCAGGAGGAAGCAGACCTTGAGGGGGATGCCCTGGAGCCTACAGGGGAGCAGATAGCTGAACTGGGAGACCTGCCGGAGCTGACCCATTGGCAGCAGGAAGGGGGTCCCACCAGGGAGGACTTTTGCAAGGCACAGAAGGAGTGCCCTTCTCTCGTGGGTATGCGGCAGCAGGCTGCAGACCAGGCCGCAGGTGATCAGTCAGGATCGCATTTCGTTTACTGGGAGAACGACCTCCTATATACAGAGCCTAAGGTTGCTGAGCCTGGGTCAGCCCGTGCGCTGGTGGTACCCCAGGACTTCAGAGCCTTCCTACTGGGGCTGGCTCACGATGTGCCATTGGCAGGGCATTTGGGGCAGGACAAGACCTTTGAAAGGCTTGTCACCCACTTTTATTGGCCTCAAATGCGCAGGAGTTCCGATACTCACTGCAGGACATGCCAGACTTGCCAGGCAAGTGGAAAGAGTGGAAGGAAGCAGAAGGCTCCACTCCAGCCATTCCCTGTGGTCGGTACCCCATTCCAGCGAGTGGGGATTGACATTGTAGGGCCACTGGACCCCAAGACAGCGATGGGCAATAGGTTCATCCTGGTCCTGGTGGACCATGCCACCCGGTACCCGGAAGCCATTCCTCTGAGGACAGTGACGGCCCCCGTGGTGGGACGTGCACTGATGGGAATTTTCTCCCGAGTGGGATTCCCTCTATAGGTGGTGTCTGACCGAGGTACCAATTTCATGTCCAAGTACATGAAATCTCTTTGGCAAGAGTGTGGTGTAACCTACAAGTTCACCACCCCTTACCACCCCCAAGGAAACGGGTTGGTTGAGAGATTCAACCGAACCCTCAAAGGCATGATAATGGGCCTAGAAGGAGCCATGAGGCGTAAGTGGGACGTCCTCTTACCATGCCTTCTCTTCGCTTACCGTGAGGTGCCACAGAAATCTCTGGGGTTCAGTCCCTTTGAGCTTCTGTATGGTCACCCAGTCAGAGGACCTCTAAGTCTGGTCAAAGAAGGCTGGGAGCAATCTCCCAGGAAACCTCCCCAGAATGTATATAGTTACATGCTGGCCTTCAGGAATCAGACTAGGCGATTCAGGCAACTTGCTGAGGCAAATCTGGAAGCCAGCCAGGAGGAGATGAAGCGGTGGTACGACCAGAATGCCACTCTGGTAGAGCTTCAGCCTGGACAGAAAGTATGGGTCTTGGCCCCCGTGGAGCCGTGTGCGCTCCAGGATAAGTGGACCGGTCCCTTTGAGGTGGTGGAGCGCAAGAGTCCTGTTACCTACGTGGTGGACCTGAAGTCTCCTAGGAACCCCTTAAGGGTCCTACATGTCAACCGCCTCAAGCCCCACTTGGAGAGGTCCCAAGTGGGCATGCTCTTGGCAACAGATGCTGGAATGGAAGAGGAGACAGAACCTCTTCCTGACCTCCTGTCCGCCAAGGAGCAAGATGGGTCAGTGGATGGTGTCATCCTCTCTTCCACCCTGACCCCTGAGCAACAGAATGATTGTCGCCAGTTGCTGGGACAGTTTTCTGACCTGTTTTCCCTGGTTCCTGGTGTCACTGATTGGTGCGTCCATGATGTGGACACTGGGGATAGTCCACCTGTGCGGCACAAGGCCTACAGGGTGACTGACAGGGTGAGGGCCTGCATCAAGGAGGAGGTCTCCAAGATGTTTGCCCTCGGGGTAATTGAGTCTTCTAGCAGTCCTTGGGCCAGCCCCGTGGTCTTGGTCCCAAAGGCTGCAGCGCCAGGAGCCACACCCGAACTCCGGTTCTGTGTGGACTACAGAGGACTCAATTCGGTCACTAGGACCGACGCACACCCCATCCCCCGAGCTGATGAGCTCATCGATCGGCTAGGGGCTGCCAACTACCTCAGCACGTTTGATTTAACGTCTGGGTATTGGCAGATCGCCTTGACCGAGGGGGCCAAAGAGAGGTCAGCATTTTCCACCCCAGATGGGCACTACCAGTTCCGGGTCATGCCATTTGGGATGAAGAATGCCCCGGCCACCTTCCAGAGATTGGTCAACCAGGTGTTGGCTGGGCTGGATTCGTTCAGTGCAGCCTACCTGGATGACATCGCCGTGTACAGCTCCACTTGGGAGG
Organism: Triturus cristatus; assembly: GCF_964204655.1. Lineage (NCBI taxonomy): Eukaryota > Metazoa > Chordata > Amphibia > Caudata > Salamandridae > Triturus > Triturus cristatus. The sequence goes on along the minus strand of NC_140579.1, from coordinate 274,735,606 downwards.
AACACTTGCGTCACCTCTGGGAAGTGTTGATGGCGCTGCGCAAGGCAGGCCTCACGATCAAGGCGAGTAAGTGCCAGATCGGGCAGGGTTCCGTGGTGTACTTGGGACACCAAGTTGGGAGTGGCCAGGTGGCACCCCTTCAGCCCAAGATAGAAACCATCCTGAATTGGGAGGCGCCCAAAACCCAGACGGAGGTGAGAGCCTTCCTAGGTCTCACCGGGTACTACAGGAGGTTTGTCAAGGGGTATGGCAACATGGTTGCCCCCTTGACCGCGCTGACTTCGAAGAAGCAGCCCAGGAAAGTGATCTGGACTGACACCTGTCAGAAAGCTTTTGAGGCCTTGAAAACTGCTATGTGCACGGCGCCCGTGCTCTTGGCTCCCAACTTCTCCAAAGAGTTTATCGTTCAGACAGACGCTTCAGAGCATGGTGTGGGGGCTGTTCTTTCACAGATTAATGAAGAGGGCCTAGATCAACCCGTAGCCTTTCTTAGCAGGAGGTTACTTCCACGGGAACAAAGGTGGAGTGCTATTGAGCGTGAGGCATTTGCTGTGGTCTGGGCGCTGAAGAAGCTAAGACCCTACTTGTTTGGGTCTCACTTCCGGGTTCAGACGGACCACAGGCCCCTCAGATGGTTGATGCATATGAGGGGTGAGAATCCAAAGCTGTTGAGGTGGTCCATTTCCCTACAGGGTATGGATTTCACGGTGGAACATCGCCCTGGTACAGATCACGCCAATGCTGACGGTCTGTCCAGATTTTTCCGCCTTAGTGATGAGGAACTCCCTGGGGTAGGGTAGTTCTCCCCACTTTTCAGCTGGAGGGGACACGTGTTAGACCTGGCACCTTGGCGTGAGTCTCCCTTCCTCTTTTTGTCGCTGTGCCTCATGTGTTTTTATGGTGTTGGCCGCTCAGCGCGCTGTGCCACTGCCAACCAGTGTCACGGTGCGAGTGCTCCCTATGTAAATTGTATATGTTGGTTGGATTCCATGATTGGATTGTTTGATTTACTGTCAGACCCCAGTAAAGTGCGCCGGGGGCGCCAGGGCATGTAAATGCGAACCCCGCTGGTGGGCTTGCAGCACTGGTTGTGCCACCCACAGAAGCGGCCGGTAAAATATATCTAAGGTCTGCCATCGCAGAACCTGCGTGCAGTCTGGTACTGACACGCCGACCGACAAGTGCCCACACTTGCCGGTCCCTGAAACCTTCCCTTAGCTGCATGTTAGTCACCCCTCTGGTAGGCCCACGGGCAGGGTGCATTGTACGCCTAAGGTAGGACACGCCTGGATGCGTGGCATGTCCTAGTAGTGAATTACCGCCATCTTGTTGTTCACTACTGCAAGGCTACCCTGTTCTCATAGGCCAGTATGGGCGGCCTGGATTATTACACCTTATGATCCTAACCGACCCAGGGAACATGGTAGGAGATCGAGTTTAGTATGCCTGAACTCGGAATAATAAGGTACATCTTTTCGCAAGGTTTATTTTAATATTCCGGGTTTGCAAATGCCGCTTTTAGAAAGTTGGCCTTTGCTTGCCTAAACCTTTCAGCCGCCTCCGCGTGTTGTGTATCTGATGTCTGGCTGGTGTGAGTGACAGGGCTGGGGGAACCCAGATGGGCAGGGCTAGGCAGCCTGGTATGAATAGGACGATCGACAGGTAGATGGGTGGGAGGAGTGCTCCTAGGTTCTGAATAGGACAGTGCTCCGCTACCTCGATGCCGGCTCCACCCCCTGTGGAGCGTCTGATGACTCTGCCCTGCACTCTGAAAGGAGAAGCCTGCATCACGTCAACAAAGTGCTCAGAAACCGGACTGAACTAGGCAAGGGCCCCCCTGGCCTGGGAGAACAAAAGATTTGTGGTATAAATGGAGGAGCCCTGCTCCTAAGAAACTAGATCCGCTTTTGACCAAGAAGAATCTCTGCCTGAGGAGGAGGCACCGGGAAAGCTGTAGGAGGAAGACTGTCCCTATCCTGGGGGATTGGCCTGCAGTGGTGACCTTGCTGCCAAAGGAGAGAAGAGAAGCTGTTGCTGAAGACTTTTACTTTACTTTTACTTTCAAGACTTGTGCTTTTCCAAAAACGATCTCCAAGGGCTTGGAACTGAGCTTGCCCCCTGAACTGAGCCCCAGGACCATTGGGCTCTACCTGATCTTCACTCGCCTGCTGCTGGACTGTGGTGTCCTTTCCCTCGCCGGAGCTGTGACCCTCGTGCCCAGTCCCTCCCTGAGCCGTGACCAGGACTGCTTAGCCGCCCCCGCCTTGGGAAGAGCCTCGCTCGAACGGAGCCGCTCCCCCTACGCTGTGCTGGGCTGCCCCGTCACCTCGCTCGTGGAGGCTCGCTGTGCACCTGCACCCTCCCGCCGGAATCGGCGTTTGTGAGCATCTCCAAGCCTCGGACGGCCCGGACGCATCGGCGTGCCCGGCTGCCCCGCTTTGTTCACCCGCCACCTGCAAACACCCCGCTCCTGTCGTGAGCCTGAAGATCAGACCCCCCCATCGTGAAGTGTGGGAGCCCCGGACGCCGCCTCGCTCCTCTGTCGAAGAGCCGCTGAAATCCCGCACCCGCCTTTGCGTCAAGAAACAAGGTACTGTACTTACGAACTCGACCGCGAGCTCGCATCGGATCCAGGGTCCGCAACGTTCTTATTTCCCTGTCATCTGCTGTGTGCTCCCCGGGCGCTGCCTCAGCACGAAGTGCGCTGAGGCCTACAGTTACCTTGTGCCCGCCTAAAGAACTTTCCGTAAGACCAAGAGAACTTGACCGTATTTCCAAGAATTGTGGCCCCATCAGTTCAACGTTACTGGGCCTTGTATTTGAATCTGCTGAAACTACATAAAAGCTTATTTTTATATACCTCCTGATTGGTGTCCGTTTGTGGTGCATGCAAGGGGTTTACTGTATGTATTATTGCACTTGCTTAACCGTGTACGCCTGAGACTTAGCCTAGACTGCTCGCGCCACGCACCTAGAGGGTGAGCAGGGGTTATTCTGGGGAGTCATCCTTCGCCCTGACAAGAAGTAAAGGGTCCCTGCTTGTTGTGGGTTCACACCTGCGTCAACCAGAGCCCCCTCATTTCTAACAACAAGTATGGGTGATGTCCCCCACCGAACCATGTGCCTTGCAAGATAAGTGGACGGGTCCCTTCAAAGTGGTCGAGCGCAAAAGCCCCGTCACTTACCTCATCGACCTGGGGACCTCCCGGAACCCCCTTCGGGTCCTCCACACCAACCGACTCAAACCACACTTTGTGCGCTCAGAACTCAGCCTCCTGATGGCTACGGACAGTGGGGCAGAGGAAGACTCCGAACCCCTCCCGGATCTTCTGAAGACTCAGGAGAATGACGGCTCCGTGGACGGGGTCCGGCTCTCTGACGCCCTCACTTCGGAGCAACGCCAGGGCTGCCGGAACCTCCTGCTGCAGTTCGCTACCCTGTTCTCCCTCACCCCCGGGGTCACCCCTTGGTGTTTGCACGACGTGGACACCGGGGACAGTCCCCCTGTCCGACACCGGGCCTACCGCGTACCAGATCGGGTACTGGCCTGCATACAGGAGGAGGTGGCCAAGATGCTCACAATCGGGGTCATCGAGCCATCGGACAGTCCCTGGGCCAGTCCGGTTGTATTGGTCCCCAAAGCCGCTGCCCCCGGCACTGCACCTGAACTGAGATTCTGCGTCGACTACCGGGGCTTGAACGCTGTCACCCGGACCGACGCTCATCCGATCCCCCGAGCAGACGAGCTGATAGACCGGCTGGGGGCCGCCCGCTACCTCAGTATCTTCGACCTAACAGCGGGCTACTGGCAGATCGGCCTCACACCCAGGGCTCAGGAACGGTCAGCCTTCTCTACCCCCGATGGCCACTACCAATTCAAGGTCATGCCCTTCGGCATGAAGAATGCCCCCGCCACGTTTCAACGCCTCGTGAACCAGGTCTTGGCGGGGCTCGAAGAATTCAGCGCTGCCTACCTGGACGATATCGCTGTATACAGCCACCACTGGCCCGACCACCTCCGTCACCTCCAAGAGGTCCTACAGGCCCTCCAGCGGGCCGGCCTCACAATTAAGGCCGGCAAGTGCCAAATTGGCCAAGGGTCTGTGACCTACCTTGGGCACCAAGTGGGAAGCGGGCTGGTGGCCCCGCTACAACTTAAGATCGCTGCCATCCAGTCCTGGCAGCCCCCCGTCACCCAGACCGAGGTCCGAGCCTTCTTGGGGCTCACCGGCTACTACCGGCGGTTCGTGAAGGACTACGGCAGCATCGTGGGGCCCCTCACGGGTCTCACGTCCAAGAACCAGCCGAAGCGGATTAACTGGACCCCCGATTGTCAAGCGGCCTTCGAGAAGCTGAAGGCCGCTCTATGCACCGCCCCTGTGCTCCAGGCCCCCGATTACAGTCGGGAATTCATGGTACAGACCGACGCCTCCGACCACGGCATCGGAGCCGTCCTTTCTCAGTTAAACCCCGAAGGTCATGACCAGCCGGTGGCCTTCATCAGTCGACGTCTCCTGGCCCGAGAACAGCGCTGGAGCACCATCGAGAGGGAGGCCTTCGCAGTGGTGTGGGCCCTCAAAAAGCTCCGGCCCTATCTCTTCGGTACCCACTTCCGGGTACAAACCGACCATCGACCCCTGCAGTGGCTGATGCAGATGCGGGGGGAGAACCCAAAACTCTTGCGCTGGTCCATTTCCCTGCAGGGAATGGACTTCACTGTGGAGCACCGACCAGGCCAAGACCACGCCAACGCGGATGGCCTGTCCCGCTTTTTCCGCCTCGACGAAGAGAGTCCCCAAGGAGATGGGTGACTCTCCCCGCCTTCAGCTGGGGGGGACGCATGTTGGACAGGCCGCACGAAGGGCTTGCTCCCTCCCCGCACGACAGGGCCCGAGCTCCGGCCCGCCAGGCATAACCCACGAAAAGCACCCGTACCCCGTCTCCCGACGGATCTTCTGCCCTCGGACCTCTACTCATCACGGGGCCCAGCCTCACCGGCTCCCCCGGCCGGTTCAAGCCGCCATCTTGGGCCCTGCACCACGAGGCCGCGTGGCCTCACCCCGACCCTAACCCCGGGCCTGACCGGCCCCGACATCCCGGCACCACCATCCACCCGGGAGGTGAGCGGACCACTTGGCAGGTCAATGGGAGGACGAAGTGTCAAGAGCTCTTCCCCCGCCAGGTGCCGATCGCCTCCAACTCCCCCAGGCGCTGGCTCCACCCCCTGCTGGGTGTCTGGACACCTTCATCCCGGGCCCTCCGACCTCCAAGTGCGAGGGTCCGGACATCAAAGAGCGCCTGCCCTATAACTGGGGCAACTCCGGAGCAGGAAGGCAGTTGTATCCTGGAGTCGAGAGACACCGAGAGAACTCAGCCTTGACGGACTACTGGCGCTGCCGTAGCCCGCTCTTGTGAATCATCGTCCTGCCTGCTGGCGCTGCCGCGGCCTTCTACAACATCCATCCTCGTCGGGACCTGCTGGCGCTGCCACGGCCCGTTGTAACGACCATCCTCACCGGGACCTGCTGGCGCTGCCGCGGACCGTACATCGCCCATCTTTCCGGGACCTGCTGGCGCTGCCGCGGCCCGTTGTAACGACCATCCTCACCGGGACCTGCTGGCGCTGCCGCGGACCGTCCATCGACCATCTTTTCGGGACCTGCTGGCGCTGCCGCGGCCCGCACCAACTAAGCTCGAGGATTGTGAGCTAATCATCATCTCATCCAAACTACCTGACTGGTAGACCGACTGTCCCGCTACCCCTTACCCTACTTTGAGAGACTTGAATCGAGGGGACCCCTGAGTCCAGACCTCCTTGTACCATTCAACCGTACCTTAAGAAGTGCTTATAAAGAACACTGAACCTTATCCGTGTGTGATATCTGTCTGTGGGGGGGAAGTTACTTGTCTGTACGATCGCGGGAGACGGCTCTCCCCGGAGACCTCTCCTCCTGACCCCGGCCGACCCTCCCGGTCCGTCTATCCTTTCTAACAACCCCCCTCATATGTCTCTGGTCACTGCTGGGAGTGATTTGCACACACCCCTCATATGTCTGTCCACTGCTGGGAGTCCTCTGCACCCACCCCTCACATGTCTCTGTCCACTGCTGGGAGTGACATGCACCCACCCCTCATATGTCTGTCCACTGCTGGGAGTCCTCTGCACCCACCCCTCACATGTCTCTGTCCACTGCTGGGAGTCCTCTGCACCCACCCCTCTCATGTGTCTTTCCACTGCTGGGAGTCCTCTGCACCCACCCCTCACATGTCTCTATCCACTGCTGGGAGTGATATGCACCCACCCCTCATAAGTCTGGGCACTGCTGGGAGTGATCTGCACCCACCCCTCACATGTCTCTGGGCACTGTTGGTATTCCTCTGCACCCACCCCTCACATGTCTCTGTCCACTACTGGGAGTCCTCTGCACCCACTCCTCACATGTCTCTGTCCACTGCTGGGAGTCCTCTGCACCCACCCCTCACATGTCTCTGTCCACTGCTGGGAGTCCTCTGCACCCACCCCTCACATGTGTCAGTCCGCTGCTGGGCGTCCTATGCACCCACCCCTCACATGTCTCTGTCCACTGCTGGGAGTGATATGCACCCACCACTCATATGTCTGTCCACTGCTGGGAGTCCTCTGCACCCACCCCTCACATGTCTCTGTCCACTGCTGGGAGTGATATGCACCTACCCCTCATATGTCTGTCCACTGCTGGGAGTCCTCTGCACCTGCCCCTCACATGTCTCTGTCCACTGCTGGGAGTCCTCTGCACCTACCCCTAACATGTCTCTGTCCACTGCTGGGAGTCCTCTGCACCCATCCCTCTCATGTCTCTGGGCACTGCTGGTATTCCTCTGCACCCACCCCTCACATGTCTCTGTCCACTGCTGGGAGTCCTCTGCACCCACCCCTCACATGTCTCTGTCCACTGCTGGGAGTCATCTGCACCCACCACTCACATATGTCTGTCCACTGCTGGGAGTCCTCTGCACCCACCCCTCACATGTCTCTGTCCACTGCTGGGAGTGATATACACCCACTGCTCATATGTCTGGGCACTGCTGGGAGTGATCTGCACCCACCCCTCACATGTCTCTGGGCACTGTTGGTATTCCTCTGCACCCACCCCTCACATGTCTCTGTCCACTGCTGGGAGTCCTCTGCACCCACCCCTCACATGTCTCTCTCCACTGCTGGGAGTCCTCTGCACCCACCCCTCACATGTGTCTGTCCACTGCTGGGAGTCGTCTGCACCCACCCCTCACATGTCTCTGTCCACTGCTGGGAGTGATATGCACCCACCGCTCATATGTCTGTCCACTGCTGGGAGTCCTCTTCACCCACCCCTCACATGTCTCTGTCCACTGCTGGGAGTCCTCTGCACCCACCCCTCACATGTGTCTGTCCACTGCTGGGAGTCCTCTGCACCAACCCCTCACATGTCTCTGTCCAATGCTGGGAGTGATATGCTCCCACCCCTCATATGTCTGGGCACTGCTGAGAGTGATCTGCACCCACCCCTCACATGTCTCTGTCCACTGCTGGGAGTCCTCTGCACCCACCCCTCACATGTGTCTGTCCACTGCTGGGAGTCCTCTGCACCCACCCCTCACATGTCTCTGTCCACTGCTGGGAGTGATATGCACCCACCCCTCATATGTCTGGGCACTACTGGGAGTGATCTGCACCCACCCCTTACATGTCTCTGGGCACTGCTGGTATTCCTCTGCACCCAACCCTCACATGTCTCTGTCCACTGCTGGGAGTCCTCTGCACCCACCCCTCACATGTGTCTGTCCACTGCTGGGAGTGCTCTGCACCCACCCCTCACATATCTCTGTCCACTGCTGGGAGTAATATACACCCACCCCTCATATGTCTGGGCACTGCTGGGAGTGATCTGCACCCACCCCTCACATGTCTCTGGGTACTGCTGGGAGTCCTCTGCACCCACCCCTCAAATGTCTCTGTCCACTGCTGGGAGTCCTCTGCACCCACCCCTCACATGTCGCTGTCCACTGCTGGGAGTCCTCTGCACCCACCCCTGACATGTGTCTGTCCACTGCTGGGAGTCCTCTGCACCCACCCCTCACATGTCTCTGTCCACTGCTGGGAGCGATATGCACCCACCCCTCATATGTCTCTGGGCACTGTTGCTATTCCTCTGCACCCACCCCTCACATGTCTCTGTCCACTGCTGGGAGTCCTCTGCACCCACCCCTCACATGTCTCTGTCCACTGCTGGGAGTCCTCTGCACCCACCCCTGACATGTGTCTGTCCACTGCTGGGAGTCCCCTGCACCCACCCCTCACATGTCTCTGTCCACTGCTGGGAGTGATCTGCACCCACCCCTCACATGTCTCTGGGCACTGTTGGTATTCCTCTGCACCCACCCCTCACATGTCTCTGTCCACTACTGGGAGTCCTCTGCACCCATCCCTCACATGTCTCTGTCCACTGCTAGGAGTCCTCTGCACCCACCCCTCACATGTGTCTGTCCACTGCTGGGACTCCTCTGCACCCACCCCTCACATATGTCTATCCACTGCCGGGAGTCCTCTGCACCCCCCCTCACATGTCTCTGGCCACTGCTGGGAGTGATATGCACCCACCCCTCATATGTCTGTCCACTGCTGGGAGTCCTCTGCACCCACCCCTTACATGTCTCTGTCCACTGCTGGGAGTGATATGCACCCACCCCTCATATGTCTGTCCACTGATGGAAATCCTCTGCACCCACCCCTCACATGTCTCTGTCCATTGTTGGGAGTGATAAGCACCCACCCCTCATATGTCTGGGCACTGCTGGGAGTGATCTGCACCCACCCCTCACATGTCTCTGGGCACTGCTGGTATTCCTCTGCACCCACCCCTCACATGTCTCTGTCCACTGCTGGGAGTCCTCTGCACCCACCCCTCACATGTCTCTGTCCAATGCTGGGAGTCCTCTGCACCCACCCCTCACATGTGTCTGTCCACTGCTGAGAGTCCTCTGCACCCCCCCTCATATGTCTTTGGTCACTACTGGGAGTGATATGCACACACCCCTCATATGTCTGTCCACTGCTGGGAGTCCTCTGCACCCACCCCTCACATGTCTCTGTCCACTGCTGGGAGTGACATGCACCCACCCCTCATATATCTGTCCACTTCTGGGAGTCCTCTGCACCCACCCCTCACATGTCTCTGTCCACTGCTGGGAGTCCTCTGCACCCACCCCTCAAATGTGTCTATCCACTGCTGGGAGTCCTCTGCACCCACCCCTCACATGTCTCTGTCCACTGCTGGGAGTGATATGCACCCACCCCTCATATGTCTGGGCACTGCTGGGAGTGATCTGCACCCACCCCTCACATGTCTCTGGGCACAGTTGGTATTCCTCTGCACCCACCCCTCACATGTCTCTGTCCACTGCTGGGAGTGACATGCACCCACCCCTCATATATCTGTCCACTTCTGGGAGTCCTCTGCACCCACCCCTTACATGTCTCTGTCCACTGCTGGGAGTCCTCTGCACCCACCCCTCACATGTGTCTGTCCACTGCTGGGAGTCCTCTGCACCCACCCCTCACATGTGTCTGTCCGCTGGTGGGAATCCTCTGCACCCACCCCTCACATGTCTCTGTCCACTGCTGGGAGTGATATGCACCCACCCCTCATATGTCTGTCCACTGCTGGGAGTGATATGCACCCACCCCTCATATGTCTCTGTCCACTGCTGGGAGTGATATGCACCCACCCCTCATATGTCTGGGCACTGCTGGGAGTGTTCTGCACCCACCCCTCACATGTCTCTGGGCACTGTTGGTATTCCTCTGCACCCACCCCTCACATGTCTATGTCCACTGCTGGGAGTCCTCTGCACCCATCCCTCTCATGTCTCTGGGCACTGCTGGTATTCCTCTGCACCCACCCCTCACATGTCTCTGTCCACTGCTGGGAGTCCTCTGCACCCACCCCTCACATGTCTCTGTCCACTGCTGGGAGTGATATGCACCCACCCCTCATATGTCTGTCCACTGCTGGGAGTCCTCTGCACCCACCCCTCACATGTCTCTGTCCACTGCTCGGAGTGATATACACCCACCCCTCATATGTCTGGGCACTGCTGGGAGTGATCTGCACCCACCCCTCACATGTCTCTGGGCACTGCTGGTATTCCTCTGTACCCACCCCTCGCATGTCTCTGTCCACTGCTGGGAGTCCTCTGCACCCACCCCTCACGTCTCTGTCCACTGCTGGGAGTGATATGCACCCACCCCTCATATATCTGGGCACTGCTGGGAGTGATCTGCACCCACCCCTCACATGTCTCTGGGCACTGCTGGTATTCCTCTGCACCCACCCCTCACATGTCTCTGTCCACTGCTGGGAGTGATATGCACCCTCCCCTCATATGTCTGTCCACTGCTGGGAGTCCTCTGCACCCACCCCTCACATGTCTCTGTCCACTGTTGGGAGTCCTCTGCACCCACCCCTCACATGTGTCTGTCCACTGCTGGGAGTCCTCTGCACCCACCCCTCACATGTCTCTGTCCACTGCTGGGAGTCCTCTGCACCCACCCCTCACATGTCTCTGTCCACTGCTGGGAGTGATATGCACCCACCCAATATATATCTGGGCACTGCTGGGAGTGATCTGCACCCACCACTCACATGTCTCTGGGCACTGCTGGTATTCCTCTGCACCCACCCCTCATATGTCTGTCCACTGCTGGGAGTCCTCTGCACCCACTCCTCACATGTCTCTGTCCACTGCTGGGAGTCCTCTGCACCCACCCCTCACATGTGTCTGTCCACTGCTGGGAGTCCTCTGAACCCACCCCTTACATTCCTCTGTCCACTGCTGGGAGTGATATGCACCCACCCCTCACATGTCTGGGCACTGCTGGGAGTGATCTGCATCCACCCCTCACATTTCTCTGGGCACTGCTGGTATTGCTCTGCACCCACCACTCACATGTCTCTGTCCACTGCTGGGAGTCCTCTGCACCCACCCCTCACATGTCTCTGTCCACTGCTGGGAGTCATCTGCACCCACCCCTCACATGTGTCTGTCCACTGCTGGGAGTGCTCAACACCCACCCCTCACATATCTCTGTCCACTGCTTGGAGTAATATACACCCACCCCTCATATGTCTGTCCACTGCTGGGAGTCCTCTGCACCCACCCCTGACATGTGTCTGTCCACTGCTGGGAGTCCTCTGCACCCACCCCTCACATGTCTCTGTCCACTGCTGGGAGTGATATGCACCCACCCCTCATATGTCTCTGGGCACTGTTGGTATTCCTCTGCACCCACCCCTCACATGTCTCTGTCCACTGCTGGGAGTCCTCTGCACCCACCCCTCACATGTCTCTGTCCACTGCTGGGAGTCCTCTGCACCCACCCCTGACATGTGTCTGTCCACTGCTGGGAGTCCTCTGCACCCACCCCTCACATGTCTCTGTCCACTGCTGGGAGTGATCTGCACCCACCCCTCACATGTCTCTGGGCACTGTTGGTATTCCTCTGCACCCACCCCTCACATGTCTCTGTCCACTACTGGGAGTCCTCTGCACCCACCCCTCACATGTCTCTGTCCACTGCTGGGAGTCCTCTGCACCCATCCCTCACATGTCTCTGTCCACTGCTAGGAGTCCTCTGCACCCACCCCTCACATGTGTCTGTCCACTGCTGGGAGTCCTCTGCACCCACCCCTCACATGTGTCTGTCCACTGCTGGGAGTCCTCTGCACCCATCCCTCACATGTCTCTGTCCAGTGCTGGGAGTGATATGCACCCACCCCTCATATGTCTGTCCACTGCTGGGAGTCCTCTTCACCCACCCCTCACATGTCTCTGTCCACTGCTGGGAGCGATATGCACCCACCCCTCATATGTCTGTCCACTGCTGGGAGTCCTCTGCACCCACCCCTCACATGTCTCTGTCCACTGCTGGGAGTCCTCTGCACCCACCCCTCACATGTCTCTGTCCACTGATGGGAGTCCTCTGCACCCACCCCTCACATGTGTCTGTCCACTGCTGGGAGTGCTCTGCACCCACCCCCCACATATCTCTGTCCACTGCTGGGAGTAATATACACCCACCCCTCATATGTCTGGGCACTGCTGGGAGTGATCTGCACCCACCCCTCAAATGTCTCTGGGTACTGCTGGGAGTCCTCTTCACCCACCCCTCACATGTCTCTGTCCACTGCTGGGAGTGATATGCACCCACCCCTCATATGTCTGTCCACTGCTGGGAGTCCTCTTCGCCCACCCCTCACATGTCTCTGTCCACTGCTGGGAGTCCTCTGCACCCACCCCTCACATGTGTCTGTCCACTGCTGGGAGTCCTCTGCACCCACCCCTCACATGTCTCTGCCCACTGCTGGGAGTGATATGCACCCACCCCTCATATGTCTGGGCACTGCTGGGAGTGATCTGCACCCACCCCTCACATGTCTCTGGGCACTGCTGGTATTCCACTGCACCCACCCCTCACATGTCTCTGTCCACTGCTGGGAGTCCTCTGCACCCACCCCTCACATGTCTCTGTCCAATGCTGGGAGTCCTCTGCACCCACCCCTCACATGTGTCTGTCCACTGCTGAGAGTCCTCTGCACCCCCCTCATACGTCTCTGGTCACTGCTGGGAGTGATTTGCACACACCCCTCATATGTCTGTCCACTGCTGGGAGTCCTCTGCACCCACCCCTCACATGTCTCTGTCCACTGCTGGGAGTGACATGCACCCACCCCTCATATGTCTGTCCACTGCTGGGAGTCCTCTGCACCCACCCATCACATGTCTCTGTCCACTGCTGGGAGTCCTCTGCACCCACCCCTCTCATGTGTCTTTCCACTGCTGGGAGTCCTCTGCACCCACCCCTCACATGTCTCTATCCACTGCTGGGAGTGATATGCACCCACCCCTCATAAGTCTGGGCACTGCTGGGAGTGATCTGCACCCACCCCTCACATGTCTCTGGGCACTGTTGGTATTCCTCTGCACCCACCCCTCACATGTCTCTGTCCACTACTGGGAGTCCTCTGCACCCACTCCTCACATGTCTCTGTCCACTGCTGGGAGTCCTCTGCACCCACCCCTCACATGTCTCTGTCCACTGCTGGGAGTCCTCTGCACCCACCCCTCACATGTGTCAGTCCGCTGCTGGGCGTCCTCTGCACCCACCCCTCACATGTCTCTGTCCACTGCTGGGAGTGATATGCACCCACCACTCATATGTCTGTCCACTGCTGGGAGTCCTCTGCACCCACCCCTCACATGTCTCTGTCCACTGCTGGGAGTGATATGCACCCACCCCTCATATGTCTGTCCACTGCTGGGAGTCCTCTGCACCTGCCCCTCACATGTCTCTGTCCACTGCTGGGAGTCCTCTGCACCTACCCCTAACATGTCTCTGTCCACTGCTGGGAGTCCTCTGCACCCATCCCTCTCATGTCTCTGGGCACTGCTGGTATTCCTCTGCACCCACCCCTCACATGTCTCTGTCCACTGCTGGGAGTCCTCTGCACCCACCCCTCACATGTCTCTGTCCACTGCTGGGAGTCATCTGCACCAACCACTCACATATGTCTGTCCACTGCTGGGAGTCCTCTGCACCCACCCCTCACATGTCTCTGTCCACTGCTGGGAGTGATATGCACCCACCCAATATATATCTGGGCACTGCTGGGAGTGATCTGCACCCACCACTCACATGTCTCTGGGCACTGCTGGTATTCCTCTGCACCCACCCCTCATATGTCTGTCCACTGCTGGGAGTCCTCTGCACCCACTCCTCACATGTCTCTGTCCACTGCTGGGAGTCCTCTGCACCCACCCCTCACATGTGTCTGTCCACTGCTGGGAGTCCTCTGAACCCACCCCTTACATTCCTCTGTCCACTGCTGGGAGTGATATGCACCCACCCCTCACATGTCTGGGCACTGCTGGGAGTGATCTGCATCCACCCCTCACATTTCTCTGGGCACTGCTGGTATTGCTCTGCACCCACCACTCACATGTCTCTGTCCACTGCTGGGAGTCCTCTGCACCCACCCCTCACATGTCTCTGTCCACTGCTGGGAGTCCTCTGCACCCACCCCTCACATGTGTCAGTCCGCTGCTGGGCGTCCTATGCACCCACCCCTCACATGTCTCTGTCCACTGCTGGGAGTGATATGCACCCACCACTCATATGTCTGTCCACTGCTGGGAGTCCTCTGCACCCACCCCTCACATGTCTCTGTCCACTGCTGGGAGTGATATGCACCCACCCCTCATATGTCTGTCCACTGCTGGGAGTCCTCTGCACCTGCCCCTCACATGTCTCTGTCCACTGCTGGGAGTCCTCTGCACCTACCCCTAACATGTCTCTGTCCACTGCTGGGAGTCCTCTGCACCCATCCCTCTCATGTCTCTGGGCACTGCTGGTATTCCTCTGCACCCACCCCTCACATGTCTCTGTCCACTGCTGGGAGTCCTCTGCACCCACCCCTCACATGTCTCTGTCCACTGCTGGGAGTCATCTGCACCCACCACTCACATATGTCTGTCCACTGCTGGGAGTCCTCTGCACCCACCCCTCACATGTCTCTGTCCACTGCTGGGAGTGATATACACCCACTGCTCATATGTCTGGGCACTGCTGGGAGTGATCTGCACCCACCCCTCACATGTCTCTGGGCACTGTTGGTATTCCTCTGCACCCACCCCTCACATGTCTCTGTCCACTGCTGGGAGTCCTCTGCACCCACCCCTCACATGTCTCTCTCCACTGCTGGGAGTCCTCTGCACCCACCCCTCACATGTGTCTGTCCACTGCTGGGAGTCGTCTGCACCCACCCCTCACATGTCTCTGTCCACTGCTGGGAGTGATATGCACCCACCGCTCATATGTCTGTCCACTGCTGGGAGTCCTCTTCACCCACCCCTCACATGTCTCTGTCCACTGCTGGGAGTCCTCTGCACCCACCCCTCACATGTGTCTGTCCACTGCTGGGAGTCCTCTGCACCAACCCCTCACATGTCTCTGTCCACTGCTGGGAGTGATATGCTCCCACCCCTCATATGTCTGGGCACTGCTGAGAGTGATCTGCACCCACCCCTCACATGTCTCTGTCCACTGCTGGGAGTCCTCTGCACCCACCCCTCACATGTGTCTGTCCACTGCTGGGAGTCCTCTGCACCCACCCCTCACATGTCTCTGTCCACTGCTGGGAGTGATATGCACCCACCCCTCATATGTCTGGGCACTACTGGGAGTGATCTGCACCCACCCCTTACATGTCTCTGGGCACTGCTGGTATTCCTCTGCACCCAACCCTCACATGTCTCTGTCCACTGCTGGGAGTCCTCTGCACCCACCCCTCACATGTGTCTGTCCACTGCTGGGAGTGCTCTGCACCCACCCCTCACATATCTCTGTCCACTGCTGGGAGTAATATACACCCACCCCTCATATGTCTGGGCACTGCTGGGAGTGATCTGCACCCACCCCTCACATGTCTCTGGGTACTGCTGGGAGTCCTCTGCACCCACCCCTCAAATGTCTCTGTCCACTGCTGGGAGTCCTCTGCACCCACCCCTCACATGTCGCTGTCCACTGCTGGGAGTCCTCTGCACCCACCCCTGACATGTGTCTGTCCACTGCTGGGAGTCCTCTGCACCCACCCCTCACATGTCTCTGTCCACTGCTGGGAGCGATATGCACCCACCCCTCATATGTCTCTGGGCACTGTTGCTATTCCTCTGCACCCACCCCTCACATGTCTCTGTCCACTGCTGGGAGTCCTCTGCACCCACCCCTCACATGTCTCTGTCCACTGCTGGGAGTCCTCTGCACCCACCCCTGACATGTGTCTGTCCACTGCTGGGAGTCCCCTGCACCCACCCCTCACATGTCTCTGTCCACTGCTGGGAGTGATCTGCACCCACCCCTCACATGTCTCTGGGCACTGTTGGTATTCCTCTGCACCCACCCCTCACATGTCTCTGTCCACTACTGGGAGTCCTCTGCACCCATCCCTCACATGTCTCTGTCCACTGCTAGGAGTCCTCTGCACCCACCCCTCACATGTGTCTGTCCACTGCTGGGACTCCTCTGCACCCACCCCTCACATATGTCTATCCACTGCCGGGAGTCCTCTGCACCCCCCCTCACATGTCTCTGGCCACTGCTGGGAGTGATATGCACCCACCCCTCATATGTCTGTCCACTGCTGGGAGTCCTCTGCACCCACCCCTTACATGTCTCTGTCCACTGCTGGGAGTGATATGCACCCACCCCTCATATGTCTGTCCACTGATGGAAATCCTCTGCACCCACCCCTCACATGTCTCTGTCCATTGTTGGGAGTGATAAGCACCCACCCCTCATATGTCTGGGCACTGCTGGGAGTGATCTGCACCCACCCCTCACATGTCTCTGGGCACTGCTGGTATTCCTCTGCACCCACCCCTCACATGTCTCTGTCCACTGCTGGGAGTCCTCTGCACCCACCCCTCACATGTCTCTGTCCAATGCTGGGAGTCCTCTGCACCCACCCCTCACATGTGTCTGTCCACTGCTGAGAGTCCTCTGCACCCCCCCTCATATGTCTTTGGTCACTACTGGGAGTGATATGCACACACCCCTCATATGTCTGTCCACTGCTGGGAGTCCTCTGCACCCACCCCTCACATGTCTCTGTCCACTGCTGGGAGTGACATGCACCCACCCCTCATATATCTGTCCACTTCTGGGAGTCCTCTGCACCCACCCCTCACATGTCTCTGTCCACTGCTGGGAGTCCTCTGCACCCACCCCTCAAATGTGTCTATCCACTGCTGGGAGTCCTCTGCACCCACCCCTCACATGTCTCTGTCCACTGCTGGGAGTGATATGCACCCACCCCTCATATGTCTGGGCACTGCTGGGAGTGATCTGCACCCACCCCTCACATGTCTCTGGGCACAGTTGGTATTCCTCTGCACCCACCCCTCACATGTCTCTGTCCACTGCTGGGAGTGACATGCACCCACCCCTCATATATCTGTCCACTTCTGGGAGTCCTCTGCACCCACCCCTTACATGTCTCTGTCCACTGCTGGGAGTCCTCTGCACCCACCCCTCACATGTGTCTGTCCACTGCTGGGAGTCCTCTGCACCCAC
This sequence comes from Triturus cristatus, assembly GCF_964204655.1. Taxonomy (NCBI): domain Eukaryota; kingdom Metazoa; phylum Chordata; class Amphibia; order Caudata; family Salamandridae; genus Triturus; species Triturus cristatus. Next base: position 274,718,460 of record NC_140579.1, on the reverse strand, counting down.
CCCTCACATGTGTCTGTCCGCTGGTGGGAATCCTCTGCACCCACCCCTCACATGTCTCTGTCCACTGCTGGGAGTGATATGCACCCACCCCTCATATGTCTGTCCACTGCTGGGAGTGATATGCACCCACCCCTCATATGTCTCTGTCCACTGCTGGGAGTGATATGCACCCACCCCTCATATGTCTGGGCACTGCTGGGAGTGTTCTGCACCCACCCCTCACATGTCTCTGGGCACTGTTGGTATTCCTCTGCACCCACCCCTCACATGTCTATGTCCACTGCTGGGAGTCCTCTGCACCCATCCCTCTCATGTCTCTGGGCACTGCTGGTATTCCTCTGCACCCACCCCTCACATGTCTCTGTCCACTGCTGGGAGTCCTCTGCACCCACCCCTCACATGTCTCTGTCCACTGCTGGGAGTGATATGCACCCACCCCTCATATGTCTGTCCACTGCTGGGAGTCCTCTGCACCCACCCCTCACATGTCTCTGTCCACTGCTCGGAGTGATATACACCCACCCCTCATATGTCTGGGCACTGCTGGGAGTGATCTGCACCCACCCCTCACATGTCTCTGGGCACTGCTGGTATTCCTCTGTACCCACCCCTCGCATGTCTCTGTCCACTGCTGGGAGTCCTCTGCACCCACCCCTCACGTCTCTGTCCACTGCTGGGAGTGATATGCACCCACCCCTCATATATCTGGGCACTGCTGGGAGTGATCTGCACCCACCCCTCACATGTCTCTGGGCACTGCTGGTATTCCTCTGCACCCACCCCTCACATGTCTCTGTCCACTGCTGGGAGTGATATGCACCCTCCCCTCATATGTCTGTCCACTGCTGGGAGTCCTCTGCACCCACCCCTCACATGTCTCTGTCCACTGTTGGGAGTCCTCTGCACCCACCCCTCACATGTGTCTGTCCACTGCTGGGAGTCCTCTGCACCCACCCCTCACATGTCTCTGTCCACTGCTGGGAGTCCTCTGCACCCACCCCTCACATGTCTCTGTCCACTGCTGGGAGTGATATGCACCCACCCAATATATATCTGGGCACTGCTGGGAGTGATCTGCACCCACCACTCACATGTCTCTGGGCACTGCTGGTATTCCTCTGCACCCACCCCTCATATGTCTGTCCACTGCTGGGAGTCCTCTGCACCCACTCCTCACATGTCTCTGTCCACTGCTGGGAGTCCTCTGCACCCACCCCTCACATGTGTCTGTCCACTGCTGGGAGTCCTCTGAACCCACCCCTTACATTCCTCTGTCCACTGCTGGGAGTGATATGCACCCACCCCTCACATGTCTGGGCACTGCTGGGAGTGATCTGCATCCACCCCTCACATTTCTCTGGGCACTGCTGGTATTGCTCTGCACCCACCACTCACATGTCTCTGTCCACTGCTGGGAGTCCTCTGCACCCACCCCTCACATGTCTCTGTCCACTGCTGGGAGTCATCTGCACCCACCCCTCACATGTGTCTGTCCACTGCTGGGAGTGCTCAACACCCACCCCTCACATATCTCTGTCCACTGCTTGGAGTAATATACACCCACCCCTCATATGTCTGTCCACTGCTGGGAGTCCTCTGCACCCACCCCTGACATGTGTCTGTCCACTGCTGGGAGTCCTCTGCACCCACCCCTCACATGTCTCTGTCCACTGCTGGGAGTGATATGCACCCACCCCTCATATGTCTCTGGGCACTGTTGGTATTCCTCTGCACCCACCCCTCACATGTCTCTGTCCACTGCTGGGAGTCCTCTGCACCCACCCCTCACATGTCTCTGTCCACTGCTGGGAGTCCTCTGCACCCACCCCTGACATGTGTCTGTCCACTGCTGGGAGTCCTCTGCACCCACCCCTCACATGTCTCTGTCCACTGCTGGGAGTGATCTGCACCCACCCCTCACATGTCTCTGGGCACTGTTGGTATTCCTCTGCACCCACCCCTCACATGTCTCTGTCCACTACTGGGAGTCCTCTGCACCCACCCCTCACATGTCTCTGTCCACTGCTGGGAGTCCTCTGCACCCATCCCTCACATGTCTCTGTCCACTGCTAGGAGTCCTCTGCACCCACCCCTCACATGTGTCTGTCCACTGCTGGGAGTCCTCTGCACCCACCCCTCACATGTGTCTGTCCACTGCTGGGAGTCCTCTGCACCCATCCCTCACATGTCTCTGTCCAGTGCTGGGAGTGATATGCACCCACCCCTCATATGTCTGTCCACTGCTGGGAGTCCTCTTCACCCACCCCTCACATGTCTCTGTCCACTGCTGGGAGCGATATGCACCCACCCCTCAGATGTCTGTCCACTGCTGGGAGTCCTCTGCACCCACCCCTCACATGTCTCTGTCCACTGCTGGGAGTCCTCTGCACCCACCCCTCACATGTCTCTGTCCACTGATGGTAGTCCTCTGCACCCACCCCTCACATGTGTCTGTCCACTGCTGGGAGTGCTCTGCACCCACCCCCCACATATCTCTGTCCACTGCTGGGAGTAATATACACCCACCCCTCATATGTCTGGGCACTGCTGGGAGTGATCTGCACCCACCCCTCAAATGTCTCTGGGTACTGCTGGGAGTCCTCTTCACCCACCCCTCACATGTCTCTGTCCACTGCTGGGAGTGATATGCACCCACCCCTCATATGTCTGTCCACTGCTGGGAGTCCTCTTCGCCCACCCCTCACATGTCTCTGTCCACTGCTGGGAGTCCTCTGCACCCACCCCTCACATGTGTCTGTCCACTGCTGGGAGTCCTCTGCACCCACCCCTCACATGTCTCTGCCCACTGCTGGGAGTGATATGCACCCACCCCTCATATGTCTGGGCACTGCTGGGAGTGATCTGCACCCACCCCTCACATGTCTCTGTCCACTACTGGGAGTCCTCTGCACCCACTCCTCACATGTCTCTGTCCACTGCTGGGAGTCCTCTGCACCCACCCCTCACATGTCTCTGTCCACTGCTGGGAGTCCTCTGCACCCACCCCTCACATGTGTCAGTCCGCTGCTGGGCGTCCTCTGCACCCACCCCTCACATGTCTCTGTCCACTGCTGGGAGTGATATGCACCCACCACTCATATGTCTGTCCACTGCTGGGAGTCCTCTGCACCCACCCCTCACATGTCTCTGTCCACTGCTGGGAGTGATATGCACCCACCCCTCATATGTCTGTCCACTGCTGGGAGTCCTCTGCACCTGCCCCTCACATGTCTCTGTCCACTGCTGGGAGTCCTCTGCACCTACCCCTAACATGTCTCTGTCCACTGCTGGGAGTCCTCTGCACCCATCCCTCTCATGTCTCTGGGCACTGCTGGTATTCCTCTGCACCCACCCCTCACATGTCTCTGTCCACTGCTGGGAGTCCTCTGCACCCACCCCTCACATGTCTCTGTCCACTGCTGGGAGTCATCTGCACCAACCACTCACATATGTCTGTCCACTGCTGGGAGTCCTCTGCACCCACCCCTCACATGTCTCTGTCCACTGCTGGGAGTGATATGCACCCACCCAATATATATCTGGGCACTGCTGGGAGTGATCTGCACCCACCACTCACATGTCTCTGGGCACTGCTGGTATTCCTCTGCACCCACCCCTCATATGTCTGTCCACTGCTGGGAGTCCTCTGCACCCACTCCTCACATGTCTCTGTCCACTGCTGGGAGTCCTCTGCACCCACCCCTCACATGTGTCTGTCCACTGCTGGGAGTCCTCTGAACCCACCCCTTACATTCCTCTGTCCACTGCTGGGAGTGATATGCACCCACCCCTCACATGTCTGGGCACTGCTGGGAGTGATCTGCATCCACCCCTCACATTTCTCTGGGCACTGCTGGTATTGCTCTGCACCCACCACTCACATGTCTCTGTCCACTGCTGGGAGTCCTCTGCACCCACCCCTCACATGTCTCTGTCCACTGCTGGGAGTCATCTGCACCCACCCCTCACATGTGTCTGTCCACTGCTGGGAGTGCTCAACACCCACCCCTCACATATCTCTGTCCACTGCTTGGAGTAATATACACCCACCCCTCATATGTCTGTCCACTGCTGGGAGTCCTCTGCACCCACCCCTGACATGTGTCTGTCCACTGCTGGGAGTCCTCTGCACCCACCCCTCACATGTCTCTGTCCACTGCTGGGAGTGATATGCACCCACCCCTCATATGTCTCTGGGCACTGTTGGTATTCCTCTGCACCCACCCCTCACATGTCTCTGTCCACTGCTGGGAGTCCTCTGCACCCACCCCTGACATGTGTCTGTCCACTGCTGGGAGTCCTCTGCACCCACCCCTCACATGTCTCTGTCCACTGCTGGGAGTGATCTGCACCCACCCCTCACATGTCTCTGGGCACTGTTGGTATTCCTCTGCACCCACCCCTCACATGTCTCTGTCCACTACTGGGAGTCCTCTGCACCCACCCCTCACATGTCTCTGTCCACTGCTGGGAGTCCTCTGCACCCATCCCTCACATGTCTCTGTCCACTGCTAGGAGTCCTCTGCACCCACCCCTCACATGTGTCTGTCCACTGCTGGGAGTCCTCTGCACCCACCCCTCACATGTGTCTGTCCACTGCTGGGAGTCCTCTGCACCCATCCCTCACATGTCTCTGTCCAGTGCTGGGAGTGATATGCACCCACCCCTCATATGTCTGTCCACTGCTGGGAGTCCTCTTCACCCACCCCTCACATGTCTCTGTCCACTGCTGGGAGCGATATGCACCCACCCCTCATATGTCTGTCCACTGCTGGGAGTCCTCTGCACCCACCCCTCACATGTCTCTGTCCACTGCTGGGAGTCCTCTGCACCCACCCCTCACATGTCTCTGTCCACTGATGGGAGTCCTCTGCACCCACCCCTCACATGTGTCTGTCCACTGCTGGGAGTGCTCTGCACCCACCCCCCACATATCTCTGTCCACTGCTGGGAGTAATATACACCCACCCCTCATATGTCTGGGCACTGCTGGGAGTGATCTGCACCCACCCCTCAAATGTCTCTGGGTACTGCTGGGAGTCCTCTTCACCCACCCCTCACATGTCTCTGTCCACTGCTGGGAGTGATATGCACCCACCCCTCATATGTCTGTCCACTGCTGGGAGTCCTCTTCGCCCACCCCTCACATGTCTCTGTCCACTGCTGGGAGTCCTCTGCACCCACCCCTCACATGTGTCTGTCCACTGCTGGGAGTCCTCTGCACCCACCCCTCACATGTCTCTGCCCACTGCTGGGAGTGATATGCACCCACCCCTCATATGTCTGGGCACTGCTGGGAGTGATCTGCACCCACCCCTCACATGTCTCTGGGCACTGCTGGTATTCCACTGCACCCACCCCTCACATGTCTCTGTCCACTGCTGGGAGTCCTCTGCACCCACCCCTCACATGTCTCTGTCCAATGCTGGGAGTCCTCTGCACCCACCCCTCACATGTGTCTGTCCACTGCTGAGAGTCCTCTGCACCCCCCTCATACGTCTCTGGTCACTGCTGGGAGTGATTTGCACACACCCCTCATATGTCTGTCCACTGCTGGGAGTCCTCTGCACCCACCCCTCACATGTCTCTGTCCACTGCTGGGAGTGACATGCACCCACCCCTCATATGTCTGTCCACTGCTGGGAGTCCTCTGCACCCACCCATCACATGTCTCTGTCCACTGCTGGGAGTCCTCTGCACCCACCCCTCTCATGTGTCTTTCCACTGCTGGGAGTCCTCTGCACCCACCCCTCACATGTCTCTATCCACTGCTGGGAGTGATATGCACCCACCCCTCATAAGTCTGGGCACTGCTGGGAGTGATCTGCACCCACCCCTCACATGTCTCTGGGCACTGTTGGTATTCCTCTGCACCCACCCCTCACTTGTCTCTGTCCACTACTGGGAGTCCTCTGCACCCACTCCTCACATGTCTCTGTCCACTGCTGGGAGTCCTCTGCACCCACCCCTCACATGTCTCTGTCCACTGCTGGGAGTCCTCTGCACCCACCCCTCACATGTCTCTGTCCACTGCTGGGAGTCCTCTGCACCCACCCCTCTCATGTGTCTTTCCACTGCTGGGAGTCCTCTGCACCCACCCCTCACATGTCTCTATCCACTGCTGGGAGTGATATGCACTCACCCCTCATAAGTCTGGGCACTGCTGGGAGTGATCTGCACCCACCCCTCACATGTCTCTGGGCACTGTTGGTATTCCTCTGCACCCACCCCTCACATGTCTCTGTCCACTACTGGGAGTCCTCTGCACCCACTCCTCACATGTCTCTGTACACTGCTGGGAGTCCTCTGCACCCACCCCTCACATGTCTCTGTCCACTGCTGGGAGTCCTCTGCACCCACCCCTCACATGTGTCAGTCCGCTGCTGGGCGTCCTCTGCACCCACCCCTCACATGTCTCTGTCCACTGCTGGGAGTGATATGCACCCACCACTCATATGTCTGTCCACTGCTGGGAGTCCTCTGCACCCACCCCTCACATGTCTCTGTCCACTGCTGGGAGTGATATGCACCCACCCCTCATATGTCTGTCCACTGCTGGGAGTCCTCTTCGCCCACCCCTCACATGTCTCTGTCCACTGCTGGGAGTCCTCTGCACCCACCCCTCACATGTGTCTGTCCACTGCTGGGAGTCCTCTGCACCCACCCCTCACATGTCTCTGCCCACTGCTGGGAGTGATATGCACCCACCCCTCATATGTCTGGGCACTGCTGGGAGTGATCTGCACCCACCCCTCACATGTCTCTGGGCACTGCTGGTATTCCACTGCACCCACCCCTCACATGTCTCTGTCCACTGCTGGGAGTCCTCTGCACCCACCCCTCACATGTCTCTGTCCAATGCTGGGAGTCCTCTGCACCCACCCCTCACATGTGTCTGTCCACTGCTGAGAGTCCTCTGCACCCCCCTCATACGTCTCTGGTCACTGCTGGGAGTGATTTGCACACACCCCTCATATGTCTGTCCACTGCTGGGAGTCCTCTGCACCCACCCCTCACATGTCTCTGTCCACTGCTGGGAGTGACATGCACCCACCCCTCATATGTCTGTCCACTGCTGGGAGTCCTCTGCACCCACCCCTCACATGTCTCTGTCCACTGCTGGGAGTCCTCTGCACCCACCCCTCTCATGTGTCTTTCCACTGCTGGGAGTCCTCTGCACCCACCCCTCACATGTCTCTATCCACTGCTGGGAGTGATATGCACCCACCCCTCATAAGTCTGGGCACTGCTGGGAGTGATCTGCACCCACCCCTCACATGTCTCTGGGCACTGTTGGTATTCCTCTGCACCCACCCCTCACATGTCTCTGTCCACTACCGGGAGTCCTCTGCACCCACTCCTCACATGTCTCTGTCCACTGCTGGGAGTCCTCTGCACCCACCCCTCACATGTCTCTGTCCACTGCTGGGAGTCCTCTGCACCCACCCCTCACATGTGTCAGTCCGCTGCTGGGCGTCCTCTGCACCCACCCCTCACATGTCTCTGTCCACTGCTGGGAGTGATATGCACCCACCACTCATATGTCTGTCCACTGCTGGGAGTCCTCTGCACCCACCCCTCACATGTCTCTGTCCACTGCTGGGAGTGATATGCACCCACCCCTCATATGTCTGTCCACTGCTGGGAGTCCTCTGCACCTGCCCCTCACATGTCTCTGTCCACTGCTGGGAGTCCTCTGCACCTACCCCTAACATGTCTCTGTCCACTGCTGGGAGTCCTCTGCACCCATCCCTCTCATGTCTCTGGGCACTGCTGGTATTCCTCTGCACCCACCCCTCACATGTCTCTGTCCACTGCTGGGAGTCCTCTGCACCCACCCCTCACATGTCTCTGTCCACTGCTGGGAGTCATCTGCACCCACCACTCACATATGTCTGTCCACTGCTGGGAGTCCTCTGCACCCACCCCTCACATGTCTCTGTCCACTGCTGGGAGTGATATACACCCACTGCTCATATGTCTGGGCACTGCTGGGAGTGATCTGCACCCACCCCTCACATGTCTCTGGGCACTGTTGGTATTCCTCTGCACCCACCCCTCACATGTCTCTGTCCACTGCTGGGAGTCCTCTGCACCCACCCCTCACATGTCTCTCTCCACTGCTGGGAGTCCTCTGCACCCACCCCTCACATGTGTCTGTCCACTGCTGGGAGTCGTCTGCACCCACCCCTCACATGTCTCTGTCCACTGCTGGGAGTGATATGCACCCACCGCTCATATGTCTGTCCACTGCTGGGAGTCCTCTTCACCCACCCCTCACATGTCTCTGTCCACTGCTGGGAGTCCTCTGCACCCACCCCTCACATGTGTCTGTCCACTGCTGGGAGTCCTCTGCACCAACCCCTCACATGTCTCTGTCCACTGCTGGGAGTGATATGCTCCCACCCCTCATATGTCTGGGCACTGCTGAGAGTGATCTGCACCCACCCCTCACATGTCTCTGTCCACTGCTGGGAGTCCTCTGCACCCACCCCTCACATGTGTCTGTCCACTGCTGGGAGTCCTCTGCACCCACCCCTCACATGTCTCTGTCCACTGCTGGGAGTGATATGCACCCACCCCTCATATGTCTGGGCACTACTGGGAGTGATCTGCACCCACCCCTTACATGTCTCTGGGCACTGCTGGTATTCCTCTGCACCCAACCCTCACATGTCTCTGTCCACTGCTGGGAGTCCTCTCCACCCACCCCTCACATGTGTCTGTCCACTGCTGGGAGTGGTATGCACCCACCCCTCATATGTCTGGGCACTACTGGGAGTGATCTGCACCCACCCCTTACATGTCTCTGGGCACTGCTGGTATTCCTCTGCACCCACCCCTCACATGTCTCTGTCCACTGCTGGGAGTCCTCTGCACCCACCCCTCACATGTGTCTGTCCACTGCTGGAAGTCCTCTGCACCCACCCCTCACATGTCTCTGTCCACTGCTGGGAGTGATATGCACCCACCCCTCATATGACTGTCCACTGCTGGGAGTCCTCTGCACCCACCCCTCACATGTCTCTGTCCACTGCTGGGAGTGATATGCACCCACCCCTCATATGTCTGTCCACTGCTGGGAGTCCTCTGCACCCACTCCTCACATGTCTCTGTCCACTGCTGGGAGTCCTCTGCACCCACCCCTCACATGTGTCTATCCACTGCCGGGAGTCCTCTGCACCCCCCCTCATATGTCTCTGGCCACTGCTGGAAGTGATATGCACCCACCCCTCATATGTCTGTCCACTGCTGGGAGTCCTCTGCACCCACCCCTCACATGTCTCTGTCCACTGCTGGAAGTGATATGCACCCACCCCTCACATGTTTCTGTCCACTGCTGGGAATCCTCTGCACCCACCCCTCACATGTCTCTGTCCATTGTTGGGAGTGATAAGCACCCACCCCTCATATGTCTGGGTACTGCTGGGAGTGATCTGCACCCACCCTTCACATGTCTCTGGGCACTTCTGGTATTCCTCTGCACCCACCCCTCATATGTCTCTGTCCACTGCTGGGAGTCCTCTGCACCCACCCCTCACATGTCTCTGTCCAATGCTGGGAGTCCTCTGCACCCACCCCTCACATGTGTCTGTCCACTGCTGAGAGTCCTCTGCACCCCCCCTCATATGTCTTTGGTTACTGCTGGGAGTGATATGCACACACCCCTCATATGTCTGTCTACTGCTGGGAGTCCTCTGCACCCACCCCTCACATGTCTCTGTCCACTGCTGGGAGTGACATGCACCCACCCCTCATATGTCTGTCCACTGCTGGGAGTCCTCTGCACCCACCCCTCACATGTCTCTGTCCACTGCTGGGAGTCCTCTGCACCCACCCCTCACATGTCTCTGTCCACTGCTGGGAGTGATATGCACCCACCCCTCATATGTCTGGGCACTGCTGGGAGTGATCTGCACCCACCCCTCACATGTCTCTGGGCACTGTTGGTATTGCTCTGCACCCACCCCTCACATGTCTCTGTCCACTGCTGGGAGTCCTCTGCATCCACCCCTTACATGTCTCTGTCCACTGCTGGGAGTCCTCTGCACCCACCCCTCACATGTCTCTGTCCACTGCTGGGAGTCCTCTGCACCCACCCCTCACATGTGTCTGTCCGCTGCTGGGAATCCTATGCACCCACGCCTCACATTTCTCTGTCCACTGCTGGGAGTGATATGCACCCACCCCTCATATGTCTGTCCACTGCTGGGAGTCCTCTGCACCCACCCCTCACATGTCTCTGTCCACTGCTGGGAGTGATATGCACCCACCCCTCATATGTCTGTCCACTGCTGGGAGTCCTCTGCACCAGCCCCTCACATGTCTCTGTCCACTGCTGGGAGTCCTCTGCACCTACCCCTCACATGTGTCTGTCCACTGCTGGGAGTCCTCTGCACCCACCACTCACATGTCTCTGTCCACTGCTGGGAGTCCTCTGCACCCACCCCTCACATGTCTCTGTCCACTGCTGGGAGTGATATGCACCCACCCCTCATATGTCTGGGCACTGCTGGGAGTGTTCTGCACCCACCCCTCGCATGTCTCTGGGCACTGTTGGTATTCCTCTGCACCCACCCCTCACATGTCTCTGTCTACTGCTGGGAGTCCTCTGCACCCACCCCTCACATGTCTCTGTCCACTGCTGGGAGTGATATGCACCCACCCCTCATATGTCTGTGCACTGCTGGGAGTGTTCTGCACCCACCCCTCACATGTCTCTGGGCACTGTTGGTATTCCTCTGCACCCACCCCTCACATGTCTATGTCCACTGCTGGGAGTCCTCTGCACCCACCCCTCACATGTCTCTGTCCACTGCTGGGAGTCCTCTGCACCCATCCCTCTCATGTCTCTGGGCACTGCTGGTATTCCTATGCACCCACCCCTCACATGTCTCTGTCCACTGCTGGGAGTCCTCTGCACCCACCCCTCACATGTCTCTGTCCACTGCTGGGAGTTATATGCACCCACCCCTCATATGTCTGTCCACTGCTGCGAGTCCTCTGCACCCACCCCTCACATGTCTCTGTCCACTGCTCGGAGTGATATACACCCACCCCTCATATGTCTGGGCACTGCTGGGAGTGATCTGCACCCACCCCTCACATGTCTCTGGGCACTGTTGGTATTCCTCTGCACCCACCCCTCACATGTCTCTGTCCACTGCTGGGAGTCCTCTGCACCCACCCCTCACATGTCTCTGTCCACTGCTGGGAGTTATATGCACCCACCCCTCATATGTCTGTCCACTGCTGCGAGTCCTCTGCACCCACCCCTCACATGTCTCTGTCCACTGCTCGGAGTGATATACACCCACCCCTCATATGTCTGGGCACTGCTGGGAGTGATCTGCACCCACCCCTCACATGTCTCTGGGCACTGTTGGTATTCCTCTGCACCCACCCCTCACATGTCTCTGTCCACTGCTGGGAGTCCTCTGCACCCACCCCTTACATGTCTCTGTCCACTGCTGGGAGTCCTCTGCACCCACCCCTCAAATGTCTCTGTCCACTGCTGGGAGTCCTCTGCACCCACCCCTCACATGTGTCTGTCCGCTGCTGGGAATCCTCTGCACCCACCCCTCACATGTCTCTGTCCACTGCTGGGAGTGATATGCACCCACCCCTCATATGTCTGTCCACTGCTGGGAGTCCTCTGCACCCACCCCTCACATGTCTCTGTCCACTGCTGGGAGTGATATGCACCCACCCCTCATATGTCTGTCCACTGCTGGGAGTCCTCTGCACCCGCCCCTCACATGTCTCTGTCCACTGCTGGGAGTCCTCTGCACCTACCCCTCACATGTGTCTGTCCACTTCTGGGAGTCCTCTGCACCCACCACTCACATGTCTCTGTCCACTGCTGGGAGTCCTCTGCACCCACCCCTCACATGTCTCTGTCCACTGCTGGGAGTGATATGCACCCACCCCTCATATGTCTGGGCACTGCTGGGAGTGTTCTGCACCCACCCCTCACATGTCTCTGGGCACTGTTGGTATTCCTCTGCACCCACCCCTCACATGTCTCTGTCTACTGCTGGGAGTCCTCTGCACCCACCCCTCACATGTCTCTGTCCACTGCTGGGAGTGATATGCACCCACCCCTCATATGTCTGGGCACTGCTGGGAGTGTTCTGCACCCACCCCTCACATGTCTCTGGGCACTGTTGGTATTCCTCTGCACCCACCCCTCACATGTCTATGTCCACTGCTGGGAGTCCTCTGCACCCACCCCTCACATGTCTCTGTCCACTGCTGGGAGTCCTCTGCACCCATCCCTCTCATGTCTCTGGGCACTGCTGGTATTCCTATGCACCCACCCCTCACATGTCTCTGTCCACTGCTGGGAGTCCTCTGCACCCACCCCTCACATGTCTCTGTCCACTGCTGGGAGTTATATGCACCCACCCCTCATATGTCTGTCCACTGCTGGGAGTCCTCTGCACCCACCCCTCACATGTCTCTGTCCACTGCTCGGAGTGATATACACCCACCCCATGTTGGACAGGCCACATGAAGGGCTTGCTCCCTCCCCGCATGACAGGGCCCAAGCCCCAGCCCTCCATGTGTTACCCACAAGAACAACCCGCACCCCGTCTCCCGACGGAACTCCTGCCCCCGGACATCCATGTATCATGGGGCCGAACCACTACCGGCTCCCCCGGCCGGACCAGCCGCCATCTTGGACACTGCACCACGAGGCCGCGTGGCCTCAGCCCGACCCTAACCCTGGGCCTGGCCAGGCCCCGACATCCCGGCACCCACCCCTCACATGTCTCTGTCCACTGCTGGGAGTGATCTGCACCCACCCCTCACATGTCTCTGGGCACTGTTGGTATTCCTCTGCACCCACCCCTCACATGTCTCTGTCCACTACTGGGAGTCCTCTGCACCCACCCCTCACATGTCTCTGTCCACTGCTGGGAGTCCTCTGCACCCATCCCTCACATGTCTCTGTCCACTGCTAGGAGTCCTCTGCACCCACCCCTCACATGTGTCTGTCCACTGCTGGGAGTCCTCTGCACCCACCCCTCACATGTGTCTGTCCACTGCTGGGAGTCCTCTGCACCCATCCCTCACATGTCTCTGTCCAGTGCTGGGAGTGATATGCACCCACCCCATATATGTCTGTCCACTGCTGGGAGTCCTCTTCACCCACCCCTCACATGTCTCTGTCCACTGCTGGGAGCGATATGCACCCACCCCTCATATGTCTGTCCACTGCTGGGAGTCCTCTGCACCCACCCCTCACATGTCTCTGTCCACTGATGGGAGTCCTCTGCACCCACCCCTCACATGTCTCTGTCCACTGATGGGAGTCCTCTGCACCCACCCCTCACATGTGTCTGTCCACTGCTGGGAGTGCTCTGCACCCACCCCTCACATATCTCTGTCCACTGCTGGGAGTAATATACACCCACCCCTCATATGTCTGGGCACTGCTGGGAGTGATCTGCACCCACCCCTCACATGTCTCTGGGTACTGCTGGGAGTCCTCTGCACCCACCCCTCAAATGTCTCTGTCCACTGCTGGGAGTCCTCTGCACCCACCCCTCACATGTCGCTGTCCACTGCTGGGAGTCCTCTGCACCCACCCCTGACATGTGTCTGTCCACTGCTGGGAGTCCTCTGCACCCACCCCTCACATGTCTCTGTCCACTGCTGGGAGCGATATGCACCCACCCCTCATATGTCTCTGGGCACTGTTGGTATTCCTCTGCACCCACCCCTCACATGTCTCTGTCCACTAGTGGGAGTCCTCTGCACCCACTCCTCACATGTCTCTGTCCACTGCTGGGAGTCCTCTGCACCCACCCCTCACATGTCTCTGTCCACTGCTGGGAGTCCTCTGCACCCACCCCTCACATGTGTCAGTCCGCTGCTGGGCGTCCTCTGCACCCACCCCTCAAATGTCTCTGTCCACTGCTGGGAGTCCTCTGCACCCACCCCTCACATGTCGCTGTCCACTGCTGGGAGTCCTCTGCACCCACCCCTGACATGTGTCTGTCCACTGCTGGGAGTCCTCTGCACCCACCCCTCACATGTCTCTGTCCACTGCTGGGAGCGATATGCACCCACCCCTCATATGTCTCTGGGCACTGTTGGTATTCCTCTGCACCCACCCCTCACATGTCTCTGTCCACTAGTGGGAGTCCTCTGCACCCACTCCTCACATGTCTCTGTCCACTGCTGGGAGTCCTCTGCACCCACCCCTCACATGTCTCTGTCCACTGCTGGGAGTCCTCTGCACCCACCCCTCACATGTGTCAGTCCGCTGCTGGGCGTCCTCTGCACCCACCCCTCACATGTCTCTGTCCACTGCTGGGAGTGATATGCACCCACCACTCATATGTCTGTCCACTGCTGGGAGTCCTCTGCACCCACCCCTCACATGTCTCTGTCCACTGCTGGGAGTCCTCTGCACCCACCCCTGACATGTGTCTGTCCACTGCTGGGAGTCCCCTGCACCCACCCCTCACATGTCTCTGTCCACTGCTGGGAGTGATCTGCACCCACCCCTCACATGTCTCTGGGCACTGTTGGTATTCCTCTGCACCCACCCCTCACATGTCTCTGTCCACTACTGGGAGTCCTCTGCACCCATCCCTCACATGTCTCTGTCCACTGCTAGGAGTCCTCTGCACCCACCCCTCACATGTGTCTGTCCACTGCTGGGACTCCTCTGCACCCACCCCTCACATATGTCTATCCACTGCCGGGAGTCCTCTGCACCCCCCCTCACATGTCTCTGGCCACTGCTGGGAGTGATATGCACCCACCCCTCATATGTCTGTCCACTGCTGGGAGTCCTCTGCACCCACCCCTTACATGTCTCTGTCCACTGCTGGGAGTGATATGCACCCACCCCTCATATGTCTGTCCACTGATGGAAATCCTCTGCACCCACCCCTCACATGTCTCTGTCCATTGTTGGGAGTGATAAGCACCCACCCCTCATATGTCTGGGCACTGCTGGGAGTGATCTGCACCCACCCCTCACATGTCTCTGGGCACTGCTGGTATTCCTCTGCACCCACCCCTCACATGTCTCTGTCCACTGCTGGGAGTCCTCTGCACCCACCCCTCACATGTCTCTGTCCAATGCTGGGACTCCTCTGCACCCACCCCTCACATGTGTCTGTCCACTGCTGAGAGTCCTCTGCACCCCCCCTCATATGTCTTTGGTCACTACTGGGAGTGATATGCACACACCCCTCATATGTCTGTCCACTGCTGGGAGTCCTCTGCACCCACCCCTCACATGTCTCTGTCCACTGCTGGGAGTGACATGCACCCACCCCTCATATATCTGTCCACTGCTGGGAGTCCTCTGCACCCACCCCTCACATGTCTCTGTCCACTGCTGGGAGTCCTCTGCACCCACCCCTCAAATGTGTCTATCCACTGCTGGGAGTCCTCTGCACCCACCCCTCACATGTCTCTGTCCACTGCTGGGAGTGATATGCACCCACCCCTCATATGTCTGGGCACTGCTGGGAGTGATCTGCACCCACCCCTCACATGTCTCTGGGGACTGTTGGTATTCCTCTGCACCCACCCCTCACATGTCTCTGTCCACTGCTGGGAGTCCTCTGCACCCACCCCTTACATGTCTCTGTCCACTGCTGGGAGTCCTCTGCACCCACCCCTCACATGTGTCTGTCCACTGCTGGGAGTCCTCTGCACCCACCCCTCACATGTGTCTGTCCGCTGCTGGGAATCCTCTGCACCCACCCCTCACATGTCTCTGTCCACTGCTGGGAGTGATATGCACCCACCCCTCATATGTCTGTCCACTGCTGGGAGTGATATGCACCCACCCCTCACATGTCTCTGTCCACTGCTGGGAGTGATATGCACCCACCCCTCATATGTCTGGGCACTGCTGGGAGTGTTCTGCACCCACCCCTCACATGTCTCTGGGCACTGTTGGTATTCCTCTGCACCCACCCCTCACATGTCTATGTCCACTGCTGGGAGTCCTCTGCACCCACCCCTCACATGTCTCTGTCCACTGCTGGGAGTCCTCTGCACCCATCCCTCTCATGTCTCTGGGCACTGCTGGTATTCCTCTGCACCCACCCCTCACATGTCTCTGTCCACTGCTGGGAGGCCTCTGCACCCACCCCTCACATGTCTCTGTCCACTGCTGGGAGTGATATGCACCCACCCCTCATATGTCTGTCCACTGCTGGGAGTCCTCTGCACCCACCCCTCACATGTCTCTGTCCACTGCTCGGAGTGATATACACCCACCCCTCATATGTCTGGGCACTGCTGGGAGTGATCTGCACCCACCCCTCACATGTCTCTGGGCACTGCTGGTATTCCTCTGCACCCACCCCTCGCATGTCTCTGTCCACTGCTGGGAGTCCTCTGCCCCCACCCCTCACATGTCTCTGTCCACTGCTGGGAGTGATATGCACCCACCCCTCATATATCTGGGCACTGCTGGGAGTGATCTGCACCCACCCCTCACATGTCTCTGGGCACTGCTGGTATTCCTCTGCACCCACCCCTCACATGTCTCTGTCCACTGCTGGGAGTGATATGCACCCTCCCCTCATATGTCTGTCCACTGCTGGGAGTCCTCTGCACCCACCCCTCACATGTCTCTGTCCACTGTTGGGAGTCCTCTGCACCCACCCCTCACATGTGTCTGTCCACTGCTGGGAGTCCTCTGCACCCACCCATAACATGTCTCTGTCCACTGCTGGGAGTCCTCTGCACCCACCCCTCACATGTCTCTGTCCACTGCTGGGAGTGATATGCACCCACCCAATATATATCTGGGCACTGCTGGGAGTGATCTGCACCCACCACTCACATGTCTCTGGGCACTGCTGGTATTCCTCTGCACCCACCCCTCATATGTCTGTCCACTGCTGGGAGTCCTCTGCACCCACTCCTCACATGTCTCTGTCCACTGCTGGGAGTCCTCTGCACCCACCCCTCACATGTGTCTGTCCACTGCTGGGAGTCCTCTGAACCCACCCCTTACATTCCTCTGTCCACTGCTGGGAGTGATATGCACTGTTAGAAAGGGTAGACGGACCGGGAGGGTCGGCCGGGGTCAGGAGGAGAGGTCTCCAGGGAGAGCCGTCTCCAGCTATCGTACAGACAAGTAACTTCCCCCCCCACAGACAGATACCACACACGGATAAGGTTCAGGGTTCTTTATAAGCACTTCTTAGGGTACGGTTGAATGGTACAAGGAGGTCTGGACTCAGGGGTCCCCTCGATTCAAGTCTCTCAAAGCGGGGTAAGGGGTAGCGGGACAGTCTGTCTACCAGTCAGGTAGTTTGGATGAGATGATGATTAGCTCACAATCCTCGAGCTTAGTTGGTACGGGCCGCGGCAGCGCCAGCAGGTCCCGGTGGAGATGGTCGGTACACGGTCCGCGGCAGCGCCAGCAGGTCCCAGTGGAGATGGTCGAGGTACGGTCCGCGGCAGCGCCAGCAGGTCCCAGTGGAGATGGTCGAGGTACGGTCCGCGGCAGCGCCAGCAGGTCCCGGTGAGGATGGTCGTTACAACGGGCCGCGGCAGCGCCAGCAGGTCCCGACGAGGATGGATGTTGTAGAAGGCCGCGGCAGCGCCAGCAGGCAGGACGATGGTTCACAAGAGCGGGCTACGGCAGCGCCAGTAGTCCGTCAAGGCTGAGTTCTCTCGGTGTCTCTCGACTCCAGGATACAACTCCCTTCCTGCTCCGGAGTTGCCCCAGTTATAGGGCAGCCGCCCTTTGATGTCCGGACCCTCGCACTTGGAGGTCGGAGGGCCCGGGATGAAGGTGTCCAGACACCCAGCAGGGGGTGGAGCCAGCGCCTGGGGGAGCTGGAGGCGATCGGCACCTGGCGGGGGAAGAGCTCTTGACACTTCGTCCTCCCCTTGACCTGCCAAGTGGTCCGCTCACCTCCCGGGTGGATGGTGGTGCCGGGATGTCGGGGCCGGCCAGGCCCGGGGTTAGGGTCGGGGCTAGGCCACGCGGCCTCGTGGTGCAGGGCCCAAGATGGCGGCTTGAACCGGCCGGGGGAGCCGGTGGGGCTGGGCCCCGTGATGAGTAGAGGTCCGAGGGCAGAAGATCCGTCGTGAGACGGGGTACAGGTGCTTTTCGTGGGTTATGCCTGGTGGGCCGGAGCTCGGGCCCTGTCGTGCGGGGAGGGAGCAAGCCCTTCGTGTGGCCTGTCCAACATGCGTCCCCCCCAGCTGAAGGCGGGGAGAGTCACCCATCTCCTTGGGGACTCTCTTCGTCGAGGCGGAAAAAGCGGGACAGGCCATCCGCGTTGGCGTGGTCTTGGCCTGGTCGGTGCTCCACAGTGAAGTCCATTCCCTGCAGGGAAATGGACCAGCGCAAGAGTTTTGGGTTCTCCCCCCGCATCTGCATCAGCCACTGCAGGGGTCGATGGTCGGTTTGTACCCGGAAATGGGTACCGAAGAGATAGGGCCGGAGCTTTTTGAGGGCCCACACCACTGCGAAGGCCTCCCTCTCGATGGTGCTCCAGCGCTGTTCTCGGGCCAGGAGACGTCGACTGATGAAGGCCACCGGCTGGTCATGACCTTCGGGGTTTAACTGAGAAAGAACGGCTCCGATGCCGTGGTCGGAGGCGTCGGTCTGTACCACGAATTCCCGACTGTAATCGGGGGCCTGGAGCACAGGGGCGGTGCACAGGGCGGCCTTCAGCTTCTCGAAGGCCGCTTGACAATCGGGGGTCCAGTTAATCCGCTTTGGTTGGTTCTTGGACGTGAGACCCGTGAGGGGCCCCACGATGCTGCCGTAGTCCTTCACGAACCGCCGGTAGTAGCCGGTGAGCCCCAAGAAGGCTCGGACCTCGGTCTGGGTGACGGGGGGCTGCCATGACTGGATGGCAGCAATCTTAAGTTGTAGCGGGGCCACCAGCCCGCTTCCCACTTGGTGCCCAAGGTAGGTCACAGACCCTTGGCCAATTTGGCACTTGCCGGCCTTAATTGTGAGGCCGGCCCGCTGGAGGGCCTGTAGGACCTCTTGGAGGTGACGGAGGTGGTCGGGCCAGTGGCGGCTGTATACAGCGATATCGTCCAGGTAGGCAGCGCTGAACTCTTCGAGCCCCGCCAAGACCTGGTTCACGAGGCGTTGAAACGTGGCGGGGGCATTCTTCATGCCGAAGGGCATGACCTTGAATTGGTAGTGGCCATCGGGGGTAGAGAAGGCTGACCGTTCCTGAGCCCTGGGTGTGAGGCCGATCTGCCAGTAGCCCGCTGTTAGGTCGAAGATACTGAGGTAGCGGGCGGCCCCCAGCCGGTTGATCAGCTCGTCTGCTCGGGGGATCGGATGAGCGTCGGTCCGGGTGACAGCGTTCAAGCCCCGGTAGTCGACGCAGAATCTCAGTTCAGGTGCGGTGCCGGGGGCAGCGGCTTTGGGGACCAATACAACCGGACTGGCCCAGGGACTGTCCGAGGGCTCGATGACCCCGATTGTGAGCATCTTGGCCACCTCCTCCTGTATGCAGGCCCGTACCCGATCTGGTACGCGGTAGGCCCGGTGTCGGACAGGGGGACTGTCCCCGGTGTCCACGTCGTGCAAACACCAAGGGGTGACCCCGGGGGTGAGGGAGAACAGGGTAGCAAACTGCAGCAGGAGGTTCCGGCAGCCCTGGCGTTGCTCCGAAGTGAGGGTGTCAGAGAGCCGGACCCCGTCCACGGAGCCGTCATTCTCCTGAGTCTTCAGAAGATCCGGGAGGGGCTCGGAGTCCTCCTCTGCCCCACTGTCCGTAGCCATCAGGAGGCTGAGTTCTGAGCGCACAAAGTGTGGTTTGAGTCGGTTGGTGTGGAGGACCCGAAGGGGGTTCCGGGAGGCCACCAGGTCGATGAGGTAAGTGACGGGGCTTTTGCGCTCGACCACTTTGAAGGGCCCCGTCCACTTATCTTGCAAGGCACATGGTTCGGTGGGGGATATCACCCATACTTGTTGTCCAGGCTCGAACTCAACGGAGGAGGCATTGTGATCATACCACTTCTTCATGTCCTCCTGGCTGGCCTCGAGGTTCGCCTTGGCCATCTCTCTGAAGCGCCGGGTCTGGTTGCGTAGGGCCAGGAGGTATTTGAAGACGTCTGGAGGGGTCTTTAGGGGGGCCATCTCCCAACCTTCTTTTACTAGGCTGAGGGGCCCTCGCACAGGGTGCCCGTACAGGAGTTCGAAAGGGCTAAAACCGAGGGACTTCTGGGGAACTTCTCGGTAAGCGAAGAGGAGGCACGGGAGTAGTACATCCCACTGGCGACGGAGGGGCTCTTCCAATCCCCCAATCATCCCCTTGAGGGTGCGGTTAAAACGCTCCACTAGTCCGTTCCCTTGGGGGTGATAGGGGGTCGTGAATCTGTAGGTGACCCCGCATTGTTGCCAGAGGGACTTCATGTATTTGGATATAAAGTTCGTGCCTCGGTCGCTGACGACTTCTCGGGGGAAGCCTACCCGGGAGAAGATCCCCATTAGGGCCCGGCCAACCACCGGAGCTGTCACGGTCCGTAGGGGCACCGCCTCGGGGTAGCGGGTGGCATGGTCCACCAGTACTAAGATGAACCTGTGTCCTTGTGCCGTGCGGGGGTCCAGAGGCCCCACGATGTCTATCCCCACCCTTTCGAACGGGGTGGTGACCACAGGGAAGGGTTGCAGAGGGGCTTTCAGCTTCCGACCACTCTTCCCGCTGGCTTGGCATGTGGGGCAAGATCGGCAGTGGTTCAGGACGTCGTTCCTCATTTTCGGCCAGAAAAAGTGGGTCATTAGGCGGCTGTACGTTTTATCCTGGCCCAGGTGTCCAGCCAGGGGGACATCGTGGACCAGGTTGAGCAGAAAGTCTCTGAAGCGGAGAGGTACCACCAGTACTCGACCGGCCCCCAGCTCGGCGATTCTTTGCTCGCTGTATAGCAGGTCGTTATCCCAGTAGACCCAGTGAGTTCCGGTGGAGTCCCCTGTGTTCTGGGCGCTGGCTTGTTGGCGGAGTCCCTCGAGGGAGGGACAGGTCTTTTGTTCCTGGCGGAACTGTTCTTGGGTGGGCCCCCCTTCTTGACGCCACTGAGCCAAGTCAGGAAGGTCCTGGGGTTGCGCGTCCCCTTCGGTCGTCGAGTCTGGGAGGCTGGCCTCGTCGTTGTCTTCTACTGGGGCGACTGGGGGCGGGGGTGCTGGCCATTCTGGTTCTTCTGATCGAGGGACGGCACGGGCGGCCATGGACCGGGAGGTTATGCAGGCCCAGTCCGGGAGGCCCAGCATCCCCAGGTGCTCTCTTCTCTCAACGGTGGCCCACGGGGAACTCTCGAGGTCATTCCCCAGGAGGCAGTCCACGGGGGCATCGTCCCGGACCGTCACCTTCAACAGGCCGGAGACCCCTCCCCATTCGAATGGGACGCAGGCCATTTGACACATACTTTCAGAGTTGTCTGCCGAGCGGACGGGGCAGAGAATGTTCGGCAGGATCTGCTCGGGCTTCACCAGGTGACAGCGGACGGCCGTCACACTGGCGCCTGTGTCACGCAAGGCCTCGGCTCGTTGTCCATTAATGGTCACCCACTGACCGTATTTCCTGGTGTTAGCGGGTAGGGGAGCCCGCGGGACCATGTCTCTTCCCCCTAAGCACGCCAGGACCATGGCGGCCGGTTCCCACTCTTGCTGGGCCGGCTCATACTCCTCTGGTTCCTCCAATGATCGCTCTTCCCCCAGGGCGGCGGCAGCTACCTGGCGGGGCTTGGGTGTTTG
Source organism: Triturus cristatus (assembly GCF_964204655.1). NCBI lineage: Eukaryota > Metazoa > Chordata > Amphibia > Caudata > Salamandridae > Triturus > Triturus cristatus. The sequence continues at coordinate 274,696,739 of NC_140579.1, read as the reverse complement.
GTTCTGCGGGCAGCTCGGGTCATTGGCGTAGTGGCCGACTCGCTGGCATCGGTGGCACGTGACGTTGGCTCGGACCCCAGGACGCCACGGGGGGTTGCCCCGACCGGCCGGAGCCGGGGTGCTGGCCACGGGTGTTGCGGGCAAGGCGTCTCTCCCTCGCCCCTGGCCCCCTCCTCCTCCCCGAGGACGGTGCTGGCCTTGGTTGTTTCTGTTCTGTTCGTGTGGCCCCCTCCGGCCCACTCGGGTGCTTTCCCATCGGTCAGCTTCGGCGGCGAGCTGCCGGGGGTCAGTCAGCTTACTGTCGAGGAGGTGCTGCCTGAGCTCGACGAAGCAGTTGTTTGACAGGTGCTCCCATACCATCAGGTTAAAGAGTTGTTCGTAGGTGGTGACCTGGCTCCCCTTTATCCAACCCTCGAAGGCACGGCTGAAATAGTTCACGTATTCTACCCAAGTTGTACCTGGGATCCGGGTGCAATCTCTGAACCTCTGGCGGTACATCTCGGGTGTGAGGCCGTAGCGGGTGAGGAGGGCAGCCTTCATGTGGTCGTAGGACGACATTTGGTGATCTGGGAGCTGCAGTAGGGCATCGCGACCCTCGTTGATAAACCTCCCCCAAAGTCCGGCTCCCCAATCACTCCGGTCGATCCGGTGGGAGGTCATGGCGATCTCGTAGGCTTTAAACCACTGTTGTATGTCGTCTTCTCGGACATACTCGCGGACAACATCCTTGGGGATGTGGACTTTTTTCTCGATTGGCCCCGGGGTGTGTGGTCGCTCAGGCACCCCCAGTTCCTTATTCTGTTTCCGAAGTTCTATTTCCGCTAGTTGGCGCTCGTGCTCGAGCGTTATTTTTTTCTCCTCCAGCTCTCTCTGTCTCTGCTTCTCTTCTCGTTCATCTCGGAGCCGCATGTGCTCGAGGTTGAGTTTCTGTTCAGCTAACTTGAGTTCCCCATCCATCTTGAGTCGTGCCATTTCCAACTCGTGCAATCTGGTTCTTTCTCTTTCTCGGATCTCCTCCTGCGAGAGGCCCGTTCCCCGCTCCTCGGGAGCCGTGGCGTTCCCCTCTGGTGTGATGCTGCTTTGGTCGGAGGGTCCGGCGACCCCAGTTTCTGTCCACGACTCTAGGGCGTGTTTTAGATCATCCTTGGTACTCAGGCCGGTGGTAGCAATGCCAAGTTCTATGCAGAATTGTCTCAGTTCGCGGTGGTTGTATTCTTCTATTTTATCCATTTGGAATTTCTCGGTGGAGTTGCTATCTTTGGCTGACATTGTGTTTTTGTCGTGGGGTGAGCTACTCTCTGTACGATTACGCGTTGATTCGGATCGCGCCGCTGGCCACCAATGTTAGAAAGGGTAGACGGACCGGGAGGGTCGGCCGGGGTCAGGAGGAGAGGTCTCCAGGGAGAGCCGTCTCCAGCGATCGTACAGACAAGTAACTTCCCCCCCCACAGACAGATACCACACACGGATAAGGTTCAGGGTTCTTTATAAGCACTTCTTAGGGTACGGTTGAATGGTACAAGGAGGTCTGGACTCAGGGGTCCCCTCGATTCAAGTCTCTCAAAGCGGGGTAAGGGGTAGCGGGACAGTCTGTCTACCAGTCAGGTAGTTTGGATGAGATGATGATTAGCTCACAATCCTCGAGCTTAGTTGGTACGGGCCGCGGCAGCGCCAGCAGGTCCCGGTGGAGATGTTCGGTACACGGTCCGCGGCAGCGCCAGCAGGTCCCAGTGGAGATGGTCGAGGTACGGTCCGCGGCAGCGCCAGCAGGTCCCAGTGGAGATGGTCGAGGTACGGTCCGCGGCAGCGCCAGCAGGTCCCGGTGAGGATGGTCGTTACAACGGGCCGCTTATAAGGAACAAGGAGACCCTAGGAGTCAGAAGGGACCAAGGGTGTAAATATTATTATAAAGGAACAGTGGTCCCATTCAATTCGAGTAAATTAAAGTGCCACAATTAGTTCAATGAAAAATTGGGTTTTATGTTTAAAGACAATGCAAAAATAACTAAAAAATTACTGTAAATAGTGAGAAAATTAATAAAACAGTGAGTGAGTTGGTGGCAGGGTAATAGGAAATCAGCCGATTTCCGGTACCCAGGCAAGTGATTTTAAAAGGTGACTTTTTGGTGCTCAAAGGTAATTGTTATCAAAAAGTCAATAAAACATTTCATACTCCGACATTTCAATTTTGTAATACACTGGAGTTTAGAAATGATTGTCGACGACGTTTCGATCCCTTAACACGTAGTGGGATCTCTTCAGGACAAAAAAATGATAAATAATTGCCTGGGAGAAAGCAGTGAGAGGATGACCCAATCAATTAGTAACTGTTGCGCAGCCGCGCCAGCCAAAACTAGACGATCCTAGTGTTGTAGTCCGGAATGAGGTATAGGCAAGAAATAGAGCCAGCGATAAAAAGCGGGAAACAATTAGGATGAAGCGCCCCGTCACAACCTGGGCTCGACGGATGTCAAAATTCCGTGTGGGCTGATAGGTGAGCCAGGGGAGCGGCGAAAATTAGGGAGGGTTGGTCCAAAAGGGCGAGTCAGGTCTGTGTTGTACACGATAGGAATTCCGAGGCAGCCCGGTCGGGCTTGTCGATGGGTTCGAAAACCTACATTCGTGGGGCGGAAGTCCGGGAAATAAGCGAAGGAATTGGTTAAATAGTTACGATGCAAGCCGCATAACCCACGAGGACCTGGGGAGCTCGCGAGGATCAAGCTAAGCGTCAGGGTGCGGGCTGTGTGAATGGAGCCGATGGGGCGCTTCATCCTAATTGTTTCCCGCTTTTTATCGCTGGCTCTATTTCTTGCCTATACCTCATTCCGGACTACAACACTAGGATCGTCTAGTTTTGGCTGGCGCGGCTGCGCAACAGTTACTAATTGATTGGGTCATCCTCTCACTGCTTTCTCCCAGGCAATTATTTATCATTTTTTTGTCCTGAAGAGATCCCACTACGTGTTAAGGGATCGAAACGTCGTCGACAATCATTTCTAAACTCCAGTGTATTACAAAATTGAAATGTCGGAGTATGAAATGTTTTATTGACTTTTTGATAACAATTACCTTTGAGCACCAAAAAGTCACCTTTTAAAATCACTTGCCTGGGTACCGGAAATCGGCTGATTTCCTATTACCCTGCCACCAACTCACTCACTGTTTTATTAATTTTCTCACTATTTACAGTAATTTTTTAGTTATTTTTGCATTGTCTTTAAACATAAAACCCAATTTTTCATTGAACTAATTGTGGCACTTTAATTTACTCGAATTGAATGGGACCACTGTTACAACGGGCCGCGGCAGCGCCAGCAGGTCCCGACGAGGATGGATGTTGTAGAAGGCCGCGGCAGCGCCAGCAGGCAGGACGATGGTTCACAAGAGCGGGCTACGGCAGCACCAGTAGTCCGTCAAGGCTGAGTTCTCTCGGTGTCTCTCGACTCCAGGATACAACTCCCTTCCTGCTCCGGAGTTGCCCCAGTTATAGGGCAGCCGCCCTTTGATGTCCGGACCATCGCACTTGGAGGTCGGAGGGCCCGGGATGAAGGTGTCCAGACACCCAGCAGGGGGTGGAGCCAGCGCCTGGGGGAGCTGGAGGCGATCGGCACCTGGCGGGGGAAGAGCTCTTGACACTTCGTCCTCCCATTGACCTGCCAAGTGGTCCGCTCACCTCCCGGGTGGATGGTGGTGCCGGGATGTCGGGGCCGGCCAGGCCCGGGGTTAGGGTCGGGGCTAGGCCACGCGGCCTCGTGGTGCAGGGCCCAAGATGGCGGCTTGAACCGGCCGGGGGAGCCGGTGGGGCTGGGCCCCGTGATGAGTAGAGGTCCGAGGGCAGAAGATCCGTCGTGAGACGGGGTACAGGTGCTTTTCGTGGGTTATGCCTGGTGGGCCGGAGCTCGGGCCCTGTCGTGCGGGGAGGGAGCAAGCCCTTCGTGTGGCCTGTCCAACATGCACCCACCCCTCACATGTCTGGGCACTGCTGGGAGTGATCTGCATCCACCCCTCACATTTCTCTGGGCACTGCTGGTATTGCTCTGCACCCACCACTCACATGTCTCTGTCCACTGCTGGGAGTCCTCTGCACCCACCCCTCACATGTCTCTGTCCACTGCTGGGAGTCATCTGCACCCACCCCTCACATGTGTCTGTCCACTGCTGGGAGTGCTCTGCACCCACCCCTCACATATCTCTGTCCACTGCTTGGAGTAATATACACCCACCCCTCATATGTCTGGGCACTGCTGGGAGTGATCTGCACCCACCCCTCACATGTCTCTGGGTACTGCTGGGAGTCCTCTGCACCCACCCCTCAAATGTCTCTGTCCACTGCTGGGAGTCCTCTGCACCCACCCCTCACATGTAGCTGTCCACTGCTGGGAGTCCTCTGCACCCACCCCTGACATGTGTCTGTCCACTGCTGGGAGTCCTCTGCACCCACCCCTCACATGTCTCTGTCCACTGCTGGGAGTGATATGCACCCACCCCTCATATGTCTCTGGGCACTGTTGGTATTCCTCTGCACCCACCCCTCACATGTCTCTGTCCACTGCTGGGAGTCCTCTGCACCCACCCCTCACATGTCTCTGTCCACTGCTGGGAGTCCTCTGCACCCACCCCTGACATGTGTCTGTCCACTGCTGGGAGTCCTCTGCACCCACCCCTCACATGTCTCTGTCCACTGCTGGGAGTGATCTGCACCCACCCCTCACATGTCTCTGGGCACTGTTGGTATTCCTCTGCACCCACCCCTCACATGTCTCTGTCCACTACTGGGAGTCCTCTGCACCCACCCCTCACATGTCTCTGTCCACTGCTGGGAGTCCTCTGCACCCATCCCTCACATGTCTCTGTCCACTGCTGGGAGTCCTCTGCACCCATCCCTCACATGTCTCTGTCCAGTGCTGGGAGTGATATGCACCCACCCCTCATATGTCTGTCCACTGCTGGGAGTCCTCTTCACCCACCCCTCACATGTCTCTGTCCACTGCTGGGAGCGATATGCACCCACCCCTCATATGTCTGTCCACTGCTGGGAGTCCTCTGCACCCACCCCTCACATGTCTCTGTCCACTGCTGGGAGTCCTCTGCACCCACCCCTCACATGTCTCTGTCCACTGATGGGAGTCCTCTGCACCCACCCCTCACATGTGTCTGTCCACTGCTGGGAGTGCTCTGCACCCACCCCCCACATATCTCTGTCCACTGCTGGGAGTAATATAAACCCACCCCTCATATGTCTGGGCACTGCTGGGAGTGATCTGCACCCACCCCTCAAATGTCTCTGGGTACTGCTGGGAGTCCTCTGCACCCACCCCTCAAATGTCTCTGTCCACTGCTGGGAGTCCTCTGCACCCACCCCTCACATGTCGCTGTCCACTGCTGGGAGTCCTCTGCACCCACCCCTGACATGTGTCTGTCCACTGCTGGGAGTCCTCTGCACCCACCCCTCACATGTCTCTGTCCACTGCTGGGAGCGATATGCACCCACCCCTCATATGTCTCTGGGCACTGTTGGTATTCCTCTGCACCCACCCCTCACATGTCTCTGTCCACTACTGGGAGTCCTCTGCACCCATCCCTCACATGTCTCTGTCCACTGCTAGGAGTCCTCTGCACCCACCCCTCACATGTGTCTGTCCACTGCTGGGAGTCCTCTGCACCCACCCCTCACATGTGTCTGTCCACTGCAGGGAGTCCTCTGCACCCACCCCTCACATATGTCTATCCACTGCCGGGAGTCCTCTGCACCCCCCCTCACATGTCTCTGGCCACTGCTGGGAGTGATATGCACCCACCCCTCATATGTCTGTCCACTGCTGGGAGTCCTCTGCACCCACCCCTCACATGTCTCTGTCCACTGCTGGGAGTGATATGCACCCACCCCTCATATGTCTGTCCACTGCTGGGAGTCATCTGCACCCACCCCTCACATGTGTCTGTCCACTGCTGGGAATCCTCTGCACCCACCCCTCACATGTCTCTGTCCATTGTTGGGAGTGATAAGCACCCACCCCTCATATGTCTGGGCACTGCTGGTATTCCTCTGCACCCACCCCTCACATGTCTCTGTCCACTGCTGGGAGTCCTCTGCACCCACCCCTCACATGTCTCTGTCCAATGCTGGGAGTCCTCTGCACCCACCCCTCACATGTGTCTGTCCACTGCTGAGAGTCCTCTGCACCCCCCCTCATATGGCTTTGGTCACTGCTGCGAGTGATATGCACACACCCCTCATATGTCTGTCCCCTGCTGGTAGTCCTCTGCACCCACCCCTCACATGTCTCTGTCCACTGCTGGGAGTGACATGCACCCACCCCTCATATATCTGTCCACTGCTGGGAGTCCTCTGCACCCACCCCTCACATGTCTCTGTCCACTGCTGGGAGTCCTCTGCACCCACCCCTCAAATGTGTCTATCCACTGCTGGGAGTCCTCTGCACCCACCCCTCACATGTCTCTGTCCACTGCTGGGAGTGATATGCACCCACCCCTCATATGTCTGGGAACTGCTGGGAGTGATCTGCACCCACCCCTCACATGTCTCTGGGCACTGTTGGTATTCCTCTGCACCCACCCCTCACATGTCTCTGTCCACTGCTGGGAGTCCTCTGCACCCACCCCTTACATGTCTCTGTCCACTGCTGGGAGTCCTCTGCACCCACCCCTCACTTGTGTCTGTCCACTGCTGGGAGTCCTCTGCACCCACTCCTCACATGTGTCTGTCCGCTGCTGGGAATCCTCTGCACCCACCCCTCACATGTCTCTGTCCACTGCTGGGAGTGATATGCACCCACCCTTCATATGTCTGTCCACTGCTGGGAGTCCTCTGCACCCACCCCTCACATGTCTCTGTCCACTGCTGGGAGTGATATGCACCCACCCCTCATATGTCTGTCCACTGCTGGGAGTCCTCTGCACCCGCCCCTCACATGTCTCTGTCCACTGCTGGGAGTCCTCTGCACCTACCCCTCACATGTGTCCGTCCACTGCTGGGAGTCCTCTGCACCCACCCCTCACATGTCTCAGTCCACTGCTGGGAGTCCTCTGCACCCACCCCTCACATGTCTCTGTCCACTGCTGGGAGTGATATGCACCCACCCCTCATATGTCTGGGCACTGCTGGGAGTGTTCTGCACCCACCCCTCACATGTCTCTGGGCACTGTTGGTATTCCTCTGCACCCACCCCTCACATGTCTCTGTCTACTGCTAGGAGTCCTCTGCACCCACCCCTCACATGTCTCTGTCCACTGCTGGGAGTGATATGCACCCACCCCTCATATGTCTGGGCACTGCTGGGAGTGTTCTGCACCCACCCCTCACATGTCTCTGGGCACTGTTGGTATTCCTCTGCACCTACCCCTCACATGTCTATGTCCACTGCTGGGAGTCCTCTGCACCCACCCCTCACATGTCTCTGTCCACTGCTGGGAGTCCTCTGCACCCATCCCTCTCATGTCTCTGGGCACTGCTGGTATTCCTCTGCACCCACCCCTCACATGTCTCTGTCCACTGCTGGGAGTCCTCTGCACCCACCCCTCACATGTCTCTGTCCACTGCTGGGAGTGATATGCACCCACCCCTCATATGTCTGTCCACTGCTGGGAGTCCTCTGCACATACCCCTCACATGTCTCTGTCCACTGCTCGGAGTGATATACACCCACCCCTCATATGTCTGGGCACTGCTGGGAGTGATCTGCACCCACCCCTCACATGTCTCTGGGCACTGCTGGTATTCCTCTGCACCCACCCCTCACATGTCTCTGTCCACTGCTGGGAGTCCTCTGCACCCACCCCTCACATGTCTCTGTCCACTGCTGGGAGTGATATGCACCCACCGCTCATATGTCTGTCCACTGCTGGGAGTCCTCTTAACCCACCCCTCACATGTCTCTGTCCACTGCTGGGAGTCCTCTGCACCCACCCCTCACATGTGTCTGTCCACTGCTGGGATTCCTCAGCACCAACCCCTCACATGTCTCTGTCCACTGCTGGGAGTGATATGCTCCCACCCATCATATGTCTGGGCACTGCTGGGAGTCCTCTGCACCAACCCCTCACATGTCTCTGTCCACTGCTGGGAGTGATATGCTCCCACCCCTCATATGTCTGGGCACTGCTGGGAGTGATCTGCACCCACCCCTCACATGTCTCTGTCCACTGCTGGGAGTCCTCTGCACCCACCCCTCACATGTGTCTGTCCACTGCTGGGAGTCCTCTGCACCCACCCCTCACATGTCTCTGTCCACTGCTGGGAGTGATATGCACCCACCCCTCATATGTCTGGGCACTACTGGGAGTGATCTGCACCCACCCCTTACATGTCTCTGGGCACTGCTGGTATTCATCTGCACCCAACCCTCACATGTCTCTGTCCACTGCTGGGAGTCCTCTGCACCCACCCCTCACATGTCTCTGTCCACTGCTGGGAGTCCTTTGCACCCACCCCTCACATGTCTCTGTCCACTGCTGGGAGTGCTCTGCACCCACCCCTCACATGTGTCTGTCCACTGCTGGAAGTCCTCTGCACCCACCCCTCACATGTCTCTGTCCACTGCTGGGAGTGATATGCACCCACCCCTCATATGACTGTCCACTGCTGGGAGTCCTCTGCACCCACTCCTCACATGTCTCTGTCCAATGGTGGGAGTCCTCTGCACCCACCCCTCACATGTGTCTGTCCACTGCTGGGAGTCCTCTGAACCCACCCCTTACATGTCTCTGTCCACTGCTGGGAGTGATATGCACCCACCCCTCACATGTCTGGGCACTGCTGGGAGTGATCTGCATCCACCCCTCACATGTCTCTGGGCACTGCTGGTATTGCTCTGCACCCACCACTCACATGTCTCTGTCCACTGCTGGGAGTCCTCTACACCCACCCCTCACATGTCTCCGTCCACTGCTGGGAGTCCTCTGCACCCACCCCTCACATGTGTCTGTCCACTGCTGGGAGTAATATACACCCATCCCTCATATGTCTGGGCACTGCTGGGAGTGATCTGCACCCACCCCTCACATGTCTCTGGGTACTGCTGGGAGTCCTCTGCACCCACCCCTCAAATGTCTCTGTCCACTGCTGGGAGTCCTCTGCACCCACCCCTCACATGTGGCTGTCCACTGCTGGGAGTCCTCTGCACCCACCCCTGACATGTGTCTGTCCACTGCAGGGAGTCCTCTGCACCCACCCCTCACATGTCTCTGTCTACTGCTGGGAGTGATATGCACCCACCCCTCACATGTCTATGTCCACTGCTGGGAGTCCTCTGCACCCACCCCTCACATGTCTCTGTCCACTGCTGGGAGTCCTCTGCACCCATCCCTCTCATGTCTCTGGGCACTGCTGGTATTCCTCTGCACCCACCCCTCACATGTCTCTGTCCACTGCTGGGAGTCCTCTGCACCCACCCCTCACATGTCTCTGTCCACTGCTGGGAGTGATATGCACCCACCCCTCATATGTCTGTCCACTGCTGGGAGTCCTCTGCACCCACCCCTCACATGTCTCTGTCCACTGCTCGGAGTGATATACACCCACCCCTCATATGTTTGGGCACTGCTGGGAGTGATCTGCACCCACCCCTCACATGTCTCTGGGCACTGCTGGTATTCCTCTGCACCCACCCCTCACATGTCTCTGTCCACTGCTGGGAGTCCTCTGCACCCACCCCTCACATGTCTCTGTCCACTGCTGGGAGTGATATGCACCCACCGCTCATATGTCTGTCCACTGCTTGGAGTCCTCTTAACCCACCCCTCACATGTCTCTGTCCACTGCTGGGAGTCCTCTGCACCCACCCCTCACATGTGTCTGTCCACTGCTGGGAGTCCTCTGCACCAACCCCTCACATGTCTCTGTCCACTGCAGGGAGTGATATGCTCCCACCCCTCATATGTCTGGGCACTGCTGGGAGTCCTCTGCACCAACCCCTCACATGTCTCTGTCCACTGGTGGGAGTGATATGCTCCCACCCCTCATATGCCTGGGCACTGCTGGGAGTGATCTGCACCCACCCCTCACATGTCTCTGTCCACTGCTGGGAGTCCTCTGCACCCACCCCTCACATGTGTCTGTCCACTGCTGGGAGTCCTCTGCACCCACCTCTCACATGTCTCTGTCCACTGCTGGGAGTGATATGCACCCACCCCTCATATGTCTGGGCAAAACTGGGAGTGATCTGCACCCACCCCTTACATGTCTCTGGGCACTGCTGGTATTCATCTGCACCCAACCCTCACATGTCTCTGTCCACTGCTGGGAGTCCTCTGCACCCACCCCTCACATGTCTCTGTCCACTGCTGGGAGTCCTTTGCATCCACCCCTCACATGTCTCTGTCCACTGCTGGGAGTCCTCTGCACCCACCCCTCACATGTGTCTGTCCACTGCTGGAAGTCCTCTGCACCCACCCCTCACATGTCTCTGTCCACTGCTGGGAGTGATATGCACCCACCCCTCATATGACTGTCCACTGCTGGGAGTCCTCTGCACCCACCCCTCACATGTCTCTGTCCACTACTGGGAGTGATATGCACCCAACCCTCATATGTCTGTCCACTGCTGGGAGTCCTCTGCACCCACTCCTCACATGTCTCTGTCCAATGGTGGGAGTCCTCTGCACCCACCCCTCACATGTGTCTGTCCACTGCTGGGAGTCCTCTGAACCCACCCCTTACATGTCTCTGTCCACTGCTGGGAGTGATATGCACCCACCCCTCACATGTCTGGGCACTGCTGGGAGTGATCTGCATCCACCCCTCACATGTCTCTGGGCACTGCTGGTATTTCTCTGCACCCACCACTCACATGTCTCTGTCCACTGCTGGGAGTCCTCTGCACCCACCCCTCACATGTCTCCGTCCACTGCTGGGAGTCCTCTGCACCCACCCCTCACATGTGTCTGTCCACTGCTGGGAGTAATATACACCCACCCCTCATATGTCTGGGCACTGCTGGGAGTGATCTGCACCCACCCCTCACATGTCTCTGGGTACTGCTGGGAGTCCTCTGCACCCACCCCTCAAATGTCTCTGTCCACTGCTGGGAGTCCTCTGCACCCACCCCTCACATGTAGCTGTCCACTGCTGGGAGTCCTCTGCACCCACCCCTGACATGTGTCCGTCCAGTGCAGGGAGTCCTCTGCACCCACCCCTCACATGTCTCTGTCCACTGCTGGGAGTGATATGCACCCACCCCTCATATGTCTCTGGGCACTGTTGGTATTCCTCTGCACCCACCCCTCACATGTCTCTGTCCACTGCTGGGAGTCCTCTGCACCCACCCCTCACATGTCTCTGTCCACTGCTGGGAGTCCTCTGCACCCACCCCTGACATGTGTCTGTCCACTGCTGGGAGTCCTCTGCACCCACCCCTCACATGTCTCTGTCCACTGCTGGGAGTGATCTGCACCACCCCTCACATGTCTCTGGGCACTGTTGGTATTCCTCTGCACCCACCCCTCACATGTCTCTGTCCACTACTGGGAGTCCTCTGCACCCACCCCTCACATGTTTCTGTCCACTGCTGGGAGTCCTCTGCACCCATCCCTCACATGTCTCTGTCCACTGCTAGGAATCCTCTGCACCCACCCCTCACATGTGTCTGTCCACTGCTGGGAGTCCTCTGCACCCACCCCTCACATGTGTCTGTCCACTGCTGGGAGTCCTCTGCACCCACCCCTCACATGTCTCTGTCCAGTGCTGGGAGTGATATGCACCCACCCCTCATATGTCTGTCCACTGCTGGGAGTCCTCTTCACCCACCCCTCACATGTCTCTGTCCACTGCTGGGAGCGATATGCACCCACCCCTCACATGTCTGTCCACTGCTGGGAGTCCTCTGCACCCACCGCTCACATGTCTCTGTCCACTGCTGGGAGTCCTCTGCACCCACCCCTCACATGTCTCTGTCCACTGATGGGAGTCCTCTGCACCCACCCCTCACATGTGTCTGTCCACTGCTGGGAGTGCTCTGCACCCACCCCTCACATGTCTCTGTCTACTGCTGGGAGTGATATGCACCCACCCCTCACATGTCTATGTCCACTGCTGGGAGTCCTCTGCACCCACCCCTCACATGTCTCTGTCCACTGCTGGGAGTCCTCTGCACCCATCCCTCTCATGTCTCTGGGCACTGCTGGTATTCCTCTGCACCCACCCCTCACATGTCTCTGTCCACTGCTGGGAGTCCTCTGCACCCACCCCTCACATGTCTCTGTCCACTGCTGGGAGTGATATGCACCCACCCCTCATATGTCTGTCCACTGCTGGGAGTCCTCTGCACCCACCCCTCACATGTCTCTGTCCACTGCTCGGAGTGATATACACCCACCCCTCATATGTTTGGGCACTGCTGGGAGTGATCTGCACCCACCCCTCACATGTCTCTGGGTACTGCTGGGAGTCCTCTGCACCCACCCCTCAAATGTCTCTGTCCACTGCTGGGAGTCCTCTGCACCCACCCCTCACATGTGGCTGTCCACTGCTGGGAGTCCTCTGCACCCACCCCTGACATGTGTCTGTCCACTGCAGGGAGTCCTCTGCACCCACCCCTCACATGTCTCTGTCTACTGCTGGGAGTGATATGCACCCACCCCTCACATGTCTATGTCCACTGCTGGGAGTCCTCTGCACCCACCCCTCACATGTCTCTGTCCACTGCTGGGAGTCCTCTGCACCCATCCCTCTCATGTCTCTGGGCACTGCTGGTATTCCTCTGCACCCACCCCTCACATGTCTCTGTCCACTGCTGGGAGTCCTCTGCACCCACCCCTCACATGTCTCTGTCCACTGCTGGGAGTGATATGCAACCACCCCTCATATGTCTGTCCACTGCTGGGAGTCCTCTGCACCCACCCCTCACATGTCTCTGTCCACTGCTCGGAGTGATATACACCCACCCCTCATATGTTTGGGCACTGCTGGGAGTGATCTGCACCCACCCCTCACATGTCTCTGGGCACTGCTGGTATTCCTCTGCACCCACCCCTCACATGTCTCTGTCCACTGCTGGGAGTCCTCTGCACCCACCCCTCACATGTCTCTGTCCACTGCTGGGAGTGATATGCACCCACCGCTCATATGTCTGTCCACTGCTGGGAGTCCTCTTAACCCACCCCTCACATGTCTCTGTCCACTGCTGGGAGTCCTCTGCACCCACCCCTCACATGTGTCTGTCCACTGCTGGGAGTCCTCTGCACCAACCCCTCACATGTCTCTGTCCACTGCAGGGAGTGATATGCTCCCACCCCTCATATGTCTGGGCACTGCTGGGAGTCCTCTGCACCAACCCCTCACATGTCTCTGTCCACTGGTGGGAGTGATATGCTCCCACCCCTCATATGCCTGGGCACTGCTGGGAGTGATCTGCACCCACCCCTCACATGTCTCTGTCCACTGCTGGGAGTCCTCTGCACCCACCCCTCACATGTGTCTGTCCACTGCTGGGAGTCCTCTGCACCCACCTCTCACATGTCTCTGTCCACTGCTGGGAGTGATATGCACCCACCCCTCATATGTCTGGGCACTACTGGGAGTGATCTGCACCCACCCCTTACATGTCTCTGGGCACTGCTGGTATTCATCTGCACCCAACCCTCACATGTCTCTGTCCACTGCTGGGAGTCCTCTGCACCCACCCCTCACATGTCTCTGTCCACTGCTGGGAGTCCTTTGCATCCACCCCTCACATGTCTCTGTCCACTGCTGGGAGTCCTCTGCACCCACCCCTCACATGTGTCTGTCCACTGCTGGAAGTCCTCTGCACCCACCCCTCACATGTCTCTGTCCACTGCTGGGAGTGATATGCACCCACCCCTCATATGACTGTCCACTGCTGGGAGTCCTCTGCACCCACCCCTCACATGTCTCTGTCCACTACTGGGAGTGATATGCACCCAACCCTCATATGTCTGTCCACTGCTGGGAGTCCTCTGCACCCACTCCTCACATGTCTCTGTCCAATGGTGGGAGTCCTCTGCACCCACCCCTCACATGTGTCTGTCCACTGCTGGGAGTCCTCTGAACCCACCCCTTACATGTCTCTGTCCACTGCTGGGAGTGATATGCACCCACCCCTCACATGTCTGGGCACTGCTGGGAGTGATCTGCATCCACCCCTCACATGTCTCTGGGCACTGCTGGTATTTCTCTGCACCCACCACTCACATGTCTCTGTCCACTGCTGGGAGTCCTCTGCACCCACCCCTCACATGTCTCCGTCCACTGCTGGGAGTCCTCTGCACCCACCCCTCACATGTGTCTGTCCACTGCTGGGAGTAATATACACCCACCCCTCATATGTCTGGGCACTGCTGGGAGTGATCTGCACCCACCCCTCACATGTCTCTGGGTACTGCTGGGAGTCCTCTGCACCCACCCCTCAAATGTCTCTGTCCACTGCTGGGAGTCCTCTGCACCCACCCCTCACATGTAGCTGTCCACTGCTGGGAGTCCTCTGCACCCACCCCTGACATGTGTCCGTCCAGTGCAGGGAGTCCTCTGCACCCACCCCTCACATGTCTCTGTCCACTGCTGGGAGTGATATGCACCCACCCCTCATATGTCTCTGGGCACTGTTGGTATTCCTCTGCACCCACCCCTCACATGTCTCTGTCCACTGCTGGGAGTCCTCTGCACCCACCCCTCACATGTCTCTGTCCACTGCTGGGAGTCCTCTGCACCCACCCCTGACATGTGTCTGTCCACTGCTGGGAGTCCTCTGCACCCACCCCTCACATGTCTCTGTCCACTGCTGGGAGTGATCTGCACCACCCCTCACATGTCTCTGGGCACTGTTGGTATTCCTCTGCACCCACCCCTCACATGTCTCTGTCCACTACTGGGAGTCCTCTGCACCCACCCCTCACATGTTTCTGTCCACTGCTGGGAGTCCTCTGCACCCATCCCTCACATGTCTCTGTCCACTGCTAGGAATCCTCTGCACCCACCCCTCACATGTGTCTGTCCACTGCTGGGAGTCCTCTGCACCCACCCCTCACATGTGTCTGTCCACTGCTGGGAGTCCTCTGCACCCACCCCTCACATGTCTCTGTCCAGTGCTGGGAGTGATATGCACCCACCCCTCATATGTCTGTCCACTGCTGGGAGTCCTCTTCACCCACCCCTCACATGTCTCTGTCCACTGCTGGGAGCGATATGCACCCACCCCTCATATGTCTGTCCACTGCTGGGAGTCCTCTGCACCCACCGCTCACATGTCTCTGTCCACTGCTGGGAGTCCTCTGCACCCACCCCTCACATGTCTCTGTCCACTGATGGGAGTCCTCTGCACCCACCCCTCACATGTGTCTGTCCACTGCTGGGAGTGCTCTGCACCCACCCCTCACATATCTCTGTCCACTGCTGGGAGTAATATACACCCACCCCTCACATGTCTCTGGGTACTGCTGGGAGTCCTCTGCACCCACCCCTCAAATGTCTCTGTCCACTGCTGGGAGTCCTCTGCACCCACCCCTCACATGTCGCTGTCCACTGCTGTGAGTCCTCTGCACCCACCCCTGACATGTGTCTGTCCACTGCTGGGAGTCCTCTGCACCCACCCCTCACATGTCTCTGTCCACTGCTGGGAGTGATATGCACCCACCCCTCATATGTCTCTGGGCACTGTTGGTATTCCTCTGCACCCACCCCTCACATGTCTCTGTCCACTGCTGGGAGTCCTCTGCACCCACCCCTCACATGTCTCTGTCCACTGCTGGGAGTACTCTGCACCCACCCCTGACATGTGTCTGTCCACTGCTGGGAGTCCTCTGCACCCACCCCTCACATGTCTCTGTCCACTGCTGGGAGTGATCTGCACCCACCCCTCACATGTCTCTGGGCACTGTTGGTATTCCTCTGCACCCACCCCTCACATGTCTCTGTCCACTACTGAGAGTCCTCTGCACCCACCCCTCACATGTCTCTGTCCACTGCTGGGAGTCCTCTGCACCCATCCCTCACATGTCTCTGTCCACTGCTAGGAGTCCTCTGTACCCACCCCTCACATGGGTCTGTCCACTGCTGGGAGTCCTCTGCACCCACCCCTCACATGTGTCTGTCCACTGCTGGGAGTCCTCTGCACCCACCCCTCACATGTCTCTGTCCAGTGCTGGGAGTGATATGCACCCACCCCTCATATGTCTGTCCACTGCTGGGAGTCCTCTTCACCCACCCCTCACATGTCTCTGTCCACTGCTGGGAGCGATATGCACCCACCCCTCATATGTCTGTCCACTGCTGGGAGTCCTCTACACCCACCCCTCACATGTCTCTGTCCACTGCTGGGAGTCCTCTGCACCCACCCCTCACATGTGTCTCTCCACTGCTGGGAGTCCTCTGCACCCACCCCTCACATATCTCTGTCCACTGCTGGGAGTGATATGCTCCCGCCCCTCATATGTCTGGGCACTGCTGGGAGTGATCTGCACCCACCCCTCACATGTCTCTGTCCACTGCTGGGAGTCCTCTGCACCCACCCCTCACATGTGTCTGTCCACTGCTGGGAGTCCTCTGAACCCACCCCTCAAATGTCTCTGTCCACTGCTGGGAGTCCTCTGCACCCACCCCTCACATGTCGCTGTCCACTGCTGGGAGTTGTTAGACCTGGCACCTTGGCGTGAGTTTCCCTTCCACTTTTTGATGGTGTGCCTCGACTGTTTTGCTGGTGTTGTCCGCTCAGGGCACTGCGCCACGGCTAATCCGTGCCGCAGTGCAAGTGCTCCCAAAGTAAAATGTACCTGTAATTGATGTCCATGATTGGTTTATTGGATTCACTGTCAGTCCCCAGTAAAGTGCACCGAGGGTGCCAGGGCTTGTGAATGCCAATGCTGCTGGTGGGCTTGCAGCGCTGGTTGCGCCACCCACGGAAGCGGCCTTGTAAAGTGTGTCTAGGGCCTGCCACCGCAGACCCTGTGCGCGGTCCGGGACCGTCGCGCTGACTGCGCAAGTGCCCCCACTTGCCAGTCCCTAAACCTTCCCTTACCTACATATTAGCCACCCCTCTGGTAGGCCCAAGGGCAGGGTGCATTGTAGGCATAAGGTAGGACATGCCCTGTGTGTGTGGCATGTCTTAGTAGTGAATTACAGCCCTTGTCGTTTTTCACTATTGAAGGCTACCTGCTCTCCATAGGCCAGAATGGGCTGCCGGGATCACGCCAACGCTGTGACCTCAGTGGACTCAGAGAGCATGGTAGAAGTGTCAAGTTTAGTATGCCTGAACTCAGAATAATAAAATACTTCTTGTAGTCAAGTTTATTTTAATATCCTGGGTTTGTAAATACTCCTTTTAGAAAGTTAGTATTTACTGACCTGACCATCTCAGTCCGCCTCTGCTGTGTGTATGTGTTCTGCCTGGCAACAGTAAGGAGCGGGGTTGGGGAATCCCCAGAGACAGGTTGGCTGCCAGGTGGTGGGTAGAGAGGTGACACCTGGATGGGTGGGAGGAGTACACCTTGACTCTTGAATAGACCTGTGCTCTGCCACCACAAAGCCGGCGCCACCCCCTGTGGGGCGGCTGATGTCTCTGCCCTGCTGCTGAAAGGAAAGAGCAGAGTCACCATAACAAAGTGCTCCAGAACTGGACTGAGCCAGGCCTAGGCCCCCTGGCGCTAAAGAACAAAAGAATCATGGTATAAAAGTAGGAGCCTGGCTCCTAAGAAATCAGAATCCTGTTTACCACAAAGAACCTCTGCCCGACTAGAAGGAGAAGGAGACGCTGGAGGAGCTGGCCTGCTGCCTGCCTTGCTGAGAAAGGAGAGGAAGAGACTTACTGAAAAGACTTTGCTACTTTGTGCTTGAACATTCTCCAAGGGCTTGATCTGAGCTTGCCCCCTGAACTGAACCCCAGGAACAGTGGGTTCTCTGTGCTTCTTGCTCATCCTCCAATTCGAGCCGTGTGGGCATCCCGCTGGAAAAGAGACTGCGCCCCTCATCGCCCCTCCTAGGGCCGTGACACTCAGGAGCTCGCCTGCTGCAATCCCGTGAGAGCCCCGCTCCGTCCGGAGCCGCTCTCTGTCCCCGGGCCAGGCCGCCTGCACCCCTGTCACCGCCTGCCATTGGAGTGCGCTGAACGCGCTATCACCCCTCCTGCCGGAAGCCGTCCGACGACTGTGATCCACGCCGGGTCATCCAGCTGCACTGACCGTGCCCTGTGACCCCGCTTCGCTATCCCCGGACATCTCAGGCCGCGCCGCCCCCGCTGTGGAGACCCTCCTGCACCGCCGTGCTAAAGGGTCGCTGGCCGCGCCTGCCTACGTGCCCACACCTGCTGATTGAGGACCCAAGAACACTTCCCAAGCTGAGAGTCGCCCCGACCTGTGCCGACTCTCCACATCACGAAAGAAGTTCCAGTATCGGGCTCGGGGCCCGCAACGCCTTATTTCCCCGTTCGCAGGAACCGATCTCTGTGAGTACTGGAACTACAAGTAAAGAGACTACGAACTATCCATTTGAAACTACGAACCAAGAACATTTACCTGCTGTATAACCTGGTGGCCTAGCGAAAACGTTATTGGTCTTGTGATAAGTCTGCTGAGAGATATATACCTTATTTTTACATAAAGAAACGTATTTTTATATATATCCAAGTCTGGTGTCCGTTTCTGGGGGGATTGATGTATTTACTGTGTGTATGATTGTAGGTGCTTAACCAACAACGCCTGAGGAATCGCCTTGGCTGCTCACGCCACGCACCTAGAGGGTGAGCAAGGGTCATTCGCGAGGGGTTATCCTGCGCCCTGACGTGGAGGAGAGGGTTCCTGCTTGACTCAAGGGCAACCTTGCGCCAACCAGAGATCCCCGACTCTAACAGGAGTCCTCTGCACCCACCCCTCACATGTCTCTGTCCACTGCTGGGAGTGATATGCACCCACCCCTCATATGTCTGGGCACTACTGGGAGTGATCTGCACCCACCCCTTACATGTCTCTGGGTACTGCTGGGAGTCCTCTGAACCCACCCCTCAAATGTCTCTGTCCACTGCTGGGAGTCCTCTGCACCCACCCCTCACATGTCGCAGTCCACTGCTGGGAGTCCTCTGCACCCACCCCTGACATGTGTCTGTCCACTGCTGGGAGTCCTCTGCACCCACCCCTCACATGTCTCTGTCCACTATTGGGAGTGATATGCACCCACCCCTCATATGTCTCTGGGCACTGTTGGTATTCCTCTGCACCCACCCCTCACATGTCTCTGTCCACTGCTGGGAGTCCTCTGGACCCATCCCTCACATGTCTCTGTCCACTGCTGGGAGTCCTCTGCACCCACCCCTGACATGTGTCTGTCCACTGCTGGGAGTCCTCTGCACCCACCCCTCACATGTCTCTGTCCACTGCTGGGAGTGATCTGCACCCACCCCTCACATGTCTCTGGGCACTGTTGGTATTCCTCTGCACCCACCCCTCACATGTCTCTGTCCACTACTGGGAGTCCTCTGCACCCACCCCTCACATGTCTCTGTCCACTGCTGGGAGTCCTCTGCACCCATCCCTCACATGTCTCTGTCCACTGCTAGGAGTCCTCTGCACCCACCCCTCACATGTGTCTGTCCACTGCTGGGAGTCCTCTGCACCCACCCCTCACATGTGTCTGCCCACTGCTGGGAGTCCTCTGCACCCACCCCTCACATGTCTCTGTCCAGTGCTGGGAGTGATATGCACCCACCACTCATATGGCTGTCCACTGCCGGGAGTCCTCTTCACCCACCCCTCACATGTCTCTGTCCACTGCTGGGAGCGATATGCACCCACCCCTCATATGTCTGTCCGCTGCTGGGAGTCCTCTGCACCCACCCCTCACATTTCTCTGTCCACTGCTGGGAGTCCTCTGCACCCACCCCTCACATGTGTCTCTCCACTGCTGGGAGTCCTCTGCACCCACCCCTCACATGTCTCTGTCCACTGCTGGGAGTGATATGCACCCACCCCTCATATGTCTGGGCACTGATGGGAGTGATCTGCACCCACCCCTCACATGTCTCTGTCCACTGCTGGGAGTCCTCTGCACCCCCCTCACACGTGTCTGTCCACTGCTGGGAGTCCTCTGCACCCACCCCTTACATGTCTCTGTCCACTGCTGGGAGTTATATGCACCCACCCCTCATATGTCTGGGCACTACTGGGACTGGTCTGCACCCACCCCTTACATGTCTCTGGGCACTGCTGGTATTCCTCTGCACCCACCCCTCACATGTCTCTGTCCACTGCTGGGAGTCCTCTGCACCCACCCCTCACATATCTCTGTCCACTGCTGGGAGTCCTTTGCACCCACCCCTCACATGTCTCTGTCCACTGCTGGGAGTCCTCTGCACCCACCCCTCACATGTGTCTGTCCACTGCTGGAAGTCCTCTGCACCCACCCCTCACATGTCTCTGTCCACTGCTGGGAGTGATATGCACCCACCCCTCATATGACTGTCCATTGCTGGGAGTCCTCTGCACCCACCCCTCACATGTCTCTGTCTACTGCTGGGAGTGATATGCACCCAACCCTCATATGTCTGTCCATTGCTGGGAGTCCTCTGCACCCACTCCTCACTTGTCTCTGTCTACTGCTGGGAGTCCTCTGCACCCACCCTTCACATGTGTCTGTCCACTGCTGGGAGTCCGCTGAACCCACCCCTCACATGTCTCTGTCCACTGCTGGGAATGATATGCACCCACCCCTCACATGTCTCTGTCCACTGCTGGGAGTCCTCTGCACCCACCCCTCACATGTCTCTGTCCACTGCTGGGAGTCCTCTGCACCCACCCCTCACATGTGTCTGTCCACTGCTGGGAGTCCTCTGCACCCACCCCTCACATGTCTCTGTCCACTGCTGGGAGTGATATGCACCCACTCCTCATATGTCTGTCCACTGCTGGGAGTCCTCTTCGCCCACCCCTCACATGTCTCTGTCCACTGCTGGGAGTCCTCTGCACCAACCCCTCACATGTGTCTGTCCACTGCTGGGAGTCCTCTGAACAAACCCCTCACATGTCTCTGTCCACTGCTGGGAGTGATATGCACCCACCCCTCATATGTCTGGGCACTGCTGGGAGTGATCTGCACCCACCCCTCACATGTCTCTGGGCACTGCTTGTATTCTTCTGCACCCACCCCTCACATGTCTCTGTCCACTGCTGGGAGTCCTCTGCACCCACCCCTCACATGTCTCTGTCCACTGCTGGGAGTCCTCTGCACCCACCCCTCACATGTGTCTGTCCACTGCTGGGAGTCCTCTTCACCCACCCCTCACTTGTCTCTGTCCACTGCTGGGAGCGATATGCACCCACCCTCATATGTCTGTCCACTGCTGGGAGTCCTCTGCACCCACCCCACACATGTCACTGACCACTGCTGGGAGTCCTCTGCACCCACCCCTCACATGTGTCTGTCCACTGCTGGGAGTCCTCTGCACCCACCCCTGACATGTGTCTGTCCACTGCTGGGAGTCCTCTGCACCCACCCCTCACATGTCTCTGTCCACTATTGGGAGTGATATGCACCCACCCCTCATATGTCTCTGGGCACTGTTGGTATTCCTCTGCACCCACCCCTCACATGTCTCTGTCCACTGCTGGGAGTCCTCTGGACCCATCCCTCACATGTCTCTGTCCACTGCTGGGAGTCCTCTGCACCCACCCCTGACATGTGTCTGTCCACTGCTGGGAGTCCTCTGCACCCACCCCTCACATGTCTCTGTCCACTGCTGGGAGTGATCTGCACCCACCCCTCACATGTCTCTGGGCACTGTTGGTATTCCTCTGCACCCACCCCTCACATGTCTCTGTCCACTACTGGGAGTCCTCTGCACCCACCCCTCACATGTCTCTGTCCACTGCTGGGAGTCCTCTGCACCCATCCCTCACATGTCTCTGTCCACTGCTAGGAGTCCTCTGCACCCACCCCTCACATGTGTCTGTCCACTGCTGGGAGTCCTCTGCACCCACCCCTCACATGTGTCTGCCCACTGCTGGGAGTCCTCTGCACCCACCCCTCACATGTCTCTGTCCAGTGCTGGGAGTGATATGCACCCACCACTCATATGGCTGTCCACTGCTGGGAGTCCTCTTCACCCACCCCTCACATGTCTCTGTCCACTGCTGGGAGCGATATGCACCCACCCCTCATATGTCTGTCCACTGCTGGGAGTCCTCTGCACCCACCCCTCACATTTCTCTGTCCACTGCTGGGAGTCCTCTGCACCCACCCCTCACATGTGTCTCTCCACTGCTGGGAGTCCTCTGCACCCACCCCTCACATGTCTCTGTCCACTGCTGGGAGTGATATGCACCCACCCCTCATATGTCTGGGCACTGCTGGGAGTGATCTGCACCCACCCCTCACTTGTCTCTGTCCACTGCTGGGAGTCCTCTGCACCCACCCCTCACACGTGTCTGTCCACTGCTGGGAGTCCTCTGCACCCACCCCTTACATGTCTCTGTCCACTGCTGGGAGTTATATGCACCCACCCCTCATATGTCTGGGCACTACTGGGACTGGTCTGCACCCACCCCTTACATGTCTCTGGGCACTGCTGGTATTCCTCTGCACCCACCCCTCACATGTCTCTGTCCACTGCTGGGAGTCCTCTGCACCCACCCCTCACATATCTCTGTCCACTGCTGGGAGTCCTTTGCACCCACCCCTCACATGTCTCTGTCCACTGCTGGGAGTCCTCTGCACCCACCCCTCACATGTGTCTGTCCACTGCTGGAAGTCCTCTGCACCCACCCCTCACATGTCTCTGTCCACTGCTGGGAGTGATATGCACCCACCCCTCATATGACTGTCCATTGCTGGGAGTCCTCTGCACCCACCCCTCACATGTCTCTGTCTACTGCTGGGAGTGATATGCACCCAACCCTCATATGTCTGTCCATTGCTGGGAGTCCTCTGCACCCACTCCTCACTTGTCTCTGTCTACTGCTGGGAGTCCTCTGCACCCACCCTTCACATGTGTCTGTCCACTGCTGGGAGTCCGCTGAACCCACCCCTCACATGTCTCTGTCCACTGCTGGGAATGATATGCACCCACCCCTCACATGTCTCTGTCCACTGCTGGGAGTCCTCTGCACCCACCCCTCACATGTCTCTGTCCACTGCTGGGAGTCCTCTGCACCCACCCCTCACATGTGTCTGTCCACTGCTGGGAGTCCTCTGCACCCACCCCTCACATGTCTCTGTCCACTGCTGGGAGTGATATGCACCCACCCCTCATATGTCTGTCCACTGCTGGGAGTCCTCTTCGCCCACCCCTCACATGTCTCTGTCCACTGCTGGGAGTCCTCTGCACCAACCCCTCACATGTGTCTGTCCACTGCTGGGAGTCCTCTGAACCAACCCCTCACATGTCTCTGTCCACTGCTGGGAGTGATATGCTCCCACCCCTCATATGTCTGGGCACTGCTGGGAGTGATCTGCACCCACCCGTCACATGTCTCTGTCCGCTGCTGGGAGTCCTCTGCACCCACCCCTCACATGTGTCTGTCCACTGCTGGGAGTCCTCTGCACCTACCCCTCACATGTCTCTGTCCACTGCTGGGAGTGATATGCACCTACCCCTCATATGTCTGGGCACTACTGGGAGTGAACTGCACCCACCCCTTACATGTCTCTGGGCACTGCTGGTATTCCTCTGCACCCACCCCGCACATGTCTCTGTCCACTGCTAGGAGTCTTCTGCACCCACCACTCACATGTCTCTGTCCACTGCTGGGAATCCTTTGCACCCACCCCTCACATGTCTCTGTCCACTGCTGGGAGTCCTCTGCACCCACCCCTCACATGTGTCTGTCCACTGCTGGAAGTCCTCTGCACCCACCCCTCACATGTCTCTGTCCACTGCTGGGAGTGATATGCACCCACCCCTCATATGACTGTCCACTGCTGGGAGTCCTCTGCACCCACGCCTCACATGTCTCTGTCCACTGCTGGGAGTGATATGCACCCACCCCTCATATGTCTGTCCACTGCTGGGAGTCCTCTACACCCACTCCTCACATGTCTCTGTCCACTGCTGGGAGTCCTCTGCACCCACCCCTCACATGTGTCTGTCCACTGCTGGGAGTCCTCTGAACCCACCCCTCACATGTCTCTGTCCACTGCTGGGAGTGATATGCACCCACCCCTCATATGTCTGGGCACTGCTGGGAGTGATCTGCACCCACTCCTCACATGTCTCTGGGCACTGCTGGTATTCCTCTGCACCCACCACTCACATGTCTCTGTCCACTGCTGGGAGTCCTCTGCACCCACCCCTCACATGTCTCTGTCCACTGCTGGGAGTCCTCTGCACCCACCCCTCACATGTGTCTGTCCACTGCTGGGAGTCCTCTGCACCCACCCCTCACATATCTCTGTCCACTGCTGGGAGTAACATACACCCACCCCTCATATGTCTGGGCACTGCAGGGAGTGATCTGCACCCACCACTCACATGTCTCTGGGTACTGCTGGGAGTCCTCTGCACCCACCCCTCAAATGTCTCTGTCCACTGCTGGGAGTCCTCTGCACCCACCCCTCACATGTCTCTGTCCACTGCTGGGAGTCCTCTGTACCCACCCCTGACATGTGTCTGTCCACTGCTGGGAGTCCTCTGCACCCACCCCTCACATGTCTCTGTCCACTGCTGGGAGTGATATGCACCACCCCATATATGTCTCTGGGCACTGTTGGTATTCCTCTGCACCCACCCCTCACATGTCTATCCACTGCTGGGAGTCCTCTGCACCCACCCCTGACATGTGTCTGTTTACTGCTGGGAGTCCTCTGCACCCACCCCTCACATGTCTCTGTCCACTGCTGGGAGTGATCTGCACCCACCCCTCACATGTCTCTGGGCACTGTTGGTATTCCTCTGCACCCACCCCTCACATGTCTCTGTCCACTGCTGGGAGTCCTCTGCACCCACCTCTCACATGTCTCTGTCCACTGCTGGGAGTCCTCTGCACCCATCCCTCACATCTCTCTGTCCACTGCTAGGAGTCCTCTGCACCCACCCCTCACATGTGTCTGTCCACTGCTGGGAGTCCTCTGCACCCACCCCTCACATGTGTCTGTCCACTGCTGGGAGTCCTCTGCACCCACCCCTCACATGTCTCTGTCCACTGCTTGGAGTCCTCTGCACCCACCCCTCACATGTCTCTGTCCACTGCTGGGAGTCCTCTGCACCCACACCTCACATATGTCTGTCCACTGCTGGGAGTCCTCTGCACCCACCCCTCACATGTCTCTGTCCACTGCTGGGAGTGATATGCTCCCACCCCTCATATGTCTGGGCACTGCTGGGAGTGATCTGCACCCACCCCTCACATGTCTCTGTCCACTGCTGGGAGTCCTCTGCACCCACCCCTCACATGTGTCTGTCCACTGCTGGGAGTCCTCTGCACCCACCCCTCACATGTCTCTGTCCACTGCTGGGAGTGATATGCACCCACCCCTCATATGTCTGGGCACTACTGGGAGTGATCTGCACCCACCCCTTACATGTCTCTGGGCACTGCTGGTATTCCTCTGCACCCACCCCTCACATGTCTCTGTCCACTGCTGGGAGTCCTCTGCACCCACCCCTCACATGTCTCTGTCCACTGCTGGGAGTCCTTTGCACCCACCCCTCACATGTCTCTGTCCACCGCTGGGAGTCCTCTGCACTCACCCCTCACATGTGTCTGTCCACTGCTGGAAGTCCTCTGCACCCACACCTCACATGTCTCTGTCCACTGCTGGGAGTGATATGCACCCACCCCTCATATGACTGTCCACTGCTGGGAGTCCTCTGCACACACCGCTCACATGTCTCTGTCCACTGCTGGGAGTGATATGCACCCACCCCTCATATGTCTGTCCACTGCTGGGAGTCCTCTGCACCCACTCCTCACATGTCTCTGTCCACTGCTGGGAGTCCTCTGCACCCACCCCTCACATGTGTCTGTCCACTGCTGGGAGTCCTCTGAACCCACCCCTCACATGTCTCTGTCCACTGCTGGGAGTGATATGTAGGCCTGGGCGAAGCACTACGCTACGCTCGCGTAGTTTGCGAAGTTCGCGCTACTTCGCACTACGCGAACTGCACGTAGCACAGTGCGAACACGCGTAGCGTAGTGTTGCGTAGTGCTGCGGTCATTTTTTGCTTGCTCGCGGTCCTCAACGTCAAGTTGGCGACCGCGAGCAAGCAAAATGACATCCTGGCGAGACTTTTTCCTTGTTCGCGATCGCGAGCATGGAAAATAAACCTTCCGGCGAGATTCACAACGCGAGAAGGTCAGGTGGGGTTGCGTATGCTCGCGACCGCTCGCGATGAGAAACTACCAGTTCGCGTTGAGAAAGCTGCAGCTCGAGGAAAAATCTACTCGAGCAGCAGAAAACTACAGCTCGCACTGTGCAAGATGCCATTTTCAATGATTGCACAGTGCCGGTTGCTTGTCCGCACTGTGCAATCATTGAAAACAACATCTTGCACAGTGCGAACATGTTACTTCGCAGTTCGCGAAGTGCTACGCGTAGCTCGCGTAGTGCGAACTTCACTTTGCGTAGCTTCGCGAAGTGCTACTTCGCGAACTACGCCCACCCTTAGTGATATGCACCCACCCCTCATATGTCTGGGCACTGCTGGGAGTGATCTGCACCTACCCCTCACATGTCTCTGGGTACTGCTGGGAGTCCTCTGCACCCACCCCTCAAATGTTTCTGTCCACTGCTGGGAGTCCTCTGCAACCACCCCTCACATGTCTCTGTCCACTGCTGGGAGTCCTCTGCACCCACCCCTGACATGTGTCTGTCCACTGCTGGGAGTTGTTAGACCTGGCACCTTGGCGTGAGTCTCCCTTCCTCTTTTTGTCGCTGTGCCTCATGTGTTTTTATGGTGTTGGCCGCTCAGCGCGCTGTGCCACTGCCAACCAGTGTCGCGGTGCGAGTGCTCCCTTTGTAAATTGTATATGTTGGTTGGATTCCATGATTGGATTGTTTGATTTACTATCAGACCCCAGTAAAGTGCGCCAGGAGCGCCAGGGCATGTAAAGGCAAACACCGCTGGTGGGCTTGCAGCACGGGTTGTGCCACCCACAGAAGCGGCCGGTAAAATACGTCTGAGGTCTGCCACCGCAGAACCTGCGTGCAGTCTGGTACTGACACGCCGACCGACAAGTGCCCACACTTGCCGGTCCCTGAAACCTTCCCTTAGCTGCATATTAGTCACCCCTCTGGTAGGCCCACGGGCAGGGTGCGTTGTGAGCCTGAGGTAGGACAAGCCTAGATGCGTGGCATGTCCTAGTAGTGAATTACCGCCATCTTGTTGTTCACTACTGCAAGGCTACCCTGTTCTCATAGGCCAGTATGGGCGGCCTGGATTATTACACCCTATGATCCTAACCGACCCAGGGAACATGGTAGAAGATCGAGTTTAGTATGCCTGAACTCGGAATAATAAGGTACATCTTTTCGCAAGGTTTATTTTAATATTCCGGGTTTGCAAATGCCGCTTTTAGAAAGTTGGCCTTTGCTTGCCTAAACCTTTCAGCCGCCTCTGCGTGTTGTGTATCTGATGTCTGGCTGGTGTGAGTGACAGGGCTGGGGGAACCCAGATGGGCAGGGCTAGGTAGCCTGGTATGAATAGGACGATCGACAGGTAAATGGGTGGGAGGAGTGCTCCTAGGTTCTGAATAGGACAGTGCTCCGCTACCTCGATGCCGGCTCCACCCCCTGTGGAGCGTCTGATGACTCTGCCCTGCACTCTGAAAGGAGAAGCCTGCATCACGTAACCAAAGTGCTCAGAAACCGGACTGAACTAGGCAAGGGCCCCCCTGGCCTGGGAGAACAAAAGATTTGTGGTATAAATGGAGGAGCCCTGCTCCTAAGAAACTAGATCCGCTTTTGACCAAGAAGAATCTCTGCCTGAGGAGGAGGCACCGGGAAAGCTGTAGGAGGAAGACTGTCCCTATCCTGGGGGATTGGCCTGCAGTGGTGACCTTGCTGCCAAAGGAGAGAAGAGAAACTGTTGCTGAAGACTTTTACTTTACTTTTACTTTCAAGACTTGTGCTTTTCCAAAACGATCTCCAAGGGCTTGGAACTGAGCTTGCCCCCTGAACTGAGCCCCGGGACCATTGGGCTCTACCTGATCTTCACTCGCCTGCTGCTGGACTGTGGTGTCCTTTCCCTCGCCGGAGCTGTGACCCTCGTGCCCAGTCCCTCCCTGAGCCATGACCAGGACTGCTTAGCCGCCCCCGCCTTGGGAAGAGCCTCGCTCGATCGGAGCCGCTCCCCCTACGCTGTGCTGGGCTGCCCCGTCACCTCGCTCGTGGAGGCTCGCTGTGCACCTTCACCCTCCCGCCGGAATCGGCGTGTGAGCATCTCCAAGCCTCGGACGGCCCGGACGCATCTGCGTGCCCGGCTGCCCCGCTTTGTTCACCCGCCACCTGCAACACCCCGCTCTTGTCGTGAGCCTGAAGATCAGACACCCTCGTGAAGTGTGGGAGCCCCGGACGCCGCCTCGCTCTTCTGTCGAAGAGCCGCTGAAATCCCGCACCCGCCTTTGCGTCAAGAAACAAGGTACTGTACTCACGAACTCGACCGCGAGCTCGCATCGGATCCAGGGTCCGCAATGTTCTTATTTCCCTGTCATCTGCTGTGTGCTCCCTGGGCGCTGCCTCAGCACGAAGTGCGCGGAGGCCTACAGTTACCTTGTGCCCGCCTAAAGAACTTTACGTAAAACAAAGAGAACTTTACCGTACTTCCAAGAATTGTGGCCCCATCAGTTCAACGTTACTGGGCCTTGTATTTGAATCTGCTGAATCTACATAAAAGCTTATTTTTATATACTTCCTGATTGGTGTCCATTTGTGGTGCATGCAAGGGGTTTACTGTATGTGTAATTGCATTTGCTTAACCGTGTACGCCTGAGACTTAGCCTAGACTGCTCGCCCCACGCACCTAGAGGGTGAGCAGGGGTTATTCTGGGGAGTCATCCTTCGCCCTGACAAGAAGTAAAGGGTCCCTGCTTGTTGTGGGTTCACACCTGCGTCAACCAGAGCCCCCTCATTTCTAACATTGGTGGCAGCGGTGGGATTTACGGATTTGCATTTGTGGGTTGCGTATAGTGAATCACTGATCACCACGTAGTGAGAGCAGACCAGTAACACAGCCACAAGGCTAGCATTTGTTTTTGTTTTGCCAAGAGTCTCCGTTGCTAGAGCCATGCCTGGTTCACTTTCAGCCGGAAGGGCGGCTTCCATAATCTCTGGATTTGAAGACGTAGATTGGGAGGAAGACGCACTTCAGAATCGTACCAATGAAGACTTGAAAGGTCTTTGCTCCAAGTTCAGGATTGCCCAAACTGGATTGAAAAACAAGACCCAATTTGTGAAGGCGCTGAGGGCCTGGTATGAGTCAAAGGCACCAGAGAATCAGGTGGAAGTGGTTCCACCAGAAAGTGTCCATGAGTTTGGCAGATGCCTGTCACCAGAAGAGTTGGCGGACAGGGCAGCAACCCGGGCACACGAGGTGGAAATGGCCAAACTTCATGGGCAGATGGATATGGAAAAACAAAGATTAGCCATGGAAGAAAAGAAACTACAATTAGAGCATGACATGAAGCTGAGGGAGCTGGAGCTGAAAGCAAAAAGTTTGGAGCTTAATCCCTCTGGTGGCAGCACACCGCCAGTACCGGCGGAACCAAGAGTTTATATTCCCAAGGATGTAGTGAAGGAGTTCTTCAAGAATGACGACATCGGGCAGTGGTTCAGAGCCTACGAGGTAGCCATGTCTTCCCACAGGGTCCCTGAGAAAGATTGGGGAGCGGGGTTGTGGGGACGGTTCCTGAGTGAAGGGCGGGACACACTGTTAGATTTACCTGCTGATGTTCATAATTCTTATGCCCATATGAAGGAAGCGTTGATGGCTAGGTATGGGTTGACCCCTGAGTTATATAGACAAAGGTTTAGGGGTTGCACTAAGATTCCCAATAGTACGTATGTGGAGTATGTGACTTTCTTTTGCAGAGCGCTGGATGGTTGGGTAAAGGGTAGTAAGGTAAATGATTATCAAGGGCTTCTTGATTTAATGGCATGGGAGCACTTGTCCAGTAATTGTTTTCCTGAGCTACGCCAGCACCTGATCGATAGTAGGCTGACTAACCCTAGGAAGCTTGCTGAGGAGGCGGACCGCTGGGTCAGTACCAGGGTCCACAAGGGTACCGTGGGAGATTCCGCCAAAGGTGGGCAGGGTCCCCAGCAGAAGAGTGGGGGGGACAGGGGTAAACAGAAGCAGTTCCAAAAAGGGCCCCAAAATAGTCCCCAAGGGAACCAAGGGAAGGGTTCTCAGCCTCCCCCACCCCAGAAACCGACCGGGGCCCCGACAGGTCCTCCTGTTCCAAAGGGGCCCGTAAGATGTTACAGGTGAAACAATTTGGGGCATTTTGCCTCTGATGTAAAGTGTCCATTGTTTGGTAAACCAGCACCCACTGGTGCTCCATCCCGGCAGGTGACTAGTGTAGCCTTGGGGGAGGAGAGGGATGTCCAAGGTGGGTGGGGTCCCGCAGAGATGTCCCTGGTCTCGCTAGGAGACCGTGAAGTGGTCCCTCCAACCCAGCTGCCTGAGAACACTAAGAAGTTCAGGCAGTGGGTGACCATAAATGGCCATAGAGTGGAAGCTCTTAGAGATACAGGAGCCAGTGTGACAGCTGTCAGGTGTCACCTGGTGTCTCAGGAGCAGGTGGTCCCCAATGCATTCTATCCCGTTGTTGCCGCTGACAACACAGAGAGACACTGCAAGGTGGCTCAGGTTCCCTTTGAGTGGGGGGGGGTCTCTGGTACTCTTCAGGTAGCTGTGAGGCCCGCCATGCCTGTAGACTGTTTGTTAGGGAACGATTTGGAGAGCTCACCTTGGGCTAAGGTGGAGCGGAGTGCTCACCTGGAGATGTTGGGTATGCCGGATTGGGCGTGTGTCACCACACGGTCCATGGCAGCCAGTAGAGGTACTCAAGAGGTCCTGGAGCCTGAGAGGGAGGCCCAGGAACCGGCCTCAGAGAGAAGGAGCAAGGGGCGCGGGAAGCCGGCCCCTGAAGTTCCCACGGTCCAGGAGGAAGCAGACCTTGAGGGGGATGCCCTGGAGCCTACAGGGGAGCAGATAGCTGAACTGGGAGACCTGCCGGAGCTGACCCATTGGCAGCAGGAAGGGGGTCCCACCAGGGAGGACTTTTGCAAGGCACAGAAGGAGTGCCCTTCTCTCGTGGGTATGCGGCAGCAGGCTGCAGACCAGGGCGCAGGTGATCAGTCAGGATCACATTTCGTTTACTGGGAGAACGACCTCCTATATACAGAGCCTAAGGTTGCTGAGCCTGGGTCAGCCCGTGCGCTGGTGGTACCCCAGGACTTCAGAGCCTTCCTACTGGGGCTGGCTCACGATGTGCCATTGGCAGGGCATTTGGGGCAGGACAAGACCTTTGAAAGGCTTGTCACCCACTTTTATTGGCCTCAAATGCGCAGGAGTTCAGATACTCACTGCAGGACATGCCAGACTTGCCAGGCAAGTGGAAAGAGTGGAAGGAAGCAGAAGGCTCCACTCCAGCCATTCCCTGTGGTCGGTACCCCATTCCAGCGAGTGGGGATTGACATTGTAGGGCCACTGGACCCCAGGACAGCGATGGGCAATAGGTTCATCCTGGTCCTGGTGGACCATGCCACCCGGTACCCGGAAGCCATTCCTCTAAGGACAGTGACGGCCCCCGTGGTGGGACGGGCACTGATGGGAATTTTCTCCCGAGTGGGATTCCCTCTAGAGGTGGTGTCTGACCGAGGTACCAATTTCATGTCCAAGTACATGAAATCTCTTTGGCAAGAGTGTGGTGTAACCTACAAGTTCACCACGCCTTACCACCCCCAAGGAAACGGGTTGGTTGAGAGATTCAACCGAACCCTCAAAGGCATGATAATGGGCCTAGAAGGAGCCATGAGGCGTAAGTGGGACGTCCTCTTACCATGCCTTCTCTTCGCTTACCGTGAGGTGCCACAGAAGTCTCTGGGGTTCAGTCCCTTTGAGCTTCTGTATGGTCACCCAGTCAGAGGACCTCTAAGTCTGGTCAAAGAAGGCTGGGAGCAAACTCCCAGGAAGCCTCCCCAGAATGTATATAGTTACATGCTGGCCTTCAGGAATCAGACTAGGCGATTCAGGCAACTTGCTGAGGCAAATCTGGAAGCCAGCCAGGAGGAGATGAAGCGGTGGTACGACCAGAATGCCACTCTGGTAGAGCTTCAGCCTGGACAGAAAGTATGGGTCTTGGCCCCCGTGGAGCCGTGTGCGCTCCAGGATAAGTGGACCGGTCCCTTTGAGGTGGTGGAGCGCAAGAGTCCTGTTACCTACGTGGTGGACCTGAAGTCTCCTAGGAACCCCTTAAGGGTCCTACATGTCAACCGCCTCAAGCCCCACTTGGAGAGGTCCCAAGTGGGCATGCTCTTGGCAACAGATGCTGGAATGGAAGAGGAGACGGAACCTCTTCCTGACCTCCTGTCAGCCAAGGAGCAAGATGGGTCAGTGGATGGTGTCATCCTCTCTTCCACCCTGACCCCTGAGCAACAGAATGATTGTCGCCAGTTGCTGGGACAGTTTTCTGACCTGTTTTCCCTGGTCCCTGGTGTCACTGATTGGTGCGTCCATGATGTGGACACTGGGGATAGTCCACCTGTGCGGCACAAGGCCTACAGGGTGACTGACAGGGTGAGGACCTGCATCAAGGAGGAGGTCTCCAAGATGTTTGCCCTCGGGGTAATTGAGTCTTCTAGCAGTCCTTGGGCCAGCCCCGTGGTCTTGGTCCCAAAGGCTGCAGCGCCGGGAGCCACACCCGAACTCCGGTTCTGTGTGGACTACAGAGGACTCAATTCGGTCACTAGGACCGACGCACACCCCATCCCCAGAGCTGATGAGCTCATCGATCGGCTAGGGGCTGCCAACTACCTCAGCACGTTTGATTTAACGTCTGGGTATTGGCAGATCGCCCTGACCGAGGGGGCCAAAGAGAGGTCAGCATTTTCCACCCCAGATGGGCACTACCAGTTCCGGGTTATGCCATTTGGGATGAAGAATGCCCCTGCCACCTTCCAGAGATTGGTCAACCAGGTGTTGGCTGGGCTGGATTCGTTCAGTGCAGCCTACCTGGAGGACATCGCAGTGTTCAGCTCCACTTGGGAGGAACACTTGCGTCACCTCTGGGAAGTGTTGATGGCGCTGCGCAAAGCAGGCCTCACGATCAAGGCGAGTAAGTGCCAGATCGGGCAGGGTTCCGTGGTGTACTTGGGACACCAAGTTGGGAGTGGCCAGGTGGCACCCCTTCAGCCCAAGATAGAAACCATCCTGAATTGGGAGGCGCCCAAAACCCAGACGGAGGTGAGAGCCTTCCTAGGTCTCACCGGGTACTACAGGAGGTTTGTCAAGGGGTATGGCAACATGGTTGCCCCCTTGACAGCGCTGACTTCGAAGAAGCAGCCCAGGAAAGTGATCTGGACTGACACCTGTCAGAAAGCTTTTGAGGCCTTGAAAACTGCTATGTGCACGGCGCCCGTGCTCTTGGCTCCCAACTTCTCCAAAGAGTTTATCGTTCAGACAGACGCTTCAGAGCATGGTGTGGGGGCTGTTCTTTCACAGATTAATGAGGAGGGCCTAGATCAACCCGTAGCCTTTCTTAGCAGGAGGTTACTTCGACGGGAACAAAGGTGGAGTGCTATTGAGCGTGAGGCATTTGCTGTGGTCTGGGCGCTGAAGAAGCTAAGACCCTACTTGTTTGGGTCTCACTTCCGGGTTCAGACGGACCACAGGCCCCTCAGATGGTTGATGCATATGAGGGGTGAGAATCCAAAGCTGTTGAGGTGGTCCATTTCCCTACAGGGTATGGATTTCACGGTGGAACATCGCCCTGGTACAGATCACGCCAATGCTGACGGTCTGTCCAGATTTTTCCGCCTTAGTGATGAGGAACTCCCTGGGGTAGGGTAGTTCTCCCCACTTTTCAGCTGGAGGGGACACGTGTTAGACCTGGCACCTTGGCGTGAGTCTCCCTTCCTCTTTTTGTCGCTGTGCCTCATGTGTTTTTATGGTGTTGGCCGCTCAGCGCGCTGTGCCACTGCCAACCAGTGTCGCGGTGCGAGTGCTCCCTTTGTAAATTGTATATGTTGGTTGGATTCCATGATTGGATTGTTTGATTTACTATCAGACCCCAGTAAAGTGCGCCAGGAGCGCCAGGGCATGTAAAGGCAAACACCGCTGGTGGGCTTGCAGCACGGGTTGTGCCACCCACAGAAGCGGCCGGTAAAATACGTCTGAGGTCTGCCACCGCAGAACCTGCGTGCAGTCTGGTACTGACACGCCGACCGACAAGTGCCCACACTTGCCGGTCCCTGAAACCTTCCCTTAGCTGCATATTAGTCACCCCTCTGGTAGGCCCACGGGCAGGGTGCGTTGTGAGCCTGAGGTAGGACAAGCCTAGATGCGTGGCATGTCCTAGTAGTGAATTACCGCCATCTTGTTGTTCACTACTGCAAGGCTACCCTGTTCTCATAGGCCAGTATGGGCGGCCTGGATTATTACACCCTATGATCCTAACCGACCCAGGGAACATGGTAGAAGATCGAGTTTAGTATGCCTGAACTCGGAATAATAAGGTACATCTTTTCGCAAGGTTTATTTTAATATTCCGGGTTTGCAAATGCCGCTTTTAGAAAGTTGGCCTTTGCTTGCCTAAACCTTTCAGCCGCCTCTGCGTGTTGTGTATCTGATGTCTGGCTGGTGTGAGTGACAGGGCTGGGGGAACCCAGATGGGCAGGGCTAGGTAGCCTGGTATGAATAGGACGATCGACAGGTAAATGGGTGGGAGGAGTGCTCCTAGGTTCTGAATAGGACAGTGCTCCGCTACCTCGATGCCGGCTCCACCCCCTGTGGAGCGTCTGATGACTCTGCCCTGCACTCTGAAAGGAGAAGCCTGCATCACGTAACCAAAGTGCTCAGAAACCGGACTGAACTAGGCAAGGGCCCCCCTGGCCTGGGAGAACAAAAGATTTGTGGTATAAATGGAGGAGCCCTGCTCCTAAGAAACTAGATCCGCTTTTGACCAAGAAGAATCTCTGCCTGAGGAGGAGGCACCGGGAAAGCTGTAGGAGGAAGACTGTCCCTATCCTGGGGGATTGGCCTGCAGTGGTGACCTTGCTGCCAAAGGAGAGAAGAGAAACTGTTGCTGAAGACTTTTACTTTACTTTTACTTTCAAGACTTGTGCTTTTCCAAAACGATCTCCAAGGGCTTGGAACTGAGCTTGCCCCCTGAACTGAGCCCCGGGACCATTGGGCTCTACCTGATCTTCACTCGCCTGCTGCTGGACTGTGGTGTCCTTTCCCTCGCCGGAGCTGTGACCCTCGTGCCCTGTCCCTCCCTGAGCCGTGACCAGGACTGCTTAGCCGCCCCCGCCTTGGGAAGAGCCTCGCTCGATCGGAGCCGCTCCCCCTACGCTGTGCTGGGCTGCCCCGTCACCTCGCTCGTGGAGGCTCGCTGTGCACCTTCACCCTCCCGCCGGAATCGGCGTGTGAGCATCTCCAAGCCTCGGACGGCCCGGACGCATCTGCGTGCCCGGCTGCCCCGCTTTGTTCACCCGCCACCTGCAACACCCCGCTCTTGTCGTGAGCCTGAAGATCAGACACCCTCGTGAAGTGTGGGAGCCCCGGACGCCGCCTCGCTCTTCTGTCGAAGAGCCGCTGAAATCCCGCACCCGCCTTTGCGTCAAGAAACAAGGTACTGTACTCACGAACTCGACCGCGAGCTCGCATCGGATCCAGGGTCCGCAACGTTCTTATTTCCCTGTCATCTGCTGTGTGCTCCCTGGGCGCTGCCTCATCACGAAGTGCGCGGAGGCCTACAGTTACCTTGTGCCCGCCTAAAGAACTTTACGTAAAACAAAGAGAACTTTACCGTACTTCCAAGAATTGTGGCCCCATCAGTTCAACGTTACTGGGCCTTGTATTTGAATCTGCTGAATCTACATAAAAGCTTATTTTTATATACTTCCTGATTGGTGTCCATTTGTGGTGCATGCAAGGGGTTTACTGTATGTGTAATTGCATTTGCTTAACCGTGTACGCCTGAGACTTAGCCTAGACTGCTCGCGCCACGCACCTAGAGGGTGAGCAGGGGTTATTCTGGGGAGTCATCCTTCGCCCTGACAAGAAGTAAAGGGTCCCTGCTTGTTGTGGGTTCACACCTGCGTCAACCAGAGCCCCCTCATTTCTAACAGGAGTCCTCTGCACCCACCCCTCAAATGTCTCTGTCCACTGCTGGGAGTGATATGCACCCACCCCTCATATGTCTCTGGGCACTGTTGGTATTCCTCTGCACCCACCCCTCACATGTCTCAGTCCACTGCTGGGAGTCCTCTGAACCCACCCCTCACATGTCTGTCCACTGCTGGGAGTCCTCTGCACCCACCCCTGAGACGTGTCTGTCCACTGCTGGGAGTCCTCTGCACCCACCCCTCACATGTCTCTGTCCACTGCTGGGAGTGATCTGCACCCACCCCTCACATGTCTCTGGGCACTGTTGGTATTCCTCTGCACCCACCCCTCACATGTCTCTGTCCACTGCTGGGAGTCCTCTGCACCCACCCCTCACATGTCTCTGTCCACTGCTGGGAGTCCTCTGCACCCATCCCTCATATCTCTCTGTCCACTGCTAGGAGTCCTCTGCACCCACCCCTCACATGTGTCTGTCCACTGCTGGGAGTCCTCTGCACCCACCCCTCACATGTGTCTGTCCACTGCTGGGAGTCCTCTGCACCCACCCCTCACATGTCTCTTTCCACTGCTGGGAGTGATATGCACCCACCCCTCATATGTCTGTCCACTGCTGTGAGTCCTCTTCACCCACTCCTCACATGTCTCTGTCCACTGCTGTGAGCGATATGCACCCACCCCTCATATGTCTGTCCACTGCTGGGAGTCCTCTGCACCCACCCCTCACATGTCTCTGTCCACTGCTGGGAGTGATATGCTCCCACCCCTCATATGTGTCTGTCCACTGCTGGGAGTCCTCTGCACCCACCCCTCACATGTCTCTGTCCACCGCTGGGAGTGATATGCACCCACCCCTCATATGTCTGTCCACTGCTGGGAGTCCTCTTTACCCACCCCTCACATGTCTCTGTCCACTGCTGGGAGTGATATGCACCCACCCTTCATATGTCTGTCCACTGCTGGGAGTCCTCTGCACCCACCCCTCACATGTCTCTGTCCACTTCTGGGAGTCCTCTGCACCCACCCCTCACATGTGTCTGTCCACTGCTGGGAGTCCTCTGCACCCACCCCTCACATATCTCTGTCCACTGCTGGGAGTGATATGCACCCACCCCTCATATGTCTGGTCACTACTGGGAGTTATCTGCACCCACCCCTTACATGTCTCTGGGCACTGCTGGTATTCCTCTGCACCCACCCCTCACATGTCTCTGTCCACTGCTGGGAGTCCTCTGCACCCGCCCCTCACATGTCTCTGGCCACTGCTGGGAGTCCTTTGCACCCACCCCTCACATGTGTCTGTCCACTGCTGGAAGTCCTCTGCACCCACCCCTCACATGTCTCTGTCCACTGCTGGGAGTGATATGCACCCACCTCTCGTTTGACTGTCCACTGCTGGGAGTCCGTTGCACCCACCCCTCACATGTGTCTGTCCACTGCTGGAAGTCCTCTGCACCCACCCCTCACATGTCTCTGTCCACTGCTGGGAGTGATATGCACCCACCTCTCGTATGACTGTCCACTGCTGGGAGTCCTCTGCACCCACCCCTCACATGTCTCTGTCCACTGCTGGGAGTCCTCTGCACCCACCCCTCACATGTCTCTGTCCACTGCTGGTAGTCCTTTGCACCCACCCCTCACATGTCTCTGTCCACTGCTGGGAGTCCTCTGCACCCACCACTCACATGTCTCTGTCCACTGCTGGAAGTTGTTGGACTTGGCCCTTCTGGCAGGTTCACCCCTAAACTTTTTGCTTTTACTGGTGACTTGGTGATAGTGGTTTTTGGTTTCTGCGCACTTTCCCTGTGTCCCAGGGTAAAGTGCGTGCGCATTCTGAGTGTGTGTGTTGAGATAGGCCTGCCCTCCCATAGGAATGCATGGGGAATGTATGTGTCCCTGGTAGTTCCTGATGCATGAGGTGTGCAGGCTCGAGTTTGGTATGTGCGGACTCGTGTGATCGAATGCTTCGCAATGATGTATGATGCGTGATTATGTCATGTGCGGAAGTGCCACTTCTAGGAGTTGGCATATTAGTGTAAAGTGGCGTGTGATTGGCTGGAGCTGGCTGGTGAGCCTGGCTCCAGGAGTCTGGTTGGGTCTGCCCCAGTGGTGAGTGTGAGATTAGCATGCTGATGGCTGGGGGGAGAGTGCACCTTGGACCTGAATAGGGCAGGGCTTTCCCCACACAATGCTGGCTCTGCCCTCTGTGGTGCGACTGACGACCCTAGCCCTGCCAGTGAATAGAGTGAGGGGCTGAGCACATCAAGGGTGCTCCCCAACCAGCTGCGACTGGTTCTCCCCCTCACCCTGAACCCAGACAAAGGAACCTGTGTATAAAAAGGGGCTGTGTCCCCTTACAAAATGTTCTCGTTCTGTACTTGAATCTGCCAGGGGCGTGCTGCTGCTGGGGCCAAGGGGAAGGCTTGCCTCCCTGGGCCCTGCCCAGCCCCTGGATACCTGATGGACTTCAGGGACTTTGTTCTAGCGCCTGGGAGCGCTTTATCTTGATTGGCCCCCTTTGATTCAGGAGGGAGCCTGTGCCGTGACTTTGCAGCGCTGGGCTGCGATCTTCTGAGGGAATCCCGACGTGGGGATTCCCCCACATCGTGGCGCTTTGCGGGTGCCCACCCCGCCTATTCCGTGTATATTTGGCTTCGATTTAGCAGGAGCCCACCCTGCTTTATGGTCTTGCTTGCGAGGGAGCCCACCCCTCCTTTTGATGACATCGCAAAGTTCACCGCCGCGGCCCTCGCGGAAATCAGGAAGCCAGGTCCGTGCCGCCTGACTGTGGGCGGGACCTGGGGTGCTCGACTTCCGCTTCCCCCCGCTGGAGGGAAGAGTCCCACGCCGCTGAGGTGGCGGATAGTGGTGCGGGGCTCTCAGAGGTGAAGGGAAGCCCCGTGCCCCAGGAAAATGCAGCCGCGGCCAGCGAGGCTCTCGAGAGGAAGAGAGAGCCCCGCCCGCTGCCGCGATGAAAACCGCCGAGGCTCCCGTGAGCGAGGGAGAGACCCGGCCGACCGCAAGAAGAGACAGCGTCCCCCTCTGGAGAGCAGCCGGGTGAGTAGAGCTGCCGGGAGCGAGGGAGGACGCCGGGTAGAGGTACCCGGTCAGAGCGGCCCCGACCGTGTAGCGGGCCGCCCCCTCGTGGCCACACTTGTTAAAAGGGCCTCCAGTTTCCTGTGAGGGATGCCAGGGGTAGGCCCACGGCGCCCATTTAGTGAGCGGGCTCGCAGTGGCGGGCCGCTCCGACAGCGGGGCAGCCTTTGGGGATAAGAGCCCGCGGGGCCCCAGTGATGGTTAGATCGCTCCTCAGAGCCAGATGGCTCCAACACCCCGCAGTAGTTGTTATAGAGCCATGTGGCTCCAGCGTGTAGTCATACGTGATTACCCTTGCGCCGAGGGGCCCGTGCTCTATGGTCTGGGCACAAAATTTACTTTCTGAGCCTAGAGGAGCTCCAACGTTTAAGGGGGCATAGTTGTTTACAAAGCTCCAACGTTGTGGATATTGTTTCAGGGGCTAGTGAGAGCCCATGCCTACTATGTGCCTTCCACAGCTGCGCAGCACTTAGTGCCAGCTGCAGCGTTTAGGCCCTGTTCTTGTCCTCAGCTGCCCAGCAAGTAGTGGGCAGCTGCTACGTTTAGGTTCTGGCGCGACCTGGACTCTAATGTGTCTTTATGCGTCATGTGCCTTGTTCTTACACCGCTGAATGTAGTTTATGCATCATGTGTTTTCCTTGTTCTACACCGCTGAATGTGTTTTTAGGCATCATGTGTTTTCCTTCCCTACACCTCTGAATGTGTTGCGATGCATCATGTGTAATGTGTGTTTACCCCTACAGGTATTGTGATACTTAGGTGGTTGTTTTCTCCTAGTACAGGTGGTGCT
Organism: Triturus cristatus; assembly: GCF_964204655.1. Taxonomy (NCBI): domain Eukaryota; kingdom Metazoa; phylum Chordata; class Amphibia; order Caudata; family Salamandridae; genus Triturus; species Triturus cristatus. The sequence goes on along the minus strand of NC_140579.1, from coordinate 274,656,617 downwards.
AGTGAGGTTCTGGTTCCCTGCATGTTAGACCCGGCCCTCGTAACATAGCTAGACCTGACCCCTGCACCTCACACCCGCCCCCAAACCCACGGCCTAGCCGATTCTTCCCACCAGAACTCACACGCACCCAACCCAGACTTCCCGTCCGTGGCCTTCCTCCTTTCGGCCACACCGGGCCCGCGTGCCCACTTCATGCAACAATATGGCCGCCCAGCCCCAGCGCGACCCTGGCCTAGAGGCGCCACTCCGGCTGGAGAACATTCCGCTCCCCCTGGGATGAGAGAGGGAGGAGCAGTTTCTATCACACCTCTGCGCTTCCCTGGGAAGGTGGGTTTCGATCGACCTGCCGGCCTCCCCGAGGGCTGGCTCCACGCCTGCTGGGTGTCTGGGACTCCTCCCGACTCGGCCCTGGAAGGAGCAAAGGACAATGGCAGGAAACCCCAACAAGCGACCCCCAGGTGACAAGACCCCTGCCTGCACAGACTCCGGACATCAAAGAGGAGTCACCCTATAAGAAGGGGTGCTCTGGGACTGTCCGTCAGATTCGCCTTGGAAACACCTGAGCCCTGCTGAGTGACTCGCGGCTCCCTGAAGACCGTAAGACCTCCGAACTTGTGCTTGAGCCCTGCTGAGTGACTCGCGGCTCCCTGAAGATCGTAAGACCTCCGAACTTGTGCTTGAGCCCTGCTGAGAGACTCGTGGCTCCCTGAAGATCGTAAGACCTCCGAACTTGTGCTTGAGCTCTGCTGAGTGACTCGCGGCTCCCTGAAGATCGTAAGACCTCCGAACTTGTGCTTGAGCCCTGCTGAGTGACTCGCGGCTCCCTGAAGACCGTACGACCTCCGAACTTGTGCTTGAGCCCTGCTGAGTGACTCGCGGCTCCCTGAAGATCGTAAGACCTCCGAACTTGTGATTGAGCCCTGCTGAGTGACTCGCAGCTCCCACAGACTCTCGTGGTCCCGCCGGACCCCACGACGACAAGCGTATCCCCCAGCTCGAGGATTGTGAGCTGTGCGCCGGGTACGCTCCTGCATTTGATTCCTAACCCCAAAGACTGTCCCGCTACCTCCTAACCCCCCTCCAAGACCTTGTGAGCCCGCGCTCTACTTGTATATATTTTGCCTTGCTGATCATAAAGATCCTACCACTCGATCTGATAAAGATTTGCTCTTAAGAACTCCTCGTGTGGTGTGTCTCTGTCGTGTGGTGCCGAGTGTACGATCCTAGAAGCGAGGTTCCTCCCCTGAGGAGTCTCCCGCCAGTGCCCGGCTACGATACTTCGAGGGTGGGTCTCAGGGCAGTCAGGGCCCCCTCCGGGCCCCTCTGAGGTCGCCTTCTAACACTGCGCGATAGTCTCCTAAGGTGGTTAGGGTTGCCTAGGTGGTACGTACCTGTTACCAGTAGTTACTGGTTGTGTGCTACATTTTCTATTTAGTGCTACAGTGATTGTATGTGCTATGGTCTAAAGTATTATTCCTAAATTCTAAAAGTGCTAATTCCTGACAGTGGTCCATGTGGCCCTGTCCCCTGTATATATAATCCCTTGTAAATTCTGCTCGTGCCTGATGGCTCATTGTAAAGTGTGTGTTTATATCTAATGTGTTTTGTATAATACAAAGGCTATTTTTATAGAATACCTTGTGTGGAGTTTCTTTTGTGGTGGGCCTTGGGTGTTGTTGCTGGGTGCGCGCGCAAACGCTTTACACATTGCCTTAGAGATAAGCCTGACTGCTCGTGCCAAGCTACCAAGGGGGTGAGCAGGGGTTATTTTTGGCGTGTAACTTCCTTGCCCTGACTAGAGTGGTGGTTTCTGCCTGACTTTAGCGCAAGCCTTAGCCAACCAGAAATCCCATTTCTAACATTGGTGATCAGCGGTGGGATTTGGACTTGCGTTTGCGCTGTACCGCAGCGGCAACTGGCCGCACTACAAAACTCTGCATTTAGATAAATCACATGGTATAGGGATTATCGTTTTAAGTTTGTTTTTAAATGTAATTTCTTTGGAAATGTGTTTCTTGTGCACTGTGAGTTAGGTGTCCCTAGCTCGGGAGGGTAGATCATCCCCCTAAGTGCATTGTGTTTTCTGGATTCACCAGAGGGTGGGATCCAGTGGTGGCAGCAGATGTGTGTCCAGTGTATGTATTCCCATTTCCAGTTCCCGGGGTAATGGTACCTGTGTCACGTGGTGGTCAGGTTGAGAAATCAGGGGCGGTAGAAACTGTCTTACTAGTCTGGGGGGTTTGTGTATGTGGATGAATGGTGTGAGTTCTCTGAAATAAGGAGCTTGCTGGTTGATTGGGTGTGAGTTCTCTGGGATAGGGAACTTGCATTGGGGAGTGATTCCAAAAGTAGTGGCTGAGGTGTCTTCCAGCCCAGCGTGGTGGAAGAGGTTCAGAGTAGCCCAGCTAGGTCTCGGTGTGAGGGCTCACGTCCTGTCTCTGCGGAGAAGGAGTGGTTGGGACTGCGTGTCTCCAGGTGCCTGAAACCCAGTGTCAGGGCCTGGATGGTTTCTTTAGGGAACATCAGGTCGGGGGCCTAGGCTGTACCAATAGGTCATTTGAGGAGGATCTCCCAGTGTCTAGAGGACGTGGAGCGTCTGTAATCAGAGCTCCAGTAGTCCTGGTGTCTGGCGGTACCGCTCCAGTTGGGAGGGTGTGGAAATCCAGAGGGAGGGGTGAGAGGGGGAGGGATTCCCCAGTGGGAACCAGTAGGTCAGGGACCAGCCGGGATGCCTGAGTCGCCACTGAGTGACCGTGGTGTCGCCACTTCTGTCCTGGGGGGTCTGCATGCACTGTCAGATGGACAGGAGGCCGTGAGATCAGCACCAGGCAGACTGTCACAAGACCCATTAGTTATGTGTCACCCTCGTTAAGTCCTGGTTCGCCAGGCATCTGACCGAAGGGTACGTCCCTCGGTTGGAGAGCCAGTAGTCGGTGTTTCCGGATCTGGACGTAAGGGCAGCTGTAGTCCTGAGGGCAGGTGGGGCTCATCTTAAGTGAAGAGACCCTGCTCTACAGTGGAAGGGGGTGCAGAGGGAGGGAGTCCTCGCCTCTGACCCCTTGGATCCCAGGTGGTAGACCAGTTGGTGGAGAGAGGTCCTGAACTGGTGGGAGAGTTGTGTTCTGGTGGGTGCTTCCCTGGGAGGGTGCGGAACCCCAGAAGTAGAGGTAGGGTGGGGCATTCTTGCCCGTGACCTCTGGTCAGCCTGAGGGTGCGGACCCTAGGTTGAAGGATCAGTGGTAGTTGGGAACTACACTGAGAGGGAGAGTGGAGAATGGCTTGTATGCCAGGGGTTACTACCCCCCACTCTGGGTTTGGCAAGGAGCAGTGGTATCTGGGTGGCCTAGGGCCTGGTCCTGGCCGTGGACAACTAGGTGGTACCAGTGGGGTAGCCTAGTTGGGCCTGAGTTCTTTTCGGTTGGTTTTTTTTTCTTTTTTCAGATGGAACCATGTTGATTGAGAATGGCGTAGAACCGGAGAGTGTCCCTGCAGTGCGGGCCTGCGTCCGTGTTCTATCGCCCCAAGCAGGGAAGACCATCACGGTGGTGATTGGTCTGCCCTACGTTTTGGCTGGAAGGGGGTTGTGTTGGACTTGGCCCTTCTGGCAGGTTCACCCCTGAACTTTTTGCTTTTACTGGTGACTTGGTGATAGTGGTTTTTGGTTTCTGCGCTCTTTCCCTGTGTCCCAGGGTAAAGTGCGTGCGCATTCTGAGTGCGTGTGGTGAGATAGGCCTGCCCTCCCATAGGAATGCATGGGGAATGTATGTGTCCCTGGTAGTTCCTGATGCATGAGGTGTGCAGGCTCGAGTTTGGTATGTGCGGACTCGTGTGATCGAATGCTTCGCAATGATGTATGATGCGTGATTATGTCATGTGCGGAAGTGCCCCTTCTAGGAGTTGGCATATTAGTGTAAAGTGGCGTGTGATTGGCTGGAGCTGGCTGGTGAGCCTGGCTCCAGGAGTCTGGTTGGGTCTGCCCCAGTGGTGAGTGTGAGATTAGCATGCTGATGGCTGGGGGGAGAGTGCACCTTGGACCTGAATAGGGCAGGGCTTTCCCCACACAATGCTGGCTCCGCCCCTGTGGTGCGACTGACGACCCTAGCCCTGCCAGTGAATAGAGTGAGGGGCTGAGCACATCAAGGGTGCTCCCCAACCAGCTGCGACTGGTTCTCCCCCTCACCCTGAACCCAGACAAAGGAACCTGTGTATAAAAAGGGGCTGTGTCCCCTTACAAAATGTTCTCGTTCTGTACTTGAATCTGCCAGGGGCGTGCTGCTGCTGGGGCCCAGGGGAAGGCTTGCCTCCCTGGGCCCTGCCCAGCCCCTGGATACCTGATGGACTTCAGGGACTTTGTTCTAGCGCCTGGGAGCGCTTTATCTTGATTGGCCCCCTTTGATTCAGGAGGGAGCCTGTGCCGTGACTTTGCAGCGCTGGGCTGCGATCTTCTGAGGGAATCCCGACGTGGGGATTCCCCCACATCGTGGCGCTTTGCGGGTGCCCACCCCGCCTATTCCGTGTATATTTGGCTTCGATTTAGCAGGAGCCCACCCTGCTTTATGGTCTTGCTTGCGAGGGAGCCCACCCCTCCTTTTGATGACATCGCAAAGTTCACCGCCGCGGCCCTCGCGGAAATCAGGAAGCCAGGTCCGTGCCGCCTGACTGCGGGCGGGACCTGGGGTGCTCGACTTCCGCTTCCCCCCGCTGGAGGGAAGCGCCCCACGCCGCTGAGGTGGCGGATAGCGGTGCGGGGCTCCCAGAGGTGAAGGGAAGCCCCGTGCCCCAGGAAAATGCAGCCGCGGCCAGCGAGGCTCTCGAGAGGAAGAGAGAGCCCCGCCCGCTGCCGCGATGAAAACCACCGAGGCTCCCGTGAGCGAGGGAGAGCCCCGGCCGACCGCAAGAAGAGACAGCGTCCCCCTCTGGAGAGCAGCCGGGTGAGTAGAGCTGCCGGGAGCGAGGGAGGACGCCGGGTAGAGGTACCCGGTCAGAGCGGCCCCGACCGTGTAGCGGGCCGCCCCCTCGTGGCCACACTTGTTAAAAGGGCCTCCAGTTTCCTGTGGGGGAGGCCAGGGGTAGGCCCACGGCGCCCATTTAGTGAGCGGGCACGCAGTGGCGGGCCGCTCCGACAGCGGGGCAACCTTTGGGGATAAGAGCCCGCGGGGCCCCAGTGATGGTCAGATCGCTCCTCAGAGCCAGATGGCTCCAACACCCCGCAGTAGTTGTTATAGAGCCAGGTGGCTCCAGTGTGTAGTCATACGTGATTACCCCTGCCCCGAGGGGCCCGTGCTCTATGGTCTGGGCACAAAATTTACTTTCTGAGCCTAGAGGAGCTCCAACGTTTAATGGGGCATAGTTGTTTACAAAGCCCAAGGGGGGCTCCAGCATATTGGCACACAATTATTTCGCTCCATGGGGACATGTTATTTCCGAGCCTAGGTGGCTCCAACGTTGTGGATATTGTTTCAGGGGCTAGTGAGAGCCCATGCCTACTATGTGCCTTCCACAGCTGCGCAGCACTTAGTGCCAGCTGCAGCGTTTAGGCCCTGTTCTTGTCCTCAGCTGCCCAGCAAGTAGTAGGCAGCTGCTACGTTTAGGTTCTGGCGCGACCTGGACTCTAATGTGTCTTTATGCGTCATGTGCCTTGTTCTTACACCGCTGAATGTAGTTTATGCATCATGTGTTTTCCTTGTTCTACACCGCTGAATGTGTTTTTAGGCATCATGTGTTTTCCTTCCCTACACCTCTGAATGTGTTGCGATGCATCATGTGTAATGTGCGTTTACCCCTACAGGTATTGTGATACTGAGGTGGTTGTTTTCTCCTAGTACAGGTGGTGCTAGTGAGGTTCTGGTTCCCTGCGCGATATTCTCCTAAGGTGGTTAGTGTTGCGTAGGTGGTAGTTACCTGTTACCAATAGTTACTGGTTGTGTGCTACATTTTCTATTTAGTGCTACAGTGATTGTATGTGCTATTTGCTAAAGTATTATTCCTAAGTTCTAAAAGTGCTAATTCCTGACAGTGGTCCATGTGGCCCTGTCCCCTGTATATATAATCCCTTGTAAATTCTGCCCGTGCCTGATGGCACATTGTAAAGTGTGTGTTTATATCTAATGTGTTTTGTATAATACAAAGGCTATTTTTATAGAATACCTTGTGTGGAGTTTCTTTTGTGGTGGGCCTTGGGTGTTGTTGCTGGGTGCGCGCACAAACGCTTTACACATTGCCTCAGAGATAAGCCTGACTGCTCGTGCCAAGCTACCAAGGGAGTGAGCAGGGGTTATTTTTGGCGTGTAACTTCCTTGCCCTGACTAGAGTGGTGGTTTCTGCCTGACTTTGGCGCAAGCCTTAGCCAACCAGAAATCCCATTTCTAACAGGAGTCCTCTGCACCCACCCCTCACATGTCTCTGTCCACTGCTGGGAGTCCTCTGCACCCACCCCTCACATGTGTCTGTCCACCGCTGGGAGTGCTCTTCACCCACCCCTCACATATCTCTGTCCACTGCTGGGAGTAATATACACCCACCCCTCATATGTCTGGGCACTGCTGGGAGTGATCTGCACCCACCCCTCACATGTCTCTGGGTACTGCTGGGAGTCCTCTGCACCCACCCCTCAAATGTCTCTGTCCACTGCTGGGAGTCCTCTGCACCCACCCCTCACATGTCTCTGTCCACTGCTGGGAGTCCTCTGCACCCACCCCTGACATGTGTCTGTCCACTGCTGGGAGTCCTCTGCACCCACCCCTCACATGTCTCTGTCCACTGCTGGGAGTGATATGCACCCACCCCTCATATGTCTCTGGGCACTGTTGGTATTCCCCTGCACCCACCCCTCACATGTCTCTGTCCACTGCTGGGAGTCCTCTGCACCCACCCCTCACATGTCTCTGTCCACTGCTGGGAGTCCTCTGCACCCACCCCTGACATGTGTCTGTCCACTGCTGGGAGTCCTCTGCACCCACCCCTCTCATGTCTCTGTCCACTGCTGGGAGTGATCTGCACCCACCCCTCACATGTCTCTGGGCACTGTTGGTATTCCTCTACACCCACCCCTCACATGTCTCTGTCCACTACTGGGAGTCCTCTGCACCCACCCCTCACATGTCTCTGTCCACTGCTGGGAGTCCTCTGCACCCATCCCTCACATGTCTCTGTCCACTGCTAGGAGTCCTCTGCACCCACCCCTCACATGTGTCTGTCCACTGCTGGGAGTCCTCTGCACCCACCCCTCACATGTGTCTGTCCACTGCTGGGAGTCCTCTGCACCCACCCCTCACATGTCTCTGTCCAGTGCTGGGAGTGATATGCACCCACCCCTCATATGTCTGTCCACTGCTGGGAGTCCTCTTCACCCACCCCTCACATGTCTCTGTCCACTGCTGGGAGCGATATGCACCCACCCCTCATATGTCTGTCAACTGCTGGGAGTCCTCTGCACCCACCCCTCACATGTCTCTGTCCACTGCTGGGAGTCCTCTGCACCCACCCCTCACATGTGTCTCTCCACTGCTGGGAGTCCTCTGCACCCACCCCTCACATGTCTATGTCCACTGCTGGGAGTGATATGCTCCCGCCCCTCATATGTCTGGGCACTGCTGGGAGTGATCTGCACCCACCCCTCACATGTCTCTGTCCACTGCTGGGAGTCCTCTGCACCCACCCCTCACATGTGTCTGTCCACTGCTGGGAGTCCTCTGCACCCACCCCTCACATGTCTCTGTCCACTGATGGGAGTCCTCTGCACCCACCCCTCACATGTGTCTGTCCACTGCTGGGAGTCCTCTGAACCCACCCGTCACATGTCTCTGTCCACTGCTGGGAGTGATATGCACCCACCCCTCATATGTCTGGGCACTGCTGGGAGTAATCTGCACCCACTCCTCACATGTCTCTGGGCACTGCTGGTATTCCTCTGCACCCACCACTCACATGTCTCTGTCCACTGCTGGCAGTCCTCTGCACCCACCCCTCACATGTCTCTGTCCACTGCTGGGAGTCCTCTGCACCCACCCCTCACATGTGTCTGTCCACTGCTGGGAGTCCTCTGCACCCACCCCTCACATATCTCTGTCCACTGCTGGGAGTAATATACACCCACCCCTCAAATGTCTGGGCACTGCTGGGAGTGATCTGCACCCACCCCTCACATGTCTCTGGGTACTGCTGGGAGTCCTCTGCACCCACCCCTCAAATGTCTCTGTCCACTGCTGGGAAGTCCTCTGCAACCACCCCTCACATGTCTCTGTCCACTGCTGGGAGTCCTCTGCACCCACCCCTGACATGTGTCTGTCCACTGCTGGGAGTCCTCTGCACCCACCCCTCACATGTCTCTGTCCACTGCTGGGAGTGATATGCACCCACCCCTCATATGTCTCTGGGCACTGTTGGTATTCCTCTGCTCCCACCCCTCACATGTCTCTGTCCACTGCTGGGAGTCCTCTGCACCCACCCCTCACATGTCTGTCCACTGCTGGGAGTCCTCTGCACCCACCCCTGACATGTGTCTGTCCACTGCTGGGAGTCCTCTGCACCCACCCCTCATATGTCTCTGTCCACTGCTGGGAGTGATCTGCACCCACCCCTGACATGTCTCTGGGCAATGTTGGTATTCCTCTGCACCCACCCCTCACATGTCTCTGTCCACTGCTGGGAGTCCTCTGCACCCACCCCTCACATGTCTCTGTCCACTGCTGGGAGTCCTCTGCACCCATCCCTCACATCTCTCTGTCCACTGCTAGGAGTCCTCTGCACCCACCCCTCACATGTGTCTGTCCACTGCTGGGAGTCCTCTGCACCCACCCCTCACATGTGTCTGTCCACTGCTGGGAGTCCTCTGCACCCACCCCTCACATGTCTCTGTCCACTGCTGGGAGTGATATGCACCCACCCCTCATATGTCTGTCCACTGCTGGGAGTCCTCTTCACCCACCCCTCACATGTCTCTGTCCACTGCTGGGAGCGATATGCACCCACCCCTCATATGTCTGTCCACTGCTGGGAGTCCTCTGCACCCACCCCTCACATGTCTCTGTCCACTGCTGGGAGTCCTCTGCACCCACCCCTCACATGTGTCTGTCCACTGCTGGGAGTCCTCTGCACCCACCCCTCACATGTCTCTGTCCACTGCTGGGAGTGATATGCTCCCACCCCTCATATTTCTGGGCACTGCTGGGAGTGATCTGCACCCACCCCTCACATGTCTCTGTCCACTGCTGGGAGTCCTCTGCACCCACCCCTCAAATGTGTCTGTCCACTGCTGGGAGTCCTCTGCACCCACCCCTCACATGTCTCTGTCCACTGCTGGGAGTGATATGCACCCACCCCTCATATGTCTGGGCACTACTGGGAGTGATCTGCACCCACCCCTTACATGTCTCTGGGCACTGCTGGTATTCCTCTGCACCCACCCCTCACATGTCTCTGTCCACTGCTGGGAGTCCTCTGCACATACCCCTCACATGTCTCTGGCCACTGCTGGGAGTCCTTTGCACCCACCCCTCACATGTCTCTGTCCACTGCTGGGAGTCCTCTGCACCCACCCCTCACATGTGTCTGTCCACTGCTGGAAGTCCTCTGCACCCACCCCTCACATGTCTCTGTCCACTGCTGGGAGTGATATGCACCCACCCCTCATATGACTGTCCACTGCTGGGAGTCCTCTGCACCCACTCGTCACATGTCTCTGTCCACTGCTGGGAGTCCTCTGCACCCACCCCTCACATGTCTCTGTCCACTGCTTGGAGTCCTTTGCACCCACCCCTCACATGTCTCTGTCCACTGCTGGGAGTCCTCTGCACCGACCACTCACATGTCTCTGTCCACTGCTGGGAGTCCTCTGCACCCACCCCTCACATGTCTCTGTCCACTGCTGGGAGTCCTCTGCACCCACCCCTCACATGTGTCTGTCCACTGCTGGGAGTGCTCTGCACCCACCCCTCACATATCTCTGTCCACTGCTGGGAGTAATATACACCCACCCCTCATATGTCTGGGCACTGCTGGGAGTGATCTGCACCCACCCCTCACATGTCTCTGGGTACTGCTGGGAGTCCTCTGCACCCACCCCTCAAATGTCTCTGTCCACTGCTGGGAGTCCTCTGCACCCACCCCTCACATGTCTCTGTCCACTGCTGGGAGTCCTCTGCACCCACCCCTGACATGTGTCTGTCCACTGCTGGGAGTCCTCTGCACCCACCCCTCACATGTCTCTGTCCACTGCTGGGAGTGATATGCACCCACCCCTCATATGTCTCTGGGCACTGTTGGTATTCCTCTGCACCCACCCCTCACATGTCTCTGTCCACTGCTGGGAGTCCTCTGCACCCACCCCTCACATGTCTCTGTCCACTGCTGGGAGTCCTCTGCACCCACCCCTGACATGTGTCTGTCCACTGCTGGGATCCCTCTGCACCCATCCCTCACATGTCTCTGTCCACTGCTGGGAGTGATCTGCACCCACCCCTCACATGTCTCTGGGCACTGTTGGTATTCCTCTGCACCCACCCCTCACATGTCTCTGTCCACTGCTGGGAGTCCTCTGCACCCACCCCTCACATGTCTCTGTCCACTGCTGGGAGTCCTTTGCACCCACCCCTCACATGTCTCTGTCCACTGCTGGGAGTCCTCTGCACCCACCCCTCACATGTCTCTGTCCACTGCTGGGAGTCCTCTGCACCCACCCCTCACATGTCTCTGGCCACTGCTGGGAGTCCTTTGCACCCACCCCTCACATGTCTCTGTCCACTGCTGGGAGTCCTCTGCACCCACCCCTCACATGTGTCTGTCCACTGCTGGAAGTCCTCTGCACCCACCCCTCACATGTCTCTGTCCACTGCTGGGAGTGATATGCACCCACCCCTCATATGACTGTCCACTGCTGGGAGTCCTCTGCACCCACTCGTCACATGTCTCTGTCCACTACTGGGAGTCCTCTGCACCCACCCCTCACATGTCTCTGTCCACTGCTGGGAGTCCTTTGCACCCACCCCTCACATGTCTCTGTCCACTGCTGGGAGTCCTCTGCACCGACCACTCACATGTCTCTGTCCACTGCTGGGAGTCCTCTGCACCCACCCCTCACATGTCTCTGTCCACTGCTGGGAGTCCTCTGCACCCAGCCCTCACATGTGTCTGTCCACTGCTGGGAGTGCTCTGCACCCACCCCTCACATATCTCTGTCCACTGCTGGGAGTAATATACACCCACCCCTCATATGTCTGGGCACTGCTGGGAGTGATCTGCACCCACCCCTCACATGTCTCTGGGTACTGCTGGGAGTCCTCTGCACCCACCCCTCAAATGTCTCTGTCCACTGCTGGGAGTCCTCTGCACCCACCCCTCGCATGTCTCTGTCCACTGCTGGGAGTCCTCTGCACCCACCCCTGACATGTGTCTGTCCACTGCTGGGAGTCCTCTGCACCCACCCCTCACATGTCTCTGTCCACTGCTGGGAGTCCTCTGCACCCACCCCTGACATGTGTCTGTCCACTGCTGGGATCCCTCTGCACCCACCCCTCACATGTCTCTGTCCACTGCTGGGAGTGATCTGCACCCACCCCTCACATGTCTCTGGGCACTGTTGGTATTCCTCTGCACCCACCCCTCACATGTCTCTGTCCACTGCTGGGAGTCCTCTGCACCCACCCCTCACATGTCTCTGTCCACTGCTGGGAGTCCTTTGCACCCACCCCTCACATGTCTCTGTCCACTGCTGGGAGTCCTCTGCACCCACCCCTCACATGTGTCTGTCCACTGCTGGCAGTGATATGCACCCACCCCTCATATGACTGTCCATTGCTGGGAGTCCTCTGCACCCACCCCTCACATGTCTCTGTCCACTGCTGGGAGTGATATGCACCCACCCCTCATATGTCTGTCCACTGCTGGGAGTCCTCTGCACCCACTCCTCACATGTCTCTGTCTACTGCTGGGAGTCCTCTGCACCCACCCCTCACATGTGTCTGTCCACTTCTGGGAGTCCGCTGAACCCACCCCTCACATGTCTCTGTCCACTGCTGGGAGTGATATGCACCCACCCCTCATATGTCTGGGCACTGCTGGGAGTGATCTGCACCCACCCCTCACATGTCTCTGGGCACTGCTGGTATTCTTCTGCACCCACCCCTCACATGTCTCTGTACACTGCTGGGAGTCCTCTGCACCCACCCCTCACATGGCTCTGTCCACTGCTGGGAGTCCTCTGCACCCACCCCTCACATGTGTCTGTCCACTGCTGGGAGTCCTCTTCACCCACCCCTCACTTGTCTCTCTCCACTGCTGGGAGCGATATGCACCCACCCTCATATGTCTGTCCACTGCTGGGAGTCCTCTGCACCCACCCCACACATGTCTCTGTCCACTGCTGGGAGTCCTCTGCACCCACCCCTCACATGTGTCTGTCCACTGCTGGGAGTCCTCTGCACCCACCCCTCACATGTCTCTGTCCACTGCTGGGAGTGATATGCTCCCACCCCTCATATGTCTGGGCACTGCTGGGAGTGATCTGCACCCACCCCTCACATGTCTCTGTCCACTGCTGGGAGTCCTCTGCACCCACCCCTCACATGTGTCTGTCCACTGCTGGGAGTCCTCTGCACCGAACCCCTCACATGTCTCTGTCCACTGCTGGGAGTGATATGCACCTACCCCTCATATGTCTGGGCACTACTGGGAGTGAACTGCACCCACCCCTTACATGTCTCTGGGCACTGCTGGTATTCCTCTGCACCCACCCCTCACATGTCTCTGTCCACTGCTGGGAGTCCTCTGCACCCACCCCTCACATGTCTCTGTCCACTGCTGGGAGTCCTTTGCACCCACCCCTCACATGTCTCTGTCCACTGCTGGGAGTCCTCTGCACCCACCCCTCACATGTGTCTGTCCACTGCTGGAAGTCCTCTGCACCCACCCCTCACGTGTCTCTGTCCACTGCTGGGAGTGATATGCACCCACCCCTCATATGACTGTCCACTGCTGGGAGTCCTCTGCACCCACCCCTCACATGTCTCTGTCCACTGCTGGGAGTCCTTTGCACCCACCCCTCACATGTCTCTGTCCACTGCTGGGAGTCCTCTGCACCCACCCCTCACATGTGTCTGTCCACTGCTGGCAGTGATATGCACCCACCCCTCATATGACTGTCCATTGCTGGGAGTCCTCTGCACCCACCCCTCACATGTCTCTGTCCACTGCTGGGAGTGATATGCACCCACCCCTCATATGTCTGTCCACTGCTGGGAGTCCTCTGCACCCACTCCTCACATGTCTCTGTCTATTGCTGGGAGTCCTCTGCACCCACCCCTCACATGTGTCTGTCCACTTCTGGGAGTCCGCTGAACCCACCCCTCACATGTCTCTGTCCACTGCTGGGAGTGATATGCACCCACCCCTCATATGTCTGGGCACTGCTGGGAGTGATCTGCACCCACCCCTCACATGTCTCTGGGCACTGCTGGTATTCTTCTGCACCCACCCCTCACATGTCTCTGTCCACTGCTGGGAGTCCTCTGCACCCACCCCTCACATATCTCTGTCCACTGCTGGGAGTCCTCTGCACCCACCCCTCACATGTGTCTGTCCACTGCTGGGAGTCCTCTTCACCCACCCCTCACTTGTCTCTCTCCACTGCTGGGAGCGATATGCACCCACCCTGAAATGTCTGTCCACTGCTGGGAGTCCTCTGCACCCAACCCACACATGTCTCTGTCCACTGCTGGGAGTCCTCTGCACCCACCCCTCACATGTGTCTGTCCACTGCTGGGAGTCCTCTGCACCCACCCCTCACATGTCTCTGTCCACTGCTGGGAGTGATATGCTCCCACCCCTCATATGTCTGGGCACTGCTGGGAGTGATCTGCACCCACCCCTCACATGTCTCTGTCCACTGATGGGAGTCCTCTGCACCCACCCCTCACATGTGTCTGTCCACTGCTGGGAGTCCTCTGCACCGAACCCCTCACATGTCTCTGTCCACTGCTGGGAGTGATATGCACCTACCCCTCATATGTCTGGGCACTACTGGGAGTGAACTGCACCCACCCCTTACATGTCTCTGGGCACTGCTGGTATTCCTCTGCACCCACCCCTCACATGTCTCTGTCCACTGCTGGGAGTCCTCTGCACCCACCCCTCACATGTCTCTGTCCACTGCTGGGAGTCCTTTGCACCCACCCCTCACATGTCTCTGTCCACTGCTGGGAGTCCTCTGCACCCACCCCTCACATGTGTCTGTCCACTGCTGGAAGTCCTCTGCACCCACCCCTCACGTGTCTCTGTCCACTGCTGGGAGTGATATGCACCCACCCCTCATATGACTGTCCACTGCTGGGAGTCCTCTGCACCCACCCCTCACATGTCTCTGTCCACTGCTGGGAGTGATATGCACCCACCCCTCATATGTCTGTCCACTGCTGGGAGTCCTCTGCACCCACTCCTCACATGTCTCTGTCCACTGCTGGGAGTCCTCTGCACCCACCCCTCACATGTGTCTGTCCACTGCTGGGAGTCCTCTGAACCCACCCCTCACATGTCTCTGTCCACTGCTGGGAGTGATATGCACCCACCCCACATATGTCTGGGCACTGCTGGGAGTGATCTGCAACCACTCCTCACATGTCTCTGGGCACTGCTGGTATTCCTCTGTACCCACCACTCACATGTCTCTGTCCACTGCTGGGAGTCCTCTGCACCCACCCCTCACATGTCTCTGTCCACTGCTGGGAGTCCTCTGCACCCACCCCTCACATGTGTCTGTCCACTGCTGGGAGTCCTCTGCACCCACCCCTCACATATCTCTGTCCACTGCTGGGAGTAATATACACCCACCCCTAATATGTCTGGACACTGGTGGGAGTGATCTGCACCCACCCCTCACATGTCTCTGGGTACTGCTGGGAGTCCTCTGCACCCACCCCTCAAATGTCTCTGTTCACTGCTGGGAGTCCACTGCAACCACCCCTCACATGTCTCTGTCCACTGCTGGGAGTCCTCTGCACCCACCACTGACATATGTCTGTCCACTGCTGGGAGTCCTCTGCACCCACCCCTCACATGTCTCTGTCCACTGCTGGGAGTGATATGCACCCACCCCTCATATGTCTCTGGGCACTGTTGGTATTCCTCTGCACCCACCCCTCACATGTCTATGTCCACTGCTGGGAGTCCTCTGCACCCACCCCTCACATGTCTGTCCACTGCTGGGAGTCCTCTGCACCCACCCCTGACATGTGTCTGTCCACTGCTGGGAGTCCTCTGCACCCACCCCTCACATGTCTCTGTCCACTGCTGGGAGTGATCTGCACCCACCCCTCACATGTCTCTGGGCACTGTTGGTATTCCTCTGCACCCACCCCTCACATGTCTCTGTCCACTGCTGGGAGTCCTCTGCACCCACCCCTCACAATTCTCTGTCCACTGCTGGGAGTCCTCTGCACCCATCCCTCACATCTATCTGTCCACTGCTAGGAGTCCTCTGCACCCACCCCTCACATGTGTCTGTCCACTGCTGGGAGTCCTCTGCACCCACCCCTCACATGTGTCTGTCCACTGCTGGGAGTCCTCTGCACCCACCCCTCACATGTCTCTGTCCACTGCTGGGAGCGATATGCACCCACCCCTCATATGTCTGTCCACTGCTGGGAGTCCTCTGCACCCACCCCTCACATGTCTCTGTCCACTGCTGGGAGTCCTCTGCACCCACCCCTCACATGTGTCTGTCCACTGCTGGGAGTCCTCTGCACCCACCCCTCACATGTCTCTGTCCACTGCTGGGAGTGATATGCTCCCACCCCTCATATGTCTGGGCACTGCTGGGAGTGATCTGCACCCACCCCTCACATGTCTCTGTCCACTGCTGGGAGTCGTCTGCACCCACCCCTCACATGTGTCTGTCCACTGCTGGGAGTCCTCTGAACCCACCCCTCACATGTCTCTGTCCACTGCTGGGAGTGATATGCACCCACCCCTCATATGTCTGGGCACTACTGGGAGTGATCTGCACCCACCCCTTACATGTCTCTGGTCACTGCTGGTATTCCTCTGCACCCACCCCTCACATGTCTCTGTCCACTGCTGGGAGTCCTCTGCACCCACCCCTCACATGACTCTGTCCACTGCTGGGAGTCCTTTGCACCCACCCCTCACATGTCTCTATCCACTGCTGGGAGTCTGTTGGACAGGCCACACGAAGGGCTTGCTCCCTCCCCGCACGACAGGGCCCAAGCCCCGGCCCGCCAGGCGTGACCCACAAGAATCACCCGCACCCCGTCCCCCGACGGAACTCCTGCCCCCGGACCTCCATGTATCACGGGACCGAGCCACCACCGGCTCCCCCGGCCGGCTCAAGCCGCCATCTTGGGCCCTGCACCACGAGGCCGCGTGGCCTCCACCCGACCCTAACCCTGGGCCTGGCCGGCCCCGACATCCCGGCACCACCATCCACCCAGGAGGTGAGCGGACCACTTGGCAGGTCAATGGGAGAACGAAGCGTCAAGGGCTCTCCCCCGCCAGGTGCCGATCGCCTCCAGCTCCCCCAGGCACTGGCTCCACCCCCCTGCTGGGTGTCTGGACACCTTCATCCCGGGCCCTCTGACCTCCAAGTGCGAGGGTCCGGACATCAAAGGGCGCCAGACCTATAACTAGGGCAGCTCCGGAGCAGGACGACAGTTGTATCCTGGAGTCGAGAGACACCGAGAGAACTCAGCCTTGACGGACTACTGGCGCTGCCGTAGCCCTACCTTGTGAACTATCGCCCTGCCTGCTGGCGCTGCCGCGGCCTTCTGCAACATCCATCCTCGTCGGGACCTGCTGGCGCTGCCGCGGCCCGTTGTAACGACCATCTTCACCAGGACCTGCTGGCGCTGCCGCGGACCGTGTACCGACCATCTTCACCGGGACCTGCTGGCGCTGCCGCGGACCGTGTACCGACCATCTTCACCGGGACCTGCTGGCGCTGCCGCGGACCGTGTATCGACCATCTTCACCGGGACCTGCTGGCGCTGCCGCGGTCCGTCCCAGCTAGACCACCGAGCTCGAGGATTGTGAGCTAACCACCATACCACCTCAACTACCAGACTGGTAGCCAGACTGTCCCGCTACCCCCTTTCCCCACCTTGAGAGACTTGAATCGAGGGGACCCCTGAGTCCAGACCTCCTTGTACCATTTCATCGTACCGTAAGTAATTGCCTATAAAGAACGCTGAATCTTCTCCTTGTGTGGGGTCTGTCTGTGGGGGGGAAGTTATTTATCTGTACGATCGCTGGAGACGGCTCTCCACGGAGACCTCTCCCATTGTCCTCGGCCGACCCTCCCGGTCCGTCTAACATTGGTGGCCAGCGGCGGGATCCGAATCAACGCGTAATCGTACAGAGAGTAGCTCACCCCACGACAAAACCACGATGTCAGCCAAAGATAGCGGTTCCACTGACAAGTTCCAAATGGATAAGTTGGAAGAATATAGCCACCGCGAACTTAAACAATTCTGCATGGAACTAGGCATTGCTACCACCGGCCTGAGTACCAAAGACGATTTGAAGCGCGCCCTTGAGTCGTGGGCAGAAACTGGGGTCACCGGATCACCCGACCAAAACAGTGTCGCACCAGAGGGGAATGCCACGCCTCCCGAGGAGCGGGGAACGGGCCTCTCGCAGGAGGAGATCCAAGAAAGAGAAAGAACAAGATTACATGAGTTGGAAATGGCACGACTCAAGATGGACGGTGAACTAAAGTTAGCCGAGCAGAAACTAAATCTAGAACATCTGCGGCTCCGAGAAGAACGAGAAGAAAAACAGAGACAGAGAGAGCTCGAGGAAAAAAGAATAACACTCGAACACGAACGCAAACTGGCGGAAATAGAACTTCGGAAACAGAATAAAGAACCAGGGGTGCCTGAGCGACCGCACACCCCGGGAGCAACCGAGAAAAAAGTCCACATCCCCAAGGATGTTGTCCGAGAATATGTCCGAGAAGACGACATACAACAGTGGTTCAAAGCCTACGAGATCGCCATGACCTCCCACCGGATCGACCGGAGTGATTGGGGAGCCGGACTATGGGGGAGGTTCGTCAACGAAGTCCGCGATGCCCTATTGCAGCTCCCAGATCACCAGATGTCGTCCTACGACCACATGAAGGCTGCCCTCCTCACCCGCTACGGCCTCTCGCCCGAAATGTACCGCCAGAGGTTCAGAGACTGCACCCGGATCCCGGGTACAACTTGGGTGGAGTACGTCAACTATTTCAGCCGAGCCTTCGAGGGTTGGATCAAGGGGAGCCATGTAACGACCTACGAGCAACTCTTTAACCTTATGGTATGGGAGCACCTGTCGAACAACTGTTTCGTCGAGCTCAGGCAGCACCTCCTCGACAGTAAGTTGACTGACCCCGGCAACTCGCGGCCGAAGCTGACCGATGGGAAAGCACCCGAGTGGGCCGGAGAGGACCACACGAGCAAAACCGAAACAACCCAGGTCAGCACCGTCCCCGGGGAGGAGGAGGAGGCCAGGGGCGAGGGAGAGACACCATCCCGGCAACACCCGTGGCCAGCACCACGCCCCCGGCCGGCCGGGGCAACCCCCCGATGCGCCCGGGGTTCCAAGCCAACGTCACGTGCCACCGATGCCAGCGAGTCGGCCACTACGCCAATGACCCGAGCTGCCCGCAGAACCAAACACCAAAGCCCCGCCAGGTAGCTGCCGCCGCCCTGGGGGGAGAACGACTATCAGAGGAACAGGAAGAATATGAGCCGGCCCAGCAGGAGTGGGAACCGGCCGCCATGGTCCTAGCGTGCCTAGGGGGAAAAGACATGGTCCCGCGGGCTCCCCTACCCGCCAACACCCGGAAATATGGCCAGTGGGTGACCATTAATGGACGTCGGGCCGAGGCCTTACGTGACACAGGCGCCAGTGTGACGGCCGTCCGCTGTCACCTGGTGAAGCCCGAGCAGATCATTCCGAACATTCTCTGCCCCGTCCGCTCCGCCGACAATTCCGAAAGTCTGTGTCAGATGGCCTGCGTCCCCTTCGAATGGGGAGGGGTCGCCGGCCTGTTGAAGGTGACGGTCCGGGATGATGCCCCCGTGGACTGCCTCCTGGGGAATGACCTTGAGAGTTCCCCGTGGGCCACCGTCGAAAGAAGAGAGCACCTGGGGATGCTGGGCCTCCCGGACTGGGCCTGCGTAACCACCCGGTCCATGGCCGCCCGTGCCGTCCCCCGATCAGAAGAACCAGAATGGCCGGCACCTCCGCCCCCGGTCGCCCCAGTAGAGGACAACGACGAGGCCAACCCCCCAGAACCAACGGCCGAAGGGGTCGCGCTACCCCCGACCCTTCCCGGCCTGGCTCAGTGGCGTCAAGAAGGGGGGCCCACCCAAGAACAGTTCCGCCAGGAGCAAAAGACCTGCCCCTCCCTCGAGGGACTCCGCCGGCAAGCCAGCGCCCAGAGCGCAAGGGACTCCACCGGAACTCATTGGGTCTATTGGGATAACGACCTGCTATACAGCGAACAAAGAATCGCAGAGCTAGGGGCCAGTCGAGTGCTGGTGGTACCTCTCCGCTTCAGAGACTTCCTACTAACTCTGGCCCACGATGTCCCCCTGGCTGGACACCTGGGCCAGGACAAAACCTACAGTCGCCTAGTGACTCACTTTTTCTGGCCGAAGATGCGGAACGACGTCCTTAACCACTGCCGGTCCTGCCCCACGTGCCAAGCCAGTGGAAAGAGCGGCCGTAAGCTGAAAGCCCCTCTGCAACCCTTCCCAGTGGTCACCACCCCGTTCGAGAGGGTAGGAATAGACATTGTGGGGCCCCTGGACCCCCGCACGGCACAAGGACATAGGTTCATCCTGGTACTGGTGGACCACGCCACCCGCTACCCCGAGGCGGTGCCCCTACGAACTGTAACAGCTCCGGTGGTTGGCCGGGCCCTAATGGGGATCTTCTCCCGGGTGGGCTTCCCCCGAGAAGTCGTCAGCGACCGAGGCACGAACTTTATCTCAAAATATATGAAGTCCCTCTGGCAACAGTGCGGGGTCACCTACCGATTCACGACCCCCTATCACCCCCAAGGGAACGGACTAGTGGAGCGATTCAACCGCACCCTCAAGGGGATGATTGGGGGATTGGAAGAGCCCCTCCGTCGCCAGTGGGATGTACTACTTCCGTGCCTCCTCTTCGCCTATCGAGAAGTTCCCCAGAAGTCCCTCGGCTTTAGCCCTTTCGAACTCCTGTACGGGCACCCTGTGCGAGGGCCCCTCAGCCTGGTCAAAGAAGGGTGGGAGATGGCCCCCCTAAAGACCCCTCCAGACGTCTTCAAGTACCTCCTGGCCCTACGCAATCAGACCCGGCGCTTCAGGGAGATGGCCAAGGCGAACCTCGAGGCCAGTCAGGAGGACATGAAAAAATGGTACGATCACAATGCCTCCTCCGTCGAGTTCGAACCTGGTCAACAAGTGTGGGTGATGTCCCCCACCGAACCATGTGCCTTACAAGATAAGTGGACGGGGCCCTTCAAAGTGGTCGAGCGCAAAAGCCCCGTCAATTACCTCATCGACATGGGGACCCCCCGGAACTCCCTCCGGGTCCTCCACACCAACAGACTCAAACCACACTTTGTGCGCTCAGAACTCAGCCTCCTGATGGCTATGGACAGTGGGGCGGAAGAAGACTCCGAACCCCTCCCGGATCTCCTGAGGACTCAGGAGAACGACGGCTCCGTGAACGGGGTCCGGCTCTCCGATGCCCTCACCCCAGAGCAACGCCAGGGCTGCCGGGACCTCCTGCTGCGGTTCACTACACTGTTCTCCCTCACCCCCGGGATCACCCCTTGGTGCTTGCACGACGTGGACACCGGGGACAGTCCCCCTATCCGACACCGGGCCTACCGCGTGCCAGATCGGGTACGGGCCTGCATCCAAGAGGAAGTGGCCAAAATGCTCACGATCGGGGTCATCGAGCCCTCGGACAGCCCCTGGGCCAGCCCGGTTGTACTGGTCCCCAAAGCCGCTGCCCCCGGCACCACACCTGAACTGAGATTCTGCGTCGACTACCGGGGCTTGAACGCTGTCACCCGGACCAACGCTCATCCTATCCCCCGAGCAGATGAATTGATCGACCGGCTGGGGGCCGCCCGCTACCTCAGCATCTTCGACCTAACAGCGGGCTACTGGCAGATCGGTCTCACACCCCGGGCTCAGGAACGGTCCGCCTTCTCTACCCCCGATGGCCACTACCACTTCAAGGTCATGCCCTTCGGCATGAAGAATGCCCCCGCTACTTTTCAATGTCTAGTGAACCAGGTCTTGGCGGGGCTCGAAGAGTTCAGCGCCGCCTACCTGGACGATATCGCTGTGTACAGCCGCCACTGGTCCGACCACCTCCTCCACCTCCAAGAGGTCCTGCAGGCCCTCCAGCGGGCCGGCCTCACGATTAAGGCCGGCAAATGCCAAATTGGTCAAGGGTCCGTGACCTACCTCGGGCACCAGGTGGGAAGCGGGCTGGTGGCCCCGCTACAACTTAAAATTACTGCCATCCAGTCCTGGCAGCCCCCCGTCACCCAGACCGAGGTCCGAGCCTTCTTGGGGCTCACCGGCTACTACCGGCGGTTCGTGAGGGACTACGGCAGCATTGTGGGGCCCCTCACGGGTCTCACATCCAAAAACCAGCCGAAGCGGATTAACTGGACCCCCGACTGTCAAGCGGCCTTCGAAAAGCTGAAGGCCGCCCTGTGCACTGCCCCTGTGCTCCAGGCCCCCGATTACAGTCAGGAATTCATTGTACAGACAGACGCCTCCGACCACGGCATCGGAGCGGTTCTTTCCCAGCTGAACCCCGAGGGTCATGACCAGCCGGTGGCCTTCATCAGCAGACGTCTCCTGGCCCGAGAACAGCGCTGGAGCACAATCGAGAGGGAGGCCTTCGCAGTGGTGTGGGCCCTCAAAAAGCTCCGGCCCTATCTCTTCGGTACCCACTTCCGGGTACAAACTGACCATCGACCCCTGCAGTGGCTGATGCAGATGCGGGGGGAGAACACAAAACTATTGCGCTGGTCCATCTCCCTGCAGGGAATGGACTTCACCGTAGAACATCGACCGGGCCAAGACCACGCCAACGCAGATGGCCTGTCACGCTTTTTCCGCCTCGACGAGGAGAGTCCCCAGGAAGATGGGTGACTCTCCCCGCCTTCAGCTGGGGGGGACGCATGTTGGACAGGCCACACGAAGGGCTTTCTCCCTCCCCGCACGACAGGGCCCAAGCCCCGGCCCGCCAGGCGTGACCCACAAGAATCACCCGCACCCCGTCCCCCGACGGAACTCCTGCCCCCGGACCTCCATGTATCACGGGACCGAGCCACCACTGGCTCCCCCGGCCGGCTCAAGCCGCCATCTTGGGCCCTGCACCACGAGGCCGCGTGGCCTCCACCCGACCCTAACCCTGGGCCTGGCCGGCCCCGACATCCCGGCACCACCATCCACCCAGGAGGTGAGCGGACCACTTGGCAGGTCAATGGGAGAACGAAGCGTCAAGGGCTCTCCCCCGCCAGGTGCCGATCGCCTCCAGCTCCCCCAGGCACTGGCTCCACCCCCCTGCTGGGTGTCTGGACACCTTCATCCCGGGCCCTCTGACCTCCAAGTGCGAGGGTCCGGACATCAAAGGGCGCCAGACCTATAACTAGGGCAGCTCCGGAGCAGGACGACAGTTGTATCCTGGAGTCGAGAGACACCGAGAGAACTCAGCCTTGATGGACTACTGGCGCTGCCGTAGCCCTACCTTGTGAACTATCGCCCTGCCTGCTGGCGCTGCCGCGGCCTTCTGCAACATCCATCCTCGTCGGGACCTGCTGGCCCTGCCGCGGCCCGTTGTAACGACCATCTTCACCAGGACCTGCTGGCGCTGCCGCGGACCGTGTACCGACCATCTTCACCGGGACCTGCTGGCGCTGCCGCGGACCGTGTACCGACCATCTTCACCGGGACCTGCTGGCGCTGCCGCGGACCGTGTATCGACCATCTTCACCGGGACCTGCTGGCGCTGCCGCAGTCCGTCCCAGCTAGACCACCGAGCTCGAGGATTGTGA
Organism: Triturus cristatus; assembly: GCF_964204655.1. Taxonomy (NCBI): domain Eukaryota; kingdom Metazoa; phylum Chordata; class Amphibia; order Caudata; family Salamandridae; genus Triturus; species Triturus cristatus. The sequence goes on along the minus strand of NC_140579.1, from coordinate 274,633,552 downwards.
GCTAACCACCATACCACCTCAACTACCAGACTGGTAGCCAGACTGTCCCGCTACCCCCTTTCCCCACCTTGAGAGACTTGAATCGAGGGGACCCCTGAGTCCAGACCTCCTTGTACCATTTCATCGTACCGTAAGAAATTGCCTTTAAAGAACGCTGAATCTTCTCCTTGTGTGGGGTCTGTCTGTGGGGGGGAAGTTATTTATCTGTACGATCGCTGGAGACGGCTCTCCCCGGAGACCTCTCCCATTGTCCTCGGCCGACCCTCCCGGTCCGTCTAAAAGAGTCCTTTGCACCCAACCCTCACATGTGTCTGTCCACTGCTGGAAGTCCTCTGCACCCACCCCTCACATGTCTCTGTCCACTGCTGGGAGTGATATGCACCCAACCCTCATATGACTGTCCACTGCTGGGAGTCCTCTGCACCCACCCCTCACATGTCTCTGTCCACTGCTGGGAGTGATATGCACCCACCCCTCATATGTCTGTCCACTGCTGGGAGTCCTCTGCACCCACTCCTCACATGTCTCTGTCCACTGCTGGGAGTCCTCTGCACCCACCCCTCACATGTGTCTGTCCACTGCTGGGAGTCCTCTTAACCCACCCCTCACATGTGTCTGTCCACTGCTGGGAGTGATATGCACCCACCCGTCATATGTCTGGGCACTGCTGGGAGTGATCTGCACCCACTCCTCACATGTCTCTGGGCACTGCTGGTATTCCTCTGCACCCACCACTCACATGTCTCTGTCCACTGCTGGGAGTCCTCAGCACCCACCCCTCACATGTCTCTGTCCACTGCTGGGAGTCCTCTGCACCCACCCCTCACATATCTCTGTCCACTGCTGGGAGTAATATACACCCACCCCTCATATGTCTGGGCACTGCTGGGAGTGATCTGCACCCACCCCTCACATGTCTCTGGGTACTGCTGGGAGTCCTCTGCACCCACCCCTCAAATGTCTCTGTCCACTGCTGGGAGTCCTCTGCAACCACCCCTCACATGTCTCTGTCCACTGCTGGCAGTCCTCTGCACCCACCCCTGACATGTGTCTGTCCACTGCTGGGAGTCCTCTGCACCCACCCCTCACATGTCTCTGTCCACTGCTGGGAGTGATATTCACCCACCCCTCATATGTCTCTGGGCACTGTTGGTATTCATCTGCACCCACCCCTCACATGTCTCTGTCCACTGCTGGGAGTCCTCAGCACCCACCCCTCACATTTCTGTACACTGCTGGGAGTCCTCTGCACCCACCCCTGACGTGTGTCTGTCCACTGCTGGGAGTCCTCTGCACCCACCCCTCACATGTCTCTGTCCACTGCTGGGAGTGATCTGCACCCACCCCTCACATGTCTCTGGGCACTGTTGGTATTCCTCTGCACCCACCCATCACATGTCTCTGTCCACTGCTGGGAGTCCTCTGCACCCACCCCTCACATGTCTCTGTCCACTGCTGGGAGTCCTCTCCACCCATCCCTCACATCTCTCTGTCCACTGCTAGGAGTCCTCTGCACCCACCCCTCACATGTGTCTGTCCACTGCTGGGAGTCCTCTGCACCCACCCCTCACATGTGTCTGTCCACTGCTGGGAGTCCTCTGCACCCACCCCTCACATGTCTCTGTCCACTGCTGGAAGTGATATGCACCCACCCCTCATATGTCTGTCCACTGCTGGGAGTCCTCTTCACCCACCCCTCACATGTCTCTGTCCACTGCTGGGAGCGATATGCACCCACCCCTCATATGTCTGTCTACTGCTGGGAGTCCTCTGCACCCACCCCTCACGTGTCTATGTCCACTGCAGGGAGTCCTCTGCACCCACCCCTCACATGTGTCTGTCCACTGCTGGGAGTCCTCTGCACCCACCCCTCACATGTCTCTGTCCACTGCTGGGAGTGATATGCTCCCACCCCTCATATGTCTGGGCACTGCTGGGAGTGATCTGCACCCACCCCTCACATGTCTCTGGGTACTGCTGGGAGTCCTCTGCACCCACCCCTCAAATGTCTCTGTCCACTGCTGGGAGTCCTCTGCAACCACCCCTCACATGTCTCTGTCCACTGCTGGCAGTCCTCTGCACCCACCCCTGACATGTGTCTGTCCACTGCTGGGAGTCCTCTGCACCCACCCCTCACATGTCTCTGTCCACTGCTGGGAGTGATATTCACCCACCCCTCATATGTCTCTGGGCACTGTTGGTATTCATCTGCACCCACCCCTCACATGTCTCTGTCCACTGCTGGGAGTCCTCAGCACCCACCCCTCACATTTCTGTCCACTGCTGGGAGTCCTCTGCACCCACCCCTGACGTGTGTCTGTCCACTGCTGGGAGTCCTCTGCACCCACCCCTCACATGTCTCTGTCCACTGCTGGGAGTGATCTGCACCCACCCCTCACATGTCTCTGGGCACTGTTGGTATTCCTCTGCACCCACCCATCACATGTCTCTGTCCACTGCTGGGAGTCCTCTGCACCCACCCCTCACATGTCTCTGTCCACTGCTGGGAGTCCTCTCCACCCATCCCTCACATCTCTCTGTCCACTGCTAGGAGTCCTCTGCACCCACCCCTCACATGTGTCTGTCCACTGCTGGGAGTCCTCTGCACCCACCCCTCACATGTGTCTGTCCACTGCTGGGAGTCCTCTGCACCCACCCCTCACATGTCTCTGTCCACTGCTGGAAGTGATATGCACCCACCCCTCATATGTCTGTCCACTGCTGGGAGTCCTCTTCACCCACCCCTCACATGTCTCTGTCCACTGCTGGGAGCGATATGCACCCACCCCTCATATGTCTGTCTACTGCTGGGAGTCCTCTGCACCCACCCCTCACGTGTCTATGTCCACTGCTGGGAGTCCTCTGCACCCACCCCTCACATGTGTCTGTCCACTGCTGGGAGTCCTCTGCACCCACCCCTCACATGTCTCTGTCCACTGCTGGGAGTGATATGCTCCCACCCCTCATATCTCTGGGCACTGCTGGGAGTGATCTGCACCCACCCCTCACAGGTCTCTGTCCACTGCTGGGAGTCCTCTGCACCCACCCCTCACATGTGTCTGTCCACTGCTGGGAGTCCTCTGCACCCACCCCTCACATGTCTCTGTCCACTGCTGGGAGTGATATGCACCCACCCCTCATATGTCTGGGCACTACTGGGAGTGATCTGCACCCACCCCTTACATGTCTCTGGGCACTGTTGGTATTCCTCTGCACCCACCCCTCACATGTCTATGTTCACTGCTGGGAGTCCTCTGCACCCACCCCTCACATGTCTCTGTCCACTGCTGGGAGTCCTCTGCACCCACCCCTCACAATTCTCTGTCCACTGCTGGGAGTCCTCTGCACCCATCCCTCACATCTATCTGTCCACTGCTAGGAGTCCTCTGCACCCACCCCTCACATGTGTCTGTCCACTGCTGGGAGTCCTCTGCACCCACCCCTCACATGTGTCTGTCCACTGCTGGGAGTCCTCTGCACCCACCCCTCACATGTCTCTGTCCACTGCTGGGAGCGATATGCACCCACCCCTCATATGTCTGTCCACTGCTGGGAGTCCTCTGCACCCACCCCTCACATGTCTCTGTCCACTGCTGGGAGTCCTCTGCACCCACCCCTCACATGTGTCTGTTCACTGCTGGGAGTCCTCTGCACCCACCCCTCACATGTGTCTGTCCACTGCTGGGAGTCCTCTGCACCAACCCCTCACATGTCTCTGTCCACTGCTGGGAGTGATATGCTCCCTCCCCTCATATGTCTGGGCACTGCTGGGAGTGATCTGCACCCACCCCTCACATGTCTCTGTCCACTGCTGGGAGTCCTCTGCACCCACCCCTCACATGTGTCTGTCCACTGCTGGGAGTCCTCTGCACCCACCCCTCACATTTCTCTGTCCACTGCTGGGAGTGATATGCACCCACCCCTCATATGTCTGGGCACTACTGGGAGTGATCTGCACCCACCCCTTACATGTCTCTCGGCACTGCTGGTATTCCTCTGCACCCACCCCTCACATGTCTCTCTCCACTGCTGGGAGTCCTCTGCACCCACCCCTCACATGTCTCTGTCCACTGCTGGGAGTCCTTTGCACCCCCCCTCACATGTCTCTGTCCACTGCTGGGAGTCCTCTGCACCCACCCCTCACATGTGTATGTCCACTGCTGGAAGTCCTCTGCACCCACCCCTCACATGTCTCTGTCCACTGCTGGGAGTGATATGCACCCACCCCTCATATGACTGTCCACTGCTGGGAGTCCCCTGCACCCACCCCTCACATGTCTCTGTCCACTGCTGGGAGTCCTCTGCACCCACCCCTCACATGTCTCTGTCCACTGCTGGGAGTCCTTTGCACCCACCCTTCACATGTCTCTGTCCACTGCTGGGAGACCTCTGCACCCAACCCTCACATGTCTCTGTCCACTGCTGGGAGTCCTCTGCACCCACCCCTCACATGTCTCTGTCCACTGCTGGGAGTCCTTTGCACCCACCCTTCACATGTCTCTGTCCACTGCTGGAAGTCCTCTGCACCAACCCCTCACATGTCTCTGTCCACTGCCGGGAGTCCTCTGCACCCACCCCTCACATGTCTCTGTCCACTGCTGGGAGTGATATGCACCCACCCCTCATATGTCTGTCCACTGCTGGGAGTCCTCAGCACCCACTCCTCACATGTCTCTATCTACTGCTGGGAGTCCTCTGCACCCACCCCTCACATGTGTCTGTCCACTGCTGGGATTCCGCTGAACCCACCCCTCACATGTCTCTGTCCACTGCTGGGAGTGATATGCACCCACCCCTCATATGTCTGGGCACTGCTGGGAGTGATCTGCACCCACCCCTCACATGTCTCTGGGCACTGCTGGTATTCCTCTGCACCCACCACTCACATGTCTCTGTCCACTGCTGGGAGTTCTCTGCACCCACCCCTCACATGTCTCTGTCCACTGCTGGGAGTCCTCTATACCCACCCCTCACATGTGTCTGTCCACTGCTGGAAGTCCTCTGCACCCACCCCTCACATGTCTCTGTCCACTGCTGGGAGTGATATGCACCCACCCCTCATATGACTGTCCACTGCTGGGAGTCCTCTGCACCCACCCCTCACATGTCTCTGTCCACTGCTGGGAGTGATATGCACCCACCCCTCATATGTCTGTCCACTGCTGGGAGTCCTCTGCACCCACTCCTCACATGTCTCTGTCCACTGCTGGGAGTCCTCTGCACCCACCCCTCACATGTGTCTGTCCACTGCTGGGAGTCCTCTTAACCCACCCCTCACATGTCTCTGTCCACTGCTGGGAGTGATATGCACCCACCCGTCATATGTCTGGGCACTGCTGGGAGTGATCTGCACCCACTCCTCACATGTCTCTGGGCACTGCTGGTATTCCTCTGCACCCACCACTCACATGTCTCTGTCCACTGCTGGGAGTCCTCAGCACCCACCCCTCACATGTCTCTGTCCACTGCTGGGAGTCCTCTGCACCCACCCCTCACATGTGTCTGTCCACTGCTGGGAGTCCTCTGCACCCACCCCTCACATATCTCTGTCCACTGCTGGGAGTAATATACACCCACCCCTCATATGTCTGGGCACTGCTGGGAGTGATCTGCACCCACCCCTCACATGTCTCTGGGTACTGCTGGGAGTCCTCTGCACCCACCCCTCAAATGTCTCTGTCCACTGCTGGGAGTCCTCTGCAACCACCCCTCACATGTCTCTGTCCACTGCTGGCAGTCCTCTGCACCCACCCCTGACATGTGTCTGTCCACTGCTGGGAGTCCTCTGCACCCACCCCTCACATGTCTCTCTCCACTGCTGGGAGTGATATTCACCCACCCCTCATATGTCTCTGGGCACTGTTGGTATTCCTCTGCACCCACCCCTCACATGTCTCTGTCCACTGCTGGGAATCCTCAGCACCCACCCCTCACATTTCTGTCCACTGCTGGGAGTCCTCTGCACCCACCCCTGACATGTGTCTGTCCACTGCTGGGAGTCCTCTGCACCCACCCCTCACATGTCTCTGTCCACTGCTGGGAGTGATCTGCACCCACCCCTCACATGTCTCTGGGCACTGTTGGTATTCCTCTGCACCCACCCATCACATGTCTCTGTCCACTGCTGGGAGTCCTCTGCACCCACCCCTCACATGTCTCTGTCCACTGCTGGGAGTCCTCTGCACCCATCCCTCACATCTCTCTGTCCACTGCTAGGAGTCCTCTGCACCCACCCCTCACATGTGTCTGTCCACTGCTGGGAGTCCTCTGCACCCACCCCTCACATGTCTCTGTCCACTGCTGGGAGTGATATGCACCCACCCCTCATATGTCTGTCCACTGCTGGGAGTCCTCTTCACCCACCCCTCACATGTCTCTGTCCACTGCTGGGAGCGATGTGCACCCACCCCTCATATGTCTGTCCACTGCTGGGAGTCCTCTGCACCCACCCCTCACGTGTCTATGTCCACTGCTGGGAGTCCTCTGCACCCAACCCTCACATGTGTCTGTCCACTGCTGGGAGTCCTCTGCACCCACCCCTCACATGTCTCTGTCCACTGCTGGGAGTGATATGCTCCCACCCCTCATATCTCTGGGCACTGCTGGGAGTGATCTGCACCCACCCCTCACAGGTCTCTGTCCACTGCTGGGAGTCCTCTGCACCCACCCCTCACATGTGTCTGTCCACTGCTGGGAGTCCTCTGCACCCACCCCTCACATGTCTCTGTCCACTGCTGGGAGTGATATGCACCCACCCCTCATATGTCTGGGCACTACTGGGAGTGATCTGCACCCACCCCTTACATGTCTCTGGGCACTGCTGGTATTCCTCTGCACCCACCCCTCACATGTCTCTGTCCACTGCTGGGAGTCCTCTGCACCCACACCTCACATGTCTCTGGCCACTGCTGGGAGTCCTTTGCACCCACCCCTCACATGTCTCTGTCCACTGCTGGGAGTCCTCTGCACCCACCCCTCACATGTGTCTGTCCACTGCTGGAAGTCCTCTGCACCCACCCCTCACATGTCTCTGTCCACTGCTGGGAGTGATATGCACCCACCCCTCATATGACTGTCCACTGCTGGGAGTCCTCTGCACCCACCCCTCACATGTCTCTGTCCACTGCTGGGAGTCCTCTGCACCCACCCCTCACATGTCTCTGTCCACTGCTGGGAGTCCTTTGCACCCACCCTTCACATGTCTCTGTCCACTGCTGGGAGACCTCTGCACCCAACCCTCACATGTCTCTGTCCACTGCTGGGAGTCCTCTGCACCCACCCCTCACATGTCTCTGTCCACTGCTGGGAGTCCTTGGCACCCACCCTTCACATGTCTCTGTCCACTGCTGGAAGTCCTCTGCACCCACCCCTCACATGTCTCTGTCCACTGCTGGGAGTCCTCTGCACCCACCCCTCACATGTCTCTGTCCACTGCTGGGAGTGATATGCACCCACCCCTCATATGTCTGTCCACTGCTGGGAGTCCTCAGCACCCACTCCTCACATGTCTCTATCTACTGCTGGGAGTCCTCTGCACCCACCCCTCACATGTGTCTGTCCACTGCTGGGATTCCGCTGAACCCACCCCTCACATGTCTCTGTCCACTGCTGGGAGTGATATGCACCCACCCCTCATATGTCTGGGCACTGCTGGGAGTGATCTGCACCCACCCCTCACATGTCTCTGGGCACTGCTGGTATTCCTCTGCACCCACCACTCACATGTCTCTGTCCACTGCTGGGAGTTCTCTGCACCCACCCCTCACATGTCTCTGTCCACTGCTGGGAGTCCTCTATACCCACCCCTCACATGTGTCTGTCCACTGCTGGAAGTCCTCTGCACCCACCCCTCACATGTCTCTGTCCACTGCTGGGAGTGATATGCACCCACCCCTCATATGACTGTCCACTGCTGGGAGTCCTCTGCACCCACCCCTCACATGTCTCTGTCCACTGCTGGGAGTGATATGCACCCACCCCTCATATGTCTGTCCACTGCTGGGAGTCCTCTGCACCCACTCCTCACATGTCTCTGTCCACTGCTGGGAGTCCTCTGCACCCACCCCTCACATGTGTCTGTCCACTGCTGGGAGTCCTCTTAACCCACCCCTCACATATCTCTGTCCACTGCTGGGAGTGATATGCACCCACCCGTCATATGTCTGGGCACTGCTGGGAGTGATCTGCACCCACTCCTCACATGTCTCTGGGCACTGCTCGTATTCCTCTGCACCCACCACTCACATGTCTCTGTCCACTGCTGGGAGTCCTCAGCACCCACCCCTCACATGTCTCTGTCCACTGCTGGGAGTCCTCTGCACCCACCCCTCACATGTGTCTGTCCACTGCTGGGAGTCCTCTGCACCCACCCCTCACATATCTCTGTCCACTGCTGGGAGTAATATACACCCACCCCTCATATGTCTGGGCACTGCTGGGAGTGATCTGCACCCACCCCTCACATGTCTCTGGGTACTGCTGGGAGTCCTCTGCACCCACCCCTCAAATGTCTCTGTCCACTGCTGGGAGTCCTCTGCACCCACCCCTGACATGTGTCTGTCCACTGCTGGGAGTCCTCTGCACCCACCCCTCACATGTCTCTCTCCACTGCTGGGAGTGATATTCACCCACCCCTCATATGTCTCTGGGCACTGTTGGTATTCCTCTGCACCCACCCCTCACATGTCTCTGTCCACTGCTGGGAGTCCTCAGCACCCACCCCTCACATTTCTGTCCACTGCTGGGAGTCCTCTGCACCCACCCCTGACATGTGTCTGTCCACTGCTGGGAGTCCTCTGCACCCACCCCTCACATGTCTCTGTCCACTGCTGGGAGTGATCTGCACCCACCCCTCACATGTTTCTGGGCACTGTTGGTATTCCTCTGCACCCACCCATCACATGTCTCTGTCCACTGCTGGGAGTCCTCTGCACCCACCCCTCACATGTCTCTGTCCACTGCTGGGAGTCCTCTGCACCCATCCCTCACATCTCTCTGTCCACTGCTAGGAGTCCTCTGCACCCACCCCTCACATGTGTCTGTCCACTGCTGGGAGTCCTCTGCACCCACCCCTCACATGTGTCTGTCCACTGCTGGGAGTCCTCTGAACCCACCCCTCACATGTCTCTGTCCACTGCTGGGAGTGATATGCACCCACCCCTCATATGTCTGTCCACTGCTGGGAGTCCTCTTCACCCACCCCTCACATGTCTCTGTCCACTGCTGGGAGCGATGTGCACCCACCCCTCATATGTCTGTCCACTGCTGGGAGTCCTCTGCACCCACCCCTCACGTGTCTATGTCCACTGCTGGGAGTCCTCTGCACCCAACCCTCACATGTGTCTGTCCACTGCTGGGAGTCCTCTGCACCCACCCCTCACATGTCTCTGTCCACTGCTGGGAGTGATATGCTCCCACCCCTCATATCTCTGGGCACTGCTGGGAGTGATCTGCACCCACCCCTCACAGGTCTCTGTCCACTGCTGGGAGTCCTCTGCACCCACCCCTCACATGTGTCTGTCCACTGCTGGGAGTCCTCTGCACCCACCCCTCACATGTCTCTGTCCACTGCTGGGAGTGATATGCACCCACCCCTCATATGTCTGGGCACTACTGGGAGTGATCTGCACCCACCCCTTACATGTCTCTGGGCACTGCTGGTATTCCTCTGCACCCACCCCTCACATGTCTCTGTCCACTGCTGGGAGTCCTCTGCACCCACACCTCACATGTCTCTGGCCACTGCTGGGAGTCCTTTGCACCCACCCCTCACATGTCTCTGTCCACTGCTGGGAGTCCTCTGCACCCACCCCTCACATGTGTCTGTCCACTGCTGGAAGTCCTCTGCACCCACCCCTCACATGTCTCTGTCCACTGCTGGGAGTGATATGCACCCACCCCTCATATGACTGTCCACTGCTGGGAGTCCTCTGCACCCACCCCTCACATGTCTCTGTCCACTGCTGGGAGTCCTCTGCACCCACCCCTCACATGTGTCTGTCCACTGGTGGAAGTCCTCTGCTCCCACCCCTCACATGTCTCTGTCCACTGCTTGGAGTCCTCTGCACCCACCCCTCACATGTCTCTGTCCACTGCTGGGAGTGATATGCACCCACCCCTCATATGTCTGTCCACTGCTGGGAGTCCTCTGCACCCACTCCTCACATGTCTCTGTCTACTGCTGGGAGTCATCTGCACCCACCCCTCACATGTGTCTGTCCACTGCTGGGAGTCCGCTGAACCCACCCCTCACATGTCTCTGTCCACTGCTGGGAGTGATATGCACCCACCCCTCATATGTCTGGGCACTGCTGGGAGTGATCTGCACCCACCCCTCACATGTCGCTGGGCACTGCTGGTATTCCTCTGCACCCACCCCTCACATGTCTCTGTCCACTGCTGGGAGTCCTCTGCACCCACCCCTCACATGTCTCTGTCCACTGCTGGGAGTCCTCTATACCCACCCCTCACATGTCTCTGTCCACTGCTGGGAGTCCTCTGCAACCCACCCCTCACATGTGTCTGTCCACTGCTGGGAGTCCTCTGCACCCACCCCTCACATGTCTCTGTCCACTGCTGGGAGTCCTCTGCACCCACCCCTCACATGTGTCTGTCCACTGCTGGGAGTCCTCTGCACCAACCCCTCACATGTCTCTGTCCACTGCTGGGAGTGATATGCTCCCTCCCCTCATATGTCTGGGCACTACTGGGAGTGATCTGCACCCATCCCTAACATGTCTCTGTCCACTGCTGGGAGTCCTCTGCACCCACCCCTCACATGTGTCTGTCCACTGCTGGGAGTCCTCTGCACCCACCCCTCACATGTCTCTGTCCACTGCTGGGAGTGATATGCACCCACCCCTCATATGTCTGGGCACTACTGGGAGTGATCTGCACCCACCCCTTACATGTCTCTCGGCACTGCTGGTATTCCTCTGCACCCACCCCTCACATGTCTCTGTCCACTGCTGGGAGTCCTCTGCACCCACCCCTCACATGTCTCTGTCCACTGCTGGGAGTCCTTTGCACCCCCCTCACATGTCTCTGTCCACTGCTGGGAGTCCTCTGCACCCACCCCTCACATGTGTATGTCCACTGCTGGAAGTCCTCTGCACCTACCCCTCACATGTCTCTGTCCACTGCTGGGAGTGATATGCACCCACCCCTCATATGACTGTCCACTGCTGGGAGTCCCCTGCACCCACCCCTCACATGTCTCTGTCCACTGCTGGGAGTCCTCTGCACCCACCCCTCACATGTCTCTGTCCACTGCTGGGAGTCCTTTGCACCCACCCTTCACATGTCTCTGTCCACTGCTGGGAGTCCTCTGCACCCAACCCTCACATGTCTCTGTCCACTGCTGGGAGTCCTCTGCACCCACCCCTCACATGTCTCTGTCCACTGCTGGGAGTCCTTTGCACCCACCCTTCACATGTCTCTGTCCACTGCTGGAAGTCCTCTGCACCCACCCCTCACATGTCTCTGTCCACTGCTGGGAGTCCTCTGCACCCACCCCTCACATGTCTCTGTCCACTGCTGGGAGTGATATGCACCCACCCCTCATATGTCTGTCCACTGCTGGGAGTCCTCAGCACCCACTCCTCACATGTCTCTATCTACTGCTGGGAGTCCTCTGCACCCACCCCTCACATGTGTCTCTCCACTGCTGGGATTCTGCTGAACCCACCCCTCACATGTCTCTGTCCACTGCTGGGAGTGATATGCACCCACCCCTCACATGTCTGGTTACTGCTGGGAGTGATCTGCACCCACTCCTCACATGTCTCTGGGCACTGCTGGTATTCCTCTGCACCCACCCCTCACATGTCTCTGTCCACTGCTGGGAGTTCTCTGCACCCACCCCTCACATGTCTCTGTCCACTGCTGGGAGTCCTCTATACCCACCCCTCACATGTGTCTGTCCACTGCTGAGAGTCCTCTGCACCCACCTCTCACATGTCTCTGTCCACTGCTGGGAGTCCTCTACACCCACCCCTCACATGTGTCTGTCCACTGCTGGGAGTCCTCTGCACCAACCCCTCACATGTCTCTGTCCACTGCTGGGAGTGATATGCTCCCACCCCTCATATGTCTGGGCACTGATGGGAGTGATCTGAACCCACCCCTCACATGTCTCTGTCCACTGCTGGGAGTCCTCTGCACCCACCCCTCACATGTGTCTGTCCACTGCTGGGAGTCCTCTGCACCCACCCCTCACATGTCTCTGTCCACTGTTGGGAGTGATATGCACCCACCCCTCATATGTCTGGGCACTACTGGGAGTGATCTGCACCCACCCCTTACATGTCTCTGGGCACTGCTGGTATTCTTCTGCACCCACCCCTCACATGTCTCTGTCCACTGCTGGGAGTCCTCTGCACCCACCCCTCACACGTCTCTGTCCACTGCTGGGAGTGATATGCACCCACGACTCATATGTCTCTGGGCACTGTTGGTATTCCCCTGCACCCACCCCTCACATGTCTCTGTCCACTGCTGGGAGTCCTCTGCACCCACCCCTCACATGTCTCTGTCCACTGCTGGGAGTCCTCTGCACCCACCCCTGACATGTGTCTGTCCACTGCTGGGAGTCCTCTGCACCCACCCCTCTCATGTCTCTGTCCACTGCTGGGAGTGATCTGCACCCACCCCTCACATGTCTCTGGGCACTGTTGGTATTCCTCTGCACCCACCCCTCACATGTCTCTGTCCACTACTGGGAGTCCTCTGCACCCACCCCTCACATGTCTCTGTCCACTGCTGGGAGTCCTCTGCACCCATCCCTCACATGTCTCTGTCCACTGCTAGGAGTCCTCTGCACCCACCCCTCACATGTGTCTGTCCACTGCTGGGAGTCCTCTGCACCCACCCCTCACATGTGTCTGTCCACTGCTGGGAGTCCTCTGCACCCACCCCTCACATGTCCCTGTCCAGTGCTGGGAGTGATATGCACCCACCCCTCATATGTCTGTCCACTGCTGGGAGTCCTCTTCACCCACCCATCACATGTCTCTGTCCACTGCTGGGAGCGATATGCACCCACCCCTCATATGTCTGTCCACTGCTGGGAGTCCTCTGCACCCACCCCTCACATGTCTCTGTCCACTGCTGGGAGTCCTCTGCACCCACCCCTCACATGTGTCTCTCCACTGGTGGGAGTCCTCTGCACCCACCCCTCACATGTCTATGTCCACTGCTGGGAGTGATATGCTCCCGCCCCTCATATGTCTGGGCACTGCTGGGAGTGATCTGCACCCACCCCTCATATGTCTGGGCACTACTGGGAGTGATCTGCACCCACCCCTTACATGTCTCTGGGCACTGCTGGTATTCCTCTGCACCCACCCCTCACATGTCTCTGTCCACTGCTGGGAGTCCTCTGCACCCACCCCTCACATGTCTCTGGCCACTGCTGGGAGTCCTTTGCACCCACCCCTCACATGTCTCTGTCCACTGCTGGGAGTCCTCTGCACCCACCTCTCACATGTGTCTGTCCACTGCTGGAAGTCCTCTGCACCCACCCCTCACATGTCTCTGTCCACTGCTGGGAGTGATATGCACCCACCCCTCATATGACTGTCCACTGCTGGGAGTCCTCTGCACCCACCCCTCACATGTCTCTGTCCACTGCTGGGAGTCCTCTGCACCCACCCCTCACATGTCTCTGTCCACTGCTGGGAGTCCTTTGCACCCACCCCTCACATGTCTCTGTCCACTGCTGGGAGTCCTCTGCACCCACCCCTCACATGTGTCTGTCCACTGGTGGAAGTCCTCTGCACCCACCCCTCACATGTCTCTGTCCACTGCTTGGAGTCCTCTGCACCCACCCCTCACATATCTCTGTCCACTGCTGGGAGTGATATGCACCCACCCCTCATATGTCTGTCCACTGCTGGGAGTCCTCTGCACCCACTCCTCACATGTCTCTGTCTACTGCTGGGAGTCCTCTGCACCCACCCCTCACATGTGTCTGTCCACTGCTGGGAGTCCGCTGAACCCACCCCTCACATGTCTCTGTCCACTGCTGGGAGTGATATGCACCCACCCCTCATATGTCTGGGCACTGCTGGGAGTGATCTGCACCCACCCCTCACATGTCGCTGGGCACTGCTGGTATTCCTCTGCACCCACCCCTCACATGTCTCTGTCCACTGCTGGGAGTCCTCTGCACCCACCCCTCACATGTCTCTGTCCACTGCTGGGAGTCCTCTATACCCACCCCTCACATGTCTCTGTCCACTGCTGGGAGTCCTCTGCACCCACCCCTCACATGTGTCTGTCCACTGCTGGGAGTCCTCTGCACCCACCCCTCACATGTCTCTGTCCACTGCTGGGAGTCCTCTGCACCCACCCCTCACATGTGTCTGTCCACTGCTGGGAGTCCTCTGCACCAACCCCTCACATGTCTCTGTCCACTGCTGGGAGTGATATGCTCCCTCCCCTCATATGTCTGGGCACTACTGGGAGTGATCTGCACCCATCCCTCACATGTCTCTGTCCACTGCTGGGAGTCCTCTGCACCCACCCCTCACATGTGTCTGTCCACTGCTGGGAGTCCTCTGCACTCACCCCTCACATGTCTCTGTCCACTGCTGGGAGTGATATGCACCCACCCCTCATATGTCTGGGCACTACTGGGAGTGATCTGCACCCACCCCTTACATGTCTCTCGGCACTGCTGGTATTCCTCTGCACCCACCCCTCACATGTCTCTGTCCACTGCTGGGAGTCCTCTGCACCCACCCCTCACATGTCCCTGTCCACTGCTGGGAGTCCTTTGCACCCCCCTCACATGTCTCTGTCCACTGCTGGGAGTCCTCTGCACCCACCCCTCACATGTGTATGTCCACTGCTGGAAGTCCTCTGCACCCACCCCTCACATGTCTCTGTCCACTGCTGGGAGTGATATGCACCCACCCCTCATATGACTGTCCACTGCTGGGAGTCCCCTGCACCCACCCCTCACATGTCTCTGTCCACTGCTGGGAGTCCTCTGCACCCACCCCTCACATGTCTCTGTCCACTGCTGGGAGTCCTTTGCACCCACCCTTCACATGTCTCTGTCCACTGCTGGGAGTCCTCTGCACCCAACCCTCACATGTCTCTGTCCACTGCTGGGAGTCCTCTGCACCCACCCCTCACATGTCTCTGTCCACTGCTGAGAGTCCTTTGCACCCACCCTTCACATGTCTCTGTCCACTGCTGGAAGTCCTCTGGACCCACCCCTCACATGTCTCTGTCCACTGCTGGGAGTCCTCTGCACCCACCCCTCACATGTCTCTGTCCACTGCTGGGAGTGATATGCACCCACCCCTCATATGTCTGTCCACTGCTGGGAGTCCTCAGCACCCACTCCTCACATGTCTCTATCTACTGCTGGGAGTCCTCTGCACCCACCCCTCACATGTGTCTGTCCACTGCTGGGATTCTGCTGAACCCACCCCTCACATGTCTCTGTCCACTGCTGGGAGTGATATGCACCCACCCCTCATATGTCTGGGCACTGCTGGGAGTGATCTGCACCCACTCCTCACATGTCTCTGGGCACTGCTGGTATTCCCCTGCACCCACCCCTCACATGTCTCTGTCCACTGCTGGGAGTTCTCTGCACCCACCGCTCACATGTCTCTGTCCACTGCTGGGAGACCTCTATACCCACCCCTCACATGTGTCTGTCCACTGCTGAGAGTCCTCTGCACCCACCTCTCACATGTCTCTGTCCACTGCTGGGAGTCCTCTACACCCACCCCTCACATGTGTCTGTCCACTGCTGGGAGTCCTCTGCACCAACCCCTCACATGTCTCTGTCCACTGCTGGGAGTGATATGCTCCCACCCCTCATATGTCTGGGCACTGATGGGAGTGATCTGCATCCACCCCTCACATGTCTCTGTCCACTGCTGGGAGTCCTCTGCACCCACCCCTCACATGTGTCTGTCCACTGCTGGGAGTCTTCTGCACCCACCCCTCACATGTCTCTGTCCACTGTTGGGAGTGATATGCACCCACCCCTCATATGTCTGGGCACTACTGGGAGTGATCTGCACCCACCCCTTACATGTCTCTGGGCACTGCTGGTATTCTTCTGCACCCACCCCTCACATGTCTCTGTCCACTGCTGGGAGTCCTCTGCACCCACCCCTCACATGTCTCTGTCCACTGCTGGGAGTGATATGCACCCACCCCTCATATGTCTCTGGGCACTGTTGGTATTCCCCTGCACCCACCCCTCACATGTGTCTGTCCACTGCTGGGAGTCCTCTGCACCCACCCCTCTCATGTCTCTGTCCACTGCTGGGAGTGATCTGCACCCACCCCTCACATGTCTCTGGGCACTGTTGGTATTCCTCTGCACCCACCCCTCACATGTCTCTGTCCACTACTGGGAGTCCTCTGCACCCACCCCTCACATGTCTCTGTCCACTGCTGGGAGTCCTCTGCACCCATCCCTCACATGGCTCTGTCCACTGCTAGGAGTCCTCTGCACCCACCCCTCACATATGTCTGTCCACTGCTGGGAGTCCTCTGCACCCACCCCTCACATGTGTCTGTCCACTGCTGGGAGTCCTCTGCACCCACCCCTCACATGTCTCTGTCCAGTGCTGGGAGTGATATGCACCCACCCCTCATATGTCTGTCCACTGCTGGGAGTCCTCTTCACCCACCCCTCACATGTCTCTGTCCACTGCTGGGAGCGATATGCACCCACCCCTCAAATGTCTGTCCACTGCTGGGAGTCCTCTGCACCCACCCCTCACATGTCTCTGTCCACTGCTGGGAGTCCTCTGCACCCACCCCTCACATGTGTCTCTCCACTGCTGGGAGTCCTCTGCACCCACCCCTCACATGTCTATGTCCACTGCTGGGAGTGATATGCTCCCGCCCCTCATATGTCTGGGCACTGCTGGGAGTGATCTGCACCCACCCCTCACATGTCTCTGTCCACTGCTGGGAGTCCTCTGCACCCACCCCTCACATGTGTCTGTCCACTGCTGGGAGTCCTCTGCACCCACCCCTCACATGTCTCTGTCCACTGATGGGAGTCCACTGCACCCACCCCTCACATGTGTCTGTCCACTGCTGGGAGTCCTCTGAACCCACCCGTCACATGTCTCTGTCCACTGCTGGGAGTGATATGCACCCACCCCTCATATGTCTGGGCACTGCTGGAAGTAATCTGCACCCACTCCTCACATGTCTCTGGGCACTGCTGGTATTCCTCTGCACCCACCACTCACATGTCTCTGTCCACTGCTGGGAGTCCTCTGCACCCACCCCTCACATGTCTCTGTCCACTGCTGGGAGTCCTCTGCACCCACCCCTCACATGTGTCTGTCCACTGCTGGGAGTCCTCTGCACCCACCCCTCACATATCTCTGTCCACTGCTGGGAGTAATATACACCCACCCCTCATATGTCTGGGCACTGCTGGGAGTGATCTGCACCCACCCCTCACATGTCTCTGGGTACTGCTGGGAGTCCTCTGCAACCACCCCTCACATGTCTCTGTCCACTGCTGGGAGTCCTCTGCACCCACCCCTGACATGTGTCTGTCCACTGCTGGGAGTCCTCTGCACCCACCCCTCACATGTCTCTGTCCACTGCTGGGAGTGATATGCACCCACCCCTCATATGTCTCTGGGCACTGTTGGTATTCCTCTGCTCCCACCCCTCACATGTCTCTGTCCACTGCTGGGAGTCCTCTGCACCCACCCCTCACATGTCTGTCCACTGCTGGGAGTCCTCTGCACCCACCCCTGACATGTGTCTGTCCACTGCTGGGAGTCCTCTGCACCCACCCCTCATATGTCTCTGTCCACTGCTGGGAGTGATCTGCACCCACCCCTGACATGTCTCTGGGCAATGTTGGTATTCCTCTGCACCCACCCCTCACATGTCTCTGTCCACTGCTGGGAGTCCTCTGCACCCACCCCTCACATGTCTCTGTCCACTGCTGGGAGTCCTCTGCACCCATCCCTCACATCTCTCTGTCCACTGCTAGGAGTCCTCTGCACCCACCCCTCACATGTGTCTGTCCACTGCTGGGAGTCCTCTGCACCCACCCCTCACATGTCTCTGTCCACTGCTGGGAGTGATATGCACCCACCCCTCATATGTCTGTCCACTGCTGGGAGTCCTCTTCACCCACCCCTCACATGTCTCTGTCCACTGCTGGGAGCGATATGCACCCACCCCTCATATGTCTGTCCACTGCTGGGAGTCCTCTGCACCCACCCCTCACATGTCTCTGTCCACTGCTGGGAGTCCTCTGCACCCACCCCTCACATGTGTCTGTCCACTGCTGGGAGTCCTCTGCACCCACCCCTCACATGTCTCTGTCCACTGCTGGGAGTGATATGCTCCCACCCCTCATATCTCTGGGCACTGCCGGGAGTGATCTGCACCCACCCCTCACATGTCTCTGTCCACTGCTGGGAGTCCTCTGCACCCACCCCTCACATGTGTCTGTCCACTGCTGGGAGTCCTCTGCACCCACCCCTCACATGTCTCTGTCCACTGCTGGGAGTGATATGCACCCACCCCTCATATGTCTGGGCACTACTGGGAGTGATCTGCACCCACCCCTTACATGTCTCTGGGCACTGCTGGTATTCCTCTGCACCCACCCCTCACATGTCTCTGTCCACTGCTGGGAGTCCTCTGCACCCACCCCTCACATGTCTCTGGCCACTGCTGGGAGTCCTTTGCACCCACCCCTCACATGTCTCTGTCCACTGCTGGGAGTCCTCTGCACCCACCCCTCACATGTGTCTGTCCACTGCTGGAAGTCCTCTGCACCCACCCCTCACATGTCTCTGTCCACTGCTGGGAGTGATATGCACCCACCCCTCATATGACTTTTCCACTGCTGGGAGTCCTCTGCACCCACTCGTCACATGTCTCTGTCCACTGCTGGGAGTCCTCTGCACCTACCCCTCACATGTCTCTGTCCACTGCTGGGAGTCCTTTGCACCCACCCCTCACATGTCTCTGTCCACTGCTGGGAGTCCTCTGCACCGACCACTCATATGTCTCTGTCCACTGCTGGGAGTCCTCTGCACCCACCCCTCACATGTCTCTGTCCACTGCTGGGAGTCCTCTGCACCCACCCCTCACATGTGTCTGTCCACTGCTGGGAGTGCTCTGCACCCACCCCTCACATATCTCTGTCCACTGCTGGGAGTAATTGTTAGAAATGAGGGGGCTCCGGTTGACGCAGGTGTGAACCCACAACAAGCAGGGACCCTTTACTTCTTGTCAGGGCGAAGGATGACTCCCCAGAATAACCCCTGCTCACCCTCTAGGTGCGTGGCGCGAGCAGTCTAGGCTAAGTCTCAGGCGTACACGGTTAAGCAAATGCAATTACACATACAGTAAACCCCTTGCATGCACCACAAACGGACACCAATCAGGAAGTATATAAAAATAAGCTTTTATGTAGATTCAGCAGATTCAAATACAAGGCCCAGTAACGTTGAACTGATGGGGCCACAATTCTTGGAAATACGGTAAAGTTCTCTTTGTTTTACGGAAAGTTCTTTAGGCGGGCACAAGGTAACTGTAGGCCTCAGCGCACTTTGGGCTGAGGCAGCGCCCAGGAAGCACACAGCAGATGACAGGGAAATAAGAACGTTGCGGACCCTGGATCCGATGCGAGCTCGCGGTCGAGTTCGTGAGTACAGTACCTTGTTTCTTGACGCAAAGGCGGGTGCGGGATTTCAGCGGCCCTCCGACAGAAGGGCGAGGCGGCGTCCGAGGCTCCCACACTTCACGATGGGGGTCTGATCTTCAGGCTCACGACAAGAGCGGGGTGTTGCAGGTGGCGGGTGAACAAAGCGGGGCAGCCGGGCACGCAGATACGTCCGGGCCGTCCGAGGCTTGGAGATGCTCACAAACGCCGATTCCGGCGGGAGGGTGAAGGTGCACAGCGAGCCTCCAACGAGCGAGGTGACGGGGCAGCCCAGCACAGCGTAGGGGGAGCGGCTCCGATCAAGCGAGGCTCTTCCCAAGGCGGGGGCGGCTAAGCAGTCCTGGTCACGGCTCAAGGAGGGACTGGGGCACGAGGGTCACAGCTCCGGCGAGGGAAAGGACACCACAGTCCAGCAGCAGGCGAGTGAAGATCAGGTAGAGCCCAATGGTCCTGGGGCTCAGTTCAGGGGGCAAGCTCAGTTCCAAGCCCTTGGAGATCGTTTTGGAAAAGCACAAGTCTTGAAAGTAAAAGTAAAGTGAAAGTCTTCAGCACCAGTTTCTCTTCTCTCCTTTGGCAGCAAGGTCACCACTGCAGGCCAATCCCCCAGGATAGGGACAGTCTTCCTCCTACAGCTTTCCCGGTGCCTCCTCCTCAGGCAGAGATTCTTCTTGGTCAAAAGCGGATCTAGTTTCTCAGGAGCAGGGCTCCTCCATTTATACAGCAAATCTTTTGTTCTCCCAGGCCAGGGGGGCCCTTGCCTAGTTCAGTCCGGTTTCTGAGCACTTTGTTTACGCGATGCAGGCTTCTTCTTTCAGAGTGCAGGGCAGAGTCATCAGACGCTCCACAGGGGGCGGAGCCGGCATTGAGGTAGCAGAGCACTGTCCTATTCAGAGCCTAGGAGCACTCCTCCCACCCATCTACCTGTCGATCGTCCTATTCATTACCAGGCTACCTAGCCCTGCCCATCTGGGTTCCCCCAGCCCTGTCACTCATACCAGCCAGACATCAGATACACATCACGCAGAGGCGGCTGAAAGGTTTAGGCAAGCAAAGGCCAACTTTCTAAAAGCGGCATTTGCAAACCCGGAATATTAAAATAAACCTTGCGAAAAGATGTACCTTATTATTCCGAGTTCAGGCATACTAAACTCGATCTTCTACCATGTTCCCTGGGTCGGTTAGGATCATAGGGTGTAATAATCCAGGCCGCCCATACTGGCCTATGAGAACAGGGTAGCCTTGCAGTAGTGAACAACAAGATGGCGGTAATTCACTACTAGGACATGCCACGCATCCGGGCTTGTCCTACCTTAGGCTTACAACGCACCCTGCCCGTGGGCCTACCAGAGGGGTGACTAACATGCAGCTAAGGGAAGGTTTTAGGGACTGGCAAGTGTGGGCACTTGCCGGTCAGCATGTCAGTACCAGACTGCACGCAGGTTCCGCGATGGCAGACCTCAGACATATTTTACCGGCCGCTTCTGTGGGTGGCACAACCAGTGCTGCAAGCCCACCAGCGTTGTTCGCATTTACATGCCCTGGCGCCCCCCGCGCATTTTACTGGGGTCTGACAGTAAATCAAACAATCCAATCATGGAATCCAACCAACATATACAATTTACATAGGGAGCACTCGCACCGCGACACTGGTTGGCAGCGGCACAGCGCGCTGAGCGGCCAACACCATAAAAACACATGAGGCACAGCGACAAAAAGAGGAAGGGAGACTCACGCCAAGGGGCCAGGTCTAACACGTGTCCCCTCCAGCTGAAAAGTGGGGAGAACTACCCTACCCCAGGGAGTTCCTCATCACTAAGGCGGAAAAATCTGGACAGACCGTCAGCATTGGCGTGATCTGTACAGGGCAATGTTCCACCGTGAAATCCATACCCTGTAGGGAAATGGACCACCTCAACAGCTTTGGATTCTCACCCCTCATATGCATCAACCATCTGAGGGGCCTGTGGTCCGTCTGAACCCGGAAGTGAGACCCAAACAAGTAGGGTCTTAGCTTCTTCAGCGCCCAGACCACAGCAAATGCCTCACGCTCAATAGCACTCCACCTTTGTTCCCGTGGAAGTAACCTCCTGCTAAGAAAGGCTACGGGTTGATCTAGGCCCTCCTCATTATTCTGTGAAAGAACAGCCCCCACACCATGCTCTGAAGCGTCTGTCTGAACGATAAACTCTTTGGAGAAGTTGGGAGCCAAGAGCACGGGCGCCGTGCACATAGCAGTTTTCAAGGCCTCAAAAGCCTTCTGACAGGTGTCAGTCCAGATCACTTTCCTGGGCTGCTTCTTCGAAGTCAGCGCTGTCAAGGGGGAAACCATGTTGCCATACCCCTTGACAAACCTCCTGTAGTACCCGGTGAGACCTAGGAAGGCTCTCACCTCCGTCTGGGTTTTGGGCGCCTCCCAATTCAGGATGGTTTCTATCTTGGGCTGAAGGGGTGCCACCTGGCCACTCCCAACTTGGTGTCCCAAGTACACCACGGAACCCTGCCCGATCTGGCACTTACTCGCCTTGATTGTTGAGGCCTGCCTTGCGCAGCGCCATCAACACTTCCCAGAGGTGACGCAAGTGTTCCTCCCAAGTGGAGCTGAACACTGCGATGTCATCCAGGTAGGCTGCACTGAACGAATCCAGCCCAGCCAACACCTGGTTGACCAATCTCTGGAAGGTGGCAGGGGCATTCTTCATCCCAAATGGCATAACCCGGAACTGGTAGTGCCCATCTGGGGTGGAAAATGCTGACCTCTCTTTGGCCCCCTCGGTCAAGGCGATCTGCCAATACCCAGACGTTAAATCAAACGTGCTGAGGTAGTTGGCAGCCCCTAGCCGATCGATGAGCTCATCAGCTCTGGGGATGGGGTGTGCGTCGGTCCTAGTGACCGAATTGAGTCCTCTGTAGTCCACACAGAACCGGAGTTCGGGTGTGGCTCCCGGCGCTGCAGCTTTTGGGACCAAGACCACGGGGCTGGCCCAAGGACTGCAAGAAGACTCAATTACCCCGAGTGCAAACATCTTGGAGACCTCCTCCTTGATGCATGTCCTCACCCTGTCAGTCACCCTGTAGGCCTTGTGCCGCACAGGTGGACTATCCCCAGTGTCCACATCATGGACGCACCAATCAGTGACACCAGGGACCAGGGAAAACAGGTCAGAAAATTGTCCCAGCAACTGGCGACAATCATTCTGTTGCTCAGGGGTCAGGGTGGAAGAGAGGATGACACCATCCACTGACCCATCTTGCTCCTTGGCTGACAGGAGGTCAGGAAGACGTTCTGTCTCCTCTTCCATTCCAGCATCTGTTGCCAAGAGCATGCCCACTTGGGACCTCTCCAAGTGGGGCTTGAGGCGGTTGACGTGTAGGACCCTTAAGGGGTTCCTAGGAGACTTTAGGTCCACCACGTAGGTAACAGGACTCTTGCGCTCCACCACCTCAAAGGGACCGGTCCACTTATCCTGGAGCGCACACGGCTCCACGGGGGCCAAGACCCATACTTTCTGCCCAGGCTGAAGCTCTACCAGAGTGGCGTTCTGGTCGTACCACCGCTTCATCTCCTCCTGGCTGGCTTCCAGATTTGCCTCAGCAAGTTGCCTGAATCGCCTAGTCTGATTCCTGAAGGCCAGCATGTAACTATATACATTCTGGGGAGGTTTCCTGGGAGATTGCTCCCAGCCTTCTTTGACCAGACTTAGAGGTCCTCTGACTGGGTGACCATACAGAAGCTCAAAGGGACTGAACCCCAGAGACTTCTGTGGCACCTCACGGTAAGCGAAGAGAAGGCATGGTAAGAGGACGTCCCACTTACGCCTCATGGCTCCTTCCAGGCCCATTATCATGCCTTTGAGGGTTCGGTTGAATCTCTCAACCAACCCGTTTCCTTGGGGGTGGTAAGGGGTGGTGAACTTGTAGGTTACACCACACTCTTGCCAAAGAGATTTCATGTACTTGGACATGAAATTGGTACCTCGGTCAGACACCACTTCTAGAGGGAATCCCACTCGGGAGAAAATTCCCATCAGTGCCCGTCCCACCACGGGGGCCGTCACTGTCCTTAGAGGAATGGCTTCCGGGTACCGGGTGGCATGGTCCACCAGGACCAGGATGAACCTATTGCCCATCGCTGTCCTGGGGTCCAGTGGCCCTACAATGTCAATCCCCACTCGCTGGAATGGGGTACCGACCACAGGGAATGGCTGGAGTGGAGCCTTCTGCTTCCTTCCACTCTTTCCACTTGCCTGGCAAGTCTGGCATGTCCTGCAGTGAGTATCTGAACTCCTGCGCATTTGAGGCCAATAAAGGTGGGTGACAAGCCTTTCAAAGGTCTTGTCCTGCCCCAAATGCCCTGCCAATGGCACATCGTGAGCCAGCCCCAGTAGGAAGGCTCTGAAGTCCTGGGGTACCACCAGCGCACGGGCTGACCCAGGCTCAGCAACCTTAGGCTCTGTATATAGGAGGTCGTTCTCCCAGTAAACGAAATGTGATCCTGACTGATCACCTGCGGCCTGGTCTGCAGCCTGCTGCCGCATACCCACGAGAGAAGGGCACTCCTTCTGTGCCTTGCAAAAGTCCTCCCTGGTGGGACCCCCTTCCTGCTGCCAATGGGTCAGCTCCGGCAGGTCTCCCAGTTCAGCTATCTGCTCCCCTGTAGGCTCCAGGGCATCCCCCTCAAGGTCTGCTTCCTCCTGGACCGTGGGAACTTCAGGGGCTGGCTTCCCGCGCCCCTTGCTCCTTCTCTCTGAGGCCGGTTCCTGGGCCTCCCTCTCAGGCTCCAGGACCTCTTGAGTACCTCTACTGGCTGCCATGGACCGTGTGGTGACACACTCCCAATCCGGCATACCCAACATCTCCAGGTGAGCACTCCGCTCCACCTTAGCCCAAGGTGAGCTCTCCAAATCGTTCCCTAACAAACAGTCTACAGGCATGGCGGGCCTCACAGCTACCTGAAGAGTACCAGAGACCCCCCCCCACTCAAAGGGAACCTGAGCCACCTTGCAGTGTCTCTCTGTGTTGTCAGCGGCAACAACGGGATAGAATGCGTTGGGGACCACCTGCTCCTGAGACACCAGGTGACACCTGACAGCTGTCACACTGGCTCCTGTATCCCTAAGAGCTTCCACTCTATGGCCATTTATGGTCACCCACTGCCTGTACTTCTTAGTGTTCTCAGGCAGCTGGGTTGGAGGGACCACTTCACGGTCTCCTAGCGAGACCAGGGACATCTCTGCGGGACCCCACCCACCTTGGACATCCCTCTCCTCCCCCAAGGCTACACTAGTCACCTGCCGGGGTGGAGCACCAGTGGGCGCTGGTTTACCAAACAATGGACACTTTACATCAGAGGCAAAATGCCCCAAATTGTTACACCTGTAACATCTTACGGGCCCCTTTTGAACAGGAGGACCTGTCGGGGCCCCGGTCGGTTTCTGGGGTGGGGGAGGCTGAGAACCCTTCCCTTGGTTCCCTTGGGGACTATGTTGGGGCCCTTTTTGGAACTGCTTCTGTTTACCCCTGTCCCCCCCACTCTTCTGCTGGGGACCCTGCCCACCTTTGGCGGAATCCCCCACGGTACCCTTGTGGACCCTGGTACTGACCCAGCGGTCCGCCTCCTCAGCAAGCTTCCTAGGGTTAGTCAGCCTACTATCGATCAGGTGCTGGCGTAGCTCAGGAAAACAATTACTGGACAAGTGCTCCCATGCCACTAAATCAAGAAGCCCTTGATAATCATTTACCTTACTACCCTTTACCCAACCATCCAGCGCTCTGCAAAAGAAAGTCACATACTCCACATACGTACTATTGGGAATCTTAGTGCAACCCCTAAACCTCTGTCTATATAACTCAGGGGTCAACCCATACCTAGCCATCAATGCTTCCTTCATATGGGCATAAGAATTATGAACATCAGCAGGTAAATCTAACAGTGTGTCCCGCCCTTCACTCAGGAACCGTCCCCACAACCCCGCTCCCCAATCTTTCTCAGGGACCCGTGGGAAGACATGGCTACCTCGTAGGCTCTGAACCACTGCCCGATGTCGTCATTCTTGAAGAAGTCCTTCACCACATCCTTGGGAATATAAACTCTTGGTTCCGCCGGTACTGGCGGTGTGCTGCCACCAGAGGGATTAAGCTCCAAACTTTTTGCTTTCAGCTCCAGCTCCCTCAGCTTCATGTCATGCTCTAATTGTAGTTTCTTTTCTTCCATGGCTAGTCTTTGTTTTTCCATATCCATCTGCCCATGAAGTTTTGCCATCTCCACCTCGTGTGCCCGGGTTGCTGCCCTGTCTGCCAACTCTTCTGGCGACAGGCCTCGGCCAAACTCATGGACACTTTCTGGTGGAACCACTTCCACCTGATTCTCTGGTGCCTTTGACTCATACCAGGCCCTCAGCGCCTTCACGAATTGGGTCTTGTTTTTCAATCCAGTTTGGGCAATTCTGAACTTGGAGCAAAAACCTTTCAATTCTTCATTGCTATAATTCCGAAGTGCGCTTTCTTCCCAATCTATGTCCTCAAATCCAGAGATTATAGAAGCTGCCCTTCCGGCGGGAAGTGAACCAGGCATGGTTCTAACAACGGAGATTCTTGGCAAAACAAAAACAAATTCTAGTCTTGTGGCTGTGTTACTGGTCTGCTCTCACTACGTGGTGATCAGTGGTTCACTATACGCAAACCGCAAATGCAAATCCGTAAATCCTCACCGCTGCCACCAATGTTAGAAATGAGGGGGCTCCGGTTGACGCAGGTGTGAACCCACAACAAGCAGGGACCCTTTACTTCTTGTCAGGGCGAAGGATGACTCCCCAGAATAACCCCTGCTCACCCTCTAGGTGCGTGGCGCGAGCAGTCTAGGCTAAGTCTCAGGCGTACACGGTTAAGCAAATGCAATTACACATACAGTAAACCCCTTGCATGCACCACAAACGGACACCAATCAGGAAGTACATAAAAATAAGCTTTTATGTAGATTCAGCAGATTCAAATACAAGGCCCAGTAACGTTGAACTGATGGGGCCACAATTCTTGGAAATACGGTAAAGTTCTCTTTGTTTTACGGAAAGTTCTTTAGGCGGGCACAAGGTAACTGTAGGCCTCAGCGCACTTTGGGCTGAGGCAGCGCCCAGGAAGCACACAGCAGATGACAGGGAAATAAGAACGTTGCGGACCCTGGATCCGATGCGAGCTCGCGGTCGAGTTCGTGAGTACAGTACCTTGTTTCTTGACGCAAAGGCGGGTGCGGGATTTCAGCGGCCCTTCGACAGAAGGGCGAGGCGGCGTCCGAGGCTCCCACACTTCACGATGGGGGTCTGATCTTCAGGCTCACGACAAGAGCGGGGTGTTGCAGGTGGCGGGTGAACAAAGCGGGGCAGCCGGGCACGCAGATACGTCCGGGCCGTCCGAGGCTTGGAGATGCTCACAAACGCCGATTCCGGCGGGAGGGTGAAGGTGCACAGCGAGCCTCCAACGAGCGAGGTGACGGGGCAGCCCAGCACAGCGTAGGGGGAGCGGCTCCGATCAAGCGAGGCTCTTCCCAAGGCGGGGGCGGCTAAGCAGTCCTGGTCACGGCTCAAGGAGGGACTGGGGCACGAGGGTCACAGCTCCGGCGAGGGAAAGGACACCACAGTCCAGCAGCAGGCGAGTGAAGATCAGGTAGAGCCCAATGGTCCTGGGGCTCAGTTCAGGGGGCAAGCTCAGTTCCAAGCCCTTGGAGATCGTTTTGGAAAAGCACAAGTCTTGAAAGTAAAAGTAAAGTGAAAGTCTTCAGCAACAGTTTCTCTTCTCTCCTTTGGCAGCAAGGTCACCACTGCAGGCCAATCCCCCAGGATAGGGACAGTCTTCCTCCTACAGCTTTCCCGGTGCCTCCTCCTCAGGCAGAGATTCTTCTTGGTCAAAAGCGGATCTAGTTTCTCAGGAGCAGGGCTCCTCCATTTATACAGCAAATCTTTTGTTCTCCCAGGCCAGGGGGGCCCTTGCCTAGTTCAGTCCGGTTTCTGAGCACTTTGTTTACGCGATGCAGGCTTCTTCTTTCAGAGTGCAGGGCAGAGTCATCAGACGCTCCACAGGGGGCGGAGCCGGCATTGAGGTAGCAGAGCACTGTCCTATTCAGAGCCTAGGAGCACTCCTCCCACCCATCTACCTGTCGATCGTCCTATTCATTACCAGGCTACCTAGCCCTGCCCATCTGGGTTCCCCCAGCCCTGTCACTCATACCAGCCAGACATCAGATACACATCACGCAGAGGCGGCTGAAAGGTTTAGGCAAGCAAAGGCCAACTTTCTAAAAGCAGCATTTGCAAACCCGGAATATTAAAATAAACCTTGCGAAAAGATGTACCTTATTATTCCGAGTTCAGGCATACTAAACTCGATCTTCTACCATGTTCCCTGGGTCGGTTAGGATCATAGGGTGTAATAATCCAGGCCGCCCATACTGGCCTATGAGAACAGGGTAGCCTTGCAGTAGTGAACAACAAGATGGCGGTAATTCACTACTAGGACATGCCACGCATCTGGGCTTGTCCTACCTTAGGCTTACAACGCACCCTGCCCGTGGGCCTACCAGAGGGGTGACTAACATGCAGCTAAGGGAAGGTTTTAGGGACTGGCAAGTGTGGGCACTTGCCGGTCAGCATGTCAGTACCAGACTGCACGCAGGTTCCGCGACGGCAGACCTCAGACATATTTTACCGGCCGCTTCTGTGGGTGGCACAACCAGTGCTGCAAGCCCACCAGCGTTGTTCGCATTTACATGCCCTGGCGCCCCCGGCGCATTTTACTGGGGTCTGACAGTAAATCAAACAATCCAATCATGGAATCCAACCAACATATACAATTTACATAGGGAGCACTCGCACCGCGACACTGGTTGGCAGCGGCACAGCGCGCTGAGCGGCCAACACCATAAAAACACATGAGGCACAGCGACAAAAAGAGGAAGGGAGACTCACGCCAAGGGGCCAGGTCTAACAGTAATATACACCCACCCCTCATATGTCTGGGCACTGCTGGGAGTGATCTGCACCCACCCCTCACATGTCTCTGGGTACTGCTGGGAGTCCTCTGCACCCACCCCTCAAATGTCTCTGTCCACTGCTGGGAGTCCTCTGCACCCACCCCTCACATGTCTCTGTCCACTGCTGGAAGTCCTCTGCACCCACCCCTGACATGTGTCTGTCCACTGCTGGGAGTCCTCTGCACCCACCCCTCACATGTCTCTGTCCACTGCTGGGAGTGATATGCACCCACCCCTCATATGTCTCTGGGCACTGTTGGTATTCCTCTGCACCCACCCCTCACATGTCTCTGTCCACTGCTGGGAGTCCTCTGCACCCACCCCTCACATGTCTCTGTCCACTGCTGGGAGTCCTCTGCACCCACCCCTGACATGTGTCTGTCCACTGCTGGGAGTCCTCTGCACCCACCCCTCACATGTCTCTGTCCACTGCTGGGAGTGATCTGCACCCACCCCTCACATGTCTCTGGGCACTGTTGGTATTCCTCTGCACCCACCCCTCACATGTCTCTGTCCACTGCTGGGAGTCCTCTGCACCCACCCCTCACATGTCTCTGTCCACTGCTGGGAGTCCTTTGCACCCACCCCTCACATGTCTCTGTCCACTGCTGGGAGTCCTCTGCACCCACCCCTCACATGTGTCTGTCCACTGCTGGCAGTGATATGCACCCATCCCTCATATGACTGTCCATTGCTGGGAGTCCTCTGCACCCACCCCTCACATGTCTCTGTCCACTGCTGGGAGTGATATGCACCCACCCCTCATATGTCTGTCCACTGCTGGGAGTCCTCTGCACCCACTCCTCACATGTCTCTGTCTACTGCTGGGAGTCCTCTGCACCCACCCCTCACATGTGTCTGTCCACTTCTGGGAGTCCGCTGAACCCACCCCTCACATGTCTCTGTCCACTGCTGGGAGTGATATGCTCCCACCCCTCATATGTCTGGGCACTGCTGGGAGTGATCTGCACCCACCCCTCACATGTCTCTGGGCACTGCTGGTATTCTTCTGCACCCACCCCTCACATGACTCTGTCCACTGCTGGGAGTCCTCTGCACCCACCCCTCACATGTCTCTGTCCACTGCTGGGAGTCCTCTGCACCCACCCCTCACATGTGTCTGTCCACTGCTGGGAGTCCTCTTCACCCACCCCTCACTTGTCTCTCTCCACTGCTGGGAGCGATATGCACCCACCCTCATATGTCTGTCCACTGCTGGGAGTCCTCTGCACCCACCCCACACATGTCTCTGTCCACTGCTGGGAGTCCTCTGCACCCACCCCTCACATGTGTCTGTCCACTGCTAGGAGTCCTCTGCACCCACCCCTCACATGTCTCTGTCCACTGCTGGGAGTGATATGCTCCCACCCCTCATATGTCTGGGCACTGCTGGGAGTGATCTGCACCCACCCCTCACATGTCTCTGTCCACTGCTGGGAGTCCTCTGCACCCACCCCTCACATGTGTCTGTCCACTGCTGGGAGTCCTCTGCACCGAACCCCTCACATGTCTCTGTCCACTGCTGGGAGTGATATGCACCTACCCCTCATATGTCTGGGCACTACTGGGAGTGAACTGCACCCACCCCTTACATGTCTCTGGGCACTGCTGGTATTCCTCTGCACCCACCCCTCACATGTCTCTGTCCACTGCTGGGAGTCCTCTGCACCCACCCCTCACATGTCTCTGTCCACTGCTGGGAGTCCTTTGCACCCACCCCTCACATGTCTCTGTCCACTGCTGGGAGTCCTCTGCACCCACCCCTCACATGTGTCTGTCCACTGCTGGAAGTCCTCTGCACCCACCCCTCACGTGTCTCTGTCCACTGCTGGGAGTGATATGCACCCACCCCTCATATGACTGTCCACTGCTGGGAGTCCTCTGCACCCACCCCTCACATGTCTCTGTCCACTGCTGGGAGTGATATGCACCCACCCCTCATATGTCTGTCCACTGCTGGGAGTCCTCTGCACCCACTCCTCACATGTCTCTGTCCACTGCTGGGAGTCCTCTGCACCCACCCCTCACATGTGTCTGTCCACTGCTGGGAGTCCTCTGAACCCACCCCTCACATGTCTCTGTCCACTGCTGGGAGTGATATGCACCCACCCCACATATGTCTGGGCACTGCTGGGAGTGATCTGCACCCACTCCTCACATGTCTCTGGGCACTGCTGGTATTCCTCTGTACCCACCACTCACATGTCTCTGTCCACTGCTGGGAGTCCTCTGCACCCACCCCTCACATGTCTCTGTCCACTGCTGGGAGTCCTCTGCACCCACCCCTCACATGTGTCTGTCCACTGCTGGGAGTCCTCTGCACCCACCTCTCACATATCTCTGTCCACTGCTGGGAGTAATATACACCCACCCCTAATATGTCTGGACACTGCTGGGAGTGATCTGCACCCACCCCTCACATGTCTCTGGGTACTGCTGGGAGTCCTCTGCACCCACCCCTCAAATGTCTCTGTTCACTGCTGGGAGTCCACTGCAACCACCCCTCACATGTCTCTGTCCACTGCTGGGAGTCCTCTGCACCCACCCCTGACATATGTCTGTCCACTGCTTGGAGTCCTCTGCACCCACCCCTCACATGTCTCTGTCCACTGCTGGGAGTGATATGCACCCACCCCTCATATGTCTCTGGGCACTGTTGGTATTCCTCTGCACCCACCCCTCACATGTCTATGTCCACTGCTGGGAGTCCTCTGCACCCACCCCTCACATGTCTGTCCACTGCTGGGAGTCCTCTGCACCCACCCCTGACATGTGTCTGTCCACTGCTGGGATTCCTCTGCACCCACCCCTCACATGTCTCTGTCCACTGCTGGGAGTGATCTGCACCCACCCCTCACATGTCTCTGGGCACTGTTGGTATTCCTCTGCACCCACCCCTCACATGTCTCTGTCCACTGCTGGGAGTCCTCTGCACCCACCCCTCACAATTCTCTGTCCACTGCTGGGAGTCCTCTGCACCCATCCCTCACATCTATCTGTCCACTGCTAGGAGTCCTCTGCACCCACCCCTCACATGTGTCTGTCCACTGCTGGGAGTCCTCTGCACCCACCCCTCACATGTGTCTGTCCACTGCTGGGAGTCCTCTGCACCCACCCCTCACATGTCTCTGTCCACTGCTGGGAGCGATATGCACCCACCCCTCATATGTCTGTCCACTGCTGGTAGTCCTCTGCACCCACCCCTCACATGTCTCTGTCCACTGCTGGGAGTCCTCTGCACCCACCCCTCACATGTGCCTGTCCACTGCTGGGAGTCCTCTGCACCCACCCCTCACATGTCTCTGTCCACTGCTGGGAGTGATATGCTCCCACCCCTCATATGTCTGGGCACTGCTGGGAGTGATCTGCACCCACCCCTCACATGTCTCTGTCCACTGCTGGGAGTCCTCTGCACCCACCCCTCACATGTGTCTGTCCACTGCTGGGAGTCCTCTGAACCCACCCCTCACATGTCTCTGTCCACTGCTGGGAGTGATATGCACCCACCCCTCATATGTCTGGGCACTACTTGGAGTGATCTGCACCCACCCCTTACATGTCTCTGGGCACTGCTGGTATTCCTCTGCACCCACCCCTCACATGTCTCTGTCCACTGCTGGGAGTCCTCTGCACCCACCCCTCACATGTCTCTGTCCACTGCTGGGAGTCCTTTGCACCCACCCCTCACATGTCTCTATCCACTGCTGGGAGTCCTTTGCACCCACCCCTCACATGTGTCTGTCCACTGCTGGAAGTCCTCTGCACCCACCCCTCACATGTCTCTGTCCACTGCTGGGAGTGATATGCACCCACCCCTCATATGACTGTCCACTGCTGGGAGTCCTCTGCACCCACCCCTCACATGTCTCTGTCCACTGCTGGGAGTGATATGCACCCACCCCTCATATGTCTGTCCACTGCTGGGAGTCCTCTGCACCCACTCCTCACATGTCTCTGTCCACTGCTGGGAGTCCTCTGCACCCACCCCTCACATGTGTCTGTCCACTGCTGGGAGTCCTCTTAACCCACCTCTCACATGTCTCTGTCCACTGCTGGGAGTGATATGCACCCACCCGTCATATGTCTGGGCACTGGTGGGAGTGATCTGCACCCACTCCTCACATGTCTCTGGGCACTGCTGGTATTCCTCTGCACCCACCACTCACATGTCTCTGTCCACTGCTGGGAGTCCTCAGCACCCACCCCTCACATGTCTCTGTCCACTGCTGGGAGTCCTCTGCACCCACCCCTCACATATCTCTGTCCACTGCTGGGAGTAATATACACCCACCCCTCATATGTCTGGGCACTGCTGGGAGTGATCTGCACCCACCCCTCACATGTCTCTGGGTACTGCTGGGAGTCCTCTGCACCCACCCCTCAAATGTCTCTGTCCAATGCTGGGAGTCCTCTGCAACCACCCCTCACATGTCTCTGTCCACTGCTGGCAGTCCTCTGCACCCACCCCTCACATATCTCTGTCCACTGCTGGGAGTAATATACACCCACCCCTCATATGTCTGGGCACTGCTGGGAGTGATCTGCACCCACCCCTCACATGTCTCTGGGTACTGCTGGGAGTCCTCTGCACCCACCCCTCAAATGTCTCTGTCCACTGCTGGGAGTCCTCTGCAACCACCCCTCACATGTCTCTGTCCACTGCTGGCAGTCCTCTGCACCCACCCCTGACATGTGTCTGTCCACTGCTGGGAGTCCTCTGCACCCACCCCTCACATGTCTCTGTCCACTGCTGGGAGTGATATTCACCCACCCCTCATATGACTCTGGGCACTGTTGGTATTCCTCTGCACCCACCCCTCACATGTCTCTGTCCACTGCTGGGAGTCCTCAGCACCCACCCCTCACATTTCTGTCCACTGCTGGGAGTCCTCTGCACCCACCCCTGACATGTGTCTGTCCACTGCTGGGAGTCCTCTGCACCCACCCCTCACATGTCTCTGTCCACTGCTGGGAGTGATCTGCACCCACCCCTCACATGTCTCTGGGCACTGTTGGTATTCCTCTGCACCCACCCATCACATGTCTCTGTCCACTGCTGGGAGTCATCTGCACCCACCCCTCACATGTCTCTGTCCACTGCTGGGAGTCCTCTGCACCCATCCCTCACATCTCTCTGTCCACTGCTAGGAGTCCTCTGCACCCACCCCTCACATGTGTCTGTCCACTGCTGGGAGTCCTCTGCACCCACCCCTCACATGTGTCTGTCCACTGCTGGGAGTCCTCTGAACCCACCCCTCACATGTCTCTGTCCACTGCTGGGAGTGATATGCACCCACCCCTCATATGTCTATCCACTGCTGGGAGTCCTCTTCACTCACCCCTCACATGTCTCTGTCCACTGCTGGGAGCGATATGCACCCACCCCTCATATGTCTGTCCACTGCTGGGAGTCCTCTGCACCCACCCCTCACGTGTCTATGTCCACAGCTGGGAGTCCTCTGCACCCACCCCTCACATGTGTCTGTCCACTGCTGGGAGTCCTCTGCACCCACCCCTCACATGTCTCTGTCCACTGCTGGGAGTGATATGCTCCCACCCCTCATATCTCTGGGCACTGCTGGGAGTGATCTGCACCCACCCCTCACAGGTCTCTGTCCACTGCTGGGAGTCCTCTGCACCCACCCCTCACATGTGTCTGTCCACTGCTGGGATTCCTCTGCACCCACCCCTCACATGTCTCTTTCCACTGCTGGGAGTGATATGCACCCACCCCTCATATGTCTGGGCACTACTGGGAGTGATCTGCACCCACCCCTTACATGTCTCTGGGCACTGTTGGTATTCCTCTGCACCCACCCCTCACATGTCTATGTCCACTGCTGGGAGTCCTCTGCACCCACCCCTCACATGTCTGTCCACTGCTGGGAGTCCTCTGCACC
Source organism: Triturus cristatus (assembly GCF_964204655.1). Classification (NCBI taxonomy): domain Eukaryota; kingdom Metazoa; phylum Chordata; class Amphibia; order Caudata; family Salamandridae; genus Triturus; species Triturus cristatus. The sequence continues at coordinate 274,598,943 of NC_140579.1, read as the reverse complement.
CACCCCTGACATGTGTCTGTCCACTGCTGGGAGTCCTCTGCACCCACCCCTCACATGTCTCTGTCCACTGCTGGGAGTGATCTGCACCCACCCCTCACATGTCTCTGGGCACTGTTGGTATTCCTCTGCACCCACCCCTCACATGTCTCTGTCCACTGCTGGGAGTCCTCTGCACCCACCCCTCACAATTCTCTGTCCACTGCTGGGAGTCCTCTGCACCCATCCCTCACATCTATCTGTCCACTGCTAGGAGTCCTCTGCACCCACCCCTCACATGTGTCTGTCCACTGCTGGGAGTCCTCTGCACCCACCCCTCACATGTGTCTGTCCACTGCTGGGAGTCCTCTGCACCCACCCCTCACATGTCTCTGTCCACTGCTGGGAGCGATATGCACCCACCCCTCATATGTCTGTCCACTGCTGGGAGTCCTCTGCACCCACCCCTCACATGTCTCTGTCCACTGCTGGGAGTCCTCTGCACCCACCCCTCAGATGTGTCTGTCCACTGCTGGGAGTCCTCTGAACCCACCCCTCACATGTCTCTGTCCACTGCTGGGAGTGATATGCACCCACCCCTCATATGTCTGGGCACTACTGGGAGTGATCTGCACCCACCCCTTACATGTCTCTGGGCACTGCTGGTATTCCTCTGCACCCACCCCTCACATGTCTCTGTCCACTGCTGGGAGTCCTCTGCACCCACCCCTCACATGTCTCTGTCCACTGCTGGGAGTCCTTTGCACCCACCCCTCACATGTCTCTATCCACTGCTGGGAGTCCTCTGCACCCACCCCTCACATGTGTCTGTCCACTGCTGGAAGTCCTCTGCACCCACCCCTCACATGTCTCTGTCCACTGCTGGGAGTCCTCTGCACCCACCCCTCAGATGTGTCTGTCCACTGCTGGGAGTCCTCTGAACCCACCCCTCACATGTCTCTGTCCACTGCTGGGAGTGATATGCACCCACCCCTCATATGTCTGGGCACTACTGGGAGTGATCTGCACCCACCCCTTACATGTCTCTGGGCACTGCTGGTATTCCTCTGCACCCACCCCTCACATGTCTCTGTCCACTGCTGGGAGTCCTCTGCACCCACCCCTCACATGTCTCTGTCCACTGCTGGGAGTCCTTTGCACCCACCCCTCACATGTCTCTATCCACTGCTGGGAGTCCTCTGCACCCACCCCTCACATGTGTCTGTCCACTGCTGGAAGTCCTCTGCACCCACCCCTCACATGTCTCTGTCCACTGCTGGGAGTGATATGCACCCACCCCTCATATGACTGTCCACTGCTGGGAGTCCTCTGCACCCACCCCTCACATGTCTCTGTCCACTGCTGGGAGTGATATGCACCCACCCCTCATATGTCTGTCCACTGCTGGGAGTCCTCTGCACCCACTCCTCACATGTCTCTGTCCACTGCTGGGAGTCCTCTGCACCCACCCCTCACATTTGTCTGTCCACTGCTGGGAGTCCTCTTAACCCACCCCTCACATGTCTCTGTCCACTGCTGGGAGTGATATGCACCCACCCGTCATATGTCTGGGCACTGCTGGGAGTGATCTGCACCCACTCCTCACATGTCTCTGGGCACTGCTGGTATTCCTCTGCACCCACAACTCACATGTCTCTGTCCACTGCTGGAAGTCCTCAGCACCCACCCCTCACATGTCTCTGTCCACTGCTGGGAGTCCTCTGCACCCACCCCTCACATGTGTCTGTCCACTGCTGGGAGTCCTCTGCACCCACCCCTCACATATCTCTGTCCACTGCTGGGAGTAATATACACCCACCCCTCATATGTCTGGGCACTGCTGGGAGTGATCTGCACCCACCCCTCACATGTCTCTGGGTACTGCTGGGAGTCCTCTGCACCCACCCCTCAAATGTCTCTGTCCACTGCTGGGAGTCCTCTGCAACCACCCCTCACATGTCTCTGTCTACTGCTGGCAGTCCTCTGCACCCACCCCTGACATGTGTCTGTCCACTGCTGGGAGTCCTCTGCACCCACCCCTCACATGTCTCTGTCCACTGCTGGGAGTGATATTCACCCACCCCTCATATGTCTCTGGGCACTGTTGGTATTCCTCTGCACCCACCCCTCACATGTCTCTGTCCACTGCTGGGAGTCCTCAGCACCCACCCCTCACATTTCTGTCCACTGCTGGGAGTCCTCTGCACCCACCCCTGACATGTGTCTGTCCACTGCTGGGAGTGATCTGCACCCACCCCTCACATGTCTCTGGGCACTGTTGGTATTCCTCTGCACCCACCCATCACATGTCTCTGTCCACTGCTGGGAGTCCTCTGCACCCACCCCTCACATGTCTCTGTCCACTGCTGGGAGTCCTCTGCACCCATCCCTCACATCTCTCTGTCCACTGCTAGGAGTCCTCTGCACCCACCCCTCACATGTGTCTGTCCACTGCTGGGAGTCCTCTGCACCCACCCCTCACATGTGTCTGTCCACTGCTGGGAGTCCACTGAACCCACCCCTCACATGTCTCTGTCCACTGCTGGGAGTGATATGCACCCACCCCTCATATGTCTGTCCACTGCTGGGAGCCCTCTTCACCCACCCCTCACATGTCTCTGTCCACTGCTGGGAGCGATATGCACCCACCCCTCATATGTCTGTCCACTGCTGGGAGTCCTCTGCACCCACCCCTCACGTGACTATGTCCACTGCTGGGAGTCCTCTGCACCCACCCCTCACATGTGTCTGTCCACTGCTGGGAGTCCTCTGCACCCACCCCTCACATGTCTCTGTCCACTGCTGGGAGTGATATGCTCCCACCCCTCATATCTCTGGGCACTGCTGGGAGTGATCTGCACCCACCCCTCACAGGTCTCTGTCCACTGCTGGGAGTCCTCTGCACCCACCCCTCACATGTGTCTGTCCACTGCTGGGAGTCCTCTGCACCCACCCCTCACATGTCTCTGTCCACTGCTGGGAGTGATATGCACCCACCCCTCATATGTCTGGGCACTACTGGGAGTGATCTGCACCCACCCCTTACATGTATCTGGGCACTGCTGGTATTCCTCTGCACCCACCCCTCACATGTCTCTGTCCACTGCTGGGAGTCCTCTGCACCCACCCCTCACATGTCTCTGGCCACTGCTGGGAGTCCTTTGCACCCACCCCTCACATGTCTCTGTCCACTGCTGGGAGTCCTCTGCACCCACCCCTCACATGTGTCTGTCCACTGCTGGAAGTCCTCTGCACCCACCCCTCACATGTCTCTGTCCACAGCTGGGAGTGATATGCACCCTCCCCTCATATGACTGTCCACTGCTGGGAGTCCTCTGCACCCACCCCTCACATGTCTCTGTCCACTGCTGGGAGTCCTCTGCACCCACCCCTCACATGTCTCTGTCCACTGCTGGGAGTCCTTTGCACCCACCCCTCACATGTCTCTGTCCACTGCTGGGAGTCCTCTGCACCCACCCCTCACATGTGTCTGTCCACTGGTGGAAGTCCTCTGCACCCACCCCTCACATGTCTCTGTCCACTGCTTGGAGTCCTCTGCACCCACCCCTCACATGTCTCTGTCCACTGCTGGGAATGATATGCACCCACCCCTCATATGTCTGTCCACTGCTGGGAGTCCTCTGCACCCACTCCTCACATGTCTCTGTCTACTGCTGGGAGTCCTCTGCACCCACCCCTCACATGTGTCTGTCCACTGCTGGGAGTCCGCTGAACCCACCCCTCACATGTCTCTGTCCACTGCTGGGAGTGATATGCACCCACCCCTCATATGTCTGGGCACTGCTGGGAGTGATCTGCACCCACCCCTCACATGTCGCTGGGCACTGCTAGTATTCCTCTGCACCCACCCCTCACATGTCTCTGTCCACTGCTGGGAGTCCTCTGCACCCACCCCTCACATTTCTCTGTCCACTGCTGGGAGTCCTCTGCACCCACCCCTCACATGTCTCTGTCCACTGCTGGGAGTGATATGCACCCACCCCTCATATGTCTGGGCACTGCTGGGAGTGATCTGCACCCACCCCTCACATGTCGCTGGGCACTGCTGGTATTCCTCTGCACCCACCCCTCACATGTCTCTGTCCACTGCTGGGAGTCCTCTGCACCCACCCCTCACATGTGTCTGTCCACTGCTGGGAGTCCTCTGCACCCACCCCTCACATGTCTCTGTCCACTGCTGGGAGTCCTCTGCACCCACCCCTCACATGTGTCTGTCCACTGCTGGGAGTCCTCTGCACCAACCCCTCACATGTCTCTGTCCACTGCTGGGAGTGATATGCTCCCTCCCCTCATATGTCTGGGCACTGCTGGGAGTGATCTGCACCCACCCCTCACATGTCTCTGTCCACTGCTGGGAGTCCTCTTCACCCACCCCTCACATGTGTCTGTCCACTGCTGGGAGTCCTCTGCACCCACCCCTCACATGTCTCTGTCCACTGCTGGGAGTGATATGCACCCACCCCTCATATGTCTGGGCACTACTGGGAGTGATCTGCACCCACCCCTTACATGTCTCTCGGCACTGCTGGTATTCCTCTGCACCCACCCCTCACATGTCTCTGTCCACTGCTGGGAGTCCTCTGCACCCACCCCTCACATGTCTCTGTCCACTGCTGGGAGTCCTTTGCACCCCCCCCTCACATGTCTCTGTCCACTGCTGGGAGTCCTCTGCACCCACCCCTCACATGTGTATGTCCACTGCTGGAAGTCCTCTGCACCCACCCCTCACATGTCTCTGTCCACTGCTGGGAGTGATATGCACCCACCCCTCATATGACTGTCCACTGCTGGGAGTCCCCTGCACCCACCCCTCACATGTCTCTGTCCACTGCTGGGAGTCCTCTGCACCCACCCCTCACATGTCTCTGTCCACTGCTGGGAGTCCTTTGCACCCACCCTTCACATGTCTCTGTCCACTGCTGGGAGTCCTCTGCACCCAACCCTCACATGTCTCTGTCCACTGCTGGGAGTCCTCTGCACCCACCCCTCACATGTCTCTGTCCACTGCTGGGAGTCCTTTGCACCCACCCTTCACATGTCTCTGTCCACTGCTGGAAGTCCTCTGCACCCACCCCTCACATGTCTCTGTCCACTGCTGGGAGTCCTCTGCACCCACCCCTCACATGTCTCTGTCCACTGCTGGGAGTGATATGCACCCACCCCTCATATGTCTGTCCACTGCTGGGAGTCCTCAGCACCCACTCCTCACATGTCTCTATCTACTGCTGGGAGTCCTCTGCACCCACCCCTCACATGTGTCTGTCCACTGCTGGGATTCCGCTGAACCCACCCCTCACATGTCTCTGTCCACTGCTGGGAGTGATATGCACCCACCCCTCATATGTCTGGGCACTGCTGGGAGTGATCTGCACCCACCCCTCACATGTCGCTGGGCACTGCTGGTATTCCTCTGCACCCACCCCTCACATGTCTCTGTCCACTGCTGGGAGTCCTCTGCACCCACCCCTCACATGTGTCTGTCCACTGCTGGGAGTCCTCTGCACCCACCCCTCACATGTCTCTGTCCACTGCTGGGAGTCCTCTGCACCCACCCCTCACATGTGTCTGTCCACTGCTGGGAGTCCTCTGCACCAACCCCTCACATGTCTCTGTCCACTGCTGGGAGTGATATGCTCCCTCCCCTCATATGTCTGGGCACTGCTGGGAGTGATCTGCACCCACCCCTCACATGTCTCTGTCCACTGCTGGGAGTCCTCTGCACCCACCCCTCACATGTGTCTGTCCACTGCTGGGAGTCCTCTGCACCCACCCCTCACATGTCTCTGTCCACTGCTGGGAGTGATATGCACCCACCCCTCATATGTCTGGGTGTTGGACCCGGCCTCGTAGAATGGCCCTCCGTGCCCCCGCACCACCGAAACCTGGTACATACAGCCCAAGCCCCCGGCCCCGCCGAACCTCCCCACCAGGACACACGCACCGACCCGGACATCCCCGTCCCTGGCCTCTCCCCTTTCGGCCACCCCGGGCCCGCGTGCCCACTTCATGCACCAAGATGGCCGCCCGGCCCCAGCGCGACCCGGGCATAGAGGCGCCACTCCGGCTGGAGGACATCCCGCTTCCAGGGGATGAGAGAGGGAGGAGCAGTTTCTATCGCACCTCTGAACTCCCCCGGGACGATGGGTTTCGATCGGCCCTCCGGCCTCCCTGAGGGCTGGCTCCACGCCTGCTGGGTGTCTGGGACTCCTCCCGACCCGGCCCTGAAAGAATCAAAAGACTATAGCAGGAAATCCCGACAAGCGACCCCCAGGTGACAAGACCCCTGCCTGCACAGACTCCGGACATCAAAGAGGGGTCTATAACAAGGGGTGCTCTGGGGCTGTCCGGCAGATTTGACGCTGGAACAACGAGAGCCTGCTGACGTGGTCGCGGCTCCTGGAACTGGAACTCACCTGAGCCCTGCTGAGTGACTCGCGGCTCCCTGAAGATCGTAAGACCTCCGAACTTGTACCTGAGCCCTGCTGAGTGACTCGCGGCTCCCTGAAGATCGTAAGACCTCCGAACTTGTACCTGAGCCCTGCTGAGTGACTCGCGGCTCCCTGAAGATCGTAAGACCTCCGAACTTGTACCTGAGCCCTGCTGAGCGACTCGCGGCTCCCTGAAGATCGTAAGACCTCCGAACTTGTACCTGAGCCCGCTGAGTGACTCGCGGCTTCCACAGACTCCACCGGTCCCGCCGGACCCCACGACAACCAGCCTACCCCCCAGCTCGAGGATTGTGAGCTGTGCGCCGGGTCCGTCCCTCCTTTGAACCGTTACCAGAGACAGTCCCGCTACCCCCTACCTTTCCGAGACTCTTGAGCCCGTGCTCACCTTGTACATATTTGCAGTGATACCTGTTTGATAAAACTTGTTCTGAGAATACCCAGTGTGGTCCCTCTGTGTCGTGTGGTGCCAGAAGTACGATCCTAGTTGCGAGAGTCCTCCCCCTGGGGAATCTCCCGCCAGTGCCCGGCTACGATACTTTGAGGGTGGGTCTCAGGGTAGTCAGGACCCCTTTCCGGGCTCCTCTGAGGTCGCCGTTTAACATTGGTGGCAAGCGACGGGATTCGGGCCCATCACCTAGAGATCGTACAGTAAACGACGGACGCACGACCAACAAAGATGGCAGAAGGAAGCGCCACGAGCTCCGCAGAAACCAACGCCAACAGAGTGTTCCAGGTGGAGCATCTGGAAGAATACACACACAAAGAGCTAAAACAATTTTGCAAAGAACTTAAAATCGCTACCACTGGCCTCAACACTAAGGAAGACTTGCAGAAAGCACTGAAAACTTGGGTGGAGACCGGGGCCTCCCGCCCGGAAGGCACGGGGGAGCGCCCCGACGAAGCCGAACCCCCCCAAAGTGAAAGCAGTAGCAATCAGGTGCGAGGCATCGTACCAGACGGGGGCCTATCCCCGGAAGAGCTCGCGGACAGAGAGAGAAGCCGCAGTCATGAACTCGAGTTAGCCAAACTCAAAATCGAGGGCGAATTGAAGTTAGCGGAAAAGAAGCTAGCAGTGGAGCAAATGCGTGTACAAGGCGAACTGGAAGAAAAGAAGCTCCAACGGGAGCACGAAGGAAGAAAGCTCCAACTGGAGCACGAACGGAGCTTAAAGGAACTCGAGCTCAAGGCCCGAAATGAGGACGGGAGGCCCTCGGGGAACCGAGAGACGGCCCCCCCAGCGGAACAGAAGGTCCACATCCCCAAGGATGTGGTCAAAGAATATTATAAAAACGATGACATTCAGCAATGGTTTCGGGCCTACGAGGTCGCCATGACCTCCCATCGGATTCCACAGAAGGACTGGGGGGCGGGGTTGTGGGGACGGTTTCTGAGCGAAGGAAGGGACACCCTGCTCGACCTACCCCTCTCCCTGCAGACCTCCTACAGCCACATGAAAGAGGCTCTCCTCACAAGATACGGCCTCACCCCAGAAATGTACCGCCAACGGTTCCGGGACTGCAGGAAAATCCCGGGCACCACCTGGGTGGAGTATGTAAACTTTTTTAGTCGGGCCTTCGATGGGTGGGTCAAGGGCAGCAAAGTCACCACCCTTGCCGAACTCACTGACCTCATGTTATGGGAACATCTGGCTGCGAACTGCTTCGTAGAGCTACGTCAACATCTGCTGGATAGCAAGCTCACAGATCCCCGGAAGCTGGCCGTGGAGGCCGACCCCATGACCAACACCCGGGTCTCCCGGGGCATGGTAGGAGAGTACCCCCGAACCAGTCAGGGACCACCCCGCCAGAGAGGGGGAGGGAACCAGGGAGGGCCGAGGGAATCCCAGCCTAGCACCCCGAAGACACCACCTCCACCTTTCCCGGCGCCCCCCCCACCAGTAACAGGGCCCCCTGGGAGACGGGGACACCGGGTGACCGTCACATGTTTCCGCTGCCAGAAACCCGGGCACTACGCCAATGACCCAGAGTGCCCCATGGCCACCCAAGTCACCCCTGCGAGACAGATAGCCAACGTGGCCCTAGGGGAGGAGGTTGAGGAAGCCGAGGAGTGGGAACCAGCCGCGATGGCCCTAGTATCCCTGGGAGATAGGGAAATGATCCCTGGTAGCCTCCTACCGTCCAACACACAGAAATATGGGCAGCTCGTCAAGATCAATGGCCACCAGGTAGAGGCCCTGCGGGACACCGGGGCCAGTATCACCGGTGTCCTCAGGCACCTAGTTCCCGAGGAGCAGATCCTCCCCAATGTCTTTTGCCCCGTGATATCTGCAGACAATAGGGAAAGTATGTGTCAGGTGGCCCTGGTGCCATTTGAGTGGGGAGGGGTGATAGGTAAACCCAAGGTGGCCGTAAGAACCTCCCAGCCGGTCGACTGCCTCTTAGGGAACGACCTGGAGAGTTCTCCCTGGAAGCACGTAGAGCGCAAGGCCCACCTAGGAATGATGGGACTCCCCGAGTGGGTGTGTGCCACCACCCGATCTATGACAGCCCGACTCACTCCCCGGAGAGAAATCGAGAGCACCCCGGTCGAAGTAGCCAGCACCGTCCCCGCCGAGGGTCCTCCCGTTCCCCCATCGGAAGGGTCCGTCGCCAGCGACGAACCCGCACCATCCGACCCCGCCCCGGTCCCCGAGTTGGGGGATCTACCCGAGTTGGCCCATTGGCGCCACGAGGGCGGGCCCGGCGGGCCCACCCGAGAAGAATTTTGCCAGGAACAAGCCACCTGTCCTTCCCTGGTCGGGCTGCGGCGCCAGGCCGAGGGCCAAGCCGCAGGTGACCAGACCGGAACGCACCGAATCTATTGGGAGAATAACGTCCTGTATAGTGAGCAGAAATCAGTGGAGCTGGGATCCGGACGGGTACTGGTGGTACCTCTCCGCTTCCGGGATTTCCTCCTGGGCTTAGCCCACGATGTCCCCCTCGCCGGTCACCTGGGTCAGGACAAGACCTACAGCCGTCTCGTGACCCATTTTTATTGGCCTAAGATGAAAGCAGCGGTAGAGGCCCACTGCAAGTCCTGCCCCACGTGCCAAGCCAGTGGGAAGAGTGGGGGGAAGCGCAAGGCTCCCCTCCAACCCTTCCCGGTCGTCAGTACCCCCTTCGAACGAGTCGGGATCGACATCGTGGGGCCACTGGACCCCCCCACCTCCCAAGGTCACCGTTTCATCTTGGTCCTAGTGGACCACGCCACCCGCTACCCAGAGGCTATTCCCCTACGCACCATTACGGCCCCCGTGGTGGGCCGGGCCCTGATGGGGATCTTCTCCAGGGTGGGTTTCCCTCGCGAGGTCGTGAGCGATCGCGACACTAATTTTATATCCAGGTATATGACGTCCCTGTGGCAACAATGTGGGGTGTCCTATAAGTTCACCACCCCGTACCATCCCCAAGGGAACGGCCTAGTAGAGAGGTTTAATAGGACTTTGAAAGGGATGATCGCTGGCCTAGAAGAGCCCCTACGGCGTAAGTGGGACGTCCTGCTCCCCTGCCTCTTGTTCGCTTACCGGGAGGTCCCCCAGAAGTCCTTAGGGTTCAGCCCGTTTGAATTACTCTATGGGCACCCCGTCCGAGGTCCCCTCAGTTTAGTTAAGGAAGGGTGGGAGGCAGCACCCCAGACCACCCCCCGAGATGTGTTCCAATATGTCCTGGCCCTCCGGAACCAGACCAGGAGGTTCCGAGAACTGGCCGAGGCCAACCTGGAGGCGAGTCAAGAAGAAATGAAGCGCTGGTACGACCAGAATGCTACTCTGGTCGAGTTCCAGCCGGGCCAGCAGGTGTGGGTCATGGCCCCCGTGAAGCCTGGCGCTCTCCAGGACCGATGGACTGGGCCCTACAAAGTGGTCGAGAAGAAGAGCCAAGTCACCTACTTGGTGGACGTCCAGTCGCCTCGGGATCCCCTCCGGGTCCTGCACGTGAACCGCCTCAAGCCTCACTTCCAGCGGACAGAACTGAGCCTCCTGCTGGCCACCGATGACGGGGCCGAAGATGAGTCGGATCCCCTCCCGGACCTCCTGTGTATCAAGGAGCAGGATGGCTCCGTGGAAGGAGTGAACCTCTCCCCAGCCCTCACTGCCCAGCAACAAGCGGACTGCCGCCAGCTCCTAAGACAATTTTCTGACCTCTTCTCCCTGACCCCCCGGGTCACCAACTGGTGTGTTCATGATGTGGACACCGGGGACAGCCCGCCGGTGAGACACCGAGCCTACCGGGTTCCTGACCGGGTCCGGTCCTGCATTCAAGCGGAAGTCTCGAAGATGTTGACCCTGGGGGTGATCGAGCCCTCTGACAGTCCCTGGGCCAGCCCCGTGGTCCTGGTCCCGAAGGCAGCGGCCCCCAGTGTCGCCCCCGAGCTCCGATTCTGCGTGGACTACCGGGGGCTCAATGACGTTACCCGAGCCGATGCCCACCCCATTCCACGAGCCGACGAACTCATTGACCGACTAGGGGCAGCCCGGTTCCTCAGCACATTCGACCTCACCTGCGGATACTGGCAGATTGCGCTCACCGAAGGGGCCAAAGAGCGGTCCGCTTTCTCCACCCCCGATGGGCACTACCGCTTCCGCGTAATGCCCTTCGGGATGAAAAATGCCCCGGCCACTTTCCAGCGACTGGTGAATAGAGTCCTGGCCGGGCTAGAACAGTTCAGCGCGGCATACCTGGACGACATCGCTGTCTTCAGTTCAGAATGGAGTTGTCAAGAATTCCTGTCATACAAGGGAAACACGCCCTTATGTAAACAGGAGAGCTGTTACATAACTCAAGGAAAACACACCCTTATGTAAACAGGAGAGCTGTTACATAACTCAAGGGAAACACGCCCTTATGTAAACAGGAGAGCTGTTACATAACTCAAGGGAAACACGCCCTTATGTAAACAGGAGAGCTGTTACATAACTCAAGGAAACACGCCCTTATGTAAACAGGAGAGCTGTTACATAACTCAAGGAAAACACGCCCTATAAAGGGAGGAACCGGGAGGTACAACGCTGTCGGATATTGTGTTCACACCGACGTACCTGCTTCGTGAAGAGCAGTGTTCCGGAGTGGTGCTCCAGTAAGGCAAGAACGGAGGTAGGTCGAGTCGTTACTCCCTGGGCCGTGTCTTGCCCCATCGTCACCTGTGAAGGACCCGGAAGCTCTACCGGTCAACCATTGAGCTTCGCTTTTTGACTCGGCTGAGTCCAAGCGCAGTGGCGCTTTTGCTGGTTGGAGTCGTAACTCCCAGCCCGACCAGAGACACAGGGACTGCCAGCTGTAACGCACACCAGCAGGTGTTTGCCGCGTTACAGACTCGGAAGTCCACAGGATCGATCGAGCGGCTGCTCTCAGTTCAGTCTTCTTGCTTGTGATTGGGGTATCGGTGACGCATCACCAGGAGGTGACTCCGCGTCCCGGTGCAGTCTGAGGAAGAGGTTGAGCGGCTGCTCCCTTCAGGTAGAGACCCCGGCTGGGTGTTTCCCTGACTCCTCGATTCTCCCCAACACTCTTCGTGCCCCTCACAGCCTACCGATTGGCATTGTCGGCCATTTCATTTCTGCCCTCTGTTGGCATACGCCGGAACCGGCGTATATGCAGAGGACGGTTAGGACCATCCGTGCTGTGGGCTGGTAACGTACTTAGCCTGGAGGATTCCAGTGACTATAACTTGTTTATTCTTTGTATTATATTTGCCTTCATTAAAACAACTAACCCTTCACTAGTGGTTGCGTCCTCATTGTCGTGTCTGTTAAACGATCCTGAGACGTTCAGGGCGTTACAGGAGTGAGCACCTCCGGCACCTCCGAAGGGTGCTAATCGCCCTGCGCCAGGCAGGCCTCACAGTAAAAGCCAGCAAGTGCCAGATCGGGCAAGGATCCGTGGTCTACTTGGGGCACCAGGTCGGGAGTGGCCAGGTCGCCCCGCTACAGCCAAAGATCGACGCCATCCTGGCCTGGGAACCACCCCTCACCCAGACAGAGGTCCGAGCCTTTCTGGGACTCACGGGTACTACCGAAGATTCATTCGGGGGTATGGCAGCCTTGTCGGCCCTCTCACAGAACTCACGTCTAAAAAACAGCCAAAGAAAGTGCAGTGGACGGCTGCCTGCCAGGAAGCTTTCGATGCCCTAAAAAGGGCCATGTGTACTGCCCCCGTCCTCCAGGCTCCCGACTACGCCAAGGAGTTCATAGTCCAAACCGATGCCTCCGAGCATGGCATTGGGGCCGTCCTGTCCCAAGTAAATGACCAAGGCCTAGACCAGCCCGTCGCCTTCCTCAGTCGGCGGCTGTTGCCCCGAGAACAAAGATGGAGCACCATAGAGCGCGAAGCCTATGCCGTGGTCTGGGCACTCAAAAAGCTACGACCCTACCTGTTTGGCACCCATTTCAGAGTCCAAACTGACCATCGGCCCTTACGTTGGCTCATGCAGATGCGAGGAGAAAACCCCAAGCTACTGCAGTGGTCAATCTCCCTCCAGGGGATGGATTTCACCGTGGAACACCGCCCTGGTACGGACCACGCCAATGCGGACGGCCTCTCCCGGTTCTTCCGCCTCAGCGAAGAGAACCCCCCAAGCTGATGGGCAGTTCTCTCCGGTTTTCAGCTGGGGGGGACGCGTGTTGGACCCGGCCTCGTAGAATGGCCCTCCGTGCCCCCGCACCAACGAAACCTGGTACATACAGCCCAAGCCCCCGGCCCCGCCGAACCTCCCCACCAGGACACACGCACCGACCCGGACATCCCCGTCCCTGGCCTCTCCCCTTTCGGCCACCCCGGGCCCGCGTGCCCACTTCATGCACCAAGATGGCCGCCCGGCCCCAGCGCGACCCGGGCATAGAGGCGCCACTCCGGCTGGAGGACATCCCGCTTCCAGGGGATGAGAGAGGGAGGAGCAGTTTCTATCGCACCTCTGAACTCCCCCGGGACGATGGGTTTCGATCGGCCCTCCGGCCTCCCTGAGGGCTGGCTCCACGCCCGCTGGGTGTCTGGGACTCCTCCCGACCCGGCCCTGAAAGAATCAAAAGACTATAGCAGGAAATCCCGACAAGCGACCCCCAGGTGACAAGACCCCTGCCTGCACAGACTCCGGACATCAAAGAGGGGTCGAACTATAACAAGGGGTGCTCTGGGGCTGTCCGGCAGATTCGACGCTGGAACAACGAGAGCCTGCTGACGTGGTCGCGGCTCCTGGAACTGGAACTCACCTGAGCCCTGCTGAGTGACTCGCGGCTCCCTGAAGATCGTAAGACCTCCGAACTTGTACCTGAGCCCTGCTGAGTGACTCGCGGCTCCCTGAAGATCGTAAGACCTCCGAACTTGTACCTGAGCCCTGCTGAGTGACTCGCGGCTCCCTGAAGATCGTAAGACCTCCGAACTTGTACCTGAGCCCTGCTGAGCGACTCGCGGCTCCCTGAAGATCGTAAGACCTCCGAACTTGTACCTGAGCCCGCTGAGTGACTCGCGGCTTCCACAGACTCCACCGGTCCCGCCGGACCCCACGACAACCAGCCTACCCCCCAGCTCGAGGATTGTGAGCTGTGCGCCGGGTCCGTCCCTCCTTTGAACCGTTACCAGAGACAGTCCCGCTACCCCCTACCTTTCCGAGACTCTTGAGCCCGTGCTCACCTTGTACATATTTGCAGTGATACCTGTTTGATAAAACTTGTTCTGAGAATACCCAGTGTGGTCCCTCTGTGTCGTGTGGTGCCAGAAGTACGATCCTAGTTGCGAGAGTCCTGCCCCTGGGGAATCTCCCGCCAGTGCCCGGCTACGATACTTTGAGGGTGGGTCTCAGGGTAGTCAGGACCCCTTTCCGGGCTCCTCTGAGGTCGCCGTCTAACACTGGGCACTACTGGGAGTGATCTGCACCCACCCCTTACATGTCTCTCGGCACTGCTGGTATTCCTCTGCACCCACCCCTCACATGTCTCTGTCCACTGCTGGGAGTCCTCTGCACCCACCTCTCACATGTCTCTGTCCACTGCTGGGAGTCCTTTGCACCCCCCCCTCACATGTCTCTGTCCACTGCTGGGAGTCCTCTGCACCCACCCCTCACATGTGTATGTCCACTGCTGGAAGTCCTCTGCACCCACCCCTCACATGTCTCTGTCCACTGCTGGGAGTGATATGCACCCACCCCTCATATGACTGTCCACTGCTGGGAGTCCCCTGCACCCACCCCTCACATGTCTCTGTCCACTGCTGGGAGTCCTCTGCACCCACCCCTCACCTGTCTCTGTCCACTGCTGGGAGTCCTTTGCACCCACCCTTCACATGTCTCTGTCCACTGCTGGGAGTCCTCTGCACCCAACCCTCACATGTCTCTGTCCACTGCTGGGAGTCCTCTGCACCCACCCCTCACATGTCTCTGTCCACTGCTGGGAGTCCTTTGCACCCACCCTTCACATGTCTCTGTCCACTGCTGGAAGTCCTCTGCACCCACCCCTCACATGTCTCTGTCCACTGCTGGGAGTCCTCTGCACCCAACCCTCACATGTCTCTGTCCACTGCTGGGAGTGATATGCACCCACCCCTCATATGTCTGTCCACTGCTGGGAGTCCTCAGCACCCACTCCTCACATGTCTCTATCTACTGCTGGGAGTCCTCTGCACCCACCCCTCACATGTGTCTGTCCACTGCTGGGATTCCGCTGAACCCACCCCTCACATGTCTCTGTCCACTGCTGGGAGTGATATGCACCCACCCCTCATATGTCTGGGCACTGCTGGGAGTGATCTGCACCCACCCCTCAAATGTCTCTGGGCACTGCTGGTATTCCTCTGCACCCACCCCTCACATGTCTCTGTCCACTGCTGGGAGTTCTCTGCACCCACCCCTCACATGTCTCTGTCCACTGCTGGGAGTCCTCTATACCCACCCCTCACATGTGTATGTCCACTGCTGGAAGTCCTCTGCACCCACCCCTCACATGTCTCTGTCCACTGCTGGGAGTGATATGCACCCACCCCTCATATGACTGTCCACTGCTGGGAGTCCTCTGCACCCACCCCTCACATGTCTCTGTCCACTTCTGGGAGTGATATGCACCCACCCCTCATATGTCTGTCCACTGCTGGGAGTCCTCTGCACCCACTCCTCGCATGTCTCTGTCCACTGCTGGGAGTCCTCTGCACCCACCCCTCACATGTGTCTGTCCACTGCTGGGAGTCCTCTTAACCCACCCCTCACATGTCTCTGTCCACTGCTGGGAGTGATATGCACCCACCCGTCATATGTCTGGGCACTGCTGGGAGTGATCTGCACCCACTCCTCACATGTCTCTGGGCACTGCTGGTATTCCTCTGCACCCACCACTCACATGTCTCTGTCCACTGCTGGGAGTCCTCAGCACCCACCCCTCACATGTCTCTGTCCACTGCTGGGAGTCCTCTGCACCCACCCCTCACATGTGTCTGTCCACTGCTGGGAGTCCTCTGCACCCACCCCTCACATATCTCTGTCCACTGCTGGGAGTAATATACACCCACCCTCATATGTCTGGGCACTGCTGGGAGTGATCTGCACCCACCCCTCACATGTCTCTGGGTACTGCTGGGAGTCCTCTGCACCCACCCCTCAAATGTCTCTGTCCACTGCTGGGAGTCCTCTGCAACCACCCCTCACATGTCTCTATCCACTGCTGGCAGTCCTCTGCACCCACCCCTGACATGTGTCTGTCCACTGCTGGGAGTCCTCTGCACCCACCCCTCACATGTCTCTGTCCACTGCTGGGAGTGATATTCACCCACCCCTCATATGTCTCTGGGCACTGTTGGTATTCCTCTGCACCCACCCCTCACATGTCTCTGTCCACTGCTGGGAGTCCTCAGCACCCACCCCTCACATTTCTGTCCACTGCTGGGAGTCCTCTGCACCCACCCCTGACATGTGTCTGTCCACTGCTGGGAGTCCTCTGCACCCACCCCTCACATGTCTCTGTCCACTGCTGGGAGTGATCTGCACCCACCCCTCACATGTCTCTGGGCACTGTTGGAATTCCCCTGCACCCACCCATCACATGTCTCTGTCCACTGCTGGGAGTGATATGCACCCACCCCTCATATGTCTGGGCACTGCTGGGAGTGATATGCACCCACCCCTCATATGTCTCTGTCCACTGCTGGGAGTGATCCGCACCCACCCCTCATATGTCTGTCCACTGCTGGGAGTCCTCTGCACCCACCCCTCACATGTCTCTGTCCACTGCTGGGAGTCCTCTGCACCCATCCCTCACATCTCTCTGTCCACTGCTAGGAGTCCTCTGCACCCACCCCTCACATGTGTCTGTCCACTGCTGGGAGTCCTCTGCACCCACCCCTCACATGTGTCTGTCCACTGCTGGGAGTCCTCTGAACCCACCCCTCACATGTCTCTGTCCACTGCTGGGAGTGATATGCACCCACCCCTCATATGTCTGTCCACTGCTGGGAGTCCTCTTCACCCACCCCTCACATGTCTCTGTCCACTGCTGGGAGTCCTCTGCACCCACCCCTCACATGTGTCTGTCCACTGCTGGAAGTCCTCTGCACCCACCCCTCACATGTCTCTGTCCACTGCTGGGAGTGATATGCACCCACCCCTCATATGACTGTCCACTGCGGGGAGTCCTCTGCACCCACCCCTCACATGTCTCTGTCCACTGCTGGGAGTGATATGCACCCACCCCTCATATGTCTGTCCACTGCTGGGAGTCCTCTGCACCCACTCCTCACATGTCTCTGTCCACTGCTGGGAGTCCTCTGCACCCACCCCTCACATGTGTCTGTCCACTGCTGGGAGTCCTCTTAACCCACCCCTCACATGTCTCTGTCCACTGCTGGGAGTGATATGCACCCACCCGTCATATGTCTGGGCACTGCTGGGAGTGATCTGCACCCACTCCTCACATGTCTCTGGGCACTGCTGGTATTCCTCTGCACCCACCACTCACATGTCTCTGTCCGCTGCTGGGAGTCCTCAGCACCCACCCCTCACATGTCTCTGTCCACTGCTGGGAGTCCTCTGCACCCACCCCTCACATGTGTCTGTCCACTGCTGGGAGTCCTCTGCACCCACCCCTCACATATCTCTGTCCACTGCTGGGAGTAATATACACCCACCCCTCATATGTCTGGGCACTGCTGGGAGTGATCTGCACCCACCCCTCACATGTCTCTAGGTACTGCTGGGAGTCCTCTACACCCACCCCTCAAATGTCTCTGTCCACTGCTGGGAGTCCTCTGCAACCACCCCTCACATGTCTCTGTCTACTGCTGGCAGTCCTCTGCACCCACCCCTGACATGTGTCTGTCCACTGCTGGGAGTCCTCTGCACCCACCCCTCACATGTCTCTGTCCACTGCTGGGAGTGATATTCAGCCACCCCTCATATGTCTCTGGGCACTGTTGGTATTCCTCTGCACCCACCCCTCACATGTCTCTGTCCACTGCTGGGAGTCCTCAGCACCCACCCCTCACATTTCTGTCCACTGCTGGGAGTCCTCTGCACCCACCCCTGACATGTGTCTGTCCACTGCTGGGAGTCCTCTGCACCCACCCCTCACATGTCTCTGTCCACTGCTGGGAGTGATCTGCACCCACCCCTCACATGTCTCTGGGCACTGTTGGTATTCCTCTGCACCCACCCATCACATGTCTCTGTCCACTGCTGGGAGTCCTCTGCACCCACCCCTCACATGTCTCTGTCCACTGCTGGGAGTCCTCTGCACCCATCCCTCACATCTCTCTGTCCACTGCTAGGAGTCCTCTGCACCCACCCCTCACATGTGTCTGTCCACTGCTGGGAGTCCTCTGCACCCACCCCTCACATGTGTCTGTCCACTACTGGGAGTCCACTGAACCCACCCCTCACATGTCTCTGTCCACTGCTGGGAGTGATATGCACCCACCCCTCATATGTCTGTCCACTGCTGGGAGCCCTCTTCACCCACCCCTCACATGTCTCTGTCCACTGCTGGGAGCGATATGCACCCACCCCTCATATGTCTGTCCACTGCTGGGAGTCCTCTGCACCCACCCCTCACGTGTCTATGTCCACTGCTGGGAGTCCTCTGCACCCACCCCTCACATGTGTCTGTCCACTGCTGGGAGTCCTCTGCACCCACCCCTCACATGTCTCTGTCCACTGCTGGGAGTGATATGCTCCCACCCCTCATATCTCTGGGCACTGCTGGGAGTGATCTGCACCCACCCCTCACAGGTCTCTGTCCACTGCTGGGAGTCCTCTGCACCCACCCCTCACATGTGTCTGTCCACTGCTGGGAGTCCTCTGCACCCACCCCTCACATGTCTCTGTCCACTGCTGGGAGTGATATGCACCCACCCCTCATATGTCTGGGCACTACTGGGAGTGATCTGCACCCACCCCTTACATGTCTCTGGGCACTGCTGGTATTCCTCTGCACCCACCCCTCACATGTCTCTGTCCACTGCTGGGAGTCCTATGCACCCACCCCTCACATGTCTCTGGCCACTGCTGGGAGTCCTTTGCACCCACCCCTCACATGTCTCTGTCCACTGCTGGGAGTCCTCTGCACCCACCCCTCACATGTGTCTGTCCACTGCTGGAAGTCCTCTGCACCCACCCCTCACATGTCTCTGTCCACTGCTGGGAGTGATATGCACCCTCCCCTCATATGACTGTCCACTGCTGGGAGTCCTCTGCACCCACCCCTCACATGTCTCTGTCCACTGCTGGGAGTCCTCTGCACCCACCCCTCACATGTCTCTGTCCACTGCTGGGAGTCCTTTGCACCCACCCCTCACATGTCTCTGTCCACTGCTGGGAGTCCTCTGCACCCACCCCTCACATGTGTCTGTCCACTGGTGGAAGTCCTCTGCACCCACCCCTCACATGTCTCTGTCCACTGCTTGGAGTCCTCTGCACCCACCCCTCACATGTCTCTGTCCACTGCTGGGAATGATATGCACCCACCCCTCATATGTCTGTCCACTGCTGGGAGTCCTCTGCACCCACTCCTCACATGTCTCTGTCTACTGCTGGGAGTCCTCTGCACCCACCCCTCACATGTGTCTGTCCACTGCTGGGAGTCCGCTGAACCCACCCCTCACATGTCTCTGTCCACTGCTGGGAGTGATATGCACCCACCCCTCATATGTCTGGGCACTGCTGGGAGTGATCTGCACCCACCCCTCACATGTCGCTGGGCACTGCTAGTATTCCTCTGCACCCACCCCTCACATGTCTCTGTCCACTGCTGGGAGTCCTCTGCACCCACCCCTCACATGTCTCTGTCCACTGCTGGGAGTCCTCTGCACCCACCCCTCACATGTCTCTGTGCACTGCTGGGAGTGATATTCACCCACCCCTCATATGTCTGGGCACTGCTGGGAGTGATCTGCACCCACCCCTCACATGTCGCTGGGCACTGCTGGTATTCCTCTGCACCCACCCCTCACATGTCTCTGTCCACTGCTGGGAGTCCTCTGCACCCACCCCTCACATGTGTCTGTCCACTGCTGGGAGTCCTCTGCACCCACACCTCACATGTCTCTGTCCACTGCTGGGAGTCCTCTGCACCCACCCCTCACATGTGTCTGTCCACTGCTGGGAGACCTCTGCACCAACCCCTCACATGTCTCTGTCCACTGCTGGGAGTGATATGCTCCCTCCCCTCATATGTCTGGGCACTGCTGGGAGTGATCTGCACCCACCCCTCACATGTCTCTGTCCACTGCTGGGAGTCCTCTGCACCCACCCCTCACATGTGTCTGTCCACTGCTGGGAGTCCTCTGCACCCACCCCTCACATGTCTCTGTCCACTGCTGGGAGTGATATGCACCCACCCCTCATATGTCTGGGCACTACTGGGAGTGATCTGCACCCACCCCTTACATGCCTCTCGGCACTGCTGGTATTCCTCTGCACCCACCCCTCACATGTCTCTGTCCACTGCTGGGAGTCCTCTGCACCCACCCCTCACATGTCTCTGTCCACTGCTGGGAGTCCTTTGCACCCCCCCCTCACATGTCTCTGTCCACTGCTGGGAGTCCTCTGCACCCACCCCTCACATGTGTATGTCCACTGCTGGAAGTCCTCTGCACCCACCCCTCACATGTCTCTGTCCACTGCTGGGAGTGATATGCACCCACCCCTCATATGACTGTCCACTGCTGGGAGTCCCCTGCACCCACCCCTCACATGTCTCTGTCCACTGCTGGGAGTCCTCTGCACCCACCCCTCACATGTCTCTGTCCACTGCTGGGAGTCCTTTGCACCCAGCCTTCACATGTCTCTGTCCACTGCTGGGAGTCCTCTGCACCCAACCCTCACATGTCTCTGTCCACTGCTGGGAGTCCTCTGCACCCACCCCTCACATGTCTCTGTCCACTGCTGGGAGTCCTTTGCACCCACCCTTCACATGTCTCTGTCCACTGCTGGAAGTCCTCTGCACCCACCCCTCACATGTCTCTGTCCACTGCTGGGAGTCCTCTGCACCCACCCCTCACATGTCTCTGTCCACTGCTGGGAGTGATATGCACCCACCCCTCATATGTCTGTCCACTGCTGGGAGTCCTCAGCACCCACTCCTCACATGTCTCTATCTACTGCTGGGAGTCCTCTGCACCCACCCCTCACATGTGTCTGTCCACTGCTGGGATTCCGCTGAACCCACCCCTCACATGTCTCTGTCCACTGCTGGGAGTGATATGCACCCACCCCTCATATGTCTGGGCACTGCTGGGAGTGATCTGCACCCACCCCTCACATGTCGCTGGGCACTGCTGGTATTCCTCTGCACCCACCCCTCACATGTCTCTGTCCACTGCTGGGAGTCCTCTGCACCCACCCCTCACATGTGTCTGTCCACTGCTGGGAGTCCTCTGCACCCACCCCTCACATGTCTCTGTCCACTGCTGGGAGTCCTCTGCACCCACCCCTCACATGTGTCTTTCCACTGCTGGGAGTCCTCTGCACCAACCCCTCACATGTCTCTGTCCACTGCTGGGAGTGATATGCTCCCTCCCCTCATATGTCTGGGCACTGCTGGGAGTGATCTGCACCCACCCCTCACATGTCTCTGTCCACTGCTGGGAGTCCTCTGCACCCACCCCTCACATGTGTCTGTCCACTGCTGGGAGTCCTCTGCACCCACCCCTCACATGTCTCTGTCCACTGCTGGGAGTGATATGCACCCACCCCTCATATGTCTGGGCACTACTGGGAGTGATCTGCACCCACCCCTTACATGTCTCTCGGCACTGCTGGTATTCCTCTGCACCCACCCCTCACATGTCTCTGTCCACTGCTGGGAGTCCTCTGCACCCACCCCTCACATGTCTCTGTCCACTGCTGGGAGTCCTTTGCACCCCCCCCTCACATGTCTCTGTCCACTGCTGGGAGTCCTCTGCACCCACCCCTCACATGTGTATGTCCACTGCTGGAAGTCCTCTGCACCCACCCCTCACATGTCTCTGTCCACTGCTGGGAGTGATATGCACCCACCCCTCATATGACTGTCCACTGCTGGGAGTCCCCTGCACCCACCCCTCACATGTCTCTGTCCACTGCTGGGAGTCCTCTGCACCCACCCCTCACCTGTCTCTGTCCACTGCTGGGAGTCCTTTGCACCCACCCTTCACATGTCTCTGTCCACTGCTGGGAGTCCTCTGCACCCAACCCTCACATGTCTCTGTCCACTGCTGGGAGTCCTCTGCACCCACCCCTCACATGTCTCTGTCCACTGCTGGGAGTCCTTTGCACCCACCCTTCACATGTCTCTGTCCACTGCTGGAAGTCCTCTGCACCCACCCCTCACATGTCTCTGTCCACTGCTGGGAGTCCTCTGCACCCACCCCTCACATGTCTCTGTCCACTGCTGGGAGTGATATGCACCCACCCCTCATATGTCTGTCCACTGCTGGGAGTCCTCAGCACCCACTCCTCACATGTCTCTATCTACTGCTGGGAGTCCTCTGCACCCACCCCTCACATGTGTCTGTCCACTGCTGGGATTCCGCTGAACCCACCCCTCACATGTCTCTGTCCACTGCTGGGAGTGATATGCACCCACCCCTCATATGTCTGGGCACTGCTGAGAGTGATCTGCACCCACCCCTCACATGTCTCTGGGCACTGCTGGTATTCCTCTGCACCCACCCCTCACATGTCTCTGTCCACTGCTGGGAGTTCTCTGCACCCACCCCTCACATGTCTCTGTCCACTGCTGGGAGTCCTCTATACCCACCCCTCACATGTGTATGTCCACTGCTGGAAGTCCTCTGCACCCACCCCTCACATGTCTCTGTCCACTGCTGGGAGTGATATGCACCCACCCCTCATATGACTGTCCACTGCTGGGAGTCCTCTGCACCCACCCCTCACATGTCTCTGTCCACTTCTGGGAGTGATATGCACCCACCCGTCATATGTCTGGGCACTGCTGGGAGTGATCTGCACCCACTCCTCACATGTCTCTGGGCACTGCTGGTATTCCTCTGCACCCACCACTCACATGTCTCTGTCCACTGCTGGGAGTCCTCAGCACCCACCCCTCACATGTCTCTGTCCACTGCTGGGAGTCCTCTGCACCCACCCCTCACATGTGTCTGTCCACTGCTGGAGTCCTCTGCACCCACCCCTCACATATCTCTGTCCACTGCTGGGAGTAATATACACCCACCCCTCATATGTCTGGGCACTGCTGGGAGTGATCTGCACCCACCCCTCACATGTCTCTGGGTACTGCTGGGAGTCCTCTGCACCCACCCCTCAAATGTCTCTGTCCACTGCTGGGAGTCCTCTGCAACCACCCCTCACATGTCTCTATCCACTGCTGGCAGTCCTCTGCACCCACCCCTGACATGTGTCTGTCCACTGCTGGGAGTCCTCTGCACCCACCCCTCACATGTCTCTGTCCACTGCTGGGAGTGATATTCACCCACCCCTCATATGTCTCTGGGCACTGTTGGTATTCCTCTGCACCCACCCCTCACATGTCTCTGTCCACTGCTGGGAGTCCTCAGCACCCACCCCTCACATTTCTGTCCACTGCTGGGAGTCCTCTGCACCCACCCCTGACATCTGTCTGTCCACTGCTGGGAGTCCTCTGCACCCACCCCTCACATGTCTCTGTCCACTGCTGGGAGTGATCTGCACCCACCCCTCACATGTCTCTGGGCACTGTTGGAATTCCCCTGCACCCACCCATCACATGTCTCTGTCCACTGCTGGGAGTGATATGCACCCACCCCTCATATGTCTGGGCACTGCTGGGAGTGATATGCACCCACCCCTCATATGTCTCTGTCCACTGCTGGGAGTGATCCGCACCCACCCCTCATATGTCTGTCCACTGCTGGGAGTCCTCTGCACCCACCCCTCACATGTCTCTGTCCACTGCTGGGAGTCCTCTGCACCCATCCCTCACATCTCTCTGTCCACTGCTAGGAGTCCTCTGCACCCACCCCTCACATGTGTCTGTCCACTGCTGGGAGTCCTCTGCACCCACCCCTCACATGTGTCTGTCCACTGCTGGGAGTCCTCTGAACCCACCCCTCACATGTCTCTGTCCACTGCTGGGAGTGATATGCACCCACCCCTCATATGTCTGTCCACTGCTGGGAGTCCGCTTCACCCACCCCTCACATGTCTCTGTCCACTGCTGGGAGCGATATGCACCCACCCCTCATATGTCTGTCCACTGCTGGGAGTCCTCTGCACCCACCCCTCACGTGTCTATGTCCACTGCTGGGAGTCCTCTGCACCCAACCCTCACATGTGTCTGTCCACTGCTGGGAGTCCTCTGCACCCACCCCTCACATGTCTCTGTCCACTGCTGGGAGTGATATGCTCCCACCCCTCATATCTCTGGGCACTGCTGGGAGTGATCTGCACCCACCCCTCACAGGTCTCTGTCCACTGCTGGGAGTCCTCTGCACCCACCCCTCACATGTGTCTGTCCACTGCTGGGAGTCCTCTGCACCCACCCCTCACATGTCTCTGTCCACTGCTGGGAGTGATATGCACCCACCCCTCATATGTCTGGGCACTACTGGGAGTGATCTGCACCCACCCCTTACATGTCTCTGGGCACTGCTGGTATTCCTCTGCAACCACCCCTCACATGTCTCTGTCCACTGCTGGGAGTCCTCTGCACCCACACCTCACATGTCTCTGGCCACTGCTGGGAGTCCTTTGCACCCACCCCTCACATGTCTCTGTCCACTGCTGGGAGTCCTCTGCACCCACCCCTCACATGTGTCTGCCCACTGGTGGAAGTCCTCTGCACCCACCCCTCACATGTCTCTGTCCACTGCTGGAAGTCCTCTGCACCCACCCCTCACATGTCTCTGTCCACTGCTGGGAGTGATATGCACCCACCCCTCATATGACTGTCCACTGCTGGGAGTCCTCTGCACCCACCCCTCACATGTCTCTGTCCACTGCTGGGAGTCCTCTGCACCCACCCCTCACATGTCTCTGTCCACTGCTGGGAGTCCTTTGCACCCACCCCTCACATGTCTCTGTCCACTGCTGGGAGTCCTCTGCACCCACCCCTCACATGTGTCTGTCCACTGGTGGAAGTCCTCTGCACCCACCCCTCACATGTCTCTGTCCACTGCTTGGAGTCCTCTGCACCCACCCCTCACATGTCTCTGTCCACTGCTGGGAGTGATATGCACCCACCCCTCATATGTCTGTCCACTGCTGGGAGTCCTCTGCACCCACTCCTCAAATGTCTCTGTCTACTGCTGGGAGTCCTCTGCACCCACCCCTCACATGTGTCTGTCCACTGCTGGGAGTCCGCTGAACCCACCCCTCACATGTCTCTGTCCACTGCTGGGAGTGATATGCACCCACCCCTCATATGTCTGGGCACTGCTGGGAGTGATCTGCACCCACCCCTCACATGTCGCTGGGCACTGCTGGTATTCCTCTGCACCCACCCCTCACATGTCTCTGTCCACTGCTGGGAGTCCTCTGCACCCACCCCTCACATGTCTCTGTCCACTGCTGGGAGTCCTCTATACCCACCCCTCACATGTCTCTGTCCACTGCTTGGAGTCCTCTGCACCCACCCCTCACTTGTGTGTGTCCACTGCTGGGAGTCCTCTGCACCCACCCCTCACATGTCTCTGTCCACTGCTGGGAGTCCTCTGCACCCACCCCTCACATGTGTCTGTCCACTGCTGGGAGTCCTCTGCACCAACCCCTCACATGTCTCTGTCCACTGCTGGGAGTGATATGCTCCCTCCCCTCATATGTCTGGGCACTACTGGGAGTGATCTGCACAAATCCCTCACATGTCTCTGTCCACTGCTGGGAGTCCTCTGCACCCACCCCTCACATGTGTCTGTCCACTGCTGGGAGTCCTCTGCACCCACCCCTCACATGTCTCTGTCCACTGCTGGGAGTGATATGCACCCACCCCTCATATGTCTGGGCACTACTGGGAGTGATCTGCACCCACCCCTTACATGTCTCTCGGCACTGCTGGTATTCCTCTGCACCCACCCCTCACATGTCTCTGTCCACTGCTGGGAGTCCTCTGCACCCACCCCTCACATGTCTCTGTCCACTGCTGGGAGTCCTTTGCACCCCCCTCACATGTCTCTGTCCACTGCTGGGAGTCCTCTGCACCCACCCCTCACATGTGTATGTCCACTGCTGGAAGTCCTCTGCACCCACCCCTCACATGTCTCTGTCCACTGCTGGGAGTGATATGCACCCACCCCTCATATGACTGTCCACTGCTGGGAGTCCCCTGCACCCACCCCTCACATGTCTCTGTCCACTGCTGGGAGTCCTCTGCACCCACCCCTCACATGTCTCTGTCCACTGCTGGGAGTCCTTTGCACCCACCCTTCACATGTCTCTGTCCACTGCTGGGAGTCCTCTGCACCCAAGCCTCACATGTCTCTGTCCACTGCTGGGAGTCCTCTGCACCCACCCCTCACATGTCTCTGTCCACTGCTGGGAGTCCTTTGCACCCACCCTTCACATGTCTCTGTCCACTGCTGGAAGTCCTCTGCACCCACCTCTCACATGTCTCTGTCCACTGCTGGGAGTCCTCTGCACCCACCCCTCACATGTCTCTGTCCACTGCTGGGAGTGATATGCACCCACCCCTCATATGTCTGTCCACTGCTGGGAGTCCTCAGCACCCACTCCTCACATGTCTCTATCTACTGCTGGGATTCTGCTGAACCCACCCCTCACATGTCTCTGTCCACTGCTGGGAGTGATATGCACCCACCCCTCATATGTCTGGGCACTGCTGGGAGTGATCTGCACCCACCCCTCACATGTCTCCGGGCACTGCTGGTATTCCTCTGCACCCACCCCTCACATGTCTCTTTCCACTGCTGGGAGTTCTCTGCACCCACCCCTCACATGTCTCTGTCCACTGCTGGGAGTCCTCTATACCCACCCCTCACATGTGTCTGTCCACTGCTGAGAGTCCTCTGCACCCACCTCTCACATGTCTCTGTCCACTGCTGGGAGTCCTCTGCACCCACCCCTCACATGTGTCTGTCCACTGCTGGGAGTCCTCTGCACCAACCCCTCACATGTCTCTGTCCACTGCTGGGAGTGATATGCTCCCACCCCTCATATGTCTGGGCACTGATGGGAGTGATCTGCACCCACCCCTCACATGTCTCTGTCCACTGCTGGGAGTCCTCTGCACCCACCCCTCACATGTGTCTGTCCACTGCTGGGAGTCCTCTGCACCCACCCCTCACATGTCTCTGTCCACTGCTGGGAGTGATATGCACCCACCCCTCATATGTCTGGGCACTACTGGGAGTGATCTGCACCCACCCCTTACATGTCTCTCGGCACTGCTGGTATTCCTCTGCACCCACCCCTCACATGTCTCTGTCCTCTGCTGGGAGTCCTTTGCACCCCCCTCACATGTCTCTGTCCACTGCTGGTAGTCCTCTGCACCCACCCCTCACATGTGTATGTCCACTGCTGGAAGTCCTCTGCACCCACCCCTCACATGTCTCTGTCCACTGCTGGGAGTGATATGCACCCACCCCTCATATGACTGTCCACTGCTCAGAGTCCCCTGCACCCACCCCTCACATGTCTCTGTCCACTGCTGGGAGTACTCTGCACCCACCCCTCACATGTCTCTGTCCACTGCTGGGAGTCCTTTGCACCCACCCTTCACATATCTCTGTCCACTGCTGGGAGTCCTCTGCACCCAACCCTCACATGTCTCTGTCCACTGCTGGGAGTCCTCTGCACCCACCCTTCACATGTCTCTGTCCACTGCTGGAAGTCCTCTGCACCCACCCTTCACATGTCTCTGTCCACTGCTGGGAATCCTCTGCACCCAACCCTCACATGTCTCTGTCAACTGCTGGGAGTCCTTTGCACCCACCCTTCACATGTCTCTGTCCACTGCTGGAAGTCCTCTGCACCCACCCCTCACATGTCTCTGTCCACTGCTGGGAGTCCTCTGCACCCACCCCTCACATGTCTCTGTCCACTGCTGGGAGTGATATGCACCCACCCCTCATATGTCTGTCTACTGCTGGGAGTCCTCAGCACCCACTCCTCACATGTCTCTATCTACTGCTGGGAGTCCTCTGCACCCACCCCTCACATGTGTCTGTCCACTGCTGGGATTCTGCTGAACCCACCCCTCACATGTCTCTGTCCACTGCTGGGAGTGATATGCACCCACCCCTCATATGTCTGGGCACTGCTGGGAGTGATCTGCACCCACCCCTCACATGTCTCTGGGCACTGCTGGTATTCCTCTGCACCCACCCCTCACATGTCTCTGTCCACTGCTGGGAGTTCTCTGCACCCACCCCTCACATGTCTCTGTCCACTGCTGGGAGTCCTCTATACCCACCCCTCACATGTGTCTGTCCACTGCTTAGAGTCCTCTGCACCCACCTCTCACATGTCTCTGTCCACTGCTGGGAGTCCTCTGCACCCACCCCTCACATGTGTCTGTCCACTGCTGGGAGTCCTCTGCACCAACCCCTCACATGTCTCTGTCCACTGCTGGGAGTGATATGCTCCCACCCCTCATATGTCTTGGCACTGATGGGAGTGATCTGCACCCACCCCTCACATGTCTCTGTCCACTGCTGGGAGTCCTCTGCACCCACCCCTCACATGTGTCTGTCCACTGCTGGGAGTCCTCTGCACCCACCCCTCACATGTCTCTGTCCACTGTTGGGAGTGATATGCACCCACCCCTCATATGTCTGGGCACTACTGGGAGTGATCTGCACCCACACCTTACATGTCTCTGGGCACTGCTGGTATTCCTCTGCACCCACCCCTCACATGTCTCTGTCCACTGCTGGGAGTCCTCTGCACCCACCCCTCACATGTCTCTGTCCACTGCTGGGAGTCCTCTGCACCCACCCCTCACATGTGTCTGTCCACTGCTGGAAGTCCTCTGCACCCACCCCTCACATGTCTCTGTCCACTGCTGGGAGTGATATGCACCCACCCCTCACATGTCTCTGTCCACTGCTGGGAGTCTTCTGCACCCACCCCTCACATGTGTCTGTCCACTGCTGGGAGTCCTCTGCACCCACCCCTCACATGTCTCTGTCCACTGCTGGGAGTCCTCTGCACCCACCCCTCACATGTGTCTGTCCACTGCTGGGAGTCCTCTGCACCAACCCCTCACATGTCTCTGTCCACTGCTGGGAGTGATATGCTCCCTCCCCTCATATGTCTGGGCACTACTGGGAGTGATCTGCACCCACCCCTCACATGTCTCTGTCCACTGCTGGGAGTCCTCTGCACCCACCCCTCACATGTGTCTGTCCACTGCTGGGAGTCCTCTGCACCCACCCCTCACATGTCTCTGTCCACTGCTGGGAGTGATATGCACCCACCCCTCATATGTCTGGGCACTACTGGGAGTGATCTGCACCCACCCCTTACATGTCTCTCGGCACTGCTGGTATTCCTCTGCACCCACCCCTCACATGTCTCTGTCCTCTGCTGGGAGTCCTTTGCACCCCCCCTCACATGTCTCTGTCCACTGCTGGTAGTCCTCTGCACCCACCCCTCACATGTGTATGTCCACTGCTGGAAGTCCTCTGCACCCACCCCTCACATGTCTCTGTCCACTGCTGGGAGTGATATGCACCCACCCCTCATATGACTGTCCACTGCTCAGAGTCCCCTGCACCCACCCCTCACATGTCTCTGTCCACTGCTGGGAGTACTCTGCACCCACCCCTCACATGTCTCTGTCCACTGCTGGGAGTCCTTTGCACCCACCCTTCACATATCTCTGTCCACTGCTGGGAGTCCTCTGCACCCAACCCTCACATGTCTCTGTCCACTGCTGGGAGTCCTCTGCACCCACCCTTCACATGTCTCTGTCCACTGCTGGAAGTCCTCTGCACCCACCCTTCACATGTCTCTGTCCACTGCTGGGAATCCTCTGCACCCAACCCTCACATGTCTCTGTCAACTGCTGGGAGTCCTTTGCACCCACCCTTCACATGTCTCTGTCCACTGCTGGAAGTCCTCTGCACCCACCCCTCACATGTCTCTGTCCACTGCTGGGAGTCCTCTGCACCCACCCCTCACATGTCTCTGTCCACTGCTGGGAGTGATATGCACCCACCCCTCATATGTCTGTCTACTGCTGGGAGTCCTCAGCACCCACTCCTCACATGTCTCTATCTACTGCTGGGAGTCCTCTGCACCCACCCCTCACATGTGTCTGTCCACTGCTGGGATTCTGCTGAACCCACCCCTCACATGTCTCTGTCCACTGCTGGGAGTGATATGCACCCACCCCTCATATGTCTGGGCACTGCTGGGAGTGATCTGCACCCACCCCTCACATGTCTCTGGGCACTGCTGGTATTCCTCTGCACCCACCCCTCACATGTCTCTGTCCACTGCTGGGAGTTCTCTGCACCCACCCCTCACATGTCTCTGTCCACTGCTGGGAGTCCTCTATACCCACCCCTCACATGTGTCTGTCCACTGCTTAGAGTCCTCTGCACCCACCTCTCACATGTCTCTGTCCACTGCTGGGAGTCCTCTGCACCCACCCCTCACATGTGTCTGTCCACTGCTGGGAGTCCTCTGCACCAACCCCTCACATGTCTCTGTCCACTGCTGGGAGTGATATGCTCCCACCCCTCATATGTCTTGGCACTGATGGGAGTGATCTGCACCCACCCCTCACATGTCTCTGTCCACTGCTGGGAGTCCTCTGCACCCACCCCTCACATGTGTCTGTCCACTGCTGGGAGTCCTCTGCACCCACCCCTCACATGTCTCTGTCCACTGTTGGGAGTGATATGCACCCACCCCTCATATGTCTGGGCACTACTGGTTGTGATCTGCACCCACACCTTACATGTCTCTGGGCACTGCTGGTATTCCTCTGCACCCACCCCTCACATGTCTCTGTCCACTGCTGGGAGTCCTCTGCACCCACCCCTCACATGTCTCTGTCCACTGCTGGGAGTCCTCTGCACCCACCCCTCACATGTGTCTGTCCACTGCTGGAAGTCCTCTGCACCCACCCCTCACATGTCTCTGTCCACTGCTGGGAGTGATATGCACCCACCCCTCATATGACTGTCCATTGCTGGGAGTCCTCTGCACCCACCCCTCACATGTCTCTGTCCACTGCTGGGAGTGATATGCACCCACCCCTCATATGTCTGTCCACTGCTGGGAGTCCTCTGCACCCACTCCTCACATGTCTCTGTCTACTGCTGGGAGTCCTCTGCACCCACCCCTCACATGTGTCTGTCCACTGCTGGGAGTCCGCTGAACCCACCCCTAACATGTCTCTGTCCACTGCTGGGAGTGATATGCACCCACCCCTCATATGTCTGGGCACTGCTGGGAGTGATCTGCACCCACCCCTCACATGTCTCTGGGCACTGCTGGTATTCTTCTGCACCCACCCCTCACATGTCTCTGTCCACTGCTGGGAGTCCTCTGCACCCACCCCTCACATGTCTCTGTCCACTGCTGGGAGTCCTCTGCACCCACCCCTCACATGTGTCTGTCCACTGCTGGGAGTCCTCTTCACCCACCCCTCACTTGTCTCTGTCCACTGCTGGTAGCGATATGCACCCACCCTCATATGTCTGTCCACTGCTGGGAGTCCTCTGCACCCACCCCACACATGTCTCTGTCCACTGCTGGGAGTCCTCTGCACCCACCCCTCACATGTGTCTGTCCACTGCTGGGAGTCCTCTGCACCCACCCCTCACATGTCTCTGTCCACTGCTGGGAGTGATATGCTCCCACCCCTCACATGTGTCTGTCCACTGCTGGGAGTCCTCTGCACCCACCCCTCACATGTGTCTGTCCACTGCTGGGAGTCCTCTGCACCCACCCCTCACATGTCTCTGTCCACTGCTGGGAGTGATATGCTCCCACCCCTCACATGTGTCTGTCCACTGCTGGGAGTCCTCTGCACCCAACCCTCACATGTCTCTGTCAACTGCTGGGAGTCCTTTGCACCCACCCTTCACATGTCTCTGTCCACTGCTGGAAGTCCTCTGCACCCACCCCTCACATGTCTCTGTCCACTGCTGGGAGTCCTCTGCACCCACCCCTCACATGTCTCTGTCCACTGCTGGGAGTGATATGCACCCACCCCTCATATGTCTGTCTACTGCTGGGAGTCCTCAGCACCCACTCCTCACATGTCTCTATCTACTGCTGGGAGTCCTCTGCACCCACCCCTCACATGTGTCTGTCCACTGCTGGGATTCTGCTGAACCCACCCCTCACATGTCTCTGTCCACTGCTGGGAGTGATATGCACCCACCCCTCATATGTCTGGGCACTGCTGGGAGTGATCTGCACCCACCCCTCACATGTCTCTGGGCACTGCTGGTATTCCTCTGCACCCACCCCTCACATGTCTCTGTCCACTGCTGGGAGTTCTCTGCACCCACCCCTCACATGTCTCTGTCCACTGCTGGGAGTCCTCTATACCCACCCCTCACATGTGTCTGTCCACTGCTGAGAGTCCTCTGCACCCACCTCTCACATGTCTCTGTCCACTGCTGGGAGTCCTCTGCACCCACCCCTCACATGTGTCTGTCCACTGCTGGGAGTCCTCTGCACCAACCCCTCACATGTCTCTGTCCACTGCTGGGAGTGATATGCTCCCACCCCTCATATGTCTTGGCACTGATGGGAGTGATCTGCACCCACCCCTCACATGTCTCTGTCCACTGCTGGGAGTCCTCTGCACCCACCCCTCACATGTGTCTGTCCACTGCTGGGAGTCCTCTGCACCCACCCCTCACATGTCTCTGTCCACTGTTGGGAGTGATATGCACCCACCCCTCATATGTCTGGGCACTACTGGGAGTGATCTGCACCCACCCCTTACATGTCTCTGGGCACTGCTGGTATTCCTCTGCACCCACCCCTCACATGTCTCTGTCCACTGCTGGGAGTCCTCTGCACCCACCCCTCACATGTCTCTGTCCACTGCTGGGAGTCCTCTGCACCCACCCCTCACATGTGTCTGTCCACTGCTGGAAGTCCTCTGCACCCACCCCTCACATGTCTCTGTCCACTGCTGGGAGTGATATGCACCCACCCCTCATATGACTGTCCATTGCTGGGAGTCCTCTGCACCCACCCCTCACATGTCTCTGTCCACTGCTGGGAGTGATATGCACCCACCCCTCATATGTCTGTCCACTGCTGGGAGTCCTCTGCACCCACTCCTCACATGTCTCTGTCTACTGCTGGGAGTCCTCTGCACCCACCCCTCACATGTGTCTGTCCACTGCTGGGAGTCCGCTGAACCCACCCCTCACATGTCTCTGTCCACTGCTGGGAGTGATATGCACCCACCCCTCATATGTCTGGGCACTGCTGGGAGTGATCTGCACCCACCCCTCACATGTCTCTGGGCACTGCTGGTATTCTTCTGCACCCACCCCTCACATGTCTCTGTCCACTGCTGGGAGTCCTCTGCACCCACCCCTCACATGTCTCTGTCCACTGCTGGGAGTCCTCTGCACCCACCCCTCACATGTGTCTGTCCACTGCTGGGAGTCCTCTTCACCCACCCCTCACTTGTCTCTGTCCACTGCTGGTAGCGATATGCACCCACCCTCATATGTCTGTCCACTGCTGGGAGTCCTCTGCACCCACCCCACACATGTCTCTGTCCACTGCTGGGAGTCCTCTGCACCCACCCCTCACATGTGTCTGTCCACTGCTGGGAGTCCTCTGCACCCACCCCTCACATGTCTCTGTCCACTGCTGGGAGTGATATGCTCCCACCCCTCACATGTGTCTGTCCACTGCTGGGAGTCCTCTGCACCCACCCCTCACATGTCTCTGTCCACTGCTGGGAGTGATATGCACCTACCCCTCATATGTCTGGGCACTACTGGGAGTGAACTGCACCCACCCCTTACATGTCTCTGGGCACTGCTGGTATTCCTCTGCACCCACCCCTCACATGTCTCTGTGCACTGCTGGGAGTTGTTGGAAGGCGGACCCCGAGGAGTCGGCGAGACCACCAAGGGGGGCCCTCACACCGTATGAAGTAGCCGAGCGCTGCCGAGAAGTCTCCTGCGAGATCCTTCTCCTATCACGTACTAGCACAGTAACACCACCACACAGGACTCAAGGAGGTTGTCTCAAGACAAGCGATTCTTTATCAGCCATAAAAAGGTTACGAGGTCAATATTTACACGAAGGGATCGAGGGATCCACCAAAAGTCTTAGTGTCTCTTTGGAAGGGTAGGGGTAGCGGGACAGTCCTTGGCAGGAGTGCGGTACGAGGGTACCTGGGGCCCAGTTCTTATCCTGAAGTTGGAGGACCTCCGGATCTCGGAGGGGTCGAGCCGCGACGGCGTCAGCAGGGCTCTGGCGGACAGTTCGTGGAGAGCCGCGATCCAATCAGCAGGGCTCTCAAGATGGTTTCTGCTCAGCTCGAGCCGCGACGTCGTCAGCAGGGCTCCGAGGGAGGTTTCAGCGAGGTTGGGCCGCGACAGCGTCAGCAGGGCTCCGATGTTCCAGGTGGCTTCAAAGTGTTCACAAGAAGGAGCCGCGACGCAGTCAGCAGGGCTCGTGATGGTTCCGACAAGAGTTCTTCTCCGTAGGGTCAGCCGCGATTTAATCAGCAGGGCTCTCGACTCCGGGATACAACTGCCGATCTGTGGCGAGGTCGCCCCAGATATAGGTCTGGAGCCCTTTGATGTCTGGACCCAGGCGCCCGGTGGGGGCGGAGAGGCCGGGTGGAGGTGGCCAGACGCCCAGCAGGAGAGGCGCCAGGCCCAAGGGAGTTGCAGGGCGATCACACCTCGAGAGGGGAGGACAGTTCGGGGTCCCATCGATACTGTCCTCCGCCGGGGGCGATGAATGGTTCCTGCGGCACCCCCTGGCCAGTTTGTGGTGCCTCGATGTCGGGGCTTCGCTAGGGTCGAGGCCGGGTTGAGCGGGGTCGCGCTGGCTGGTGCACAGAGTCACGTGGGTGCCAACAAGATGGCGGAGCCACGAGGGGTATGCGACCTCGTGCCGCTCAGAAGGAAGGGCCTCGGTGCAGTTCAGAAGGGTGGCCCGTGAAGGCCGGGGCGGGGAACGGGCACAATCCACGGGGGTAAGGACCATGCCACGAGGCCGGGTCCAACAGGCATGGAGAGTCACCCATCTCCTTGGGGATTCTCCTCGTCAAGGCGGAAGAAGCGGGACAGGCCGTCGGCGTTGGGGTGGTCATTGCCGGGCCGGTGTTCAACGTCAAAGTCCATCCCTTGTAGCGAGATGGACCACCGCAGCAGCTTGGGGTTCTCGCCCCGCATTTCCATTAACCACCACAGGGGCCGGTGGTCGGTCTGGACCCGGAAGTGGGTACCGAAGAGGTAGGGCCGGAGTTTCTTAAGGGCCCACACCACAGCGAAGGCCTCGCGCTCGATGGTGCTCCATCGTTGCTCCCGGGGCAGTAGCCGTCGGCTGATGAAGGCCACTGGTCGGTCGAGCCCCTTTTCATCGGCCTGGGACAGGACGGCCCGATCCCATACTCGGAGGCGTCCGTCTGCACCACGAACTCCCTATTGTAGTCAGGGGCCTGTAGCACCGGGGCAGTACACATTGCGGTCTTTAGGGTGTCGAAGGCTGCTTGGCAGCGGGATGTCCAGTGCACCTTCTTGGGCTGCTTTTTGGACGTTAGCTCTGTGAGGGGGCCAACAATGCTCCCATAATCCCGGATAAACCGCCGGTAGTATCCGGTGAGACCCAGGAAGGCCCGGACAGCGGTCTGGGTAGTGGGGGGTTCCCAGGCCTGGATGGCATCTATTTTCAGTTGGAGAGGGGCCACCTGCCCGCTCCCCACTTGATGGCCCAGGTAGGTCACGGATCCGTGGCCGATCTGGCATTTGCTGGCCTTGATTGTGAGCCCGGCCCGCTGGAGGGCGGCCAGGACGGCTTTAATGTGAAGGAGGTGCTCTGCCCAGTGGTTGCTGTACACGGCAATGTCATCTAGGTAGGCCGCGCTGAAGGCCTCAAGCCCGGCCAAAACCTTGTTCACCAGTCTTTGAAAAGTGGCCGTGGCGTTCTTCATTCCGAAGGGCATCACCCGAAAGTGGTAATGCCCATCCGGGGTCGAAAAGGCGGATCTTTCTTGGGCGCCGGGGGTGAGCTGGATCTGCCAGTACCCGGCGGTGAGGTCCAGCGTGCTCAAGTAGCGAGCGGCCCCTAAGCGGTCAATGAGTTCGTCGGCCCGGGGTATAGGGTGGGCGTCCGTCTTGGTCACTGCATTCAGGGCTCGGTAGTCCATGCAGAATCGCAACTCCAGGGGGTGGCCGGAAGCTGCGGCCTTTGGCACCAGGACGACAGGACTGGCCCATGGGCTGTCGGAGGGTTCGATGACCCCCAGGGCCAGCATCTTCGTTACTTCGGCCTGGATGCATGCCCGCACTCGGTCGGGTACCCGGTAGGCTCTGTGTCGCACGGGGGGGCTCTCCCCGGTGTCGACGTCGTGGACGCACCAGTGGGTCACCCCCGGGGTGAGGGAGAAGAGGGCTGCGTAGTTCTGCAGCAGTTGCTGGCAGTCGTTGCGCTGTTCCGGAGTCAGGGAAGAGGCGAGTTGGACACCCTCGATTGTTCCATCATGGACGTTGGACTGCAAGAGGTC
This sequence comes from Triturus cristatus, assembly GCF_964204655.1. Classification (NCBI taxonomy): domain Eukaryota; kingdom Metazoa; phylum Chordata; class Amphibia; order Caudata; family Salamandridae; genus Triturus; species Triturus cristatus. The sequence goes on along the minus strand of NC_140579.1, from coordinate 274,562,403 downwards.
GGGCAGGGGCTCGGAGTCGTCCTCGCCCCCCTCGTCGGTCGCCAGTAGCAGGCTCAGTTCGGTCCGGGCAAAGTGGGGTTTTAGCCTGTTAGCATGTAGGACCCGGAGGGGGTTCCGGGGGAACTCCAGGTCGACCAGGTAGGTGACGGGACTTTTCTTCTCCACTACCTTGAAGGGCCCAGTCCACTTGTCCTGGAGGGCGCCGGGTTCAACCGGGGCCATGACCCATACCTTCTGACCTGGCTCGAATTCTATGGTGGAGGAGTTCTGATCGTACCACCGCTTCATGTCCTCCTGGCTGGCCTTGAGGTTGGCTTCGGCCAGGGCTCGGAACTTGCGGGTCTGGTTTCGGAGGGTCAGGAGGTATCGGTAGACGTCAGGAGGGGTGCCTTGGGGCTTCGTCTCCCAGCTTTCTTTGACCAGGCTGAGCGGTCCGCGGACCGGGTGTCCGTACAATAGTTCAAACGGGCTGAACCCCAGGGACTTCTGCGGGACCTCCCGATAGGCAAACAGGAGGCACGGCAGCAGGACATCCCATCTCCGCCTGAGGGGCTCTTCTAGGCCCTGGATCATTCCCTTTAATGTTCTGTTGAACCGCTCAACCAGTCCGTTCCCCTGAGGGTGATAGGGGGTCGTGAACTTGTATGTGACCCCGCACTGCTGCCACAGGGACCGCATGTATCTGGAAATAAAGTTCGTGCCTCTGTCGCTCACCACTTCGCGGGGAAATCCCACTCGGGAGAAGATCCCCATTAGGGCCCGGCCTACCACGGGGGCCGTTACAGTTCTTAGCGGGACCGCCTCCGGGTACCTGGTGGCGTGGTCCACGAGGACCAGGATGAAGCGGTGGCCCAGGGCGGTCTGGGGGTCCAGGGGCCCCACGATATCGATTCCGACCCGTTCGAACGGGGTGCTGACGGCTGGAAAGGGTTGGAGGGGGGCCTTGACCCGACCCCCGTCTTCCCGCTGGCTTGGCAGGTCTGGCAGGACCGGCAGTGGTTGTCCACGTCCCTCCGCATCCGAGGCCAGTAGAAGTGGGTCACCAAGCGGCTGTACGTTTTGTCTTGCCCCAAGTGTCCGGCGAGGGGCACATCATGTGCCAGGTTGAGCAGGAACTCCCGGAAGCGGAGGGGGACCACCAACAGTTGGCGGGCCCCGAGTTCTGCCACTTTCTGCTCACTGTATAGCAGGCCCTCAGCCCAGTAGACCCAGTGGGTGCCGGTCTGGTCCCCGTTGGTTTGGGCGGACGCTTGTTGGCGGACCCCTTCGAGAGTGGGGCAGGACTGCTGCTCTTGTTGGAACTGCTCCCGGGTGGGGCCCCCTTCGTGTCGCCATTGTGTCAGCTCTGGTAGGGCGCACGGGGAAGCCATCTCTTCGGGGGAGGATTCACTAGGTCCAGGGTCGGTGTCCGCCTCCCCCTCGCTGCTGGCGGGAGGTGGTGCGAGCTCCTCGGGCTGGGCGGCCCCGGAGGCCGAGGATGAGCGGGGGGCCCGGGCGGTCATGGACCGGGTGATGGCACAGGCCCAGTCAGATAGTCCCAGCATTCGGAGGTGCTCTCGTCGCTCTACTTGAGCCCAGGGGGAACTATCCAAGTCGTTCCCCAGGAGGCAGTCTACGGGGGCGTCGTCGCGTACCGTCACCTTCAGCAGGCCCGTCACCCCTCCCCACTCGAAGGGGACCAGGGCCATCTGGCACAGGCTTTCGCTGTTATCGGCCGTCCGGACGGGACACAGCACATTCGGTAGGATCTGTTCGGGGGTCACCAGGTGGCAGCGGACAGCGGTGACACTGGCGCCGGTGTCACGAAGGGCTTCGGCCCGTTGTCCATTGACCGTGACCTGCTGCCGGTACTTCTGTGTGTTGCTTGGGATGGGGGTGCAGGGTACCATTTCTCGGCTACCCAGGCAGACCAGGGACATGGCTGCCGGCTCCCATTCAGTGGTCCCTCGGTCGAGGGTCTCCTCTTCCTCTTCTCCTTCTCCCAGGCGGCAGCCGCCAGCTGTCGGGGCGGGGGCCCGCCGGCCCCGTTTCTTCGGTTCAGGGGGCAGACCGGATCGCTGGCATAGTGTCCGGTTTGTTGGCAGCCGTAGCACGTTACTGGTGGCCGTGGTCCGGATCTGACCGGGGGCGCCCCCCTTCGGGCTAGGCTCGGGGAGAGTTGTTGCTGCTGTGGCCCTCGAGGGGGACTCCTGGGGACCCCGGCGGGAGGGTCTCGGTTCCTGTTCGGCCCTCCCCCTCCACCGCGTTGGCAGGGGGGTCCGGTGGGGTTCCTCTGGTACTCCCCCATTGAGTTCCGGGGGACCCGGGAGTTGACCCATCGATCGGCCTCGACGGCGAGTTTTCGCAGGTCGGTCATTTTGCTGTCGAGGAGGTGCTGTCTCAGTTCCACGAAGCAATTGTTGGAGAGATGTTCCCACACGATGAGGTCGACCAGCTGCCCGTAGGTGGTTACTTTGCTACCTCTGATCCACCCTTCTAGGGCCCGACTGAAAAAGTCCACATATTCCACCCAGGTGGTGCCCGGGATTTTCTTGCAGTCTCTGAACCGCTGGCGGTACATTTCTGCGGTTAGCCCGTAGCGGGTGAGCAGAGCCTCCTTCATGTGATCGTAGGAGGTCATCAACTCCTCCGGTAGCTGGAGCAGTGTGTCTCGACCCTCACTCAGGAACCGCCCCCACAGGCCCGCGCCCCAGTCTTTTCGGGACACCCGATGAGAGGTCATGGCCACCTCGTAGGCCTTGAACCATTGTTGGATGTCGTCATTCTTGTAGTACTCCTTGACGACCTCTTTCGGGATATGTACCTTGGTCTCGGCAGGCGGTAGAGTGTCTCTAGTACTAAGGGCGTTGGTCCCTCCGTTCTTGGCCTTGATTTCGAGCTCCTTGAGACTGCCCTCGTGCTCAAGGGTCAGTTTCTTTTCCTCCAACTCCCGGTGTAGCCTCTTCTCCTCTATCTCCTCTTGAAGCCGTAGCTGTTTTAGGGCCAGTTTCTTTTCCGCCAGCTGGAGTTCGCCGTCCAGCCGCAGTCGTGCGAGCTCTAGCTCGTGGTTCCGGACCTTCTCCCGCTCTCGTATTTCTTCTTCGGAGAGGCCGGTTTCTAGGCTCTTTCTTCCTCCGGTTGCCGGAGTCCGTGCGGTTGATGAGGTCTCAGTCAGGGGTAAGGGACCTTCTTCCTGGGAGGGGCCTGCCCCGGCCTCCAGCCATGTCCTCAGAGCTTTCTGCATGTCCTCTTTGGTACTTAGGCCGGTGGTTGCAATGCCTTTGTCTTTGCAGAACTGTTTTAACTCTTTGTGCGTATATTCTTCCAGCCGTTCGGGCTGGAACTCCATTGTTGCGTTGTTTTCCTGGCTGCTCATGATTACTGTACGTTTGGATGGGTAGCTAGTGGGTACTGGCTGGTACGTACTGCGTTCGGCTCGGATCCCGTCGCTGGCCACCAAATGTTGGAAGGCGGACCCCGAGGAGTCGGCGAGACCACCAAGGGGGGCCCTCACACCGTATGAAGTAGCCGAGCGCTGCCGAGAAGTCTCCTGCGAGATCCTTCTCCTATCACGTACTAGCACAGTAACACCACCACACAGGACTCAAGGAGGTTGTCTCAAGACAAGCGATTCTTTATCAGCAATAAAAAGGTTACGAGGTCAATATTTACACGAAGGGATCGAGGGATCCACCAAAAGTCTTAGTGTCTCTTTGGAAGGGTAGGGGTAGCGGGACAGTCCTTGGCAGGAGTGCGGTACGAGGGTACCTGGGGCCCAGTTCTTATCCTCAAGCTGGAGGACCTCCGGATCTCGGAGGGGTCGAGCCGCGACGGCGTCAGCAGGGCTCTGGCGGACAGTTCGTGGAGAGCCGCGATCCAATCAGCAGGGCTCTCAAGATGGTTTCTGCTCAGCTCGAGCAGCGACGTCGTCAGCAGGGCTCCGAGGGAGGTTTCAGCGAGGTTGGGCCGCGACAGCGTCAGCAGGGCTCCGATGTTCCAGGTGGCTTCAAAGTGTTCACAAGAAGGAGCCGCGACGCAGTCAGCAGGGCTCGCGATGGTTCCGACAAGAGTTCTTCTCCGTAGGGTCAGCCGCGATTCAATCAGCAGGGCTCTCGACTCCGGGATACAACTGCCGATCTGTGGCGGGGTCGCCCCAGATATAGGTCTGGAGCCCTTTGATGTCCGGACCCAGGTGCCCGGTGGGGGCGGAGAGGCCGGGTGGAGGTGGCCAGACGCCCAGCAGGAGAGGCGCCAGGCCCAAGGGAGTTGCAGGGCGATCACACCTCGAGAGGGGAGGACAGTTGGGGGTCCCATCGATACTGTCCTCCGCCGGGGGAGATGAATGGTTCCTGCGGCACCCCCTGGCCAGTTCGTGGTGCCTCGATGTCGGGGCTTCGCTGGGGTCGAGGCCGGGTTGAGCGGGGTCGCGCTGGCTGGTGCACAGAGTCACGTGGGTGCCAACAAGATGGCGGAGCCACGAGGGGTATGCGACCTTGTGCCGCTCAGGAGGAAGGGCCTCGGTGCAGTTCAGAAGGGTGGCCCGTGAAGGCCGGGGCGGGGAACGGGCACAATCCACGGGGGTAAGGACCATGCCATGAGGCCGGGTCCAACAGGAGTCCTCTGCACCCACTCCTCACATGTCTCTGTCCACTGCTGGGAGTCCTTTGCACCCACCCCTCACATGTCTCTGTCCAGTGCTGGGAGTCCTCTGCACCCACCACTCAAATGTGTCTGTCCACTGCTGGAAGTCCTCTGCACCCACCCCTCATGTGTCTCTGTCCACTGCTGGGAGTGATATGCACCCACCCCTCATATGACTGTCCACTGCTGGGAGTCCTCTGCACCCACCCCTCACATGTCTCTGTCCACTGCTGGGAGTGATATGCATCCACCCCTCATATGTCTGTCCACTGCTGGGAGTCCTCTGCACCCACTCCTAACATGTCTCTGTCCACTGCTGGGAGTCCTCTGCACCCACCCCTCACATGTGTCTGTCCACTGCTGGGAGTCCTCTGAACCCACCCCTCACATGTCTCTGTCCACTGCTGGGAGTGATATGCACCCACCCCACATATGTCTGGGCACTGCTGGGAGTGATCTGCACCCACTCCTCACATGTCTCTAGGCACTGCTGGTATTCCTCTGTACCCACCACTCACATGTCTCTGTCCACTGCTGGGAGTCCTCTGCACCCACCCCTCACATGTCTCTGTCCACTGCTGGGAGTCCTCTGCACCCACCCCTCACATGTGTCTGTCCACTGCTGGGAGTCCTCTGCACCCACCCCTCACATATCTCTGTCCACTGCTGGGAGTAATATACACCCACCCCTAATATGTCTGGACACTGCTGGGAGTGATCTGCACCCACCCCTCACATGTCTCTGGGTACTGCTGGGAGTCCTCTGCACCCACCCCTCAAATGTCTCTGTTCACTGCTGGGAGTCCACTGCACCCACCCCTCACATGTCTCTGTCCACTGCTGGAAGTCCTCTGCACCCACCCCTGACATGTGTCTGTCCACTGCTGGGAGTCCTCTGCACCCACCCCTCACATGTCTCTGTCCACTGCTGGGAGTGATATGCACCCACCCCTCATATGTCTCTGGGCACTGTTGGTATTCCTCTGCACCCACCCCTCACATGTCTATGTCCACTGCTGGGAGTCCTCTGCACCCACCCCTCACATGTCTGTCCACTGCTGGGAGTCCTCTGCACCCACCCCTGACATGTGTCTGTCCACTGCTGGGAGTCCTCTGCACCCACCCCTCACATGTCTCTGTCCACTGCTGGGAGTGATCTGCACCCACCCCTCACATGTCTCTGGGCACTGTTGGTATTCCTCTGCACCCACCCCTCACATGTCTCTGTCCACTGCTAGGAGTCCTCTGCACCCACCCCTCACATGTGTCTGTCCACTGCTGGGAGTCCTCTGCACCCACCCCTCACATGTGTCTGTCCACTGCTGGGAGTCCTCTGCACCCACCCCTCACATGTCTCTGTCCACTGCTGGGAGTGATATGCACCCACCCCTATATGTCTGTCAACTGCTGGGAGTCCTCTTCACCCACCCCTCACATGTCTCTGTCCACTGCTGGGAGCGATATGCACCCACCCCTCATATGTCTGTCCACTGCTGGGAGTCCTCTGCACCCACCCCTCACATGTCTCTGTCCACTGCTGGGAGTCCTCTGCACCCACCCCTCACATGTGTCTGTCCACTGCTGGGAGTCCTCTGCACCCACCCCTCACATGTCTCTGTCCACTGCTGGGAGTGATATGCTCCCACCCCTCATATGTCTGGGCACTGCTGGGAGTGATCTGCACCCACCCCTCACATGTCTCTGTCCACTGCTGGGAGTCCTCTGCACCCACCCCTCACATGTGTCTGTCCACTGCTGGGAGTCCTCTGAACCCACCCCTCACATGTCTCTGTACACTGCTGGGAGTGATATGCACCCATCCCTCATATGTCTGGGCACTACTGGGAGTGATCTGCACCCACCCCTTACATGTCTCTGGGCACTGCTGGTATTCCTCTGCACCCACCCCTCACATGTCTCTGTCCACTGCTGGGAGTCCTCTGCACCCACCCCTCACATGTCTCTGTCCACTGCCGGGAGTCCTTTGCACCCACCCCTCACATGTCTCTATCCACTGCTGGGAGTCCTCTGCACCCACCCCTCACATGTGTCTGTCCACTGCTGGGAGTGATATGCACCCACCCCTCATATGACTGTCCACTGCTGGGAGTCCTCTGAACCCACCCCTCACATATCTCTGTCCACTGCTGGGAGTAATATACACCCACCCCTCATATGTCTGGGCACTGCTGGGAGTGATCTGCACCCACCCCTCACATGTCTCTGGGTACTGCTGGGAGTCCTCTGCACCCACCCCTCAAATGTCTCTGTCCACTGCTGGGAGTCCTCTGCAACCACCCCTCACATGTCTCTGTCCACTGCTGGCAGTTGTTAGACCTGGCACCTTGGCGTGAGTCTCCCTTCCTCTTTTTGTCGCTGTGCCGCATGTGTTTTTATGGTGTTGGCCGCTCAGCGCGCTGTGCCACTGCCAACCAGTGTCGCGGTGCGAGTGCTCCCTATGTAAATTGTATATGTTGGTTGGATTCCATGATTGGATTGTTTGATTTACTGTCAGACCCCAGTAAAGTGCGCCGGGGGCGCCCGGGCATGTAAATGCGAACACCGCTGGTGGGCTTGCAGCACTGGTTGTGCCACCCACAGAAGCGGCCGGTAAAATATGTCTGAGGTCTGCCATCGCAGAACCTGCGTGCAGTCTGGTGCTGACATGCTGACCGGCAAGTGCCCACACTTGCCGGTCCCTAAAACCTTCCCTTAGCTGCATGTTAGTCACCCCTCTGGTAGGCCCGCGGGCAGGGTGCGTTGTAAGCCTAAGGTAGGACAAGCCTGGATGCATGGCATGTCCTAGTAGTGAATTACCGCCATCTTGTTGTTCACTACTGCAAGGCTACCCTGTTCTCATAGGCCAGTATGGGCGGCCTGGATTATTACACCCTATGATCCTAACCGACCCAGGGAACATGGTAGAAGATCGAGTTTAGTATGCCTGAACTCGGAATAATAAGGTACATCTTTTCGCAAGGTTTATTTTAATATTCCGGGTTTGCAAATGCCGCTTTTAGAAAGTTGGCCTTTGCTTGCCTAAACCTTTCAGCCGCCTCTGCGTGATGTGTATCTGATGTCTGGCTGGTATGAGTGACAGGGCTGGGGGAACCCAGATGGGCAGGGCTAGGTAGCCTGGTAATGAATAGGACGATCGACAGGTAGATGGGTGGGAGGAGTGCTCCTAGGCTCTGAATAGGACAGTGCTCTGCTACCCCAATGCCGGCTCCGCCCCCTGTGGAGCGTCTGATGACTCTGCCCTGCACTCTGAAAGAAGAAGCCTGCATCGCGTAAACAAAGTGCTCAGAAACCGGACTGAACTAGGCAAGGGCCCCCCTGGCCTGGGAGAACAAAAGATTTGCTGTATAAATGGAGGAGCCCTGCTCCTGAGAAACTAGATCCGCTTTTGACCAAGAAGAATCTCTGCCCGAGGAGGAGGCACCGGGAAAGCTGTAGGAGGAAGACTGTCCCTATCCTGGGGGATTGGCCTGCAGTGGTGACCTTGCTGCCAAATGAGAGAAGAGAAACTGTTGCTGAAGACTTTCACTTTACTTTTACTTTCAAGACTTGTGCTTTTCCAAAACGATCTCCAAGGGCTTGGAACTGAGCTTGCCCCCTGAACTGAGCCCCAGGACCATTGGGCTCTACCTGATCTTCACTCGCCTGCTGCTGGACTGTGGTGTCCTTTCCCTCGCCGGAGCTGTGACCCTCGTGCCCCAGTCCCTCCTTGAGCCGTGACCAGGACTGCTTAGCCTCCCCCGCCTTGGGAAGAGCCTCGCTTGATCGGAGCCGCTCCCCCTACGCTGTGCTGGGCTGCCCCGTCACCTCGCTCGTTGGAGGCTTGCTGTGCACCTTCACCCTCCCGCCGGAATCGGCGTTTGTGAGCATCTCCAAGCCTCGGACGGCCCGGACGTATCTGCGTGCCCGGCTGCCCCGCTTTGTTCACCCGCCACCTGCAACACCCCGCTCTTGTCGTGAGCCTGAAGATCAGACCCCCATCGTGAAGTGTGGGAGCCTCAGACGCCGCCTCGCCCTTCTGTCGAAGGGCCGCTGAAATCCCGCACCCGCCTTTGCGTCAAGAAACAAGGTACTGTACTCACGAACTCGACCGCGAGCTCGCATCGGATCCAGGGTCCGCAACGTTCTTATTTCCCTGTCATCTGCTGTGTGCTTCCTGGGCGCTGCCTCAGCCCAAAGTGCGCTGAGGCCTACAGTTACCTTGTGCCCGCCTAAAGAACTTTCCGTAAAACAAAGAGAACTTTACCGTATTTCCAAGAATTGTGGCCCCATCAGTTCAACGTTACTGGGCCTTGTATTTGAATCTGCTGAATCTACATAAAAGCTTATTTTTATATACTTCCTGATTGGTGTCCGTTTGTGGTGCATGCAAGGGGTTTACTGTATGTGTAATTGCATTTGCTTAACCGTGTACGCCTGAGACTTAGCCTAGACTGCTCGCGCCACGCACCTAGAGGGTGAGCAGGGGTTATTCTGGGGAGTCATCCTTCGCCCTGACAAGAAGTAAAGGGTCCCTGCTTGTTGTGGGTTCACACCTGCGTCAACCGGAGCCCCCTCATTTCTAACATTGGTGGCAGCGGTGAGGATTTACGGATTTGCATTTGCGGTTTGCGTATAGTGAACCACTGATCACCACGTAGTGAGAGCAGACCAGTAAAACAGCCACAAGACTAGAATTTGTTTTTGTTTTGCCAAGAATCTCCGTTGTTAGAACCATGCCTGGTTCACTTCCCGCCGGAAGGGCAGCTTCTATAATCTCTGGATTTGAGGACATAGATTGGGAAGAAAGCGCACTTCGGAATTATAGCAATGAAGAATTGAAAGGTTTTTGCTCCAAGTTCAGAATTGCCCAAACTGGATTGAAAAACAAGACCCAATTCGTGAAGGCGCTGAGGGCCTGGTATGAGTCAAAGGCACCAGAGAATCAGGTGGAAGTGGTTCCACCAGAAAGTGTCCATGAGTTTGGCCGAGGCCTGTCGCCAGAAGAGTTGGCAGACAGGGCAGCAACCCGGGCACACGAGGTGGAGATGGCAAAACTTCATGGGCAGATGGATATGGAAAAACAAAGACTAGCCATGGAAGAAAAGAAACTACAATTAGAGCATGACATGAAGCTGAGGGAGCTGGAGCTGAAAGCAAAAAGTTTGGAGCTTAATCCCTCTGGTGGCAGCACACCGCCAGTACCGGCGGAACCAAGAGTTTATATTCCCAAGGATGTGGTGAAGGAGTTCTTCAAGAATGACGACATCGGGCAGTGGTTCAGAGCCTACGAGGTAGCCATGTCTTCCCACCGGGTCCCTGAGAAAGATTGGGGAGCGGGGTTGTGGGGACGGTTCCTGAGTGAAGGGCGGGACACACTGTTAGATTTACCTGCTGATGTTCATAATTCTTATGCCCATATGAAGGAAGCATTGATGGCTAGGTATGGGTTGACCCCTGAGTTATATAGACAGAGGTTTAGGGGTTGCACTAAGATTCCCAATAGTACGTATGTGGAGTATGTGACTTTCTTTTGCAGAGCGCTGGATGGTTGGGTAAAGGGTAGTAAGGTAAATGATTATCAAGGGCTTCTTGATTTAGTGGCATGAGAGCACTTGTCCAGTAATTGTTTTCCTGAGCTACGCCAGCACCTGATCGATAGTAGGCTGACTAACCCTAGGAAACTTGCTGAGGAGGCGGACCGCTGGGTCAGTACCAGGGTCCACAAGGGTACCGTGGGGGATTCCGCCAAAGGTGGGCAGGGTCCCCAGCAGAAGAGTGGGGGGGACAGGGGTAAACAGAAGCAGTTCCAAAAAGGGCCCCAACATAGTCCCCAAGGGAAGCAAGGGAAGGGTTCTCAGCCTCCCCCACCCCAGAAACCGACCGGGGCCCCGACAGGTCCTCCTGTTCAAAAGGGGCCCGTAAGATGTTACAGGTGTAACAATTTGGGGCATTTTGCCTCTGATGTAAAGTGTCCATTGTTTGGTAAACCAGCGCCCACTGGTGCTCCACCCCGGCAGGTGACTAGTGTAGCCTTGGGGGAGGAGAGGGATGTCCAAGGTGGGTGGGGTCCCGCAGAGATGTCCCTGGTCTCGCTAGGAGACCGTGAAGTGGTCCCTCCAACCCAGCTGCCTGAGAACACTAAGAAGTACAGGCAGTGGGTGACCATAAATGGCCATAGAGTGGAAGCTCTTACGGATACAGGAGCCAGTGTGACAGCTGTCAGGTGTCACCTGGTGTCTCAGGAGCAGGTGGTCCCCAACGCATTCTATCCCGTTGTTGCCGCTGACAACACAGAGAGACACTGCAAGGTGGCTCAGGTTCCCTTTGAGTGGGGGGGGGGTCTCTGGTACTCTTCAGGTAGCTGTGAGGCCCGCCATGCCTGTAGACTGTTTGTTAGGGAACGATTTGGAGAGCTCACCTTGGGCTAAGGTGGAGCGGAGTGCTCACCTGGAGATGTTGGGTATGCCGGATTGGGCGTGTGTCACCACACGGTCCATGGCAGCCAGTAGAGGTACTCAAGAGGTCCTGGAGCCTGAGAGGGAGGCCCAGGAACCGGCCTCAGAGAGAAGGAGCAAGGGGCGCGGGAAGCCAGCCCCTGAAGTTCCCACGGTCCAGGAGGAAGCAGACCTTGAGGGGGATGCCCTGGAGCCTACAGGGGAGCAGATAGCTGAACTGGGAGACCTGCCGGAGCTGACCCATTGGCAGCAGGAAGGGGGTCCCACCAGGGAGGACTTTTGCAAGGCACAGAAGGAGTGCCCTTCTCTCGTGGGTATGCGGCAGCAGGCTGCAGACCAGGCCGCAGGTGATCAGTCGGGATCACATTTCGTTTACTGGGAGAACGACCTCCTATATACAGAGCCTATGGTTGCTGAGCCTGGGTCAGCCCGTGCGCTGGTGGTACCCCAGGACTTCAGAGCCTTCCTACTGGGGCTGGCTCACGATGTGCCATTGGCAGGGCATTTGGGGCAGGACAAGACCTTTGAAAGGCTTGTCACCCACTTTTATTGGCCTCAAATGCGCAGGAGTTCAGATACTCACTGCAGGACATGCCAGACTTGCCAGGCAAGTGGAAAGAGTGGAAGGAAGCAGAAGGCTCCACTCCAGCCATTCCCTGTGGTCGGTACCCCATTCCAGCGAGTGGGGATTGACCTTGTAGGGCCACTGGACCCCAGGACAGCGATGGGCAATAGGTTCATCCTGGTCCTGGTGGACCATGCCACCCGGTACCCGGAAGCCATTCCTCTAAGGACAGTGACGGCCCCCGTGGTGGGACGGGCACTGACGGGAATTTTCTCCCGAGTGGGATTCCCTCTAGAAGTGGTGTCTGACCGAGGTACCAATTTCATGTCCAAGTACATGAAATCTCTTTGGCAAGAGTGTGGTGTAACCTACAAGTTCACCACCCCTTACCACCCCCAAGGAAACGGGTTGGTTGAGAGATTCAACCGAACCCTCAAAGGCATGATTATGGGCCTGGAAGGAGCCGTGAGGCGTAAGTGGGACGTCCTCTTACCATGCCTTCTCTTCGCTTACCGTGAGGTGCCACAGAAGTCTCTGGGGTTCAGTCCCTTTGAGCTTCTGTATGGTCACCCAGTCAGAGGACCTCTAAGTCTGGTCAAAGAAGGCTGGGAGCAATCTCCCAGGAAACCTCCCCAGAATGTATATAGTTACATGCTGGCCTTCAGGAATCAGACTAGGCGATTCAGGCAACTTGCTGAGGCAAATCTGGAAGCCAGCCAGGAGGAGATGAAGCGGTGGTACGACCAGAACGCCACTCTGGTAGAGCTTCAGCCTGGGCAGAAAGTATGGGTCTTGGCCCCCGTGGAGCCGTGTGCGCTCCAGGATAAGTGGACCGGTCCCTTTGAGGTGGTGGAGCGCAAGAGTCCTGTTACCTACGTGGTGGACCTAAAGTCTCCTAGGAACCCCTTAAGGGTCCTACACGTCAACCGCCTCAAGCCCCACTTGGAGAGGTCCCAAGTGGGCATGCTCTTGGCAACAGATGCTGGAATGGAAGAGGAGACAGAACCTCTTCCTGACCTCCTGTCAGCCAAGGAGCAAGATGGGTCAGTGGATGGTGTCATCCTCTCTTCCACCCTGACCCCTGAGCAACAGAATGATTGTCGCCAGTTGCTGGGACAATTTTCTGACCTGTTTTCCCTGGTCCCTGGTGTCACTGATTGGTGCGTCCATGATGTGGACACTGGGGATAGTCCACCTGTGCGGCACAAGGCCTACAGGGTGACTGACAGGGTGAGGACATGCATCAAGGAGGAGGTCTCCAAGATGTTTGCACTCGGGGTAATTGAGTCTTCTAGCAGTCCTTGGGCCAGCCCCGTGGTCTTGGTCCCAAAAGCTGCAGCGCCGGGAGCCACACCCGAACTCCGGTTCTGTGTGGACTACAGAGGACTCAATTCGGTCACTAGGACCGACGCACACCCCATCCCCAGAGCTGATGAGCTCATCGATCGGCTAGGGGCTGCCAACTACCTCAGCACGTTTGATTTAACGTCTGGGTATTGGCAGATCGCCTTGACCGAGGGGGCCAAAGAGAGGTCAGCATTTTCCACCCCAGATGGGCACTACCAGTTCCGGGTTATGCCATTTGGGATGAAGAATGCCCCTGCCACCTTCCAGAGATTGGTCAACCAGGTGTTGGCTGGGCTGGATTCGTTCAGTGCAGCCTACCTGGATGACATCGCAGTGTTCAGCTCCACTTGGGAGGAACACTTGCGTCACCTCTGGGAAGTGTTGATGGCGCTGCGCAAGGCAGGCCTCACGATCAAGGCGAGTAAGTGCCAGATCGGGCAGGGTTCCGTGGTGTACTTGGGACACCAAGTTGGGAGTGGCCAGGTGGCACCCCTTCAGCCCAAGATAGAAACCATCCTGAATTGGGAGGCGCCCAAAACCCAGACGGAGGTGAGAGCCTTCCTAGGTGTCACCGGGTACTACAGGAGGTTTGTCAAGGGGTATGGCAACATGGTTGCCCCCTTGACAGCGCTGACTTCGAAGAAGCAGCCCAGGAAAGTGATCTGGACTGACACCTGTCAGAAAGCTTTTGAGGCCTTGAAAACTGCTATGTGCACGGCGCCCGTGCTCTTGGCTCCCAACTTCTCCAAAGAGTTTATCGTTCAGACAGACGCTTCAGAGCATGGTGTGGGGGCTGTTCTTTCACAGATTAATGAGGAGGGCCTAGATCAACCCGTAGCCTTTCTTAGCAGGAGGTTACTTCCATGGGAACAAAGGTGGAGTGCTATTGAGCGTGAGGCATTTGCTGTGGTCTGGGCGCTGAAGAAGCTAAGACCCTACTTGTTTGGGTCTCACTTCCGGGTTCAGACGGACCACAGGCCCCTCAGATGGTTGATGCATATGAGGGGTGAGAATCCAAAGCTGTTGAGGTGGTCCATTTCCCTACAGGGTATGGATTTCACGGTGGAACATCGCCCTGGTACAGATCACGCCAATGCTGACGGTCTGTCCAGATTTTTCCGCCTTAGTGATGAGGAACTCCCTGGGGTAGGGTAGTTCTCCCCACTTTTCAGCTGGAGGGGACACGTGTTAGACCTGGCACCTTGGCGTGAGTCTCCCTTCCTCTTTTTGTCGCTGTGCCTCATGTGTTTTTATGGTGTTGGCCGCTCAGCGCGCTGTGCCACTGCCAACCAGTGTCGCGGTGCGAGTGCTCCCTATGTAAATTGTATATGTTGGTTGGATTCCATGATTGGATTGTTTGATTTACTGTCAGACCCCAGTAAAGTGCGCCGGGGGCGCCCGGGCATGTAAATGCGAACACCGCTGGTGGGCTTGCAGCACTGGTTGTGCCACCCACAGAAGCGGCCGGTAAAATATGTCTGAGGTCTGCCATCGCAGAACCTGCGTGCAGTCTGGTGCTGACATGCTGACCGGCAAGTGCCCACACTTGCCGGTCCCTAAAACCTTCCCTTAGCTGCATGTTAGTCACCCCTCTGGTAGGCCCGCGGGCAGGGTGCGTTGTAAGCCTAAGGTAGGACAAGCCTGGATGCATGGCATGTCCTAGTAGTGAATTACTGCCATCTTGTTGTTCACTACTGCAAGGCTACCCTGTTCTCATAGGCCAGTATGGGCGGCCTGGATTATTACACCCTATGATCCTAACCGACCCAGGGAACATGGTAGAAGATCGAGTTTAGTATGCCTGAACTCGGAATAATAAGGTACATCTTTTCGCAAGGTTTATTTTAATATTCCGGGTTTGCAAATGCCGCTTTTAGAAAGTTGGCCTTTGCTTGCCTAAACCTTTCAGCCGCCTCTGCGTGATGTGTATCTGATGTCTGGCTGGTATGAGTGACAGGGCTGGGGGAACCCAGATGGGCAGGGCTAGGTAGCCTGGTAATGAATAGGACGATCGACAGGTAGATGGGTGGGAGGAGTGCTCCTAGGCTCTGAATAGGACAGTGCTCTGCTACCCCAATGCCGGCTCCGCCCCCTGTGGAGCGTCTGATGACTCTGCCCTGCACTCTGAAAGAAGAAGCCTGCATCGCGTAAACAAAGTGCTCAGAAACCGGACTGAACTAGGCAAGGGCCCCCCTGGCCTGGGAGAACAAAAGATTTGCTGTATAAATGGAGGAGCCCTGCTCCTGAGAAACTAGATCCGCTTTTGACCAAGAAGAATCTCTGCCTGAGGAGGAGGCACCGGGAAAGCTGTAGGAGGAAGACTGTCCCTATCCTGGGGGATTGGCCTGCAGTGGTGACCTTGCTGCCAAAGGAGAGAAGAGAAACTGTTGCTGAAGACTTTCACTTTACTTTTACTTTCAAGACTTGTGCTTTTCCAAAACGATCTCCAAGGGCTTGGAACTGAGCTTGCCCCCTGAACTGAGCCCCAGGACCATTGGGCTCTACCTGATCTTCACTCGCCTGCTGCTGGACTGTGGTGTCCTTTCCCTCGCCGGAGCTGTGACCCTCGTGCCCCAGTCCCTCCTTGAGCCGTGACCAGGACTGCTTAGCCTCCCCCGCCTTGGGAAGAGCCTCGCTTGATCGGAGCCGCTCCCCCTACGCTGTGCTGGGCTGCCCCGTCACCTCGCTCGTTGGAGGCTCGCTGTGCACCTTCACCCTCCTGCCGGAATCGGCGTTTGTGAGCATCTCCAAGCCTCGGACGGCCCGGACGTATCTGCGTGCCCGGCTGCCCCGCTTTGTTCACCCGCCACCTGCAACACCCCGCTCTTGTCGTGAGCCTGAAGATCAGACCCCCATCGTGAAGTGTGGGAGCCTCAGACGCCGCCTCGCCCTTCTGTCGAAGGGCCGCTGAAATCCCGCACCCGCCTTTGCGTCAAGAAACAAGGTACTGTACTCACGAACTCGACCGCGAGCTCGCATCGGATCCAGGGTCCGCAACGTTCTTATTTCCCTGTCATCTGCTGTGTGCTTCCTGGGCGCTGCCTCAGCCCAAAGTGCGCTGAGGCCTACAGTTACCTTGTGCCCGCCTAAAGAACTTTCCGTAAAACAAAGAGAACTTTACCGTATTTCCAAGAATTGTGGCCCCATCAGTTCAACGTTACTGGGCCTTGTATTTGAATCTGCTGAATCTACATAAAAGCTTATTTTTATATACTTCCTGATTGCTGTCCGTTTGTGGTGCATGCAAGGGGTTTACTGTATGTGTAATTGCATTTGCTTAACCGTGTACGCCTGAGACTTAGCCTAGACTGCTCGCGCCACGCACCTAGAGGGTGAGCAGGGGTTATTCTGGGGAGTCATCCTTCGCCCTGACAAGAAGTAAAGGGTCCCTGCTTGTTGTGGGTTCACACCTGCGTCAACCGGAGCCCCCTCATTTTTAACAGCAGTCCTCTGCACCCACCCCTGACATGTGTCTGTCCACTGCTGGGAGTCCTCTGCGCCCACCCCTCACATTTCGGTCCACTGCTGGGAGTCCTCTGCACCCACCCCTGACATGTGTCTGTCCACTGCTGGGAGTGATATTCACCCACCCCTCATATGTCTCTGGGCACTATTGGTATTCCTCTGCACCCACCCCTCACATGTCTCTGTCCACTGTTGGGAGTCCTCAGCACCCACCCCTCACATTTCTGTCCACTGCTGGGAGTCCTCTGCACCCACCCCTGACATGTGTCTGTCCACTGCTGGGAGTCCTCTGCACCCACCCCTCACATGTCTCTGTCCACTGCTGGGAGTGATCTGCACCCACCCCTCACATGTCTCTGGGCACTGTTGGTATTCCTCTGCACCCACCCATCACATGTCTCTGTCCACTGCTGGGAGTCCTCTGCACCCACCCCTCACATGTCTCTGTCCACTGCTGGGAGTCCTCTGCACCCATCCCTCATATCTCTCTGTCCACTGCTAGGAGTCCTCTGCACCCACCCCTCACATGTGTCTGTCCACTGCTGGGAGTCCTCTGCACCCACCCCTCACATGTGTCTATCCACTGCTGGGAGTCCTCTGAACCCACCCCTCACATGTCTCTGTCCACTGCTGGGAGTGATATGCACCCACCCTCATATGTCTGTCCACTGCTGGGAGTCCTCTTCACCCACCCCTCACATGTCTCTGTCCACTGCTGGGAGCGATATGCACCCACCCCTCATATGTCTGTCCACTGCTGGGAGTCCTCTGCACCCACCCCTCACGTGTCTATGTCCACTGCTGGGAGTCCTCTGCACCCACCCCTCACATGTGTCTGTCCACTGCTGGGAGTCCTCTGCACCCACCCCTCACATGTCTCTGTCCACTGCTGGGAGTGATATGCTCCCACCCCTCATATCTCTGGGCACTGCTGGGAGTGATCTGCACCCACCCCTCACAGGTCTCTGTCCACTGCTGGGAGTCCTCTGCACCCACCCCTCACATGTGTCTGTCCACTGCTGGGAGTACTCTGCACCCACCCCTCACATGTCTCTGTCCACTGCTGGGAGTGATATGCACCCACCCCTCATATGTCTGGGCACTACTGGGAGTGATCTGCACCCACCCCTTACATGTCTCTGGGCACTGCTGGTATTCCTCTGCACCCACCCCTCACATGTCTTTGTCCACTGCTGGGAGTCCTCTGCACCCACCCCTCACATGTCTCTGGCCACTGCTGGGAGTCCTTTGCACCCACCCCTCACATGTCTCTGTCCACTGCTGGGAGTCCTCTGCACCCACCCCTCACATGTGTCTGTCCACTGCTGGAAGTCCTCTGCACCCACCCCTCACATGTCTCTGTCCACTGCTGGGAGTGATATGCACCCACCCCTCATATGACTGTCCACTGCTGGGAGTCCTCTGCACCCACCCCTCACATGTCTCTGTCCACTGCTGGGAGTCCTCTGCACCCACCCCTCACATGTCTCTGTCCACTGCTGGGAGTCCTTTGCACCCACCCCTCACATGTCTCTGTCCACTGCTGGGAGTCCTCTGCACCCACCCCTCACATGTGTCTGTCCACTGGTGGAAGTCCTCTGCACCCACCCCTCACATGTCTCTGTCCACTGCTTGGAGTCCTCTGCACCCACCCCTCACATGTCTCTGTCCACTGCTGGGAGTGATATGCACCCACCCCTCATATGTCTGTCCACTGCTGGGAGTCCTCTGCACCCACTCCTCACATGTCTCTGTCTACTGCTGGGAGTCCTCTGCACCCACCCCTCACATGTGTCTGTCCACTGCTGGGAGTCCGCTGAACCCACCCCTCACATGTCTCTGTCCACTGCTGGGAGTGATATGCACCCAACCCTCATATGTCTGGGCACTGCTGGGAGTGATCTGCACCCACCCCTCACATGTCGCTGGGCACTGCTGGTATTCCTCTGCACCCGCCCCTCACATGTCTCTGTCCACTGCTGGGAGTCCTCTATACCCACCCCTCACATGTCTCTGTCCACTGCTGGGAGTCCTCTGCACCCACCCCTCACATGTGTCTGTCCACTGCTGGGAGTCCTCTGCACCCACCCCTCACATGTCTCTGTCCACTGCTGGGAGTCCTCTGCACCCACCCATCACATGTGTCTGTCCACTGCTGGGAGTCCTCTGCACCAACCCCTCACATGTCTCTGTCCACTGCTGGGAGTGATATGCTCCCTCCCCTCATATGTCTGGGCACTGCTGGGAGTGATCTGCACCCACCTCTCACATGTCTCTGTCCACTGCTGGGAGTCCTCTGCACCCACCCCTCACATGTGTCTGTCCACTGCTGGGAGTCCTCTGCACCCACCCCTCACATGTCTCTGTCCACTGCTGGGAGTGATATGCACCCACCCCTCATATGTCTGGGCACTACTGGGAGTGATCTGCACCCACCCCTCACATGTCTCTCGGCACTGCTGGTATTCCTCTGCACCCACCCCTCACATGTCTCTCTCCACTGCTGGGAGTCCTCTGCACCCACCCCTCACATGTCTCTGTCCACTGCTGGGAGTCCTTTGCACCCCCCCCCCTCACATGTCTCTGCCCACTGCTGGGAGTCCTCTGCACCCACCCCTCACATGTGTATGTCCACTGCTGGAAGTCCTCTGCACCCACCCCTCACATGTCTCTCTCCACTGCTGGGAGTGATATGCACCCACCCCTCATATGACTGTCCACTGCTGGGAGTCCTCTGCACCCACCCCTCACATGTCTCTGTCCACTGCTGGTAGTCCTCTGCACCCACCCCTCACATGTCTCTGTCCACTGCTGGGAGTCCTTTGCACCCACCCTTCACATGTCTCTGTCCACTGCTGGGAGTCCTCTGCACCCAACCCTCACATGTCTCTGTCCACTGCTGGGAGTCCTCTGCACCCACCCCTCACATGTCTCTGTCCACTGCTGGGAGTCCTTTGCACCCACCCTTCACATGTCTCTGTCCACTGCTGGAAGTCCTCTGCACCCACCCCTCACATGTCTCTGTCCACTGCTGGGAGTCCTCTGCACCCACCCCTCACATGTCTCTGTCCACTGCTGGGAGTGATATGCACCCACCCCTCATATGTCTGTATACTGCTGGGAGTCCTCAGCACCCACTCCTCACATGTCTCTATCTACTGCTGGGAGTCCTCTGCACCCACCCCTCACATGTGTCTGTCCACTGCTGGGACTCTGCTGAACCCACCCCTCACATGTCTCTGTCCACTGCTGGGAGTGATATGCACCCACCCCTCATATGTCTGGGCACTGCTGGGAGTGATCTGCACCCACCCCTCACATGTCTCTGGGCACTGCTGGTATTCCTCTGCACCCACCCCTCACATGTCTCTGTCCACTGCTGGGAGTTCTCTGCACCCACCCCTCACATGTCTCTGTCCACTGCTGGGAGTCCTCTATACCCACCCCTCACATGTGTCTGTCCACTGCTGAGAGTCCTCTGCACCCACCTCTCACATGTCTCTGTCCACTGCTGGGAGTCCTCTGCACCCACCCCTCACATGTGTCTGTCCACTGCTGGGAGTCCTCTGCACCAACTCCTCACATGTCTCTGTCCACTGCTGGGAGTGATATGCACCCACCCCTCATATGTCTGGGCACTACTGGGAGTGAACTGCACCCACCCCTTACATGTCTCTGGGCACTGCTGGTATTCCTCTGCACCCACCCCTCACATGTCTCTGTCCACTGCTGGGAGTCCTCTGCACCCACCCCTCACATGTCTCTGTCCACTGCTGGGAGTTGTTAGAACTGGGATTTCTGGTTGGCTAAGTCTTGCGCCAAAGTCAGGCAGAAACCACCACTCTAGTCAGGGCAAGGAAGTTACACGGCAAAGCTAACCCCTGCTCACCCCCTTGGTAGCTTGGCACGAGCAGTCAGGCTTATCTCTGAGGTTATGTGTAAAGCGTTTGCGCGCGCACCCAGCAACAACACCCAAGGCCCACCACAAAGGAAACTCCACACAAGGTATTCTATAAAAATAGCCTTTGTATTATACACAACACATTAGATAAAAACACACACTTTACAATGTGCCAACCGGCACGGGCAGAATTTACAAGGGATTATATGTACAGGGGACAGGGCCACATGGACCACTGTCAGGAATTAGCACTTTTTAGAACGTAACACAAAAATCTATAAAATTACTGTAGCACAAAAATAATAGGTATAGCACACAACCAGTACTTACTGGTATCAGGAAAGTACCACCTACGCAACCCTAACTACCTTAGGAAACTGTCACGCAGGGGACTGGAACCTCACTAGCACCACCTGTACTAGGAGAAAGCAAACAACCACCTAAGTATCACAATACCTGTAGGGGTAATAGAACGGTACACATGATGCATCACATTCAGAGGTGTAGGGAAGGAAAACACATGATGCATAAAAACACATTCAGAGGTGTAAAGCAATGGCCCATGGCGCATAAAAACACATTCAGAGGGGCAAGGAAAGGAACAATTGCGCAAGAACTCAGGTGCCACCACCTGTGGCAGTCCCTAGGCCAACAGGCCTTGTCCAGGCTAGGACGCCCTGCGTTCAAGTCAGGCTGCGCCAGCTGCGCAAAGCAAAACGTAATTATCCCCAACCTAAACGTTGCAGCTGCCCACTAAGTGCTGGGCAGCTGTAGAATGGACCTCAGGCATTCTGTGTGCCTCTGGAGCCCTCTCTGGGCTCTGTCCATTCAAAATGCCCCCTAGAGCCTTCGTGGCCCTAAACGAACAATGCCCCGTCGTTGGAGTCCCCCTGGACTCTGGAACACGTGAGGGCGACCCACTGCCTTCCGGGGCCGCCCTAGTATGCAGCCACTATGCCCGGCAACGTTGGAGCCTTCACGGGGCTCTGACACTGCCCCCGCACCCCCAACACATGCGCGGAGTCCCCCAGCCCTTCTAAACACTCACCGGGCTGCTAGGGGGACTCCCGCGTCGTCTTCTCTCTCTCCGCTCCCGTGGGGGGGGGGTGAAGGACTCCGAGGCTTCCTCGCAGAGGGGCAGGCACCGACAATGTGCCTCGTGCCCCCCTCCGCACCAGCTCCTGCCTCACTCTCCTTGCTCCGGGAGCGCGGGGTAGGCTCCCGTCCGCTTCCCGTGTTCACGACGCGCTTCTTCCTGGAGGCCCCTATCACGTGGGCCACACCCCCTTCCGCTGGACCAATCCCAGCGCAGCAGGGGGATGACGCGGCCGGGACTCTGGGCTGCGGCGGTGAATTCGCTACCGGCCTTCTCTGAAGCGCGGGGTGGGCTCCCGCCTTCGGATTCAAAGCAAGAAGGGCCAGAAACGAGCGGCACGGTCCCTGGCGGGGTGGGCACCCGCCAGGGATATCGAAATCAAAGCGCACACAGCGCTATAAAGTCAGACAGCACTCACAGCGCTCTAAAGCCCATAAAAGCGCTCCCAGGCGCTTGGAGATAGCAAGTCCCGGAAAACAGCACGTACAGCGCTACGAAGTTCAAGGAGCGCTCCCAGGCGCTGTAAATCAGCAAAAAGGTCCAGTAGGAAGTCCTCCAAGAGCAGGGGGGCAAAGGCTGGGCCCAGAGCCAGCACACAGGGCCCTCCGGCAGGGAGGCAGTCCCCAGTGGCGGTCTCTCCTGGCGCCCAGCAGCAGCAGACCCCCTCCAGATGATCCTGCAAGAGAACAAATTGTAAGGGGACACAGCCCCTTTTTATACAGTAAAAGTCTTTGTCTGAAGGTGCAGGGAAGGGGCGAACCAGTTACAACAGGTTCCTGAGCACTTTGTTTTGCTCAGCCCCTCTCCCTATTCACTGGCAGGGCTAGGGTCATTAGACGCACCACAGGGGCCGGCGCCAGCATTGTGTGGGGAAAGCCCTGTCCTATTCAGGACCCAGGTATACTCCTCCCCAGCCATCAGCATGCTAACTCCCCATTCACCACTGGGTGACTCCTCCTGACTCTGGGGATTTCCCTAGTCCGTCACATGACCTCCACCAGCCAATCGCCAGACAAGCCACACATTTCATACTGCACACTGAAGTGCCCACTTCTAGAAGTGGCACTTCCACACTAGGTACATGCACGCCGCACACATCATCACGCAGTATTCACTCACACGAGTCCGCACATACCAAACTCGGGCCTGCACACCCCACGCATCAGGAACTACCAGGACACATACATTCCCCCATGCATTCCTATGGGAGGGCAGGCCAACCTCACAACATGCACGCACTTTACCCTGGGACACAGCGGTAAAGTGCGCAGAAACCCAAAATCACTACACCAAGTTACCAAAAAAAAAAAAAGTCTCGGGGTGAACCTGCCAGAAGGGCCAAGTCCAACAGGAGTCCTTTGCACCCACCCCTCACATGTTTCTGTCCACTGCTGGGAGTCCTCTGCACCCACCCCTCACATGTGTCTGTCCACTGCTGGAAGTCCTCTGCACCCACCCCTCACATGTCTCTGTCCACTGCTGGGAGTGATATGCACCCACCCCTCATATGTCTGTCCACTGCTGGGAGTCCTCTTCACCCACCCCTCACATGTCTCTGTCCACTGCTGGGAGTCCTCTGCACCCACCCCTCACATGTGTCTGTCCACTGCTGGGAGTCCTCTGCACCAACCCCTCACATGTCTCTGTCCACTGCTGGGAGTGATATGCTCCCACCCCTCATATGTCTGGGCGCTGCTGGGAGTGATCTGCACCCACCCCTCACATGTCTCTGTCCACTGCTGGGAGTCCTCTGGACCCACCCCTCACATGTGTCTGTCCACTGCTGGGAGTCCTCTGCACCCACCCCTCACATGTCTCTGTCCACTGCTGGGAGTGATATGCACCTACCCCTCATATGTCTGGGCACTACTGGGAGTGAACTGCACCCACCCCTTACATGTCTCTGGGCACTGCTGGTATTCCTCTGCACCCACCCCTCACAGGTCTCTGTCCACTGCTGGGAGTCCTCTGCACCCACCCCTCACATGTCTCTGTCCACTGCTGGGAGTCCTTTGCACCCACCCCTCACATGTCTCTGTCCACTGCTGGGAGTCCTCTGCACCCACCCCTCACATGTGTCTGTCCACTGCTGGAAGTCCTCTGCACCCACCCCTCACATGTCTCTGTCCACTGCTGGGAGTGATATGCACCCACCCCTCATATGACTGTCCACTGCTGGGAGTCCTCTGCACCCACCCCTCACATGTCTCTGTCCACTGCTGGGATTGATATGCACCCACCCCTCATATGTCTGTCCACTGCTGGGAGTCCTCTGCACCCACTCCTCACATGTCTCTGTCCACTGCTGGGAGTCCTCTGCACCCACCCCTCACATGTGTCTGTCCACTGCTGGGAGTTCTCTGAACCCACCCCTCACATGTCTCTGTCCACTGCTGGGAGTGATATGCACCCACCCCTCATATGTCTGGGCACTGCTGGGAGTGATCTGCACCGACTCCTCACATGTCTCTGGGCACTGCTGGTATTCCTCTGCACCCACCACTCACATGTCTCTGTCCACTGCTGGGAGTCCTCTGCACCCACCCCTCACATGTCTCTGTCCACTGCTGGGAGTCCTCTGCACCCACCCCTCACATATGTCTGTCCACTGCTGGGAGTTCTCTGCACCCACTCCTCACATGTCTCTGTCTACTGCTGGGAGTCCTCTGCACCCACCCCTCACATGTGTCTGTCCACTGCTGGGAGTCCGCTGAACCCACCCCTCACATGTCTCTGTCCACTGCTGGGAGTGATATGCACCCACCCCTCATATGTCTGGGCACTGCTGGGAGTGATCTGCACCCACCCCTCACATGTCGCTGGGCACTGCTGGTATTCCTCTGCACCCACCCCTCACATGTCTCTGTCCACTGCTGGGAGTCCTCTGCACCCACCCCTCACATGTCTCTGTCCACTGCTGGGAGTCCTCTATACCCACCCCTCACATGTCTCTGTCCACTGCTGGGAGTCCTCTGCACCCACCCCTCACATGTGTCTGTCCACAGCTGGGAGTCCTCTGCACCCACCCCTCACATGTCTCTGTCCACTGCTGGGAGTCCTCTGCACCCACCCATCACATGTGTCTGTCCACTGCTGGGAGTCCTCTGCACCAACCCCTCACATGTCTCTGTCCACTGCTGGGAGTGATATGCTCCCTCCCCTCATATGTCTGGGCACTGCTGGGAGTGATCTGCACCCACCCCTCACATGTCTCTGTCCACTGCTGGGAGTCCTCTGCACCCACCCCTCACATGTGTCTGTCCACTGCTGGGAGTCCTCTGCACCCACCCCTCACATGTCTCTGTCCACTGCTGGGAGTGATATGCACCCACCCCTCATATGTCTGGGCACTACTGGGAGTGATCTGCACCCACCCCTCACATGTCTCTCGGCACTGCTGGTATTCCTCTGCACCCACCCCTCACATGTCTCTGTCCACTGCTGGGAGTCCTCTGCACCCACCCCTCACATGTCTCTGTCCACTGCTGGGAGTCCTTTGCACCCCCCCCTCACATGTCTCTGTCCACTGCTGGGAGTCCTCTGCACCCACCCCTCACATGTGTATGTCCACTGCTGGAAGTCCTCTGCACCCACCCCTCACATGTCTCTGTCCACTGCTGGGAGTGATATGCACCCACCCCTCATATGACTGTCCACTGCTGGGAGTCCCCTGCACCCACCCCTCACATGTCTCTGTCCACTGCTGGTAGTCCTCTGCACCCACCCCTCACATGTCTCTGTCCACTGCTGGGAGTCCTTTGCACCCACCCTTCACATGTCTCTGTCCACTGCTGGGAGTCCTCTGCACCCAACCCTCACATGTCTCTGTCCACTGCTGGGAGTCCTCTGCACCCACCCCTGACATGTCTCTGTCCACTGCTGGGAGTCCTTTGCACCCACCCTTCACATGTCTCTGTCCACTGCTGGAAGTCCTCTGCACCCACCCCTCACATGTCTCTGGCCACTGCTGGGAGTCCTCTGCACCCACCCCTCACATGTCTCTGTCCACTGCTGGGAGTGATATGCACCCACCCCTCATATGTCTGTCCACTGCTGGGAGTCCTCAGCACCCACTCCTCACATGTCTCTATCTACTGCTGGGAGTCCTCTGCACCCACCCCTCACATGTGTCTGTCCACTGCTGGGATTCTGCTGAACCCACCCCTCACATGTCTCTGTCCACTGCTGGGAGTGATATGCACCCACCCCTCATATGTCTGGGCACTGCTGGGAGTGATCTGCACCCACCCCTCACATGTCTCTGGGCACTGCTGGTATTCCTCTGCACCCACCCCTCACATGTCTCTGTCCACTGCTGGGAGTTCTCTGCACCCACCCCTCACATGTCTCTGTCCACTGCTGGGAGTCCTCTATACCCACCCCTCACATGTGTCTGTCCACTGCTGAGAGTCCTCTGCACCCACCTCTCACATGTCTCTGTCCACTGCTGGGAGTCCTCTGCACCCACCCCTCACATGTGTCTGTCCACTGCTGGGAGTCCTCTGCACCAACCCCTCACATGTCTCTGTCCACTGCTGGGAGTGATATGCACCCACCCCTCATATGTCTGGGCACTACTGGGAGTGAACTGCACCCACCCCTTACATGTCTCTGGGCACTGCTGGTATTCCTCTGCACCCACCCCTCACATGTCTCTGTCCACTGCTGGGAGTCCTCTGCACCCACCCCTCACATGTCTCTGTCCACTGCTGGGAGTTGTTAGAACTGGGATTTCTGGTTGGCTAAGGCTTGCGCCAAAGTCAGGCAGAAACCACCACTCTAGTCAGGGCAAGGAAGTTACACGGCAAAGCTAACCCCTGCTCACCCCCTTGGTAGCTTGGCACGAGCAGTCAGGCTTATCTCTGAGGTTATGTGTAAAGCGTTTGCGCGCGCACCCAGCAACAACACCCAAGGCCCACCACAAAGGAAACTCCACACAAGGTATTCTATAAAAATAGCCTTTGTATTATACACAACACATTAGATAAAAACACACACTTTACAATGTGCCAACCGGCACAGGCAGAATTTACAAGGGATTATATGTACAGGGGACAGGGCCACATGGACCACTGTCAGGAATTAGCACTTTTTAGAACGTAACACAAAAATCTATAAAATTACTGTAGCACAAAAATAATAGGTATAGCACACAACCAGTACTTACTGGTATCAGGAAAGTACCACCTACGCAACCCTAACTACCTTAGGAAACTGTCACGCAGGGGACTGGAACCTCACTAGCACCACCTGTACTAGGAGAAAGCAAACAACCACCTAAGTATCACAATACCTGTAGGGGTAATAGAACGGTACACATGATGCATCACATTCAGAGGTGTAGGGAAGGAAAACACATGATGCATAAAAACACATTCAGAGGTGTAAAGCAATGGCCCATGGCGCATAAAAACACATTCAGAGGGGCAAGGAAAGGAACAATTGCGCAAGAACTCAGGTGCCACCACCTGTGGCAGTCCCTAGGCCAACAGGCCTTGTCCAGGCTAGGACGCCCTGCGTTCAAGTCAGGCTGCGCCAGCTGCGCAAAGCAAAACGTAATTATCCCCAACCTAAACGTTGCAGCTGCCCACTAAGTGCTGGGCAGCTGTAGAATGGACCTCAGGCATTCTGTGTGCCTCTGGAGCCCTCTCTGGGCTCTGTCCATTCAAAATGCCCCCTAGAGCCTTCGTGGCCCTAAACGAACAATGCCCCGTCGTTGGAGTCCCCATGGACTCTGGAACACGTGAGGGCGACCCACTGCCTTCCGGGGCCGCCCTAGTATGCAGCCACTATGCCCGGCAACGTTGGAGCCTTCACGGGGCTCTGACACTGCCCCCGCACCCCCAACACATGCGCGGAGTCCCCCAGCCCTTCTAAACACTCACCGGGCTGCTAGGGGGACTCCCGCGTCGTCTTCTCTCTCTCTGCTCCCGTGGGGGGGGGGTGAAGGACTCCGAGGCTTCCTCGCAGAGGGGCAGGCACCGACAATGTGCCTCGTGCCCCCCTCCGCACCAGCTCCTGCCTCACTCTTCACTCTCCTTGCTCCGGGAGCGCGGGGTAGGCTCCCGTCCGCTTCCCGTGTTCACGACGCGCTTCTTCCTGGAGGCCCCTATCACGTGGGCCACACCCCCTTCCGCTGGACCAATCCCAGCGCAGCAGGGGGATGACGCGGCCGGGACTCTGGGCTGCGGCGGTGAATTCGCTACCGGCCTTCTCTGAAGCGCGGGGTGGGCTCCCGCCTTCGGATTCAAAGCAGGAAGGGCCAGAAACGAGCGGCACGGTCCCTGGCGGGGTGGGCACCCGCCAGGGATATCGAAATCAAAGCGCACACAGCGCTATAAAGTCAGACAGCACTCACAGTGCTCTAAAGCCCATAAAAGCGCTCCCAGGCGCTTGGAGATAGCAAGTCCCGGAAAACAGCACGTACAGCGCTACGAAGTTCAAGGAGCGCTCCCAGGCGCTGTAAATCAGCAAAAAGGTCCAGTAGGAAGTCCTCCAAGAGCAGGGGGGCAAAGGCTGGTCCCAGAGCCAGCACACAGGGCCCTCCGGCAGGGAGGCAGTCCCCAGTGGCGGTCTCTCCTGGCGCCCAGCAGCAGCAGGCCCCCTCCAGATGATCCTGCAAGAGAACAAATTGTAAGGGGACACAGCCCCTTTTTATACAGTAAAAGTCTTTGTCTGAAGGTGCAGGGAAGGGGCGAACCAGTTACAACAGGTTCCTGAGCACTTTGTTTTGCTCAGCCCCTCTCCCTATTCACTGGCAGGGCTAGGGTCATTAGACGCACCACAGGGGCCGGCGCCAGCATTGTGTGGGGAAAGCCCTGTCCTATTCAGGACCCAGGTATACTCCTCCCCAGCCATCAGCATGCTAACTCCCCATTCACCACTGGGTGACTCCTCCTGACTCTGGGGATTTCCCTAGTCCGTCACATGACCTCCACCAGCCAATCGCCAGACAAGCCACACATTTCATACTGCACACTGAAGTGCCCACTTCTAGAAGTGGCACTTCCACACTAGGTACATGCACGCCGCACACATCATCACGCAGTATTCACTCACACGAGTCCGCACATACCAAACTCGGGCCTGCACACCCCACGCATCAGGAACTACCAGGACACATACATTCCCCCATGCATTCCTATGGGAGGGCAGGCCAACCTCACAACATGCACGCACTTTACCCTGGGACACAGCGGTAAAGTGCGCAGAAACCCAAAATCACTACACCAAGTTACCAAAAAAAAAAAGTCTCGGGGTGAACCTGCCAGAAGGGCCAAGTCCAACAGGAGTCCTTTGCAACCACCCCTCACATGTTTCTGTCCACTGCTGGGAGTCCTCTGCACCCACCCCTCACATGTGTCTGTCCACTGCTGGAAGTCCTCTGCACCCACCCCTCACATGTCTCTGTCCACTGCTGGGAGTGATATGCACCCACCCCTCATATGTCTGTCCACTGCTGGGAGTCCTCTTCACCCACCCCTCACATGTCTCTGTCCACTGCTGGGAGTCCTCTGCACCCACCCCTCACATGTGTCTGTCCACTGCTGGGAGTCCTCTGCATCAACCCCTCACATGTCTCTGTCCACTGCTGGGAGTGATATGCTCCCACCCCTCATATGTCTGGGCGCTGCTGGGAGTGATCTGCACCCACCCCTCACATGTCTCTGTCCACTGCTGGGAGTCCTCTGCACCCACCCCTCACATGTGTCTGTCCACTGCTGGGAGTCCTCTGCACCCACCCCTCACATGTCTCTGTCCACTGCTGGGAGTGATATGCACCTACCCCTCATATGTCTGGGCACTACTGGGAGTGAACTGCACCCACCCCTTACATGTCTCTGGGCACTGCTGGTATTCCTCTGCACCCACCCCTCACAGGTCTCTGTCCACTGCTGGGAGTCCTCTGCACCCACCCCTCACATGTCTCTGTCCACTGCTGGGAGTCCTTTGCACCCACCCCTCACATGTCTCTGTCCACTGCTGGGAGTCCTCTGCACCCACCCCTCACATGTGTCTGTCCGCTGCTGGAAGTCCTCTGCACCCACCCCTCACATGTCTCTGTCCACTGCTGGGAGTGATATGCACCCACCCCTCATATGACTGTCCACTGCTGGGAGTCCTCTGCACCCACCCCTCACATGTCTCTGTCCACTGCTGGGATTGATATGCACCCACCCCTCATATGTCTGTCCACTGCTGGGAGTCCTCTGCACCCACTCCTCAAATGTCTCTGTCCACTGCTGGGAGTCCTCTGCACCCACCCCTCACATGTGTCTGTCCACTGCTGGGAGTTCTCTGAACCCACCCCTCACATGTCTCTGTCCACTGCTGGGAGTGATATGCACCCACCCCTCATATGTCTGGGCACTGCTGGGAGTGATCTGCACCGACTCCTCACATGTCTCTGGGCACTGCTGGTATTCCTCTGCACCCACCACTCACATGTCTCTGTCCACTGCTGGGAGTCCTCTGCACCCACCCCTCTCATGTCTCTGTCCACTGCTGGGAGTCCTCTGCACCCACCCCTCACATGTGTCTGTCCACTGCTGGGAGTCCTCTGCACCCACCCCTCACATATCTCTGTCCACTGCTGGGAGTAATATACACCCACCCCTAATATGTCTGGACACTGCTGGGAGTGATATGCACCCACCCCTCACATGTCTCTGGGTACTGCTGAGAGTCCTCTGCACCCACCCCTCAAATGTCTCTGTCCACTGCTGGGAGTCTTCTGCACCCACCCCTGACATGTGTCTGTCCACTGCTGGGAGTCCTCTGCACCCACCCCTCACATGTCTCTGTCCACTGCTGGGAGTGATATGCACCCACCACTCATATGTCTCTGGGCACTGTTGGTATTCCTCTGCACCCACCCCTCACATGTCTCTGTCCACTGCTGGGAGTCCTCTGCACCCACCCCTCACATGTCTGTTCACTGCTGGGAGTCCTCTGCACCCACCCCT
Source organism: Triturus cristatus (assembly GCF_964204655.1). NCBI lineage: Eukaryota > Metazoa > Chordata > Amphibia > Caudata > Salamandridae > Triturus > Triturus cristatus. The sequence goes on along the minus strand of NC_140579.1, from coordinate 274,531,988 downwards.
GACATGTGTCTGTCCACTGCCGGGAGTCCTCTGCACCCACCCCTCACATGTCGCTGTCCACTGCTGGGAGTGATCTGCACCCACCCCTCACATGTCTCTGTCCACTGCTGGGAGTCTTCTGCACCCACCCCTGACATGTGTCTGTCCACTGCTGGGAGTCCTCTGCACCCACCCCTCACATGTCTCTGTCCACTGCTGGGAGTGATATGCACCCACCACTCATATGTCTCTGGGCACTGTTGGTATTCCTCTGCACCCACCCCTCACATGTCTCTGTCCACTGCTGGGAGTCCTCTGCACCCACCCCTCACATGTCTGTTCACTGCTGGGAGTCCTCTGCACCCACCCCTGACATGTGTCTGTCCACTGCCGGGAGTCCTCTGCACCCACCCCTCACATGTCGCTGTCCACTGCTGGGAGTGATCTGCACCCACCCCTCACATGTCTCTGGGCACTGTTGGTATTCATCTGCACCCACCCCTCACATGTATCTGTCCACTGCTGGGAGTCCTCTGCACCCACCCCTCACAATACTCTGTCCACTGCTGGGAGTCCTCTGAACCCATCCCTCACATCTCTCTGTCCACTGCTAGGAGTCCTCTGCACCCACCCCTCACATGTGTCTGTCCACTGCTGGGAGTCCTCTGCACCCACCCCTCACATGTGTCTGTCCACTGCTGGGAGTCCTCTGCACCCACCCCTCACATGTCTCTGTCCACTGCTGGGAGTGATATGCACCCACCCCTCATATGTCTGTCCACTGCTGGGAGTCCTCTTCACCCACCCCTCACATGTCTCTGTCCACTGCTGGGAGCGATATGCACCCACCCCTCATATGTCTGTCCACTGCTGGGAGTCCTCTGCACCCACCCCTCACATGTCTCTGTCCACTGCTGGGAGTCCTCTGCACCCACCCCTCACATGTGTCTGTCCACTGCTGGGAGTCCTCTGAACCCACCCCTCACATGTCTCTGTCCACTGCTGGGAGTGATATGCTCCCACCCCTCATATGTCTGGGCACTGCTGGGAGTGATCTGCACCCGCCCCTCACATGTCTCTGTCCACTGCTGGGAGTCCTCTGCACCCACCCCTCACATGTGTCTGTCCACTGCTGGGAGTCCTCTGCACCCACCCCTCACATGTCTCTGTCCACTGCTGGGAGTGATATGCACCCACCCCTCATATGTCTGGGCACTACTGGGAGTGATCTGCACCCACCCCTTACATGTCTCTGGGCACTGCTGGTATTCCTCTGCACCCACCCCTCACATGTCTCTGTCCACTGCTGGGAGTACTCTGCACCCACCCCTCACATGTCTCTGTCCACTGCTGGGAGTCCTTTGCACCCACCCCTCACATGTCTCTATATACTGCTGGGAGTCCTCTGCACCCACCCCTCACATGTGTCTGTCCACTGCTGGAAGTCCTCTGCACCCACCCCTCACATGTCTCTGTCCACTGCTGGGAGTGATATGCACCCACCCCTCATATGACTGTCCACTGCTGGGAGTCCTCTGCACCCACCCCTCACATGTCTCTGTCTACTGCTGGGAGTGATACGCACCCACCCCTCATATGTCTGTCCACTGCTGGGAGTCCTCTTCACCCTCTCCTCACATGTCTCTATCCACTGTTGGTATTCCTCTGCACCCACCCCTCACATGTCTCTGTCCACTGCTGGGAGTCCTCTGCACCATCCCCTCACATGTCTGTCCACTGCTGGGAGTCCTCTGCACCCACCCCTCACATGTGTCTGTCCACTGCTGGGAGTCCTCTGCACCCACCCCTCACATATCTCTGTCCACTGCTGGAAGTAATATACACCCACCCCTAATATGTCTGGACACTGCTGGGAGTGATATGCACCCACCCCTCACATGTCTATGGGTACTGCTGAGAGTCCTCTGCACCCACCCCTCAAATGTCTCTGTCCACTGCTGGGAGTCCACTGCACCCACCCCTTACATGTCTCTGTCCACTGCTGGGAGTCTTCTGCACCCACCCCTGACATGTGTCTGTCCACTGCTGGGAGTCCTCTGCACCCACCCCTCACATGTCTCTGTCCACTGCTGGGAGTGATATGCACCCACCACTCATATGTCTCTGGGCACTGTTGGTATTCCTCTGCACCCACCCCTCACATGTCTCTGTCCACTGCTGGGAGTCCTCTGCACCCACCCCTCACATGTCTGTCCACTGCTGGGAGTCCTCTGCACCCACCCCTGACATGTGTCTGTCCACTGCCGGGAGTCCTCTGCACCCACCCCTCACATGTCGCTGTCCACTGCTGGGAGTGATCTGCACCCCCCCCTCACATGTCTCTGGGCACTGTTGGTATTTGTTGGACCCGGCCTCGTGGCGTGGTCCTTAACCCCCCTGGACTGTGGCCGTTCCCCGCCCCGGCCTTCACGGGCCACCCGTCTGAACTGCTCCAAGGCCCTTCACCTGGAACTGCACGTGGTCGCATGCTCCTCATGGCTCCGCCATCTTGTTGGCATCTACGTCACCCCGTACACCAGCCGGCGCGACCCCGCTCAACCCGGCCTCGACCCCAGCGAAGCCCCGACCTCGAGGCACCACGGACTGGCCAGGGGGTGCCGCAGGAACCATTCATCGCCCCCGGCGGAGGACGGTATCGTTGGGACCCCCAACTGTCCTCCCCTCTCGAGGTGTGATCGCCCTGCAAACTCCCATGGGCCTGGCGCCTCTCCTGCTGGGCGTCTGGCCACCTCCACCCGGCCACTCCGCCCCCTCGGGCGCAAGGGTCCGGACATCAAAGGGCTCCAGACCTATATCTGGGGCGACCCCACCACAGCTCGGCAGTTGTATCCCGGAGTCGAGAGCCCTGCTGATCGAATCGCGGCTGACCCTACGGAGAAGAACTCTTGTCGGAACCATCACGAGCCCTGCTGACTGCGTCGCGGCTCCCTCTTGTGAACCTTTCCTGAACCACCTGGAACATCGGAGCCCTGCAGACGCCGTCGCGGCCCCACCTCGCTGAGACCTTCCTCGGAGCCCTGCTGACGACGTCGCGGCTCGAGCTGAGCGGAAACCATCTTGAGAGCCCTGCTGATTGAATCGCGGCTCTCCACGAACTGTACGCCAGAGCCCTGCTGACGCCGTCGCGGCTCGACCCCTCCGAGATCGGAGGTCCTCCAGCTTGAGGATAAGAACTGGGCCCCAGGTACCCTCGTACCACATTCCTGCCAAAGACTGTCCCGCTACCCCTACCCTTCCAAAGAGACATTGAGACTTTTGGTGGATCCCTCGATCCCTTCGTGTAAATATTGAACTCGTAACCTTTTATTGATGATAAAGAATTGCTTGTCTTGAGACAACCTCCTTGAGTCCGGTGTGGTGGTGTTACTGTGCTAGTACGTGATAGGAGAAGGATCTCTCAGGAGACTTCTCGGCAGCGCTCGGCTACTTCGTGCAGTGCGAGGGCCCCCCTTGGTGGTCTCACCGACTCCTCGGGGTCCGCCTTCCAACATTTGGTGGCCAGCGACGGGATCCGAGCCGAACGCAGTACGTACCAGCCAGTACCCACTAGCTACCCATCCAAACGAATAGCATCATGAGCAGCCAGGAAAACAACGCGACAATGGAGTTCCAGCCCGAACGGCTGGAAGAATATACGCACAAAGAATTAAAACAGTTCTGCAGAGACAAAGGCATTGCAACCACCAGCCTCGGTACCAAGGAAGAGATGCAGAAAGCTCTGAGGACATGGCTGGAGGCCAGGGCAGGCCCCTCCCAGGAAGAAGGGCCCTTGCCCCTGACGGAGACCACAGCAACCGCACTGACCCCGGCAACCGGAGGACGAAAGAGCCTAGAAACCGGAGTCTCCGAAGAAGAAATACGAGAGCGGGAAAAGGTCCGGAGCCACGAGCTAGAGCTCGCCCGACTGCGACTGGACGGCGAACTCCAGCTGGCAGAAAAGAAACTGGCCCTCGAGCAGCTACGCCTTCAAGAAGAGATAGAAGAGAAGAGACGACACCGGGAGTTGGAGGAAAAGAAGCTCACCCTTGAGCACGAGCGCAGCCTCAAGGAGCTCGAGATCAAGGCCAAGAACGGAGGGACCAACACCCCCAGTACGAGAGACACTCTACCGCCTGCCGAGGCCAAAGTACATATCCCGAAGGAGGTCGTCAAGGAGTATTACAAAAATGACGATATCCAACAATGGTTCAAGGCCTATGAGGTGGCCATGACCTCCCATCGAGTGCCCCGAAAAGACTGGGGCGCAGGCCTGTGGGGGCGATTTCTGAGTGAAGGGCGGGACACGCTGCTCCAGCTACCGGAGGAAGTGATGACCTCCTACGATCACATGAAGGAGGCCCTGCTCACCCGCTACGGGCTAACAGCGGAGATGTACCGCCAGCGGTTCCGAGACTGCAAGAAAATCCCGGGTACCACATGGGTGGAATATGTGGACTTTTTTAGTCGGGCCCTAGAAGGGTGGATCAAAGGCAGCAAAGTAACCACCTACGGGCAGCTGGTCGACCTCATCGTGTGGGAACATCTTTCCAACAATTGCTTCGTGGAGCTGAGACAGCACCTCCTCGACAGCAAAATGACCGACCCGCGGAAACTGGCCGTCGAGGCCGATCGATGGGTCAACTCCCGGGTCCCCCGGAGCTCAATGGGGGAGTACCAGAGGAACCCCAACGGACCCCCACGCCAGCGCGGTGGGGGGGAGGGCCGAACAGGAACCGAGACCCTCCCGCTGGGGCCCCCAGGAGCCCCCCTCGAGGGCCACCGCAGCCACATTTCTCCCCGAGCCTAGCACGAAGGGTGGGCCCGGCCCGACCCGGACCACGGCCACCAGTGACCTGCTATGGCTGCCAACAAACCGGACACTTTGCCAGCGACCCGGCCTGCCCTCTGAACCGAAGAAACGGGGCCGGCGGGCCCCCGCCCCGGCAGCTGACAGCCGCCGCCTTGGGGGGAGGAGAAGAGGAAGAAGAGGCCCTCGACCGAGAAAACACTGAGTGGGAGCCGGCAGCCATGTCCCTGGTCTGCCTGGGTAGCCGGGAGATGGTACCCTGCACCCCCATCCCAACCAACACCCAGAAGTACCGGCAGCAGGTCACGGTCAACGGACAACGGGCCGAAGCCCTTCGCGACACCGGCGCCAGTATCACCGCTGTCCGCTGCCACCTGGTGACCCCTGAACAGATTCTACCGAATGTGCTGTGCCCTGTCCGGACGGCCGACAACAGTGAAAGCCTATGCCAGATGGCCCTGGTCCCCTTCGAGTGGGGAGGGGTGACGGGCCTGCTGAAGGTGACAGTGCGCGACGACGCCCCGGTCGACTGCCTCCTGGGGAACGACTTGGAGAGTTCCCCCTGGGCTCAAGTAGAACGACGAGAGCACCTCCGAATGTTGGGACTGGCTGATTGGGCCTGCGCCATCACCCGGTCCATGACCGCCCAGGCCCCCCGCTCATCCTCGACCTCCGGGACCGCCCGACCCGAGGGGCTCACACCCCCTCCCGCCAGCAGCGAGGAGGAGGCGGACACCGACCCTGGGTCCAGCGAATCCTCCCCCGAAGAGATGACTTCTCCGAGCGCCCTACCAGAGCTGACGCAATGGCAACACGAAGGGGGCCCCACCCGAGAGCAGTTCCAGCAAGAGCAACAGTCCTGTCCCTCTCTCGAAGGGGTCCGGCAGCAGGCGACCGCGCAAGCCAACGGTGACCAGACCGGCACCCACTGGATCTACTGGGCCGAGGGCCTGTTGTACAGTGAACAGAAAGTAGCAGAACTCGGGGCCAGCCGCGTGTTGGTGGTCCCCCTCCGCTTCCGGGAGTTTCTTCTCAACCTGGCCCATGATGTGCCCCTCGCCGGACACTTGGGGCAAGACAAAACGTACAGTCGTCTGGTGACCCACTTCTACTGGCCCCGGATGCGGAGAGATGTGGACAACCACTGCCGGTCCTGCCAGACCTGCCAAGCCAGCGGAAAGACGGGGGGTCGGGTCAAGGCCCCCCTCCAGCCCTTTCCCGCCGTCAGCACCCCGTTTGAACGGGTCGGAATCGACATTGTGGGACCCCTGGACCCCCAAACCGCCCTGAGCCACCGCTTCATCCTGGTCCTCGTGGACCACGCCACCAGGTACCCGGAGGCGGTCCCGCTCAGAACCATAACGGCCCCTGTGGTAGGCCGGGCCTTGATGGGGATCTTCTCCCGAGTGGGATTCCCCAGCGAAGTGGTGAGCGACCGCGGCACGAACTTTATCTCCAGGTACATGCGGTCCCTGTGGCAACAGTGCGGGGTCACATACAAGTTCACGACCCCATATCACCCTCAGGGGAACGGACTGGTTGAGCGATTCAACCGAACATTGAAAGGGATGATCCAGGGCCTGGAAGAACCACTCAGGCGGAAATGGGATGTCCTGCTGCCCTGCCTCCTGTTCGCCTATCGGGAGGTCCCGCAGAAGTCCCTGGGGTTCAGCCCGTTTGAACTATTGTATGGACACCCGGTCCGCGGACCGCTCAGTCTGGTCAAGGAGGGCTGGGAGATGAAGCCCCGAGGCGCCCCTCCTGACGTCTACCGATACCTCCTGACCCTCCGAAACCAGACCCGCAAGTTCCGAGCCCTCGCCGAAGCCAACCTCGAGGCCAGCCAGGAGGACATGAAGCGGTGGTACGATCGCAACACTTCTACTGTAGAATTCGAGCCAGGTCAGAAAGTATGGGTCATGGCCCCGGTCGAACCCGGCGCCCTCCAGGACAAGTGGACCGGGCCCTTCAAGGTGGTGGAGAAGAAAAGTCCCGTCACCTACTTGGTCGATCTGGAGTCCCCCCGGAACCCCCTCCGGGTCCTACATGCTAACAGGCTAAAACCCCACTTCGCCCGGACCGAACTGAGCCTGCTGCTGGCGACCGACGAGGGGGGCAAGGACGACTCCGAGCCCCTGCCCGACCTCTTGCAAGCCGACATTCACGATGGATCGATCGAAGGGGTCCAACTCGCCTCGTCCCTGACCCCGGAACAGCGCAACGACTGCCAGCGATTACTGCGGGACTACGCAGCCCTCTTCTCTCTCACCCCGGGGGTGACCCACTGGTGCGTCCACGACGTCGACACCGGGGAGAACCCCCCCATACGACACAGAGCCTACCGGGTGCCTGACCGAGTGCGGGCCTGCATCCAGGCCGAAGTAGCGAAGATGCTGGCCCTGGGGGTCATCGAGCCTTCCGACAGCCCATGGGCCAGCCCTGTCGTCCTGGTGCCCAAGGCCGCAGCTCCCGGCCACCCCCCGGAGTTGCGATTCTGCGTGGACTACCGAGCCCTGAATGTAGTAACCAAGACGGACGCACACCCGATACCCCGGGCCGACGAACTCATCGACCGCCTAGGGGCCGCTCGCTACCTGAGCACGCTGGACCTCACCGCCGGGTACTGGCAAATCCAGCTCACCCCCGGCGCCCAAGAAAGATCCGCCTTTTCGACTCCGGATGGGCATTACCACTTTCGGGTGATGCCCTTCGGAATGAAGAACGCCCCGGCCACCTTCCAGCGACTGGTGAACAAAGTTTTGGCCGGGCTTGAGGCCTTCAGCGCGGCCTACTTAGATGACATTGCCGTGTACAGCAACCACTGGGCCGAGCACCTCCTCCACCTAAAGGCCGTCCTGGCCGCCCTCCAGCGGGCCGGGCTCACAATCAAGGCCAGCAAATGCCAAATCGGCCACGGATCCGTGACCTACCTGGGCCATCAAGTGGGGAGCGGGCAGGTGGCCCCCCTCCAAGCAAAGATAGATGCCATCCAGACCTGGGAACCCCCCACTACCCAGACCGCTGTCCGGGCCTTCCTGGGCCTCACCGGATACTACCGACGGTTTATCCGGGACTATGGGAGCATTGTCGGCCCCCTCACAGAGTTAACGTCCAAAAAGCAGCCCAAGAAGGTACACTGGACACCCCGCTGCCAAACAGCCTTCGACACCCTCAAAACGGCCATGTGTACTGCTCCGGTGCTGCAGGCCCCGGACTACCAGAAGGAGTTCGTGGTACAGACGGACGCCTCCGAGTATGGGATCGGGGCCGTTCTCTCCCAAACTGACGAAAAGGGGCTCGACCGACCAGTGGCCTTCATCAGCCGGCGACTACTGCCCCGGGAGCAACGCTGGAGCAATATTGAGCGCGAGGCCTTCGCTGTGGTGTGGGCCCTCAAGAAGCTCCGGCCCTACCTCTTTGGCGCCCACTTCCGGGTCCAGACCGACCACCGGCCCTTGCAATGGTTAATGCGAATGCGGGGCGAGAACCCCAAACTGCTGCGATGGTCCATCTCGCTACAAGGGATGGACTTTGACGTCGAACACCGGCCCGGCAATGACCACGCCAACGCCGACGGCCTGTCCCGCTTCTTCCGCCTTGACGAGGAGAATCCCCAAGGAGATGGGTGACTCTCCATGCCTTCGGCTGGGGGGGACGCCTGTTGGACCCGGCCTCGTGGCGTGGTCCTTAACCCCCCTGGACTGTGGCCGTTCCCCGCCCCGGCCTTCACGGGCCACCCGTCTGAACTGCTCCAAGGCCCTTCACCTGGAACTGCACGTGGTCGCATGCTCCTCATGGCTCCGCCATCTTGTTGGCATCTACGTCACCCCGTACACCAGCCGGCGCGACCCCGCTCAACCCGGCCTCGACCCCAGCGAAGCCCCGACCTCGAGGCACCACGGACTGGCCAGGGGGTGCCGCAGGAACCATTCATCGCTCCCGGCGGAGGACGGTATCGTTGGGACCCCCAACTGTCCTCCCCTCTCGAGGTGTGATCGCCCTGCAAACTCCCATGGGCCTGGCGCCTCTCCTGCTGGGCGTCTGGCCACCTCCACCCGGCCACTCCGCCCCCTCGGGCGCAAGGGTCCGGACATCAAAGGGCTCCAGACCTATATCTGGGGCGACCCCACCACAGCTCGGCAGTTGTATCCCGGAGTCGAGAGCCCTGCTGATCGAATCGCGGCTGACCCTACGGAGAAGAACTCTTGTCGGAACCATCACGAGCCCTGCTGACTGCGTCGCGGCTCCCTCTTGTGAACCTTTCCTGAACCACCTGGAACATCGGAGCCCTGCAGACGCCGTCGCGGCCCCACCTCGCTGAGACCTTCCTCGGAGCCCTGCTGACGACGTCGCGGCTCGAGCTGAGCGGAAACCATCTTGAGAGCCCTGCTGATTGAATCGCGGCTCTCCACGAACTGTACGCCAGAGCCCTGCTGACGCCGTCGCGGCTCGACCCCTCCGAGATCGGAGGTCCTCCAGCTTGAGGATAAGAACTGGGCCCCAGGTACCCTCGTACCACATTCCTGCCAAAGACTGTCCCGCTACCCCTACCCTTCCAAAGAGACATTGAGACTTTTGGTGGATCCCTCGATCCCTTCGTGTAAATATTGAACTCGTAACCTTTTATTGATGATAAAGAATTGCTTGTCTTGAGACAACCTCCTTGAGTCCGGTGTGGTGGTGTTACTGTGCTAGTACGTGATAGGAGAAGGATCTCTCAGGAGACTTCTCGGCAGCGCTCGGCTACTTCGTGCAGTGCGAGGGCCCCCCTTGGTGGTCTCACCGACTCCTCGGGGTCCGCCTTCCAACAGTATTCATCTGCACCCACCCCTCACATGTATCTGTCCACTGCTGGGAGTCCTCTGCACCCACCCCTCACAATTCTCTGTCCACTGCTGGGAGTCCTCTGAACCCATCCTTCACATCTCTCTGTCCACTGCTAGGAGTCCTCTGCACCCACCCCTCACATGTGTCTGTCCACTGCTGGGAGTCCTCTGCACCCACCCCTCACATGTGTCTGTCCACTGCTGGGAGTCCTCTGCACCCACCCCTCACATGTCTCTGTCCACTGCTGGGAGTGATATGCACCCACCCCTCATATGTCTGTCCACTGCTGGGAGTCCTCTTCACCCACCCCTCACATGTCTCTGTCCACTGCTGGGAGCGATATGCACCCACCCCTCATATGTCTGTCCACTGCTGGGAGTCCTCTGCACCCACCCCTCACATGTCTCTGTCCACTGCTGGGAGTCCTCTGCACACACCCCTCACATGTGTCTGTCCACTGCTGGGAGTCCTCTGCACCCACCCCTCACATGTCTCTGTCCACTGCTGGGAGTGATATGCTCCCACCCCTCATATGTCTGGGCACTGCTGGGAGTGATCTGCACCCACCCCTCACATGTCTCTGTCCACTGCTGGGAGTCCTCTGCACCCACCCCTCACATGTGTCTGTCCACTGTTGGGAGTCCTCTGCACCCACCCCTCACATGTCTCTGTCCACTGCTGGGAGTGATATGCACCCACCCCTCATATGTCTGGGCACTACTGGGAGTGATCTGCACCCACCCCTTACATGTCTCTGGGCACTGTTGGTATTCCTCTGCACCCACCCCTCACATGTCTCTGTCCACTGCTGGGAGTACTCTGCACCCACCCCTCACATGTCTCTGTCCACTGCTGGGAGTCCTTTGCACCCACCCCTCACATGTCTCTATATACTGCAGGGAGTCCTCTGCACCCACCCCTCACATGTGTCTGTCCACTGCTGGAAGTCCTCTGCACCCACCCCTCACATGTCTCTGTCCACTGCTGGGAGTGATATGCACCCACCCCTCATATGACTGTCCACTGCTGGGAGTCCTCTGCACCCACCCCTCACATGTCTCTGTCCACTGCTGGGAGTGATACGCACCCACCCCTCATATGTCTGTCCACTGCTGGGAGTCCTCTGCACCCTCTCCTCACATGTCTCTATCCACTGCTGGGAGTCCTCTGCACCCACCCCTCACATGTCTCTGTCCACTGCTGGGAGTCCTCTGCACCCACCCCTCACATGTCTGTCCACTGCTGGGAGTCCTCTGCACCCACCCCTGACATGTGTCTGTCCACTGCTGGGAGTCCTCTGCACCCACCCCTCACATGTCTCTGTCCACTGCTGGGAGTCCTCTGCACCCACCCCTCACATGTCTCTGTCCACTGCTGGGAGTCCTCTGCACCCATCCCTCACATATCTCTGTCCACTGCTAGGAATCCTCTGCACCCACCCCTCACATGTGTCTGTCCACTGCTGGGAGTCCTCTGCACCCACCCCTCACATGTCTCTGTCCACTGCTGGGAGTGATATGCACCCACCCCTCATATGTCTGTCCACTGCTGGCAGTCCTCTTCACCCACCCCTCACATGTCTCTATCCACTGCTGGGAGCGATATGCACCCACCCCTCGTATGTCTGTCCACTGCTGGGAGTCCTCTGCACCCACCCCTCACATGTCTCTGTCCACTGCTAGGAGTCCTCTGCACCCACCCCTCACATGTGTCTGTCCACTGCTGGGAGTCCTCTGCACCCACCCCTCACATGTCTCTGTCCACTGCTGGGAGTGATATGCTCCCACCCCTCATATCTCTGGGCACTGCTGGGAGTGATCTGCACCCACCCCTCACATGTCTCTGTCCACTGCTGGGAGTCCTCTGCACCCACCCCTCACATGTGTCTGTCCACTGCTGGGAGTCCTCTGCACCCACCCCTCACATGTCTCTGTCCACTGCTGGGAGTGATATGCACCCACCCCTCATATCTCTGGGCACTACTGGGAGTGATCTGCACCCACCCCTTACATGTCTCTGGGCACTGCTGGTATTCCTCTGCACCCACCCCTCACATGTCTCTGTCCACTGCTGGGAGTCCTCTGCACCCACCCCTCACATGTCTCTGTCCACTGCTGGGAGTCCTTTGCACCCCCCCTCACATGTCTCTGTCCACTGCTGGGAGTCCTCTGCACCCACCCCTCACATGTGTCTGTCCACTGCTGGAAGTCCTCTGCACCCACCCCTCACATGTCTCTGTCCACTGCTGGGAGTTATATGCACCCACCCCTCATATGACTGTCCACTGCTGGGAGTCCCCTGCACCCACCCCTCACATGTCTCTGTCCACTGCTGGGAGTCCTCTGCACCCACCCCTCACATGTCTCTGTCCACTGCTGGGAGTCCTTTGCACCCACCCTTCACATGTCTCTGTCCACTGCTGGGAGTCCTCTGCACCCACCCCTCACATGTGTCTGTCCACTGCTGGAAGTCCTCTGCACCCACCCCTCACATGTCTCTGTCCACTGCTGGGAGTCCTCTGCACCCACCCCTCACATGTCTCTGTCCACTGCTGGGAGTGATATGCACCCACCCCTCATATGTCTGTCCACTGCTGGGAGTCCTCAGCACCCACTCCTCACATGTCTCTGTCTACTGCTGGGAGTCCTCTGTACCCACCCCTCACATGTGTCTGTCCACTGCTGGGAGTCCGCTGAACCCACCCCTCACATGTCTCTGTCCACTGCTGGGAGTGATATGCACCCACCCCTCATATGTCTGGGCACTGCTGGGAGTGATCTGCACCCACCCCTCACATGTCTCTGGGCACTGCTGGTATTCCTCTGCACCCACCCCTCACATGTCTCTGTCCACTGCTGGGAGTTCTCTGCACCCACCCCTCACATGTCTCTGTCCACTGCTGGGAGTCCTCTATACCCACCCCTCACATGTCTCTGTCCACTGCTGGGAGTCCTCTGCACCCAACCCTCACATGTGTCTGTCCACTGCTGAGAGTCCTCTGCACCCACCTCTCACATGTCTCTGTCCACTCCTGGGAGTCCTCTGCACCCACCCCTCACATGTGTCTGTCCACTGCTGGGAGTCCTCTGCACCAACCCCTCACATGTCCCTGTCCACTGCTGGGAGTGATATGCTCCCACCCCTCATATGTCTGGGCACTGCTGGGAGTGATCTGCACCCACCCCTCACATGTCTCTGTCCACTGCTGGGAGTCCTCTGCACCCACCCCTCACATGTGTCTGTCCACTGCTGGGAGTCCTCTTCACCCACCCCTCACATGTCTCTGTCCACTGCTGGGAGTGATATGCACCCACCCCTCATGTGTCTGGGCACTACTGAGAGTGATCTGCACCCACCCCTCACATGTCTCTGTCCACTGCTGGGAGTCCTCTGCACCCACCCCTCACATGTGTCTGTCCACTGCTGGGAGTCCTCTGCACCCACCCCTCACATGTCTCTGTCCACTGCTGGGAGTGATATGCACCCACCCCTCATATGTCTGGGCACTACTGGGAGTGAACTGCACCCACCCCTTACATGTCTCTGGGCACTGCTGGTATTCCTCTGCACCCACCCCTCACATGTCTCTGTCCACTGCTGGGAGTCCTCTGCACCCACCCCTCACATGTCTCTGTCCACTGCTGGGAGTCCTTTGCACCCACCCCTCACATGTCTCTGTCCACTGCTGGGAGTCCTCTGCACCAACCCCTCACATGTGTCTGTCCACTGCTGGAAGTCCTCTGCACCCACCCCTCACATGTCTCTGTGCACTGCTGGGAGTGATATGCACCCACCCCTCATATGTCTGTCCACTACTGGGAGTCCTCTTCACCCACCCCTCACATGTCTCTGTCCACTGCTGGGAGTCCTCTGCACCCACCCCTCACATGTGTCTGTCCACTGCTGGGAGTCCTCTGCACCAACCCCTCACATGTCTCTGTCCACTGCTGGGAGTGATATGCTCCCACCCCTCATATGTCTGGGCACTGCTGGGAGTGATCTGCACCCACCCCTCACATGTCTCTGTCCACTGCTGGGAGTCCTCTGCACCCACCCCTCACATGTGTCTGTCCACTGCTGGGAGTCCTCTGCACCCACCCCTCACATGTCTCTGTCCACTGCTGGGAGTGATATGCACCTACCCCTCATATGTCTGGGCACTACTGGGAGTGAACTGCACCCACCCCTTACATGTCTCTGGGCACTGCTGGTATTCCTCTGCACCCACCCCTCACATGTCTCTGTCCACTGCTGGGAGTCCTCTGCACTCACCCCTCACATGTCTCTGTCCACTGCTGGGAGTCCTTTGCACCCACCCCTCACATGTCTCTGTCCACTGCTGGGAGTCCTCTGCACCCACCCCTCACATGTGTCTGTCCACTGCTGGAAGTCCTCTGCACCCACCCCTCACATGTCTCTGTCCACTGCTGGGAGTGATATGCACCCACCCCTCATATGACTGTCCACTGCTGGGAGTCCCCTGCACCCACCCCTCACATGTCTCTGTCCACTGCTGGGATTGATATGCACCCACCCCTCATATGTCTGTCCACTGCTGGGAGTCCTCTGCACCCACTCCTCACATGTCTCTGTCCACTGCTGGGAGTCCTCTGCACCCACCCCTCACATGTGTCTGTCCACTGCTGGGAGTCCTCTGATCCCACCCCTCACATGTCTCTGTCCACTGCTGGGAGTGATATGCACCCACCCCTCATATGTCTGGGCACTGCTGGGAGTGATCTGCACCCACTCCTCACATGTCTCTGGGCACTGCTGGTATTCCTCTGCACCCACCACTCACATGTCTCTGTCCACTGCTGGGAGTCCTCTGCACCCACCCCTCTGTCGTACTTTAATATTCGGGACCGCGTAGGGGACAGGGCCTTACCCCTGTCTATCTTGGTATTAGCGAACCGCAAATGGTAAATGCGGCATGTACGAGTGCTTTATATATCGTTCTAGCTATGAATGCACTGTGTACACGTTCTTCTGCTCCACTACGCGGGTTCCATTTTGGAAACAGTGGCCATCTTGTCATTGCCCTCACATAGGCTATAATGGAGTAAATACGGGCCTCACAGTACATGGGCTTCCCCTCTGACTTCTCTGTGACCTGGGCAGCTGGCTCTGCTGCCCTGGGTCAAACCGGTCTCACGAGCTCCCCTTCCTCCGTCCACCTGTGATTAGCATCAGGGTTTGACCCGTCATAAAGCCCTTTCATTCTACACAATCCCCCGGCTAATCTCTTCCACACCTGCTTGTTCCTGCTTTATGACTTGTTTCCCAAAACAGGAGATGCTCATGTTTATTGGGGGGTCTCTTTACATCAAACGTGGGATCTGAACCTTACTGTGTAAATCATTGTGGGCTGGCCGAATTGGAATGTGGGATGGTCATCATGACTCTGCTTTTTCGTTTGTAATGTATACCTTTATATGGCCATATCGTAAACCAAGGAATGTGCGCCTGGAGCATGATATTTTGTACTTAAGGAGAAGTCCGTTCCTATGATTTTCAGCAGTCTCCTGAGAACATACACGCTGTTGTACTTCTAGGATACCTGTCATTGGTCTGCAGCCAATAAACGATTCTTTGACTTCACCCAGAAGACTCTGTGTTTCTGTAGGTCCGGAACAGGGTGAAACCCAGAAGTCATAGGGTGTGTGCCCCTGCACCGCTGGGTCTAAAATACCCAGTACTTCAGTTTGGCGCCCAACGTGGGGCGATTTCAGCGGTACCAGTCCAAGCCAGAGGTTCGTGAGGAGCTTCGTGTGGAAATTCCGGAGGAAGGCCGCCACTTCATCGACCCCTGCATGTCGACGTGGTCCGAAAGTCTTTTCTGCGAGGTTCTCCGCGTCCCGACGGCTACGAAGGACTGCTGCCCTGATTAATCGACCTGTTTTGGACCCTTGACGAGTTTGAGAGAGCGAAACAATCGAGAGAGTCTTCTGGTGACGCCATCGATCAGCAATATTCAGTTAAGTATAAGTGGAGCGTCTCCCATTTGTTTTGGTATCCTTCGGGATCATTTGAATTGGTACTTTGGAGTTTGCAAACGCCAAAACCAGAGGACTCGTGTATTCACGAGGCTATCGTAATCGATAATCCTTTGACGTTTGGATCTAGACTAGTGAGCGAAGATGCCTGGTTCTGGACTATTTGGTAGATTATTCTGTTTGGGTTGTGGAAAAGATTTCCAGCTAGAGGAATCATGTCCGGTTCCTCCGGTTGGAACTCCAACTTATGGGCTCTATGTGAAACATGGCGTAGGCCCCATTGCATATAACGAAGTGTGGATCCACTACACCAGGAAAGATGGTGTTTTAAAATGGCCCCAAAATGGTAGTTTCGATACTGATATTTTAGATAATCTGGAAATTAAATTGTTTAAGAAGAAAGCCCGGCCGGCGATGTTTGACTCTTTCCGCTTATGGCGAAAGGAAGCCAAACAGAAGGAAATTAAGTTAGCGAAAAAGAATAAGAGAGAGAGAGGTATGTCAGTAATGCAAGCAGCTGTACAATTTAAAGACAATGAGGAGGAGCAAATGAATGAGCAATTGCACAGGCAGCGTAAGTTAGGGATTGACAAATGTTACCCAGCTTTGCCACATTCTAAGCAGGATGAGTCAGAAGAAAAGGAGAAAGATCCCTTGATGTCACATTTGTTGAGTTCGCCACCCCCGTATGCTCAAACTGCCACGGCGCCTCCCCAGCTTGTAAATATGCCGCCTCCAGTGCATATACTGCAAGCCTTGCCGCAACCGCCAGTTGCTTTGCAGCCAGTTCCTATTCCTGTAGCGCAGCCCTCTCAAGCGCCGCCAGTTGTGCTTCCAACTGCCCCCGCACTTCCTGCGACTTTGCCTAATCCAGTAACTGCCTCCCCTAACACTCTTCCTTCCACCACTCCAGTACCTGTCTCTACATCCTCTTTTCTTCCCTCTGTTTTTCCCCCTGTTCTCGCCTCAGCTTCTCCTTCAGCGCGACAGCGCTTAGCTAATGTGGTTACTACATTAATGTCTCCTCTCTTTGGGTCATCTGGTGCAACTCCTGGTTTACAGCGTAAGCAGTTGCGCAGCCAATTGCCTAACCCCGATGAGAAAAAGGTAATAGATCACATGGCGCGTAGATGGATCGTTTTTCCTTCACTTTATGATGTGGAATCAGTTGTCAACACTTTCCATCAATGGGATGCCCCTAAACAGAGATATGTGTTTGAGAAAATGTGCGAAATTCTCTGTGAAGAATTGGAGGATAGTGGTAAAAATCCGAACCCGCAGGAGTTGTGTAGAGTGAGGTTCGATTTTGGAACTGGTATAATTGTGGACCGCGAAGTAGATAAAGCAGTTGCGGTTGTATTGTCACTTAGGAATGACGATTGCCAACAGTCATTGTTTGAACAAGAGGTCCTTGTGGGGAAAAAGGCAAAAGCGCGACGATATCCTATGAGAGAAGTTCCCCCGGTATGGAAGGAAGCGGTTGCAGCTGTCGGTGGTAACCCCGCTGTGGCAGCGCATTTCCAGCGTGTTTGGGTGCATGTTCCATGGAAGCGCTCTGAAGTGTTAGCGCTTAAGCAGTCCTTACCTGATCCCCGTAAGAACCCAGCAGGTTATTATAAAGAGTTGTCACAGACGGCAGGGTCATGCATTATGAATCTGGCCGATATAGACATGTTGTTTGGCAATGTTGTTCCACAGCCTCTATGGGGATCAATTCGTAATGTAGATCACAATGCAGAACTAGGGGATACATGGGCCAACATTGTTGCTGCTGATGCTAGACAAACTGGTGGTGCGAAACCAGAACCTTTAGTAGCTGAATTGCCTGGTAGAATCATCACGTATATGAAGACAATAATGCCTGCGATGCGCGTAAATTGGGACAAGTTATCTGCATGCAAGAAGAAGAAAGATGAGACAGTGTCAGACTTCTTTACGAGGTTTGAAGAAACGTTTATTGACCACAGTGGGCAGGATATGAGTACTGAGGGTGGCCAACGGTTATTTGTGGATAAGTTTGTGCAGAATCTACTTCCTGACCTGTGTAAAAAGTTAAAAGATTCAGAGAGTTCCTGGGCTGTTTCTTCTTCAGCGCAAATACTGGCTACTGCACAGTATTATGAAAATAGAGATAAGGACGAGAAAGATAGAACAGAAAAGAAAACGAAGGAACTGAAGACAAAGGTCCTTTTACAGCAGGCCTACCCGCCACGTGGAGGTGGTAATAATTATAGGCAACCCCAAGGTGTCTATCACCAACCCCAACAGTTTCAGACAAACCAGCAAATGAATGGGTATTATCAACCACGTGTCCCTGTAGGTCCCAACCAATGTTCATACTGCAAAGAGGAAGGTCATTATAAATATAGTTGCCCTAAATTAATGCAGCGGAACGGTAATGCGTATGGCGCAAGAGGTAGGGGTGGTCAGCAAGCTCCTAGAGGCAGAGGGCGTGGAAATGCTCCCCAGAACGCGCGTCCTCTGCCGCCTCAAAATACCATCAATAGTTTTGATCAGCAAGCTAACGCGACTAGTAATACGGCCCAGTATTATAATAATGATTATTATGCAGAGGACGGTGATGCAGAGAATAATGATTACTAGGACAGCCATAGACAAAGAGAGGGAGTTGTTTCAGTGCCAGTGGATCAGAGTGGACCGTATGTTGAGGTGACTACAGCAAATGTAACGGAGCCTTTTCTGCTAGATACTGGTGCTGCAAAGAGTTCAATCATGCATTCAAAACTTCCTGGCGCACCTTTGTCTGGCGGGATAAATGTTTCAGTAGGTTTTTCTGGCGCCCCAGTAAGGAACCCGATTTCTAGTCCCATGTCACTTTCTGTTGGACCTTGTGAGCTGAAAGCACCCCTGATCCTAACAACGGGTTGTGGTGAGAATTTGCTGGGATTAGATTTGTTGAAAAGATTGCACGCTACACTGTATTGTTCTCCTTCAGGAGTACAACTTACATTAGGCAAGAAAGTGATTTCCCCGATGTACTTTTCTAAAAATACAATGCCGCCTGAATTGTCATCCCTTCCGGATGCCCTTTGGGCTACTGGTCCCAATGATGTGGGCCTCTTGGAGATACCGCCATACGTGGTAACTTTAAAGGCTAATGTCAGACTGCCACGTATTCCCCAGTACAAAATCTCTAATGAAGGCCAGAAAGCATTGTTAGACATTGTCAGCGACCTGATTAATAAAGGTGTGATTGAAGAGACAAGAGGCAACGTTTGCAATAGTCCGATTTTACCTGTCTTAAAACGGACGGATCCTTCACTGCCACCTGTTTACAGATTTGTGATTGATCTTAGAGAGGTTAATAAGATTGTTGTGCCACAGTTTCCAGTTGTCCCTGATATAACTGCCTTGTTAACGATGATTCCAGCCTCTGCTGTATGGTTTTCAGTGATCGATTTAAAGAATGCTTTCTTTAGCATCCCAATTGCAGAAAAGAGCAGAGACATTTTTGGTTTTAGTCTGGGAGGCCGAAGCTTCCGCTTCAAACGTGCTCCCCAGGGCTACTGTGAGAGTCCATCCATATACAGTCAAGCTTTGAAAGCGCAGCTTGATGCACTTATTCTACCTAGTGGCGCTATCCTGATTCAGTACGTGGACGATTTACTAATCGCTGCGGATGCTGAGAAGATCTGTAAAGAAGCCACATTGTCACTGTTGCGCCATTTATCCGCTTTTCATCACAAAGTGTCTCTCTCTAAGCTGCAATATTGTCGACAAGAAGTGACCTACTTAGGTCATCTCTTATCGAAGGAGGGAAGGAAACTGACCCCAGAAAGAATTCAAGCCATTGCACAGTTGAGTGTGCCAAAGACACAGAGAGAAGTGCGTGCTTTCTTGGGCATCACTTCATACTGTAGGCATTGGATCCCTAGTTTTTCTTTGTTGGCAAAGCCTTTATTAGCCTTAACATGCAAAGACACACCGACTCCTATCCCATGGTCTGAAGAGTGCCAGAAAAGTTTTGTGGAATTGCGTAATGCGTTATGTTCAGCTCCTGTGTTGGGCACTCCTGACTACAGCAAGCCTTTTACATTGTATGTTCATGAGAAAGATGGATGCGCATTATCAGTGTTAACACAGCCTTTTGGCGACAGACCGCGCCCATGCGCATATTTTTCATCAACCTTGGACCCTGTAGCGAGGGCATTGCCAAGCTGTCTGAGAGCGACAGCTGCTGCAGCGATGTCTATCCGACAATCTGCTGGTTTGGTAATGGACAATACATTGATTGTTATGGTTCCACATGCTGTAGACACATTATTAAATAGGACCAAGACACAACACTTGACTAGTGCGCGATTATCAGGTTATGAACTTACACTGTTAGCGAATCACATACACATAAAAAGATGTAATACGCTGAATCCAGCTACATTGTTGCCAATTCCAGCAGACTCAGATGAGATTGAGCAACATGATTGTCTGTTCAGAACAGAAGAAGAGACGAAAGGGAGAGTAGATCTAAAAGATACTCCCCTGACTGAGTGTGATGGCACTTTATGGGTAGATGGTTCATGCTTCAAGCTCCCTAATGGTGACACGACTGCTGCATATGCTATCACGACTTTGCACACGGTCGTGGAAACTGCACGAGTGCCACATAATTCGGCCCAAGCAGCAGAATTAATCGCCCTCACGAGAGCATGTGTGTTGTCTGAAGGAATGAGAGTGAACATATACACAGATAGCCAGTACGCCTTTGGCGTGGCTCATAATTTTAGGCGTTTGTGGAAAGAGCGTGGGTTCCTGACGTCGCATGGAGCTAAAATTCAGAATGGCAAGTTGGTGAATGATCTCCTTGAGTCACTGACCCTACCGTTGCAAGTTGCGATCATGAAATGCAGTGCGCACAGGAAAGTCACAGATGATGTTGGACGTGGGAATGCGTTTGCTGATGAGACCGCGAAAGAAACGGCACAGAATGTGAAGACTAGAATGTATGTTGCAGGCCCCGCAAGATGGGTTAATGATGTTGGGATGTGTGAGAACACAATAGAGAGTGTGAAGTCGCTTCAGGCTGAAGCCACAGAGGAAGAGTTAAGCAAGTGGAGAGAAAGTATGGGTAAGTTGGATGAGAATGGTTGTTGGACTGATCTGACAGAACATAGGCGATGGTTGTTGCCTGATGCATATGTGCTTCCAGTGGTTACTATGGCACATGGAATGGCACATATCAGTACGAAAGGTATATGCAAGTTGTTGGCTCCAGTATGGCAGAATGCTGGGATTCCCAAGTGTGCAGAGAATGTGGTCAAGAATTGCATAGTATGCTTGAAGTACAACCCTGGTAGGGGAACCCCAACTCCGGCTGGTCACTTTGCACCCCCATCATGTCCATTCGAAGTTTTGCAGCTGGACTTTATTCACATGGAAAGATGCAACAACCTGAAATATGTACTGGTGGTTGTTTGTGCTTTCTCAAAATGGATAGAGGCTTATCCTCTGAAAGATAACACTGCCCTATCCACAGCCAAAGCCCTTGTAAAGGAATTTTTCCCTAGGTTTGGGATGCCAAGAATGGTGTGGTGTGATAACGGAAGTGAGTTTGTGGGTAAAGTGATGAAGAATGTATGTGAAGGGCTAGGGATAAAGCAGAAGTTCCACGCTGCAAATCACCCCCAATCAGCTGGACTAGTAGAACGCTACAATGGAGCCTTAAAGCTCAAGCTGGCCAAAATTCAGGCGAGCACCGGTCTTAAATGGCCTGACGCTCTGCCCTTAGCACTCCTGTCCACTAGAATGACCATACACTCACGAGTGGGACTTAGTCCTTACGAGGTCGTTTTTGGCCGTCCCGCCAACGTATGGGGTGTACCGAGGCCTACGAAGTTCAGTGAGATAGAGCATCCAGTACTACTCGATTACCTGTATGATTTGACTGTTAAACTGCGTGTTTTGCACCAACAGGTACATGATACTCTTCCCCAAGCCTCTGAACCTCCTGGACACCCTATCAACCCTGGCTCGTGGGTCCTGGTCCGGAATTTCCAGCGTAAGGGCAACGACGAGCCTCGCTGGATCGGCCCTCATCTTGTTCTTCTGTCGACGAGATCAGCAGTGCGAGTGAAAGGGAAGAAGCACTGGATCCATGGTACCCACTGCAAAATAGTCCCCTTGCCTCTGCCATATGACCAGTGGGTCAAGGAGGGTATCGCCGACTCAGAGACAGACACTGTACCTCGTTTTGTACCATTCAGTGACGCACGCTTAAGAGACACAGTTTCAGACCAAGAGAGTGACAATATTCTGCAAGAAACTGTGCCACCATCAAATCGACTGGACACCACTGAGCCTGAACTTTTGTTTCAAGACCAAACAGCACCTGGCCGCCTTCGCTATAATTTGAGACCAAGGCCCATGGACAAATAAAGATTTTCCTCACTATTTCCCTTTTGACATTTTTTGCTCTCCCATCTGAAGGACTTTCTTGATTTTTGTTTTTCGAACCACCATCCGGGTTCTGCCGCAGGGTCGCGGTGCCAAGACTTTGGGGTACAGGCCGAAGACGCTAGGTCAACGGTTCTGGTTAGTCTAGGGCGTTTCCCTGGACTGACAGGCGTACTCCTTAGCAGAAGAAACTCATCCACCGCGAGCGGCCCGAGTAGAGGATGGAGTTTTTTAAGATGGAGAGACCGATTGAGGAAATGAACTCTAATGCAAGAATGTGTAGAATTGTGAAAAGTAAATGTTTTGTCTTTTTGTGCCTTTTTACACTATGTAGTATCATAATGTTTATTGTAGGATTTGTGTTCTTCTCCGCTCAAAAGCCCATTGAACCCACTCAACAGCCTATATCTCTTTCTACTGCCTCCTCTCACTCTTTTCACCCTTTGCCTGAGCACGAACAGACCAGACGATCGGAGTTCGTAAATAACTCGTTTATCCAACTCTTGCACCAGCACCAACTAGTAATGAATACGACCAATTGCTGGGTGTGTGGGTTAATGCCACATACCATTAACAAAGGTATTCCCTACCTGGTGCTACCGTACAGTTACAATGGATCGTCATGGGCATTCCAAACCATGTTTCTCTATGCCCTAGATACATACTCCCCTCGCCAACCGCGTTCCATCAGACCTATAACCAATAATAAGGCTTTAATGAAAGGAGTTGCCGATATGAGTAGAGATATTGATGCATACTCATCCATTCCCAAAGAAGAGCTGAGACCTTATGTAGGATGGAACGCGACGGGGTATAGTATTAGTCTGGGTGAAAGACAGCGAAAAATCTCATCTCCAATCTGGGTCGTACCCCACATGGGTCGGTTCTGCTTACAGGGTAATGGTCAGAATCCTAGAGCTCAACTGGGAAGAAGTGACTGTACTGAAACGTACACCTTCCCGTCACAGTTTTCCCCTGCGTTTCTAGCTGCCAAGGGCACATATTTCATCTGTAATGACCGAGCATATACATGGCTGCCCCCTGATTTCTCGGGCACATGTTATATTGCGAACTTGCTACCGCCGACATTTACTGCCGCCTCTAACTATCACAAGACCAGAGTTGTGAGAGGTGTGATTAGTAAGGAGGATACTGCCGGTCAGGAAGCGGGAGACTTCTTCTTGGGTTTCCTGCCGTTTTGGGGACCTATGGTCAATAGTAGGAACCTGAGACAGCTGACACGTGTGGTTGAATCCACTGTCAATGTAACGGCTGGTGCCCTTAGTAATCTGACAGCTGAGCTCCAAGCGGATCGCCTTATGACTCTGCAGAACCGCATGGTTCTAGACGTTATTCTTGCAGACCGCGGTGGGGTATGCAAGGTCATCCAATCCAGTTGCTGCATTTTTCATACCAGATAATGCTCCAACAGTGTATCAAGCCATCTCCAAACTCCATAAAATATCTGAAGCCATACACGTGGATAAGGGAGATTGGTCACTGGTGGGGTGGTTCTGGGAATTGATATCTGCCTGGGGTTGGAAAGTTCTGATGGTCGTTGGAATGATCTTAGCCATTCTTTTCCTGTTCTGTCTGTGCATACAGTGTGCTCCTGCGATATGTGGCCTCTGTACTACCTTATGTGTAAGGAAACCTGTATCAAGGGACGAGCTAAGTAATAGGATCATGCTACAGCAACATCTCCATGACTTCGTGAACATTGACCTAGACTCGGATTAAGATGAGTATAGTGATTGCCTATGTAAGGGCAAAAGGAGGGTCTGTCGTACTTTAATATTCGGGACCGCGTAGGGGACAGGGCCTTACCCCTGTCTATCTTGGTATTAGCGAACCGCAAATGGTAAATGCGGCATGTACGAGTGCTTTATATATCGTTCTAGCTATGAATGCACTGTGTACACGTTTTTCTGCTCCACTACGCGGGTTCCATTTTGGAAACAGTGGCCATCTTGTCATTGCCCTCACATAGGCTATAATGGAGTAAATACGGGCCTCACAGTACATGAGCTTCCCCTCTGACTTCTCTGTGACCTGGGCAGCTGGCTCTGCTGCCCTGGGTCAAACCGGTCTCACGAGCTCCCCTTCCTCCGTCCACCTGTGATTAGCATCAGGGTTTGACCCGTCATAAAGCCCTTTCATTCTACACAATCCCCCGGCTAATCTCTTCCACACCTGCTTGTTCCTGCTTTATGACTTGTTTCCCAAAACAGGAGATGCTCATGTTTATTGGGGGGTCTCTTTACATCAAACGTGGGATCTGAACCTTACTGTGTAAATCATTGTGGGCTGGCCGAATTGGAATGTGGGATGGTCATCATGACTCTGCTTTTTCGTTTGTAATGTATACCTTTATATGGCCATATCGTAAACCAAGGAATGTGCGCCTGGAGCATGATATTTTGTACTTAAGGAGAAGTCCGTTCCTATGATTTTCAGCAGTCTCCTGAGAACATACACGCTGTTGTACTTCTAGGATACCTGTCATTGGTCTGCAGCCAATAAACGATTCTTTGACTTCACCCAGAAGACTCTGTGTTTCTGTAGGTCCGGAACAGGGTGAAACCCAGAAGTCATAGGGTGTGTGCCCCTGCACCGCTGGGTCTAAAATACCCAGTACTTCACCTCACATGTCTCTGTCCACTGCTGGGAGTCCTCTGCACCCACCCCTCACATGTCTCTGTCCACTGCTGGGAGTCCTCTGCACCCACCCCTCACATATCTCTGTCCACTGCTGGGAGTAATATACACCCACCCCTAATATGTCTGGACACTGCTGGGAGTGATCTGCACCCACCCCTCACATGTCTCTGGGTACTGCTGGGAGTCCTCTGCACCCACCCCTCAAATGTCTCTGTCCACTGCTGGGAGTCCACTGCACCCACCCCTCACATGTCTCTGTCCACTGCTGGGAGTCCTCTGCACCCACCCCTGACATGTGTCTGTCCACTGCTGGGAGTCCTCTGCACCCACCCCTCACATGTCTCTTTCCACTGCTGGAAGTGATATGCACCCACCCCTCATATGTCTCTGGGCACTGTTGGTATTCCTCTGCACCCACCCCTCACATGTCTCTGTCCACTGCTGGGAGTCCTCTGCACCCACCCCTCACATGTCTGTCCACTGCTGGGAGTCCTCTGCACCCACCCCTGACATGTGTCTGTCCACTGCTGGGAGTCCCCTGCACCCACCCCTCACATGCCTCTGTCCACTGCTGGGAGTAATCTGCACCCACCCCTCACATGTCTCTGGGCACTGTTGGTATTCCTCTGCACCCACCCCTCACATGTCTCTGTCCACTGCTGGGAGTCCTCTGCACCCACCCCTCACAATTCTCTGTCCACTGCTGGGAGTCCTCTGAACCCATCCCTCACATCTCTCTGTCCACTGCTAGGAGTCCTCTGCACCCACCCCTCACATGTGTCTGTCCACTGCTGGGAGTCCTCTGCACCCACCCCTCACATGTGTCTGTTCACTGCTGGGAGTCCTCTGCACCCACCCCTCACATGTCTCTGTCCACTGCTGGGAGTGATATGCACCCACCCCTCATATGTCTGTCCACTGCTGGGAGTCCTCTGAACCCATCCCTCACATCTCTCTGTCCACTGCTAGGAGTCCTCTGCACCCACCCCTCACATGTGTCTGTCCACTGCTGGGAGTCCTCTGCACCCACCCCTCACATGTGTCTGTTCACTGCTGGGAGTCCTCTGCACCCACCCCTCACATGTCTCTGTCCACTGCTGGGAGCGATATGCACCCACCCCTCATATGTCTGTACACTGCTGGGAGTCCTCTGCACCCACCCCACACATGTCTCTGACCACTGCTGGGAGTCCTCTACACCCACCCCTCACATGTGTCTGTGCACTGCTGGGAGTCCTCTGCACCCACCCCTCACATGTCTCTGTCCACTGCTGGGAGTGATATGCTCCCACCCCTCATATGTCTGGGCACTGCTGGGAGTGATCTGCACCCACCCCTCACATGTCTCTGTCCACTGCTGGGAGTCCTCTGCACCCACCCCTCACATGTGTCTGTCCACTGCTGGGAGTCCTCTGCACCCACCCCTCACATGTCTCTGTCCACTGCTGGGAGTGATATGCACCCTCCCCTCATATGTCTGGGCACTACTGGGAGTGATCTGCACCCACCCCTTACATGTCTCCGGGCACTGCTGGTATTCCTCTGCACCCACCCCTCACATGTCTCTGTCCACTGCTGGGAGTACTCTGCACCCACCCCTCACATGTCTCTGTCCACTGCTGGGAGTCCTTTGCACCCACCCCTCACATGTCTCTATCCACTGCTGGGAGTCCTCTGCACCCACCCCTCACATGTGTCTGTCCACTGCTGGAAGTCCTCTGCACCCACCCCTCACATGTCTCTGTCCACTGCTGGGAGTGATATGCACCCACCCCTCATATGACTGTCCACTGCTGGGAGTCCTCTGCACCCACCCCTCACATGTCTCTGTCCACTGCTGGGAGTGATATGCACCCACCCCTCATATGTCTATCCACTGCTGGGAGTCCTCTGCACCCACTCCTCACATGTCTCTGTCCACTGCTGGGAGTCCTCTGCACCCACCCCTCACATGTGTCTGTCCACTGCTGGGAGTCCTCTTAACCCACCCCTCACATGTCTCTGTCCACTGCTGGGAGTGATATGCACCCACCCGTCATATGTCTGGGCACTGCTGGGAGTGATCTGCACCCACTCCTCACATGTCTCTGGGCACTGCTGGTATTCCTCTGCACCCACCACTCACATGTCTCTGTCCACTGCTGGGAGTCCTCTGCACCCACCCCTCACTTGTCTATGTCCACTGCTGGGAGTCCTCTGCACCCACCCCTCACATGTGTCTGTCCACTGCTAGGAGTCCTCTGCACCCACCCCTCACATATCTCTGTCCACTGCTGGGAGTAATATACACCCACCCC
Source organism: Triturus cristatus (assembly GCF_964204655.1). Lineage (NCBI taxonomy): Eukaryota > Metazoa > Chordata > Amphibia > Caudata > Salamandridae > Triturus > Triturus cristatus. The sequence goes on along the minus strand of NC_140579.1, from coordinate 274,505,010 downwards.
TCATATGTCTGGGCACTGCTGGGAGTGATCTCCACCCACCCCTCACATGTCTCTGGGTACTGCTGGGAGTCCTCTCACCCACCCCTCAAATGTCTCTGTCCACTGCTGGGAGTCCTCTGCAACCACCCCTCACATGTCTCTGTCCACTGCTGGCAGTCCTCTGCACCCACCCCTGACATGTGTCTGTCCACTTCTGGGAGTCCTCTGCACCCACCCCTCACATGTCTCTGTCCACTGCTGGGAGTTATATGCACCCACCCCTCATATGTCTCTGGGCACTGTTGGTATTCCTCTGCACCCACCCCTCACATGTCTCTGTCCACTGCTGGGAGTCCTCTGCACCCACCCCTCACATGTCTGTCCACTGCTGGGAGTCCTCTGCACCCACCCCTGACATGTGTCTGTCCACTGCTGGGAGTCCTCTGCACCCACCCCTCACATGTCTCTGTCCACTGCTGGGAGTGATCTGCACCCACCCCTCACATGTCTCTGGGCACTGTTGGTATTCCTCTGCACCCACCCCTCACATGTCTCTGTCCACTGCTGGGAGTCCTCTGCACCCACCCCTCACATGTCTCTGTCCACTGCTGGGAGTCCTCTGCACCCATCCCTCACATCTCTCTGTCCACTGCTAGGAGTCCTCTGCACCCACCCCTCACATGTGTCTGTCCACTGCTGGGAGTCCTCTGCACCCACCCCTCACATGTGTCTGTCCACTGCTGGGAGTCCTCTGCACCCACCCCTCACATGTCTCTGTCCACTGCTGGGAGTGATATGCACCCACCCCTCATATGTCTGTCCACTGCTGGGAGTCCTCTTCACCCACCCCTCACATGTCTCTGTCCACTGCTGGGAGCGATATGCACCCACCCCTCATATGTCTGACAACTGCTGGGAGTCCTCTGCACCCACCCCTCACATGTCTCTGTCCACTGCTAGGAGTCCTCTGCACCCACCCCTCACATGTCTCTGTCCACTGCTGGGAGTGATATGCACCCACCCCTCATATCTCTGGGCACTGCTGGGAGTGATCTGCACCCACCCCTCACATGTCTCTGTCCACTGCTGGGAGTCCTCTGCACCCACCCCTCACATGTGTCTGTCCACTGCTGGGAGTCCTATGCACCCACCCCTCACATGTCTCTGTCCATTGCTGGGAGTGATATGCACCCACCCCTCATATGTCTGGGCACTACTGGGAGTGATCTGCACCCACCCCTTACATGTCTCTGGGCACTGCTGGTATTCCTCTGCACCCACCCCTCACATGTCTCTGTCCACTGCTGGGAGTCCTCTGCACCCACCCCTCACATGTCTCTGGCCACTGCTGGGAGTCCTTTGCACCCACCCCTCACATGTCTCTGTCCACTGCTGGGAGTCCTCTGCACCCACCCCTCACATGTGTCTGTCCACTGCTGGAAGTCCTCTGCACCCACCCCTCACATGTCTCTGTCCACTGCTGGGAGTGATATGCACCCACCCCTCATATGACTGTCCACTGCTGGGAGTTGTTGGACTTGGCCCTTCTGGCAGGTTCACCCCTGGACTTTTTGGCTTTTTATTGGTGACTTGGTGTGGTAATTTTTTTGGTTTCTGCGCACTTTCCCTGTGTCCCAGGGTAAAGTGCGTGCGTGCTCTGAGTGCATGTGGTGAGATAGGCCTGCCCTCCCATAGGAATGCATGGGGAGTGTATGTGTCCCTAGTAGTTCCTGATGCGTGGGGTGTGCAGGCCCAAGTTTGGTATGTGCGGACTCGTGGGAGTGAATGCTGCGCGATGATGTGTGCGGCGTGCATGTACCTAGTGTGGAAGTGCCACTTCTAGAGGTGGGCACTTCTGTGTGCAGTGTGTCTGTCGCGTGATTGGCTGGTCATGTCATGTGACGGGCTAGGGATTCCCTAGAGTCAGGATGAGTCACCCAGTGGTGAATGGGGAGATCAGCAGCTAGATGGGTGGGAGGAGTACACCTGGGTCCTGAATAGGACAGGGTTTTCCACACACAATGCTGGCCCCGCCCCCTGTGGTGCGACTGATGACCCTAGCCCTGCCAGTGAATAGAGTGAGGGGCTGAGCACATCAAGGGTGCTCCCCAACCAGCTGCGACTGGTTTTCCCCCTCAACCTGAACCCAGAACAAAGGGTTTGACTGTATAAAAATGGGGCTGTGTCCCCACAGAAATTGTTCTCTGCCAGGATCTTACCAGAGGGGGGGCTGCTGCTGCTGCTGGACCAGAGGACCGCCACCTGGACTACCTCCCTGCCTGGAGGCCCAGTGAGCTGGCTCTGGGTCCAGCCTTGCCCCCACCCCTGCCCTGCTGCATGCAGGGAAGAACTTTGTTGGACTTTGTGGTGCTTTTTGGGCTGGAGCGCTGGGAGTGCTCTATCTGTGTCCCTAGGCGCTTGGAAGCGCTTTTATTTTCCTTTAGCGCTCAGGAGCGCTTTATTTCTAACAGCCGGTGCCCACCCGGCGTTTGCCCCGTCTATACAGATTCTGAATTCCTCTGGCAGGTGCCCACCCTGCCAGGGACATTGCCGGGGTCGTTGGCGGGTGCCCACCCCGCTTATTTGTCGTAATTTCACGGCGGGTGCCCACCCCGCCGTATATTTCACATCGCGAGGGAGCCTACCCCTCTTATTGCCAAGTTTGGAAATCACCGCCGCGGCCGGGCTCACAGGAAGTCAGGCGGCCGAGGGCGGGCCTCCGGGACACCCAGGACCCGGAAGGTGTCAGGGAAACCCTGATTGTGGGCGGGGCTTTTGGTGACGCGCCCCCCGGAAGTAGACGGACCTCCCGTGAGCTGGGGGAGACCCGGGATACTGCCAAAGAGAGGCGGGAGCCCACCCCGCTCTCCCGACCAAAGAAGCCTCCAGGCGGGGCTCCTGTGCGGAAGGTGGAGTCCCGCGTGTCCCTGCCTGATTCGCACGAGTACGGGAGCCCACCCCCTTCTCCCACAGCAGACAGGAGAAAGTCCCGTGTCCCAGGAGGGGGCCCGGGCGAAGGCAAGTGAGCGCGGTGACTGCCCCACCGCCGTAAAGGAGGCGCCACATGCCGAGAAGATGGCCCGCGCGCAGCTGAGTCCGGTGAGTGGGGCTCCAAGCTGACCTTGTTGGGGCCGCATTGCTTGTTTAAGAGCCGGTTGAGGCTCCAACGCGGGGCGCATTATTGTTTAGAGCCTGCGAGGCTCAGGGGGCATTTCTTCAGTGATAGAGCGGCCCCAGATGGCAGCGGGCCGCTCCCACCTTGCCCCACAGAGTTGTTCAGAGCCGCGGAGGCTCTAGGGGGGCATTTCTTGTTGTAGAGCCCAGAGGGGCTCAGGGGGCCACGAGGATTGGGTATTCAGAGCCCTGGAAGGCTCCAACGTTGGCCCCAGCGTCTTCCCAGCTGCCCAGCACTTAGTGGGCAGCTGCAACGTTTAGGTTGTGGCCTCGGTGTTCTGGCTTGCGCAGCCTGCGCCGGCGCGCCCTGACTTTTCTGGACGCAGGGCGTCCTTGCCCCTACTAGGCCAGTTGGCCCAGGGACTGCCACAGTAGTGGCTAATGTGAGTTTTGGCGCCATTGTACCTTTTTTGCACCTCTGAATGTGTTTATGCGTCATGTGTTTTGCTTTACACCTCTGAATGTTATGCATCATGTGTTTATGTGCTTAGACCCCTACAGGTATTGTGATACTTAGGTGGTTGTTTTCTCCCTAGTACAGGTGGTGCTAGTGAGGTCCTGATTCCCTGCGCAATATTTTCCTAAGGTGGTTAGGGTTGCGTAGGTGGTACTTACCTGATACCAGTAGTTACTGGTTGTGTGCTACATATGTTATTTTATACTACAGTATTATTCCTATGTTCTAAAAAGTGCTAATTCCGGACAGTGGTCCATGTGGCCCTGTCCCCTGTACATATAATCCCTTGTAAATTCTGCCCGTGCCTGTTGGCACATTGTAGAGTGTGTGTTTTTATCTAATGTGTTGTGTATAATACAAAGGCTATTTTTATAGAATACCTTGTGTGGAGTTTCCTTTGTGGTGGGCCTTGGGTGTTGTTGCTGGGTGCGCGCGCAAACGCTTTACACATCGCCTCAGGGATAAGCCTGACTGCTCGTGCCAAGCTACCAAGGGGGTCAGCAGGGGTTATCTTTGGCGTGTAACTCCCCAGCCCTGACTAGAGTGGTGGTTTCTGCCTGGCTTTGGCGCAAGCCCTAGCCAACCAGAAATCCCATTTCTAACATTGGTGGCAGCGGTGGGATTTGGACTTGCGTTTGCGCTGTACCGCAGTGGCAACTGGCCGCACTACAAAACTCTGCATTTAGATAAATCACATGGTATAGGGATTATTGTTTTAAAATTGTTTTTAAATTGTCATTTCTTTGGAAATGTGTTTTTGTGCACTGTGAGTTAGGTGTCCCTAGCTCGGGAGGGTAGATCATCCCCCTAAGTGCATTGTGTTTTCTGGATTCACCAGAGGGTGGGATCCAGTGGTGGCAGCGTGATAGTGGCCAGTACATTTGTCCCCCGCCCTGCGCCCAGAGTTGGTACCTGTGTCACGTGGTGGTCAGGTTGAGGAATCAGGGGTGGTAGAAACTGCCTTACCAGTCCGAGGGGAGGGTTGTGTGTGTGGATGAATGGTGTGTGGCACTAGGCAAGTGAGTGTGAGTTCTCTGGGTTAGAGAGCTTGCTGAATCTTTTTGTGAATTATGTGCTCCTGTGTGAAACTCAGACCCCTAGGTTCCCTGTATAATTTTTACCATAACGTCCGCCAGAATGGAGCCTGCTTGTGATCCCTATGAGCTAGCTTGGCGCCAGAGGCAGGAGTTAGAAAGGTACTGTACAGAGGGAGAGTCCGACACCCTGTACGAACTTCAGGACCACCTGGTCCTATGGCAAAAGGGTCCATGGGATCTTGAGCACAGTATGGAAAGGGCCCGGGCCTCACACCTGGAGGGTGGTGGGTCTGTGGGGAGCCCTGAAGATTCAGAAGAGGCGGAAGAGGATGACAATACCTGGACGCCAGTAGAGAGTGAGGACCCCATAGGTAGGGAGTCCCTTGCTGGGTCCAGAGTAGGAGGCAGCGCCTCATCCCTTTCCCTGTCCCCAGAGGAGTGGGAAGATAGGAGGAAAGAAAGGGAGCACCAGCTGACGTTAGAGAAGCTCAGGTTAGAGCATGCTCAGGCTATGGCGCAGCTGGAGGCCAGGAAGCAACAGCGAGAGACTGAGTGGGTCTTGGCGCGGGAGAGGGTAGAGGAGGCTGAGAGGGCCTCCACCAGAGGCAAAGTAGCTCTGGAGGGTAGACTATCCCCTGCGCGCAGTTTTAATTTTCTGGGCTCTCCAGGGAAGGTTGAGTCCAGTGGTAGCAGCCAGATAGATTCCAGTGTAGGAAATCCCAGTCCCAGTTCCCCCAGTCTGGTACCTGTTTCCCAGGAGGAGGAGTTAAGGTTGAAATTCAGGGGCAGTAGGAAACTGTCTCACCAGTCTTGGGAGGAGTTTGTGGATAAATGTGAGGATGCACTGGCTGATTGGATAAGAATTCCCGCAGAAACTGATTTTGATAAACTGTTTGATCTGGTTCTCAAAGAACACCTGCTCAGTTGTTGTGTGCCGGGGCTGCGCCAACACCTGTTGGGGTGTGGATTGTCTGAGCCATTTGACCTTGCGGATGAGGCAGAGCGCTGGGAAAGGGCTAGAGGTTCTCTAGAGTCATTAGGGAGTGACTCCAAAAGTAGTGGGTCAGGTATCTTCCAGCCCAGCGTGGTGGAAGAGGCTCAGTGTAGCCCAGCTAGGTCCCAGGATAGCGAGGAGGGTGTAGGGGCTCACTGCCTGGCTCAGTGGAGCAGGAGTGAGAGGGTGACCGAGGGTCCCCGGACGTACGAAACCCTGCCTCAGGACTTGGATGGTTCCATGAGGGAACACCAAGTTGGGGACCTAGGCTGTCCTGTTAGCCCATTTGAGGAAGATCTCCTGGTGAGTAGAGGACCTGGAGCACCTGTAACCAGGGCTCCTGTGGTTCTAGAGTCTGGCAGTACCGCTCAGGTAGGGAGGGTACAGGAGTCCAGTGTGAGGAGTGATTGGGGGATGAGTTTCCCAGTGGAAGAGCCTGTGGGTCAGGGACTACCCAGTTGGGCTAGGATCCCGTGTAGTGACCAGGGTGGCACCACTTCTGTTCTGCGGGATCTCCGCGCACTGTCAGGTGGACAGGGGACGGGAGATCAGCGCCAGACAGACAGTCGCTCGACATATGTGTCCTTTGATAGCCTCAGGGGGATGGAGTGGAAATCCCCAGAAGTCCTGGAGTGCCAGGCAATTATTCCACCAAAGGTTCTAGGCTGGAGGTTGGGAGGCCAGGTTCAGGATCAGCCTGACCTGAAGGGTGGGACGTCTGTAATCAGCGTCCCGACCAGTTCTTCTTCCAGAGGTACCGCCCCAGTTGGTAGGGAGCAGGGTTCTGGAAGGGGGTGCAGAGGGTGGGAGAGCCCACCTCTGCCCCCGGTACAACCTGAGGGGTTAAACCCTGGGTTGGAATGGCGTTCTAGGTGTACCCCTCGCCAGAGGAGGAGGAACCCTAGGAGAAGAGGTAGGGGGAGGAGAGCCTTCCCTGAGACTCCTGGTCCGCCTGAGGGTGTAGACCCTAGGCTGGAGAACCAGTGGCAGTCTAGTCCTGTTTTTCAGAGAGGAAGAGTGGAGAATGGCTGCTATGTGCCAGGGGTTACTACCCCCCACTCTGTGGTTAGGCAAAGACCAGTGGCACCTGGGTGGCCTAGGGCCTGGTCTTGGCCGCGGACAGCTTGGGAGTACCAGTGGGGTAGCCCAGTTGGTCCAGACAGTGATGTTAGAAAGAATTCCATGGGTTCACCGTGGCGTAGAACCGGAGGGTGTCCCTGCAGTTGCGGGCCCGCGTCCGTGTTCTATCTCCCCAAGCAGGGAAGTCCATCACGGTGGTGATTGGTCTGCCCTGCGTTTTGGCTGGAAGGGGGTTGTGTTGGACTTGGCCCTTCTGGCAGGTTCACCCCTGGACTTTTTGGCTTTTTATTGGTGACTTGGTGTGGTAATTTTTTTGGTTTCTGCGCACTTTCCCTGTGTCCCAGGGTAAAGTTCGTGCGTGCTCTGAGTGCATGTGGTGAGATAGGCCTGCCCTCCCATAGGAATGCATGGGGAGTGTATGTGTCCCTAGTAGTTCCTGATGCGTGGGGTGTGCAGGCCCAAGTTTGGTATGTGCGGACTCGTGGGAGTGAATGCTGCGCGATGATGTGTGCGGCGTGCATGTACCTAGTGTGGAAGTGCCACTTCTAGAGGTGGGCACTTCTGTGTGCAGTGTGTCTGTCGCGTGATTGGCTGGTCATGTCATGTGACGGGCTAGGGATTCCCCAGAGTCAGGATGAGTCACCCAGTGGTGAATGGGGAGATCAGCAGCTAGATGGGTGGGAGGAGTACACCTGGGTCCTGAATAGGACAGGGTTTTCCACACACAATGCTGGCCCCGCCCCCTGTGGTGCGACTGACGACCCTAGCCCTGCCAGTGAATAGAGTGAGGGGCTGAGCACATCAAGGGTGCTCCCCAACCAGCTGCGACTGGTTTTCCCCCTCACCCTGAACCCAGAACAAAGGGTTTGACTGTATAAAAATGGGGCTGTGTCCCCACAGAAATTGTTCTCTGCCAGGATATTACCTGAGGGGGGGCTGCTGCTGCTGCTGGACCAGAGGACCGCCACCTGGACTACCTCCCTGCCTGGAGGCCCAGTGAGCTGGCTCTGGGTCCAGCCTTGCCCCCACCCCTGCCCTGCTGCATGCAGGGAAGAACTTTGTTGGACTTTGTGGTGCTTTTTGGGCTGGAGCGCTGGGAGTGCTCTATCTGTGTCCCTAGGCGCTTGGAAGCGCTTTTATTTTCCTTTAGCGCTCAGGAGCGCTTTATTTCTAACAGCCGGTGCCCACCCGGCGTTTGCCCCGTCTATACAGATTCTGAATTCCTCTGGCAGGTGCCCACCCTGCCAGGGACATTGCCGGGGTCGTTGGCGGGTGCCCACCCCGCTTATTTGTCGTAATTTCACGGCGGGTGCCCACCCCGCCGTATATTTCACATCGCGAGGGAGCCTACCCCTCTTATTGCCAAGTTTGGAAATCACCACCGCGGCCGGGCTCACAGGAAGTCAGGCGGCCGAGGGCGGGCCTCCGGGACACCCAGGACCCGGAAGGTGTCAGGGAAACTCTGATTGTGGGCGGGGCTTTTGGTGACGCGCCCCCCGGAAGTAGACGGGCCTCCCGTGAGCTGGGGGAGACCCGGGATACTGCCAAAGAGAGGCGGGAGCCCACCCCGCTCTCCCGACCAAAGAAGCCTCCAGGCGGGGCTCCTGTGCGGAAGGTGGAGTCCCGCGTGTCCCTGCCTGATTCGGAGGAGTACGGGAGCCCACCCCCTTCTCCCACAGCAGACAGGAGAAAGTCCCGTGTCCCAGGAGGGGGCCCGGGCGAAGGCAAGTGAGCGCGGTGACTGCCCCACCGCCGTAAAGGAGGCGCCACATGCCGAGAAGAGGGCCCGCGCGCAGCTGAGTCCGGTGAGTGGGGCTCCAAGCTGACCTTGTTGGGGCCGCATTGCTTGTTTAAGAGCCGGTTGAGGCTCCAACGCGGGGCGCATTATTGTTTAGAGCCTGCGAGGCTCAGGGGGCATTTCTTCAGTGATAGAGCGGCCCCAGATGGCAGCGGGCCGCTCCCACCTTGCCCCACAGAGTTGTTCAGAGCCGCGGAGGCTCTAGGGGGGCATTTCTTGTTGTAGAGCCCAGAGGGGCTCAGGGGGCCACGAGGATTGGGTATTCAGAGCCCTGGAAGGCTCCAACGTTGGCCCCAGCGTCTTCCCAGCTGCCCAGCACTTAGTGGGCAGCTGCAACGTTTAGGTTGTGGCCTCGGTGTTCTGGCTTGCGCAGCCTGCGCCGGCGCGCCCTGACTTTTCTGGACGCAGGGCGTCCTTGCCCCTACTAGGCCAGTTGGCCCAGGGACTGCCACAGTAGTGGCTAATGTGAGTTTTGGCGCCATTGTACCTTTTTTGCACCTCTGAATGTGTTTATGCGTCATGTGTTTTGCTTTACACCTCTGAATGTTATGCATCATGTGTTTATGTGCTTAGACCCCTACAGGTATTGTGATACTTAGGTGGTTGTTTTCTCCCTAGTACAGGTGGTGCTAGTGCGGTCCTGATTCCCTGCGCAATATTTTCCTAAGGTGGTTAGGGTTGCGTAGGTGGTACTTACCTGATACCAGTAGTTACTGGTTGTGTGCTACATATGTTATTTTATACTACAGTATTATTCCTATGTTCTAAAAAGTGCTAATTCCGGACAGTGGTCCATGTGGCCCTGTCCCCTGTACATATAATCCCTTGTAAATTCTGCCCGTGCCTGTTGGCACATTGTAGAGTGTGTGTTTTTATCTAATGTGTTGTGTATAATACAAAGGCTATTTTTATAGAATACCTTGTGTGGAGTTTCCTTTGTGGTGGGCCTTGGGTGTTGTTGCTGGGTGCACGCGCAAACGCTTTACACATCGCCTCAGGGATAAGCCTGACTGCTCGTGCCAAGCTACCAAGGGGGTCAGCAGGGGTTATCTTTGGCGTGTAACTCCCCAGCCCTGACTAGAGTGGTGGTTTCTGCCTGGCTTTGGCGCAAGCCCTAGCCAACCAGAAATCCCATTTCTAACATTGGTGGCAGCGGTGGGATTTGGACTTGCGTTTGCGCTGTACCGCAGCGGCAACTGGCCGCACTACAAAACTCTGCATTTAGATAAATCACATGGTATAGGGATTATTGTTTTAAAATTGTTTTTAAATTGTCATTTCTTTGGAAATGTGTTTTTGTGCACTGTGAGTTAGGTGTCCCTAGCTCGGGAGGGTAGATCATCCCCCTAAGTGCATTGTGTTTTCTGGATTCACCAGAGGGTGGGATCCAGTGGTGGCAGCGTGATAGTGGCCAGTACATTTGTCCCCCGCCCTGCGCCCAGAGTTGGTACCTGTGTCACGTGGTGGTCAGGTTGAGGAATCAGGGGTGGTAGAAACTGCCTTACCAGTCCGAGGGGAGGGTTGTGTGTGTGGATGAATGGTGTGTGGCACTAGGCAAGTGAGTGTGAGTTCTCTGGGTTAGAGAGCTTGCTGAATCTTTTTGTGAATTATGTGCTCCTGTGTGAAACTCAGACCCCTAGGTTCCCTGTATAATTTTTACCATAACGTCCGCCAGAATGGAGCCTGCTTGTGATCCCTATGAGCTAGCTTGGCGCCAGAGGCAGGAGTTAGAAAGGTACTGTACAGAGGGAGAGTCCGACACCCTGTACGAACTTCAGGACCACCTGGTCCTATGGCAAAAGGGTCCATGGGATCTTGAGCACAGTATGGAAAGGGCCCGGGCCTCACACCTGGAGGGTGGTGGGTCTGTGGGGAGCCCTGAAGATTCAGAAGAGGCGGAAGAGGATGACAATACCTGGACGCCAGTAGAGAGTGAGGACCCCATAGGTAGGGAGTCCCTTGCTGGGTCCAGAGTAGGAGGCAGCGCCTCATCCCTTTCCCTGTCCCCAGAGGAGTGGGAAGATAGGAGGAAAGAAAGGGAGCACCAGCTGACGTTAGAGAAGCTCAGGTTAGAGCATGCTCAGGCTATGGCGCAGCTGGAGGCCAGGAAGCAACAGCGAGAGACTGAGCGGGTCTTGGCGCGGGAGAGGGTAGAGGAGGCTGAGAGGGCCTCCACCAGAGGCAAAGTAGCTCTGGAGGGTAGACTATCCCCTGCGCGTAGTTTTAATTTTCTGGGCTCCCCAGGGAAGGTTGAGTCCAGTGGTAGCAGCCAGATAGATTCCAGTGTAGGAAATCCCAGTCCCAGTTCCCCCAGTCTGGTACCTGTTTCCCAGGAGGAGGAGTTAAGGTTGAAATTCAGGGGCAGTAGGAAACTGTCTCACCAGTCTTGGGAGGAGTTTGTGGATAAATGTGAGGATGCACTGGCTGATTGGATAAGAATTCCCGCAGAAACTGATTTTGATAAACTGTTTGATCTGGTTCTCAAAGAACACCTGCTCAGTTGTTGTGTGCCGGGGCTGCGCCAACACCTGTTGGGGTGTGGATTGTCTGAGCCATTTGACCTTGCGGATGAGGCAGAGCGCTGGGAAAGGGCTAGAGGTTCTCTAGAGTCATTAGGGAGTGACTCCAAAAGTAGTGGGTCAGGTATCTTCCAGCCCAGCGTGGTGGAAGAGGCTCAGTGTAGCCCAGCTAGGTCCCAGGATAGCGAGGAGTGTGTAGGGGCTCACTGCCTGGCTCAGTGGAGCAGGAGTGAGAGGGTGACCGAGGGTCCCCGGACGTACGAAACCCTGCCTCAGGACTTGGATGGTTCCATGAGGGAACACCAAGTTGGGGACCTAGGCTGTCCTGTTAGCCCATTTGAGGAAGATCTCCTGGTGAGTAGAGGACCTGGAGCACCTGTAACCAGGGCTCCTGTGGTTCTAGAGTCTGGCAGTACCGCTCCGGTAGGGAGGGTACAGGAGTCCAGTGTGAGGAGTGATTGGGGGATGAGTTTCCCAGTGGAAGAGCCTGTGGGTCAGGGACTACCCAGTTGGGCTAGGATCCCGTGTAGTGACCAGGGTGGCACCACTTCTGTTCTGCGGGATCTCCGCGCACTGTCAGGTGGACAGGGGACGGGAGATCAGCGCCAGACAGACAGTCGCTCGACATATGTGTCCTTTGATAGCCTCAGGGGGATGGAGTGGAAATCCCCAGAAGTCCTGGAGTGCCAGGCAATTATTCCACCAAAGGTTCTAGGCTGGAGGTTGGGAGGCCAGGTTCAGGATCAGCCTGACCTGAAGGGTGGGACGTCTGTAATCAGCGTCCCGACCAGTTCTTCTTCCAGAGGTACCGCCCCAGTTGGTAGGGAGCAGGGTTCTGGAAGGGGGTGCAGAGGGTGGGAGAGCCCACCTCTGCCCCCGGTACAACCTGAGGGGTTAAACCCTGGGTTGGAATGGCGTTCTAGGTGTACCCCTCGCCAGAGGAGGAGGAACCCTAGGAGAAGAGGTAGGGGGAGGAGAGCCTTCCCTGAGACTCCTGGTCCGCCTGAGGGTGTAGACCCTAGGCTGGAGAACCAGTGGCAGTCTAGTCCTGTTTTTCAGAGAGGAAGAGTGGAGAATGGCTGCTATGTGCCAGGGGTTACTACCCCCCACTCTGTGGTTAGGCAAAGACCAGTGGCACCTGGGTGGCCTAGGGCCTGGTCTTGGCCGCGGACAGCTTGGGAGTACCAGTGGGGTAGCCCAGTTGGTCCAGACAGTGGTGTTAGAAAGAATTCCATGGGTTCACCGTGGCGTAGAACCGGAGGGTGTCCCTGCAGTTGCGGGCCCGCGTCCGTGTTCTATCGCCCCAAGCAGGGAAGTCCATCACGGTGGTGATTGGTCTGCCCTGCGTTTTGGCTGGAAGGGGGTTGTGTTGGACTTGGCCCTTCTGGCAGGTTCACCCCTGGACTTTTTGGCTTTTTATTGGTGACTTGGTGTGGTAATTTTTTTGGTTTCTGCGCACTTTCCCTGTGTCCCAGGGTAAAGTGCGTGCGTGCTCTGAGTGCATGTGGTGAGATAGGCCTGCCCTCCCATAGGAATGCATGGGGAGTGTATGTGTCCCTAGTAGTTCCTGATGCGTGGGGTGTGCAGGCCCAAGTTTGGTATGTGCGGACTCGTGGGAGTGAATGCTGCGCGATGATGTGTGCGGCGTGCATGTACCTAGTGTGGAAGTGCCACTTCTAGAGGTGGGCACTTCTGTGTGCAGTGTGTCTGTCGCGTGATTGGCTGGTCATGTCATGTGACGGGCTAGGGATTCCCCAGAGTCAGGATGAGTCACCCAGTGGTGAATGGGGAGATCAGCAGCTAGATGGGTGGGAGGAGTACACCTGGGTCCTGAATAGGACAGGGTTTTCCACACACAATGCTGGCCCCGCCCCCTGTGGTGCGACTGACGACCCTAGCCCTGCCAGTGAATAGAGTGAGGGGCTGAGCACATCAAGGGTGCTCCCCAACCAGCTGCGACTGGTTTTCCCCCTCACCCTGAACCCAGAACAAAGGGTTTGACTGTATAAAAATGGGGCTGTGTCCCCACAGAAATTGTTCTCTGCCAGGATATTACCTGAGGGGGGGCTGCTGCTGCTGCTGGACCAGAGGACCGCCACCTGGACTACCTCCCTGCCTGGAGGCCCAGTGAGCTGGCTCTGGGTCCAGCCTTGCCCCCACCCCTGCCCTGCTGCATGCAGGGAAGAACTTTGTTGGACTTTGTGGTGCTTTTTGGGCTGGAGCGCTGGGAGTGCTCTATCTGTGTCCCTAGGCGCTTGGAAGCGCTTTTATTTTCCTTTAGCGCTCAGGAGCGCTTTATTTCTAACAGCCGGTGCCCACCCGGCGTTTGCCCCATCTATACAGATTCTGAATTCCTCTGGCAGGTGCCCACCCTGCCAGGGACATTGCCGGGGTCGTTGGCGGGTGCCCACCCCGCTTATTTGTCGTAATTTCACGGCGGGTGCCCACCCCGCCGTATATTTCACATCGCGAGGGAGCCTACCCCTCTTATTGCCAAGTTTGGAAATCACCGCCGCGGCCGGGCTCACAGGAAGTCAGGCGGCCGAGGGCGGGCCTCCGGGACACCCAGGACCCGGAAGGTGTCAGGGAAACTCTGATTGTGGGCGGGGCTTTTGGTGACGCGCCCCCCGGAAGTAGACGGGCCTCCCGTGAGCTGGGGGAGACCCGGGATACTGCCAAAGAGAGGCGGGAGCCCACCCCGCTCTCCCGACCAAAGAAGCCTCCAGGCGGGGCTCCTGTGCGGAAGGTGGAGTCCCGCGTGTCCCTGCCTGATTCGGAGGAGTACGGGAGCCCACCCCCTTCTCCCACAGCAGACAGGAGAAAGTCCCGTGTCCCAGGAGGGGGCCCGGGCCAAGGCAAGTGAGCGCGGTGACTGCCCCACCGCTGTAAAGGAGGCGCCACATGCCGAGAAGAGGGCCCGCGCGCAGCTGAGTCCGGTGAGTGGGGCTCCAAGCTGACCTTGTTGGGGCCGCATTGCTTGTTTAAGAGCCGGTTGAGGCTCCAACGCGGGGCGCATTATTGTTTAGAGCCTGCGAGGCTCAGGGGGCATTTCTTCAGTGATAGAGCGGCCCCAGATGGCAGCGGGCCGCTCCCACCTTGCCCCACAGAGTTGTTCAGAGCCGCGGAGGCTCTAGGGGGGCATTTCTTGTTGTAGAGCCCAGAGGGGCTCAGGGGGCCACGAGGATTGGGTATTCAGAGCCCTGGAAGGCTCCAACGTTGGCCCCAGCGTCTTCCCAGCTGCCCAGCACTTAGTGGGCAGCTGCAACGTTTAGGTTGTGGCCTCGGTGTTCTGGCTTGCGCAGCCTGCGCCGGCGCGCCCTGACTTTTCTGGACGCAGGGCGTCCTTGCCCCTACTAGGCCAGTTGGCCCAGGGACTGCCACAGTAGTGGCTAATGTGAGTTTTGGCGCCATTGTACCTTTTTTGCACCACTGAATGTGTTTATGCGTCATGTGTTTTGCTTTACACCTCTGAATGTTATGCATCATGTGTTTATGTGCTTAGACCCCTACAGGTATTGTGATACTTAGGTGGTTGTTTTCTCCCTAGTACAGGTGGTGCTAGTGAGGTCCTGATTCCCTGCGCAATATTTTCCTAAGGTGGTTAGGGTTGCGTAGGTGGTACTTACCTGATACCAGTAGTTACTGGTTGTGTGCTACATATGTTATTTTATACTACAGTATTATTCCTATGTTCTAAAAAGTGCTAATTCCGGACAGTGGTCCATGTGGCCCTGTCCCCTGTACATATAATCCCTTGTAAATTCTGCCCGTGCCTGTTGGCACATTGTAGAGTGTGTGTTTTTATCTAATGTGTTGTGTATAATACAAAGGCTATTTTTATAGAATACCTTGTGTGGAGTTTCCTTTGTGGTGGGCCTTGGGTGTTGTTGCTGGGTGCGCGCGCAAACGCTTTACACATCGCCTCAGGGATAAGCCTGACTGCTCGTGCCAAGCTACCAAGGGGGTCAGCAGGGGTTATCTTTGGCGTGTAACTCCCCAGCCCTGACTAGAGTGGTGGTTTCTGTCTGGCTTTGGCGCAAGCCCTAGCCAACCAGAAATCCCATTTCTAACAGGAGTCCTCTGCACCCACCCCTCACATGTCTCTGTCCACTGCTGGGAGTCCTCTGCACCCACCCCTCACATGTCTCTGTCCACTGCTGGGAGTCCTTTGCACCCACCCCTCACATGTCTCTGTCCACTGCTGGGAGTGATATGCACCCACCCCTCATATGTCTGTCCACTGCTGGGAGTCCTCTGCACCCACTCCTCACATGTCTCTGTCTACTGCTGGGAGTCCTCTGCACCCACCCCTCACATGTCTCTGTCCACTGCTGGGAGTCCTCTACACCCACCCCTCACATGTCTCTGTCCACTGCTGGGAGTGATATGCACCCACCCCTCATATGTCTGTCCACTGCTGGGAGTCCTCTGCACCCACTCCTCACATGTCTCTGTCTACTGCTGGGAGTCCTCTGCACCCACCCCTCACATGTGTCTGTCCACTGCTGGGAGTCCGCTGAACCCACCCCTCACATGTCTCTGTCCACTGCTGGAAGTGATATGCACCCACCCCTCATATGTCTGTCCACTGCTGGGAGTCCTCTGCACCCACTCCTCACATGTCTCTGTCCACTGCTGGGACTCCTCTGCACCCACCCCTCACATGTGTCTGTCCACTGCTGGGAGTCCTCTTAACCCACCCCTCACATGTCTCTGTCCACTGCTGGGAGTGATATGCACCCACCCGTCATATGTCTGGGCACTGCTGGGAGTGATCTGCACCCACTCCTCACATGTCTCTGGGCACTGCTGGTATTTCTCTGCACCCACCACTCACATGTCTCTGTCCACTGCTGGGAGACCCCTGCACCCACCCCTCACATGTCTCTGTCCACTGTGGGGAGTCCTCTGCACCCACCCCTCACATGTGTCTGTCCACTGCTGGGAATCCTCTGCACCCACCCCTCACATATCTCTGTCCACTGCTGGGAGTAATATACACCCACCCCTCATATGTCTAGGCACTGCTGGGAGTGATCTGCACCCACCCCTCACATGTCTCTGGGTACTGCTGGGAGTCCTCTGCACCCACCCCTCAAATGTCTCTGTCCACTGATGGGACTCCTCTGCAACCACCCCTCACATGTCTCTGTCCACTGCTGGCAGTCCTCTGCACCCACCCCTGACATGTGTCTGTCCACTTCTGGGAGCCCTCTGCACCCACCCCTCACATGTCTCTGTCCAGTGCTGGGAGTTATATGCACCCACCCCTCATATGTCTCTGGGCACTGTTGGTATTCCTCTGCACCCACCCCTCACATGTCTCTGTCCACTGCTGGGAGTCCTCTGCACCCACCCCTCACATGTCTGTCCACTGCTGGGAGTCCTCTGCACCCACCCCTGACATGTGTCTGTCCACTGCTGGGAGTCCTCTGCACCCACCCCTCACATGTCTCTGTCCACTGCTGGGAGTGATCTGCACCCACCCCTCACATGTCTCTGGGCACTGTTGGTATTCCTCTGCACCCACCCCTCACATGTCTCTGTCCACTGCTGGGAGTCCTCTGCACCCACCCCTCACATGTCTCTGTCCACTGCTGGGAGTCCTCTGCACCCATCTCTCACATCTCTCTGTCCACTGCTAGGAGTCCTCTGCACCCACCCCTCACATTTGTCTGTCCACTGCTGGGAGTCCTCTGCACCCACCCCTCACATGTGTCTGTCCACTGCTGGGAGTCCTCTGCACCCACCCCTCACATGTCTCTGTCCACTGCTGGGAGTGATATGCACCCACCCCTCATATGTCTGTCCACTGCTGGGAGTCCTCTTCACCCACCCCTCACATGTCTCTGTCCACTGCTGGGAGCGATATGCACCCACCCCTCACATGTCTCTGTCCACTGCTGGGAGTGATATGCACCCACCCCTCATATGTCTGTCCACTGCTGGGAGTCCTCTGCACCCACCCCTCACATGTCTCTGTCCACTGCTAGGAGTCCTCTGCACCCACCCCTCACATGTGTCTGTCCACTGCTGGGAGTCCTCTGCACCCACCCCTCACATGTCTCTGTCCACTGCTGGGAGTGATATGCTCCCACCCCTCATATCTCTGGGCACTGCTGGGAGTGATCTGCACCCACCCCTCACATGTCTCTGTCCACTGCTGGGAGTCTTCTGCACCCACCCCTCACATGTGTCTGTCCACTGCTGGGAGTCCTCTGCACCCACCCCTCACATGTCTCTGTCCACTGCTGGGAGTGATATGCACCCACCCCTCATATGTCTGGGGCACTACTGAGAGTGATCTGCACCCACCCCTTACATGTCTCTGGGCACTGCTGGTATTCCTCTGCACCCACCCCTCACATGTCTCGGCACTGCTGGGAGTGATCTGCACCCACTCCTCACATGTCTCTGGGCACTGCTGGTATTTCTCTGCACCCACCACTCAAATGTCTCTGTCCACTGCTGGGAGTCCTCTGCACCCACCCCTCACATGTCTCTGTCCACTGCTGGGAGTCCTCTGCACCCACCCCTCACATGTGTCTGTCCACTGCTGGGAATCCTCTGCACCCACCCCTCTCATATCTCTGTCCACTGCTGGGAGTAATATACACCCACCCCTCATATGTCTGGGCACTGCTGGGAGTGATCTGCACCCACCCCTCACATGTCTCTGGGTACTGCTGGGAGTCCTCTGCACCCACCCCTCAAATGTCTCTGTCCACTGATGGGAGTCCTCTGCAACCACCCCTCACATGTCTCTGTCCACTGCTGGCAGTCCTCTGCACCCACCCCTGACATGTGTCTGTCCACTTCTGGGAGTCCTCTGCACCCACCCCTCACATGTCTCTGTCCACTGCTGGGAGTTATATGCACCCACCCCTCATATGTCTCTGGGCACTGTTGGTATTCCTCTGCACCCACCCCTCACATGTCTCTGTCCACTGCTGGGAGTCCTCTGCACCCACCCCTCACATGTCTGTCCACTGCTGGGAGTCCTCTGCACCCACCCCTGACATGTGTCTGTCCACTGCTGGGAGTCCTCTGCACCCACCCCTCACATGTCTCTGTCCAATGCTGGGAGTGATCTGCACCCACCCCTCACATGTCTCTGGGCACTGTTGGTATTCCTCTGCACCCACCCCTCTCATGTCTCTGTCCACTGCTGGGAGTCCTCTGCACCCACCCCTCACATGTCTCTGTCCACTGCTATGAGTCCTCTATACCCACCCCTCACATGTCTCTGTCCACTGCTGGGAGTCCTCTGCACCCACCCCTCACATGTGTCTGTCCACTGCTGGGATTCCTCTGCACCCACCCCTCACATGTCTCTGTCCACTGCTGGGAGTCCTCTGCAACCACCCCTCACATGTGTCTGTCCACTGCTGGGAGTCCTCTGCACCAACCCCTCACATGTCTCTGTCCACTGCTGGGAGTGATATGCTCCCTCCCCTCATATGTCTGGGCACTGCTGGGAGTGATCTGCACCCACCCCTCACATGTCTCTGTCCACTGCTGGGAGTCCTCTGCACCCACCCCTCACATGTGTCTGTCCACTGCTGGGAGTCCTCTGCACCCACCCCTCACATGTCTCTGTCCACTGCTGGGAGTGATATGCACCCACCCCTCATATCTCTGGGCACTACTGGGAGTGATCTGCACCCACCCCTTACATGTCTCTGGGCACTGCTGGTATTCCTCTGCACCCACCCCTCACATGTCTCTGTCCACTGCTGGGAGTCCTCTGCACCGACCCCTCACATGTCTCTGTCCACTGCTGGGAGTCCTCTGCACCCACCCCTCACATGTCTCTGTCCACTGCTGGGAGTCCTCTGCACCCACCCCTCACATGTGTCTGTCCACTGCTGGGAGTCCTCTGCACCCACCCCTCACATGTCTCTGTCCACTGCTGGGAGTCCTTTGCACCCCCTCACATGTCTCTGTCCACTG
Organism: Triturus cristatus; assembly: GCF_964204655.1. NCBI lineage: Eukaryota > Metazoa > Chordata > Amphibia > Caudata > Salamandridae > Triturus > Triturus cristatus. The sequence goes on along the minus strand of NC_140579.1, from coordinate 274,486,019 downwards.
CTGGGAGTTCTCTGCACCCACCCCTCACATGTGTCTGTCCACTGCTGGAAGTCCTCTGCACCCACCCCTCACATGTCTCTGTCCACTGCTGGGAGTGATATGCACCCACCCGTCATATGACTGTCCACTGCTGGGAGTCCCCTGCACCCACCCCTCACATGTCTCTGTCCACTGCTGGGAGTCCTCTGCACCCACCCCTCACATGTCTCTGTCCACTGCTGGGAGTCCTTTGCACCCACCCTTCACATGTCTCTGTCCACTGCTGGGAGTCCTCTGCACCCACCCCTCACATGTGTCTGTCCACTGCTGGAAGTCCTCTGGACCCACCCCTCACATGTCTCTGTCCACTGCTGGGAGTCCTCTGCACCCACCCTTCACATGTCTCTGTCCACTGCTGGGAGTGATATGCACCCACCCCTCATATGTCTGTCCACTGCTGGGAGTCCTCAGCACCCACTCCTCACATGTCTCTGTCTACTGCTGGGAGTCCTCTGCACCCACCCCTCACATGTGTCTGTCCACTGCTGGGAGTCCGCTGAACCCACCCCTCACATGTCTCTGTCCACTGCTGGGAGTGATATTCACCCATCCCTCATATGTCTGGGCACTGCTGGGAGTGATCTGCACCCACCCCTCACATGTCTCTGGGCACTGCTGGTATTCCTCTGCACCCACCCCTCACATGTCTCTGTCCACTGCTGGGAGTCCTCTGCACCCACCCCTCACATGTGTCTGTCCACTGCTGAGAGTCCTCTGCACCCACCTCTCACATTTCTCTGTCCACTGCTGGGAGTCCTCTGCACCCACCCCTCACATGTGTCTGTCCACTGCTGGGAGTCCTCTGCACCAACCCCTCACATGTCTCTGTCCACTGCTGGGAGTGATATGCTCCCACCCCTCATATGTCTGGGCACTGCTGGGAGTGATCTGCACCCACCCCTCACATGTCTCTGTCCACTGCTGGGAGTCCTCTGCACTAGGCCTGGGCGGTAAATTCCGTTCCGTTCGCGGAATTTGCGGAATTTGGGTAATTTCGCGTTCCGCGGAGAACGCGAAATTGCCCAAAAATCTGCGTTCCGCGACTTCGCGAAATTTTTTGCTTGTTCGCGTTCTCAATATGCGTGTTCGCGAGATATTTCACCCCGAGCACGCAAACAGCGATCGCGAACAGGAAAAAAGTATCGCGAACAAGCAATTCCGCGTGTTCGCGGAATTTCTGCGTGTTCGCGGAGATTTTTTACCGTTTCGCGGAGATTTGCGTAACGCGATTACGCAAATTCCGCCCACCCCTACTCTGCACCCACCCCTCACATGTGTCTGTCCACTGCTGGGAGTCCTCTTCACCCACCCCTCACATGTCTCTGTCCACTCCTGGAAGTGATATGCACCCACCCCTCATATGTCTGGGCACTACTGGGAGTGATCTGCACCCACCCCTTACATGTCTCTGGGCACTGCTGGTATTCCTCTGCACCCACCCCTCACATGTCTCTGTCCACTGCTGGGAGTCCTCTGCACCCACCCCTCACATGTCTCTGTCCACTGCTGGGAGTCCTTTGCACCCACCCCTCACATGTCTCTGTCCACTGCTGGGAGTCCTCTGCACCCACCCCTCACATGTGTCTGTCCACTGCTGGAAGTCCTCTGCACCCACCCCTCACATGTCTCTGTCCACTGCTGGGAGTGATATGCACCCACCCCTCATATGACTGTGCACTGCTGGGAGTCCTCTGCACCCACCCCTCACATGTCTCTGTCCACTGCTGGGAGTGATATGCACCCACCCCTCATATGTCTGTCCACTGCTGGGAGTCCTCTGCACCCACTCCTCACATGTCTCTGTCCACTGCTGGGAGTCCTCTGCACCCACCCCTCACATGTGTCTGTCCACTGCTGGGAGTCCTCTGAACCCACCCCTCACATGTCTCTGTCCACTGCTGGGAGTGATATGCACCCACCCCTCATATGTCTGGGCACTGCTGGGAGTGATCTGCACCCACCCCTCACATGTCTCTGGGCACTGCTGGTATTCCTCTGCACCCACCCCTCACATGTGTCTGTCCACTGCTGGGAGTCCTCTGCACCCACCCCTCACATATCTCTGTCCACTGCTGGGAGTAATATACACCCACCCCTCATATGTCTGGGCACTGCTGGGAGTGATCTGCACCCACCCCTCACATGTCTCTGGGTACTGCTGGGAGTCCTCTGCACCCACCCCTCAAATGTCTCTGTCCACTGCTGGGAATCCTCTGCACCCACCCCTCACATGTCTCTGTCCACTGCTGGGAGTCCTCTGCACCCACCCCTGACATGTGTCTGTCCACTGCTGGGTGTCCTCTGCACCCACCCCTCACATGTCTCTGTCCACTGCTGCGAGTGATATGCACCCACCCCTCATATGTCTCTGGGCACTGTTGGTATTCCTCTGCACCCACCCCTCACATGTCTTTGTCCACTGCTGGGAGTCCTCTGCACCCACCCCTCACATGTCTCTGTCCACTGCTGGGAGTCCTCTGCACCCATCCCTCACATCTCTCTGTCCACTGCTAGGAGTCCTCTGCACCCTACCCCTCACATGTGTCTGTCCACTGCTGAGAGTCCTCTGCACCCACCCCTCACATGTGTCTGTCCACTGCTGGGAGTCCTCTGCACCCACCCCTCACATGTCTCTGTCCACTTCTGGGAGTCCTCTGCACCCACCCCTGACATGTGTCTGTCCACTGCTGGAGTCCTCTGCACCCACCCCTCACATGTCTCTGTCCACTGCTGGGAGTGATCTGCACCCACCCCTCACATGTCTCTGGGCACTGTTGGTATTCCCCTGCACTCACCCCTCACATGTCTCTGTCCACTGCTGGGAGTCCTCTGCACCCACCCCTCACATGTCTCTGTCCACTGCTGGGAGTCCTCTGCACCCATCCCTCACATCTCTCTGTCCACTGCTAGGAGTCCTCTGCACCCACCCCTCACATGTGTCTGTCCACTGCTGGGAGTCCTCTGCACCCACCCCTCACATGTGTCTGTCCACTGCTGGGAGTCCTCTGCACCCACCCCTCACATGTCTCTGTCCACTCCTGGAAGTGATATGCACCCACCCCTCATATGTCTGTCCACTGCTGGGAGTCCTCTTCACCCACCCCTCACATGTCTCTGTCCACTGCTGGGAGCGATATGCACCCACCCCTCATATGTCTGTCCACTGCTGGGAGTCCTCTGCACCCACCCCTCACATGTCTCTGTCCACTGTTGGGAGTCCTCTGCACCCACCCCTCACATGTGTCTGTCCACTGCTGGGAGTCCTCTGCACCCACCCCTCACATGTCTCTGTCCACTGCTGGGAGTGATATGCTCCCACCCCTCATATGTCTGGGCACTGCTGGGAGTGATCTGCACCCACCCCTCACACGTCTCTGTCCACTGCTGGGAGTCCTCTGCACCCACCCCTCACATGTGTCTGTCCACTGCTGGGAGTCCTCTGCACCCACCCCTCACATGTCTCTGTCCACTGCTGGGAGTGATATGCACCCACCCCTCATATGTCTGGGCACTACTGGGAGTGATCTGCACCCACCCCTTACATGTCTCTGGGCACTGCTGGTATTCCTCTGCACCCAACCCTCACATGTCTCTGTCCACTGCTGGCATCCTCTGCACCCACCCCTCACATGTCTCTGTCCACTGCTGGGAGTCCTTTGCACCCACCCCTCACATGTCTGGGCAGTGCTGGGAGTGATCTGCACCAACCCCTCACATGTCTCTGGGCACTGCTGGTATTCCTCTGCACCCACCCCTCACATGTCTCTGTCCACTGCTGGGAGTCCTCTGCACCCACCCCTCACATGTCTCTGTCCACTGCTGGGAGTCCTCTGCACCCACCCCTGACATGTGTCTGTCAACTGCTGGGAGTCCTCTGAACCCACCCCTCACATATCTCTGTCCACTGCTGGGAGTAATATACACCCACCCCTCATTTGTCTGGGCACTGTGGGGAGTGATCTGCACCCACCCCTCACATGTCTCTGGGTACTGCTGGGAGTCCTCTGCACCCACCCCTGACATGTGTCTGTCCACTGCTGGGAGTCCTCTGCACCCACCCCTCACATGTCTCTGTCCACTGCTGGGAGTGATATGCAACCACCCCTCATATGTCTGTCCACTGCTGGGAGTCCTCTTCACCCACCCCTCAAATGTCTCTGTCCACTGCGGGGAGTGATATGCACCCACCCTCATATATCTCTACACTGCTTGGGAGTCCTCTGCACCCACCCCTCACATGTCTCTGTCCACTGCTGGGAGTCCTCTGCACCCACCCCTCACATGTGTCTGTCCACTGCTGGGAGTCCTCTGCACCCACCCCTCACATGTCTCTGTCCACAGCTGGGAGTCCTCTGCACCCACCCCTCACATGTCTCTGTCCACTGCTGTGAGTCCTCTGCACCCACCCCTCACATGTGTCTGTCCACTGCTGGGAGTCCTCTGCACCCCCCCCTCACATGTCTCTGGCCACTGCTGGGAGTGATATGCACCCACCCCTCATATGTTTGTCCACTGCTGGGAGTCCTCTGCACCCACCCCTCACATGTCTCTGTTCTCTGCTGGGAGTGATATGCACCCACCCCTCAGATGTATGTCCACTGCTAGGAGTCCTCTGCACCCACGCCTCACATGTCTCTGTCCACTGCTGGGAGTCCTCTGCACCCACCCCTCACATGTGTCTGTCCACTGCTGGGAGTCCTCTGCACCCACCCCTCACATGTCTCTGTCCACTGCTGGGAGTTATATGCACCACCCCTCATATGTCTGGGCACTGCTGGGAGTGATCTGCACCCACCCCTCACATGTCTCTGGGCACTGCTTGTATTCCTCTGCACCCACCCCTCACATGTCTCTGTCCACTGCTGGGAGTCCTCTGCACCCACCCCTCACATGTCTCTGTCCACTGCTGGGAGTCCTGTGCACCCACCCCTCACATGTCTCTGTCCACTGCTGGGAGTCCTCTGCACCCACCCCTCACATGTGTCTGTCAACTGCCGGGAGTCCTCTGAACCCACCCCTCACATATCTCTGTCCACTGCTGGGAGTAATATACACCCACCCCTCATTTGTCTGGGCACTGCTGGGAGTGATCTGCACCCACCCCTCACATGTCTCTGGGTACTGCAAGGAGTCCTCTGCACCCACCCCTCACATGTCTCTGTCCACTGCTGGGAGTCCTCTGCACCCACCCCTCACATGTCTCTGTCCACTGCTGGGAGTCCTCTGCACCCACCCCTGACATGTGTCTGTCCACTGCTGGGAGTCCTCTGCACCCACCCCTCACATGTCTCTGTCCACTGCTGGGAGTGATATGCACCCACCCCTCATATGTCTGTCCACTGCTGGGAGTCCTCTTCACCCACCGCTCACATGTCTCTGTCCACTGCGGGGAGTGATATGCACCCACCCCTCATATATCTGTCCACTGATAGGAGTCCTCTGCACCCACCCCTCACATGTCTCTGTCCACTGCTGGGAATCATCTGCACCCACCCCTCACATGTGTCTGTCCACTGCTGGGAGCCCTCTGCACCCACCCCTCACATGTCTCTGTCCACAGCTGGGAGTCCTTTGCACCCACCCCTCACATGTCTCTGTCCACTGCTGGGAGTCCTCTGCACCCACCCCTCACATGTGTCTGTCCACTGCTGGGAGTCCTCTGCACCCCCCCTCACATGTCTCTGGCCACTGCTGGGAGTGATATGCACCCACCCCTCATATGTCTGTCCACTGCTGGGAGTCCTCTGCACCCACCCCTCACATGTCTCTGTCCACTGCTGGGAGTCCTCTGCACCCACCCCTGACATGTGTCTGTCCACTGCTGGGAGTCCGCTGCACCCACCCCTCACATGTCTCTGTCCACTGCTGGGAGTGATATGCACCCACCCCTCATATGTCTCTGGGCACTGTTGGTATACCTCTGCACCCACCCCTCACATGTCTCTGTCCACTGCTGGGAGTCCTCTGCACCCACCCCTCACATGTCTCTGTCCACTGCTGGGAGTCCTCTGCACCCATCCCTCACATCTCTCTGTCCACTGCTAGGAGTCCTCTGCACCCTACCCCTCACATGTGTCTGTCCACTGCTGGTAGTCCTCTGCACCCACCCCTCAGATGTGTCTGTCCACTGCTGGGAGTCCTTTGCACCCACCCCTCACATGTCTCTGTCCACTTCTGGGAGTCCTCTGCACCCACCCCTGACATGTGTCTGTCCACTGCTGGAGTCCTCTGCACCCACCCCTCATATGTCTGGGCACTGCTGGGAGTGATCTGCACCCACCCCTCACATGTCTCTGGGTACTGCTGGGAGTCCTCTGCACCCACCCCTCAAATGTCTCTGTCCACTGCTGGGAGTCCTCTGCAACCACCCCTCACATGTCTCTGTCCACTGCTGGCAGTCCTCTGCACCCACCCCTGACATGTGTCTGTCCACTTCTGGGAGTCCTCTGCACCCACCCCTCACATGTCTCTGTCCACTACTGGGAGTTATATGCACCCACCCATCATATGTCTCTGGGCACTGTTGGTATTCCTCTGCACCCACCCCTCACATGTCTCTGTCCACTGCTGGGAGTCCTCTGCACCCACCCCTCACATGTCTGTCCACTGCTGGGAGTCCTCTGCACCCACCCCTGACATGTGTCTGTCCACTGCTGGGATTCCTCTGCACCCACCCCTCACATGTCTCTGTCCACTGCTGGGAGTGATCTGCACCCACCCCTCACATGTCTCTGGGCACTGTTGGTATTCCTCTGCACCCACCCCTCACATGTCTCTGTCCACTGCTGGGAGTCCTCTGCACCCACCCCTCACATGTCTCTGTCCACTGCTGGGAGTCCTCTGCACCCATCCCTCACATCTCTCTGTCCACTGCTAGGAGTCCTCTGCACCCACCCCTCACATGTGTCTGTCCACTGCTGGGAGTCCTCTGCACCCACCCCTCACATGTGTCTGTCCACTGCTGGGAGTCCTCTGCAACCCACCCCTCACATGTCTCTGTCCACTGCTGGGAGTGATATGCACCCACCCCTCATATGTCTGTCCACTGCTGGGAGTCCTCTTCACCCACCCCTCACATGTCTCTGTCCACTGGTAGGAGTCCTCTGCACCCACCCCTCACATGTCTCTGTCCACTGCTGGGAGTTATATGCTCCCACCCCTCATATCTCTGGGCACTGCTGGGAGTGATCTGCACCCACCCCTCACATGTCTCTGTCCACTGCTGGGAGTCCTCTGCACCCACCCCTCACATGTGTCTGTCCACTGCTGGGAGTCCTCTGCACCCACCCCTCACATGTCTCTGTCCACTGCTGGGAGTGATATGCACCCACCCCTCATATGTCTGGGCACTACTGGGAGTGATCTGCACCCACCCCTTACATGTCTCTGGGCACTGCTGGTATTCCTCTGCACCCACCCCTCACATGTCTCTGTCCACTGCTGGGAGTCCTCTGCACCCACCCCTCACATGTCTCTGGCCACTGCTGGGAGTCCTTTGCACCCACCCCTCACATGTCTCTGTCCACTGCTGGGAGTCCTTTGCACCCACCCCTCACATGTCTCTGTCCACTGCTGGGAGTCCTCTGCACCCACCCCTCACATGTGTCTGTCTACTGCTGGAAGTCCTCTGCACCCACCCCTCACATGTCTCTGTCCACTGCTGGGAGTCCTCTGCACCCACCAATCACATGTCTCTGTCCACTGCTGGGAGTGATATGCACCCACCCCTCATATGTCTGTCCACTGCTGGGAGTCCTCTGCACCCACTCTTCACATGTCTCTGTCTACTGCTGGGAGTCCTCTGCACCCACCCCTCACATGTGTCTGTCCACTGCTGGGAGTCCGCTGAACCCACCCCTCACATGTCTCTGTCCACTGCTGGGAGTGATATGCACCCACCCCATATATGTCTGTCCACTGCTGGGAGTCCTCTGCACCCACTCCTCACATGTCTCTGTCCACTGCTGGGAGTCCTCTGCACCCACCCCTCACATGTGTCTGTCCACTGCTGGGAGTCCTCTTAACCCACCCCTCACATGTCTCTGTCCACTGCTGGGAGTGATATGCACCCACCCGTCATATGTCTGGGCACTGCTGGGAGTGATCTGCACCCACTCCTCACATGTCTCTGGGCACTGCTGGTATTTCTCTGCACCCACCACTCAAATGTCTCTGTCCACTGCTGGGAGTCCTCTGCACCCACCCCTCACATGTCTCTGTCCACTGCTGGGAGTCCTCTGCACCCACCCCTCACATGTGTCTGTCCACTGCTGGGAATCCTCTGCACCCACCCCTCTCATATCTCTGTCCACTGCTGGGAGTAATATACACCCACCCCTCATATGTCTGGGCACTGCTGGGAGTGATCTGCACCCACCCCTCACATGTCTCTGGGTACTGCTGGGAGTCCTCTGCACCCACCCCTCAAATGTCTCTGTCCACTGATGGGAGTCCTCTGCAACCACCCCTCACATGTCTCTGTCCACTGCTGGCAGTCCTCTGCACCCACCCCTGACATGTGTCTGTCCACTTCTGGGAGTCCTCTGCACCCACCCCTCACATGTCTCTGTCCACTGCTGGGAGTTATATGCACCCACCCCTCACATGTCTCTGTCCACTGCTGGGAGTGATATGCACCCACCCCTCATATGTCTGTCCACTGCTGGGAGTCCTCTTCACCCACCCCTCACATGTCTCTGTCCACTGGTAGGAGTCCTCTGCACCCACCCCTCACATGTCTCTGTCCACTGCTGGGAGTTATATGCTCCCACCCCTCATATCTCTGGGCACTGCTGGGAGTGATCTGCACCCACCCCTCACATGTCTCTGTCCACTGCTGGGAGTCCTCTGCACCCACCCCTCACATGTGTCTGTCCACTGCTGGGAGTCCTCTGCACCCACCCCTCACATGTCTCTGTCCACTGCTGGGAGTGATATGCACCCACCCCTCATATGTCTGGGCACTACTGGGAGTGATCTGCACCCACCCCTTACATGTCTCTGGGCACTGCTGGTATTCCTCTGCACCCACCCCTCACATGTCTCTGTCCACTGCTGGGAGTCCTCTGCACCCACCCCTCACATGTCTCTGGCCACTGCTGGGAGTCCTTTGCACCCACCCCTCACATGTCTCTGTCCACTGCTGGGAGTCCTTTGCACCCACCCCTCACATGTCTCTGTCCACTGCTGGGAGTCCTCTGCACCCACCCCTCACATGTGTCTGTCTACTGCTGGAAGTCCTCTGCACCCACCCCTCACATGTCTCTGTCCACTGCTGGGAGTCCTCTGCACCCACCAATCACATGTCTCTGTCCACTGCTGGGAGTGATATGCACCCACCCCTCATATGTCTGTCCACTGCTGGGAGTCCTCTGCACCCACTCTTCACATGTCTCTGTCTACTGCTGGGAGTCCTCTGCACCCACCCCTCACATGTGTCTGTCCACTGCTGGGAGTCCGCTGAACCCACCCCTCACATGTCTCTGTCCACTGCTGGGAGTGATATGCACCCACCCCATATATGTCTGTCCACTGCTGGGAGTCCTCTGCACCCACTCCTCACATGTCTCTGTCCACTGCTGGGAGTCCTCTGCACCCACCCCTCACATGTGTCTGTCCACTGCTGGGAGTCCTCTTAACCCACCCCTCACATGTCTCTGTCCACTGCTGGGAGTGATATGCACCCACCCGTCATATGTCTGGGCACTGCTGGGAGTGATCTGCACCCACTCCTCACATGTCTCTGGGCACTGCTGGTATTTCTCTGCACCCACCACTCAAATGTCTCTGTCCACTGCTGGGAGTCCTCTGCACCCACCCCTCACATGTCTCTGTCCACTGCTGGGAGTCCTCTGCACCCACCCCTCACATGTGTCTGTCCACTGCTGGGAATCCTCTGCACCCACCCCTCTCATATCTCTGTCCACTGCTGGGAGTAATATACACCCACCCCTCATATGTCTGGGCACTGCTGGGAGTGATCTGCACCCACCCCTCACATGTCTCTGGGTACTGCTGGGAGTCCTCTGCACCCACCCCTCAAATGTCTCTGTCCACTGATGGGAGTCCTCTGCAACCACCCCTCACATGTCTCTGTCCACTGCTGGCAGTCCTCTGCACCCACCCCTGACATGTGTCTGTCCACTTCTGGGAGTCCTCTGCACCCACCCCTCACATGTCTCTGTCCACTGCTGGGAGTTATATGCACCCACCCCTCATATGTCTCTGGGCACTGTTGGTATTCCTCTGCACCCACCCCTCACATGTCTCTGTCCACTGCTGGGAGTCCTCTGCACCCACCCCTCACATGTCTGTCCACTGCTGGGAGTCCTCTGCACCCACCCCTGACATGTGTCTGTCCACTGCTGGGAGTCCTCTGCACCCACCCCTCACATGTCTCTGTCCAATGCTGGGAGTGATCTGCACCCACCCCTCACATGTCTCTGGGCACTGTTGGTATTCCTCTGCACCCACCCCTCTCATGTCTCTGTCCACTGCTGGGAGTCCTCTGCACCCACCCCTCACATGTCTCTGTCCACTGCTGGGAGTCCTCTGCACCCATCCCTCACATCTCTCTGTCCACTGCTAGGAGTCCTCTGCACCCACCCCTCACATTTGTCTGTCCACTGCTGGGAGTCCTTTGCACCCACAACTCACATGTGTCTGTCCACTGCTGGGAGTCCTCTGCACCCACCCCTCACATGTCTCTGTCCACTGCTGGGAGTGATATGCACCCACCCCTCATATGTCTGTCCACTGCTGGGAGTCCTCTTCACCAACCCCTCACATGTCTCTGTCCACTGCTGGGAGCGATATGCACCCACCCCTCACATGTCTCTGTCCACTGCTGGGAGCGATATGCACCCACCCCTCATATGTCTGTCCACTGCTGGGAGTCCTCTGCACCCACCCCTCACATGTCTCTGTCCACTGCTAGGAGTCCTCTGCACCCACCCCTCACATGTGTCTGTCCACTGCTGGGAGTCCTCTGCACCCACCCCTCACATGTCTCTGTCCACTGCTGGGAGTGATATGCTCCCACCCCTCATATCTCTGGGCACTGCTGGGAGTGATCTGCACCCACCCCTCACATGTCTCTGTCCACTGCTGGGAGTCCTCTGCACCCACCCCTCACATGTGTCTGTCCACTGCTGGGAGTCCTCTGCACCCACCCCTCACATGTCTCTGTCCACTGCTGGGCGTGATATGCACCCACCCCTCATATGTCTGGGCACTACTGAGAGTGATCTGCACCCACCCCTCACATGTCTCTGTCCACTGCTGGGAGTCCTCTGCACCCACCCCTCACATGTCTGTCCACTGCTGGGAGTCCTCTGCACCCACCCCTGACATGTGTCTGTCCACTGCTGGGAGTCCTCTGCACCCACCCCTCACATGTCTCTGTCCAATGCTGGGAGTGATCTGCACCCACCCCTCACATGTCTCTGGGCACTGTTGGTATTCCTCTGCACCCACCCCTCTCATGTCTCTGTCCACTGCTGGGAGTCCTCTGCACCCACCCCTCACATGTCTCTGTCCACTGCTGGGAGTCCTCTGCACCCATCCCTCACATCTCTCTGTCCACTGCTAGGAGTCCTCTGCACCCACCCCTCACATTTGTCTGTCCACTGCTGGGAGTCCTTTGCACCCACAACTCACATGTGTCTGTCCACTGCTGGGAGTCCTCTGCACCCACCCCTCACATGTCTCTGTCCACTGCTGGGAGTGATATGCACCCACCCCTCATATGTCTGTCCACTGCTGGGAGTCCTCTTCACCCACCCCTCACATGTCTCTGTCCACTGCTGGGAGCGATATGCACCCACCCCTCACATGTCTCTGTCCACTGCTGGGAGCGATATGCACCCACCCCTCATATGTCTGTCCACTGCTGGGAGTCCTCTGCACCCACCCCTCACATGTCTCTGTCCACTGCTAGGAGTCCTCTGCACCCACCCCTCACATGTGTCTGTCCACTGCTGGGAGTCCTCTGCACCCACCCCTCACATGTCTCTGTCCACTGCTGGGAGTGATATGCTCCCACCCCTCATATCTCTGGGCACTGCTGGGAGTGATCTGCACCCACCCCTCACATGTCTCTGTCCACTGCTGGGAGTCCTCTGCACCCACCCCTCACATGTGTCTGTCCACTGCTGGGAGTCCTCTGCACCCACCCCTCACATGTCTCTGTCCACTGCTGGGCGTGATATGCACCCACCCCTCATATGTCTGGGCACTACTGAGAGTGATCTGCACCCACCCCTTACATGTCTCTGGGCACTGCTGGTATTCCTCTGCACCCACCCCTCACATGTCTCTGTCCACTGCTGGGAGTCCTCTGCACCCACCCCTCACATGTCTCTGGCCACTGCTGGGAGTCCTTTGCACTCACCCCTCACATGTCTCTGTCCACTGCTGGGAGTCCTCTGCACCCACCCCTCGCATGTGTCTGTCCACTGCTGGAAGTTCTCTGCACCCACCCCTCACATGTCTCTGTCCACTGCTGGGAGTGATATGCACCCACCCCTCATATGACTGTCCACCGCTGGGAGTCCTCTGCACCCACCCCTCACATGTCTCTGTCCACTGCTGGGAGTCCTCTGCACCCACCCCTCACATGTCTCTGTCCACTGCTGGGAGTCCTTTGCACCCACCCCTCACATGTCTCTGTCCACTGCTGGGAGTCCTCTGCACCCACCCCTCACATGTGTCTGTCCACTGCTGGAAGTCCTCTGCACCCACCCCTCACATGTCTCTGTCCACTGCTGGGAGTCCTCTGCACCCACCCCTCACATGTCTCTGTCCACTGCTGGGAGTGATATGCACCCACCCCTCATATGTCTGTCCACTGCTGGGAGTCCTCTGCACCCACTCCTCACATGCTGTCTACTGCTGGGAGTCCTCTGCACCCACCCCTCACATGTGTCTGTCCACTGCTGGGAGTCTGCTGATCCCACCCCTCACATGTCTCTGTCCACTGCTGGGAGTGATATGCACCCACCCCTCATATGTCTGGGCACTGCTGAGAGTGATCTGCACCCACCCCTCAAATGTCTCTGGGCACTGCTGGTATTCCTCTGCACCCACCCCTCACATGTCTCTGTCCACTGCTGGGAGTCCTCTGCACCCACCCCTCACATGTCTCTGTCCACTGCTGGGAGTCCTCTATACCCACCCCTCACATGTCTCTGTCCACTGCTGGGAGTCCTCTGCACCCACCCCTCACATGTGTCTGTCCACTGCTGGGAGTCCTCTGCACCCACCCCTCACATGTCTCTGTCCACTGCTGGGAGTCCTCTGCACCCACCCCTCACATGTGTCTGTCCACTGCTGGGAGTCCTCTGCACCAACCCCTCACATGTCTCTGTCCACTGCTGGGAGTGATATGCTCCCTCCCCTCATATGTCTGGGCACTGCTGGGAGTGATCTGCACCCACCCCTCACATGTCTCTGTCCACTGCTGGGAGTCCTCTGCACCCACCCCTCACATGTGTCTGTCCACTGCTGGGAGTCCTCTGCAACCAACCCTCACATGACTCTGTCCATTGCTGGGAGTGATATGCACCCACCCCTCATATCTCTGGGCACTACTGGGAGTGATCTGCACCCACCCCTTACATGTCTCTGGGCACTGCTGGTATTCCTCTGCACCCACCCCTCACATGTCTCTGTCCACTGCTGGGAGTCCTCTGCACCCACCCCTCACATGTCTCTGTCCACTGCTGGGAGTCCTTTGCACCCCCCCTCACATGTCTCTGTCCACTGCTGGGAGTCCTTTGCACCCACCCCTCACATGTGTCTGTCCACTGCTGGAAGTCCTCTGCACCCACCCCTCACATGTCTCTGTCCACTGCTGGGAGTGATATGCACCCACCCCTCATATGACTGTCCACTGCTGGGAGTCCCCTGCACCCACCCTTCACATGTCTCTGTCCACTGCTGGGAGTCCTCTGCACCCACCCCTCACATGTCTCTGTCCACTGCTGGGAGTCCTTTGCACCCACCCTTCACATGTCTCTCTCCACTGCTGGGAGTCCTCTGCACCCACCCCTCACATGTGTCTGTCCACTGCTGGAAGTCCTCTGCACCCACCCCTCACATGTCTCTGTCCACTGCTGGGAGTCCTCTGCACCCACCCCTCACATGTCTCTGTCCACTGCTGGGAGTGATATGCACCCACCCCTCATATGTCTGTCCACTGCTGGGAGTCCTCAGCACCCACTCCTCACATGTCTCTGTCTACTGCTGGGAGTCCTCTGCACCCACCCCTCACATGTGTCTGTCCACTGCTGGGAGTCCGCTGAACCCACCCCTCACATGTCTCTGTCCACTGCTGGGAGTGATATGCACCCACCCCTCATATGTCTGGGCACTGCTGGGAGTGATCTGCACCCACCCCTCACATGTCTCTGGGCACTGCTGGTATTCCTCTGCACCCACCCCTCACATGTCTCTGTCCACTGCTGGGAGTTCTCTGCACCCACCCCTCACATGTCTCTGTCCACTGCTGGGAGTCCTCTATACCCACCCCTCACATGTCTCTGTCCACTGCTGGGAGCCCTCTGCACCCACCCCTCACATGTGTCTGTCCACTGCTGGGAGTCCTCTGCACCCACCCCTCACATGTCTCTGTCCACTGCTGGGAGTGGTATGCACCCACCCCTCATATGTCTGGGCACTACTGGGAGTGATCTGCACCCACCCCTTACATGTCTCTGTCCACTGCTGGGAGTGGTATGCACCCACCCCTCACATGTGTCTGTCCACTGCTGGGAGTCCTCTGCACCCACCCCTCACATGTCTCTGTCCACTGCTGGGAGTGGTATGCACCCACCCCTCATATGTCTGGGCACTACTGGGAGTGATCTGCACCCACCCCTTACATGTCTCTGGGCACTGCTGGTATTCCTCTGCACCCACCTCTCACATGTCTCTGTCCACTGCTGGGAGTCCTCTGCACCCACCCCTCACATGTGTCTGTCCACTGCTGGAAGTCCTCTGCACCCACCCCTCACATGTCTCTGTCCACTGCTGGGAGTCCTCTGCACCCACCCCTCACATGTCTCTGTCCACTGCTGGGAGTGATATGCACCCACCCCTCATATGTCTGTCCACTGCTGGGAGTCCTCTGCACCCACTCCTCACATGTCTCTGTCTACTGCTGGGAGTCCTCTGCACCCACCCCTCACATGTGCCTGTCCACTGCTGGGAGTCTGCTGATCCCACCCCTCACATGTCTCTGTCCACTGCTGGGAGTGATATGCACCCACCCCTCATATGTCTGGGCACTGCTGAGAGTGATCTGCACCCACCCCTCAAATGTCTCTGGGCACTGCTGGTATTCCTCTGCACCCACCCCTCACATGTCTCTGTCCACTGCTGGGAGTCCTCTGCACCCACCCCTCACATGTCTCTGTCCACTGCTGGGAGTCCTCTATACCCACCCCTCACATGTCTCTGTCCACTGCTGGGAGTCCTCTGCACCCACCCCTCACATGTGTCTGTCCACTGCTGGGAGTCCTCTGCACCCACCCCTCACATGTCTCTGTCCACTGCTGGGAGTCCTCTGCACCCACCCCTCACATGTGTCTGTCCACTGCTGGGAGTCCTCTGCACCAACCCCTCACATGTCTCTGTCCACTGCTGGGAGTGATATGCTCCCTCCCCTCATATGTCTGGGCACTGCTGGGAGTGATCTGCACCCACCCCTCACATGTCTCTGTCCACTGCTGGGAGTCCTCTGCACCCACCCCTCACATGTGTCTGTCCACTGCTGGGAGTCCTCTGCAACCACCCCTCACATGACTCTGTCCATTGCTGGGAGTGATATGCACCCACCCCTCATATCTCTGGGCACTACTGGGAGTGATCTGCACCCACCCCTTACATGTCTCTGGGCACTGCTGGTATTCCTCTGCACCCACCCCTCACATGTCTCTGTCCACTGCTGGGAGTCCTCTGCACCCACCCCTCACATGTCTCTGTCCACTGCTGGGAGTCCTTTGCACCCCCCCTCACATGTCTCTGTCCACTGCTGGGAGTCCTCTGCACCCACCCCTCACATGTGTCTGTCCACTGCTGGAAGTCCTCTGCACCCACCCCTCACATGTCTCTGTCCACTGCTGGGAGTGATATGCACCCACCCCTCATATGACTGTCCACTGCTGGGAGTCCCCTGCACCCACCCTTCACATGTCTCTGTCCACTGCTGGGAGTCCTCTGCACCCACCCCTTACATGTCTCTGTCCACTGCTGGGAGTCCTTTGCACCCACCCTTCACATGTCTCTGTCCACTGCTGGGAGTCCTCTGCACCCACCCCTCACATGTGTCTGTCCACTGCTGGAAGTCCTCTGCACCCACCCCTCACATGTCTCTGTCCACTGCTGGGAGTCCTCTGCACCCACCCCTCACATGTCTCTGTCCACTGCTGGGAGTGATATGCACCCACCCCTCATATGTCTGTCCACTGCTGGGAGTCCTCAGCACCCACTCCTCACATGTCTCTGTCTACTGCTGGGAGTCCTCTGCACCCACCCCTCACATGTGTCTGTCCACTGCTGGGAGTCCGCTGAACCCACCCCTCACATGTCTCTGTCCACTGCTGGGAGTGATATGCACCCACCCCTCATATGTCTGGGCACTGCTGGGAGTGATCTGCACCCACCCCTCACATGTCTCTGGGCACTGCTGGTATTCCTCTGCACCCACCCCTCACATGTCTCTGTCCACTGCTGGGAGTTCTCTGCACCCACCCCTCACATGTCTCTGTCCACTGCTGGGAGTCCTCTATACCCACCCCTCACATGTCTCTGTCCACTGCTGGGAGCCCTCTGCACCCACCCCTCATATGTGTCTGTCCACTGCTGGGAGTCCTCTGCACCCACCCCTCACATGTCTCTGTCCACTGCTGGGAGTGGTATGCACCCACCCCTCATATGTCTGGGCACTACTGGGAGTGATCTGCACCCACCCCTTACATGTCTCTGTCCACTGCTGGGAGTGGTATGCACCCACCCCTCACATGTGTCTGTCCACTGCTGGGAGTCCTCTGCACCCACCCCTCACATGTCTCTGTCCACTGCTGGGAGTGGTATGCACCCACCCCTCATATGTCTGGGCACTACTGGGAGTGATCTGCACCCACCCCTTACATGTCTCTGTGCACTGCTGGTATTCCTCTGCACCCACCTCTCACATGTCTCTGTCCACTGCTGGGAGTCCTCTGCACCCACCCCTCACATGTCTCTGTCCACTGCTGGGAGTCCTTTGCACCCACCCCTCACATGTCTCTGTCCACTGCTGGGAGTCCTCTGCACCCACCCCTCACATGTGTCTGTCCACTGCTGGAAGTCCTCTGCACCCACCCCTCACATGTCTCTGTCCACTGCTGGGAGTGATATGCACCCACCCCTCATATGTCTGTCCACTGCTGGGAGTCCTCTGCACCCACTCCTCACATGTCTCTGTCCACTGCTGGGAGTCCTCTGCACCCACCCCTCACATGTGTCTGTCCACTGCTGGGAGTCCTCTGAACCCACCCTCACGTGTCTCTGTCCACTGCTGGTGTTGGACCCGGCCTCGTGGCGTGGTCCTTAACCCCCCTGGACTGTGGCCGTTCCCCGCCCCGGCCTTCACGGGCCACCCGTCTGAACTGCTCCAAGGCCCTTCACCTGGAACTGCACGTGGTCGCATGCTCCTCATGGCTCCGCCATCTTGTTGGCATCTACGTCACCCCGTACACCAGCCGGCGCGACCCCGCTCAACCCGGCCTCGACCCCAGCGAAGCCCCGACCTCGAGGCACCACGGACTGGCCAGGGGGTGCCGCAGGAACCATTCATCGCCCCCGGCGGAGGACGGTATCGTTGGGACCCCCAACTGTCCTCCCCTCTCGAGGTGTGATCGCCCTGCAAACTCCCATGGGCCTGGCGCCTCTCCTGCTGGGCGTCTGGCCACCTCCACCCGGCCACTCCGCCCCCTTGGGCGCAAGGGTCCGGACATCAAAGGGCTCCAGACCTATATCTGGGGCGACCCCACCACAGCTCGGCAGTTGTATCCCGGAGTCGAGAGCCCTGCTGATCGAATCGCGGCTGACCCTACGGAGAAGAACTCTTGTCGGAACCATCACGAGCCCTGCTGACTGCGTCGCGGCTCCCTCTTGTGAACCTTTCCTGAACCACCTGGAACATCGGAGCCCTGCAGACGCCGTCGCGGCCCCACCTCGCTGAGACCTTCCTCGGAGCCCTGCTGACGACGTCGCGGCTCGAGCTGAGCAGAAACCATCTTGAGAGCCCTGCTGATTGAATCGCGGCTCTCCACGAACTGTACGCCAGAGCCCTGCTGACGCCGTCGCGGCTCGACCCCTCCGAGATCGGAGGTCCTCCAGCTTGAGGATAAGAACTGGGCCCCAGGTACCCTCGTACCACATTCCTGCCAAAGACTGTCCCGCTACCCCTACCCTTCCAAAGAGACATTGAGACTTTTGGTGGATCCCTCGATCCCTTCGTGTAAATATTGAACTCGTAACCTTTTATTGATGATAAAGAATTGCTTGTCTTGAGACAACCTCCTTGAGTCCGGTGTGGTGGTGTTACTGTGCTAGTACGTGATAGGAGAAGGATCTCTCAGGAGACTTCTCGGCAGCGCTCGGCTACTTCGTGCAGTGCGAGGGCCCCCCTTGGTGGTCTCACCGACTCCTCGGGGTCCGCCTTCCAACATTTGGTGGCCAGCGACGGGATCCGAGCCGAACGCAGTACGTACCAGCCAGTACCCACTAGCTACCCATCCAAACGAATAGCATCATGAGCAGCCAGGAAAACAACGCGACAATGGAGTTCCAGCCCGAACGGCTGGAAGAATATACGCACAAAGAATTAAAACAGTTCTGCAGAGACAAAGGCATTGCAACCACCAGCCTCGGTACCAAGGAAGAGATGCAGAAAGCTCTGAGGACATGGCTGGAGGCCGGGGCAGGCCCCTCCCAGGAAGAAGGGCCCTTGCCCCTGACGGAGACCACAGCAACCGCACTGACCCCGGCAACCGGAGGACGAAAGAGCCTAGAAACCGGCCTCTCCGAAGAAGAAATACGAGAGCGGGAAAAGGTCCGGAGCCACGAGCTAGAGCTCGCCCGACTGCGACTGGACGGCGAACTCCAGCTGGCAGAAAAGAAACTGGCCCTCGAGCAGCTACGCCTTCAAGAAGAGATAGAAGAGAAGAGACGACACCGGGAGTTGGAGGAAAAGAAGCTCACCCTTGAGCACGAGCGCAGCCTCAAGGAGCTCGAGATCAAGGCCAAGAACGGAGGGACCAACACCCCCAGTACGAGAGACACTCTACCGCCTGCCGAGGCCAAAGTACATATCCCGAAGGAGGTCGTCAAGGAGTATTACAAGAATGACGATATCCAACAGTGGTTCAAGGCCTATGAGGTGGCCATGACCTCCCATCGAGTGCCCCGAAAAGACTGGGGCGCAGGCCTGTGGGGGCGATTCCTGAGTGAAGGGCGGGACACGCTGCTCCAGCTACCGGAGGAAGTGATGACCTCCTACGATCACATGAAGGAGGCCCTGCTCACCCGCTACGGGCTAACAGCGTAAATGTACCGCCAGCGGTTCCGAGACTGCAAGAAAATCCCGGGTACCACATGGGTGGAATATGTGGACTTTTTTAGTCGGGCCCTAGAAGGGTGGATCAAAGGCAGCAAAGTAACCACCTACGGGCAACTGGTCGACCTCATCGTGTGGGAACATCTTTCCAACAATTGCTTCGTGGAGCTGAGACAGCACCTCCTCGACAGCAAAATGACCGACCCGCGGAAACTGGCCGTCGAGGCCGATCGATGGGTCAACTCCCGGGTCCCCCGGAGCTCAATGGGGGAGTACCAGAGGAACCCCAACGGACCCCCACGCCAGCGCGGTGGGGGGGGAGGG
The DNA here is from genome assembly GCF_964204655.1 of Triturus cristatus. Taxonomy (NCBI): domain Eukaryota; kingdom Metazoa; phylum Chordata; class Amphibia; order Caudata; family Salamandridae; genus Triturus; species Triturus cristatus. The sequence continues at coordinate 274,466,053 of NC_140579.1, read as the reverse complement.
CCGAACAGGAACCGAGACCCTCCCGCTGGGGCCCCCAGGAGCCCCCCTCGAGGGCCACCGCAGCCACATCTCTCCCCGAGCCTAGCACGAAGGGTGGGCCCGGCCCGACCCGGACCACGGCCACCAGTGACCTGCTATGGCTGCCAACAAACCGGACACTTTGCCAGCGACCCGGCCTGCCCTCTGAACCGAAGAAACGGGGCCGGCGGGCCCCCGCCCCGGCAGCTGACAGCCGCCGCCTTGGGGGGAGGAGAAGAGGAAGAAGAGGCCCTCGACCGAGAAAACACTGAGTGGGAGCCGGCAGCCATGTCCCTGGTCTGCCTGGGTAGCCGGGAGATGGTACCCTGCACCCCCATCCCAACCAACACCCAGAAGTACCGGCAGCAGGTCACGGTCAACGGACAACGGGCCGAAGCCCTTCGCGACACCGGCGCCAGTATCACCGCTGTCCGCTGCCACCTGGTGACCCCTGAACAGATTCTACCGAATGTGCTGTGCCCTGTCCGGACGGCCGACAACAGTGAAAGCCTATGCCAGATGGCCCTGGTCCCCTTCGAGTGGGGAGGGGTGACGGGCCTGCTGAAGGTGACAGTGCGCGACGACGCCCCGGTCGACTGCCTCCTGGGGAACGACTTGGAGAGTTCCCCCTGGGCTCAAGTAGAACGACGAGAGCACCTCCGAATGTTGGGACTGGCTGATTGGGCCTGCGCCATCACCCGGTCCATGACCGCCCAGGCCCCCCGCTCATCCTCGACCTCCGGGACCGCCCGACCCGAGGGGCTCACACCCCCTCCCGCCAGCAGCGAGGAGGAGGCGGACACCGACCCTGGGTCCAGCGAATCCTCCCCCGAAGAGATGACTTCTCCGAGCGCCCTACCAGAGCTGACGCAATGGCAACACGAAGGGGGCCCCACCCGAGAGCAGTTCCAGCAAGAGCAACAGTCCTGTCCCTCTCTCGAAGGGGTCCGGCAGCAGGCGACCGCGCAAGCCAACGGTGACCAGACCGGCACCCACTGGATCTACTGGGCCGAGGGCCTGTTGTACAGTGAACAGAAAGTAGCAGAACTCGGGGCCAGCCGCGTGTTGGTGGTCCCCCTCCGCTTCCGGGAGTTTCTTCTCAACCTGGCCCATGATGTGCCCCTCGCCGGACACTTGGGGCAAGACAAAACGTACAGTCGTCTGGTGACCCACTTCTACTGGCCCCGGATGCGGAGAGATGTGGACAACCACTGCCGGTCCTGCCAGACCTGCCAAGCCAGCGGAAAGACGGGGGGTCAGGTCAAGGCCCCCCTCCAGCCCTTTCCCGCCGTCAGCACCCCGTTTGAACGGGTCGGAATCGACATTGTGGGACCCCTGGACCCCCAAACCGCCCTGGGCCACCGCTTCATCCTGGTCCTCGTGGACCACGCCACCAGGTACCCGGAGGCGGTCCCGCTCAGAACCATAACGGCCCCTGTGGTAGGCCGGGCCTTGATGGGGATCTTCTCCCGAGTGGGATTCCCCAGCGAAGTGGTGAGCGACCGCGGCACGAACTTTATCTCCAGGTACATGCGGTCCCTGTGGCAACAGTGCGGGGTCACATACAAGTTCACGACCCCATATCACCCTCAGGGGAACGGACTGGTTGAGCGATTCAACCGAACATTGAAAGGGATGATCCAGGGCCTGGAAGAACCACTCAGGCGGAAATGGGATGTCCTGCTGCCCTGCCTCCTGTTCGCCTATCGGGAGGTCCCGCAGAAGTCCCTGGGGTTCAGCCCGTTTGAACTATTGTATGGACACCCGGTCCGCGGACCGCTCAGTCTGGTCAAGGAGGGCTGGGAGATGAAGCCCCGAGGCGCCCTTCCTGACGTCTACCGATACCTCCTGACCCTCCGAAACCAGACCCGCAAGTTCCGAGCCCTCGCCGAAGCCAACCTCGAGGCCAGCCAGGAGGACATGAAGCGGTGGTACGATCGCAACACTTCTACTGTAGAATTCGAGCCAGGTCAGAAAGTATGGGTCATGGCCCCGGTCGAACCCGGCGCCCTCCAGGACAAGTGGACCGGGCCCTTCAAGGTGGTGGAGAAGAAAAGTCCCGTCACCTACTTGGTCGATCTGGAGTCCCCCCGGAACCCCCTCCGGGTCCTACATGCTAACAGGCTAAAACCCCACTTCGCCCGGACCGAACTGAGCCTGCTGCTGGCGACCGACGAGGGGGGCGAGGACGACTCCGAGCCCCTGCCCGACCTCTTGCAATCCGACATTCACGATGGATCGATCGAAGGGGTCCAACTCGCCTCGTCCCTGACCCCGGAACAGCGCAACGACTGCCAGCGATTACTGCGGGACTACGCAGCCCTCTTCTCTCTCACTCCGGGGGTGACCCACTGGTGCGTCCACGACGTCGACACCGGGGAGAACCCCCCCATACGACACAGAGCCTACCGGGTGCCTGACCGAGTGCGGGCCTGCATCCAGGCCGAAGTAGCGAAGATGCTGGCCCTGGGGGTCATCGAGCCTTCCGACAGCCCGTGGGCCAGCCCTGTCGTCCTGGTGCCCAAGGCCGCAGCTCCCGGCCACCCCCCGGAGTTGCGATTCTGCGTGGACTACCGAGCCCTGAATGTAGTAACCAAGACGGACGCACACCCGATACCCCGGGCCGACGAACTCATCGACCGCCTAGGGGCCGCTCGCTACCTGAGCACGCTGGACCTCACCGCCGGGTACTGGCAAATCCAGCTCACCCCCGGCGCCCAAGAAAGATCCGCCTTTTCGACTCCGGATGGGCATTACCACTTTCGGGTGATGCCCTTCGGAATGAAGAACGCCCCGGCCACCTTCCAGCGACTGGTGAACAAAGTTTTGGCCGGGCTTGAGGCCTTCAGCGTGGCCTACTTAGATGACATTGCCGTGTACAGCAACCACTGGGCCGAGCACCTCCTCCACCTAAAGGCCGTCCTGGCCGCCCTCCAGCGGGCCGGGCTCACAATCAAGGCAAGCAAATGCCAAATCGGCCACGGATCCGTGACCTACCTGGGCCATCAAGTGGGGAGCGGGCAGGTGGCCCCCCTCCAAGCAAAGATAGATGCCATCCAGACCTGGGAACCCCCCACTACCCAGACCGCTGTCCGGGCCTTCCTGGGCCTCACCGGATACTACCGACGGTTTATCCGGGACTATGGGAGCATTGTCGGCCCCCTCACAGAGTTAACGTCCAAAAAGCAGCCCAAGAAGGTACACTGGACACCCCGCTGCCAAACAGCCTTCGACACCCTCAAAACGGCCATGTGTACTGCTCCGGTGCTGCAGGCCCCGGACTACCAGAAGGAGTTCGTGGTACAGACGGACGCCTCCGAGTATGGGATCGGGGCCGTTCTCTCCCAAACTGACGAAAAGGGGCTCGACCGACCAGTGGCCTTCATCAGCCGGCGACTACTGCCCCTGGAGCAACGCTGGAGCACTATTGAGCGCGAGGCCTTCGCTGTGGTGTGGGCCCTCAAGAAGCTCCGGCCCTACCTCTTTGGCGCCCACTTCCGGGTCCAGACCGACCACCGGCCCTTGCAATGGTTAATGCGAATGCGGGGCGAGAACCCCAAACTGCTGCGATGGTCCATCTCGCTACAAGGGATGGACTTTGACGTCGAACACCGGCCCGGCAATGACCACGCCAACGCCGACGGCCTGTCCCGCTTCTTCCGCCTTGACGAGGAGAATCCCCAAGGAGATGGGTGACTCTCCATGCCTTCGGCTGGGGGGGACGCCTGTTGGACCCGGCCTCGTGGCGTGGTCCTTAACCCCCCTGGACTGTGGCCGTTCCCCGCCCCGGCCTTCACGGGCCACCCGTCTGAACTGCTCCAAGGCCCTTCACCTGGAACTGCACGTGGTCGCATGCTCCTCATGGCTCCGCCATCTTGTTGGCATCTACGTCACCCCGTACACCAGCCGGCGCGACCCCGCTCAACCCGGCCTCGACCCCAGCGAAGCCCCGACCTCGAGGCACCACGGACTGGCCAGGGGGTGCCGCAGGAACCATTCATCGCCCCCGGCGGAGGACGGTATCGTTGGGACCCCCAACTGTCCTCCCCTCTCGAGGTGTGATCGCCCTGCAAACTCCCATGGGCCTGGCGCCTCTCCTGCTGGGCGTCTGGCCACCTCCACCCGGCCACTCCGCCCCCTTGGGCGCAAGGGTCCGGACATCAAAGGGCTCCAGACCTATATCTGGGGCGACCCCACCACAGCTCGGCAGTTGTATCCCGGAGTCGAGAGCCCTGCTGATCGAATCGCGGCTGACCCTACGGAGAAGAACTCTTGTCGGAACCATCACGAGCCCTGCTGACTGCGTCGCGGCTCCCTCTTGTGAACCTTTCCTGAACCACCTGGAACATCGGAGCCCTGCAGACGCCGTCACGGCCCCACCTCGCTGAGACCTTCCTCGGAGCCCTGCTGACGACGTCGCGGCTCGAGCTGAGCAGAAACTATCTTGAGAGCCCTGCTGATTGAATCGCGGCTCTCCACGAACTGTACGCCAGAGCCCTGCTGACGCCGTCGCGGCTCGACCCCTCCGAGATCGGAGGTCCTCCAGCTTGAGGATAAGAACTGGGCCCCAGGTACCCTCGTACCACATTCCTGCCAAAGACTGTCCCGCTACCCCTACCCTTCCAAAGAGACATTGAGACTTTTGGTGGATCCCTCGATCCCTTCGTGTAAATATTGAACTCGTAACCTTTTATTGATGATAAAGAATTGCTTGTCTTGAGACAACCTCCTTGAGTCCGGTGTGGTGGTGTTACTGTGCTAGTACGTGATAGGAGAAGGATCTCTCAGGAGACTTCTCGGCAGCGCTCGGCTACTTCGTGCAGTGCGAGGGCCCCCCTTGGTGGTCTCACCGACTCCTCGGGGTCCGCCTTCCAACAGCTGGGAGTGATATGCACCCACCCCTCATATGTCTGGGCACTGCTGGGAGTGATCTGCACCCACCCCTCACATGTCTCTGGGCACTGCTGGTATTCCTCTGCACCCACCACTCACATGTCTCTGTCCACTGCTGGGAGTCCTCTGCACCCACCCCTCACATGTCTCTGTCCACTGCTGGGAGTCCTCTGCACCCACCCCTCACATGTGTCTGTCCACTGCTGGGAGTCCTCTGCACCCACCCCTCACATATCTCTGTCCACTGCTGGGAGTAATATACACCCACCCCTCATATGTCTGGGCACTGCTGGGAGTGATCTGCACCCACCCCTCACATGTCTCTGGGTACTGCTGGGAGTCCTCTGCACCCACCCCTCACATGTCTCTGTCCACTGCTGGGAGTGATATGCACCCACCCCTCATATGTCTCTGGGCACTGTTGGTATTCATCTGCACCCACCCCTCACATGTCTCTGTCCACTGCTGGGAGTCCTCTGCACCCACCCCTCACATGTCTCTGTCCACTGCTGGGAGTCCTCTGCACCCATCCCTCACATCTCTCTGTCCACTGCTAGGAGTCCTCTGCACCCTACCCCTCACATGTGTCTGTCCACTTCTGTGAGTCCTCTGCACCCACCCCTCACATGTGTCTGTCCACTGCTGGGAGTCCTCTGCACCCACCCCTCACATGTCTCTGTCCACTTCTGGGAGTCCTCTGCACCCACCCCTGACATGTGTCTGTCCACTGCTGGAGTCCTCTGCACCCACCCCTCACATGTCTCTGTCCACTGCTGGGAGTGATCTGCACCCACCCCTCACATGTCTCTGGGCACTGTTGGTATTCCTCTGCACCCACCCCTCACATGTCTCTGTCCACTGCTGGAAGTCCTCTGCACCCACCCCTCACATGTCTCTGTCCACTGCTGGGAGTCCTCTGCACCCATCCCTCACATCTCTCTGTCCACTGCTAGGAGTCCTCTGCACCCACCCCTCACATGTGTCTGTCCACTGCTGGGAGTCCTCTGCACCCACCCCTCACATGTGTCTGTCCACTGCTGGGAGTCCTCTGCACCCACCCCTCACATGTCTCTGTCCACTGCTGGAAGTGATATGCACCCACCCCATATATGTCTGTCCACTGCTGGGAGTCCTCTTCACCCACCCCTCACATGTCTCTGTCCACAGCTGGGAGCGATATGCACCCACCCCTCATATGTCTGTCCACTGCTGGGAGTCCTCTGCACCCACCCCTCACATGTCTCTGTCCACTGTTGGGAGTCCTCTGCACCCACCCCTCACATGTGTCTTTCCACTGCTGGGAGTCCTCTGCACCCACCCCTCACATGTCTCTGTCCACTGCTGGGAGTGATATGCTCCCACCCCTCATATGTCTGGGCACTGCTGGGAGTGATCTGCACCCACCCCTCACATGTCTCTGTCCACTGCTGGGAGTCCTCTGCACCCACCCCTCACATGTGTCTGTCCACTGCTGGGAGTCCTCTGCACCCACCCCTCACATGTCTCTGTCCACTGCTGGGACTGATATGCACCCACCCCTCATATGTCTGGGCACTACTGGGAGTGATCTGCACCCACCCCTTACATGTCTCTGGGCACTGCTGGTATTCCTCTGCACCCACCCCTCACATGTCTCTGTCCACTGCTGGGAGTCCTCTGCACTCACCCCTCACATGTCTCTGTCCACTGCTGGGAGTCCTTTGCACCCACCCCTCATATGTCTGGGCAGTGCTGGGAGTGATCTGCACCCACCCCTCACATGTCTCTGGGCACTGCTGGTATTCCTCTGCACCCACCCCTCACATGTCTCTGTCCACTGCTGGGAGTCCTCTGCACCCACCCCTCACATGTCTCTGTCCACTGCTGGGAGTCCTCTGCACCCACCCCTCACATGTCTCTGTCCACTGCTGGGAGTCCTCTGCACCCACCCCTCACAAGTGTCTGTCAACTGCTGGGAGTCCTCTGAACCCACCCCTCACATATCTCTGTCCACTGCTGGGAGTAATATACACCCACCCCTCATTTGTCTGGGCACTGCGGGGAGTGATCTGCACCCACCCCTCACATGTCTCTGGGTACTGCTGGGAGTCCTCTGCAGCCACCCCTGACATGTGTCTGTCCACTGCTGGGAGTCCTCTGCACCCACCCCTCACATGTCTCTGTCCACTGCTGGGAGTGATATGCACCCACCCCTCATATGTCTGTCCACTGCTGGGAGTCCTCTTCACCCACCCCTCAAATGTCTCTGTCCACTGCGGGGAGTGATATGCGCTGTTGGACAGGCCACACGAAGGGCTTGCTCCCTCCCCGCACGACAGGGCCCGAGCCCCAGCCCACCAGGCATAACCCACGAAAAGCACCTGTACCCCGTCTCACGACGGATCTTCTGCCCTCGGACCTCTACTCATCACGGGGCCCAGCCCCACCGGCTCCCCCGGCCGGTTCAAGCCGCCATCTTGGGCCCTGCACCACGAGGCCGCGTGGCCTAGCCCCGACCCTAACCCCGGGCCTGGCCGGCCCCGACATCCCGGCACCACCATCCACCCGGGAGGTGAGCGGACCACTTGGCAGGTCAATGGGAGGACGAAGTGTCAAGAGCTCTTCCCCCGCCAGGTGCCGATCGCCTCCAGCTCCCCCAGGCGCTGGCTCCACCCCCTGCTGGGTGTCTGGACACCTTCATCCCGGGCCCTCCGACCTCCAAGTGCGAGGGCCCGGACATCAAAGGGCGGCTGCCCTATAACTGGGGCAACTCCGGAGCAGGAAGACAGTTGTATCCTGGAGTCGAGAGACACCGAGAGAACTCAGCCTTGACGGACTACTGGCGCTGCCGTAGCCCGCTCTTGTGAACCATCGTCCTGCCTGCTGGCGCTGCCGCGGCCTTCTACAACATCCATCCTCGTCGGGACCTGCTGGCGCTGCCGCGGCCCGTTGTAACGACCATCCTCACCGGGACCTGCTGGCGCTGCCGCGGACCGTACCTCGACCATCTCCACTGGGACCTGCTGGCGCTTCCGCGGACCGTGTACCGACCATTTCCACCGGGACCTGCTGGCGCTGCCGCGGCCCGTACCAACTAAGCTCGAGGATTGTGAGCTAATCATCATCTCATCCAGACTACCTGACTGGTAGACAGACTGTCCCGCTACCCCTTACCCTGCTTTGAGAGACTTGAATCGAGGGGACCCCTGAGTCCAGACCTCCTTGTACCATTCAACCGTACCCTAAGAAGTGCTTATAAAGAACCCTGAACCTTATCCGTGTGTGGTATCTGTCTGTGGGGGGGAAGTTACTTGTCTGTACGATCGCTGGAGACGGCTCTCCCTGGAGACCTCTCCTCGTGACCCCGGCCGACCCTCCCGGTCCGTCTACCCTTTCTAACATTGGTTGCCAGCGGCGCGATCCGAATCAACGCGTAATCGTACAGAGAGTAGCTCACCCCACGACAAAAACACAATGTCAGCCAAAGATAGCAACTCCACCGAGAAATTCCAAATGGATAAAATAGAAGAATACAACCACCGCGAACTGAGACAATTCTGCATAGAACTTGGCATTGCTACCACCGGCCTGAGTACCAAGGATGATCTAAAACACGCCCTAGAGTCGTGGACAGAAACTGGGGTCGCCGGACCCTCCGACCAAAGCAGCATCACACCAGAGGGGAACGCCACGGCTCCCGAGGAGCGGGGAACGGGCCTCTCGCAGGAGGAGATCCGAGAAAGAGAAAGAACCAGATTGCACGAGTTGGAAATGGCACGACTCAAGATGGATGGGGAACTCAAGTTAGCTGAACAGAAACTCAACCTCGAGCACATGCGGCTCCGAGATGAACGAGAAGAGAAGCAGAGACAGAGAGAGCTGGAGGAGAAAAAAATAACGCTCGAGCACGAGCGCCAACTAGCGGAAATAGAACTTCGGAAACAGAATAAGGAACTGGGGGTGCCTGAGCGACCACACACCCCGGGGCCAATCGAGAAAAAAGTCCACATCCCCAAGGATGTTGTCCGCGAGTATGTCCGAGAAGACGACATACAACAGTGGTTTAAAGCCTACGAGATCGCCATGACCTCCCACCGGATCGACCGGAGTGATTGGGGAGCCGGACTTTGGGGGAGGTTTATCAACGAGGGTCGCGATGCCCTACTGCAGCTCCCAGATCACCAAATGTCGTCCTACGACCACATGAAGGCTGCCCTCCTCACCCGCTACGGCCTCACACCCGAGATGTACCGCCAGAGGTTCAGAGATTGCACCCGGATCCCAGGTACAACTTGGGTAGAATACGTGAACTATTTCAGCCGTGCCTTCGAGGGTTGGATAAAGGGGAGCCAGGTCACCACCTACGAACAACTCTTTAACCTGATGGTATGGGAGCACCTGTCAAACAACTGCTTCGTCGAGCTCAGGCAGCACCTCCTCGACAGTAAGCTGACTGACCCCCGGCAGCTCGCCGCCGAAGCTGACCGATGGGAAAGCACCCGAGTGGGCCGGAGGGGGCCACACGAACAGAACAGAAACAACCAAGGCCAGCACCGTCCTCGGGGAGGAGGTGTCGTGGCTGTGTTAGCAGCTTACCTGAAAAAACCACTAACCTGACTAGAAGACAGCAGGGACGATGTTCGAAGAAAGGTCCTTCTTCCCGATAGCGCGGCTTCCCCCAGAGAGGAAACAACTACTCTGGGAACTGGCGCCCCACCGGGAGAGAAGGGAGTGAAGGAACTGGTCTGGAAGACAGTGCGATGGAATCTTTCGACGAGCCTCTGAGGTGTCGGGGCCTCGGGGAATGTCGCACCAACTAGAAGGGAGCACAGGCAGACATCAGTAAACGTCCCCCGGCCTGCAATGCCTACTACCCTCTTTCGAGGACCCCAATCAGTTCCCCAACGCAGCTTACCTCAAGGAATGGGGAAAAAGATGTTGTAGTTCCTCGGACACCAATGTACTCAAGGAAGTAAAAGAGGTAAGTGATAGGAGGGACCGGTACGAGTGCGAGTCCAGTCGTGACGTCCTCCACTGAAGTCTTTCCTAGCCGGTACGCTGTTCAATTCACAGCGTGCATCTAGGATTCCAAGTTTCCTCAAAACGAGTCAACGCTGTTATAGGCACAGCGTGAAATGTGCAGCTCTTACTGACGGAGGGTTTGGAAGCTGTACTACGCGTTTTCAAGCACGCGTATAAGGGCCTAAGTACCTAGTAACAAGGCGAACAGGTTCTGTTCTCCTAAGGGAAGTTTGCCGGTGAGGAACCAAGGGTCTCGTGCTCCCGAGGAGCCCTACCTGTTCCTATCGCGATGTCGCCAAGAGTGAAGCAAGCGCCCGACCTCCGGCGGGGAAACACCTTCCGCCCGGCGCTATCCTGGAATGACTGAATTCTCTGGAAGCAGCTTGATCGTAGGGTGAATCTGGAACGTAGTTTTCACGCCCGACCTCCGGCGGGGAAGCACCGTCCGCCTGGCGTGCTGGAACGAAATAGGATTGTCAAGCCCCGCTTCCTGGACTGGGCGGGGCTTAAATAGCTGCCCAATCAGCAAACGCGCGGTTTCCCAAGCCGCGAGCTCGCGAAACGGGGCGCTGTGGGAAATGTAGTTTTGTAACCGGTTGTCCGACAGCCGTGAGAAATACAGGCCATGACAGTACCCCCTCTGGAGAACCGCCGTCTCGGTGGTTGTCCTGGTTTTCCTGGATGAGTGGCATGGAAGTGCCTCAGTAATCTAGGGCAATGTAAGTTGTCTAAGGGTTCCCATGTTCGGTCCTCCACCCCGTATCCCTTCCAGTCTACTAGATATTGCACCCTACCCCTCACTATTCGGGAATCCAGGAGTTCTTTGACTTCATACTCCTCTTGTCCGTATATTTCTACTGGTGGAGGGAGCGCTGGTAGTCTCATATCCTGGGGACATGGTTTTAGTAGGGACACATGGAACACCGGGTGGATTTTCCAGGCCTGGGGAAGAGACAATTTCATAGCTACTGGATTCACTAACCGTTCTATGCAGTATGGGCCGATGTATTTAGGGCCCAGTTTACCCATTCCTTTTAGCCGCAAGTATTTAGTGGCCAACCATACCTTGTCTCCTACCTGATAGCTAGGTTCCTGACTTCTCTTTTTATCAGCGTAGTGTTTGTATGTGGTTTGTGTGTTTTGTAGTTGCTTTCTTGCTTCTTTAATCACTGTTCGGAGGTGGTCGTGGTGTTCTTGTATCGTGGGGTGCTGGGATTCTGCGGGCCATTCAAATGGAAGCATGTACGGGTGAAACCCGTATAAACAGAAAAATGGGGAACAACCTAGAGTGGCATGGTCAGCATTATTATATGAGAACTCGGCTAGCCATATCAAAGGAACCCAGTCCATAGTATTCTGTAGTGAAAAGCAGCGGAGATATTGTTCAAGTGTTTGGTTAAGACGTTCTGTCTTTCCGTCGGTCTGGGGATGATAACTGGTTGACAGTCTTGCGTCCACTCCCATGGTTGTACATAGCGATTTCCAAAATCGAGAAGTAAATTGGGAGCCTCTGTCGGTGATAAGAACCCTGGGTAGTCCATGGGCCTTCACTACGTGTTGGAGGAAGGCCACTGCTAGTTCTGCTGACGTAGGTAATCGCTTCAAGGGGATGAAGTGTCCCATTTTGGTGAGATGATCCACCACCACCAAGATGGTAGTGAAGCCGTCACATGGGGGCATTTCTACAATGAAGTCCATTGATACTGTGTGCCACGGGAGTGCGGGTATCGGAATGGGGCGAAGTAGCCCCATAGGTCGTGCATGGCTGGTTTTGCTCTGGGCACACACAAAGCAATTTTGGATATATTCCTTGGTGTCGTTCTTCATCGTGGGCCACCAAAAGGAACGTTCTAAGGATGCGATGGTCTTGTGTTCTCCCAGGTGTCCTCCTAAGGTTGTGTCATGCGCCCAAGAGATAGCTTGTTGCTGCTGAGGTTGGTCTGGAAGGTATAACCTTCGGTTGTGATAGAGAAATTCCTTTTCTGAGGAACGAATGTCGGGATCATCGTCAATCCACTGTTGCGGGTCGATTTGTTTGAGTGTCTCTCGTAGGTCCTCCAAAAAGGAGTCCGAAAAGGTTGTTGCCAGGGTCTTGGGATGAAATGCTTCCATCGGGAGAATGGGTGGTCCCTCTGGGGGTTCTTCTGGCTTGTTGTCTGTTGGGAAGGGAATGCGTGACAGTGCATCAGCTTTCCCATTTCGTGTTCCGGGTTTGTATATAATCATAAAGTCGTAGTCTGAGAAGAATAAGGACCATCGGAGTTGTCTGGGCGTGAGGGCCTTTGCTGACTTTAGGAATAGTAGGTTTCTGTGGTCTGTGTAGATCTCAACTGTATGTCTGGCTCCCTGGAGGTAGTGTCGCCATTCTTCACAGGCTCTTTTTATGGCGAGGAGTTCCTTGTCTGTTATGGAATAGTTTATTTCGCAAGGTGTAAGTTTTTTGGAGTAATATGCCACTGGATGTATTTGTCCTGTTTCTGGGTGTCTTTGGGAGAGGATACCTCCCAACGCAAATTGAGATGCATCAGTCTCTACGATGTACGGTAGACTGGGATCCAGGTGTCGAAGTATGGGAGCTTGAGTGAATCGATTCTTCAGCTCTTGAAATGCTTGTTCTGCTTCTTTATCCCATATGAAGGGGGTGTTTTTGCGGAGGAGGCGTGTGATGGGGTGGATAACCTTGGAGAAATTCTTAATGAACCGCCTATAATAATTGGCGAAGCCAAGAAAGCTTTGAATTGCCTTGATATTCTTGGGAGCTTTCCATAGAACGATGGCCTCCACCTTTCCCGCATCCATCTGAAATCCTTGGGCATTGATGACATATCCCAGGAATGATATTTCGTTCACGTGGAAAAGGCACTTTTCCAGTTTGGCGTACAATGAATGTTGTCTGAGTCTGTCCAATACTACCTTGACATGCTCCACGTGTTCTTGTAGGTTTGTAGAATAGATAAGAATGTCATCGATATAGACTATGCAGATGGTGTCTAACAACCCCCGCAGTACGTCGTCCATGAAGTATTGGAAGGCTGCAGGGGCATTGCATAGCCCAAACGGCATTACCTGGTACTCATATAGTCCAAATTTTGTCCTGAAGGCTGTCTTCCACTCATCCCCTGTGCGGACCCTTACCAGGTGGTACGCTCCTCGAAGATCCAATTTCGTAAACACACGAGCTCCTTTTAATTGGTCCAAGAGAACAGGTATGAGGGGTAATGGATATCGATTTTTTATCGTGATACTGTTGATTGCCCTATAATCGATACAGGTTCTCAATTCGTCACAGTCCTTCTTGGATATAAAAAAAAGGGGGGACGAAGCAGGGGATGAGGAGTGCCTGATAAATCCGGAGGCAAGGTTTTCGTCTAGGTAATTTTTCAGGTACCGCGTTTCTGGCTCAGTGAGGGCGTACACCCTACTACAAGGTATGTTGGCTCCTGCTTGGAGGTCAATACGGCAATCGTACGACCTATGGGGGGGCAGTCGCGTGGCTTTCTCTTTGTCAAAGACCTGGCTATACTCTTGGTATTCTTCTGGTAGTGTGGTACTGCAACAGAAGGTGTCTTCACATCCCTCCGCCAACAACCCTGCCACCGGACGGGTCTCTCTCTCTGTGAGGTCCGGTTCTGCCAGACAGTGTGCTTGGCAATACTCCGAAGTGAGGGATACGGACCTTTCCGACCATCGGATAACGGGGTCATGCAGGGTGAGCCATGGCATTCCCAAGATGAGGCGGAAGTGGGGAGCATCAATAAGGTCGAACTGTATGCTCTCCCGGTGATTCCTTCCCACCCTCATCTGGAGGGGAACGGTATGGTATTGCACCGGCCCTGAGGTAAGGGGTGTCCCATCCACCGCTTTTACCACCTCAGGGACTTTCTTCCGTATTGTCTGTACTCCTATGGCTTGGGCATAGGTCTGGTCGATGAAATTCCCTGTGGCTCCAGAATCCAAGAAGGCTGCCACTTCCACGGTGGTGGTGGGTCCGGTCCATAAGGTGATACATACATTCAGATGTGCTACAGATGGTTGGATAGTGTTGGCAAGTGATGCCGAGACCTTTTCCGTCTCTGGACCCAAGGGAGAGGTCTCCTTCAGTCTTGGGTCTTCCAGTTTTCCGTCGGTGGAAGAAGAGCCGCTGCTTGTTTAGGAGAAGGGGTTGGCCTTTCAGACGCGTTGGCTCGTGCCCGGCACTCACGGATAAAATGCCCGCTCTTTCCGCAATATAAGCAGAGCTTTTGTTGCCGGCGTTTCTCCTTCTCTTCTAAGGTTAAGGGCCCTCGAAGCCCCCCTATTTGCATCGGTTCTGTCCCTTCGTTTGCCTTTGGGGGTAGGTCCGTGGAGGCCTTGGTACGCAGCGGCGGAAAACGAATCTCGGTTCTTCCTTTTTCTCCTTTTCGTTCTTGTACACGATGGTCTAACTGTACCGTCAGCTCGATCAGTTCCTCACAGGTATTCGGCAGCTGGACCACCTGGGACAGGACATCTTTTAATTCGCCCCTTAAGCCTTGAAAGAATAACGTCGTCCTTTTCTCTGGGGGCCAATCGGTTTCCACCACGAGGCGATTAAATGTGGTGATATAGGTGAGCAAATCCTGTGATCCCTGTCGCAGGGTGAGGAGTTCTTTATCCAGTGTCATCGTGTGTGATTTGCGGTCAAATAATTTCCTCATTTCCTTGCAAAAGTCCTGGAAATTATGAAGCACTGGATCGTTGCGTTCCATTAATGGAATGGTCCAACTGGCGGCACTTCCTCCCATGTACGACATCATAAAGGAGGTTTTCGCCTCCTCGTCCTGGAAAAGTGCTGGTTTGCATAAGAAGTGAAGTCTACTCTGGTTCAAAAAGATTTCAAATCTCTTCGGATCCCCGAAGAATCGCTCAGGAGGAGCGAGGGGAATGCTTTGAGTCTGTACGACATGCACAGTGGGAGCTGTGCCATCATGGGTGGCAGGTGTGGTCGGCATTGTAAAGGGTCCAGGACCCTGTGCCCCACCCCCTAATGCTGGTGACGTGGTGGTTTGGGGGGGGGAAGAGTCCAATCCTTGATATACGACCTTTTCCCTTTCTCCTGTCGGGAAATGCCTGCCACTTCCCTGCGCAACGTTCCCAGTTCCTTTTTTAGTTCTTGGCTTTCTAGGCGGGAAGTATGTACCTCTTGCTGGAGGGTTGCGAGGGTCTCCATTAATGAATGTAGGACTATATTAGTATCCATCGCCCGGGCTATCTAAGCTACGTGGGCTTGACAATCTGTCGTGGCTGTGTTAGCAGCTTACCTGAAAAAACCACTAACCTGACTAGAAGACAGCAGGGACGATGTTCGAAGAAAGGTCCTTCTTCCCGATAGCGCGGCTTCCCCCAGAGAGGAAACAACTACTCTGGGAACTGGCGCCCCACCGGGAGAGAAGGGAGTGAAGGAACTGGTCTGGAAGACAGTGCGATGGAATCTTTCGACGAGCCTCTGAGGTGTCGGGGCCTCGGGGAATGTCGCACCAACTAGAAGGGAGCACAGGCAGACATCAGTAAACGTCCCCCGGCCTGCAATGCCTACTACCCTCTTTCGAGGACCCCAATCAGTTCCCCAACGCAGCTTACCTCAAGGAATGGGGAAAAAGATGTTGTAGTTCCTCGGACACCAATGTACTCAAGGAAGTAAAAGAGGTAAGTGATAGGAGGGACCGGTACGAGTGCGAGTCCAGTCGTGACGTCCTCCACTGAAGTCTTTCCTAGCCGGTACGCTGTTCAATTCACAGCGTGCATCTAGGATTCCAAGTTTCCTCAAAACGAGTCAACGCTGTTATAGGCACAGCGTGAAATGTGCAGCTCTTACTGACGGAGGGTTTGGAAGCTGTACTACGCGTTTTCAAGCACGCGTATAAGGGCCTAAGTACCTAGTAACAAGGCGAACAGGTTCTGTTCTCCTAAGGGAAGTTTGCCGGTGAGGAACCAAGGGTCTCATGCTCCCGAGGAGCCCTACCTGTTCCTATCGCGATGTCGCCAAGAGTGAAGCAAGCGCCCGACCTCCGGCGGGGAAACACCTTCCGCCCGGCGCTATCCTGGAATGACTGAATTCTCTGGAAGCAGCTTGATCGTAGGGTGAATCTGGAACGTAGTTTTCACGCCCGACCTCCGGCGGGGAAGCACCGTCCGCCTGGCGTGCTGGAACGAAATAGGATTGTCAAGCCCCGCTTCCTGGACTGGGCGGGGCTTAAATAGCTGCCCAATCAGCAAACGCGCGGTTTCTCAAGCCGCGAGCTCGCGAAACGGGGCGCTGTGGGAAATGTAGTTTTGTAACCGGTTGTCCGACAGCCGTGAGAAATACAGGCCATGACAGGAGGAGGGGGCCAGGGGCGAGGGAGAGATGCCTTGCCCGCAACACCCGTGGCCAGCACCCCGGCTCCGGCCGGTCGGGGCAACCCCCCGTGGCGTCCTGGGGTCCGAGCCAACGTCACGTGCCACCGATGCCAGCGAGTCGGCCACTACGCCAATGACCCGAGCTGCCCGCAG
The DNA here is from genome assembly GCF_964204655.1 of Triturus cristatus. Taxonomy (NCBI): domain Eukaryota; kingdom Metazoa; phylum Chordata; class Amphibia; order Caudata; family Salamandridae; genus Triturus; species Triturus cristatus. The sequence continues at coordinate 274,449,631 of NC_140579.1, read as the reverse complement.
AACCAAACACCCAAGCCCCGCCAGGTAGCTGCCGCCGCCCTGGGGGAAGAGCGATCATTGGAGGAACCAGAGGAGTATGAGCCGGCCCAGCAAGAGTGGGAACCGGCCGCCATGGTCCTGGCGTGCTTAGGGGGAAGAGACATGGTCCCGCGGGCTCCCCTACCCGCTAACACCAGGAAATACGGTCAGTGGGTGACCATTAATGGACAACGAGCCGAGGCCTTGCGTGACACAGGCGCCAGTGTGACGGCCGTCCGCTGTCACCTGGTGAAGCCCGAGCAGATCCTGCCGAACATTCTCTGCCCCGTCCGCTCGGCAGACAACTCTGAAAGTATGTGTCAAATGGCCTGCGTCCCATTCGAATGGGGAGGGGTCTCCGGCCTGTTGAAGGTGACGGTCCGGGACGATGCCCCCGTGGACTGCCTCCTGGGGAATGACCTCGAGAGTTCCCCGTGGGCCACCGTTGAGAGAAGAGAGCACCTGGGGATGCTGGGCCTCCCGGACTGGGCCTGCATAACCACCCGGTCCATGACCGCCCGTGCCGTCCCTCGATCAGAAGAACCAGAATGGCCAGCACCCCCGCCCCCAGTCGCCCCAGTAGAAGACAACGACGAGGCCAGCCTCCCAGACTCGACGACCGAAGGGGACGCGCAACCCCAGGACCTTCCTGACCTGGCTCAGTGGCGTCAAGAAGGGGGGCCTACCCAAGAACAGTTCCGCCAGGAACAAAAGACCTGTCCCTCCCTCGAGGGACTCCGCCACCAAGCCAGCGCCCAGAACACAGGGGACTCCACCGGAACTCACTGGGTCTACTGGGATAACGACCTGCTATACAGCGAGCAAAGAATCGCCGAGCTGGGGGCCGGTCGAGTACTGGTGGTACCTCTCCGCTTCAGAGACTTTCTGCTCAACCTGGCCCACGATGTCCCCCTGGCTGGACACCTGGGCCAGGATAAAACGTACAGCCGCCTAGTGACCCACTTTTTCTGGCCGAAAATGAGGAACGACGTCCTGAACCACTGCCGATCTTGCCCCACATGCCAAGCCAGCGGGAAGAGTGGTCGGAAGCTGAAAGCCCCTCTGCAACCCTTCCCTGTGGTCACCACCCCGTTCGAAAGGGTGGGGATAGACATCGTGGGGCCTCTGGACCCCCGCACGGCACAAGGACACAGGTTCATCTTAGTACTGGTGGACCATGCCACCCGCTACCCCGAGGCGGTGCCCCTACGGACCGTGACAGCTCCGGTGGTTGGCCGGGCCCTAATGGGGATCTTCTCCCGGGTAGGCTTCCCCCGAGAAGTCGTCAGCGACCGAGGCACGAACTTTATATCCAAATACATGAAGTCCCTCTGGCAACAATGCGGGGTCACTGTTGGACCCGGCCTCGCAGAACGGCCCGCCGTGCACCCGCACCACCGAAACCTGGTACCTGCCGCCCCAACCACCCGGCCCAGCCGGTCCTTCCTACCAGAACACCCACACCCGGCCCGGACATCCCCGTCCATGGCCTCTCTCCTTTCGGCCACCCCGGGCCCGCAGGCCCACTTCATGCGTCAAGATGGCCGCCCGGCCCCAGCGCGACCCTGGCCTAGAGGCGCCACTCCGGCTGGAGGACATCACACTTCCCGGGGGATGAGAGAGGGAGGAGCAGTTTCTATCGCACCTCTGGACTCCCCTGGGACGATGGGTTTCGATCGGCCCTCCGGCCTCCCTGAGAGCTGGCTCCACGCCTGCTGGGTGTCTGGGACTCCTCCCGGCCCGGCCCTGAACGAGATCAAAAGACAATAGCAGGAAACCCCGACAAGCGACCCCCAGGTGACAAGACCCCTGCCTCGACCGACCCCGGACATCAAAGAGGGGTCGACCTATAACAGGGGGTGCTTCGGGTCGGTCCGGAGATTCGACGCTGGAACAACGTAAGCCTGCTGAGTGACTCGCGGCTCCTGAAAGATCGTAACATCTCTGAACTTGCGCCTAAGCCTGCTGAGTGACTCGCGGCCCCTGGAAGATCGTACCACCTCTGAACCTGTGCCTAAGCCTGCTGAGTGACTCGCGGCTCCTGGAAGATCGTACCACCTCTGAACCTGTGCCTAAGCCTGCTGAGTGACTCGCGGCTCCTGAAAGATCGTAACATCTCTGAACTTGCGCCTAAGCCTGCTGAGTGACTCGCGGCTCCTTGAAGATCGGACACCCCTGAACCTGTACCTGAGCCCGCTGAGTGACTCGCGGCTCCCCCAGACTCTCCCGGTCCCGCCGGACCCCGACTACGACCCCGTATCCCCCGGCTCGAGGATTGTGAGCTGTGCGCCGGGTACGTCCCTGCTTGAACTTTTGCCAAAGACTGTCCCGCTACCCCCCTACCTTTCCGAGACTCTTGAACCCGTGAATACCTTGTACATATTTGCCGTGATAACCTACTTGATAAAGATTGTTTCTGAGAACAACCGGTGTGATTACTCTGTGTCGTGTGGCGCCAGAAGTACGATCCTAGCTGCGAGATTCCTCCCCCTGGGGAGTCTCCCGCCAGTGCCCGGCTACGATACTTTGAGGGTGGGTCTCAGGGTAATCAGGACCCCCTTTCCGGGCTCCTCTGAGGTCGCCGTCTAACATTGGTGGCAAGCGACGGGATTCGGGCCCATCACCTAGAGATCGTACCGTGAACAACGGACGCACCACCGACAAGGATGGCAGAAGGAAGCGCCATGAGCCCCGCAGAAACCAACGCCAACAGGGTGTTCCAGGTGGAGCATCTAGAGGAATATACACACAAGGAGCTGAAGCAGTTTTGCAAGGAACTTAAAATCGCTACCACTGGTCTCAACACAAAGGAAGATTTGCAGAAAGCACTGAAAACCTGGGTGGAGACCGGAGCCTCCCGCCCGGAAAGCACGGGGGAGCGCCCCGACGAAACCGAACCTCCCCAAAGTGAAAGCAGCAGCAATCAGGTGCGAGGAGGTGTACCAGACGGGGGCTTCTCCCCAGAAGAACTCGCGGACAGAGAGAGAAGCCGCAATCATGAACTAGAGCTGGCCAAACTCAAAATTGAGGGCGAGTTGAAGCTAGCGGAAAAAAAGCTAGCGGTAGAACAAATGCGTGTGCAAGGCGAACTGGAGGAGAAAAAGCTCCAACGAGAGCATGAAGGAAGGAAGCTCCAGCTGGAGCACGAACGCAGCTTAAAGGAACTCGAGCTCAAGGCCCGAAACGAGGAAGGGAGGCCCCCAAGTAACCGAGAGGCGGTCTCCCCAGCGGAACAGAGGGTCCACATCCCGAAGGATGTGGTCAAGGAATATTATAAAAACGATGACATTCAGCAATGGTTTCGGGCCTACGAGGTCGCCATGACCTCCCATCGGATCCCAGAGAAGGACTGGGGGGCGGGGTTGTGGGGGCGGTTTCTGAGCGAAGGAAGGGACACCCTGCTCGACCTACCCCTCTCCCTGCAGACCTCCTACAGCCACATGAAAGAGGCTCTCCTCACAAGATACGGCCTCACCCCAGAAATGTACCGTCAACGGTTCCGGGACTGCAGGAAGATCCCGGGCACCACATGGGTGGAATATGTAAACTTTTTCAGTCGGGCCTTCGAGGGGTGGACCAAGGGCAGCAAGGTCACCACCCTGGCCGAACTCACTGATCTCATGTTGTGGGAACATCTAGCTGCGAACTGCTTCGTAGAACTACGTCAGCATCTGCTGGACAGTAAGCTCACAGATCCCCGGAAGCTGGCTGTGGAGGCCGACCGCTGGACCAACACCCGGGTCTCCCGGGGCATGGTAGGAGAGTACCCCCGAACCAGTCAGGGACCACCCCGCCAGAGAGGGGGAGGGAGTCAGGAGGGCCGAGAGAGTCCCAGCCTAGCCCCCCGAAGACACCACCTCCACCTTTCCCGGCACCCCCTCCACCAGTAACCGGGCCCCCTGGGAAACGGGGACACCGGGTGACCGTCACATGTTTTCGCTGCCAGAAACCCGGGCACTACGCCAATGACCCAGAGTGCCCCATGGCCCCCCAAGTCCCCCCGACGAGACAGATAGCCAACGTAGCCCTGGGGGAGGGAGTAGAGGAAGCCGAGGAGTGGGAACCCGCAGCAATGGCCCTAGTATCCCTGGGAGATAGGGAGATGATCCCTGGTAGCCTCCTCCCCTCCAACACCCAGAAGTATGGGCAACTTGTCAAAATCAATGGCCACCAAGTAGAGGCCCTGCGAGACACCGGGGCCAGTATCACCGGTGTCCTCAGGCACCTAGTCCCCGAAGAGCAGATCCTCCCCAACGTCTTTTGCCCTGTTATATCCGCAGACAATCGAGAGAGCATGTGCCAGGTAGCCCTGGTGCCATTTGAGTGGGGAGGGGTGATAGGCAAACTCAAGGTGGCCGTAAGAACCTCCCAGCCGGTCGACTGCCTTTTAGGGAACGACCTAGAGAGTTCCCCATGGAAGCACGTGGAGCGTAAGGCCCACTTGGGAATGATGGGACTCCCCGAGTGGGTGTGCGCCACCACCCGCTCTATGTCCGCCCGACTCACTCCCCAGAGGGAGGTCGAGAGCACCCCGATCGAAGAGATCAGAACAGTCCCCGCCGAGGGTCCTTCCGTCCCCCCCTCAGAAGGGTCCGTCGCTAGCGATGAACCCACACCATCCGACCCTGACCCAGTCCCTGAGTTAGGCGATCTACCCGAGTTGGCCCAATGGCGCCACGAGGGCGGACCCACTCGGGAAGAGTTTTGCAGGGAGCAAGCCACTTGTCCTTCCCTGGTCGGGCTGCGGCGCCAAGCCGAGGGCCAAGCCGCAGGGGACCAGACCGGGACGCACCGAATCTATTGGGAGAATAGCATCCTGTACAGTGAGCAGAAGTCGGTGGAGCTGGGATCGGGACGGGTACTGGTAGTACCCCTCCGCTTCCGAGATTTCCTCCTGGGTTTAGCCCACGACGTCCCCCTCGCCGGTCACCTGGGACAGGACAAGACGTACAACCGTCTTGTGACCCATTTTTACTGGCCTAAGATGAGAGCAGCAGTAGAGGCCCATTGCAAGTCCTGCCCCACGTGCCAGGCTAGTGGAAAGAGTGGAGGGAAACTCAAGGCTCCCCTCCAACCCTTCCCGGTCGTCAGTACCCCCTTCGAACGAGTCGGGATCGACATCGTGGGACCACTGGACCCCCCCACCTCCCAAGGCCACCGTTTTATCTTGGTCCTAGTGGACCACGCCACCCGATACCCAGAGGCTATCCCCCTGCGCACCATTACGGCCCCTGTGGTGGGCCGGGCCCTGATGGGGATCTTTTCCAGGGTGGGGTTTCCCCGCGAGGTCGTGAGCGATCGCGGCACTAATTTCATCTCAAAGTATATGACGTCCCTGTGGCAACAATGTGGGGTGTCCTATAAGTTCACTACCCCGTACCATCCCCAAGGAAACGGCCTAGTAGAAAGATTTAATAGGACTTTGAAAGGGATGATCACTGGCCTAGACGAACCCCTCCGGCGGAAGTGGGATGTCCTGCTCCCTTGCCTATTGTTCGCGTATAGAGAGGTCCCCCAGAAGTCCCTAGGATTCAGCCCGTTTGAGTTGCTCTATGGGCACCCCGTCCGAGGTCCCCTCAGTTTGGTAAAGGAAGAGTGGGAGGCGACACCCCAGACCACTCCCCGAGATGTGTTCCAATACGTCTTGGCCCTCCGGAACCAGACCAGGAAGTTCCGAGAACTGGCCGAGGCCAACCTGGAGGCGAGTCAAGAAGAGATGAAACGCTGGTACGACCAGAATGCCACTCTGGTTGAGTTCCAGCCGGGCCAGCAGGTGTGGGTCATGGCCCCCGTGAAGCCTGGCGCCCTCCAGGACCGATGGACTGGGCCGTACAAGGTGGTGGGGCGAAAGAGTCCAGTTACGTACTTGGTGGACGTCCAGTCGCCACGGGACCCCCTCCGGGTCCTGCACGTGAACCGACTCAAGCCTCACTTCGTGCGGACAGAACTGAGCCTCCTGCTGGCCACCGATGACGGGGCCGAAGATGAGTCAGATCCCCTCCCGGACCTCCTGTGTGTCAAGGAGCAGGATGGCTCCGTGGAGGGAGTGAACCTTTCCCCAGCCCTCACTGCCCAACAACAAGCGGACTGCCGCCAGCTCCTAAGACAATTTGCCGACCTCTTCTCTCTGACCCCCCGGGTCACCAACTGGTGTGTTCATGACGTGAACACCGGGGACAGCCCGCCGGTGAGACACCGAGCCTACCGGGTTCCTGACCGGGTCCGGGCCTGCATTCAAGATGAAGTCTCGAAGATGCTGACCCTGGGGGTGATTGAGCCCTCTGACAGTCCCTGGGCCAGCCCCGTGGTCCTGGTCCCGAAGGCAGCGGCCCCCGGTGTCGCCCCCGAGCTCCGATTCTGCGTGGATTACCGGGGGCTCAATGATGTTACCCGAGCCGATGCCCACCCCATTCCACGAGCCGACGAACTCATTGACCGACTAGGGGCAGCTCGGTTCCTCAGCACATTCGACCTCACCTGCGGATACTGGCAGATTGCGCTCACCGAAGGGGCCAAGGAGCGGTCCGCTTTCTCCACCCCCGACGGGCACTACCGCTTCCGCGTGATGCCCTTCGGGATGAAAAATGCCCCGGCCACTTTCCAGCGACTGGTGAATAGGGTCCTGGCCGGGTTGGAACAGTTCAGCGCGGCATATCTAGACGATATCGCCGTCTTCAGTTCGGAGTGGAGTGGGCATCTCCAGCACCTCCGGAGGGTGCTAACCGCCCTGCGCCAGGCAGGCCTCACAATAAAAGCTAGCAAGTGCCAGATCGGACAAAGCTCCGTAGTCTGCCTGGGGCACCGGGTCGGGAGCGGCCAGGTAGCCCCTCTACAACCAAAGATCGACGCCATCCTGGCCTGGGAACCACCAATCACCCAGACGGAGGTCCGAGCCTTCCTGGGACTCACAGGATACTACCGACGCTTCATTCGGGGATATGGCAGCCTGGTCGGCCCTCTCACCGAACTCACATCTAAAAAACAGCCAACGAAGGTGCAGTGGACGGCTGCCTGCCAGGAGGCTTTCGATGCTCTAAAAAAGGCCATGTGCACTGCTCCCGTCCTCCGGGCTCCCGACTATGCCAAGGAGTTCCTAGTCCAGACCGATGCCTCCGAACATGGCATTGGGGCCGTCCTGTCCCAAGTGAATGACCAAGGCCTAGACCAGCCCGTCGCCTTCCTCAGTCGGCGGCTGCTGCCCCGAGAGCAGAGGTGGAGCACCATAGAGCGCGAAGCCTTTGCCGTGGTCTGGGCACTCAAGAAGCTACGACCCTACCTGTTCGGCACGCATTTCAGAGTCCAAACTGACCATCGGCCCTTGCGGTGGCTCATGCAGATGCGAGGAGAAAACCCCAAGCTACTGCGGTGGTCAATCTCCCTCCAGGGGATGGATTTCACCGTAGAACACCGCCCTGGTACGGACCACGCCAACGCTGACGGCCTCTCCCGGTTCTTCCGCCTCAGCGAAGAGAACCCCCCAAGATGATGGGCAGTTCTCTCCGGCTTTCAGCTGGGGGGGACGCGTGTTGGACCCGGCCTCGCAGAACGGCCCGCCGTGCACCCGCACCACCGAAACCTGGTACCTGCCGCCCCAACCACCCGGCCCAGCCGGTCCTTCCTACCAGAACACCCACACCCGGCCCGGACATCCCCGTCCATGGCCTCTCTCCTTTCGGCCACCCCGGGCCCGCAGGCCCACTTCATGCGTCAAGATGGCCGCCCGGCCCCAGCGCGACCCTGGCCTAGAGGCGCCACTCCGGCTGGAGGACATCACACTTCCCGGGGGATGAGAGAGGGAGGAGCAGTTTCTATCGCACCTCTGGACTCCCCTGGGACGATGGGTTTCGATCGGCCCTCCGGCCTCCCTGAGAGCTGGCTCCACGCCTGCTGGGTGTCTGGGACTCCTCCCGGCCCGGCCCTGAACGAGATCAAAAGACAATAGCAGGAAACCCCGACAAGCGACCCCCAGGTGACAAGACCCCTGCCTCGACCGACCCCGGACATCAAAGAGGGGTCGACCTATAACAGGGGGTGCTTCGGGTCGGTCCGGAGATTCGACGCTGGAACAACGTAAGCCTGCTGAGTGACTCGCGGCTCCTGAAAGATCGTAACATCTCTGAACTTGCGCCTAAGCCTGCTGAGTGACTCGCGGCCCCTGGAAGATCGTACCACCTCTGAACCTGTGCCTAAGCCTGCTGAGTGACTCGCGGCTCCTGGAAGATCGTACCACCTCTGAACCTGTGCCTAAGCCTGCTGAGTGACTCGCGGCTCCTGAAAGATCGTAACATCTCTGAACTTGCGCCTAAGCCTGCTGAGTGACTCGCGGCTCCTTGAAGATCGGACACCCCTGAACCTGTACCTGAGCCCGCTGAGTGACTCGCGGCTCCCCCAGACTCTCCCGGTCCCGCCGGACCCCGACTACGACCCCGTATCCCCCGGCTCGAGGATTGTGAGCTGTGCGCCGGGTACGTCCCTGCTTGAACTTTTGCCAAAGACTGTCCCGCTACCCCCCTACCTTTCCGAGACTCTTGAACCCGTGAATACCTTGTACATATTTGCCGTGATAACCTACTTGATAAAGATTGTTTCTGAGAACAACCGGTGTGATTACTCTGTGTCGTGTGGCGCCAGAAGTACGATCCTAGCTGCGAGATTCCTCCCCCTGGGGAGTCTCCCGCCAGTGCCCGGCTACGATACTTTGAGGGTGGGTCTCAGGGTAATCAGGACCCCCTTTCCGGGCTCCTCTGAGGTCGCCGTCTAACAGTCACCTACAGATTCACGACCCCCTATCACCCCCAAGGGAACGGACTAGTGGAGCGTTTTAACCGCACCCTCAAGGGGATGATTGGGGGATTGGAAGAGCCCCTCCGTCGCCAGTGGGATGTACTACTCCCGTGCCTCCTCTTCGCTTACCGAGAAGTTCCCCAGAAGTCCCTCGGTTTTAGCCCTTTCGAACTCCTGTACGGGCACCCTGTGCGAGGGCCCCTCAGCCTAGTAAAAGAAGGTTGGGAGATGGCCCCCCTAAAGACCCCTCCAGACGTCTTTAAATACCTCCTGGCCCTACGCAACCAGACCCGGCGCTTCAGAGAGATGGCCAAGGCGAACCTCGAGGCCAGCCAGGAGGACATGAAGAAGTGGTATGATCACAATGCCTCCACCGTTGAGTTCGAGCCTGGACAACAAGTATGGGTGATGTCCCCCACCGAACCATGTGCCTTGCAAGATAAGTGGACGGGGCCCTTCAAAGTGGTCAAGCGCAAAAGCCCCGTCACTTACCTCATCGACCTGGGGACCTCCCGGAACCCCCTTCGGGTCCTCCACACCAACCGACTCAAACCACACTTTGTGCGCTCAGAACTCAGCCTCCTGATGGCTACGGACAGTGGGGCAGAGGAGGACTCCGAGCCCCTCCCGGATCTTCTGAAGACTCAGGAGAATGACGGCTCCGTGGACGGGGTCCGGCTCTCTGACACCCTCACTTCGGAGCAACGCCAGGGCTGCCGGAACCTCCTGCTGCAGTTTGCTACCCTGTTCTCCCTCACCCCCGGGGTCACCCCTTGGTGTTTGCACGACGTGGACACCGGGGACAGTCCCCCTGTCCGACACCGGGCCTACCGCGTACCAGATCGGGTACGGGCCTGCATACAGGAGGAGGTGGCCAAGATGCTCACAATCGGGGTCATCGAGCCCTCGGACAGTCCCTGGGCCAGTCCGGTTGTATTGGTCCCCAAAGCCGCTGCCCCCGGCACCGCACCTGAACTGAGATTCTGCGTCGACTACCGGGGCTTGAACGCTGTCACCCGGACCGACGCTCATCCGATCCCCCGAGCAGACGAGCTGATCGACCGGCTGGGGGCCGCCCGCTACCTCAGTATCTTCGACCTAACAGCGGGCTACTGGCAGATCGGCCTCACACCCAGGGCTCAGGAACGGTCAGCCTTCTCTACCCCCGATGGCCACTACCAATTCAAGGTCATGCCCTTCGGCATGAAGAATGCCCCCGCCACGTTTCAACGCCTCGTGAACCAGGTCTTGGCGGGGCTCGAAGAGTTCAGCGCTGCCTACCTGGACGATATCGCTGTATACAGCCGCCACTGGCCCGACCACCTCCGTCACCTCCAAGAGGTCCTACAGGCCCTCCAGCGGGCCGGCCTCACAATTAAGGCCGGCAAGTGCCAAATTGGCCAAGGGTCTGTGACCTACCTTGGGCACCAAGTGGGAAGCGGGCTGGTGGCCCCGCTACAACTTAAGATTGCTGCCATCCAGTCCTGGCAGCCCCCCGTCACCCAGACCGAGGTCCGAGCCTTCTTGGGGCTCACCGGCTACTACCGGCGGTTCGTGAAGGACTACGGCAGCATCGTGGGGCCCCTCACGGGTCTCACGTCCAAGAACCAACCAAAGCGGATTAACTGGACCCCCGATTGTCAAGCGGCCTTCGAGAAGCTGAAGGCCGCTCTGTGCACCGCCCCTGTGCTCCAGGCCCCCGATTACAGTCGGGAATTCGTGGTACAGACCGACGCCTCCGACCACGGCATCGGAGCCGTTCTTTCTCAGTTAAACCCCGAAGGTCATGACCAGCCGGTGGCCTTCATCAGTCGACGTCTCCTGGCCCGAGAACAGCGCTGGAGCACCATCGAGAGGGAGGCCTTCGCAGTGGTGTGGGCCCTCAAAAAGCTCCGGCCCTATCTCTTCGGTACCCATTTCCGGGTACAAACCGACCATCGACCCCTGCAGTGGCTGATGCAGATGCGGGGGGAGAACCCAAAACTCTTGCGCTGGTCCATTTCCCTGCAGGGAATGGACTTCACTGTGGAGCACCGACCAGGCCAAGACCACGCCAACGCGGATGGCCTGTCCCGCTTTTTCCGCCTCGACGAAGAGAGTCCCCAAGGAGATGGGTGACTCTCCCCGCCTTCAGCTGGGGGGGACACATGTTGGACAGGCCACACGAAGGGCTTGCTCCCTCCCCGCACGACAGGGCCCGAGCCCCGACCCACCAGGCATAACCCACGAAAAGCACCTGTACCCCGTCTCACGACGGATCTTCTGCCCTCGGACCTCTACTCATCACGGGGCCCAGCCCCACCGGCTCCCCCGGCCGGTTCAAGCCGCCATCTTGGGCCCTGCACCACGAGGCCGCGTGGCCTAGCCCCGACCCTAACCCCGGGCCTGGCCGGCCCCGACATCCCGGCACCACCATCCACCCGGGAGGTGAGCGGACCACTTGGCAGGTCAATGGGAGGACGAAGTGTCAAGAGCTCTTCCCCCGCCAGGTGCCGATCGCCTCCAGCTCCCCCAGGCGCTGGCTCCACCCCCTGCTGGGTGTCTGGACACCTTCATCCCGGGCCCTCCGACCTCCAAGTGCGAGGGCCCGGACATCAAAGGGCGGCTGCCCTATAACTGGGGCAACTCCGGAGCAGGAAGGCAGTTGTATCCTGGAGTCGAGAGACACCGAGAGAACTCAGCCTTGACGGACTACTGGCGCTGCCGTAGCCCGCTCTTGTGAACCATCGTCCTGCCTGCTGGCGCTGCCGCGGCCTTCTACAACATCCATCCTCGTCGGGACCTGCTGGCGCTGCCGCGGCCCGTTGTAACGACCATCCTCACCGGGACCTGCTGGCGCTGCCGCGGACCGTACCTCGACCATCTCCACTGGGACCTGCTGGCGCTGCCGCGGACCGTGTACCGACCATCTCCACCGGGACCTGCTGGCGCTGCCGCGGCCCGTACCAACTAAGCTCGAGGATTGTGAGCTAATCATCATCTCATCCAGACTACCTGACTGGTAGACAGACTGTCCCGCTACCCCTTACCCTGCTTTTAGAGACTTGAATCGAGGGGACCCCTGAGTCCAGACCTCCTTGTACCATTCAACCGTACCCTAAGAAGTGCTTATAAAGAACCCTGAACCTTATCCGTGTGTGGTATCTGTCTGTGGGGGGGAAGTTACTTGTCTGTACGATCGCTGGAGACGGCTCTCCCTGGAGACCTCTCCTCCTGACCCCGGCCGACCCTCCCGGTCCGTCTACCCTTTCTAACATGCGCCCACCCTCATATGTCTCTACACTGCTTGGGAGTCCTCTGCACCCACCCCTCACATGTCTCTGTCCACTGCTGGGAGTCCTCTGCACCCACCCCTCACATGTGTCTGTCCACTGCTGGGAGTCCTCTGCACCCACCCCTCACATGTCTCTGTCCACAGCTGGGAGTCCTCTGCACCCACCCCTCACATGTTTCTGTCCACTGCTAGGAGTCCTCTGCACCCACCCCTCACATGTGTCTGTCCACTGCTGGGAGTCCTCTGCACCCCCCTCACATGTCTCTGGCCACTGCTGGGAGTGATATGCACCCACCCCTCATATGTCTGTCCACTGCTGGGAGTCCTCTGCACCCACCCCTCACATGTCTCTGTTCTCTGCTGGGAGTGATATGCACCCACCCCTCAGATGTATGTCCACTGCTAGGAGTCCTCTGCACCCACGCCTCACATGTCTCTGTCCACTGCTGGGAGTCCTCTGCACCCACCCCTCACATGTGTCTGTCCACTGCTGGGAGTCCTCTGCACCCACCCCTCACATGTCTCTGTCCACTGCTGGGAGTGATATGCACCCACCCCTCATATGTCTGGGCACTGCTGGGAGTGATCTGCACCCACCCCTCACATGTCTCTGTCCACTGCTGGTATTCCTCTGCACCCACCCCTCACATGTCTCTGTCCACTGCTGGGAGTCCTATGCACCCACCCCTCAAATGTCTCTGTCCACTGCTGGAAGTCCTCTGCACCCACCCCTCACATGTGTCTGTCAACTGCTGGGAGTCCTCTGAACCCACCCCTCACATATCTCTGTCCACTGCTGGGAGTAATATACACCCACCCCTCATTTGTCTGGGCACTGCTGGGAGTGATCTGCACCCACCCCTCACATGTCTCTGGGTACTGCTGGGAGTCCTCTGCACCCACCCCTCACATGTCTCTGTCCACTGCTGGGAGTCCTCTGCACCCACCCCTCACATGTCTCTGTCCACTGCTGGGAGTCCTCTGCACCCACCCCTGACATGTGTCTGTCCACTGCTGGGAGTCCTCTGCACCCACCCCTCACATGTCTATGTCCACTGCTGGGAGTGATATGCACCCACCCCTCATATGTCTGTCCACTGCTGGGAGTCCTCTTCACCCACCGCTCACATGTCTCTGTCCACTGCGGGGAGTGATATGCACCCACCCCTCATATGTCTGTCCACTGATGGGAGTCCTCTGCACCCACCCCTCACATGTCTCTGTCCACTGCTGGGAATCCTCTGCACCCACCCCTCACATGTGTCTGTCCACTGCTGGGAGCCCTCTGCACCCACCCCTCACATGTCTCTGTCCACAGCTGGGAGTCCTCTGCACCCACCCCTCACATGTCTCTGTCCACTGCTGGGAGTCCTCTGCACCCACCCCTCACATGTGTCTGTCCACTGCTGGGAGTCCTCTGCACCCCCCCTCACATGTCTCTGGCCACTGCTGGGAGTGATATGCACCCACCCCTCATATGTCTGTCCACTTCTGGGAGTCCTCTGCACCCACCCCTCACATGTCTCTGTCCACTGCTGGGAGTCCTCTGCACCCACCCCTGACATGTGTCTGTCCACTGCTGGGGGTCCTCTGCACCCACCCCTCACATGTCTCTGTCCACTGCTGGGAGTGATATGCACCCACCCCTCATATGTCTCTGGGCACTGTTGGTATTCCTCTGCACCCACCCCTCACATGTCTCTGTCCACTGCTGGGAGTCCTCTGCACCCACCCCTCACATGTCTCTGTCCACTGCTGGGAGTCCTCTGCACCCATCCCTCACATCTCTCTGTCCACTGCTAGGAGTCCTCTGCACCCTACCCCTCACACGTGTCTGTCCACTGCTGGGAGTCCTCTGCACCCACCCCTCACATGTGTCTGTCCACTGCTGGGAGTCCTCTGCACCCACCCCTCACATGTCTCTGTCCACTTCTGGGAGTCCTCTGCACCCACTCCTGACATATGTCTGTCCACTGCTGGAGTCCTCTGCACCCACCCCTCACATGTCTCTGTCCACTGCTGGGAGTGATCTGCACCCACCCCTCATATGTCTCTGGGCACTGTTGGTATTCCTCTGCACCCACCCCTCACATGTCTCTGTCCACTGCTGGGAGTCCTCTGCACCCACCCCTCACATGTCTCTGTCCACTGCTGGGAGTTCTCTGCACCCATCCCTCACATCTCTCTGTCCACTGCTAGGAGTCCTCTGCACCCACCCCTCACATGTGTCTGTCCACTGCTGGGAGTCCTCTTCACCCACCCCTCACATGTGTCTGTCCACTGCTGGGAGTCCTCTGCACCCACCCCTCACATGTCTCTGTCCACTGCTGGAAGTGATATGCACCCACCCCTCATATGTCTGTCCACTGCTGGGAGTCCTCTTCACCCACCCCTCACATGTCTCTGTCCACTGCTGGGAGCGATATGCACCCACCCTCATATGTCTGTCCACTGCTGGGAGTCCTCTGCACCCACCCCTCACATGTCTCTGTCCACTGTTGGGAGTCCTCTGCACCCACCCCTCACATGTGTCTGTCCACTGCTGGGAGTCCTCTGCACCCACCCCTCACATGTCTCTGTCCACTGCTGGGAGTGATATGCTCCCATCCCTCATATGTCTGGGCACTGCTGGGAGTGATCTGCACCCACCCCTCACATGTCTCTGTCCACTGCTGGGAGTCCTCTGCACCCACCCCTCACATGTGTCTGTCCACTGCTGGGAGTCCTCTGCAACCACCCCTCACATGGCTCTGTCCACTGCTGGGAGTGATATGCACCCACCCCTCATATGTCTGGGCACTACTGGGAGTGATCTGCACCCACCCCTTACATGTCTCTGGGCACTGCTGGTATTCCTCTGCACCCACCCCTCACATGTCTCTGTCCACTGCTGGAAGTCCTCTGCACCCACCCCTCACATGTCTCTGTCCACTGCTGGGAGTCCTTTGCACCCACCCCTCACATGTCTGGGCAGTGCTGGGAGTGATCTGCACCCACCCCTCACATGTCTCTGGGCACTGCTGGTATTCCTCTGCACCCACCCCTCACATGTCTCTGTCCACTGCTGGGAGTCCTCTGCACCCACCCCTCACATGTCTCTGTCCACTGCTGGTAGTCCTCTGCACCCACCCCTCACATGTCTCTGTCCACTGCTGGGAGTCCTCTGCACCCACCCCTCACATGTGTCTGTCAACTGCTGGTAGTCCTCTGAACCCACCCCTCAATTATCTCTGTCCACTGCTGGGAGTAATATACACCCACCCCTCATTTGTCTGGGCACTGCGGGGAGTGATCTGCACCCACCCCTCAATTGTCTCTGGGTACTGCTGGGAGTCCTCTGCACCCACCCCTGACATGTGTCTGTCCACTGCTGTGAGTCCTCTGCACCCACCCCTCACATGTCTCTGTCCACTGCTGGGAGTGATATGCACCCACCCCTCATATGTCTGTCCACTGCTGGGAGTCCTCTTCACCCACCCCTCAAATGTCTCTGTCCACTGCGGGGAGTGATATGCACCCACCCTCATATGTCTCTCCACTGCTGGGAGTCCTCTGCACCCACCCCTCACATGTCTCTGTCCACTGCGGGGAGTCCTCTGCACCCACCCCTCACATGTGTCTGGGCACTGCTGGGAGTCCTCTGCACCCACCCCTCACATGTCTCTGTCCACTGCTGGAAGTGATATGCACCCACCCCATATATGTCTGTCCACTGCTGGGAGTCCTCTTCACCCACCCCTCACATGTCTCTGTCCACAGCTGGGAGCGATATGCACCCACCCCTCATATGTCTGTCCACAGCTGGGAGTCCTCTGCACCCACCCCTCACATGTCTCTGTCCACTGTTGGGAGTCCTCTGCACCCACCCCTCATATGTCTGGGCAGTGCCTGGAGTGATCTGCACCCACCCCTCACATGTCTCTGGGCACTGCTGGTATTCCTCTGCACCCACCCCTCACATGTCTCTGTCCACTGCTGGGAGTCCTCTGCACCCACCCCTCACATGTCTCTGTCCACTGCTGGGAGTCCTCTGCACCCACCCCTCACATGTCTCTGTCCACTGCTGGGAGTCCTCTGCACCCACCCCTCACATGTGTCTGTCAACTGCTGGGAGTCCTCTGAACCCACCCCTCACATATCTCTGTCCACTGCTGGGAGTAATATACACCCACCCCTCATTTGTCTGGGCACTGCGGGGAGTGATCTGCACCCACCCCTGACATGTGTCTGTCCACTGCTGGGAGTCCTCTGCACCCACCCCTCACATGTCTCTGTCCACTGCTGGGAGTGATATGCACCCACCCCTCATATGTCTGTCCACTGCTGGTAGTCCTCTTCACCCACCCCTCAAATGTCTCTGTCCACTGCGGGGAGTGATATGCGCCCACCCTCATATGTCTCTACACTGCTTGGGAGTCCTCTGCACCCACCCCTCACATGTCTCTGTCCACTGCTGGGAGTCCTCTGCACCCACCCCTCACATGTGTCTGTCCACTGCTGGGAGTCCTCTGCACCCACCCCTCACATGTCTCTGTCCACAGCTGGGAGTCCTCTGCACCCACCCCTCACATGTCTCTGTCCACTGCTGGGAGTCCTCTGCACCCACCCCTCACATGTGTCTGTCCACTGCTGGGAGTCCTCTGCACCCCCCCTCACATGTCTCTGGCCACTGCTGGGAGTGATATGCACCCACCCCTCATATGTCTGTCCACTGCTGGGAGTCCTCTGCACCCACCCCTCACATGTCTCTGTTCTCTGCTGGGAGTGATATGCACCCACCCCTCAGATGTATGTCCACTGCTAGGAGTCCTCTGCACCCACACCTCACATGTCTCTGTCCACTGCTGGGAGTCCTCTGCACCCACCCCTCACATGTGTCTGTCCACTGCTGGGAGTCCTCTGCACCCACCCCTCACATGTCTCTGTCCACTGCTGGGAGTGATATGCACCCACCCCTCATATGTCTGGGCACTGCTGGGAGTGATCTGCACCCACCCCTCACATGTCTCTGGGCACTGCTGGTATTCCTCTGCACCCACCCCTCACATGTCTCTGTCCACTGCTGGGAGTCCTCTGCACCCACCCCTCATATGTCTCTGTCCACTGCTGGGAGTCCTATGCACCCACCCCTCAAATGTCTCTGTCCACTGCTGGAAGTCCTCTGCACCCACCCCTCACATGTGTCTGTCAACTGCTGGGAGTCCTCTGAACCCACCCCTCACATATCTCTGTCCACTGCTGGGAGTAATATACACCCACCCCTCATTTGTCTGGGCACTGCTGGGAGTGATCTGCACCCACCCCTCACATGTCTCTGGGTACTGCTGGGAGTCCTCTGCACCCACCCCTCGCATGTCTCTGTCCACTGCTGGGAGTCCTCTGCACCCACCCCTCACATGTCTCTGTCCACTGCTGGGAGTCCTCTGCACCCACCCCTGACATGTGTCTGTCCACTGCTGGGAGTCCTCTGCACCCACCCCTCACATGTCTATGTCCACTGCTGGGAGTGATATGCACCCACCCCTCATATGTCTGTCCACTGCTGGGAGTCCTCTTCACCCACCGCTCACATGTCTCTGTCCACTGCGGGGAGTGATATGCACCCACCCCTCATATGTCTGTCCACTGATGGGAGTCCTCTGCACCCACCCCTCACATGTCTCTGTCAAATGCTGGGAATCCTCTGCACCCACCCCTCACATGAGTCTGTCCACTGCTGGGAGCCCTCTGCACCCACCCCTCACATGTCTCTGTCCACAGCTGGGAGTCCTCTGCACCCACCCCTCACATGTCTCTGTCCACTGCTGGGAGTCCTCTGCCCCCACCCCTCACATGTGTCTGTCCACTGCTGGGAGTCCTCTGCACCCCCCTCACATGTCTCTGGCCACTGCTGGGAGTGATATGCACCCACCCCTCATATGTCTGTCCACTGCTGGGAGTCCTCTGCACCCACCCCTCACATGTCTCTGTCCACTGCTGGGAGTCCTCTGCACCCACCCCTGACATGTGTCTGTCCACTGCTGGGGGTCCTCTGCACCCACCCCTCACATGTCTCTGTCCACTGCTGGGAGTGATATGCACCCACCCCTCATATGTCTCTGGGCACTGTTGGTATTCCTCTGCACCCACCCCTCACATGTCTCTGTCCACTGCTGGGAGTCCTCTGCACCCACCCCTCACATGTCTCTGTCCACTGCTGGGAGTCCTCTGCACCCATCCCTCACATCTCTCTGTCCACTGCTAGGAGTCCTCTGCACCCTACCCCTCACATGTGTCTGTCCACTGCTGGGAGTCCTCTGCACCCACCCCTCACATGTGTCTGTCCACTGCTGGGAGTCCTCTGCACCCACCCCTCACATGTCTCTGTCCACTTCTGGGAGTCCTCTGCACCCACTCCTGACATATGTCTGTCCACTGCTGGAGTCCTCTGCACCCACCCCTCACATGTCTCTGTCCACTGCTGGGAGTGATCTGCACCCACCCCTCATATGTCTCTGGGCACTGTTGGTATTCCTCTGCACCCACCCCTCACATGTCTCTGTCCACTGCTGGGAGTCCTCTGCACCCACCCCTCACATGTCTCTGTCCACTGCTGGGAGTCCTCTGCACCCATCCCTCACATCTCTCTGTCCACTGCTAGGAGTCCTCTGCACCCACCCCTCACATGTGTCTGTCCACTGCTGGGAGTCCTCTGCACCCACCCCTCACATGTGTCTGTCCACTGCTGGGAGTCCTCTGCACCCACCCCTCACATGTCTCTGTCCACTGCTGGAAGTGATATGCACCCACCCCTCATATGTCTGTCCACTGCTGGGAGTCCTCTTCACCCACCCCTCACATGTCTCTGTCCACTGCTGGGAGCGATATGCACCCACCCTCATATGTCTGTCCACTGCTGGGAGTCCTCTGCACCCACCCCTCACATGTCTCTGTCCACTGTTGGGAGTCCTCTGCACCCACCCCTCACATGTGTCTGTCCACTGCTGGGAGTCCTCTGCACCCACCCCTCACATGTCTCTGTCCACTGCTGGGAGTGATATGCTCCCATCCCTCATATGTCTGGGCACTGCTGGGAGTGATCTGCACCCACCCCTCACATGTCTCTGTCCACTGCTGGGAGTCCTCTGCACCCACCCCTCACATGTGTCTGTCCACTGCTGGGAGTCCTCTGCAACCACCCCTCACATGGCTCTGTCCACTGCTGGGAGTGATATGCACCCACCCCTCATATGTCTGGGCACTACTGGGAGTGATCTGCACCCACCCCTTACATGTCTCTGGGCACTGCTGGTATTCCTCTGCACCCACCCCTCACATGTCTCTGTCCACTGCTGGAAGTCCTCTGCACCCACCCCTCACATGTCTCTGTCCACTGCTGGGAGTCCTTTGCACCCACCCCTCACATGTCTGGGCAGTGCTGGGAGTGATCTGCACCCACCCCTCACATGTCTCTGGGCACTGCTGGTATTCCTCTGCACCCACCCCTCACATGTCTCTGTCCACTGCTGGGAGTCCTCTGCACCCACCCCTCACATGTCTCTGTCCACTGCTGGGAGTCCTCTGCACCCACCCCTCACATGTCTCTGTCCACTGCTGGGAGTCCTCTGCACCCACCCCTCACATGTGTCTGTCATCTGCTGGTAGTCCTCTGAACCCACCCCTCAATTATCTCTGTCCACTGCTGGGAGTAATATACACCCACCCCTCATTTGTCTGGGCACTGCGGGGAGTGATCTGCACCCACCCCTCAATTGTCTCTGGGTACTGCTGGGAGTCCTCTGCACCCACCCCTGACATGTGTCTGTCCACTGCTGTGAGTCCTCTGCACCCACCCCTCACATGTCTCTGTCCACTGCTGGGAGTGATATGCACCCACCCCTCATATGTCTGTCCACTGCTGGGAGTCCTCTTCACCCACCCCTCAAATGTCTCTGTCCACTGCGGGGAGTGATATGCACCCACCCTCATATGTCTCTCCACTGCTGGGAGTCCTCTGCACCCACCCCTCACATGTCTCTGTCCACTGCTGGGAGTCCTCTGCACCCACCCCTCACATGTGTCTGGGCACTGCTGGGAGTCCTCTGCACCCACCCCTCACATGTCTCTGTCCACTGCTGGAAGTGATATGCACCCACCCCATATATGTCTGTCCACTGCTGGGAGTCCTCTTCACCCACCCCTCACATGTCTCTGTCCACAGCTGGGAGCGATATGCACCCACCCCTCATATGTCTGTCCACAGCTGGGAGTCCTCTGCACCCACCCCTCACATGTCTCTGTCCACTGTTGGGAGTCCTCTGCACCCACCCCTCATATGTCTGGGCAGTGCCTGGAGTGATCTGCACCCACCCCTCACATGTCTCTGGGCACTGCTGGTATTCCTCTGCACCCACCCCTCACATGTCTCTGTCCACTGCTGGGAGTCTTCTGCACCCACCCCTCACATGTCTCTGTCCACTGCTGGGAGTCCTCTGCACCCACCCCTCACATGTCTCTGTCCACTGCTGGGAGTCCTCTGCACCCACCCCTCACATGTGTCTGTCAACTGCTGGGAGTCCTCTGAACCCACCCCTCACATATCTCTGTCCACTGCTGGGAGTAATATACACCCACCCCTCATTTGTCTGGGCACTGCGGGGAGTGATCTGCACCCACCCCTCACATGTCTCTGGGTACTGCTGGGAGTCCTCTGCACCCACCCCTGACATGTGTCTGTCCACTGCTGGGAGTCCTCTGCACCCACCCCTCACATGTCTCTGTCCACTGCTGGGAGTGATATGCACCCACCCCTCATATGTCTGTCCACTGCTGGTAGTCCTCTTCACCCACCCCTCAAATGTCTCTGTCCACTGCGGGGAGTGATATGCGCCCACCCTCATATGTCTCTACACTGCTTGGGAGTCCTCTGCACCCACCCCTCACATGTCTCTGTCCACTGCTGGGAGTCCTCTGCACCCACCCCTCACATGTGTCTGTCCACTGCTGGGAGTCCTCTGCACCCACCCCTCACATGTCTCTGTCCACAGCTGGGAGTCCTCTGCACCCACCCCTCACATGTATCTGTCCACTGCTGGGAGTCCTCTGCACCCACCCCTCACATGTGTCTGTCCACTGCTGGGAGTCCTCTGCACCCCCCCTCACATGTCTCTGGCCACTGCTGGGAGTGATATGCACCCACCCCTCATATGTCTGTCCACTGCTGGGAGTCCTCTGCACCCACCCCTCACATGTCTCTGTTCTCTGCTGGGAGTGATATGCACCCACCCCTCAGATGTATGTCCACTGCTAGGAGTCCTCTGCACCCACACCTCACATGTCTCTGTCCACTGCTGGGAGTCCTCTGCACCCACCCCTCACATGTGTCTGTCCACTGCTGGGAGTCCTCTGCACCCACCCCTCACATGTCTCTGTCCACTGCTGGGAGTGATATGCACCCACCCCTCATATGTCTGGGCACTGCTGGGAGTGATCTGCACCCACCCCTCACATGTCTCTGGGCACTGCTGGTATTCCTCTGCACCCACCCCTCACATGTCTCTGTCCACTGCTGGGAGTCCTCTGCACCCACCCCTCATATGTCTCTGTCCACTGCTGGGAGTCCTATGCACCCACCCCTCAAATGTCTCTGTCCACTGCTGGAAGTCCTCTGCACCCACCCCTCACATGTGTCTGTCAACTGCTGGGAGTCCTCTGAACCCACCCCTCACATATCTCTGTCCACTGCTGGGAGTAATATACACCCACCCCTCATTTGTCTGGGCACTGCTGGGAGTGATCTGCACCCACCCCTCACATGTCTCTGGGTACTGCTGGGAGTCCTCTGCACCCACCCCTCGCATGTCTCTGTCCACTGCTGGGAGTCCTCTGCACCCACCCCTCACATGTCTCTGTCCACTGCTGAGAGTCCTCTGCACCCACCCCTGACATGTGTCTGTCCACTGCTGGGAGTCCTCTGCACCCACCCCTCACATGTCTATGTCCACTGCTGGGAGTGATATGCACCCACCCCTCATATGTCTGTCCACTGCTGGGAGTCCTCTTCACCCACCGCTCACATGTCTCTGTCCACTGCGGGGAGTGATATGCACCCACCCCTCATATGTCTGTCCACTGATGGGAGTCCTCTGCACCCACCCCTCACATGTCTCTGTCAAATGCTGGGAATCCTCTGCACCCACCCCTCACATGTGTCTGTCCACTGCTGGGAGCCCTCTGCACCTTTCCCCTCACATGTCTCTGTCCACAGCTGGGAGTCCTCTGCACCCACCCCTCACATGTCTCTGTCCACTGCTGGGAGTCCTCTGCCCCCACCCCTCACATGTGTCTGTCCACTGCTGGGAGTCCTCTGCACCCCCCTCACATGTCTCTGGCCACTGCTGGGAGTGATATGCACCCACCCCTCATATGTCTGTCCACTGCTGGGAGTCCTCTGCACCCACCCCTCACATGTCTCTGTCCACTGCTGGGAGTCCTCTGCACCCACCCCTGACATGTGTCTGTCCACTGCTGGGGGTCCTCTGCACCCACCCCTCACATGTCTCTGTCCACTGCTGGGAGTGATATGCACCCACCCCTCATATGTCTCTGGGCACTGTTGGTATTCCTCTGCACCCACCCCTCACATGTCTCTGTCCACTGCTGGGAGTCCTCTGCACCCACCCCTCACATGTCTCTGTCCACTGCTGGGAGTCCTCTGCACCCATCCCTCACATCTCTCTGTCCACTGCTAGGAGTCCTCTGCACCCTACCCCTCTCATGTGTCTGTCCACTGCTGGGAGTCCTCTGCACCCACCCCTCACATGTGTCTGTCCACTGCTGGGAGTCCTCTGCACCCACCCCTCACATGTCTCTGTCCACTTCTGGGAGTCCTCTGCACCCACTCCTGACATATGTCTGTCCACTGCTGGAGTCCTCTGCACCCACCCCTCACATGTCTCTGTCCACTGCTGGGAGTGATCTGCACCCACCCCTCATATGTCTCTGGGCACTGTTGGTATTCCTCTGCACCCACCCCTCACATGTCTCTGTCCACTGCTGGGAGTCCTCTGCACCCACCCCTCACATGTCTCTGTCCACTGCTGGGAGTCCTCTGCACCCATCCCTCACATCTCTCTGTCCACTGCTAGGAGTCCTCTGCACCCACCCCTCACATGTGTCTGTCCACTGCTGGGAGTCCTCTGCACCCACCCCTCACATGTGTCTGTCCACTGCTGGAAGTCCTCTGCACCCACCCCTCACATGTCTCTGTCCACTGCTGGAAGTGATATGCACCCACCCCTCATATGTCTGTCCACTGCTGGGAGTCCTCTTCACCCACCCCTCACATGTCTCTGTCCACTGCTGGGAGCGATATGCACCCACCCTCATATGTCTGTCCACTGCTGGGAGTCCTCTGCACCCACCCCTCACATGTCTCTGTCCACTGCTGGGAGTGATATGCACCCACCCCTCACATGTCTCTGTCCACTGGTGGGAGTCCTCTGCACCCACCCCTCACATGTGTCTGTCCACTGCTGGGAGTCCTCTGCACCCACCCCTCACATGTCTCTGTCCACTGCTGGGAGTGATATGCTCCCACCCCTCATATGTCTGGGCACTGCTGGGAGTGATCTGCTCCCACCCCTCACATGTCTCTGTCCACTGCTGGGAGTCCTCTGCACCCACCCCTCACATGTGTCTGTCCACTGCTGGGAGTCCTCTGCACCCACCCCTCACATGTCTCTGTCCACTGCTGGGAGTGATATGCACCCACCCCTCATATGTCTGGGCACTACTGGGAGTGATCTGCACCCACCCCTTACATGTCTCTGGGCATGTTAGAAAGGGTAGATGGACCGGGAGGGTCGGCCGGGGACAGGAGGAGAGGTCTCCGGGGAGAGCCGTCTCCAACGATCGTACAGACAAGTAACTTCCCCCCCACAGACAGATACCACACACGGATAAGGTTCAGTGTTCTTTATAAGCACTTCTTAAGGTACGGTTGAATGGTACAAGGAGGTCTGGACTCAGGGGTCCCCTCGATTCAAGTCTCTCAAAGCAGGGTAAGGGGTAGCGGGACAGTCTGTCTACCAGTCAGGTAGTTCGGGTGAGATGATGACTAGCTCACAATCCTCGAGCTTGGTGGCTTAGTTGGTACGGGCCGCGGCAGCGCCAGCAGGTCCCGGTTGAGATGGTCGGTACACGGTCCGCGGCAGCGCCAGCAGGTCCCGGAAAGATGATCGATGTACGGGCCGCGGCAGCGCCAGCAGGTCCCGGCTAGGATGGTCGTTACAACGGGCCGCGGCAGCGCCAGCAGGTCCCGACGAGGATGGTCGTTACAACGGGCCGCGGCAGCGCCAGCAGGTCCCGACGAGGATGGTCGTTACAACGGGCCGCGGCAGCGCCAGCAGGTCCCGACGAGGATGGTCGTTACAACGGGCCGCGGCAGCGCCAGCAGGTCCCGACGAGGATGGTCGTTACAACGGGCCGCGGCAGCGCCAGCAGGTCCCGACGAGGATGGAGGTTGCAGAAGGCCGCGGCAGCGCCAGCAGGCAGGACGATGGTTCACAAGAGCGGGCTACGGCAGCGCCAGTAGTCCGTCAAGGCTGAGTTCTCTCGGTGTCTCTCGACTCCAGGATACAACTGCCTTCCTGCTCCGGAGCTGCCCCAGTTATAGGGCTGGTGCCCTTTGATGTCCGGACCCTCGCACTTGGAGGTCGGAGGGTCTGGGATGAAGGTGTCCAGACACCCAGCAGGGGGTGGAGCCAGTGCCTGGGGGAGCTGGAGGCGATCGGCACCTGGCGGGGGAGAGCCCTTGACACTTCGTTCTCCCATTGACCTGCCAAGTGGTCCGCTCACCTCCTGGGTGGATGGTGGTGCCGGGATGTCGGGGCCGGCCAGGCCCGGGGTTAGGGTCGGGGTGAGGCCACGCGGCCTCGTGGTGCAGGGCCCAAGATGGCGGCTTGACCCGGCCGGGGAAGCCGGTGGGGCTGGCCCCCGTGATGAGTAGAGGTCCGAGGGCAGAAGATCCGTCGGGAGACGGGGTACAGGTGCTTTTCGTGGGGTATGCCTGGTGGGCCGGAGCTTGGGCCCTGTCGTGCGGGGAGGGAGCAAGCCCTCTGTGTGGCCTGTCCAACATGCGTCCCCCCCAGCTGAAGGCGGGGAGAGTCACCCATCTCCTTGGGGACTCTCTTCGTCGAGGCGGAAAAAGCGGGACAGGCCATCCGCGTTGGCGTGGTCTTGGCCTGGTCGGTGCTCCTTGGTGAAGTCCATTCCCTGCAGGGAAATGGACCAGCGCAAGAGTTTTGGGTTCTCCCCCCGCATCTGCATCACCCACTGCAGGGGTCGATGGTCGGTTTGTACCCGGAAGTGGGTACCGAAGAGATAGGGTCGGAGCTTTTTGAGGGCCCACACTACTGCGAATGCCTCCCTCTCGATGGTGCTCCAACGCTGTTCTCGGGCCAGGAGACTTCGACTGATGAAGGCCACCGGCTGGTCATGACCATCGGGGTTTAACTGAGAAAGGACGGCTCCGATGCCGTGGTCGGAGGCGTCGGTCTGCACCACAAATTCCCGACTGTAATCGGGGGCCTGGAGCACAGGGGCGGTGCACAGGGCGGCCTTCAGCTTCTCGAAGGCCGCTTGACAATCAGGAGTCCAGTTAATCCGCTTCGGTTGGTTCTTGGACGTGAGATCCGTGAGGGGCCCCACGATGCTGCCGTAGTCCTTCACGAACCGCCGGTAGTAGCCGGTGAGCCCCAAGAAGGCTCGGACCTCGGTCTGGGTGACGGGGGGCTGCCAGGACTGGATGGCAGCAATCTTAAGTTGTAGCGGGGCCACCAGCCCGCTTCCCACTTGGTGCCCCAGGTAGGTCACAGACCCTTGGCCAATTTGGCACTTGCCGGCCTTAATGGTGAGGCCGGCCCGCTGGAGGGCTTGTAGGACCTCTTGGAGGTGACGGAGGTGGTCGGACCAGTGGCGGCTGTATACAGCGATATCGTCCAGGTAGGCAGCGCTGAACTCTTCGAGCCCCGCCAAGACCTGGTTCACAAGGCGTTGAAAAGTGGCGGGGGCATTCTTCATGCCAAAGGGCATGACCTTGAATTGATAGTGGCCATCGGGGGTAGAGAAGGCTGACTGTTCCTGAGCCCTGGGTGTGAGGCCGATCTGCCAGTAGCCCGCTGTTAGGGCGAAGATACTAAGGTAGCGGGCGGCCCCCAGCCGGTCGATCAGCTCGTCTGCTCGGGGGATAGGATGAGCGTCGGTCCGGGTGACAGCGTTCAAGCCCCGGTAGTCGACGCAGAATCTCAGTTCGGGTGCGGTGCCGGGGGCAGCGGTTTTGGGAACCAATACAACCGGACTGGCCCAGGGACTGTCCGAGGGCTCGATGACCCCGATCGTGAGCATCTTGGCCACTAAGACGTCTGGAGGGGTCTTTAGGGGGGCCATCTCCCACCCTTCTTTTACTAGGCTGAGGGGCCCTCGCACAGGGTGCCCGTACAGGAGTTCGAAAGGGCTAAAACCGAGGGACTTCTGGGGAACTTCTCGGTAAGCGAAGAGGAGGCACGGGAGTAGTACATCCCACTGGCGACGGAGGGGCTCTTCCAATCCCCCAATCATCCCCTTGAGAGTGCGGTAAAAATGCTCCACTAGTCCGTTCCCTTGGGGGTGATAGGGGGTCGTGAATCTGTAGGTGACCCCGCATTGTTGCCAGAGGGACTTCATGTATTTGGATATAAAGTTCGTGCCTCGGTCGCTGACGACTTCTCGGGGGAAGCCTACCCGGGAGAAGATCCCCATTAGGGCCCGGCCAACCACCGGAGCTGTCACGGTCCGTAGGGGCACCGCCTCGGGGTAGCGGGTGGCATGGTCCACCAGTACTAAGATGAACCTGTGTCCTTGTGCCGTGCGGGGGTCCAGAGGCCCTACAATGTCTATCCCCACCCTCTCGAACGGGGTGGTGACCACAGGGAAGGGTTGCAGAGGGGCTTTCAGCTTCCGACCACTCTTCCCGCTGGCTTGGCATGTGGGGCAAGATCGGCAGTGGTTCAGGACGTCGTTCCTCATTTTCGGCCAGAAAAAGTGGGTTACTAGGCGGCTGTACGTTTTGCCCTGGCCCAGGTGTCCAGCCAGGGGGACATCGTGTGCCAGGTTGAGCAGAAAGTCTCTGAAGCGGAGAGGTACCACCAGTACTCGACCGGCCCCCAGCTCGGCGATTCTTTGCTCGCTGTATAGCAGGTCGTTATCCCAGTAGACCCAGTGAGTTCCGGTGGCGTCCCCTGCATTCTGGGCGCTGGCTTGTTGGCGGAGTCCCTCGAGGGAGGGACAGGTCTTTTGTTCCTGGCGGAACTGTTCTTGGGTGGGCCCCCCTTCTTGACGCCACTGAGCCAGGTCAGGAAGGTCCTGGGATTGCGCGTCCCCTTCGGTCGTCGGGTCTGGGGGGCTGGCCTTGTCGTTGTCTTCTACTGGGGCGACCGGGGGCGGAGGTGCCGGCCATTCCGGTTCTTCTGATCGAGGGACGGCACGGGCGGCCATGGACCGGGTGGTTATGCAAGCCCAGTCCTGGAGGCCCAGCATCCCCAGGTGCTCTCTTCTCTCAACGGTGGCCCACGGGGAACTCTCGAGGTCATTCCCCAGGAGGCAGTCCACGGGGGCATCGTCCCGGACCGTCACCTTCAACAGGCCGGAGACCCCTCCCCATTCGAATGGGACGCAGGCCATTTGACACATACTTTCAGAGTTGTCTGCCGAGCGGACGGGGCAGAGAATGTTCGGCAGTATCTGCTCGGGCTTCACCAGGTGACAGCGGACGGCCGTCACACTGGCGCCTGTGTCACGCAAGGCCTCGGCTCGCTGTCCATTAATGGTCACCCACTGACCGTATTTCCTGGTGTTAGCGGGTAGGGGAGCCCGCGGGACCATGTCTCTTCCCCCTAAGCACGCCAGGACCATGGCGGCCGGCTCCCACTCTTGCTGGGCCGGCTCATACTCTTCTGGTTCCTCCGATGATCGCTCTTCCCCCAGGGCGGCGGCAGCTACCTGGCGGGGCTTGGGTGCTTGGTTCTGCGGGCAGCTCGGGTCATTGGCGTAGTGGCCGACTCGCTGGCATCGGTGGCACGTGACGTTGGCTCGGGCCCCAGGACGCCACGGGGGGTTGCCCCGGCCGGCCGGAGGCGGGGTGCTGGCCACGGGTGTTGTTGGCAAGGCGTCTCTTCCTCGCCCCTGGCCCCCTCCTCCTCCCCGAGGACGGTGCTGGCCTGGGTTGCTTCTGTTCTGTTCGTGTGGCCCCCTCCGGCCCACTCGGGTGCTTTCCCATCGGTCAGCTTCGGCGGCGAGCTGCCGGGGGTCAGTCAGCTTACTGTCGAGCAGGTGCTGCCTGAGCTCGACGAAACAGTTGTTCGACAGGTGCTCCCATACCATAAGGTTAAAGAGTTGTTCGTAAGTGGTGACATGGTTCCCCCTTATCCAACCCTCGAAGGCACGGCTGAAATAGTTCACGTATTCTACCCAAGTTGTACCTGGGATCCGGGTGCAATCTCTGAACCTCTGGCGGTACATCTCGGGTGTGAGGCCATAGCGGGTGAGGAGGGCAGCCTTCATGTGGTCGTAGGACGACATTTGGTGATCTGGGAGCTGCAGTAGGGCATCGCGACCCTCGTTGATAAACCTCCCCCAAAGTCCGGCTCCCCAATCACTCCGGTCGATCCGGTGGGAGGTCATGGCGATCTCGTAGGCTTTAAACCACTGTTGTATGTCGTCTTCTCGGACATACTCGCGGACAACATCCTTGGGGATGTGGACTTTTTTCTCGATTGGCCCCGGGGTATGTGGTCGCTCAGGCACCCCCAGTTCTTTATTTTGTTTCCGAAGTTCTATCTCCGCTAGTTGGCGCTCGTGCTCGAGCGTTATTTTTTTCTCCTCCAGCTCTCTCTGTCTCTGCTTCTCTTCTCGTTCATCTCGGAGCCGCATATGCTCGAGGTTGAGTTTCTGTTCAGCTAACTTGAGTTCCCCATCCATCTTGAGTCGTGCCATTTCCAACTCGTGCAATCGGGTTCTTTCTCTTTCCCGGATCTCCTCCTGCGAGAGGCCCGTTCCCCGCTCCTCGGGAGCCGTGGCGTTCCCCTCTGGTGTGATGCTGCTTTGGTCGGAGGGTCCGGCGACCCCAGTTTCTGTCCACGACTCTAGGGCGTGCTTTAGATCATCCTTGGTACTCAGGCCGGTGGTAGCAATGCCAAGTTCTATGCAGAATTGTCTCAGTTCGCGGTGGTTGTATTCTTCTAATTTATCCATTTGGAAATTCTCGGTGGAGCTGCTATCTTTGGCTGACATCGTGTTTTTGTCGTGGGGTGAGCTACTCTCTGTACGATTACGCGTTGATTCGGATCGCGCCGCTGGCCACCAATGTTAGAAAGGGTAGATGGACCGGGAGGGTCGGCCGGGGACAGGAGGAGAGGTCTCCGGGGAGAGCCGTCTCCAACGATCGTACAGACAAGTAACTTCCCCCCCACAGACAGATACCACACACGGATAAGGTTCAGTGTTCTTTATAAGCACTTCTTAAGGTACGGTTGAATGGTACAAGGAGGTCTGGACTCAGGGGTCCCCTCGATTCAAGTCTCTCAAAGCAGGGTAAGGGGTAGCGGGACAGTCTGTCTACCAGTCAGGTAGTTCGGGTGAGATGATGACTAGCTCACAATCCTCGAGCTTGGTGGCTTAGTTGGTACGGGCCGCGGCAGCGCCAGCAGGTCCCGGTTGAGATGGTCGGTACACGGTCCGCGGCAGCGCCAGCAGGTCCCGGAAAGATGATCGATGTACGGGCCGCGGCAGCGCCAGCAGGTCCCGGCGAGGATGGTCCTTACAACGGGCCGCGGCAGCGCCAGCAGGTCCCGACGAGGATGGTCGTTACAACGGGCCGCGGCAGCGCCAGCAGGTCCCGACGAGGATGGTCGTTACAATGGGCCGCGGCAGCGCCAGCAGGTCCCGACGAGGATGGTCGTTACAACGGGCCGCGGCAGCGCCAGCAGGTCCCGACGAGGATGGTCGTTACAACGGGCCGCGGCAGCGCCAGCAGGTCCCGACGAGGATGGAGGTTGCAGAAGGCCGCGGTAGCGCCAGCAGGCAGGACGATGGTTCACAAGAGCGGGCTACGGCAGCGCCAGTAGTCCGTCAAGGCTGAGTTCTCTCGGTGTCTCTCGACTCCAGGATACAACTGCCTTCCTGCTCCGGAGCTGCCCCAGTTATAGGGCTGGTGCCCTTTGATGTCCGGACCCTCGCACTTGGAGGTCGGAGGGTCCGGGATGAAGGTGTCCAGACACCCAGCAGGGGGTGGAGCCAGTGCCTGGGGGAGCTGGAGGCGATCGGCACCTGGCGGGGGAGAGCCCTTGACACTTCGTTCTCCCATTGACCTGCCAAGTGGTCCGCTCACCTCCTGGGTGGATGGTGGTGCCGGGATGTCGGGGCCGGCCAGGCCCGGGGTTAGGGTCGGGGTGAGGCCACGCGGCCTCGTGGTGCAGGGCCCAAGATGGCGGCTTGACCCGGCCGGGGAAGCCGGTGGGGCTGGCCCCCGTGATGAGTAGAGGTCCGAGGGCAGAAGATCCGTCGGGAGACGGGGTACAGGTGCTTTTCGTGGGGTATGCCTGGTGGGCCGGAGCTTGGGCCCTGTCGTGCGGGGAGGGAGCAAGCCCTCTGTGTGGCCTGTCCAACAGGGCACTGCTGGTATTCCTCTGCACCCACCCCTCACATGTCTCTGTCCACTGCTGGGAGTCCTCTGCACCCACCCCTCACATGTCTCTGTCCACTGCTGGGAGTCCTTTGCACCCACCCCTCACATGTCTGGGCAGTGCTGGGAGTGATCTGCACCCACCCCTCACATGTCTCTGGGCACTGCTGGTATTCCTCTGCACCCACCCCTCACATGTCTCTGTCCACTGCTGGGAGTCCTCTGCACCCACCCCTCACATGTCTCTGTCCACTGCTGGGAGTCCTCTGCACCCACCCCTCACATGTCTCTGTCCACTGCTGGGAGTCCTCTGCACCCACCCCTCACATGTGTCTGTCAACTGCTGGTAGTTCTCTGAACCCACCCCTCACATATCTCTGTCCACTGCTGGGAGTAATATACACCCACCCCTCATTTGTCTGGGCACTGCGGGGAGTGATCTGCACCCACCCCTCACATGTCTCTGGGTACTGCTGGGAGTCCTCTGCACCCACCCCTGACATGTGTCTGTCCACTGCTGGGAGTCCTCTGCACCCACCCCTCACATGTCTCTGTCCACTGCTGGGAGTGATATGCACCCACCCCTCATATGTCTGTCCACTGCTGGGAGTCCTCTTCACCCACCCCTCAAATGTCTCTGTCCACTGCGGGGAGTGATATGCACCCACCCTCATATGTCTCTCCACTGCTAGGAGTCCTCTGCACCCACCCCTCACATGTCTCTGTCCACTGCTGGGAGTCCTCTGCACCCACCCCTCACATGTGTCTGTCCACTGCTGGGAGTCCTCTGCACCCACCCCTCACATGTCTCTGTCCACAGCTGGGAGTCCTCTGCACCCACCCCTTACATGTCTCTGTCCACTGCTGGGAGTCCTCTGCACCCACCCCTCACATGTGTCTGTCCACTGCTGGGAGTCCTCTGCACCCCCCTCACATGTCTCTGGCCACTGCTGGGAGGGATATGCACCCACCCCTCATATGTCTGTCCACTGCTGGGAGTCCTCTGCACCCACCCCTCACATGTCTCTGTTCTCTGCTGGGAGTGATATGCACCCACCCCTCAGATGTATGTCCACTGCTAGGAGTCCTCTGCACCCACGCCTCACATGTCTCTGTCCACTGCTGGGAGTCCTCTACACCCACCCCTCACATGTGTCTGTCCACTGCTGGGAGTCCTCTGCACCCACCCCTCACATGTCTCTGTCCACTGCTGGGAGTGATATGCACCCACCCCTCATATGTCTGGGCACTGCTGGGAGTGATCTGCACCCACCCCTCACATGTCTCTGGGCACTGCTG
Organism: Triturus cristatus; assembly: GCF_964204655.1. NCBI lineage: Eukaryota > Metazoa > Chordata > Amphibia > Caudata > Salamandridae > Triturus > Triturus cristatus. The sequence goes on along the minus strand of NC_140579.1, from coordinate 274,417,559 downwards.
GTATTCCTCTGCTCCCACCCCTCACATGTCTCTGTCCACTGCTGGGAGTCCTCTGCACCCACCCCTCACATGTCTCTGTCCACTGCTGGGAGTCCTATGCACCCACCCCTCACATGTTTCTGTCCACTGCTGGGAGTCCTCTGCACCCACCCCTCACATGTGTCTGTCAACTGCTGGGAGTCCTCTGAACCCACCCCTCACATATCTCTGTCCACTGCTGGGAGTAATATACACCCACCCCTCATTTGTCTGGGCACTGCTGGGAGTGATCTGCACCCACCCCTCACATCTCTCTGGGTACTGCTGGGAGTCCTCTGCACCCACCCCTCACATGTCTCTGTCCACTGCTGGGAGTCCTCTGCACCCACCCCTCACATGTCTCTGTCCACTGCTGGGAGTCCTCTGCACCCACCCCTGACATATGTCTGTCCACTGCTGGGAGTCCTCTGCACCCACCCCTCACATGTCTCTGTCCACTGCTGGGAGTGATATGCACCCACCCCTCATATGTCTGTCCACTGCTGGGAGTCCTCTTCACCCACCGCTCACATGTCTCTGTCCACTGCGGGGAGTGATATGCACCCACCCCTCATATGTCTGTCCACTGATGGGAGTCCTCTGCACCCACCCCTCACATGTCTCTGTCCACTGCTGGGAATCCTCTGCACCCACCCCTCACATGTGTCTGTCCACTGCTGGGAGCCCTCTGCACCCACCCCTCACATGTCTCTGTCCACAGCTGGGAGTCCTCTGCACCCACCCCTCACATGTCTCTGTCCACTGCTGGGAGTCCTCTGCACCCACCCCTCACATGTGTCTGTCCACTGCTGGGAGTCCTCTGCACCCCCCCTCACATGTCTCTGGCCACTGCTGGGAGTGATATGCACCCACCCCTCATATGTCTGTCCACTGCTGGGAGTCCTCTGCACCCACCCCTCATATGTCTCTGTTCTCTGCTGGGAGTGATATGCACCCACCCCTCATATGTCTGTCCACTGCTGGGAGTCCTCTGCACCCACGCCTCACATGTCTCTGTCCACTGCTGGGAGTCCTCTGCACCCACCCCTCACATGTGTCTGTCCACTGCTGGGAGTCCTCTGCACCCACCCCTCACATGTCTCTGTCCACTGCTGGGAGTGATATGCACCCACCCCTCATATGTCTCTGTCCACTGCTGGGAGTGATCTGCACCCACCCCTCACATGTCTCTGGGCACTGCTGGGAGTCCTCTGCACCCACCCCTCACATGTCTCTGTCCACTGCTGGGAGTGATATGCACCCACCCCTCATATGTCTTGGCACTGCTGGGAGTGATCTGCACCCACCCCTCACATGTCTCTGGGCACTGCTGGTATTCCTCTGCACCCACCCCTCACATGTCTTTGTCCACAGCTGGGAGTCCTCTGCACCCACCCCTCACATGTCTCTGTCCACTGCTGGGAGTCCTCTGCACCCACCCCTCACATGTGTCTGTCCACTGCTGGGAGTGATCTGCACCCACCCCTCACATGTCTTTGTCCACTGCTGGGAGTCCTCTGCACCCACCCCTCACATGTCTCTGTCCACTGCTGGGAGTCCTCTGCACCCACCCCTCACATGTCTCTGTCCACTGCTGGGAGTGATATGCACCCACCTCTCATATGTCTGTCCACTGCTGGGAGTCCTCTGCACCCACCCCTCACATGTCTCTGTCCACTGCTGGGAGTGATATGCACCCACCCCTCATATGTCTGTCCACTGCTGGGAGTCCTCTGCACCCACACCTCACATGTCTCTGTCCACTACTGGGAGTGATATGCACCCACCCCTCATATGTCTGGGCACTGCTGGGAGTGATCTGCACCCACCCCTCACATGTCTCTGGGCACTGCTGGTATTTCTCTGCACCCACCCCTCACATGTCTATGTCCACTGCTGGGAGTCCTCTGCACCCACCCCTCACATGTGTCTGTCCACTGCTGGGAGTCCTCTGCACCCACCCCTCACATGTCTCTGTCCACTGCTGGGAGTGATATGCACCCACCCCTCATATGTCTGTCCACTGCTGGGAGTCCTCTGCACCCACCCCTCACATGTCTCTGTCCACTGCTGGGAGTGATATGCACCCACCCCTCATATGTCTGTCCACTGCTGGGAGTCCTCTGCACCCACCCCTCACATGTCTCTGTCCACTGCTGGGAGTGATATGCACCCACCCCTCATATGTCTGGGCACTGCTGGGAGTGATCCGCACCCACCCCTCACATGTCTCTGGGCACTGCTGGTATTCCTCTGCACCCACCCCTCACATGTGTCTGTCCACTGCTGGGAGTCCTCTGCACCCACCCCTCACATGTCTCTGTCCACTGCTGGGAGTCCTCTGCACCCACCCCTCACATGTGTCTGTCCACTGCTGGGAGTCCTCTGCACCCACCCCTCACATGTCTCTGTCCACTGCTGGGAGTGATATGCACCCACCCCTCATATGTCTGTCCACTGCTGGGAGTCCTCTTCACCCACCCCTCACATGTCTCTGTCCACTGCTGGGAGTCCTCTGCACCCACCCCTCACATGTGTCTGTCCACTGCTGGGAGTCCTCTGCACCAACCCCTCACATGTCTCTGTCCACTGCTGGGAGTGATATGCTCCCACCCCTCATATGTCTGGGCACTGCTGGGAGTGATCTGCACCCACCCCTCACATGTCTCTGTCCACTGCTGGGAGTCCTCTGCACCCACCCCTCACATGTGTCTGTCCACTGCTGGGAGTCCTCTGCACCCACCCCTCACATGTCTCTGTCCACTGCTGGGAGTGATATGCACCCACCCCTCATATGTCTGGGCACTACTGGGAGTGATCTGCACCCACCCCTTACATGTGTCTGTCCACTGCTGGGAGTCCTCTGCACCCACCCCTCACATGTCTCTGTCCACTGCTGGAAGTGATATGCACCCACCCCTCATATGTCTGTCCACTGCTGGGAGTCCTCTTCACCCACCCCTCACATGTCTCTGTCCACTGCTGGGAGCGATATGCACCCACCCCTCATATGTCTGTCCACTGCTGGGAGTCCTCTGCACCCACCCCTCACATGTCTCTGTCCACTGTTGGGAGTCCTCTGCACACACCCCTCACATGTGTCTGTCCACTGCTGGGAGTCATCTGCACCCACCCCTCACATGTCTCTGTCCACTGCTGGGAGTGATATGCTCCCACCCCTCATATGTCTGGGCACTGCTGGGAGTGATCTGCACCCACCCCTTACATGTCTCTGGGCACTGCTGGTATTCCTCTGCACCCACCCCTCACATGTCTCTGTCCACTGCTGGGAGTCCTCTGCACCCACCCCTCACATGTCTCTGTCCACTGCTGGGAGTCCTTTGCACCCACCCCTCACATGTCTGGGCAGTGCTGGGAGTGATCTGCACCCACCCCTCACATGTCTCTGGGCACTGCTGGTATTCCTCTGCACCCACCCCTCACATGTCTCTGTCCACTGCTGGGAGTCCTCTGCACCCACCCCTCACATGTCTCTGTCCACTGCTGGGAGTCCTCTGCACCCACCCCTCACATGTGTCTGCCCACTGCTGGGAGTCCTCTGCACCCCCCTCACATGTCTCTGGCCACTGCTGGGAGTGATATGCACCCACCCCTCATATGTCTGTCCACTGCTGGGAGTCCTCTGCACCCACCCCTCACATGTCTCTGTTCTCTGCTGGGAGTGATATGCACCCGCCCCTCAGATGTATGTCCACTGCTAGGAGTCCTCTGCACCCACGCCTCACATGTCTCTGTCCACTGCTGGGAGTCCTCTGCACCCACCCCTCACATGTGTCTGTCCACTGCTGGGAGTCCTCTGCACCCACCCCTCACATGTCTCTGTCTTCTGCTGGGAGTGATATGCACCCACCCCTCATATGTCTGGGCACTGCTGGGAGTGATCTGCACCCACCCCTCACATGTCTCTGGGCACTGCTGGTATTCCTCTGCTCCCACCCCTCACATGTCTCTGTCCACTGCTGGGAGTCCTCTGCACCCACCCCTCACATGTGTCTGTCAACTGCTGGGAGTCCTCTGAACCCACCCCTCACATATCTCTGTCCACTGCTGGGAGTAATATACACCCACCCCTCATTTGTCTGGGCACTGCTGGGAGTGATCTGCACCCACCCCTCACATCTCTCTGGGTACTGCTGGGAGTCCTCTGCACCCACCCCTCACATGTCTCTGTCCACTGCTGGGAGTCCTCTGCACCCACCCCTCACATGTCTCTGTCCACTGCTGGGAGTCCTCTGCACCCACCCCTGACATGTGTCTGTCCACTGCTGGGAGTCCTCTGCACCCACCCCTCACATGTCTCTGTCCACTGCTGGGAGTGATATGCACCCACCCCTCATATGTCTGTCCACTGCTGGGAGTCCTCTTCTCCCACCGCTCACATGTCTCTGTCCACTGCGGGGAGTGATATGCACCCACCCCTCATATGTCTGTCCACTGATGGGAGTCCTCTGCACCCACCCCTCACATGTCTCTGTCCACTGCTGGGAATCCTCTGCACCCAGCCCTCACATGTGTCTGTCCACTGCTGGGAGCCCTCTGCACCCACCCCTCACATGTCTCTGTCCACAGCTGGGAGTCCTCTGCACCCACCCCTCACATGTCTCTGTCCACTGCTGGGAGTCCTCTGCACCCACCCCTCACATGTGTCTGTCCACTGCTGGGAGTCCTCTGCACCCCCCCTCACATGTCTCTGGCCACTGCTGGGAGTGATATTCACCCACCCCTCATATGTCTGTCCACTGCTGGGAGTCCTCTGCACCCACCCCTCACATGTCTCTGTTCTCTGCTGGGAGTGATATGCACCCACCCCTCATATGTCTGTCCACTGCTGGGAGTCCTCTGCACCCACGCCTCACATGTCTCTGTCCACTGCTGGGAGTCCTCTGCACCCACCCCTCACATGTGTCTGTCCACTGCTGGGAGTCCTCTGCACCCACCCCTCACATGTCTCTGTCCACTGCTGGGAGCGATATGCACCCACCCCTCATATGTCTGGGCACTGCTGGGAGTGATCTGCACCCACCCCTCACATGTCTCTGGGCACTGCTGGTATTCCTCTGCACCCACCCCTCACATGTCTCTGTCCACTGCTGGGAGTCCTCTGCACCCACCCCTCACATGTCTCTGTCCACTGCTGGGAGTCCTCTGCTCCCACCCCTCACATGTGTCTGTCCACTGCTGGGAGTCCTCTGCACCCACCCCTCACATGTCTCTGTCCACTGCTGGGAGTGATATGCACCCACCTCTCATATGTCTGTCCACTGCTGGGAGTCCTCTGCACCCACCCCTCACATGTCTCTGTCCACTGCTGGGAGTGATATGCACCCACCCCTCATATGTCTGTCCACTGCTGGGAGTCCTCTGCACCCACACCTCACATGTCTCTGTCCACTACTGGGAGTGATATGCACCCACCCCTCATATGTCTGGGCACTGCTGGGAGTGATCTGCACCCACCCCTCACATGTCTCTGGGCACTGCTGGTATTTCTCTGCACCCACCCCTCACATGTCTATGTCCACTGCTGGGAGTCCTCTGCACCCACCCCTCACATGTGTCTGTCCACTGCTGGGAGTCCTCTGCACCCACCCCTCACATGTCTCTGTCCACTGCTGGGAGTGATATGCACCCACCCCTCATATGTCTGTCCACTGCTGGGAGTCCTCTGCACCCACCCCTCACATGTCTCTGTCCACTGCTGGGAGTGATATGCACCCACCCCTCATATGTCTGTCCACTGCTGGGATTCCTCTGCACCCACCCCTCACAGGTCTCTGTCCACTGCTGGGAGTGATATGCACCCACCCCTCATATGTCTGGGCACTGCTGGGAGTGATCCGCACCCACCCCTCACATGTCTCTGGGCACTGCTGGTATTCCTCTGCACCCACCCCTCACATGTGTCTGTCCACTGCTGGGAGTCCTCTGCACCCACCCCTCAAATGTCTCTGTCCACTGCTGGGAGTCCTCTGCACCCACCCCTCACATGTCTCTGTCCACTGCTGGGAGTCCTCTGCACCCACCCCTCACATGTGTCTGTCCACTGCTGGGAGTCCTCTGCACCCACCCCTCACATGTCTCTGTCCACTGCTGGGAGTGATATGCACCCACCCCTCATATGTCTGTCCACTGCTGGGAGTCCTCTTCACCCACCCCTCACATGTCTCTGTCCACTGCTGGGAGTCCTCTGCACCCACCCCTCACATGTGTCTGTCCACTGCTGGGAGTCCTCTGCACCAACCCCTCACATGTCTCTGTCCACTGCTGGGAGTGATATGCTCCCACCCCTCATATGTCTGGGCACTGCTGGGAGTGATCTGCACCCACCCCTCACATGTCTCTGTCCACTGCTGGGAGTCCTCTGCACCCACCCCTCACATGTGTCTGTCCACTGCTGGGAGTCCTCTGCACCCACCCCTTACATGTCTCTGTCCACTGCTGGGAGTGATATGCACCCACCCCTCATATGTCTGGGCACTACTGGGAGTGATCTGCACCCACTCCTTACATGTGTCTGTCCACTGCTGGGAGTCCTCTGCACCCACCCCTCACATGTCTCTGTCCACTGCTGGAAGTGATATGCACCCACCCCTCATATGTCTGTCCACTGCTGGGAGTCCTCTTCACCCACCCCTCACATGTCTCTATCCACTGCTGGGAGCGATATGCACCCACCCCTCATATGTCTGTCCACTGCTGGGAGTCCTCTGCACCCACCCCTCACATGTCTCTGTCCACTGCTGGGAGTCCTCTGCACCCACCCCTCACATGTGTCTGTCCACTGCTGGGAGTCCTCTGCACCCACCCCTCACATGTCTCTGTCCACTGCTGGGAGTGATATGCTCCCACCCCTCATATGTCTGGGCACTGCTGGGAGTGATCTGCACCCACCCCTCACATGTCTCTGTCCACTGCTGGGAGTCCTCTGCACCCACCCCTCACATGTGTCTGTCCACTGCTGGGAGTCCTCTGCACCCACCCCTCACATGTCTCTGTCCACTGCTGGGAGTGATATGCACCCACCCCTCATATGTCTGGGCACTACTGGGAGTGATCTGCACCCACCCCTTACATGTCTCTGGGCACTGCTGGTATTCCTCTGCACCCACCCCTCACATGTCTCTGTCCACTGCTGGGAGTCCTTTGCACCCACCCTTCACATGTCTCTGGGCACTGCTGGTATTCCTCTGCACCCACCCCTCACATGTCTCTGTCCACTGCTGGGAGTCCTCTGCACCCACCCCTCACATGTCTCTGTCCACTGCTGGGAGTCCTCTGCACCCACCCCTCACATGTCTCTGTCCACTGCTGGGAGTCCTCTGCACCCACCCCTCACATGTGTCTGTCAACTGCTGGGAGTCCTCTGAACCCACCCCTCACATATCTCTGTCCACTGCTGGGAGTAATATACACCCACCCCTCATTTGTCTTGGCACTGCGGGGAGTGATCTGCACCCACCCCTCACATGTCTCTAGGTACTGCTGGGAGTCCTCTGCACCCACCCCTGACATGTGTCTGTCCACTGCTGGGAGTCCTCTGCACCCACCCCTCATATGTCTCTGTCCACTGCTGGGAGTGATATGCACCCACCCCTCATATGTCTGTCCACTGCTGGGAGTCCTCTTCACCCACCCCTCAAATGTCTCTGTCCACTGCGGGGAGTGATATGCACCCACCCTCATATGTCTCTCCACTGCTGGGAGTCCTCTGCACCCACCCCTCACATGTCTCTGTCCACTGCTGGGAGTCCTCTGCACCCACCCCTCACATGTGTCTGTCCTCTGCTGGGAGTCCTCTGCACTCACCCCTCACATGTCTCTGTCCACAGCTGGGAGTCCTCTGCACCCACCCCTCACATGTCTCTGTCCACTGCTGGGAGTCCTCTGCACCCACCCCTCACATGTGTCTGTCCACTGCTGGGAGTCCTCTGCACCCCCCTCACATATCTCTGGCCACTGCTGGGAGTGATATGCACCCACCCCTCATATGTCTGTCCACTGCTGGGAGTCCTCTGCACCCACCCCTCACATGTCTCTGTTCTCTGCTGGGAGTGATATGCACCCACCCCTCAGATGTATGTCCACTGCTAGGAGTCCTCTGCACCCACGCCTCACATGTCTCTGTCCACTGCTGGGAGCCCTCTGCACCCACCCCTCACATGTGTCTGTCCACTGCTGGGAGTCCTCTGCACCCACCCCTCACATGTCTCTGTCCACTGCTGGAAGTGATATGCACCCACCCCTCATATGTCTGGGCACTGCTGGGAGTGATCTGCACCCACCCCTCACATGTCTTTGGGCACTGCTGGTATTCCTCTGCTCCAACCCCTCACATGTCTCTGTCCACTGCTGGGAGTCCTCTGCACCCACCCCTCACATGTCTCTGTCCACTGCTGGGAGTCCTATGCACCCACCCCTCACATGTCTCTGTCCACTGCTGGGAGTCCTCTGCACCCACCCCTCACATGTGTCTGTCAACTGCTGGGAGTCCTCTGAACCCACCCCTCACATATCTCTGTCCAATGCTGGGAGTAATATACACCCACCCCTCATTTGTCTGGGCACTGCTGGGAGTGATCTGCACCCACCCCTCACATGTCTCTGGGTACTGCTGGGAGTCCTCTGCACCCACCCCTCACATGTCTCTGTCCACTGCTGGGAGTCCTCTGCACCCACCCCTCACATGTCTCTGTCCACTGCTGGGAGTCCTCTGCACCCACCCCTGACATGTGTCTGTCCACTGCTGGGAGTCCTCTGCACCCACCCCTCACATGTCTCTGTCCACTGCTGGGAGTGATATGCACACACCCCTCATATGTCTGTCCACTGCTGGGAGTCCTCTTCACCCACCGCTCACATATCTCTGTCCACTGCGGGGAGTGATATGCACCCACCCCTCATATGTCTGTTCACTGATGGGAGTCCTCTGCACCCACCCCTCACATGTGTCTGTCCACTGCTGGGAGCCCTCTGCACCCACCCCTCACATGTCTCTGTCCACAGCTGGGAGTCCTCTGCTCCCACCCCTCACATGTCTCTGTCCACTGCTGGGAGTCCTCTGCACCCACCCCTCACATGTGTCTGTCCACTGCTGGGAGTCCTCTGCACCCCCCCTCACATGTCTCTGGCCACTGCTGGGAGTGATATGCACCCACCCCTCATATGTCTGTCCACTGCTGGGAGTCCTCTGCACCCACCCCTCACATGTCTCTGTTCTCTGCTGGGAGTGATATGCACCCACCCCTCATATGTCTGTCCACTGCTGGGAGTCCTCTGCACCCACGCCTCACATGTCTCTGTCCACTGCTGGGAGTCCTCTGCACCCACCCCTCACATGTGTCTGTCCACTGCTGGGAGTCCTCTGCACCCACCCCTCACATGTCTCTGTCCACTGCTGGGAGTGATATGCACCCACCCCTCATATGTCTGGGCACTGCTGGGAGTGATCTGCACCCACCCCTCACATGTCTCTGGGCACTGCTGGTATTCCTCTGCACCCACCCCTCACATGTCTCTGTCCACTGCTGGGAGTCCTCTGCACCCACCCCTCACATGTCTCTGTCCACTGCTGGGAGTCCTCTGCACCCACCCCTCACATGTGTCTGTCCACTGCTGGGAGTCCTCCGCACCCACCCCTCACATGTCTCTGTCCACTGTTGGGAGTGATATGCACCCACCCCTCATATGTCTGTCCACTGCTGGGAGTCCTCTGCACCCACCCCTCACATGTCTCTGTCCACTGCTGGGAGTGATATGCACCCACCCCTCATATGTCTGTCCACTGCTGGGAGTCCTCTGCACCCACCCCTCACATGTCTCTGTCCACTGCTGGGAGTGATATGCACCCACCCCTCATATGTCTGGGCACTGCTGGGAGTGATCCGCACCCACCCCTCACATGTCTCTGGGCACTGCTGGTATTCCTCTGCACCCACCCCTCACATGTGTCTGTCCACTGCTGGGAGTCCTCTGCACCCACCCCTCACATGTCTCTGTCCACTGCTGGGAGTCCTCTGCACCCACCCCTCACATGTCTCTGTCCACTGCTGGGAGTCCTCTGCACCCACCCCTCACATGTGTCTGTCCACTGCTGGGAGTCCTCTGCACCCACCCCTCAAATATCTCTGTCCACTGCTGGGAGTGATATGCACCCACCCCTCATATGTCTGTCTACTGCTGGGAGTCCTCTTCACCCACCCCTCACATGTCTCTGTCCACTGCTGGGAGTCCTCTGCACCCACCCCTCACATGTGTCTGTCCACTGCTGGGAGTCCTCTGCACCAACCCCTCACATGTCTCTGTCCACTGCTGGGAGTGATATGCTCCCACCCCTCATATGTCTGGGCACTGCTGGGGGTGATCTGCACCCACCCCTCACATGTCTCTGTCCACTGCTGGGAGTCCTCTGCACCCACCCCTCACATGTGTCTGTCCACTGCTGGGAGTCCTCTGCACCCACCCCTCACATGTCTCTGTCCACTGCTGGGAGTGATATGCACCCACCCCTCATATGTCTGGGCACTACTGGGAGTGATCTGCACCCACCCCTTACATGTCTCTGGGCACTGCTGGTATTCCTCTGCACCCACCCCTCACATGTCTCTGTCCACTGCTGGGAGTCCTCTGCACCCACCCCTCACATGTCTCTGTCCACTGCTGGGAGTCCTATGCACCCACCCCTCACATGTCTCTGTCCACTGCTGGGAGTCCTCTGCACCCACCCCTCACATGTGTCTGTCAACTGCTGGGAGTCCTCTGCACCCACCCCTCACATGTCTCTGTCCACTGCTGGGAGTGATATGCACCCACCCCTCATATCTCTGTCCACTGCTGGGAGTCCTCTTCACCCACCCCTCAAATGTCTCTGTCCACTGCGGGGAGTGATATGCACCCACCCTCATATGTCTCTCCACTGCTGGGAGTCCTCTGCACCCACCCCTCACATGTCTCTGTCCACTGCTGGGAGTCCTCTGCACCCACCCCTCACATGTGTCTGTCCTCTGCTGGGAGTCCTCTGCACTCACCCCTCACATGTCTCTGTCCACAGCTGGGAGTCCCCTGCACCCACCCCTCACATGTCTCTGTCCACTGCTGGGAGTCCTCTGCACCCACCCCTCACATGTGTCTGTCCACTGCTGGGAGTCCTCTGCACCCCCCTCACATATCTCTGGCCACTGCTGGGAGTGATATGCACCCACCCCTCATATGTCTGTCCACTGCTGGGAGTCCTCTGCACCCACCCCTCACATGTCTCTGTTCTCTGCTGGGAGTGATATGCACCCACCCCTCAGATGTATGTCCACTGCTAGGAGTCCTCTGCACCCACGCCTCACATGTCTCTGTCCACTGCTGGGAGCCCTCTGCACCCACCCCTCACATGTGTCTGTCCACTGCTGGGAGTCCTCTGCACCCACCCCTCACATGTCTCTGTCCACTGCTGGAAGTGATATGCACCCACCCCTCATATGTCTGGGCACTGCTGGGAGTGATCTGCACCCACCCCTCACATGTCTTTGGGCACTGCTGGTATTCCTCTGCTCCAACCCCTCACATGTCTCTGTCCACTGCTGGGAGTCCTCTGCACCCACCCCTCACATGTCTCTGTCCACTGCTGGGAGTCCTATGCACCCACCCCTCACATGTCTCTGTCCACTGCTGGGAGTCCTCTGCACCCACCCCTCACATGTGTCTGTCAACTGCTGGGAGTCCTCTGAACCCACCCCTCACATATCTCTGTCCAATGCTGGGAGTAATATACACCCACCCCTCATTTGTCTGGGCACTGCTGGGAGTGATCTGCACCCACCCCTCACATGTCTCTGGGTACTGCTGGGAGTCCTCTGCACCCACCCCTCACATGTCTCTGTCCACTGCTGGGAGTCCTCTGCACCCACCCCTCACATGTCTCTGTCCACTGCTGGGAGTCCTCTGCACCCACCCCTGACATGTGTCTGTCCACTGCTGGGAGTCCTCTGCACCCACCCCTCACATGTCTCTGTCCACTGCTGGGAGTGATATGCACACACCCCTCATATGTCTGTCCACTGCTGGGAGTCCTCTTCACCCACCGCTCACATATCTCTGTCCACTGCGGGGAGTGATATGCACCCACCCCTCATATGTCTGTTCACTGATGGGAGTCCTCTGCACCCACCCCTCACATGTGTCTGTCCACTGCTGGGAGCCCTCTGCACCCACCCCTCACATGTCTCTGTCCACAGCTGGGAGTCCTCTGCTCCCACCCCTCACATGTCTCTGTCCACTGCTGGGAGTCCTCTGCACCCACCCCTCACATGTGTCTGTCCACTGCTGGGAGTCCTCTGCACCCCCCCTCACATGTCTCTGGCCACTGCTGGGAGTGATATGCACCCACCCCTCATATGTCTGTCCACTGCTGGGAGTCCTCTGCACCCACCCCTCACATGTCTCTGTTCTCTGCTGGGAGTGATATGCACCCACCCCTCATATGTCTGTCCACTGCTGGGAGTCCTCTGCACCCACGCCTCACATGTCTCTGTCCACTGCTGGGAGTCCTCTGCACCCACCCCTCACATGTGTCTGTCCACTGCTGGGAGTCCTCTGCACCCACCCCTCACATGTCTCTGTCCACTGCTGGGAGTGATATGCACCCACCCCTCATATGTCTGGGCACTGCTGGGAGTGATCTGCACCCACCCCTCACATGTCTCTGGGCACTGCTGGTATTCCTCTGCACCCACCCCTCACATGTCTCTGTCCACTGCTGGGAGTCCTCTGCACCCACCCCTCACATGTCTCTGTCCACTGCTGGGAGTCCTCTGCACCCACCCCTCACATGTGTCTGTCCACTGCTGGGAGTCCTCCGCACCCACCCCTCACATGTCTCTGTCCACTGTTGGGAGTGATATGCACCCACCCCTCATATGTCTGTCCACTGCTGGGAGTCCTCTGCACCCACCCCTCACATGTCTCTGTCCACTGCTGGGAGTGATATGCACCCACCCCTCATATGTCTGTCCACTGCTGGGAGTCCTCTGCACCCACCCCTCACATGTCTCTGTCCACTGCTGGGAGTGATATGCACCCACCCCTCATATGTCTGGGCACTGCTGGGAGTGATCCGCACCCACCCCTCACATGTCTCTGGGCACTGCTGGTATTCCTCTGCACCCACCCCTCACATGTGTCTGTCCACTGCTGGGAGTCCTCTGCACCCACCCCTCACATGTCTCTGTCCACTGCTGGGAGTCCTCTGCACCCACCCCTCACATGTCTCTGTCCACTGCTGGGAGTCCTCTGCACCCACCCCTCACATGTGTCTGTCCACTGCTGGGAGTCCTCTGCACCCACCCCTCAAATATCTCTGTCCACTGCTGGGAGTGATATGCACCCACCCCTCATATGTCTGTCTACTGCTGGGAGTCCTCTTCACCCACCCCTCACATGTCTCTGTACACTGCTGGGAGTCCTCTGCACCCACCCCTCACATGTGTCTGTCCACTGCTGGGAGTCCTCTGCACCAACCCCTCACATGTCTCTGTCCACTGCTGGGAGTGATATGCTCCCACCCCTCATATGTCTGGGCACTGCTGGGGGTGATCTGCACCCACCCCTCACATGTCTCTGTCCACTGCTGGGAGTCCTCTGCACCCACCCCTCACATGTGTCTGTCCACTGCTGGGAGTCCTCTGCACCCACCCCTCACATGTCTCTGTCCACTGCTGGGAGTGATATGCACCCACCCCTCATATGTCTGGGCACTACTGGGAGTGATCTGCACCCACCCCTTACATGTCTCTGGGCACTGCTGGTATTCCTCTGCACCCACCCCTCACATGTCTCTGTCCACTGCTGGGAGTCCTCTGCACCCACCCCTCACATGTCTCTGTCCACTGCTGGGAGTCCTATGCACCCACCCCTCACACCCCTCACATGTCTCTGTCCACTGCTGGGAGTCCTCTGCACCCACCCCTCACATGTGTCTGTCAACTGCTGGGAGTCCTCTGAACCCACCCCTCACATATCTCTGTCCACTGCTGGGAGTAATATACACCCACCCCTCATTTGTCTGGGCACTGCTGGGAGTGATCTGCACCCACCCCTCACATGTCTCTGGGTACTGCTGGGAGTCCTCTGCACCCACCCCTCACATGTCTCTGTCCACTGCTGGGAGTCCTCTGCACCCACCCCTCACATGTCTCTGTCCACTGCTGGGAGTGATATGCACCCACCCCTCATATGTCTGTCCACTGCTGGGAGTCCTCTTCACCCACCGCTCACATGTCTCTGTCCACTGCGGGGAGTGATATGCACCCACCCATCATATGTCTGTCCACTGCTGGGAGCCCTCTGCACCCACCCCTCACATGTCTCTGTCCACAGCTGGGAGTCCTCTGCACCCACCCCTCACATGTCTCTGTCCACTGCTGGGAGTCCTCTGCACCCACCCCTCACATGTGTCTGTCCACTGCTGGGAGTCCTCTGCACCCCCCCTCACATGTCTCTGGCCACTGCTGGGAGTGATATGCACCCACCCCTCATATGTCTGTCCACTGCTGGGAGTCCTCTGCACCCACCCCTCACATGTCTCTGTTCTCTGCTGGGAGTGATATGCACCCACCCCTCATATGTCTGTCCACTGCTGGGAGTCCTCTGCACCCACGCCTCACATGTCTCTGTCCACTGCTGGGAGTCCTCTGCACCCACCCCTCACATGTGTATGTCCACTGCTGGGAGTCCTCTGCACCCACCCCTCACATGTCTCTGTCCACTGCTGGGAGTGATATGCACCCACCCCTCATATGTCTGGGCACTGCTGGGAGTGATCTGCACCCACCCCTCACATGTCTCTGGGCACTGCTGGTATTCCTCTGCACCCACCCCTCACATGTCTCTGTCAACTGCTGGGAGTCCTCTGCACCCACCCCTCACATGTCTCTGTCCACTGCTGGGAGTCCTCTGCACCCACCCCTCACATGTGTCTGTCCACTGCTGGGAGTCCTCTGCACCCACCCCTCACATGTCTCTGTCCACTGTTGGGAGTGATATGCACCCACCCCTCATATGTCTGTCCACTGCTGGGAGTCCTCTGCAACCACCCCTCACATGTCTCTGTCCACTGCTGGGAGTGATATGCACCCACCCCTCATATGTCTGTCCACTGCTGGGAGTCCTCTGCACCCACCCCTCACATGTCTCTGTCCACTGCTGGGAGTGATATGCACCCACCCCTCATATGTCTGGGCACTTCTGGGAGTGATCCGTACCCACCCCTCACATGTCTCTGGGCACTGCTGGTATTCCTCTGCACCCACCCCTCACATGTGTCTGTCCACTGCTGGGAGTCCTCTGCACCCACCCCTCACATGTCTCTGTCCACTGCTGGGAGTCCTCTGCACCCACCCCTCACATGTCTCTGTCCACTGCTGGGAGTCCTCTGCACCCACCCCTCACATGTGTCTGTCAACTGCTGGGAGTCCTCTGCACCCACCCCTCAAATATCTCTGTCCACTGCTGGGAGTGATATGCACCCACCCCTCATATGTCTGTCTACTGCTGGGAGTCCTCTTCACCCACCCCTCACATGTCTCTGTCCACTGCTGGGAGTCCTCTGCACCCACCCCTCACATGTGTCTGTCCACTGCTGGGAGTCCTCTGCACCAACCCCTCACATGTCTCTGTCCACTGCTGGGAGTGATATGCTCCCACCCCTCATATGTCTGGGCACTGCTGGGGGTGATCTGCACCCACCCCTCACATGTCTCTGTCCACTGCTGGGAGTCCTCTGCACCCACCCCTCACATGTGTCTGTCCACTGCTGGGAGTCCTCTGCACCCACCCCTCACATGTCTCTGTCCACTGCTGGGAGTGATATGCACCCACCCCTCATATGTCTGGGCACTACTGGGAGTGATCTGCACCCACCCCTTACATGTCTCTGGGCACTGCTGGTATTCCTCTGCACCCACCCCTCACATGTCTCTGTCCACTGCTGGGAGTCCTCTGCACCCACCCCTCACATGTCTCTGTCCACTGCTGGGAGTCCTATGCACCCACCCCTCACATGTCTCTGTCCACTGCTGGGAGTCCTCTGCACCCACCCCTCACATGTGTCTGTCAACTGCTGGGAGTCCTCTGAACCCACCCCTCACATATCTCTGTCCACTGCTGGGAGTAATATACACCCACCCCTCATTTGTCTGGGCACTGCTGGGAGTGATCTGCACCCACCCCTCACATGTCTCTGGGTACTGCTGGGAGTCCTCTGCACCCACCCCTCACATGTCTCTGTCCACTGCTGGGAGTCCTCTGCACCCACCCCTCACATGTCTCTGTCCACTGCTGGGAGTGATATGCACCCACCCCTCATATGTCTGTCCACTGCTGGGAGTCCTCTTCACCCACCGCTCACATGTCTCTGTCCACTGCGGGGAGTGATATGCACCCACCCATCATATGTCTGTCCACTGATGGGAGTCCTCTGCACCCACCCCTCACATGTCTCTGTCCACTGCTGGGAATCCTCTGCACCCACCCCTCACATGTGTCTGTCCACTGCTGGGAGCCCTCTGCACCCACCCCTCAAATGTCTCTGTCCACAGCTGGGAGTCCTCTGCACCCACCCCTCACATGTCTCTGTCCACTGCTGGGAGTCCTCTGCACCCACCCCTCACATGTCTCTATCCACTGCTGGGAGCGATATGCACCCACCCCTCATATGTCTGTCCACTGCTGGGAGTCCTCTGCACCCACCCCTCACATGTCTCTGTCCACTGCTGGGAGTCCTCTGCACCCACCCCTCACATGTGTCTGTCCACTGCTGGGAGTCCTCTGCACCCACCCCTCACATGTCTCTGTCCACTGCTGGGAGTGATATGCTCCCACCCCTCATATGTCTGGGCACTGCTGGGAGTGATCTGCACCCACCCCTCACATGTCTCTGTCCACTGCTGGAGTCCTCTGCACCCACCCCTCACATGTGTCTGTCCACTGCTGGGAGTCCTCTGCACCCACCCCTCACATGTCTCTGTCCACTGCTGGGAGTGATATGCACCCACCCCTCATATGTCTGGGCACTACTGGGAGTGATCTGCACCCACCCCTTACATGTCTCTGGGCACTGCTGGTATTCCTCTGCACCCACCCCTCACATGTCTCTGTCCACTGCTGGGAGTCCTCTGCACCCACCCCTCACATGTCTCTGTCCACTGCTGGGAGTCCTTTGCACCCACCCTTCACATGTCTCTGGGCACTGCTGGTATTCCTCTGCACCCACCCCTCACATGTCTCTGTCCACTGCTGGGAGTCCTCTGCACCCACCCCTCATATGTCTCTGTCCACTGCTGGGAGTCCTCTGCACCCACCCCTCACATGTCTCTGTCCACTGCTGGGAGTCCTCTGCACCCACCCCTCACATGTGTCTGTCAACTGCTGGGAGTCCTCTGAACCCACCCCTCACATATCTCTGTCCACTGCTGGGAGTAATATACACCCACCCCTCATTTGTCTTGGCACTGCGGGGAGTGATCTGCACCCACCCCTCACATGTCTCTGGGTACTGCTGGGAGTCCTCTGCACCCACCCCTGACATGTGTCTGTCCACTGCTGGGAGTCCTCTGCACCCACCCCTCATATGTCTCTGTCCACTGCTAGGAGTAATATGCACCCACCCCTCATATGTCTGTCCACTGCTGGGAGTCCTCTTCACCCACCCCTCAAATGTCTCTGTCCACTGCGGGGAGTGATATGCACCCACCCTCATATGTCTCTCCACTGCTGGGAGTCCTCTGCACCCACCCCTCACATGTCTCTGTCCACTGCTGGGAGTCCTCTGCACCCACCCCTCACATGTGTCTGTCCTCTGCTGGGAGTCCTCTGCACCCACCCCTCACATGTCTCTGTCCACAGCTGGGAGTCCTCTGCACCCACCCCTCACATGTCTCTGTCCACTGCTGGGAGTCCTCTGCACCCACCACTCACATGTGTCTGTCCACTGCTGGGAGTCCTCTGCACCCCCCTCACATGTCTCTGGCCACTGCTGGGAGTGATATGCACCCACCCCTCATATGTCTGTCCACTGCTGGGAGTCCTCTGCACCCACCCCTCACATGTCTCTGTTCTCTGCTGGGAGTGATATGCACCCACCCCTCAGATGTATGTCCACTGCTAGGAGTCCTCTGCACCCACGCCTCACATGTCTCTGTCCACTGCTGGGAGCCCTCTGCACCCACCCCTCACATGTGTCTGTCCACTGCTGGGAGTCCTCTGCACCCACCCCTCACATGTCTCTGTCCACTGCTGGGATTGATATGCACCCACCCCTCATATGTCTGGGCACTGCTGGGAGTGATCTGCACCCACCCCTCACATGTCTCTGGGCACTGCTGGTATTCCTCTGCTCCCACCCCTCACATGTCTCTGTCCACTGCTGGGAGTCCTCTGCACCCACCCCTCACATGTCTCTGTCCACTGCTGGGAGTCCTATGCACCCACCCCTCACATGTCTCTGTCCACTGCTGGGAGTCCTCTGCACCCACCCCTCACATGTGTCTGTCAACTGCTGGGAGTCCTCTGAACCCACCCCTCACATATCTCTGTCCACTGCTGGGAGTAATATACACCCACCCCTCATTTGTCTGGGCACTGCTGGGAGTGATCTGCACCCACCCCTCACATGTCTCTGGGTACTGCTGGGAGTCCTCTGCACCCACCCCTCACATGTCTCTGTCCACTGCTGGGAGTCCTCTGCACCCACCCCTCACATGTCTCTGTCCACTGCTGGGAGTCCTCTGCACCCACCCCTGACATGTGTCTGTCCACTGCTGGGAGTCCTCTGCACCCACCCCTCACATGTCTCTGTCCACTGCTGGGAGTGATATGCACACACCCCTCATATGTCTGTCCACTGCTGGGAGTCCTCTTCACCCACCGCTCACATATCTCTGTCCACTGCGGGGAGTGATATGCACCCACCCCTCATATGTCTGTTCACTGATGGGAGTCCTCTGCACCCACCCCTCACATGTGTCTGTCCACTGCTGGGAGCCCTCTGCAACCACCCCTCACATGTCTCTGTCCACAGCTGGGAGTCCTCTGCACCCACCCCTCACATGTCTCTGTCCACTGCTGGGAGTCCTCTGCACCCACCCCTCACATGTGTCTGTCCACTGCTGGGAGTCCTCTGCACCCCCCCTCACATGTCTCTGGCCACTGCTGGGAGTGATATGCACCCACCCCTCATATGTCTGTCCACTGCTGGGAGTCCTCTGCACCCACCCCTCACATGTCTCTGTTCTCTGCTGGGATTGATATGCACCCACCCCTCATATGTCTGTCCACTGCTGGGAGTCCTCTGCACCCACGCCTCACATGTCTCTGTCCACTGCTGGGAGTCCTCTGCACCCACCCCTCACATGTGTCTGTCCACTGCTGGGAGTCCTCTGCACCCACCCCTCACATGTCTCTGTCCACTGCTGGGAGTGATATGCACCCACCCCTCATATGTCTGGGCACTGCTGGGAGTGATCTGCACCCACCCCTCACATGTCTCTGGGCACTGCTGGTATTCCTCTGCACCCACCCCTCACATGTCTCTGTCCACTGCTGGGAGTCCTCTGCACCCACCCCTCACATGTCTCTGTCCACTGCTGGGAGTCCTCTGCACCCACCCCTCACATGTGTCTGTCCACTGCTGGGAGTCCTCTGCACCCACCCCTCACATGTCTCTGTCCACTGCTGGGAGTGATATGCACCCACCCCTCATATGTCTGTCCACTGCTGGGAGTCCTCTGCACCCACCCCTCACATGTCTCTGTCCACTGCTGGGAGTGATATGCACCCACCCCTCATATGTCTGTCCACTGCTGGGAGTCCTCTGCACCCACCCCTCACATGTCTCTGTCCACTACTGGGAGTGATATGCACCCACCCCTCATATGTCTGGGCACTGCTGGGAGTGATCCGCACCCACCCCTCACATGTCTCTGGGCACTGCTGGTATTCCTCTGCACCCACCCCTCACATGTGTATGTCCACTGCTGGGAGTCCTCTGCACCCACCCCTCACATGTCTCTGTCCACTGCTGGGAGTCCTCTGCACCCACCCCTCACATGTCTCTGTCCACTGCTGGGAGTCCTCTGCACCCACCCCTCACATGTGTCTGTCCACTGCTGGGAGTCCTCTGCACCCACCCCTCAAATATCTCTGTCCACTGCTGGGAGTGATATGCACCCACCCCTCATATGTCTGTCTACTGCTGGGAGTCCTCTTCACCCACCCCTTACATGTCTCTGTCCACTGCTGGGAGTCCTCTGCACCCACCCCTCACATGTGTCTGTCCACTGCTGGGAGTCCTCTGCACCAACCCCTCACATGTCTCTGTCCACTGCTGGGAGTGATATGCTCCCACCCCTCATATGTCTGGGCACTGCTGGGGGTGATCTGCACCCACCCCTCACATGTCTCTGTCCACTGCTGGGAGTCCTCTGCACCCACCCCTCACATGTGTCTGTCCACTGCTGGGAGTCCTCTGCACCCACCCCTCACATGTCTCTGTCCACTGCTGGGAGTGATATGCACCCACCCCTCATATGTCTGGGCACTACTGGGAGTGATCTGCACCCACCCCTTACATGTCTCTGGGCACTGCTGGTATTCCTCTGCACCCACCCCTCACATGTCTCTGTCCACTGCTGGGAGTCCTCTGCACCCACCCCTCACATGTCTCTGTCCACTGCTGGGAGTCCTATGCACCCACCCCTCACATGTCTCTGTCCACTGCTGGGAGTCCTCTGCACCCACCCCTCACATGTGTCTGTCAACTGCTGGGAGTCCTCTGAACCCACCCCTCACATATCTCTGTCCACTGCTGGGAGTAATATACACCCACCCCTCATTTGTCGGGGCACTGCTGGGAGTGATCTGCACCCACCCCTCACATGTCTCTGGGTACTGCTGGGAGTCCTCTGCACCCACCCCTCACATGTCTCTGTCCACTGCTGGGAGTCCTCTGCACCCACCCCTCACATGTCTCTGTCCACTGCTGGGAGTGATATGCACCCACCCCTCATATGTCTGTCCACTGCTGGGAGTCCTCTTCACCCACCGCTCACATGTCTCTGTCCACTGCGGGGAGTGATATGCACCCACCCATCATATGTCTGTCCACTGATGGGAGTCCTCTGCACCCACCCCTCACATGTCTCTGTCCACTGCTGGGAATCCTCTGCACCCACCCCTCACATGTGTCTGTCCACTGCTGGGAGCCCTCTGCACCCACCCCTCACATGTCTCTGTCCACAGCTGGGAGTCCTCTGCACCCACGTCAAGTCAAGTCAAGTCATAAGATTTGTATAGCGCACTACGTACCCAGAGGGTTTCAAGGCGCTTAGGAAGGGGAGGAGGATTATTTGTCAAATATCCACGTTTTAAGCTGCTTTCTGAACGCTAGGTGGTTCTGGGTGAGGCGAAGGTAGGCGGGGAGTGAGTTCCATGTTTTAGCAGCCAGGTATGCAAAGGATCTGCCTCCCATGGTGGTCTTGTTGATGTGAGGTATAGTGGCGAGGGCTTGGCTGGAAGATCGTAGTTGGCGGGAGGGGGTGTAGAAGGACAGTCGAGAGTTGAGGCAATCTGGTCCGATGTCGTAGAGTGATTTGTGTGCGTGGGTAAGCAGTCGGAAGGTGATCCTCTTATTGACGGGTAGCCAGTGGAGGTCTTTAAGGTGATCAGAGATGTGTTCGTTGCGAGGGATGTCTAATATGAGCCTGGCTGATGCGTTTTGGATTCGTTGGAGTTTCTTCTGGAGCTTTGCGGTAGTACCCGCGTAGAGGGTGTTTCCGTAGTCCAGTCGGCTCGTGACTAGAGCGTGGGTAACTGTTTTCCTTGTTTCGAGGGGGATCCAGCGAAATGTTTTTCTGAGCATGCGAAGAATGTTGAAGCAAGAAGAGGATACGGCGCTGTTAGAAAAGGTAGACGGACCGGGAGGGTCGGCCGGGGTCAGGAGGAGAGGTCTCCGGGGAGAGCCGTCTCCAGCGATCGTACAGACAAGTAACTTCCCCCCCCACAGACAGATATCACACACGGATAAGGTTCAGCGTTCTTTATAAGCACTTATTTAAGGTACGGTTGAATGGTACAAGGAGGTCTGGACTCAGGGGTCCCCTCGATTAGAGTCTCGCAAGGTAGGGAAGGGGGTAGCGGGGCAGTCTATTTACCAATCAGGTAGTTCTGATGAGATGATGATGAGCTCACAATCCTCGAGCTTGGTGGTTAGGTGGTACGGGCCGCGGCAGCGCCAGCAGGTCCCGGTGTGGATGGTCGATACAACGGGCCGCGGCAGCGCCAGCAGGTCCCCGGAAGATATACGGTCCGCGGCAGCGCCAGCAGGTCCCGGTGAGGATGGTCGTTACAACGGGCCGCGGCAGCGCCAGCAGGTCCCCGGGAGATATACGGTCCGCGGCAGCGCCAGCAGGTCCCGGTGAGGATGGTCGTTACAACGGGCCGCGGCAGCGCCAGCAGGTCCCAGGAAGATGACTGTTGCAGAAGGCCGCTGCAGCGCCAGCAGGCAGGACGATGGTTCACAAGAGCGGGCTACGGCAGCGCCAGTAGACCGTCAAGGTTGAGTTCACTCGGTGTCTCTCGACTCCAGGATACAACTGCCTTCCTGCTCCGGAGCTGCCTCAGTTATAGGGCTGGTGCCCTTTGATGTCCGGACCCTCGCACTTGGAGGTCGGAGGGTCCGGGATGAAGGTGTCCAGACACCCAGCAGGGGGTGGAGCCAGTGCCTGGGGGAGCTGGGGGCGATCGGCACATGGCGGGGGAGAGCCCTTGACAGTTCGTTCTCCCATTGACTTGCCAAGTGGTCCGCTCACCTCCTGGGTGGATGGTGGTGCCGGGATGTCGGGGCCGGCCAGGCCCGGGGTTAGGGTCGAGGGGAGGCCATGCGGCCGCGTGGTGCAGGGCCCCCGATGGCGGCTTGACCCGGCCGGGGAAGACGGTGGGGCTGGACCCCGTGATGAGTAGGGGTCCGAGGGCAGAGGGTCCGTCGGGAGACGGAGTACAGGTGCTTGTCGTGGGGATATGCCAGGTGGGCCGGAGTTCGGGCCCTGTCGAGCGGGGAGGGAGCAAGCCGTCTGTGAGGCCTGTCCAACATGCGTCCCCCCCAGCTGAAGGCGGGGAGAGTCACCCATCTCCTTGGGGACTCTCTTCGTCGAGGCGGAAAAAGCGGGACAGGCCATCCGCGTTGGCGTGGTCTTGGCCTGGTCGGTGCTCCACGGTGAAGTCCATTCCCTGCAGGGAAATGGACCAGCGCAAGAGTTTTGGGTTTTCCCCCCGCATCTGCATCAGCCATTGCAGGGGTCGATGGTCGGTTTGTACCCGGAAGTGGGTACCGAAGAGATAGGGTCGGAGCTTTTTGAGGGCCCACACTACTGCAAATGCCTCCCTCTCGATGGTGCTCCAACGCTGTTCTCGGGCCAGGAGACGTCGACTGATGAAGGCCACCGGCTGGTCATGACCTTCGGGGTTCAACTGAGAGAGGACGGCTCCGATGCCGTGGTCGGAGGCGTCGGTCTGCACCACAAATTCCCGACTGTAATCGGGGGCCTGGAGCACCGGGGCGGTGCACAGGGCGGCCTTCAGCTCCTCGAAGGCCGCTTGACAATCAGGAGTCCAGTTGACCCGCTTCGGTTGGTTCTTGGATGTGAGACCCGTGAGGGGCCCCACGATGCTGCCGTAGTCCTTCACGAACCGCCGGTAGTAGCCGGTGAGCCCCAGGAAGGCTCGGACTTCGGTCTGGGTAACGGGGGGCTGCCAGGACTGGATGGCAGCAATCTTAAGTTGTAGTGGGGCCACCAGCCCGCTCCCCACTTGGTGCCCAAGGTAGGTCACAGACCCTTGGCCAATCTGGCACTTGCCGGCCTTAATGGTGAGGCCGGCCCGCTGGAGGGCGTGTAGGACCTCCTGGAGGTGACGGAGGTGGTCGGACCAGTGGCGGCTGTATACAGCGATATCGTCCAGGTAGGCAGCGCTGAATTCTTCAAGTCCCGCCAAGACCTGGTTCACAAGGCGTTGGAACGTGGCGGGGGCATTCTTCATGCCAAAGGGCATGACCTTAAATTGATAGTGGCCATCGGGGGTAGAGAAGGCTGACCGTTCCTGGGCCCTGGGTGTGAGGCCGATCTGCCAGTAGCCCGCCGTTAGGTCGAAGATACTAAGGTAGCGGGCGGCACCCAGCCGGTCGATCAGCTCGTCTGCTCGGGGGATGGGATGAGCGTCGGTCCGGGTGACAGCGTTCAAGCCCCGGTAGTCGACGCAGAATCTCAGTTCAGGGACGGAGCCGGGGGCAGCGGCCTTGGGAACTAATACGACCGGACTGGCCCAGGGACTGTCCGAGGGCTTGATGACCCCGATCGTGAGCATCTTGGCCACTTCCTCCTGTATGCAGGCCCGTACCCGATCTGGTACGCGGTAGGCCCGGTGCCGGACAGGGGGACTGTCCCCGGTGTCTACGTCGTGCAGACACCAGGGGGTGACCCCGGGGGTGAGGGAGAACAGGGCAGCGAACTGCAGCAGGAGGTCCCGGCAGTCCTGGCGTTGCTCCGAAGTGAGGGCGTCAGAGAGCCGGACCCCGTCCACGGAGCCGTCCTTCTCCTGAGTCTTCAGGAGATCCGGGAGGGGCTCGGAGTCTTCTTCCGTGCCACTGTCTGTAGCCATCAAGAGGCTTAGTTCGGATCGCACAAAGTGTGGTTTGAGCCGGTTGGTGTGGAGGACCCGAAGGGGGTTCCGGGAAGACCCCATGTCGATGAGGTAAGTGACGGGGCTTTTGCGCTCGACCACTTTGAAGGGCCCCGTCCACTTATCCTGCAAGGCACATGGTTCGGTGGGGGACATCACCCATACTTGCTGCCCAGGCTCGAATTCAACGGAGGAGGCATTGTGATCATACCACCTCTTCATGTCCTCCTGGCTGGCCTCGAGGTTCGCCTTGGCCATCTCCCTGAAGCGCCGGGTCTGGTTTCGTAAGGCCAGGATGTATTTGAAGACGTCTGGAGGGGTCGTGAGGGGGGCCATCTCCCAACCTTCCTTGACTAGGCTGAGGGGCCCTCGCACAGGGTGCCCGTAGAGGAGTTCAAAGGGGCTAAAACCGAGGGACTTCTGGGGAACTTCTCGGTAGGCGAAGAGGAGGCACGGGAGCAGTACATCCCACTGGCGACGGAGAGGCTCTTCCAATCCCCCAATCATCCCTTTGAGAGTGCGGTTAAAACGCTCCACTAGTCCGTTCCCTTGGGGGTGATAGGGGGTCGTGAATCTGTAGGTGACCCCGCATTGTTGCCAGAGGGACTTCATGTATTTGGATATGAAATTCGTACCTCGGTCGCTGACGACTTCTCGGGGGAAGCCTACCCGGGAGAAGATCCCCATCAGGGCCCGGCCAACCACCGGAGCGGTCACTGTCCGTAGGGGCACCGCCTCGGGGTAGCGGGTGGCATGGTCCACTAGTACCAAGATGAACCTGTGTCCTTGCGCCGTGCGGGGGTCCAGAGGTCCCACAATGTCTATCCCCACCCTCTCGAACGGGGTGGTGACCACAGGGAAGGGTTGCAGAGGGGCTTTCAGCTTCCGACCACTCTTCCCGCTGGCTTGGCACGTGGGGCAAGATCGGCAGTGGTTCAGGACGTCATTCCTCATTTTCGGCCAGAAAAAGTGGGTCACCAGGCGACTGTACGTTTTGTCCTGGCCCAGGTGTCCAGCCAGGGGGACGTCGTGGGCCAGGTTGAGCAGAAAGTCTCGGAAGCGGAGCGGTACCACCAGAACTCGACCGGCCCCCAGCTCGGCGATTCTTTGCTCGCTGTAGAGCAGGTCGTTATCCCAGTAGACCCAGTGGGTTCCGGTGGTGTCCCCGGCGTTTTGGGTGCTGGCTTGTTGGCGGAGTCCCTCGAGGGAGGGACAGGTCTTTTGTTCCTGGCGGAACTGTTCTTGGGTGGGCCCCCCTTCTTGCCGCCACTGAGCCAGATCCGGGAGGTCCTGGTGTTGCGCGTCTTCTTCGGTAGTCGGGTCCGGGAGGTCGGACTCGCCGTTGTCCTCTACGGGGGCAACCGGGGGCGGAGGTGCTGGCCATTCGGTTTCTTCTGATCGGGGGGCGGCACGGGCGGCCATGGATCGGGTGGTTACGCAGGCCCAGTCCGGGAGGCCCAGCATCCCCAAGTGCTCTCTTTTCTCGACGGTGGCCCACGGGGAACTCTCGAGGTCATTCCCCAGGAGGCAGTCCACGGGGGCATCGTCCCGGACCGTCACCTTCAGTAGGCCGGAGACCCCTCCCCATTCAAACGGGACGCAGGCCATCTTACACATGCTCTCAGAGTTATCCGCCGAGCGGACGGGGCAGAGAATGTTCGGCAGGATCTGCTCGGGCTTTACCAGGTGACAGCGGACGGCCGTCACGCTGGCGCCGGTGTCACGCAAGGCCTCGGCTCTCTGTCCATTAATGGTCACCCACTGACCGTATTTTCTGGTGTTGGCGGGTAGGGGAGCCCGCGGAACCATGTCTCTTCCCCCTAAGCATGCCAGGACCATGGCGGCCGGTTCCCACCCTTGCTGGGCCGGCTCATACTCTTCGGGTCCCTCCGATGATTGCTCTTCCCCGAGGGCAGCGGCAGCTACCTGGCGGGGCTTGGGTGTTTGGTTGTGCGGGCAGCTCGGGTCATTGGCGTAGTGGCCGACTCGCTGGCATCGGTGGCACGTGACGTTGGCCCGGAACCCAGGACGCAACGGGGGGTTGCTCCGGCCGGCCGGAGGCGGGGTGCTGGCCACGGGGGTTGCCGGCAAGGCGTCTCTCCCTCGCCCCTGGCCTCCTCCTCCACCCCGAGGACGGTGCTGGCTTTGGTTGCTTCGATTCTGCTCGTGTGGCCCTCTCCGGCCCACTCGGGTGCTTTCCCATCGGTCAGCTTCGGCGGCGAGCTGCCGGGGGTCAGTCAGCTTACTGTCGAGTAGGTGCTGCCTGAGCTCGACGAAACAGTTGTTTGACAGGTGCTCCCATACCATAAGGTTGAAGAGTTGTTCGTAGGTGGTGACCTGACTTCCCTTGATCCAACCCTCGAAGGCCCGGCTGAAATAGTTCACGTATTCTACCCAAGTTGTACCTGGGATCCGGGTGCAGTCTCGGAACCTCTGGCGGTACATCTCGGGCATGAGGCCGTAGCGGGCGAGGAGGGCAGCCTTCATGTGGTCGTAGGACGACATTTGGTGATCGGGGAGCTGTAGTAGGGCATCGCGACCCTCGTTGATAAATCTCCCCCAAAGTCCGGCTCCCCAATCACTCCGGTCGATCCGGTGGGAGGTCATTGCGATCTCATAGGCTTTAAACCACTGTTGTATGTCGTCTTCTCGGACATACTCGCGGACCACATCCTTGGGGATGTGAACTTTTTTCTCAATTGGCCCCGGGGTGTGTGGTCGCTCAGGCACCCCCAGTTCCTTATTCTGTTTGCGCAGTTCTATTTCCGCCAGTCGGCGCTCATGCTCGAGCGTTATTTTTTTCTCTTCCAGCTCTCTCTGTCTCTGCTTTTCTTCTCGTTCCTCTCGAAGCCGCATATGCTCGAGGTTGAGTTTCTGTTCAGCTAACTTGAGTTCCCCATCCATCTTGAGTCGTGCCATCTCTAATTCGTGTAATCTGACTCTGTCTCTTTCTCGTATCTCCTCCTGCGAGAGGCCCGTTCCCCGTTCCTCGGGAGCCGTGGCGTTCCCCTCTGGTGTGATGCTGTTTTGGTCTGGTGTGACGCTGCTTTGGTCGGAGGGTCCTGCGACCCCAGTTTCTGTCCATGACTCAAGAGCGCGCTTTAGATCATCCTTGGTACTCAGGCCGGTGGTAGCAATGCCAAATTCTATGCAAAATTGTCTCAGTTCGCGGTGGTTGTATTCTTCTAATTTCTCCATTTGGAACTTCTCGGTGGAGCTGCTATCTTTGGTCGACATCGTGTTTTGTCGTGGGGTGAGCTACTCTTTGTACGATTACGCGTTGATTCGGATCGCGCCGCTGGCCACCAATGTTAGAAAAGGTAGACGGACCGGGAGGGTCGGCCGGGGTCAGGAGGAGAGGTCTCCGGGGAGAGCCGTCTCCAGCGATCGTACAGACAAGTAACTTCCCCCCCCACAGACAGATATCACACACGGATAAGGTTCAGCGTTCTTTATAAGCACTTATTTAAGGTACGGTTGAATGGTACAAGGAGGTCTGGACTCAGGGGTCCCCTCGATTAGAGTCTCGCAAGGTAGGGAAGGGGGTAGCGGGGCAGTCTATTTACCAATCAGGTAGTTCTGATGAGATGATGATGAGCTCACAATCCTTGAGCTTGGTGGTTAGGTGGTACGGGCCGCGGCAGCGCCAGCAGGTCCCGGTGTGGATGGTCGATACAACGGGCCGCGGCAGCGCCAGCAGGTCCCCGGAAGATATACGGTCCGCGGCAGCGCCAGCAGGTCCCGGTGAGGATGGTCGTTACAACGGGCCGCGGCAGCGCCAGCAGGTCCCCGGGAGATATACGGTCCGCGGCAGCGCCAGCAGGTCCCGGTGAGGATGGTCGTTACAACGGGCCGCGGCAGCGCCAGCAGGTCCCAGGAAGATGACTGTTGCAGAAGGCCGCGGCAGCGCCAGCAGGCAGGACGATGGTTCACAAGAGCGGGCTACGGCAGTGCCAGTAGACCGTCAAGGTTGAGTTCACTCGGTGTCTCTCGACTCCAGGATACAACTGCCTTCCTGCTCCGGAGCTGCCTCAGTTATAGGGCTGGTGCCCTTTGATGTCCGGACCCTCGCACTTGGAGGTCGGAGGGTCCGGGATGAAGGTGTCCAGACACCCAGCAGGGGGTGGAGCCAGTGCCTGGGGGAGCTGGGGGCGATCGGCACCTGGCGGGGGAGAGCCCTTGACAGTTCGTTCTCCCATTGACTTGCCAAGTGGTCCGCTCACCTCCTGGGTGGATGGTGGTGCCGGGATGTCGGGGCCGGCCAGGCCCGGGGTTAGGGTCGAGGGGAGGCCATGCGGCCGCGTGGTGCAGGGCCCCCGATGGCGGCTTGACCCGGCCGGGGAAGCCGGTGGGGCTGGACCCCGTGATGAGTAGGGGTCCGAGGGCAGAGGGTCCGTCGGGAGACGGAGTACAGGTGCTTGTCGTGGGGATATGCCAGGTGGGCCGGAGTTCGGGCCCTGTCGAGCGGGGAGAGAGCAAGCCGTCTGTGAGGCCTGTCCAACAGGCGCTGACTTGTCTGTTCATTGAGAGTGAAGAATCCAGGATGACGCCTAGGTTCCGTGCGTGGTCTGTCGGGATGGGTGCTTTTCCGAGGGCTTCAGGCCACCAGGAATCGTCCCATGCAGAGGGGGATGTACCTAAGATGAGGACTTCAGTTTTGTCTGAGTTCAGTTTCAGACGGCTTTGTTTCATCCATTCGGCAACTTCTTTCATTCCTTTGTGTAGGTTGGTTTTGGCGGTGCTAGGGTCATTGGTGAGAGAAAGGATTAGTTGAGTGTCGTCCGCGTAGGAGATGATGTTGAGGTTGTGTCGGCATGCGATGGCCGCGAGGGGGCTCATGTATACGTTGAAGAGGGTGGGACTGAGTGAGGATCCTTTAGGGACGCCGCAGATGACTTCAGAGGCCTCGGACTTGAATGGAGGAAGGCGGACTCTCTGGGTTCTTCCGGTGAGGAACGAGGTGATCCATTCAAGTGCTTTTCCTTGGATTCCGATGTTATTGAGGCGTTGTAGAAGGGTGCTGTGGCAGACTGTATTGAATGCTGCAGAGAGGTCGAGGAGGATGAGGGCGACTGTGTCTCCGTTGTCCAGTAGAGTTCGAATGTCGTCTGTTGCTGCGATGAGGGCGGTCTCAGTGCTGTGTTTGGCTCGGAAGCCGGACTGTGAGGAGTCGAGGGATTTGTTGGCTTCGAGGAAAGCGGCGAGCTGGTTGTTGACGGCTTTCTCGATGACTTTTGCCGGGAATGGAAGAAGCGAGATGGGGCGGTAATTTTTGAGTTCGGTGGGGTCCGCTGTTGGTTTTTTCAGAAGGGCAGTGAGTTCGGCGTGTTTCCAGTCTTCTGGGAAGGTAGCGGAGTTGAAGGAGCAGTTGATGACGTCTCGGAGGTGCGGTGCTATGACGGAGTCTGCTTTGTTGAAGATGTGGTGAGGGCATGGGTCTGTGGGGGATCCTGAGTGGATGGAATTCATCAGGCGGATGGTGTCCTCAGTGGAGATTGGGTTCCAAGCGTTAAGGGTGTTCACGGGGGGAAGGTGGTCAGCAGATGGTAGGGTGGGTTGGTTTCCGGGTTGGTTGTCAAAGCTGTTGTGGATGTCTGCAATCTTGTTGTGGAAAAAAGAGGCTAGGGAGTCGCAGAGGGTTTGAGAGGGGGTGATGTCGTTGGAGTTGGCCGAGGGATTGGAAAATTCCTTGACGATGTTGAAAAGTTCCTTGCTGTTGTGGGCGTTGTTGTCAAGTCGATCCTTGAAAGCTGTTTTCTTGGCTTTTCGGATCAGTTGGTGGTGGGTGCGGGTGGCGCTTTAGAAGGCGTCCTTGGTGCTGGTGGTTGGGTCTTTTTTCCAGGCCTTTTCAAGGGAGCGGCAGAGTTTCTTGGACTTCTTGAGATCATCGTTGAACCATGAGGCTTTCTTGCTGCCAGGTTTGCTTTGACGTTTTTTCAGTGGAGCTAAGGTGTCGGCGGTGTTGGATAACCATAGGGTGAGGTTGGCGGCGGCTTCGTTGGCGTTAGAAGAGAGGGCTGGGGAGTTTCGAAGGAGCGATGCGGAGATTTGGTCCGTGGTGATTTTGTTCCAGTTTCTTTGCAGGGTAGGTTGGGAGTGGATGATGGGTTTCGGCTTGTTGTAGATGAAGTGAACGCAGCTGTGGTCGGTCCAGAGGAGATCCGTAGTGTGGCAGAAGGAGATATGATTGCTGGATGTGAAGATGGGGTCGAGTGTGTGACCTGCGATGTGGGTGGGGGAAGTGACTAGTTGTTTAAGTCCGAGGTTGGCGAGGTTGTCCACGAGGGTGGAGGTGTTGTGGTCGTTGGTCTTTTCAAGGTGAAAGTTGAGGTCTCCCAGAAGGATGTAATCTTTGGAGGGGAGCGCGTGTGGGGTGATGAAGTCCGTGATGTCTTCACTGAATTTTGCGCGGGGTCCTGGTGGTCTGTAGAGGAGAGTGCCTCTGAGTGTTGTTTTGGGGTCGATGTGGATCTGGAAGTGAAGATGTTCGGAGTTGGCGAGATTGACGTCAGAGCTGGTTGAGATGCGGATAGATTTCTTGTGGACGATGGCGATTCCTCCTCCTGTGTGGCTGGTACGGTCTTTGCGGGTGATCTTATAGTCTTCAGGGATGGCAATGGTGATGTCTGGTGCGGAGGAAGCATTCATCCATGTTTCCGTAAGGAAGGCGATGTCCGGGGAAAGGGTGTCTAGTAGATTCCATAGGTCAATGGCATGCCTATGGACCGATCGGGTGTTGAGAAGGATGCATTGTAGGTGGTTGGGGTCGGGAATCTGTGGTGTGGACGTAGCAGAGATGTTGTCGGTGCTGCTGAATTTGCAGGAGTAGCAGGAGAAAGGGCCATGGGTGTGTCCAGGAGCGGCATGGACGCAGTTGGGGGCGCGACCGGGGTCGAGGGCTAGGAGGGAGGCGGCATCGTAGGTAATGCGGGAGGGCTGGGCAGCTCGAGGGGCAGGGGGTCTGGCGCTGGGCGCGGTCCAGGCGCGGACGGGCGTAGACGGGCTTACCTTTGGCGCACCTTCAGCGCGGGTTGGGCGCGGGCGCTGCGCGTAAACGCTGCGCGTGGGAACTACTGTCATATATGGAGAGCGGCGGGGGAGGGGCGAGGGCGGCTCAGCTGGGAGGCGTGGCGGGCTCAGGGGAACACAACAACAGCAGGATCAAAATGGAGGGGAGGTCAGAGCAGGGCGCCGGGGGAAATCACACACAACAATGCAATCAAAGCAATGTAAGCGCTGTGGGATAATAGCGCTATGAAATTACGAAGCTTACTAAAAATGGAGCTATGCAGATATCACAACTTGGTTACAATGCAGCAATACGATACCACGCTGTGAGGAGCAGCGAGGGGAGCGATCACTCAAGGCGGAAGCAGCGAGTGAATCACAGCGCTGCGAGGTTTGGGGAATGCTTTTGGGTGCTTGTGGGAGGGCGGCTCAGCTGGGAGGCGTGGCGGGCTCAGGGGAACACAACAACAGCAGGATCAAAATGGAGGGGAGGTCAGAGCAGGGCGCCGGGGGAAATCACACACAACAATGCAATCAAAGCAATGTAAGCGCTGTGGGATAATAGCGCTATGAAATTACGAAGCTTACTAAAAATGGAGCTATGCAGATATCACAACTTGGTTACAATGCAGCAATACGATACCACGCTGTAAGGAGCAGCGAGGGGAGCGATCACTCAAGGCGGAAGCAGCGAGTGAATCACAGCGCTGCGAGGTTTGGGGAATGCTTTTGGGTGCTTGTGGGAGGGCGGCTCAGCTGCGAGGCGTGGCGGGCTCAGGGGAACACAACAACAGCAGGATCAAAATGGAGGGGAGGTCAGAGCAGGGCGCCGGGGGAAATCACACACAACAATGCAATCAAAGCAATGTAAGCGCTGTGGGATAATAGCGCTATGAAATTACGAAGCTTACTAAAAATGGAGCTATGCAGATATCACAACTTGGTTACAATGCAGCAATACGATACCACGCTGTGAGGAGCAGCGAGGGGAGCGATCACTCAAGGCGGAAGCAGCGAGTGAATCACAGCGCTGCGAGGTTTGGGGAATGCTTTTGGGTGCTTGTGGGAGGGCGGCTCAGCTGGGAGGCGTGGCGGGCTCAGGGAAACACAACAACAGCAGGATCAAAATGGAGGGGAGGTCAGAGCAGGGCGCCGGGGGAAATCACACACAACAATGCAATCAAAGCAATGTAAGCGCTGTGGGATAATAGCGCTATGAAATTACGAAGCTTACTAAAAATGGAGCTATGCAGATATCACAACTTGGTTACAATGCAGCAATACGATACCACGCTGTGAGGAGCAGCGAGGGGAGCGATCACTCAAGGCGGAAGCACATGTCTCTGTCCACTGCTGGGAGTCCTCTGCACCCACCCCTCACATGTGTCTGTCCACTGCTGGGAGTCCTCTGCACCCCCCCTCACATGTCTCTGCCCACTGCTGGGAGTGATATGCACCCACCCCTCATATGTCTGTCCACTGCTGGGAGTCCTCTGCACCCACCCCTTACATGTCTCTGTCCACTGCTGGGAGTCCTCTGCACCCACCCCTGACATGTGTCTGTCCACTGCTGGGAGTCCTCTGCACCCACCCCTCACATGTCTCTGTCCACTGCTGGGAGTGATATGCACCCACCCCTCATATGTCTCTGGGCACTGTTGGTATTCCTCTGCACCCACCCCTCACATGTCTCTGTCCACTGCTGGGAGTCCTCTGCACCCACTCCTCACATGTCTCTGTCCACTGCTGGGAGTCCTCTGCACCCATCCCTCACATCTCTCTGTCCACTGCTAGGAGTCCTCTGCACCCTACCCCTCACATGTGTCTGTCCACTGCTGGGAGTCCTCTGCACCCACCCCTCACATGTGTCTGTCCACTGCTGGGAGTCCTCTGCACCCACCCCTCACATGTCTCTGTCCACTTCTGGGAGTCCTCTGCACCCACCCCTGACATGTGTCTGTCCACTGCTGGAGTCCTCTGCACCCACCCCTCACATGTCTCTGTCCACTGCTGGGAGTGATCTGCACCCACCCCTCACATGTCTCTGGGCACTGTTGGTATTCCTCTGCACCCACCCCTCACATGTCTCTGTCCACTGCTGGGAGTCCTCTGCACCCACCCCTCACATGTCTCTGTCCACTGCTGGGAGTCCTCTGCACCCATCCCTCACATCTCTCTGTCCACTGCTAGGAGTCCTCTGCACCCACCCCTCACATGTGTCTGTCCACTGCTGGGAGTCCTCTGCACCCACCCCTCACATGTGTCTGTCCACTGCTGGGAGTCCTCTGCACCCACCCCTCACATGTCTCTGTCCACTGCTAAAAGTGATATGCACCCACCCCTCATATGTCTGTCCACTGCTGGGAGTCCTCTGCACCCACCCCTCACATGTCTCTGTCCACTGTTGGGAGTCCTCTGCACCCACCCCTAACATGTGTCTGTCCACTGCTGGGAGTCCTCTGCACCCACCCCTCACATGTCTCTGTCCACTGCTGGGAGTGATATGCTCCCACCCCTCATATGTCTGGGCACTGCTGGGAGTGATCTGCACCCACCCCTCACATGTCTCTGTCCACTGCTGGGAGTCCTCTGCACCCACCCCTCACATGTGTCTGTCCACTGCTGGTAGTCCTCTGCACCAACCCCTCACATGTCTCTGTCCACTGCTGGGAGTGATATGCACCCACCCCTCATATGTCTGGGCACTACTGGGAGTGATCTGCACCCACCCCTTACATGTCTCTGGGCACTGCTGGTATTCATCTGCACCCACCCCTCACATGTCTCTGTCCACTGCTGGGAGTGATATGCACCCACCCCTCATATGTCTGTCCACTGCTGGGAGTCCTCTGCACCCACCCCTCACATGTGTCTGTCCACTGCTGGGAGTCCTCTGCACCCACCCCTCACATGTCTCTGTCCACAGCTGGGAGTCCTCTGCACCCACCCTCTCACATGTCTCTGTCCACTGCTGGGAGTCCTCTGCACCCACCCCTCACATGTGTCTGTCCACTGCTGGGAGTCCTCTGCACCCACCCCTCACATGTCTCTGTCCACTGCTGGGAGTGATATGCACCCACCCCTCAGATGTATGTCCACTGCTAGGAGTCCTCTGCACCCACGCCTCACATATCTCTGTCCACTGCTGGGAGTCCTCTGCACCCACCCCTCACATGTGTCTGTCCACTGCTGGGAGTCCTCTGCACCCACCCCTCACATGTCTCTGTCCACTGCTGGGAGTGATATGCACCCACCCCTCATATGTCTGGGCACTGCTTGGAGTGATCTGCACCCACCCCTCACATGTCTCTGGGCACTGCTGGTATTCCTTTGCACCCACCCCTCACATGTCTCTGTCCACTGCTGGGAGTCCTCTGCACCCACCCCTCACATGTCTCTGTCCACTGCTGGGAGTCCTATGCACCCACCCCTCACATGTCTCTGTCCACTGCTGGGAGTCCTCTGCACCCACCCCTCACATGTGTCTGTCCACTGCTGGGAGTAATATACACCCACCCCTCATTTGTCTGGGCACTGCTGGGAGTGATCTGCACCCACCCCTCACATGTCTCTGGGTACTGCTGGGAGTCCTCTGCACCCACCCCTCACATGTCTCTGTCCACTGCTGGGAGTCCTCTGCACCCACCCCTCATATGTCTCTGTCCACTGCTGGGAGTCCTCTGCACCCACCCCTCACATGTCTCTGTCCACTGCTGGGAGTCCTCTGCACCCACCCCTCACATGTGTCTGTCCACTGCTGGGAGTCCTCTTCACCCACCCCTCACATGTCTCTGTCCACTGCTGGGAGTGATATGCACCCACCCCTCATATGTCTGTCCACTGCTGGGAGTCCTCTTCACCCACCCCTCACATGTCTCTGTCCACTGCTGGGAGTCCTCTGCACCCACCCCTCACATGTGTCTGTCCACTGCTGGGAGTCCTCTGCACCAACCCCTCACATGTCTCTGTCCACTGCTGGGAGTGATATGCTCCCACCCCTCATATGTCTGGGCACTGCTGGGAGTGATCTGCACCCACCCCTCACATGTCTCTGTCCACTGCTGGGAGTCCTCTGCACCCACCCCTCACATGTGTCTGTCCACTGCTGGGAGTCCTCTGCACCCACCCCTCACATGTCTCTGTCCACTGCTGGGAGTGATATGAACCCACCCCTCATATGTCTGGGCACTACTGGGAGTGATCTGCACCCACCCCTTACATGTCTCTGGGCACTGCTGGGAGTCCTCTGCACCCACCCCTCACATGTCTCTGTCCACTGCTGGGAGTCCTCTGCACCCACCCCTCACATGTCTCTGTCCACTGCTGGGAGTCCTATGCACCCACCCCTCACATGTCTCTGTCCACTGCTGGGAGTCCTCTGCACCCACCCCTCACATGTGTCTGTCAACTGCTGGGAGTCCTCTGAACCCACCCCTCACATATCTCTGTCCACTGCTGGGAGTAATATACACCCACCCCTCATTTGTCTGGGCACTGCTGGGAGTGATCTGCACCCACCCCTCACATGTCTCTGGGTACTGCTGGGAGTCCTCTGCACCCACCCTTTCACATGTCTCTGTCCACTGCTGGGAGTCCTCTGCACCCACCCCTCACATGTCTCTGTCCACTGCTGGGAGTCCTCTGCACCCACCCCTGACATGTGTCTGTCCACTGCTGGGAGTCCTCTGCACCCACCCCTCACATGTCTCTGTCCACTGCTGGGAGTGATATGCACCCACCCCTCATATGTCTGTCCACTGCTGGGAGTCCTCTTCACCCACCGCTCACATGTCTCTGTCCACTGCGGGGAGTGATATGCACCCACCCATCATATGTCTGTCCACTGATGGGAGTCCTCTGCACCCACCCCTCACATGTCTCTGTCCACTGCTGGGAATCCTCTGCACCCACCCCTCACACGTGTCTGTCCACTGCTGGGAGCCCTCTGCACCCACCCCTCACATGTCTCTGTCCACTGATGGGAGTCCTCTGCACCCACCCCTCACATGTCTCTGTCCACTGCTGGGAGTCCTCTGCACCCACCCCTCACATGTGTCTGTCCACTGCTGGGAGTCCTCTGCACCCCCCCTCACATGTCTCTGGCCACTGCTGGGAGTGATATGCACCCACCCCTCATATGTCTGTCCACTGCTGGGAGTCCTCTGCACCCACCCCTCACATGTCTCTGTCCACTGCTGGGAGTCCTCTGCACCCACCCCTGACATGTGTCTGTCCACTGCTGGGAGTCCTCTGCACCCACCCCTCACATGTCTCTGTCCACTGCTGGGAGTGATATGGACCCACCCCTCATATGTCTCTGGGCACTGTTGGTATTCCTCTGCACCCACCCCTCACATGTCTCTGTCCACTGCTGGGAGTCCTCTGCACCCACCCCTCACATGTCTCTGTCCACTGCTGGGAGTCCTCTGCACCCATCCCTCACATCTCTCTGTCCACTGCTAGGAGTCCTCTGCACCCTACCCCTCACATGTGTCTGTCCACTGCTGGGAGTCCTCTGCACCCACCCCTCACATGTGTCTGTCCACTGCTGGGAGTCCTCTGCACCCACCCCTCACATGTCTCTGTCCACTTCTGGGAGTCCTCTGCACCCACCCCTGACATGTGTCTGTCCACTGCTGGAGTCCTCTGCACCCACCCCTCACATGTCTCTTTCCACTGCTGGGAGTGATCTGCACCCACCCCTCACATGTCTCTGGGCACTGTTGGTATTCCTCTGCACCCACCCCTCACATGTCTCTGTCCACTGCTGGGAGTCCTCTGCACCCACCCCTCACATGTCTCTGTCCACTGCTGGGAGTCCTCTGCACCCATCCCTCACATCTCTCTGTCCACTGCTAGGAGTCCTCTGCACCCACCGCTCACATGTGTCTCTCCACTGCTGAGAGTCCTCTGCACCCACCCCTCACATGTGTCTGTCCACTGCTGGGAGTCCTCTGCACCCACCCCTCACATGTCTCTGTCCACTGCTGGAAGTGATATGCACCCACCCCTCATATGTCTGTCCACTGCTGGGAGTCCTCTGCACCCACCCCTCACATGTCTCTGTTCACTGTTGGGAGTCCTCTGCACCCACCCCTCACATGTGTCTGTCCACTGCTGGGAGTCCTCTGCACCCACCCCTCACATGTCTCTGTCCACTGCTGGGAGTGATATGCTCCCACCCCTCATATGTCGGGGCACTGCTGGGAGTGATCTGCACCCACCCCTCACATGTCTCTGTCCACTGCTGGGAGTCCTCTGCACCCACCCCTCACATGTGTCTGTCCACTGCTGGGAGTCCTCTGCACCCACCCCTCACATGTCTCTGTCCACTGCTGGGAGTGATATGCACCCACCCCTCATATGTCTGGGCACTACTGGGAGTGATCTGCACCCACCCCTTACATGTCTCTGGGCACTGCTGGTATTCATCTGCACCCACCCCTCACATGTCTCTGTCCACTGCTGGGAGTCCTCTGCACCCACCCCTCACATGTCTCTGTCCACTGCTGGGAGTCTTTGCACCCACCCCTCACATGTCTGGGCAGTGCTGGGAGTGATCTGCACCCACCCCTCACATGTCTCTGGGCACTGCTGGTATTCCTCTGCACCCACCCCTCACATGTCTCTGTCCACTGCTGGGAGTCCTCTGCACCCACCCCTCACATGTCTCTGTCCACTGCTGGGAGTCCTCTGCACCCACCCCTCAAATGTCTCTGTCCACTGTTGGGAGTCCTCTGCACCCACCCCTCACATGTGTCTGTCAACTGCTGGGAGTCCTCTGAACCCACCCCTCACATATCTCTGTCCACTGCTGGGAGTAATATACAACCACCCCTCATTTGTCTGGGCACTGCGGGGAGTGATCTGCACCCACCCCTCACATGTCTCTGGGTACTGCTGGGAGTCCTCTGCACCCACCCCTGACATGTGTCTGTCCACTGCTGGGAGTCCTCTGCACCCACCCCTCACATGTCTCTGTCCACTGCTGGGAGTGATATGCACCCACCCCTCATATGTCTGTCCACTGCTGGGAGTCCTCTTCACCCACCCCTCAAATGTCTCTGTCCACTGCGGGGAGTGATATGCACCCACCCTCATATGTTTCTCCACTGCTGGGAGTCCTCTGCACCCACCCCTCACATGTCTCTGTCCACTGCTGGGAGTCCTCTGCACCCACCCCTCACATGTGTCTGTCCACTGCTGGGAGTCCTCTGCACCCACCCCTCACATGTCTCTGTCCACAGCTGGGAGTCCTCTGCACCCACCCCTCACATGTCTCTGTCCACTGCTGGGAGTCCTCTGCACCCACCCCTCACATGTGTCTGTCCACTGCTGGGAGTCCTCTGCACCCCCCTCACATGTCTCTGGCCACTGCTGGGAGTGATATGCACCCACCCCTCATATGTCTGTCCACTGCTGGAAGTCCTCTGCACCCACTCCTCACATGTCTCTGTTCTCTGCTGGGAGTGATATGCACCCACCCCTCAGATGTATGTCCACTGCTAGGAGTCCTCTGCACCCACGCCTCACATGTCTCTGTCCACTGCTGGGAGTCCTCTGCACCCACCCCTCACATGTGTCTGTCCACTGCTGGGAGTCCTCTGCACCCACCCCTCACATGTCTCTGTCCACTGCTGGGAGTGATATGCACCCACCCCTCATATGTCTGGGCACTGCTGGGAGTGATCTGCACCCACCCCTCACATGTCTCTGGGCACTGCTGGTATTCCTCTGCACCCACCCCTCACATGTCTCTGTCCACTGCTGGGAGTCCTCTGCACCCACCCCTCACATGTCTCTGTCCACTGCTGGGAGTCCTATGCACCCACCCCTCACATGTCTCTGTCCACTGCTGGGAGTCCTCTGCACCCACCCCTCACATGTGTCTGTCAACTGCTGGGAGTCCTCTGAACCCACCCCTCACATATCTCTGTCCACTGCTGGGAGTAATATACACCCACCCCTAATTTGTCTGGGCACTGCTGGGAGTGATCTGCACCCACCCCTCACATGTCTCTGGGTACTGCTGGGAGTCCTCTGCACCCACCCCTCACATGTCTCTGTCCACTGCTGGGAGTGATATGCACCCACCCCTCATATGTCTGTCCACTGCTGGGAGTCCTCTTCACCCACCCCTCAAATGTCTCTGTCCACTGCGGGGAGTGATATGCACCCACCCTCATATGTTTCTCCACTGCTGGGAGTCCTCTGCACCCACCCCTCACATGTCTCTGTCCACTGCTGGGAGTCCTCTGCACCCACCCCTCACATGTGTCTGTCCACTGCTGGGAGTCCTCTGCACCCACCCCTCACATGTCTCTGTCCACAGCTGGGAGTCCTCTGCACCCACCCCTCACATGTCTCTGTCCACTGCTGGGAGTCCTCTGCACCCACCCCTCACATGTGTCTGTCCACTGCTGGGAGTCCTCTGCACCCCCCTCACATGTCTCTGGCCACTGCTGGGAGTGATATGCACCCACCCCTCATATGTCTGTCCACTGCTGGAAGTCCTCTGCACCCACTCCTCACATGTCTCTGTTCTCTGCTGGGAGTGATATGCACCCACCCCTCAGATGTATGTCCACTGCTAGGAGTCCTCTGCACCCACGCCTCACATGCCTCTGTCCACTGCTGGGAGTCCTCTGCACCCACCCCTCACATGTGTTTGTCCACTGCTGGGAGTCCTCTGCACCCACCCCTCACATGTGTCTGTCCACTGCTGGGAGTGATATGCACCCACCCCTCATATGTCTGGGCACTGCTGGGAGTGATCAGCACCCACCCCTCACATGTCTCTGGGCACTGCTGGTATTCCTCTGCACCCACCCCTCACATGTCTCTGTCCACTGCTGGGAGTCCTCTGCACCCACCCCTCACATGTCTCTGTCCACTGCTGGGAGTCCTATGCACCCACCCCTCACATGTCTCTGTCCACTGCTGGGAGTCCTCTGCACCCACCCCTCACATGTGTCTGTCAACTGCTGGGAGTCCTCTGAACCCACCCCTCACATATCTCTGTCCACTGCTGGGAGTAATATACACCCACCCCTAATTTGTCTGGGCACTGCTGGGAGTGATCTGCACCCACCCCTCACATGTCTCTGGGTACTGCTGGGAGTCCTCTGCACCCACCCCTCACATGTCTCTGTCCACTGCTGGGAGTCCTCTGCACCCACCCCTCACATGTCTCTGTCCACTGCTGGGAGTCCTCTGCACCCACCCCTGACATGTGTCTGTCCACTGCTGGGAGTCCTCTGCACCCACCCCTCACATGTCTCTGTCCACTGCTGGGAGTGATATGCACCCACCCCTCATATGTCTGTCCACTGCTGGGAGTCCTCTTCACCCACCCCTGACATGTGTCTGTCCACTGCCGGGAGTCCTCTGCACCCACCCCTCACATGTCTCTGTCCACTGCTGGGAGTGATATGCACCCACCCCTCATATGTCTGTCCACTGCTGGGAGTCCTCTTCACCCACCCCTCAAATGTCTCTGTCCACTGCGGGGAGTGATATGCACCCACCCTCATATGTCTCTCCACTGCTGGGAGTCCTCTGCACCCACCCCTCACATGTCTCTGTCCACTGCTGGGAGTCCTCTGCACCCACCCCTCACATGTGTCTGTCCACTGCTGGGAGTCCTCTGCACCCACCCCTCACATGTCTCTGTCCACAGCTGGGAGTCCTCTGCACCCACCCCTCACATGTCTCTGTCCACTGCTGGGAGTCCTCTGCACCCACCCCTCACATGTGTCTGTCCACTGCTGGGAGTCCTCTGCACCCCCCTCACATGTCTCTGGCCACTGCTGGGAGTGATATGCACCCACCCCTCATATGTCTGTCCACTGCTGGGAGTCCTCTGCACCCACCCCTCACATGTCTCTGTTCTCTGCTGGGAGTGATATGCACCCACCCCTCAGATGTATGTCCACTGCTAGGAGTCCTCTGCACCCACGCCTCACATGTCTCTGTCCACTGCTGGCAGTCCTCTGCACCCACCCCTCACATGTGTCTGTCCACTGCTGGGAGTCCTCTGCACCCGCCCCTCACATGTCTCTGTCCACTGCTGGGAATGATATGCACCCACCCCTCATATGTCTGGGCACTGCTGGGAGTGATCTGCACCCACCCCTTACATGTCTCTGGGAACTGCTGGTATTCCTCTGCACCCACCCCTCACATGTCTCTGTCCACTGCTGGGAGTCCTCTGCACCCACCCCTCACATGTCTCTGTCCACTGCTGGGAGTCCTATGCACCCACCCCTCACATGTCTCTGTCCACTGCTGGGAGTCCTCTGCACCCACCCCTCACATGTGTCTGTCAACTGCTGGGAGTCCTCTGAACCCACCCCTCACATATCTCTGTCCACTGCTGGGAGTAATATACACCCACCCCTCATTTGTCTGGGCACTGCTGGGAGTGATCTGCACCCACCCCTCACATGTCTCTGGGTACTGCTGGGAGTCCTCTGCACCCACCCCTCACATGTCTCTGTCCACTGCTGGGAGTCCTCTGCACCCACCCCTCACATGTCTCTGTCCACTGCTGGGAGTCCTCTGCACCCACCCCTGACATGTGTCTGTCCACTGCTGGGAGTCCTCTGCACCCACCCCTCACATGTCTCTGTCCACTGCTGGGAGTGATATGCACCCACCCCTCATATGTCTGTCCACTGCTGGGAGTCCTCTTCACCCACCGCTCACATGTCTCTGTCCACTGCGGGGAGTGATATGCACCCACCCCTCATATGTCTGTCCACTGATGGGAGTCCTCTGCACCCACCCCTCACATGTCTCTGTCCACTGCTGGGAATCCTCTGCACCCACCCCTCACATGTGTCTGTCCACTGCTGGGAGCCCTCTGCACCCACCCCTCACATGTCTCTGTCCACAGCTGGGAGTCCTCTGCACCCACCCCTCACATGTCTCTGTCCACTGCTGGGAGTCCTCTGCACCCACCCCTCACATGTGTCTGTCCACTGCTGGGAGTCCTCTGCACCCCCCCTCACATGTCTCTGGCCACTGCTGGGAGTGATATGCACCCACCCCTCATATGTCTGTCCACTACTGGGAGTCCTCTGCACCCACCCCTCACATGTCTCTGTTCTCTGCTGGGAGTGATATGCACCCACCCCTCATATGTCTGTCCACTGCTGGGAGTCCTCTGCACCCACGCCTCACATGTCTCTGTCCACTGCTGGGAGTCCTCTGCACCCACCCCTCACATGTGTCTGTCCACTGCTGGTATTCCTCTGCACCCACCCCTCACATGTCTCTGTCCACTGCTGGGAGTGATCTGCACCCACCCCTCACATGTCTCTGGGCACTGCTGGTATTCCTCTGCACCCACCCCTCACATGTCTCTGTCCACTGCTGGGAGTCCTCTGCACCCACCCCTCACATGTCTCTGTCCACTGCTGGGAGTCCTCTGCACCCACCCCTCACATGTCTCTGTCCACTGCTGGGAGTGATATGCACCCACCTCTCATATGTCTGTCCACTGCTGGGAGTCCTCTGCACCCACCCCTCACATGTCTCTGTCCACTGCTGGGAGTGATATGCACCCACCCCTCATATGTCTGTCCACTGCTGGGAGTCCTCTGCACCCACCCCTCACATGTGTCTGTCCACTGCTGGGAGTCCTCTGCACCCACCCCTCACATGTCTCTGTCCACTTCTGGGAGTCCTCTGCACCCACCCCTGACATGTGTCTGTCCACTGCTGGAGTCCTCTGCACCCACCCCTCACATGTCTCTTTCCACTGCTGGGAGTGATCTGCACCCACCCCTCACATGTCTCTGGGCACTGTTGGTATTCCTCTGCACCCACCCCTCACATGTCTCTGTCCACTGCTGGGAGTCCTCTGCACCCACCCCTCACATGTCTCTGTCCACTGCTGGGAGTCCTCTGCACCCATCCCTCACATCTCTCTGTCCACTGCTAGGAGTCCTCTGCACCCACCGCTCACATGTGTCTCTCCACTGCTGAGAGTCCTCTGCACCCACCCCTCACATGTGTCTGTCCACTGCTGGGAGTCCTCTGCACCCACCCCTCACATGTCTCTGTCCACTGCTGGAAGTGATATGCACCCACCCCTCATATGTCTGTCCACTGCTGGGAGTCCTCTGCACCCACCCCTCACATGTCTCTGTTCACTGTTGGGAGTCCTCTGCACCCACCCCTCACATGTGTCTGTCCACTGCTGGGAGTCCTCTGCACCCACCCCTCACATGTCTCTGTCCACTGCTGGGAGTGATATGCTCCCACCCCTCATATGTCGGGGCACTGCTGGGAGTGATCTGCACCCACCCCTCACATGTCTCTGTCCACTGCTGGGAGTCCTCTGCACCCACCCCTCACATGTGTCTGTCCACTGCTGGGAGTCCTCTGCACCCACCCCTCACATGTCTCTGTCCACTGCTGGGAGTGATATGCACCCACCCCTCATATGTCTGGGCACTACTGGGAGTGATCTGCACCCACCCCTTACATGTCTCTGGGCACTGCTGGTATTCATCTGCACCCACCCCTCACATGTCTCTGTCCACTGCTGGGAGTCCTCTGCACCCACCCCTCACATGTCTCTGTCCACTGCTGGGAGTCTTTGCACCCACCCCTCACATGTCTGGGCAGTGCTGGGAGTGATCTGCACCCACCCCTCACATGTCTCTGGGCACTGCTGGTATTCCTCTGCACCCACCCCTCACATGTCTCTGTCCACTGCTGGGAGTCCTCTGCACCCACCCCTCACATGTCTCTGTCCACTGCTGGGAGTCCTCTGCACCCACCCCTCAAATGTCT
Source organism: Triturus cristatus (assembly GCF_964204655.1). Classification (NCBI taxonomy): domain Eukaryota; kingdom Metazoa; phylum Chordata; class Amphibia; order Caudata; family Salamandridae; genus Triturus; species Triturus cristatus. The sequence continues at coordinate 274,372,997 of NC_140579.1, read as the reverse complement.
CTGTCCACTGTTGGGAGTCCTCTGCACCCACCCCTCACATGTGTCTGTCAACTGCTGGGAGTCCTCTGAACCCACCCCTCACATATCTCTGTCCACTGCTGGGAGTAATATACAACCACCCCTCATTTGTCTGGGCACTGCGGGGAGTGATCTGCACCCACCCCTCACATGTCTCTGGGTACTGCTGGGAGTCCTCTGCACCCACCCCTGACATGTGTCTGTCCACTGCTGGGAGTCCTCTGCACCCACCCCTCACATGTCTCTGTCCACTGCTGGGAGTGATATGCACCCACCCCTCATATGTCTGTCCACTGCTGGGAGTCCTCTTCACCCACCCCTCAAATGTCTCTGTCCACTGCGGGGAGTGATATGCACCCACCCTCATATGTTTCTCCACTGCTGGGAGTCCTCTGCACCCACCCCTCACATGTCTCTGTCCACTGCTGGGAGTCCTCTGCACCCACCCCTCACATGTGTCTGTCCACTGCTGGGAGTCCTCTGCACCCACCCCTCACATGTCTCTGTCCACAGCTGGGAGTCCTCTGCACCCACCCCTTACATGTCTCTGTCCACTGCTGGGAGTCCTCTGCACCCACCCCTCACATGTGTCTGTCCACTGCTGGGAGTCCTCTGCACCCCCCTCACATGTCTCTGGCCACTGCTGGGAGTGATATGCACCCACCCCTCATATGTCTGTCCACTGCTGGAAGTCCTCTGCACCCACTCCTCACATGTCTCTGTTCTCTGCTGGGAGTGATATGCACCCACCCCTCAGATGTATGTCCACTGCTAGGAGTCCTCTGCACCCACGCCTCACATGTCTCTGTCCACTGCTGGGAGTCCTCTGCACCCACCCCTCACATGTGTCTGTCCACTGCTGGGAGTCCTCTGCACCCACCCCTCACATGTCTCTGTCCACTGCTGGGAGTGATATGCACCCACCCCTCATATGTCTGGGCACTGCTGGGAGTGATCTGCACCCACCCCTCACATGTCTCTGGGCACTGCTGGTATTCCTCTGCACCCACCCCTCACATGTCTCTGTCCACTGCTGGGAGTCCTCTGCACCCACCCCTCACATGTCTCTGTCCACTGCTGGGAGTCCTATGCACCCACCCCTCACATGTCTCTGTCCACTGCTGGGAGTCCTCTGCACCCACCCCTCACATGTGTCTGTCAACTGCTGGGAGTCCTCTGAACCCACCCCTCACATATCTCTGTCCACTGCTGGGAGTAATATACACCCACCCCTAATTTGTCTGGGCACTGCTGGGAGTGATCTGCACCCACCCCTCACATGTCTCTGGGTACTGCTGGGAGTCCTCTGCACCCACCCCTCACATGTCTCTGTCCACTGCTGGGAGTGATATGCACCCACCCCTCATATGTCTGTCCACTGCTGGGAGTCCTCTTCACCCACCCCTCAAATGTCTCTGTCCACTGCGGGGAGTGATATGCACCCACCCTCATATGTTTCTCCACTGCTGGGAGTCCTCTGCACCCACCCCTCACATGTCTCTGTCCACTGCTGGGAGTCCTCTGCACCCACCCCTCACATGTGTCTGTCCACTGCTGGGAGTCCTCTGCACCCACCCCTCACATGTCTCTGTCCACAGCTGGGAGTCCTCTGCACCCACCCCTCACATGTCTCTGTCCACTGCTGGGAGTCCTCTGCACCCACCCCTCACATGTGTCTGTCCACTGCTGGGAGTCCTCTGCACCCCCCTCACATGTCTCTGGCCACTGCTGGGAGTGATATGCACCCACCCCTCATATGTCTGTCCACTGCTGGAAGTCCTCTGCACCCACTCCTCACATGTCTCTGTTCTCTGCTGGGAGTGATATGCACCCACCCCTCAGATGTATGTCCACTGCTAGGAGTCCTCTGCACCCACGCCTCACATGCCTCTGTCCACTGCTGGGAGTCCTCTGCACCCACCCCTCACATGTGTTTGTCCACTGCTGGGAGTCCTCTGCACCCACCCCTCACATGTGTCTGTCCACTGCTGGGAGTGATATGCACCCACCCCTCATATGTCTGGGCACTGCTGGGAGTGATCAGCACCCACCCCTCACATGTCTCTGGGCACTGCTGGTATTCCTCTGCACCCACCCCTCACATGTCTCTGTCCACTGCTGGGAGTCCTCTGCACCCACCCCTCACATGTCTCTGTCCACTGCTGGGAGTCCTATGCACCCACCCCTCACATGTCTCTGTCCACTGCTGGGAGTCCTCTGCACCCACCCCTCACATGTGTCTGTCAACTGCTGGGAGTCCTCTGAACCCACCCCTCACATATCTCTGTCCACTGCTGGGAGTAATATACACCCACCCCTAATTTGTCTGGGCACTGCTGGGAGTGATCTGCACCCACCCCTCACATGTCTCTGGGTACTGCTGGGAGTCCTCTGCACCCACCCCTCACATGTCTCTGTCCACTGCTGGGAGTCCTCTGCACCCACCCCTCACATGTCTCTGTCCACTGCTGGGAGTCCTCTGCACCCACCCCTGACATGTGTCTGTCCACTGCTGGGAGTCCTCTGCACCCACCCCTCACATGTCTCTGTCCACTGCTGGGAGTGATATGCACCCACCCCTCATATGTCTGTCCACTGCTGGGAGTCCTCTTCACCCACCCCTGACATGTGTCTGTCCACTGCCGGGAGTCCTCTGCACCCACCCCTCACATGTCTCTGTCCACTGCTGGGAGTGATATGCACCCACCCCTCATATGTCTGTCCACTGCTGGGAGTCCTCTTCACCCACCCCTCAAATGTCTCTGTCCACTGCGGGGAGTGATATGCACCCACCCTCATATGTCTCTCCACTGCTGGGAGTCCTCTGCACCCACCCCTCACATGTCTCTGTCCACTGCTGGGAGTCCTCTGCACCCACCCCTCACATGTGTCTGTCCACTGCTGGGAGTCCTCTGCACCCACCCCTCACATGTCTCTGTCCACAGCTGGGAGTCCTCTGCACCCACCCCTCACATGTCTCTGTCCACTGCTGGGAGTCCTCTGCACCCACCCCTCACATGTGTCTGTCCACTGCTGGGAGTCCTCTGCACCCCCCTCACATGTCTCTGGCCACTGCTGGGAGTGATATGCACCCACCCCTCATATGTCTGTCCACTGCTGGGAGTCCTCTGCACCCACCCCTCACATGTCTCTGTTCTCTGCTGGGAGTGATATGCACCCACCCCTCAGATGTATGTCCACTGCTAGGAGTCCTCTGCACCCACGCCTCACATGTCTCTGTCCACTGCTGGCAGTCCTCTGCACCCACCCCTCACATGTGTCTGTCCACTGCTGGGAGTCCTCTGCACCCGCCCCTCACATGTCTCTGTCCACTGCTGGGAATGATATGCACCCACCCCTCATATGTCTGGGCACTGCTGGGAGTGATCTGCACCCACCCCTTACATGTCTCTGGGAACTGCTGGTATTCCTCTGCACCCACCCCTCACATGTCTCTGTCCACTGCTGGGAGTCCTCTGCACCCACCCCTCACATGTCTCTGTCCACTGCTGGGAGTCCTATGCACCCACCCCTCACATGTCTCTGTCCACTGCTGGGAGTCCTCTGCACCCACCCCTCACATGTGTCTGTCAACTGCTGGGAGTCCTCTGAACCCACCCCTCACATATCTCTGTCCACTGCTGGGAGTAATATACACCCACCCCTCATTTGTCTGGGCACTGCTGGGAGTGATCTGCACCCACCCCTCACATGTCTCTGGGTACTGCTGGGAGTCCTCTGCACCCACCCCTCACATGTCTCTGTCCACTGCTGGGAGTCCTCTGCACCCACCCCTCACATGTCTCTGTCCACTGCTGGGAGTCCTCTGCACCCACCCCTGACATGTGTCTGTCCACTGCTGGGAGTCCTCTGCACCCACCCCTCACATGTCTCTGTCCACTGCTGGGAGTGATATGCACCCACCCCTCATATGTCTGTCCACTGCTGGGAGTCCTCTTCACCCACCGCTCACATGTCTCTGTCCACTGCGGGGAGTGATATGCACCCACCCCTCATATGTCTGTCCACTGATGGGAGTCCTCTGCACCCACCCCTCACATGTCTCTGTCCACTGCTGGGAATCCTCTGCACCCACCCCTCACATGTGTCTGTCCACTGCTGGGAGCCCTCTGCACCCACCCCTCACATGTCTCTGTCCACAGCTGGGAGTCCTCTGCACCCACCCCTCACATGTCTCTGTCCACTGCTGGGAGTCCTCTGCACCCACCCCTCACATGTGTCTGTCCACTGCTGGGAGTCCTCTGCACCCCCCCTCACATGTCTCTGGCCACTGCTGGGAGTGATATGCACCCACCCCTCATATGTCTGTCCACTACTGGGAGTCCTCTGCACCCACCCCTCACATGTCTCTGTTCTCTGCTGGGAGTGATATGCACCCACCCCTCATATGTCTGTCCACTGCTGGGAGTCCTCTGCACCCACGCCTCACATGTCTCTGTCCACTGCTGGGAGTCCTCTGCACCCACCCCTCACATGTGTCTGTCCACTGCTGGTATTCCTCTGCACCCACCCCTCACATGTCTCTGTCCACTGCTGGGAGTGATCTGCACCCACCCCTCACATGTCTCTGGGCACTGCTGGTATTCCTCTGCACCCACCCCTCACATGTCTCTGTCCACTGCTGGGAGTCCTCTGCACCCACCCCTCACATGTCTCTGTCCACTGCTGGGAGTCCTCTGCACCCACCCCTCACATGTCTCTGTCCACTGCTGGGAGTGATATGCACCCACCTCTCATATGTCTGTCCACTGCTGGGAGTCCTCTGCACCCACCCCTCACATGTCTCTGTCCACTGCTGGGAGTGATATGCACCCACCCCTCATATGTCTGTCCACTGCTGGGAGTCCTCTGCACCCACCCCTCACATGTCTCTGTCCACTACTGGGAGTGATATGTACCCACCCCTCATATGTCTGGGCACTGCTGGGAGTGATCTGCACCCACCCCTCACATGTCTCTGGGCACTGCTGGTATTTCTCTGCGCCCACCCCTCACATGTCTATGTACACTGCTGGGAGTCCTCTGCACCCACCCCTCACACGTGTCTGTCCACTGCTGGGAGTCCTCTGCACCCACCCCTCACATGTCTCTGTCCACTGCTGGGAGTGATATGCACCCACCCCTCATATGTCTGTCCACTGCTGGGAGTCCTCTGCACCCACCCCTCACATGTCTCTGTCCACTGCTGGGAGTGATATGCACCCACCCCTCATATGTCTGTCCACTGCTGGGAGTCCTCTGCACCCACCCCTCACATGTCTCTGTCCACTGCTGGGAGTGATATGCACCCACCCCATATATGTCTGGGCACTGCTGGGAGTGATCCGCACCCACCCCTCACATGTCTCTGGGCACTGCTGGTATTCCTCTGCACCCACCCCTCACATGTGGCTGTCCACTGCTGGGAGTCCTCTGCACCCACCCCTCACATGTCTCTGTCCACTGCTGGGAGTCCTCTTGTTAGAAATGAGGGGGCTCTGGTTGACGCAGGTGTGAACCCACAACAAGCAGGGACCCTTTACTTCTGTCAGGGCGAAGGATGACTCCCCAGAATAACCCCTGCTCACCCTCTAGGTGCGTGGCGCGAGCAGTCTAGGCTAAGTCTCAGGCGTACACGGTTAAGCAAATGCAATTACACATACAGTAACCCCTTGCATGCACCACAAACGGACACCAATCAGGAAGTATATAAAAATAAGCTTTTATGTAGTTTCAGCAGATTCAAATACAAGGCCCAGTAACGTTGAACTGATGGGGCCACAATTCTTGGAAATACGGTCAAGTTCTCTTTGTTTTACGGAAAGTTCTGTAGGCGGGCACAAGGTAACTGTAGGCCTCAGCGCACTTCGTGCTGAGGCAGCGCCCAGGGAGCACACAGCAGATGACAGGGAAATAAGAACGTTGCGGACCCTGGATCCGATGCGAGCTCGCGGTCGAGTTCGTAAGTACAGTACCTTGTTTCTTGACGCAAAGGCGGGTGCGGGATTTCAGCGGCTCTTCGACAGAAGAGCGAGGCGGCGTCCGGGGCTCCCACACTTCACGAGGGTGTCTGATCTTCAGGCTCACGACAAGAGCGGGGTGTTGCAGGTAGCGGGTGAGCAAAGCGGGGCAGCCGGGCACGCAGGTTACGTCCGGGCCGTCTGAGGCTTGGAGATGCTCACGACGCTGATTGCGGCGGGAGGGTGAAGGTGCACAGCGAGCCTCCAACGAGCGAGGTGACGGGGCAGCCCAGCACAGCGTAGGGGGAGCGGCTCCGATTGAGCGAGGCTCTTCCCAAGGCGGGGGCGGCTAAGCAGTCCTGGTCACGGCTCAGGGAGGGACTGGGCACGAGGGTCACAGCTCCGGCGAGGGAAAGGACACCACAGTCCAGCAGCAGGCGAGTGAAGATCAGGTAGAGCCCAATGGTCCTGGGGCTCAGTTCAGGGGGCAAGCTCAGTTCCAAGCCCTTGGAGATCGTTTTGGAAAAGCACAAGTCTTGAAAGTAAAAGTAAAGTAAAAGTCTTCAGCAACAGTTTCTCTTCTCTCCTTTGGCAGCAAGGTCACCACTGCAGGCCAATCCCCCAGGATAGGGACAGTCTTCCTCCTACAGCTTTCCCGGTGCCTCCTCCTCAGGCAGAGATTCTTCTTGGTCAAAAGCGGATCTAGTTTCTTAGGAGCAGGGCTCCTCCATTTATACCACAAATCTTTTGTTCTCCCAGGCCAGGGGGGCCCTTGCCTAGTTCAGTCCGGTTCCTGAGCACTTTGTTTACGCGATGCAGGCTTCTTCTTTCAGAGTGCAGGGCAGAGTCATCAGACGCTCCACAGGGGGTGGAGCCGGCATCGAGGTAGCGGAGCACTGTCCTATTCAGAACCTAGGAGCACTCCTCCCACCCATCTACCTGTCGATCGTCCTATTCATACCAGGCTACCTAGCCCTGCCCATCTGGGTTCCCCCAGCCCTGTCACTCACACCAGCCAGACATCAGATACACATCACGCAGAGGCGGCTGAAATGTTTAGGCAAGCAAAGGCCGACTTTCTAAAAGCGGCATTTGCAAACCCGGAATATTAAAATAAACCTTGCGAAAAGATGTACCTTATTATTCCGAGTTCAGGCATACTAAACTCGATCTTCTACCATGTTCCCTGGGTCGGTTAGGATCATAGGGTGTAATAATCCAGGCCGCCCATACTGGCCTATGAGAACAGGGTAGCCTTGCAGTAGTGAACAACAAGATGGCGGTAATTCACTACTAGGACATGCCACGCATCCAGGCTTGTCCTACCTTAGGCGTACAATGCACCCTGCCCGTGGGCCTACCAGAGGGGTGACTAACATGCAGCTAAGGGAAGGGTTTAGGGACTGGCAAGTGTGGGCACTTGCCGGTCAGCATGGCAGTACCAGACTGCACGCAGGTTCTGCGATGGCAGACCTCAGACATATTTTACCAGCCGCTTCTGTGGGTGGCACAACCAGTGCTGCAAGCCCACCAGCGGTGTTCGCATTTACATGCCCTGGCGCCCCTGGCGCACTTTACTGGGGTCTGACAGTAAATCAAACAATCCAATCATGGAATCCAACCAACATATACAATTTACATAGGGAGCACTCGCACCGTGACACTGGTTGGCAGTGGCACAGCGCGCTGAGCGGCCAACACCATAAAAACACATGAGGCACAGCGACAAAAAGAGGAAGGGAGACTCACGCCAAGGTGCCAGGTCTAACACGTGTCCCCTCCAGCTGAAAAGTGGGGAGAACTACCCTACCCCAGGGAGTTCCTCAGCACTAAGGCGGAAAAATCTGGACAGACCATCAGCATTGGCGTGATCTGTACCAGGGCGATGTTCCACCGTGAAATCCATACCCTGTAGGGAAATGGACCACCTCAACAGCTTTGGATTCTCACCCCTCATATGCATCAACCATCTGAGGGGCCTGTGGTCCGTCTGAACCCGGAAGTGAGACCCAAACAAGTAGGGTCTTAGCTTCTTCAGCGCCCAGACCACAGCAAATGCCTCACGCTCAATAGCACTCCACCTTTGTTCCCGTGGAAGTAACCTCCTGCTAAGAAAGGCTACGGGTTGATCTAGGCCCTCCTCATTAATCTGTGAAAGAACAGCCCCCACACCATGCTCTGAAGCGTCTGTCTGAACGATAAACTCTTTGGAGAAGTTGGGAGCCAAGAGCACGGGCGCCGTGCACATAGCAGTTTTCAAGGCCTCAAAAGCTTTCTGACAGGTGTCAGTCCAGATCACTTTCCTGGGCTGCTTCTTCGAAGTCAGCGCTGTCAAGGGGGCAACCATGTTGCCATACCCCTTGACAAACCTCCTGTAGTACCCGGTGAGACCTAGGAAGGCTCTCACCTCCGTCTGGGTTTTGGGCGCCTCCCAATTCAGGATGGTTTCTATCTTGGGCTGAAGGGGTGCCACCTGGCCACTCCCAACTTGGTGTCCCAAGTACACCACGGAACCCTGCCCGATCTCGCACTTACTCGCCTTGATCGTGAGGCCTGCCTTGCGCAGCGCCATCAACACTTCCCAGAGGTGACGCAAGTGTTCCTCCCAAGTGGAGCTGAACACTGCGATGTCATCCAGGTAGGCTGCACTGAACGAATCCAGCCCAGCCAACACCTGGTTGACCAATCTCTGGAAGGTGGCAGGGGCATTCTTCATCCCAAATGGCATAACCCGGAACTGGTAGTGCCCATCTGGGGTGGAAAATGCTGACCTCTCTTTGGCCCCCTCGGTCAAGGCGATCTGCCAATACCCAGACGTTAAATCAAACGTGCTGAGGTAGTTGGCAGCCCCTAGCCGATCGATGAGCTCATCAGCTCTGGGGATGGGGTGGGCGTCTGTCCTAGTGACCGAATTGAGTCCTCTGTAGTCCACACAGAACCGGAGTTCGGGTGTGGCTCCCGGCGCTGCAGCCTTTGGGACCAAGACCACGGGGCTGGCCCAAGGACTGCTAGAAGACTCAATTACCCCGAGTGCAAACATCTTGGAGACCTCCTCCTTGATGCATGTCCTCACCCTGTCAGTCACCCTGTAGGCCTTGTGCCGCACAGGTGGACTATCCCCAGTGTCCACATCATGGACGCACCAATCAGTGACACCAGGGACCAGGGAAAACAGGTCAGAAAACTGTCCCAGCAACTGGCGACAATCATTCTGTTGCTCAGGGGTCAGGGTGGAAGAGAGGATGACACCATCCACTGACCCATCTTGCTCCTTGGCTGACAGGAGGTCAGGAAGAGATTCTGTCTCCTCTTCCATTCCAGCATCTGTTGCCAAGAGCATGCCCACTTGGGACCTCTCCAAGTGGGGCTTGAGGCGGTTGACATGTAGGACCCTTAAGGGGTTCCTAGGAGACTTCAGGTCCACCACGTAGGTAACAGGACTCTTGCGCTCCACCACCTCAAAGGGACCGGTCCACTTATCCTGGAGCGCACACGGCTCCACGGGGGCCAAGACCCATACTTTCTGTCCAGGCTGAAGCTCTACCAGAGTGGCATTCTGGTCGTACCACCGCTTCATCTCCTCCTTGCTGGCTTCCAGATTTGCCTCAGCAAGTTGCCTGAATCGCCTAGTCTGATTCCTGAAGGACAGCATGTAACTATATACATTCTGGGGAGGCTTCCTGGGAGATTGCTCCCAGCCTTCTTTGACCAGACTTAGAGGTCCTCTGACTGGGTGACCATACAGAAGCTCAAAGGGACTGAACCCCAGAGACTTCTGTGGCACCTCACGGTAAGCGAAGAGAAGGCATGGTAAGAGGACGTCCCACTTACGCCTCATGGCTCCTTCCAGGCCCATTATCATGCCTTTGAGGGTTCGGTTGAATCTCTCAACCAACCCGTTTCCTTGGGGGTGGTAAGGGGTGGTGAACTTGTAGGTTACACCACACTCTTGCCAAAGAGATTTCATGTACTTGGACATGAAATTGGTACCTCGGTCAGACACCACTTCTAGAGGGAATCCCACTCGGGAGAAAATTCCCATCAGTGCCCGTCCCACCACGGGGGCCGTCACTGTCCTTAGAGGAATGGCTTCCGGGTACCGGGTGGCATGGTCCACCAGGACCAGGATGAACCTATTGCCCATCGCTGTCCTGGGGTCCAGTGGCCCTACAATGTCAATCCCCACTCGCTGGAATGGGGTACCGACCACAGGGAATGGCTGGAGTGGAGCCTTCTGCTTCCTTCCACTCTTTCCACTTGCCTGGCAAGTCTGGCATGTCCTGCAGTGAGTATCTGAACTCCTGCGCATTTGAGGCCAATAAAAGTGGGTGACAAGCCTTTCAAAGGTCTTGTCCTGCCCCAAATGCCCTGCCAATGGCACATCGTGAGCCAGCCCCAGTAGGAAGGCTCTGAAGTCCTGGGGTACCACCAGCGCACGGGCTGACCCAGGCTCAGCAACCTTAGGCTCTGTATATAGGAGGTCGTTCTCCCAGTAAACGAAATGTGATCCTGACTGATCACCTGCGGCCTAGTCTGCAGCCTGCTGCCGCATACCCACGAGAGAAGGGCACTCCTTCTGTGCCTTGCAAAAGTCCTCCCTGGTGGGACCCCCTTCCTGCTGCCAATGGGTCAGCTCCGGCAGGTCTCCCAGTTCAGCTATCTGCTCCCCTGTAGGCTCCAGGGCATATCCCTCAAGGTCTGCTCCCTCCTGGACCGTGGGAACTTCAGGGGCCGGCTTCCCGCGCCCCTTGCTCCTTCTCTCTGAGGCCGGTTCCTGGGCCTCCCTCTCAGGCTCCAGGACCTCTTGAGTACCTCTACTGGCTGCCATGGACCGTGTGGTGACACACGCCCAATCCGGCATACCCAACATCTCCAGGTGAGCACTCCGCTCCACCTTAGCCCAAGGTGAGCTCTCCAAATCGTTCCCTAACAAACAGTCTACAGGCATGGCGGGCCTCACAGCTACCTGAAGAGTACCAGAGACCCCCCCCCACTCAAAGGGAACCTGAGCCACCTTGCAGTGTCTCTCTGTGTTGTCAGCGGCAACAACGGGATAGAATGCATTGGGGACCACCTGCTCCTGAGACACCAGGTGACACCTGACAGCTGTCACACTGGCTCCTGTATCCCTAAGAGCTTCCACTCTATGGCCATTTATGGTCACCCACTGCCTGTACTTCTTAGTGTTCTCAGGCAGCTGGGTTGGAGGGACCACTTCACGGTCTCCTAGTGAGACCAGGGACATCTCTGCGGGACCCCACCCGCCTTGGACATCCCTCTCCTCCCCCAAGGCTACACTAGTCACCTGCCGGGGTGGAGCACCAGTGGGCGCGGGTTTACCAAACAATGGACACTTTACATCAGAGGCAAAATGCCCCAAATTGTTACACCTGTAACATCTTACGGGCCCCTTTTGAACAGGAGGACCTGTCGGGGCCCCGGTCGGTTTCTGGGGTGGGGGAGGCTGAGAACCCTTCCCTTGGTTCCCTTGGGGACTATTTTGGGGCCCTTTTTGGAACTGCTTCTGTTTACCCCTGTCCCCCCCACTCTTCTGCTGGGGACCCTGCCCACCTTTGGCGGAATCCCCCACGGTACCCTTGTGGACCCTGGTACTGACCCAGCGGTCCGCCTCCTCAGCAAGCTTCCTAGGGTTAGTCAGCCTACTATCGATCAGGTGCTGGCGTAGCTCAGGAAAACAATTACTGGACAAGTGCTCCCATGCCATTAAATCAAGAAGCCCTTGATAATCATTCACCTTAATACCCTTTACCCAACCATCCAGCGCTCTGCAAAAGAAAGTCACATACTCCACATACGTACTATTGGGAATCTTAGTGCAACCCCTGAACCTCTGTCTATATAACTCAGGGGTCAACCCATACCTAGCCATCAATGCTTCCTTCATATGGGCATAAGAATTATGAACATCAGCAGGTAAATCTAACAGTGTGTCCCGCCCTTCACTCAGGAACCGTCCCCACAACCCCGCTCCCCAATCTTTCTCAGGGACCCGGTGGGAAGACATGGCTACCTCGTAGGCTCTGAACCACTGCCCGATGTTGTCATTCTTGAAGAACTCCTTCACCACATCCTTGGGAATATAAACTCTTGGTTCCGCCGGTACTGGCGGTGTGCTGCCACCAGAGGGATTAAGCTCCAAACTTTTTGCTTTCAGCTCCAGCTCCCTCAGCTTCATGTCATGCTCTAATTGTAGTTTCTTTTCTTCCATGGCTAGTCTTTGTTTTTCCATATCCATCTGCCCATGAAGTTTTGCCATCTCCACCTCGTGTGCCCGGGTTGCTGCCCTGTCTGCCAATTCTTCTGGCGACAGGCCTCTGCCAAACTCATGGACACTTTCTGGTGGAACCACTTCCACCTGATTCTCTGGTGCCTTTGACTCATACCAGGCCCTCAGCGCCTTCACGAATTGGGTCTTGTTTTTCAATCCAGTTTGGGCAATCCTGAACTTGGAGCAAAGACCTTTCAAGTCTTCATTGGTACGATTCAGAAGCGCGTCTTCTTCCCAATCTACGTCTTCAAATCCAGAGATTATGGAAGCCGCCCTTCCGGCGGAAAGTGAACCAGGCATGGCTCTAACAACGGAGACTCTTGGCAAAACAAAAACAAATGCTAGCCTTGTGGCTGTGTTACTGGTCTGCTCTCACTACGTGGTGATCAGTGATTCACTATACGCAAACGACAAATGCAAATCCGTAAATCCCACCGCTGCCACCAATGTTAGAAATGAGGGAGCTCTGGTTGACGCAGGTGTGAACCCACAACAAGCAGGGACCCTTTACTTCTTGTCAGGGCGAAGGATGACTCCCCAGAATAACCCCTGCTCACCCTCTAGGTGCGTGGCGCGAGCAGTCTAGGCTAAGTCTCAGGTGTACACGGTTAAGCAAATGCAATTACACATACAGTAACCCCTTGCATGCACCACAAACGGACACCAATCAGGAAGTATATAAAAATAAGCTTTTATGTAGTTTCAGCAGATTCAAATACAAGGCCCAGTAACGTTGAACTGATGGGGCCACAATTCTTGGAAATACGGTCAAGTTCTCTTTGTTTTACGGAAAGTTCTGTAGGCGGGCACAAGGTAACTGTAGGCCTCAGCGCACTTCGTGCTGAGGCAGCGCCCAGGGAGCACACAGCAGATGACAGGGAAATAAGAACGTTGCGGACCCTGGATCCGATGCGAGCTCGCGGTCGAGTTCGTAAGTACAGTACCTTGTTTCTTGACTCAAAGGTGGGTGCGGGATTTCAGCGGCTCTTCGACAGAAGAGCGAGGCGGCGTCCGGGGCTTCCACACTTCACGAGGGTGTCTGATCTTCAGGCTCACGACAAGAGCGGGGTGTTGCAGGTAGCGGGTGAACAAAGCGGGGCAGCCGGGCACGCAGGTTACGTCCGGGCCGTCCGAGGCTTGGAGATGCTCACGACGCTGATTCCGGCGGGAGGGTGAAGGTGCACATCGAGCCTCCAACGAGCGAGGTGACGGGGCAGCCCAGCACAGCGTAGGGGGAGCGGCTCCGATCGAGCGAGGCTCTTCCCAAGGCGGGGGCGGCTAAGCAGTCCTGGTCACGGCTCAGGGAGGGACTGGGCACGAGGGTCACAGCTCCGGCGAGGGAAAGGACACCACAGTCCAGCAGCAGGCGAGTGAAGATCAGGTAGAGCCCAATGGTCCTGGGGCTCAGTTCAGGGGGCAAGCTCAGTTCCAAGCCCTTGGAGATCGTTTTGGAAAAGCACAAGTCTTGAAAGTAAAAGTAAAGTAAAAGTCTTCAGCAACAGTTTCTCTTCTCTCCTTTGGCAGCAAGGTCACCACTGCAGGCCAATCCCCCAGGATAGGGACAGTCTTCCTCCTACAGCTTTCCCGGTGCCTCCTCCTCAGGCAGAGATTCTTCTTGGTCAAAAGCGGATCTAGTTTCTTAGGAGCAGGGCTCCTCCATTTATATCACAAATCTTTTGTTCTCCCAAGCCAGGGGGGCCCTTGCCTAGTTCAGTCCGGTTTCTGAGCACTTTGTTTACGCGATGCAGGCTTCTTCTTTCAGAGTGCAGGGCAGAGTCATCAGACGCTCCACAGGGGGTGGAGCCGGCATCGAGGTAGCGGAGCACTGTCCTATTCAGAACCTAGGAGCACTCCTCCCACCCATCTACCTGTCGATCGTCCTATTCATACCAGGCTACCTAGCCCTGCCCATCTGGGTTCCCCCAGCCCTGTCACTCACACCAGCCAGACATCAGATACACATCACGCAGAGGCGGCTGAAATGTTTAGGCAAGCAAAGGCCGACTTTCTAAAAGCGGCATTTGCAAACCCGGAATATTAAAATAAACCTTGCGAAAAGATGTACCTTATTATTCCGAGTTCAGGCATACTAAACTCGATCTTCTACCATGTTCCCTGGGTCGGTTAGGATCATAGGGTGTAATAATCCAGGCCGCCCATACTGGCCTATGAGAACAGGGTAGCCTTGCAGTAGTGAACAACAAGATGGCGGTAATTCACTGCTAGGACATGCCACGCATCCAGGCTTGTCCTACCTTAGGCGTACAATGCACCCTGCCCGTGGGCCTACCAGAGGGGTGACTAACATGCAGCTAAGGGAAGGGTTTAGGGACTGGCAAGTGTGGGCACTTGCCGGTCAGCATGGCAGTACCAGACTGCACGCAGGTTCTGCGATGGCAGACCTCAGACATATTTTACCAGCCGCTTCTGTGGGTGGCACAACCAGTGCTGCAAGCCCACCAGCGGTGTTCGCATTTACATGCCCTGGCGCCCCCGGCGCACTTTACTGGGGTCTGACAGTAAATCAAACAATCCAATCATGGAATCCAACCAACATATACAATTTACATAGGGAGCACTCGCACCGTGACACTGGTTGGCAGTGGCACAGCGCGCTGAGCGGCCAACACCATAAAAACACATGAGGCACAGCGACAAAAAGAGGAAGGGAGACTCACGCCAAGGTGCCAGGTCTAACACCTCTGCACCCACCCTTCACATGTCTCTGTCCACTGCTGGGAGTCCTCTGCACCCACCCCTCACATGTGTCTGTCCACTGCTGGGAGTCCTCTGCACCCACCCCTCACATGTCTCTGTCCACTGCTGTGAGTGATATGCACCCACCCCTCATATGTCTGTCCACTGCTGGGAGTCCTCTTCACCCACCCCTCACATGTCTCTGTCCACTGCTGGGAGTCCTCTGCACCCACCCCATACATGTGTCTGTCCACTGCTGGGAGTCCTCTGCACCAACCCCTCACATGTCTCTGTCCACTGCTGGGAGTGATATGCTC
Source organism: Triturus cristatus (assembly GCF_964204655.1). NCBI lineage: Eukaryota > Metazoa > Chordata > Amphibia > Caudata > Salamandridae > Triturus > Triturus cristatus. The sequence continues at coordinate 274,357,716 of NC_140579.1, read as the reverse complement.
CCACCCCTCATATGTCCGGGCTCTGCTGGGAGTGATCTGCACCCACCCCTCACATGTCTCTGTCCACTGCTGGGAGTCCTCTGCACCCACCCCTCACATGTGTCTGTCCACTGCTGGGAGTCCTCTGCACCCACCCCTCACATGTTTCTGTCCACTGCTGGGAGTCCTCTGCACCCACCCCTCACATGTCTCTGTCCACTGCTGGGAGTCCTTTGCACCCACCCCTCACATGTCTCTGTCCACTGCTGGTATTCCTCTGCACCCACCCCTCACATGTCTCTGTCCACTGCTGGGAGTCCTCTGCACCCACCCCTCACATGTCTCTGTCCACTGCTGGGAGTCCTTTGCACCCACCCCTCACATGTCTCTGTCCACTGCTGGGAGTCCTCTGCACCCACCCCTCACATGTGTCTGTCCACTGCTGGAATTCCTCTGCACCCACCCCTCACATGTCTCTGTCCACTGCTGGGAGTGATATGCACCCACCCCTCATATGACTGTCCACTGCTGGGAGTCCTCTTCACCCACCCCTCACATGTCTCTGTCCACTGCTGGGAGTGATATGCACCCACCACTCATATGACTGTCCACTGCTGGGAGTCCTCTGCACCCACCCCTCACATGTCTCTGTCCACTGCTGGGAGTGATATGCACCCACCCCTCATATGTCTGTCCACTGCTGGAAGTCCTCTGCACCCACTCCTCACATGTCTCTGTCCACTGCTGGGAGTCCTCTGCACCCACCCCTCACATGTGTCTGTCCACTGCTGGGAGTCCTCTGAACCCACCCCTCACATGTCTCTGTCCACTGCTGGGAGTGAAATGCACCCACCCCTCATATGTCTGGACACTGCTAGGAGTGATCTGCACCCACTCCTCACATGTCTCTGGGTACTGCTGGGAGTCCTCTGCACCCACCCCTCAAATGTCTCTGTCCACTGCTGGGAGTCCTCTGCACCCACCCCTCACATGTCTCTGTCCACTGCTGGGAGTCCTCTGCACCCACCCCTGACATGTGTCTGTCAACTGCTGGGAGTCCTCTGCACCCATCCCTCACATGTCTCTGTCCACTGCTGGGAGTGATATGCACCCACCCCTCATATGTCTCTGGGCACTGTTGGTATTCCTCTGCACCCACCCCTCACAAGTCTCTGTCCACTGCTGGGAGTCCTCTGCACCCACCCCTCACATGTCTGTCCACTGCTGGGAGTCCTCTGCACCCACCCCTGACATGTGTCTGTCCACTGCTGGGAGTCCTCTGCACCCACCCCTCACATGTCTCTGTCCACTGCTGGAAGTGATCTGCACCCACCCCTCACTTGTCTCTGGGCACTGTTAGTATTCCTCTGCACCCACCCCTCACATGTCTCTGTCCACTGCTGGGAGTCCTCTGCACCCACCCCTCACATGTCTCTTTCCACTGCTGGGAGTCCTCTGCACCCATCCCTCACATCTCTCTGTCCACTGCTAGGAGTCCTCTGCACCCACCCCTCACATGTGTCTGTCCACTGCTGGGAGTCCTCTGCACCCACCCCTCACATGTGTCTGTCCACTGCTGGGAGTCCTCTGCACCCACCCCTCACATGTCTCTGTCCACTGCTGGGAGTGATATGCACCCACCCCTCATATGTCTGTCCACTGCTGGGAGTCCTCTTCACCCACCCCTCTCATGTCTCTGTCCACTGCTGGGAGCGATATGCACCCACCCCTCATATGTCTGTCCACTGCTGGGAGTCCTCTGCACCCACCCCTCACATGTGTCTGTCCACTGCTGGGAGTCCTTTGCACCCACCCCTCACATGTGTCTGTCCACTGCTGGGAGTCCTCTGCACCCACCCTCACATGTCTCTGTCCACTGCTGGGAGTGATATGCTCCCACCCCTCATATGTCTGGGCACCGCTGGGAGTGATCTGCACCCACCCCTCACATGTCTCTGTCCACTGCTGGGAGTCCTCTGCACCCACCCCTCACATGTGTCTGTCCACTGCTGGGAGTCCTCTGCACCCACCCCTCACATGTCTCTGTCCACTGCTGGGAGTGATATGCACCCACCCCTCATATGTCTGGGCACTACTGGGAGTGATCTGCACCCACCCCTTACATGTCTCTGGGCACTGCTGGTATTCCTCTGCACCCACCCCTCACATGTCTCTGTCCACTGCTGGGAGTCCTCTGCACCCACCCCTCACATGTCTCTGTCCACTGCTGGGAGTCCTTTGCACCCACCCCTCACATGTCTCTGTCCACTGCTGGGAGTCCTCTGCACCCACCCCTCACATGTGTCTGTCCACTGCTGGAAGTCCTCTGCACCCACCCCTCACATGTCTCTGTCCACTGCTGGGAGTGATATGCACCCACCCCTCATATGACTGTCCACTGCTGGGAGTCCTCTGCACCCACCCCTCACATGTCTCTGTCCACTGCTGGGAGTGATATGCACCCACCCCTCATATGTCTGTCCACTGCTGGAAGTCCTCTGCACCCACTCCTCACATGTCTCTGTCCACTGCTGGGAGTCCTCTGCACCCACCCCTCACATGTGTCTGTCCACTGCTGGGAGTCCTCTGAACCCACCCCTCACATGTCTCTGTCCACTGCTGGGAGTGAAATGCACCCACCCCTCATATGTCTGGACACTGCTAGGAGTGATCTGCACCCACTCCTCACAAGTCTCTGGGCACTGCTGATATTCCTCTGCACCCACCACTCACATGTCTCTGTCCACTGCTGGGAGTCCTCTGCACCCACCCCTCACATGTCTCTGTCCACTGCTGGGAGTCCTCTGCACCCACCCCTCACATGTGTCTGTCCACTGCTGGGAGTCCTCTGAACCCACCCCTCACATGTGTCTGTCCACTGCTGGGAGTCCTCTGCACCCACCCCTCACATATCTCTGTCCACTGCTGGGAGTAATATACACCCACCTCTCATATGTCTGGGCACTGCTGGGAGTGATCTGCACCCACCCCTCACATGTCTCTGGGTACTGCTGGGAGTCCTCTGCACCCACCCCTCAAATGTCTCTGTCCACTGCTGGGAGTCCTCTGCACCCACCCCTCACATGTCTCTGTCCACTGCTGGGAGTCCTCTGCACCCACCCCTGACATGTGTCTGTCAACTGCTGGGAGTCCTCTGCACCCATCCCTCACATGTCTCTGTCCACTGCTGGGAGTGATATGCACCCACCCCTCATATGTCTCTGGGCACTGTTGGTATTCCTCTGCACCCACCCCTCACAAGTCTCTGTCCACTGCTGGGAGTCCTCTGCACCCACCCCTCACATGTCTGTCCACTGCTGGGAGTCCTCTGCACCCACCCCTGACATGTGTCTGTCCACTGCTGGGAGTCCTCTGCACCCACCCCTCACATGTCTCTGTCCACTGCTGGAAGTGATCTGCACCCACCCCTCACTTGTCTCTGGGCACTGTTAGTATTCCTCTGCACCCACCCCTCACATGTCTCTGTCCACTGCTGGGAGTCCTCTGCACCCACCCCTCACATGTCTCTTTCCACTGCTGGGAGTCCTCTGCACCCATCCCTCACATCTCTCTGTCCACTGCTAGGAGTCCTCTGCACCCACCCCTCACATGTGTCTGTCCACTGCTGGGAGTCCTCTGCACCCACCCCTCACATGTGTCTGTCCACTGCTGGGAGTCCTCTGCACCCACCCCTCACATGTCTCTGTCCACTGCTGGGAGTGATATGCACCCACCCCTCATATGTCTGTCCACTGCTGGGAGTCCTCTTCACCCACCCCTCTCATGTCTCTGTCCACTGCTGGGAGCGATATGCACCCACCCCTCATATGTCTGTCCACTGCTGGGAGTCCTCTGCACCCACCCCTCACATGTGTCTGTCCACTGCTGGGAGTCCTTTGCACCCACCCCTCACATGTGGCTGTCCACTGCTGGGAGTCCTCTGCACCCACCCTCACATGTCTCTGTCCACTGCTGGGAGTGATATGCTCCCACCCCTCATATGTCTGGGCACCGCTGGGAGTGATCTGCACCCACCCCTCACATGTCTCTGTCCACTGCTGGGAGTCCTCTGCACCCACCCCTCACATGTGTCTGTCCACTGCTGGGAGTCCTCTGCACCCACCCCTCACATGTCTCTGTCCACTGCTGGGAGTGATATGCACCCACCCCTCATATGTCTGGGCACTACTGGGAGTGATCTGCACCCACCCCTTACATGTCTCTAGGCACTGCTGGTATTCCTCTGCACCCACCCCTCACATGTCTCTGTCCAATGCTGGGAGTCCTCTGCACCCACCCCTCACATGTCTCTGTCCACTGCTGGGAGTCCTTTGCACCCACCCCTCACATGTCTCTGTCCACTGCTGGGAGTACTCTGCACCCACCCCTCACATGTGTCTGTCCACTGCTGGAAGTCCTCTGCACCCACCCCTCACATGTCTCTGTCCACTGCTGGGAGTGATATGCACCCACCCCTCATATGACTGTCCACTGCTGGGAGTCCTCTGCACCCACCCCTCACATGTCTCTGTCCACTGCTGGGAGTCCTCTGCACCCACCCCTCACATGTCTCTGTCCACTGCTGGGAGTCCTTTGCACCCACCCCTCACATGTCTCTGTCCACTGCTGGGAGTCCTCTGCACCCACCCCTCACATATGTCTGTCCACTGCTGGAAGTCCTCTGCACCCACCCCTCACATGTCTCTGTCCACTGCTGGGAGTGATATGCACCCACCCCTCATATGACTGTCCACTGCTGGAAGTCCTCTGCACCCACCCCTCACATGTCTCTGTCCACTGCTGGGAGTCCTCTGCACCCACCCCTCACATGTGTCTGTCCACTGCTGGGAGTCCTCTGCACCCACCCCTCACATGTCTCTGTCCACTGCTGGGAGTGATATGCACCTACCCCTCATATGTCTGGGCACTACTGGGAGTGATCTGCACCCACCCCTTACATGTCTCTGGGCACTGCTGGTATTCCTCTGCACCCACCCCTCACATGTCTCTGTCCACTGCTGGGAGTCCTCTGCACCCACCCCTCACATGTCTCTGTCCACTGCTGGGAGTCCTTTGCACCCACCCCTCACATGTCTCTGTCCACTGCTGGGAGTCCTCTGCACCCACCCCTCACATGTGTCTGTCCACTGCTGGAAGTCCTCTGCACCCACCCCTCACATGTCTCTGTCCACTGCTGGGAGTGATATGCACCCACCCCTCATATGACTGTCCACTGCTGGGAGTCCTCTGCACCCACCCCTCACATGTCTCTGTCCACTGCTGGGAGTGATATGCACCCCCCCCTCATATGTCTGTCCACTGCTGGAAGTCCTCTGCACCCACTCCTCACATGTCTCTGTCCACTGCTGGGAGTCCTCTGCACCCACCCCTCACATGTGTCTGTCCACTGCTGGGAGTCCTCTGAACCCACCCCTCACATGTCTCTGTCCACTGCTGGGAGTGAAATGCACCCACCCCTCATATGTCTGGACACTGCTAGGAGTGATCTGCACCCACTCCTCACAAGTCTCTGGGCACTGCTGATATTCCTCTGCACCCACCACTCACATGTCTCTGTCCACTGCTGGGAGTCCTCTGCACCCACCCCTCACATGTCTCTGTCCACTGCTGGGAGTCCTCTGCACCCACCCCTCACATGTGTCTGTCCACTGCTGGGAGTCCTCTGAACCCACCCCTCACATGTGTCTGTCCACTGCTGGGAGTCCTCTGCACCCACCCCTCACATATCTCTGTCCACTGCTGGGAGTAATATACACCCACCTCTCATATGTCTGGGCACTGCTGGGAGTGATCTGCACCCACCCCTCACATGTCTCTGGGTACTGCTGGGAGTCCTCTGCACCCACCCCTCAAATGTCTCTGTCCACTGCTGGGAGTCCTCTGCACCCACCCCTCACGTGTCTCTGTCCACTGCTGGGAGTCCTCTGCACCCACCCCTGACATGTGTCTGTCAACTGCTGGGAGTCCTCTGCACCCATCCCTCACATGTCTCTGTCCACTGCTGGGAGTGATATGCACCCACCCCTCACATGTCTCTGGGTACTGCTGGGAGTCCTCTGCACCCACCCCTCAAATGTCTCTGTCCACTGCTGGGAGTCCTCTGCACCCACCCCTCACATGTCTCTGTCCACTGCTGGGAGTCCTCTGCACCCACCCCTGACATGTGTCTGTCAACTGCTGGGAGTCCTCTGCACCCATCCCTCACATGTCTCTGTCCACTGCTGGGAGTGATATGCACCCACCCCTCATATGTCTCTGGGCACTGTTGGTATTCCTCTGCACCCACCCCTCACAAGTCTCTGTCCACTGCTGGGAGTCCTCTGCACCCACCCCTCACATGTCTGTCCACTGCTGGGAGTCCTCCGCACCCACCCCTGACATGTGTCTGTCCACTGCTGGGAGTCCTCTGCACCCACCCCTCACATGTCTCTGTCCACTGCTGGAAGTGATCTGCACCCACCCCTCACTTGTCTCTGGGCACTGTTAGTATTCCTCTGCACCCACCCCTCACATGTCTCTGTCCACTGCTGGGAGTCCTCTGCACCCACCCCTCACATGTCTCTTTCCACTGCTGGGAGTCCTCTGCACCCATCCCTCACATCTCTCTGTCCACTGCTAGGAGTCCTCTGCACCCACCCCTCACATGTGTCTGTCCACTGCTGGGAGTCCTCTGCACCCACCCCTCACATGTGTCTGTCCACTGCTGGGAGTCCTCTGCACCCACCCCTCACATGTCTCTGTCCACTGCTGGGAGTGATATGCACCCACCCCTCATATGTCTGTCCACTGCTGGGAGTCCTCTTCACCCACCCCTCTCATGTCTCTGTCCACTGCTGGGAGCGATATGCACCCACCCCTCATATGTCTGTCCACTGCTGGGAGTCCTCTGCACCCACCCCTCACATGTGTCTGTCCACTGCTGGGAGTCCTTTGCACCCACCCCTCACATGTGGCTGTCCACTGCTGGGAGTCCTCTGCACCCACCCTCACATGTCTCTGTCCACTGCTGGGAGTGATATGCTCCCACCCCTCATATGTCTGGGCACCGCTGGGAGTGATCTGCACCCACCCCTCACATGTCTCTGTCCACTGCTGGGAGTCCTCTGCACCCACCCCTCACATGTGTCTGTCCACTGCTGGGAGTCCTCTGCACCCACCCCTCACATGTCTCTGTCCACTGCTGGGAGTGATATGCACCCACCCCTCATATGTCTGGGCACTACTGGGAGTGATCTGCACCCACCCCTTACATGTCTCTAGGCACTGCTGGTATTCCTCTGCACCCACCCCTCACATGTCTCTGTCCAATGCTGGGAGTCCTCTGCACCCACCCCTCACATGTCTCTGTCCACTGCTGGGAGTCCTTTGCACCCACCCCTCACATGTCTCTGTCCACTGCTGGGAGTACTGTGCACCCACCCCTCACATGTGTCTGTCCACTGCTGGAAGTCCTCTGCACCCACCCCTCACATGTCTCTGTCCACTGCTGGGAGTGATATGCACCCACCCCTCATATGACTGTCCACTGCTGGGAGTCCTCTGCACCCACCCCTCACATGTCTCTGTCCACTGCTGGGAGTCCTCTGCACCCACCCCTCACATGTCTCTGTCCACTGCTGGGAGTCCTTTGCACCCACCCCTCACATGTCTCTGTCCACTGCTGGGAGTCCTCTGCACCCACCCCTCACATATGTCTGTCCACTGCTGGAAGTCCTCTGCACCCACCCCTCACATGTCTCTGTCCACTGCTGGGAGTGATATGCACCCACCCCTCATATGACTGTCCACTGCTGGAAGTCCTCTGCACCCACCCCTCACATGTCTCTGTCCACTGCTGGGAGTCCTCTGCACCCACCCCTCACATGTGTCTGTCCACTGCTGGGAGTCCTCTGCACCCACCCCTCACATGTCTCTGTCCACTGCTGGGAGTGATATGCACCCACCCCTCATATGTCTGGGCACTACTGGGAGTGATCTGCACCCACCCCTTACATGTCTCTGGGCACTGCTGGTATTCCTCTGCACCCACCCCTCACATGTCTCTGTCCACTGCTGGGAGTCCTCTGCACCCACCCCTCACATGTCTCTGTCCACTGCTGGGAGTCCTTTGCACCCACCCCTCACATGTCTCTGTCCACTGCTGGGAGTCCTCTGCACCCACCCCTCACATGTGTCTGTCCACTGCTGGAAGTCCTCTGCACCCACCCCTCACATGTCTCTGTCCACTGCTGGGAGTGATATGCACCCACCCCTCATATGACTGTCCACTGCTGGGAGTCCTCTGCACCCACCCCTCACATGTCTCTGTCCACTGCTGGGAGTGATATGCACCCACCCCTCATATGTCTGTCCACTGCTGGAAGTCCTCTGCACCCACTCCTCACATGTCTCTGTCCACTGCTGGGAGTCCTCTGCACCCACCCCTCACATGTGTCTGTCCACTGCTGGGAGTCCTCTGAACCCACCCCTCACATGTCTCTGTCCACTGCTGGGAGTGAAATGCACCCACCCCTCATATGTCTGGACACTGCTAGGAGTGATCTGCACCCACTCCTCACAAGTCTCTGGGCACTGCTGATATTCCTCTGCACCCACCACTCACATGTCTCTGTCCACTGCTGGGAGTCCTCTGCACCCACCCCTCACATGTCTCTGTCCACTGCTGGGAGTCCTCTGCACCCACCCCTCACATGTGTCTGTCCACTGCTGGGAGTCCTCTGAACCCACCCCTCACATGTGTCTGTCCACTGCTGGGAGTCCTCTGCACCCACCCCTCACATATCTCTGTCCACTGCTGGGAGTAATATACACCCACCTCTCATATGTCTGGGCACTGCTGGGAGTGATCTGCACCCACCCCTCACATGTCTCTGGGTACTGCTGGGAGTCCTCTGCACCCACCCCTCAAATGTCTCTGTCCACTGCTGGGAGTCCTCTGCACCCACCCCTCACATGTCTCTGTCCACTGCTGGGAGTCCTCTGCACCCACCCCTGACATGTGTCTGTCAACTGCTGGGAGTCCTCTGCACCCATCCCTCACATGTCTCTGTCCACTGCTGGGAGTGATATGCACCCACCCCTCATATGTCTCTGGGCACTGTTGGTATTCCTCTGCACCCACCCCTCACAAGTCTCTGTCCACTGCTGGGAGTCCTCTGCACCCACCCCTCACATGTCTGTCCACTGCTGGGAGTCCTCTGCACCCACCCCTGACATGTGTCTGTCCACTGCTGGGAGTCCTCTGCACCCACCCCTCACATGTCTCTGTCCACTGCTGGAAGTGATCTGCACCCACCCCTCACTTGTCTCTGGGCACTGTTAGTATTCCTCTGCACCCACCCCTCACATGTCTCTGTCCACTGCTGGGAGTCCTCTGCACCCACCCCTCACATGTCTCTTTCCACTGCTGGGAGTCCTCTGCACCCATCCCTCACATCTCTCTGTCCACTGCTAGGAGTCCTCTGCACCCACCCCTCACATGTGTCTGTCCACTGCTGGGAGTCCTCTGCACCCACCCCTCACATGTCTCTGTCCACTGCTGGGAGTGATATGCACCCACCCCTCATATGACTGTCCACTGCTGGAAGTCCTCTGCACCCACCCCTCACATGTCTCTGTCCACTGCTGGGAGTCCTCTGCACCCACCCCTCACATGTGTCTGTCCACTGCTGGGAGTCCTCTGCACCCACCCCTCACATGTCTCTGTCCACTGCTGGGAGTGATATGCACCCACCCCTCATATGTCTGGGCACTACTGGGAGTGATCTGCACCCACCCCTTACATGTCTCTGGGCACTGCTGGTATTCCTCTGCACCCACCCCTCACATGTCTCTGTCCACTGCTGGGAGTCCTCTGCACCCACCCCTCACATGTCTCTGTCCACTGCTGGGAGTCCTTTGCACCCACCCCTCACATGTCTCTGTCCACTGCTGGGAGTCCTCTTCACCCACCCCTCACATGTGTCTGTCCACTGCTGGAAGTCCTCTGCACCCACCCCTCACATGTCTCTGTCCACTGCTGGGAGTGATATGCACCCACCCCTCATATGACTGTCCACTGCTGGGAGTCCTCTGCACCCACCCCTCACATGTCTCTGTCCACTGCTGGGAGTGATATGCACCCACCCCTCATATGTCTGTCCACTGCTGGAAGTCCTCTGCACCCACTCCTCACATGTCTCTGTCCACTGCTGGGAGTCCTCTGCACCCACCCCTCACATGTGTCTGTCCACTGCTGGGAGTCCTCTGAACCCACCCCTCACATGTCTCTGTCCACTGCTGGGAGTGAAATGCACCCACCCCTCATATGTCTGGACACTGCTAGGAGTGATCTGCACCCACTCCTCACAAGTCTCTGGGCACTGCTGATATTCCTCTGCACCCACCACTCACATGTCTCTGTCCACTGCTGGGAGTCCTCTGCACCCACCCCTCACATGTCTCTGTCCACTGCTGGGAGTCCTCTGCACCCACCCCTCACATGTGTCTGTCCACTGCTGGGAGTCCTCTGAACCCACCCCTCACATGTGTCTGTCCACTGCTGGGAGTCCTCTGCACCCACCCCTCACATATCTCTGTCCACTGCTGGGAGTAATATACACCCACCTCTCATATGTCTGGGCACTGCTGGGAGTGATCTGCACCCACCCCTCACATGTCTCTGGGTACTGCTGGGAGTCCTCTGCACCCACCCCTCAAATGTCTCTGTCCACTGCTGGGAGTCCTCTGCACCCACCCCTCACATGTCTCTGTCCACTGCTGGGAGTCCTCTGCACCCACCCCTGACATGTGTCTGTCAACTGCTGGGAGTCCTCTGCACCCATCCCTCACATGTCTCTGTCCACTGCTGGGAGTGATATGCACCCACCCCTCATATGTCTCTGGGCACTGTTGGTATTCCTCTGCACCCACCCCTCACAAGTCTCTGTCCACTGCTGGGAGTCCTCTGCACCCACCCCTCACATGTCTGTCCACTGCTGGGAGTCCTCTGCACCCACCCCTGACATGTGTCTGTCCACTGCTGGGAGTCCTCTGCACCCACCCCTCACATGTCTCTGTCCACTGCTGGAAGTGATCTGCACCCACCCCTCACTTGTCTCTGGGCACTGTTAGTATTCCTCTGCACCCACCCCTCACATGTCTCTGTCCACTGCTGGGAGTCCTCTGCACCCACCCCTCACATGTCTCTTTCCACTGCTGGGAGTCCTCTGCACCCATCCCTCACATCTCTCTGTCCACTGCTAGGAGTCCTCTGCACCCACCCCTCACATGTGTCTGTCCACTGCTGGGAGTCCTCTGCACCCACCCCTCACATGTGTCTGTCCACTGCTGGGAGTCCTCTGCACCCACCCCTCACATGTCTCTGTCCACTGCTGGGAGTGATATGCACCCACCCCTCATATGTCTGTCCACTGCTGGGAGTCCTCTTCACCCACCCCTCTCATGTCTCTGTCCACTGCTGGGAGCGATATGCACCCACCCCTCATATGTCTGTCCACTGCTGGGAGTCCTCTGCACCCACCCCTCACATGTGTCTGTCCACTGCTGGGAGTCCTTTGCACCCACCCCTCACATGTGGCTGTCCACTGCTGGGAGTCCTCTGCACCCACCCTCACATGTCTCTGTCCACTGCTGGGAGTGATATGCTCCCACCCCTCATATGTCTGGGCACCGCTGGGAGTGATCTGCACCCACCCCTCACATGTCTCTGTCCACTGCTGGGAGTCCTCTGCACCCACCCCTCACATGTGTCTGTCCACTGCTGGGAGTCCTCTGCACCCACCCCTCACATGTCTCTGTCCACTGCTGGGAGTGATATGCACCCACCCCTCATATGTCTGGGCACTACTGGGAGTGATCTGCACCCACCCCTTACATGTCTCTAGGCACTGCTGGTATTCCTCTGCACCCACCCCTCACATGTCTCTGTCCAATGCTGGGAGTCCTCTGCACCCACCCCTCACATGTCTCTGTCCACTGCTGGGAGTCCTTTGCACCCACCCCTCACATGTCTCTGTCCACTGCTGGGAGTACTCTGCACCCACCCCTCACATGTGTCTGTCCACTGCTGGAAGTCCTCTGCACCCACCCCTCACATGTCTCTGTCCACTGCTGGGAGTGATATGCACCCACCCCTCATATGACTGTCCACTGCTGGGAGTCCTCTGCACCCACCCCTCACATGTCTCTGTCCACTGCTGGGAGTCCTCTGCACCCACCCCTCACATGTCTCTGTCCACTGCTGGGAGTCCTTTGCACCCACCCCTCACATGTCTCTGTCCACTGCTGGGAGTCCCCTGCACCCACCCCTCACATATGTCTGTCCACTGCTGGAAGTCCTCTGCACCCACCCCTCACATGTCTCTGTCCACTGCTGGGAGTGATATGCACCCACCCCTCATATGACTGCCCACTGCTGGGAGTCCGCTGCACCCACCCCTCACATGTCTCTGTCCACTGCTGGAAGTAATATGCTCCCACCCCTCATATGTCTGGGCACTGCTGGGAGTGATCTGCACCCACCCCTCACATGTCTCTGTCCACTGCTGGGAGTCCTCTGCACCCACCCCTCACATGTGTCTGTCCACTGCTGGGAGTCCTCTGCACCCACCCCTCACATGTCTCTGTCCACTGCTGGGAGTGATATGCACCCACCCCTCATATGTCTGGGCACTACTGGGAGTGATCTGCACCCACCCCATACATGTCTCTGGGCACTGCTGGTATTCCTCTGCACCCACCCCTCACATGTCTCTGTCCACTGCTGGGAGTCCTCTGCACCCACCCCTCACATGTCTCTGTCCACTGCTGGGAGTCCTTTGCACCCACCCCTCACATGTCTCTGTCCACTGCTGGGAGTCCTCTGCACCCACCCCTCACATGTGTCTGTCCACTGCTGGAAGTCCTCTGCACCCACCCCTCACATGTCTCTGTCCACTGCTGGGAGTGATATGCACCCACCCCTCATATGTCTGTCCACTGCTGGGAGTCCTCTGCACCCACTCCTCACATGTCTCTGTCCACTGCTGGGAGTCCTCTGAACCCACCCCTCACATGTCTCTGTCCACTGCTGGGAGTGATATGCACCCACCCCTCATATGTCTGGGCACTGCTGGGAGTGATCTACACCCCCACCTCACATGTCTCTGGGCACTGCTGGTATTCCTCTGCACCCACCACTCACATGTCTCTGTCCACTGCTGGGAGTCCTCTGCACCCACCCCTCACATGTGTCTGTCCACTGCTGGAAGTCCTCTGCACCCACCCCTCACATGTCTCTGTCCACTGCTGGGAGTGATATGCACCCACCCCTCATATGTCTGTCCACTGCTGGGAGTCCTCTGCACCCACTCCTCACATGTCTCTGTCCACTGCTGGGAGTCCTCTGAACCCACCCCTCACATGTCTCTGTCCTCTGCTGGGAGTGATATGCACCCACCCCTCATATGTCTGGGCACTGCTGGGAGTGATCTACACCCCCACTTCACATGTCTCTGGGCACTGCTGGTATTCCTCTGCACCCACCACTCACATGTCTCTGTCCACTGCTGGGAGTCCTCTGCACCCACCCCTCACATGTGTCTGTCCACTGCTGGAAGTCCTCTACACCCACCCCTCACATGTCTCTGTCCACTGCTGGGAGTGATATGCACCCACCCCTCATATGACTGTCCACTGCTGGGAGTCCTCTGCACCCACCCCTCACATGTCTCTGTCCACTGCTGGGAGTGATATGCACCCACCCCTCATATGTCTGTCCACTGCTGGGAGTCCTCTGCACCCACTCCTCACATGTCTCTGTCCACTGCTGGGAGTCCTCTGCACCCACCCCTCACATGTGTCTGTCCACTGCTGGGAGTCCTCTGAACCCACCCCTCACATGTCTCTGTCCACTGCTGGGAGTGATATGCACCCACCCCTCATATGTCTGGGCACTGCTGGGAGTGATCTGCACCCACCCCTCACATGTCTCTGGGCACTGCTGGTATTCCTCTGCACCCACCACTCACATGTCTCTGTCCACTGCTGGGAGTCCTCTGCACCCACCCCTCACATGTCTCTGTCCACTGCTGGGAGTCCTCTGCACCCACCCCTCACATGTGTCTGTCCACTGCTGGGAGTCCTCTGCATCCACCCCTCACATGTCTCTGTCCACTGCTGGGAGTGATATGCACCTACCCCTCATATGTCTGGGCACTGCTGGGAGTGATCTGCTCCCACCCCTCACATGTCTCTGGGCACTGCTGGTATTCCTCTGCACCCACCCCTCACATGTCTCTGTCCACTGCTGGGAGTCCTCTGCACCCACCCCTCACATGTCTCTGTCCCCTGCTGGGAGTCCTCTGCACCCACCCCTCACGTGTCTCTGTCCACTGCTGGGAGTCCTCTGCACCCACCCCTCACATTTTGTCCACTTCTGGGAGTCCTCTGCACCCACCCCTCACATGTCTCTGTCCACTGCTGGGAGTTCTCTGCACCCACCCCTCACATGTGTCTGTCCACTGCTGGGAGTCCTCTGCACCCACCCCTGACATGTCTCTGTCCACTGCTGGGAGTGATATGCACCCACCCCTCATATGTCTGGGCACTACTGGGAGTGATCTGCACCCACCCCTTACATGTCTCTGGGCACTGCTGGTATTCCTCTGCACCCACCCCTCACATGTCTCTGTCCACTGCTGGGAGTCCTCTGCACCTACCCCTCACATGTCTCTGTCCACTGCTGGGAGTCCGTTGCACCCACCCCTCACATGTCTCTGTCCACTGCTGGGAGTCCTCTGCACCCACCCCTCACATGTGTCTGTCCACTGCTGGAAGTCCTCTGCACCCACCCCTCACATGTCTCTGTCCACTGCTGGGAGTGATATGCACCCACCCCTCATATGACTGTCCACTGCTGGGAGTCCTCTGCAACCACCCCTCACATGTCTCTGTCCACTGCTGGGAGTCCTCTGCACCCACCCCTCACATGTCTCTGTCCACTGCTGGGGGTCCTCTATACCCACCCCTCACATGTCTCTGTCCACTGCTGGGAGTCCTCTGCACCCACCCCTCACATGTGTCTGTCCACTGCTGGGAGTCCTCTGCACCCACCCCTCACATGTCTCTGTCTACTGCTGGGAGTCCTCTGCACCCACCCCTCACATGTGTCTGTCCACTGCTGGGAGTCCTCTGCACCAACCCCTCACATGTCTCTGTCCACTGCTGGGAGTGATATGCTCCCACCCCTCATATGTCTGGGCACTGCTGGGAGTGATCTGCACCCACCCCTCACATGTCTCTGTCCACTGCTGGGAGTCCTCTGCACCCACCCCTCACATGTGTCTGTCCACTGCTGGGAGTCCTCTACACCCACCCCTGACATGTCTCTGTCCACTGCTGGGAGTTATATGCACCCACCCCTCATATGCCTGGGCACTACTGGGAGTGATCTGCACCCACCCCTTACATGTCTCTGGGCACTGCTGGTATTCCTCTGCACCCACCCCTCACATGTCTCTGTCCACTGCTGGGAGTCCTCTGCACCCACCGCTCACATGTCTCTGTCCACTGCTGGGAGTCCTTTGCACCCACCCCTCACATGTCTCTGTCCACTGCTGGGAGTCCTCTGCACCCACCCCTCACATGTGTCTGTCCACTGGAAGTCCTCTGCACCCACCCCTCACATGTCTCTGTCCTCTGCTGGGAGTGATATTCACCCACCCCTCATATGACTGTCCACTGCTGGGAGTCCTCTGCAGCCACCCCTCACATGTCTCTGTCCACTGCTGGGAGTGATATGCACCCACCCCTCATATGTCTGTCCACTGCTGGGAGTCCTCTGCACCCACTCCTCACATGTCTCTCTCCACTGCTGGGAGTCCTCTGCACCCACCCCTCACATGTGTCTGTCCACTGCTGGGAGTCCTCTGAACCCACCCCTCACATGTCTCTGTCCACTGCTGGGAGTGATATGCACCCACCCCTCATATGTCTGGGCACTGCTGGGAGTGATCTGCACCCACCCCTCACATGTCTCTGGGCACTGCTGGTATTCCTCTGCACCCACCACTCACATGTCTCTGTCCACTGCTGGGAGTCCTCTGCACCCACCCCTCACATGTCTCTGTCCACTGCTGGGAGTCCTCTGCACCCACCCCTCACATGTGTCTTTCCACTGCTGGGAGTCCTCTGCACCCACCCCTCACATATCTCTGTCCACTGCTGGGAGTAATATACACCCACCCCTCATATGTCTGGGCACTGCTGGGAGTGATCTGCACCCACCCTCACATGTCTCTGGGTACTGCTGGGAGTCCTCTGCACCCACCCCTCAAATGTCTCTGTCCACTGCTGGGAGTCCTCTGCACCCACCCTTCACATGTCTCTGTCCACTGCTGGGAGTCCTCTGCACCCACCCCTGACATGTGTCTGTCCACTGCTGGGAGTCCTCTGCACCCACCCCTCACATGTCTCTGTCCACTGCTGGGAGTGATATGCACCCACCCCTCATATGTCTGTCCACTGCTGGGAGTCCTCTTCACCCACCCCTCACATGTCTCTGTCCACTGCTGGTAGCGATATGCACCCACCCCTCATATGTCTGTCCACTGCTGGGAGTCCTCTGCACCCACCCCTCACATGTCTCTGTCCACTGCTGGGAGTCCTCTGCACCCACCCCTCTCATGTGTCTGTCCACTGCTGGGAGTCCTCTGCACCCACCCCTCACATGTCTCTGTCCACTGCTGGGAGTGATATGCTCCCACCCCTCATATGTCTGGGCACTGCTGGGAGTGATCTGCACCCACCCCTCACATGTCTCTGTCCACTGCTGGGAGTCCTCTGCACCCACCCCTCACATGTGTCTGTCCACTGCTGGGAGTCCTCTGCACCCACCCCTTACATGTCTCTGTCCACTGCTGGGAGTGATATGCACCCACCCCTCATATGTCTGGGCACTACTGGGAGTGATCTGCACCCACCCCTTACATGTCTCTGGGGACTGCTGGTATTCCTCTGCACCCACCCCTCACATGTCTCTGTCCACTGCTGGGAGTCCTCTGCACCTACCCCTCACATGTCTCTGTCCACTGCTGGGAGTCCTTTGCACCCACCCCTCACATGTCTCTGTCCACTGCTGGGAGTCCTCTGCACCCACCCCTCACATGTGTCTGTCCACTGCTGGAAGTCCTCTGCACCCACCCCTCACATGTCTCTGTCCACTGCTGGGAGTGATATGCACCCACCCCTCATATGACTGTCCACTGCTGGGAGTCCTCTGCACCCACTCCTCACATGTCTCTGTCCACTGCTGGGAGTCCTCTGCACCCACCCCTCACATGTGTCTGTCCACTGCTGGGAGTCCTCTGAACCCACCCCTCACATGTCTCTGTCCACTGCTGGGAGTGATATGCACCCACCCCTCATATGTCTGGGAACTGCTGGGAGTGATCTGCACCCACCCCTCACATGTCTCTGGGCACTGCTGGTATTCCTCTGCACCCACCACTCACATGTCTCTGTCCACTGCTGGGAGTCCTCTGCACCCACCCCTCACATGTCTCTGTCCACTGCTGGGAGTCCTCTGCACCCACCCCTCACATGTCTCTGTCCACTGCTGGGAGTCCTCTGCACCCACCCCTCACATGTCTCTTTCCACTGCTAGGAGTCCTCTGCACCCATCCCTCACATCTCTCTGTCCACTGCTAGGAGTCCTCTGCACCCACCCCTCACATGTGTCTGTCCACTGCTGGGAGTCCTCTGCACCCACCCCTCACATGTGTCTGTCCACTGCTGGGAGTCCTCTGCACCCACCCCTCACATGTCTCTGTCCACTGCTGGGAGTTATATGCACCCACCCCTCATATGTCTGTCCACTGCTGGGAGTCCTCTTCACCCACCCCTCTCATGTCTCTGTCCACTGCTGGGAGCGATATGCACCCACCCCTCATATGTCTGTCCACTGCTGGGAGTCCTCTGCACCCACCCCTCACATGTGTCTGTCCACTGCTGGGAGTCCTTTGCACCCACCTCTCACATGTGTCTGTCCACTGCTGGGAGTCCTCTGCACCCACCCTCACATGTCTCTGTCCACTGCTGGGAGTGATATGCTCCCACCCCTCATATGTCTGGGCACCGCTGGGAGTGATCTGCACCCACCCCTCACATGTGTCTGTCCACTGCTGGAAGTCCTCTGCACCCACCCCTCACATGTCTCTGTCCACTGCTGGGAGTGATATGCACCCACCCCTCATATGACTGTCCACTGCTGGGAGTCCTCTGCACCCACCCCTCACATGTCTCTGTCCACTGCTGGGAGTGATATGCACCCACCCCTCATATGTCTGTCCACTGCTGGAAGTCCTCTGCACCCACTCCTCACATGTCTCTGTCCACTGCTGGGAGTCCTCTGCACCCACCCCTCACATGTGTCTGTCCACTGCTGGGAGTCCTCTGAACCCACCCCTCACATGTCTCTGTCCACTGCTGGGAGTGAAATGCACCCACCCCTCATATGTCTGGACACTGCTAGGAGTGATCTGCACCCACTCCTCACAAGTCTCTGGGCACTGCTGATATTCCTCTGCACCCACCACTCACATGTCTCTGTCCACTGCTGAGAGTCCTCTGCACCCACCCCTCACATGTCTCTGTCCACTGCTGGGAGTCCTCTGCACCCACCCCTCACATGTGTCTGTCCACTGCTGGGAGTCCTCTGAACCCACCCCTCACATGTGTCTGTCCACTGCTGGGAGTCCTCTGCACCCACCCCTCACATATCTCTGTCCACTGCTGGGAGTAATATACACCCACCTCTCATATGTCTGGGCACTGCTGGGAGTGATCTGCACCCACCCCTCACATGTCTCTGGGTACTGCTGGGAGTCCTCTGCACCCACCCCTCAAATGTCTCTGTCCACTGCTGGGAGTCCTCTGCACCCACCCCTCACATGTCTCTGTCCACTGCTGGGAGTCCTCTGCACCCACCCCTGACATGTGTCTGTCAACTGCTGGGAGTCCTCTGCACCCATCCCTCACATGTCTCTGTCCACTGCTGGGAGTGATATGCACCCACCCCTCATATGTCTCTGGGCACTGTTGGTATTCCTCTGCACCCACCCCTCACAAGTCTCTGTCCACTGCTGGGAGTCCTCTGCACCCACCCCTCACATGTCTGTCCACTGCTGGGAGTCCTCTGCACCCACCCCTGACATGTGTCTGTCCACTGCTGGGAGTCCTCTGCACCCACCCCTCACATGTCTCTGTCCACTGCTGGAAGTGATCTGCACCCACCCCTCACTTGTCTCTGGGCACTGTTAGTATTCCTCTGCACCCACCCCTCACATGTCTTTGTCCACTGCTGGGAGTCCTCTGCACCCACCCCTCACATGTCTCTTTCCACTGCTGGGAGTCCTCTGCACCCATCCCTCACATCTCTCTGTCCACTGCTAGGAGTCCTCTGCACCCACCCCTCACATGTGTCTGTCCACTGCTGGGAGTCCTCTGCACCCACCCCTCACATGTGTCTGTCCACTGCTGGGAGTCCTCTGCACCCACCCCTCACATGTCTCTGTCCACTGCTGGGAGTGATATGCACCCACCCCTCATATGTCTGTCCACTGCTGGGAGTCCTCTTCACCCACCCCTCTCATGTCTCTGTCCACTGCTGGGAGCGATATGCACCCACCCCTCATATGTCTGTCCACTGCTGGGAGTCCTCTGCACCCACCCCTCACATGTGTCTGTCCACTGCTGGGAGTCCTTTGCACCCACCCCTCACATGTGTCTGTCCACTGCTGGGAGTCCTCTGCACCCACCCTCACATGTCTCTGTCCACTGCTGGGAGTGATATGCTCCCACCCCTCATATGTCTGGGCACCGCTGGGAGTGATCTGCACCCACCCCTCACATGTCTCTGTCCACTGCTGGGAGTCCTCTGCACCCACCCCTCACATGTGTCTGTCCACTGCTGGGAGTCCTCTGCACCCACCCCTCACATGTCTCTGTCCACTGCTGGGAGTGATATGCACCCACCCCTCATATGTCTGGGCACTACTGGGAGTGATCTGCACCCACCCCTTACATGTCTCTGGGCACTGCTGGTATTCCTCTGCACCCACCCCTCACATGTCTCTGTCCAATGCTGGGAGTTCTCTGCACCCACCCCTCACATGTCTGTGTCCACTGCTGGGAGTCCTTTGCACCCACCCCTCACATGTCTCTGTCCACTGCTGGGAGTACTCTGCACCCACCCCTCACATGTGTCTGTCCACTGCTG
Organism: Triturus cristatus; assembly: GCF_964204655.1. Classification (NCBI taxonomy): domain Eukaryota; kingdom Metazoa; phylum Chordata; class Amphibia; order Caudata; family Salamandridae; genus Triturus; species Triturus cristatus. Next base: position 274,337,459 of record NC_140579.1, on the reverse strand, counting down.
GAAGTCCTCTGCACCCACCCCTCACATGTCTCTGTCCACTGCTGGGACTGATATGCACCCACCCCTCATATGACTGTCCACTGCTGGGAGTCCTCTGCACCCACCCCTCACATGTCTCTGTCCACTGCTGGGAGTCCTCTGCACCCACCCCTCACATGTCTCTGTCCACTGCTGGGAGTCCTTTGCACCCACCCCTCACATGTCTCTGTCCACTGCAGGGAGTCCTCTGCACCCACCCCTCACATATGTCTGTCCACTGCTGGAAGTCCTCTGCACCCACCCCTCACATGTCTCTGTCCACTGCTGGGAGTGATATGCACCCACCCCTCATTTGACTGCCCACTGCTGGGAGTCCGCTGCACCCACCCCTCACATGTCTCTGTCCACTGCTGGAAGTGATATGCTCCCACCCCTCATATGTCTGGGCACTGCTGGGAGTGATCTGCACCCACCCCTCACATGTCTCTGTCCACTGCTGGGAGTCCTCTGCACCCACCCCTCACATGTGTCTGTCCACTGCTGGGAGTCCTCTGCACCCACCCCTCACATGTCTCTGTCCACTGCTGGGAGTGATATGCACCCACCCCTCATATGTCTGGGCACTACTGGGAGTGATCTGCACCCACCCCATACATGTCTCTGGGCACTGCTGGTATTCCTCTGCACCCACCCCTCACATGTCTCTGTCCACTGCTGGGAGTCCTCTGCACCCACCCCTCACATGTCTCTGTCCACTGCTGGGAGTCCTTTGCACCCACCCCTCACATGTCTCTGTCCACTGCTGGGAGTCCTCTGCACCCACCCCTCACATGTGTCTGTCCACTGCTGGAAGTCCTCTGCACCCACCCCTCACATGTCTCTGTCCACTGCTGGGAGTGATATGCACCCACCCCTCATATGTCTGTCCACTGCTGGGAGTCCTCTGCACCCACTCCTCACATGTCTCTGTCCACTGCTGGGAGTCCTCTGAACCCACCCCTCACATGTCTCTGTCCACTGCTGGGAGTGATATGCACCCACCCCTCATATGTCTGGGCACTGCTGGGAGTGATCTACACCCCCACCTCACATGTCTCTGGGCACTGCTGGTATTCCTCTGCACCCACCACTCACATGTCTCTGTCCACTGCTGGGAGTCCTCTGCACCCACCCCTCACATGTGTCTGTCCACTGCTGGAAGTCCTCTGCACCCACCCCTCACATGTCCCTGTCCACTGCTGGGAGTGATATGCACCCACCCCTCATATGTCTGTCCACTGCTGGGAGTCCTCTGCACCCACTCCTCACATGTCTCTGTCCACTGCTGGGAGTCCTCTGAACCCACCCCTCACATGTCTCTGTCCTCTGCTGGGAGTGATATGCACCCACCCCTCATATGTCTGGGCACTGCTGGGAGTGATCTACACCCCCACCTCACATGTCTCTGGGCACTGCTGGTATTCCTCTGCACCCACCACTCACATGTCTCTGTCCACTGCTGGGAGTCCTCTGCACCCACCCCTCACATGTGTCTGTCCACTGCTGGAAGTCCTCTGCACCCACCCCTCACATGTCTCTGTCCACTGCTGGGAGTGATATGCACCCACCCCTCATATGACTGTCCACTGCTGGGAGTGCTCTGCACCCACCCCTCACATGTCTCTGTCCACTGCTGGGAGTGATATGCACCCACCCCTCATATGTCTGTCCACTGCTGGGAGTCCTCTGCACCCACTCCTCACATGTCTCTGTCCACTGCTGGGAGTCCTCTGCACCCACCCCTCACATGTGTCTGTCCACTGCTGGGAGTCCTCTGAACCCACCCCTCACATGTCTCTGTCCACTGCTGGGAGTGATATGCACCCACCCCTCATATGTCTGGGCACTGCTGGGAGTGATCTGCACCCACCCCTCACATGTCTCTGGGCACTGCTGGTATTCCTCTGCACCCACCACTCACATGTCTCTGTCCACTGCTGGGAGTCCTCTGCACCCACCCCTCACATGTCTCTGTCCACTGCTGGGAGTCCTCTGCACCCACCCCTCACATGTGTCTGTCCACTGCTGGGAGTCCTCTGCATCCACCCCTCACATGTCTCTGTCCACTGCTGGGAGTGATATGCACCTACCCCTCATATGTCTGGGCACTGCTGGGAGTGATCTGCTCCCACCCCTCACATGTCTCTGGGCACTGCTGGTATTCCTCTGCACCCACCCCTCACATGTCTCTGTCCACTGCTGGGAGTCCTCTGCACCCACCCCTCACATGTCTCTGTCCCCTGCTGGGAGTCCTCTGCACCCACCCCTCACATGTCTCTGTCCACTGCTGGGAGTCCTCTGCACCCACCCCTCACATGTGTCTGTCCACTTCTGGGAGTCCTCTGCACCCACCCCTCACATGTCTCTGTCCACTGCTGGGAGTTCTCTGCACCCACCCCTCACATGTGTCTGTCCACTGCTGGGAGTCCTCTGCACCCACCCCTGACATGTCTCTGTCCACTGCTGGGAGTGATATGCACCCACCCCTCATATGTCTGGGCACTACTGGGAGTGATCTGCACCCACCCCTTACATGTCTCTGGGCACTGCTGGTATTCCTCTGCACCCACCCCTCACATGTCTCTGTCCACTGCTGGGAGTCCTCTGCACCTACCCCTCACATGTCTCTGTCCACTGCTGGGAGTCCGTTGCACCCACCCCTCACATGTCTCTGTCCACTGCTGGGAGTCCTCTGCACCCACCCCTCACATGTGTCTGTCCACTGCTGGAAGTCCTCTGCACCCACCCCTCACATGTCTCTGTCCACTGCTGGGAGTGATATGCACCCACCCCTCATATGACTGTCCACTGCTGGGAGTCCTCTGCAACCACCCCTCACATGTCTCTGTCCACTGCTGGGAGTCCTCTGCACCCACCCCTCACATGTCTCTGTCCACTGCTGGGGGTCCTCTATACCCACCCCTCACATGTCTCTGTCCACTGCTGGGAGTCCTCTGCACCCACCCCTCACATGTGTCTGTCCACTGCTGGGAGTCCTCTGCACCCACCCCTCACATGTCTCTGTCTACTGCTGGGAGTCCTCTGCACCCACCCCTCACATGTGTCTGTCCACTGCTGGGAGTCCTCTGCACCAACCCCTCACATGTCTCTGTCCACTGCTGGGAGTGATATGCTCCCACCCCTCATATGTCTGGGCACTGCTGGGAGTGATCTGCACCCACCCCTCACATGTCTCTGTCCACTGCTGGGAGTCCTCTGCACCCACCCCTCACATGTGTCTGTCCACTGCTGGGAGTCCTCTACACCCACCCCTCACATGTCTCTGTCCACTGCTGGGAGTTATATGCACCCACCCCTCATATGCCTGGGCACTACTGGGAGTGATCTGCACCCACCCCTTACATGTCTCTGGGCACTGCTGGTATTCCTCTGCACCCACCCCTCACATGTCTCTGTCCACTGCTGGGAGTCCTCTGCACCCACCGCTCACATGTCTCTGTCCACTGCTGGGAGTCCTTTGCACCCACCCCTCACATGTCTCTGTCCACTGCTGGGAGTCCTCTGCACCCACCCCTCACATGTGTCTGTCCACTGGAAGTCCTCTGCACCCACCCCTCACATGTCTCTGTCCACTGCTGGGAGTGATATTCACCCACCCCTCATATGACTGTCCACTGCTGGGAGTCCTCTGCACCCACCCCTCACATGTCTCTGTCCACTGCTGGGAGTGATATGCACCCACCCCTCATATGTCTGTCCACTGCTGGGAGTCCTCTGCACCCACTCCTCACATGTCTCTCTCCACTGCTGGGAGTCCTCTGCACCCACCCCTCACATGTGTCTGTCCACTGCTGGGAGTCCTCTGAACCCACCCCTCACATGTCTCTGTCCACTGCTGGGAGTGATATGCACCCACCCCTCATGTCTCTGTCCACTGCTGGGAGTCCTCTGCACCCACCCCTCACATGTCTCTGTCCACTGCTGGGAGTCCTCTGCACCCACCCCTCACATGTGTCTTTCCACTGCTGGGAGTCCTCTGCACCCACCCCTCACATATCTCTGTCCACTGCTGGGAGTAATATACACCCACCCCTCATATGTCTGGGCACTGCTGGGAGTGATCTGCACCCACCCTCACATGTCTCTGGGTACTGCTGGGAGTCCTCTGCACCCACCCCTCAAATGTCTCTGTCCACTGCTGGGAGTCCTCTGCACCCACCCTTCACATGTCTCTGTCCACTGCTGGGAGTCCTCTGCACCCACCCCTGACATGTGTCTGTCCACTGCTGGGAGTCCTCTGCACCCACCCCTCACATGTCTCTGTCCACTGCTGGGAGTGATATGCACCCACCCCTCATATGTCTGTCCACTGCTGGGAGTCCTCTTCACCCACCCCTCACATGTCTCTGTCCACTGCTGGGAGCGATATGCACCCACCCCTCATATGTCTGTCCACTGCTGGGAGTCCTCTGCACCCACCCCTCACATGTCTCTGTCCACTGCTGGGAGTCCTCTGCACCCACCCCTCTCATGTGTCTGTCCACTGCTGGGAGTCCTCTGCACCCACCCCTCACAAGTCTCTGTCCACTGCTGGGAGTGATATGCTCCCACCCCTCATATGTCTGGGCACTGCTGGGAGTGATCTGCACCCACCCCTCACATGTCTCTGTCCACTGCTGGGAGTCCTCTGCACCCACCCCTCACATGTGTCTGTCCACTGCTGGGAGTCCTCTGCACCCACCCCTTACATGTCTCTGTCCACTGCTGGGAGTGATATGCACCCACCCTTCATATGTCTGGGCACTACTGGGAGTGATCTGCACCCACCCCTTACATGTCTCTGGGCACTGCTGGTATTCCTCTGCACCCACCCCTCACATGTCTCTGTCCACTGCTGGGAGTCCTCTGCACCTACCCCTCACATGTCTCTGTCCACTGCTGGGAGTCCTTTGCACCCACCCCTCACATGTCTCTGTCCACTGCTGGGAGTCCTCTGCACCCACCCCTCACATGTGTCTGTCCACTGCTGGAAGTCCTCTGCACCCACCCCTCACATGTCTCTGTCCACTGCTGGGAGTGATATGCACCCACCCCTCATATGACTGTCCACTGCTGGGAGTCCTCTGCACCCACTCCTCACATGTCTCTGTTCACTGCTGGGAGTCCTCTGCACCCACCCCTCACATGTGTCTGTCCACTGCTGGGAGTCCTCTGAACCCACCCCTCACATGTCTCTGTCCACTGCTGGGAGTGATATGCACCCACCCCTCATATGTCTGGGAACTGCTGGGAGTGATCTGCACCCACCCCTCACATGTCTCTGGGCACTGCTGGTATTCCTCTGCACCCACCACTCACATGTCTCTGTCCACTGCTGGGAGTCCTCTGCACCCACCCCTCACATGTCTCTGTCCACTGCTGGGAGTCCTCTGCACCCACCCCTCACATGTGTCTGTCCACTGCTGGGAGTCCTCTGCACCCACCCCTCACATATCTCTGTCCACTGCTGGGAGTAATATACACCCATCCCTCATATGTCTGGGCACTGCTGGGAGTGATCTGCACCCACCCTCACATGTCTCTGGGTACTGCTGGCAGTCCTCTGCACCCACCCCTCAAATGTCTCTGTCCACTGCTGGGAGTCCTCTGCACCCACCCTTCACATGTCTCTGTCCACTGCTGGGAGTCCTCTGCACCCACCCCTGACATGTGTCTGTCCACTGCTGGGAGTCCTCTACACCCACCCCTCACATGTCTCTGTCCACTGCTGGGAGTGATATGCACCCACCCCTCATATGTCTGTCCACTGCTGGGAGTCCTCTTCACCCACCCCTCACATGTCTCTGTCCACTGCTGGGAGCGATATGCACCCACCCCTCATATGTCTGTCCACTGCTGGGAGTCCTCTGCACCCACCCCTCACATGTCTCTGTCCACTGCTGGGAGTCCTCTGCACCCACCCCTCACATGTGTCTGTCCACTGCTGGGAGTCCTCTGCACCCACCCCTCACATGTCTCTGTCCACTGCTGGGAGTGATATGCTCCCACCCCTCATATGTCTGGGCTCTGCTGGGAGTGATCTGCACCCACCCCTCACATGTCTCTGTCCACTGCTGGGAGTCCTCTGCACCCACCCCTCACATGTGTCTGTCCACTGCTGGGAGTCCTCTGCACCCACCCCTCACATGTCTCTGTCCACTGCTGGGAGTGATATGCACCCACCCCTCATATGTCTGGGCACTACTGGGAGTGATCTGCACCCACCCCTTACATGTCTCTAGGCACTGCTGGTATTCCTCTGCACCTACCCCTCACATGTCTCTGTCCACTTCTGGGAGTCCTTTGCACCCACCCCTCACATGTCTCTGTCCACTGCTGGGAGTCCTCTGCACCCACCCCTCACATGTCTCTGTCCACTGCTGGGAGTGATATGCACGCACCCCTCATATGCCTGGGCACTGCTGGGAGTGATCTGCACCCACCCCTCACATGTCTCTGGGCACTGCTGGTATTCCTCTGCACCCACCCCTCACATGTCTCTGTCCACTGCTGGGAGTCCTCTGCACCCACCCCTCACATGTGTCTGTCCACTGCTGGGAGTCCTCTGCACCCACCCCTCACATGTCTCTGTCCACTGCTGGGAGTGATATACACCCACCCCTCATATGTCTGTCCACTGCTGGGAGTCCTCTGCACCCACCCCTCACATGTCTCTGTCCACTGCTGGGAGTGATATGCACCCACCCCTCATATGTCTGTCCACTGCTGGGAGTCCTCTGCATCCACCCCTCACATGTCTCTGTCCACTGCTGGGAGTGATATGCACCCACCCCTCATATGTCTGGGCACTGCTGGGAGTGATCTGCACCCACCGCTCACATGTCTCTGTGCACTGCTGGTATTCCTCTGCACCCACCCCTCACATGTCTCTGTCCACTGCTGGGAGTCCTCTGCACCCACCCCTCACATGTCTCTGTCCCCTGCTGGGAGTCCTCTGCACCCACCCCTCACATGTCTCTGTCCACTGCTGGGAGTCCTCTGCACCCACCCCTCACATGTGTCTGTCCACTTCTGGGAGTCCTCTGCACCCACCCCTCACATGTCTCTGTCCACTGCTGGGAGTTCTCTGCACCCACCCCTCACATGTGTCTGTCCACTGCTGGGAGTCCTCTGCACCCACCCCTGACATGTCTCTGTCCACTGCTGGGAGTGATATGCACCCACCCCTCATATGTCTGGGCACTACTGGGAGTGATCTGCACCCACCCCTTACATGTCTCTGGGCACTGCTGGTATTCCTCTGCACCCACCCCTCACATGTCTCTGTCCACTGCTGGGAGTCCTCTGCACCTACCCCTCACATGTCTCTGTCCACTGCTGGGAGTCCTTTGCACCCACCCCTCACATGTCTCTGTCCACTGCTGGGAGTCCTCTGCACCCACCACTCACATGTGTCTGTCCACTGCTGGAAGTCCTCTGCACCCACCCCTCACATGTCTCTGTCCACTGCTGGGAGTGATATGCACCCACCCCTCATATGACTGTCCACTGCTGGGAGTCCTCTGCAACCACCCCTCACATGTCTCTGTCCACTGCTGGGAGTCCTCTGCACCCACCCCTCACATGTCTCTGTCCACTGCTGGGGGTCCTCTATACCCACCCCTCACATGTCTCTGTCCACTGCTGGGAGTCCTCTGCACCCACCCCTCACATGTGTCTGTCCACTGCTGGGAGTCCTCTGCACCCACCCCTCACATGTCTCTGTCCACTGCTGGGAGTCCTCTGCACCCACCCCTCACATGTGTCTGTCCACTGCTGGGAGTCCTCTGCACCAACCCCTCACATGTCTCTGTCCACTGCTGGGAGTGATATGCTCCCACCCCTCATATGTCTGGGCACTGCTGGGAGTGATCTGCACCCACCCCTCACATGTCTCTGTCCACTGCTGGGAGTCCTCTGCACCCACCCCTCACATGTGTCTGTCCACTGCTGGGAGTCCTCTACACCCACCCCTCACATGTCTCTGTCCACTGCTGGGAGTTATATGCACCCACCCCTCATATGTCTGGGCACTACTGGGAGTGATCTGCACCCACCCCTTACATGTCTCTGGGCACTGCTGGTATTCCTCTGCACCCACCCCTCACATGTCTCTGTCCACTGCTGGGAGTCCTCTGCACCCACCGCTCACATGTCTCTGTCCACTGCTGGGAGTCCTTTGCACCCACCCCTCACATGTCTCTGTCCACTGCTGGGAGTCCTCTGCACCCACCCCTCACATGTGTCTGTCCACTGGAAGTCCTCTGCACCCACCCCTCACATGTCTCTGTCCACTGCTGGGAGTGATATTCACCCACCCCTCATATGACTGTCCACTGCTGGGAGTCCTCTGCACCCACCCCTCACATGTCTCTGTCCACTGCTGGGAGTGATATGCACCCACCCCTCATATGTCTGTCCACTGCTGGGAGTCCTCTGCACCCACTCCTTACATGTCTCTGTCCACTGCTGGGAGTCCTCTGCACCCACCCCTCACATGTGTCTGTCCACTGCTGGGAGTCCTCTGAACCCACCCCTCACATGTCTCTGTCCACTGCTGGGAGTGATATTCACCCACCCCTCATATGTCTGGGCACTGCTGGGAGTGATCTTCACCCACCCCTCACATGTCTCTGGGCACTGCTGGTATTCCTCTGCACCCACCACTCACATGTCTCTGTCCACTGCTGAGAGTCCTCTGCACCCACCCCTCACATGTCTCTGTCCACTGCTGGGAGTCCTCTGCACCCACCCCTCACATGTCTCTGTCCACTGCTGGGAGTCCTCTGCACCCACCCCTCACATGTGTCTTTCCACTGCTGGGAGTCCTCTGCACCCACCCCTCACATATCTCCGTCCACTGCTGGGAGTAATATACACCCACCCCTCATATGTCTGGGCACTGCTGGGAGTGATCTGCACCCACCCTCACATGTCTCTGGGTACTGCTGGGAGTCCTCTGCACCCATCCCTCAAATGTCTCTGTCCACTGCTGGGAGTCCTCTGCACCCACCCTTCACATGTCTCTGTCCACTGCTGGGAGTCCTCTGCACCCACCCCTGACATGTGTCTGTCCACTGCTGGGAGTCCTCTGCACCCACCCCTCACATGTCTCTGTCCACTGCTGGGAGTGATATGCACCCACCCCTCATATGTCTGTCCACTGCTGGGAGTCCTCTTCACCCACCCCTCACATGTCTCTGTCCACTGCTGGGAGCGATATGCACCCACTCCTCATATGTCTGTCCACTGCTGGGAGTCCTCTGCACCCACCCCTCACATGTCTCTGTCCACTGCTGGGAGTCCTCTGCACCCACCCCTCTCATGTGTCTGTCCACTGCTGGGAGTCCTCTGCACCCACCCCTCACATGTCTCTGTCCACTGCTGGGAGTGATATGCTCCAACCCCTCATATGTCTGGGCACTGCTGGGAGTGATCTGCACCCACCCCTCACATGTCTCTGTCCACTGCTGGGAGTCCTCTGCACCCACCCCTCACATGTGCCTGTCCACTGCTGGGAGTCCTCTGCACCCACCCCTCACATGTCTCTGTCCACTGCTGGGAGTGATATGCACCCACCCCTCATATGTCTGGGCACTACTGGGAGTGATCTGCACCCACCCCTTACATGTCTCTGGGCACTGCTGGTATTCCTCTGCACCCACCCCTCACATGTCTCTGTCCACTGCTGGGAGTCCTCTGCACCTACCCCTCACATGTCTCTGTCCACTGCTGGGAGTCCTTTGCACCCACCCCTCACATGTCTCTGTCCACTGCTGGGAGTCCTCTGCACCCACCCCTCACATGTGTCTGTCCACTGCTGGAAGTCCTCTGCACCCACCCCTCACATGTCTCTGTCCACTGCTGGGAGTGATATGCACCCACCCCTCATTTGACTGTCCACTGCTGGGAGTCCTCTGCACCCACTCCTCACATGTCTCTGTCCACTGCTGGGAGTCCTCTGCACCCACCCCTCACATGTGTCTGTCCACTGCTGGGAGTCCTCTGAACCCACCCCTCACATGTCTCTGTCCACTGCTGGGAGTGATATGCACCCACCCCTCATATGTCTGGGAACTGCTGGGAGTGATCTGCACCCACCCCTCACATGTCTCTGGGCACTGCTGGTATTCCTCTGCACCCACCACTCACATGTCTCTGTCCACTGCTGGGAGTCCTCTGCACCCACCCCTCACATGTCTCTGTCCACTGCTGGGAGTCCTCTGCACCCACCCCTCACATATGTCTGTCCACTGCTGGGAGTCCTCTGCACCCACCCCTCACATATCTCTGTCCACTGCTGGGAGTAATATACACCAACCCCTCATATGTCTGGGCACTGCTGGGAGTGATCTGCACCCACCCTCACATGTCTCTGGGTACTGCTGGGAGTCCTCTGCACCCACCCCTCAAATATCTCTGTCCACTGCTGGGAGTCCTCTGCACCCACCCTTCACAAGTCTCTGTCCACTGCTGGGAGTCCTCTGCACCCACCCCTGACATGTGTCTGTCCACTGCTGGGAGTCCTCTACACCCACCCCTCACATGTCTCTGTCCACTGCTGGGAGTGATATGCACCCACCCCTCATATGTCTGTCCACTGCTGGGAGTCCTCTTCACCCACCCCTCACATGTCTCTGTCCACTGCTGGGAGCGATATGCACCCACCCCTCATATGTCTGTCCACTGCTGGGAGTCCTCTGCACCCACCCCTCACATGTCTCTGTCCACTGCTGGGAGTCCTCTGCACCCACCCCTCACATGTGTCTGTCCACTGCTGGGAGTCCTCTGCACCCACCCCTCACATGTCTCTGTCCACTGCTGGGAGTGATATGCTCCCACCCCTCATATGTCTGGGCACTGCTGGGAGTGATCTGCACCCACCCCTCACATGTCTCTGTCCACTGCTGGGAGTCCTCTGCACCCAACCCTCACATGTGTCTGTCCACTGCTGGGAGTCCTCTGCACCCACCCCTCACATGTCTCTGTCCACTGCTGGGAGTGATATGCACCCACCCCTCATATGTCTGGGCACTACTGGGAGTGATCTGCACCCACCCCATACATGTCTCTGGGCACTGCTGGTATTCCTCTGCACCCACCCCTCACATGTCTCTGTCCACTGCTGGGAGTCCTCTGCACCCACCCCTCACATGTCTCTGTCCACTGCTGGGAGTCCTTTGCACCCACCCCTCACATGTCTCTGTCCACTGCTGGGAGTCCTCTGCACCCACCCCTCACATGTGTCTGTCCACTGCTGGAAGTCCTCTGCACCCACCCCTCACATGTCTCTGTCCACTGCTGGGAGTGATATGCACCCACCCCTCATATGTCTGTCCACTGCTGGGAGTCCTCTGCACCCACTCCTCACATGTCTCTGTCCACTGCTGGGAGTCCTCTGAACCCACCCCTCACATGTCTCTGTCCACTGCTGGGAGTGATATGCACCCACCCCTCATATGTCTGGGCACTGCTGGGAGTGATCTACACCCCCACCTCACATGTCTCTGGGCACTGCTGGTATTCCTCTGCACCCACCACTCACATGTCTCTGTCCACTGCTGGGAGTCCTCTGCACCCACCCCTCACATGTGTCTGTCCACTGCTGGAAGTCCTCTGCACCCACCCCTCACATGTCCCTGTCCACTGCTGGGAGTGATATGCACCCACCCCTCATATGTCTGTCCACTGCTGGGAGTCCTCTGCACCCACTCCTCACATGTCTCTGTCCACTGCTGGGAGTCCTCTGAACCCACCCCTCACATGTCTCTGTCCTCTGCTGGGAGTGATATGCACCCACCCCTCATATGTCTGGGCACTGCTGGGAGTGATCTACACCCCCACCTCACATGTCTCTGGGCACTGCTGGTATTCCTCTGCACCCACCACTCACATGTCTCTGTCCACTGCTGGGAGTCCTCTGCACCCACCCCTCACATGTGTCTGTCCACTGCTGGAAGTCCTCTGCACCCACCCCTCACATGTCTCTGTCCACTGCTGGGAGTGATATGCACCCACCCCTCATATGACTGTCCACTGCTGGGAGTGCTCTGCACCCACACCTCACATGTCTCTGTCCACTGCTGGGAGTGATATGCACCCACCCCTCATATGTCTGTCCACTGCTGGGAGTCCTCTGCACCCACTCCTCACATGTCTCTGTCCACTGCTGGGAGTCCTCTGCACCCACCCCTCACATGTGTCTGTCCACTGCTGGGAGTCCTCTGAACCCACCCCTCACATGTCTCTGTCCACTGCTGGGAGTGATATGCACCCACCCCTCATATGTCTGGGCACTGCTGGGAGTGATCTGCACCCACCCCTCACATGTCTCTGGGCACTGCTGGTATTCCTCTGCACCCACCACTCACATGTCTCTGTCCACTGCTGGGAGTCCTCTGCACCCACCCCTCACATGTCTCTGTCCACTGCTGGGAGTCCTCTGCACCCACCCCTCACATGTGTCTGTCCACTGCTGGGAGTCCTCTGCATCCACCCCTCACATGTCTCTGTCCACTGCTGGGAGTGATATGCACCTACCCCTCATATGTCTGGGCACTGCTGGGAGTGATCTGCTCCCACCCCTCACATGTCTCTGGGCACTGCTGGTATTCCTCTGCACCCACCCCTCACATGTCTCTGTCCACTGCTGGGAGTCCTCTGCACCCACCCCTCACATGTCTCTGTCCCCTGCTGGGAGTCCTCTGCACCCACCCCTCACATGTCTCTGTCCACTGCTGGGAGTCCTCTGCACCCACCCCTCACATGTGTCTGTCCACTTCTGGGAGTCCTCTGCACCCACCCCTCACATGTCTCTGTCCACTGCTGGGAGTTCTCTGCACCCACCCCTCACATGTGTCTGTCCACTGCTGGGAGTCCTCTGCACCCACCCCTGACATGTCTCTGTCCACTGCTGGGAGTGATATGCACCCACCCCTCATATGTCTGGGCACTACTGGGAGTGATCTGCACCCACCCCTTACATGTCTCTGGGCACTGCTGGTATTCCTCTGCACCCACCCCTCACATGTCTCTGTCCACTGCTGGGAGTCCTCTGCACCTACCCCTCACATGTCTCTGTCCACTGCTGGGAGTCCGTTGCACCCACCCCTCACATGTCTCTGTCCACTGCTGGGAGTCCTCTGCACCCACCCCTCACATGTGTCTGTCCACTGCTGGAAGTCCTCTGCACCCACCCCTCACATGTCTCTGTCCACTGCTGGGAGTGATATGCACCCACCCCTCATATGACTGTCCACTGCTGGGAGTCCTCTGCAACCACCCCTCACATGTCTCTGTCCACTGCTGGGAGTCCTCTGCACCCACCCCTCACATGTCTCTGTCCACTGCTGGGGGTCCTCTATACCCACCCCTCACATGTCTCTGTCCACTGCTGGGAGTCCTCTGCACCCACCCCTCACATGTGTCTGTCCACTGCTGGGAGTCCTCTGCACCCACCCCTCACATGTCTCTGTCTACTGCTGGGAGTCCTCTGCACCCACCCCTCACATGTGTCTGTCCACTGCTGGGAGTCCTCTGCACCAACCCCTCACATGTCTCTGTCCACTGCTGGGAGTGATATGCTCCCACCCCTCATATGTCTGGGCACTGCTGGGAGTGATCTGCACCCACCCCTCACATGTCTCTGTCCACTGCTGGGAGTCCTCTGCACCCACCCCTCACATGTGTCTGTCCACTGCTGGGAGTCCTCTACACCCACCCCTCACATGTCTCTGTCCACTGCTGGGAGTTATATGCACCCACCCCTCATATGCCTGGGCACTACTGGGAGTGATCTGCACCCACCCCTTACATGTCTCTGGGCACTGCTGGTATTCCTCTGCACCCACCCCTCACATGTCTCTGTCCACTGCTGGGAGTCCTCTGCACCCACCGCTCACATGTCTCTGTCCACTGCTGGGAGTCCTTTGCACCCACCCCTCACATGTCTCTGTCCACTGCTGGGAGTCCTCTGCACCCACCCCTCACATGTGTCTGTCCACTGGAAGTCCTCTGCACCCACCCCTCACATGTCTCTGTCCACTGCTGGGAGTGATATTCACCCACCCCTCATATGACTGTCCACTGCTGGGAGTCCTCTGCACCCACCCCTCACATGTCTCTGTCCACTGCTGGGAGTGATATGCACCCACCCCTCATATGTCTGTCCACTGCTGGGAGTCCTCTGCACCCACTCCTCACATGTCTCTCTCCACTGCTGGGAGTCCTCTGCACCCACCCCTCACATGTGTCTGTCCACTGCTGGGAGTCCTCTGAACCCACCCCTCACATGTCTCTGTCCACTGCTGGGAGTGATATGCACCCACCCCTCATGTCTCTGTCCACTGCTGGGAGTCCTCTGCACCCACCCCTCACATGTCTCTGTCCACTGCTGGGAGTCCTCTGCACCCACCCCTCACATGTGTCTTTCCACTGCTGGGAGTCCTCTGCACCCACCCCTCACATATCTCTGTCCACTGCTGGGAGTAATATACACCCACCCCTCATATGTCTGGGCACTGCTGGGAGTGATCTGCACCCACCCTCACATGTCTCTGGGTACTGCTGGGAGTCCTCTGCACCCACCCCTCAAATGTCTCTGTCCACTGCTGGGAGTCCTCTGCACCCACCCTTCACATGTCTCTGTCCACTGCTGGGAGTCCTCTGCACCCACCCCTGACATGTGTCTGTCCACTGCTGGGAGTCCTCTGCACCCACCCCTCACATGTCTCTGTCCACTGCTGGGAGTGATATGCACCCACCCCTCATATGTCTGTCCACTGCTGGGAGTCCTCTTCACCCACCCCTCACATGTCTCTGTCCACTGCTGGGAGCGATATGCACCCACCCCTCATATGTCTGTCCACTGCTGGGAGTCCTCTGCACCCACCCCTCACATGTCTCTGTCCACTGCTGGGAGTCCTCTGCACCCACCCCTCTCATGTGTCTGTCCACTGCTGGGAGTCCTCTGCACCCACCCCTCACAAGTCTCTGTCCACTGCTGGGAGTGATATGCTCCCACCCCTCATATGTCTGGGCACTTCTGGGAGTGATCTGCACCCACCCCTCACATGTCTCTGTCCACTGCTGGGAGTCCTCTGCACCCACCCCTCACATGTGTCTGTCCACTGCTGGGAGTCCTCTGCACCCACCCCTTACATGTCTCTGTCCACTGCTGGGAGTGATATGCACCCACCCTTCATATGTCTGGGCACTACTGGGAGTGATCTGCACCCACCCCTTACATGTCTCTGGGCACTGCTGGTATTCCTCTGCACCCACCCCTCACATGTCTCTGTCCACTGCTGGGAGTCCTCTGCACCTACCCCTCACATGTCTCTGTCCACTGCTGGGAGTCCTTTGCACCCACCCCTCACATGTCTCTGTCCACTGCTGGGAGTCCTCTGCACCCACCCCTCACATGTGTCTGTCCACTGCTGGAAGTCCTCTGCACCCACCCCTCACATGTCTCTGTCCACTGCTGGGAGTGATATGCACCCACCCCTCATATGACTGTCCACTGCTGGGAGTCCTCTGCACCCACTCCTCACATGTCTCTGTTCACTGCTGGGAGTCCTCTGCACCCACCCCTCACATGTGTCTGTCCACTGCTGGGAGTCCTCTGAACCCACCCCTCACATGTCTCTGTCCACTGCTGGGAGTGATATGCACCCACCCCTCATATGTCTGGGAACTGCTGGGAGTGATCTGCACCCACCCCTCACATGTCTCTGGGCACTGCTGGTATTCCTCTGCACCCACCACTCACATGTCTCTGTCCACTGCTGGGAGTCCTCTGCACCCACCCCTCACATGTCTCTGTCCACTGCTGGGAGTCCTCTGCACCCACCCCTCACATGTGTCTGTCCACTGCTGGGAGTCCTCTGCACCCACCCCTCACATATCTCTGTCCACTGCTGGGAGTAATATACACCCATCCCTCATATGTCTGGGCACTGCTGGGAGTGATCTGCACCCACCCTCACATGTCTCTGGGTACTGCTGGCAGTCCTCTGCACCCACCCCTCAAATGTCTCTGTCCACTGCTGGGAGTCCTCTGCACCCACCCTTCACATGTCTCTGTCCACTGCTGGGAGTCCTCTGCACCCACCCCTGACATGTGTCTGTCCACTGCTGGGAGTCCTCTACACCCACCCCTCACATGTCTCTGTCCACTGCTGGGAGTGATATGCACCCACCCCTCATATGTCTGTCCACTGCTGGGAGTCCTCTTCACCCACCCCTCACATGTCTCTGTCCACTGCTGGGAGCGATATGCACCCACCCCTCATATGTCTGTCCACTGCTGGGAGTCCTCTGCACCCACCCCTCACATGTCTCTGTCCACTGCTGGGAGTCCTCTGCACCCACCCCTCACATGTGTCTGTCCACTGCTGGGAGTCCTCTGCACCCACCCCTCACATGTCTCTGTCCACTGCTGGGAGTGATATGCTCCCACCCCTCATATGTCTGGGCTCTGCTGGGAGTGATCTGCACCCACCCCTCACATGTCTCTGTCCACTGCTGGGAGTCCTCTGCACCCACCCCTCACATGTGTCTGTCCACTGCTGGGAGTCCTCTGCACCCACCCCTCACATGTCTCTGTCCACTGCTGGGAGTGATATGCACCCACCCCTCATATGTCTGGGCACTACTGGGAGTGATCTGCACCCACCCCTTACATGTCTCTAGGCACTGCTGGTATTCCTCTGCACCTACCCCTCACATGTCTCTGTCCACTTCTGGGAGTCCTTTGCACCCACCCCTCACATGTCTCTGTCCACTGCTGGGAGTCCTCTGCACCCACCCCTCACATGTCTCTGTCCACTGCTGGGAGTGATATGCACGCACCCCTCATATGCCTGGGCACTGCTGGGAGTGATCTGTACCCACCCCTCACATGTCTATGGGCACTGCTGGTATTCCTCTGCACCCACCCCTCACATGTCTCTGTCCACTGCTGGGAGTCCTCTGCACCCACCCCTCACATGTGTCTGTCCACTGCTGGGAGTCCTCTGCACCCACCCCTCACATGTCTCTGTCCACTGCTGGGAGTGATATGCACCCACCTCTCATATGTCTGTCCACTGCTGGGAGTCCTCTGCACCCACCCCTCACATGTCTCTGTCCACTGCTGGGAGTGATATGCACCCATCCCTCATATGTCTGTCCACTGCTGGGAGTCCTCTGCACCCACCCCTCACATGTCTCTGTCCACTGCTTGGAGTGATATGCACCCACCCCTCATATGTCTGGGCACTGCTGGGAGTGATCTGCACCCACCCCTCACATGTCTCTGGGCACTGCTGGTATTCCTCTGCACCCACCCCTCACATGTCTCTGTCCACTGCTGGGAGTCCTCTGCACCCACCCCTCACATGTGTCTGTCCACTGCTGGGAGTCCTCTGCACCCACCCCTCACATGTCTCTGTCCACTGCTGGGAGTGATATACACCCACCCCTCATATGTCTGTCCACTGCTGGGAGTCCTCTGCACCCACCCCTCACATGTCTCTGTCCACTGCTGGGAGTGATATGCACCCACCCCTCATATGTCTGTCCACTGCTGGGAGTCCTCTGCATCCACCCCTCACATGTCTCTGTCCACTGCTGGGAGTGATATGCACCCACCCCTCATATGTCTGGGCACTGCTGGGAGTGATCTGCACCCACCGCTCACATGTCTCTGTGCACTGCTGGTATTCCTCTGCACCCACCCCTCACATGTCTCTGTCCACTGCTGGGAGTCCTCTGCACCCACCCCTCACATGTCTCTGTCCCCTGCTGGGAGTCCTCTGCACCCACCCCTCACATGTCTCTGTCCACTGCTGGGAGTCCTCTGCACCCACCCCTCACATGTGTCTGTCCACTTCTGGGAGTCCTCTGCACCCACCCCTCACATGTCTCTGTCCACTGCTGGGAGTTCTCTGCACCCACCCCTCACATGTGTCTGTCCACTGCTGGGAGTCCTCTGCACCCACCCCTGACATGTCTCTGTCCACTGCTGGGAGTGATATGCACCCACCCCTCATATGTCTGGGCACTACTGGGAGTGATCTGCACCCACCCCTTACATGTCTCTGGGCACTGCTGGTATTCCTCTGCACCTACCCCTCACATGTCTCTGTCCACTGCTGGGAGTCCTTTGCACCCACCCCTCACATGTCTCTGTCCACTGCTGGGAGTCCTCTGCACCCACCACTCACATGTGTCTGTCCACTGCTGGAAGTCCTCTGCACCCACCCCTCACATGTCTCTGTCCACTGCTGGGAGTGATATGCACCCACCCCTCATATGACTGTCCACTGCTGGGAGTCCTCTGCAACCACCCCTCACATGTCTCTGTCCACTGCTGGGAGTCCTCTGCACCCACCCCTCACATGTCTCTGTCCACTGCTGGGGGTCCTCTATACCCACCCCTCACATGTCTCTGTCCACTGCTGGGAGTCCTCTGCACCCACCCCTCACATGTGTCTGTCCACTGCTGGGAGTCCTCTGCACCCACCCCTCACATGTCTCTGTCCACTGCTGGGAGTCCTCTGCACCCACCCCTCACATGTGTCTGTCCACTGCTGGGAGTCCTCTGCACCAACCCCTCACATGTCTCTGTCCACTGCTGGGAGTGATATGCTCCCACCCCTCATATGTCTGGGCACTGCTGGGAGTGATCTGCACCCACCCCTCACATGTCTCTGTCCACTGCTGGGAGTCCTCTGCACCCACCCCTCACATGTGTCTGTCCACTGCTGGGAGTCCTCTACACCCACCCCTCACATGTCTCTGTCCACTGCTGGGAGTTATATGCACCCACCCCTCATATGTCTGGGCACTACTGGGAGTGATCTGCACCCACCCCTTACATGTCTCTGGGCACTGCTGGTATTCCTCTGCACCCACCCCTCACATGTCTCTGTCCACTGCTGGGAGTCCTCTGCACCCACCGCTCACATGTCTCTGTCCACTGCTGGGAGTCCTTTGCACCCACCCCTCACATGTCTCTGTCCACTGCTGGGAGTCCTCTGCACCCACCCCTCACATGTGTCTGTCCACTGGAAGTCCTCTGCACCCACCCCTCACATGTCTCTGTCCACTGCTGGGAGTGATATTCACCCACCCCTCATATGACTGTCCACTGCTGGGAGTCCTCTGCACCCACCCCTCACATGTCTCTGTCCACTGCTGGGAGTGATATGCACCCACCCCTCATATGTCTGTCCACTGCTGGGAGTCCTCTGCACCCACTCCTCACATGTCTCTGTCCACTGCTGGGAGTCCTCTGCACCCACCCCTCACATGTGTCTGTCCACTGCTGGGAGTCCTCTGAACCCACCCCTCACATGTCTCTGTCCACTGCTGGGAGTGATATTCACCCACCCCTCATATGTCTGGGCACTGCTGGGAGTGATCTTCACCCACCCCTCACATGTCTCTGGGCACTGCTGGTATTCCTCTGCACCCACCACTCACATGTCTCTGTCCACTGCTGGGAGTCCTCTGCACCCACCCCTCACATGTCTCTGTCCACTGCTGGGAGTCCTCTGCACCCACCCCTCACATGTGTCTTTCCACTGCTGGGAGTCCTCTGCACCCACCCCTCACATATCTCTGTCCACTGCTGGGAGTAATATACACCCACCCCTCATATGTCTGGGCACTGCTGGGAGTGATCTGCACCCACCCTCACATGTCTCTGGGTACTGCTGGGAGTCCTCTGCACCCATCCCTCAAATGTCTCTGTCCACTGCTGGGAGTCCTCTGCACCCACCCTTCACATGTCTCTGTCCACTGCTGGGAGTCCTCTGCACCCACCCCTGACATGTGTCTGTCCACTGCTGGGAGTCCTCTGCACCCACCCCTCACATGTCTCTGTCCACTGCTGGGAGTGATATGCACCCACCCCTCATATGTCTGTCCACTGCTGGGAGTCCTCTTCACCCACCCCTCACATGTCTCTGTCCACTGCTGGGAGCGATATGCACCCACTCCTCATATGTCTGTCCACTGCTGGGAGTCCTCTGCACCCACCCCTCACATGTCTCTGTCCACTGCTGGGAGTCCTCTGCACCCACCCCTCTCATGTGTCTGTCCACTGCTGGGAGTCCTCTGCACCCACCCCTCACATGTCTCTGTCCACTGCTGGGAGTGATATGCTCCCACCCCTCATATGTCTGGGCACTGCTGGGAGTGATCTGCACCCACCCCTCACATGTCTCTGTCCACTGCTGGGAGTCCTCTGCACCCACCCCTCACATGTGTCTGTCCACTGCTGGGAGTACTCTGCACCCACCCCTCACATGTCTCTGTCCACTGCTGGGAGTGATATGCACCCACCCCTCATATGTCTGGGCACTACTGGGAGTGATCTGCACCCACCCCTTACATGTCTCTGGGCACTGCTGGTATTCCTCTGCACCCACCCCTCACATGTCTCTGTCCACTGCTGGGAGTCCTCTGCACCTACCCCTCACATGTCTCTGTCCACTGCTGGGAGTCCTTTGCACCCACCCCTCACATGTCTCTGTCCACTGCTGGGAGTCCTCTGCACCCACCCCTCACATGTGTCTGTCCACTGCTGGAAGTCCTCTGCACCCACCCCTCACATGTCTCTGTCCACTGCTGGGAGTGATATGCACCCACCCCTCATTTGACTGTCCACTGCTGGGAGTCCTCTGCACCCACCCCTCACATGTGTCTGTCCACTGCTGGGAGTCCTCTGAACCCACCCCTCACATGTCTCTGTCCACTGCTGGGAGTGATATGCACCCACCCCTCATATGTCTGGGAACTGCTGGGAGTGATCTGCACCCACCCCTCACATGTCTCTGGGCACTGCTGGTATTCCTCTGCACCCACCACTCACATGTCTCTGTCCACTGCTGGGAGTCCTCTGCACCCACCCCTCACATGTCTCTGTCCACTGCTGGGAGTCCTCTGCACCCACCCCTCACATATGTCTGTCCACTGCTGGGAGTCCTCTGCACCCACCCCTCACATATCTCTGTCCACTGCTGGGAGTAATATACACCAACCCCTCATATGTCTGGGCACTGCTGGGAGTGATCTGCACCCACCCTCACATGTCTCTGGGTACTGCTGGGAGTCCTCTGCACCCACCCCTCAAATATCTCTGTCCACTGCTGGGAGTCCTCTGCACCCACCCTTCACATGTCTCTGTCCACTGCTGGGAGTCCTCTGCACCCACCCCTGACATGTGTCTGTCCACTGCTGGGAGTCCTCTACACCCACCCCTCACATGTCTCTGTCCACTGCTGGGAGTGATATGCACCCACCCCTCATATGTCTGTCCACTGCTGGGAGTCCTCTTCACCCACCCCTCACATGTCTCTGTCCACTGCTGGGAGCGATATGCACCCACCCCTCATATGTCTGTCCACTGCTGGGAGTCCTCTGCACCCACCCCTCACATGTCTCTGTCCACTGCTGGGAGTCCTCTGCACCCACCCCTCACATGTGTCTGTCCACTGCTGGGAGTCCTCTGCACCCACCCCTCACATGTCTCTGTCCACTGCTGGGAGTGATATGCTCCCACCCCTCATATGTCTGGGCACTGCTGGGAGTGATCTGCACCCACCCCTCACATGTCTCTGTCCACTGCTGGGAGTCCTCTGCACCCACCCCTCACATGTGTCTGTCCACTGCTGGGAGTCCTCTGCACCCACCCCTCACATGTCTCTGTCCACTGCTGGGAGTGATATGCACCCACCCCTCATATGTCTGGGCACTACTGGGAGTGATCTGCACCCACCCCTTACATGTCTCTGGGCACTGCTGGTATTCCTCTGCACCCACCCCTCACATGTCTCTGTCCACTGCTGGGAGTCCTCTGCACCTACCCCTCACATGTCTCTGTCCACTGCTGGGAGTCCTTTGCACCCACCCCTCACATGTCTCTGTCCACTGCTGGGAGTCCTCTGCACCCACCCCTCACATGTGTCTGTCCACTGCTGGAAGTCCTCTGCACCCACCCCTCACATGTCTCTGTCCACTGCTGGGAGTGATATGCACCCACCCCTCATATGACTGTCCACTGTTGGGAGTCCTCTGCACCCACCCCTCACATGTCTCTGTCTACTGCTGGGAGTATTCTGCACCCACCCGTCACATGTCTCTGTCCCCTGCTGGGAGTCCTTTGCACCCACCCCTCACATGTCTCTGTACACTGCTGGGAGTCCTCTGCACACACCCCTCACATGTGTCTGTCCACTGCTGTAAGTCCTCTGCACCCACCCCTCACATGTCTCTGTCCACTGCTGGGAGTGATATGCACCCACCCCTCATATGACTGTCCACTGCTGGGAGTCCTCTGCACCCACCCCTCACATGTCTCTGTCCACTGCTGGGAGTGATATGCACCCACCCCTCATATGTCTGGGCACTGCTGGGAGTGATCTGCACCCACCCCTCACATGTCTCTGGGCACTGCTGGTATTCCTCTGCACCCACCCCTCACATGTCTCTGTCCACTGCTGGGAGTCCTCTGCACCCACCCATCACATGTCTCTGTCCACTGCTGGGAGTCCTCTATACTCACCCCTCACATGTCTCTGTCCACTGCTGGGAGTCCTCTGCACCCACCCCTCACATGTGTCTGTCCACTGCTGGGAGTCCTCTGCACCCACCCCTCACATGTCTCTGTCCACTGCTGGGAGTCCTCTGCACCCACCCCTCACATGTGTCTGTCCACTGCTGGGAGTCCTCTGCACCAACCCCTCACATGTCTCTGTCCACTGCTGGGAGTGATATGCTCCCACCCCTCATATGTCTGGGCACTGCTGGGAGTGATCTGCACCCACCCCTCTCATGTGTCTGTCCACTGCTGGGAGTCCTCTGCACCCACCCCTCACAAGTCTCTGTCCACTGCTGGGAGTGATATGCTCCCACCCCTCATATGTCTGGGCACTGCTGGGAGTGATCTGCACCCACCCCTCACATGTCTCTGTCCACTGCTGGGAGTCCTCTGCACCCACCCCTCACATGTGTCTGTCCACTGCTGGGAGTCCTCTGCACCCACCCCTTACATGTCTCTGTCCACTGCTGGGAGTGATATGCACCCACCCTTCATATGTCTGGGCACTACTGGGAGTGATCTGCACCCACCCCTTACATGTCTCTGGGCACTGCTGGTATTCCTCTGCACCCACCCCTCACATGTCTCTGTCCACTGCTGGGAGTCCTCTGCACCTACCCCTCACATGTCTCTGTCCACTGCTGGGAGTCCTTTGCACCCACCCCTCACATGTCTCTGTCCACTGCTGGGAGTCCTCTGCACCCACCCCTCACATGTGTCTGTCCACTGCTGGAAGTCCTCTGCACCCACCCCTCACATGTCTCTGTCCACTGCTGGGAGTGATATGCACCCACCCCTCATATGACTGTCCACTGCTGGGAGTCCTCTGCACCCACTCCTCACATGTCTCTGTTCACTGCTGGGAGTCCTCTGCACCCACCCCTCACATGTGTCTGTCCACTGCTGGGAGTCCTCTGAACCCACCCCTCACATGTCTCTGTCCACTGCTGGGAGTGATATGCACCCACCCCTCATATGTCTGGGAACTGCTGGGAGTGATCTGCACCCACCCCTCACATGTCTCTGGGCACTGCTGGTATTCCTCTGCACCCACCACTCACATGTCTCTGTCCACTGCTGGGAGTCCTCTGCACCCACCCCTCACATGTCTCTGTCCACTGCTGGGAGTCCTCTGCACCCACCCCTCACATGTGTCTGTCCACTGCTGGGAGTCCTCTGCACCCACCCCTCACATATCTCTGTCCACTGCTGGGAGTAATATACACCCATCCCTCATATGTCTGGGCACTGCTGGGAGTGATCTGCACCCACCCTCACATGTCTCTGGGTACTGCTGGCAGTCCTCTGCACCCACCCCTCAAATGTCTCTGTCCACTGCTGGGAGTCCTCTGCACCCACCCTTCACATGTCTCTGTCCACTGCTGGGAGTCCTCTGCACCCACCCCTGACATGTGTCTGTCCACTGCTGGGAGTCCTCTACACCCACCCCTCACATGTCTCTGTCCACTGCTGGGAGTGATATGCACCCACCCCTCATATGTCTGTCCACTGCTGGGAGTCCTCTTCACCCACCCCTCACATGTCTCTGTCCACTGCTGGGAGCGATATGCACCCACCCCTCATATGTCTGTCCACTGCTGGGAGTCCTCTGCACCCACCCCTCACATGTCTCTGTCCACTGCTGGGAGTCCTCTGCACCCACCCCTCACATGTGTCTGTCCACTGCTGGGAGTCCTCTGCACCCACCCCTCACATGTCTCTGTCCACTGCTGGGAGTGATATGCTCCCACCCCTCATATGTCTGGGCTCTGCTGGGAGTGATCTGCACCCACCCCTCACATGTCTCTGTCCACTGCTGGGAGTCCTCTGCACCCACCCCTCACATGTGTCTGTCCACTGCTGGGAGTCCTCTGCACCCACCCCTCACATGTCTCTGTCCACTGCTGGGAGTGATATGCACCCACCCCTCATATGTCTGGGCACTACTGGGAGTGATCTGCACCCACCCCTTACATGTCTCTAGGCACTGCTGGTATTCCTCTGCACCTACCCCTCACATGTCTCTGTCCACTTCTGGGAGTCCTTTGCACCCACCCCTCACATGTCTCTGTCCACTGCTGGGAGTCCTCTGCACCCACCCCTCACATGTCTCTGTCCACTGCTGGGAGTGATATGCACGCACCCCTCATATGCCTGGGCACTGCTGGGAGTGATCTGTACCCACCCCTCACATGTCTATGGGCACTGCTGGTATTCCTCTGCACCCACCCCTCACATGTCTCTGTCCACTGCTGGGAGTCCTCTGCACCCACCCCTCACATGTGTCTGTCCACTGCTGGGAGTCCTCTGCACCCACCCCTCACATGTCTCTGTCCACTGCTGGGAGTGATATGCACCCACCTCTCATATGTCTGTCCACTGCTGGGAGTCCTCTGCACCCACCCCTCACATGTCTCTGTCCACTGCTGGGAGTGATATGCACCCATCCCTCATATGTCTGTCCACTGCTGGGAGTCCTCTGCACCCACCCCTCACATGTCTCTGTCCACTGCTTGGAGTGATATGCACCCACCCCTCATATGTCTGGGCACTGCTGGGAGTGATCTGCACCCACCCCTCACATGTCTCTGGGCACTGCTGGTATTCCTCTGCACCCACCCCTCACATGTCTCTGTCCACTGCTGGGAGTCCTCTGCACCCACCCCTCACATGTGTCTGTCCACTGCTGGGAGTCCTCTGCACCCACCCCTCACATGTCTCTGTCCACTGCTGGGAGTGATATACACCCACCCCTCATATGTCTGTCCACTGCTGGGAGTCCTCTGCACCCACCCCTCACATGTCTCTGTCCACTGCTGGGAGTGATATGCACCCACCCCTCATATGTCTGTCCACTGCTGGGAGTCCTCTGCATCCACCCCTCACATGTCTCTGTCCACTGCTGGGAGTGATATGCACCCACCCCTCATATGTCTGGGCACTGCTGGGAGTGATCTGCACCCACCGCTCACATGTCTCTGTGCACTGCTGGTATTCCTCTGCACCCACCCCTCACATGTCTCTGTCCACTGCTGGGAGTCCTCTGCACCCACCCCTCACATGTCTCTGTCCCCTGCTGGGAGTCCTCTGCACCCACCCCTCACATGTCTCTGTCCACTGCTGGGAGTCCTCTGCACCCACCCCTCACATGTGTCTGTCCACTTCTGGGAGTCCTCTGCACCCACCCCTCACATGTCTCTGTCCACTGCTGGGAGTTCTCTGCACCCACCCCTCACATGTGTCTGTCCACTGCTGGGAGTCCTCTGCACCCACCCCTGACATGTCTCTGTCCACTGCTGGGAGTGATATGCACCCACCCCTCATATGTCTGGGCACTACTGGGAGTGATCTGCACCCACCCCTTACATGTCTCTGGGCACTGCTGGTATTCCTCTGCACCCACCCCTCACATGTCTCTGTCCACTGCTGGGAGTCCTCTGCACCTACCCCTCACATGTCTCTGTCCACTGCTGGGAGTCCTTTGCACCCACCCCTCACATGTCTCTGTCCACTGCTGGGAGTCCTCTGCACCCACCACTCACATGTGTCTGTCCACTGCTGGAAGTCCTCTGCACCCACCCCTCACATGTCTCTGTCCACTGCTGGGAGTGATATGCACCCACCCCTCATATGACTGTCCACTGCTGGGAGTCCTCTGCAACCACCCCTCACATGTCTCTGTCCACTGCTGGGAGTCCTCTGCACCCACCCCTCACATGTCTCTGTCCACTGCTGGGGGTCCTCTATACCCACCCCTCACATGTCTCTGTCCACTGCTGGGAGTCCTCTGCACCCACCCCTCACATGTGTCTGTCCACTGCTGGGAGTCCTCTGCACCCACCCCTCACATGTCTCTGTCCACTGCTGGGAGTCCTCTGCACCCACCCCTCACATGTGTCTGTCCACTGCTGGGAGTCCTCTGCACCAACCCCTCACATGTCTCTGTCCACTGCTGGGAGTGATATGCTCCCACCCCTCATATGTCTGGGCACTGCTGGGAGTGATCTGCACCCACCCCTCACATGTCTCTGTCCACTGCTGGGAGTCCTCTGCACCCACCCCTCACATGTGTCTGTCCACTGCTGGGAGTCCTCTACACCCACCCCTCACATGTCTCTGTCCACTGCTGGGAGTTATATGCACCCACCCCTCATATGTCTGGGCACTACTGGGAGTGATCTGCACCCACCCCTTACATGTCTCTGGGCACTGCTGGTATTCCTCTGCACCCACCCCTCACATGTCTCTGTCCACTGCTGGGAGTCCTCTGCACCCACCGCTCACATGTCTCTGTCCACTGCTGGGAGTCCTTTGCACCCACCCCTCACATGTCTCTGTCCACTGCTGGGAGTCCTCTGCACCCACCCCTCACATGTGTCTGTCCACTGGAAGTCCTCTGCACCCACCCCTCACATGTCTCTGTCCACTGCTGGGAGTGATATTCACCCACCCCTCATATGACTGTCCACTGCTGGGAGTCCTCTGCACCCACCCCTCACATGTCTCTGTCCACTGCTGGGAGTGATATGCACCCACCCCTCATATGTCTGTCCACTGCTGGGAGTCCTCTGCACCCACTCCTCACATGTCTCTGTCCACTGCTGGGAGTCCTCTGCACCCACCCCTCACATGTGTCTGTCCACTGCTGGGAGTCCTCTGAACCCACCCCTCACATGTCTCTGTCCACTGCTGGGAGTGATATTCACCCACCCCTCATATGTCTGGGCACTGCTGGGAGTGATCTTCACCCACCCCTCACATGTCTCTGGGCACTGCTGGTATTCCTCTGCACCCACCACTCACATGTCTCTGTCCACTGCTGGGAGTCCTCTGCACCCACCCCTCACATGTCTCTGTCCACTGCTGGGAGTCCTCTGCACCCACCCCTCACATGTGTCTTTCCACTGCTGGGAGTCCTCTGCACCCACCCCTCACATATCTCTGTCCACTGCTGGGAGTAATATACACCCACCCCTCATATGTCTGGGCACTGCTGGGAGTGATCTGCACCCACCCTCACATGTCTCTGGGTACTGCTGGGAGTCCTCTGCACCCATCCCTCAAATGTCTCTGTCCACTGCTGGGAGTCCTCTGCACCCACCCTTCACATGTCTCTGTCCACTGCTGGGAGTCCTCTGCACCCACCCCTGACATGTGTCTGTCCACTGCTGGGAGTCCTCTGCACCCACCCCTCACATGTCTCTGTCCACTGCTGGGAGTGATATGCACCCACCCCTCATATGTCTGTCCACTGCTGGGAGTCCTCTTCACCCACCCCTCACATGTCTCTGTCCACTGCTGGGAGCGATATGCACCCACTCCTCATATGTCTGTCCACTGCTGGGAGTCCTCTGCACCCACCCCTCACATGTCTCTGTCCACTGCTGGGAGTCCTCTGCACCCACCCCTCTCATGTGTCTGTCCACTGCTGGGAGTCCTCTGCACCCACCCCTCACATGTCTCTGTCCACTGCTGGGAGTGATATGCTCCCACCCCTCATATGTCTGGGCACTGCTGGGAGTGATCTGCACCCACCCCTCACATGTCTCTGTCCACTGCTGGGAGTCCTCTGCACCCACCCCTCACATGTGTCTGTCCACTGCTGGGAGTCCTCTGCACCCACCCCTCACATGTCTCTGTCCACTGCTGGGAGTGATATGCACCCACCCCTCATATGTCTGGGCACTACTGGGAGTGATCTGCACCCACCCCTTACATGTCTCTGGGCACTGCTGGTATTCCTCTGCACCCACCCCTCACATGTCTCTGTCCACTGCTGGGAGTCCTCTGCACCTACCCCTCACATGTCTCTGTCCACTGCTGGGAGTCCTTTGCACCCACCCCTCACATGTCTCTGTCCACTGCTGGGAGTCCTCTGCACCCACCCCTCACATGTGTCTGTCCACTGCTGGAAGTCCTCTGCACCCACCCCTCACATGTCTCTGTCCACTGCTGGGAGTGATATGCACCCACCCCTCATTTGACTGTCCACTGCTGGGAGTCCTCTGCACCCACCCCTCACATGTGTCTGTCCACTGCTGGGAGTCCTCTGAACCCACCCCTCACATGTCTCTGTCCACTGCTGGGAGTGATATGCACCCACCCCTCATATGTCTGGGAACTGCTGGGAGTGATCTGCACCCACCCCTCACATGTCTCTGGGCACTGCTGGTATTCCTCTGCACCCACCACTCACATGTCTCTGTCCACTGCTGGGAGTCCTCTGCACCCACCCCTCACATGTCTCTGTCCACTGCTGGGAGTCCTCTGCACCCACCCCTCACATATGTCTGTCCACTGCTGGGAGTCCTCTGCACCCACCCCTCACATATCTCTGTCCACTGCTGGGAGTAATATACACCAACCCCTCATATGTCTGGGCACTGCTGGGAGTGATCTGCACCCACCCTCACATGTCTCTGGGTACTGCTGGGAGTCCTCTGCACCCACCCCTCAAATATCTCTGTCCACTGCTGGGAGTCCTCTGCACCCACCCTTCACATGTCTCTGTCCACTGCTGGGAGTCCTCTGCACCCACCCCTGACATGTGTCTGTCCACTGCTGGGAGTCCTCTACACCCACCCCTCACATGTCTCTGTCCACTGCTGGGAGTGATATGCACCCACCCCTCATATGTCTGTCCACTGCTGGGAGTCCTCTTCACCCACCCCTCACATGTCTCTGTCCACTGCTGGGAGCGATATGCACCCACCCCTCATATGTCTGTCCACTGCTGGGAGTCCTCTGCACCCACCCCTCACATGTCTCTGTCCACTGCTGGGAGTCCTCTGCACCCACCCCTCACATGTGTCTGTCCACTGCTGGGAGTCCTCTGCACCCACCCCTCACATGTCTCTGTCCACTGCTGGGAGTGATATGCTCCCACCCCTCATATGTCTGGGCACTGCTGGGAGTGATCTGCACCCACCCCTCACATGTCTCTGTCCACTGCTGGGAGTCCTCTGCACCCACCCCTCACATGTGTCTGTCCACTGCTGGGAGTCCTCTGCACCCACCCCTCACATGTCTCTGTCCACTGCTGGGAGTGATATGCACCCACCCCTCATATGTCTGGGCACTACTGGGAGTGATCTGCACCCACCCCTTACATGTCTCTGGGCACTGCTGGTATTCCTCTGCACCCACCCCTCACATGTCTCTGTCCACTGCTGGGAGTCCTCTGCACCTACCCCTCACATGTCTCTGTCCACTGCTGGGAGTCCTTTGCACCCACCCCTCACATGTCTCTGTCCACTGCTGGGAGTCCTCTGCACCCACCCCTCACATGTGTCTGTCCACTGCTGGAAGTCCTCTGCACCCACCCCTCACATGTCTCTGTCCACTGCTGGGAGTGATATGCACCCACCCCTCATATGACTGTCCACTGTTGGGAGTCCTCTGCACCCACCCCTCACATGTCTCTGTCTACTGCTGGGAGTATTCTGCACCCACCCGTCACATGTCTCTGTCCCCTGCTGGGAGTCCTTTGCACCCACCCCTCACATGTCTCTGTACACTGCTGGGAGTCCTCTGCACACACCCCTCACATGTGTCTGTCCACTGCTGTAAGTCCTCTGCACCCACCCCTCACATGTCTCTGTCCACTGCTGGGAGTGATATGCACCCACCCCTCATATGACTGTCCACTGCTGGGAGTCCTCTGCACCCACCCCTCACATGTCTCTGTCCACTGCTGGGAGTGATATGCACCCACCCCTCATATGTCTGGGCACTGCTGGGAGTGATCTGCACCCACCCCTCACATGTCTCTGGGCACTGCTGGTATTCCTCTGCACCCACCCCTCACATGTCTCTGTCCACTGCTGGGAGTCCTCTGCACCCACCCATCACATGTCTCTGTCCACTGCTGGGAGTCCTCTATACTCACCCCTCACATGTCTCTGTCCACTGCTGGGAGTCCTCTGCACCCACCCCTCACATGTGTCTGTCCACTGCTGGGAGTCCTCTGCACCCACCCCTCACATGTCTCTGTCCACTGCTGGGAGTCCTCTGCACCCACCCCTCACATGTGTCTGTCCACTGCTGGGAGTCCTCTGCACTAACCCCTCACATGTCTCTGTCCACTGCTGGGAGTGATATGCTCCCACCCCTCATATGTCTGGGCACTGCTGGGAGTGATCTGCACCCACCCCTCTCATGTCTCTGTCCACTGCTGGGAGTCCTCTGCACCCACCCCTCACATGTGTCTGTCCACTGCTGGGAGTGATATGCACCCACCCCTTACATGTCTCTGGGCACTGCTGGTATTCCTCTGCACCCACCCCTCACATGTCTCTGTCCACTGCTGGGAGTCCTCTGCACCCACCCCTCACATGTCTCTGTCCACTGCTGGGAGTCCTTTGCACCCACCCCTCACATGTCTCTGTCTAATGCTGGGAGTCCTCTGCACCCACCCCTCACATGTGTCTGTCCACTGCTGGAAGTCCTCTGCACCCACCCCTCACATGTCTCTGTCCACTGCTGGGAGTGATATGCACCCACCCCTCATATGACTGTCCACTGCTGGGAGTCCTCTGCACCCACCCCTCACATGTCTCTGTCCACTGCTTGGAGTGATATGCACCCACCCCTCATATGTCTGGGCACTGCTGGGAGTGATCTGCACCCACCCCTCACATGTCTCTGGGCACTGCTGGTATTCCTCTGCACCCACCCCTCACATGTCTCTGTCCACTGCTGGGAGTCCTCTGCACCCACCCCTCACATGTGTCTGTCCACTGCTGGGAGTCCTCTGCACCCACCCCTCACATGTCTCTGTCCACTGCTGGGAGTGATATACACCCACCCCTCATATGTCTGTCCACTGCTGGGAGTCCTCTGCACCCACTCCTCACATGTCTCTGTCCACTGCTGGGAGTGATATGCACCCACCCCTCATATGTCTGTCCACTGCTGGGAGTCCTCTGCATCCACCCCTCACATGTCTCTGTCCACTGCTGGGAGTGATATGCACCTACCCCTCATATGTCTGGGCACTGCTGGGAGTGATCTGCACCCACCCCTCACATGTCTCTGGGCACTGCTGGTATTCCTCTGCACCCACCCCTCACATGTCTCTGTCCACTGCTGGGAGTCCTCTGCACCCACCCCTCACATGTCTCTGTCCCCTGCTGGGAGTCCTCTGCACCCACCCCTCACATGTCTCTGTCCACTGCTGGGAGTCCTCTGCACCCACCCCTCACATGTGTCTGTCCACTTCTGGGAGTCCTCTGCACCCACCCCTCACATGTCTCTGTCCACTGCTGGGAGTTCTCTGCACCCACCCCTCACATGTGTCTGTCCACTGCTGGGAGTCCTCTGCACCCACCCCTGACATGTCTCTGTCCACTGCTGGGAGTGATATGCACCCACCCCTCATATGTCTGGGCACTACTGGGAGTGATCTGCACCCACCCCTTACATGTCTCTGGGCACTGCTGGTATTCCTCTGCACCCACCCCTCACATGTCTCTGTCCACTGCTGGGAGTCCTCTGCACCTACCCCTCACATGTCTCTGTCCACTGCTGGGAGTCCGTTGCACCCACCCCTCACATGTCTCTGTCCACTGCTGGGAGTCCTCTGCACCCACCCCTCACATGTGTCTGTCCACTGCTGGAAGTCCTCTGCACCCACCCCTCACATGTCTCTGTCCACTGCTGGGGGTCCTCTATACCCACCCCTCACATGTCTCTGTCCACTGCTGGGAGTCCTCTGCACCCACCCCTCACATGTGTCTGTCCACTGCTGGGAGTCCTCTGCACCCACCCCTCACATGTCTCTGTCCAATGCTGGGAGTCCTCTGCACCCACCCCTCACATGTGTCTGTCCACTGCTGGGAGTCCTCTGCACCAACCCCTCACATGTCTCTGTCCACTGCTGGGAGTGATATGCTCCCACCCCTCATATGTCTGGGCACTGCTGGGAGTGATCTGCACCCACCCCTCACATGTCTCTGTCCACTGCTGGGAGTCCTCTGCACCCACCTCTCACATGTGTCTGTCCACTGCTGGGAGTCCTCTACACCCACCCCTCACATGTCTCTGTCCACTGCTGGGAGTTATATGCACCCACCCCTCATATGCCTGGGCACTACTGGGAGTGATCTGCACCCACCCCTTACATGTCTCTGGGCACTGCTGGTATTCCTCTGCACCCACCCCTCACATGTCTCTGTCCACTGCTGGGAGTCCTCTGCACCCACCGCTCACATGTCTCTGTCCACTGCTGGGAGTCCTTTGCACCCACCCCTCACATGTCTCTGTCCACTGCTGGGAGTCCTCTGCACCCACCCCTCACATGTGTCTGTCCACTGGAAGTCCTCTGCACCCACCCCTCACATGTCTCTGTCCACTGCTGGGAGTGATATTCACCCACCCCTCATATGACTGTCCACTGCTGGGAGTCCTCTGCACCCACCCCTCACATGTCTCTGTCCACTGCTGGGAGTGATATGCACCCACCCCTCATATGTCTGTCCACTGCTGGGAGTCCTCTGCACCCACTCCTCACATGTCTCTGTCCACTGCTGGGAGTCCTCTGCACCCACCCCTCACATGTGTCTGTCCACTGCTGGGAGTCCTCTGAACCCACCCCTCACATGTCTCTGTCCACTGCTGGGAGTGATATGCACCCACCCCTCATATGTCTGGGCACTGCTGGGAGTGATCTGCACCCACCCCTCACATGTCTCTGGGCACTGCTGGTATTCCTCTGCACCCACCACTCACATGTCTCTGTCCACTGCTGGGAGTCCTCTGCACCCACCCCTCACATGTCTCTGTCCACTGCTGGGAGTCCTCTGCACCCACCCCTCACATGTGTCTTTCCACTGCTGGGAGTCCTCTGCACCCACCCCTCACATATCTCTGTCCACTGCTGGGAGTAATATACACCCACCCCTCATATGTCTGGGCACTGCTGGGAGTGATCTGCACCCACCCTCACATGTCTCTGGGTACTGCTGGGAGTCCTCTGCACCCACCCCTCAAATGTCTCTGTCTACTGCTGGGAGTCCTCTGCACCCACCCTTCACATGTCTCTGTCCACTGCTGGGAGTCCTCTGCACCCACCCCTGACATGTGTCTGTCCACTGCTGGGAGTCCTCTGCACCCACCCCTCACATGTCTCTGTCCACTGCTGGGAGTGATATGCACCCACCCCTCATATGTCTGTCCACTGCTGGGAGTCCTCTTCACCCACCCCTCACATGTCTCTGTCCACTGCTGGGAGCGATATGCACCCACCCCTCATATGTCTGTCCACTGCTGGGAGTCCTCTGCACCCACCCCTCACATGTCTCTGTCCACTGCTGGGAGTCCTCTGCACCCACCCCTCTCATGTGTCTGTCCACTGCTGGGAGTCCTCTGCACCCACCCCTCACATGTCTCTGTCCACTGCTGGGAGTGATATGCTCCCACCCCTCATATGTCTGGGCACTGCTGGGAGTGATCTGCACCCACCCCTCACATGTCTCTGTCCACTGCTGGGAGTCCTCTGCACCCACCCCTCACATGTGTCTGTCCACTGCTGGGAGTCCTCTGCACCCACCCCTCACATGTCTCTGTCCACTGCTGGGAGTGATATGCACCCACCCCTCATATGTCTGGGCACTACTGGGAGTGATCTGCACCCACCCCTTACATGTCTCTGGGCACTGCTGGTATTCCTCTGCACCCACCCCTCACATGTCTCTGTCCACTGCTGGGAGTCCTCTGCACCTACCCCTCACATGTCTCTGTCCACTGCTGGGAGTCCTTTGCACCCACCCCTCACATGTCTCTGTCCACTGCTGGGAGTCCTCTGCACCCACCCCTCACATGTGTCTGTCCACTGCTGGAAGTCCTCTGCACCCACCCCTCACATGTCTCTGTCCACTGCTGGGAGTGATATGCACCCACCCCTCATATGACTGTCCACTGCTGGGAGTCCTCTGCACCCACTCCTCACATGTCTCTGTCCACTGCTGGGAGTCCTCTGCACCCACCCCTCACATGTGTCTGTCCACTGCTGGGAGTCCTCTGAACCCACCCCTCACATGTCTCTGTCCACTGCTGGGAGTGATATGCACCCACCCCTCATATGTCTGGGAACTGCTGGGAGTGATCTGCACCCACCCCTCACATGTCTCTGGGCACTGCTGGTATTCCTCTGCACCCACCACTCACATGTCTCTGTCCACTGCTGGGAGTCCTCTGCACCCACCCCTCACATGTCTCTGTCCACTGCTGGGAGTCCTCTGCACCCACCCCTCACATGTGTCTGTCCACTTCTGGGAGTCCTCTGCACCCACCCCTCACATATCTCTGTCCACTGCTGGGAGTAATATACACCCACCCCTCATATGTCTGGGCACTGCTGGGAGTGATCTGCACCCACCCTCACATGTCTCTGGGTACTGCTGGGAGTCCTCTGCACCCACCCCTCAAATGTCTCTGTCCACTGCTGGGAGTCCTCTGCACCCACCCTTCACATGTCTCTGTCCACTGCTGGGAGTCCTCTGCACCCACCCCTGACATGTGTCTGTCCACTGCTGGGAGTCCTCTACACCCACCCCTCACATGTCTCTGTCCACTGCTGGGAGTGATATGCACCCACCCCTCATATGTCTGTCCACTGCTGGGAGTCCTCTTCACCCACCCCTCACATGTCTCTGTCCACTGCTGGGAGCGATATGCACCCACCCCTCATATGTCTGTCCACTGCTGGGAGTCCTCTGCACCCACCCCTCACATGTCTCTGTCCACTGCTGGGAGTCCTCTGCACCCACCCCTCACATGTGTCTGTCCACTGCTGGGAGTCCTCTGCACCCACCCCTCACATGTCTATGTCCAATGCTGGGAGTCCTCTGCACCCACCCCTCACATGTGTCTGTCCACTGCTGGGAGTCCTCTGCACCAACCCCTCACATGTCTCTGTCCACTGCTGGGAGTGATATGCTCCCACCCCTCATATGTCTGGGCACTGCTGGGAGTGATCTGCACCCACCCCTCTCATGTCTGTCCACTGCTGGGAGTCCTCTGCACCCACCCCTCACATGTGTCTGTCCACTGCTGGGTGTCCTCTGCACCCACCCCTCACATGTCTCTGTCCACTGCTGGGAGTGATATGCACCCACCCCTTACATGTCTCTGGGCACTGCTGGTATTCCTCTGCACCCACCCCTCACATGTCTCTGTCCACTGCTGGGAGTCCTCTGCACCTACCCCTCACATGTCTCTGTCCACTGCTGGGAGTTTTTTGCACCCACCCCTCACATGTCTCTGTCTACTGCTGGGAGTCCTCTGCACCCACCCCTCACATGTGTCTGTCCACTGCTGGAAGTCCTCTGCACCCACCCCTCACATGTCTCTGTCCACTGCTGGGAGTGATATGCACCCACCCCTCATATGACTGTCCACTGCTGGGAGTCCTCTGCACCCACCCCTCACATGTCTCTGTCCACTGCTGGGAGTGATATGCACCCACCCCTCATATGTCTGTCCACTGCTGGGAGTCCTCTTCACCTACCGCTCACATGTCTCTGTCCACTGCGGGGAGTGATATGCACCCACCCCTCATATGTCTGTCCACTGATGGGAGTCCTCTGCACCCACCCCTCACATGTCTCTGTCCACTGCTGGGAATCCTCTGCACCCACCCCTCACATGTGTCTGTCCACTGCTGGGAGCCCTCTGCACCCACCCCTCACATGTCTCTGTCCACAGCTGGGAGTCCTCTGCACCCACCCCTCACATGTCTCTGTCCACTGCTGGGAGTCCTCTGCACCCACCCCTCACATGTGTCTGTCCACTGCTGGGAGTCCTCTGCACCCCCCTCACATGTCTCTGGCCACTGCTTGGAGTGATATGCACCCACCCCTCATATGTCTGTCCACTGCTGGGAGTCCTCTTCACCCACCCCTCACATGTCTCTGTCCACTGCTGGGAGTCCTCTGCACCCACCCCTCACATGTGTCTGTCCACTGCTGGGAGTCCTCTGCACCCACCCCTCACATGTCTCTGTCCACTGCTGGGAGTGATATGCACCCACCCCTCATATGTCTGGGCACTACTGGGAGTGATCTGCACCCACCCCTTACATGTCTCTGGGCACTGATGGTATTCCTCTGCACCCACCCCTCACATGTCTCTGTCCACTGCTGGGAGTCCTCTGCACCTACCCCTCACATGTCTCTGTCCACTGCTGGGAGTCCTTTGCACCCACCCCTCACATGTCTCTGTCCACTGCTGGGAGTCCTCTGCACCCACCCCTCACATGTGTCTGTCCATTGCTGGAAGTCCTCTGCACCCACCCCTCACATGTCTCTGTCCACTGCTGGGAGTGATATGCACCCACCCCTCATATGACTGTCCACTGCTGGGAGTCCTCTGCACCCACTCCTCACATGTCTCTGTCCACTGCTGGGAGTCCTCTGCACCCACCCCTCACATGTGTCTGTCCACTGTTGGGAGTCCTCTGAACCCACCCCTCACATGTCTCTGTCCACTGCTGGGAGTGATATGCACCCACCCCTCATATGTCTGGGAACTGCTGGGAGTGATCTGCACCCACCCCTCACATGTCTCTGGGCACTGCTGGTATTCCTCTGCACCCACCACTCACATGTCTCTGTCCACTGCTGGGAGTCCTCTGCACCCACCCCTCACATGTCTCTGTCCACTGCTGGGAGTCCTCTGCACCCACCCCTCACATGTGTCTGTCCACTGCTGGGAGTCCTCTGCACCCACCCCTCACATATCTCTGTCCACTGCTGGGAGTAATATACACCCACCCCTCATATGTCTGGGCACTGCTGGGAGTGATCTGCACCCACCCTCACATGTCTCTGGGTACTGCTGGGAGTCCTCTGCACCCACCCCTCAAATGTCTCTGTCCACTGCTGGGAGTCCTCTGCACCCACCCTTCACATGTCTCTGTCCACTGCTGGGAGTCCTCTGCACCCACCCCTGACATGTGTCTGTCCACTGCTGGGAGTCCTCTACACCCACCCCTCACATGTCTCTGTCCACTGCTGGGAGTGATATGCACCCACCCCTCATATGTCTGTCCACTGCTGGGAGTCCTCTTCACCCACCCCTCACATGTCTCTGTCCACTGCTGGGAGCGATATGCACCCACCCCTCATATGTCTGTCCACTGCTGGGAGTCCTCTGCACCCACCCCTCACATGTGTCTGTCCACTGCTGGGAGTCCTCTGCACCCACCCCTCACATGTCTCTGTCCACTGCTGGGAGTGATATGCTCCCACCCCTCATATGTCTGGGCTCTGCTGGGAGTGATCTGCACCCACCCCTCACATGTCTCTGTCCACTGCTGGGAGTCCTCTGCACCCACCCCTCACATGTGTCTGTCCACTGCTGGGAGTCCTCTGCACCCACCCCTCACATGTCTCTGTCCACTGCTGGGAGTGATATGCACCCACCCCTCATATGTCTGGGCACTACTGGGAGTGATCTGCACCCACCCCTTACATGTCTCTAGGCACTGCTGGTATTCCTCTGCACCTACCCCTCACATGTCTCTGTCCACTTCTGGGAGTCCTTTGCACCCACCCCTCACATGTCTCTGTCCACTGCTGGGAGTCCTCTGCACCCACCCCTCACATGTGTCTGTCCACTGCTGGAAGTCCTCTGCACCCACCCCTCACATGTCTCTGTCCACTGCTGGGAGTGATATGCACCCACCCCTCATATGACTGTCCACTGCTGGGAGTCCTCTGCACCCACCCCTCACATGTCTCTGTCTACTGCTGGGAGTATTCTGCACCCACCCCTCACATGTCTCTGTCCCCTGCTGGGAGTCCTTTGCACCCACCCCTCACATGTCTCTGTACACTGCTGGGAGTCCTCTGCACACACCCCTCACATGTGTCTGTCCACTGCTGGAAGTCCTCTGCACCCACCCCTCACATGTCTCTGTCCACTGCTGGGAGTGATATGCACCCACCCCTCATATGACTGTCCACTGCTGGGAGTCCTCTGCACCCACCCCTCACATGTCTCTGTCCACTGCTGGGAGTGATATGCACCCACCCCTCATATGTCTGGGCACTGCTGGGAGTGATCTGCACCCACCCCTCACATGTCTCTGGGCACTGCTGGTATTCCTCTGCACCCACCCCTCACATGTCTCTGTCCACTGCTGGGAGTCCTCTGCACCCACCCATCACATGTCTCTGTCCACTGCTGGGAGTCCTCTATACCCACCCCTCACATGTCTCTGTCCACTGCTGGGAGTCCTCTGCACCCACCCCTCACATGTGTCTGTCCACTGCTGGGAGTCCTCTGCACCCACCCCTCACATGTCTCTGTCCAATGCTGGGAGTCCTCTGCACCCACCCCTCACATGTGTCTGTCCACTGCTGGGAGTCCTCTGCACCAACCCCTCACATGTCTCTGTCCACTGCTGGGAGTGATATGCTCCCACCCCTCATATGTCTGGGCACTGCTGGGAGTGATCTGCACCCACCCCTCTCATGTCTCTGTCCACTGCTGGGAGTCCTCTGCACCCACCCCTCACATGTGTCTGTCCACTGCTGGGAGTCCTCTGCACCCACCCCTCACATGTCTCTGTCCACTGCTGGGAGTGATATGCACCCACCCCTTACATGTCTCTGGGCACTGCTGGTATTCCTCTGCACCCACCCCTCACATGTCTCTGTCCACTGCTGGGAGTCCTCTGCACCCACCCCTCACATTTCTCTGTCCACTGCTGGGAGTCCTTTGCACCCACCCCTCACATGTCTCTGTCTACTGCTGGGAGTCCTCTGCACCCACCCCTCACATGTGTCTGTCCACTGCTGGAAGTCCTCTGCACCCACCCCTCACATGTGTCTGTCCACTGCTGGAAGTCCTCTGCACCCACCCCTCACATGTCTCTGTCCACTGCTGGGAGTGATATGCACTAGGGGTGGGCGGAATTTGCGTAATCGCGTTACGCAAATCTCCGCGAAACGGTAAAAAATCTCCGCGAACATGCAGAAATTCCGCGAACAAGCGGAATTGCATGTTCGCGATTCTTTTTTCCTGTTCACAGTTGCTGTTTGCGTGCTCGGGGAGAAATATCTCGCGAACACGCATTTTGAGGACGCGAACAAGAAAAAATGTCGCGAAGTCGCGTAAAGCAGAATTTTGGGCAATTTTGCGTTCTCCGCGGAACGCGAAATTCCGCAAATTCCGCGAGCGGAACGGAATTTACCGCCCAGGCCTAATATGCACCCACCCCTCATATGACTTTCCACTGCTGGGAGTCCTCTGCACCCACCCCTCACATGTCTCTGTCCACTGCTGGGAGTGATCTGCACCCACCCCTCACATGTCTCTGGGCACTGCTGGTATTCCTCTGCACCCACCACTCACATGTCTCTGTCCACTGCTGGGAGTCCTCTGCACCCACCCCTCACATGTCTCTGTCTACTGCTGGGAGTCCTCTGCACCCACCCCTCACATGTGTGTGTCCACTGCTGGGAGTCCTCTGCACCCACCCCTCACATGTCTCTGTCCACTGCTGGGAGTGATCTGCACCCACCCCTCACATGTCTCTGGGCACTGTAGGTATTCCTCTGCACCCACCCCTCACATGTCTCTGTCCACTGCTGGGAGTCCTCTGCACCCACCCCTCACATGTCTCTGTCCACTGCTGGGAGTCCTCTGCACCCATCCCTCACATCTCTCTGTCCACTGCTAGGAGTCCTCTGCACCCACCCCTCACATGTGTCTGTCCACTGCTGGGAGTCCTCTGCACCCACCCCTCACATGTGTCTGTCCACTGCTGGGAGTCCTCTGCACCCACCCCTCACATGTCTCTGTCCACTGCTGGGAGTCCTCTGCACCCACCCTTGACATGTGTCTGTCCACTGCTGGAGTCCTCTGCACCCACCCCTCACATGTCTCTGTCCACTGCTGGGAGTGATCTGCACCCACCCCTCACATGTCTCTGGGCACTGTTGGTATTCCTCTGCACCCACCCCTCACATGTCTCTGTCCACTGCTGGGAGTCCTCTGCACCCACCCCTCACATGTCTCTGTCCACTGCTGGGAGTCCTCTGCACCCATCCCTCACATCTCTCTGTCCACTGCTAGGAGTTGTAGGAAATGGGACCCCCGGCCGGCCAGGGCTTGCGCCACAGCCAGTCAGAGACCACCACTCCTATGAAAGGTCGACCCCTGCGCGCCCTCTAGGTAACGCGGCGCGGGCAGCCAGGCCTATCTCGGAGGACATGTGAAGCATTTGCGCACGCACCCACCAACAACAACCTCCCGGGCCTCCCACAAAGGAACTCCACACCAAGTATATATATGAAAAATAGATTCTGTATTAAGCAGGACACATAGGAACACACATCGTACAAGGTGCCAGGGGCACGGGTAGGGGCTTCGGGGAAGGAGGTACAGCACAGGGCCAAGGGACCACGGCCAGGAATCGCACAGGGGACATCTGGTATTCAGGGGGGGGGGAAATAGGACAAGGTACACAACAACAGGAGCACCCGTAGAGGTGCAACACAGAATACGTGTAGGGATCACATTAGACCTGGTCCATGGCAATCCACAGGCCAGCGGGCCTTTCTGGGGCAAGGTGCCCAAGTGTCTCGATGTTCATGGCAGGGAGCCCGGGGCAAAGCTAAACGTAGCAGTGGCCCACTAAGTGCTGGGCCACTGAGGGACCCTGTGGGAGCCTTACCGGCCCTGGGGAAAAGGGTGCCAACGGGTGGAGCCACTCGGGCTCTGGGGGCAATGATACGGTGGAGCCTCTTGGGCTCTGGGGGCAATGCCACAGGTGGAGCCTCGCAGGGCTCAGACCATTGGGGGGGCACGCGGAGTCCCTCTCGGGGGACTGGGCTTCGTGGGAGGCCTCCTGGGCCTCGGGCACAACCGGAGATTCACTCGAGGGGGGGCGGACACCGACAACGTGTCCCGACGCCCCTCCTCCCTGGGGCTCGCAGCAGCACTCACCGGTTTTGGTGCGCCGGTCTCCTTCGCTGCGCCAGCCTTCTCCTTGTGCTCCGGGGCTCTCTCTCTCTCGGGAGCCCCGGGGAAGGTCAGCAGCTTCACGGGGGTATCGCAGGGGCGCGGAGTGAGCTCCCGCCGCTCCTGCTACGTCGTTTTCCTTCGGCCGGCCTCTCCTCCTTCTCCCGGGCCGGCAGCCAATCACGGCGCGGCCTGGGGGATGACGCCAGTGGGGAATCCCGGGCCGGCAGCCAATACCAGCGCGGCCCGGGGATGACGTCACTAGGGTCCCGGGCGGCGGCGGTGAACTCGGGGAGAAATCGACGAGGAGTGGGCTCCCTCGTAAGGCACACGGGCAGGGAATAAAGCGAGGTAGGCACTCGCTGGGGGTATCGAACACTGGGAGCACGGGGTAGACGCCGGGTGGGCACCGGCTCGTTGAATGTAGCGCTACCAGCGCTGGTGCAGGAGTGAAGGACCCCAAAGCGGCAGGGGCAGGGAGCAGCGCTTCCAGGCGCTGGGCAGAAGGGACAGCGCTCCCCCAGCGCTAGATGCAGGCTACCAAAGTCCGTCGGTAGTCCAGGACCTCAGGGGGGCCCAACAGCGCCAAAGAGGGGAAGGGGCCATCCTTAGTCCAGGAGTAGGGCAGGGCCCAGGGAGGCACGCCACCCCTGAGCCCCAGCAGCCGCAGCTCCGGGTAGATTCAAGTTGGAGAACAAGAACAAGTCCAGGGTGTCCCAGCACCCTTTTTATACACACATTCTTGGTCTGAAGGGGCAGGCAGGGGGAGAACCAGCTGGAACTGGTTATGGGGGATTCTTTACACTGGCCAGGCTAGGAACATCAGCCGCACCCCAGGGGGTGGAGCCAGCAGTGTCTGGGGAAAACCCAGCCTCATTCATGACACTCAAACCAGACGGTCAATCCACAAGCAGACCCAGGCTCACTCCTCCCCTCACATCAGTATGCTAAACACTCCATTCACCACCGGGCAGACCCTCCCAGATCCTGGGAGCCAGGCTCACCAGCCAGCCCCGGCCAATCATACGCCAGGCACATATTCCACAAATATGCCAACTTCCAAAAGAGGGACTTCTGCACTAGACACACTCATACCTCATATACCGTTGCGCAGCATTCAACCTCCCGAGTTCATCCATACCAGACTTGACCCTGCACACCCTACGCACCGGGAACTACTGAGGACTCATCCATTCCCCATGTATTCCTATGGAGGGGGAGGTCGCTCTCTCCTCACACTCACTCAGAGGGGGAATCACCATCCCCAGGTTACATATAGCATAAAAACTTCAGGGGCGGACCTGCCAGATGGGCCAGGTCCAACAGGAGTCCTCTGCACCCACCCCTCACATGTGTCTGTCCACTGCTGGGAGTCCTCTGCACCCACCCCTCACATGTGTCTGTCCACTGCTGGGAGTCCTCTGCACCCACCCCTCACATGTCTCTGTCCACTGCTGGGAGTGATATGCACCCACCCCTCATATGTCTGTCCACTCCTGGGAGTCCTCTTCACCCACCACTCACATGTCTCTGTCCACTGCTGGGAGCGATATGCACCCACCCCTCATATGTCTGTCCACTGCTGAGAGTCCTCTGCACCCACCCCTCACATGTCTCTGTCCACTGCTGGGAGTCCTCTGCACCCACCCCTCACATGTGTCTGTCCACTGCTGGGAGTCCTCTGCACCCACCCCTCACATGTCTCTGTCCACTGCTGGGAGTGATATGCTCCCACCCCTCATATGTCTGGGCACTGCTGGGAGTGATCTGCACCCACCCCTCACATGTCTCTGTCCACTGCTGGGAATCCTCTGCACCCACCCCTCACATGTGTCTGTCCACTGCTGGGAGTCCTCTGCACCCACCCCTCACTTGTCTCTGTCCACTGCTGGGAGTCCTCTATACGCACCCCTCACATGTCTCTGTCCACTGCTGGGAGTCCTCTGCACCCACCCCTCACATGTGTCTGTCCACTGCTGGGAGTCCTCTGCACCCACCCCTCACATGTCTCTGTCCACTGCTGGGAGTCCTCTGCACCCACCCCTCACATGTGTCT
The DNA here is from genome assembly GCF_964204655.1 of Triturus cristatus. Classification (NCBI taxonomy): domain Eukaryota; kingdom Metazoa; phylum Chordata; class Amphibia; order Caudata; family Salamandridae; genus Triturus; species Triturus cristatus. The sequence goes on along the minus strand of NC_140579.1, from coordinate 274,293,828 downwards.
GTCCACTGCTGGGAGTCCTCTGCAACAACCCCTCACATGTCTCTGTCCACTGCTGGGAGTGATATGCTCCCACCCCTCATATGTCTGGGCACTACTGGGAGTGATCTGCACCCACCCCTTACATGTCTCTGGGCACTGCTGGTATTCCTCTGCACCCACCCCTCACATGTCTCTGTCCACTGCTGGGAGTCCTCTGCACCTACCCCTCACATGTCTCTGTCCACTGCTGGGAGTCCTTTGCACCCACCCCTCACATGTCTCTGTCCACTGCTGGGAGTCCTATGCACCCGCCACTCACATGTGTCTGTCCACTGCTGGAAGTCCTCTGCACCCACCCCTCACATGTATCTGTCCACTGCTGGGAGTGATATGCACCCACCCCTCATATGTCTGTCCACTGCTGGGAGTCCTCTGCACCCACCCCTCACATGTCTCTGTCCACTGCTGGGAGTCCTCTGCACCCACCCTTGACATGTGTCTGTCCACTGCTGGAGTCCTCTGCACCCACCCCTCACATGTCTCTGTCCACTGCTGGGAGTGATCTGCACCCACCCCTCACATGTCTCTGGGCACTGTTGGTATTCCTCTGCACCCACCCCTCACATGTCTCTGTCCACTGCTGGGAGTCCTCTGCACCCACCCCTCACATGTCTCTGTCCACTGCTGGGAGTCCTCTGCACCCATCCCTCACATCTCTCTGTCCACTGCTAGGAGTCCTCTGCACCCACCCCTCACATGTGTCTGTCCACTGCTGGGAGTCCTCTGCACCCACCCCTCACATGTGTCTGTCCACTGCTGGGAGTCCTCTGCACCCACCCCTCACATGTCTCTGTCCACTGCTGGGAGTGATATGCACCCACTCCTCATATGACTGTTCACTGCTGGGAGTCCTCTGCACCCACCCCTCACATGTCTCTGTCCACTGCTGGGAGTGATATGCACCCACCCCTCATATGTCTGGGCACTGCTGGGAGTGATCTGCACCCACCCCTCACATGTCTCTGGGCACTGCTGGTATTCCTCTGCACCTACCCCTCACATGTCTCTGTCCACTTCTGGGAGTCCTTTGCACCCACCCCTCACATGTCTCTGTCCACTGCTGGGAGTCCTCTGCACCCACCCCTCACATGTGTCTGTCCACTGCTGGAAGTCCTCTGCACCCACCCCTCACATGTCTCTGTCCACTGCTGGGAGTGATATGCACCCACCCCTCATATGACTGTCCACTGCTGGGAGTCCTCTGCACCCACCCCTCACATGTCTCTGTCTACTGCTGGGAGAATTCTGCACCCACCCCTCACATGTCTCTGTCCCCTGCTGGGAGTCCTTTGCACCCACCCCTCACATGTCTCTGTACACTGCTGGGAGTCCTCTGCACACACCCCTCACATGTGTCTGTCCACTGCTGGAAGTCCTCTGCACCCACCCCTCACATGTCTCTGTCCACTGCTGGGAGTGATATGCACCCACCCCTCATATGACTGTCCACTGCTGGGAGTCCTCTGCACCCACCCCTCACATGTCTCTGTCCACTGCTGCGAGAGATATGCACCCACCCCTCATATGTCTGGGCACTGCTGGGAGTGATCTGCACCCACCCCTCACATGTCTCTGGGCACTGCTGGTATTCCTCTGCACCCACCCCTCACATGTCTCTGTCCACTGCTGGGAGTCCTCTGCACCCACCCATCACATGTCTCTGTCCACTGCTGGGAGTCCTCTATACCCACCCCTCACATGTCTCTGTCCACTGCTGGGAGTCCTCTGCACCCACCCCTCACATGTGTCTGTCCACTGCTGGGAGTCCTCTGCACCCACCCCTCACATGTCTCTGTCCAATGCTGGGAGTCCTCTGCACCCACCCCTCACATGTGTCTGTCCACTGCTGGGAGTCCTCTGCACCAACCCCTCACATGTCTCTGTCCACTGCTGGGAGTGATATGCTCCCACCCCTCATATGTCTGGGCACTGCTGGGAGTGATCTGCACCCACCCCTCTCATGTCTCTGTCCACTGCTGGGAGTCCTCTGCACCCACCCCTCACATGTGTCTGTCCACTGCTGGGAGTCCTCTGCACCCACCCCTCACATGTCTCTGTCCACTGCTGGGAGTGATATGCACCCACCCCTTACATGTCTCTGGGCACTGCTGGTATTCCTCTGCACCCACCCCTCACATGTCTCTGTCCACTGCTGGGAGTCCTCTGCACCCACCCCTCACATGTCTCTGTCCACTGCTGGGAGTCCTTTGCACCCACCCCTCACATGTCTCTGTCTACTGCTGGGAGTCCTCTGCACCCACCCCTCACATGTGTCTGTCCACTGCTGGAAGTCCTCTGCACCCACCCCTCACATGTCTCTGTCCACTGCTGGGAGTGATATGCACCCACCCCTCATATGACTGTCCACTGCTGGGAGTCCTCTGCACCCACCCCTCACATGTCTCTGTCCACTGCTGGGAGTGATCTGCACCCACCCCTCACATGTCTCTGGGCACTGCTGGTATTCCTCTGCACCCACCACTCACATGTCTCTGTCCACTGCTGGGAGTCCTCTGCACCCACCCCTCACATGTCTCTGTCCACTGCTGGGAGTCCTCTGCACCCACCCCTCACATGTGTCTGTCCACTGCTGGGAGTCCTCTGCACCCACCCCTCACATATCTCTGTCCACTGCTGGGAGTAATATACACCCACCCCTCATATGTCTGGGCACTGCTGGGAGTGATCTGCACCCACCCTCACATGTCTCTGGGTACTGCTGGGAGTCCTCTGCACCCACCCCTCAAATGTCTCTGTCTACTGCTGGGAGTCCTCTGCACCCACCCTTCACATGTCTCTGTCCACTGCTGGGAGTCCTCTGCACCCACCCCTGACATGTGTCTGTCCACTGCTGGGAGTCCTCTGCACCCACCCCTCACATGTCTCTGTCCACTGCTGGGAGTGATATGCACCCACCCCTCATATGTCTGTCCACTGCTGGGAGTCCTCTTCACCCACCCCTCACATGTCTCTGTCCACTGCTGGGAGCGATATGCACCCACCCCTCATATGTCTGTCCACTGCTGGGAGTCCTCTGCACCCACCCCTCACATGTCTCTGTCCACTGCTGGGAGTCCTCTGCACCCACCCCTCTCATGTGTCTGTCCACTGCTGGGAGTCCTCTGCACCCACCCCTCACATGTCTCTGTCCACTGCTGGGAGTGATATGCTCCCACCCCTCATATGTCTGGGCACTGCTGGGAGTGATCTGCACCCACCCCTCACATGTCTCTGTCCACTGCTGGGAGTCCTCTGCACCCACCCCTCACATGTGTCTGTCCACTGCTGGGAGTCCTCGGCACCCACCCCTCACATGTCTCTGTCCACTGCTGGGAGTGATATGCACCCACCCCTCATATGTCTGGGCACTACTGGGAGTGATCTGCACCCACCCCTTACATGTCTCTGGGCACTGCTGGTATTCCTTTGCACCCACCCCTCACATGTCTCTGTCCACTGCTGGGAGTCCTCTGCACCTACCCCTCACATGTCTCTGTCCACTGCTGGGAGTCCTTTGCACCCACCCCTCACATGTCTCTGTCCACTGCTGGGAGTCCTCTGCACCCACCCCTCACATGTGTCTGTCCACTGCTGGAAGTCCTCTGCACCCACCCCTCACATGTCTCTGTCCACTGCTGGGAGTGATATGCACCCACCCCTCATATGACTGTCCACTGCTGGGAGTCCTCTGCACCCACTCCTCACATGTCTCTGTCCACTGCTGGGAGTCCTCTGCACCCACCCCTCACATGTGTCTGTCCACTGCTGGGAGTCCTCTGAACCCACCCCTCACATGTCTCTGTCCACTGCTGGGAGTGATATGCACCCACCCCTCATATGTCTGGGAACTGCTGGGAGTGATCTGCACCCACCCCTCACATGTCTCTGTGCACTGCTGGTATTCCTCTGCACCCACCACTCACATGTCTCTGTCCACTGCTGGGAGTCCTCTGCACCCACCCCTCACATGTCTCTGTCCACTGCTGGGAGTCCTCTGCACCCACCCCTCACATGTGTCTGTCCACTGCTGGGAGTCCTCTGCACCCACCCCTCACATATCTCTGTCCACTGCTGGGAGTAATATACACCCACCCCTCATATGTCTGGGCACTGCTGGGAGTGATCTGCACCCACCCTCACATGTCTCTGGGTACTGCTGGGAGTCCTCTGCACCCACCCCTCAAATGTCTCTGTCCACTGCTGGGAGTCCTCTGCACCCACCCTTCACATGTCTCTGTCCACTGCTGGGAGTCCTCTGCACCCACCCCTGACATGTGTCTGTCCACTGCTGGGAGTCCTCTACACCCACCCCTCACATGTCTCTGTCCACTGCTGGGAGTGATATGCACCCACCCCTCATATGTCTGTCCACTGCTGGGAGTCCTCTTCACCCACCCCTCACATGTCTCTGTCCACTGCTGGGAGCGATATGCACCCACCCCTCATATGTCTGTCCACTGCTGGGAGTCCTCTGCACCCACCCCTCACATGTCTCTGTCCACTGCTGGGAGTCCTCTGCACCCACCCCTCACATGTGTCTGTCCACTGCTGGGAGTCCTCTGCACCCACCCCTCACATGTCTATGTCCAATGCTGGGAGTCCTCTGCACCCACCCCTCACATGTGTCTGTCCACTGCTGGGAGTCCTCTGCACCAACCCCTCACATGTCTCTGTCCACTGCTGGGAGTGATATGCTCCCACCCCTCATATGTCTGGGCACTGCTGGGAGTGATCTGCACCCACCCCTCTCATGTCTCTGTCCACTGCTGGGAGTCCTCTGCACCCACCCCTCACATGTGTCTGTCCACTGCTGGGAGTCCTCTGCACCCACCCCTCACATGTCTCTGTCCACTGCTGGGAGTGATATGCACCCACCCCTTACATGTCTCTGGGCACTGCTGGTATTCCTCTGCACCCACCCCTCACATGTCTCTGTCCACTGCTGGGAGTCCTCTGCACCCACCCCTCACATGTCTCTGTCCACTGCTGGGAGTTTTTTGCACCCACCCCTCACATGTCTCTGTCTACTGCTGGGAGTCCTCTGCACCCACCCCTCACATGTGTCTGTCCACTGCTGGAAGTCCTCTGCACCCACCCCTCACATGTCTCTGTCCACTGCTGGGAGTGATATGCACCCACCCCTCATATGACTGTCCACTGCTGGGAGTCCTCTGCACCCACCCCTCACATGTCTCTGTCCACTGCTGGGAGTGATATGCACCCACCCCTCATATGTCTGTCCACTGCTGGGAGTCCTCTTCACCCACCGCTCACATGTCTCTGTCCACTGCGGGGAGTGATATGCACCCACCCCTCATATGTCTGTCCACTGATGGGAGTCCTCTGCACCCACCCCTCACATGTCTCTGTCCACTGCTGGGAATCCTCTGCACCCACCCCTCACATGTGTCTGTCCACTGCTGGGAGCCCTCTGCACCCACCCCTCACATGTCTCTGTCCACAGCTGGGAGTCCTCTGCACCCACCCCTCACATGTCTCTGTCCACTGCTGGGAGTCCTCTGCACCCACCCCTCACATGTGTCTGTCCACTGCTGGGAGTCCTCTGCACCCCCCTCACATGTCTCTGGCCACTGCTTGGAGTGATATGCACCCACCCCTCATATGTCTGTCCACTGCTGGGAGTCCTCTTCACCCACCCCTCACATGTCTCTGTCCACTGCTGGGAGTCCTCTGCACCCACCCCTCACATGTGTCTGTCCACTGCTGGGAGTCCTCTGCACCCACCCCTCACATGTCTCTGTCCACTGCTGGGAGTGATATGCACCCACCCCTCATATATCTGGGCACTACTGGGAGTGATCTGCACCCGCCCCTTACATGTCTCTGGGCACTGCTGGTATTCCTCTGCACCCACCCCTCACATGTCTCTGTCCACTGCTGGGAGTCCTCTGCACCTACCCCTCACATGTCTCTGTCCACTGCTGGGAGTCCTTTGCACCCACCCCTCACATGTCTCTGTCCACTGCTGGGAGTCCTATGCACCCGCCCCTCACATGTGTCTGTCCACTGCTGGAAGTCCTCTGCACCCACCCCTCACATGTATCTGTCCACTGCTGGGAGTGATATGCACCCACCCCTCATATGTCTGTCCACTGCTGGGAGTCCTCTGCACCCACCCCTCACATGTCTCTGTCCACTGCTGGGAGTCCTCTGCACCCACCCTTGACATGTGTCTGTCCACTGCTGGAGTCCTCTGCACCCACCCCTCACATGTCTCTGTCCACTGCTGGGAGTGATCTGCACCCACCCCTCACATGTCTCTGGGCACTGTTGGTATTCCTCTGCACCCACCCCTCACATGTCTCTGTCCACTGCTGGGAGTCCTCTGCACCCACCCCTCACATGTCTCTGTCCACTGCTGGGAGTCCTCTGCACCCATCCCTCACATCTCTCTGTCCACTGCTAGGAGTCCTCTGCACCCACCCCTCACATGTGTCTGTCCACTGCTGGGAGTCCTCTGCACCCACCCCTCACATGTGTCTGTCCACTGCTGGGAGTCCTCTGCACCCACCCCTCACATGTCTCTGTCCACTGCTGGGAGTGATATGCACCCACCCCTCATATGACTGTCCACTGCTGGGAGTCCTCTGCACCCACCCCTCACATGTCTCTGTCCACTGCTGGGAGTGATATGCACCCACCCCTCATATGTCTGGGCACTGCTGGGAGTGATCTTCACCCACCCCTCACATGTCTCTGGGCACTGCTGGTATTCCTCTGCACCTACCCCTCACATGTCTCTGTCCACTTCTGGGAGTCCTTTGCACCCACCCCTCACATGTCTCTGTCCACTGCTGGGAGTCCTCTGCACCCACCCCTCACATGTGTCTGTCCACTGCTGGAAGTCCTCTGCACCCACCCCTCACATGTCTCTGTCCACTGCTGGGAGTGATATGCACCCACCCCTCATATGACTGTCCACTGCTGGGAGTCCTCTGCACCCACCCCTCACATGTCTCTGTCTACTGCTGGGAGAATTCTGCACCCACCCCTCACATGTCTCTGTCCCCTGCTGGGAGTCCTTTGCACCCACCCCTCACATGTCTCTGTACACTGCTGGGAGTCCTCTGCACACACCCCTCACATGTGTCTGTCCACTGCTGGAAGTCCTCTGCACCCACCCCTCACATGTCTCTGTCCACTGCTGGGAGTGATATGCACCCACCCCTCATATGACTGTCCACTGCTGGGAGTCCTCTGCACCCACCCCTCACATGTCTCTGTCCACTGCTGGGAGTGATATGCACCCACCCCTCATATGTCTGGGCACTGCTGGGAGTGATCTGCACCCACCCCTCACATGTCTCTGGGCACTGCTGGTATTCCTCTGCACCCACCCCTCACATGTCTCTGTCCACTGCTGGGAGTCCTCTGCACCCACCCATCACATGTCTCTGTCCACTGCTGGGAGTCCTCTATACCCACCCCTCACATGTCTCTGTCCACTGCTGGGAGTCCTCTGCACCCACCCCTCACATGTGTCTGTCCACTGCTGGGAGTCCTCTGCACCCACCCCTCACATGTCTCTGTCCAATGCTGGGAGTCCTCTGCACCCACCCCTCACATGTGTCTGTCCACTGCTGGGAGTCCTCTGCACCAACCCCTCACATGTCTCTGTCCACTGCTGGGAGTTTTTTGCACCCACCCCTCACATGTCTCTGTCTACTGCTGGGAGTCCTCTGCACCCACCCCTCACATGTGTCTGTCCACTGCTGGAAGTCCTCTGCACCCACCCCTCACATGTCTCTGTCCACTGCTGGGAGTGATATGCACCCACCCCTCATATGACTGTCCACTGCTGGGAGTCCTCTGAACCCACCCCTCACATGTCTCTGTCCACTGCTGGGAGTGATATGCACCCACCCCTCATATGTCTGTCCACTGCTGGGAGTCCTCTTCACCCACCGCTCACATGTCTCTGTCCACTGCGGGGAGTGATATGCACCCACCCCTCATATGTCTGTCCACTGATGGGAGTCCTCTGCACCCACCCCTCACATGTCTCTGTCCACTGCTGGGAATCCTCTGCACCCACCCCTCACATGTGTCTGTCCACTGCTGGGAGCCCTCTGCACCCACCCCTCACATGTCTCTGTCCACAGCTGGGAGTCCTCTGCACCCACCCCTCACATGTGTCTGTCCACTGCTGGGAGTCCTCTGCACCCACCCCTCACATATCTCTGTCCACTGCTGGGAGTAATATACACCCACCCCTCATATGTCTGGGCACTGCTGGGAGTGATCTGCACCCACCCTCACATGTCTCTGGGTACTGCTGGGAGTCCTCTGCACCCACCCCTCAAATGTCTCTGTCCACTGCTGGGAGTCCTCTGCACCCACCCTTCACATGTCTCTGTCCACTGCTGGGAGTCCTCTGCACCCACCCCTGACATGTGTCTGTCCACTGCTGGGAGTCCTCTACACCCACCCCTCACATGTCTCTGTCCACTGCTGGGGGTGATATGCACCCACCCCTCATATGTCTGTCCACTGCTGGGAGTCCTCTTCACCCACCCCTCACATGTCTCTGTCCACTGCTGGGAGCGATATGCACCCACCCCTCATATGTCTGTCCACTGCTGGGAGTCCTCTGCACGCACCCCTCACATGTCTCTGTCCACTGCTGGGAGTCCTCTGCACCCACCCCTCACATGTGTCTGTCCACTGCTGGGAGTCCTCTGCACCCACCCCTCACATGTCTATGTCCAATGCTGGGAGTCCTCTGCACCCACCCCTCACATGTGTCTGTCCACTGCTGGGAGTCCTCTGCACCAACCCCTCACATGTCTCTGTCCACTGCTGGGAGTGATATGCTCCCACCCCTCATATGTCTGGGCACTGCTGGGAGTGATCTGCACCCACCCCTCTCATGTCTCTGTCCACTGCTGGGAGTCCTCTGCACCCACCCCTCACATGTGTCTGTCCACTGCTGGGAGTCCTCTGCACCCACCCCTCACATGTCTCTGTCCACTGCTGGGAGTGATATGCACCCACCCCTTACATGTCTCTGGGCACTGCTGGTATTCCTCTGCACCCACCCCTCACATGTCTCTGTCCACTGCTGGGAGTACTCTGCACCCACCCCTCACATGTCTCTGTCCACTGCTGGGAGTTTTTTGCACCCACCCCTCACATGTCTCTGTCTACTGCTGGGAGTCCTCTGCACCCACCCCTCACATGTGTCTGTCCACTGCTGGAAGTCCTCTGCACCCACCCCTCACATGTCTCTGTCCACTGCTGGGAGTGATATGCACCCACCCCTCATATGACTGTCCACTGCTGGGAGTCCTCTGAACCCACCCCTCACATGTCTCTGTCCACTGCTGGGAGTGATATGCACCCACCCCTCATATGTCTGTCCACTGCTGGGAGTCCTCTTCACCCACCGCTCACATGTCTCTGTCCACTGCGGGGAGTGATATGCACCCACCCCTCATATGTCTGTCCACTGATGGGAGTCCTCTGCACCCACCCCTCACATGTCTCTGTCCACTGCTGGGAATCCTCTGCACCCACCCCTCACATGTGTCTGTCCACTGCTGGGAGCCCTCTGCACCCACCCCTCACATGTCTCTGTCCACAGCTGGGAGTCCTCTGCACCCACCCCTCACATGTCTCTGTCCACTGCTGGGAGTCCTCTGCACCCACCCCTCACATGTGTCTGTCCACTGCTGGGAGTCCTCTGCACCCCCCTCACATGTCTCTGGCCACTGCTTGGAGTGATATGCACCCACCCCTCATATGTCTGTCCACTGCTGGGAGTCCTCTTCACCCACCCCTCACATGTCTCTGTCCACTGCTGGGAGTCCTCTGCACCCACCCCTCACATGTGTCTGTCCACTGCTGGGAGTCCTCTGCACCCACCCCTCACATGTCTCTGTCCACTGCTGGGAGTGATATGCACCCACCCCTCATATGTCTGGGCACTACTGGGAGTGATCTGCACCCACCCCTTACATGTCTCTGGGCACTGATGGTATTCCTCTGCACCCACCCCTCACATGTCTCTGTCCACTGCTGGGAGTCCTCTGCACCTACCCCTCACATGTCTCTGTCCACTGCTGGGAGTCCTTTGCACCCACCCCTCACATGTCTCTGTCCACTGCTGGGAGTCCTCTGCACCCACCCCTCACATGTGTCTGTCCACTGCTGGAAGTCCTCTGCACCCACCCCTCACATGTCTCTGTCCACTGCTGGGAGTGATATGCACCCACCCCTCATATGACTGTCCACTGCTGGGAGTCCTCTGCACCCACTCCTCACATGTCTCTGTCCACTGCTGGGAGTCCTCTGCACCCACCCCTCACATGTGTCTGTCCACTGTTGGGAGTCCTCTGAACCCACCCCTCACATGTCTCTGTCCACTGCTGGGAGTGATATGCACCCACCCCTCATATGTCTGGGAACTGCTGGGAGTGATCTGCACCCACCCCTCACATGTCTCTGGGCACTGCTGGTATTCCTCTGCACCCACCACTCACATGTCTCTGTCCACTGCTGGGAGTCCTCTGCACCCACCCCTCACATGTCTCTGTCCACTGCTGGGAGTCCTCTGCACCCACCCCTCACATGTCTCTGTCCACTGCTGGGAGTCCTCTGCACCCACCCCTCACATGTGTCTGTCCACTGCTGGGAGTCCTCTGCACCCACCCCTCACATATCTCTGTCCACTGCTGGGAGTAATATACACCCACCCCTCATATGTCTGGGCACTGCTGGGAGTGATCTGCACCCACCCTCACATGTCTCTGGGTACTGCTGGGAGTCCTCTGCACCCACCCCTCAAATGTCTCTGTCCACTGCTGGGAGTCCTCTGCACCCACCCTTCACATGTCTCTGTCCACTGCTGGGAGTCCTCTGCACCCACCCCTGACATGTGTCTGTCCACTGCTGGGAGTCCTCTACACCCACCCCTCACATGTCTCCGTCCACTGCTGGGAGTGATATGCACCCACCCCTCATATGTCTGTCCACTGCTGGGAGTCCTCTTCACCCACCCCTCACATGTCTCTGTCCACTGCTGGGAGCGATATGCACCCACCCCTCATATGTCTGTCCATGTTGGACAGGCCTCACAGACGGCTTGCTCCCTCCCCGCTCGACAGGGCCCGAACTCCGGCCCACCTGGCATATCCCCACGACAAGCACCTGTACTCCGTCTCCCGACGGACCCTCTGCCCTCGGACCCCTACTCATCACGGGGTCCAGCCCCACCGGCTTCCCCGGCCGGGTCAAGCCGCCATCGGGGGCCCTGCACCACGCGGCCGCATGGCCTCCCCTCGACCCTAACCCCGGGCCTGGCCGGCCCCGACATCCCGGCACCACCATCCACCCAGGAGGTGAGCGGACCACTTGGCAAGTCAATGGGAGAACGAACTGTCAAGGGCTCTCCCCCGCCAAGTGCCGATCGCCCCCAGCTCCCCCAGGCACTGGCTCCACCCCCTGCTGGGTGTCTGGACACCTTCATCCCGGACCCTCCGACCTCCAAGTGCGAGGGTCCGGACATCAAAGGGCACCAGCCCTATAACTGAGGCAGCTCCGGAGCAGGAAGGCAGTTGTATCCTGGAGTCGAGAGACACCGAGTGAACTCAACCTTGACGGTCTACTGGCGCTGCCGTAGCCCGCTCTTGTGAACCATCGTCCTGCCTGCTGGCGCTGCCGCGGACCGTATATCTCCCGGGGACCTGCTGGCGCTGCCGCGGCCCGGTGTAACGACCATCCTCACCGGGACCTGCTGGCGCTGCCGCGGACCGTATATCTTCCGGGGACCTGCTGGCGCTGCCGCGGCCCGTTGTATCGACCATCCACACCGGGACCTGCTGGCGCTGCCGCGGCCCGTACCACCTAACCACCAAGCTCGAGGATTGTGAGCTCATCATCATCTCATCAGAACTACCTGATTGGTAAATAGACTGCCCCGCTACCCCCTTCCCTACCTTGCGAGACTCTAATCGAGGGGACCCCTGAGTCCAGACCTCCTTGTACCATTCAACCGTACCCTAAATAAGTGCTTATAAAGAACGCTGAACCTTATCCGTGTGTGATATCTGTCTGTGGGGGGGGAAGTTACTTGTCTGTACGATCGCTGGAGACGGCTCTCCCCGGAGACCTCTCCTCCTGACCCCGGCCGACCCTCCCGGTCCGTCTACCTTTTCTAACATTGGTGGCCAGCGGCGCGATCCGAATCAACGCGTAATCGTACAGAGAGTAGCTCACCCCACGACAAAACACGATGTCGACCAAAGATAGCAGCTCCACCGAGAAGTTCCAAATGGAGAAATTAGAAGAATACAACCACCGCGAACTGAGACAATTTTGCATAGAACTTGGCATTGCTACCACCGGCCTGAGTACCAAGGATGATCTAAAGCGCGCTCTTGAGTCATGGACAGAAACTGGGGTCGCAGGACCCTCCGACCAAAGCAGCGTCACACCAGACCAAAACAGCATCACACCAGAGGGGAACGCCACGGCTCCCGAGGAACGGGGAACGGGCCTCTCGCAGGAGGAGATACGAGAAAGAGACAGAGTCAGATTACACGAATTAGAGATGGCACGACTCAAGATGGATGGGGAACTCAAGTTAGCTGAACAGAAACTCAACCTCGAGCATATGCGGCTTCGAGAGGAACGAGAAGAAAAGCAGAGACAGAGAGAGCTGTAAGAGAAAAAAATAACGCTCGAGCACGAGCGCCGACTGGCGGAAATAGAACTGCGCAAACAGAATAAGGAACTGGGGGTGCCTGAGCGACCACACACCCCGGGGCCAATTGAGAAAAAAGTTCACATCCCCAAGGATGTGGTCCGCGAGTATGTCCGAGAAGACGACATACAACAGTGGTTTAAAGCCTATGAGATCGCAATGACCTCCCACCGGATCGACTGGAGTGATTGGGGAGCCGGACTTTGGGGGAGATTTATCAACGAGGGTCGCGATGCCCTACTACAGCTCCCCGATCACCAAATGTCGTCCTACGACCACATGAAGGCTGCCCTCCTCGCCCGCTACGGCCTCACGCCCGAGATGTACCGCCAGAGGTTCCGAGACTGCACCCGGATCCCAGGTACAACTTGGGTAGAATACGTGAACTATTTCAGCCGGGCCTTCGAGGGTTGGATCAAGGGAAGTCAGGTCACCACCTACGAACAACTCTTCAACCTTATGGTATGGGAGCACCTGTCAAACAACTGTTTCGTCGAGCTCAGGCAGCACCTACTCGACAGTAAGCTGACTGACCCCCGGCAGCTCGCCGCCGAAGCTGACCGATGGGAAAGCACCCGAGTGGGCCGGAGAGGGCCACACGAGCAGAATCGAAGCAACCAAAGCCAGCACCGTCCTCGGGGTGGAGGAGGAGGCCAGGGGCGAGGGAGAGACGCCTTGCCGGCAACCCCCGTGGCCAGCACCCCGCCTCCGGCCGGCCGGAGCAACCCCCCGTTGCGTCCTGGGTTCCGGGCCAACGTCACGTGCCACCGATGCCAGCGAGTCGGCCACTACGCCAATGACCCGAGCTGCCCGCACAACCAAACACCCAAGCCCCGCCAGGTAGCTGCCGCTGCCCTCGGGGAAGAGCAATCATCGGAGGGACCCGAAGAGTATGAGCCGGCCCAGCAAGGGTGGGAACCGGCCGCCATGGTCCTGGCATGCTTAGGGGGAAGAGACATGGTTCCGCGGGCTCCCCTACCCGCCAACACCAGAAAATACGGTCAGTGGGTGACCATTAATGGACAGAGAGCCGAGGCCTTGCGTGACACCGGCGCCAGCGTGACGGCCGTCCGCTGTCACCTGGTAAAGCCCGAGCAGATCCTGCCGAACATTCTCTGCCCCGTCCGCTCGGCGGATAACTCTGAGAGCATGTGTAAGATGGCCTGCGTCCCGTTTGAATGGGGAGGGGTCTCCGGCCTACTGAAGGTGACGGTCCGGGACGATGCCCCCGTGGACTGCCTCCTGGGGAATGACCTCGAGAGTTCCCCGTGGGCCACCGTCGAGAAAAGAGAGCACTTGGGGATGCTGGGCCTCCCGGACTGGGCCTGCGTAACCACCCGATCCATGGCCGCCCGTGCCGCCCCCCGATCAGAAGAAACCGAATGGCCAGCACCTCCGCCCCCGGTTGCCCCCGTAGAGGACAACGGCGAGTCCGACCTCCCGGACCCGACTACCGAAGAAGACGCGCAACACCAGGACCTCCCGGATCTGGCTCAGTGGCGGCAAGAAGGGGGGCCCACCCAAGAACAGTTCCGCCAGGAACAAAAGACCTGTCCCTCCCTCGAGGGACTCCGCCAACAAGCCAGCACCCAAAACGCCGGGGACACCACCGGAACCCACTGGGTCTACTGGGATAACGACCTGCTCTACAGCGAGCAAAGAATCGCCGAGCTGGGGGCCGGTCGAGTTCTGGTGGTACCGCTCCGCTTCCGAGACTTTCTGCTCAACCTGGCCCACGACGTCCCCCTGGCTGGACACCTGGGCCAGGACAAAACGTACAGTCGCCTGGTGACCCACTTTTTCTGGCCGAAAATGAGGAATGACGTCCTGAACCACTGCCGATCTTGCCCCACGTGCCAAGCCAGCGGGAAGAGTGGTCGGAAGCTGAAAGCCCCTCTGCAACCCTTCCCTGTGGTCACCACCCCGTTCGAGAGGGTGGGGATAGACATTGTGGGACCTCTGGACCCCCGCACGGCGCAAGGACACAGGTTCATCTTGGTACTAGTGGACCATGCCACCCGCTACCCCGAGGCGGTGCCCCTACGGACAGTGACCGCTCCGGTGGTTGGCCGGGCCCTGATGGGGATCTTCTCCCGGGTAGGCTTCCCCCGAGAAGTCGTCAGCGACCGAGGTACGAATTTCATATCCAAATACATGAAGTCCCTCTGGCAACAATGCGGGGTCACCTACAGATTCACGACCCCCTATCACCCCCAAGGGAACGGACTAGTGGAGCGTTTTAACCGCACTCTCAAAGGGATGATTGGGGGATTGGAAGAGCCTCCCCGTCGCCAGTGGGATGTACTGCTCCCGTGCCTCCTCTTCGCCTACCGAGAAGTTCCCCAGAAGTCCCTCGGTTTTAGCCCCTTTGAACTCCTCTACGGGCACCCTGTGCGAGGGCCCCTCAGCCTAGTCAAGGAAGGTTGGGAGATGGCCCCCCTCACGACCCCTCCAGACGTCTTCAAATACATCCTGGCCTTACGAAACCAGACCCGGCGCTTCAGGGAGATGGCCAAGGCGAACCTCGAGGCCAGCCAGGAGGACATGAAGAGGTGGTATGATCACAATGCCTCCTCCGTTGAATTCGAGCCTGGGCAGCAAGTATGGGTGATGTCCCCCACCGAACCATGTACCTTGCAGGATAAGTGGACGGGGCCCTTCAAAGTGGTCGAGCGCAAAAGCCCCGTCACTTACCTCATCGACATGGGGTCTTCCCGGAACCCCCTTCGGGTCCTCCACACCAACCGGCTCAAACCACACTTTGTGCGATCCGAACTAAGCCTCTTGATGGCTACAGACAGTGGCACGGAAGAAGACTCCGAGCCCCTCCCGGATCTCCTGAAGACTCAGGAGAAGGACGGCTCCGTGGACGGGGTCCGGCTCTCTGACGCCCTCACTTCGGAGCAACGCCAGGACTGCCGGGACCTCCTGCTGCAGTTCGCTGCCCTGTTCTCCCTCACCCCCGGGGTCAGCCCCTGGTGTCTGCACGACGTAGACACCGGGGACAGTCCCCCTGTCCGGCACCGGGCCTACCGCGTACCAGATCGGGTACGGGCCTGCATACAGGAGGAAGTGGCCAAGATGCTCACGATCGGGGTCATCAAGCCCTCGGACAGTCCCTGGGCCAGTCCGGTCGTATTAGTTCCCAAGGCCGCTGCCCCCGGCTCCGTCCCTGAACTGAGATTCTGCGTCGACTACCGGGGCTTGAACGCTGTCACCCGGACCGACGCTCATCCCATCCCCCGAGCAGACGAGCTGATCGACCGGCTGGGTGCCGCCCGCTACCTTAGTATCTTCGACCTAACGGCGGGCTACTGGCAGATCGGCCTCACACCCAGGGCCCAGGAACGGTCAGCCTTCTCTACCCCCGATGGCCACTATCAATTTAAGGTCATGCCCTTTGGCATGAAGAATGCCCCCGCCACGTTCCAACGCCTTGTGAACCAGGTCTTGGCGGGACTTGAAGAATTCAGCGCTGCCTACCTGGACGATATCGCTGTATACAGCCGCCACTGGTCCGACCACCTCCGTCACCTCCAGGAGGTCCTACACGCCCTCCAGCGGGCCGGCCTCACCCTTAAGGCCGGCAAGTGCCAGATTGGCCAAGGGTCTGTGACCTACCTTGGGCACCAAGTGGGGAGCGGGCTGGTGGCCCCACTACAACTTAAGATTGCTGCCATCCAGTCCTGGCAGCCCCCCGTTACCCAGACCGAAGTCCGAGCCTTCCTGGGGCTCACCGGCTACTACCGGCGGTTCGTGAAGGACTACGGCAGCATCGTGGGGCCCCTCACGGGTCTCACATCCAAGAACCAACCGAAGCGGGTCAACTGGACTCCTGATTTTCAAGCGGCCTTCGAGGAGCTGAAGGCCGCCCTGTGCACCGCCCCGGTGCTCCAGGCCCCCGATTACAGTCGGGAATTTGTGGTGCAGACCGACGCCTCCGACCACGGCATCGGAGCCGTCCTCTCTCAGTTGAACCCCGAAGGTCATGACCAGCCGGTGGCCTTCATCAGTCGACGTCTCCTGGCCCGAGAACAGCGTTGGAGCACCATCGAGAGGGAGGCATTTGCAGTAGTGTGGGCCCTCAAAAAGCTCCGACCCTATCTCTTCGGTACCCACTTCCGGGTACAAACCGACCATCGACCCCTGCAATGGCTGATGCAGATGCGGGGGGAAAACCCAAAACTCTTGCGCTGGTCCATTTCCCTGCAGGGAATGGACTTCACCGTGGAGCACCGACCAGGCCAAGACCACGCCAACGCGGATGGCCTGTCCCGCTTTTTCCGCCTCGACGAAGAGAGTCCCCAAGGAGATGGGTGACTCTCCCCGCCTTCAGCTGGGGGGGACGCATGTTGGACAGGCCTCACAGACGGCTTGCTCCCTCCCCGCTCGACAGGGCCCAAACTCCGGCCCACCTGGCATATCCCCACGACAAGCACCTGTACTCCGTCTCCCGACGGACCCTCTGCCCTCGGACCCCTACTCATCACGGGGTCCAGCCCCACCGGCTTCCCCGGCCGGGTCAAGCCGCCATCGGGGGCCCTGCACCACGCGGCCGCATGGCCTCCCCTCGACCCTAACCCCGGGCCTGGCCGGCCCCGACATCCCGGCACCACCATCCACCCAGGAGGTGAGCGGACCACTTGGCAAGTCAATGGGAGAACGAACTGTCAAGGGCTCTCCCCCGCCAGGTGCCGATCGCCCCCAGCTCCCCCAGGCACTGGCTCCACCCCCTGCTGGGTGTCTGGACACCTTCATCCCGGACCCTCCGACCTCCAAGTGCGAGGGTCCGGACATCAAAGGGCACCAGCCCTATAACTGAGGCAGCTCCGGAGCAGGAAGGCAGTTGTATCCTGGAGTCGAGAGACACCGAGTGAACTCAACCTTGACGGTCTACTGGCGCTGCCGTAGCCCGCTCTTGTGAACCATCGTCCTGCCTGCTGGTGCTGCCGCGGCCTTCTGCAACAGTCATCTTCCTGGGACCTGCTGGCGCTGCCGCGGCCCGTTGTAACGACCATCCTCACCGGGACCTGCTGGCGCTGCCGCGGACCGTATATCTCCCGGGGACCTGCTGGCGCTGCCGCGGCCCGGTGTAACGACCATCCTCACCGGGACCTGCTGGCGCTGCCGCGGACCGTATATCTTCCGGGGACCTGCTGGCGCTGCCGCGGCCCGTTGTATCGACCATCCACACCGGGACCTGCTGGCGCTGCCGCGGCCCGTACCACCTAACCACCAAGCTCGAGGATTGTGAGCTCATCATCATCTCATCAGAACTACCTGATTGGTAAATAGACTGCCCCGCTACCCCCTTCCCTACCTTGCGAGACTCTAATCGAGGGGACCCCTGAGTCCAGACCTCCTTGTACCATTCAACCGTACCTTAAATAAGTGCTTATAAAGAACGCTGAACCTTATCCGTGTGTGATATCTGTCTGTGGGGGGGGAAGTTACTTGTCTGTACGATCGCTGGAGACGGCTCTCCCCGGAGACCTCTCCTCCTGACCCCGGCCGACCCTCCCGGTCCATCTACCTTTTCTAACAGTCCACTGCTGGGAGTCCTCTGCACCCACCCCTCACATGTCTCTGTCCACTGCTGGGAGTCCTCTGCACCCACCCCTCACATGTGTCTGTCCACTGCTGGGAGTCCTCTGCACCCACCCCTCACATGTCTCTGTCCACTGCTGGGAGTGATATGCTCCCACCCCTCAAATGTCTGGGCTCTGCTGGGAGTGATCTGCACCCACCCCTCACATATCTCTGTCCACTGCTGGGAGTCCTCTGCACCCACCCCTCACATGTGTCTGTCCACTGCTGGGAGTCCTCTGCACCCACCCCTCACATGTCTCTGTCCACTGCTGGGAGTGATATGCACCCACCCCTCATATGTCTGGGCACTACTGGGAGTGATCTGCACCCACCCCTTACATGTCTCTAGGCACTGCTGGTATTCCTCTGCACCCACCCCTCACATGTCTCTGTCCACTGCTGGGAGTCCTCTGCACCCACCCCTCACATGTGTCTGTCCACTGCTGGAAGTCCTCTGCACCCACCCCTCACATGTCTCTGTCCACTGCTGGGAGTGATATGCACCCACCCCTAATATGACTGTCCACTGCTGGGAGTCCTCTGCACCCACCCCTCACATGTCTCTGTCTACTGCTGGGAGTATTCTGCACCAACCCCTCACATGTCTCTATCCCTTGCTGGGAGTCCTTTGCACCCACCCCTCACATGTCTCTGTACACTGCTGGGAGTCCTCTGCACACACCCCTCACATGTGTCTGTCCACTGCTGGAAGTCCTCTGCACCCACCCCTCACATGTCTCTGTCCACTGCTGGGAGTGATATGCACCCACCCCTCATATGACTGTCCACTGCTGGGAGTCCTCTGCACCCACCCCTCACATGTCTCTGTCCACTGCTGGGAGTGATATGCACCCACCCCTCATATGTCTGGGCACTGCTGGGAGTGATCTGCACCCACCCCTCACATGTCTCTGGGCACTGCTGGTATTCCTCTGCACCCACCCCTCACATGTCTCTGTCCACTGCTGGGAGTCCTCTGCACCCACCCATCACATGTCTCTGTCCACTGCTGGGAGTCCTCTATACCCACCCCTCACATGTCTCTGTCCACTGCTGGGAGTCCTCTGCACCCACCCCTCACATGTGTCTGTCCACTGCTGGGAGTCCTCTGCACCCACCCCTCACATGTCTCTGTCCAATGCTGGGAGTCCTCTGCACCCACCCCTCACATGTGTCTGTCCACTGCTGGGAGTCCTCTGCACCAACCCCTCACATGTCTCTGTCCACTGCTGGGAGTGATATGCTCCCACCCCTCATATGTCTGGGCACTGCTGGGAGTGATCTGCACCCACCCCTCTCATGTCTCTGTCCACTGCTGGGAGTCCTCTGCACCCACCCCTCACATGTGTCTGTCCACTGCTGGGAGTCCTCTGCACCCACCCCTCACATGTCTCTGTCCACTGCTGGGAGTGATATGCACCCACCCCTTACATGTCTCTGGGCACTGCTGGTATTCCTCTGCACCCACCCCTCACATGTCTCTGTCCACTGCTGGGAGTCCTCTGCACCCACCCCTCACATTTCTCTGTCCACTGCTGGGAGTCCTTTGCACCCACCCCTCACATGTCTCTGTCTACTGCTGGGAGTCCTCTGCACCCACCCCTCACATGTGTCTGTCCACTGCTGGAAGTCCTCTGCACCCACCCCTCACATGTCTCTGTCCACTGCTGGGAGTGATATGCACTAGGGGTGGGCGGAATTTGCGTAATCGCGTTACGCAAATCTCCGCGAAACGGTAAAAAATCTCCGCGAACATGCAGAAATTCCGCGAACAAGCGGAATTGCATGTTCGCGATTCTTTTTTCCTGTTCACAGTTGCTGTTTGCGTGCTCGGGGAGAAATATCTCGCGAACACGCATTTTGAGGACGCGAACAAGAAAAAATTTCGCGAAGTCGCGTAAAGCAGAATTTTGGGCAATTTTGCGTTCTCCGCGGAACGCGAAATTCCACAAATTCCGCGAGCGGAACGGAATTTACCGCCCAGGCCTAATATGCACCCACCCCTCATATGACTTTCCACTGCTGGGAGTCCTCTGCACCCACCCCTCACATGTCTCTGTCCACTGCTGGGAGTGATCTGCACCCACCCCTCACATGTCTCTGGGCACTGCTGGTATTCCTCTGCACCCACCACTCACATGTCTCTGTCCACTGCTGGGAGTCCTCTGCACCCACCCCTCACATGTCTCTGTCTACTGCTGGGAGTCCTCTGCACCCACCCCTCACATGTGTCTGTCCACTGCTGGGAGTCCTCTGCACCCACCCCTCACATATCTCTGTCCACTGCTGGGAGTAATATACACCCACCCCTCATATGTCTGGGCACTGCTGGGAGTGATATGCACCCACCCCTCACATGTCTCTGGGTACTGTTGGTATTCCTCTGCACCCACCCCTCACATGTCTCTGTCCACTGCTGGGAGTCCTCTGCACCCACCCCTCACAGGTCTGTCCACTGCTGGGAGTCCTCTGCACCCACCCCTGACATGTGTCTGTCCACTGCTGGGAGTCCTCTGCACCCACCCCTCACATGTCTCTGTCCACTGCTGGGAGTGATCTGCACCCACCCCTCACATGTCTCTGGGCACTGTTGGTATTCCTCTGCACCCACCCCTCACATGTCTCTGTCCACTGCTGGGAGTCCTCTGCACCCACCCCTCACATGTCTCTGTCCACTGCTGGGAGTCCTCTGCACCCATCCCTCACATCTCTCTGTCCACTGCTAGGAGTCCTCTGCACCCACCCCTCACATGTGTCTGTCCACTGCTGGGAGTCCTCTGCACCCACCCCTCACATGTGTCTGTCCACTGCTGGGAGTCCTCTGCACCCACCCCTCACATGTCTCTGTCCACTGCTGGGAGTCCTCTGCACCCACCCTTGACATGTGTCTGTCCACTGCTGGAGTCCTCTGCACCCACCCCTCACATGTCTCTGTCCACTGCTGGGAGTGATCTGCACCCACCCCTCACATGTCTCTGGGCACTGTTGGTATTCCTCTGCACCCACCCCTCACATGTCTCTGTCCACTGCTGGGAGTCCTCTGCACCCACCCCTCACATGTCTCTGTCCACTGCTGGGAGTCCTCTGCACCCATCCCTCACATCTCTCTGTCCACTGCTAGGAGTCCTCTGCACCCACCCCTCACATGTGTCTGTCCACTGCTGGGAGTCCTCTGCACCCACCCCTCACATGTGTCTGTCCACTGCTGGGAGTCCTCTGCACCCACCCCTCACATGTCTCTGTCCACTGCTGGGAGTGATATGCACCCACCCCTCATATGTCTGTCCACTCCTGGGAGTCCTCTTCACCCACCACTCACATGTCTCTGTCCACTGCTGGGAGCGATATGCACCCACCCCTCATATGTCTGTCCACTGCTGGGAGTCCTCTGCACCCACCCCTCACATGTCTCTGTCCACTGCTGGGAGTCCTCTGCACCCACCCCTCACATGTGTCTGTCCACTGCTGGGAGTCCTCTGCACCCACCCCTCACATGTCTCTGTCCACTGCTGGGAGTGATATGCTCCCACCCCTCATATGTCTGGGCACTGCTGGGAGTGATCTGCACCCACCCCTCACATGTCTCTGTCCACTGCTGGGAATCCTCTGCACCCACCCCTCACATGTGTCTGTCCACTGCTGGGAGTCCTCTGCACCCACCCCTCACATGTCTCTGTCCACTGCTGGGAGTCCTCTATACGCACCCCTCACATGTCTCTGTCCACTGCTGGGAGTCCTCTGCACCCACCCCTCACATGTGTCTGTCCACTGCTGGGAGTCCTCTGCACCCACCCCTCACATGTCTCTGTCCACTGCTGGGAGTCCTCTGCACCCACCCCTCACATGTGTCTGTCCACTGCTGGGAGTCCTCTGCAACAACCCCTCACATGTCTCTGTCCACTGCTGGGAGTGATATGCTCCCACCCCTCATATGTCTGGGCACTACTGGGAGTGATCTGCACCCACCCCTTACATGTCTCTGGGCACTGCTGGTATTCCTCTGCACCCACCCCTCACATGTCTCTGTCCACTGCTGGGAGTCCTCTGCACCTACCCCTCACATGTCTCTGTCCACTGCTGGGAGTCCTTTGCACTCACCCCTCACATGTCTCTGTCCACTGCTGGGAGTCCTATGCACCCGCCCCTCACATGTGTCTGTCCACTGCTGGAAGTCCTCTGCACCCACCCCTCACATGTATCTGTCCACTGCTGGGAGTGATATGCACCCACCCCTCATATGTCTGTCCACTGCTGGGAGTCCTCTGCACCCACACCTCACATGTCTCTGTCCACTGCTGGGAGTCCTCTGCACCCACCCTTGACATGTGTCTGTCCACTGCTGGAGTCCTCTGCACCCACCCCTCACATGTCTCTGTCCACTGCTGGGAGTGATCTGCACCCACCCCTCACATGTCTCTGGGCACTGTTGGTATTCCTCTGCACCCACCCCTCACATGTCTCTGTCCACTGCTGGGAGTCCTCTGCACCCACCCCTCACATGTCTCTGTCCACTGCTGGGAGTCCTCTGCACCCATCCCTCACATCTCTCTGTCCACTGCTAGGAGTCCTCTGCACCCACCCCTCACATGTGTCTGTCCACTGCTGGGAGTCCTCTGCACCCACCCCTCACATGTGTCTGTCCACTGCTGGGAGTCCTCTGCACCCACCCCTCACATGTCTCTGTCCACTGCTGGGAGTGATATGCACCCACCCCTCATATGACTGTCCACTGCTGGGAGTCCTCTGCACCCACCCCTCACATGTCTCTGTCCACTGCTGGGAGTGATATGCACCCACCCCTCATATGTCTGGGCACTGCTGGGAGTGATCTGCACCCACCCCTCACATGTCTCTGGGCACTGCTGGTATTCCTCTGCACCTACCCCTCACATGTCTCTGTCCACTTCTGGGAGTCCTTTGCACCCACCCCTCACATGTCTCTGTCCACTGCTGGGAGTCCTCTGCACCCACCCCTCACATGTGTCTGTCCACTGCTGGAAGTCCTCTGCACCCACCCCTCACATGTCTCTGTCCACTGCTGGGAGTGATATGCACCCACCCCTCATATGACTGTCCACTGCTGGGAGTCCTCTGCACCCACCCCTCACATGTCTCTGTCTACTGCTGGGAGAATTCTGCACCCACCCCTCACATGTCTCTGTCCCCTGCTGGGAGTCCTTTGCACCCACCCCTCACATGTCTCTGTACACTGCTGGGAGTCCTCTGCACACACCCCTCACATGTGTCTGTCCACTGCTGGAAGTCCTCTGCACCCACCCCTCACATGTCTCTGTCCACTGCTGGGAGTGATATGCACCCACCCCTCATATGACTGTCCACTGCTGGGAGTCCTCTGCACCCACCGCTCACATGTCTCTGTCCACTGCTGGGAGTGATATGCACCCACCCCTCATATGTCTGGGCACTGCTGGGAGTGATCTGCACCCACCCCTCACATGTCTCTGGGCACTGCTGGTATTCCTCTGCACCCACCCCTCACATGTCTCTGTCCACTGCTGGGAGTCCTCTGCACCCACCCATCACATGTCTCTGTCCACTGCTGGGAGTCCTCTATACCCACCCCTCACATGTCTCTGTCCACTGCTGGGAGTCCTCTGCACCCACCCCTCACATGTGTCTGTCCACTGCTGGGAGTCCTCTGCACCCACCCCTCACATGTCTCTGTCCAATGCTGGGAGTCCTCTGCACCCACCCCTCACATGTGTCTGTACACTGCTGGGAGTCCTCTGCACCAACCCCTCACATGTCTCTGTCCACTGCTGGGAGTGATATGCTCCCACCCCTCATATGTCTGGGCACTGCTGGGAGTGATCTGCACCCACCCCTCTCATGTCTCTGTCCACTGCTGGGAGTCCTCTGCACCCACCCCTCACATGTGTCTGTCCACTGCTGGGAGTCCTCTGCACCCACCCCTCACATGTCTCTGTCCACTGCTGGGAGTGATATGCACCCACCCCTTACATGTCTCTGGGCACTGCTGGTATTCCTCTGCACCCACCCCTCACATGTCTCTGTCCACTGCTGGGAGTCCTCTGCACCCACCCCTCACATGTCTCTGTCCACTGCTGGGAGTCCTTTGCACCCACCCCTCACATGTCTCTGTCTACTGCTGGGAGTCCTCTGCACCCACCCCTCACATGTGTCTGTCCACTGCTGGAAGTCCTCTGCACCCACCCCTCACATGTCTCTGTCCACTGCTGGGAGTGATATGCACCCACCCCTCATATGACTGTCCACTGCTGGGAGTCCTCTGCACCCACCCCTCACATGTCTCTGTCCACTGCTGGGAGTGATCTGCACCCACCCCTCACATGTCTCTGGGCACTGCTGGTATTCCTCTGCACCCACCACTCACATGTCTCTGTCCACTGCTGGGAGTCCTCTGCACCCACCCCTCACATGTCTCTGTCCACTGCTGGGAGTCCTCTGCACCCACCCCTCACATGTGTCTGTCCACTGCTGGGAGTCCTCTGCACCCACCCCTCACATATCTCTGTCCACTGCTGGGAGTAATATACACCCAGCCCTCATATGTCTGGGCACTGCTGGGAGTGATATGCACCCACCCCTCACATGTCTCTGGGTACTGTTGGTATTCCTCTGCACCCACCCCTCACATGTCTCTGTCCACTGCTGGGAGTCCTCTGCACCCACCCCTCACAGGTCTGTCCACTGCTGGGAGTCCTCTGCACCCACCCCTGACATGTGTCTGTCCACTGCTGGGAGTCCTCTGCACCCACCCCTCACATGTCTCTGTCCACTGCTGGGAGTGATCTGCACCCACCCCTCACATGTCTCTGGGCACTGTTGGTATTCCTCTGCACCCACCCCTCACATGTCTCTGTCCACTGCTGGGAGTCCTCTGCACCCACCCCTCACATGTCTCTGTCCACTGCTGGGAGTCCTCTGCACCCATCCCTCACATCTCTCTGTCCACTGCTAGGAGTCCTCTGCACCCACCCCTCACATGTGTCTGTCCACTGCTGGGAGTCCTCTGCACCCACCCCTCACATGTGTCTGTCCACTGCTGGGAGTCCTCTGCACCCACCCCTCACATGTCTCTGTCCACTGCTGGGAGTCCTCTGCACCCACCCTTGACATGTGTCTGTCCACTGCTGGAGTCCTCTGCACCCACCCCTCACATGTCTCTGTCTACTGCTGGGAGTGATCTGCACCCACCCCTCACATGTCTCTGGGCACTGTTGGTATTCCTCTGCACCCACCCCTCACATGTCTCTGTCCACTGCTGGGAGTCCTCTGCACCCACCCCTCACATGTCTCTGTCCACTGCTGGGAGTCCTCTGCACCCATCCCTCACATCTCTCTGTCCACTGCTAGGAGTCCTCTGCACCCACCCCTCACATGTGTCTGTCCACTGCTGGGAGTCCTCTGCACCCACCCCTCACATGTGTCTGTCCACTGCTGGGAGTCCTCTGCACCCACCCCTCACATGTCTCTGTCCACTGCTGGGAGTGATATGCACCCACCCCTCATATGTCTGTCCACTCCTGGGAGTCCTCTTCACCCACCACTCACATGTCTCTGTCCACTGCTGGGAGCGATATGCACCCACCCCTCATATGTCTGTCCACTGCTGGGAGTCCTCTGCACCCACCCCTCACATGTCTCTGTCCACTGCTGGGAGTCCTCTGCACCCACCCCTCACATGTGTCTGTCCACTGCTGGGAGTCCTCTGCACCCACCCCTCACATGTCTCTGTCCACTGCTGGGAGTGATATGCTCCCACCCCTCATATGTCTGGGCACTGCTGGGAGTGATCTGCACCCACCCCTCACATGTCTCTGTCCACTGCTGGGAATCCTCTGCACCCACCCCTCACATGTGTCTGTCCACTGCTGGGAGTCCTCTGCACCCACCCCTCACATGTCTCTGTCCACTGCTGGGAGTCCTCTATACCCACCCCTCACATGTCTCTGTCCACTGCTGGGAGTCCTCTGCACCCACCCCTCACATGTGTCTGTCCACTGCTGGGAGTCCTCTGCACCCACCCCTCACATGTCTCTGTCCACTGCTGGGAGTCCTCTGCACCCACCCCTCACATGTGTCTGTCCACTGCTGGGAGTCCTCTGCAACAACCCCTCACATGTCTCTGTCCACTGCTGGGAGTGATATATGCTCCCACCCCTCATATGTCTGGGCACTACTGGGAGTGATCTGCACCCACCCCTTACATGTCTCTGGGCACTGCTGGTATTCCTCTGCACCCACCCCTCACATGTCTCTGTCCACTGCTGGGAGTCCTCTGCACCTACCCCTCACATGTCTCTGTCCACTGCTGGGAGTCCTTTGCACCCACCCCTCACATGTGTCTGTCCACTGCTGGAAGTCCTCTGCACCCACCCCTCACATGTATCTGTCCACTGCTGGGAGTGATATGCACCCACCACTCATATGTCTGTCCACTGCTGGGAGTCCTCTGCACCCACCCCTCACATGTCTCTGTCCACTGCTGGGAGTCCTCTGCACCCACCCTTGACATGTGTCTGTCCACTGCTGGAGTCCTCTGCACCCACCCCTCACATGTCTCTGTCCACTGCTGGGAGTGATCTGCACCCACCCCTCACATGTCTCTGGGCACTGTTGGTATTCCTCTGCACCCACCCCTCACATGTCTCTGTCCACTGCTGGGAGTCCTCTGCACCCACCCCTCACATGTCTCTGTCCACTGCTGGGAGTCCTCTGCACCCATCCCTCACATCTCTCTGTCCACTGCTAGGAGTCCTCTGCACCCACCCCTCACATGTGTCTGTCCACTGCTGGGAGTCCTCTGCACCCACCCCTCACATGTGTCTGTCCACTGCTGGGAGTCCTCTGCACCCACCCCTCACATGTCTCTGTCCACTGCTGGGAGTGATATGCACCCACCCCTCATATGTCTGTCCACTCCTGGGAGTCCTCTTCACCCACCCCTCACATGTCTCTGTCCACTGCTGGGTGCGATATGCACCCACCCCTCATATGTCTGTCCACTGCTGGGAGTCCTCTGCACCCACCCCTCACATGTCTCTGTCCACTGCTGGGAGTCCTCTGCACCCACCCCTCACAAGTGTCTGTCCACTGCTGGGAGTCCTCTGCACCCACCCCTCACATGTCTCTGTCCACTGCTGGGAGTGATATGCTCCCACCCCTCATATGTCTGGGCACTGCCGGGAGTGATCTGCACCCACCCCTCACATGTCTCTGTCCACTGCTGGGAATCCTCTGCACCCACCCCTCACATGTGTCTGTCCACTGCTGGGAGTCCTCTGCACCCACCCCTCACATGTCTCTGTCCACTGCTGGGAGTCCTCTGCACCCACCCCTCACATGTGTCTGTCCACTGCTGGGAGTCCTCTGCACCCACCCCTCACATGTCTCTGTCCACTGCTGGGAGTGATATGCTCCCACCCCTCAAATGTCTGGGCTCTGCTGGGAGTGATCTGCACCCACCCCTCACATATCTCTGTCCACTGCTGGGAGTCCTCTGCACCCACCCCTCACATGTGTCTGTCCACTGCTGGGAGTCCTCTGCACCCACCCCTCACATGTCTCTGTCCACTGCTGGGAGTGATATGCACCCACCCCTCATATGTCTGGGCACTACTGGGAGTGATCTGCACCCACCCCTTACATGTCTCTAGGCACTGCTGGTATTCCTCTGCACCCACCCCTCACATGTCTCTGTCCACTGCTGGGAGTCCTCTGCACCCACCCCTCACATGTGTCTGTCCACTGCTGGAAGTCCTCTGCACCCACCCCTCACATGTCTCTGTCCACTGCTGGGAGTGATATGCACCCACCCCTAATATGACTGTCCACTGCTGGGAGTCCTCTGCACCCACCCCTCACATGTCTCTGTCTACTGCTGGGAGTATTCTGCACCAACCCCTCACATGTCTCTATCCCCTGCTGGGAGTCCTTTGCACCCACCCCTCACATGTCTCTGTACACTGCTGGGAGTCCTCTGCACACACCCCTCACATGTGTCTGTCCACTGCTGGAAGTCCTCTGCACCCACCCCTCACATGTCTCTGTCCACTGCTGGGAGTGATATGCACCCACCCCTCATATGACTGTCCACTGCTGGGAGTCCTCTGCACCCACCCCTCACATGTCTCTGTCCACTGCTGGGAGTGATATGCACCCACCCCTCATATGTCTGGGCACTGCTGGGAGTGATCTGCACCCACCCCTCACATGTCTCTGGGCACTGCTGGTATTCCTCTGCACCCACCCCTCACATGTCTCTGTCCACTGCTGGGAGTCCTCTGCACCCACCCATCACATGTCTCTGTCCACTGCTGGGAGTCCTCTATACCCACCCCTCACATGTCTCTGTCCACTGCTGGGAGTAATATACACCCAGCCCTCATATGTCTGGGCACTGCTGGGAGTGATATGCACCCACCCCTCACATGTCTCTGGGTACTGTTGGTATTCCTCTGCACCCACCCCTCACATGTCTCTGTCCACTGCTGGGAGTCCTCTGCACCCACCCCTCACAGGTCTGTCCACTGCTGGGAGTCCTCTGCACCCACCCCTGACATGTGTCTGTCCACTGCTGGGAGTCCTCTGCACCCACCCCTCACATGTCTCTGTCCACTGCTGGGAGTGATCTGCACCCACCCCTCACATGTCTCTGGGCACTGTTGGTATTCCTCTGCACCCACCCCTCACATGTCTCTGTCCACTGCTGGGAGTCCTCTGCACCCACCCCTCACATGTCTCTGTCCACTGCTGGGAGTCCTCTGCACCCATCCCTCACATCTCTCTGTCCACTGCTAGGAGTCCTCTGCACCCACCCCTCACATGTGTCTGTCCACTGCTGGGAGTCCTCTGCACCCACCCCTCACATGTGTCTGTCCACTGCTGGGAGTCCTCTGCACCCACCCCTCACATGTCTCTGTCCACTGCTGGGAGTCCTCTGCACCCACCCTTGACATGTGTCTGTCCACTGCTGGAGTCCTCTGCACCCACCCCTCACATGTCTCTGTCTACTGCTGGGAGTGATCTGCACCCACCCCTCACATGTCTCTGGGCACTGTTGGTATTCCTCTGCACCCACCCCTCACATGTCTCTGTCCACTGCTGGGAGTCCTCTGCACCCACCCCTCACATGTCTCTGTCCACTGCTGGGAGTCCTCTGCACCCATCCCTCACATCTCTCTGTCCACTGCTAGGAGTCCTCTGCACCCACCCCTCACATGTGTCTGTCCACTGCTGGGAGTCCTCTGCACCCACCCCTCACATGTGTCTGTCCACTGCTGGGAGTCCTCTGCACCCACCCCTCACATGTCTCTGTCCACTGCTGGGAGTGATATGCACCCACCCCTCATATGTCTGTCCACTCCTGGGAGTCCTCTTCACCCACCACTCACATGTCTCTGTCCACTGCTGGGAGCGATATGCACCCACCCCTCATATGTCTGTCCACTGCTGGGAGTCCTCTGCACCCACCCCTCACATGTCTCTGTCCACTGCTGGGAGTCCTCTGCACCCACCCCTCACATGTGTCTGTCCACTGCTGGGAGTCCTCTGCACCCACCCCTCACATGTCTCTGTCCACTGCTGGGAGTGATATGCTCCCACCCCTCATATGTCTGGGCACTGCTGGGAGTGATCTGCACCCACCCCTCACATGTCTCTGTCCACTGCTGGGAATCCTCTGCACCCACCCCTCACATGTGTCTGTCCACTGCTGGGAGTCCTCTGCACCCACCCCTCACATGTCTCTGTCCACTGCTGGGAGTCCTCTATACCCACCCCTCACATGTCTCTGTCCACTGCTGGGAGTCCTCTGCACCCACCCCTCACATGTGTCTGTCCACTGCTGGGAGTCCTCTGCACCCACCCCTCACATGTCTCTGTCCACTGCTGGGAGTCCTCTGCACCCACCCCTCACATGTGTCTGTCCACTGCTGGGAGTCCTCTGCAACAACCCCTCACATGTCTCTGTCCACTGCTGGGAGTGATATATGCTCCCACCCCTCATATGTCTGGGCACTACTGGGAGTGATCTGCACCCACCCCTTACAAGTCTCTGGGCACTGCTGGTATTCCTCTGCACCCACCCCTCACATGTCTCTGTCCACTGCTGGGAGTCCTCTGCACCTACCCCTCACATGTCTCTGTCCACTGCTGGGAGTCCTTTGCACCCACCCCTCACATGTGTCTGTCCACTGCTGGAAGTCCTCTGCACCCACCCCTCACATGTATCTGTCCACTGCTGGGAGTGATATGCACCCACCACTCATATGTCTGTCCACTGCTGGGAGTCCTCTGCACCCACCCCTCACATGTCTCTGTCCACTGCTGGGAGTCCTCTGCACCCACCCTTGACATGTGTCTGTCCACTGCTGGAGTCCTCTGCACCCACCCCTCACATGTCTCTGTCCACTGCTGGGAGTGATCTGCACCCACCCCTCACATGTCTCTGGGCACTGTTGGTATTCCTCTGCACCCACCCCTCACATGTCTCTGTCCACTGCTGGGAGTCCTCTGCACCCACCCCTCACATGTCTCTGTCCACTGCTGGGAGTCCTCTGCACCCATCCCTCACATCTCTCTGTCCACTGCTAGGAGTCCTCTGCACCCACCCCTCACATGTGTCTGTCCACTGCTGGGAGTCCTCTGCACCCACCCCTCACATGTGTCTGTCCACTGCTGGGAGTCCTCTGCACCCACCCCTCACATGTCTCTGTCCACTGCTGGGAGTGATATGCACCCACCCCTCATATGTCTGTCCACTCCTGGGAGTCCTCTTCACCCACCCCTCACATGTCTCTGTCCACTGCTGGGTGCGATATGCACCCACCCCTCATATGTCTGTCCACTGCTGGGAGTCCTCTGCACCCACCCCTCACATGTCTCTGTCCACTGCTGGGAGTCCTCTGCACCCACCCCTCACAAGTGTCTGTCCACTGCTGGGAGTCCTCTGCACCCACCCCTCACATGTCTCTGTCCACTGCTGGGAGTGATATGCTCCCACCCCTCATATGTCTGGGCACTGCCGGGAGTGATCTGCACCCACCCCTCACATGTCTCTGTCCACTGCTGGGAATCCTCTGCACCCACCCCTCACATGTGTCTGTCCACTGCTGGGAGTCCTCTGCACCCACCCCTCACATGTCTCTGTCCACTGCTGGGAGTCCTCTGCACCCACCCCTCACATGTGTCTGTCCACTGCTGGGAGTCCTCTGCACCCACCCCTCACATGTCTCTGTCCACTGCTGGGAGTGATATGCTCCCACCCCTCAAATGTCTGGGCTCTGCTGGGAGTGATCTGCACCCACCCCTCACATATCTCTGTCCACTGCTGGGCGTCCTCTGCACCCACCCCTCACATGTGTCTGTCCACTGCTGGGAGTCCTCTGCACCCACCCCTCACATGTCTCTGTCCACTGCTGGGAGTGATATGCACCCACCCCTCATATGTCTGGGCACTACTGGGAGTGATCTGCACCCACCCCTTACATGTCTCTAGGCACTGCTGGTATTCCTCTGCACCCACCCCTCACATGTCTCTGTCCACTGCTGGGAGTCCTCTGCACCCACCCCTCACATGTGTCTGTCCACTGCTGGAAGTCCTCTGCACCCACCCCTCACATGTCTCTGTCCACTGCTGGGAGTGATATGCACCCACCCCTAATATGACTGTCCACTGCTGGGAGTCCTCTGCACCCACCCCTCACATGTCTCTGTCTACTGCTGGGAGTATTCTGCACCAACCCCTCACATGTCTCTATCCCCTGCTGGGAGTCCTTTGCACCCACCCCTCACATGTCTCTGTACACTGCTGGGAGTCCTCTGCACACACCCCTCACATGTGTCTGTCCATTGCTGGAAGTCCTCTGCACCCACCCCTCACATGTCTCTGTCCACTGCTGGGAGTGATATGCACCCACCCCTCATATGACTGTCCACTGCTGGGAGTCCTCTGCACCCACCCCTCACATGTCTCTGTCCACTGCTGGGAGTGATATGCACCCACCCCTCATATGTCTGGGCACTGCTGGGAGTGATCTGCACCCACCCCTCACATGTCTCTGGGCACTGCTGGTATTCCTCTGCACCCACCCCTCACATGTCTCTGTCCACTGCTGGGAGTCCTCTGCACCCACCCATCACATGTCTCTGTCCACTGCTGGGAGTCCTCTATACCCACCCCTCACATGTCTCTGTCCACTGCTGGGAGTCCTCTGCACCCACCCCTCACATGTGTCTGTCCACTGCTGGGAGTCCTCTGCACCCACCCCTCACATGTCTCTGTCCAATGCTGGGAGTCCTCTGCACCCACCCCTCACATGTGTCTGTCCACTGCTGGGAGTCCTCTGCACCAACCCCTCACATGTCTCTGTCCACTGCTGGGAGTGATATGCTCCCACCCCTCATATGTCTGGGCACTGCTGGGAGTGATCTGCACCCACCCCTCTCATGTCTCTGTCCACTGCTGGGAGTCCTCTGCACCCACCCCTCACATGTGTCTGTCCACTGCTGGGAGTCCTCTGCACCCACCCCTCACATGTCTCTGTCCACTGCTGGGAGTGATATGCACCCACCCCTTACATGTCTGTGGGCACTGCTGGTATTCCTCTGCACCCACCCCTCACATGTCTCTGTCCACTGCTGGGAGTCCTCTGCACCCACCCCTCACATTTCTCTGTCCACTGCTGGGAGTCCTTTGCACCCACCCCTCACATGTCTCTGTCTACTGCTGGGAGTCCTCTGCACCCACCCCTCACATGTGTCTGTCCACTGCTGGAAGTCCTCTGCACCCACCCCTCACATGTCTCTGTCCACTGCTGGGAGTGATATGCACTAGGGGTGGGCGGAATTTGCGTAATCGCGTTACGCAAATCTCCGCGAAACGGTAAAAAATCTCCGCGAACATGCAGAAATTCCGCGAACAAGCGGAATTGCATGTTCGCGATTCTTTTTTCCTGTTCACAGTTGCTGTTTGCGTGCTCGGGGAGAAATATCTCGCGAACACGCATTTTGAGGACGCGAACAAGAAAAAATTTCGCGAAGTCGCGTAAAGCAGAATTTTGGGCAATTTTGCGTTCTCCGCGGAACGCGAAATTCCACAAATTCCGCGAGCGGAACGGAATTTACCGCCCAGGCCTAATATGCACCCACCCCTCATATGGCTTTCCACTGCTGGGAGTCCTCTGCACCCACCCCTCACATGTCTCTGTCCACTGCTGGGAGTGATCTGCACCCACCCCTCACATGTCTCTGGGCACTGCTGGTATTCCTCTGCACCCACCACTCACATGTCTCTGTCCACTGCTGGGAGTCCTCTGCACCCACCCCTCACATGTCTCTGTCTACTGCTGGGAGTCCTCTGCACCCACCCCTCACATGTGTCTGTCCACTGCTGGGAGTCCTCTGCACCCACCCCTCACATATCTCTGTCCACTGCTGGGAGTAATATACACCCACCCCTCATATGTCTGGGCACTGCTGGGAGTGATATGCACCCACCCCTCACATGTCTCTGGGTACTGTTGGTATTCCTCTGCACCCACCCCTCACATGTCTCTGTCCACTGCTGGGAGTCCTCTGCACCCACCCCTCACAGGTCTGTCCACTGCTGGGAGTCCTCTGCACCCACCCCTGACATGTGTCTGTCCACTGCTGGGAGTCCTCTGCACCCATCCCTCACATCTCTCTGTCCACTGCTAGGAGTCCTCTGCACCCACCCCTCACATGTGTCTGTCCACTGCTGGGAGTCCTCTGCACCCACCCCTCACATGTGTCTGTCCACTGCTGGGAGTCCTCTGCACCCACCCCTCACATGTCTCTGTCCACTGCTGGGAGTCCTCTGCACCCACCCTTGACATGTGTCTGTCCACTGCTGGAGTCCTCTGCACCCACCCCTCACATGTCTCTGTCCACTGCTGGGAGTGATCTGCACCCACCCCTCACATGTCTCTGGGCACTGTTGGTATTCCTCTGCACCCACCCCTCACATGTCTCTGTCCACTGCTGGGAGTCCTCTGCACCCACCCCTCACATGTCTCTGTCCACTGCTGGGAGTCCTCTGCACCCATCCCTCACATCTCTCTGTCCACTGCTAGGAGTCCTCTGCACCCACCCCTCACATGTGTCTGTCCACTGCTGGGAGTCCTCTGCACCCACCCCTCACATGTGTCTGTCCACTGCTGGGAGTCCTCTGCACCCACCCCTCACATGTCTCTGTCCACTGCTGGGAGTCCTCTGCACCCACCCTTGACATGTGTCTGTCCACTGCTGGAGTCCTCTGCACCCACCCCTCACATGTCTCTGTCCACTGCTGGGAGTGATCTGCACCCACCCCTCACATGTCTCTGGGCACTGTTGGTATTCCTCTGCACCCACCCCTCACATGTCTCTGTCCACTGCTGGGAGTCCTCTGCACCCACCCCTCACATGTCTCTGTCCACTGCTGGGAGTCCTCTGCACCCATCCCTCACATCTCTCTGTCCACTGCTAGGAGTCCTCTGCACCCACCCCTCACATGTGTCTGTCCACTGCTGGGAGTCCTCTGCACCCACCCCTCACATGTGTCTGTCCACTGCTGGGAGTCCTCTGCACCCACCCCTCACATGTCTCTGTCCACTGCTGGGAGTGATATGCACCCACCCCTCATATGTCTGTCCACTCCTGGGAGTCCTCTTCACCCACCACTCACATGTCTCTGTCCACTGCTGGGAGCGATATGCACCCACCCCTCATATGTCTGTCCACTGCTGGGAGTCCTCTGCACCCACCCCTCACATGTCTCTGTCCACTGCTGGGAGTCCTCTGCACCCACCCCTCACATGTGTCTGTCCACTGCTGGGAGTCCTCTGCACCCACCCCTCACATGTCTCTGTCCACTGCTGGGAGTGATATGCTCCCACCCCTCATATGTCTGGGCACTGCTGGGAGTGATCTGCACCCACCCCTCACATGTCTCTGTCCACTGCTGGGAATCCTCTGCACCCACCCCTCACATGTGTCTGTCCACTGCTGGGAGTCCTCTGCACCCACCCCTCACATGTCTCTGTCCACTGCTGGGAGTCCTCTATACGCACCCCTCACATGTCTCTGTCCACTGCTGGGAGTCCTCTGCACCCACCCCTCACATGTGTCTGTCCACTGCTGGGAGTCCTCTGCACCCACCCCTCACATGTCTCTGTCCACTGCTGGGAGTCCTCTGCACCCACCCCTCACATGTGTCTGTCCACTGCTGGGAGTCCTCTGCAACAACCCCTCACATGTCTCTGTCCACTGCTGGGAGTGATATGCTCCCACCCCTCATATGTCTGGGCACTACTGGGAGTGATCTGCACCCACCCCTTACATGTCTCTGGGCACTGCTGGTATTCCTCTGCACCCACCCCTCACATGTCTCTGTCCACTGCTGGGAGTCCTCTGCACCTACCCCTCACATGTCTCTGTCCACTGCTGGGAGTCCTTTGCACTCACCCCTCACATGTCTCTGTCCACTGCTGGGAGTCCTATGCACCCGCCCCTCACATGTGTCTGTCCACTGCTGGAAGTCCTCTGCACCCACCCCTCACATGTATCTGTCCACTGCTGGGAGTGATATGCACCCACCCCTCATATGTCTGTCCACTGCTGGGAGTCCTCTGCACCCACACCTCACATGTCTCTGTCCACTGCTGGGAGTCCTCTGCACCCACCCTTGACATGTGTCTGTCCACTGCTGGAGTCCTCTGCACCCACCCCTCACATGTCTCTGTCCACTGCTGGGAGTGATCTGCACCCACCCCTCACATGTCTCTGGGCACTGTTGGTATTCCTCTGCACCCACCCCTCACATGTCTCTGTCCACTGCTGGGAGTCCTCTGCACCCACCCCTCACATGTCTCTGTCCACTGCTGGGAGTCCTCTGCACCCATCCCTCACATCTCTCTGTCCACTGCTAGGAGTCCTCTGCACCCACCCCTCACATGTGTCTGTCCACTGCTGGGAGTCCTCTGCACCCACCCCTCACATGTGTCTGTCCACTGCTGGGAGTCCTCTGCACCCACCCCTCACATGTCTCTGTCCACTGCTGGGAGTGATATGCACCCACCCCTCATATGACTGTCCACTGCTGGGAGTCCTCTGCACCCACCCCTCACATGTCTCTGTCCACTGCTGGGAGTGATATGCACCCACCCCTCATATGTCTGGGCACTGCTGGGAGTGATCTGCACCCACCCCTCACATGTCTCTGGGCACTGCTGGTATTCCTCTGCACCTACCCCTCACATGTCTCTGTCCACTTCTGGGAGTCCTTTGCACCCACCCCTCACATGTCTCTGTCCACTGCTGGGAGTCCTCTGCACCCACCCCTCACATGTGTCTGTCCACTGCTGGAAGTCCTCTGCACCCACCCCTCACATGTCTCTGTCCACTGCTGGGAGTGATATGCACCCACCCCTCATATGACTGTCCACTGCTGGGAGTCCTCTGCACCCACCCCTCACATGTCTCTGTCTACTGCTGGGAGAATTCTGCACCCACCCCTCACATGTCTCTGTTCCCTGCTGGGAGTCCTTTGCACCCACCCCTCACATGTCTCTGTACACTGCTGGGAGTCCTCTGCACACACCCCTCACATGTGTCTGTCCACTGCTGGAAGTCCTCTGCACCCACCCCTCACATGTCTCTGTCCACTGCTGGGAGTGATATGCACCCACCCCTCATATGACTGTCCACTGCTGGGAGTCCTCTGCACCCACCGCTCACATGTCTCTGTCCACTGCTGGGAGTGATATGCACCCACCCCTCATATGTCTGGGCACTGCTGGGAGTGATCTGCACCCACCCCTCACATGTCTCTGGGCACTGCTGGTATTCCTCTGCACCCACCCCTCACATGTCTCTGTCCACTGCTGGGAGTCCTCTGCACCCACCCATCACATGTCTCTGTCCACTGCTGGGAGTCCTCTATACCCACCCCTCACATGTCTCTGTCCACTGCTGGGAGTCCTCTGCACCCACCCCTCACATGTGTCTGTCCACTGCTGGGAGTCCTCTGCACCCACCCCTCACATGTCTCTGTCCAATGCTGGGAGTCCTCTGCACCCACCCCTCACATGTGTCTGTACACTGCTGGGAGTCCTCTGCACCAACCCCTCACATGTCTCTGTCCACTGCTGGGAGTGATATGCTCCCACCCCTCATATGTCTGGGCACTGCTGGGAGTGATCTGCACCCACCCCTCTCATGTCTCTGTCCACTGCTGGGAGTCCTCTGCACCCACCCCTCACATGTGTCTGTCCACTGCTGGGAGTCCTCTGCACCCACCCCTCACATGTCTCTGTCCACTGCTGGGAGTGATATGCACCCACCCCTTACATGTCTCTGGGCACTGCTGGTATTCCTCTGCACCCACCCCTCACATGTCTCTGTCCACTGCTGGGAGTCCTCTGCACCCACCCCTCACATGTCTCTGTCCACTGCTGGGAGTCCTTTGCACCCACCCCTCACATGTCTCTGTCTACTGCTGGGAGTCCTCTGCACCCACCCCTCACATGTGTCTGTCCACTGCTGGAAGTCCTCTGCACCCACCCCTCACATGTCTCTGTCCACTGCTGGGAGTGATATGCACCCACCCCTCATATGACTGTCCACTGCTGGGAGTCCTCTGCACCCACCCCTCACATGTCTCTGTCCACTGCTGGGAGTGATCTGCACCCACCCCTCACATGTCTCTGGGCACTGCTGGTATTCCTCTGCACCCACCACTCACATGTCTCTGTCCACTGCTGGGAGTCCTCTGCACCCACCCCTCACATGTCTCTGTCTACTGCTGGGAGTCCTCTGCACCCACCCCTCACATGTGTCTGTCCACTGCTGGGAGTCCTCTGCACCCACCCCTCACATATCTCTGTCCACTGCTGGGAGTATTATACACCCAGCCCTCATATGTCTGGGCACTGCTGGGAGTGATATGCACCCACCCCTCACATGTCTCTGGGTACTGTTGGTATTCCTCTGCACCCACCCCTCACATGTCTCTGTCCACTGCTGGGAGTCCTTTGCACCCACCCCTCACAGGTCTGTCCACTGCTGGGAGTCCTCTGCACCCACCCCTGACATGTGTCTGTCCACTGCTGGGAGTCCTCTGCACCCACCCCTCACATGTCTCTGTCCACTGCTGGGAGTGATCTGCACCCACCCCTCACATGTCTCTGGGCACTGTTGGTATTCCTCTGCACCCACCCCTCACATGTCTCTGTCCACTGCTGGGAGTCCTCTGCACCCACCCCTCACATGTCTCTGTCCACTGCTGGGAGTCCTCTGCACCCATCCCTCACATCTCTCTGTCCACTGCTAGGAGTCCTCTGCACCCACCCCTCACATGTGTCTGTCCACTGCTGGGAGTCCTCTGCACCCACCCCTCACATGTGTCTGTCCACTGCTGGGAGTCCTCTGCACCCACCCCTCACATGTCTCTGTCCACTGCTGGGAGTCCTCTGCACCCACCCTTGACATGTGTCTGTCCACTGCTGGAGTCCTCTGCACCCACCCCTCACATGTCTCTGTCCACTGCTGGGAGTGATCTGCACCCACCCCTCACATGTCTCTGGGCACTGTTGGTATTCCTCTGCACCCACCCCTCACATGTCTCTGTCCACTGCTGGGAGTCCTCTGCACCCACCCCTCACATGTCTCTGTCCACTGCTGGGAGTCCTCTGCACCCATCCCTCACATCTCTCTGTCCACTGCTAGGAGTCCTCTGCACCCACCCCTCACATGTGTCTGTCCACTGCTGGGAGTCCTCTGCACCCACCCCTCACATGTGTCTGTCCACTGCTGGGAGTCCTCTTCACCCACCACTCACATGTCTCTGTCCACTGCTGGGAGCGATATGCACCCACCCCTCATATGTCTGTCCACTGCTGGGAGTCCTCTGCACCCACCCCTCACATGTCTCTGTCCACTGCTGGGAGTCCTCTGCACCCACCCCTCACATGTGTCTGTCCACTGCTGGGAGTCCTCTGCACCCACCCCTCACATGTCTCTGTCCACTGCTGGGAGTGATATGCTCCCACCCCTCATATGTCTGGGCACTGCTGGGAGTGATCTGCACCCACCCCTCACATGTCTCTGTCCACTGCTGGGAATCCTCTGCACCCACCCCTCACATGTGTCTGTCCACTGCTGGGAGTCCTCTGCACCCACCCCTCACATGTCTCTGTCCACTGCTGGGAGTCCTCTATACCCACCCCTCACATGTCTCTGTCCACTGCTGGGAGTCCTCTGCACCCACCCCTCACATGTGTCTGTCCACTGCTGGGAGTCCTCTGCACCCACCCCTCACATGTCTCTGTCCACTGCTGGGAGTCCTCTGCACCCACCCCTCACATGTGTCTGTCCACTGCTGGGAGTCCTCTGCAACAACCCCTCACATGTCTCTGTCCACTGCTGGGAGTGATATATGCTCCCACCCCTCATATGTCTGGGCACTACTGGGAGTGATCTGCACCCACCCCTTACATGTCTCTGGGCACTGCTGGTATTCCTCTGCACCCACCCCTCACATGTCTCTGTCCACTGCTGGGAGTCCTCTGCACCTACCCCTCACATGTCTCTGTCCACTGCTGGGAGTCCTTTGCACCCACCCCTCACATGTGTCTGTCCACTGCTGGAAGTCCTCTGCACCCACCCCTCACATGTATCTGTCCACTGCTGGGAGTGATATGCACCCACCACTCATATGTCTGTCCACTGCTGGGAGTCCTCTGCACCCACCCCTCACATGTCTCTGTCCACTGCTGGGAGTCCTCTGCACCCACCCTTGACATGTGTCTGTCCACTGCTGGAGTCCTCTGCACCCACCCCTCACATGTCTCTGTCCACTGCTGGGAGTGATCTGCACCCACCCCTCACATGTCTCTGGGCACTGTTGGTATTCCTCTGCACCCACCCCTCACATGTCTCTGTCCACTGCTGGGAGTCCTCTGCACCCACCCCTCACATGTCTCTGTCCACTGCTGGGAGTCCTCTGCACCCATCCCTCACATCTCTCTGTCCACTGCTAGGAGTCCTCTGCACCCACCCCTCACATGTGTCTGTCCACTGCTGGGAGTCCTCTGCACCCACCCCTCACATGTGTCTGTCCACTGCTGGGAGTCCTCTGCACCCACCCCTCACATGTCTCTGTCCACTGCTGGGAGTGATATGCACCCACCCCTCATATGTCTGTCCACTCCTGGGAGTCCTCTTCACCCACCCCTCACATGTCTCTGTCCACTGCTGGGTGCGATATGCACCCACCCCTCATATGTCTGTCCACTGCTGGGAGTCCTCTGCACCCACCCCTCACATGTCTCTGTCCACTGCTGGGAGTCCTCTGCACCCACCCCTCACAAGTGTCTGTCCACTGCTGGGAGTCCTCTGCACCCACCCCTCACATGTCTCTTTCCACTGCTGGGAGTGATATGCTCCCACCCCTCATATGTCTGGGCACTGCTGGGAGTGATCTGCACCCACCCCTCACATGTCTCTGTCCACTGCTGGGAATCCTCTGCACCCACCCCTCACATGTGTCTGTCCACTGCTGGGAGTCCTCTGCACCCACCCCTCACATGTCTCTGTCCACTGCTGGGAGTCCTCTATACCCACCCCTCACATGTCTCTGTCCACTGCTGGGAGTCCTCTGCACCCACCCCTCACATGTGTCTGTCCACTGCTGGGAGTCCTCTGCACCCACCCCTCACATGTCTCTGTCCACTGCTGGGAGTCCTCTGCACCCACCCCTCACATGTGTCTGTCCACTGCTGGGATTCCTCTGCAACAACCCCTCACATGTCTCTGTCCACTGCTGGGAGTGATATGCTCCCACCCCTCATATGTCTGGGCACTGCTGGGAGTGATCTGCACCCACCCCTCACATGTCCCTGTCCACTGCTGGGAGTCCTCTGCACCCACCCCTCACATGTGTCTGTCCACTGCTGGGAGTCCTCTGCACCCATCCCTCACATGTCTCTGTCCACTGCTGGGAGTGATATGCACCCATCCCTTACATTTCTCTGGGCACTGCTGGTATTCCTCTGCACCCACCCCTCACATGTCTCTGTCCACTGCTGGGAGTCCTCTGCACCCACCCCTCACATGTCTCTGTCCACTGCTGGGAGTCCTTTGCACCCACCCCTCACATGTCTCTGTCCACTGCTGGGAGTCCTCTGCACCCACCCCTCACATGTGTCTGTCCACTGCTGGAAGTCCTCTGCACCCACCCCTCACATGTCTCTGTCCACTGCTGGGAGTGATATGCACCCACCTCTCATATGACTGTCCACTGCTGGGAGTCCTCTGCACCCAACCCTCATATGTCTCTGTCCACTGCTGGGAGTGATATGCACCCACCCCTCATATGTCTGTCCACTCCTGGGAGTCCTCTTCACCCACCCCTCACATGTCTCTGTCCACTGCTGGGAGCGATATGCACCCACCCCTCATATGTCTGTCCACTGCTGGGAGTCCTCTGCACCCACCCCTCACATGTCTCTGTCCACTGCTGGGAGTCCTCTGCACCCACCCCTCACATGTGTCTGTCCACTGCTGGGAGTCCTCTGCACCCACCCCTCACATGTCTCTGTCCACTGCTGGGAGTGATATGCTCCGACCCCTCATATGTCTGGGCACTGCTGGGAGTGATCTGCACCCACCCCTCACATGTCTCTGTCCACTGCTGGGAATCCTCTGCACCCACCCCTCACATGTGTCTGTCCACTGCTGGGAGTCCTCTGCACCCACCCCTCACATGTCTCTGTCCACTGCTGGGAGTCCTCTATACCCACCCCTCACATGTCTCTGTCCACTGCTGGGAGTCCTCTGCACCCACCCCTCACATGTGTCTGTCCACTGCTGGGAGTCCTCTGCACCCACCCCTCACATGTCTCTGTCCACTGCTGGGAGTCCTCTGCACCCACCCCTCACATGTGTCTGTCCACTGCTGGGAGTCCTCTGCACCAACCCCTCACATGTCTCTGTCCACTGCTGGGAGTGATATGCACCCATCCCTCATATGTCTGGGCACTGCTGGGAGTGATCTGCACCCACCCCTCACATGTCTCTGGGCACTGCTGGTATTCCTCTGCACCCACCCCTCACATGTCTCTGTCCACTGCTGGGAGTCCTCTGCACCCACCCCTCACATGTCTCTGTCCACTGCTGGGAGTCCTCTGCACCCACCCCTCACATGTCTCTGTCCACTGCTGGGAGTGATATGCACCCACCCCCTACATGTCTCTGGGCACTGCTGGTATTCCTCTGCACCCACCCCTCACATGTGTCTGTCCACTGCTGGAAGTCCTCTGCACCCACCCCTCACATGTCTCTGTCCACTGCTGGGAGTGATATGCACCCACCCCTCATATGTCTGTCCACTCCTGGGAGTCCTCTTCACCCACCCCTCACATGTCTCTGTCCACTGCTGGGTGCGATATGCACCCACCCCTCATATGTCTGTCCACTGCTGGGAGTCCTCTGCACCCACCCCTCACATGTCTCTGTCCACTGCTGGGAGTCCTCTGCACCCACCCCTCACAAGTGTCTGTCCACTGCTGGGAGTCCTCTGCACCCACCCCTCACATGTCTCTGTCCACTGCTGGGAGTGATATGCTCCCACCCCTCATATGTCTGGGCACTGCTGGGAGTGATCTGCACCCACCCCTCACATGTCTCTGTCCACTGCTGGGAATCCTCTGCACCCACCCCTCACATGTGTCTGTCCACTGCTGGGAGTCCTCTGCACCCACCCCTCACATGTCTCTGTCCACTGCTGGGAGTCCTCTATACCCACCCCTCACATGTCTCTGTCCACTGCTGGGAGTCCTCTGCACCCACCCCTCACATGTGTCTGTCCACTGCTGGGAGTCCTCTGCACCCACCCCTCACATGTCTCTGTCCACTGCTGGGAGTCCTCTGCACCCACCCCTCACATGTGTCTGTCCACTGCTGGGAGTCCTCTGCAACAACCCCTCACATGTCTCTGTCCACTGCTGGGAGTGATATGCTCCCACCCCTCATATGTCTGGGCACTGCTGGGAGTGATCTGCACCCACCCCTCACATGTCTCTGTCCACTGCTGGGAGTCCTCTGCACCCACCCCTCACATGTGTCTGTCCACTGCTGGGAGTCCTCTGCACCCACCCCTCACATGTCTCTGTCCACTGCTGGGAGTGATATGCACCCACCCCCTACATGTCTCTGGGCACTGCTGGTATTCCTCTGCACCCACCCCTCACATGTGTCTGTCCACTGCTGGAAGTCCTCTGCACCCACCCCTCACATGTCTCTGTCCACTGCTGGGA
Organism: Triturus cristatus; assembly: GCF_964204655.1. Lineage (NCBI taxonomy): Eukaryota > Metazoa > Chordata > Amphibia > Caudata > Salamandridae > Triturus > Triturus cristatus. Next base: position 274,250,154 of record NC_140579.1, on the reverse strand, counting down.
GTGATATGCACCCACCCCTCATATGTCTGTCCACTCCTGGGAGTCCTCTTCACCCACCCCTCACATGTCTCTGTCCACTGCTGGGTGCGATATGCACCCACCCCTCATATGTCTGTCCACTGCTGGGAGTCCTCTGCACCCACCCCTCACATGTCTCTGTCCACTGCTGGGAGTCCTCTGCACCCACCCCTCACAAGTGTCTGTCCACTGCTGGGAGTCCTCTGCACCCACCCCTCACATGTCTCTGTCCACTGCTGGGAGTGATATGCTCCCACCCCTCATATGTCTGGGCACTGCTGGGAGTGATCTGCACCCACCCCTCACATGTCTCTGTCCACTGCTGGGAATCCTCTGCACCCACCCCTCACATGTGTCTGTCCACTGCTGGGAGTCCTCTGCACCCACCCCTCACATGTCTCTGTCCACTGCTGGGAGTCCTCTATACCCACCCCTCACATGTCTCTGTCCACTGCTGGGAGTCCTCTGCACCCACCCCTCACATGTGTCTGTCCACTGCTGGGAGTCCTCTGCACCCACCCCTCACATGTCTCTGTCCACTGCTGGGAGTCCTCTGCACCCACCCCTCACATGTGTCTGTCCACTGCTGGGAGTCCTCTGCAACAACCCCTCACATGTCTCTGTCCACTGCTGGGAGTGATATGCTCCCACCCCTCATATGTCTGGGCACTGCTGGGAGTGATCTGCACCCACCCCTCACATGTCTCTGTCCACTGCTGGGAGTCCTCTGCACCCACCCCTCACATGTGTCTGTCCACTGCTGGGAGTCCTCTGCACCCACCCCTCACATGTCTCTGTCCACTGCTGGGAGTGATATGCACCCATCCCTTACATTTCTCTGGGCACTGCTGGTATTCCTCTGCACCCACCCCTCACATGTCTCTGTCCACTGCTGGGAGTCCTCTGCACCCACCCCTCACATGTCTCTGTCCACTGCTGGGAGTCCTTTGCACCCACCCCTCACATGTCTCTGTCCACTGCTGGGAGTCCTCTGCACCCACCCCTCACATGTGTCTGTCCACTGCTGGAAGTCCTCTGCACCCACCCCTCACATGTCTCTGTCCACTGCTGGGAGTGATATGCACCCACCTCTCATATGACTGTCCACTGCTGGGAGTCCTCTGCACCCACCCCTCACATGTCTCTGTCCACTGCTGGGAGTGATATGCACCCACCCCTCATATGTCTGTCCACTCCTGGGAGTCCTCTTCACCCACCCCTCACATGTCTCTGTCCACTGCTGGGAGCGATATGCACCCACCCCTCATATGTCTGTCCACTGCTGGGAGTCCTCTGCACCCACCCCTCACATGTCTCTGTCCACTGCTGGGAGTCCTCTGCACCCACCCCTCACATGTGTCTGTCCACTGCTGGGAGTCCTCTGCACCCACCCCTCACATGTCTCTGTCCACTGCTGGGAGTGATATGCTCCGACCCCTCATATGTCTGGGCACTGCTGGGAGTGATCTGCACCCACCCCTCACATGTCTCTGTCCACTGCTGGGAATCCTCTGCACCCACCCCTCGCATGTGTCTGTCCACTGCTGGGAGTCCTCTGCACCCACCCCTCACATGTCTCTGTCCACTGCTGGGAGTCCTCTATACCCACCCCTCACATGTCTCTGTCCACTGCTGGGAGTCCTCTGCACCCACCCCTCACATGTGTCTGTCCACTGCTGGGAGTCCTCTGCACCCACCCCTCACATGTCTCTGTCCACTGCTGGGAGTCCTCTCCACCCACCCCTCACATGTGTCTGTCCACTGCTGGGAGTCCTCTGCACCAACCCCTCACATGTCTCTGTCCACTGCTGGGAGTGATATGCACCCATCCCTCATATGTCTGGGCACTGCTGGGAGTGATCTGCACCCACCCCTCACATGTCTCTGGGCACTGCTGGTATTCCTCTGCACCCACCCCTCACATGTCTCTGTCCACTGCTGGGAGTCCTCTGCACCCACCCCTCACATGTCTCTGTCCACTGCTGGGAGTCCTCTGCACCCACCCCTCACATGTCTCTGTCCACTGCTGGGAGTGATATGCACCCACCCCCTACATGTCTCTGGGCACTGCTGGTATTCCTCTGCACCCACCCCTCACATGTCTCTGTCCACTGCTGGGAGTCCTCTGCACCCACCCCTCACATGTCTCTGTCCACTGCTGGGAGTCCTTTGCACCCACCCCTCACATGTCTCTGTCCACTGCTGGGAGTCCTCTGCACCCACCCCTCACATGTGTCTGTCCACTGCTGGAAGTCCTCTGCACCCACCCCTCACATGTCTCTGTCCACTGCTGGGAGTGATATGCACCCACCTCTCATATGACTGTCCACTGCTGGGAGTCCTCTGCACCCACCCCTCACATGTCTCTGTCCACTGCTGGGAGTGATATGCACCCACCCCTCATATGTCTGTCCACTGCTGGGAGTCCTCTGCACCCACTCCTCACATGTCTCTGTCCACTGCTGGGAGTCCTCTGCACCCACCCCTCACATGTGTCTGTCCACTGCTGGGAGTCCTCTGAACCCACCCCTCACATGTCTCTGTCCACTGCTGGGAGTGATATGCACCCACCCCTCATATGTCTGGGCACTGCTGGGAGTGATCTGCACCCACCCCTCACATGTCTCTGGGCACTGCTGGTATTCCTCTGCACCCACCACTCACATGTCTCTGTCCACTGCTGGGAGTACTCTGCACCCACCCCTCACATGTCTCTGTCCACTGCTGGGAGTCCTCTGCACCCACTCCTCACATGTGTCTGTCCACTGCTGGGAGTCCTCTGCACCCACCCCTCACATATCTCTGTCCACTGCTGGGAGTAATATACACCCACCCCTCATATGTCTGGGCACTGCTGGGAGTGATCTGCACCCACCCCTCACATGTCTCTGGGTACTGTTGGTATTCCTCTGCACCCACCCCTCACATGTCTCTGTCCACTGCTGGGAGTCCTCTGCACCCACCCCTCACAGGTCTGTCCACTGCTGGGAGTCCTCTGCACCCACCCCTGACATGTGTCTGTCCACTGCTGGGAGTCCTCTGCACCCACCCCTCACATGTCTCTGTCCACTGCTGGGAGTGATATGCACCCACCACTCATATGTCTGTCCACTGCTGGGAGTCCTCTTCACCCACCCCTCACATGTCTCTGTCCACTGCTGGGAGCGATATGCACCCACCCCTCATATGTCTGTCCACTGCAGGGAGTCCTCTGCACCCACCCCTCACATGTCTCTGTCCACTGCTGGGAGTCCTCTGCACCCACCCCTCACATGTGTCTGTCCACTGCTGGGAGTCCTCTGCACCCACCCCTCACATGTCTCTGTCCACTGCTGGGAGTGATATGCTCCCACCCCTCATATGTCTGGGCACTGCTGGGAGTGATCTGCACCCACCCCTCACATGTCTCTGTCCACTGCTGGGAATCCTCTGCACCCACCCCTCACATTTGTCTGTCCACTGCTGGGAGTCCTCTGCACCCACCCCTCACATGTCTCTGTCCACTGCTGGGAGTCCTCTGCACCCACCCCTCACATGTCTCTGTCCACTGCTGGGAGTCCTCTGCACCCACCCCTCACATGTGTCTGTCCACTTCTGGGAGTCCTCTGCACCCACCCCTCACATGTCTCTGTCCACTGCTGGGAGTCCTTTGCACCCACCCCTCACATGTGTCTGTCCACTGCTGGGAGTCCTCTGCACCCACCCCTCACATGTCTCTGTCCACTGCTGGGAGTGATATGCACCCACCCCTCATATGTCTGGGCACTACTGGGAGTGATCTGCACCCACCCCTTACATGTCTCTGGGCACTGCTGGTATTCCTCTGCACCCACCCCTCACATGTCTCTGTCCACTGCTGGGAGTCCTCTGCACCTACCCCTCACATGTCTCTGTCCACTGCTGGGAGTCCTTTGCACCCACCCCTCACATGTCTCTGTCCACTGCTGGGAGTCCTCTGCACCCACCCCTCACATGTGTCTGTCCACTGCTGGAAGTCCTCTGCACCCACCCCTCACATGTCTCTGTCCACTGCTGGGAGTGATATGCACCCACCCCTCATATGACTGTCCACTGCTGGGAGTCCTCTGCACCCACCCCTCACATGTCTCTGTCTACTGCTGGGAGTATACTGCACCCACCCCTCACATGTCTCTGTCCACTGCTGGGAGTCCTTTGCACCCACCCCTCACATGTCTCTGTCCACTGCTGGGAGTCCTCTGCACACACCCCTCACATGTGTCTGGGCACTGCTGGTATTCCTCAGCACCCACCCCTCACATGTCTCTGTCCACTGCTGGGAGCGATATGCACCCACCCCTCATATGTCTGTCCACTGCTGGGAGTCCTCTGCACCCACCCCTCACATGTCTCTGTCCACTGCTGGGAGTCCTCTGCACCCACCCCTCACATGTGTCTGTCCACTGCTGAGAGTCCTCTGCACCCACCCCTCACATGTCTCTGTCCACTGCTGAGAGTGATATGCTCCCACCCCTCATATGTCTGGGCACTGCTGGGAGTGATCTGCACCCACCCCTCACATGTCTCTGTCCACTGCTGGGAATCCTCTGCACCCACCCCTCACATGTGTCTGTCCCCTGCTGGGAGTCCTCTGCACCCACCCCTCACATGTCTCTGTCCACTGCTGAGAGTCCTCTGCACCCACCCCTCACATGTGTCTGTCCAATTCTGGGAGTCCTCTGCACCCACCCCTCACATGTCTCTGTCCACTGCTGGGAGTCCTCTGCACCCACCCCTCACATGTGTCTGTCCACTGCTGGGAGGCCTCTGCACCCACCCCTCACATGTCTCTGTCCACTGCTGGGAGTGATATGCACCCACCCCTCATATGTGTGGGCACTACTGGGAGTGATCTGCACCCACCCCTTACATGTCTCTGGGCACTGCTGGTATTCCTCTGCACCCACCCCTCACATGTCTCTGTCCACTGCTGGGAGTCCTCTGCACCTACCCCTCACATGTCTCTGTCCACTGCTGGGAGTCCTTTGCACCCACCCCTCACATGTCTCTGTCCACTGCTGGGAGTCCTATGCACCCACCCCTCACATGTGTCTGTCCACTGCTGGAAGTCCTCTGCACCCACCCCTCACATGTATCTGTCCACTGCTGGGAGTGATATGCACCCACCCCTCATATGACTGTCCACTGCTGGGAGTCCTCTGCGCCCACCCCTCACATGTCTCTGTCTATTGCTGGGAGTATTCTGCACCCACCCCTCACATGTCTCTGTCCACTGCTGGGAGTCCTTTGCACCCACCCCTCACATGTCTCTGTCCACTGCTGGGAGTCCTCTGCACACACCCCTCACATGTGTCTGTCCACTGCTGGAAGTCCTCTGCACCCACCCCTCACATGTCTCTGTCCACTGCTGGGAGTTATATGCACCCACCCCTCATATGACTGTCCACTGCTGGGAGTCCTCTGCACCCACCCCTCACATGTCTCTGTCCACTGCTGGGAGTGATATGCACCCACCCCTCATATGTCTTGGCACTGCTGGGAGTGATCTGCACCCACCCCTCACATGTCTCTGGGCACTGCTGGTATTCCTCTGCACCCACCCCTCACATGTCTCTGTCCACTGCTGGGAGTCCTCTGCACCCACCCCTCACATGTCTCTGTCCACTGCTGGGAGTCCTCTATACCCACCCCTCACTTGTCTCTGTCCACTGCTGGGAGTCCTCTGCACCCACCCCTCACATGTCTCTGTCCACTGCTGGGAGTCCTCTGCACCCACCCCTCACATGTGTCTGTCCACTGCTGGGAGTCCTCTGCACCAACCCCTCACATGTCTCTGTCCACTGCTGGGAGTGATATGCTCCCACCCCTCATATGTCTGGTCACTGCTGGGAGTGATCTGCACCCACCCCTCACATGTCTCTGTCCACTGCTGGGAGTCCTCTGCACCCACCCCTCACATGTGTCTGTCCACTGCTGGGAGTCCTGTGCACCCACCCCTCACATGTCTCTGTCCACTGCTGGGAGTGATATGCACCCACCCCTTACATGTCTCTGGGCACTGCTGGTATTCCTCTGCACCCACCCCTCACATGTCTCTGTCCACTGCTGGGAGTCCTCTGCACCCACCCCTCACATGTCTCTGTCCACTGCTGGGAGTCCTTTGCACCCACCCCTCACATGTCTCTGTCCACTGCTGGGAGTCCTCTGCACCCACCCCTCACATGTGTCTGTCCACTGCTGGAAGTCCTCTGCACCCACCCCTCACATGTCTCTGTCCACTGCTGGGAGTGATATGCACCCACCCCTCATATGACTGTCCACTGCTGGGAGTCCTCTGCACCCACCCCTCACATGTCTCTGTCCACTGCTGGGAGTGATCTGCACCCACCCCTCACATGTCTCTGGGCACTGCTGGTATTCCTCTGCACCCACCACTCACATGTCTCTGTCCACTGCTGGGAGTCCTCTGCACCCACCCCTCACATGTCTCTGTCCACTGCTGGGAGTCCTCTGCACCCACCCCTCACATGTGTCTGTCCACTGCTGGGAGTCCTCTGCACCCACCCCTCACATATCTCTGTCCACTGCTGGGAGTAATATACACCCACCCCTCATATGTCTGGGCACTGCTGGGAGTGATATGCACCCACCCCTCACATGTCTCTGGGTACTGTTGGTATTCCTCTGCACCCACCCCTCACATGTCTCTGTCCACTGCTGGGAGTCCTCTGCACCCACCCCTCACAGGTCTTTCCACTGCTGGGAGTCCTCTGCACCCACCCCTGACATGTGTCTGTCCACTGCTGGGAGTCCTCTGCACCCACCCCTCACATGTCTCTGTCCACTGCTGGGAGTGATATGCACCCACCCCTTACATGTCTCTGGGCACTGCTGGTATTCCTCTGCACCCACCCCTCACATGTCTCTGTCCACTGCTGGGAGTCCTCTGCACCCACCCCTCACATGTCTCTGTCCACTGCTGGGAGTCCTTTGTACCCACCCCTCACATGTCTCTGTCCACTGCTGGGAGTCCTCTGCACCCACCCCTCACATGTGTCTGTCCACTGCTGGAAGTCCTCTGCACCCACCCCTCACATGTCTCTGTCCACTGCTGGGAGTGATATGCACCCACCTCTCATATGACTGTCCACTGCTGGGAGTCCTCTGCACCCACCCCTCACATGTCTCTGTCCACTGCTGGGAGTGATATGCACCCACCCCTCATATGTCTGTCCACTCCTGGGAGTCCTCTTCACCCACCCCTCACATGTCTCTGTCCACTGCTGGGAGCGATATGCACCCACCCCTCATATGTCTGTCCACTGCTGGGAGTCCTCTGCACCCACCCCTCACATGTCTCTGTCCACTGCTGGGAGTCCTCTGCACCCACCCCTCACATGTGTCTGTCCACTGCTGGGAGTCCTCTGCACCCACCCCTCACATGTCTCTGTCCACTGCTGGGAGTGATATGCTCCCACCCCTCATATGTCTGGGCACTGCTGGGAGTGATCTGCACCCACCCCTCACATGTCTCTGTCCACTGCTGGGAATCCTCTGCACCCACCCCTCACATGTGTCTGTCCACTGCTGGGAGTCCTCTGCACCCACCCCTCACATGTCTCTGTCCACTGCTGGGAGTCCTCTATACCCACCCCTCACATGTCTCTGTCCACTGCTGGGAGTCCTCTGCACTCACCCCTCACATGTGTCTGTCCACTGCTGGGAGTCCTCTGCACCCACCCCTCACATGTCTCTGTCCACTGCTGGGAGTCCTCTGCACCCACCCCTCACATGTGTCTGTCCACTGCTGGGAGTCCTCTGCACCAACCCCTCACATGTCTCTGTCCACTGCTGGGAGTGATATGCTCCCACCCCTCATATGTCTGGGCACTGCTGGGAGTGATCTGCACCCACCCCTCACATGTCTCTGTCCACTGAGTCCTCTGCACCCACCCCTCACATGTGTCTGTCCACTGCTGGGAGTCCTCTGCACCCACCCCTCACATGTCTCTGTCCACTGCTGGGAGTGATATGCACCCACCCCTTACATGTCTCTGGGCACTGCTGGTATTCCTCTGCACCCACCTGTGGAAATATGGATTTTTATGGTCAGTTATGTCCCCTATCTTGGACCCCAACGGTTTCATGTATAAACCATAAGTACATGTATGTTTCCTCCAGTTCCAATTATGAAGACGCAAACACATGTGCGTCCACCGTCAACATGTCCTCTTTCAGATCCGCCATGAATAGGCCGGATATTCTATTCCTAAGTATGAAAGGCCACCGGCTTTATATGGTTCACTTATCCCATTTTACAGTTCAGACGAGTAGGCCCTGATTCTGCCATCAAGTCTTTTCTGCCTTCTGCCTCTGAAAGCTCCAGTCTGAGCTCACATCTGTACCCATGAACTTTGTCCTACTCCCTGCGCGGCTAACGGTGCCTGACTCCAGCCTGTTGCCTGCCAAAAACTGTATTTCACCTTCAAGATTATCTGCTTTGCTCCGCTCCCTATCCAATACATTCCTGTCTAGTAGTTTAAGTAAACATTCTCCCAGCTACCGAGCAAAGGGCCCGGCTTCTCTGTCTTCATGCAAGTAATTAATAGCCCTATTACTATGGAAGATTTCTGCCCTCGCATCTAGTGTAGACACTTAGACGCTTGTACACGCACTAACGGACAGTATAGTCAGTATAGAATAAGATTCTATCCTAAGAGACCTTTCTTTCTGGATAACACAGTTCTTTAAACATAGGATATTAGATATGATTTGGGATTAGGTTGACATAACCCCAGACTTCTGTCTCCACATGTAGAGCTAAATGTCAAGTCCCCTTCATCCCCTAGTTACACGTCAATCACACGTCATGGTGCTGCGCGCGCATCTCTGTCAAGTATTTCTGCTGACATTGCGAAATTCTTTCATGGAACCACCCATTTATGACATCATACCTGATGACGTTCTTTAGTTACACCCACTTTAGTTACGCATGTATGTTCTTATCTTTGTTATCAACTGTTACGCCTCCAGCATCTGTTTCACTGTAATGCCTATTGTATATAAATGATTACTTGTCAATAAAGTGGGGTTCTTCACTTCCTGAACCTTCGTGGTGATGGAATATGGAGTCCTCAATTCGAATTGATTTTGGAATAAAGCCCGTTCTGAACCTCTAATACCACGGATTCTGCCTCTTATTTTACTGAGCTATTATTATAGATTTTCCGCATCAAATTAAGTCCCGGTAATTAAATTATTTACCACATATATGGCGCCCGAACAGGGACACTTTCTCATCTCACGCGCCGGAGGTGCGTTGCAGGCCCGGTCTCCTGTCACAGCTGGACGGACAACAACGCGTACCCACAGGATTTCCTGTATCTCCCTCCTGCCGAGCGGGGGTAACTGAGGCTGCGATCAACACCCAGACGAGGCGGTGAGAAGTGCGAAGTATCCCGACCAGAGCCTAGCTGAGAGAGCAAGATCCGAGGTATACAGAGGCCCACCAGTTCCGAAGTTCCGAAGTTCCGAAGTATCGAGTCGAGTCCAGTCCGGTCCGAGTCCAGTTCAGTTCAGTTCCGAGGCCTTCCGTTCCGAGCTACCCGGTGAGTACCATTGTCGGGGAGGCGTGCACATAGGTTGTGCCGGTCAAGACGGGTTTGGGTACACAAATCCGGTCTGCACTGTTTCAGCAGTGTATCTGTACTGTTTAGCAGTATATCAAGTATGTCTAGTATATGAAGTCAGAATTATATAGTTAGTATCGAGTATTATGCTTAGTGAACGGCCATCATTGTTGTTCATTAAATGTTAAATGTTAAATGTTTTAAATACGTTCTGCATATTGTGGTGTGAATGACTGTTCATTATTGTGTTTCGTTGTATTAAACGTGTTCAAAATTAGGTATCAGATCAGATCAGTTCTCAAAATGCCGCTCTTTTCGAAATTAAGACAGATCAAAACTAGAAAAGGGGTACTCGAAGAAGCTGTTCCCATTCCTCCTAGGGACACTCCAGGGTACTTTATGTATCATAAACATGGCCTAGACGCCATATTATTTCTTGATTTATGGGTAGACTACACCAAGGAATTACCAGAAAGTCAGAGGTGGCCCGCAGCTGGGACCTGGGATGCAGATTGCATCGTGAAAGTAGAGGAAGAATTATGGAAAAAGAAAGCTAGACAATCACAGAAAGACGCCATTGAATTATGGCGTAAAGAATCGTATAGACGTACAGAAAAAGCACGTAGACAGGAAGAGAAGAGTAAGGAGAATTTAAATAAAGTTCGAGAAAATATATTAATTGAAGAAGGTACTCGAGTAAAATCAGAACAAGTAGACAGACAACGAAATGCCCTTATGAATGGTATGTATCCTCTCCTGGCCGAAGGATTACCTAAGGCTACTCCGGAGATACCAAAAGACTTGCCACCCCCATTGTTTCCGATAAAGGTACATCCCAAAGGGCATCCAAGAACCGCAAAAGATGTTTTTCTTTCCTCTTATTTAGACGACGCAGCTCCCGAGTATGCTAATGCTGCGCCACATAGACCGCCTGCAGAGGGGGTTCAACGCCAAGACCCTCTTCCGTCTGTACCTCCGCAACAGCAAACTCCGACACAAGTTCAGGCAAGCACATCTGCTTCGACATCTGTATCCACACCTATAGTTGCTATATCACGTTCAACGAATCCTTTCACATCCCGCACCCCAGGTGGGGCTACCGGAGGTACATCAAACATTTTTTCCACGCCACCCAGAGTAAATAAACTTTCCTTTCAAGAATTAGCCCACCAACGTACGCCCAAACTAGTAACTCCCAACACGCTCAAGGAACTTCTAATAGATTGTAGATATGACCCTGTGCCCGGAAAAGGGGACGAAATGATGCTAGCATCATTACGTATCCGACGAGCTGCTATATATTTAGGGAAGCTACCAGGAATGACTACACACTTAGAAAATATATGTTGGACCCGGCCTCGTAGAATGGCCCTCCGTGCCCCCGCACCACCGAAACCTGGTACCTACAGCCCAAGCCCCCGGCCCGGCCGAACCTCCCCACCAGGACACCCGCACCGACCCGGACATCTCCGTCCCTGGCCTCTCCCCTTTCGGCCACCCCGGGCCCGCGTGCCCACTTCATGCACCAAGATGGCCGCCCGGCCCCAGCGCGACCCGGGCATAGAGGCGCCACTCCGGCTGGAGGACATCACGCTTCCAGGGGATGAGAGAGGGAGGAGCAGTTTCTATCGCACCTCTGAACTCCCCCGGGACGATGGGTTTCGATCGGCCCTCCGGCCTCCCTGAGGGCTGGCTCCACGCCTGCTGGGTGTCTGGGACTCCTCCCGACCCGGCCCTGAAAGGATCAAAAGACTATAGCAGGAAATCCCGACAAGCGACCCCCAGGTGACAAGACCCCTGCCTGCACAGACTCCGGACATCAAAGAGGGGTCGAACTATAACAAGGGGTGCTCTGGGGCTGTCCGGCAGATTCGACGCTGGAACAACGAGAGCCTGCTGACGTGGTCGCGGCTCCTGGAACTGGAACTCACCTGAGCCCTGCTGAGTGACTCGCGGCTCCCTGAAGATCGTAAGACCTCCGAACTTGTACCTGAGCCCGCTGAGTGACTCCCGGCTCCCTGAAGATCGTAAGACCTCCGAACTTGTACCTGAGCCCTGCTGAGTGACTCGCGGCTCCCTGAAGATCGTAAGACCTCCGAACTTGTACCTGAGCCCTGCTGAGTGACTCGCGGCTCCCCCAGACTCCCACGGTCCCGCCGGACCCCACCTCCGACCACGTATCCCCCAGCTCGAGGATTGTGAGCTGTGCGCCGGGTACGTCCCTGCTTTGAACCGTTACCAGAGACAGTCCCGCTACCCCCTACCTTTCCGAGACTCTTGAGCCCGTGCTCACCTTGTACATATTTGCAGTGATACCTGTTTGATAAAGCTTGTTCTGAGAATACCCAGTGTGGTCCCTCTGTGTCGTGTGGTGCCAGAAGTACGATCCTAGTTGCGAGAATCCTCCCCCTGGGGAATCTCCCGCCAGTGCCCGGCTACGATACTTTGAGGGTGGGTCTCAGGGTAGTCAGGACCCCCTTTCCGGGCTCCTCTGAGGTCGCCGTCTAACATTGGTGGCAAGCGACGGGATTCGGGCCCATCACCTAGAGATCGTACAGTAAACGACGGACGCACGACCAACAAAGATGGCAGAAGGAAGCGCCACGAGCTCCGCAGAAACCAACGCCAACAGAGTGTTCCAGGTGGAGCATCTGGAAGAATACACACACAAAGAGCTAAAACAATTTTGCAAAGAACTTAAAATCGCTACCACTGGCCTCAACACTAAAGAAGACTTGCAGAAAGCACTGAAAACTTGGGTGGAGACCGGGGCCTCCCGCCCGGAAGGCACGGGGGAGCGCCCCGACGAAGCCGAACCCCCCCAAAATGAAAGCAGTAGCAATCAGGTGCGAGGCATCGTACCAGACGGGGGCCTATCCCCGGAAGAGCTCGCGGACAGAGAGAGAAGCCGCAGTCATGAACTCGAGTTAGCCAAACTCAAAATCGAGGGCGAATTGAAGTTAGCGGAGAAGAAGCTAGCAGTAGAGCAAATGCGTGTACAAGGCGAACTGGAAGAAAAGAAGCTCCAACGGGAGCACGAAGGAAGAAAGCTCCAACTGGAGCACGAACGGAGCTTAAAGGAACTCGAGCTCAAGGCCCGAAATGAGGACGGGAGGCCCTCGGGGAACCGAGAGACGGCCCCCCCAGCGGAACAGAAGGTCCACATCCCCAAGGATGTGGTCAAAGAATATTATAAAAACGATGACATTCAGCAATGGTTTCGGGCCTACGAGGTCGCCATGACCTCCCATCGGATTCCACAGAAGGACTGGGGGGCGGGGTTGTGGGGACGGTTTCTGAGCGAAGGAAGGGACACCCTGCTCGACCTACCCCTATCCCTGCAGACCTCCTACAGCCACATGAAAGAGGCTCTCCTCACAAGATACGGCCTCACCCCTGAAATGTACCGCCAACGGTTCCGGGACTGCAGGAAGATCCCGGGCACCACCTGGGTGGAGTATGTAAACTTTTTTAGTCGGGCCTTCGATGGGTGGGTCAAGGGCAGCAAAGTCACCACCCTTGCCGAACTCACTGACCTCATGTTATGGGAACATCTGGCTGCGAACTGCTTCGTAGAGCTACGTCAACATCTGCTGGATAGCAAGCTCACAGATCCCCGGAAGCTGGCCGTGGAGGCCGACCGCTGGACCAACACCCGGGTCTCCCGGGGCATGGTAGGAGAGTACCCCCGAACCAGTCAGGGACCACCCCGCCAGAGAGGGGGAGGGAACCAGGGAGGGCCGAGGGAATCCCAGCCTAGCCCCCCGAAGACACCACCTCCACCTTTTCCGGCGCCCCCCCCACCAGTAACAGGGCCCCCTGGGAGACGGGGACACCGGGTGACCGTCACCTGTTTCCGCTGCCAGAAACCCGGGCACTATGCCAATGACCCAGAGTGCCCCATGGCCACCCAAGTCACCCCTGCGAGACAGATAGCCAATGTAGCCCTAGGGGAGGAGGTTGAGGAAGCCGAGGAGTGGGAACCAGCCGCGATGGCCCTAGTATCCCTGGGAGATAGGGAAATGATCCCTGGTAGCCTCCTACCGTCCAACACACAGAAATATGGGCAGCTCGTCAAGATCAATGGCCACCAGGTAGAGGCCCTGCGGGACACCGGGGCCAGTATCACCGGTGTCCTCAGGCACCTAGTTCCCGAGGAGCAGATCCTCCCCAATGTCTTTTGCCCCGTAATATCTGCAGACAATAGGGAAAGTATGTGTCAGGTGGCCCTGGTGCCATTTGAGTGGGGAGGGGTGATAGGCAAACTCAAGGTGGCCGTAAGAACCTCCCAGCCGGTCGACTGCCTCTTAGGGAACGACCTGGAGAGTTCCCCCTTGTTGGACCCGGCCTCGTAGAATGGCCCTCCGTGCCCCCGCACCACCGAAACCTGGTACCTACAGCCCAAGCCCCCGGCCCGGCCGAACCTCCCCACCAGGACACCCGCACCGACCCGGACATCTCCGTCCCTGGCCTCTCCCCTTTCGGCCACCCCGGGCCCGTGTGCCCACTTCATGCACCAAGATGGCCGCCCGGCCCCAGCGCGACCCGGGCATAGAGGCGCCACTCCGGCTGGAGGACATCACGCTTCCAGGGGATGAGAGAGGGAGGAGCAGTTTCTATCGCACCTCTGAACTCCCCCGGGACGATGGGTTTCGATCGGCCCTCCGGCCTCCCTGAGGGCTGGCTCCACGCCTGCTGGGTGTCTGGGACTCCTCCCGACCCGGCCCTGAAAGGATCAAAAGACTATAGCAGGAAATCCCGACAAGCGACCCCCAGGTGACAAGACCCCTGCCTGCACAGACTCCGGACATCAAAGAGGGGTCGAACTATAACAAGGGGTGCTCTGGGGCTGTCCGGCAGATTCGACGCTGGAACAACGAGAGCCTGCTGACGTGGTCGCGGCTCCTGGAACTGGAACTCACCTGAGCCCTGCTGAGTGACTCGCGGCTCCCTGAAGATCGTAGGACCTCCGAACTTGTACCTGAGCCCGCTGAGTGACTCGCGGCTCCCTGAAGATCGTAAGACCTCCGAACTTGTACCTGAGCCCTGCTGAGTGACTCGCGGCTCCCTGAAGATCGTAAGACCTCCGAACTTGTACCTGAGCCCTGCTGAGTGACTCGCGGCTCCCCCAGACTCTCACGGTCCCGCCGGACCCCACCTCCGACCACGTATCCCCCAGCTCGAGGATTGTGAGCTGTGCGCCGGGTACGTCCCTGCTTTGAACCGTTACCAGAGACAGTCCCGCTACCCCCTACCTTTCCGAGACTCTTGAGCCCGTGCTCACCTTGTACATATTTGCAGTGATACCTGTTTGATAAAGCTTGTTCTGAGAATACCCAGTGTGGACCCTCTGTGTCGTGTGGTGCCAGAAGTACGATCCTAGTTGCGAGAATCCTCCCCCTGGGGAATCTCCCGCCAGTGCCCGGCTACGATACTTTGAGGGTGGGTCTCAGGGTAGTCAGGACCCCCTTTCCGGGCTCCTCTGAGGTCGCCGTCTAACACCCCTGGAAGCACGTAGAGCGCAAGGCCCACCTAGGAATGATGGGACTCCCCGAGTGGGTGTGTGCCACCACCCGATCTATGACAGCCCGACTCACTCCCCGGAGAGAAATCGAGAGCACCCCGGTCAAAGTAGCCAGCACCGTCCCCGCCGAGGGTCCTCCCGTTCCCCCATCGGAAGGGTCCGTCGTCAGCGACGAACCCGCACCATCCGACCCCGCCCCGGTCCCCGAGTTGGGGGATCTACCCGAGTTGGCCCATTGGCGCCACGAGGGCGGGCCCACCCGAGAAGAATTTTCCCGGGAGCAAGCCACCTGTCCTTCCCTGGTCGGGCTGCGGCGCCAGGCCGAGGGCCAAGCCGCAGGTGACCAGACCGGAACGCACCGAATCTATTGGGAGAATAACGTCCTGTATAGTGAGCAGAAATCAGTGGAGCTGGGATCCGGACGGGTACTGGTGGTACCTCTCCGCTTCCGGGATTTCCTCCTGGGCTTAGCCCACGATGTCCCCCTCGCCGGTCACCTGGGTCAGGACAAGACCTACAGCCGTCTCGTGACCCATTTTTATTGGCCTAAGATGAAAGCAGCGGTAGAAGCCCACTGCAAGTCCTGCCCCACGTGCCAAGCCAGTGGGAAGAGTGGGGGGAAGCGCAAGGCTCCCCTCCAACCCTTCCCGGTCGTCAGTACCCCCTTCGAACGAGTCGGGATCGACATCGTGGGGCCACTGGACCCCCCCACATCCCAAGGTCACCGTTTCATCTTGGTCCTAGTGGACCACGCCACCCGCTACCCAGAGGCTATTCCCCTACGCACCATTACGGCCCCCGTGGTGGGCCGGGCCCTGATGGGGATCTTCTCCAGGGTGGGTTTCCCCCGCGAGGTCGTGAGCGATCGCGGCACTAATTTTATATCCAGGTATATGACGTCCCTGTGGCAACAATGTGGGGTGTCCTATAAGTTCACCACCCCGTACCATCCCCAAGGGAACGGCCTAGTAGAGAGGTTTAATAGGACTTTGAAAGGGATGATCGCTGGCCTAGAAGAGCCCCTCCGGCGTAAGTGGGACGTCCTGCTCCCCTGCCTCTTGTTCGCTTACCGGGAGGTCCCCCAGAAGTCCTTAGGGTTCAGCCCGTTTGAATTACTCTATGGGCACCCCGTCCGAGGTCCCCTCAGTTTAGTTAAGGAAGGGTGGGAGGCAGCACCCCAGGCCACCCCCCGAGATGTGTTCCAATATGTCCTGGCCCTCCGGAACCAGACCAGGAGGTTCCGAGAACTGGCCGAGGCCAACCTGGAGGCGAGTCAAGAAGAAATGAAGCACTGGTACGACCAGAATGCTACTCTGGTCGAGTTCCAGCCGGGCCAGCAGGTGTGGGTCATGGCCCCGGTGAAGCCTGGCGCTCTCCAGGACCGATGGACTGGGCCCTACAAAGTGGTCGAGAAGAAGAGCCAAGTCACCTACTTGGTGGACATCCAGTCGCCTCGGGATCCCCTCCGGGTCCTGCACGTGAACCGCCTCAAGCCTCACTTCCAGCGGACAGAACTGAGCCTCCTGCTGGCCACCGATGACGGGGCCGAAGATGAGTCGGATCCCCTCCCGGACCTCCTGTGTATCAAGGAGCAGGATGGCTCCGTGGAAGGAGTGAACCTCTCCCCAGCCCTCACTGCCCAGCAACAAGCGGACTGCCGCCAGCTCCTAAGACAATTTTCTGACCTCTTCTCCCTGACCCCCCGGGTCACCGACTGGTGTGTTCATGATGTGGACACCGGGGACAGCCCGCCGGTGAGACACCGAGCCTACCGGGTTCCTGACCGGGTCCGGTCCTGCATTCAAGCGGAAGTCTCGAAGATGTTGACCCTGGGGGTGATCGAGCCCTCTGACAGTCCCTGGGCCAGCCCCGTGGTCCTGGTCCCGAAGGCAGCGGCCCCCGGTGTCGCCCCCGAGCTCCGATTCTGCGTAGACTACCGGGGGCTCAATGACGTTACCCGAGCCGATGCCCACCCCATTCCACGAGCCGACGAACTCATTGACCGACTAGGGGCAGCCCGGTTCCTCAGCACATTCGACCTCACCTGCGGATACTGGCAGATTGCGCTCACCGAAGGGGCCAAAGAGCGGTCCGCTTTCTCCACCCCCGATGGGCACTACCGCTTCCGCGTAATGCCCTTCGGGATGAAAAATGCCCCGGCCACTTTCCAGCGACTGGTGAATAGAGTCCTGGCCGGGCTAGAACAGTTCAGCGCGGCATACCTGGACGACATCGCTGTCTTCAGTTC
Source organism: Triturus cristatus (assembly GCF_964204655.1). Classification (NCBI taxonomy): domain Eukaryota; kingdom Metazoa; phylum Chordata; class Amphibia; order Caudata; family Salamandridae; genus Triturus; species Triturus cristatus. Next base: position 274,232,756 of record NC_140579.1, on the reverse strand, counting down.
AGAGTGGAGTGAGCACCTCCAGCACCTCCGAAGGGTGCTAATCGCCCTGCGCCAGGCAGGCCTCACAGTAAAAGCCAGCAAGTGCCAGATCGGGCAAGGATCCGTGTTCTACTTGGGGCAGCAGGTCGGGAGTGGCCAGGTCGCCCCACTACAGCCAAAGATCGACGCCATCCTGGCCTGGGAACCACCCATCACCCAGACGGAGGTCCGAGCCTTTCTGGGACTCACGGGCTACTACCAAAGATTCATTCGGGGGTATGGCAGCCTTGTCGGCCCTCTCACAGAACTCACGTCTAAAAAACAGCCAAAGAAAGTGCAGTGGACGGCTGCCTGCCAGGAAGCTTTCGATGCCCTAAAAAGGGCCATGTGTACTGCCCCCGTCCTCCGGGCTCCCGACTACGCCAAGGAGTTCATAGTCCAAACCGATGCCTCCGAGCATGGCATTGGGGCCGTCCTGTCCCAAGTAAATGACCAAGGCCTAGACCAGCCCGTCGCCTTCCTCAGTCGGCGGCTGTTGCCCCGAGAACAAAGATGGAGCACCATAGAGCGCGAAGCCTTTGCCGTGGTCTGGGCACTCAAAAAGCGACGACCCTACCTGTTTGGCACCCATTTCAGAGTCCAAACTGACCATCGGCCCTTACGTTGGCTCATGCAGATGCGAGGAGAAAACCCCAAGCTACTGCGGTGGTCAATCTCCCTCCAGGGGATGGATTTCACCGTGGAACACCGCCCTGGTACGGACCACGCCAATGCTGACGGCCTCTCCCGGTTCTTCCGCCTCAGCGAAGAGAACCCCCCAAGCTGATGGGCAGTTCTCTCCGGCTTTCAGCTGGGGGGGACGCGTGTTGGACCCGGCCTCGTAGAATGGCCCTCCGTGCCCCCGCACCACCGAAACCTGGTACCTACAGCCCAAGCCCCCGGCCCGGCCGAACCTCCCCACCAGGACACCCGCACCGACCCGGATATCTCCGTCCCTGGCCTCTCCCCTTTCGGCCACCCCAGGCCCGCGTGCCCACTTCATGCACCAAGATGGCCGCCCGGCCCCAGCGCGACCCGGGCATAGAGGCGCCACTCCGGCTGGAGGACATCACGCTTCCAGGGGATGAGAGAGGGAGGAGCAGTTTCTATCGCACCTCTGAACTCCCCCGGGACGATGGGTTTCGATCGGCCCTCCGGCCTCCCTGAGGGCTGGCTCCACGCCTGCTGGGTGTCTGGGACTCCTCCCGACCCGGCCCTGAAAGGATCAAAAGACTATAGCAGGAAATCCCGACAAGCGACCCCCAGGTGACAAGACCCCTGCCTGCACAGACTCCGGACATCAAAGAGGGGTCGAACTATAACAAGGGGTGCTCTGGGGCTGTCCGGCAGATTCGACGCTGGAACAACGAGAGCCTGCTGACGTGGTCGCGGCTCCTGGAACTGGAACTCACCTGAGCCCTGCTGAGTGACTCGCGGCTCCCTGAAGATCGTAAGACCTCCGAACTTGTACCTGAGCCCGCTGAGTGACTCGCGGCTCCCTGAAGATCGTAAGACCTCCGAACTTGTACCTGAGCCCTGCTGAGTGACTCGCGGCTCCCTGAAGATCGTAAGACCTCCGAACTTGTACCTGAGCCCTGCTGAGTGACTCGCGGCTCCCCCAGACTCTCACGGTCCCGCCGGACCCCACCTCCGACCACGTATCCCCCAGCTCGAGGATTGTGAGCTGTGCGCCGGGTACGTCCCTGCTTTGAACCGTTACCAGAGACAGTCCCGCTACCCCCTACCTTTCCGAGACTCTTGAGCCCGTGCTCACCTTGTACATATTTGCAGTGATACCTGTTTGATAAAGCTTGTTCTGAGAATACCCAGTGTGGTCCCTCTGTGTCGTGTGGTGCCAGAAGTACGATCCTAGTTGCGAGAATCCTCCCCCTGGGGAATCTCCCGCCAGTGCCCGGCTACGATACTTTGAGGGTGGGTCTCAGGGTAGTCAGGACCCCCTTTCCGGGCTCCTCTGAGGTCGCCGTCTAACAATATATATCACTTTGTCCAGTCAGGGCGAGATTCTGAGAGTATTAACAGAGCCATGGAGTACCAAAAAGTGGAAATACAGGGGGAACTGTTACGTTTCCTCATAAATTGTGTGATCAGAAATCAAGACCAACCAGGGGTAAATCCGAAAGAAATGCAAATTCTTACCACATGGAGTCAGAATATATCAGAGGGGAGACATGATAAACGATCATGTATAGTAGCTATGTGCCGAAAGATCCGCAAAGAAATAGAACGAATACACGAAGAAAGATTAGCAGTAGACGAACCTGAACAAACCGAAGACGAGGAAGAAGTAGAACTGCCCACAGGACAGTTAGAAACCATGGCCTATGTAGGTAGAGGAAGATCTTGCAATAATACTAGATGCTTCACTGATCCGATACGTCCGGTACGTCCAGATAATAGCAGAAATTTCCAAACTCCTATAATAAATATAAGGTCCCCCGAACATTCGTTCCAAGCCGCTGACAACCTACTCCGAGAACGAAGGGGTTATCATATACTCGATTCTATGGACGAACAAGAATTAGCCAGGTCAGCCGTTCATTGGGTTGATAGTCCCGGAAAATATAGTGATGATACATTAGCACACACGTTTTTGAACCTCGCCCCAGATGAACAGCGTTTAGCTGGTATCTATATGATTCAACAACTCCTTATATTATATAAAAGCCAACACTCCGACCCTGGTCCCTTACCTGATATATTGACTAAATTACTCACGAATAAATGGAGAGGTTCAGGTACTGAGCTAATTAGAGAAATACTAGAATCCAGAAAACAGTACATTCTTTTTGTATGTCCCGAACATGTTTCACTGCCCATCAAGGAAAGAACGACGTACTATATGGATAGACAGAATCCCTTACGCGAAGTGCACCCGATAAAAGGTGAGGACAATCAGTTTAAACGTGTGTTTGTATACACACCCATATCTAAAATAGAACTATTGGAAATGAAGAAGGTGGTGCCCAGTCATGACAAAGACCCAGCGGGTTTCCACCGAGAAATTAAAGACATGTTGCTCATGGGAGAGTATACCTATCCCGACATTATGACAATATTGAAGGTATTAATGCCTGCGGGCATTTATGAAAAACTCAAGGAAAAGGATTGGGAGGTGGGAGACCAAAAGATAGATTGGACAGCATTAGAAAACGAAGAAAAAGCTCGAGGTCCAGGTGCAGGGCTTGGGGAGAAGACCAAAACACTACCAGGTTTACTAGTACAGGTACTGCCACGTTTATTAACTACGAAAAAGGAAGACTGGGGTGCAATCTCAGCCTGTAAACAAAAACCAGACGAGGACACTAGTGATTTCTACGCCCGATTCGAAAAATGTTTTGATATAAATAGTGGAATAAAAGCAAATAGCGAGTCGTATCCACATCTGTTTGTGACAAAGTTAGTTGAAAATTCTTTGCCCCAAGTTAAGAATAGAGTATTGAAATTCGAGAGTACCTGGCAAGGTAACACTCCGTCACAAATGTTACAAATGCTACAGTACCATCACAATAGAATTAGAGAGGAACAAGAACATGAACAAAGACGCATGAAAGACACGAAAATGAAAATGCTAGTTTCCCAGACAGTTCCAGCTGACGGTCATAAAAAGGGTATGACACAGTCCAGTGTTTCAGCAGGTCCTGTAAAAGGGACATGCAACTATTGTAAACAGCCAGGTCATTATGTACACGATTGTCCAGTTTTAAAACATAATATCGCCATAGGTAATACAAAAGAAAGACCACGGCCACTTAGACAGGATCAGAACCAACAAGGAGCTCCGCAGCATGCACAGGCCATGCCAGCTCCGCAACAGTCTATGCCAGCTCCACCACCGCAGACTATTGCTGCCACACAAACAACGACACGACAGATGTACCAGACCGCACAGTATGACTATCCTGATTATCAACGATACTCATGAAACAGCCTAGAGAGGGAAGTTGGCTTACCCCTTATTGAGGTCCCTGTAGATCAAGAAGGACCTTATGTACACAGTGAACTATTAGGCCAAGATAGAAAATTTTTACTTGATACAGGGGCAAGCCGAACAACAATAAAACGTAGTGAAGTTCCAGGGGCACCCCTCTCAGGCTCACAGAATATTTCCCTTGGCTTTTCAGGAAAACCTATCGTTAACGAAGTATCACAGCCTCTTCCCCTTACGATTGGTCCATTGACACGAACTACAGATTTATTGCTTACTAAATCATGCCCAGAAAACTTGTTAGGTATAAAAACTTTGAAAGCTCTAGGAGCTATAATATGTTGTTCTCCGGAAGGAGTAAGATTGTTTTTACGTGATTTCAAAGGGCACTATGTGTCCCGAGACATGGATCACCGACTGCAGACTTTACCCACACATTTATGGGCACAAGGCCCTACAGATGTTGGTTGCATGAACATTACACCATATCGAGTCACACTAAAGGCAGGAGTGGTACTACCACGAATGCGACAATACAAGTTACCACCAGATGCTGTAGTGGCTTTACTGCAAATCATTGACGAACTTATCACCCAAGGAGTGGTTGTGGAAACAGACTCCAATGTATGTAATTCACCGATAATTCCGATTCTTAAACGAACTGATCCAAAGGCCCCGCCAGTATATCGATTGGTCATTGATCTGCGCGAATTAAATAAATGTATTGTACCACAATACCCCGTAGTTCCAGACATTTCTTCATTACTGACAGCTATTGATTCCGAAGCAACATTCTTTACTGTAATTGATCTCAAGAATGCCTTTTTCAGCGTCCCAATAGATCCGGAAAGCCAATACTTGTTCGGATTTAGTTTAAATGGACGAAGCTTTAAATTCACACGTGCACCCCAAGGATTCACAGAAAGCCCCAGCATCTATAGCCAAGCACTGAAACGAGAACTTGACAGTATACACATGCCAGTCAACACTGCCCTGCTTCAATATGTCGATGATCTGCTGATCACCGCTAGAAGCGAACCTGAATGTGAAAGAGCCTCACTGACGGTTTTACAATTTCTGGCCGAAAAGGGGCACAAGGTGTCCCCTTCTAAGCTGCAATTCTGTGTCCAGCGAGTTGTTTACCTTGGTCACTCGCTGTCCAAGGAGGGAAGGCAGCTTACACCAGATCGCATCCAGTTAATTGCTAACATGCCAATACCCAAGACACAAAAGGAGGTGCGGGCTTTTATAGGCCTCACTTCATATTGTAGGCAGTGGATACCTCAGTATGCATTTCTAGCAAAACCACTCATTCAGTTGACAACACAGGAGGCAGCCACATCGACTATCCTCCCTTGGACACAGGAACATACACAAGCTTTTGAAAGCCTAAAGAAAGCTTTATGTCAAGCACCTGTTTTAGCAACACCATGTTACTATAAACATTTTACACTCTTTGTTACAGAACGCGAAGGTACTGCTTTATCAGTACTCACACAGGAACAAGCAGGATCACACAAACCGTGTGCTTATTTTTCTAGTACATTAGATCCCGTAGCTCAGGCTCTGCCTGCGTGCCTGAAATCAGTGGCAGCAACAGCTTTAGCAATTAGACAAAGCGATGCCATAGTGTTAGGACACCAATTGACAGTACAAGTACCACATGCAGTAGAGGTTCTCTTGAACCGCACACAGACACAACACTTGACTATAGCACGACTCACTGGTTACGAATTAACATTGTTTCAGCCACATATAGAAATCAGACGTTGTAGTACATTGAATCCTGCCACACTGTTACCAGTAAACGGAACAGACCCACTTGCACATGATTGTATTGAAGTTATCACTATCACGACGAAACCTAGACAAGACTTGACAGACGTCCCATTGTCAGATCCAGACCTGACGTTGTATGTAGATGGGTCATGTATAAGAACAAGTACAGGAGAGTTAGTGGCCGCGTATGCAGTCACAACAGATACTGAAGTTATTGAAACAAATCGCATAAATACCTTGTCCGCTCAAGTAGCAGAGCTCGTCGCTCTGACACAAGCCTGTATTCAAGCTACGAATAAAAAAGTCAACATATATACTGATTCACGTTATGCATTCGGAGTTGTACATGACTTCGGCGTGCTGTGGCGAGAGAGAGGTTATTTAACTTCTCACGGTACCCACATTCAGCACGGACCCCTTATTCATGCCTTACTAGATGCAATACATCTACCCACTGCAATATCAATTATGAAATGTAAAGCTCACACGAAAGTTACTGATATCATTTCCCAAGGCAATGATTTAGCTGACAGAACAGCTAAACAGACTGCTCAAACCCACACGTCTGACATGACAAAGACAATAGTTCCGACACCAACACATTGCATGATGGTTAAGGATCCCGCTCTTGACGTAATTGACATACAGACACATGCTACACCAGATGAAATAAAGAAATGGACTGAATTAGGAGGGACCCAAACGGATCAAGGATGGATGACGAAGGAAAAATCTGTGTGGTTCCTTCCTGATTCAATGGTCCAAGTTATCATTAACACTGTACATAGTCCAGCGCACCTAGGAGAAAAGGCTATGCTAGACAGCATTCAACACATTTGGTTCAACAAGCATTTACGAGCAGCAGCTAAACAAAAAGTCCGTACCTGTATGATCTGCTGTCAGTTTAACCCAGGTAAAAGCATTCCCGTAGAACAGGGTGGATTTCAGCCTCCTGATCACTCTTTTGAAGTCCTCCAGATGGATTATATCCAGATGGAACGATGTCGAGGATTCAAATATGTTCTCGTAGTTGTCTGTGCTCTTTCCCGTTGGACAGAGGCATACCCGGTTTCAGATTACACTGCCCCGACTACTGCCAAACAGTTGGTTCGAGAATTCTTCCCACGATACGGTTTACCACGTGCTGTCTACTCAGATAACGGCCAGCCGTTCTCCTCCGAACTAATGAAACACGTTTCACTTTTGTTAGGCTATCAGTGGAGATTTCACTGTGTCCGACACCCCGAGGCAGCAGGTCTCGTGGAACGACATAATCAAACTCTGAAAATTAGATTGTCCAAAATATGTAGAGAGAAAGGTGTCGACTGGGTAGTAGCCTTACCAGTTGCACTCTTTTACATGAGAATGGTAGCGCACTCTCGAACAGGGCTATCCCCTTATGAGGTGGTCTTTGGTAGACCACCAAATATGTGGGGGACGCCTATACCACGAAAAATAACTGATATTGATTGTAACATGCTGACAGATTACTTGGCTTCCTTGATGTCTGCACTACAATCTTGTCGTTCACAGGTAGCTGCAGCCTTTCCCGACAACACCGAGGTGAAACCCCATGACGTAATTCCAGGGGATTTGGTGTTAGTGAGGAATTTTGACCGGAAGTCCCAGCTGGATCCTAGGTGGAGATCGCCTCAACTCGTACTGTTAACAACGAGGACAGCCGTGAAGATCGAAGGTCGAAAAGGCTGGATACATTCAAGTCATATCAAGAAATTTCATGGACTACCGTCCGATGTAAATGACACACCTTGCGTGTCTTCACCGATTGACTCAAAGCTTCCTTTGGTTGAACTGAATGACAAAGAACAATACAGACTAAAATTAAGGTCTACCAAGTCAGACAATTTGATTGTTTAAGTCCTCTCCAAGGTGAATCGGTCGAATTTGTCCCTGACATGAATCCCCTAGACCTGAATAGAGAAAGACACCGAAGGAAGCGAATGAAACAACATGCGTACTATAAATCACTGCGTAGTCATTGCACAGTGACGTTATTAATTTTGTTTTTCTTATGTCTTTTAATAATAGCTGCAAGTATATTGTTGCACATATATTATCCTATTTCTAAACATGTTCATAATGTTGCTGCTGAACATTCTTTTAGTGAACTTCCCCCGCATGAGTTGTCATATAGATTTGCGCTGCGCAACAACACTTTTATTAGTATGTTACATCATTCCCATCAGGTTAGCAATGCTACAAATTGTTGGATATGTGGCCGACTCCCTCCCTATCAGAACTATAAAGGAATTCTGCCTCTCTTTCCATACCCGTTCACACACAATGGCTCCTGTGGAGCATGGTTTAGTCTAATTAATTCCCAAGATTCGAATTCCGCAGTTTATCAAGACAACTGGGTATGGGGAAACCTGAACTTAGTTTTACTTAAAGTCTGCTACCCTAACAAGGAGGGACTTCCCAAAAGAACAGGAACTGATCTAGAAAATGAAGTATATGGATTAGGTAATTTCACGCTTAATCTCATGATCTTGAATGTCGAATCCGAACCTGCACCAATTTTGCCCGCTATGTCAGTATTTCCAGTTAAAGGTAAATTATGTATAAAAAAGAATGGCTCTATACACATGGGCCACAGTAAATGCACCACTGTAATAGAATTCAGTGATCAAGGCGAGTCTACATTTAGAGCTTCTCGCCATTCCTACTTTGTATGTGGTCAGACTGCATATATACGTTTGCCTCTAGATTGGGATGGTACCTGCTATATTGGATTCCTTTTGCCACCTGTTTTCCTAGCTCCTCCTGATTATCATAGAAATACTCATTTAGTACACAATAGAGAACGGAGAGATCTCCCAATAGTCGATTACACTGAGACAGCATGGGAAAAATACACAGACTTCAATAAAGGTCTCTTTCCCTATATAGGTACAGTTACCAATAGTAAGCTGATACGTAGATTAACCAGAACCCTTGAAGCAGTAGTGAACGAAACTATTTCCGCCTTAGGCAATTTAACAGAAGAGCAGTCTGCTATGCGGATTGTTGTGCTTCAAAATCGTCTTGTCCTTGACGTCATCCTGGCCGATAGGGGCGGAGCTTGTAGGGTCATCGGATCAAGCTGTTGCATTTTTATACCAGAAAATTCGCCATCTGTATATAAAGCCATAACTCGCCTTCATAAGATTGTAAGCCAGATACACCAGAATCCAGGCACCTGGACTTGGTCCAGTTGGTTTTGGAGTGTATTATCTACCTTTGGATGGAGGGTCCTATCCTTCCTAGGTATTGGCTTTCTCATACTATTCAGTTGCTGCTTATGCCTACAATGTGGACCAGCGATTTGTGGTCTGTGCGCCACCTCGTGTATCCCACATCCAAGTTTTCATTCAAGACTCCGGAAGAAGAAAGAAGAACAAATGATGCTATATGAACAGATCAACGGATTGATGAAGATTGATATCTCTTAAGGGCAAGTAGGGGACAAGGAGGGAATGTGGAAATATGGATTTTTATGGTCAGTTATGTCCCCTATCTTGGACCCCAACGGTTTCATGTATAAACCATAAGTACATGTATGTTTCCTCCAGTTCCAGTTATGAAGACGCAAACACATGTGCGTCCACCGTCAACATGTCCTCTTTCAGATCCGCCATGAATAGGCCGGATATTCTATTCCTAAGTATGAAAGGCCACCGGCTTTATATGGTTCACTTATCCCATTTTACAGTTCAGACGAGTAGGCCCTGATTCTGCCATCAAGTCTTTTCTGCCTTCTGCCTCTGAAAGCTCCAGTCTTTGCTCACATCTGTACCCATGAACTTTGTCCTACTCCCTGCGCGGCTAACGGTGCCTGACTCCAGCCTGTTGCCTGCCAAAAACTGTATTTCACCTTCAAGATTATCTGCTTTGCTCCGCTCCCTATCCAATACATTCCTGTCTAGTAGTTTAAGTAAACATTCTCCCAGCTACCGAGCAAAGGGCCCGGCTTCTCTGTCTTCATGCAAGTAATTAATAGCCCTATTACTATGGAAGATTTCTGCCCTCGCATCTAGTGTAGACACTTAGACGCTTGTACACGCACTAACGGACAGTATAGTCAGTATAGAATAAGATTCTATCCTAAGAGACCTTTCTTTCTGGATTTTGTATATTTGTGGGGTATTTATAGAGCGCGACGTTCGCTCCGGAGGGAGCATCTTGGCGCTAGGGAACCTAAGTGAGCCAGTGCAAGAGGATTAGATGGAAGCTTTGGAGTGATCGTCCGGGAGATTAAAGATCCAGGTCTTTAGCAGTTTTCGAAACGGTTTTTCCTGGGTTTGTTGTCTGAGGGATTTGGGTAGTTTGTTCCAGGCTTTGGTTGCAAGGAAGCTGAGGGTCTTCTCGCCCTTCGTTTTCAGATTGTATTTGGGGAGAAGAATGAGGTTGTCGTTGGTTGAGCGAAGGTGACGGCTGGGCAGGTAGTGGGGGAAGCGTTTGGTGAGGTATTTAGGGCCAGTTTTGTTGTAGGCACGGAAGGCTATAATCAGGATCTTGAAGAGAATCCTTTTGTGAAGGGGGAGCCAGTGAAGTGAGCGAAGTGCTGCAGAAATAGAGGATCTGCGGGGAAGGCCCAGGACAAGACGGGCGGCTGTGTGTAGTACGCTCTGCAGTTTTTGGATGGTTTTCTTTTTAGCTCCTGCGAGCAAGCCGTTGCAGTAGTCCAGTCGCGAGATAATGAGTGCTACTGTCACCGTCTTTCTGGCATCGATGGGAAGAAAGTCAAAAAACTTTCTCATGGATCTGATCATTCCAAAGCATTTGCCTGCGACGGTTCTGGCATGCTGATCGAAGGAGAGGTCGGAGTCAAAGGTAACGCCGAGGTTCCTGGCTGACGAAACTGTCTGGGGGGGGGCAACAGAATTGTCAGGCCACCAAAGTGATGGACAAAAGGAGATGTTAGTACCGATCGGAAGGATTTCCGTTTTGCTCGAATTGCATTTCAGGTGGTTATTGTCCATCCAACGAAATACTTCAGTCAGGCAGTGTTTTAGGTTGAGTTCAGCTTTGGTGGATAGTTTGTCTAATGGCACAATGAGCTGTGTGTCATCGGCATAGGAGGTAACAGGTATGCCGAAAGATTCTATTAGATTAAGGAGGGGAATGAGGTAAACGTTGAAAAGGAGAGGGCTCAGGATGGAGCCCTGCGGGACACCTGAGGAGACAGGTTTGTCTTTGGAGTGAAATGGGCCCAAAGATAACACAGTTCTTTAAACATAGGATATTAGATATGATTTGGGATTAGGTTGACATAACCCCAGACTTCTGTCTCCACATGTAGAGCTAAATGTCAAGTCCCCTTCATCCCCTAGTTACACGTCAATCACACGTCATGCTGCTGCGCGCGCATCTCTGTCAAGTATTTCTGCTGACATTGCGAAATTCTTTCATGGAACCACCCATTTATGACATCATACCTGATGACGTTCTTTAGTTACACCCACTTTAGTTACGCATGTATGTTCTTATCTTTGTTATCAACAGTTACGCCTCCGGCATCTGTTTCACTGTAATGCCTATTGTATATAAATGATTACTTGTCAATAAAGTGGGGTTCTTCACTTCCTGAACCTTCGTGGTGATGGAATATGGAGTCCTCAATTCGAATTGATTTTGGAATAAAGCCCGTTCTGAACCTCTAATACCACGGATTCTGCCTCTTATTTTACTGAGCTATTATTATAGATTTTCCGCATCAAATTAAGTCCCGGTAATTAAATTATTTACCACACACCCCTCACATGTCTCTGTCCACTGCTGGGAGTCCTCTGCACCCACCCCTCACATGTCTCTGTCCACTGCTGGGAGTCCTTTGCACCCACCCCTCACATGTCTCTGTCCACTGCTGGGAGTCCTCTGCACCCACCCCTCACATGTGTCTGTCCACTGCTGGAAGTCCTCTGCACCCACTCCTCACATGTCTCTGTCCACTGCTGGGAGTGATATGCACCCACCTCTCATATGACTGTCCACTGCTGGGAGTCCTCTGCACCCACCCCTCACATGTCTCTGTCCACTGCTGGGAGTGATATGCACCCACCCCTCATATGTCTGTCCACTCCTGGGAGTCCTCTTCACCCACCCCTCACATGTCTCTGTCCACTGCTGGGAGCGATATGCACCCACCCCTCATATGTCTGTCCACTGCTGGGAGTCCTCTGCACCCACCCCTCACATGTCTCTGTCCACTGCTGGGAGTCCTCTGCACCCACCCCTCACATGTGTCTGTCCACTGCTGGGAGTCCTCTGCACCCACCCCTCACATGTCTCTGTCCACTGCTGGGAGTGATCTGCACCCACCCCTCACATGTCTCTGTCCACTGCTGGGAATCCTCTGCACCCACCCCTCACATGTGTCTGTCCACTGCTGGGAGTCCTCTGCACCCACCCCTCACATGTCTCTGTCCACTGCTGGGAGTCCTCTATACCCACCCCTCACTTGTCTCTGTACACTGCTGGGAGTCCTCTGCACCCACCCCTCACATGTGTCTGTCCACTGCTGGGAGTCCTCTGCACCCACCCCTCACATGTCTCTGTCCACTGCTGGGAGTCCTCTGCACCCACCCCTCACATGTGTCTGTCCACTGCTGGGAGTCCTCTGCACCAACCCCTCACATGTCTCTGTCCACTGCTGGGAGTCCTCTGCACCCACCCCTCATATATCTGGGCACTGCTGGGAGTGATCTGCACCCACCCCTCACATGTGTCTGTCCACTGCTGGGAGTCCTCTGCACCCACCCCTCACATGTCTCTGTCCACTGCTGGGAGTGATATGCACCCACCCCCTACATGTCTCTGGGCACTGCTGGTATTCCTCTGCACCCACCCCTCACATGTCTCTGTCCACTGCTGGGAGTCCTCTGCACCCACCCCTCACATGTCTCTGTCCACTGCTGGGAGTCCTTTGCACCCACCCCTCACATGTCTCTGTCCACTGCTGGGAGTCCTCTGCACCCACCCCTCACATGTGTCTGTCCACTGCTGGAAGTCCTCTGCACCCACCCCTCACATGTCTCTGTCCACTGCTGGGAGTGATATGCACCCACCCCTCATATGACTGTCCACTGCTGGGAGTCCTCTGCACCCACCCCTCACATGTCTCTGTCCACTGCTGGGAGTGATATGCACCCACCCCTCATATGTCTGTCCACTGCTGGGAGTCCTCTGCACCCACTCCTCACATGTCTCTGTCCATTGCTGGGAGTCCTCTGCACCCACCCCTCACATGTGTCTGTCCACTGCTGGGAGTCCTCTGAACCCACCCCTCACATGTCTCTGTCCACTGCTGGGAGTGATATGCACCCACCCCTCATATGTCTGGGCACTGCTGGGAGTGATCTGCACCCACCCCTCACATGTCTCTGGGCACTGCTGGTATTCCTCTGCACCCACCACTCACATGTCTCTGTCCACTGCTGGGAGTACTCTGCACCCACCCCTCACATGTCTCTGTCCACTGCTGGGAGTCCTCTGCACCCACCCCTCACATGTGTCTGTCCACTGCTGGGAGTCCTCTGCACCCACCCCTCACATATCTCTGTCCACTGCTGGGAGTAATATACACCCACCCCTCATATGTCTGGGCACTGCTGGGAGTGATCTGCACCCACCCCTCACATGTCTCTGGGTACTGTTGGTATTCCTCTGCACCCACCCCTCACATGTCTCTGTCCACTGCTGGGAGTCCTCTGCACCCACCCCTCACAGGTCTGTCCACTGCTGGAAGTCCTCTGCACCCACCCCTGACATGTGTCTGTCCACTGCTGGGAGTCCTCTGCACCCACCCCTCACATGTCTCTGTCCACTGCTGGGAGTGATATGCACCCACCCCTCATATGTCTGTCCACTGCTGGGAGTCCTCTTCACCCACCCCTCACATGTCTCTGTCCACTGCTGGGAGCGATATGCACCCACCCCTCATATGTCTGTCCACTGCTGGGTGTCCTCTGCACCCACCCCTCACATGTCTCTGTCCACTGCTGGGAGTCCTCTGCACCCACCCCTCACATGTGTCTGTCCACTGCTGGGAGTCCTCTGCACCCACCCCTCACATGTCTCTGTCCACTGCTGGGAGTGATATGCTCCCACCCCTCATATGTCTGGGCACTGCTGGGAGTCCTCTTCACCCACCCCTCACATGTCTCTGTCCACTGCTGGGAGCGATATGCACCCACCCCTCATATGTCTGTCCACTGCTGGGAGTCCTCTGCACCCACCCCTCACATGTATCTGTCCACTGCTGGGAGTCCTCTGCACCCACCCCTCACATGTGTCTGTCCACTGCTGGGAGTCCTCTGCACCCACCCCTCACATGTGTCTGTCCACTGCTGGAAGTCCTCTGCACCCACCCCTCACATGTCTCTGTCCACTGCTGGGAGTGATATGCACCCACCCCTCATATGACTGTCCACTGCTTGGAGTCCTCTGCACCCACCCCTCACATGTCTCTGTCCACTGCTGGGAGTGATCTGCACCCACCCCTCACATGTCTCTGGGCACTGCTGGTATTCCTCTGCACCCACCACTCACATGTCTCTGTCCACTGCTGGGAGTCCTCTGCACCCACCCCTCACATGTCTCTGCCCACTGCTGGGAGTCCTCTGCACCCACCCCTCACATGTGTCTGTCCACTGCTGGGAGTCCTCTGCACCCACCCCTCACATATCTCTGTCCACTGCTGGGAGTAATATACACCCACCCCTCATATGTCTGGGCACTGCTGGGAGTGATATGCACCCACCCCTCACATGTCTCTGGGTACTGTTGGTATTCCTCTGCACCCACCCCTCACATGTCTCTGTCCACTGCTGGGAGTCCTCTGCACCCACCCCTCACAGGTCTGTCCACTGCTGGGAGTCCTCTGCACCCACCCCTGACATGTGTCTGTCCACTGCTGGGAGTCCTCTGCACCCACCCCTCACATGTCTCTGTCCACTGCTGGGAGTGATCTGCACCCACCCCTCACATGTCTCTGGGCACTGTTGGTATTCCTCTGCACCCACCCCTCACATGTCTCTGTCCACTGCTGGGAGTCCTCTGCACCCACCCCTCACATGTCTCTGTCCACTGCTAGGAGTCCTCTGCACCCACCCCTCACATGTATCTGTCCACTGCTGGGAGTCCTCTGCACCCACCCCTAACATGTGTCTGTCCACTGCTGGGAGTCCTCTGCACCCACCCCTCACATGTCTCTGTCCACTGCTGGGAGTCCTCTGCACCCACCCTTGACATGTGTCTGTCCACTGCTGGAGTCCTCTGCACCCACCCCTCACATGTCTCTGTCCACTGCTGGGAGTGATCTGCACCCACCCCTCACATGTCTCTGGGCACTGTTGGTATTCCTCTGCACCCACCCCTCACATGTCTCTGTCCACTGCTGGGAGTCCTCTGCACCCACCCCTCACATGTCTCTGTCCACTGCTGGGAGTCCTCTGCACCCATCCCTCACATCTCTCTGTCCACTGCTAGGCGTCCTCTGCACCCACCCCTCACATGTGTCTGTCCACTGCTGGGAGTCCTCTGCACCCACCCCTCACATGTGTCTGTCCACTGCTGGGAGTCCTCTGCACCCACCCCTCACATGTCTCTGTCCACTGCTGGGAGTGATATGCACCCACCCCTCATATGTCTGTCCACTCCTGGGAGTCCTCTTCACCCACCCCTCACATGTCTCTGTCCACTGCTGGGAGCGATATGCACCCACCCCTTATATGTCTGTCCACTGCTGGGAGTCCTCTGCACCCACCCCTCACATGTCTCTGTCCACTGCTGGGAGTCCTCTGCACCCACCCCTCACATGTCTCTGTCCACTGCTGGGAGTCCTTTGCACCCACCCCTCACATATCTCTGTCCACTGCTGGGAGTAATATACACCCACCCCTCATATGTCTGGGCACTGCTGGGAGTGATCTGCACCCACCCCTCACATGTCTCTGGGTACTGTTGGTATTCCTCTGCACCCACCCCTCACATGTCTCTGTCCACTGCTGGGAGTCCTCTGCACCCACCCCTCACAGGTCTGTCCACTGCTGGAAGTCCTCTGCACCCACCCCTGACATGTGTCTGTCCACTGCTGGGAGTCCTCTGCACCCACCCCTCACATGTCTCTGTCCACTGCTGGGAGTGATATGCACCCACCCCTCATATGTCTGTCCACTGCTGGGAGTCCTCTTCACCCACCCCTCACATGTCTCTGTCCACTGCTGGGAGCGATATGCACCCACCCCTCATATGTCTGTCCACTGCTGGGTGTCCTCTGCACCCACCCCTCACATGTCTCTGTCCACTGCTGGGAGTCCTCTGCACCCACCCCTCACATGTGTCTGTCCACTGCTGGGAGTCCTCTGCACCCACCCCTCACATGTCTCTGTCCACTGCTGGGAGTGATATGCTCCCACCCCTCATATGTCTGGGCACTGCTGGGAGTCCTCTTCACCCACCCCTCACATGTCTCTGTCCACTGCTGGGAGCGATATGCACCCACCCCTCATATGTCTGTCCACTGCTGGGAGTCCTCTGCACCCACCCCTCACATGTATCTGTCCACTGCTGGGAGTCCTCTGCACCCACCCCTCACATGTGTCTGTCCACTGCTGGGAGTCCTCTGCACCCACCCCTCACATGTGTCTGTCCACTGCTGGAAGTCCTCTGCACCCACCCCTCACATGTCTCTGTCCACTGCTGGGAGTGATATGCACCCACCCCTCATATGACTGTCCACTGCTTGGAGTCCTCTGCACCCACCCCTCACATGTCTCTGTCCACTGCTGGGAGTGATCTGCACCCACCCCTCACATGTCTCTGGGCACTGCTGGTATTCCTCTGCACCCACCACTCACATGTCTCTGTCCACTGCTGGGAGTCCTCTGCACCCACCCCTCACATGTCTCTGCCCACTGCTGGGAGTCCTCTGCACCCACCCCTCACATGTGTCTGTCCACTGCTGGGAGTCCTCTGCACCCACCCCTCACATATCTCTGTCCACTGCTGGGAGTAATATACACCCACCCCTCATATGTCTGGGCACTGCTGGGAGTGATATGCACCCACCCCTCACATGTCTCTGGGTACTGTTGGTATTCCTCTGCACCCACCCCTCACATGTCTCTGTCCACTGCTGGGAGTCCTCTGCACCCACCCCTCACAGGTCTGTCCACTGCTGGGAGTCCTCTGCACCCACCCCTGACATGTGTCTGTCCACTGCTGGGAGTCCTCTGCACCCACCCCTCACATGTCTCTGTCCACTGCTGGGAGTGATCTGCACCCACCCCTCACATGTCTCTGGGCACTGTTGGTATTCCTCTGCACCCACCCCTCACATGTCTCTGTCCACTGCTGGGAGTCCTCTGCACCCACCCCTCACATGTCTCTGTCCACTGCTAGGAGTCCTCTGCACCCACCCCTCACATGTATCTGTCCACTGCTGGGAGTCCTCTGCACCCACCCCTAACATGTGTCTGTCCACTGCTGGGAGTCCTCTGCACCCACCCCTCACATGTCTCTGTCCACTGCTGGGAGTCCTCTGCACCCACCCTTGACATGTGTCTGTCCACTGCTGGAGTCCTCTGCACCCACCCCTCACATGTCTCTGTCCACTGCTGGGAGTGATCTGCACCCACCCCTCACATGTCTCTGGGCACTGTTGGTATTCCTCTGCACCCACCCCTCACATGTCTCTGTCCACTGCTGGGAGTCCTCTGCACCCACCCCTCACATGTCTCTGTCCACTGCTGGGAGTCCTCTGCACCCATCCCTCACATCTCTCTGTCCACTGCTAGGCGTCCTCTGCACCCACCCCTCACATGTGTCTGTCCACTGCTGGGAGTCCTCTGCACCCACCCCTCACATGTGTCTGTCCACTGCTGGGAGTCCTCTGCACCCACCCCTCACATGTCTCTGTCCACTGCTGGGAGTGATATGCACCCACCCCTCATATGTCTGTCCACTCCTGGGAGTCCTCTTCACCCACCCCTCACATGTCTCTGTCCACTGCTGGGAGCGATATGCACCCACCCCTTATATGTCTGTCCACTGCTGGGAGTCCTCTGCACCCACCCCTCACATGTCTCTGTCCACTGCTGGGAGTCCTCTGCACCCACCCCTCACATGTGTCTGTCCACTGCTGGGAGTCCTCTGCACCCACCCCTCACATGTCTCTGTCCACTGCTGGGAGTGATATGCTCCCACCCCTCATATGTCTGGGCACTGCTGGGAGTGATCTGCACCCACCCCTCACATGTCTCTGTCCACTGCTGGGAATCCTCTGCACCCACCCCTCACATGTGTCAGTCCACTGCTGGGAGTCCTCTGCACCCACCCCTCACATGTCTCTGTCCACTGCTGGGAGTCCTCTATACCCACCCCTCACATGTCTCTGTCCACTGCTGGGAGTCCTCTGCACCCACCCCTCACATGTGTCTGTCCACTGCTGGGAGTCCTCTGCACCCACCCCTCACATGTCTCTGTCCACTTCTGGGAGTCCTCTGCACCCACCCCTCACATGTGTCTGTCCACTGCTGGGAGTCCTCTGCACCAACCCCTCACATGTCTCTGTCCACTGCTGGGAGTGATATGCTCCCACCCCTCATATGTCTGGGCACTGCTGGGAGTGATCTGCACCCACCCCTCACATGTCTCTGTCCACTGCTGGGAGTCCTCTGCACCCACCCCTCACATGTGTCTGTCCACTGCTGGGAGTCCTCTGCACCCACCCCTCACATGTCTCTGTCCACTGCTGGGAGTGATATGCACCCACCCCTTACATGTCTCTGTGCACTGCTGGTATTCCTCTGCACCCACCCCTCACATGTGTCTGTCCACTGCTGGGAGTCCTCTGCACCCACCCCTCACATGTCTCTGTCCACTGCTGGGAGTCCTTTGCACCCACCCCTCACATGTCTCTGTCCACTGCTGGGAGTCCTCTGCACCCACCCCTCACATGTGTCTGTCCACTGCTGGAAGTCCTCTGCACCCACCCCTCACATGTCTCTGTCCACTGCTGGGAGTGATATGCACCCACCTCTCATATGACTGTCCACTGCTGGGAGTCCTCTGCACCCACCCCTCACATGTCTCTGTCCACTGCTGGGAGTGATATGCACCCACCCCTCATATGTCTGTCCACTCCTGGGAGTCCTCTTCACCCACCCCTCACATGTCTCTGTCCACTGCTGGGAGCGATATGCACCCACCCCTCATATGTCTGTCCACTGCTGGGAGTCCTCTGCACCCACCCCTCACATGTCTCTGTCCACTGCTGGGAGTCCTCTGCACCCACCCCTCACATGTGTCTGTCCACTGCTGGGAGTCCTCTGCACCCACCCCTCACATGTCTCTGTCCACTGCTGGGAGTGATCTGCACCCACCCCTCACATGTCTCTGTCCACTGCTGGGAATCCTCTGCACCCACCCCTCACATGTGTCTATCCACTGCTGGGAGTCCTCTGCACCCACCCCTCACATGTCTCTGTCCACTGCTGGGAGTCCTCTATACCCACCCCTCACATGTCTCTGTCCACTGCTGGGAGTCCTCTGCACCCACCCCTCACATGTGTCTGTCCACTGCTGGGAGTCCTCTGCACCCACCCCTCACATGTCTTTGTCCACTGCTGGGAGTCCTCTGCACCCACCCCTCACATGTGTCTGTCCACTGCTGGGAGTCCTCTGCACCAACCCCTCACATGTCTCTGTCCACTGCTGGGAGTGATATGCTCCCACCCCTCATATGTCTGGGCACTGCTGGGAGTGATCTGCACCCACCCCTCACATGTCTCTGTCCACTGCTGGGAGTCCTCTGCACCCACCCCTCACATGTGTCTGTCCACTGCTGGGAGTCCTCTGCACCCACCCCTCACATGTCTCTGTCCACTGCTGGGAGTGATATGCACCCACCTCCTACATGTCTCTGGGCACTGCTGGTATTCCTCTGCACCCACCCCTCACATGTCTCTGTCCACTGCTGGGAGTCCTCTGCACCCACCCCTCACATGTCTCTGTCCACTGCTGGGAGTCCTTTGCACCCACCCCTCACATGTCTCTGTCCACTGCTGGGAGTCCTCTGCACCCACCCCTCACATGTCTCTGTCCACTGCTGGGAGTGATATGCACCCACCCCTCATATGTCTGTCCACTGCTGGGAGTCCTCTTCACCCACCCCTCACATGTCTCTGTCCACTGCTGGGAGCGATATGCACCCACCCCTCATATGTCTGTCCACTGCTGGGAGTCCTCTGCACCCACCCCTCACATGTCTCTGTCCACTGCTGGGAGTCCTCTGCACCCACCCCTCACATGTGTCTGTCCACTGCTGGGAGTCCTCTGCACCCACCCCTCACATGTCTCTGTCCACTGCTGGGAGTGATCTGCACCCACCCCTCACATGTCTCTGTCCACTGCTGGGAATCCTCTGCACCCACCCCTCACATGTGTCTGTCCACTGCTGGGAGTCCTCTGCACCCACCCCTCACATGTCTCTGTCCACTGCTGGGAGTCCTCTATACCCACCCCTCACTTGTCTCTGTACACTGCTGGGAGTCCTCTGCACCCACCCCTCACATGTGTCTGTCCACTGCTGGGAGTCCTCTGCACCCACCCCTCACATGTCTCTGTCCACTGCTGGGAGTCCTCTGCACCCACCCCTCACATGTGTCTGTCCACTGCTGGGAGTCCTCTGCACCAACCCCTCACATGTCTCTGTCCACTGCTGGGAGTCCTCTGCACCCACCCCTCATATATCTGGGCACTGCTGGGAGTGATCTGCACCCACCCCTCACATGTGTCTGTCCACTGCTGGGAGTCCTCTGCACCCACCCCTCACATGTCTCTGTCCACTGCTGGGAGTGATATGCACCCACCCCCTACATGTCTCTGGGCACTGCTGGTATTCCTCTGCACCCACCCCTCACATGTCTCTGTCCACTGCTGGGAGTCCTCTGCACCCACCCCTCACATGTCTCTGTCCACTGCTGGGAGTCCTTTGCACCCACCCCTCACATGTCTCTGTCCACTGCTGGGAGTCCTCTGCACCCACCCCTCACATGTGTCTGTCCACTGCTGGAAGTCCTCTGCACCCACCCCTCACATGTCTCTGTCCACTGCTGGGAGTGATATGCACCCACCCCTCATATGACTGTCCACTGCTGGGAGTCCTCTGCACCCACCCCTCACATGTCTCTGTCCACTGCTGGGAGTGATATGCACCCACCCCTCATATGTCTGTCCACTGCTGGGAGTCCTCTGCACCCACTCCTCACATGTCTCTGTCCATTGCTGGGAGTCCTCTGCACCCACCCCTCACATGTGTCTGTCCACTGCTGGGAGTCCTCTGAACCCACCCCTCACATGTCTCTGTCCACTGCTGGGAGTGATATGCACCCACCCCTCATATGTCTGGGCACTGCTGGGAGTGATCTGCACCCACCCCTCACATGTCTCTGGGCACTGCTGGTATTCCTCTGCACCCACCACTCACATGTCTCTGTCCACTGCTGGGAGTACTCTGCACCCACCCCTCACATGTCTCTGTCCACTGCTGGGAGTCCTCTGCACCCACCCCTCACATGTGTCTGTCCACTGCTGGGAGTCCTCTGCACCCACCCCTCACATATCTCTGTCCACTGCTGGGAGTAATATACACCCACCCCTCATATGTCTGGGCACTGCTGGGAGTGATCTGCACCCACCCCTCACATGTCTCTGGGTACTGTTGGTATTCCTCTGCACCCACCCCTCACATGTCTCTGTCCACTGCTGGGAGTCCTCTGCACCCACCCCTCACAGGTCTGTCCACTGCTGGAAGTCCTCTGCACCCACCCCTGACATGTGTCTGTCCACTGCTGGGAGTCCTCTGCACCCACCCCTCACATGTCTCTGTCCACTGCTGGGAGTGATATGCACCCACCCCTCATATGTCTGTCCACTGCTGGGAGTCCTCTTCACCCACCCCTCACATGTCTCTGTCCACTGCTGGGAGCGATATGCACCCACCCCTCATATGTCTGTCCACTGCTGGGTGTCCTCTGCACCCACCCCTCACATGTCTCTGTCCACTGCTGGGAGTCCTCTGCACCCACCCCTCACATGTGTCTGTCCACTGCTGGGAGTCCTCTGCACCCACCCCTCACATGTCTCTGTCCACTGCTGGGAGTGATATGCTCCCACCCCTCATATGTCTGGGCACTGCTGGGAGTCCTCTTCACCCACCCCTCACATGTCTCTGTCCACTGCTGGGAGCGATATGCACCCACCCCTCATATGTCTGTCCACTGCTGGGAGTCCTCTGCACCCACCCCTCACATGTATCTGTCCACTGCTGGGAGTCCTCTGCACCCACCCCTCACATGTGTCTGTCCACTGCTGGGAGTCCTCTGCACCCACCCCTCACATGTGTCTGTCCACTGCTGGAAGTCCTCTGCACCCACCCCTCACATGTCTCTGTCCACTGCTGGGAGTGATATGCACCCACCCCTCATATGACTGTCCACTGCTTGGAGTCCTCTGCACCCACCCCTCACATGTCTCTGTCCACTGCTGGGAGTGATCTGCACCCACCCCTCACATGTCTCTGGGCACTGCTGGTATTCCTCTGCACCCACCACTCACATGTCTCTGTCCACTGCTGGGAGTCCTCTGCACCCACCCCTCACATGTCTCTGCCCACTGCTGGGAGTCCTCTGCACCCACCCCTCACATGTGTCTGTCCACTGCTGGGAGTCCTCTGCACCCACCCCTCACATATCTCTGTCCACTGCTGGGAGTAATATACACCCACCCCTCATATGTCTGGGCACTGCTGGGAGTGATATGCACCCACCCCTCACATGTCTCTGGGTACTGTTGGTATTCCTCTGCACCCACCCCTCACATGTCTCTGTCCACTGCTGGGAGTCCTCTGCACCCACCCCTCACAGGTCTGTCCACTGCTGGGAGTCCTCTGCACCCACCCCTGACATGTGTCTGTCCACTGCTGGGAGTCCTCTGCACCCACCCCTCACATGTCTCTGTCCACTGCTGGGAGTGATCTGCACCCACCCCTCACATGTCTCTGGGCACTGTTGGTATTCCTCTGCACCCACCCCTCACATGTCTCTGTCCACTGCTGGGAGTCCTCTGCACCCACCCCTCACATGTCTCTGTCCACTGCTAGGAGTCCTCTGCACCCACCCCTCACATGTATCTGTCCACTGCTGGGAGCCCTCTGCACCCACCCCTAACATGTGTCTGTCCACTGCTGGGAGTCCTCTGCACCCACCCCTCACATGTCTCTGTCCACTGCTGGGAGTCCTCTGCACCCACCCTTGACATGTGTCTGTCCACTGCTGGAGTCCTCTGCACCCACCCCTCACATGTCTCTGTCCACTGCTGGGAGTGATCTGCACCCACCCCTCACATGTCTCTGGGCACTGTTGGTATTCCTCTGCACCCACCCCTCACATGTCTCTGTCCACTGCTGGGAGTCCTCTGCACCCACCCCTCACATGTCTCTGTCCACTGCTGGGAGTCCTCTGCACCCATCCCTCACATCTCTCTGTCCACTGCTAGGCGTCCTCTGCACCCACCCCTCACATGTGTCTGTCCACTGCTGGGAGTCCTCTGCACCCACCCCTCACATGTGTCTGTCCACTGCTGGGAGTCCTCTGCACCCACCCCTCACATGTCTCTGTCCACTGCTGGGAGTGATATGCACCCACCCCTCATATGTCTGTCCACTCCTGGGAGTCCTCTTCACCCACCCCTCACATGTCTCTGTCCACTGCTGGGAGCGATATGCACCCACCCCTTATATGTCTGTCCACTGCTGGGAGTCCTCTGCACCCACCCCTCACATGTCTCTGTCCACTGCTGGGAGTCCTCTGCACCCACCCCTCACATGTGTCTGTCCACTGCTGGGAGTCCTCTGCACCCACCCCTCACATGTCTCTGTCCACTGCTGGGAGTGATATGCTCCCACCCCTCATATGTCTGGGCACTGCTGGGAGTGATCTGCACCCACCCCTCACATGTCTCTGTCCACTGCTGGGAATCCTCTGCACCCACCCCTCACATGTGTCAGTCCACTGCTGGGAGTCCTCTGCACCCACCCCTCACATGTCTCTGTCCACTGCTGGGAGTCCTCTATACCCACCCCTCACATGTCTCTGTCCACTGCTGGGAGTCCTCTGCACCCACCCCTCACATGTGTCTGTCCACTGCTGGGAGTCCTCTGCACCCACCCCTCACATGTCTCTGTCCACTTCTGGGAGTCCTCTGCACCCACCCCTCACATGTGTCTGTCCACTGCTGGGAGTCCTCTGCACCAACCCCTCACATGTCTCTGTCCACTGCTGGGAGTGATATGCTCCCACCCCTCATATGTCTGGGCACTGCTGGGAGTGATCTGCACCCACCCCTCACATGTCTCTGTCCACTGCTGGGAGTCCTCTGCACCCACCCCTCACATGTGTCTGTCCACTGCTGGGAGTCCTCTGCACCCACCCCTCACATGTCTCTGTCCACTGCTGGGAGTGATATGCACCCACCCCTTACATGTCTCTGTGCACTGCTGGTATTCCTCTGCACCCACCCCTCACATGTGTCTGTCCACTGCTGGGAGTCCTCTGCACCCACCCCTCACATGTCTCTGTCCACTGCTGGGAGTCCTTTGCACCCACCCCTCACATGTCTCTGTCCACTGCTGGGAGTCCTCTGCACCCACCCCTCACATGTGTCTGTCCACTGCTGGAAGTCCTCTGCACCCACCCCTCACATGTCTCTGTCCACTGCTGGGAGTGATATGCACCCACCTCTCATATGACTGTCCACTGCTGGGAGTCCTCTGCACCCACCCCTCACATGTCTCTGTCCACTGCTGGGAGTGATATGCACCCACCCCTCATATGTCTGTCCACTCCTGGGAGTCCTCTTCACCCACCCCTCACATGTCTCTGTCCACTGCTGGGAGCGATATGCACCCACCCCTCATATGTCTGTCCACTGCTGGGAGTCCTCTGCACCCACCCCTCACATGTCTCTGTCCACTGCTGGGAGTCCTCTGCACCCACCCCTCACATGTGTCTGTCCACTGCTGGGAGTCCTCTGCACCCACCCCTCACATGTCTCTGTCCACTGCTGGGAGTGATCTGCACCCACCCCTCACATGTCTCTGTCCACTGCTGGGAATCCTCTGCACCCACCCCTCACATGTGTCTATCCACTGCTGGGAGTCCTCTGCACCCACCCCTCACATGTCTCTGTCCACTGCTGGGAGTCCTCTATACCCACCCCTCACATGTCTCTGTCCACTGCTGGGAGTCCTCTGCACCCACCCCTCACATGTGTCTGTCCACTGCTGGGAGTCCTCTGCACCCACCCCTCACATGTCTTTGTCCACTGCTGGGAGTCCTCTGCACCCACCCCTCACATGTGTCTGTCCACTGCTGGGAGTCCTCTGCACCAACCCCTCACATGTCTCTGTCCACTGCTGGGAGTGATATGCTCCCACCCCTCATATGTCTGGGCACTGCTGGGAGTGATCTGCACCCACCCCTCACATGTCTCTGTCCACTGCTGGGAGTCCTCTGCACCCACCCCTCACATGTGTCTGTCCACTGCTGGGAGTCCTCTGCACCCACCCCTCACATGTCTCTGTCCACTGCTGGGAGTGATATGCACCCACCTCCTACATGTCTCTGGGCACTGCTGGTATTCCTCTGCACCCACCCCTCACATGTCTCTGTCCACTGCTGGGAGTCCTCTGCACCCACCCCTCACATGTCTCTGTCCACTGCTGGGAGTCCTTTGCACCCACCCCTCACATGTCTCTGTCCACTGCTGGGAGTCCTCTGCACCCACCCCTCACATGTCTCTGTCCACTGCTGGGAGTGATATGCACCCACCCCTCATATGTCTGTCCACTGCTGGGAGTCCTCTTCACCCACCCCTCACATGTCTCTGTCCACTGCTGGGAGCGATATGCACCCACCCCTCATATGTCTGTCCACTGCTGGGAGTCCTCTGCACCCACCCCTCACATGTCTCTGTCCACTGCTGGGAGTCCTCTGCACCCACCCCTCACATGTGTCTGTCCACTGCTGGGAGTACTCTGCACCCACCCCTCACATGTCTCTGTCCACTGCTGGGAGTCCTTTGCACCCACCCCTCACATGTCTCTATATACTGCTGGGAGTCCTCTGCACCCACCCCTCACATGTGTCTGTCCACTGCTGGAAGTCCTCTGCACCCACCCCTCACATGTCTCTGTCCACTGCTGGGAGTGATATGCACCCACCCCTCATATGACTGTCCACTGCTGGTAGTCCTCTGCACCCACCCCTCACATGTCTCTGTCCACTGCTGGGAGTGATATGCACCCACCCCTCATATGTCTGTCCACTGCTGGGAGTCCTCTGCACCCACTCCTCACATGTCTCTGTCCACTGCTGGGAGTCCTCTGCACCCACCCCTCACATGTGTCTGTCCACTGCTGGGAGTCCTCTGAACCCACCCCTCACATGTCTCTGTCCACTGCTGGGAGTGATATGCACCCACCCCTCATATGTCTGGGCACTGCTGGGAGTGATCTGCACCCACCCCTCACATGTCTCTGGGCACTGCTGGTATTCCTCTGCACCCACCACTCACATGTCTCTGTCCACTGCTGGGAGTACTCTGCACCCACCCCTCACATGTCTCTGTAGACTGCTGGGAGTCCTCTGCACCCACCCCTCACATGTGTCTGTCCACTGCTGGGAGTCCTCTGCACCCACCCCTCACATATCTCTGTCCACTGCTGGGAGTAATATACACCCACCCCTCATATGTCTGGGCACTGCTGGGAGTGATCTGCACCCACCCCTCACATGTCTCTGGGTACTGTTGGTATTCCTCTGCACCCACCCCTCACATGTCTCTGTCCACTGCTGGGAGTCCTCTGCACCCACCCCTCACAGGTCTGTCCACTGCTGGGAGTCCTCTGCACCCACCCCTGACATGTGTCTGTCCACTGCTGGGAGTCCTCTGCACCCACCCCTCACATGTCTCTGTCCACTGCTGGGAGTGATATGCACCCACCCCTCATATGTCTGTCCACTGCTGGGAGTCCTCTTCACCCACCCCTCACATGTCTCTGTCCACTGCTGGGAGCGATATGCACCCACCCCTCATATGTCTGTCCACTGCTGGGAGTCCTCTGCACCCACCCCTCACATGTCTCTGTCCACTGCTGGGAGTCCTCTGCACCCACCCCTCACATGTGTCTGTCCACTGCTGGGAGTCCTCTGCACCCACCCCTCACATGTCTCTGTCCACTGCTGGGAGTGATATGCTCCCACCCCTCATATGTCTGGGCACTGCTGGGAGTCCTCTTCACCCACCCCTCACATGTCTCTGTCCACTGCTGGGAGCGATATGCACCCACCCCTCATATGTCTGTCCACTGCTGGGAGTCCTCTGCACCCACCCCTCACATGTCTCTGTCCACTGCTGGGAGTCCTCTGCACCCACCCCTCACATGTGTCTGTCCACTGCTGGGAGTCCTCTGCACCCACCCCTCACATGTCTCTGTCCACTGCTGGGAGTGATATGCTCCCACCCCTCATATGTCTGGGCACTGCTGGGAGTGATCTGCACCCACCCCTCACATGTCTCTGTCCACTGCTGGGAATCCTCTGCACCCACCCCTCACATGTGTCTGTCCACTGCTGGGAGTCCTCTGCACCCACCCCTCACATGTCTCTGTCCACTGCTGGGAGTCCTCTGCACCCACCCCTCACATGTCTCTGTCCACTGCTGGGAGTCCTCTGCACCCACCCCTCACATGTCTCTGTCCACTGCTGGGAGTCCTCTGAACCCACCCCTCACATGTGTCTGTCCACTTCTGGGAGTCCTCTGCACCCACCCCTCACATGTCTCTGTCCACTGCTGGGAGTCCTTTGCACCCACCCCTCACATGTGTCTGTCCACTGCTGGGAGTCCTCTGCACCCACCCCTCACATGTCTCTGTCCACTGCTGGGAGTGATATGCACCCACCCCTCATATGTCTGGGCACTACTGGGAGTGATCTGCACCCACCCCTTACATGTCTCTGGGCACTGCTGGTATTCCTCTGCACCCACCCCTCACATGTCTCTGTCCACTGCTGGGAGTCCTCTGCACCTACCCCTCACATGTCTCTGTCCACTGCTGGGAGTCCTTTGCACCCACCCCTCACATGTCTCTGTCCACTGCTGGGAGTCCTCTGCACCCACCCCTCACATGTGTCTGTCCACTGCTGGAAGTCCTCTGCACCCACCCCTCACATGTCTCTGTCCACTGCTGGGAGTGATATGCACCCACCCCTCATATGACTGTCCACTGCTGGGAGTCCTCTGCACCCACCCCTCACATGTCTTTGTCTACTGCTGGGAGTATACTGCACCCACCCCTCACATGTCTCTGTCCACTGCTGGGAGTCCTTTGCACCCACCCCTCACATGTCTCTGTCCACTGCTGGGAGTCCTCTGCACACACCCCTCACATGTGTCTGGGCACTGCTGGTATTCCTCAGAACCCACCCCTCACATGCCTCTGTCCACTGCTGGGAGCGATATGCACCCACCCCTCATATGTCTGTCCACTGCTGGGAGTCCTCTGCACCCACCCCTCACATGTCTCTGTCCACTGCTGGGAGTCCTCTGCACCCACCCCTCACATGTGTCTGTCCACTGCTGAGAGTCCTCTGCACCCACCCCTCACATGTCTCTGTCCACTGCTGGGAGTGATATGCTCCCACCCCTCATATGTCTGGGCACTGCTGGGAGTGATCTGCACCCACCCCTCACATGTCTCTGTCCACTGCTGGGAATCCTCTGCACCCACCCCTCACATGTGTCTGTCCCCTGCTGGGAGTCCTCTGCACCCACCCCTCACATGTCTCTGTCCACTGCTGAGAGTCCTCTGCACCCACCCCTCACATGTTTCTGTCCACTTCTGGGAGTCCTCTGCACCCACCCCTCACATGTCTCTGTCCACTGCTGGGAGTCCTCTGCACCCACCCCTCACATGTGTCTGTCCACTGCTGGGAGGCCTCTGCAACCACCCCTCACATGTCTCTGGCCACTGCTGGGAGTGATATGCACCCACCCCTCATATGTCTGGGCACTACTGGGAGTGATCTGCACCCACCCCTTACATGTCTCTGGGCACTGCTGGTATTCCTCTGCACCCACCCCTCACATGTCTCTGTCCACTGCTGGGAGTCCTCTGCACCTACCCCTCACATGTCTCTGTCCACTGCTGGGAGTCCTTTGCACCCACCCCTCACATGTCTCTGTCCACTGCTGGGAGTCCTATGCACCCGCCCCTCACATGTGTCTGTCCACTGCTGGAAGTGCTCTGCACCCACCCCTCACATGTATCTGTCCACTGCTGGGAGTGATATGCACCCACCCCTCATATGACTGTCCACTGCTGGGAGTCCTCTGCACCCACCCCTCACATGTCTCTGTCTACTGCTGGGAGTATTCTGCACCCACCCCTCACATGTCTCTGTCCACTGCTGGGAGTCCTTTGCACCCACCCCTCACATGTCTCTGTCCACTGCTGGGAGTCCTCTGCACACACCCCTCACATGTGTCTGTCTACTGCTGGAAGTCCTCTGCACCCACCCCTCACATGTCTCTGTCCACTGCTGGGAGTTATATGCACCCACCCCTCATATGACTGTCCACTGCTGGGAGTCCTCTGCACCCACCCCTCACATGTCTCTGTCCACTGCTGGGAGTGATATGCACCCACCCCTCATATGTCTTGGCACTGCTGGGAGTGATCTGCACCCACCCCTCACATGTCTCTGGGCACTGCTGGTATTCCTCTGCACCCACCCCTCACATGTCTCTGTCCACTGCTGGGAGTCCTCTGCACCCACCCCTCACATGTCTCTGTCCACTGCTGGGAGTCCTCTATACCCACCCCTCACATGTCTCTGTCCACTGCTGGGAGTCCTCTGCACCCACCCCTCACATGTCTCTGTCCACTGCTGGGAGTCCTCTGCACCCACCCCTCACATGTGTCTGTCCACTGCTGGGAGTCCTCTGCACCAACCTCTCACATGTCTCTGTCCACTGCTGGGAGTGATATGCTCCCACCCCTCATATGTCTGGTCACTGCTGGGAGTGATCTGCACCCACCCCTCACATGTCTCTGTCCACTGCTGGGAGTCCTCTGCACCCACCCCTCACATGTGTCTGTCCACTGCTGGGAGTCCTCTGCACCCACCCCTCACATGTCTCTGTCCACTGCTGGGAGTGATAAGCACCCACCCCTTACATGTCTCTGGGCACTGCTGGTATTCCTCTGCTCCCACCCCTCATATGTCTGGTCACTGCTGGGAGTGATCTGCACCCACCCCTCACATGTGTCTGTCCACTGCTGGGAGTCCTCTGCACCCCCCCTCACATGTGTCTGTCCACTGCTGGGAGTGATATGCACCCACCCCTCATATGTCTGTCCACTGCTGGGAGTCCTCTGCACCCACCCCTCACATGTCTATGTCCACTGCTGGGAGTCCTCTGCACCCACCCCTCACATGTCTCTGTCCATTGCTGGGAGTCCTTTGCACCCACCCCTCACATGTCTCTGTCCACTGCTGGGAGTCCTCTGCACCCACCCCTCACATGTGTCTGTCCACTGCTGGAAGTCCTCTGCACCCACCCCTCACATGTCTCTGTCCACTGCTGGGAGTGATATGCACCCACCCCTCATATGACTGTCCACTGCTGGGAGTCCTCTGCACCCACCCCTCACATGTCTCTGTCCACTGCTGGGAGTGATATACACCCACCCCTCATATGTCTGGGCACTGCTGGGAGTGATCTGCACCCACCCCTCACATGTCTCTGGGTACTGTTGGTATTCCTCTGCACCCACCCCTCACATGTCTCTGTCCACTGCTGGGAGTCCTCTGCACCCACCCCTCACAGGTCTGTCCACTGCTGGGAGTCATCTGCACCCACCCCTGACATGTGTCTGTCCACTGCTGGGAGTCCTCTGCACCCACCCCTCACATGTCTCTGTCCACTGCTGGGAGTGATATGCACCCACCCCTCATATGTCTGTCCACTGCTGGGAGTCCTCTTCACCCACCCCTCACATGTCTCTGTCCACTGCTGGGAGCGATATGCACCCACCCCTCATATGTCTGTCCACTGCTGGGAGTCCTCTGCACCCACCCCTCACATGTCTCTGTCCACTGCTGGGAGTGATATGCTCCCACCCCTCATATGTCTGGGCACTGCTGGGAGTCCTCTTCACCCACCCCTCACATGTCTCTGTCCACTGCTGGGAGCGATATGCACCCACCCCTCATATGTCTGTCCACTGCTGGGAGTCCTCTGCACCCACCCCTCACATGTCTCTGTCCACTGCTGGGAGTCCTCTGCACCCACCCCTCACATGTGTCTGTCCACTGCTGGGAGTCCTCTGCACCCACCCCTCACATGTCTCTGTCCACTGCTGGGAGTGATATGCTCCCACCCCTCATCTGTCTGGGCACTGCTGGGAGTGATCTGCACCCACCCCTCACATGTCTCTGTCCACTGCTGGGAATCCTCTGCACCCACCCCTCACATGTGTCTGTCCACTGCTGGGAGTCCTCTGCACCCACCCCTCACATGTCTCTGTCCACTGCTGGGAGTCCTCTGCACCCACCCCCCACATGTCTCTGTCCACTGCTGGGAGTCCTCTGCACCCACCCCTCACATGTCTCTGTCCACTGCTGGAAGTCCTCTGCACCCACCCCTCACATGTGTCTGTCCACTTCTGGGAGTCCTCTGCACCCACCCCTCACATGTCTCTGTCCACTGCTGGGAGTCCTTTGCACCCACCCCTCACATGTGTCTGTCCACTGCTGGGAGTCCTCTGCACCCACCCCTCACATGTCTCTGTCCACTGCTGGAAGTCCTCTGCACCCACCCCTCACATGTCTCTGTCCACTGCTGGGAGTGATATGCACCCACCCCTCATATGACTGTCCACTGCTGGGAGTCCTCTGCACCCACCCCTCACATGTCTCTGTCTACTGCTGGGAGTATACTGCACCCACCCCTCACATGTCTCTGTCCACTGCTGGGAGTCCTTTGCACCCACCCCTCACATGTCTCTGTCCACTGCTGGGAGTCCTCTGCACACACCCCTCACATGTGTCTGGGCACTGCTGGTATTCCTCAGCACCCACCCCTCACATGTCTCTGTCCACTGCTGGGAGCGATATGCACCCACCCCTCATATGTCTGTCCACTGCTGGGAGTCCTCTGCACCCACCCCTCACATGTCTCTATCCACTGCTGGGAGTCCTCTGCACCCACCCCTCACATGTGTCTGTCCACTGCTGGGAGTGATATGCTCCCACCCCTCATATGTCTGGGCACTGCTGGGAGTGATCTGCACCCACCCCTCACATGTCTCTGTCCACTGCTGGGAATCCTCTGCACCCACCCCTCACATGTGTCTGTCCCCTGCTGGGAGTCCTCTGCACCCACCCCTCACATGTCTCTGTCCACTGCTGAGAGTCCTCTGCACCCACCCCTCACATGTGTCTGTCTACTTCTGGGAGTCCTCTGCACCCACCCTTCACATGTCTCTGTCCACTGCTGGGAGTCCTCTGCACCCACCCCTCACATGTGTCTGTCCACTGCTGGGAGGCCTCTGCACCCACCCCTCACATGTCTCTGTCCACTGCTGGGAGTGATATGCACCCACCCCTCATATGTCTGGGCACTACTGGGAGTGATCTGCATCCACCCCTTACATGTCTCTGGGCACTGCTGGTATTCCTCTGCACCCACCCCTCACATGTCTCTGTCCACTGCTGGGAGTCCTCTGCACCTACCCCTCACATGTCTCTGTCCACTGCTGGGAGTCCTTTGCACCCACCCCTCACATGTCTCTGTCCACTGCTGGGAGTCCTATGCACCCGCCCCTCACATGTGTCTGTCCACTGCTGGAAGTGCTCTGCACCCACCCCTCACATGTATCTGTCCACTGCTGGGAGTGATATGCACCCACCCCTCATATGACATTTCAATGCTGGGAGTCCTCTGCACCCACCCCTCACATGTCTCTGTCTACTGCTGGGAGTATTCTGCACCCACCCCTCACATGTCTCTGTCCACTGCTGAGAGTCCTTTGCACCCACCCCTCACATGTCTCTGTCCACTGCTGGGAGTCCTCTGCACGCACCCCTCACATGTGTCTGTCCACTGCTGGAAGTCCTCTGCACCCACCCCTCACATGTCTCTGTCCACTGCTGGGAGTTATATGCACCCACCCCTCATATGACTGTCCACTGCTGGGAGTCCTCTGCACCCACCCCTCACATGTCTCTGTCCACTGCTGGGAGTGATATGCACCCACCCCTCATATGTCTTGGCACTGCTGGGAGTGATCTGCACCCACCCCTCACATGTCTCTGGGCACTGCTGGTATTCCTCTGCACCCACCCCTCACATGTCTCTGTCCACTGCTGGGAGTCCTCTGCACCCACCCCTCACATGTCTCTGTCCACTGCTGGGAGTCCTCTATACCCACCCCTCACATGTCTCTGTCCACTGCTGGGAGTCCTCTGCACCCACCCCTCACATGTCTCTGTCCACTGCTGGGAGTCCTCTGCACCCACTCCTCACATGTGTCTGTCCACTGCTGGGAGTCCTCTGCACCAACCCCTCACATGTCTCTGTCCACTGCTGGGAGTGATATGCTCCCACCCCTCATATGTCTGGTCACTGCTGGGAGTGATCTGCACCCACCCCTCACATGTCTCTGTCCACTGCTGGGAGTCCTCTGCACCCACCCCTCACATGTGTCTGTCCACTGCTGGGAGTCCTCTGCACCCACCCCTCACATGTCTCTGTCCACTGCTGGGAGTGATATGCACCCACCCCTTACATGTCTCTGGGCACTGCTGGTATTCCTCTGCACCCACCCCTCACATGTCTATGTCCACTGCTGGGAGTCCTCTGCACCCACCCCTCACATGTCTCTGTCCATTGCTGGGAGTCCTTTGCACCCACCCCTCACATGTCTCTGTCCACTGCTGGGAGTCCTCTGCACCCACCCCTCACATGTGTCTGTCCACTGCTGGGAGTCCTCTGCACCCACCCCTCACATGTGTCTGTCCACTGCTGGAAGTCCTCTGCACCCACCCCTCACATGTCTCTGTCCACTGCTGGGAGTGATATGCACCCACCCCTCATATGACTGTCCACTGCTGGGAGTCCTCTGCACCCACCCCTCACATGTCTCTGTCCACTGCTGGGAGTGATATGCACCCACCCCTCATATGTCTGTCCACTGCTGGGAGTCCTCTGCACCCACTCCTCACATGTCTCTGTCCACTGCTGGGAGTCCTCTGCACCCACCCCTCACATGTGTCTGTCCACTGCTGGGAGTCCTCTGAACCCACCCCTCACATGTCTCTGTCCACTGCTGGGAGTGATATGCACCCACCCCTCATATATCTGGGCACTGCTGGGAGTGATCTGCACCCACCCCTCACATGTCTCTGGGCACTGCTGGTATTCCTCTGCACCCACCACTCACATGTCTCTGTCCACTGCTGGGAGTCCTCTGCACCCACCCCTCACATGTCTGTCCACTGCTGGGAGTCCTCTGCACCCACCCCTCACATGTGTCTGTCCACTGCTGGGAGTCCTCTGCACCCACCCCTCACATATCTCTGTCCACTGCTGGGAGTAATATACACCCACCCCTCACAGGTCTGTCCACTGCTGGGAGTCCTCTGCAACCACCCCTAACATGTGTCTGTCCACTGCTGGGAGTCCTCTGCACCCACCCCTCACTTGTCTCTGTCCACTGCTGGGAGTGATCTGCACCCACCCCTCACATGTCTCTGGGCACTGTTGGTATTACTCTGCACCCACCCCTCACATGTCTCTGTCCACTGCTGGGAGTCCTCTGCACCCACCCCTCACATGGCTCTGTCCACTGCTGGGAGTCCTCTGCACCCATCCCTCACATCTCTCTGTCCACTGCTAGGAGTCCTCTGCACCCACCCCTCACATGTTTCTGTCCACTGCTGGGAGTCCTCTGCACCCACCCCTCACATGTGTCTGTCCACTGCTGGGAGTCCTCTGCACCCACCCCTCACATGTCTCTGTCCACTGCTGGGAGTCCTCTGCACCCTTGACATGTGTCTGTCCACTGCTGGAGTCCTCTGCACCCACCCCTCACATGTCTCTGTCCACTGCTGGGAATCCTCTGCACCCACCCCTCACATGTCTCTGTCCACTGCTGGGAGTCCTCTGCACCCATCCCTCACATCTCTCTGTCCACTGCTAGGAGTCCTCTGCACCCACCCCTCAAATGTGTCTGTCCACTGCTGGGAGTCCTCTGCATCCACCCCTCACATGTGTCTGTCCACTGCTGGGAGTCCTCTGCACCCACCCCTCACATGTCTCTGTCCACTGCGGGGAGTGATATGCACCCACCCCTCATATGTCTGTCCACTGCTGGGAGTCCTCTGCACCCACCCCTCACATGTGTCTGTCCACTGCTGGAAGTCCTCTGCACCCACCCCTCACATGTCTCTGTCCACTGCTGGGAGTGATATGCACCCACCCCTCATATGACTGTCCACTGCTGGGAGTCCTCTGCACCCAACCCTCACATGTCTCTGTCCACTGCTGGGAGTGATATGCACGCACCCCTCATATGTCTGTCCACTGCTGGGAGTCCTCTGCACCCACTCCTCACATGTCTCTGTCCACTGCTGGGAGTCCTCTGCACCCACCCCTCACATGTGTCTGTCCACTGCTGGGAGTCCTCTGAACCCACCCCTCACATGTCTCTGTCCACTGCTGGGAGTGATATGCACCCACCCCTCATACGTCTGGGCACTGCTGGGAGTGATCTGCACCCACCCCTCACATGTCTCTGGGCACTGCTGGTATTCCTCTGCACCCACCACTCACATGTCTCTGTCCACTGCTGGGAGTCCTCTGCACCCACCCCTCACATGACTCTGTCCACTGCTGGGAGTCCTCTGCACCCACCCCTCACATGTGTCTGTCCACTGCTGGGAGTCCTCTGCACCTACACCTCACATATCTGTGTCCACTGCTGAGAGTAATATACACCCACCCCTCATATGTCTGGGCACTGCTGGGAGTGATCTGCACCCACCCCTCACATGTCTCTGGGTACTGTTGGTATTCCTCTGCACCCACCCCTCACATGTCTCTGTCCACTGCTGGGAGTCCTCTGCACCCACCCCTCACAGGTCTGTCCACTGCTGGGAGTCCTCTGCACCCACCCCTAACATGTGTCTGTCCACTGCTGGGAGTCCTCTGCACCCACCCCTCACATGTCTCTGTCCACTGCTGGGAGTGATCTGCACCCACCCCTCACATGTCTCTGGGCACTGTTGGTATTACTCTGCACCCACCCCTCACATGTCTCTGTCCACTGCTGGGAGTCCTCTGCACCCACCCCTCACCTGGCTCTGTCCACTGCTGGGAGTCCTCTGCACCCATCCCTCACATCTCTCTGTACACTGCTAGGAGTCCTCTGCACCCACCCCTCACATGTGTCTGTCCACTGCTGGGAGTCCTCTGCACCCACCCCTCACATGTGTCTGTCCACTGCTGGGAGTCCTCTGCACCCACCCCTCACATGTCTCTGTCCACTGCTGGGAGTCCTCTGCACCCACCCTTGACATGTGTCTGTCCACTGCTGGAGTCCCCTGCACCCACCCCTCACATGTCTCTGTCCACTGCTGGGAGTGATCTGCACCCACCCCTCACATGTCTCTGGGCACTGTTGGTATTCCTCTGCACCCACCCCTCACATGTCTCTGTCCACTGCTGGGAGTCCTCTGCACCCACCCCTCACATGTATCTGTCCACTGCTGGGAGTCCTCTGCACCCATCCCTCACATCTCTCTGTCCACTGCTAGGAGTCCTCTGCACCCACCCCTCAAATGTGTGTGTCCACTGCTGGGAGTCCTCTGCACCCACCCCTCACATGTGTCTGTCCACTGCTGGGAGTCCTCTGCACCCACCCCTCACATGTCTCTGTCCACTGCGGGGAGTGATATGCACCCACCCCTCATATGTCTGTCCACTGCTGGGAGTCCTCTGCACCCACCCCTCACATGTCTCTGTCCACTGCTGGGAGTCCTCTATACCCACCCCTCACATGTCTCTGTCCACTGCTGGGAGTCCTCTGCACCCACCCCTCACATGTCTCTGTCCACTGCTGGGAGTCCTCTGCACCCACCCCTCACATGTGTCTGTCCACTGCTGGGAGTCCTCTGCACCAACCCCTCACATGTCTCTGTCCACTGCTGGGAGTGATATGCTCCCACCCCTCATATGTCTGGTCACTGCTGGGAGTGATCTGCACCCACCCCTCACATGTCTCTGTCCACTGCTGGGAGACCTCTGCACCCACCCCTCACATGTGTCTGTCCACTGCTGGGAGTCCTCTGCACCCACCCCTCACATGTCTCTGTCCACTGCTGGGAGTGATATGCACCCACCCCTTACATGTCTCTGGGCACTGCTGGTATTCCTCTGCACCCACCCCTCACATGTCTCTGTCCACTGCTGGGAGTCCTCTGCACCCACCCCTCACATGTCTCTGTCCACTGCTGGGAGTCCTTTGCACCCACCCCTCACTAGTCTCTGTCCACTGCTGGGAGTCCTCTGCACCCACCCCTCACATGTGTCTGTCCACTGCTGGAAGTCCTCTGCACCCACCCCTCACATGTCTCTGTCCACTGCTGGGAGTGATATGCACCCACCCCTCATATGACTGTCCACTGCTGGGAGTCCTCTGCACCCACCCCTCACATGTCTCTGTCCACTGCTGGGAGTGATATGCACCCACCCCTCATATGTCTGTCTACTGCTGGGAGTCCTCTGCACCCACTCCTCACATGTCTCTGTCCACTGCTGGGAGTCCTCTGCACCCACCCCTCACATGTGTCTGTCCACTGCTGGAAGTCCTCTGAACCCACCCCTCACATGTCTCTGTCCACTGCTGGGAGTGATATGCACCCACCCCTCATATGTCTGGGCACTGCTGGGAGTGATCTGCACCCACCCCTCACATGTCTCTGGGCACTGCTGGTATTCCTCTGCACCCACCACTCACATGTCTCTGTCCACTGCTGGGAGTCCTCTGCACCCACCCCTCACATGTCTCTGTCCACTGCTGGGAGTCCTCTGCACCCACCCCTCACATGTGTCTGTCCACTGCTGGGAGTCCTCTGCACCCACCCCTCACATATCTCTGTCCACTGCTGGGAGTAATATACACCCACCCCTTATATGTCTGGGCACTGCTGGGAGTGATCTGCACCCACCCCTCACATGTCTCTGTCCACTGCTGGGAGTCCTCTGCACCCACCCCTCACAGGTTTGTCCACTGCTGGGAGTCCTCTGCACCCACCCCTAACATGTGTCTGTCCACTGCTGGGAGTCCTCTGCACCCACCCCTCACATGTCTCTGTCCACTGCTGGGAGTGATCTGCACCCACCCCTCACATGTCTCTGGGCACTGTTGGTATTACTCTGCACCCACCCCTCACATGTCTCTGTCCACTGCTGGGAGTCCTCTGCACCCACCCCTCACATGGCTCTGTCCACTGCTGGGAGTCCTCTGCACCCATCCCTCACATCTCTCTGTCCACTGCTAGGAGTCCTCTGCACCCACCCCTCACATGTGTCTGTCCACTGCTGGGAGTCCTCTGCACCCACCCCTCACATGTGTCTGTCCACTGCTGGGAGTCCTCTGCACCCACCCCTCACATGTCTCTGTCCACTGCTGGGAGTCCTCTGCACCCACCCTTGACATGTGTCTGTCCACTGCTGGAGTCCTCTGCACCCACCCCTCACATGTCTCTGTCCACTGCTGGGAGTGATCTGCACCCACCCCTCACATGTCTCTGGGCACTGTTGGTATTCCTCTGCACCCACCCCTCACATGTCTCTGTCCACTGCTGGGAGTCCTCTGCACCCACCCCTCACATGTCTCTGTCCACTGCTGGGAGTCCTCTGCACCCATCCCTCACATCTCTCTGTCCACTGCTAGGAGTCCTCTGCACCCACCCCTCAAATGTGTCTGTCCACTGCTGGGAGTCCTCTGCATCCACCCCTCACATGTGTCTGTCCACTGCTGGGAGTCCTCTGCACCCACCCCTCACATGTCTCTGTCCACTGCGGGGAGTGATATGCACCCACCCCTCATATGTCTGTCCACTGCTGGGAGTCCTCTGCACCCACCCCTCACATGTGTCTGTCCACTGCTGGAAGTCCTCTGCACCCACCCCTCACATGTCTCTGTCCACTGCTGGGAGTGATATGCACCCACCCCTCATATGACTGTCCACTGCTGGGAGTCCTCTGCACCCAACCCTCACATGTCTCTGTCCACTGCTGGGAGTGATATGCACCCACCCCTCATATGTCTGCCCACTGCTGGGAGTCCTCTGCACCCACTCCTCACATGTCTCTGTCCACTGCTGGGAGTCCTCTGCACCCACCCCTCACATGTGTCTGTCCACTGCTGGGAGTCCTCTGAACCCACCCCTCACATGTCTCTGTCCACTGCTGGGAGTGATATGCACCCACCCCTCATATGTCTGGGCACTGCTGGGAGTGATCTGCACCCACCCCTCACATGTCTCTGGGCACTGCTGGTATTCCTCTGCACCCACCACTCACATGTCTCTGTCCACTGCTGGGAGTCCTCTGCACCCACCCCTCACATGACTCTGTCCACTGCTGGGAGTCCTCTGCACCCACCCCTCACATGTGTCTGTCCACTGCTGGGAGTCCTCTGCACCCACCCCTCACATATCTCTGTCCACTGCTGAGAGTAATATACACCCACCCCTCATATGTCTGGGCACTGCTGGGAGTGATCTGCACCCACCCCTCACATGTCTCTGGGTACTGTTGGTATTCCTCTGCACCCACCCCTCACATGTCTCTGTCCACTGCTGGGAGTCCTCTGCACCCACCCCTCACATGTCTCTGTCCACTGCTGGAAGTCCTCTGCACCCACCCCTCACATGTGTCTGTCCACTTCTGGGAGTCCTCTGCACCCACCCCTCACATGTCTCTGTCCACTGCTGGGAGTCCTTTGCACCCACCCCTCACATGTGTCTGTCCACTGCTGGGAGTCCTCTGCACCCACCCCTCACATGTCTCTGTCCACTGCTGGAAGTCCTCTGCACCCACCCCTCACATGTCTCTGTCCACTGCTGGGAGTGATATGCACCCACCCCTCATATGACTGTCCACTGCTGGGAGTCCTCTGCACCCACCCCTCACATGTCTCTGTCTACTGCTGGGAGTATACTGCACCCACCCCTCACATGTCTCTGTCCACTGCTGGGAGTCCTTTGCACCCACCCCTCACATGTCTCTGTCCACTGCTGGGAGTCCTCTGCACACACCCCTCACATGTGTCTGGGCACTGCTGGTATTCCTCAGCACCCACCCCTCACATGTCTCTGTCCACTGCTGGGAGCGATATGCACCCACCCCTCATATGTCTGTCCACTGCTGGGAGTCCTCTGCACCCACCCCTCACATGTCTCTATCCACTGCTGGGAGTCCTCTGCACCCACCCCTCACATGTGTCTGTCCACTGCTGGGAGTGATATGCTCCCACCCCTCATATGTCTGGGCACTGCTGGGAGTGATCTGCACCCACCCCTCACATGTCTCTGTCCACTGCTGGGAATCCTCTGCACCCACCCCTCACATGTGTCTGTCCCCTGCTGGGAGTCCTCTGCACCCACCCCTCACATGTCTCTGTCCACTGCTGAGAGTCCTCTGCACCCACCCCTCACATGTGTCTGTCTTCTTCTGGGAGTCCTCTGCACCCACCCTTCACATGTCTCTGTCCACTGCTGGGAGTCCTCTGCACCCACCCCTCACATGTGTCTGTCCACTGCTGGGAGGCCTCTGCACCCACCCCTCACATGTCTCTGTCCACTGCTGGGAGTGATATGCACCCACCCCTCATATGTCTGGGCACTACTGGGAGTGATCTGCACCCACCCCTTACATGTCTCTGGGCACTGCTGGTATTCCTCTGCACCCACCCCTCACATGTCTCTGTCCACTGCTGGGAGTCCTCTGCACCTACCCCTCACATGTCTCTGTCCACTGCTGGGAGTCCTTTGCACCCACCCCTCACATGTCTCTGTCCACTGCTGGGAGTCCTATGCACCCGCCCCTCACATGTGTCTGTCCACTGCTGGAAGTGCTCTGCACCCACCCCTCACATGTATCTGTCCACTGCTGGGAGTGATATGCACCCACCCCTCATATGACAGTTCAATGCTGGGAGTCCTCTGCACCCACCCCTCACATGTCTCTGTCTACTGCTGGGAGTATTCTGCACCCACCCCTCACATGTCTCTGTCCACTGCTGAGAGTCCTTTGCACCCACCCCTCACATGTCTCTGTCCACTGCTGGGAGTCCTCTGCACGCACCCCTCACATGTGTCTGTCCACTGCTGGAAGTCCTCTGCACCCACCCCTCACATGTCTCTGTCCACTGCTGGGAGTTATATGCACCCACCCCTCATATGACTGTCCACTGCTGGGAGTCCTCTGCACCCACCCCTCACATGTCTCTGTCCACTGCTGGGAGTGATATGCACCCACCCCTCATATGTCTTGGCACTGCTGGGAGTGATCTGCACCCACCCCTCACATGTCTCTGGGCACTGCTGGTATTCCTCTGCACCCACCCCTCACATGTCTCTGTCCACTGCTGGGAGTCCTCTGCACCCACCCCTCACATGTCTCTGTCCACTGCTGGGAGTCCTCTATACCCACCCCTCACATGTCTCTGTCCACTGCTGGGAGTCCTCTGCACCCACCCCTCACATGTCTCTGTCCACTGCTGGGAGTCCTCTGCACCCACTCCTCACATGTGTCTGTCCACTGCTGGGAGTCCTCTGCACCAACCCCTCACATGTCTCTGTCCACTGCTGGGAGTGATATGCTCCCACCCCTCATATGTCTGGTCACTGCTTGGAGTGATCTGCACCCACCCCTCACATGTCTCTGTCCACTGCTGGGAGTCCTCTGCACCCACCCCTCACATGTGTCTGTCCACTGCTGGGAGTCCTCTGCACCCACCCCTCACATGTCTCTGTCCACTGCTGGGAGTGATATGCACCCACCCCTTACATGTCTCTGGGCACTGCTGGTATTCCTCTGCACCCACCCCTCACATGTCTATGTCCACTGCTGGGAGTCCTCTGCACCCACCCCTCACATGTCTCTGTCCATTGCTGGGAGTCCTTTGCACCCACCCCTCACATGTCTCTGTCCACTGCTGGGAGTCCTCTGCACCCACCCCTCACATGTGTCTATCCACTGCTGGAAGTCCTCTGCACCCACCCCTCACATGTCTCTGTCCACTGCTGGGAGTGATATGCACCCACCCCTCATATGACTGTCCACTGCTGGGAGTCCTCTGCACCCACCCATCACATGTCTCTGTCCACTGCTGGGAGTGATATGCACCCACCCCTCATATGTCTGTCCACTGCTGGGAGTCCTCTGCACCCACTCCTCACATGTCTCTGTCCACTGCTGGGAGTCCTCTGCACCCACCCCTCACATGTGTCTGTCCACTGCTGGGAGTCCTCTGAACCCACCCCTCACATGTCTCTGTCCACTGCTGGGAGTGATATGCACCCACCCCTCATATGTCTGGGCACTGCTGGGAGTGATCTGCACCCACCCCTCACATGTCTCTGGGCACTGCTGGTATTCCTCTGCACCCACCACTCACATGTCTCTGTCCACTGCTGGGAGTCCTCTGCACCCACCCCTCACATGTCTGTCCACTGCTGGGAGTCCTCTGCACCCACCCCTCACATGTGTCTGTCCACTGCTGGGAGTCCTCTGCACCCACCCCTCACATATCTCTGTCCACTGCTGGGAGTAATATACACCCACCCCTCACAGGTCTGTCCACTGCTGGGAGTCCTCTGCAACCACCCCTAACATGTGTCTGTCCACTGCTGGGAGTCCTCTGCACCCACCCCTCACTTGTCTCTGTCCACTGCTGGGAGTGATCTGCACCCACCCCTGACATGTCTCTGGGCACTGTTGGTATTACTCTGCACCCACCCCTCACATGTCTCTGTCCACTGCTGGGAGTCCTCTGCACCCACCCCTCACATGGCTCTGTCCACTGCTGGGAGTCCTCTGCACCCATCCCTCACATCTCTCTGTCCACTGCTAGGAGTCCTCTGCACCCACCCCTCACATGTGTCTGTCCACTGCTGGGAGTCCTCTGCACCCACCCCTCACATGTGTCTGTCCACTGCTGGGAGTCCTCTGCACCCACCCCTCACATGTCTCTGTCCACTGCTGGGAGTCCTCTGCACCCACCCTTGACATGTGTCTGTCCACTGCTGGAGTCCTCTGCACCCACCCCTCACATGTCTCTGTCCACTGCTGGGAGTCCTCTGCACCCACCCCTCACATGTCTCTGTCCACTGCTGGGAGTCCTCTGCACCCATCCCTCACATCTCTCTGTCCACTGCTAGGAGTCCTCTGCACCCACCCCTCAAATGTGTCTGTCCACTGCTGGGAGTCCTCTGCATCCACCCCTCACATGTGTCTGTCCACTGCTGGGAGTCCTCTGCACCCACCCCTCACATGTCTCTGTCCACTGCGGGGAGTGATATGCACCCACCCCTCATATGTCTGTCCACTGCTGGGAGTCCTCTGCACCCACCCCTCACATGTGTCTGTCCACTGCTGGAAGTCCTCTGCACCCACCCCTCACATGTCTCTGTCCACTGCTGGGAGTGATATGCACCCACCCCTCATATGACTGTCCACTGCTGGGAGTCCTCTGCACCCAACCCTCACATGTCTCTGTCCACTGCTGGGAGTGATATGCACCCACCCCTCATATGTCTGTCCACTGCTGGGAGTCCTCTGCACCCACTCCTCACATGTCTCTGTCCACTGCTGGGAGTCCTCTGCACCCACCCCTCACATGTGTCTGTCCACTGCTGGGAGTCCTCTGAACCCACCCCTCACATGTCTCTGTCCACTGCTGGGAGTGATATGCACCCACCCCTCATACGTCTGGGCACTGCTGGGAGTGATCTGCACCCACCCCTCACATGTCTCTGGGCACTGCTGGTATTCCTCTGCACCCACCACTCACATGTCTCTGTCCACTGCTGGGAGTCCTCTGCACCCACCCCTCACATGACTCTGTCCACTGCTGGGAGTCCTCTGCACCCACCCCTCACATGTGTCTGTCCACTGCTGGGAGTCCTCTGCACCTACACCTCACATATCTGTGTCCACTGCTGAGAGTAATATACACCCACCCCTCATATGTCTGGGCACTGCTGGGAGTGATCTGCACCCACCCCTCACATGTCTCTGGGTACTGTTGGTATTCCTCTGCACCCACCCCTCACATGTCTCTGTCCACTGCTGGGAGTCCTCTGCACCCACCCCTCACAGGTCTGTCCACTGCTGGGAGTCCTCTGCACCCACCCCTAACATGTGTCTGTCCACTGCTGGGAGTCCTCTGCACCCACCCCTCACATGTCTCTGTCCACTGCTGGGAGTGATCTGCACCCACCCCTCACATGTCTCTGGGCACTGTTGGTATTACTCTGCACCCACCCCTCACATGTCTCTGTCCACTGCTGGGAGTCCTCTGCACCCACCCCTCAC
Organism: Triturus cristatus; assembly: GCF_964204655.1. NCBI lineage: Eukaryota > Metazoa > Chordata > Amphibia > Caudata > Salamandridae > Triturus > Triturus cristatus. The sequence goes on along the minus strand of NC_140579.1, from coordinate 274,188,277 downwards.
CTGGCTCTGTCCACTGCTGGGAGTCCTCTGCACCCATCCCTCACATCTCTCTGTACACTGCTAGGAGTCCTCTGCACCCACCCCTCACATGTGTCTGTCCACTGCTGGGAGTCCTCTGCACCCACCCCTCACATGTGTCTGCCCACTGCTGGGAGTCCTCTGCACCCACCCCTCACATGTCTCTGTCCACTGCTGGGAGTCCTCTGCACCCACCCTTGACATGTGTCTGTCCACTGCTGGAGTCCTCTGCACCCACCCCTCACATGTCTCTGTCCACTGCTGGGAGTGATCTGCACCCACCCCTCACATGTCTCTGGGCACTGTTGGTATTCCTCTGCACCCACCCCTCACATGTCTCTGTCCACTGCTGGGAGTCCTCTGCACCCACCCCTCACATGTATCTGTCCACTGCTGGGAGTCCTCTGCACCCATCCCTCACATCTCTCTGTCCACTGCTAGGAGTCCTCTGCACCCACCCCTCAAATGTGTGTGTCCACTGCTGGGAGTCCTCTGCACCCACCCCTCACATGTGTCTGTCCACTGCTGGGAGTCCTCTGCACCCACCCCTCACATGTCTCTGTCCACTGCGGGGAGTGATATGCACCCACCCCTCATATGTCTGTCCACTGCTGGGAGTCCTCTGCACCCACCCCTCACATGTCTCTGTCCACTGCTGGGAGTCCTCTATACCCACCCCTCACATGTCTCTGTCCACTGCTGGGAGTCCTCTGCACCCACCCCTCACATGTCTCTGTCCACTGCTGGGAGTCCTCTGCACCCACCCCTCACATGTGTCTGTCCACTGCTGGGAGTCCTCTGCACCAACCCCTCACATGTCTCTGTCCACTGCTGGGAGTGATATGCTCCCACCCCTCATATGTCTGGTCACTGCTGGGAGTGATCTGCACCCACCCCTCACATGTCTCTGTCCACTGCTGGGAGACCTCTGCACCCACCCCTCACATGTGTCTGTCCACTGCTGGGAGTCCTCTGCACCCACCCCTCACATGTCTCTGTCCACTGCTGGGAGTGATATGCACCCACCCCTTACATGTCTCTGGGCACTGCTGGTATTCCTCTGCACCCACCCCTCACATGTCTCTGTCCACTGCTGGGAGTCCTCTGCACCCACCCCTCACATGTCTCTGTCCACTGCTGGGAGTCCTTTGCACCCACCCCTCACTAGTCTCTGTCCACTGCTGGGAGTCCTCTGCACCCACCCCTCACATGTGTCTGTCCACTGCTGGAAGTCCTCTGCACCCACCCCTCACATGTCTCTGTCCACTGCTGGGAGTGATATGCACCCACCCCTCATATGACTGTCCACTGCTGGGAGTCCTCTGCACCCACCCCTCACATGTCTCTGTCCACTGCTGGGAGTGATATGCACCCACCCCTCATATGTCTGTCTACTGCTGGGAGTCCTCTGCACCCACTCCTCACATGTCTCTGTCCACTGCTGGGAGTCCTCTGCACCCACCCCTCACATGTGTCTGTCCACTGCTGGGAGTCCTCTGAACCCACCCCTCACATGTCTCTGTCCACTGCTGGGAGTGATATGCACCCACCCCTCATATGTCTGGGCACTGCTGGGAGTGATCTGCACCCACCCCTCACATGTCTCTGGGCACTGCTGGTATTCCTCTGCACCCACCACTCACATGTCTCTGTCCACTGCTGGGAGTCCTCTGCACCCACCCCTCACATGTCTCTGTCCACTGCTGGGAGTCCTCTGCACCCACCCCTCACATGTGTCTGTCCACTGCTGGGAGTCCTCTGCACCCACCCCTCACATATCTCTGTCCACTGCTGGGAGTAATATACACCCACCCCTTATATGTCTGGGCACTGCTGGGAGTGATCTGCACCCACCCCTCACATGTCTCTGTCCACTGCTGGGAGTCCTCTGCACCCACCCCTCACAGGTTTGTCCACTGCTGGGAGTCCTCTGCACCCACCCCTAACATGTGTCTGTCCACTGCTGGGAGTCCTCTGCACCCACCCCTCACATGTCTCTGTCCACTGCTGGGAGTGATCTGCACCCACCCCTCACATGTCTCTGGGCACTGTTGGTATTACTCTGCACCCACCCCTCACATGTCTCTGTCCACTGCTGGGAGTCCTCTGCACCCACCCCTCACATGGCTCTGTCCACTGCTGGGAGTCCTCTGCACCCATCCCTCACATCTCTCTGTCCACTGCTAGGAGTCCTCTGCACCCACCCCTCACATGTGTCTGTCCACTGCTGGGAGTCCTCTGCACCCACCCCTCACATGTGTCTGTCCACTGCTGGGAGTCCTCTGCACCCACCCCTCACATGTCTCTGTCCACTGCTGGGAGTCCTCTGCACCCACCCTTGACATGTGTCTGTCCACTGCTGGAGTCCTCTGCACCCACCCCTCACATGTCTCTGTCCACTGCTGGGAGTGATCTGCACCCACCCCTCACATGTCTCTGGGCACTGTTGGTATTCCTCTGCACCCACCCCTCACATGTCTCTGTCCACTGCTGGGAGTCCTCTGCACCCACCCCTCACATGTCTCTGTCCACTGCTGGGAGTCCTCTGCACCCATCCCTCACATCTCTCTGTCCACTGCTAGGAGTCCTCTGCACCCACCCCTCAAATGTGTCTGTCCACTGCTGGGAGTCCTCTGCATCCACCCCTCACATGTGTCTGTCCACTGCTGGGAGTCCTCTGCACCCACCCCTCACATGTCTCTGTCCACTGCGGGGAGTGATATGCACCCACCCCTCATATGTCTGTCCACTGCTGGGAGTCCTCTGCACCCACCCCTCACATGTGTCTGTCCACTGCTGGAAGTCCTCTGCACCCACCCCTCACATGTCTCTGTCCACTGCTGGGAGTGATATGCACCCACCCCTCATATGTCTGTCCACTGCTGGGAGTCCTCTGCACCCACTCCTCACATGTCTCTGTCCACTGCTGGGAGTCCTCTGCACCCACCCCTCACATGTGTCTGTCCACTGCTGGGAGTCCTCTGAACCCACCCCTCACATGTCTCTGTCCACTGCTGGGAGTGATATGCACCCACCCCTCATATGTCTGGGCACTGCTGGGAGTGATCTGCACCCACCCCTCACATGTCTCTGGGCACTGCTGGTATTCCTCTGCACCCACCACTCACATGTCTCTGTCCACTGCTGGGAGTCCTCTGCACCCACCCCTCACATGACTCTGTCCACTGCTGGGAGTCCTCTGCACCCACCCCTCACATGTGTCTGTCCACTGCTGGGAGTCCTCTGCACCCACCCCTCACATATCTCTGTCCACTGCTGAGAGTAATATACACCCACCCCTCATATGTCTGGGCACTGCTGGGAGTGATCTGCACCCACCCCTCACATGTCTCTGGGTACTGTTGGTATTCCTCTGCACCCACCCCTCACATGTCTCTGTCCACTGCTGGGAGTCCTCTGCACCCACCCCTCACAGGTCTGTCCACTGCTGGGAGTCCTCTGCACCCACCCCTAACATGTGTCTGTCCACTGCTGGGAGTCCTCTGCACCCACCCCTTACATGTCTCTGTCTACTGCTGGGAGTATACTGCACCCACCCCTCACATGTCTCTGTCCACTGCTGGGAGTCCTTTGCACCCACCCCTCACATGTCTCTGTCCACTGCTGGGAGTCCACTGCACACACCCCTCACATGTGTCTGGGCACTGCTGGTATTCCTCAGCACCCACCCCTCACATGTCTCTGTCCACTGCTGGGAGCGATATGCACCCACCCCTCATATGTCTGTCCACTGCTGGGAGTCCTCTGCACCCACCCCTCACATGTCTCTGTCCACTGCTGGGAGTGATATGCTCCCACCCCTCATATGTCTGGGCACTGCTGGGAGTGATCTGCACCCACCCCTCACATGTCTCTGTCCACTGCTGGGAATCCTCTGCACCCACCCCTCACATGTGTCTGTCCCCTGCTGGGAGTCCTCTGCACCCACCCCTCACATGTCTCTGTCCACTGCTGGGAGTCCTCTGCACCCACCCCTCACATGTGTCTGTCCACTGCTGGGAGTCCTCTGCACCCACCCCTCACATATCTCTGTCCACTGCTGGGAGTAATATACACCCACCCCTCACAGGTCTGTCCACTGCTGGGAGTCCTCTGCAACCACCCCTAACATGTGTCTGTCCACTGCTGGGAGTCCTCTGCACCCACCCCTCACTTGTCTCTGTCCACTGCTGGGAGTGATCTGCACCCACCCCTCACATGTCTCTGGGCACTGTTGGTATTACTCTGCACCCACCCCTCACATGTCTCTGTCCACTGCTGGGAGTCCTCTGCACCCACCCCTCACATGGCTCTGTCCACTGCTGGGAGTCCTCTGCACCCATCCCTCACATCTCTCTGTCCACTGCTAGGAGTCCTCTGCACCCACCCCTCACATGTGTCTGTCCACTGCTGGGAGTCCTCTGCACCCATCCCTCACATGTCTCTGTCCACTGCTGGGAGTCCTCTGCACCAACCCCTCACATGTCTCTGTCCACTGCTGGGAGTCCTCTGCACCCACCCTTGACATGTGTCTGTCCACTGCTGGAGTCCTCTGCACCCACCCCTCACATGTCTCTGTCCACTGCTGGGAGTGATCTGCACCCACCCCTCACATGTCTCTGGGCACTGTTGGTATTCCTCTGCACCCACCCCTCACATGTCTCTGTCCACTGCTGGGAGTCCTCTGCACCCACCCCTCACATGTCTCTGTCCACTGCTGGGAGTCCTCTGCACCCATCCCTCACATGTCTCTGTCCACTGCGGGGAGTGATATGCACCCACCCCTCATATGTCTGTCCACTGCTGGGAGTCCTCTGCACCCACCCCTCACATGTGTCTGTCCACTGCTGGAAGTCCTCTGCACCCACCCCTCACATGTCTCTGTCCACTGCTGGGAGTGATATGCACCCACCCCTCATATGACTGTCCACTGCTGGTATTCCTCTGCACCCACCACTCACATGTCTCTGTCCACTGCTGGGAGTCCTCTGCACCCACCCCTCACATGACTCTGTCCACTGCTGGGAGTCCTCTGCACCCACCCCTCACATGTGTCTGTCCACTGCTGGGAGTCCTCTGCACCCACCCCTCACATATCTCTGTCCACTGCTGAGAGTAATATACACCCACCCCTCATATGTCTGGGCACTGCTGGGAGTGATCTGCACCCACCCCTCACATGTCTCTGGGTACTGTTGGTATTCCTCTGCACCCACCCCTCAAATGTCTCTGTCCACTGCTGGGAGTCCTCTGCACCCACCCCTCACAGGTCTGTCCACTGCTGGGAGTCCTCTGCACCCACCCCTAACATGTGTCTGTCCACTGCTGGGAGTCCTCTGCACCCACCCCTTACATGTCTCTGTCTACTGCTGGGAGTATACTGCACCCACCCCTCACATGTCTCTGTCCACTGCTGGGAGTCCTTTGCACCCACCCCTCACATGTCTCTGTCCACTGCTGGGAGTCCACTGCACACACCCCTCACATGTGTCTGGGCACTGCTGGTATTCCTCAGCACCCACCCCTCACATGTCTCTGTCCACTGCTGGGAGCGATATGCACCCACCCCTCATATGTCTGTCCACTGCTGGGAGTCCTCTGCACCCACCCCTCACATGTCTCTGTCCACTGCTGGGAGTCCTCTGCACCCACCCCTCACATGTGTCTGTCCACTGCTGAGAGTCCACTGCACCCACCCCTCACATGTCTCTGTCCACTGCTGGGAGTGATATGCTCCCACCCCTCATATGTCTGGGCACTGCTGGGAGTGATCTGCACCCACCCCTCACATGTCTCTGTCCACTGCTGGGAATCCTCTGCACCCACCCCTCACATGTGTCTGTCCCCTGCTGGGAGTCCTCTGCACCCACCCCTCACATGTCTCTGTCCACTGCTGAGAGTCCTCTGCACCCACCCCTCACATGTGTCTGTCCACTTCTGGGAGTCCTCTGCACCCACCCCTCACATGTCTCTGTCCACTGCTGGGAGTCCTCTGCACCCACCCCTCACATGTGTCTGTCCACTGCTGGGAGGCCTCTGCACCCACCCCTCACATGTCTCTGTCCACTGCTGGGAGTGATATGCACCCACCCCTCATATGTCTGGGCACTACTGGGAGTGATCTGCACCCACCCCTTACATGTCTCTGGGCACTGCTGGTATTCCTCTGCACCCACCCCTCACATGTCTCTGTCCACTGCTGGGAGTCCTCTGCACCTACCCCTCACATGTCTCTGTCCACTGCTGGGAGTCCTTTGCACCCACCCCTCACATGTCTCTGTCCACTGCTGGGAGTCCTATGCACCCGCCCCTCACATGTGTCTGTCCACTGCTGGAAGTGCTCTGCACCCACCCCTCACATGTATCTGTCCACTGCTGGGAGTGATATGCACCCACCCCTCATATGACAGTTCAATGCTGGGAGTCCTCTGCACCCACCCTTCACATGTCTCTGTCTACTGCTGGGAGTATTCTGCACCCACCCCTCACATGTCTCTGTCCACTGCTGAGAGTCCTTTGCACCCACCCCTCACATGTCTCTGTCCACTGCTGGGAGTCCTCTGCACACACCCCTCACATGTGTCTGTCCACTGCTGGAAGTCCTCTGCACCCACCCCTCACATGTCTCTGTCCACTGCTGGGAGTTATATGCACCCACCCCTCATATGACTGTCCACTGCTGGGAGTCCTCTGCACCCACCCCTCACATGTCTCTGTCCACTGCTGGGAGTGATATGCACCCACCCCTCATATGTCTTGGCACTGCTGGGAGTGATCTGCACCCACCCCTCACATGTCTCTGGGCACTGCTGGTATTCCTCTGCACCCACCCCTCACATGTCTCTGTCCACTGCTGGGAGTCCTCTGCACCCACCCCTCACATGTCTCTGTCCACTGCTGGGAGTCCTCTATACCCACCCCTCACATGTCTCTGTCCACTGCTGGGAGTCCTCTGCACCCACCCCTCACATGTCTCTGTCCACTGCTGGGAGTCCTCTGCACCCACTCCTCACATGTGTCTGTCCACTGCTGGGAGTCCTCTGCACCAACCCCTCACATGTCTCTGTCCACTGCTGGGAGTGATATGCTCCCACCCCTCATATGTCTGGTCACTGCTGGGAGTGATCTGCACCCACCCCTCACATGTCTCTGTCCACTGCTGGGAGTCCTCTGCACCCACCCCTCACATGTGTCTGTCCACTGCTGGGAGTCCTCTGCACCCACCCCTCACATGTCTCTGTCCACTGCTGGGAGTGATATGCACCCACCCCTTACATGTCTCTGGGCACTGCTGGTATTCCTCTGCACCCACCCCTCACATGTCTATGTCCACTGCTGGGAGTCCTCTGCACCCACCCCTCACATGTCTCTGTCCATTGCTGGGAGTCCTTTGCACCCACCCCTCACATGTCTCTGTCCACTGCTGGGAGTCCTCTGCACCCACCCCTCACATGTGTCTGTCCACTGCTGGAAGTCCTCTGCACCCACCCCTCACATGTCTCTGTCCACTGCTGGGAGTGATATGCACCCACCCCTCATATGACTGTCCACTGCTGGGAGTCCTCTGCACCCACCCCTCACATGTCTCTGTCCACTGCTGGGAGTGATATGCACCCACCCCTCATATGTCTGTCCACTGCTGGTAGTCCTCTGCACCCACTCCTCACATGTCTCTGTCCACTGCTGGGAGTCCTCTGCACCCACCCCTCACATGTGTCTGTCCACTGCTGGGAGTCCTCTGAACCCACCCCTCACATGTCTCTGTCCACTGCTGGGAGTGATATGCACCCACCCCTCATATGTCTGGGCACTGCTGGGAGTGATCTGCACCCACCCCTCACATGTCTCTGGGCACTGCTGGTATTCCTCTGCACCCACCACTCACATGTCTCTGTCCACTGCTGGGAGTCCTCTGCACCCACCCCTCACATGTCTGTCCACTGCTGGGAGTCCTCTGCACCCACCCCTCACATGTGTCTGTCCACTGCTGGGAGTCCTCTGCACCCACCCCTCACATATCTCTGTCCACTGCTGGGAGTAATATACACCCACCCCTCACAGGTCTGTCCACTGCTGGGAGTCCTCTGCAACCACCCCTAACATGTGTCTGTCCACTGCTGGGAGTCCTCTGCACCCACCCCTCACTTGTCTCTGTCCACTGCTGGGAGTGATCTGCACCCACCCCTCACATGTCTCTGGGCACTGTTGGTATTACTCTGCACCCACCCCTCACATGTCTCTGTCCACTGCTGGGAGTCCTCTGCACCCACCCCTCACATGGCTCTGTCCACTGCTGGGAGTCCTCTGCACCCATCCCTCACATCTCTCTCTCCACTGCTAGGAGTCCTCTGCACCCACCCCTCACATGTGTCTGTCCACTGCTGGGAGTCCTCTGCACCCACCCCTCACATGTGTCTGTCCACTGCTGGGAGTCCTCTGCACCCACCCCTCACATGTCTCTGTCCACTGCTGGGAGTCCTCTGCACCCACCCTTGACATGTGTCTGTCCACTGCTGGAGTCCTCTGCACCCACCCCTCACATGTCTCTGTCCACTGCTGGGAGTGATCTGCACCCACCCCTCACATGTCTCTGGGCACTGTTGGTATTCCTCTGCACCCACCCCTCACATGTCTCTGTCCACTGCTGGGAGTCCTCTGCACCCACCCCTCACATGTCTCTGTCCACTGCTGGGAGTCCTCTGCACCCATCCCTCACATGTCTCTGTCCACTGCGGGGAGTGATATGCACCCACCCCTCATATGTCTGTCCACTGCTGGGAGTCCTCTGCACCCACCCCTCACATGTGTCTGTCCACTGCTGGAAGTCCTCTGCACCCACCCCTCACATGTCTCTGTCCACTGCTGGGAGTGATATGCACCCACCCCTCATATGACTGTCCACTGCTGGGAGTCCTCTGCACCCAACCCTCACATGTCTCTGTCCACTGCTGGGAGTGATATGCACCCACCCCTCATATGTCTGTCCACTGCTGGGAGTCCTCTGCACCCACTCCTCACATGTCTCTGTCCACTGCTGGGAGTCCTCTGCACCCACCCCTCACATGTGTCTGTCCACTGCTGGGAGTCCTCTGAACCCACCCCTCACATGTCTCTGTCCACTGCTGGGAGTGATATGCACCCACCCCTCATACGTCTGGGCACTGATGGGAGTGATCTGCACCCACCCCTCACATGTCTCTGGGCACTGCTGGTATTCCTCTGCACCCACCACTCACATGTCTCTGTCCACTGCTGGGAGTCCTCTGCACCCACCCCTCACATGACTCTGTCCACTGCTGGGAGTCCTCTGCACCCACCCCTCACATGTGTCTGTCCACTGCTGGGAGTCCTCTGCACCTACACCTCACATATCTGTGTCCACTGCTGAGAGTAATATACACCCACCCCTCATATGTCTGGGCACTGCTGGGAGTGATCTGCACCCACCCCTCACATGTCTCTGGGTACTGTTGGTATTCCTCTGCACCCACCCCTCACATGTCTCTGTCCACTGCTGGGAGTCCTCTGCACCCACCCCTCACAGGTCTGTCCACTGCTGGGAGTCCTCTGCACCCACCCCTAACATGTGTCTGTCCACTGCTGGGAGTCCTCTGCACCCACCCCTCACATGTCTCTGTCCACTGCTGGGAGTGATCTGCACCCACCCCTCACATGTCTCTGGGCACTGTTGGTATTACTCTGCACCCACCCCTCACATGTCTCTGTCCACTGCTGGGAGTCCTCTGCACCCACCCCTCACCTGGCTCTGTCCACTGCTGGGAGTCCTCTGCACCCATCCCTCACATCTCTCTGTACACTGCTAGGAGTCCTCTGCACCCACCCCTCACATGTGTCTGTCCACTGCTGGGAGTCCTCTGCACCCACCCCTCACATGTGTCTGTCCACTGCTGGGAGTCCTCTGCACCCACCCCTCACATGTCTCTGTCCACTGTTGGGAGTCCTCTGCACCCACCCTTGACATGTGTCTGTCCACTGCTGGAGTCCTCTGCACCCACCCCTCACATGTCTCTGTCCACTGCTGGGAGTGATCTGCACCCACCCCTCACATGTCTCTGGGCACTGTTGGTATTCCTCTGCACCCACCCCTCACATGTCTCTGTCCACTGCTGGGAGTCCTCTGCACCCACCCCTCACATGTATCTGTCCACTGCTGGGAGTCCTCTGCACCCATCCCTCACATCTCTCTGTCCACTGCTAGGAGTCCTCTGCACCCACCCCTCAAATGTGTGTGTCCACTGCTGGGAGTCCTCTGCACCCACCCCTCACATGTGTCTGTCCACTGCTGGGAGTCCTCTGCACCCACCCCTCACATGTCTCTGTCCACTGCGGGGAGTGATATGCACCCACCCCTCACATGTCTCTGTCCACTGCTGGGAGTCCTCTATACCCACCCCTCACATGTCTCTGTCCACTGCTGGGAGTCCTCTGCACCCACCCCTCACATGTCTCTGTCCACTGCTGGGAGTCCTCTGCACCCACCCCTCACATGTGTCTGTCCACTGCTGGGAGTCCTCTGCACCAACCCCTCACATGTCTCTGTCCACTGCTGGGAGTGATATGCTCCCACCCCTCATATGTCTGGTCACTGCTGGGAGTGATCTGCACCCACCCCTCACATGTCTCTGTCCACTGCTGGGAGACCTCTGCACCCACCCCTCACATGTGTCTGTCCACTGCTGGGAGTCCTCTGCACCCACCCCTCACATGTCTCTGTCCACTGCTGGGAGTGATATGCACCCACCCCTTACATGTCTCTGGGCACTGCTGGTATTCCTCTGCACCCACCCCTCACATGTCTCTGTCCACTGCTGGGAGTCCTCTGCACCCACCCCTCACATGTCTCTGTCCACTGCTGGGAGTCCTTTGCACCCACCCCTCACATGTCTCTGTCCACTGCTGGGAGTCCTCTGCACCCACCCCTCACATGTGTCTGTCCACTGCTGGAAGTCCTCTGCACCCACCCCTCACATGTCTCTGTACACTGCTGGGAGTGATATGCACCCACCCCTCATATGACTGTCCACTGCTGGGAGTCCTCTGCACCCACCCCTCACATGTCTCTGTCCACTGCTGGGAGTGATATGCACCCACCCCTCATATGTCTGTCCACTGCTGGGAGTCCTCTGCACCCACTCCTCACATGTCTCTGTCCACTGCTGGGAGTCCTCTGCACCCACCCCTCACATGTGTCTGTCCACTGCTGGGAGTCCTCTGAACCCACCCCTCACATGTCTCTGTCCACTGCTGGGAGTGATATGCACCCACCCCTCATATGTCTGGGCACTGCTGGGAGTGATCTGCACCCACCCCTCACATGTCTCTGGGCACTGCTGGTATTCCTCTGCACCCACCACTCACATGTCTCTGTCCACTGCTGGGAGTCCTCTGCACCCACCCCTCACATGTCTCTGTCCACTGCTGGGAGTCCTCTGCACCCACCCTTCACATGTGTCTGTCCACTGCTGGGAGTCCTCTGCACCCACCCCTCACATATCTCTGTCCACTGCTGGGAGTAATATACACCCACCCCTTATATGTCTGGGCACTGCTGGGAGTGATCTGCACCCACCCCTCACATGTCTCTGTCCACTGCTGGGAGTCCTCTGCACCCACCCCTCACAGGTCTGTCCACTGCTGGGAGTCCTCTGCACCCACCCCTAACATGTGTCTGTCCACTGCTGGGAGTCCTCTGCACCCACCCCTCACATGTCTCTGTCCACTGCTGGGAGTGATCTGCACCCACCCCTCACATGTCTCTGGGCACTGTTGGTATTACTCTGCACCCACCCCTCACATGTCTCTGTCCACTGCTGGGAGTCCTCTGCACCCACCCCTCACATGGCTCTGTCCACTGCTGGGAGTCCTCTGCACCCATCCCTCACATCTCTCTGTCCACTGCTAGGAGTCCTCTGCACCCACCCCTCACATGTGTCTGTCCACTGCTGGGAGTCCTCTGCACCCACCCCTCACATGTGTCTGTCCACTGCTGGGAGTCCTCTGCACCCACCCCTCACATGTCTCTGTCCACTGCTGGGAGTCCTCTGCACCCACCCTTGACATGTGTCTGTCAACTGCTGGAGTCCTCTGCACCCACCCCTCACATGTCTCTGTCCACTGCTGGGAGTGATCTGCACCCACCCCTCACATGTCTCTGGGCACTGTTGGTATTCCTCTGCACCCACCCCTCACATGTCTCTGTCCACTGCTGGGAGTCCTCTGCACCCATCCCTCACATCTCTCTGTCCACTGCTAGGAGTCCTCTGCACCCACCCCTCAAATGTGTCTGTCCACTGCTGGGAGTCCTCTGCATCCACCCCTCACATGTGTCTGTCCACTGCTGGGAGTCCCCTGCACCCACCCCTCACATGTCTCTGTCCACTGCGGGGAGTGATATGCACCCACCCCTCATATGTCTGTCCACTGCTGGGAGTCCTCTGCACCCACCCCTCACATGTGTCTGTCCACTGCTGGAAGTCCTCTGCACCCACCCCTCACATGTCTCTGTCCACTGCTGGGAGTGATATGCACCCACCCCTCATATGACTGTCAACTGCTGGGAGTCCTCTGCACCCAACCCTCACATGTCTCTGTCCACTGCTGGGAGTGATATGCACCCACCCCTCATATGTCTGTCCACTGCTGGGAGTCCTCTGCACCCACTCCTCACATGTCTCTGTCCACTGCTGGGAGTCCTCTGCACCCACCCCTCACATGTGTCTGTCCACTGCTGGGAGTCCTCTGAACCCACCCCTCACATGTCTCTGTCCACTGCTGGGAGTGATATGCACCCACCCCTCATATGTCTGGGCACTGCTGGGAGTGATCTGCACCCACCCCTCACATGTCTCTGGGCACTGCTGGTATTCCTCTGCACCCACCACTCACATGTCTCTGTCCACTGCTGGGAGTCCTCTGCACCCACCCCTCACATGACTCTGTCCACTGCTGGGAGTCCTCTGCACCCACCCCTCACATGTGTCTGTCCACTGCTGGGAGTCCTCTGCACCCACCCCTCACATATCTCTGTCCACTGCTGAGAGTAATATACACCCACCCCTCATATGTCTGGGCACTGCTGGGAGTGATCTGCACCCACCCCTCACATGTCTCTGGGTACTGTTGGTATTCCTCTGCACCCACCCCTCACATGTCTCTGTCCACTGCTGGGAGTCCTCTGCACCCACCCCTCACAGGTCTGTCCACTGCTGGGAGTCCTCTGCACCCACCCCTAACATGTGTCTGTCCACTGCTGGGAGTCCTCTGCACCCACCCCTTACATGTCTCTGTCCACTGCTGGGAGTGATCTGCACCCACCCCTCACATGTCTCTGGGCACTGTTGGTATTACTCTGCACCCACCCCTCACATGTCTCTGTCCACTGCTGGGAGTCCTCTGCACCCACCCCTCACCTGGCTCTGTCCACTGCTGGGAGTCCTCTGCACCCATCCCTCACATCTCTCTGTCCACTGCTAGGAGTCCTCTGCACCCACCCCTCACATGTGTCTGTCCACTGCTGGGAGTCCTCTGCACCCACCCCTCACATGTGTCTGTCCACTGCTGGGAGTCCTCTGCACCCACCCCTCACATGTCTCTGTCCACTGCTGGGAGTCCTCTGCACCCACCCTTGACATGTGTCTGTCCACTGCTGGAGTCCTCTGCACCCACCCCTCACATGTCTCTGTCCACTGCTGGGAGTGATCTGCACCCACCCCTCACATGTCTCTGGGCACTGTTGGTATTCCTCTGCACCCACCCCTCACATGTCTCTGTCCACTGCTGGGAGTCCTCTGCACCCACCCCTCACATGTCTCTGTCCACTGCTGGGAGTCCTCTGCACCCACCCCTCACATGTCTCTGTCCACTGCTGGGAGTGATATGCACCCACCCCTCATATGACTGTCCACTGCTGGGAGTCCTCTGCACCCACCCCTCACATGTCTCTGTCCACTGCTGGGAGTGATATGCACCCACCCCTCATATGTCTGTCCACTGCTGGGAGTCCTCTGCACCCACTCCTCACATGTCTCTGTCCACTGCTGGGAGTCCTCTGCACCCACCCCTCACATGTGTCTGTCCACTGCTGGGAGTCCTCTGAACCCACCCCTCACATGTCTCTGTCCACTGCTGGGAGTGATATGCACCCACCCCTCATATGTCTGGGCACTGCTGGGAGTGATCTGCACCCACCCCTCACATGTCTCTGGGCACTGCTGGTATTCCTCTGCACCCACCACTCACATGTCTCTGTCCACTGCTGGGAGTCCTCTGCACCCACCCCTCACATGTCTCTGTCCACTGCTGGGAGTCCTCTGCACCCACCCCTCACATGTGTCTGTCCACTGCTGGGAGTCCTCTGCACCCACCCCTCACATATCTCTGTCCACTGCTGGGAGTAATATACACCCACCCCTTATATGTCTGGGCACTGCTGGGAGTGATCTGCACCCACCCCTCACATGTCTCTGGGTACTGTTGGTATTCCTCTGCACCCACCCCTCACATGTCTCTGTCCACTGCTGGGAGTCCTCTGCACCCACCCCTCACAGGTCTGTCCACTGCTGGGAGTCCTCTGCACCCACCCCTAACATGTGTCTGTCCACTGCTGGGAGTCCTCTGCACCCACCCCTCACATGTCTCTGTCCGCTGCTGGGAGTGATCTGCACCCACCCCTCACATGTCTCTGGGCACTGTTGGTATTACTCTGCACCCACCCCTCACATGTCTCTGTCCACTGCTGGGAGTCCTCTGCACCCACCCCTCACATGGCTCTGTCCACTGCTGGGAGTCCTCTGCACCCATCCCTCACATCTCTCTGTCCACTGCTAGGAGTCCTCTGCACCCACCCCTCACATGTGTCTGTCCACTGCTGGGAGTCCTCTGCACCCACCCCTCACATGTGTCTGTCCACTGCTGAGAGTCCTCTGCACCCACCCCTCACATGTCTCTGTCCACTGCTGGGAGTCCTCTGCACCCACCCTTGACATGTGTCTGTCCACTGCTGTAGTCCTCTGCACCCACCCCTCACATGTCTCTGTCCACTGCTGGGAGTGATCTGCACCCACTCCTCACATGTCTCTTGGCACTTCTGGTATTCCTCTGCACCCACCCCTCACATGTCTCTGTCCACTGCTGGGAGTCCTCTGCCCCCACCCCTCACATGTCTCTGTCCACTGCTGGGAGTCCTCTGCACCCATCCCTCACATCTCTCTGTCCACTGCTAGGAGTCCTCTGCACCCACCCCTCAAATGTGTCTGTCCACTGCTGGGAGTCCTCTGCACCCACCCCTCACATGTGTCTGTCCACTGCTGGGAGTCCTCTGCACCCACCCCTCACATGTCTCTGTCCACTGCGGGGAGTGATATGCACCCACCCCTCATATGTCTGTCCACTGCTGGGAGTCCTCTTCACCCACCCCTCACATGTCTCTGTCCACTGCTGGGAGCGATATGCACCCACCCCTCATATGTCTGTCCACTGCTGGGAGTCCTCTGCACCCACCCCTCACATGTCTCTGTCCACTGCTGGGAGTCCTCTGCACCCAACCCTCACATGTGTCTGTCCACTGCTGGGAGTCCTCTGCACCCACCCCTCACATGTCTCTGTCCACTGCTGGGAGTGATATGCTCTCACCCCTCATATGTCTGGGCACTGCTGGGAGTGATCTGCACCCACCCCTCACATGTCTCTGTCCACTGCTGGGAATCCTCTGCACCCACCCCTCACATGTGTCTGTCCACTGCTGGGAGTCCTCTGTACCCACCCCTCACATGTCTCTGTCCACTGCTGGGAGTGATATGCACCCACCCCTCATATGTCTGGGCACTACTGGGAGTGATCTGCACCCACCTCTCACATGTCTCTGTCCACTGCTGGGAGCGATATGCACCCACCCCTCATATGTCTGTCCACTGCTGGGAGTCCTCTGCACCCACCCCTCACATGTCTCTGTCCACTGCTGGGAGTCCTCTGCACCCAACCCTCACATGTGTCTGTCCACTGCTGGGAGTCCTCTGCACCCACCCCTCACATGTCTCTGTCCACTGCTGGGAGTGATATGCTCCCACCCCTCATATGTCTGGGCACTACTGGGAGTGATCTGCACCCACCCCTTACATGTCTCTGGGCACTGCTGGTATTCCTCTGCACCCACCCCTCACATGTCTCTGTCCAATGCTGGGAGTCCTCTGCACCCACCCCTCACATGTCTCTGTCCACTGCTGGGAGTCCTTTGCACCCACCCCTCACATGTCTGTCCACTGCTGGGAGTCCTCTGCACCCACCCCTCACATGTGTCTGTCCACTGCTGGAAGTCCTCTGCACCCACCACTCACATGTCTCTGTCCACTGCTGGGAGTGTTATGCACCCACCCCTCATATGACTGTCCACTGCTGGGAGTCCTCTGCACCCACCACTCACATGTCTCTGTCCACTGCTGGGAGTGATATGCACCCACCCCTCATATGTCTGTCCACTGCTGGGAGTCCTCTGCACCCACTCCTCACATGTCTCTGTCCACTGCTGGGAGTCCTCTGCACCCACCCCTCACATGTGTCTGTCCACTGCTGGGAGTCCTCTGCACCCACCCCTCACATATCTCTGTCCACTGCTGGGAGTAATATACACCCACCCCTCATATGTCTGGGCACTGCTGGGAGTGATCTGCACCCACCCCTCACATGTCTCTGGGTACTGTTGGTATTCCTCTGCACCCACCCCTCACATGTCTCTGTCCACTGCAGGGAGTCCTCTGCACCCACCCCTCACAGGTCTGTCCACTGCTGGGAGTCCTCTGCACCCACCCCTGACATGTGTCTGTCCACTGCTGGGAGTCCTCTGCACCCACCCCTCACATGTCTCTGTCCACTGCTGGGAGTGATCTGCACCCACCCCTCACATGTCTCTGGGCACTGTTGGTATTACTCTGCACCCACCCCTCACATGTCTCTGTCCACTGCTGGGAGTCCTCTGCACCCATCCCTCTCATCTCTCTGTCCACTGCTAGGAGTCCTCTGCACCCACCCCTCACATGTGTCTGTCCACTGCTGGGAGTCCTCTGCATCCACCCCTCACATGTGTCTGTCCACTGCTGGGAGTCCTCTGCACCCACCCCTCACATGTCTCTGTCCACTGCTGGGAGTCCTCTGCACCCACCCTTGACATGTGTCTGTCCACTGCTGGAGTCCTCTGCACCCACCCCTCACATGTCTCTGTCCACTGCTGGGAGTGATCTGCACCCACCCCTCACATGTCTCTGGGCACTGTTGGTATTCCTCTGCACCCACCCCTCACATGTCTCTGTCCACTGCTGGGAGTCCTCTGCACCCACCCCTCACATGTCTCTGTCCACTGCTGGGAGTACTCTGCACCCACCCCTCACATGTCTCTGTCCACTGCTGGGAGTGATATGCACCCACCCCTCATATGTCTGTCCACTGCTGGGAGTCCTCTTCACCCACCCCTCACATGTCTCTGTCCACTGCGGGGAGTGATATGCACCCACTCTCATATGTCTGTCCACTGCTGGGAGTCCTCTGCACCCACTCCTCACATGTCTCTGTCCACTGCTGGGAGTCCTCTGCACCCCCCCTCACATGTCTCTGGCCACTGCTGGGAGTGATATGCACCCACCCCTCATATCTCTGTCCACTGCTGGGAGTCCTCTGCACCCACCCCTCACATGTCTCTGTTCTCTGCTGGGAGTGATATGCACCCACCCCTCATATGTATGTCCACTGCTGGGAGTACTCTGCACCCACGCCTCACATGTCTCTGTCCACTGCTGGGAGTCCTCTGCACCCACCCCTCACTTGTGTCTGTCCACTGCTGGGAGTCCTCTGCACCCACCCCTCACATGTCTCTGTCCACTGCTGGGAGTGATATGCACCCAACCCTCATATGTCTGGGCACTGCTGGGAGTGATCTGCACCCACCCCTCACATGTCTCTGGGCACTGCTGGTATTCCTCTGCACCCACCCCTCACATGTCTCTGTCCACTGCTGGGAGTCCTCTGCACCCACCCCTCACATGTCTCTGTCCACTGCTGGGAGTCCTCTGCACCCACCCCTCACATGTCTCTGTCCACTGCTGGGAGTCCTCTGCACCCACCCCTCACATGTGTCTGTCAACTGCTGGGAGTCCTCTGAACCCACCCCTCACATATCTCTGTCCACTGCTGGGAGTAATATACACCCACCCCTCATGTGTCTGGGCACTGCTGGGAGTGATCTGCACCCACCCCTCACATGTCTCTGGGTACTGATGGGAGTCCTCTGCACCCACCCCTCACATGTCTCTGTCCACAGCTAGGAGTCCTCTGCACCCACCCCTCACATGTGTCTGTCCACTGCTGGGAGTCCTCTGCACCCACCCCTCACATGTGTCTGTCCACTGCTGGGAGTCCTCTGCACCCACCCCTCACATGTCTCTGTCCACTGCGGGGAGTGATATGCACCCACCCCTCATATGTCTGTCCACTGCTGGGAGTCCTCTTCACCCACCCCTCACATGTCTCTGTCCACTGCTGGGAGCGATATGCACCCACCCCTCATATGTCTGTTGTTGGACCCGGCCTCGTAGAATGGCCCTCCGTGCCCCCGCACCACCGAAACCTGGTACCTGCAGCCCAAGCACACGGCCCAGCCGACCCTTCCCACCAGGACACCCGCACCAACCCCGGACATCCCCATCCATGGCCTCTCTCCTTTCGGCCACCCCGGGCCCGCGTGCCCACTCCATGCAACAAGATGGCCGCCCGGCCCCAGCGCGACCCGGGCCTCGAGGCGCCACTCCGGCTGGAGGACATCACGCTCCCAGGGGATGAGAGAGGGAGGAGCAGTTTCTATCGCACCTCTAACTCCCCTGGGACGATGGGTTTCGATCGGCCCTCCGGCCTCCCTGCGGGCTGGCTCCGTGCCTGCTGGGTGTCTGGGACTCCTCCCGACCCGGCCCTGAAAGGATCAAAAGACAATAGCAGGAAACCCCGACAAGCGGCCCCCCAGGTGACAAGACCCCTGCCTGCACAGACTCCGGACATCAAAGAGGGGTCGACCTATAACAAGGGGTGCTCTGAGACTGTCCGGCAGATTCGACGCTGGAACAACGAGAGCCTGCCGACGCGGTCGCGGCTCCTGGAATTTGAACCTACCTGAGCCCTGCTGAGTGACTCGCGGCTCCCTGAAGATCGTAAGACCTCCGAACTCGTACCTGAGCCCTGCTGAGTGACTCGCGGCTCCCTGAAGATCGTAAGACCTCCGAACTTGTACCTGAGCCCTGCTGAGTGACTCGCGGCTCCCTGAAGATCGTAAGACCTCCGAACTTGTACCTGAGCCCTGCTGAGTGACTCGCGGCTCCTTGAAGATCGTAAGACCTCCGAACCTGTACCTGAGCCCGCTGAGTGACTCGCGGCTCCCCCAGACTCTCACGGTCCCGCCGGACCCCGACTCCGACCACGTATCCCCCAGCTCGAGGATTGTGAGCTGTGCGCCGGATACGTCCCTGCTTTGAACCGTTACCAGAGACAGTCCCGCTACCCCCTACCTTTCCGAGACTCTTGAGCCCGTACTCACCTTGTACATATTTGCAGTGATACCTATTTGATAAAGCTTGTTTTCTGAGAATACCCAGTGTGGTCTCTCTGTGTCGTGTGGTGCCAGAAGTACGATCCTAGTTGCAAGATTCCTCCCCCTGGGGAATCTCCCGCCAGTGCCCGGCTACGATACTACACGGGTGGGACTCAGGGTAGTCAGGACCCCCCTTCCGGGCTCCTCTGAGGTCGCCGTCTAACATTGGTGGCAAGCGACGGGATTCGGGCCCATCACCTAGAGATCGTACAGTGAACAACGGACGCACGACCAACAAAGATGGCAGAAGGAAGCGCCATGAGCTCCGCAGAAACCAACGCCAACAGAGTGTTCCAGGTGGAGCATCTAGAAGAATACACACACAAAGAGCTAAAGCAATTTTGCAAAGAACTTAAAATCGCTACCACTGGCCTCAACACTAAGGAAGACTTGCAGAAAGCACTGAAAACTTGGGTGGAGACCGGGGCCTCCCGCCCGGAAGGCACGGGGGAGCGCCCTGACGAAGCCGAACCCCCTCCAAGTGAAAGCAGCGACAATCAGGTGCGAGGCATTGTACCAGACGGGGGCCTATCCCCGGAAGAACTCACGGACAGAGAGAGAAGCCGCAGTCATGAACTCGAGTTAGCCAAACTCAAAATCGAGGGCGAATTGAAGTTAGCGGAGAAAAATCTAGCTGTAGAGCAAATGCGCGTACAAGGCGAACTGGAAGAAAAGAAGCTCCAACGGGAGCACGAAGGAAGGAAGCTCCAACTGGAGCACGAACGCAGCTTAAAGGAACTCGAGCTCAAGGCCCGAAATGAGGACGGGAGGCCCTTGGGAAACCGAGAGACGGCCCCCCCATCGGAACAGAAGGTCCACATCCCCAAGGATGTGGTCAAGGAATATTATAAAAACGATGACATTCAGCAATGGTTTCGGGCCTACGAGGTCGCCATGACCTCCCATCGGATCCCACAGAAGGACTGGGGGGCGGGGTTGTGGGGGCGGTTTCTGAGCGAAGGAAGGGACACCCTGCTCGACCTACCCCTCTCCCTGCAGACCTCCTACAGCCACATGAAAGAGGCTCTCCTCACAAGATACGGCCTCACCCCAGAAATGTACCGCCAACGGTTCCGGGACTGCAGGAAGATCCCGGGCACCACCTGGGTGGAGTATGTAAACTTTTTTAGTCGGGCCTTCGATGGGTGGGTCAAGGGCAGCAAAGTCACCACCCTTGCCGAACTCACTGATCTCATGTTATGGGAACATCTGGCTGCGAACTGCTTCATAGAGCTACGTCAACATCTGCTGGATAGCAAGCTCACAGATCCCCGGAAGCTGGCTGTGGAGGCCGACCGCTGGACCAACACCGGGTCTCCCGGGGCATGGTAGGAGAGTACCCCCGAACCAGTCAGGGACCACCCCGCCAGAGAGGGGGAGGGAACCAGGGAGGGCCGAGAGAGTCCCAGCCTAGCCCCCCGAAGACACCACCTCCACCTTTCCCGACGCCCCCCCCCACCAGTGACAGGGCCCCCTGGGAGACGAGGACACTGGGTGACCGTCACATGTTTCCGTTGCCAGAAACCCGGGCACTACGCCAATGACCCAGAGTGCCCCATGGCCACCCAAGTCACCCCTGCGAGACAGATAGCCAACGTAGCCCTGGGGGAGGAGGTTGAGGAAGCCGAGGAGTGGGAACCCGCTGCTATGGCCCTAGTATCCCTGGGAGATAGGGAAATGATCCCTGGTAGCCTCCTACCGTCCAACACACAGAAATATGGGCAGCTCGTCAAGATCAATGGCCACCAGGTAGAGGCCCTGCGGGACACCGGGGCCAGTATCACCGGTGTCCTCAGGCACCTAGTCCCCGAGGAGCTGATCCTCCCCAATGTCTTTTGCCCCGTAATATCCGCAGACAATAGGGAAAGTATGTGTCAGGTAGCCATGGTGCCATTTGAGTGGGGAGGGGTGATAGGTAAACTCAAGGTGGCCGTAAGAACCTCCCAGCCGGTCGACTGCCTCCTAGGGAACGACCTGGAGAGTTCTCCCTGGAAGCACGTAGAGCGCAAGGCCCACCTAGGAATGATGGGACTCCCCGAGTGGGTGTGTGCCACCACCCGATCTATGACAGCCCGACTCACTCCCCGGAGAGAAGTCGAGAGCACCCCGGTCGAAGAAACCCGTATCGTCCCCGCCGAGAGTCCTCCCGTTCCCCCATCGGAAGGGTCCGTCGCCAGCGACGAACCCGCACCATCCGACCCCGCCCCGGTCCCCGAGTTGGGGGATCTACCCGAGTTGGCCCATTGGCGCCACGAGGGCGGGCCCACCCGGGAAGAATTTTGCCGGGAGCAAGCCACCTGTCCTTCCCTGATCGGGCTGCGGCGCCAGGCCGAGGGCCAAGCCGCAGGTGACCAGACCGGAACGCACCGAATCTATTGGGAGAATAACATCCTGTATAGTGAGCAGAAGTCGGTGGAGCTGGGATCCGGACGGGTACTGGTGGTACCCCTCCGCTTCCGAGATTTCCTCCTGGGCTTAGCCCACGACGTCCCCCTCGCCGGCCACCTGGGTCAGGACAAGACCTACAGCCGTCTCGTGACCCATTTTTTTTGGCCTAAGATGAAAGCAGCGGTAGAGGCACACTGCAAGTCCTGCCCCACGTGCCAAGCCAGTGGGAAGAGTGGGGGGAAGCGCAAGGCTCCCCTCCAACCCTTCCCGGTCGTCAGTACCCCCTTCGAACGAGTCGGAATCGACATCGTGGGGCCACTGGACCCCCCCACCTCCCAAGGTCACCGTTTCATCTTGGTCCTAGTAGACCACGCCACCCGCTATCCGGAGGCTATTCCCCTACGCACCATTACGGCCCCCGTGGTGGGCCGGGCCCTGATGGGGATCTTTTCCAGGGTGGGTTTCCCCCGCGAGGTCGTGAGCGATCGCGGCACTAATTTTATATCAAGGTATATGACGTCCCTGTGGCAACAATGTGGGGTGTCCTATAAGTTCACCACCCCGTACCATCCCCAAGGGAACGGCCTAGTAGAGAGGTTTAATAGGACTTTGAAAGGGATGATCGCTGGCCTAGAAGAGCCCCTCCGGCGTAAGTGGGACGTCCTGCTCCCCTGCCTCTTGTTCGCTTACCGGGAGGTCCCCCAGAAGTCCTTAGGGTTCAGCCCGTTTGAATTACTCTATGGGCACCCCGTCCGAGGTCCCCTCAGTTTGGTTAAGGAAGGGTGGGAGGCAGCACCCCAGACCACCCCCCGAGATGTGTTCCAATATGTCCTGGCCCTCCGGAACCAGACCAGGAGGTTCCGAGAACTGGCCGAGGCCAACCTGGAGGCGAGTCAAGAAGAAATGAAGCGCTGGTACGACCAGAATGCTACTCTGGTCGAGTTCCAGCCGGGCCAGCAGGTGTGGGTCATGGCCCCCGTGAAGCCTGGCGCCCTCCAGGACCGATGGACTGGGCCCTACAAAGTGGTTGAGAGGAAGAGTCAAGTCACCTACTTGGTGGACGTCCAGTCGCCTCGGGATCCCCTCCGGGTCCTGCACGTGAACCGCCTCAAGCCTCACTTCGTGCGGACAGAACTGAGCCTCCTGCTGGCCACCGATGACGGGGCCGAAGATGAGTCGGATTCCCTCCCGGACCTCCTGTGTGTCAAGGAGCAGGATGGCTCCGTGGAGGGAGTGAACCTCTCCCCAGACCTCACTGCCCAGCAACAAGCGGACTGCCGCCAGCTCCTCAGACAATTTTCCGACCTCTTCTCCCTGACCCCCCGGGTCACCAACTGGTGTGTTCACGATGTGGACACCGGGGACAGCCCGCCGGTGAGACACCGAGCCTACCGGGTTCCTGACCGGGTCCGGTCCTGCATTCAAGCTGAAGTCTCGAAGATGTTGACCCTGGGGGTGATCGAGCCCTCTGACAGTCCCTGGGCCAGCCCCGTGGTCCTGGTTCCGAAGACAGCAGCCCCCGGTGTCGCCCCCGAGCTCCGGTTCTGCGTGGATTACCGGGGGCTCAATGACATTACCCAAGCCGATGCCCACCCCATTCCACGAGCCGACGAGCTCATTGACCGACTAGGGGCCGCCCGGTTCCTCAGCACTTTCGACCTCACCTGCGGATACTGGCAGATTGCGCTCACCGAAGGGGCCAAGGAGCGGTCTGCTTTCTCCACCCCCGATGGGCACTACCGCTTCCGCGTGATGCCCTTCGGGATGAAAAATGCCCCGGCCACTTTCCAGAGACTGGTGAATAGGGTCCTGGCCGGGCTAGAACAGTTCAGCGCGGCCTATCTGGACGACATCGCTGTCTTCAGTTCAGAGTGGAGTGAGCACCTCCAGCACCTCCGGAGAGTGCTAACCGCCCTGCGCCAGGCAGGCCTCACCGTAAAAGCCAGCAAGTGCCAGATCGGGCAAGGATCCGTAGTCTACCTGGGGCACCAAGTCGGGAGTGGCCAGGTCGCCCCTCTACAGCCAAAAATCGACGCCATCCTGGCATGGGAACCACCCATCACCCAAACGGAGGTCCGAGCCTTTCTGGGACTCACGGGCTACTACCGCAGATTCATTCGGGGGTATGGCAGCCTGGTCGGCCCTCTCACTGAACTCACGTCTAAAAAACAGCCAAAGAAGGTGCAGTGGACGGCTGCCTGCCAGGAAGCTTTCGATGCTCTAAAAAAGGCCATGTGCACTGCCCCCGTCCTCCAGGCTCCCGACTACACCAAGGAGTTCCTAGTCCAGACCGACGCCTCCGAGCATGACATTGGGGCCGTCCTGTCCCAAGTGAATGATCAAGGCCTAGACCAGCCCGTCGCCTTCCTCAGTCGGCGGCTGCTGCCCCGAGAACAGAGGTGGAGCACCATAGAGCGCGAAGCCTTTGCCGTGGTCTGGGCACTAAAAAAACTACGACCTTACCTGTTCGGCACTCATTTCAGAGTCCAAACTGACCATCGGCCCTTGCGATGGGTCATGCAGATGCGAGGAGAAAACCCCAAGCTACTGCGGTGGTCAATCTCCCTCCAGGGAATGGACTTCACCGTAGAACACCGCCCTGGTACGGACCACGCCAACGCTGACGGCCGCTCCCGGTTCTTCCGCCTCAGCGAAGAGAACCCCCCAAGGTGATGGGCAGTTCTCTCCGGCTTTCAGCTGGGGGGGACGCGTGTTGGACCCGGCCTCGTAGAATGGCCCTCCGTGCCCCCACACCACCGAAACCTGGTACCTGCAGCCCAAGCACACGGCCCAGCCGACCCTTCCCACCAGGACACCCGCACCAACCCCGGACATCCCCGTCCATGGCCTCTCTCCTTTCGGCCACCCCGGGCCCGCGTGCCCACTCCATGCAACAAGATGGCCGCCCGGCCCCAGCGCGACCCGGGCCTCGAGGCGCCACTCCGGCTGGAGGACATCACGCTTCCAGGGGATGAGAGAGGGAGGAGCAGTTTCTATCGCACCTCTAACTCCCCTGGGACGATGGGTTTCGATCGGCCCTCCGGCCTCCCTGCGGGCTGGCTCCGTGCCTGCTGGGTGTCTGGGACTCCTCCCGACCCGGCCCTGAAAGGATCAAAAGACAATAGCAGGAAACCCCGACAAGCGGCCCCCCAGGTGACAAGACCCCTGCCTGCACAGACTCCGGACATCAAAGAGGGGTCGACCTATAACAAGGGGTGCTCTGAGACTGTCCGGCAGATTCGACGCTGGAACAACGAGAGCCTGCCGACGCGGTCCCGGCTCCTGGAATTTGAACCTACCTGAGCCCTGCTGAGTGACTCGCGGCTCCCTGAAGATCGTAAGACCTCCGAACTCGTACCTGAGCCCTGCTGAGTGACTCGCGGCTCCCTGAAGATCGTAAGACCTCCGAACTTGTACCTGAGCCCTGCTGAGTGACTCGCGGCTCCCTGAAGATCGTAAGACCTCCGAACTTGTACCTGAGCCCTGCTGAGTGACTCGCGGCTCCTTGAAGATCGTAAGACCTCCGAACCTGTACCTGAGCCCGCTGAGTGACTCGCGGCTCCCCCAGACTCTCACGGTCCCGCCGGACCCCGACTCCGACCACGTATCCCCCAGCTCGAGGATTGTGAGCTGTGCGCCGGATACGTCCCTGCTTTGAACCGTTACCAGAGACAGTCCCTCTACCCCCTACCTTTCCGAGACTCTTGAGCCCGTACTCACCTTGTACATATTTGCAGTGATACCTATTTGATAAAGCTTGTTTTCTGAGAATACCCAGTGTGGTCTCTCTGTGTCGTGTGGTGCCAGAAGTACGATCCTAGTTGCGAGATTCCTCCCCCTGGGGAATCTCCCGCCAGTGCCCGGCTACGATACTACACGGGTGGGACTCAGGGTAGTCAGGACCCCCCTTCCGGGCTCCTCTGAGGTCGCCGTCTAACATCTGTCCACTACTGGGAGTCCTCTGCACCCACCCCTCACATGTCTCTGTCCACTGCTGGGAGTCCTCTGCACCCACCCCTCACATGTCTCTGTCCACTGCTGGGAGTCCTCTGCACCCACCCCTCACATGTGTCTGTCAACTGCTGGGAGTCCTCTGAACCCACCCCTCACATATCTCTGTCCACTGCTGGGAGTAATATACACCCACCCCTCATGTGTCTGGGCACTGCTGGGAGTGATCTGCACCCACCCCTCACATGTCTCTGGGTACTGCTGGGAGTCCTCTGCACCCACCCCTCCATGTCTCTGTCCACAGCTAGGAGTCATCTGCACCCACCCCTCACATGTGTCTGTCCACTGCTGGGAGTCCTCTGCACCCACCCCTCACATGTGTCTGTCCACTGCTGGGAGTCCTCTGCACCCACCCCTCACATGTCTCTGTCCACTGCGGGGAGTGATATGCACCCACCCCTCATATGTCTGTCCACTGCTGGGAGTCCTCTTCACCCACCCCTCACATGTCTCTGTCCACTGCTGGGAGCGATATGCACCCACCCCTCATATGTCTGTCCACTGCTGGGAGTCCTCTGCACCCACCCCTCACATGTCTCTGTCCACTGCTGGGAGTCCTCTGCACCCAACCCTCACATGTGTCTGTCCACTGCTGGGAGTCCTCTGCACCCACCACTCACATGTCTCTGTCCACTGCTGGGAGTGATATGCTCTCACCCCTCATATGTCTGGGCACTGCTGGGAGTGATCTGCACCCACCCCTCACATGTCTCTGTCCACTGCTGGGAATCCTCTGCACCCACCCCTCACATGTGTCTGTCCACTGCTGGGAGTCCTCTGCACCCACCCCTCACATGTCTCTGTCCACTGCTGGGAGTGATATGCACCCACCCCTCATATGTCTGGGCACTACTGGGAGTGATCTGCACCCACCCCTCACATGTCTCTGTCCACTGTTGGGAGCGATATGCACCCACCCCTCATATGTCTGTCCACTGCTGGGAGTCCTCTGCACCCACCCCTCACATGTCTCTGTCCACTGCTGGGAGTCCTCTGCACCCAACCCTCACATGTGTCTGTCCACTGCTGGGAGTCCTCTGCACCCACCCCTCACATGTCTCTGTCCACTGCTGGGAGTGATATGCTCACACCCCTCATATGTCTGGGCACTACTGGGAGTGATCTGCACCCACCCCTTACATGTCTCTGGGCACTGCTGGTATTCCTCTGCACCCACCCCTCACATGTCTCTGGGCACTGCTGGTATTCCTCTGCACCCACCCCTCAAATGTCTCTGTCCACTGCTGGGAGTCCTCTGCACCCACCCCTCACATGTCTCTGTCCACTGCTGGGAGTCCTCTGCACCCACCCCTCACATGTCTCTGTCCACTGCTGGGAGTCCTCTGCACCCACCCCTCACATGTGTCTGTCAACTGCTGGGAGTCCTCTGAACCCACCCCTCACATATCTCTGTCCACTGCTGGGAGTAATATACACCCACCCCTCATTTGTCTGGGCACTGTTGGGAGTGATCTGCACCCACCCCTCACATGTCTCTGTCCACTGCTGGGAGTCCTCTGCACCCACCACTCACATGTCTCTGTCCACTGCTGGGAGTGATATGCACCCACCCCTCATATGTCTGTCCACTGCTGGGAGTCCTCTTCACCCACCCCTCACATGTCTCTGTCCACTGCGGTGAGTGATATGCACCCACTCTCATATGTCTGTCCACTGCTGGGAGTCCTCTGCACCCACCCCTCACATGTCTCTGTCCACTGCTGGGAGTCCTCTGCACCCACCCATCACATGTGTCTGTCCACTGCTGGGAGTCCTCTGCACCCACCCCTCACATGTCTCTGTCCACTGCTGGGAGTGATCTGCACCCACCCCTCACATGTCTCTGGGCACTGTTGGTATTACTCTGCACCCACCCCTCACATGTCTCTGTCCACTGCTGGGAGTCCTCTGCACCCATCCCTCTCATCTCTCTGTCCACTGCTAGGAGTCCTCTGCACCCACCCCTCACATGTGTCTGTCCACTGCTGGGAGTCCTCTGCATCCACCCCTCACATGTGTCTGTCCACTGCTGGGAGTCCTCTGCACCCACCCCTCACATGTCTCTGTCCACTGCTGGGAGTCCTCTGCACCCACCCTTGACATGTGTCTGTCCACTGCTGGAGTCCTCTGCACCCACCCCTCACATGTCTCTGTCCACTGCTGGGAGTGATCTGCACCCACCCCTCACATGTCTCTGGGCACTGTTGGTATTCCTCTGCACCCACCCCTCACATGTCTCTGTCCACTGCTGGGAGTCCTCTGCACCCACCCCTCACATGTCTCTGTCCACTGCTGGGAGTACTCTGCACCCACCCCTCACATGTCTCTGTCCACTGCTGGGAGTGATATGCACCCACCCCTCATATGTCTGTCCACTGCTGGGAGTCCTCTTCACCCACCCCTCACATGTCTCTGTCCACTGCGGGGAGTGATATGCACCCACTCTCATATGTCTGTCCACTGCTGGGAGTCCTCTGCACCCACTCCTCACATGTCTCTGTCCACTGCTGGGAGTCCTCTGCACCCCCCCTCACATGTCTCTGGCCACTGCTGGGAGTGATATGCACCCACCCCTCATATCTCTGTCCACTGCTGGGAGTCCTCTGCACCCACCCCTCACATGTCTCTGTTCTCTGCTGGGAGTGATATGCACCCACCCCTCATATGTATGTCCACTGCTGGGAGTACTCTGCACCCACGCCTCACATGTCTCTGTCCACTGCTGGGAGTCCTCTGCACCCACCCCTCACTTGTGTCTGTCCACTGCTGGGAGTCCTCTGCACCCACCCCTCACATGTCTCTGTCCACTGCTGGGAGTGATATGCACCCAACCCTCATATGTCTGGGCACTGCTGGGAGTGATCTGCACCCACCCCTCACATGTCTCTGGGCACTGCTGGTATTCCTCTGCACCCACCCCTCACATGTCTCTGTCCACTGCTGGGAGTCCTCTGCACCCACCCCTCACATGTCTCTGTCCACTGCTGGGAGTCCTCTGCACCCACCCCTCACATGTCTCTGTCCACTGCTGGGAGTCCTCTGCACCCACCCCTCACATGTGTCTGTCAACTGCTGGGAGTCCTCTGAACCCACCCCTCACATATCTCTGTCCACTGCTGGGAGTAATATACACCCACCCCTCATGTGTCTGGGCACTGCTGGGAGTGATCTGCACCCACCCCTCACATGTCTCTGGGTACTGATGGGAGTCCTCTGCACCCACCCCTCACATGTCTCTGTCCACAGCTAGGAGTCCTCTGCACCCACCCCTCACATGTGTCTGTCCACTGCTGGGAGTCCTCTGCACCCACCCCTCACATGTGTCTGTCCACTGCTGGGAGTCCTCTGCACCCACCCCTCACATGTCTCTGTCCACTGCGGGGAGTGATATGCACCCACCCCTCATATGTCTGTCCACTGCTGGGAGTCCTCTTCACCCACCCCTCACATGTCTCTGTCCACTGCTGGGAGCGATATGCACCCACCCCTCATATGTCTGTTGTTGGACCTGGCCTCGTAGAATGGCCCTCCGTGCCCCCGCACCACCGAAACCTGGTACCTGCAGCCCAAGCACACGGCCCAGCCGACCCTTCCCACCAGGACACCCGCACCAACCCCGGACATCCCCATCCATGGCCTCTCTCCTTTCGGCCACCCCGGGCCCGCGTGCCCACTCCATGCAACAAGATGGCCGCCCGGCCCCAGCGCGACCCGGGCCTCGAGGCGCCACTCCGGCTGGAGGACATCACGCTCCCAGGGGATGAGAGAGGGAGGAGCAGTTTCTATCGCACCTCTAACTCCCCTGGGACGATGGGTTTCGATCGGCCCTCCGGCCTCCCTGCGGGCTGGCTCCGTGCCTGCTGGGTGTCTGGGACTCCTCCCGACCCGGCCCTGAAAGGATCAAAAGACAATAGCAGGAAACCCCGACAAGCGGCCCCCCAGGTGACAAGACCCCTGCCTGCACAGACTCCGGACATCAAAGAGGGGTCGACCTATAACAAGGGGTGCTCTGAGACTGTCCGGCAGATTCGACGCTGGAACAACGAGAGCCTGCCGACGCGGTCGCGGCTCCTGGAATTTGAACCTACCTGAGCCCTGCTGAGTGACTCGCGGCTCCCTGAAGATCGTAAGACCTCCGAACTCGTACCTGAGCCCTGCTGAGTGACTCGCGGCTCCCTGAAGATCGTAAGACCTCCGAACTTGTACCTGAGCCCTGCTGAGTGACTCGCGGCTCCCTGAAGATCGTAAGACCTCCGAACTTGTACCTGAGCCCTGCTGAGTGACTCGCGGCTCCTTGAAGATCGTAAGACCTCCGAACCTGTACCTGAGCCCGCTGAGTGACTCGCGGCTCCCCCAGACTCTCACGGTCCCGCCGGACCCCGACTCCGACCACGTATCCCCCAGCTCGAGGATTGTGAGCTGTGCGCCGGATACGTCCCTGCTTTGAACCGTTACCAGAGACAGTCCCGCTACCCCCTACCTTTCCGAGACTCTTGAGCCCGTACTCACCTTGTACATATTTGCAGTGATACCTATTTGATAAAGCTTGTTTTCTGAGAATACCCAGTGTGGTCTCTCTGTGTCGTGTGGTGCCAGAAGTACGATCCTAGTTGCAAGATTCCTCCCCCTGGGGAATCTCCCGCCAGTGCCCGGCTACGATACTACACGGGTGGGACTCAGGGTAGTCAGGACCCCCCTTCCGGGCTCCTCTGAGGTCGCCGTCTAACATTGGTGGCAAGCGACGGGATTCGGGCCCATCACCTAGAGATCGTACAGTGAACAACGGACGCACGACCAACAAAGATGGCAGAAGGAAGCGCCATGAGCTCCGCAGAAACCAACGCCAACAGAGTGTTCCAGGTGGAGCATCTAGAAGAATACACACACAAAGAGCTAAAGCAATTTTGCAAAGAACTTAAAATCGCTACCACTGGCCTCAACACTAAGGAAGACTTGCAGAAAGCACTGAAAACTTGGGTGGAGACCGGGGCCTCCCGCCCGGAAGGCACGGGGGAGCGCCCTGACGAAGCCGAACCCCCTCCAAGTGAAAGCAGCGACAATCAGGTGCGAGGCATTGTACCAGACGGGGGCCTATCCCCGGAAGAACTCACGGACAGAGAGAGAAGCCGCAGTCATGAACTCGAGTTAGCCAAACTCAAAATCGAGGGCGAATTGAAGTTAGCGGAGAAAAATCTAGCTGTAGAGCAAATGCGCGTACAAGGCGAACTGGAAGAAAAGAAGCTCCAACGGGAGCACGAAGGAAGGAAGCTCCAACTGGAGCACGAACGCAGCTTAAAGGAACTCGAGCTCAAGGCCCGAAATGAGGACGGGAGGCCCTTGGGAAACCGAGAGACGGCCCCCCCATCGGAACAGAAGGTCCACATCCCCAAGGATGTGGTCAAGGAATATTATAAAAACGATGACATTCAGCAATGGTTTCGGGCCTACGAGGTCGCCATGACCTCCCATCGGATCCCACAGAAGGACTGGGGGGCGGGGTTGTGGGGGCGGTTTCTGAGCGAAGGAAGGGACACCCTGCTCGACCTACCCCTCTCCCTGCAGACCTCCTACAGCCACATGAAAGAGGCTCTCCTCACAAGATACGGCCTCACCCCAGAAATGTACCGCCAACGGTTCCGGGACTGCAGGAAGATCCCGGGCACCACCTGGGTGGAGTATGTAAACTTTTTTAGTCGGGCCTTCGATGGGTGGGTCAAGGGCAGCAAAGTCACCACCCTTGCCGAACTCACTGATCTCATGTTATGGGAACATCTGGCTGCGAACTGCTTCATAGAGCTACGTCAACATCTGCTGGATAGCAAGCTCACAGATCCCCGGAAGCTGGCTGTGGAGGCCGACCGCTGGACCAACACCGGGTCTCCCGGGGCATGGTAGGAGAGTACCCCCGAACCAGTCAGGGACCACCCCGCCAGAGAGGGGGAGGGAACCAGGGAGGGCCGAGAGAGTCCCAGCCTAGCCCCCCGAAGACACCACCTCCACCTTTCCCGACGCCCCCCCCCACCAGTGACAGGGCCCCCTGGGAGACGAGGACACTGGGTGACCGTCACATGTTTCCGTTGCCAGAAACCCGGGCACTACGCCAATGACCCAGAGTGCCCCATGGCCACCCAAGTCACCCCTGCGAGACAGATAGCCAACGTAGCCCTGGGGGAGGAGGTTGAGGAAGCCGAGGAGTGGGAACCCGCTGCTATGGCCCTAGTATCCCTGGGAGATAGGGAAATGATCCCTGGTAGCCTCCTACCGTCCAACACACAGAAATATGGGCAGCTCGTCAAGATCAATGGCCACCAGGTAGAGGCCCTGCGGGACACCGGGGCCAGTATCACCGGTGTCCTCAGGCACCTAGTCCCCGAGGAGCTGATCCTCCCCAATGTCTTTTGCCCCGTAATATCCGCAGACAATAGGGAAAGTATGTGTCAGGTAGCCATGGTGCCATTTGAGTGGGGAGGGGTGATAGGTAAACTCAAGGTGGCCGTAAGAACCTCCCAGCCGGTCGACTGCCTCCTAGGGAACGACCTGGAGAGTTCTCCCTGGAAGCACGTAGAGCGCAAGGCCCACCTAGGAATGATGGGACTCCCCGAGTGGGTGTGTGCCACCACCCGATCTATGACAGCCCGACTCACTCCCCGGAGAGAAGTCGAGAGCACCCCGGTCGAAGAAACCCGTATCGTCCCCGCCGAGAGTCCTCCCGTTCCCCCATCGGAAGGGTCCGTCGCCAGCGACGAACCCGCACCATCCGACCCCGCCCCGGTCCCCGAGTTGGGGGATCTACCCGAGTTGGCCCATTGGCGCCACGAGGGCGGGCCCACCCGGGAAGAATTTTGCCGGGAGCAAGCCACCTGTCCTTCCCTGATCGGGCTGCGGCGCCAGGCCGAGGGCCAAGCCGCAGGTGACCAGACCGGAACGCACCGAATCTATTGGGAGAATAACATCCTGTATAGTGAGCAGAAGTCGGTGGAGCTGGGATCCGGACGGGTACTGGTGGTACCCCTCCGCTTCCGAGATTTCCTCCTGGGCTTAGCCCACGACGTCCCCCTCGCCGGCCACCTGGGTCAGGACAAGACCTACAGCCGTCTCGTGACCCATTTTTTTTGGCCTAAGATGAAAGCAGCGGTAGAGGCACACTGCAAGTCCTGCCCCACGTGCCAAGCCAGTGGGAAGAGTGGGGGGAAGCGCAAGGCTCCCCTCCAACCCTTCCCGGTCGTCAGTACCCCCTTCGAACGAGTCGGAATCGACATCGTGGGGCCACTGGACCCCCCCACCTCCCAAGGTCACCGTTTCATCTTGGTCCTAGTAGACCACGCCACCCGCTATCCGGAGGCTATTCCCCTACGCACCATTACGGCCCCCGTGGTGGGCCGGGCCCTGATGGGGATCTTTTCCAGGGTGGGTTTCCCCCGCGAGGTCGTGAGCGATCGCGGCACTAATTTTATATCAAGGTATATGACGTCCCTGTGGCAACAATGTGGGGTGTCCTATAAGTTCACCACCCCGTACCATCCCCAAGGGAACGGCCTAGTAGAGAGGTTTAATAGGACTTTGAAAGGGATGATCGCTGGCCTAGAAGAGCCCCTCCGGCGTAAGTGGGACGTCCTGCTCCCCTGCCTCTTGTTCGCTTACCGGGAGGTCCCCCAGAAGTCCTTAGGGTTCAGCCCGTTTGAATTACTCTATGGGCACCCCGTCCGAGGTCCCCTCAGTTTGGTTAAGGAAGGGTGGGAGGCAGCACCCCAGACCACCCCCCGAGATGTGTTCCAATATGTCCTGGCCCTCCGGAACCAGACCAGGAGGTTCCGAGAACTGGCCGAGGCCAACCTGGAGGCGAGTCAAGAAGAAATGAAGCGCTGGTACGACCAGAATGCTACTCTGGTCGAGTTCCAGCCGGGCCAGCAGGTGTGGGTCATGGCCCCCGTGAAGCCTGGCGCCCTCCAGGACCGATGGACTGGGCCCTACAAAGTGGTTGAGAGGAAGAGTCAAGTCACCTACTTGGTGGACGTCCAGTCGCCTCGGGATCCCCTCCGGGTCCTGCACGTGAACCGCCTCAAGCCTCACTTCGTGCGGACAGAACTGAGCCTCCTGCTGGCCACCGATGACGGGGCCGAAGATGAGTCGGATTCCCTCCCGGACCTCCTGTGTGTCAAGGAGCAGGATGGCTCCGTGGAGGGAGTGAACCTCTCCCCAGACCTCACTGCCCAGCAACAAGCGGACTGCCGCCAGCTCCTCAGACAATTTTCCGACCTCTTCTCCCTGACCCCCCGGGTCACCAACTGGTGTGTTCACGATGTGGACACCGGGGACAGCCCGCCGGTGAGACACCGAGCCTACCGGGTTCCTGACCGGGTCCGGTCCTGCATTCAAGCTGAAGTCTCGAAGATGTTGACCCTGGGGGTGATCGAGCCCTCTGA
Source organism: Triturus cristatus (assembly GCF_964204655.1). NCBI lineage: Eukaryota > Metazoa > Chordata > Amphibia > Caudata > Salamandridae > Triturus > Triturus cristatus. The sequence goes on along the minus strand of NC_140579.1, from coordinate 274,153,795 downwards.
CAGTCCCTGGGCCAGCCCCGTGGTCCTGGTTCCGAAGACAGCAGCCCCCGGTGTCGCCCCCGAGCTCCGGTTCTGCGTGGATTACCGGGGGCTCAATGACATTACCCAAGCCGATGCCCACCCCATTCCACGAGCCGACGAGCTCATTGACCGACTAGGGGCCGCCCGGTTCCTCAGCACTTTCGACCTCACCTGCGGATACTGGCAGATTGCGCTCACCGAAGGGGCCAAGGAGCGGTCTGCTTTCTCCACCCCCGATGGGCACTACCGCTTCCGCGTGATGCCCTTCGGGATGAAAAATGCCCCGGCCACTTTCCAGAGACTGGTGAATAGGGTCCTGGCCGGGCTAGAACAGTTCAGCGCGGCCTATCTGGACGACATCGCTGTCTTCAGTTCAGAGTGGAGTGAGCACCTCCAGCACCTCCGGAGAGTGCTAACCGCCCTGCGCCAGGCAGGCCTCACCGTAAAAGCCAGCAAGTGCCAGATCGGGCAAGGATCCGTAGTCTACCTGGGGCACCAAGTCGGGAGTGGCCAGGTCGCCCCTCTACAGCCAAAAATCGACGCCATCCTGGCATGGGAACCACCCATCACCCAAACGGAGGTCCGAGCCTTTCTGGGACTCACGGGCTACTACCGCAGATTCATTCGGGGGTATGGCAGCCTGGTCGGCCCTCTCACTGAACTCACGTCTAAAAAACAGCCAAAGAAGGTGCAGTGGACGGCTGCCTGCCAGGAAGCTTTCGATGCTCTAAAAAAGGCCATGTGCACTGCCCCCGTCCTCCAGGCTCCCGACTACACCAAGGAGTTCCTAGTCCAGACCGACGCCTCCGAGCATGACATTGGGGCCGTCCTGTCCCAAGTGAATGATCAAGGCCTAGACCAGCCCGTCGCCTTCCTCAGTCGGCGGCTGCTGCCCCGAGAACAGAGGTGGAGCACCATAGAGCGCGAAGCCTTTGCCGTGGTCTGGGCACTAAAAAAACTACGACCTTACCTGTTCGGCACTCATTTCAGAGTCCAAACTGACCATCGGCCCTTGCGATGGGTCATGCAGATGCGAGGAGAAAACCCCAAGCTACTGCGGTGGTCAATCTCCCTCCAGGGAATGGACTTCACCGTAGAACACCGCCCTGGTACGGACCACGCCAACGCTGACGGCCGCTCCCGGTTCTTCCGCCTCAGCGAAGAGAACCCCCCAAGGTGATGGGCAGTTCTCTCCGGCTTTCAGCTGGGGGGGACGCGTGTTGGACCCGGCCTCGTAGAATGGCCCTCCGTGCCCCCACACCACCGAAACCTGGTACCTGCAGCCCAAGCACACGGCCCAGCCGACCCTTCCCACCAGGACACCCGCACCAACCCCGGACATCCCCGTCCATGGCCTCTCTCCTTTCGGCCACCCCGGGCCCGCGTGCCCACTCCATGCAACAAGATGGCCGCCCGGCCCCAGCGCGACCCGGGCCTCGAGGCGCCACTCCGGCTGGAGGACATCACGCTTCCAGGGGATGAGAGAGGGAGGAGCAGTTTCTATCGCACCTCTAACTCCCCTGGGACGATGGGTTTCGATCGGCCCTCCGGCCTCCCTGCGGGCTGGCTCCGTGCCTGCTGGGTGTCTGGGACTCCTCCCGACCCGGCCCTGAAAGGATCAAAAGACAATAGCAGGAAACCCCGACAAGCGGCCCCCCAGGTGACAAGACCCCTGCCTGCACAGACTCCGGACATCAAAGAGGGGTCGACCTATAACAAGGGGTGCTCTGAGACTGTCCGGCAGATTCGACGCTGGAACAACGAGAGCCTGCCGACGCGGTCCCGGCTCCTGGAATTTGAACCTACCTGAGCCCTGCTGAGTGACTCGCGGCTCCCTGAAGATCGTAAGACCTCCGAACTCGTACCTGAGCCCTGCTGAGTGACTCGCGGCTCCCTGAAGATCGTAAGACCTCCGAACTTGTACCTGAGCCCTGCTGAGTGACTCGCGGCTCCCTGAAGATCGTAAGACCTCCGAACTTGTACCTGAGCCCTGCTGAGTGACTCGCGGCTCCTTGAAGATCGTAAGACCTCCGAACCTGTACCTGAGCCCGCTGAGTGACTCGCGGCTCCCCCAGACTCTCACGGTCCCGCCGGACCCCGACTCCGACCACGTATCCCCCAGCTCGAGGATTGTGAGCTGTGCGCCGGATACGTCCCTGCTTTGAACCGTTACCAGAGACAGTCCCTCTACCCCCTACCTTTCCGAGACTCTTGAGCCCGTACTCACCTTGTACATATTTGCAGTGATACCTATTTGATAAAGCTTGTTTTCTGAGAATACCCAGTGTGGTCTCTCTGTGTCGTGTGGTGCCAGAAGTACGATCCTAGTTGCGAGATTCCTCCCCCTGGGGAATCTCCCGCCAGTGCCCGGCTACGATACTACACGGGTGGGACTCAGGGTAGTCAGGACCCCCCTTCCGGGCTCCTCTGAGGTCGCCGTCTAACATCTGTCCACTACTGGGAGTCCTCTGCACCCACCCCTCACATGTCTCTGTCCACTGCTGGGAGTCCTCTGCACCCACCCCTCACATGTCTCTGTCCACTGCTGGGAGTCCTCTGCACCCACCCCTCACATGTGTCTGTCAACTGCTGGGAGTCCTCTGAACCCACCCCTCACATATCTCTGTCCACTGCTGGGAGTAATATACACCCACCCCTCATGTGTCTGGGCACTGCTGGGAGTGATCTGCACCCACCCCTCACATGTCTCTGGGTACTGCTGGGAGTCCTCTGCACCCACCCCTCCATGTCTCTGTCCACAGCTAGGAGTCATCTGCACCCACCCCTCACATGTGTCTGTCCACTGCTGGGAGTCCTCTGCACCCACCCCTCACATGTGTCTGTCCACTGCTGGGAGTCCTCTGCACCCACCCCTCACATGTCTCTGTCCACTGCGGGGAGTGATATGCACCCACCCCTCATATGTCTGTCCACTGCTGGGAGTCCTCTTCACCCACCCCTCACATGTCTCTGTCCACTGCTGGGAGCGATATGCACCCACCCCTCATATGTCTGTCCACTGCTGGGAGTCCTCTGCACCCACCCCTCACATGTCTCTGTCCACTGCTGGGAGTCCTCTGCACCCAACCCTCACATGTGTCTGTCCACTGCTGGGAGTCCTCTGCACCCACCACTCACATGTCTCTGTCCACTGCTGGGAGTGATATGCTCTCACCCCTCATATGTCTGGGCACTGCTGGGAGTGATCTGCACCCACCCCTCACATGTCTCTGTCCACTGCTGGGAATCCTCTGCACCCACCCCTCACATGTGTCTGTCCACTGCTGGGAGTCCTCTGCACCCACCCCTCACATGTCTCTGTCCACTGCTGGGAGTGATATGCACCCACCCCTCATATGTCTGGGCACTACTGGGAGTGATCTGCACCCACCCCTCACATGTCTCTGTCCACTGTTGGGAGCGATATGCACCCACCCCTCATATGTCTGTCCACTGCTGGGAGTCCTCTGCACCCACCCCTCACATGTCTCTGTCCACTGCTGGGAGTCCTCTGCACCCAACCCTCACATGTGTCTGTCCACTGCTGGGAGTCCTCTGCACCCACCCCTCACATGTCTCTGTCCACTGCTGGGAGTGATATGCTCACACCCCTCATATGTCTGGGCACTACTGGGAGTGATCTGCACCCACCCCTTACATGTCTCTGGGCACTGCTGGTATTCCTCTGCACCCACCCCTCACATGTCTCTGGGCACTGCTGGTATTCCTCTGCACCCACCCCTCAAATGTCTCTGTCCACTGCTGGGAGTCCTCTGCACCCACCCCTCACATGTCTCTGTCCACTGCTGGGAGTCCTCTGCACCCACCCCTCACATGTCTCTGTCCACTGCTGGGAGTCCTCTGCACCCACCCCTCACATGTGTCTGTCAACTGCTGGGAGTCCTCTGAACCCACCCCTCACATATCTCTGTCCACTGCTGGGAGTAATATACACCCACCCCTCATTTGTCTGGGCACTGTTGGGAGTGATCTGCACCCACCCCTCACATGTCTCTGTCCACTGCTGGGAGTCCTCTGCACCCACCACTCACATGTCTCTGTCCACTGCTGGGAGTGATATGCACCCACCCCTCATATGTCTGTCCACTGCTGGGAGTCCTCTTCACCCACCCCTCACATGTCTCTGTCCACTGCGGTGAGTGATATGCACCCACTCTCATATGTCTGTCCACTGCTGGGAGTCCTCTGCACCCACCCCTCACATGTCTCTGTCCACTGCTGGGAGTCCTCTGCACCCACCCATCACATGTGTCTGTCCACTGCTGGGAGTCCTCTGCACCCACCCCTCAAATGTCTCTGTCCACAGCTGGGAGTCCTCTGCACCCACCCCTCACATGTCTCTGTCCACTGCTGGGAGTCCTCTGCACCCACCCCTCACATGTATCTGTCCACTGCTGGGAGTCCTCTGCACCCCCCCTCACATGTCTCTGGCCACTGCTGGGAGTGATATGCACCCACCCCTCATATGTCTGTCCACTGCTGGGAGTCCTCTGCACCCACCCCTCACATGTCTCTGTTCTCTGCTGGGAGTGATATGCACCCACCCCTCATATGTATGTCCACTGCTGGGAGTACTCTGCACCCACGCCTCACATGTCTCTGTCCACTGCTGGGAGTCCTCTGCACCCACCCCTCACATGTGTCTGTCCACTGCTGGGAGTCCTCTGCACCCACCCCTCACATGTCTCTGTCCACTGCTGGGAGTGATATGCACCCACCCCTCATATGTCTGGGCACTGCTGGGAGTGATCTGCACCCACCCCTCACATGTCTCTGGGCACTGCTGGTATTCCTCTGCACCCACCCCTCACATGTCTCTGTCCACTGCTGGGAGTCCTCTGCACCCACCCCTCACATGTCTCTGTCCACTGCTGGGAGTCCTCTGCACCCACCCCTCACATGTGTCTGTCAACTGCTGGGAGTCCTATGAACCCAACCCTCACATATCTCTGTCCACTGCTGGGAGTAATATACACCCACCCCTCATTTGTCTGGGCACTGCTGGGAGTGATCTGCACCCACCCCTCACATGTCTCTGGGTACTGCTGGGAGTCCTCTGCACCCACCCCTCACATGTCTCTGTCCACAGCTGGGAGTCCTCTGCACCCACCCCTCACATGTCTCTGTCCACTGCTGGGAGTCCTCTGCACCCACCGCTGACATGTGTCTGTCCACTGCTGGGAGTCCTCTGCACCCACCCCTCACATGTCTCTGTCCACTGCTGGGAGTGATATGCACCCACCCCTCATATGTCTGTCCACTGCTGGGAGTCCTCTTCACCCACCCCTCACATGTCTCTGTCCACTGCGGGGAGTGATATGCACCCACCCCTCATATGTCTGTCCACTGCTGGGAGTCCTCTGCACCCACCCCTCACGTGTCTCTGTCCACTGCTGGGAATCCTCTGCACCCACCCCTCACATGTGTCTGTCGACTGCTGGGAGTCCTCTGCACCCACCCCTCACATGTCTCTGTCCACAGCTGGGAGTCCTCTGCACCCACCCCTCACATGTCTCTGTCCACTGCTGGGAGTCCTCTGCACCCCCCCTCACATGTCTCTGGCCACTGCTGGGAGTGATATGCACCCACCCCTCATATGTCTGTCCACTGCTGGGAGTCCTCTGCACCCACCCCTCACATGTCTCTGTTCTCTGCTGGGAGTGATATGCACCCACCCCTCATATGTCTGTCCACTGCTGGGAGTCCTCTGCACCCACGCCTCACATGTCTCAGTCCACTGCTGGGAGTCCTCTGCACCCACCCCTCACATGTGTCTGTCCACTGCTGGGAGTCCTCTGCACCCACCCCTCACATGTCTCTGTCCACTGCTGGGAGTGATATGCACCCACCCCTCATATGCCTGGGCACTGCTGGGAGTGATCTGTACCCACCCCTCACATGTCTCTGGGCACTGCTGGTATTCCTCTGCACCCACCCCTCACATGTCTCTGTCCACTGCTGGGAGTCCTCTGCACCCACCCCTCAAATGTCTCTGTCCACTGCTGGGAGTCCTCTGCACCCAACCCTCACATGTGTCTGTCCACTGCTGGGAGTCCTCAGCACCCACCCCTCACATGTCTCTGTCCACTGCTGGGAGTGATATGCTCACACCCCTCATATATCTGGGCACTACTGGGAGTGATCTGCACCCACCCCTTACATGTCTCTGGGCACTGCTGGTATTCCTCTGCACCCACCCCTCACATGTCTCTGGGCACTGCTGGTATTCCTCTGCACCCACCCCTCAAATGTCTCTGTCCACTGCTGGGAGTCCTCTGCACCCACCCCTCACATGTCTCTGTCCACTGCTGGGAGTCCTCTGCACCCACCCCTCACATGTCTCTGTCCACTGCTGGGAGTCCTCTGCACCCACCCCTCACATGTGTCTGTCAACTGCTGGGAGTCCTCTGAACCCACCCCTCACATATCTCTGTCCACTGCTGGGAGTAATATACACCCACCCCTCATTTGTCTGGGCACTGTTGGGAGTGATCTGCACCCACCCCTCACATGTCTCTGGGTACTGCTGGGAGTCCTCTGCACCCACCCCTCACATGTCTCTGTCCACTGCTGGGAGTCCTCTGCACCCACCCCTCACATGTCTCTGTCCACTGCTGGGAGTCCTCTGCACCCACCCCTGACATGTGTCTGTCCACTGCTGGGAGTCCTCTGCACCCACCCCTCACATGTCTCTGTCCACTGCTGGGAGTGATATGCACCCACCCCTCATATGTCTGTCCACTGCTGGGAGTCCTCTTCACCCACCCCTCACATGTCTCTGTCCACTGCGGGGAGTGATATGCACCCACTCTCATATGTCTGTCCACTGCTGGGAGTCCTCTGCACCCACCCCTCACATGTCTCTGTCCACTGCTGGGAGTCCTCTGCACCCACCCATCACATGTGTCTGTCCACTGCTGGGAGTCCTCTGCACCCACCCCTCAAATGTCTCTGTCCACAGCTGGGAGTCCTCTGCACCCACCCCTCACATGTCTCTGTCCACTGCTGGGAGTCCTCTGCACCCACCCCTCACATGTGTCTGTCCACTGCTGGGAGTCCTCTGCACCCCCCCTCACATGTCTCTGTCCACTGCTGGGAGTCCTCTGCACCCACCCCTCACATGTCTCTGTCCACTGCTGGGAGTCCTCTGCACCCACCCCTCACATGTCTCTGTCCACTGCTGGGAGTCCTCTGCACCCACCCCTCACATGTCTCTGTCCACTGCTGGGAGTCCTCTGCACCCACCCCTCACATGTGTCTGTCAACTGCTGGGAGTCCTATGAACCCAACCCTCACATATCTCTGTCCACTGCTGGGAGTAATGTACACCCACCCCTCATTTGTCTGGGCACTGCTGGGAGTGATCTGCACCCACCCCTCACATGTCTCTGGGAACTGCTGGGAGTCCTCTGCACCCACCCCTCACATGTCTCTGTCCACAGCTGGGAGTCCTCTGCACCCACCCCTCACATGTCTCTGTCCACTGCTGGGAGTCCTCTGCACCCACCCCTGACATGTGTCTGTCCACTGCTGGGAGTCCTCTGCACCCACCCCTCACATGTCTCTGTACACTGCTGGGAGTGATATGCACCCACCCCTCATATGTCTGTCCACTGCTGGGAGTCATCTTCACCCACCCCTCACATGTCTCTGTCCACTGCGGGGAGTGATATGCACCCACCCCTCATATGTCTGTCCACTGCTGGGAGTCCTCTGCACCCACCCCTCACGTGTCTCTGTCCACTGCTGGGAATCCTCTGCACCCACCCCTCACATGTGTCTGTCGACTGCTGGGAGTCCTCTGCACCCACCCCTCACATGTCTCTGTCCACAGCTGGGAGTCCTCTGCACCCACCCCTCACATGTCTCTGTCCACTGCTGGGAGTCCTCTGCACCCCCCCTCACATGTCTCTGGCCACTGCTGGGAGTGATATGCACCCACCCCTCATATGTCTGTCCACTGCTGGGAGTCCTCTGCACCCACCCCTCACATGTCTCAGTTTTCTGCTGGGAGTGATATGCACCCACCCCTCATATGTCTGTCCACTGCTGGGAGTCCTCTGCACCCACGCCTCACATGTCTCAGTCCACTGCTGGGAGTCCTCTGCACCCACCCCTCACATGTGTCTGTCCACTGCTGGGAGTCCTCTGCACCCACCCCTCACATGTCTCTGTCCACTGCTGGGAGTGATATGCACCCACCCCTCATATGCCTGGGCACTGCTGGGAGTGATCTGTACCCACCCCTCACATGTCTCTGGGCACTGCTGGTATTCCTCTGCACCCACCCCTCACATGTCTCTGTCCACTGCTGGGAGTCCTCTGCACCCACCCCTCAAATGTCTCTGTCCACTGCTGGGAGTCCTCTGCACCCACCCCTCACATGTCTCTGTCCACTGCTGGGAGTCCTCTGCACCCACCCCTCACATGTGTCTGTCAACTGCTGGGAGTCCTCTGAACCCACCCCTCACATATCTCTGTCCACTGCTGGGAGTAATATACACCCACCCCTCATTTGTCTGGGCACTGTTGGGAGTGATCTGCACCCACCCCTCACATGTCTCTGGGTACTGCTGGGAGTCCTCTGCACCCACCCCTCACATGTCTCTGTCCACTGCTGGGAGTCCTCTGCACCCACCCCTCACATGTCTCTGTCCACTGCTGGGAGTCCTCTGCACCCACCCCTGACATGTGTCTGTCCACTGCTGGGAGTCCTCTGCACCCACCCCTCACATGTCTCTGTCCACTGCTGGGAGTGATATGCACCCACCCCTCATATGTCTGTCCACTGCTGGGAGTCCTCTTCACCCACCCCTCACATGTCTCTGTCCACTGCGAGGAGTGATATGCACCCACTCTCATATGTCTGTCCACTGCTGGGAGTCCTCTGCACCCACCCCTCACATGTCTCTGTCCACTGCTGGGAGTCCTCTGCACCCACCCATCACATGTGTCTGTCCACTGCTGGGAGTCCTCTGCACCCACCCCTCAAATGTCTCTGTCCACAGCTGGGAGTCCTCTGCACCCACCCCTCACATGTCTCTGTCCACTGCTGGGAGTCCTCTGCACCCACCCCTCACATGTGTCTGTCCACTGCTGGGAGTCCTCTGCACCCCCCCTCACATGTCTCTGGCCACTGCTGGGAGTGATATGCACCCACCCCTCATATGTCTGTCCACTGCTGGGAGTCCTCTGCACCCACCCCTCACATGTCTCTGTTCTCTGCTGGGAGTGATATGCACCCACCCCTCATATGTATGTCCACTGCTGGGAGTACTCTGCACCCACGCCTCACATGTCTCTGTCCACTGCTGGGAGTCCTCTGCACCCACCCCTCACATGTGTCTGTCCACTGCTGGGAGTCCTCTGCACCCACCCCTCACATGTCTCTGTCCACTGCTGGGAGTGATATGCACCCACCCCTCATATGTCTGGGCACTGCTGGGAGTGATCTGCACCCACCCCTCACATGTCTCTGGGCACTGCTGGTATTCCTCTGCACCCACCCCTCACATGTCTCTGTCCACTGCTGGGAGTCCTCTGCACCCACCCCTCACATGTCTCTGTCCACTGCTGGGAGTCCTCTGCACCCACCCCTCACATGTCTCTGTCCACTGCTGGGAGTCCTCTGCACCCACCCCTCACATGTGTCTGTCAACTGCTGGGAGTCCTATGAACCCAACCCTCACATATCTCTGTCCACTGCTGGGAGTAATATACACCCACCCCTCATTTGTCTGGGCACTGCTGGGAGTGATCTGCACCCACCCCTCACATGTCTCTGGGTACTGCTGGGAGTCCTCTGCACCCACTCCTCACATGTCTCTGTCCACAGCTGGGAGTCCTCTGCACCCACCCCTCACATGTCTCTGTCCACTGCTGGGAGTCCTCTGCACCCACCCCTGACATGTGTCTGTCCACTGCTGGGAGTCCTCTGCACCCACCCCTCACATGTCTCTTTCCACTGCTGGGAGTGATATGCACCCACCCCTCATATGTCTGTCCACTGCTGGGAGTCCTCTTCACCCACCCCTCACATGTCTCTGTCCACTGCGGGGAGTGATATGCACCCACCCCTCATATGTCTGTCCACTGCTGGGAGTCCTCTGCACCCACCCCTCACGTGTCTCTGTCCACTGCTGGGAATCCTCTGCACCCACCCCTCACATGTGTCTGTCCACTGCTGGGAGTCCTCTGCACCCACCCCTCACATGTCTCTGTCCACAGCTGGGAGTCCTCTGCACCCACCCCTCACATGTCTCTGTTCACTGCTGGGAGTCCTCTGCACCCCCCCTCACATGTCTCTGGCCACTGCTGGGAGTGATATGCACCCACCCCTCATATGTCTGTCTACTGCTGGGAGTCCTCTGCACCCACCCCTCACATGTCTCTGTTCTCTGCTGGGAGTGATATGCACCCACCCCTCATATGTCTGTCCACTGCTGGGAGTCCTCTGCACCCACGCCTCACATGTCTCAGTCCACTGCTGGGAGTCCTCTGCACCCACCCCTCACATGTGTCTGTCCACTGCTGGGAGTCCTCTGCACCCACCCCTCACATGTCTCTGTCCACTGCTGGGAGTGATATGCACCCACCCCTCATATGCCTGGGCACTGCTGGGAGTGATCTTTACCCACCCCTCACATGTCTCTGGGCACTGCTGGTATTCCTCTGCACCCACCCCTCACATGTCTCTGTCCACTGCTGGGAGTCCTCTGCACCCACCCCTCACATGTCTCTGTCCACTGCTGGGAGTCCTCTGCACCCACCCCTCACATGTGTCTGTCCACTGCTTGGAGTCCTCTGCACCCACCCCTCACATGTCTCTGTCCACTGCTGGGAGTGATATGCACCCACCTCTCATATGTCTGTCCACTGCTGGGAGTCCTCTGCACCCACCCCTCACATGTCTCTGTCCACTGCTGGGAGTCCTCTGCACCCATCCCTCACATCTCTCTGTCCACTGCTAGGACTCCTCTGCACCCACCCCTCACATGTGTCTGTCCACTGCTGGGAGTCCTCTGCACCCACCCCTCACATGTGTCTGTCCACTGCTGGGAGTCCTCTGCACCCACCCCTCACATGTGTCTGTCCACTGCTGGGAGTCCTCTGCACCCACCCCTCACATGTCTCTGTCCACTGCTGGGAGTCCTCTGCACCCACCCTTGACATGTGTCTGTCCACTGCTGGAGTCCTCTGCACCCACCCCTCACATGTCTCTGTCCACTGCTGGGAGTGATCTGCACCCACCCCTCACATGTCTCTGGGCACTGTTGGTATTCCTCTGCACCCACCCCTCACATGTCTCTGTCCACTGCTGGGAGTCCTCTGCACCCACCCCTCACATGTCTCTGTCCACTGCTGGGAGTCCTCTGCACCCATCCCTCACATCTCTCTGTCCACTGCTAGGAGTCCTCTGCACCCACCCCTCACATGTGTCTGTCCACTGCTGGGAGTCCTCTGCACCCACCCCTCACATGTGTCTGTCCACTGCTGGGAGTCCTCTGCACCCACCCCTCACATGTCTCTGTCCACTGCTGGGAGTGATATGCACCCACCCCTCATATGTCTGTCCACTGCTGGGAGTCCTCTTCACCCACCCCTCACATGTCTCTGTCCACTGCTGGGAGCGATATGTACCCACCCCTCATATGTCTGTCCACTGCTGGGAGTCCTCTGCACCCACCCCTCACATGTCTCTGTCCACTGCTGGGAGTCCTCTGCACCCACCCCTGACATGTGACTGTCCACTGCTGGGAGTCCTCTGCACCCACCCCTCACATGTCTCTGTCCACTGCTGGGAGTGATATGCACCCACCCCTCATATGTCTGTCCACTGCTGGGAGTCCTCTTCACCCACCCCTCACATGTCTCTGTCCACTGTGGGGAGTGATATGCACCCACCCCTCATATGTCTGTCCACTGCTGGGAGTCCTCTGCACCCACCCCTCACGTGTCTCTGTCCACTGCTGGGAATCCTCTGCACCCATCCCTCACATCTCTCTGTCCACTGCTAGGAGTCCTCTGCACCCACCCCTCACATGTGTCTGTCCACTGCTGGGAGTCCTCTGCACCCACCCCTCATATGTGTCTGTCCACTGCTGGGAGTCCTCTGCACCCACGCCTCACATGTCTCAGTCCACTGCTGGGAGTCCTCTGCACCCACCCCTCACATGTGTCTGTCCACTGCTGGGAGTCCTCTGCACCCACCCCTCACATGTCTCTGTCCACTGCTGGGAGTGATATGCACCCACCCCTCATATGCCTGGGCACTGCTGGGAGTGATCTGTACCCACCCCTCACATGTCTCTGGGCACTGCTGGTATTCCTCTGCACCCACCCCTCACATGTCTCTGTCCACTAATGGGAGTCCTCTGCACCCACCCCTCACATGTCTCTGTCCACTGCTGGGAGTCCTCTGCACCCACCCCTCACATGTGTCTGTCCACTGCTTGGAGTCCTCTGCACCCACCCCTCACATGTCTCTGTCCACTGCTGGGAGTGATATGCACCCACCTCTCATATGTCTGTCCACTGCTGGGAGTCCTCTGCACCCACCCCTCACATGTCTCTGTCCACTGCTGGGAGTCCTCTGCACCCATCCCTCACATCTCTCTGTCCACTGCTAGGACTCCTCTGCACCCACCCCTCACATGTGTCTGTCCACTGCTGGGAGTCCTCTGCACCCACCCCTCACATGTGTCTGTCCACTGCTGGGAGTCCTCTGCACCCACCCCTCACATGTGTCTGTCCACTGCTGGGAGTCCTCTGCACCCACCCCTCACATGTCTCTGTCCACTGCTGGGAGTCCTCTGCACCCACCCTTGACATGTGTCTGTCCACTGCTGGAGTCCTCTGCACCCACCCCTCACATGTCTCTGTCCACTGCTGGGAGTGATCTGCACCCACCCCTCACATGTCTCTGGGCACTGTTGGTATTCCTCTGCACCCACCCCTCACATGTCTCTGTCCACTGCTGGGAGTCCTCTGCACCCACCCCTCACATGTCTCTGTCCACTGCTGGGAGTCCTCTTCACCCATCCCTCACATCTCTCTGTCCACTGCTAGGAGTCCTCTGCACCCACCCCTCACATGTGTCTGTCCACTGCTGGGAGTCCTCTGCACCCACCCCTCACATGTGTCTGTCCACTGCTGGGAGTCCTCTGCACCCACCCCTCACATGTCTCTGTCCACTGCTGGGAGTGATATGCACCCACCCCTCATATGTCTGTCCACTGCTGGGAGTCCTCTTCACCCACCCCTCACATGTCTCTGTCCACTGCTGGGAGCGATATGCACCCACCCCTCATATGTCTGTCCACTGCTGGGAGTCCTCTGCACCCACCCCTCACATGTCTCTGTCCACTGCTGGGAGTCCTCTGCACCCACCCCTGACATGTGTCTGTCCACTGCTGGGAGTCCTCTGCACCCACCCCTCACATGTCTCTGTCCACTGCTGGGAGTGATATGCACCCACCCCTCATATGTCTGTCCACTGCTGGGAGTCCTCTTCACCCACCCCTCACATGTCTCTGTCCACTGTGGGGAGTGATATGCACCCACCCCTCATATGTCTGTCCACAGCTGGGAGTCCTCTGCACCCACCCCTCACGTGTCTCTGTCCACTGCTGGGAATCCTCTGCACCCACCCCTCACATGTGTCTGTCCACTGCTGGGAGTCCTCTGCACCCACCCCTCACATGTCTCTGTCCACAGCTGGGAGTCCTCTGCACCCACCCCTCACATGTCTCTGTCCACTGCTGGGAGTCCTCTGCACCCCCCTCACATGTCTCTGGCCACTCCTGGGAGTGATATGCACCCACCCCTCATATGTCTGTCCACTGCTGGGAGTCCTCTGCACCCACCCCTCACATGTCTCTGTTCTCTGCTGGGAATGATATGCACCCACCCCTCATATGTCTGTCCACTGCTGGGAGTCCTCTGCACCCACGCCTCACATGTCTCAGTCCACTGCTGGGAGTCCTCTGCACCCACCCCTCACATGTGTCTGTCCACTGCTGGGAGTCCTCTGCACCCACCCCTCACATGTCTCTGTCCACTGCTGGGAGTGATATGCACCCACCCCTCATATGCCTGGGCACTGCTGGGAGTGATCTGTACCCACCCCTCACATGTCTCTGGGCACTGCTGGTATTCCTCTGCACCCACCCCTCACATGTCTCTGTCCACTGCTGGGAGTCCTCTGCACCCACCCCTCACATGTCTCTGTCCACTGCTGGGAGTCCTCTGCACCCACCCCTCACATGTGTCTGTCCACTGCTTGGAGTCCTCTGCACCCACCCCTCACATGTCTCTGTCCACTGCTGGGAGTGATATGCACCCACCTCTCATATGTCTGTCCACTGCTGGGAGTCCTCTGCACCCACCCCTCACATGTCTCTGTCCACTGCTGGGAGTCCTCTGCACCCATCCCTCACATCTCTCTGTCCACTGCTAGGACTCCTCTGCACCCACCCCTCACATGTGTCTGTCCACTGCTGGGAGTCCTCTGCACCCACCCCTCACATGTGTCTGTCCACTGCTGGGAGTCCTCTGCACCCACCCCTCACATGTGTCTGTCCACTGCTGGGAGTCCTCTGCACCCACCCCTCACATGTCTCTGTCCACTGCTGGGAGTCCTCTGCACCCACCCTTGACATGTGTCTGTCCACTGCTGGAGTCCTCTGCACCCACCCCTCACATGTCTCTGTCCACTGCTGGGAGTGATCTGCACCCACCCCTCACATGTCTCTGGGCACTGTTGGTATTCCTCTGCACCCAACCCTCACATGTCTCTGTCCACTGCTGGGAGTCCTCTGCACCCACCCCTCACATGTCTCTGTCCACTGCTGGGAGTCCTCTGCACCCATCCCTCACATCTCTCTGTCCACTGCTAGGAGTCCTCTGCACCCACCCCTCACATGTGTCTGTCCACTGCTGGGAGTCCTCTGCACCCACCCCTCACATGTGTCTGTCCACTGCTGGGAGTCCTCTGCACCCACCCCTCACATGTCTCTGTCCACTGCTGGGAGTGATATGCACCCACCCCTCATATGTCTGTCCACTGCTGGGAGTCCTCTTCACCCACCCCTCACATGTCTCTGTCCACTGTGGGGAGTGATATGCACCCACCCCTCATATGTCTGTCCACTGCTGGGAGTCCTCTGCACCCACCCCTCACGTGTCTCTGTCCACTGCTGGGAATCCTCTGCACCCACCCCTCACATGTGTCTGTCCACTGCTGGGAGTCCTCTGCACCCACCCCTCACATGTCTCTGTCCACAGCTGGGAGTCCTCTGCACCCACCCCTCACATGTCTCTGTCCACTGCTGGGAGTGATATGCACCCACCCCTCATATGCCTGGGCACTGCTGGGAGTGATCTGTACCCACCCCTCACATGTCTCTGGGCACTGCTGGTATTCCTCTGCACCCACCCCTCACATGTCTCTGTCCACTGCTGGGAGTCCTCTGCACCCACCCCTCACATGTCTCTGTCCACTGCTGGGAGTCCTCTGCACCCACGCCTCACATGTCTCAGTCCACTGCTGGGAGTCCTCTGCACCCACCCCTCACATGTGTCTGTCCACTGCTGGGAGTCCTCTGCACCCACCCCTCACATGTCTCTGTCCACTGCTGGGAGTGATATGCACCCACCCCTCATATGCCTGGGCACTGCTGGGAGTGATCTGTACCCACCCCTCACATGTCTCTGGGCACTGCTGGTATTCCTCTGCACCCACCCCTCACATGTCTCTGTCCACTGCTGGGAGTCCTCTGCACCCACCCCTCACATGTCTCTGTCCACTGCTGGGAGTCCTCTGCACCCACCCCTCACATGTGTCTGTCCACTGCTTGGAGTCCTCTGCACCCACCCCTCACATGTCTCTGTCCACTGCTGGGAGTGATATGCACCCACCTCTCATATGTCTGTCCACTGCTGGGAGTCCTCTGCACCCACCCCTCACATGTCTCTGTCCACTGCTGGGAGTCCTCTGCACCCATCCCTCACATCTCTCTGTCCACTGCTAGGACTCCTCTGCACCCACCCCTCACATGTGTCTGTCCACTGCTGGGAGTCCTCTGCACCCACCCCTCACATGTGTCTGTCCACTGCTGGGAGTCCTCTGCACCCACCCCTCACATGTGTCTGTCCACTGCTGGGAGTCCTCTGCACCCACCCCTCACATGTCTCTGTCCACTGCTGGGAGTCCTCTGCACCCACCCTTGACATGTGTCTGTCCACTGCTGGAGTCCTCTGCACCCACCCCTCACATGTCTGTCCACTGCTGGGAGTGATCTGCACCCACCCCTCACATGTCTCTGGGCACTGTTGGTATTCCTCTGCACCCAACCCTCACATGTCTCTGTCCACTGCTGGGAGTCCTCTGCACCCACCCCTCACATGTCTCTGTCCACTGCTGGGAGTCCTCTGCACCCATCCCTCACATCTCTCTGTCCACTGCTAGGAGTCCTCTGCACCCACCCCTCACATGTGTCTGTCCACTGCTGGGAGTCCTCTGCACCCACCCCTCACATGTGTCTGTCCACTGCTGGGAGTCCTCTGCACCCACCCCTCACATGTCTCTGTCCACTGCTGGGAGTGATATGCACCCACCCCTCATATGTCTGTCCACTGCTGGGAGTCCTCTTCACCCACCCCTCACATGTCTCTGTCCACTGTGGGGAGTGATATGCACCCACCCCTCATATGTCTGTCCACTGCTGGGAGTCCTCTGCACCCACCCCTCACGTGTCTCTGTCCACTGCTGGGAATCCTCTGCACCCACCCCTCACATGTGTCTGTCCACTGCTGGGAGTCCTCTGCACCCACCCCTCACATGTCTCTGTCCACAGCTGGGAGTCCTCTGCATCCACCCCTCACATGTCTCTGTCCACTGCTGGGAGTCCTCTGCACCCCCCCTCACATGTCTCTGGCCACTCCTGGGAGTGATATGCACCCACCCCTCATATGTCTGTCCACTGCTGGGAGTCCTCTGCACCCACCCCTCACATGTCTCTGTTCTCTGCTGGGAGTGATATGCACCCACCCCTCATATGTCTGTCCACTGCTGGGAGTCCTCTGCACCCACGCCTCACATGTCTCAGTCCACTGCTGGGAGTCCTCTGCACCCACCCCTCACATGTGTCTGTCCACTGCTGGGAGTCCTCTGCACCCACCCCTCACATGTCTCTGTCCACTGCTGGGAGTGATATGCACCCACCCCTCATATGCCTGGGCACTGCTGGGAGTGATCTGTACCCACCCCTCACATGTCTCTGGGCACTGCTGGTATTCCTCTGCACCCACCCCTCACATGTCTCTGTCCACTGCTGGGAGTCCTCTGCACCCACCCCTCACATGTCTCTGTCCACTGCTGGGAGTCCTCTGCACCCCCCCTCACATGTGTCTGTCCACTGCTTGGAGTCCTCTGCACCCACCCCTCACATGTCTCTGTCCACTGCTGGGAGTGATATGCACCCACCTCTCATATGTCTGTCCACTGCTGGGAGTCCTCTGCACCCACCCCTCACATGTCTCTGTC
Organism: Triturus cristatus; assembly: GCF_964204655.1. Classification (NCBI taxonomy): domain Eukaryota; kingdom Metazoa; phylum Chordata; class Amphibia; order Caudata; family Salamandridae; genus Triturus; species Triturus cristatus. The sequence goes on along the minus strand of NC_140579.1, from coordinate 274,136,208 downwards.
CACTGCTGGGAGTCCTCTGCACCCATCCCTCACATCTCTCTGTCCACTGCTAGGACTCCTCTGCACCCACCCCTCACATGTGTCTGTCCACTGCTGGGAGTCCTCTGCACCCACCCCTCACATATCTCTGTCCACTGCTGGGAGTAATATACACCCACCCCTCATATGTCTGGGCACTGCTGGGAGTGATCTGCACCCACCCCTCACATGTCTCTGGGTACTGTTGGTATTCCTCTGCACCCACCCCTCACATGTCTCTGTCCACTGCAGGGAGTCCTCTGCACCCACCCCTCACAGGTCTGTCCACTGCTGGGAGTCCTCTGCATCCACCCCTGACATGTGTCTGTCCACTGCTGGGAGTCCTCTGCACCCACCCCTCACATGTCTCTGTCCACTCCTGGGAGTGATCTGCACCCACCCCTCACATGTCTCTGGGCACTGTTGGTATTACTCTGCACCCACCCCTCACATGTCTCTGTCCACTGCTGGGAGTCCTCTGCACCCATCCCTCACATCTCTCTGTCCACTGCTAGGAGTCCTCTGCACCCACCCCTCACATGTGTCTGTCCACTGCTGGAAGTCCTCTGCACCCACCACTCACATGTCTCTGTCCACTGCTGGGAGTGTTATGCACCCACCCCTCATATGACTGTCCACTGCTGGGAGTCCTCTGCACCCACCCCTCAAATGTCTCTGTCCACTGCTGGGAGTGATATGCACCCACCCCTCATATGTCTGTCCACTGCTGGGAGTCCTCTGCACCCACTCCTCACATGTCTCTGTCCACTGCTGGGAGTCCTCTGCACCCACCCCTCACATGTGTCTGTCCACTGCTGGGAGTCCTCTGCACCCACCCCTCACATATCTCTGTCCACTGCTGGGAGTAATATACACCCACCCCTCATATGTCTGGGCACTGCTGGGAGTGATCTGCACCCACCCCTCACATGTCTCTGGGTACTGTTGGTATTCCTCTGCACCCACCCCTCACATGTCTCTGTCCACTGCAGGGAGTCCTCTGCACCCACCCCTCACAGGTCTGTCCACTGCTGGGAGTCCTCTGCACCCACCCCTGACATGTGTCTGTCCACTGCTGGGAGTCCTCTGCACCCACCCCTCACATGTCTCTGTCCACTGCTGGGAGTGATCTGCACCCACCCCTCATATGTCTCTGGGCACTGTTGGTATTACTCTGCACCCACCCCTCACATGTCTCTGTCCACTGCTGGGAGTCCTCTGCACCCATTCCTCACATCTCTCTGTCCACTGCTAGGAGTCCTCTGCACCCACCCCTCACATGTGTCTGTCCACTGCTGGGAGTCCTCTGCACCCACCCCTCACATGTGTCTGTCCACTGCTGGGAGTCCTCTGCACCCACCCCTCACATGTCTCTGTCCACCGCTGGGAGTCCTCTGCACCCACCCTTGACATGTGTCTGTCCACTGCTGGAGTCCTCTGCACCCACCCCTCACATGTCTCTGTCCACTGCTGGGAGTGATCTGCACCCACCCCTCACATGTCTCTGGGCACTGTTGGTATTCCTCTGCACCCACCCCTCACATGTCTCTGTCCACTGCTGGGAGTCCTCTGCACCCACCCCTCACATGTCTCTGTCCACTGCTGGGAGTCCTCTGCACCCACCCCTCACATGTCTCTGTCCACTGCTGGGAGTGATATGCACCCACCCCTCATATGTCTGTCCACTGCTGGGAGTCCTCTTCACCCACCCCTCACATGTCTCTGTCCACTGCGGGGAGTGATATGCACCCACTCTCATATGTCTGTCCACTGCTGGGAGTCCTCTGCACCCACTCCTCACATGTCTCTGTCCACTGCTGGGAGTCCTCTGCACCCCCCCTCACATGTCTCTGTCCACTGCTGGGAGTGATATGCACCCACCCCTCATATGTCTGTCCACTGCTGGGAGTCCTCTTCACCCACCCCTCACATGTCTCTGTCCACTGCGGGGAGTGATATGCACCCACTCTCATATGTCTGTCCACTGCTGGGAGTACTCTGCACCCACGCCTCACATGTCTCTGTCCACTGCTGGGAGTCCTCTGCACCCACCCCTCACTTGTGTCTGTCCACTGCTGGGAGTCCTCTGCACCCACCCCTCACATGTCTCTGTCCACTGCTGGGAGTGATATGCACCCAACCCTCATATGTCTGGGCACTGCTGGGAGTGATCTGCACCCACCACTCACATGTCTCTGGGCACTGCTGGTATTCCTCTGCACCCACCCCTCACATGTCTCTGTCCACTGCTGGGAGTCCTCTGCACCCACCCCTCACATGTCTCTGTCCACTGCTGGGAGTCCTCTGCACCCACCCCTCACATGTCTCTGTCCACTGCTGGGAGTCCTCTGCACCCACCCCTCACATGTGTCTGTCAACTGCTGGGAGTCCTCTGAACCCACCCCTCACATATCTCTGTCCACTGCTGGGAGTAATATACACCCACCCCTCATGTGTCTGGGCACTGCTGGGAGTGATCTGCACCCACCCCTCACATGTCTCTGGGTACTGCTGGGAGTCCTCTGCACCCACCCCTCACATGTCTCTGTCCACAGCTAGGAGTCCTCTGCACCCACCCCTCACATGTGTCTGTCCACTGCTGGGAGTCCTCTGCACCCACCCCTCACATGTGTCTGTCCACTGCTGGGAGTCCTCTGCACCCACCCCTCACATGTCTCTGTCCACTGCGGGGAGTGATATGCACCCACCCCTCATATGTCTGTCCACTGCTGGGAGTCCTCTTCACCCACCCCTCACATGTCTCTGTCCACTGCTGGGAGCGATATGCACCCACCCCTCATATGTCTGTCCACTGCTGGGAGTCCTCTGCACCCACCCCTCACATGTCTCTGTCCACTGCTGGGAGTCCTCTGCACCCAACCCTCACATGTGTCTGTCCACTGCTGGGAGTCCTCTGCACCCACCACTCACATGTCTCTGTCTACTGCTGGGAGTGATATGCTCTCACCCCTCATATGTCTGGGCACTGCTGGGAGTGATCTGCACCCACCCCTCACATGTCTCTGTCCACTGCTGGGAATCCTCTGCACCCACCCCTCACATGTGTCTGTCCACTGCTGGGAGTCCTCTGCACCCACCCCTCACATGTCTCTGTCCACTGCTGGGAGTGATATGCGCCCACCCCTCATATGTCTGGGCACTACTGGGAGTGATCTGCACCCACCCCTCACATGTCTCTGTCCACTGTTGGGAGCGATATGCACCCACCCCTCATATGTCTGTCCACTGCTGGGAGTCCTCTGCACCCACCCCTCACATGTCTCTGTCCACTGCTGGGAGTCCTCTGCACCCAACCCTCACATGTGTCTGTCCACTGCTGGGAGTCCTCTGCACCCACCCCTCACATGTCTCTGTCCACTGCTGGGAGTGATATGCTCACACCCCTCATATGTCTGGGCACTACTGGGAGTGATCTGCACCCACCCCTTACATGTCTCTGGGCACTGCTGGTATTCCTCTGCACCCACCCCTCACATGTCTCTGGGCACTGCTGGTATTCCTCTGCACCCACCCCTCAAATGTCTCTGTCCACTGCTGGGAGTCCTCTGCACCCACCCCTCACATGTCTCTGTCCACTGCTGGGAGTCCTCTGCACCCACCCCTCACATGTGTCTGTCAACTGCTGGGAGTCCTCTGAACCCACCCCTCACATATCTCTGTCCACTGCTGGGAGTAATATACACCCACCCCTCATTTGTCTGGGCACTGTTGGGAGTGATCTGCACCCACCCCTCACATGTCTCTGGGTACTGCTGGGAGTCCTCTGCACCCACCCCTCACATGTCTCTGTCCACTGCTGGGAGTCCTCTGCACCCACCCCTCACATGTCTCTGTCCACTGCTGGGAGTCCTATGCACCCACCCCTGACATGTGTCTGTCCACTGCTGGGAGTCCTCTGCACCCACCCCTCACATGTCTCTGTCCACTGCTGGGAGTGATATGCACCCACCCCTCATATGTCTGTCCACTGCTGTGAGTCCTCTTCACCCACCCCTCACATGTCTCTGTCCACTGCGGGGAGTGATATGCACCCACTCTCATATGTCTGTCCACTGCTGGGAGTCCTCTGCACCCACCCCTCACATGTCTCTTTCCACTGCTGGGAGTCCTCTGCACCCACCCATCACATGTGTCTGTCCACTGCTGGGAGTCCTCTGCACCCACCCCTCAAATGTCTCTGTCCACAGCTGGGAGTCCTCTGCACCCACCCCTCACATGTCTCTGTCCACTGCTGGGAGTCCTCTGCACCCACCCCTCACATGTGTCTGTCCACTGCTGGGAGTCCTCTGCACCCCCCCTCACATGTCTCTGGCCACTGCTTGGAGTGATATGCACCCACCCCTCATATGTCTGTCCACTGCTGGGAGTCCTCTGCACCCACCCCTCACATGTCTCTGTTCTCTGCTGGGAGTGATATGCACCCACCCCTCATATGTATGTCCACTGCTGGGAGTACTCTGCACCCACGCCTCACATGTCTCTGTCCACTGCTGGGAGTCCTCTGCACCCACCCCTCACATGTGTCTGTCCACTGCTGGGAGTCCTCTGCACCCACCCCTCACATGTCTCTGTCCACTGCTGGGAGTGATATGCACCCACCCCTCATATGTCTGGGCACTGCTGGGAGTGATCTGCACCCACCCCTCACATGTCTCTGGGCACTGCTGGTATTCCTCTGCACCCACCCCTCACATGTCTCTGTCCACTGCTGGGAGTCCTCTGCACCCACCCCTCACATGTCTCTGTCCACTGCTGGGGGTCCTCTGCACCCACCCCTCACATGTCTCTGTCCACTGCTGGGAGTCCTCTGCACCCACCCCTCACATGTGTCTGTCAACTGCTGGGAGTCCTATGAACCCACCCCTCACATATCTCTGTCCACTGCTGGGAGTAATATACACCCACCCCTCATTTGTCTGGGCACTGCTGGGAGTGATCTGCACCCACCCCTCACATGTCTCTGGGTACTGCTGGGAGTCCTCTGCACCCACCCCTCACATGTCTCTGTCCACAGCTGGGAGTCCTCTGCACCCACCCCTCACATGTCTCTGTCTACTGCTGGGAGTCCTCTGCACCCACCCCTGACATGTGTCTGTCCACTGCTGGGAGTCCTCTGCACCCACCCCTCACATGTCTCTGTCCACTGCTGGGAGTGATATGCACCCACCCCTCATATGTCTGTCCACTGCTGGGAGTCCTCTTCACCCACCCCTCACATGTCTCTGTCCACTGCGGGGAGTGATATGCACCCACCCCTCATATGTCTGTCCACTGCTGGGAGTCCTCTGCACCCACCCCTCACGTGTCTCTGTCCACTGTTGGGAATCCTCTGCACCCACCCCTCACATGTGTCTGTCCACTGCTGGGAGTCCTCTGCACCCACCCCTCACATGTCTCTGTCCACAGCTGGGAGTCCTCTGCACCCACCCCTCACATGTCTCTGTGCACTGCTGGGAGTCCTCTGCACCCCCCCTCACATGTCTCTGGCCACTGCTGGGAGTGATATGCACCCACCCCTCATATGTCTGTCCACTGCTGGGAGTCCTCTGCACCCACCCCTCACATGTCTCTGTTCTCTGCTGGGAGTGATATGCACCCATCCCTCATATGTCTGTCCACTGCTGGGAGTCCTCTGCACCCACGCCTCACATGTCTCAGTCCACTGCTGGGAGTCCTCTGCACCCACCCCTCACATGTGTCTGTCCACTGCTGGGAGTCCTCTGCACCCACCCCTCACATGTCTCTGTCCACTGCTGGGAGTGATATGCACCACCCCTCATATGCCTGGGCACTGCTGGGAGTGATCTGTACCCACCCCTCACATGTCTCTGTTCTCTGCTGGGAGTGATATGCACCCACCCCTCATATGTCTGTCCACTGCTGGGAGTCCTCTGCACCCACCCCTCACGTGTCTCTGTCCACTGCTGGGAATCCTCTGCACCCACCCCTCACATGTGTCTGTCCACTGCTGGGAGTCCTCTGCACCCACCCCTCACATGTCTCTGTCCACAGCTGGGAGTCCTCTGCACCCACCCCTCACATGTCTCTGTCCACTGCTGGGAGTCCTCTGCACCCACCCCTGACATGTGTCTGTCCACTGCTGGGAGTCCTCTGCACCCACCCCTCACATGTCTCTGTCCACTGCTGGGAGTGATATGCACCCACCCCTCATATGTCTGTCCACTGCTGGGAGTCCTCTGCACCCACGCCTCACATGTCTCAGTCCACTGCTGGGAGTCCTCTGCACCCACCACTCACATGTGTCTGTCCACTGCTGGGAGTCCTCTGCACCCACCCCTCACATGTCTCTGTCCACTGCTGGGAGTGATATGCACCCACCCCTCATATGCCTGGGCACTGCTGGGAGTGATCTGTACCCACCCCTCACATGTCTCTGGGCACTGCTGGTATTCCTCTGCACCCACCCCTCACATGTCTCTGCCCACTGCTGGGAGTCCTCTGCACCCACCCCTCACATGTCTCTGTCCACTGCTGGGAGTCCTCTGCACCCACCCCTCACATGTGTCTGTCCACTGCTTGGAGTCCTCTGCACCCACCCCTCACATGTCTCTGTCCACTGCTGGGAGTGATATGCACCCACCTCTCATATGTCTGTCCACTGCTGGGAGTCCTCTGCACCCACCCCTCACATGTCTCTGTCCACTGCTGGGAGTCCTCTGCACCCATCCCTCACATCTCTCTGTCCACTGCTAGGAGTCCTCTGCACCCACCCCTCTCATGTGTCTGTCCACTGCTGGGAGTCCTCTGCACCCACCCCTCACATGTGTCTGTCCACTGCTGGGAGTCCTCTGCACCCACCCCTCACATGTCTCTGTCCACTGCTGGGAGTCCTCTGCACCCACCCTTGACATGTGTCTGTCCACTGCTGGAGTCCTCTGCACCCACCCCTCACATGTCTCTGTCCACTGCTGGGAGTGTCCTGCACCCACCCCTCACATGTCTCTGGGCACTGTTGGTATTCCTCTGCACCCACCCCTCACATGTCTCTGTCCACTGCTGGGAGTCCTCTGCACCCACCCCTCACATGTCTCTGTCCACTGCTGGGAGTCCTCTGCACCCATCCCTCACATCTCTCTGTCCACTGCTAGGAGTCCTCTGCACCCACCCCTCACATGTGTCTGTCCACTGCTGGGAGTCCTCTGCACCCACCCCTCACATGTGCCTGTCCACTGCAGGGAGTCCTCTGCACCCACCCCTCACATGTCTCTGTCCACTGCTGGGAGTGATATGCACCCACCCCTCATATGTCTGTCCACTGCTGGGAGTCCTCTTCACCCACCCCTCACATGTCTCTGTCCACTGCTGGGAGCGATATGCACCCACCCCTCATATATCTGTCCACTGCTGGGAGTCCTCTGCACCCACCCCTCACATGTCTCTGTCCACTGCTGGGAGTCCTCTGCACCCACCCCTCACATGTGTCTGTCCACTGCTGGGAGTCCTCTGCACCCACCCCTCACATGTCACTGTCAACTGCTGGGAGTGATATGCTCCCACCCCTCATATGTCTGGGCACTGCTGGGAGTGATCTGCACCCACCCCTCACATGTCTCTGTCCACTGCTGGGAATCCTCTGCACCCACCCCTCACATGTGTCTGTCCACTGCTGGAAGTCCTCTGCACCCACCCCTCACATGTCTCTGTCCACTGCTGGGAGTGATATGCACCCACCCCTCATATGTCTGGGCACTACTGGGAGTGATCTGCACCCACCCCTCACATGTCTCTGTCCACTGCTGGGAGTCCTCTGCACCCACCCCTGACATGTGTCTGTCCACTGCTGGGAGTCCTCTGCACCCACCCCTCACATGTCTCTGTCCACTGCTGGAAGTGATATGCACCCACCCCTCATATGTCTGTCCACTGCTGGGAGTCCTCTGCACCCACGCCTCACATGTCTCAGTCCACTGCTGGGAGTCCTCTGCACCCACCACTCACATGTGTCTGTCCACTGCTGGGAGTCCTCTGCACCCACCCCTCACATGTCTCTGTCCACTGCTGGGAGTGATATGCACCCACCCCTCATATGCCTGGGCACTGCTGGGAGTGATCTGTACCCACCCCTCACATGTCTCTGGGCACTGCTGGTATTCCTCTGCACCCACCCCTCACATGTCTCTGTCCGCTACTGGGAGTCCTCTGCACCCACCCCTCACATGTCTCTGTCCACTGCTGGGAGTCCTCTGCACCCACCCCTCACATGTGTCTGTCCACTGCTTGGAGTCCTCTGCACCCACCCCTCACATGTCTCTGTCCACTGCTGGGAGTGATATGCACCCACCTCTCATATGTCTGTCCACTGCTGGGAGTCCTCTGCACCCACCCCTCACATGTCTCTGTCCACTGCTGGGAGTCCTCTGCACCCATCCCTCACATCTCTCTGTCCACTGCTAGGAGTCCTCTGCACCCACCCCTCACATGTGTCTGTCCACTGCTGGGAGTCCTCTGCACCCACCCCTCATATGTGTCTGTCCACTGCTGGGAGTCCTCTGCACCCACCCCTCACATGTCTCTGTCCACTGCTGGGAGTCCTCTGCACCCACCCTTGACATGTGTCTGTCCACTGCTGGAGTCCTCTGCACCCACCCCTCACATGTCTCTGTCCACTGCTGGGAGTGTCCTGCACCCACCCCTCACATGTCTCTGGGCACTGTTGGTATTCCTCTGCACCCACCCCTCACATGTCTCTGTCCACTGCTGGGAGTCCTCTGCACCCACCCCTCACATGTCTCTGTCCACTGCTGGGAGTCCTCTGCACCCATCCCTCACATCTCTCTGTCCACTGCTAGGAGTCCTCTGCACCCACCCCTCACATGTGTCTGTCCACTGCTGGGAGTCCTCTGCACCCACTCCTCACATGTGTCTGTCCACTGCTGGGAGTCCTCTGCACCCACCCCTCACATGTCTCTGTCCACTGCTGGGAGTGATATGCACCCACCCCTCATATGTCTGTCCACTGCTGGGAGTCCTCTTCACCCACCCCTCATATGTCTCTGTCCACTGCTGGGAGTGATATGCACCTACCCCTCATATGCCTGGGCACTGCTGGGAGTGATCTGTACCCACCCCTCACATGTCTCTGGGCACTGCTGGTATTCCTCTGCACCCACCCCTCACATGTCTCTGTCCACTGCTGGGAGTCCTCTGCACCCACCCCTCACATGTCTCTGTCCACTGCTGGGAGTCCTCTGCACCCACCCCTCACATGTGTCTGTCCACTGCTTGGAGTCCTCTGCACCCACCCCTCACATGTCTCTGTCCACTGCTGGGAGTGATATGCACCCACCTCTCATTTGTCTGTCCACTGCTGGGAGTCCTCTGCACCCACCCCTCACATGTCTCTGTCCACTGCTGGGAGTCCTCTGCACCCATCCCTCACATCTCTCTGTCCACTGCTAGGAGTCCTCTGCACCCACCCCTCACATGTGTCTGTCCACTGCTGGGAGTCCTCTGCACCCACCCCTCATATGTGTCTGTCCACTGCTGGGAGTCCTCTGCACCCACCCCTCACATGTCTCTGTCCACTGCTGGGAGTCCCCTGCACCCACCCCTCACATGTCTCTGGGCACTGTTGGTATTCCTCTGCACCCACCCCTCACATGTCTCTGTCCACTGCTGGGAGTCCTCTGCACCCACCCCTCACATGTCTCTGTCCACTGCTGGGAGTCCTCTGCACCCATCCCTCACATCTCTCTGTCCACTGCTAGGAGTCCTCTGCACCCACCCCTCACATGTGTCTGTCCACTGCTGGGAGTCCTCTGCACCCACTCCTCACATGTGTCTGTCCACTGCTGGGAGTCCTCTGCACCCACCCCTCACATGTCTCTGTCCACTGCTGGGAGTGATATGCACCCACCCCTCATATGTCTGTCCACTGCTGGGAGTGATATGCACCCACCCCTCACATGTCTCTGTCCACTGCTGGGAGCGATATGCACCCACCCCTCATATGTCTGTCCACTGCTGGGAGTCCTCTGCACCCACCCCTCACATGTCTCTGTCCACTGCTGGGATTCCTCTGCACCCACCCCTCACATGTGTCTGTCCACTGCTGGGAGTCCTCTGCACCCACCCCTCACATGTCTCTGTCCACTGCTGGGAGTGATATGCACCCACCCCTCATATGTCTGGGCACTACTGGGAGTGATCTGCACCCACCCCTTACATGTCTCTGGGCACTGCTGGTATTCCTCTGCACCCACCCCTCACATATCTCTGTCCAATGCTGGGAGTCCTCTGCACCCACCCCTCACATGTCTCTGTACAATGCTGGGAGTCCTTTGCACCCACCCCTCACATGTCTCTGTCCACTGCTGGGAGTCCTCTGCACCCACCCCTCACTTGTGTCTGTCCACTGCTGGAAGTCCTCTGCACCCACCCCTCACATGTCTCTGTCCACTGCTGGGAGTGTTCTGCACCCACCCCTCATATGACTGTCCACTGCTGGGAGTCCTCTGCACCCACCCCTCACATGTCTCTGTCCACTGCTGGGAGTGATATGCACCCACCCCTCATATGTCTGTCCACTGCTGGGAGTCCTCTGCACCCACTCCTCACATGTCTCTGTCCACTGCTGGGAGTCCTCTGCACCCACCCCTCACATGTGTCTGTCCGCTGCTGGGAGTCCTCTGAACCCACCCCTCACATGTCTCTGTCCACTGCTGGGAGTGATATGCACCCACCCCTCACATGTCTGGGCAGTGCTGGGAGTGATCTGCACCACCCCTCACATGTCTCTGGGCACTGCTGGTATTCCTCTGCACCCACCCCTCAAATGTCTCTGTCCACTGCTGGGAGTCCTCTGCACCCACCCCTCACATGTCTCTGTCCACTGCTGGGAGTGATATGCACCCACCCCTCATATGTCTGTCCACTGCTGGGAGTCCTCTGCACCCACTCCTCACATGTCTCTGTCCACTGCTGGGAGTCCTCTGCACCCACCCCTCACATGTGTCTGTCCACTGCTGGGAGTCCTCTGAACCCACCCCTCACATGTCTCTGTCCACTGCTGGGAGTGATATGCACCCACCCCTCACATGTCTCTGTCCACTGCTGGGAGTCCTCTGCACCCATCCCTCACATGTGTCTGTCAACTGCTGGGAGTCCTCTGAACCCACCCCTCACATATCTCTGTCCACTGCTGGGAGTAATATACACCCACCCCTCATTTGTCTGGGCACTGTTGGGAGTGATCTGCACCCACCCCTCACATGTCTCTGGGTACTGCTGGGAGTCCTCTGCACCCACCCCTCACATGTCTCTGTCCACTGCTGGGAGTCCTCTGCACCCACCCCTCACATGTCTCTGTCCACTGCTGGGAGTCCTCTGCACCCACCCCTGACATGTGTCTGTCCACTGCCGGGAGTCCTCTGCACCCACCTCTCACATGTCTCTGTCCACTGCTGGGAGTGATATGCACCCACCCCTCATATGTCTGTCCACTGCTGGGAGTCCTCTTCACCCACCCCTCACATGTCTCTGTCCACTGCGGGAGTGATATGCACCCACTCTCATATGTCTGTCCACTGCTGGGAGTCCTATGCACCCACCCCTCACATGTCTCTGTCCACTGCTGGGAGTCCTCTGCACCCACCCCTCACATGTGTCTGTCAACTGCTTGTAGTCCTCTGCACCCACCCCTCAAATGTCTCTGTCCACAGCTGGGAGTCCTCTGCACCCACCCCTCACATGTCTCTGTCCACTGCTGGGAGTCCTCTGCACCCACCCCTCACATGTGTCTGTCCACTGCTGGGAGTCCTCTGCACCCACCCCTCACATGTCTCTGTCCACTGCTGGGAGTGATATGCACCCACCCCTCATATGTCTGGGCACTACTGGGAGTGATCTGCACCCACCCCTTACATGTCTCTGGGCACTGCTGGTATTCCTCTGCACCCACCCCTCACATGTCTCTGTCCACTGCTGGGAGTCCTCTGCACCCACCCCTCACATATGTCTGTCCACTGCTTGGAGTCCTCTGCACCCACCCCTCACATGTCTCTGTCCACTGCTGGGAGTGATATGCACCCACCTCTCATATGTCTGTCCACTGCTGGGAGTCCTCTGCACCCACCCCTCACATGTCTCTGTCCACTGCTGGGAGTCCTCTGCACCCATCCCTCACATCTCTCTGTCCACTGCTAGGAGTCTTCTGCACCCACCCCTCACATGTGTCTGTCCACTGCTGGGAGTTGTTAGAAATGAGGGGGCTCCGGTTGACGCAGGTGTGAACCCACAACAAGCAGGGACCCTTTACTTCTTGTCAGGGCGAAGGATGACTCCCCAGAATAACCCCTGCTCACCCTCTAGGTGCGTGGCGCGAGCAGTCTAGGCTAAGTCTCAGGCGTACACGGTTAAGCAAATGCAATTACACATACAGTAAACCCCTTGCATGCACCACAAACGGACACCAATCAGGAAGTATATAAAAATAAGCTTTTATGTAGATTCAGCAGATTCAAATACAAGGCCCAGTAACGTTGAACTGATGGGGCCACAATTCTTGGAAATACGGTAAAGTTCTCTTTGTTTTACGGAAAGTTCTTTAGGCGGGCACAAGGTAACTGTAGGCCTCAGCGCACTTTGGGCTGAGGCAGCGCCCAGGAAGCACACAGCAGATGACAGGGAAATAAGAACGTTGCGGACCCTGGATCCGATGCGAGCTCGCGGTCGAGTTCGTGAGTACAGTACCTTGTTTCTTGACGCAAAGGCGGGTGCGGGATTTCAGCGGCCCTTCGACCGAAGGGCGAGGCGGTGTCCGAGGCTCCCACACTTCACGATGGGGGTCTGATCTTCAGGCTCACGACAAGAGCGGGGTGTTGCAGGTGGCGGGTGAACAAAGCGGGGCAGCCGGGCACGCAGATACGTCCGGGCCGTCCGAGGCTTGGAGATGCTCACAAACGCCGATTCCGGCGGGAGGGTGAAGGTGCACAGCGAGCCTCCAACGAGCGAGGTGACGGGGCAGCCCAGCACAGCGTAGGGGGAGAGGCTCCGATCAAGCGAGGCTCTTCCCAAGGCGGGGGCGGCTAAGCAGTCCTGGTCACGGCTCAAGGAGGGACTGGGGCACGAGGGTCACAGCTCCGGCGAGGGAAAGGACACCACAGTCCAGCAGCAGGCGAGTGAAGATCAGGTAGAGCCCAATGGTTCTGGGGCTCAGTTCAGGGGGCAAGCTCAGTTCCAAGCCCTTGGAGATCGTTTTGGAAAAGCACAAGTCTTGAAAGTAAAAGTAAAGTGAAAGTCTTCAGCAACAGTTTCTCTTCTCTCCTTTGGCAGCAAGGTCACCACTGCAGGCCAATCCCCCAGGATAGGGACAGTCTTCCTCCTACAGCTTTCCCGGTGCCTCCTCCTCAGGCAGAGATTCTTCTTGGTCAAAAGCGGATCTAGTTTCTCAGGAGCAGGGCTCCTCCATTTATACAGCAAATCTTTTGTTCTCCCAGGCCAGGGGGGCCCTTGCCTAGTTCAGTCCGGTTTCTGAGCACTTTGTTTACGCGATGCAGGCTTCTTCTTTCAGAGTGCAGGGCAGAGTCATCAGACGCTCCACAGGGGGCGGAGCCGGCATTGAGGTAGCAGAGCACTGTCCTATTCAGAGCCTAGGAGCACTCCTCCCACCCATCTACCTGTCGATCGTCCTATTCATTACCAGGCTACCTAGCCCTGCCCATCTGGGTTCCCCCAGCCCTGTCACTCATACCAGCCAGACATCAGATACACATCACGCAGAGGCGGCTGAAAGGTTTAGGCAAGCAAAGGCCAACTTTCTAAAAGCGGCATTTGCAAACCCGGAATATTAAAATAAACCTTGCGAAAAGATGTACCTTATTATTCCGAGTTCAGGCATACTAAACTCGATCTTCTACCATGTTCCCTGGGTCGGTTAGGATCATAGGGTGTAATAATCCAGGCCGCCCATACTGGCCTATGAGAACAGGGTAGCCTTGCAGTAGTGAACAACAAGATGGCGGTAATTCACTACTAGGACATGCCACGCATCCAGGCTTGTCCTACCTTAGGCTTACAACGCACCCTGCCCGCGGGCCTACCAGAGGGGTGACTAACATGCAGCTAAGGGAAGGTTTTAGGGAACGGCAAGTGTGGGCACTTGCCGGTCAGCATGTCAGCACCAGACTGCACGCAGGTTCTGCGATGGCAGACCTCAGACATATTTTACCGGCCGCTTCTGTGGGTGGCACAACCAGTGCTGCAAGCCCACCAGCGGTGTTCGCATTTACATGCCCGGGCGCCCCCGGCGCACTTTACTGGGGTCTGACAGTAAATCAACAATCCAATCATGGAATCCAACCAACATATACAATTTACATAGGGAGCACTCGCACCGCGACACTGGTTGGCAGTGGCACAGCGCGCTGAGCGGCCAACACCATAAAAACACATGAGGCACAGCGACAAAAAGAGGAAGGGAGACTCACGCCAAGGGGCCAGGTCTAACAGGAGTCCTCTGCACCCACCCCTCACATGTGTCTGTCCACTGCTGGGAGTCCTCTGCACCCACCCCTCACATGTCTCTGTCCACTGCTGGGAGTCCTCTGCACCCACCCTTGACATGTGTCTGTCCACTGCTGGAGTCCTCTGCACCCACCCCTCACATGTCTCTGTCCACTGCTTGGAGTGTCCTGCACCCACCCCTCACATGTCTCTGGGCACTGTTGGTATTCCTCTGCACCCACCCCTCACATGTCTCTGTCCACTGCTGGGAGTCCTCTGCACCCACCCCTCAGATGTCTCTGTCCACTGCTGGGAGTCCTCTGCACCCATCCCTCACATCTCTCTGTCCACTGCTAGGAGTCCTCTGCACCCACCCCTCACATGTGTCTGTCCACTGCTGGGAGTCCTCTGCACCCACCCCTCACATGTGTCTGTCCACTGCTGGGAGTCCTCTGCACCCACCCCTCACATGTCTCTGTCCACTGCTGGGAGTGATATGCACCCACCCCTCATATGTCTGTCCACTGCTGGGAGTCCTCTTCACCCACCCCTCACATGTCTCTGTCCACTGCTGGGAGCGATATGCACCCACCCCTCATATGTCTGTCCACTGCTGGGAGTCCTCTGCACCCACCCCTCACATGTCTCTGTCCACTGCTGGGAGTCCTCGGCACCCACCCCTCACATGTGTCTGTCCACTGCTGGGAGTCCTCTGCACCCACCCCTCACATGTCTCTGTCAACTGCTGGGAGTGATATGCTCCCACCCCTCATATGTCTGGGCACTGCTGGGAGTGATCTGCACCCACCCCTCACATGTCTCTGTCCACTGCTGGGAATCCTCTGCACCCACCCCTCACATGTGTCTGTCCACTGCTGGAAGTCCTCTGCACCCACCCCTCACATGTCTCTGTCCACTGCTGGGAGTGATATGCACCCACCCCTCATATGTCTGGGCACTAATGGGAGTGATCTGCACCCACCCCTTACATGTCTCTGGGCACTGCTGGTATTCCTCTGCACCCACCCCTCACATGTCTCTGTCCAATGCTGGGAGTCCTCTGCACCCACCCCTCATATGTCTCTGTCCACTGCTGGGAGTCCTTTGCACCCACCCCTCACATGTCTCTGTCCACTGCTGGGAGTCCTCTGCACCCACCCCTCACTTGTGTCTGTCCACTGCTGGAAGTCCTCTGCACCCACCCCTCACATGTCTCTGTCCACTGCTGGGAGTGTTATGCACCCACCCCTCATATGACTGTCCACTGCTGGGAGTCCTCTGCATCCACCCCTCACATGTCTCTGTCCACTGCTGGGAGTGATATGCACCCACCCCTCATATGTCTGTCCACTGCTGGGAGTCCTCTGCACCCACTCCTCACATGTCTCTGTCCACTGCTGGGAGTCCTCTGCACCCACCCCTCACATGTGTCTGTCCGCTGCTGGGAGTCCTCTGAACCCACCCCTCACATGTCTCTGTCCACTGCTGGGAGTGATATGCACCCACCCCTCACATGTCTGGGCAGTGCTGGGAGTGATCTGCACCACCCCTCACATGTCTCTGGGCACTGCTGGTATTCCTCTGCACCCACCCCTCAAATGTCTCTGTCCACTGCTGGGAGTCCTCTGCACCCACCCCTCACATGTCTCTGTCCACTGCTGGGAGTGATATGCACCCACCCCTCATATGTCTGTCCACTGCTGGGAGTCCTCTGCACCCACTCCTCACATGTCTCTGTCCACTGCTGGGAGTCCTCTGCACCCACCCCTCACATGTGTCTGTCCACTGCTGGGAGTCCTCTGAACCCACCCCTCACATGTCTCTGTCCACTGCTGGGAGTGATATGCACCCACCCCTCACATGTCTCTGTCCACTGCTGGGAGTCCTCTGCACCCACCCCTCTAATGTGTCTGTCAACTGCTGGGAGTCCTCTGAACCCACCCCTCACATATCTCTGTCCACTGCTGGGAGTTATATACACCCACCCCTCATTTGTCTGGGCACTGTTGGGAGTGATCTGCACCCACCCCTCACATGTCTCTGGGTACTGCTGGGAGTCCTCTGCACCCACCCCTCACATGTCTCTGTCCACTGCTGGGAGTCCTCTGCACCCACCCCTCACATGTCTCTGTCCACTGCTGGGAGTCCTCTGCACCCACCCCTGACATGTGTCTGTCCACTGCCGGGAGTCCTCTGCACCCACCCCTCACATGTCTCTGTCCACTGCTGGG
Organism: Triturus cristatus; assembly: GCF_964204655.1. NCBI lineage: Eukaryota > Metazoa > Chordata > Amphibia > Caudata > Salamandridae > Triturus > Triturus cristatus. The sequence goes on along the minus strand of NC_140579.1, from coordinate 274,119,475 downwards.
AGTGATATGCACCCACCCCTCATATGGATGTCCACTGCTGGGAGTCCTCTTCACCCACCCCTCACATGTCTCTGTCCACTGCGGGAGTGATATGCACCCACTCTCATATGTCTGTCCACTGCTGGGAGTCCTCTGCACCCACCCCTCACATGTCTCTGTCCACTGCTGGGAGTCCTCTGCACCCACCCCTCACATGTGTCTGTCCACTGCTGGGAGTCCTCTGCACCCACCCCTCAAATGTCTCTGTCCACAGCTGGGAGTCCTCTGCACCCACCCCTCACATGTCTCTGTCCACTGCTGGGAGTCCTCTGCACCCACCCCTCACATGTGTCTGTCCACTGCTGGGAGTCCTCTGCACCCACCCCTCACATGTCTCTGTCCACTGCTGGGAGTGATATGCACCCACCCCTCATATGTCTGGGCACTGCTGGTATTCCTCTGCACCCACCCCTCACATGTCTCTGTCCAATGCTGGGAGTCCTCTGCACCCACCCCTCACATGTGTCTGTCCGCTGCTGGGAGTCCTCTGAACCCACCCCTCACATGTCTCTGTCCACTGCTGGGAGTGATATGCACCCACCCCTCACATGTCTGGGCAGTGCTGGGAGTGATCTGCACCACCCCTCACATGTCTCTGGGCACTGCTGGTATTCCTCTGCACCCACCCCTCACATGTCTCTGTCCACTGCTGGGAGTGATATGCACCCACCCCTCATATGTCTGTCCACTGCTGGGAGTCCTCTTCACCCACCCCTCACATGTCTCTGTCCACTGCTGGGAGCGATATGCACCCACCCCTCATATGTCTGTCCACTGCTGGGAGTCCTCTGCACCCACCCCTCACATGTCTCTGTCAACTGCTGGGAGTGATATGCTTCCACCCCTCATATGTCTGGGCACTGCTGGGAGTGATCTGCACCCACCCCTCACATGTCTCTGTCCACTGCTGGGAATCCTCTGCACCCACCCCTCACATGTGTCTGTCCACTGCTGGAAGTCCTCTGCACCCACCCCTCACATGTCTCTGTCCACTGCTGGGAGTGATATGCACCCACCCCTCATATGTCTGGGCACTAATGGGAGTGATCTGCACCCACCCCTTACATGTCTCTGGGCACTGCTGGTATTCCTCTGCACCCACCCCTCACATGTCTCTGTCCAATGCTGGGAGTCCTCTGCACCCACCCCTCATATGTCTCTGTCCACTGCTGGGAGTCCTTTGCACCCACCCCTCACATGTCTCTGTCCACTGCTGGGAGTCCTCTGCACCCACCCCTCACTTGTGTCTGTCCACTGCTGGAAGTCCTCTGCACCCACCCCTCACATGTCTCTGTCCACTGCTGGGAGTGTTATGCACCCACCCCTCATATGACTGTCCACTGCTGGGAGTCCTCTGCATCCACCCCTCACATGTCTCTGTCCACTGCTGGGAGTGATATGCACCCACCCCTCATATGTCTGTCCACTGCTGGGAGTCCTCTGCACCCACTCCTCACATGTCTCTGTCCACTGCTGGGAGTCCTCTGCACCCACCCCTCACATGTGTCTGTCCGCTGCTGGGAGTCCTCTGAACCCACCCCTCACATGTCTCTGTCCACTGCTGGGAGTGATATGCACCCACCCCTCACATGTCTGGGCAGTGCTGGGAGTGATCTGCACCACCCCTCACATGTCTCTGGGCACTGCTGGTATTCCTCTGCACCCACCCCTCAAATGTCTCTGTCCACTGCTGGGAGTCCTCTGCACCCACCCCTCACATGTCTCTGTCCACTGCTGGGAGTGATATGCACCCACCCCTCATATGTCTGTCCACTGCTGGGAGTCCTCTGCACCCACTCCTCACATGTCTCTGTCCACTGCTGGGAGTCCTCTGCACCCACCCCTCACATGTGTCTGTCCACTGCTGGGAGTCCTCTGAACCCACCCCTCACATGTCTCTGTCCACTGCTGGGAGTGATATGCACCCACCCCTCACATGTCTCTGTCCACTGCTGGGAGTCCTCTGCACCCACCCCTCTAATGTGTCTGTCAACTGCTGGGAGTCCTCTGAACCCACCCCTCACATATCTCTGTCCACTGCTGGGAGTTATATACACCCACCCCTCATTTGTCTGGGCACTGTTGGGAGTGATCTGCACCCACCCCTCACATGTCTCTGGGTACTGCTGGGAGTCCTCTGCACCCACCCCTCACATGTCTCTGTCCACTGCTGGGAGTCCTCTGCACCCACCCCTCACATGTCTCTGTCCACTGCTGGGAGTCCTCTGCACCCACCCCTGACATGTGTCTGTCCACTGCCGGGAGTCCTCTGCACCCACCCCTCACATGTCTCTGTCCACTGCTGGGAGTGATATGCACCCACCCCTCATATGGATGTCCACTGCTGGGAGTCCTCTTCACCCACCCCTCACATGTCTCTGTCCACTGCGGGAGTGATATGCACCCACTCTCATATGTCTGTCCACTGCTGGGAGTCCTCTGCACCCACCCCTCACATGTCTCTGTCCACTGCTGGGAGTCCTCTGCACCCACCCCTCACATGTGTCTGTCCACTGCTGGGAGTCCTCTGCACCCACCCCTCAAATGTCTCTGTCCACAGCTGGGAGTCCTCTGCACCCACCCCTCACATGTCTCTGTCCACTGCTGGGAGTCCTCTGCACCCACCCCTCACATGTGTCTGTCCACTGCTGGGAGTCCTCTGCACCCACCCCTCACATGTCTCTGTCCACTGCTGGGAGTGATATGCACCCACCCCTCATATGTCTGGGCACTGCTGGTATTCCTCTGCACCCACCCCTCACATGTCTCTGTCCAATGCTGGGAGTCCTCTGCACCCACCCCTCACATGTCTCTGTCCACTGCTGGGAGTCCTTTGCACCCACCCCTCACATGTCTCTGTCCACTGCTGGGAGTCCTCTGCACCCACCCCTCACATGTGTCTGTCCACTGCTGGAAGTCCTCTGCACCCACCCCTCACATGTCTCTGTCCACTGCTGGGAGTGTTATGCACCCACCCCTCATATGACTGTCCACTGCTGGGAGTCCTCTGCACCCACCCCTCACATGTCTCTGTCCACTGCTGGGAGTGATATGCACCCACCCCTCATATGTCTGTCCACTGCTGGGAGTCCTCTGCACCCACTCCTCACATGTCTCTGTCCACTGCTGGGAGTCCTCTGCACCCACCCCTCTAATGTGTCTGTCAACTGCTGGGAGTCCTCTGAACCCACCCCTCACATATCTCTGTCCACTGCTGGGAGTTATATACACCCACCCCCCATTTGTCTGGGCACTGTTGGGAGTGATCTGCACCCACCCCTCACATGTCTCTGGGTACTGCTGGGAGTCCTCTGCACCCACCCCTCACATGTCTCTGTCCACTGCTGGGAGTCCTCTGCACCCACCCCTCACATGTCTCTGTCCACTGCTGGGAGTCCTCTGCACCCACCCCTGACATGTGTCTGTCCACTGCCGGGAGTTCTCTGCACCCACCCCTCACATGTCTCTGTCCACTGCTGGGAGTGATATGCACCCACCCCTCATATGGATGTCCACTGCTGGGAGTCCTCTTCACCCACCCCTCACATGTCTCTGTCCACTGCGGGAGTGATATGCACCCACTCTCATATGTCTGTCCACTGCTGGGAGTCCTCTGCACCCACCCCTCACATGTCTCTGTCCACTACTGGGAGTCCTCTGCACCCACCCCTCACATGTGTCTGTCCACTGCTGGGAGTCCTCTGCACCCACCCCTCAAATGTCTCTGTCCACAGCTGGGAGTCCTCTGCACCCACCCCTCACATGTCTCTGTCCACTGCTGGGAGTCCTCTGCACCCACCCCTCACATGTGTCTGTCCACTGCTGGGAGTCCTCTGCACCCACCCCTCACATGTCTCTGTCCACTGCTGGGAGTGATATGCACCCACCCCTCATATGTCTGGGCACTACTGGGAGTGATCTGCACCCACCAATTACATGTCTCTGGGCACTGCTGGTATTCCTCTGCACCCACCCCTCACATGTCTCTGTCCAATGCTGGGAGTCCTCTGCACCCACCCCTCACATGTCTCTGTCCACTGCTGGGAGTCCTTTGCACCCACCCCTCACATGTCTCTGTCCACTGCTGGGAGTCCTCTGCACCCACCCCTCACATGTGTCTGTCCACTGCTGGAAGTCCTCTGCACCCACCCCTCACATGTCTCTGTCCACTGCTGGGAGTGTTATGCACCCACCCCTCATATGACTGTCCACTGCTGGGAGTCCTCTGCACCCACCCCTCACATGTCTCTGTCCACTGCTGGGAGTGATATGCACCCACCCCTCATATGTCTGTCCACTGCTGGGAGTCCTCTGCACCCACTCCTCACATGTCTCTGTCCACTGCTGGGAGTCCTCTGCACCCACCCCTCACATGTGTCTGTCCACTGCTGGGAGTCCTCTGAACCCACCCCTCACATGTCTCTGTCCACTGCTGGGAGTGATATGCACCCACCCCTCACATGTCTGGGCAGTGCTGGGAGTGATCTGCACCCACCCCTCACATGTCTCTGGGCACTGCTGGTATTCCTCTGCACCCACCCCTCAAATGTCTCTGTCCACTGCTGGGAGTCCTCTGCACCCACCCCTCACATGTCTCTGTCCACTGCTGGGAGTCCTTTGCACCCACCCCTCACATGTCTGTCCACTGCTGGGAGTCCTCTGCACCCACCCCTGACATGTGTCTGTCCACTGCTGGAAGTCCTCTGCACCCACCACTCACATGCCTCTGTCCACTGCTGGGAGTGTTATGCACCCACCCCTCATATGACTGTCCACTGCTGGGAGTCCTCTGCACCCACCCCTCACATGTCTCTGTCCACTGCTGGGAGGGATATGCACCCACCCCTCATATGTCTGTCCACTGCTGGGAGTCATCTGCACCCACTCCTCACATGTCTCTGTCCACTGCTGGGAGTCCTCTGCACCCACCCCTCACATGTGTCTGTCCACTGCTGGGAGTCCTCTGCACCCACCCCTCACATATCTCTGTCCACTGCTGGGAGTAATATACACCCACCCCTCATATGTCTGGGCACTGCTGGGAGTGATCTGCACCCACCCCTCACATGTCTGTGGGTACTGTTGGTATTCCTCTGCACCCACCCCTCACATGTCTCTGTCCACTGCAGGGAGTCCTCTGCACCCACCCCTCACAGGTCTGTCCACTGCTTGGAGTCCTCTGCACCCACCCCTGACATGTGTCTGTCCACTGCTGGGAGTCCTCTGCACCCACCCCTCACATGTCTCTGTCCACTGCTGGGAGTGATCTGCACCCACCCCTCACATGTCTCTGGGCACTGTTGGTATTACTCTGCACCCACCCCTCACATGTCTCTGTCCACTGCTGGGAGTCCTCTGCACCCATCCCTCACATCTCTCTGTCCACTGCTAGGAGTCCTCTGCACCCACCCCTCACATGTGTCTGTCCACTGCTGGGAGTCCTCTGCACCCGCCCCTCATATGTGTTTGTCCACTGCTGGGAGTCCTCTGCACCCACCCCTCACATGTGCCTGTCCACTGCTGGGAGTCCTCTGCACCCACCCTTGACATGTGTCTGTCCACTGCTGGAGTCCTCTGCACCCACCCCTCACATGTCTCTGTACACTGCTGGGTGTGATCTGCACCCACCCCTCACATGTCTCTGGGCACTGTTGGTATTCCTCTGCACCCACCCCTCACATGTCTCTGTCCACTGCTGGGAGTCCTCTGCACCCACCCCTCACATGTCTCTGTCCACTGCTGGGAGTCCTCTGCACCCACCCCTCACATGTCTCTGTCCACTGCTGGGAGTGATATGCACCCACCCCTCATATGTCTGTCCACTGCTGGGAGTCCTCTTCACCCACCCCTCACATGTCTCTGTCCACTGTGGGGAGTGATATGCACCCACTCTCATATGTCTGTCCACTGCTGGGAGTCCTCTGCATCCACTCCTCACATGTCTCTGTCCACTGCTGGGAGTCCTCTGCACCCCCCCTCACATGTCTCTGGCCACTGCTGGGAGTGATATGCACCCACCCCTCATATGTCTGTCCACTGCTGGGAGTCCTCTGCACCCACCCCTCACATGTCTCTGTTCTCTGCTGGGAGTGATATGCACCCACCCCTCATATGTATGTCCACTGCTGGGAGTACTCTGCACCCACGCCTCACATGTCTCTGTCCACTGCTGGGAGTCCTCTGCACCCACCCCTCACTTGTGTCTGTCCACTGCTGGGAGTCCTCTGCACCCACCCCTCACATGTCTCTGTCCACTGCTGGGAGTGATATGCACCCAACCCTCATATGTCTGGGCACTGCTGGGAGTGATCTGCACCCACCCCTCACATGTCTCTGGGCACTGCTGGTATTCCTCTGCACCCACCCCTCACATGTCTCTGTCCAATGCTGGTATTCCTCTGCACCCACCCCTCACATGTCTCTGTCCACTGCTGGGAGTCCTCTGCACCCACCCCTCACATGTGTCTGTCAACTGCTGGGAGTCCTCTGAACCCACCCCTCACATATCTCTGTCCACTGCTGGGAGTAATATACACCCACCCCTCATTTGTCTGGGCACTGCTGGGAGTGATCTGCACCCACCCCTCACATGTCTCTGGGTACTGCTGGGAGTCCTCTGCACCCACCCCTCAAATGTCTCTGTCCACAGCTAGGAGTCCTCTGCACCCACCCCTCACATGTGTCTGTCCACTGCTGGGAGTCCTCTGCACCCACCCCTCACATGTGTCTGTCCACTGCTGGGAGTCCTCTGCACCCACCCCTCACATGTCTCTGTCCACTGCGGGGAGTGATATGCACCCACCCCTCATATGTCTGTCCACTGCTGGGAGTCCTCTTCACCCACCCCTCACATGTCTCTGTCCACTGCTGGGAGCGATATGCACCCACCCCTCATATGTCTGTCCACTGCTGGGAGTCCTCTGCACCCACCCCTCACATGTCTCTGTCCACTGCTGGGAGTCCTCTGCACCCAACCCTCACATGTGTCTGTCCACTGCTGGGAGTCCTCTGCACCCACCACTCACATGTCTCTGTCCACTGCTGGGAGTGATATTCTCTCACCCCTCATATGTCTGGGCACTGCTGGGAGTGATCTGCACCCACCCCTCACATGTCTCTGTCCACTGCTGGGAATCCTCTGCACCCACCCCTCACATGTCTCTGGGCACTGCTGGTATTCCTCTGCACCCACCCCTCAAATGTCTCTGTCCACTGCTGGGAGTCCTCTGCACCAACCCCTCACATGTCTCTGTCCACTGCTGGGAGTCCTCTGCACCCACCCCTCACATGTGTCTGTCAACTGCTGGGAGTCCTCTGAACCCACCCCTCACATATCTCTGTCCACTGCTGGGAGTAATATACACCCACCCCTCATTTGTCTGGGCACTGTTGGGAGTGATCTGCACCCACCCCTCACATGTCTCTGGGTACTGCTGGGAGTCCTCTGCACCCACCCCTCACATGTCTCTGTCCACTGCTGGGAGTCCTCTGCACCCACCCCTCACATGTCTCTGTCCACTGCTGGGAGTCCTCTGCACCCACCCCTGACATGTGTCTGTCCACTGCTGGGAGTCCTCTGCACCCACCCCTCACATGTCTCTGTCCACTGCTGGGAGTGATATGCACCCACCCCTCATATGTCTGTCCACTGCTGGGAGTCCTCTTCACCCACCCCTCACATGTCTCTGTCCACTGCGGGGAGTGATATGCACCCACTCTCATATGTCTGTCCACTGCTGGGAGTCCTCTGCACCCACCCCTCACATGTCTCTGTCCACTGCTGGGAGTCCTCTGCACCCACCCATCACATGTGTCTGTCCACTGCTGGGAGTCTTCTGCACCCACCCCTCAAATGTCTCTGTCCACAGCTGGGAGTCCTCTGCACCCACCCCTCACATGTCTCTGTCCACTGCTGGGAGTCCTCTGCACCCACCCCTCACATATGTCTGTCCACTGCTGGGAGTCCTCTGCACCCCCCCTCACATGTCTCTGGCCACTGCTGGGAGTGATATGCACCCACCCCTCATATGTCTGTCCACTGCTGGGAGTCCTCTGCACCCACCCCTCACATGTCTCTGTTCTCTGCTGGGAGTGATATGCACCCACCCCTCATATGTATGTCCACTGCTGGGAGTACTCTGCACCCACGCCTCACATGTCTCTGTCCACTGCTGGGAGTCCTCTGCACCCACCCCTCACATGTGTCTGTCCACTGCTGGGAGTCCTCTGCACCCACCCCTCACATGTCTCTGTCCATTGCTGGGAGTGATATGCACCCACCCCTCATATGTCTGGGCACTGCTGGGAGTGATCTGCACCCACCCCTCACATGTCTCTGGGCACTGCTGGTATTCCTCTGCACCCACCCCTCACATGTCTCTGTCCACTGCTGGGAGTCCTCTGCACCCACCCCTCACATGTCTCTGTCCACTGCTGGGAGTCCTCTGCACCCACCCCTCACATGTCTCTGTCCACTGCTGGGAGTCCTCTGCACCCACCCCTCACATGTGTCTGTCAACTGCTGGGAGTCCTATGAACCCACCCCTCACATATCTCTGTCCACTGCTGGGAGTAATATACACCCACCCCTCATTTGTCTGGGCACTGCTGGGAGTGATCTGCACCCACCCCTCACATGTCTCTGGGTACAGCTGGGAGTCCTCTGCACCCACACCTCACATGTCTCTGTCCACTGCTGGGAGTCCTCTGCACCCACCCCTGACATGTGTCTGTCCACTGCTGGGAGTCCTCTGCACCCACCCCTCACATGTCTCTGTCCACTGCTGGGAGTGATATGCACCCACATCTCATATGTGTGTCCACTGCTGGGAGTCCTCTTCACCCACCCCTCACATGTCTCTGTCCACTGCGGGGAGTGATATGCACCCACCCCTCATATGTCTGTCCACTGCTGGGAGTCCTCTGCACCCACCCCTCACGTGTCTCTGTCCACTGCTGGGAATCCTCTGCACCCACCCCTCACATGTGTCTGTCCACTGCTGGGAGTCCTCTGCACCCACCCCTCAAATGTCTCTGTCCACAGCTGGGAGTCCTCTGCACCCACCCCTCACATGTCTCTGTCCACTGCTGGGAGTCCTCTGCACCCCCCCTCACATGTCTCTGGCCACTGCTGGGAGTGATATGCACCCACCCCTCATATGTCTGTCCACTGCTGGGTGTCCTCTGCACCCACGCCTCACATGTGTCAGTCCACTGCTGGGAGTCCTCTGCACCCACCCCTCACATGTGTCTGTCCACTGCTGGGAGTCCTCTGCACCCACCCCTCACATGTCTCTGTCCACTACTGGGAGTGATATGCACCCACCCCTCATATGCCTGGGCACTGCTGGGAGTGATCTGTACCCACCCCTCACATGTCTCTGGGCACTGCTGGTATTCCTCTGCACCCACCCCTCACATGTCTCTGTCCACTGCTGGGAGTCCTCTGCACCCACCCCTCACATGTCTCTGTCCACTGCTGGGAGTCCTCTGCACCCACCCCTCACATGTGTCTGTCCACTGCTTGGAGTCCTCTGCACCCACCCCTCACATGTCTCTGTCCACTGCTGGGAGTGATATGCACCCACCTCTCATATGTCTGTCCACTGCTGGGAGTCCTCTGCACCCACCCCTCACATGTCTCTGTCCACTGCTGGGAGTCCTCTGCACCCATCCCTCACATCTCTCTGTCCACTGCTAGGAGTCCTCTGCACCCACCCCTCACATGTGTCTGTCCACTGCTGGGAGTCCTCTGCACCCACCCCTCACATGTGTCTATCCACTGCTGGGAGTCCTCTGCACCCACCCCTCACATGTCTCTGTCCACTGCTGGGAGTCCTCTGCACCCACCCTTGACATGTGTCTGTCCACTGCTGGAGTCCTCTGCACCCACCCCTCACATGTCTCTGTCCACTGCTGGGAGTGATCTGCACCCACCCCTCACATGTCTCTGGGCACTGTTGGTATTCCTCTGCACCCACCCCTCACATGTCTCTGTCCACTGCTGGGAGTCCTCTGCACCCACCCCTCACATGTCTCTGTCCACTGCTGGGAGTCCTCTGCACCCATCCCTCACATCTCTCTGTCCACTGCTAGGAGTCCTCTGCACCCACCCCTCACATGTGTCTGTCCACTGCTTGGAGTCCTCTGCACCCACCCCTCGAATGTGTCTGTCCACTGCTGGGAGTCCTCTGCACCCACCCCTCACATGTCTCTGTCCACTGCTGGGAGTGATATGCACCCACCCCTCATATGTCTGTCCACTGCTGGGAGTCCTCTTCACCCACCCCTCACATGTCTCTGTCCACTGCTGGGAGCGATATGCACCCACCCCTCATATGTCTGTCCACTGCTGGGAGTCCTCTGCACCCACCCCTCACATGTCTCTGTCCACTGCTGGGAGTCCTCTGCACCCACCCCTCACATGTGTCTGTCCACTGCTGGGAGTCCTCTGCACCCACCCCTCACATGTCTCTGTCCACTGCTGGGAGTGATATGCTCCCACCCCTCATATGTCTGGGCACTGCTGGGAGTGATCTGCACCCACCCCTCACATGTCTCTGTCCACTGCTGGGAATCCTCTGCACCCACCCCTCACATGTGTCTGTCCACTGCTGGAAGTCCTCTGCACCCACCCCTCACATGTCTCTGTCCACTGCTGGGAGTGATATGCACCCACCCCTCATATGTCTGGGCACTACTGGGAGTGATCTGCACCCACCCCTTACATGTCTCTGGGCACTGCTGGTATTCCTCTGCACCCACCCCTCACATGTCTCTGTCCAATGCTGGGAGTCCTCTGCACCCACCCCTCACATGTCTCTGTCCACTGCTGGGAGTCCTTTGCACCCACCCCTCACATGTCTCTGTCCACTGCTGGGAGTCCTCTGCACCCACCCCTCACTTGTGTCTGTCCACTGCTAGAAGTCCTCTGCACCCACCCCTCACATGTCTCTGTCCACTGCTGGGAGTGTTATGCACCCACCCCTCATATGACTGTCCACTGCTGGGAGTCCTCTGCACCCACCCCTCACATGTCTCTGTCCACTGCTGGGAGTGATATGCACCCACCCCTCATATGTCTGTCCACTGCTGGGAGTCCTCTGCACCCACTCCTCACATGTCTCTGTCCACTGCTGGGAGTCCTCTGCACCCACCCCTCACATGTGTCTGTCCGCTGCTGGGAGTCCTCTGAACCCACCCCTCACTTGTCTCTGTCCACTGCTGGGAGTGATATGCACCCACCCCTCACATGTCTGGGCAGTGCTGGGAGTGATCTGCACTACCCCTCACATGTCTCTGGGCACTGCTGGTATTCCTCTGCACCCACCCCTCAAATGTCTCTGTCCACTGCTGGGAGTCCTCTGCACCCACCCCTCACATGTCTCTGTCCACTGCTGGGAGTGATATGCACCCACCCCTCATATGTCTGTCCACTGCTGGGAGTCCTCTGCACCCACTCCTCACATGTCTCTGTCCACTGCTGGGAGTCCTCTGCACCCACCCCTCACATGTGTCTGTCCACTGCTGGGAGTCCTCTGAACCCACCCCTCACATGTCTCTGTCCACTGCTGGGAGTGATATGCACCCACCCCTCACATGTCTCTGTCCACTGCTGGGAGTCCTCTGCACCCACCCCTCACATGTGTCTGTCAACTGCTGGGAGTCCTCTGAACCCACCCCTCACATATCTCTGTCCACTGCTGGGAGTAATATACACCCACCCCTCATTTGTCTGGGCACTGTTGGGAGTGATCTGCACCCACCCCTCACATGTCTCTGGGTACTGCTGGGAGTCCTCTGCACCCACCCCTCACATGTCTCTGTCCACTGCTGGGAGTCCTCTGCACCCACCCCTCACATGTCTCTGTCCACTGCTGGGAGTCCTCTGCACCCACCCCTGACATGTGTCTGTCCACTGCCGGGAGTCCTCTGCACCCACCCCTCACATGTCTCTGTCCACTGCTGGGAGTGATATGCACCCACCCCTCATATGTCTGTCCACTGCTGGGAGTCCTCTTCACCCACCCCTCACATGTCTCTGTCCACTGCGGGAGTGATATGCACCCACTCTCATATGTCTGTCCACTGCTGGGAGTCCTCTGCACCCACCCCTTACATGTCTCTGTCCACTGCTGGGAGTCCTCTGCACCCACCCCTCACATGTGTCTGTCCACTGCTGGGAGTCCTCTGCACCCACCCCTCAAATGTCTCTGTCCACTGCTGGGAGTCCTCTGCACCCACCCCTCACATGTGTCTGTCCACTGCTGGGAGTCCTCTGCACCCACCCCTCACATGTCTCTGTCCACTGCTGGGAGTGATATGCACCCACCCCTCATATGTCTGGGCACTACTGGGAGTGATCTGCACCCACCCCTTACATGTCTCTGGGCACTGCTGGTATTCCTCTGCACCCACCCCTCACATGTCTCTGTCCAATGCTGGGAGTCCTCTGCACCCACCCCTCACATGTCTCTGTCCACTGCTGGGAGTCCTTTGCACCCACCCCTCACATGTCTCTGTCCACTGCTAGGAGTCCTCTGCACCCACCCCTCACATGTGTCTGTCCACTGCTGGAAGTCCTCTGCACCCACCCCTCACATGTCTCTGTCCACTGCTGGGAGTGTTATGCACCCACCCCTCATATGACTGTCCACTGCTGGGAGTCCTCTGCACCCACCCCTCACATGTCTCTGTCCACTGCTGGGACTGATATGCACCCACCCCTCATATGTCTGTCCACTGCTGGGAGTCCTCTGCACCCACTCCTCACATGTCTCTGTCCACTGCTGGGAGTCCTCTGCACCCACCCCTCACATGTGTCTGTCCACTGCTGGGAGTCCTCTGAACCCACCCCTCACATGTCTCTGTCCACTGCTGGGAGTGATATGCACCCACCCCTCACATGTCTGGGCAGTGCTGGGAGTGATCTGCACCCACCCCTCACATGTCTCTGGGCACTGCTGGTATTCCTCTGCACCCACCCCTCAAATGTCTCTGTCCACTGCTGGGAGTCCTCTGCACCCACCCCTCACATGTCTCTGTCCACTGCTGGGAATCCTCTGCACCCACCCCTCACATGTCTCTGTCCACTGCTGGGAGTCCTCTGCACCCACCCCTCACATGTGTCTGTCAACTGCTGGGAGTCCTCTGAACCCACCCCTCACATATCTCTGTCCACTGCTGGGAGTAATATACACCCACCCCTCATTTGTCTGGGCACTGTTGGGAGTGATCTGCACCCACCCCTCACATGTCTCTGGGTACTGCTGGGAGTCCTCTGCACCCACCCCTGACATGTGTCTGTCCACTGCCGGGAGTCCTCTGCACCCACCCCTCACATGTCTCTGTCCACTGCTCGGAGTGATATGCACCCACCCCTCATATGTTTGTCCACTGCTGGGAGTCCTCTTCACCCACCCCTCACATGTCTCTGTCCACTGCGGGGAGTGATATGCACCCACTCTCATATGTCTGTCCACTGCTGGGAGTCCTCTGCACCCACCCCTCACATGTCTCTGTCCACTGCTGGGAGTCCTCTGCACCCACCCCTCACATGTGTCTGTCCACTGCTGGGAGTCCTCTGCACCCACCCCTCACATGTCTCTGTCCACTGCTGGGAGTGATATGCACCCACCCCTCATATGTCTGGGCACTACTGGGAGTGATCTGCACCCACCCCTTACATGTCTCTGGGCACTGCTGGTATTCCTCTGCACCCACCCCTCACATATCTCTGTCCAATGCTGGGAGTCCTCTGCACCCACCCCTCACATGTCTCTGTCCACTGCTGGGAGTCGTTTGCACCCACCCCTCACATGTCTCTGTCCACTGCTGGGAGTCCTCTGCACCCACCCCTCACATGTGTCTGTCCACTGCTGGAAGTCCTCTGCACCCACCCCTCACATGTCTCTGTCCACTGCTGGGAGTGTTATGCACCCACCCCTCATATGACTGTCCACTGCTGGGAGTCCTCTGCACCCACCCCTAGTCCTCTTCACCCACCCCTCACATGTCTCTGTCCACTGCGGGGAGTGATATGCACCCACTCTCATATGTCTGTCCACTGCTGGGAGTCCTCTGCACCCACCCCTCACATGTCTCTGTCCACTGCTGGGAGTCCTCTGCACCCACCCCTCACATGTGTCTGTCCACTGCTGGGAGTCCTCTGCACCCACCCCTCACATGTCTCTGTCCACTGCTCGGAGTGATATGCACCCACCCCTCATTTGTCTGGGCACTGTTGGGAGTGATCTGCACCCACCCCTCACATGTCTCTGGGTACTGCTGGGAGTCCTCTGCACCCACCCCTGACATGTGTCTGTCCACTGCCGGGAGTCCTCTGCACCCACCCCTCACATGTCTCTGTCCACTGCTCGGAGTGATATGCACCCACCCCTCATATGTTTGTCCACTGCTGGGAGTCCTCTTCACCCACCCCTCACATGTCTCTGTCCACTGCGGGGAGTGATATGCACCCACTCTCATATGTCTGTCCACTGCTGGGAGTCCTCTGCACCCACCCCTCACATGTCTCTGTCCACTGCTGGGAGTCCTCTGCACCCACCCCTCACATGTGTCTGTCCACTGCTGGGAGTCCTCTGCACCCACCCCTCACATGTCTCTGTCCACTGCTGGGATTGATATGCACCCACCCCTCATATGTCTGGGCACTACTGGGAGTGATCTGCACCCACCCCTTACATGTCTCTGGGCACTGCTGGTATTCCTCTGCACCCACCCCTCACATATCTCTGTCCAATGCTGGGAGTCCTCTGCACCCACCCCTCACATGTCTCTGTCCACTGCTGGGAGTCGTTTGCACCCACCCCTCACATGTCTCTGTCCACTGCTGGGAGTCCTCTGCACCCACCCCTCACATGTGTCTGTCCACTGCTGGAAGTCCTCTGCACCCACCCCTCACATGTCTCTGTCCACTGCTGGGAGTGTTATGCACCCACCCCTCATATGACTGTCCACTGCTGGGAGTCCTCTGCACCCACCCCTCACATGTCTCTGTCCACTGCTGGGAGTGATATGCACCCACCCCTCATATGTCTGTCCACTGCTGGGAGTCCTCTGCACCCACTCCTCACATGTCTCTGTCCACTGCTGGGAGTCCTCTGCACCCACCCCACACATGTGTCTGTCCACTGCTGGGAGTCCTCTGAACCCACCCCTCACATGTCTCTGTCCACTGCTGGGAGTGATATGCACCCACCCCTCACATGTCTGGGCAGTGCTGGGAGTGATCTGCACCCACCCCTCACATGTCTCTGGGCACTGCTGGTATTCCTCTGCACCCACCCCTCAAATGTCTCTGTCCACTGCTGGGAGTCCTCTGCACCCAGCCCTCACATGTCTCTGTCCACTGCTGGGAGTGATATGCACCCACCCCTCATATGTCTGTCCACTGCTGGGAGTCCTCTGCACCCACTACTCACATGTGTCTGTCCACTGCTGGAAGTCCTCTGCACCCACCCCTCACATGTCTCTGTCCACTGCTGGGAGTGATATGCACCCACCCCTCATATGTCTGGGCACTACTGGGAGTGATCTGCACCCACCCCTTACATGTCTCTGGGCACTGCTGGTATTCCTCTGCACCCACCCCTCACATGTCTCTGTCCAATGCTGGGAGTCCTCTGCACCCACCCCTCACATGTCTCTGTCCACTGCTGGGAGTCCTTTGCACCCACCCCTCATATGTCTCTGTCCACTGCTGGGAGTCCTCTGCACCCACCCCTCACTTGTGTCTGTCCACTGCTGGAAGTCCTCTGCACCCACCCCTCAAATGTCTCTGTCCACTGCTGGGAGTGTTATGCACCCACCCCTCATATGACTGTCCACTGCTGGGAGTCCTCTGCACCCACCCCTCACATGTCTCTGTCCACTGCTGGGAGTGATATGCATCCACCCCTCATATGTCTGTCCACTGCTGGGAGTCCTCTGCACCCACTCCTCACATGTCTCTGTCCACTGCTGGGAGTCCTCTGCACCCACCCCTCACATGTGTCTGTCCGCTGCTGGGAGTCCTCTGAACCCACCCCTCACATGTCTCTGTCCACTGCTGGGAGTGATATGCACCCACCCCTCACATGTCTCTGTCCACTGCTGGGAGTCCTCTGCACCCACCCCTCACATGTGTCTGTCAACTGCTGGGAGTCCTCTGAAAACACCCCTCACATATCTCTGTCCACTGCTGGGAGTAATATACACCCACCCCTCATTTGTCTGGGCACTGTTGGGAGTGATCTGCACCCACCCCTCACATGTCTCTGGGTACTGCTGGGAGTCCTCTGCACCCACCCCTCACATGTCTCTGTCCACTGCTGGGAGTCCTCTGCACCCACCCCTCACATGTCTCTGTCCACTGCTGGGAGTCCTCTGCACCCACCCCTGACATGTGTCTGTCCACTGCCGGGAGTCCTCTGCACCCACCCCTCACATGTCTCTGTCCACTGCTGGGAGTGATATGCACCCACCCCTCATATGTCTGTCCACTGCTGGGAGTCCTCTTCACCCACCCCTCACATGTCTCTGTCCACTGCGGGGAGTGATATGCACCCACTCTCATATGTCTGTCTACTGCTGGGAGTCCTCTGCACCCACCCCTCACATGTCTCTGTCCACTGCTGGGAGTCCTCTGCACCCACCCCTCACATGTGTCTGTCCACTGCTGGGAGTCCTCTGCACACACCCCTCAAATGTCTCTGTCCACAGCTGGGAGTCCTCTTCACCCACCCCTCACATGTCTCTGTCCACTGCTGGGAGTCCTCTGCACCCACCCCTCACATGTGTCTGTCCACTGCTGGGAGTCCTCTGAACCCACCCCTCACATGTCTCTGTCCACTGCTGGGAGTGATATGCACCCACCCCTCACATGTCTCTGTCCACTGCTGGGAGTCCTCTGCACTCACCCCTCACATGTGTCTGTCAACTGCTGGGAGTCCTCTGAACCCACCCCTCACATATCTCTGTCCACTGCTGGGAGTAATATACACCCACCCCTCCTTTGTCTGGGCACTGTTGGGAGTGATCTGCACCCACCCCTCACATGTCTCTGGGTACTGCTGGGAGTCCTCTGCACCCACCCCTCACATGTCTCTGTCCACTGCTGGGAGTCCTCTGCACCCACCCCTCACATGTCTCTGTCCACTGCTGGGAGTCCTCTGCACCCACCCCTGACATGTGTCTGTCCACTGCCGGGAGTCCTCTGCACCCACCCCTCACATGTCTCTGTCCACTGCTGGGAGTGATATGCACCCACCCCTCATATGTCTGTCCACTGCTGGGAGTCCTCTTCACCCACCCCTCACATGTCTCTGTCCACTGCGGGGAGTGATATGCACCCACTCTCATATGTCTGTCTACTGCTGGGAGTCCTCTGCACCCACCCCTCACATGTATCTGTCCACTGCTGGGAGTCCTCTGCACCCACCCCTCACATGTGTCTGTCCACTGCTGGGAGTCCTCTGCACCCACCCCTCAAATGTCTCTGTCCACAGCTGGGAGTCCTCTGCACCCACCCCTCACATGTCTCTGTCCACTGCTGGGAGTCCTCTGCACCCACCCCTCACATGTGTCTGTCCACTGCTGGGAGTCCTCTGCACCCACCCCTCACATGTCTCTGTCCACTGCTGGGAGTGATATGCACCCACCCCTCATATGTCTGGGCACTACTGGGAGTGATCTGCACCCACCCCTTACATGTCTCTGGGCACTGCTGGTATTCCTCTGCACCCACCCCTCACATGTCTCTGTCCAATGCTGGGAGTCCTCTGCACCCACCCCTCACATGTCTCTGTCCACTGCTGGGAGTCCTTTGCACCCACCCCTCACATGTCTCTGTCCACTGCTGGGAGTCCTCTGCACCCACCCCTCACATGTGTCTGTCCACTGCTGGAAGTCCTCTGCACCCACCCCTCACATGTCTCTGTCCACTGCTGGGAGTTTTATGCACCCACCCCTCATATGACTGTCCACTGCTGGGAGTCCTCTGCACCCACCCCTCACATGTCTCTGTCCACTGCTAGGAGTGATATGCACCCACCCCTCATATGTCTGTCCACTGCTGGGAGTCCTCTGCACCCACTCCTCACATGTCTCTGTCCACTGCTGGGAGTCCTCTGCACCCACCCCTCACATGTGTCTGTCCACTGCTGGGAGCCCTCTGAACCCACCCCTCACATGTCTCTGTCCACTGCTGGGAGTGATATGCACCCACCCCTCACATGTCTGGGCAGTGCTGGGAGTGTTATGCACCCACCCCTCACATGTCTCTGGGCACTGCTGGTATTCCTCTGCACCCACCCCTCAAATGTCTCTGTCCACTGCTGGGAGTCCTCTGCACCCACCCCTCACATGTCTCTGTCCACTGCTGGGAGTCCTCTGCACCCACCCCTCACATGTCTCTGTCCACTGCTGGGAGTCCTCTGCACCCACCCCTCACATGTGTCTGTCAACTGCTGGGAGTCCTCTGAACCCACCCCTCACATATCTCTGTCCACTGCTGGGAGTAATATACACCCACCCCTCATTTGTCTGGGCACTGTTGGGAGTGATCTGCACCCACCCCTCACATGTCTCTGGGTACTGCTGGGAGTCCTCTGCACCCACCCCTCACATGTCTCTGTCCACTGCTGGGAGTCCTCTGCACCCACCCCTCACATGTCTCTGTCCACTGCTGGGAGTCCTCTGCACCCACCCCTGACATGTGTCTGTCCACTGCCGGGAGTCCTCTGCACCCACCCCTCACATGTCTCTGTCCACTGCTGGGAGTGATATGCACCCACCCCTCATATGTCTGTCCACTGCTGGGAGTCCTCTTCACCCACCCCTCACATGTCTCTGTCCACTGCGTGGAGTGATATGCACCCACTCTCATATGTCTGTCCACTGCTGGGAGTCCTCTGCACCCACCCCTCACATGTCTCTGTCCACTGCTGGGAGTCCTCTGCACCCACCCCTCACATGTGTCTGTCCACTGCTGGGAGTCCTCTGCACCCACCCCTCAAATGTCTCTGTCCACTGCTGGGAGTCCTCTGCACCCACCCCTCACATGTGTCTGTCCACTGCTGGGAGTCCTCTGCACCCACCCCTCACATGTCTCTGTCCACTGCTGGGAGTGATATGCACCCACCCCTCATATGTCTGGGCACTACTGGGAGTGATCTGCACCCACCCCTTACATGTCTCAGGGCACTGCTGGTATTCCTCTGCACCCACCCCTCACATATCTCTGTCCAATGCTGGGAGTCCTCTGCACCCACCCCTCACATGTCTCTGTCCACTGCTGGGAGTCGTTTGCACCCACCCCTCACATGTCTCTGTCCACTGCTGGGAGTCCTCTGCACCCACCCCTCACATGTGTCTGTCCACTGCTGGAAGTCCTCTGCACCCACCCCTCACATGTCTCTGTCCACTGCTGGGAGTGTTATGCACCCACCCCTCATATGACTGTCCACTGCTGGGAGTCCTCTGCACCCACCCCTCACATGTCTCTGTCCACTGCTGGGAGTGATATGCACCCACCCCTCATATGTCTGTCCACTGCTGGGAGTCCTCTGCACCCACTCCTCACATGTCTCTGTCCACTGCTGGGAGTCCTCTGCACCCACCCCACACATGTGTCTGTCCACTGCTGGGAGTCCTCTGAACCCACCCCTCACATGTCTCTGTCCACTGCTGGGAGTGATATGCACCCACCCCTCACATGTCTGGGCAGTGCTGGGAGTGATCTGCACCCACCCCTCACATGTCTCTGGGCACTGCTGGTATTCCTCTGCACCCACCCCTCAAATGTCTCTGTCCACTGCTGGGAGTCCTCTGCACCCAGCCCTCACATGTCTCTGTCCACTGCTGGGAGTGATATGCACCCACCCCTCATATGTCTGTCCACTGCTGGGAGTCCTCTGCACCCACTCCTCACATGTGTCTGTCCACTGCTGGAAGTCCTCTGCACCCACCCCTCACATGTCTCTGTCCACTGCTGGGAGTGATATGCACCCACCCCTCATATGTCTGGGCACTACTGGGAGTGATCTGCACCCACCCCTTACATGTCTCTGGGCACTGCTGGTATTCCTCTGCACCCACCCCTCACATGTCTCTGTCCAATGCTGGGAGTCCTCTGCACCCACCCCTCACATGTCTCTGTCCACTGCTGGGAGTCCTTTGCACCCACCCCTCATATGTCTCTGTCCACTGCTGGGAGTCCTCTGCACCCACCCCTCACTTGTGTCTGTCCACTGCTGGGAGTGTTATGCACCCACCCCTCATATGACTGTCCACTGCTGGGAGTCCTCTGCACCCACCCCTCACATGTCTCTGTCCACTGCTGGGAGTGATATGCACCCACCCCTCATATGTCTGTCCACTGCTGGGAGTCCTCTGCACCCACTCCTCACATGTCTCTGTCCACTGCTGGGAGTCCTCTGCACCCACCCCTCACATGTGTCTGTGCGCTGCTGGGAGTCCTCTGAACCCACCCCTCACATGTCTCTGTCCACTGCTGGGAGTGATATGCACCCACCCCTCACATGTCTCTGTCCACTGGTGGGAGTCCTCTGCACCCACCCCTCACATGTGTCTGTCAACTGCTGGGAGTCCTCTGAAAACACCCCTCACATATCTCTGTCCACTGCTGGGAGTAATATACACCCACCCCTCATTTGTCTGGGCACTGTTGGGAGTGATCTGCACCCACCCCTCACATGTCTCTGGGTACTGCTGGGAGTCCTCTGCACCCACCCCTCACATGTCTCTGTCCACTGCTGGGAGTCCTCTGCACCCACCCCTCACATGTCTCTGTCCACTGCTGGGAGTCCTCTGCACCCACCCCTGACATGTGTCTGTCCACTGCCGGGAGTCCTCTGCACCCACCCCTCACATGTCTCTGTCCACTGCTGGGAGTGATATGCACCCACCCCTCATATGTCTGTCCACTGCTGGGAGTCCTCTTCACCCACCCCTCACATGTCTCTGTCCACTGCGGGGAGTGATATGCACCCACTCTCATATGTCTGTCTACTGCTGGGAGTCCTCTGCACCCACCCCTCACATGTCTCTGTCCACTGCTGGGAGTCCTCTGCACCCACCCCTCACATGTGTCTGTCCACTGCTGGGAGTCCTCTGCACACACCCCTCAAATGTCTCTGTCCACAGCTGGGAGTCCTCTTCACCCACCCCTCACATGTCTCTGTCCACTGCTGGGAGTCCTCTGCACCCACCCCTCACATGTGTCTGTCCACTGCTGGGAGTCCTCTGAACCCAACCCTCACATGTCTCTGTCCACTGCTGGGAGTGATATGCACCCACCCCTCACATGTCTCTGTCCACTGCTGGGAGTCCTCTGCACTCACCCCTCACATGTGTCTGTCAACTGCTGGGAGTCCTCTGAACCCACCCCTCACATATCTCTGTCCACTGCTGGGAGTAATATACACCCACCCCTCATTTGTCTGGGCACTGTTGGGAGTGATCTGCACCCACCCCTCACATGTCTCTGGGTACTGCTGGGAGTCCTCTGCACCCACCCCTCACATGTCTCTGTCCACTGCTGGGAGTGATATGCACCCACCCCTCACATGTCTCTGTCCACTGGTGGGAGTCCTCTGCACCCACCCCTCACATGTGTCTGTCAACTGCTGGGAGTCCTCTGAAAACACCCCTCACATATCTCTGTCCACTGCTGGGAGTAATATACACCCACCCCTCATTTGTCTGGGCACTGTTGGGAGTGATCTGCACCCACCCCTCACATGTCTCTGGGTACTGCTGGGAGTCCTCTGCACCCACCCCTCACATGTCTCTGTCCACTGCTGGGAGTCCTCTGCACCCACCCCTCACATGTCTCTGTCCACTGCTGGGAGTCCTCTGCACCCACCCCTGACATGTGTCTGTCCACTGCCGGGAGTCCTCTGCACCCACCCCTCACATGTCTCTGTCCACTGCTGGGAGTGATATGCACCCACCCCTCATATGTCTGTCCACTGCTGGGAGTCCTCTTCACCCACCCCTCACATGTCTCTGTCCACTGCGGGGAGTGATATGCACCCACTCTCATATGTCTGTCTACTGCTGGGAGTCCTCTGCACCCACCCCTCACATGTCTCTGTCCACTGCTGGGAGTCCTCTGCACCCACCCCTCACATGTGTCTGTCCACTGCTGGGAGTCCTCTGCACACACCCCTCAAATGTCTCTGTCCACAGCTGGGAGTCCTCTTCACCCACCCCTCACATGTCTCTGTCCACTGCTGGGAGTCCTCTGCACCCACCCCTCACATGTGTCTGTCCACTGCTGGGAGTCCTCTGAACCCAACCCTCACATGTCTCTGTCCACTGCTGGGAGTGATATGCACCCACCCCTCACATGTCTCTGTCCACTGCTGGGAGTCCTCTGCACTCACCCCTCACATGTGTCTGTCAACTGCTGGGAGTCCTCTGAACCCACCCCTCACATATCTCTGTCCACTGCTGGGAGTAATATACACCCACCCCTCATTTGTCTGGGCACTGTTGGGAGTGATCTGCACCCACCCCTCACATGTCTCTGGGTACTGCTGGGAGTCCTCTGCACCCACCCCTCACATGTCTCTGTCCACTGCTGGGAGTCCTCTGCACCCACCCCTCACATGTCTCTGTCCACTGCTGGGAGTCCTCTGCACCCACCCCTGACATGTGTCTGTCCACTGCCGGGAGTCCTCTGCACCCACCCCTCACATGTCTCTGTCCACTGCTGGGAGTGATATGCACCCACCCCTCATATGTCTGTCCACTGCTGGGAGTCCTCTTCACCCACCCCTCACATGTCTCTGTCCACTGCGGGGAGTGATATGCACCCACACTCATATGTCTGTCTACTGCTGGGAGTCCTCTGCACCCACCCCTCACATGTCTCTGTCCACTGCTGGGAGTCCTCTGCACCCACCCCTCACATGTGTCTGTCCACTGCTGGGAGTCCTCTGCACCCACCCCTCAAATGTCTCTGTCCACAGCTGGGAGTCCTCTGCACCCACCCCTCACATGTCTCTGTCCACTGCTGGGAGTCCTCTGCACCCACCCCTCACATGTGTCTGTCCACTGCTGGGAGTCCTCTGCACCCACCCCTCAAATGTCTCTGTCCACAGCTGGGAGTCCTCTGCACCCACCCCTCACATGTCTCTGTCCACTGCTGGGAGTCCTCTGCACCCACCCCTCACATGTGTCTGTCCGCTGCTGGGAGTCCTCTGAACCCACCCCTCACATGTCTCTGTCCACTGCTGGGAGTGATATGCACCCACCCCTCACATGTCTCTGTCCACTGCTGGGAGTCCTCTGCACCCACCCCTCATATGTCTGGGCACTACTGGGAGTGATCTGCACCCACCCCTTACATGTCTCTGGGCACTGCTGGTATTCCTCTGCACCCACCCCTCACATGTCTCTGTCCAATGCTGGGAGTCCTCTGCACCCACCCCTCACATGTCTCTGTCCACTGCTGGGAGTCCTTTGCACCCACCCCTCACATGTCTCTGTCCACTGCTGGGAGTCCTCTGCACCCACCCCTCACATGTGTCTGTCCACTGCTGGAAGTCCTCTGCACCCACCCCTCACATGTCTCTGTCCACTGCTGGGAGTTTTATGCACCCACCCCTCATATGACTGTCCACTGCTGGGAGTCCTCTGCACCCACCCCTCACATGTCTCTGTCCACTGCTAGGAGTGATATGCACCCACCCCTCATATGTCTGTCCACTGCTGGGAGTCCTCTGCACCCACTCCTCACATGTCTCTGTCCACTGCTGGGAGTCCTCTGCACCCACCCCTCACATGTGTCTGTCCACTGCTGGGAGCCCTCTGAACCCACCCCTCACATGTCTCTGTCCACTGCTGGGAGTGATATGCACCCACCCCTCACATGTCTGGGCAGTGCTGGGAGTGTTATGCACCCACCCCTCACATGTCTCTGGGCACTGCTGGTATTCCTCTGCACCCACCCCTCAAATGTCTCTGTCCACTGCTTGGAGTCCTCTGCACCCACCCCTCACATGTCTCTGTCCACTGCTGGGAGTCCTCTGCACCCACCCCTCACATGTCTCTGTCCACTGCTGGGAGTCCTCTGCACCCACCCCTCACATGTGTCTGTCAACTGCTGGGAGTCCTCTGAACCCACCCCTCACATATCTCTGTCCACTGCTGGGAGTAATATACACCCAACCCTCATTTGTCTGGGCACTGTTGGGAGTGATCTGCACCCACCCCTCACATGTCTCTGGGTACTGCTGGGAGTCCTCTGCACCCACCCCTCACATGTCTCTGTCCACTGCTGGGAGTCCTCTGCACCCACCCCTCACATGTCTCTGTCCACTGCTGGGAGTCCTCTGCACCCACCCCTGACATGTGTCTGTCCACTGCCGGGAGTCCTCTGCACCCACCCCTCACATGTCTCTGTCCACTGCTGGGAGTGATATGCACCCACCCCTCATATGTCTGTCCACTGCTGGGAGTCCTCTTCACCCACCCCTCACATGTCTCTGTCCACTGCGTGGAGTGATATGCACCCACTCTCATATGTCTGTCCACTGCTGGGAGTCCTCTGCACCCACCCCTCACATGTCTCTGTCCACTGCTGGGAGTCCTCTGCACCCACCCCTCACATGTGTCTGTCCACTGCTGGGAGTCCTCTGCACCCACCCCTCAAATGTCTCTGTCCACAGCTGGGAGTCCTCTGCACCCACTCCTCACATGTCTCTGTCCACTGCTGGGAGTCCTCTGCACCCACCCCTCACATGTGTCTGTCCACTGCTGGGAGTCCTCTGCACCCCCCCTCACATGTCTCTGGCCACTGCTGGGAGTGATATGCACCCACCCCTCATATGTCTGTCCACTGCTGGGAGTCCTCTGCACCCACCCCTCACATGTCTCTGTTCTCTGCTGGGAGTGATATGCACCCACCACTCATATGTATGTCCACTGCTGGGAGTACTCTGCACCCACGCCTCACATGTCTCTGTCCACTGCTGGGAGTCCTCTGCACCCACCCCTCACATGTGTCTGTCCACTGCTGGGAGTCCTCTGCACCCACCCCTCAAATGTCTCTGTCCACTGCTTGGAGTCCTCTGCACCCACCCCTCACATGTCTCTGTCCACTGCTGGGAGTCCTCTGCACCCACCCCTCACATGTCTCTGTCCACTGCTGGGAGTCCTCTGCACCCACCCCTCACATGTGTCTGTCAACTGCTGGGAGTCCTCTGAACCCACCCCTCACATATCTCTGTCCACTGCTGGGAGTAATATACACCCAACCCTCATTTGTCTGGGCACTGTTGGGAGTGATCTGCACCCACCCCTCACATGTCTCTGGGTACTGCTGGGAGTCCTCTGCACCCACCCCTCACATGTCTCTGTCCACTGCTGGGAGTCCTCTGCACCCACCCCTCACATGTCTCTGTCCACTGCTGGGAGTCCTCTGCACCCACCCCTGACATGTGTCTGTCCACTGCCGGGAGTCCTCTGCACCCACCCCTCACATGTCTCTGTCCACTGCTGGGAGTGATATGCACCCACCCCTCATATGTCTGTCCACTGCTGGGAGTCCTCTTCACCCACCCCTCACATGTCTCTGTCCACTGCGTGGAGTGATATGCACCCACTCTCATATGTCTGTCCACTGCTGGGAGTCCTCTGCACCCACCCCTCACATGTCTCTGTCCACTGCTGGGAGTCCTCTGCACCCACCCCTCACATGTGTCTGTCCACTGCTGGGAGTCCTCTGCACCCACCCCTCAAATGTCTCTGTCCACAGCTGGGAGTCCTCTGCACCCACTCCTCACATGTCTCTGTCCACTGCTGGGAGTCCTCTGCACCCACCCCTCACATGTGTCTGTCCACTGCTGGGAGTCCTCTGCACCCCCCCTCACATGTCTCTGGCCACTGCTGGGAGTGATATGCACCCACCCCTCATATGTCTGTCCACTGCTGGGAGTCCTCTGCACCCACCCCTCACATGTCTCTGTTCTCTGCTGGGAGTGATATGCACCCACCACTCATATGTATGTCCACTGCTGGGAGTACTCTGCACCCACGCCTCACATGTCTCTGTCCACTGCTGGGAGTCCTCTGCACCCACCCCTCACATGTGTCTGTCCACTGCTGGGAGTCCTCTGCACCCACCCCTCACATGTCTCTGTCCACTGCTGGGAGTGAGAAGCACCCACCCCTCATATGTCTGGGCACTGCTGGGAGTGATCTGCACCCACCCCTCACATGTCTCTGGGCACTGCTGGTATTCCTCTGCACGCACCCCTCACATGTCTCTGTCCACTGCTGGGAGTCCTCTGCACCCACCCCTCACATGTCTCTGTCCACTGCTGGGAGTCCTCTGCACCCACCCCTCACATGTCTCTGTCCACTGCTGGGAGTCCTCTGCACCCACCCCTCACATGTGTCTGTCAACTGCTGGGAGTCCTCTGAACCCACCCCTCACATATCTCTGTCCACTGCTGGGAGTAATATACACCCACCCCTCATTTGTCTGGGCACTGCTGGAAGTGATCTGCACCCACCCCTCACATGTCTCTGGGTACTGCTGGGAGTCCTCTGCACCCACCCCTCACATGTCTCTGTCCACAGCTGGGAGTCCTCTGCACCCACCCCTCACATGTCTCTGTCCACTGCTGGGAGTCCTCTGCACCCACCCCTGACATGTGTCTGTCCACTGCTGGTAGTCCTCTGCACCCACCCCTCACATGTCTCTGTCCACTGCTGGGAGTGATATGCACCCACCCCTCATATGCCTGGGCACTGCTGGGAGTGATCTGTACCCACCCCTCATATGTCTGTCCACTGCTGGGAGTCCTCTTCTCCCACCCCTCACATGTCTCTGTCCACTGCGGGGAGTGATATGCACCCACCCCTCATATGTCTGTCCACTGCTGGGAGTCCTCTGCACCCACCCCTCACGTGTCTCTGTCCACTGCTGGGAATCCTCTGCACCCACCCCTCTCATGTGTCTGTCCACTGCTGGGAATCCTCTGCACCCACCCCTCACATGTCTCTGTCCACAGCTGGGAGTCCTCTGCACCCACCCCTCACATGTCTCTGTCCACTGCTGGAAGTCCTCTGCACCCCCCCTCACATGTCTCTGGCCACTGCTGGGAGTGATATGCACCCACCCCTCATATGTCTGTCCACTGCTGGGAGTCCTCTGCACCCACCCCTCACATGTCTCTGTTCTCTGCTGGGAGTGATATGCACCCACCCCTCATATGTCTGTCCACTGCTGGGAGTCCTCTGCACCCACACCTCACATGTCTCAGTCCACTGCTGGGAGTCCTCTGCACCCACCCCTCACATGTGTCTGTCCACTGCTGGGAGTCCTCTGCACCCACCCCTCACATGTCTCTGTCCACTGCTGGGAGTCCTCTGCACCCACCCCTCACTTGTCTCTGTCCACTGCTGGGAGTCCTCTGCACCCACCCCTGACATGTGTCTGTCCACTGCCGGGAGTCCTCTGCACCCACCCCTCACATGTCTCTGTCCACTGCTGGGAGTGATATGCACCCACCCCTCATATGTCTGTCCACTGCTGGGAGTCCTCTTCACCCACCCCTCACATGTCTCTGTCCACTGCTGGGAGTCCTCTGCACCCACCCTTCACATGTGTCTGTCCACTGCTGGGAGTCCTCTGCACCCCCCTCACATGTCTCTGGCCAATGCTGGGAGTGATATGCACCCACCCCTCATATGTCTGGGCACTACTGGGAGTGATCTGCACCCACCCCTTACATGTCTCTGGGCACTGCTTGTATTCCTCTGCACCCACCCCTCACATGTCTCTGTCCAATGCTGGGAGTCCTCTGCACCCACCCCTCACATGTCTCTGTCCACTGCTGGGAGTCCTTTGCACCCACCCCTCACATGTCTCTGTCCACTGCTGGGAGTCCTCTGCACCCACCCCTCACATGTGTCTGTCCACTGCTGGAAGTCCTCTGCACCCACCCCTCACATGTCTCTGTCCACTGCTGGGAGTGTTATGCACCCACCCCTCATATGACTGTCCACTGCTGGGAGTCCTCTGCACCCACCCCTCACATGTCTCTGTCCACTGCTGGGAGTGATATGCACCCACCCCTCATATGTCTGTCCACTGCTGGGAGTCCTCTGCACCCACTCCTCACATGTCTCTGTCCACTGCTGGGAGTCCTCTGCACCCACCCCTCACATGTGTCTGTCCACTGCTGGGAGTCCTCTGAACCCACCCCTCACATGTCTCTGTCCACTGCTGGGAGTGATATGCACCCACCCCTCACATGTCTGGGCAGTGCTGGGAGTGATCTGCACCCACCCCTCACATGTCTCTGGGCACTGCTGGTATTCCTCTGCACCCACCCCTCAAATGTCTCTGTCCACTGCTGGGAGTCCTCTGCACCCACCCCTCACATGTCTCTGTCCACTGCTGGGAATCCTCTGCACCCACCCCTCACATGTCTCTGTCCACTGCTGGGAGTCCTCTGCACCCACCCCTCACATGTGTCTGTCAACTGCTGGGAGTCCTCTGAACCCACCCCTCACATATCTCTGTCCACTGCTGGGAGTAATATACACCCACCCCTCATTTGTCTGGGCACTGTTGGTAGTGATCTGCACCCACCCCTCACATGTCTCTGGGTACTGCTGGGAGTCCTCTGCACCCACCCCTCACATGTCTCTGTCCACTGCTGGGAGTCCTCTGCACCCACCCCTCACATGTCTCTGTCCACTGCTGGGAGTCCTCTGCACCCACCCCTGACATGTGTCTGTCCACTGCCGGGAGTCCTCTGCACCCACCCCTCACATGTCTCTGTCCACTGCTCGGAGTGATATGCACCCACCCCTCATATGTTTGTCCACTACTGGGAGTCCTCTTCACCCTCCCCTCACATGTCTCTGTCCACTGCGGGGAGTGATATGCACCCACTCTCATATGTCTGTCCACTGCTGGGAGTCCTCTGCACCCACCCCTCACATGTCTCTGTCCACTGCTGGGAGTCCTCTGCACCCACCCCTCACATGTGTCTGTCCACTGCTGGGAGTCCTCTGCACCCACCCCTCACATGTCTCTGTCCACTGCTGGGAGTGATATGCACCCACCCCTCATATGTCTGGGCACTACTGGGAGTGATCTGCACCCACCCCTTACATGTCTCTGGGCACTGCTGGTATTCCTCTGCACCCACCCCTCACATATCTCTGTCCAATGCTGGGAGTCCTCTGCACCCACCCCTCACATGTCTCTGTCCACTGCTGGGAGTCGTTTGCACCCACCCCTCACATGTCTCTGTCCACTGCTGGGAGTCCTCTGCACCCACCCCTCACATGTGTCTGTCCACTGCTGAAAGTCTTCTGCACCCACCCCTCACATGTCTCTGTCCACTGCTGGGAGTGTTATGCACCCACCCCTCATATGACTGTCCACTGCTGGGAGTCCTCTGCACCCACCCCTCACATGTCTTTGTCCACTGCTGGGAGTGATATGCACCCACCCCTCATATGTCTGTCCACTGCTGGGAGTCCTCTGCACCCACTCCTCACATGTCTCTGTCCACTGCTGGGAGTCCTCTGCACCCACCCCACACATGTGTCTGTCCACTGCTGGGAGTCCTCTGAACCCACCCCTCACATGTCTCTGTCCACTGCTGGGAGTGATATGCACCCACCCCTCACATGTCTGGGCAGTGCTGGGAGTGATCTGCACCCACCCCTCACATGTCTCTGGGCACTGCTGGTATTCCTCTGCACCCACCCCTCAAATGTCTCTGTCCACTGCTGGGAGTCCTCTGCACCCAGCCCTCACATGTCTCTGTCCACTGCTGGGAGTGATATGCACCCACCCCTCATATGTCTGTCCACTGCTGGGAGTCCTCTGCACCCACTCCTCACATGTGTCTGTCCACTGCTGGAAGTCCTCTGCACCCACCCCTCACATGTCTCTGTCCACTGCTGGGAGTGATATGCACCCACCCCTCATATGTCTGGGCACTACTGGGAGTGATCTGCACCCACCCCTTACATGTCTCTGGGCACTGCTGGTATTCCTCTGCACCCACCCCTCACATGTCTCTGTCCAATGCTGGGAGTCCTCTGCACCCACCCCTCACATGTCTCTGTCCACTGCTGGGAGTCCTTTGCACCCACCCCTCATATGTCTCTGTCCACTGCTGGGAGTCCTCTGCACCCACCCCTCACTTGTGTCTGTCCACTGCTGGAAGTCCTCTGCACCCACCCCTCACATGTCTCTGTCCACTGCTGGGAGTGTTATGCACCCACCCCTCATATGACTGTCCACTGCTGGGAGTCCTCTGCACCCACCCCTCACATGTCTCTGTCCACTGCTGGGAGTGATATGCACCCACCCCTCATATGTCTGTCCACTGCTGGGAGTCCTCTGCACCCACTCCTCACATGTCTCTGTCCACTGCTGGGAGTCCTCTGCACCCACCCCTCACATGTGTCTGTCCGCTGCTGGGAGTCCTCTGAACCCACCCCTCACATGTCTCTGTCCACTGCTGGGAGTGATATGCACCCACCCCTCACATGTCTCTGTCCACTGCTGGGAGTCCTCTGCACCCACCCCTCACATGTGTCTGTCAACTGCTGGGAGTCCTCTGAAAACACCCCTCACATATCTCTGTCCACTGCTGGGAGTAATATACACCCACCCCTCATTTGTCTGGGCACTGTTGGGAGTGATCTGCACCCACCCCTCACATGTCTCTGGGTACTGCTGGGAGTCCTCTGCACCCACCCCTCACATGTCTCTGTCCACTGCTGGGAGTCCTCTGCACCCACCCCTCACATGTCTCTGTCCACTGCTGGGAGTCCTCTGCACCCACCCCTGACATGTGTCTGTCCACTGCCGGGAGTCCTCTGCACCCACCCCTCACATGTCTCTGTCCACTGCTGGGAGTGATATGCACCCACCCCTCATATGTCTGTCCACTGCTGGGAGTCCTCTTCACCCACCCCTCACATGTCTCTGTCCACTGCGGGGAGTGATATGCACCCACTCTCATATGTCTGTCTACTGCTGGGAGTCCTCTGCACCCACCCCTCACATGTCTCTGTCCACTGCTGGGAGTCCTCTGCACCCACCCCTCACATGTGTCTGTCCACTGCTGGGAGTCCTCTGCACACACCCCTCAAATGTCTCTGTCCACAGCTGGGAGTCCTCTTCACCCACCCCTCACATGTCTCTGTCCACTGCTGGGAGTCCTCTGCACCCACCCCTCACATGTGTCTGTCCACTGCTGGGAGTCCTCTGAACCCACCCCTCACATGTCTCTGTCCACTGCTGGGAGTGATATGCACCCACCCCTCACATGTCTCTGTCCACTGCTGGGAGTCCTCTGCACTCACCCCTCACATGTGTCTGTCAACTGCTGGGAGTCCTCTGAACCCACCCCTCACATATCTCTGTCCACTGCTGGGAGTAATATACACCCACCCCTCATTTGTCTGGGCACTGTTGGGAGTGATCTGCACCCACCCCTCACATGTCTCTGGGTACTGCTGGGAGTCCTCTGCACCCACCCCTCACATGTCTCTGTCCACAGCTGGGAGTCCTCTGCACCCACCCCTCACATGTCTCTGTCCACTGCTGGGAGTCCTCTGCACCCACCCCTGACATGTGTCTGTCCACTGCCGGGAGTCCTCTGCACCCACCCCTCACATGTCTCTGTCCACTGCTGGGAGTGATATGCACCCACCCCTCATATGTCTGTCCACTGCTGGGAGTCCTCTTCACCCACCCCTCACATGTCTCTGTCCACTGCGGGGAGTGATATGCACCCACTCTCATATGTCTGTCTACTGCTGGGAGTCCTCTGCACCCACCCCTCACATGTCTCTGTCCACTGCTGGGAGTCCTCTGCACCCACCCCTCACATGTGTCTGTCCACTGCTGGGAGTCCTCTGCACCCACCCCTCAAATGTCTCTGTCCACAGCTGGGAGTCCTCTGCACCCACCCCTCACATGTCTCTGTCCACTGCTGGGAGTCCTCTGCACCCACCCCTCACATGTGTCTGTCCACTGCTGGGAGTCCTCTGCCCCCACCCCTCACATGTCTCTGTCCACTGCTGGGAGTGATATGCACCCACCCCTCATATGTCTGGGCACTACTGGGAGTGATCTGCACCCACCCCTTACATGTCTCTGGGCACTGCTGGTATTCCTCTGCACCCACCCCTCACATGTCTCTGTCCAATGCTGGGAGTCCTCTGCACCCACCCCTCACATGTCTCTGTCCACTGCTGGGAGTCCTTTGCACCCACCCCTCACATGTCTCTGTCCACTGCTGGGAGTCCTCTGCACCCACCCCTCACATGTGTCTGTCCACTGCTGGAAGTCCTCTGCACCCACCCCTCACATGTCTCTGTCCACTGCTGGGAGTTTTATGCACCCACCCCTCATATGACTGTCCACTGCTGGGAGTCCTCTGCACCCACCCCTCACATGTCTCTGTCCACTGCTAGGAGTGATATGCACCCACCCCTCATATGTCTGTCCACTGCTGGGAGTCCTCTGCACCCACTCCTCACATGTCTCTGTCCACTGCTGGGAGTCCTCTGCACCCACCCCTCACATGTGTCTGTCCACTGCTGGGAGCCCTCTGAACCCACCCCTCACATGTCTCTGTCCACTGCTGGGAGTGATATGCACCCACCCCTCACATGTCTGGGCAGTGCTGGGAGTGTTATGCACCCACCCCTCACATGTCTCTGGGCACTGCTGGTATTCCTCTGCACCCACCCCTCAAATGTCTCTGTCCACTGCTGGGAGTCCTCTGTACCCACCCCTCAAATGTCTCTGTCCACTGCTGGGAGTCCTCTGCACCCACCCCTCACATGTCTCTGTCCACTGCTGGGAGTCCTCTGCACCCACCCCTCACATGTGTCTGTCAACTGCTGGGAGTCCTCTGAACCCACCCCTCACATATCTCTGTCCACTGCTGGGAGTAATATACACCCACCCCTCATTTGTCTGGGCACTGTTGGGAGTGATCTGCACCCACCCCTCACATGTCTCTGGGTACTGCTGGGAGTCCTCTGCACCCACCCCTCACATGTCTCTGTCCACTGCTGGGAGTCCTCTGCACCCACCCCTCACATGTCTCTGTCCACTGCTGGGAGTCCTCTGCACCCACCCCTGACATGTGTCTGTCCACTGCCGGGAGTCCTCTGCACCCACCCCTCACATGTCTCTGTCCACTGCTGGGAGTGATATGCACCCACCCCTCATATGTCTGTCCACTGCTGGGAGTCCTCTTCACCCACCCCTCACATGTCTCTGTCCACTGCGTGGAGTGATATGCACCCACTCTCATATGTCTGTCCACTGCTGGGAGTCCTCTGCACCCACCCCTCACATGTCTCTGTCCACTGCTGGGAGTCCTCTGCACCCACCCCTCACATGTGTCTGTCCACTGCTGGGAGTCCTCTGCACACACCCCTCAAATGTCTCTGTCCACAGCTGGGAGTCCTCTTCACCCACCCCTCACATGTCTCTGTCCACTGCTGGGAGTCCTCTGCACCCACCCCTCACATGTGTCTGTCCACTGCTGGGAGTCCTCTGAACCCACCCCTCACATGTCTCTGTCCACTGCTGGGAGTGATATGCACCCACCCCTCACATGTCTCTGTCCACTGCTGGGAGTCCTCTGCACTCACCCCTCACATGTGTCTGTCAACTGCTGGGAGTCCTCTGAACCCACCCCTCACATATCTCTGTCCACTGCTGGGAGTAATATACACCCACCCCTCATTTGTCTGGGCACTGTTGGGAGTGATCTGCACCCACCCCTCACATGTCTCTGGGTACTGCTGGGAGTCCTCTGCACCCACCCCTCACATGTCTCTGTCCACTGCTGGGAGTCCTCTGCACCCACCCCTCACATGTCTCTGTCCACTGCTGGGAGTCCTCTGCACCCACCCCTGACATGTGTCTGTCCACTGCCGGGAGTCCTCTGCACCCACCCCTCACATGTCTCTGTCCACTGCTGGGAGTGATATGCACCCACCCCTCATATGTCTGTCCACTGCTGGGAGTCCTCTTCACCCACCCCTCACATGTCTCTGTCCACTGCGGGGAGTGATATGCACCCACTCTCATATGTCTGTCTACTGCTGGGAGTCCTCTGCACCCACCCCTCACATGTCTCTGTCCACTGCTGGGAGTCCTCTGCACCCACCCCTCACATGTGTCTGTCCACTGCTGGGAGTCCTCTGCACCCACCCCTCAAATGTCTCTGTCCACAGCTGGGAGTCCTCTGCACCCACCCCTCACATGTCTCTGTCCACTGCTGGGAGTCCTCTGCACCCACCCCTCACATGTGTCTGTCCACTGCTGGGAGTCCTCTGCACCCACCCCTCACATGTCTCTGTCCACTGCTGGGAGTGATATGCACCCACCCCTCATATGTCTGGGCACTACTGGGAGTGATCTGCACCCACCCCTTACATGTCTCTGGGCACTGCTGGGAGTCCTCTGCACCCACCCCTCACATGTCTCTGTCCACTGCTGGGAGTCCTTTGCACCCACCCCTCACATGTCTCTGTCCACTGCTGGGAGTCCTCTGCACCCACCCCTCACATGTGTCTGTCCACTGCTGGAAGTCCTCTGCACCCACCCCTCACATGTCTCTGTCCACTGCTGGGAGTTTTATGCACCCACCCCTCATATGACTGTCCACTGCTGGGAGTCCTCTGCACCCACCCCTCACATGTCTCTGTCCACTGCTAGGAGTGATATGCACCCACCCCTCATATGTCTGTCCACTGCTGGGAGTCCTCTGCACCCACTCCTCACATGTCTCTGTCCACTGCTGGGAGTCCTCTGCACCCACCCCTCACATGTGTCTGTCCACTGCTGGGAGCCCTCTGAACCCACCCCTCACATGTCTCTGTCCACTGCTGGGAGTGATATGCACCCACCCCTCACATGTCTGGGCAGTGCTGGGAGTGTTATGCACCCACCCCTCACATGTCTCTGGGCACTGCTGGTATTCCTCTGCACCCACCCCTCAAATGTCTCTGTCCACTGCTGGGAGTCCTCTGTACCCACCCCTCACATGTCTCTGTCCACTGCTGGGAGTCCTCTGCACCCACCCCTCACATGTCTCTGTCCACTGCTGGGAGTCCTCTGCACCCACCCCTCACATGTGTCTGTCAACTGCTGGGAGTCCTCTGAACCCACCCCTCACATATCTCTGTCCACTGCTGGGAGTAATATACACCCACCCCTCATTTGTCTGGGCACTGTTGGGAGTGATCTGCACCCACCCCTCACATGTCTCTGTCCACTGCTGGGAGTCCTCTGCACCCACCCCTCACATGTCTCTGTCCACTGCTGGGAGTCCTCTGCACCCACCCCTGACATGTGTCTGTCCACTGCCGGGAGTCCTCTGCACCCACCCCTCACATGTCTCTGTCCACTGCTGGGAGTGATATGCACCCACCCCTCATATGTCTGTCCACTGCTGGGAGTCCTCTTCACCCACCCCTCACATGTCTCTGTCCACTGCGTGGAGTGATATGCACCCACTCTCATATGTCTGTCCACTGCTGGGAGTCCTCTGCACCCACCCCTCACATGTCTCTGTCCACTGCTGGGAGTCCTCTGCACCCACCCCTCACATGTGTCTGTCCACTGCTGGGAGTCCTCTGCACCCACCCCTCAAATGTCTCTGTCCACTGCTGGGAGTCCTCTGCACCCACCCCTCACATGTGTCTGTCAACTGCTGGGAGTCTTCTGAACCCACCCCTCACATATCTCTGTCCACTGCTGGGAGTAATATACACCCACCCCTCATTTGTCTGGGCACTGTTGGGAGTGATCTGCACCCACCCCTCACATGTCTCTGGGTACTGCTGGGAGTCCTCTGCACCCACCCCTCACATGTCTCTGTCCACTGCTGGGAGTCCTCTGCACCCACCCCTCACATGTCTCTGTCCACTGCTGGGAGTCCTCTGCACCCACCCCTGACATGTGTCTGTCCACTGCCGGGAGTCCTCTGCACCCACCCCTCACATGTCTCTGTCCACTGCTGGGAGTGATATGCACCCACCCCTCATATGTCTGTCCACTGCTGGGAGTCCTCTTCACCCACCCCTCACATGTCTCTGTCCACTGCGTGGAGTGATATGCACCCACTCTCATATGTCTGTCCACTGCTGGGAGTCCTCTGCACCCACCCCTCACATGTCTCTGTCCACTGCTGGGAGTCCTCTGCACCCACCCCTCACATGTGTCTGTCCACTGCTGGGAGTCCTCTGCACCCACCCCTCAAATGTCTCTGTCCACTGCTGGGAGTCCTCTGCACCCACCCCTCACATGTGTCTGTCCACTGCTGGGAGTCCTCTGCACCCACCCCTCACATGTCTCTGTCCACTGCTGGGAGTGATATGCACCCACCCCTCATATGTCTGGGCACTACTGGGAGTGATCTGCACCCACCCCTTACATGTCTCTGGGCACTGCTGGTATTCCTCTGCACCCACCCCTCACATATCTCTGTCCAATGCTGGGAGTCCTCTGCACCCACCCCTCACATGTCTCTGTCCACTGCTGGGAGTCGTTTGCACCCACCCCTCACATGTCTCTGTCCACTGCTGGGAGTCCTCTGCACCCACCCCTCACATGTGTCTGTCCACTGCTGGAAGTCCTCTGCACCCACCCCTCACATGTCTCTGTCCACTGCTGGGAGTGTTATGCACCCACCCCTCATATGACTGTCCACTGCTGGGAGTCCTCTGCACCCACCCCTCACATGTCTCTGTCCACTGCTGGGAGTGATATGCACCCACCCCTCATATGTCTGTCCACTGCTGGGAGTCCTCTGCACCCACTCCTCACATGTCTCTGTCCACTGCTGGGAGTCCTCTGCACCCACCCCACACATGTGTCTGTCCACTGCTGGGAGTCCTCTGAACCCACCCCTCACATGTCTCTGTCCACTGCTGGGAGTGATATGCACCCACCCCTCACATGTCTGGGCAGTGCTGGGAGTGATCTGCACCCACCCCTCACATGTCTCTGGGCACTGCTGGTATTCCTCTGCACCCACCCCTCAAATGTCTCTGTCCACTGCTGGGAGTCCTCTGCACCCAGCCCTCACATGTCTCTGTCCACTGCTGGGAGTGATATGCACCCACCCCTCATATGTCTGTCCACTGCTGGGAGTCCTCTGCACCCACTCCTCACATGTGTCTGTCCACTGCTGGAAGTCCTCTGCACCCACCCCTCACATGTCTCTGTCCACTGCTGGGAGTGATATGCACCCACCCCTCATATGTCTGGGCACTACTGGGAGTGATCTGCACCCACCCCTTACATGTCTCTGGGCACTGCTGGTATTCCTCTGCACCCACCCCTCACATGTCTCTGTCCAATGCTGGGAGTCTTCTGCACCCACCCCTCACATGTCTCTGTCCACTGCTGGGAGTCCTTTGCACCCACCCCTCATATGTCTCTGTCCACTGCTGGGAGTCCTCTGCACCCACCCCTCACTTGTGTCTGTCCACTGCTGGAAGTCCTCTGCACCCACCCCTCACATGTCTCTGTCCACTGCTGGGAGTGTTATGCACCCACCCCTCATATGACTGTCCACTGCTGGGAGTCCTCTGCACCCACCCCTCACATGTCTCTGTCCACTGCTGGGAGTGATATGCACCCACCCCTCATATGTCTGTCCACTGCTGGGAGTCCTCTGCACCCACTCCTCACATGTCTCTGTCCACTGCTGGGAGTCCTCTGCACCCACCCCTCACATGTGTCTGTCCGCTGCTGGGAGTCCTCTGAACCCACCCCTCACATGTCTCTGTCCACTGCTGGGAGTGATATGCACCCACCCCTCACATGTCTCTGTCCACTGCTGGGAGTCCTCTGCACCCACCCCTCACATGTGTCTGTCAACTGCTGGGAGTCCTCTGAAAACACCCCTCACATATCTCTGTCCACTGCTGGGAGTAATATACACCCACCCCTCATTTGTCTGGGCACTGTTGGGAGTGATCTGCACCCACCCCTCACATGTCTCTGGGTATTGCTGGGAGTCCTCTGCACCCACCCCTCACATGTCTCTGTCCACTGCTGGGAGTCCTCTGCACCCACCCCTCACATGTCTCTGTCCACTGCTGGGAGTCCTCTGCACCCACCCCTGACATGTGTCTGTCCACTGCCGGGAGTCCTCTGCACCCACCCCTCACATGTCTCTGTCCACTGCTGGGAGTGATATGCACCCACCCCTCATATGTCTGTCCACTGCTGGGAGTCCTCTTCACCCACCCCTCACATGTCTCTGTCCACTGCGGGGAGTGATATGCACCCACTCTCATATGTCTGTCTACTGCTGGGAGTCCTCTGCACCCACCCCTCACATGTCTCTGTCCACTGCTGGGAGTCCTCTGCACCCACCCCTCACATGTGTCTGTCCACTGCTGGGAGTCCTCTGCACACACCCCTCAAATGTCTCTGTCCACAGCTGGGAGTCCTCTTCACCCACCCCTCACATGTCTCTGTCCACTGATTGGGAGTCCTCTGCACCCACCCCTCACATGTGTCTGTCCACTGCTGGGAGTCCTCTGAACCCAACCCTCACATGTCTCTGTCCACTGCTGGGAGTGATATGCACCCACCCCTCACATGTCTCTGTCCACTGCTGGGAGTCCTCTGCACTCACCCCTCACATGTGTCTGTCAACTGCTGGGAGTCCTCTGAACCCACCCCTCACATATCTCTGTCCACTGCTGGGAGTAATATACACCCACCCCTCATTTGTCTGGGCACTGTTGGGAGTGATCTGCACCCACCCCTCACATGTCTCTGGGTACTGCTGGGAGTCCTCTGCACCCACCCCTCACATGTCTCTGTCCACTGCTGGGAGTCCTCTGCACCCACCCCTCACATGTCTCTGTCCACTGCTGGGAGTCCTCTGCACCCACCCCTGACATGTGTCTGTCCACTGCCGGGAGTCCTCTGCACCCACCCCTCACATGTCTCTGTCCACTGCTGGGAGTGATATGCACCCACCCCTCATATGTCTGTCCACTGCTGGGAGTCCTCTTCACCCACCCCTCACATGTCTCTGTCCACTGCGGGGAGTGATATGCACCCACACTCATATGTCTGTCTACTGCTGGGAGTCCTCTGCACCCACCCCTCACATGTCTCTGTCCACTGCTGGGAGTCCTCTGCACCCACCCCTCACATGTGTCTGTCCACTGCTGGGAGTCCTCTGCACCCACCCCTCAAATGTCTCTGTCCACAGCTGGGAGTCCTCTGCACCCACCCCTCACATGTCTCTGTCCACTGCTGGGAGTCCTCTGCACCCACCCCTCACATGTGTCTGTCCACTGCTGGGAGTCCTCTGCACCCACCCCTCACATGTCTCTGTCCACTGCTGGGAGTGATATGCACCCACCCCTCATATGTCTGGGCACTACTGGGAGTGATCTGCACCCACCCCTTACATGTCTCTGGGCACTGCTGGTATTCCTCTGCACCCACCCCTCACATGTCTCTGTCCAATGCTGGGAGTCCTCTGCACCCACCCCTCACATGTCTCTGTCCACTGCTGGGAGTCCTTTGCACCCACCCCTCACATGTCTCTGTCCACTGCTGGGAGTCCTCTGCACCCACCCCTCACATGTGTCTGTCCACTGCTGGAAGTCCTCTGCACCCACCCCTCACATGTCTCTGTCCACTGCTGGGAGTTTTATGCACCCACCCCTCATATGACTGTCCACTGCTGGGAGTCCTCTGCACCCACCCCTCACATGTCTCTGTCCACTGCTAGGAGTGATATGCACCCACCCCTCATATGTCTGTCCACTGCTGGGAGTCCTCTGCACCCACTCCTCACATGTCTCTGTCCACTGCTGGGAGTCCTCTGCACCCACCCCTCACATGTGTCTGTCCACTGCTGGGAGCCCTCTGAACCCACCCCTCACATGTCTCTGTCCACTGCTGGGAGTGATATGCACCCACCCCTCACATGTCTGGGCAGTGCTGGGAGTGTTATGCACCCACCCCTCACATGTCTCTGGGCACTGCTGGTATTCCTCTGCACCCACCCCTCAAATGTCTCTGTCCACTGCTGGGAGTCCTCTGCACCCACCCCTCACATGTCTCTGTCCACTGCTGGGAGTCCTCTGCACCCACCCCTCACATGTCTCTGTCCACTGCTGGGAGTCCTCTGCACCCACCCCTCACATATCTCTGTCCACTGCTGGGAGTAATATACACCCACCCCTCATTTGTCTGGGCACTGTTGGGAGTGATCTGCACCCACCCCTCACATGTCTCTGGGTACTGCTGGGAGTCCTCTGCACCCACCCCTCACATGTCTCTGTCCACTGCTGGGAGTCCTCTGCACCCACCCCTCACATGTCTCTGTCCACTGCTGGGAGTCCTCTGCACCCACCCCTGACATGTGTCTGTCCACTGCCGGGAGTCCTCTGCACCCACCCCTCACATGTCTCTGTCCACTGCTGGGAGTGATATGCACCCACCCCTCATATGTCTGTCCACTGCTGGGAGTCCTCTTCACCCACCCCTCACATGTCTCTGTCCACTGCGGGGAGTGATATGCACCCACACTCATATGTCTGTCTACTGCTGGGAGTCCTCTGCACCCACCCCTCACATGTCTCTGTCCACTGCTGGGAGTCCTCTGCACCCACCCCTCACATGTGTCTGTCCACTGCTGGGAGTCCTCTGCACCCACCCCTCAAATGTCTCTGTCCACAGCTGGGAGTCCTCTGCACCCACCCCTCACATGTCTCTGTCCACTGCTGGGAGTCCTCTGCACCCACCCCTCACATGTGTCTGTCCACTGCTGGGAGCCCTCTGCACCCACCCCTCACATGTCTCTGTCCACTGCTGGGAGTGATATGCACCCACCCCTCATATGTCTGGGCAGTGCTGGGAGTGTTATGCACCCACCCCTCACATGTCTCTGGGCACTGCTGGTATTCCTCTGCACCCACCCCTCAAATGTCTCTGTCCACTGCTGGGAGTCCTCTGCACCCACCCCTCACATGTCTCTGTCCACTGCTGGGAGTCCTCTGCACCCACCCCTCACATGTCTCTGTCCACTGCTGGGAGTCCTCTGCACCCACCCCTCACATGTGTCTGTCAACTGCTGGGAGTCCTCTGAACCCACCCCTCACATATCTCTGTCCACTGCTGGGAGTAATATACACCCACCCCTCATTTGTCTGGGCACTGTTGGGAGTGATCTGCACCCACCCCTCACATGTCTCTGGGTACTGCTGGGAGTCCTCTGCACCCACCCCTCACATGTCTCTGTCCACTGCTGGGAGTCCTCTGCACCCACCCCTCACATGTCTCTGTCCACTGCTGGGAGTCCTCTGCACCCACCCCTGACATGTGTCTGTCCACTGCCGGGAGTCCTCTGCACCCACCCCTCACATGTCTCTGTCCACTGCTGGGAGTGATATGCACCCACCCCTCATATGTCTGTCCACTGCTGGGAGTCCTCTTCACCCACCCCTCACATGTCTCTGTCCACTGCGTGGAGTGATATGCACCCACTCTCATATGTCTGTCCACTGCTGGGAGTCCTCTGCACCCACCCCTCACATGTCTCTGTCCACTGCTGGGAGTCCTCTGCACCCACCCCTCACATGTGTCTGTCCACTGCTGGGAGTCCTCTGCACCCACCCCTCAAATGTCTCTGTCCACAGCTGGGAGTCCTCTGCACCCACCCCTCACATGTCTCTGTCCACTGCTGGGAGTCCTCTGCACCCACCCCTCACATGTGTCTGTCCACTGCTGGGAGTCCTCTGCACCCCCCCTCACATGTCTCTGGCCGCTGCTGGGAGTGATATGCACCCACCCCTCATATGTCTGTCCACTGCTGGGAGTGATATGCACCCACCCCTCACATGTCTGGGCAGTGCTGGGAGTGATCTGCACCCACCCCTCACATGTCTCTGGGCACTGCTGGTATTCCTCTGCACCCACCCCTCAAATGTCTCTGTCCACTGCTGGGAGTCCTCTGCACCCAGCCCTCACATGTCTCTGTCCACTGCTGGGAGTGATATGCACCCACCCCTCATATGTCTGTCCACTGCTGGGAGTCCTCTGCACCCACTCCTCACATGTGTCTGTCCACTGCTGGAAGTCCTCTGCACCCACCCCTCACATGTCTCTGTCCACTGCTGGGAGTGATATGCACCCACCCCTCATATGTCTGGGCACTACTGGGAGTGATCTGCACCCACCCCTTACATGTCTCTGGGCACTGCTGGTATTCCTCTGCACCCACCCCTCACATGTCTCTGTCCAATGCTGGGAGTCTTCTGCACCCACCCCTCACATGTCTCTGTCCACTGCTGGGAGTCCTTTGCACCCACCCCTCATATGTCTCTGTCCACTGCTGGGAGTCCTCTGCACCCACCCCTCACTTGTGTCTGTCCACTGCTGGAAGTCCTCTGCACCCACCCCTCACATGTCTCTGTCCACTGCTGGGAGTGTTATGCACCCACCCCTCATATGACTGTCCACTGCTGGGAGTCCTCTGCACCCACCCCTCACATGTCTCTGTCCACTGCTGGGAGTGATATGCACCCACCCCTCATATGTCTGTCCACTGCTGGGAGTCCTCTGCACCCACTCCTCACATGTCTCTGTCCACTGCTGGGAGTCCTCTGCACCCACCCCTCACATGTGTCTGTCCGCTGCTGGGAGTCCTCTGAACCCACCCCTCACATGTCTCTGTCCACTGCTGGGAGTGATATGCACCCACCCCTCACATGTCTCTGTCCACTGCTGGGAGTCCTCTGCACCCACCCCTCACATGTGTCTGTCAACTGCTGGGAGTCCTCTGAAAACACCCCTCACATATCTCTGTCCACTGCTGGGAGTAATATACACCCACCCCTCATTTGTCTGGGCACTGTTGGGAGTGATCTGCACCCACCCCTCACATGTCTCTGGGTACTGCTGGGAGTCCTCTGCACCCACCCCTCACATGTCTCTGTCCACTGCTGGGAGTCCTCTGCACCCACCCCTCACATGTCTCTGTCCACTGCTGGGAGTCCTCTGCACCCACCCCTGACATGTGTCTGTCCACTGCCGGGAGTCCTCTGCACCCACCCCTCACATGTCTCTGTCCACTGCTGGGAGGGATATGCACCCACCCCTCATATGTCTGTCCACTGCTGGGAGTCCTCTTCACCCACCCCTCACATGTCTCTGTCCACTGCGGGGAGTGATATGCACCCACTCTCATATGTCTGTCTACTGCTGGGAGTCCTCTGCACCCACCCCTCACATGTCTCTGTCCACTGCTGGGAGTCCTCTGCACCCACCCCTCACATGTGTCTGTCCACTGCTGGGAGTCCTCTGCACACACCCCTCAAATGTCTCTGTCCACAGCTGGGAGTCCTCTTCACCCACCCCTCACATGTCTCTGTCCACTGATTGGGAGTCCTCTGCACCCACCCCTCACATGTGTCTGTCCACTGC
The DNA here is from genome assembly GCF_964204655.1 of Triturus cristatus. NCBI lineage: Eukaryota > Metazoa > Chordata > Amphibia > Caudata > Salamandridae > Triturus > Triturus cristatus. The sequence goes on along the minus strand of NC_140579.1, from coordinate 274,075,926 downwards.
TGGGAGTCCTCTGAACCCAACCCTCACATGTCTCTGTCCACTGCTGGGAGTGATATGCACCCACCCCTCACATGTCTCTGTCCACTGCTGGGAGTCCTCTGCACTCACCCCTCACATGTGTCTGTCAACTGCTGGGAGTCCTCTGAACCCACCCCTCACATATCTCTGTCCACTGCTGGGAGTACTATACACCCACCCCTCATTTGTCTGGGCACTGTTGGGAGTGATCTGCACCCACCCCTCACATGTCTCTGGGTACTGCTGGGAGTCCTCTGCACCCACCCCTCACATGTCTCTGTCCACTGCTGGGAGTCCTCTGCACCCACCCCTCACATGTCTCTGTCCACTGCTGGGAGTCCTCTGCACCCACCCCTGACATGTGTCTGTCCACTGCCGGGAGTCCTCTGCACCCACCCCTCACATGTCTCTGTCCACTGCTGGGAGTGATATGCACCCACCCCTCATATGTCTGTCCACTGCTGGGAGTCCTCTTCACCCACCCCTCACATGTCTCTGTCCACTGCGGGGAGTGATATGCACCCACACTCATATGTCTGTCTACTGCTGGGAGTCCTCTGCACCCACCCCTCACATGTCTCTGTCCACTGCTGGGAGTCCTCTGCACCCACCCCTCACATGTGTCTGTCCACTGCTGGGAGTCCTCTGCACCCACCCCTCAAATGTCTCTGTCCACAGCTGGGAGTCCTCTGCACCCACCCCTCACATGTCTCTGTCCACTGCTGGGAGTCCTCTGCACCCACCCCTCACATGTGTCTGTCCACTGCTGGGAGTCCTCTGCACCCACCCCTCACATGTCTCTGTCCACTGCTGGGAGTGATATGCACCCACCCCTCATATGTCTGGGCACTACTGGGAGTGATCTGCACCCACCCCTTACATGTCTCTGGGCACTGCTGGTATTCCTCTGCACCCACCCCTCACATGTCTCTGTCCAATGCTGGGAGTCCTCTGCACCCACCCCTCACATGTCTCTGTCCACTGCTGGGAGTCCTTTGCACCCACCCCTCACATGTCTCTGTCCACTGCTGGGAGTCCTCTGCACCCACCCCTCACATGTGTCTGTCCACTGCTGGAAGTCCTCTGCACCCACCCCTCACATGTCTCTGTCCACTGCTGGGAGTTTTATGCACCCACCCCTCATATGACTGTCCACTGCTGGGAGTCCTCTGCACCCACCCCTCACATGTCTCTGTCCACTGCTAGGAGTGATATGCACCCACCCCTCATATGTCTGTCCACTGCTGGGAGTCCTCTGCACCCACTCCTCACATGTCTCTGTCCACTGCTGGGAGTCCTCTGCACCCACCCCTCACATGTGTCTGTCCACTGCTGGGAGCCCTCTGAACCCACCCCTCACATGTCTCTGTCCACTGCTGGGAGTGATATGCACCCACCCCTCACATGTCTGGGCAGTGCTGGGAGTGTTATGCACCCACCCCTCACATGTCTCTGGGCACTGCTGGTATTCCTCTGCACCTACCCCTCAAATGTCTCTGTCCACTGCTGGGAGTCCTCTGCACCCACCCCTCACATGTCTCTGTCCACTGCTGGGAGTCCTCTGCACCCACCCCTCACATGTCTCTGTCCACTGCTGGGAGTCCTCTGCACCCACCCCTCACATATCTCTGTCCACTGCTGGGAGTAATATACACCCACCCCTCATTTGTCTGGGCACTGTTGGGAGTGATCTGCACCCACCCCTCACATGTCTCTGGGTACTGCTGGGAGTCCTCTGCACCCACCCCTCACATGTCTCTGTCCACTGCTGGGAGTCCTCTGCACCCACCCCTCACATGTCTCTGTCCACTGCTGGGAGTCCTCTGCACCCACCCCTGACATGTATCTGTCCACTGCCGGGAGTCCTCTGCACCCACCCCTCACATGTCTATGTCCACTGCTGGGAGTGATATGCACCCACCCCTCATATGTCTGTCCACTGCTGGGAGTCCTCTTCACCCACCCCTCACATGTCTCTGTCCACTGCGGGGAGTGATATGCACCCACACTCATATGTCTGTCTACTGCTGGGAGTCCTCTGCACCCACCCCTCACATGTCTCTGTCCACTGCTGGGAGTCCTCTGCACCCACCCCTCACATGTGTCTGTCCACTGCTGGTAGTCCTCTGCACCCACCCCTCAAATGTCTCTGTCCACAGCTGGGAGTCCTCTGCACCCACCCCTCACATGTCTCTGTCCACTGCTGGGAGTCCTCTGCACCCACCCCTCACATGTGTCTGTCCACTGCTGGGAGCCCTCTGAACCCACCCCTCACATGTCTCTGTCCACTGCTGGGAGTGATATGCACCCACCCCTCACATGTCTGGGCAGTGCTGGGAGTGTTATGCACCCACCCCTCACATGTCTCTGGGCACTGCTGGTATTCCTCTGCACCCACCCCTCAAATGTCTCTGTCCACTGCTGGGAGTCCTCTGCACCCACCCCTCACATGTCTCTGTCCACTGCTGGGAGTCCTCTGCACCCACCCCTCACATGTCTCTGTCCACTGCTGGGAGTCCTCTGCACCCACCCCTCACATGTGTCTGTCAACTGCTGGGAGTCCTCTGAACCCACCCCTCACATATCTCTGTCCACTGCTGGGAGTAATATACACCCACCCCTCATTTGTCTGGGCACTGTTGGGAGTGATCTGCACCCACCCCTCACATGTCTCTGTCCACTGCTGGGAGTCCTCTGCACCCACCCCTCACATGTGTCTGTCCAGTGCTGGGAGTCCTCTGCACCCACCCCTCACATGTGTCTGTCCACTGCTGGGAGTCCTCTGCACCCACCCCTCACATGTCTCTGTCCACTGCTGGGAGTGATATGCACCCACCCCTCATATGTCTGGGCACTACTGGGAGTGATCTGCACCCACCCCTTACATGTCTCTGGGCACTGCTGGTATTCCTCTGCACCCACTCCTCACATGTCTCTGTCCAATGCTGGGAGTCCTCTGCACCCACCCCTCACATGTCTCTGTCCACTGCTGGGAGTCCTTTGCACCCACCCCTCACATGTCTCTGTCCACTGCTGGGAGTCCTCTGCACCCACCCCTCACATGTCTCTGTCCACTGCTGGGAGTGATATGCACCCACCCCTCATATGTCTGTCCACTGCTGGGAGTACTCTGCACCCACTCCTCACATGTCTCTGTCCACTGCTGGGAGTCCTCTGCACCCACCCCTCACATGTGTCTGTCCACTGCTGGGAGTCCTCTGAACCCACCCCTCACATGTCTCTGTCCACTGCTGGGAGTACTCTGCACCCACTCCTCACATGTCTCTGTCCACTGCTGGGAGTCCTCTGCACCCACCCCTCACATGTGTCTGTCCACTGCTGGGAGTCCTCTGAACCCACCCCTCACATGTCTCTGTCCACTGCTGGGAGTGATATGCACCCACCCCTCACATGTCTGGGCAGTGCTGGGAGTGATCTGCACCCACCCCTCACATGTCTCTGGGCACTGCTGGTATTCCTCTGCACCCACCCCTCAAATGTCTCTGTCCACTGCTGGAGTCCTCTGCACCCACCCCTCACATGTCTCTGTCCACTGCTGGGAGTCCTCTGCACCCACCCCTCACATGTCTCTGTCCACTGCTGGGAGTCCTCTGCACCCACCCCTCACATGTGTCTGTCAACTGCTGGGAGTCCTCTGAACCCACCCCTCACATATCTCTGTCCACTGCTGGGAGTAATATACACCCACCCCTCATTTGTCTGGGCACTGTTGGGAGTGATCTGCACCCACCCCTCACATGTCTCTGGGTACTGCTGGGAGTCCTCTGCACCCACCCCTCACATGTCTCTGTCCACTGCTGGGAGTCCTCTGCACCCACCCCTCACATGTCTCTGTCCACTGCTGGGAGTCCTCTGCACCCACCCCTGACATGTGTCTGTCCACTGCTGGGAGTCCTCTGCACCCACCCCTCACATGTCTCTGTCCACTGCTGGGAGTGATATGCACCCACCCCTCATATGTCTGTCCACTGCTGGGAGTCCTCTTCACCCACCCCTCACATGTCTCTGTCCACTGCGTGGAGTGATATGCACCCACTCTCATATGTCTGTCCACTGCTGGGAGTCCTCTGCACCCACTCCTCACATGTCTCTGTCCACTGCTGGGAGTCCTCTGCACCCACCCCTCACATGTGTCTGTCCACTGCTGGGAGTCCTCTGATCCCACCCCTCACATGCCTCTGTCCACTGCTGGGAGTGTTATGCACCCACCCCTCATATGACTGTCCACTGCTGGGAGTCCTCTGCACCCACCCCTCACATGTCTCTGTCCACTGCTGGGAGTGATATGCACCCACCCCTCATATGTCTGTCCACTGCTGGGAGTCCTCTGCACCCACGCCTCACATGTCTCAGTCCACTGCTGGGAGTCCTCTGCACCCACCCCTCACATGTGTCTGTCCACTGCTGGGAGTCCTCTGCACCCACCCCTCACATGTCTCTGTCCACTGCTGGGAGTGATATGCACCCACCCCACATATGCCTGGGCACTGCTGGGAGTGATCTGTACCCACCCCTCACATGTCTCTGGGCACTGCTGGTATTCCTCTGCACCCACCCCTCACATGTCTCTGTCCACTGCTGGGAGTCCTCTGCACCCACCCCTCACATGTCTCTGTCCACTGCTGGGAGTGATATGCACCCACCTCTCATATGTCTGTCCACGGCTGGGAGTCCTCTGCACCCACCCCTCACATGTGTCTGTCCACTGCTGGGAGTCCTCTGCACCCACCCCTCACATGTGTCTGTCAACTGCTGGGAGTCCTCTGCACCCACCCCTCACATGTCTCTGTCCACTGCTGGGAGTCCTTTGCACCCACCCTTGACATGTGTCTGTCCACTGCTGGAGTCCTCTGCACCCACCCCTCACATGTCTCTGTCCACTGCTAGGAGTGATCTGCACCCACCCCTCACATGTCTCTGTGCACTGTTGGTATTCCTCTGCACCCACCCCTCACATGTCTCTGTCCACTGCTGGGAGTCCTCTGCACCCACCCCTCACATGTCTCTGTCCACTGCTGGGAGTCCTCTGCACCCATCCCTCACATCTCTCTGTCCACTGCTAGGAGTCCTCTGCACCCACCCCTCACATGTGTCTGTCCACTGCTGGGAGTCCTCTGCACCCACCCCTCACATGTCTCTGTCCACTGCTGGGAGTGATATGCACCCACCCCTCATATGTCTGTCCACTGCTGGGAGTCCTCTTCACCCACCCCTTACATGTCTCTGTCTACTGCTGGGAGCGATATGCACCCACCCCTCATATGTCTGTCCACTGCTGGGAGTCCTCTGCACCCACCCCTCACATGTCTCTGTCCACTGCTGGGAGTCCTCTGCACCCACCCCTCACATGTGTCTGTCCAGTGCTGGGAGTCCTCTGCACCCACCCCTCACATGTGTCTGTCCACTGCTGGGAGTCCTCTGCACCCACCCCTCACATGTCTCTGTCCACTGCTGGGAGTGATATGCACCCACCCCTCATATGTCTGGGCACTACTGGGAGTGATCTGCACCCACCCCTTACATGTCTCTGGGCACTGCTTGTATTCCTCTGCACCCACCCCTCACATGTCTCTGTCCAATGCTGGGAGTCCTCTGCCCCCACCCCTCACATGTCTCTGTCCACTGCTGGGAGTCCTTTGCACCCACCCCTCACATGTCTCTGTCCACTGCTGGGAGTCCTCTGCACCCACCCCTCACATGTCTCTGTCCACTGCTGGGAGTGTTATGCACCCACCCCTCATATGACTGTCCACTGCTGGGAGTCCTCTGCACCCACCCCTCACATGTCTCTGTCCACTGCTGGGAGTGATATGCACCCACCCCTCATATGTCTGTCCACTGCTGGGAGTACTCTGCACCCACTCCTCACATGTCTCTGTCCACTGCTGGGAGTCCTCTGCACCCACCCCTCACATGTGTCTGTCCACTGCTGGGAGTCCTCTGAACCCACCCCTCACATGTCTCTGTCCACTGCTGGGAGTTATATGCACCCACCCCTCACATGTCTGGGCAGTGCTGGGAGTGATCTGCACCCACCCCTCACATGCCTCTGGGCACTGCTGGTATTCCTCTGCACCCACCCCTCAAATGTCTCTGTCCACTGCTGGAGTCCTCTGCACCCACCCCTCACATGTCTCTGTCCACTGCTGGGAGTCCTCTGCACCCACCCCTCACATGTCTCTGTCCACTGCTGGGAGTCCTCTGCACCCACCCCTCACATGTGTCTGTCAACTGCTGGGAGTCCTCTGAACCCACCCCTCACATATCTCTGTCCACTGCTGGGAGTAATATACACCCACCCCTCATTTGTCTGGGCACTGTTGGGAGTGATCTGCACTCACCCCTCACATGTCTCTGGGTACTGCTGGGAGTCCTCTGCACCCACCCCTCACATGTCTCTGCCCACTGCTGGGAGTCCTCTGCACCCACCCCTCACATGTCTCTGTCCACTGCTGGGAGTCCTCTGCACCCACCCCTGACATGTGTCTGTGCACTGCTGGGAGTCCTCTGCACCCACCCCTCACATGTCTCTGTCCACTGCTGGGAGTGATATGCACCCACCCCTCATATGTCTGTCCACTGCTGGGAGTCCTCTTCACCCACCCCTCACATGTCTCTGTCCACTGCGGGAAGTGATATGCACCCACTCTCATATGTCTGTCCACTGCTGGGAGTCCTCTGCACCCACTCCTCACATGTCTCTGTCCACTGCTGGGAGTCCTCTGCACCCACCCCTCACATGTGTCTGTCCACTGCTGGGAGTCCTCTGATCCCACCCCTCACATATCTCTGTCCACTGCTGGGAGTGTTATGCACCCACCCCTCATATGACTGTCCACTGCTGGGAGTCCTCTGCACCCACACCTCACATGTCTCTGTCCACTGCTGGGAGTGATATGCACCCACCCCTCATATGTCTGTCCACTGCTGGGAGTCCTCTGCACCCACTCCTCACATGTCTCTGTCCACTGCTGGGAGTCCTCTGCACCCACCCCTCACATGTGTCTGTCCACTGCTGGGAGTCCTCTGAACCCACCCCTCACATGTCTCTGTCCACTGCTGGGAGTGATATGCACCCACCCCTCACATGTCTGGGCAGTGCTGGGAGTGATCTGCACCCACCCCTCACATGTCTCTGGGCACTGCTGGTATTCCTCTGCACCCACCCCTCAAATGTCTCTGTCCACTGCTGGAGTCCTCTGCACCCACCCCTCACATGTCTCTGTCCACTGCTGGGAGTCCTCTGCACCCACCCCTCACATGTCTCTGTCCACTGCTGGGAGTCCTCTGCACCCACCCCTCACATGTGTCTGTCAACTGCTGGGAGTCCTCTGAACCCACCCCTCACATATCTCTGTCCACTGCTGGGAGTAATATACACCCACCCCTCATTTGTCTGGGCACTGTTGGGAGTGATCTGCACCCACCCCTCACATGTCTCTGGGTACTGCTGGGAGTCCTCTGCACCCACCCCTCACATGTCTCTGTCCACTGCTGGGAGTCCTCTGCACCCACCCCTCACATGTCTCTGTCCACTGCTGGGAGTCCTCTGCACCCACCCCTGACATGTGTCTGTCCACTGCTGGGAGTCCTCTGCACCCACCCCTCACATGTCTCTGTCCACTGCTGGGAGTGATATGCACCCACCCCTCATATGTCTGTCCACTGCTGGGAGTCCTCTTCACCCACCCCTCACATGTCTCTGTCCACTGCGGGGAGTGATATGCACCCACTCTCATATGTCTGTCCACTGCTGGGAGTCCTCTGCACCCACCCCTCACATGTCTCTGTCCACTGCTGGGAGTCCTCTGCACCCACCCCTCACATGTGTCTGTCCACTGCTGGGAGTCCTCTGCACCCACCCCTCACATGTCTCTGTCCACAGCTGGGAGTCCTCTGCACCCACCCCTCACATGTCTCTGTCCACTGCTGGGAGTCCTCTGCACCTACCCCTCACATGAGTCTGTCCACTGCTGGGAGTCCTCTGCACCCCCCCCTCACATGTCTCTGGCCACTGCTGGGAGTGATATGCACCCACCCCTCATATGTCTGTCCACTGCTGGGAGTCCTCTGCACCCACCCCTCACATGTCTCTGTTCTCTGCTGGGAGTGATATGCACCCACCCCTCCTATGTATGTCCACTGCTAGGAGTCCTCTGCACCCACCCCTCACATGTGTCTGTCCACTGCTGGGAGTCTACTGCACCCACCCCTCACATGTCTCTGTCCACTGCTGGGAGTGATATGCACCCACCCCTCATATGTCTGGGCACTGCTGGGAGTGATCTGCACCCACCCCTCACATGTCTCTGGGCACTGCTGGTATTCCTCTGCACCCACCCCTCACATGTCTCTGTCCACTGCTGGGAGTCCTCTGCACCCACCCCTCACATGTCTCTGTCCACTGCTGGGAGTCCTCTGCACCCACCCCTCACATGTCTCTGTCCACTGCTGGGAGTCCTCTGCACCCACCCCTCACATGTGTCTGTCAACTGCTGGGAGTCCTCTGAACTCACCCCTCACATATCTCTGTCCACTGCTGGGAGTAATATACACCCACCCCTCATTTGTCTGGGCACTGCTGGGAGTTGTTAGACCTGGCACCTTGACGTGAGTCTCCCTTCCTCTTTTTTGTCGCTGTGCCTCATGTGTTTTTATGGTGTTGGCCGCTCAGCGCGCTGTGCCACTGCCAACCAGTGTCGCGGTGCGAGTGCTCCCTTTGTAAATTGTATATGTGGTTGGATTCCATGATTGGATTGTTTGATTTACTATCAGACCCCAGTAAAGTGCGCCAGGAGCGCCCGGGCATGTAAATGCAAACACCGCTGGTGGGCTTGCAGCACTGGTTGTGCCACCCACAGAAGCGGCAGGTAAAATACGTCTAAGGTCTGTCATCGCAGAACCTGCGTGCAATCTGGTACTGACATGCTGACTGGCAGGTGCCCACACGTGCCGGTCCCTAAAACCTTCCCTTAGCTGCATGTTAGTCACCCCTCTGGTAGGCCCACGGGCAGGGTGCGTTGTGAGCCTAAGGTAGGACAAGCCTGGATGCGTGGCATGTCCTAGTAGTGAATGACCGCCATCTTGTTGTTCACTACTGCAAGGCTACCCTGTTCTCATAGGCCAGTATGGGCGGCCTGGATTGTTACACCCTATGATCCTAACCGACCCAGGGAACATGGTAGAAGATCGAGTTTAGTATGCCTGAACTCGGAATAATAAGGTACATCTTTTCGCAAGGTTTATTTTAATATTCCGGGTTTGCAAATGCCGCTTTTAGAAAGCTGGCCTTTGCTTGCCTAAACATTTCAGCCGCCTCTGCGTGATGTGTATCTGATGTCTGGCTGGTGTGAGTGACAGGGCTGGGGGAACCCAGATGGGCAGGGCTAGGTAGCCTGGTGGTGAATAGGACGATCAACAGGTAGATGGGTGGGAGGAGTGCTCCTAGGCTCTGAATAGGACAGTGCTCTGCCACCTCAATGCCGGCTCCGCCCCCTGTGGAGCGTCTGAGGACTCTGCCCTGCACTCTGAAAGAAGAAGCCTGCATCGCGTAAACAAAGTGCTCCAAAACCGGACTGAACTAGGCAAGGGTCCCCCTGGCCTGGGAGAACAAAAGATTTGCTGTATAAATGGAGGAGCCCTGCTCCTAAGAAACTATATCCGCTTTTGACCAAGAAGAATCTCTGCCTGAGGAGGAGGCACCGGGAAAGCTGTAGGAGGAAGACTGGCCCTATCCTGGGGGATTGGCCTGCAGTGGTGACCTTGCTGCCAAAGGGGAGAAGAGAAACTGTTGCTGAAGACTTTACTTTACCTTTACTTTCAAGACTTGTGCTTTTCCAAAACGATCTCCAAGGGCTTGGAACTGATCTTGCCCCCTGAACTGAGCCCCAGGACCATTGGGCTCTACCTGATCTTCACTCGCCTGCCGCTGGACTGTGGTGTCCTTTCCCTCGCCGGAGCTGTGACCCTCGTGCCCCAGTCCCTCCTTGAGCCGTGACCAGGACCGCTTAGCCGCCCCCGCCTTGGGAAGAGCCTCGCTCGATCAGAGCCGCTCCCCCTATGCTGTGCTGGGCTGCCCCTGTCACCTCGCTCGTTGGAGGCTCGCTGTGCACCTTCACCCTCCCGCCGGAATCGGCGTTTGTGAGCATCTCCAAGCCTCGGACGGCCCGGACGTATCTGCGTGCCCGGCTGCCCTGCTTTGTTCACCCGCCACCTGCAACACCCCGCTCTTGTCGTGAGCCTGAAGATCAGACACCCATCGTGAAGTGTGGGAGCCTCAGACGCCGCCTCGCCCTTCTGTCGAAGAGCCGCTGAAATCCCGCACCCGCCTTTGCGTCAAGAACAAGGTACTGTACTTACGAACTCGACCGCGAGCTCGCATCGGATCCAGGGTCCGCAACGTTCTGATTTCCCTGTCATCTGCCGCGTGCTTCCCGGGCGCCGCCTCAGCACGAAGTGCGCTGAGGCCTACAGTTACCTTGTGCCCGCCTAAAAGAACTTTCCGTAACAAAGAGAACTTTACCGTATTCCTAAGAATTGTGGCCCCATCAGTTCAACGTTACTGGGCCTTGTATTAAATCTGCTGAAACTACATAAAAGCTTATTTTTATATACTTCCTGATTGGTGTCCGTTTGTGGTGCATGCAAGGGGTTTACTGTATGTGTAATTGCATTTGCTTAACCGTGTACGCCTGAGACTTAGCCTAGACTGCTCGCGCCACGCACCTAGAGGGTGAGCAGGGGTTATTCTGGGGAGTCATCCTTCACCCTGACAAGAAGTAAAGGGTCCCTGCTTGTTGTGGGTTCACACCTGCGTCAACCAGAGCCCCCTCATTTCTAACAGGAGTGATCTGCACCCACCCCTCACATGTCTCTGGGTACTGCTGGGAGTCCTCTGCACCCACCCCTCACATGTCTTTGTCCACAGCTGGGAGTCCTCTGCACCCACCCCTCACATGTCTCTGTCCACAGCTGGGAGCCCTCTGCACCCACCCCTGACATGTGTCTGTCCACTGCTGGGAGTCCTCTGCACCCACCCCTCACATGTCTCTGTCCACTGCTGGGAGTGATATGCACCCACCCCTCATATGTCTGTCCACTGCTGGGAGTCCTCTTCACCCACCCCTCACATGTCTCTGTCCACTGCGGGGAGTGATATGCACCCACCCCTCATATGTCTATCCACTGCTGGGAGTCCTCTGCACCCACCCCTCACGTGTCTCTGTCCACTGCTGGGAATTGTTAGACCTGGCACCTTGGCGTGAGTTTCCCTTCCACTTTTTGATGGTGTGCCTCGATTGTTTTGCTGGTGTTGTCCGCTCAGGGCACTGCGCCACGGCTAATCCATGCCGCAGTGCAAGTGCTCCCTAGGTAAAGTGTACCTGTAATTGATGTTCATGATTGGTTTATTGGATTCACTGTCAGTCCCCAGTAAAGTGCACCAGGGGTGCCAGGGCTTGTGAATGCCAATGCTGCTGGTGGGCTTGCAGCGCTGATTGCGCCACCCACAGAAAGCGGCCTTGTAAAATGTGTCTAGGGTCTGCCACCGCAGACCCTGTGCGCGGTCTTGGACCGTCGCGCTGACTACGCAAGTGCCCCCACTTGCCAGTCCCTAAACCTTCCCTTACCTACATATTAGCCACCCCTCTGGTAGGCCCAAGGGCAGGGTGCATTGTAGGCATAAGGTAGGACATGCCCTGGTGTGTGTGGCATGTCTTAGTAGTGAATTACAGCCATTTTCGTTTTTCACTATTGAAGGCTACCTGCTCTCCATAGGCCGGAATGGGCTGCTGGAGTCACTACACGCTGTGACCCCAGTGGACTCAGAGAGCATGGTAGAATGTCAAGTTTAGTATGCCTGAACTCAGAATAATAAAATACTTCTTGTAGTCAAGTTTATTTTAATATCCTGGGTTTGTAAATACTACTTTTAGAAAGTTAGTATTTACTGGCCTGACCATTTCAGTCCGCCTCTGCTGTGTGTGTGTGTTCTGCCTAGCAACAGTAAGGAGCAGGGTTGGGGAATCCCCAGAGACAGGTTGGCTGCCAGGTGGTGGGTAGAGAGGTGACACCAGGATGGGTGGGAGGAGTACACCTTGACTCTTGAATAGACCTGTGCTCTGCCACCACAAAGCCGGCGCCGCCCCCTGTGGAGCGGCTGATGTCTCTGCCCTGCTGCTGACAGGAAAGAGCAGAGTCACCATAACAAAGTGCTCCAGAACTGGACTGAGCCAGGCCCAGGCCCCCTGGCGCTAAAGAACAAAAGAATCATGGTATAAAAGTAGGAGCCTGGCTCCTAAGAAATCATAATCCTGTTTTACCACAAAGAACCTCTGCCCGACTAGAAGGAGAAGAAGACGCTGGAGGAGCTGGCCTGCTGCTTGCCTTGCTGAGAAAGGAGAGGAAGAGACTACTGAAAAGACTTTGCTGCTTTGTGCTTTAAACATTCTCCAAGGGCTTGATCTGAGCTTGCCCCCTGAACTGAACCCCAGGACCAGTGGGTTCTCTGTGCTTTTGCTCGTCCTCCGATTCGAGCCGTGTGTGCATCCCGCTGGAAAGAGACTGCGCCCCTCAATGCCCCTCCTAGGGCCGTGACACTCAGGAGCTCGCCTGCCGCAACCCCGTGAGAGCCCCGCTCCGTCCGGAGCCGCTCTCTGTCCCCGGGCTAGGCCGCCTGCGCCCCTGTCACCGCCTGCCACTAGAGCGCGCTGAACGCGCTATCACCCCTCCCGCCGGAAACCGTCCGACGGCTGTGATCCACGCCGGGTCATCCAGCTGCACCGACCGTGCCCTGTGACCCCGCTTCGCTATCCCCGGACATCTCAGGCCGCGCCGCCCCCGTTCTGGAGACCCCCCCTGCACCGCCGTGCTGAGGGTTGCTGGCCGCGCCTGCCTACCTGCCCACACCCGCTGATCGAGGACCCAAGACCACTTCCCAAGCTGAGAGTCGCACCGACCTGTGCCGACTCTCCACATCACGAAAGGAGTTCCAGTATCGGGCTCGGGGCCCGCAACGCCTTATTTCCCCGTTCGCAGGAGCCGATCTCTGTGAGTACTGGAACCACAAGTAACATTTGCAAGAAACTGCAAAGTATCTATTTGAAGCTACGAACCAAGAACATTTGCCTGCTTTATAACTTGGTGGCATAGCGAAAACGTTATTGGTCTTGTGATAAGTCTGCTGAGATATATATACCTATTTTTACATAAAGAAGCGTATTTTTCTACATATCCAAGGCTGGTGTTCGTTTCTGGGGTGATTGATGTATTTACTGTGTGTGTGATTGTAAGTGCTTAACCAACAACGCCTGAGGAATCGCCTTGGCTGCTCACGCCACGCACCTAGAGGGTGAGCAAGGGTCATTCACAAGGGGTTATCCTGCGCCCTGACATAGAGGAGAGGGTTCCTGCTTGACACAAGGGCAACCTTGCGCCAACCAGAGATCCCCCAAGTCTAACATTGGTGGCAGCGGCTGGGATTTCGGATTTGCATTTGTAATTTGCATACAGTGAATTATTAATCACCAGATAGTGAGAGCAGACCAAGTAACGCAGCCACAGGTTTTTATTTGTTGAACTTTGTTGAGACATCTGCCATTACTGCAACCATGCCTGGCTCACTCTCTGCTGGAAGAGCACTCTCTGTGATTTCTGGAATGGATGAGGTGGATTGGGAGAGACTGGAAGGTTACACAGCGGAGCAATTGAAAGGCTACAGTGTAAAATTCAGAGTTCCCCATGCTGGATTCAGGAAGAAGAACCAGTACGCCAAGGCGTTGAGAGCCTGGAAGGAGTCACGAGACCCACGGAATACGGGGGACATCGTTCCACCCGACAACCTTGAGGAGCCCAGCAGAGTCCGGTCGCCAGAGGAGCTGGCAGACAGGGCAGCAGACAGGGCGCATGCAATGGAGATGGCAAAGTTGGCAGGACAAATGGAAATGGAGAAGCAGAAGTTGGCCCTGGAGGCACAACAACGCCAAATGGATCATGATATAAGATTGAAGGTAGTTGGAGCTGAAGGCGAAAAGTTTGGACACCGCTCCTTCTGGTGGCAGCACTCCACCGGTGCAGGTAGAGTCCAAGGTGTACATCCCCAAAGATGTAGTAAAGGAGTATTTTAGAAAGGATGACATAGGGCAGTGGTTTAGAGCCTATGAGGTGGCCATGTCTTCACACCGGGTCCCTGAGAAAGACTGGGGAGCGGGGTTGTGGGGAAGGTTCCTTGCTGAAGGGCGTGACACACTGTTAGATTTACCCTTAGATCTCCAAGCCTCATACCCCCATATGAAGGAAGCTTTAATGACCAGGTATGGGTTAACTCCTGAGCTATATAGACAGAGGTTCAGGGAGACGAAGAAGATCCCTGAGAGTACGTATGTGGAGTATGTAACTTTTTTCTGCAGAGCACTGGATGGTTGGGTGAAGGGTAGCAAAGTGAATGATTATCAAGGGCTGCTTGATTTAATTGCATGGGAGCACTTGTCCAGTCAATGTTTTCCTGAGCTACGCCAGCACCTGATTGATAGCAAGCTGTCCAACCCGAGGAAGCTTGCTGAGGAGGCGGACCGCTGGCTCAGCACCAGGGTCCACAAGGGTCAAGTGGGAGACTCCGCCAAAGGTGGGCAGGGTCCCCAGCAGAAGAGTGGGGGGGACACGGGTAAACAGAAAGGGTTCCAAAAAGGCCCCCAAAGTAATCCCCAAGGGAACCAGCAGAAGGGTTCTCAGCCTCCCCCACCCCCGCAGCAGAACGGGGCCCCGACAGGTAGACCTGTTCCAAAGGGGCCCTTCAATTGTTACAGGTGTGGTGACCCGGGTCACATTGCCTCTGATCCTAAGTGTCGCCTGTTTGGTAAGACCGCACCCACTGGTGCTCCACCCCGGCAAGTAGCTAATATTAATTTTGGGGAGGAGGTAGCAGTCCAGGAGGGTGGGGGTCCCGGGCAGATGACCCTAGTCTCGCTAGGAGACAGTGAGATGGTCCCTGAAACCTACTTACCCTCTAACACTAAGAAATATGGGCAAGTAGTGACCATCAATGGAAAGAAGGTTGAGGCTCTTAGAGATACAGGAGCCAGCGTGACCTCGGTGAGGCAACACCTGGTGTCTCAAGAGCAGATTGTACCCAATGCCTACTGTAGGGTTGTCAACGCTGACAACATAGAGAGTCGTTGTCCAATGGCTCAAGTTCCCTTTGAGTGGGGGGAGGTCTCTGGTACTCTACAAGTCGCTGTGAGAACTGACATGCCTGTAGACTGTTGTTGGAAAGGCGCCCGCCGGAAGGGGGTTCGATACACGTCTTGCCCACCCCTTCGACCCACCTCTCCCAAGTAAGCCGAACCAGGCGCGCACACCCTGATCTGCACTGTGAACAGAGGGACACCACACGTATTCTTTGTAGGACGATAAGTTCTTTTATCGATGATTTCAGGGATCTTTATGACCCAAAAGGCAAATAGTACAGCAGTGGCACAACGTACCACAAATCAGTCGTGGGGAATGGGGGTAGCGGGACAGTCTTTCAAGATAGTGTCTCTGCGAAATACCCTGCGGAAGCTCACAATCCTCGAGCTGGAGGGTGTCGTGTCTCTGGGCGATCTCTTAT
Source organism: Triturus cristatus (assembly GCF_964204655.1). Taxonomy (NCBI): domain Eukaryota; kingdom Metazoa; phylum Chordata; class Amphibia; order Caudata; family Salamandridae; genus Triturus; species Triturus cristatus. The sequence continues at coordinate 274,060,283 of NC_140579.1, read as the reverse complement.
CGAGTCGTCCTCAAGGGGAGAGTCTCTCAGCAGGCACAGGTGGTCGGAGTTCAGGAGCCGCGATTCCGTCCGCAGGGCTCAGATGGTTCAATAGCTGGGGGGCCGCGAGTCACTCAGCAGGCCTAGGTGGATCAGTGTTCGGGAGCCGCGACCTCGTCCGCAGGGCTCAGATGGTTCAATAGCAAGAGGCCGCGAGTCACTCAGCAGGCCCAGGTGACTTCAGCGTTCAGGAGCCGCGACAGCGTCAGCAGGCTCAGATGGTTCCAGGTCTTCTCTGTCCTTGTTCCTCCGGCACCCCTTGTTATACTCCGCTGGTTCTTTGAAGTCCGGAGTGCTCGCAGGGGGGGGACTGGGGTGACGGAGGGGGGTCGGCGGGATTTCCTGCCGCTCCCTTCTTTGGTCTTTTCAGGTGGGTCTGGAAGGGACCCCAGACGCTCGGTAGGGGAGGCGCCTGCTCCCCAGGGGCCTGGTGGCCGATTGAGTCCTCCCGGGGAAGGCGACCCGAGGTGTGACTGGGCTGGCGCCTCTGGGTCTGGCTCGAGGGTTCCCGCTCCCTCGGTTGGGCATGCGTGGTAGGGTGTTGAGTCTGTCAGGTCTCTGGCCGGCCCGTGGATCGGGGGTGGCTGGGGCGGCCGGAGTCGGGGATGTCGTGTCTTGAGGGTGGTTGCAGGTTGGCGGGATGATGGAGAGGGCAACGCCGTGAGGCCGGTCTCACACGCGTCCCCCCAGCTGAAAGGCGTGGAGAACTACCCATCCACTGGGGGGTTCGCCTCGCCGAAGCGGAAGAACCGGGACAGGCCGTCGGCGTTGGCATGATCCGTCCCGGGGCGATGTTCGACAGTGAAATCCATCCCTTGGAGAGAGATGGACCATCGTAGTAGCTTGGGGTTCTCCCCCCTCATCCGCATTAGCCACTGCAAGGGCCGGTGGTCCGTCTGTACTCGAAAATGGGTTCCAAACAAGTAGGGCCGCAGTTTCTTGAGGGCCCAGACTACGGCAAAGGCCTCTCGCTCTATAGTGCTCCAACGCTGCTCTCTCGGCAGCAGCCTTCGGCTGATGAAGGCTATGGGCTGATCAATGCCCTTGTCGTCGAACTGCGAGAGCACGGCCCCGATGCCATGTTCGGATGCGTCGGTCTGGACCACGAACTCTCGGGAGTAGTCGGGGGCCTTGAGTACGGGAGCGGTGCACATGGCGGTTTTCAAGGCGTCGAACGCCTGCTGGCACTGGGGGGTCCACTGCACCTTCTGCGGAAGCTTTTTGGAGGTCAACTCTGTGAGGGGCCCTGCGATACTACCATAATTTTTAATGAACCTCCGGTAGTACCCCGTAAGGCCCAGGAAGGCCCGAACCTCTGTCTGCGTGGTGGGGGGCTCCCAGGACTTGATGGCATCGATCTTCGGCTGGAGAGGGGCGACCTGGCCGCTGCCCACCTGATGCCCAGGTAGACCACGGAGCCTTGTCTGAGCTGGCATTTGCTGGTTTTCACTGTCAGGCCCGCTTGGCGCAGGGCCATTAGTACTTGTCGGAGGTGCTGGAGATGCTCGTGCCATTGAGAGCTGAATACGGCGATGTCGTCAAGGTACGCTGCGCTGAACTCCTCGAGTCCGGCCAGGACCTTGTTCACCAACCGCTGGAACGTGGCTGGGGCGTTTTTCATCCCGAACGGCATGACCCTGAAGCGGTAGTGGCCATCTGGCGTGGAGAAGGCAGAGCGCTCCTTCGCCCCTTCCGTGAGAGCGATCTGCCAGTACCCGCAGGTCAGGTCGAAAGTGCTGAGGAACTGTGCGGCCCCCAGGCGGTCGATGAGCTCGTCGGCTCGGGGAATAGGGTGAGCGTCTGCGCGGGTGACCGCATTGAGCCCCCGATAGTCTACACAGAATCTTAGTTCGGGGGCGACCCCTGGGGAGGCAGCCTTCGGGACCAGAACCACCGGGCTGGCCCAGGGGCTGTCGGAGGGCTCGATGACCCCTAGGTTGAGCATTTTCTGTACCTCGGTCTTGATGCAGGTGCGGACCCGGTCAGGCACCCGGTAGGCTCGGTGTCTCACAGGCGGGCAGTCGCCGGTGTCCACGTCGTGGACACACCAGTCGGTCACCCTTGGAATGAGGGAGAAAAGGTCTGCGAATTGTCCGAGCAGCTGGCGGCAGTCGTCGGCCTGCTGGGGAGTGAGGGTGTCCGACAGTTTCACACCCTCCACGGAACCGTCCAGTTCTTTTGTGCACAGGAGATCGGGCAGGGGTTCAGTGTCCTCCTCTGCCCCCTCATCGGTGGCCAGTAGCAAACTCAGTTCTGTCCTTACGAAGTGGGGCTTGAGACGGTTTACGTGGAGGACCCGGAGGGGGTTCCGTGGGGATTGTACGTCGACCAGATACGTGACCTGGCTCTTCCGTTCGACCACCTTGAATGGACCAGTCCATTTGTCTTGTAGGGCGCAGGGTCTCACCGGAGCCATGACCCAAACCTGCTGGCCCGGCTGGAACTCGACCAAGGTGGCGTTCTGGTCATACCAGCGCTTCATTTCTTCTTGGCTGGCCTTGAGGTTAGCCTCTGCAAGTTCCCTAAACTTCCTCGTCTGGTTGCGGAGCACCAGGATGTAGCGGAACACATCTGGGGGTGTCCCCCGGGGGCTTGTCTCCCAGCCCTCTTTGACCAGGCTTAGGGGCCCTCGAACGGGATGTCCGTACAGCAGTTCGAAGGGGCTGAACCCCAGAGACTTTTGGGGAACCTCCCGGTACGCGAACAGGAGGCAAGGGAGGAGGACGTCCCATTTCCGGCGCAGGGGCTCTTCGAGGCCCAGGATCATTCCCTTCAGAGTTCGGTTGAAGCGTTCCACCAGGCCGTTGCCCTGGGGGTGGTAGGGGGTCGTGAATTTATACGTGACTCCGCACTGCTGCCACAGGGACTTCATGTAGCGGGATATAAAGTTTGTGCCGCGATCACTCACAACCTCGCGGGGAAATCCGACCCGGGAGAAGATCCCCATGAGAGCCCGGCCCACCACGGGAGCCGTCACGGTGCGGAGGGGGATGGCCTCGGGGTAGCGGGTGGCATGGTCCACCAGGATGAGGATGAATCTGTGGCCCTGGGCGGTCTTCGGATCCAGGGGTCCCACGATGTCGATGCCGACCCGCTCGAACGGGGTACTTACAACGGGGAACGGTTGTAAGGGAGCTTTGCGTTTTCCGCCACTCTTCCCACTGCCCAGGCACGTGAGGCAGGACTGGCAGTGTGTTTCTACATTCGCTCGCATCTTGGGCCAATAGAAGTGGGTCACCAATCGCTGGTATGTCTTGTCTTGGCCTAAGTGTCCTGCCAAGGGTACATCGTGGGCCAGGCCCAGGAGGAGGCTCCGGAACCGCACCACCAGTACTCGTGCTGCGCCTAGCTCGGCGGACTTTTGCTCGCTGTAGAGGAGGCCATTGTCCCAATAAACCCAATGGGTTCCGGTTTGATCACCGGCGACCTGGGCTTCGGCTTGTTGTCTAAGTCCCTCGAGGGAGGGGCAAGTGGTCTGTTCCTGGCAGAACTCTTCGCGGGAGGGCCCCCCTTCGCAGTGCCACTGGGCCAACTCGGGCAGTTCTTCGGGTTCCATCAGGGCCTCTGGGGCGGAAGGTTCCGGTCCTTCCCCTGGGTTAGTGTCTCCTTCTTCCTCGGAAGGAGGGTTGTCTGCTTCTGGTAGGGGGTCCCTGTTCTCGGGGAAAGTGTTCGGTAAGAGGGCTTCACCGCCCTTGGAGGGGGCCACTCGTGCGGTCATGGAGCGTGTGGTGGCGCAGACCCATTCCGGTAGGCCCATCATCTCTAGGTGGGCTCTTCGTTCTACCTGCCCCCACGGGGAATTTTCCAGGTCGTTGCCCAGGAGGCAGTCTACGGGCTGCGAGGTCCGGACCGCTACCTTCAGTTCTCCGGAGACCCCTCCCCACTCGAAGGGCACCAGGGCCATCTGGCAGAGGCTCTCAGAATTGTCGGAGGATACGACCGGACAGAGGGCCCCGGCTAGGATCTGGTCTTCGGAAATTAGGCTGTGGTGGACCGCGGTGACACTCGCCCCGGTGTCGCGAAGGCCCTCGACTCGGTGGCCGTCGGTATTTCTCTGTGTTGGCGGGCAAGGGTGTCCCGGGGACCATTTCTCGATCACCAAGGGAGACCAGGGCCATGGCCGCCGGTTCCCATTCCTCGGAGTCTTCCATTTCTTCCCCCAGAGCCACGGAGACCATCTGCCGGGTCGTGGGGTTGGTCGTTGTGGTTCGCTGATACTGGGGACACTGGGGGTCATTGGCGTAGTGTCCGGGCTGCTGGCAGCGGAAGCAGGTGATCCTAGCTCGTGGACCTGGTCGTCCTGGGGCTCCGGTGCTGGCTGGAGACTGGGCCGAACCCGCCGCTGGTGGGCTGCTGGGGGGGCTGGTGGAGGACCCCCCGGCAAAGTCTCTTGGTCGGCCGTGGTTCCCTCCGCCCCTCTGGCGGGGGGGACCCTGACTGTTGCGGCCGTAGTCCCCCACGGGGCCCCGGGTGGCCCGGGTGTTCACCCAACGATCAGCCTCAGCGGCCAGCTTCCGAGGGTCGGTGAGTTTACTGTCTAGGAGATGCTGGCGCAGTTCTATAAAGCAATTGGCCGCTAAATGTTCCCAGGTGATCAGATCGAACAGTTCTTCGAAGGTGGAGACCTTGCTGCCCTTGATCCACCCGTCCAGAGCTCGGCTGTAAAAGTTCACGTATTCGACCCACGTGGTGCCCGGTATCTTTTTGCAATCTCGGAACCGTTGTCGGTACATTTCGGGGGTGAGTCCGTACCGGCCCACGAGGGCTTCCTTCATGTGGCTGTAGGAGTTCATGACCGCGGAGGGCAGATCGAGCAGAGTGTCCCTTCCTTCGCTTAAGAACCGGCCCCATAGGCCAGCCCCCCAATCCTTCTGCGGGATTCGGTGAGAGGTCATGGCGACTTCGTAGGCTTTAAACCACTGCTGGATATCATCGTTCTTATAATACTCCTTGACCACATCCCTGGGGATGTGAACTTTGGTTTCCCTGGCGGGAGCGGGCTGGGGATTCCCGGGCGGCTGTGACTTTTCGTGTCTAGCCCGCCACTCAATTTCCTTCAGGCCGCGTTCATGTTCTAGCTGGAGTTTCTTTTCGTCGTGCTCCCTTTGGAGTCTCTTCTCTTCGAGTTCCCCTTGTAGCCGTAACTGCTCGACGGCTAACTTCTTCTCTGCCAGTTTTATCTCTCCCTCGATTTTTAGTTTTGCCAGTTCCAGTTCGTGGTTGCGGCTTCTCTCTCGGTCCGCTAGTTCCTCGGAGGACAGGTTCCCCTCTGGTCCGTTGTTTCTCGCCGGGGTGCTTGTTTGTTCATGGGTAGAGTCTCTTTCCGTTTGGGTCGGGGGCGCCCCCGTCTCGACCCAGGCTTTCAGTACTTTCTGGTAGTCTTCCTTTGTGCTCAGTCCGGTGGTAGCGATGCCAAGGTCTTTGCAAAACTGTTTTAGTTCTCTATGCGTGTAATAGTCCAATTGATCTTCTCGGAACGGTGAGCTTATTTCGGTACCTGTGGCACCCAGGGAGGTTTCTCCTTCCATTTCTGTTTGGTAGTGCGTCAGTCGTTTACTGCACGCTCTCCTTCGGTGTCGGCTCGGATCCCGTCGTCTGCCACCAAATGTTGGAAAGGCGCCCGCCGGAAGGGGGTTCGATACACGTCTTGCCCACCCCTTCGACCCACCTCTCCCAAGTAAGCCGAACCAGGCGCGCACACCCTGATCTGCACTGTGAACAGAGGGACACCACACGTATTCTTTGTAGGACGATAAGTTCTTTTATCGATGATTTCAGGGATCTTTATGACCCAAAAGGCAAATAGTACAGCAGTGGCACAACGTACCACAAATCAGTCGTGGGGAATGGGGGTAACGGGACAGTCTTTCAAGATAGTGTCTCTGCGAAATACCCTGCGGAAGCTCACAATCCTCGAGCTGGAGGGTGTCGTGTCTCTGGGCGATCTCTTATCGAGTCGTCCACAAGGGGAGCGCCGCGAGTCTCTCAGCAGGCACAGGTGGTCGGAGTTCAGGAGCCGCGATTCCGTCCGCAGGGCTCAGATGGTTCAATAGCTGGGGGGCCGCGAGTCACTCAGCAGGCCTAGGTGGATCAGTGTTCGGGAGCCGCGACCTCGTCCGCAGGGCTCAGATGGTTCAATAGCAAGAGGCCGCGAGTCACTCAGCAGGCCCAGGTGACTTCAGCGTTCAGGAGCCGCGACAGCGTCAGCAGGCTCAGATGGTTCCAGGTCTTCTCTGTCCTTGTTCCTCCGGCACCCCTTGTTATACTCCGCTGGTTCTTTGAAGTCCGGAGTGCTCGCAGGGGGGGGACTGGGGTGACGGAGGGGGGTCGGCGGGATTTCCTGCCGCTCCCTTCTTTGGTCTTTTCAGGTGGGTCTGGGAGGGACCCCAGACGCTCGGTAGGGGAGGCGCCTGCTCCCCAGGTGGCCGATTGAGTCCTCCCGGGGAAAGCGACCCGAGGTGTGACTGGGCTGGCGCCTCTGGGTCTGGCTCGAGGGTTCCCGCTCCCTCAGTTGGGCATGCGTGGTAGGGTGTTGAGTCTGTCAGGTCTCTGGCCGGCCCGTGGATCGGGGGTGGCTGGGGCGGCCGGAGTCGGGGATGTCGTGTCTTGAGGGTGGTTGCAGGTTGGCGGGATGATGGAGAGGGCAACGCCGTGAGGCCGGTCTCACAACTGTCTGCTAGGGAACGACCTGGAGAGCTCCCCTTGGGAAAAGGTGGAGAAGACCATGCATCTGAGGATGGTGGGTCTGCCCGACTGGGCGTGCGTGACCAACCGGTCCATGGCAGCCAGTAGGGGTGTTGAGAGGGTCCTGGAGCCTGAGGGAGAGGTCCAGGAACCGGCCTTAGGGAGAAGGCGCAGGAGGCGCGGGAAACCGGCCCCCGAAGTTCCCACGGCCCAGGAGGAAGTAGACCCTGAGGGGGATGCTCTGGAGCCTACTGGGGAACAGATTGCCGAACTGGGAGACCTGCCTGAGCTGACCCATTGGCAGCAAGAAGGAGGTCCCTCCAGGGAGGAATTCTGCAGGGAGCCGAAAGAATGCCCTTCTCTCGTGGGTATGCGGCAACAGGCTGCAGACCAGGCCAATGGTGTTCAGGCCAAAACACACTACGTGTACTGGGAGAGTGACCTCCTGTATTCCGAGCCTAAGGCTGCTGAACCTGGGTCAGCCCGTGTGCTGGTGGTACCCCAGAGGTTCAGAACCTTCCTACTGGGGCTGGCTCATGATGTGCCTTTAGCAGGACATTTGGGGATGGACAAGACCTATGACAGGCTTGTCACCCACTTTTACTGGCCCCAAATGCACAAGAATTCAGATTCCTACTGCAGAACCTGTCAGACTTGCTAGGCAAGTGGTAAGAGCGGAGGGAAGCACAAGGCTCCTCTGCAGCCCTTCCCCGTGGTCGGTACGCCATTCCAGCGAGTGGGTATTGATATTGTGGGGCCTCTGGACCCCAAGACAGCCCTGGGCAACAGGTTCATCCTGGTCTTGGTGGACCATGCCACCCGGTACCCTGAAGCCATCCCTCTGAGGACAGTGACGGCCCCCGTGGTGGGACGAGCACTGATGGGAATTTTCTCCCGAGTGGGATTCCCTCTAGAGGTGGTGAGCGACAGGGGGACCAATTTCATATCCACATATATGAAATCCCTGTGGAAGGAGTGTGGGGTAACTTACAAGTTCACCACTCCTTAGCACCCCCAAGGAAATGGGTTGGTTGAGAGATTCAACCGAACCCTCAAAGGCATGATCATGGGCCTGGATGGTCCAATGTGGCGTAAGTGGGACGTCCTCTTGCCATGCCTGCTCTTCGCTTACCGAGAGGTGCCACAGAAGTCTCTAGGATTCAGCCCCTTTGAGCTTCTGTATGGTCACCCGGTAAGAGGACCTCTGAGTTTGGTAAAGGAAGGCTGGGAGCAATCTCCCAGGAAACCTCCCCAGAATGTATACAGTTACATGCTGGCCTTCCGAAACCAGACTAGGCGTTTCAGGCAACTTGCTGAGGCAAATCTGGAAGCCAGCCAGGAGGAGATGAAGCGGTGGTACGACCGGAATGCCACTCTGGTAGAGCTTCAACCTGGACAAAAGGTGTGGGTCTTGGTCCCAGTGGAGCCTTGTGCACTTCAGGATAAGTGGACAGGTCCATTTGAGTTTGTGGAGCGCAAAAGTCCTATCACCTACTTGGTGGACATGCAGTCTCCCAGGAACCCTTTGAGGGTCCTACATGTTAACCGCCTTAAGCCCCACTTAGAGAGGACTGAAGTGGGCATGCTGCTGGCCACTGATGATGGAATGGAAGAGGAGACCGAGCCTCTTCCTGACCTCTTAGTAGCCTCTGAGAAAGATGGGTCAGTGGATGGAGTTAACCTCTCACCCACCCTGACGCCCGAACAACAGGAAGATTGCCGCCACTTGCTGGGGCAGTTTCCAGATAGGTTCTCCCTGGTTCCTGGTGTCACAGATTGGTGCGTCCATGATGTGGACACAGGAGACAGCTTACCTGTGAAGCACAAGGCTTACAGGGTAACTGACAGGGTCAGAGCTTGCATCAAGGAGGAGGTCTCCAAGATGCTTGCGCTAGGGGTGGTTGAGTCCTCCAGCAGTCCTTGGTCCAGCCCCGTGGTCTTGGTCCCCAAAGCTGCTGCGCCGGGAGCCACACCTGAACTCCGGTTCTGTGTGGACTACAGAGGACTCAATTCAGTAACGAAGACTGACGCACACCCCATCCCCAGAGCTGATGAGCTCATTGATCGGCTGGGGGCTGCCCGGTTCCTCAGCACGTTTGATTTAACGTCTGGGTACTGGCAGATCGCCTTGACCGATGGGGCCAAAGAGAGGTCAGCATTCTCTACACCAGATGGGCACTTCCAGTTCCGAGTCATGCCATTTGGAATGAAGAATGCCCCTGCCACCTTTCAGAGGTTGGTCAACCAGGTACTGGTTGGGCTGGATGCGTTCAGTGCCGCCTACCTGGATGACATTGCAGTGTTCAGTGCCACCTGGCCCGAACACCTGCACCACCTCTGGGAAGTGTTGATGGCTCTGCGCCGAGCAGGCCTCACGATCAAGGCAAGCAAGTGCCAGATCGGGCAGGGTTCCGTGCTGTACTTGGGACACCAAGTGGGGAGTGGCAAGGTGGCACCCTTGCAACCCAAAATTGAGACCATCCTGGCTTGGGAACCCCCCAAGACGCAGACCGCAGTGAGGGCCTTCCTGGGGCTCACTGGGTACTACAGGAGGTTTGTCAAGGGCTATGGAACGATTGTTGCCCCCTTGACAGAGCTGACTTCCAAGAAGCAGCCCAGGAACGTGATCTGGACTGACACCTGTCAGAAAGCTTTCGACACCCTGAAGACTGCCATGTGCACGGCGCCCGTGCTTCTGGCCCCTGACTTCGCCAAGGAATTCCTAGTGCAGACAGACGCTTCAGAGCATGGTGTAGGGGCTGTTCTCTCACAGATGACTGAGGAGGGCTGGGACCAACCCGTAGCCTTCATCAGTAGGAGGTTACTTCCACGGGAAAGTAGGTGGAGTGCAATTGAGCGAGAAGCATTTGCTGTGGTCTGGGCGCTGAAGAAGCTAAGACCCTACTTGTTTGGGTCTCACTTCCGGGTTCAGACGGACCACAGGCCCCTCAGATGGTTGATGCAAATGAGGGGTGAGAACCCGAAGCTGTTGTGGTGGTCCATCTCCCTACAGGGTATGGACTTTACGGTGGAACACCGTCCTGGTACAGATCACGCCAACGCTGACGGTCTGTCCAGGTATTTCCGCCTAAGTGACGAGGAACCCCCTGGGCAAGGGTAGTTCTCCCCACATTTCAGCTGGAGGGGACACGTGTTAGACCTGGCACCTTGGCGTGAGTTTCCCTTCCACTTTTTGATGGTGTGCCTCGATTGTTTTGCTGGTGTTGTCCGCTCAGGGCACTGCGCCACGGCTAATCCGTGCCGCAGTGCAAGTGCTCCCTAGGTAAAGTGTACCTGTAATTGATGTTCATGATTGGTTTATTGGATTCACTGTCAGTCCCCAGTAAAGTGCACCAGGGGTGCCAGGGCTTGGGAATGCCAATGCTGCTGGTGGGCTTGCAGCGCTGGTTGCGCCACCCACAGAAAGCGGCCTTGTAAAATGTGTCTAGGGTCTGCCACCGCAGACCCTGTGCGCGGTCTTGGACCGTCGCGCTGACTACGCAAGTGCCCCCACCTTGCCAGTCCCTAAACCTTCCCTTACCTACATATTAGCCACCCCTCTGGTAGGCCCAAGGGCAGGGTGCATTGTAGGTATAAGGTAGGACATGCCCTGGTGTGTGTGGCATGTCTTAGTAGTAAATTACAGCCATTTTCGTTTTTCACTATTGAAGGCTACCTGCTCTCCATAGGCCAGAATGGGCTGCTGGAGTCACTACACGCTGTGACCCCAGTGGACTCAGAGAGCATGGTAGAATGTCAAGTTTAGTATGCCTGAACTCAGAATAATAAAATACTTCTTGTAGTCAAGTTTATTTTAATATCCTGGGTTTGTAAATACTACTTTTAGAAAGTTAGTATTTACTGGCCTGACCATTTCAGTCCGCCTCTGCTGTGTGTGTGTGCTCTGCCTAGCAACAGTAAGGAGCAGGGTTGGGGAATCCCCAGAGACAGGTTGGCTGCCAGGTGGTGGGTAGAGAGGTGACACCAGGATGGGTGGGAGGAGTACACCTTGACTCTTGAATAGACCTGTGCTCTGCCACCACAAAGCCGGCACCGCCCCCTGTGGAGCGGCTGATGTCTCTGCCCTGCTGCTGAAAGGAAAGGGCAGAGTCACCATAACAAAGTGCTCCAGAACTGGACTGAGCCAGGCCCAGGCCCCCTGGCGCTAAAGAACAAAAGAATCATGGTATAAAAGTAGGAGCCTGGCTCCTAAGAAATCAGAATCCTGTTTTACCACAAAGAACCTCTGCCCGACTAGAAGGAGAAGAAGACGCTGGAGGAGCTGGCCTGCTGCTTGCCTTGCTGAGAAAGGAGAGGAAGAGACTACTGAAAAGACTTTGCTGCTTTGTGCTTTAAACATTCTCCAAGGGCTTGATCTGAGCTTGCCCCCTGAACTGAACCCCAGGACCAGTGGGTTCTCTGTGCTTTTGCTCGTCCTCCGATTCGAGCCGTGTGTGCATCCCGCTGGAAAGAGACTGCGCCCCTCAATGCCCCTCCTAGGGCCGTGACACTCAGGAGCTCGCCTGCCGCAACCCCGTGAGAGCCCCGCTCCGTCCGGAGCCGCTCTCTGTCCCCGGGCTAGGCCGCCTGCGCCCCTGTCACCGCCTGCCACTGGAGCGCGCTGAACGTGCTATCACCCCTCCCGCCGGAAACCGTCCGACGACTGTGATCCACGCCGGGTCATCCAGCTGCACCGACCGTGCCCTGTGACCCCGCTTCGCTATCCCCGGACATCTCAGGCCGCGCCGCCCCCGTTGTGGAGACCCCCCCTGCACCGCCGTGCTGAGGGTCGCTGGCCGCGCCTACCTACCTGCCCACACCCGCTGATCGAGGACCCAAGACCACTTCCCAAGCTGAGAGTCGCACCGACCTGTGCCGACTCTCCACATCACGAAAGGAGTTCCAGTATCGGGCTCGGGGCCCGCAACGCCTTATTTCCCCGTTCTCAGGAGCCGATCTCTGTGAGTACTGGAACCACAAGTAACATTTGCAAGAGACTGCAAAGTATCTATTTGAAGCTACGAACCAAGAACATTTGCCTGCTTTATAACTTGGTGGCATAGCGAAAACGTTATTAGTCTTGTGATAAGTCTGCTGAGATATATATACCTATTTTTACATAAAGAAGCGTATTTTTCTACATATCCAAGGCTGGTGTCCGTTTCTGGGGGGATTGATGTATTTACTGTGTGTGTGATTGTAAGTGCTTAACCAACAACGCCTGAGGAATCGCCTTGGCTGCTCACGCCACGCACCTAGAGGGTGAGCAAGGGTCATTCACAAGGGGTTATCCTGCGCCCTGACATAGAGGAGAGGGTTCCTGCTTGACACAAGGGCAACCTTGCGCCAACCAGAGATCCCCAAGTCTAACAGGAATCCTCTGCACCCACCCCTCACATGTGTCTGTCCACTGCTGGGAGTCCTCTGCACCCACCCCTCACATGTCTCTGTCCACAGCTGTGAGTCCTCTGCACCCACCCCTCACATGTCTCTGTCCACTGCTGGGAGTCCTCTGCACCCACCCCTCACATGTGTCTGTCCTCTGCTGGGAGTCCTCTGCACCACCCCTCACATGTCTCTGGCCACTGCTGGGAGTGATATGCACCCACCCCTCATATGTCTGTCCACTGCTGGGAGTCCTCTGCACCCACCCCTCACATGTCTCTGTTCTCTGCTGGGAGTGATATGCACCCATCCCTCATATGTCTGTCCACTGCTGGGAGTCCTCTGCACCCACGCCTCACATGTCTCTGTCCACTGCTGGGAGTCCTCTGCACCCACCCCTCACATGTGTCTGTCCACGGCTGGGAGTCCTCTGCACCCACCCCTCACATGTCTCTGTCCACTGCTGGGAGTGATATGCACCCACCCCTCATATGCCTGGGCACTGCTGGGAGTGATCTGTACCCACCCCTCACATGTCTCTAGGCACTGCTGGTATTCCTCTGCACCCACCCCTCACATGTCTCTGTCCACTGCTGGGAGTCCTCTGCACCCACCCCTCACATGTCTCTGTCCACTGCTGGGAGTCCTCTGCACCCAACCCTCACATGTGTCTGTCCACTGCTGGGAGTCCTCTGCACCCACCCCTCACATGTCTCTGTCCACTGCTGGGAGTGATATGCACCCACCTCTCATATGTCTTTCCACTGCTGGGAGTCCTCTGCACCCACCCCTCACATGTCTCTGTCCACTGCTGGGAGTGATATGCACCCATCCCTCATATGTCTGTCCACTGCTGGGAGTCCTCTGCACCCACCCCTCACATGTCTCTGTCTACTGCTGGGAGTGATATGCACCCACCCCTCATATGTCTGGGCACTGCTGGGAGTGATCTGCACCCACCCCTGACATGTCTCTGGGCACTGCTGGTATTCCTCTGCACCCACCCCTCACATGTCTCTGTCCACTGCTAGGAGTCCTCTGCACCCACCCCTCACATGTGTCTGTCCACTGCTGGGAGTCCTCTGCACCCACCCCTCACATGTCTCTGTCCACTGCTGGGAGTGATATGCACCCACCCCTCATATGTCTGTCCACTGCTGGGAGTCCTCTGCACCCACCCCTCACATGTCTCTGTCCACTGCTGGGAGTGATATGCACCCACCCCTCATATGTCTGTCCCCTGCTGGGAGTCCTCTGCATCCACCCCTCACATGTCTCTGTCCACTGCTGGGAGTGATATGCACCCACCCCTCATATGTCTGGGCACTGCTGGGAGTGATCTGCACCCACCCCTCACATGTCTCTGGGCACTGCTGGTATTCCTCTGCACCCACCCCTCACATGTGTCTGTCAACTGCTGGGAGTCCTCTGAACCCACCCCTCACATATCTCTGTCCACTGCTGGGAGTAATATACACCCACCCCTCACATGTCTCTGTCCACTGCTGGGAGTCCTCTGCACCCACCCCTCACATGTGTCTGTCCACTGCTGGGAGTCCTCTGCACCCACCCCTCACATGTCTCTGTCCACTGCTGGGAGTGATATGCACCCACCCCTCATATGTCTGTCCACTGCTGGGAGTCCTCTGCACCCACCCCTCACATGTCTCTGTCCACTGCTGGGAGTGATATGCACCCACCCCTCATATGTCTGTCCACTGCTGGGAGTCCTCTGCATCCACCCCTCACATGTCTCTGTGCACTGCTGGGAGTGATCTGCACCCACCCCTCACATGTCTCTGGGCACTGCTGGTATTCATCTGCACCCACCCCTCACATGTCTCTGTCCACTGCTGGGAGTCCTCTGCACCCACCCCTCACATGTCTCTGTCCACTGCTGGGAGTCCTCTGCACCCACCCCTCACATGTCCCTGTCCACTGCTGGGAGTCCTCTGCACCCACCCCTCACATGTGTCTGTCCACTTCTGGGAGTCCTCTGCACCCACCCATCACATGTCTCTGTACACTGCTGGGAGTGATATGCACCCACCCCTCACATGTCTCTCGGCACTGCTGGTATTCCTCTGCACCCTCCCCTCACATGTCTCTGTCCACTGCTGGGAGTCCTCTGCACCCACCCATCAAATGTCTCTGTACACTGCTGGGAGTGATATGCACCCACCCCTCACATGTCTCTCGGCACTGCTGGTATTCCTCTGCACCCTCCCGTCACATGTCTCTGTCCACTGCTGGGAGTCCTCTGCACCCACCCCGCACATGTCTCTGTCCACAGCTGGGAGTCCTCTGCACCCACCCCTCACATGTGTCTGTCCACTGCTGGGAGTCCTCTGCACCCACCCCTCACATGTCTCTGTCCACAGCTGGGAGTCCTCTGCACCCACCCCTCACATGTCTCTGTCCACTGCTGGGAGTCCTCTGCACCCACCCCTCACATGTGTCTGTCCACTGCTGGGAGTCCTCTGCACCCCCCCTCACATGTCTCTGGCCACTGCTGGGAGTGATATGCACCCACCCCTCATATGTCTGTCCACTGCTGGGAGTCCTCTGCACCCACCCCTCACATGTCTCTGTTCTCTGCTGGGAGTGATATGCACCCACCCCTCATATGTCTGTCCACTGCTGAGAGTGATATGCACCCACCCCTCATATGTCTGGGCACTGCTGGGAGTGATCTGCACCCACCCCTCACATGTCTCTGGGCACTCCTGGTATTTCTCTGCATCCACCCCTCACATGTCTCTGTCCACTGCTGGGAGTCCTCTGCACCCACCCCTCACATGTCTCTGTCCACTGCTGGGAGTCCTCTGCACCCACCACGCACATGTCTCTGTCCACTGCTGGGAGTCCTCTGCACCCACCCCTCACATGTCTCTGTCCACTGCTGGGAGTGATATGCACCCACCCCTCACATGTGTCTGTCCACTGCTGGGAGTCCTCTGCACCCCCCCTCACATGTCTCTGGCCACTGCTGGGAGTGATATGCACCCACCCCTCATATGTCTGTCCACTACTGGGAGTCCTCTGCACCCACCCCTCACATGTCTCTGTTCTCTGCTGGGAGTGATATGCACCCACCCCTCATAAGTCTGTCCACTGCTGGGAGTCCTCTGCACCCACGCCTCACATGTCTCTGTCTACTGCTGGGAGTCCTCTGCACCCACCCCTCACATGTGTCTGTCCACTGCTGGGAGTCCTCTGCACCCACCCCTCACATGACTCTGTCCACTGCTGGGAGTGATATGCACCCACCCCTCATATGTCTGGGCACTGCTGGGAGTGATCTGCACCCACCCCTCACATGTCTCTGGGCACTGCTGGTATTCCTCTGCACCCACCCCTCACATGTCTCTGTCCACTGCTGGGAGTCCTCTGCACCCACCCCTCACATGTCTCTGTCCACTGCTGGGAGTCCTCTGCACCCACCCCTGACATGTGTCTGTCCACTGCTGGGAGTCCTCTGCACCCACCCCTCACATGTCTCTGTCCACTGCTGGGAGTGATATGCACCCACCCCTCATATGTCTGTCCACGGCTGGGAGTCCTCTTCACCCACCCCTCACATGTCTCTGTCCACTGCGGGGAGTGATATGCACCCACCCTCATATGTCTGTCCACTGCTGGGAGTCCTCTGCACCCACCCCTCACATGTCTCTGTCCACTGCTGGGAGTCCTCTGCACCCACCCATCACATGTCTCTGTACACTGCTGGGAGTGATATGCACCCACCCCTCACATGTCTCTCGGCACTGCTGGTATTCCTCTGCACCCTCCCGTCACATGTCTCTGTCCACTGCTGGGAGTCCTCTGCACCCACCCCGCACATGTCTCTGTCCACAGCTGGGAGTCCTCTGCACCCACCCCTCACATGTGTCTGTCCACTGCTGGGAGTCCACTGCACCCACCCCTCACATGTCTCTGTCCACAGCTGGGAGTCCTCTGCACCCACCCCTCACATGTCTCTGTCCACTGCTGGGAGTCCTCTGCACCCACCCCTCACATGTGTCTGTCCACTGCTGGGAGTCCTCTGCACCCCCCTCACATGTCTCTGGCCACTGCTGGGAGTGATATGCACCCACCCCTCACATGTCTCTGTCCACTGCTGGGAGTCCTCTGCACCCACCCCTCACATGTGTCTGTCAACTGCTGGGAGTCCTCTGAACCCACCCCTCACATATCTCTGTCCACTGCTGGGAGTAATATACACCCACCCCTCATGTGTCTGGGCACTGTTGGGAGTGATCTGCACCCACCCCTCACATGTCTCTGGGCACTGCTGGTATTTCTCTGCACCCACCCCTCACATGTCTCTGTTCACTGCTGGGAGTCCTATGCACCCACCCCTCACATGTCTCTGTCCACTGCTGGGAGTCCTCTGCACCCACCCCGCACATGTCTCTGTCCACTGCTGGGAGTCCTCTGCACCCACCCCTCACATGTCTCTGTCCACTGCTGGGAGTGATATGCACCCACCCCTCACATGTGTCTGTCCACTGCTGGGAGTCTTCTGCCCCCCCCCCTCACATGTCTCTGGCCACTGCTGGGAGTGATATGCACCCACCCCTCATATGTCTGTCCACTACTGGGAGTCCTCTGCACCCACCCCTCACCTGTCTCTGTTCTCTGCTGGGAGTGATATGCACCCACCCCTCATATGTCTGTCCACTGCTGGGAGTCCTCTGCACCCACGCCTCACATGTCTCTGTCTACTGCTGGGAGTCCTCTGCACCCACCCCTCACTTGTGTCTGTCCACTGCTGGGAGTCCTCTGCACCCACCCCTCACATGACTCTGTCCACTGCTGGGAGTGATATGCACCCACCCCTCATATGTCTGGGCACTGCTGGGAGTGATCTGCACCCACCCCTCACATGTCTCTGGGCACTGCTCGTATTCCTCTGCACCCACCCCTCACATGTCTCTGTCCACTGCTGGGAGTCCTCTGCACCCACCCCTCACATGTGTCTGTCCACTGCTGGGAGTCCTCTGCACCCCCCCTCACATGTCTCTGGCCACTGCTGGGAGTAATATGCACCCACCCCTCATATGTCTGTCCACTGCTGGGAGTCCGCTGCACCCACCCCTCACATGTCTCTGTTCTCTGCTGGGAGTGATATGCACCCACCCCTCATATGTCTGTCCACTGCTGGGAGTCCTCTGCACTCACGCCTCACATGTCTCTGTCCACTGCTGGGAGTCCTCTGCACCCACCCCTCACATGTGTCTGTCCACTGCTTGGAGTCCTCTGCACCCACCCCTCACATGTCTCTGTCCACTGCTGGGAGTCCTCTGCACCCACCCCTCACATGTGTCTGTCAACTGCTGGGAGTCCTCTGAACCCACCCCTCACATATCTCTGTCCACTGCTGGGAGTGATATGCACCCACCCCTCACATGTCTCTGTCCACTGCTGGGAGTCCTCTGCACCCACCCCTCACATGTCTCTGTCCACTGCTGGGAGTCCTCTGCACCCACCCCTGACATGTGTCTGTCCACTGCTGGGAGTCCTCTGCACCCACCCCTCACATGTCTCTGTCCACTGCTGGGAGTGATATGCACCCACCCCTCATATGTCTGTCCACGGCTGGGAGTCCTCTTCACCCACCCTTCACATGTCTCTGTCCACTGCGGGCAGTGATATGCACCCACCCTCATATGTCTGTCCACTGCTGGGAGTCCTCTGCACCCACCCCTCACATGTCTCTGTCCACTGCTGGGAGTCCTCTGCACCCACCCCTCACATGTGTCTGTCCACTGCTGGGAGTCCTCTGCACCCACCCCTCACATGTCTCTGTCCACTGCTGGGAGTCCTCTGCACCCACCCCTCACATGTCTCTGTCCACTGCTGGGAGTCCTCTGCACCCACCCCTGACATGTGTCTGTCCACTGCTGGGAGTCCTCTGCACCCACCCCTCACATGTCTCTGTCCACTGCTGGGAGTGATATGCACCCACCCCTCATATGTCTGTCCACGGCTGGGAGTCCTCTTCACCCACCCTTCACATGTCTCTGTCCACTGCGGGGAGTGATATGCACCCACCCTCATATGTCTGTCCACTGCTGGGAGTCCTCTGCACCCACCCCTCACATGTCTCTGTCCACTGCTGGGAGTCCTCTGCACCCACCCCTCACATGTGTCTGTCCACTGCTGGGAGTCCTCTGCACCCACCCCTCACATGTCTCTGTCCACAGCTGGGAGTCCTCTGCACCCACCCCTCACATGTGTCTGTCAACTGCTGGGAGTCCTCTGAACCCACCCCTCACATATCTCTGTCCACTGCTGGGAGTAATATACACCCACCCCTCATTTGTCTGGGCACTGCTGGGAGTGATCTGCACCCACCCCTCACATGTCTCTGGGTACTGCTGGGAGTCCTCTGCACCCACCCCTCACATGTCTCTGTCCACTGCTGGGAGTGATATGCACCCACCCCTCATATGTCTGTCCACTGCTGGGATTCCTCTGCACCCACCCCTCACATGTCTCTGTCCACTGCTGGGAGTGATATGCACCCACCCTTCATATGTCTGTCCACTGCTGGGAGTCCTCTGCACCCACCCTTCACATGTCTCTGTCCACTGCTGGGAGTGATATGCACCCACCCCTCACATGTCTCTGTCCACTGCTGGGAGTGATATGCACCCACCCCTCATATGTCTGTCCACTGCTGGGAGTCCTCTGCACCAACCCCTCACATGTCTCTGTCCACTGCTGGGAGTTATATGCACCCACCCCTCATATGTCTGGGCACTGCTGGGAGTGATCTGCACCCACCCCTCACATGTCTCTGGGCACTGTTGGTATTCCTCTGCACCCACCCCTCACATGTCTCTGTCCACTGCTGGGAGTCCTCTGCACCCACTCATCACATGTGTCTGTCCACTGCTGGGAGTCCTCTGCACCCACCCCTCACATGTCTCTGTCCACTGCTGGGAGTGATATGCACCCACCCCTCATATGTCTGTCCACTGCTGGGATTCCTCTGCACCCACCACTCACATGTCTCTGTCCACTGCTGGGAGTGATATGCACCCACCCCTCATATGTCTGTCCACTGCTGGGAGTCCTCTGCACCCACCCCTCACATGTCTCTGTCCACTGCTGGGAGTGATATGCACCCACCCCTCATATGTCTGGGCACTGCTGGGAGTGATCTGCACCCACCCCTCACATGTCTCTGGGCACTGCTGGTATTCCTCTGCACCCACCCCTCACATGTCTCTGTCCACTGCTGGGAGTCCTCTGCACCCACCCCTCACATGTCTCTGTCCACTGCTGGGAGTCCTCTGCACCCACCCCTCACATGTCTCTGTCCACTGCTGGGAGTCCTCTGCACCCACCCCTCACATGTCTCTGGGCACTGCTGGTATTTCTCTGCACCCACCCCTCACATGTCTCTGTCCACTGCTGGGAGTCCTCTGCAACCACCCCTCACATGTCTCTGTCCACTGCTGGGAGTCCTCTGCACCCACCCCGCACATGTCTCTGTCCACTGCTGGGAGTTCTCTGCACCCACCCCTCACATGTCTCTGTCCAATGCTGGGAGTGATATGCACCCACCCCTCACATGTGTCTGTCCACTGCTGGGAGTCTTCTGCACCCCCCCTCACATGTCTCTGGCCACTGCTGGGAGTGATATGCACCCACCCCTCATATGTCTGTCCACTACTGGGAGTCCTCTGCACCCACCCCTCACATGTCTCTGTTCTCTGCTGGGAGTGATATGCACCCACCCCTCATATGTCTGTCCACTGCTGGGAGTCCTCTGCACCCACGCCTCACATGTCTCTGTCTACTGCTGGGAGTCCTCTGCACCCACCCCTCACATGTGTCTGTCCACTGCTGGGAGTCCTCTGCACCCACCCCTCACATGACTCTGTCCACTGCTGGGAGTGATATGCACCCACCCCTCATATGTCTGGGCACTGCTGGGAGTGATCTGCACCCACCCCTCACATGTCTCTGGGCACTGCTGGTATTCCTCTGCACCCACCCCTCACATGTCTCTGTCCACTGCTGGGAGTCCTCTGCACCCACCCCTCACATGTCTCTGTCCACTGCTGGGAGTCCTCTGCACCCACCGCTGACATGTGTCTGTCCACTGCTGGGAGTCCTCTGCACCCACCCCTCACATGTCTCTGTCCACTGCTGGGAGTGATATGCACCCACCCCTCATAAGTCTGTCCACGGCTGGGAGTCCTCTTCACCCACCCCTCACATGTCTCTGTCCACTGCGGGGAGTGATATGCACCCACCCTCATATGTCTGTCCACTCCTGGGAGTCCTCTGCACCCACCCCTCACATGTCTCTGTCCACTGCTGGGAGTCCTCTGCACCCACCCCTCACGTGTGTCTGTCCACTGCTGGGAGTCCTCTGCACCCACCCCTCACATGTCTCTGTCCACAGCTGGGAGACCTCTGCACCCACCCCTCACATGTCTCTGTCCACTGCTGGGAGTCCTCTGCACCCACCCCTCACATGTGTCTGTCCACTGCTGGGAGTCCTCTGCACCCCCCCTCACATGTCTCTGGCCACTGCTGGGAGTAATATGCACCCACCCCTCATATGTCTGTCCACTGCTGGGAGTCCGCTGCACCCACCCCTCACATGTCTCTGTTCTCTGCTGGGAGTGATATGCACCCACCCCTCATATGTCTGTCCACTGCTGGGAGTCCTCTGCACTCAGGCCTCACATGTCTCTGTCCACTGCTGAGAGTTTTCTGCACCCACCCCTCACATGTGTCTGTCCACTGCTTGGAGTCCTCTGCACCCACCCCTCACATGTCTCTGTCCACTGCTGGGAGTCCTCTGCACCCACCCCTCACATGTGTCTGTCAACTGCTGGGAGTCCTCTGAACCCACCCCTCACATATCTCTGTCCACTGCTGGGAGTGATATGCACCCACCCCTCATATGTCTGGGCACTCCTGGGAGTGATCTGCATCCACCCCTACATGTCTCTGGGCACTGCTGGGAGTCCTCTGCACCCACCCCTCACATGTCTCTGTCCACTGCTGGGAGTCCTCTGCACCCACCCCTCACATGTCTCAGTCCACTGCTGGGAGTCCTCTGCACCCACCCCTCACATGTGTCTGTCCACTGCTGGAAGTCCTCTGCACCCACCCCTCATATGTCTCTGTCCACTGCTGGGAGTCCTCTGCACCCACCCCTCACATGTGTCTGTCCACTGCTGGGAGTCCTCTGCACCCACCCCTCACATGTCTCTGTCCACTGCTGGGAGTCCTCTGCACCCACCCCTCACATGTCTCTGTCCACTGCTGTGAGTCCTCTGCTCCCACCCCTGACATGTGTCTGTCCACTGCTGGGAGTTCTCTGCACCCACCCCTCACATGTCTCTGTCCACTGCTGGGAGTGATATGCACCCACCCCTCATATGTCTGTCCACGGCTGGGAGTCCTCTTCACCCACCCTTCACATGTCTCTGTCCACTGCGGGGAGTGATATGCACCCACCCTCATATGTCTGTCCACTGCTGGGAGTCCTCTGCACCCACCCCTCACATGACTCTGTCCACTGCTGGGAGTCCTCTGCACCCACCCCTCACATGTGTCTGTCCACTGCTGGGAGTCCTCTGCACCCACCCCTCACATGTCTCTGTCCACAGCTGGGAGTCCTCTGCACCCACCCCTCACATGTGTCTGTCAACTGCTGGGAGTCCTCTGAACCCACCCCTCAC
Source organism: Triturus cristatus (assembly GCF_964204655.1). Taxonomy (NCBI): domain Eukaryota; kingdom Metazoa; phylum Chordata; class Amphibia; order Caudata; family Salamandridae; genus Triturus; species Triturus cristatus. The sequence goes on along the minus strand of NC_140579.1, from coordinate 274,038,459 downwards.
ATATCTCTGTCCACTGCTGGGAGTAATATACACCCACCCCTCATTTGTCTGGGCACTGCTGGGAGTGATCTGCACCCACCCCTCACATGTCTCTGGGTACTGCTGGGAGTCCTCTGCACCCACCCCTCACATGTCTCTGTCCACTGCTGGGAGTGATATGCACCCACCCCTCACATGTCTCTGTCCACTGCTGGGAGTGATATGCACCCACCCCTCATATGTCTGTCCACTGCTGGGAGTCCTCTGCACCAACCCCTCACATGTCTCTGTCCACTGCTGGGAGTTATATGCACCCACCCCTCATATGTCTGGGCACTGCTGGGAGTGATCTGCACCCACCCCTCACATGTCTCAGGGCACTGCTGGTATTCCTCTGCACCCACCCCTCACATGTCTCTGTCCACTGCTGGGAGTCCTCTGCACCCACTCATCACATGTGTCTGTCCACTGCTGGGAGTCCTCTGCACCCACCCCTCACATGTCTCTGTCCACTGCTGGGAGTGATATGCACCCACCCCTCATATGTCTGTCCACTGCTGGGATTCCTCTGCACCCACCCCTCACATGTCTCTGTCCACTGCTGGGAGTGATATGCACCCACCCCTCATATGTCTGTCCACTGCTGGGAGTCCTCTGCACCCACCCCTCACATGTCTCTGTCCACTGCTGGGAGTGATATGCACCCACCCCTCATATGTCTGGGCACTGCTGGGAGTGATCTGCACCCACCCCTCACATGTCTCTGGGCACTGCTGGTATTCCTCTGCACCCACCCCTCACATATCTCTGTCCACTGCTGGGAGTCCTCTGCACCCACCCCTCACATGTCTCTGTCCACTGCTGGGAGTCCTCTGCACCCACCCCTCACATGTCTCTGTCCACTGCTGGGAGTCCTCTGCACCCACCCATCACATGTCTCTGTACACTGCTGGGAGTGATATGCACCCACCCCTCACATGTCTCTCGGCACTGCTGGTATTCCTCTGCACCCTCCCCTCACATGTCTCTGTCCACTGCTGGGAGTCCTCTGCACCCACCCCGCACATGTCTCTGTCCACAGCTGGGAGTCCTCTGCACCCACCCCTCACATGTGTCTGTCCACTGCTGGGAGTCCTCTGCACCCACCCCTCACATGTCTCTGTCCACAGCTGGGAGTCCTCTGCACCCACCCCTCACATGTCTCTGTCCACTGCTGGGAGTCCTCTGCACCCACCCCTCACATGTGTCTGTCCACTGCTGGGAGTCCTCTGCACCCCCCCTCACATGTCTCTGGCCACTGCTGGGAGTGATATGCACCCACCCCTCATATGTCTGTCCACTGCTGGGAGTCCTCTGCACCCACCCCTCACATGTCTCTGTTCTCTGCTGGGAGTGATATGCACCCACCCTTCATATGTCTGTCCACTGCTGGGACTCCTCTGCACCCACACCTCACATGTCTCTGTCCACTGCTGGGAGTCCTCTGCGCCCACCCCTCACATGTGTCTGTCCACTGCTGGGAGTCCTCTGCACCCACCCCTCACATGTCTCTGTCCACTGCTGAGAGTGATATGCACCCACCCCTCATATGTCTGGGCACTGCTGGGAGTGATCTGCACCCACCCCTCACATGTCTCTGGGCACTGCTGGTATTTCTCTGCACCCACCCCTCACATGTCTCTGTCCACTGCTGGGAGTCCTCTGCACCCACCCCTCACATGTCTCTGTCCACTGCTGGGAGTCCTCTGCACCCACCCCGCACATGTCTCTGTCCACTGCTGGGAGTCCTCTGCACCCACCCCTCACATGTCTCTGTCCACTGCTGGGAGTGATATGCACCCACCCCTCACATGTGTCTGTCCACTGCTGGGAGTCCTCTGCACCCCCCCTCACATGTCTCTGGCCACTGCTCAATCAATCAATCAATCAGTGACACTTATAAAGCGCGCTACATACCCGTAGGGTCTCAAGGCGCTGGGGGGGGGGGGAGGTGCAGCTACTGCTCGAACAGCCAGGTCTTCAGCTTCTTCCTGAAGGAGAGGTGGTCTTGGGTCAGGCGCAGGTCGGTCGGGAGGGAGTTCCAGGTCTTGGCGGCCAGGTAGGAGAAGGACCTTCCTCCTGTAGTCGCTCTTCGGATGCGGGGGACGGCGGCGAGGGCGTGGTTGGCTGATCGGAGGTGGCGTTTGGGAGCGTAGAAGTTGACTCGGCTGTTGAGGTAGCTCGGGCCTTGGTCGTGTAGGGCTTTGTGTGCGTGGGTGAGGAGGCGGAAGGTGATTCTTTTGTTGACGGGGAGCCAGTGAAGGTCTCTCAGATGTCCGGAGATGTGGCTGGTTCGTGGGATGTCGAGGATGAGTCTGGCTGAGGCGTTCTGGATCCGCTGGAGTCTCTTCTGGAGCTTGGCGGTGGTACCGGCGTAGAGGGCGTTGCCGTAGTCCAGTCGGCTGGTGACGAGGGCCTGGGTGACGGTCTTCCTGGTCTCGGTGGGGATCCACCAGAAGATCTTCCGTAGCATGCGTAGGATGTTGAAGCACGCCGAGGAGACGTTGTTGACTTGCCTGGTCATGGAGAGGGAGGGGTCCAGGATGAAGCCCAGGTTGCGTGCATGGTCTGTCGGTTTGGGTGCGGTGCCCAGGGCGGGAGGCCACCAGGAGTCGTCCCAGGCGGAGGGTGAGGAGCCCAGGATGAGGACCACCGTCTTGTCCGAGTTCAGTTTCAGGCGGCTGGTCGTCATCCACTCGGCTACCTCTTTCATCCCTTCGTGCAGGTTGGCTCTGGCGGCGGCGGGGTCGTTGGTCAGGGAGAGGATCAGCTGGGTGTCGTCGGCGTAGGAGATTATGCTGAGGTTGTGTTTGCGTACGATGGCCGCGAGGGGGCTCATGTAGACGTTGAAGAGGGTGGGGCTCAGAGATGATCCTTGGGGGACGCCGCAGATGACTTCGGAGGCCTCTGACTTGTACGGTGGTAGGCGGACTCTCTGTGTTCTTCCGTCGAGGAAGGAGACGATCCATTCCAGCGCCTTGTCCTGGATTCCGATGTTGCTGAGGCGCCGTACTAGGGTGCGGTGGCAGACCGTGTCGAATGCCGCGGAGAGGTCTAGGAGGATGAGGGCCACTGTTTCTCCATTGTCCATCAGGGCTCGGATGTCATCGGTGGCGGCGATGAGGGCGGTCTCGGTGCTGTGGTTGGCTCGGAAGCCGGACTGTGAGGGGTCGAGGGAACCGTTCGTCTCGAGGAAGGCGGCCATCTGCTTGTTGACGGTCTTCTCGATGACTTTGGCTGGAAACGGGAGGAGCGAGATGGGGCGGTAATTCTTGAGGTCGGTGGGGTCCGCTGTTGGTTTCTTGAGTAGAGCGCTGAGTTCGGCGTGTTTCCAGCTCTCAGGGAAGATGGTGGTGTCGAAGGATGTGTTGATGATGTCTCGCAGGTGGGGTGCGATGACAGCGTCGGCCTTGTTGAAGACGTGGTGAGGGCAGGGGTCGGTCGGTAATCCGGAGTGGATGGAGTTCATCGTGCGGATGGTGTCTTCGGTGCTGATCGGGGTCCAGGCGTGGAGGGTGGTGGTGGGGGGTGGTTGCTCGGTCATGGTGTGCGTTGGTTGGTTGTTAAAGCTGTTGTGTATGTCCGCGATCTTGTTGTGGAAGTATGAAGCGAGGGAGTTGCAGAGGTCTTGCGATGGGGTGATGTCGTTGTTTCCTGCGCTGGGGTTGGAAAGCTCTTTCACGATGTTGAAGAGTTCCTTGCAGTTGTGTGCGTTGTTGTCCAACCGGTCCTTGAATGCTGTTTTCTTGGCGGCGCGGATCAGCTGGTGGTGTTTCCGGGTGGCAAGTTTGAAGGAGGTCCTGTTGTCCGGTGTCGGTTCCCTTCTCCAGACTTTCTCGAGGGCTCGGCAGTTCTTCTTGGAGCTCTTGAGTTCGTCGGTGAACCATGGGGCCTTCTTGCTGCCGGGTCTGCTAGGCGGGGTCCTCAGTGGGGCGAGTTCGTCCGCGCAGTTGCTGATCCACTTCGTGAGGTTGTCGGCGGCCTGGCTGGGGTTCGCTGAGCTGGCAGGTGGGTGCTGGCTCAGGGAGGTGGTGAGCTGGTCTGCTGTGATCTTGTTCCAGCTTCTGCGGGCGGCCTGTTGCTGGTGTTGGTGGGTCGTCGTTCTCTTGAAGGTGAAGTGGACGCAGCTGTGGTCCGTCCATTAAAGCTCTGTGGCGTGGCTGAAGTCGATGTCTGTGCTGGAAGAGAAGACTGCGTCGAGTGTGTGTCCGGCGAGGTGTGTGGGGGTGGACACCAGTTGCTTGAGTCCCAGGTTGGCGAGGTTGTCGAGCAGGGTGCTGGTGTTGCGGTCGTTGTTGTTCTCCAGATGGAAGTTGAGGTCTCCCAGGAGGATGTAGTCAGCGGAGGGGAGGGCATGCGGGCTGACGAAGTCGGCGATGTCCTCGCTGAATTGCGTGCGTGGTCCAGGGGGTCGGTAGATCAGGGTGCCTCTGAGGGTGGTGTTCGGGTTGGTGTGGATCTGGAAATGCAGGTGTTCGGCGCTGGTCAGGGTGTTGTCGGTGCTGGTCGTGAGACGGATGGTGCTCCTGTGGATGATGGCGATGCCTCCTCCCATCTGGTTGGCGTTTCGGTCCCTCCGGACGATCTTGTAGCCCTCTGGGATGGCGATGGCGATGTCGGGAGCTGAAGAGGCGTTCATCCAGGTCTCCGTGAGGAAGGCAACGTCAGGGGCTGTGGCGTCTAGGAGGTTCCAGAGTTCGATGGCGTGTCTGTGGACGGAGCGGGTGTTGAGCAGGATGCACTTGAGGTGGGTGCTGCTGGTGTTCGACTTGGCGGGTGCTGGTGCGAGGCTGGTCCGGATGCAGGTGAACTTGCAGGCGTGGCAGCTGAAAGGTCCGTGGGTACGTCGTGGAGTGGCTTGATGGCATTCTGGGAGTCGGCCGGTGTTGAGAGCGGTGAGGGTGGCGGCGGAGTACGTCAGGCGGGTCGGTCGGGGTCCTCGTGGGCCAGGGGTCCTGGCACTGGGCGCGGTCCAGGCGCGGACGGGCGCAGACGGGCTTGCCTTTGGCGCGCCTTCGGCGCACAATCGGCGCGCCCGCTGCGCGTGACCGCTGCGCGTTCGCACGGTCGCCATTTAAGGCGAAGTGCGCGGGTGGGCGGAGCAGCTGGGAGGCGGGAGCGGGGAGGGTACAGAATCGAAAAAGGGGCGGGGAAAAGCGGCGGTGGCGGGAAGGGAGGGCGGAGGGCGGCGAGGTAGGCGGACAACAAGGAAGGAAAACCAAAACACGGGGAAAATGAAATAAAACAAAACAGGCACAAATTATCGACAAAACAAGAGCAAAAACAACCGCAGCGGAGGCAGCCGGCAACCGGCAAACGAGGCAGCAGCGAGGCAGAGGGCAGGCAAGGGGCACACGCAGCAGCTGGTGGCCGTGTGGCGCGGGGGTGTCCCACAAGTGGGTCACACTCACCTGCGTCGCACGGTCGCCATTTAAGGCCAAGTGCGCGGGTGGGCGGAGCAGCTGGGAGGCGGGAGCGGGGAGGGTACAGAATCGAAAAAGGGGCGGGGAAAAGCGGCGGTGGCGGGAAGGGAGGGCGGAGGGCGGCGAGGTAGGCGGACAACAAGGAAGGAAAACCAAAACACGGGGAAAATGAAATAAAACAAAACAGGCACAAATTATCGACAAAACAAGAGCAAAACAACCGCAGCGGAGGCAGCCGGCAACCGGCAAATGAGGCAGCAGCGAGGCAGAGGGCAGGCAAGGGGCACACGCAGCAGCTGGTGGCTGTGTGGCGCGGGGGTGTCCCACAAGTGGGTCACACTCACCTGCGTCGCACGGTCGCCATTTAAGGCCAAGTGCGCGGGTGGGCGGAGCAGCTGGGAGGCGGGAGCGGGGAGGGTACAGAATCGAAAAAGGGGCGGGGAAAAGCGGCGGTGGCGGTAAGGGAGGGCGGAGGGCGGCGAGGTAGGCGGACAACAAGGAAGGAAAACCAAAACACGGGGAAAATGAAATAAAACAAAACAGGCACAAATTATCGACAAAACAAGAGCAAAAACAACCGCAGCGGAGGCAGCCGGCAACCGGCAAACGAGGCAGCAGCGAGGCAGAGGGCAGGCAAGGGGCACACGCAGCAGCTGGTGGCCGTGTGGCGCGGGGGTGTCCCACAAGTGGGTCACACTCACCTGCGTCGCACGGTCGCCATTTAAGGCCAAGTGCGCGGGTGGGCGGAGCAGCTGGGAGGCGGGAGCGGGGTGGGTACAGAATCGAAAAAGGGGCGGGGAAAAGCGGCGGTGGCGGGAAGGGAGGGCGGAGGGCGGCGAGGTAGGCGGACAACAAGGAAGGAAAACCAAAACACGGGGAAAATGAAATAAAACAAAACAGGCACAAATTATTGACAAAACAAGAGCAAAAACAACCGCAGCGGAGGCAGCCGGCAACCGGCAAACGAGGCAGCAGCGAGGCAGAGGGCAGGCAAGGGGAGTGATATGCACCCACCCCTCATATGTCTGTCCACTACTGGGAGTCCTCTGCACCCACCCCTCACATGTCTCTGTTCTCTGCTGGGAGTGATATGCACCCACCCCTCATATGTCTGTCCACTGCTGGGAGTCCTCTGCACCCACGCCACACATGTCTCTGTCCACTGCTGGGAGTCCTCTGCACCCACCCCTCACATGTGTCTGTCCACTGCTGGGAGTCCTCTGCACCCACCCCTCACATGACTCTGTCCACTGCTGGGAGTGATATGCACCCACCCCTCATATGTCTGGGCACTGCTGGGAGTGATCTGCACCCACCCCTCACATGTCTCTGGGCACTGCTGGTATTCCTCTGCACCCACCCCTCACATGTCTCTGTCCACTGCTGGGAGTCCTCTGCACCCACCCCTCACATCTCTCTGTCCACTGCTGGGAGTCCTCTGCACCCACCCCTGACATGTGTCTGTCCACTGCTGGGAGTCCTCTGCACCCACCCCTCACATGTCTCTGTCCACTGCTGGGAGTGATATGCACCCACCCCTCATATGTCTGTCCACGGCTGGGAGTCCTCTTCACCCACCCCTCACATGTCTCTGTCCACTGCGGGGAGTGATATGCATCCACCCTCATATGTCTGTCCACTGCTGGGAGTCCTCTGCACCCACCCCTCACATGTCTCTGTCCACTGCTGGGAGTCCTCTGCACCCACCCCTCACGTGTGTCTGTCCACTGCTGGGAGTCCTCTGCACCCACCCCTCACATGTCTCTGTCCACAGCTGGGAGACCTCTGCACCCACCCCTCACATGTCTCTGTCCACTGCTGTGAATCCTCTGCACCCACCCCTCACATGTGTCTGTCCACTGCTGGGAGTCCTCTGCACCCCCCCTCACATGTCTCTGGCCAATGCTGGGAGTAATATGCACCCAACCCTCATATGTCTGTCCACTGCTGGGAGTCCTCTGCACCCACGCCTCACATGTCTCTGTCCACAGCTGGGAGTCCTCTGCACCCACCCCTCACATGTCTCTGTCCACTGCTGGGAGTCCTCTGCACCCACCCCTCACATGTGTCTGTCCACTGCTGGGAGTCCTCTGCACCCCCCCTCACATGTCTCTGGCCACTGCTGGGAGTGATATGTACCCACCCCTCATATGTCTGTCCACTGCTGGGAGTCCGCTGCACCCACCCCTCACATGTCTCTGTCCACTGCTGGGAGTCCTCTGCACCCACCCCTCACATGTGTCTGTCCACTGCTTGGAGTCCTCTGCACCCACCCCTCACATGTCTCTGTCCACTGCTGGGAGTCCTCTGCACCCACCCCTCACATGTGTCTGTCAACTGCTGGGAGTCCTCTGAACCCACCCCTCACATATCTCTGTCCACTGCTGGGAGTGATATGCACCCACCCCTCATATGTCTGGGCACTCCTGGGAGTGATCTGCATCCACCCCTTACATGTCTCTGGGCACTGCTGGTATTCCTCTGCACCCACCCCTCACATGTCTCTGTCCACTGCTGGGAGTCCTCTGCACCCACCCCTCACATGTCTCTGTCCACTGCTGGGAGTCCTCTGCACCCACCCCTCACATGTGTCTGTCCACTGCTGGAAGTCCTCTGCACCCACCCCTCACATGTCTCTGTCCACTGCTGGGAGTCCTCTGCACCCACCCCTCACATGTGTCTGTCCACTGCTGGGAGTCCTCTGCACCCACCCCTCACATGTCTCTGTCCACTGCTGGGAGTCCTCTGCACCCACCCCTCACATGTCTCTGTCCACAGCTGGGAGTCCTCTGCACCCACCCCTCACATGTGTCTGTCCACTGCTGGGAGTCCTCTGCACCCACCCCTCACATGTCTCTGTCCACAGCTGGGAGTCCTCTGCACCCACCCCTCACATGTCTCTGTCCACTGCTGGGAGTCCTCTGCACCCACCCCTCACATGTGTCTGTCCACTGCTGGGAGTCCTCTGCACCCCCCCTCACATGTCTCTGGCCACTGCTTGGAGTGATATGCACCCACCCCTCATATGTATGTCCACTGCTGGGAGTCCTCTGCACCCACCCCTCACATGTCTCTGTTCTCTGCTGGGAGTGATATGCACCCACCCCTCATATGTCTGTCCACTGCTGGGAGTCCTCTGCACCCACACCTCACATGTCTCTGTCCACTGCTGGGAGTCCTCTGCACCCACCCCTCACATGTGTCTGTCCACTGCTGGGAGTCCTCTGCACCCACCACTCACATGTCTCTGTCCACTGCTGAGAGTGGTATGCACCCACCCCTCATATGTCTGGGCACTGCTGGGAGTGATCTGCACCCACCCCTCACATGTCTCTGGGCACTGCTGGTATTTCACTGCACCCACTCCACACATGTCTCTGTCCACTGCTGGGAGTCCTCTGCACCCACCCCTCACATGTCTCTGTCCACTGCTGGGAGTCCTCTGCACCCACCCCGCACATGTCTCTGTCCACTGCTGGGAGTCCTCTGCACCCACCCCTCACATGTCTCTGTCCACTGCTGGGAGTGATATGAACCCACCCCTCACATGTGTCTGTCCACTGCTGGGAGTCCTCTGCACCCCCCCTCACATGTCTCTGGCCACTGCTGGGAGTGATATGCACCCACCCCTCATATGTCTGTCCACTACTGGGAGTCCTCTGCACCCACCCCTCACATGTCTCTGTTCTCTGCTGTGAGTGATATGCACCCACCCCTCATATGTCTGTCCACTGCTGGGAGTCCTCTGCACCCACGCCTCACATGTCTCTGTCCACTGCTGGGAGTCCTCTGCACCCACCCCTAACATGTGTCTGTCCACTGCTGGGAGTCCTCTGCACCCACCCCTCACATGTCTCTGTTCTCTGCTGGGAGTGATATGCACCCACCCCTCATATGTCTGTCCACTGTGGGAGTCCTCTGCACCCACGCCTCACATGTCTCTGCCCACTGCTGGGAGTCCTCTGCACCCACCCCTCACATGTGTCTGTCCACTGCTGGGAGTCCTCTGCACCCACCCCTCACATGACTCTGTCCACTGCTGGGAGTGATATACACCCACCCCTCATATGTCTGGGCACTGCTGGGAGTGATCTGCACCCACCCCTCACATGTCTCTGGGCACTGCTGGTATTCCTCTGCACCCACCCCTCACATGTCTCTGTCCACTGCTGGGAGTCCTCTGCACCCACCCCTCATATGTCTCTGTCCACTGCTGGGAGTCCTCTGCACCCACCCCTGACATGTGTCTGTCCACTGCTGGGAGTCCTCTGCACCCACCCCTCACATGTCTCTGTCCACTGCTGGGAGTGATATGCACCCACCCCTCATATGTCTGTCCACAGCTGGGAGTCCTCTTCACCCACCCCTCACATGTCTCTGTCCACTGCGGGGAGTGATATGCACCCACCCTCATATGTCTGTCCACTGCTGGGAGTCCTCTGCACCCACCCCTCACATGTCTCTGTCCACTGCTGGGAGTCCTCTGCACCCACCCCTCACATGTGTCTGTCCACTGCTGGGAGTCCTCTGCACCCACCCCTCACATGTCTCTGTCCACAGCTGGGAGACCTCTGCACCCACCCCTCACATGTCTCTGTCCACTGCTGGGAGTCCTCTGCACCCACCCCTCACATGTGTCTGTCCACTGCTGGGAGTCCTCTGCACCCCCCTCACATGTCTCTGGCCACTGCTGGGAGTAATATGCACCCACCCCTCATATGTCTGTCCACTGCTGGGAGTCCTCTGCACCCACGCCTCACATGTCTCTGTCCACAGCTGGGAGTCCTCTGCACCCACCCCTCACATGTCTCTGTCCACTGCTGGGAGTCCTCTGCACCCACCCCTCACATGTGTCTGTCCACTGCTGGGAGTCCTCTGCACCCCCCCTCACATGTCTCTGGCCACTGCTGGGAGTGATATGCACCCACCCCTCATATGTCTGTCCACTGCTGGGAGTCCGCTGCACCCACCCCTCACATGTCTCTGTTCTCTGCTGGGAGTGATATGCACCCACCCCTCATACGTCTGTCCACTGCTGGGAGTCCTCTGCACCCACGCCTCACATGTCTCTGTCCACTGCTGGGAGTCCTCTGCACCCACCCCTCACATGTGTCTGTCCACTGCTTGGAGTCCTCTGCACCCACCCCTCACATGTCTCTGTCCACTGCTGGGAGTCCTCTGCACCCACCCCTCACATGTTTCTGTCCACTCCTGGGAGTCCTCTGCACCCACCCCTCACATGTGTCTGTCCACTGCTGGAAGTCCTCTGCACCCACCCCTCACATGTCTCTGTCCACTGCTGGGAGTCCTCTGCACCCACCCCTCACATGTGTCTGTCCACTGCTGGGAGTCCTCTGCACCCACCCCTCACATGTCTCTGTCCACTGCTGGGAGTCCTCTGCACCCACCCCTCACATGTCTCTGTCCACAGCTGGGAGTCCTCTGCACCCACCCCTCACATGTGTCTGTCCACTGCTGGGAGTCCTCTGCACCCACCCCTCACATGTCTCTGTCCACAGCTGGGAGTCCTCTGCACCCACCCCTCACATGTCTCTGTCCACTGCTGGGAGTCCTCTGCACCCACCCCTCACATGTGTCTGTCCACTGCTGGGAGTCCTCTGCACCCCCCCTCACATGTCTCTGGCCACTGCTGGGAGTGATATGCACCCACCCCTCACATGTCTGTCCACTGCTGGGAGTCCTCTGCACCCACCCCTCACATGTCTCTGTTCTCTGCTGGGAGTGATATGCACCCACCCCTCATATGTCTGTCCACTGCTGGGAGTCCTCTGCACCCACACCTCACATGTCTCTGTCCACTGCTGGGAGTCCTCTGCACCCACCCCTCACATGTGTCTGTCCACTGCTGGGAGTCCTCTGCACCCACCACTCACATGTCTCTGTCCACTGCTGAGAGTGATATGCACCCACCCCTCATATGTCTGGGCACTGCTGGGAGTGATCTGCACCCACCCCTCACATGTCTCTGGGCACTGCTGGTATTTCTCTGCACCCACCCCTCACATGTCTCTGTCCACTGCTGGGAGTCCTCTGCACCCACCCCTCACATGTCTCTGTCCACTGCTGGGAGTCCTCTGCACCCACCCCTCACATGTATCTGTCCACTGCTGGGAGTCCTCTGCACCCACCCCTCACATGTGTCTGTCAACTGCTGGGAGTCCTCTGAACCCACCCCTCACATATCTCTGTCCACTGCTGTGAGTGATATGCACCCACCCCTCATATGTCTGGGCACTCCTGGGAGTGATCTGCATCCACCCCTTACATGCCTCTGGGCACTGCTGGTATTCCTCTGCACCCACCCCTCACATGTCTCTGTCCACTGCTGGGAGTCCTCTGCACCCACCCCTCACATGTCTCTGTCCACTGCTGGGAGTCCTCTGCACCCACCCCTCACATGTGTCTGTCCACTGCTGGAAGTCCTCTGCACCCACCCCTCACATGTCTCTGTCCACTGCTGGGAGTCCTCTGCACCCACCCCTCACATGTGTCTGTCCACTGCTGGGAGTCCTCTGCACCCACCACTCACATGTCTCTGTCCACTGCTGAGAGTGGTATGCACCCACCCCTCATATGTCTGGGCACTGCTGGGAGTGATCTGCACCCACCCCTCACATGTCTCTGGGCACTGCTGGTATTTCACTGCACCCACTCCACACATGTCTCTGTCCACTGCTGGGAGTCCTCTGCACCCACCCCTCACATGTCTCTGTCCACTGCTGGGAGTCCTCTGCACCCACCCCGCACATGTCTCTGTCCACTGCTGGGAGTCCTCTGCACCCACCCCTCACATGTCTCTGTCCACTGCTGGGAGTGATATGAACCCACCCCTCACATGTGTCTGTCCACTGCTGGGAGTCCTCTGCACCCCCCCTCACATGTCTCTGGCCACTGCTGGGAGTGATATGCACCCACCCCTCATATGTCTGTCCACTACTGGGAGTCCTCTGCACCCACCCCTCACATGTCTCTGTTCTCTGCTGTGAGTGATATGCACCCACCCCTCATATGTCTGTCCACTGCTGGGAGTCCTCTGCACCCACGCCTCACATGTCTCTGTCCACTGCTGGGAGTCCTCTGCACCCACCCCTAACATGTGTCTGTCCACTGCTGGGAGTCCTCTGCACCCACCCCTCACATGTCTCTGTTCTCTGCTGGGAGTGATATGCACCCACCCCTCATATGTCTGTCCACTGTGGGAGTCCTCTGCACCCACGCCTCACATGTCTCTGCCCACTGCTGGGAGTCCTCTGCACCCACCCCTCACATGTGTCTGTCCACTGCTGGGAGTCCTCTGCACCCACCCCTCACATGACTCTGTCCACTGCTGGGAGTGATATACACCCACCCCTCATATGTCTGGGCACTGCTGGGAGTGATCTGCACCCACCCCTCACATGTCTCTGGGCACTGCTGGTATTCCTCTGCACCCACCCCTCACATGTCTCTGTCCACTGCTGGGAGTCCTCTGCACCCACCCCTCATATGTCTCTGTCCACTGCTGGGAGTCCTCTGCACCCACCCCTGACATGTGTCTGTCCACTGCTGGGAGTCCTCTGCACCCACCCCTCACATGTCTCTGTCCACTGCTGGGAGTGATATGCACCCACCCCTCATATGTCTGTCCACAGCTGGGAGTCCTCTTCACCCACCCCTCACATGTCTCTGTCCACTGCGGGGAGTGATATGCACCCACCCTCATATGTCTGTCCACTGCTGGGAGTCCTCTGCACCCACCCCTCACATGTCTCTGTCCACTGCTGGGAGTCCTCTGCACCCACCCCTCACATGTGTCTGTCCACTGCTGGGAGTCCTCTGCACCCACCCCTCACATGTCTCTGTCCACAGCTGGGAGACCTCTGCACCCACCCCTCACATGTCTCTGTCCACTGCTGGGAGTCCTCTGCACCCACCCCTCACATGTGTCTGTCCACTGCTGGGAGTCCTCTGCACCCCCCTCACATGTCTCTGGCCACTGCTGGGAGTAATATGCACCCACCCCTCATATGTCTGTCCACTGCTGGGAGTCCTCTGCACCCACGCCTCACATGTCTCTGTCCACAGCTGGGAGTCCTCTGCACCCACCCCTCACATGTCTCTGTCCACTGCTGGGAGTCCTCTGCACCCACCCCTCACATGTGTCTGTCCACTGCTGGGAGTCCTCTGCACCCCCCCTCACATGTCTCTGGCCACTGCTGGGAGTGATATGCACCCACCCCTCATATGTCTGTCCACTGCTGGGAGTCCGCTGCACCCACCCCTCACATGTCTCTGTTCTCTGCTGGGAGTGATATGCACCCACCCCTCATACGTCTGTCCACTGCTGGGAGTCCTCTGCACCCACGCCTCACATGTCTCTGTCCACTGCTGGGAGTCCTCTGCACCCACCCCTCACATGTGTCTGTCCACTGCTTGGAGTCCTCTGCACCCACCCCTCACATGTCTCTGTCCACTGCTGGGAGTCCTCTGCACCCACCCCTCACATGTTTCTGTCCACTCCTGGGAGTCCTCTGCACCCACCCCTCACATGTGTCTGTCCACTGCTGGAAGTCCTCTGCACCCACCCCTCACATGTCTCTGTCCACTGCTGGGAGTCCTCTGCACCCACCCCTCACATGTGTCTGTCCACTGCTGGGAGTCCTCTGCACCCACCCCTCACATGTCTCTGTCCACTGCTGGGAGTCCTCTGCACCCACCCCTCACATGTCTCTGTCCACAGCTGGGAGTCCTCTGCACCCACCCCTCACATGTGTCTGTCCACTGCTGGGAGTCCTCTGCACCCACCCCTCACATGTCTCTGTCCACAGCTGGGAGTCCTCTGCACCCACCCCTCACATGTCTCTGTCCACTGCTGGGAGTCCTCTGCACCCACCCCTCACATGTGTCTGTCCACTGCTGGGAGTCCTCTGCACCCCCCCTCACATGTCTCTGGCCACTGCTGGGAGTGATATGCACCCACCCCTCACATGTCTGTCCACTGCTGGGAGTCCTCTGCACCCACCCCTCACATGTCTCTGTTCTCTGCTGGGAGTGATATGCACCCACCCCTCATATGTCTGTCCACTGCTGGGAGTCCTCTGCACCCACACCTCACATGTCTCTGTCCACTGCTGGGAGTCCTCTGCACCCACCCCTCACATGTGTCTGTCCACTGCTGGGAGTCCTCTGCACCCACCACTCACATGTCTCTGTCCACTGCTGAGAGTGATATGCACCCACCCCTCATATGTCTGGGCACTGCTGGGAGTGATCTGCACCCACCCCTCACATGTCTCTGGGCACTGCTGGTATTTCTCTGCACCCACCCCTCACATGTCTCTGTCCACTGCTGGGAGTCCTCTGCACCCACCCCTCACATGTCTCTGTCCACTGCTGGGAGTCCTCTGCACCCACCCCTCACATGTATCTGTCCACTGCTGGGAGTCCTCTGCACCCACCCCTCACATGTGTCTGTCAACTGCTGGGAGTCCTCTGAACCCACCCCTCACATATCTCTGTCCACTGCTGTGAGTGATATGCACCCACCCCTCATATGTCTGGGCACTCCTGGGAGTGATCTGCATCCACCCCTTACATGCCTCTGGGCACTGCTGGTATTCCTCTGCACCCACCCCTCACATGTCTCTGTCCACTGCTGGGAGTCCTCTGCACCCACCCCTCACATGTCTCTGTCCACTGCTGGGAGTCCTCTGCACCCACCCCTCACATGTGTCTGTCCACTGCTGGAAGTCCTCTGCACCCACCCCTCACATGTCTCTGTCCACTGCTGGGAGTCCTCTGCACCCACCCCTCACATGTGTCTGTCCACTGCTGGGAGTCCTCTGCACCCACCCCTCACATGTCTCTGTCCACTGCTGGGAGTCCTCTGCACCCACCCCTCACATGTCTCTGTCCACAGCTGGGAGTCCTCTGCACCCACCCCTCACATGTGTCTGTCCACTGCTGGGAGTCCTCTGCACCCACCCCTCACATGTCTCTGTCCACAGCTGGGAGTCCTCTGCACCCACCCCTCACATGTCTCTGTCCACTGCTGGGAGTCCTCTGCACCCACCCCTCACATGTGTCTGTCCACTGCTGGGAGTCCTCTGCACCCACCACTCACATGTCTCTGTCCACTGCTGAGAGTGATATGCACCCACCCCTCATATGTCTGGGCACTGCTGGGAGTGATCTGCACCCACCCCTCACATGTCTCTGGGCACTGCTGGGAGTCCTCTGCACCCACGCCTCACATGTCTCTGTCCACTGCTGGGAGTCCTCTGCACCCACCCCTCACATGTGTCTGTCCACTGCTTGGAGTCCTCTGCACCCACCCCTCACATGTCTCTGTCCACTGCTGGGAGTCCTCTGCACCCACCCCTCACATGTGTCTGTCAACTGCTGGGAGTCCTCTGAACCCACCCCTCACATATCTCTGTCCACTGCTGGGAGTGATATGCACCCACCCCTCATATGTCTGGGCACTCCTGGGAGTGATCTGCATCCACCCCTTACATGCCTCTTGGCACTGCTGGTATTCCTCTGCACCCACCCCTCACATGTCTCTGTCCACTGCTGGGAGTCCTCTGCACCCACCCCTCACATGTCTCTGTCCACTGCTGGGAGTTCTCTGCACCCACCCCTCACATGTGTCTGTCCACTGCTGGAAGTCCTCTGCACCCACCCCTCACATGTCTCTGTCCACTGCTGGGAGTCCTCTGCACCCACCCCTCACATGTGTCTGTCCACTGCTGGGAGTCCTCTGCACCCACCCCTCACATGTCTCTGTCCACTGCTGGGAGTCCTCTGCACCCAGCCCTCACATGTCTCTGTCCACAGCTGGGAGTCCTCTGCACCCACCCCTCACATGTGTCTGTCCACTGCTGGGAGTCCACTGCACCCACCCCTCACATGTCTCTGTCAACAGCTGGGAGTCCTCTGCACCCACCCCTCACATGTCTCTGTCCACTGCTGGGAGTCCTCTGCACCCACCCCTCACATGTGTCTGTCCACTGCTGGGAGTCCTCTGCACCCCCCCTCACATGTCTCTGGCCACTGCTGGGAGTGATATGCACCCACCCCTCATATGTCTGTCCACTGCTGGGAGTCCTCTGCACCCACCCCTCACATGTCTCTGTTCTCTGCTGGGAGTGATAAGCACCCACCCCTCATATGTCTGTCCACTGATGGGAGTCCTCTGCACCCACACCTCACATGTCTCTGTCCACTGCTGGGAGTCCTCTGCACCCACCCCTCACATGTGTCTGTCCACTGCTGGGAGTCCTCTGCACCCACCACTCACATGTCTCTGTCCACTGCTGAGAGTGATATGCACCCACCCCTCATATGTCTGGGCACTGCTGGGAGTGATCTGCACCCACCCCTCACATGTCTCTGGGCACTGCTGGTATTTCTCTGCACCCACCCCTCACATGTCTCTGTCCACTGCTGGGAGTCCTCTGCACCCACCCCTCACATGTCTCTGTCCACTGCTGGGAGTGATATGCACCCACCCCTCACATGTGTCTGTCCACTGCTGGGAGTCCTCTGCACCCCCCCTCACATGTCTCTGGCCACTGCTGGGAGTGATATGCACCCACCCCTCATATGTCTGTCCACTACTGGGAGTCCTCTGCACCCACCCCTCACATGTCTCTGTTCTCTGCTGGGAGTGATATGCACCCACCCCTCATATGTCTGTCCACTGCTGGGAGTCCTCTGCACCCACGCCTCACATGTCTCTGTCCACTGCTGGGAGTCCTCTGCACCCACCCCTAACATGTGTCTGTCCACTGCTGGGAGTCCTCTGCACCCACCCCTCACATGACTCTGTCCACTGCTGGGAGTGACATGCACCCACCCCTCATATGTCTGGGCACTGCTGGGAGTGATCTGCACCCACCCCTCACATGTCTCTGGGCACTGCTGGTATTCCTCTGCACCCACCCCTCACATGTCTCTGTCCACTGCTGGGAGTCCTCTGCACCCACCCCTTACATGTCTCTGTCCACTGCTGAGAGTGATATGCACCCACCCCTCATATGTCTGGGCACTGCTGGGAGTGATCTGCACCCACCCCTCACATGTCTCTGGGCACTGCTGGTATTTCTCTGCACCCACCCCTCACATGTCTCTGTCCACTGCTGGGAGTCCTCTGCACCCACCCCTCACATGTCTCTGTCCACTGCTGGGAGTCCTCTGCACCCACCCCGCACATGTCTCTGTCCACTGCTGGGAGTCCTCTGCACCCACCCCTCACATGTCTCTGTCCACTGCTGGGAGTGATATGCACCCACCCCTCACATGTGTCTGTCCACTGCTGGGAGTCCTCTGCACCCCCCCTCACATGTCTCTGGCCACTGCTGGGAGTGATATGCACCCACCCCGCATATGTCTGTCCACTACTGGGAGTCCTCTGCACCCACCCCTCACATGTCTCTGTTCTCTGCTGGGAGTGATATGCACCCACCCCTCATATGTCTGTCCACTGCTGGGAGTCCTCTGCACCCACGCCTCACATGTCTCTGTCCACTGCTGGGAGTCCTCTGCACCCACCCCTCACATGTGTCTGTCCACTGCTGGGAGTCCTCTGCACCCACCCCTCACATGACTCTGTCCACTGCTGGGAGTGATATGCACCCACCTCTCATATGTCTGGGCACTGCTGGGAGTGATCTGCACCCACCCCTCACATGTCTCTGGGCACTGCTGGTATTCCTCTGCACCCACCCCTCACATGTCTCTGTCCACTGCTGGGAGTCCTCTGCACCCACCCCTCACATGTCTCTGTCCACTGCTGGGAGTCCTCTGCACCCATCCCTGACATGTGTCTGTCCACTGCTGGGAGTCCTCTGCACCCACCCCTCACATGTCTCTGTCCACTGCTGGGAGTGATATGCACCCACCCCTCATATGTCTGTCCACGGCTGGGAGTCCTCTTCACCCACCCCTCACATGTCTCTGTCCACTGCGGGGAGTGATATGCACCCACCCTCATATGTCTGTCCACTGCTGGGAGTCCTCTGCACCCACCCCTCACATGTCTCTGTCCACTGCTGGGAGTCCTCTGCACCCACCCCTCACGTGTGTCTGTCCACTGCTGGGAGTCCTCTGCACCCACCCCTCACATGTCTCTGTCCACAGCTGGGAGACCTCTGCACCCACCCCTCACATGTCTCTGTCCACTGCTGGGAGTCCTCTGCACCCACCCCTCACATGTGTCTGTCCACTGCTGGGAGTCCTCTGCACCCCCCCTCACATGTCTCTGGCCACTGCTGGGAGTATTATGCACCCACCCCTCATATGTCTGTCCACTGCTGGGAGTCCGCTGCACCCACCCCTCAAATGTCTCTGTTCTCTGCTGGGAGTGATATGCACCCACCCCTCATATGTCTGTCCACTGCTGGGAGTCCTCTGCACCCACGCCTCACATGTCTCTGTCCACTGCTGGGAGTCCTCTGCACCCACCCCTCACATGTGTCTGTCCACTGCTTGGAGTCCTCTGCACCCACCCCTCACATGTCTCTGTCCACTGCTGGGAGTCCTCTGCACCCACCCCTCACATGTGTCTGTCAACTGCTGGGAGTCCTCTGAACCCACCCCTCACATATCTCTGTCCACTGCTGGGAGTGATATGCACCCACCCCTCATATGTCTGGGCACTCCTGGGAATGATCTGCATCCACCCCTTACATGTCTCTGGGCACTGCTGGGAGTCCTCTGCACCCACCCCTCACATGTCTCTGTCCACTGCTGGGAGTCCTCCGCACCCACCCCTCACATGTCTCTGTCCACTGCTGGGAGTCCTCTGCACCCACCCCTCACATGTGTCTGTCCACTGCTGGAAGTCCTCTGCACCCACCCCTCGCATGTCTCTGTCCACTGCTGGGAGTCCTCTGCACCCACCCCTCACATGTGTCTGTCCACTGCTGGGAGTCCTCTGCACCCACCCCTCACATGTCTCTGTCCACTGCTGGGAGTCCTCTGCACCCACCCCTCACATGTCTCTGTCCACTGCTGGGAGTCCTCTGCACCCACCCCTGACATGTGTCTGTCCACTGCTGGGAGTTCTCTGCACCCACCCCTCACATGTCTCTGTCCACTGCTGGGAGTGATATGCACCCACCCCTCATATGTCTGTCCACGGCTGGGAGTCCTCTTCACCCACCCCTCACATGTCTCTGTCCACTGCGGGGAGTGATATGCACCCACCCTCATATGTCTGTCCACTGCTGGGAGTCCTCTGCACCCACCCCTCACATGTCTCTGTCCACTGCTGGGAGTCCTCTGCACCCACCCCTCACATGTGTCTGTCCACTGCTGGGAGTCCTCTGCACCCACCCCTCACATGTCTCTGTCCACAGCTGGGAGTCCTCTGCACCCACCCCTCACATGTGTCTGTCAACTGCTGGGAGTCCTCTGAACCCACCCCTCACATATCTCTGTCCACTGCTGGGAGTAATATACACCCACCCCTCATTTGTCTGGGCACTGCTGGGAGTGATCTGCACCCACCCCTCACATGTCTCTGGGTACTGCTGGGAGTCCTCTGCACCCACCCCTCACATGTCTCTGTCCACTGCTGGGAGTCCTCTGCATCCACCCATCACATGTCTCTGTCCACTGCTGGGAGTCCTCTGCACCCACCCCTCACATGTGTCTGTCCAGTGCTGAGAGTCCTCTGCATCCACCCCTCACATGTCTCTGTCCACTGCTGGGAGTGATATGCACCCACCTCTCATATGTCTGTCCACTGCTGGGAGTCCTCTGCACCCACCCCTCACATGTCTCTGGCCACTGCTGGGAGTGATATGCACCCACCCCTCATTTGTCTGTCCACTGCTGGGAGTCCTGTGCACCAACCCCTCACATGTCTCTGTCCACTGCTGGGAGTTATATGCACCCACCCCTCATATGTCTGGGCACTGCTGGGAGTGATCTGCACCCACCCCTCACATGTCTCTGTCCACTGCTGGGAGTCCTCTGCACCTACTCATCACATGTGTCTGTCCACTGCTGGGAGTCCTCTGCACCCACCCCTCACATGTCTCTGTCCACTGCTGGGAGTGATATGCACCCACCCCTCATATGTCTGTCCACTGCTGGGAGTCCTCTGCACCCACGCCTCACATGTCTCTGTCCACTGCTGGGAGTCCTCTGCACCCACCCCTCACATGTGTCTGTCCACTGCTGGGAGTCCTCTGCACCCACCCCTCACATGACTCTGTCAACTGCTGGGAGTGATATGCACCCACCCCTCATATGTCTGGGCACTGCTGGGAGTGATCTGCACTCACCCCTCACATGTCTCTGGGCACTGCTGGTATTCCTCTGCACCCACCCCTCACATGTCTCTGTCCACTGCTGGGAGTCCTCTGCACCCACCCCTCACATGTCTCTGTCCACTGCTGGGAGTCCTCTGCACCCACCCCTGACATGTGTCTGTCCACTGCTGGGAGTCCTCTGCACCCACCCCTCACATGTCTCTGTCCACTGCTGGGAGTGATATGCACCCACCCCTCATATGTCTGTCCACGGCTGGGAGTCCTCTTCACCCACCCCTCACATGTCTCTGTCCACTGCGGGGAGTGATATGCACTGTTAGACGGCGACCTCAGAGGAGCCCGGAAAGGGGTCCTGACTACCCTGAGACCCACCCTCAAAGTATCGTAGCCGGGCACTGGCGGGAGATTCCCCAGGGGGAGGACTCTCGCAACTAGGATCGTACTTCTGGCACCACACGACACAGAGGGACCACACTGGGTATTCTCAGAACAAGTTTTATCAAACAGGTATCACTGCAAATATGTACAAGGTGAGCACGGGCTCAAGAGTCTCGGAAAGGTAGGGTGTAGCGGGACTGTCTCTGGTAACGGTTCAAAGGAGGGACGTACCCGGCGCACAGCTCACAATCCTCGAGCTGGGGGGTAGGCTGGTTGTCGTGGGGTCCGGCGGGACCGGTGGAGTCTGTGGAAGCCGCGAGTCACTCAGCGGGCTCAGGTACAAGTTCGGAGGTGTTACGATCTTCAGGGAGCCGCGAGTCGCTCAGCAGGGCTCAGGTACAAGTTCGGAGGTCTTACGATCTTCAGGGAGCCGCGAGTCACTCAGCAGGGCTCAGGTACAAGTTCGGAGGTCTTACGATCTTCAGGGAGCCGCGAGTCACTCAGCAGGGCTCAGGTACAAGTTCGGAGGTCTTACGATCTTCAGGGAGCCGCGAGTCACTCAGCAGGGCTCAGGTGAGTTCCAGTTCCAGGAGCCGCGACCACGTCAGCAGGCTCTCGTTGTTCCAGCGTCGAATCTGCCGGACAGCCCCAGAGCACCCCTTGTTATAGTTCGACCCCTCTTTGATGTCCGGAGTCTGTGCAGGCAGGGGTCTTGTCACCTGGGGGTCGCTTGTCGGGATTTCCTGCTATAGTCTTTTGATTCTTTCAGGGCCGGGTCGGGAGGAGTCCCAGACACCCAGCAGGCGTGGAGCCAGCCCTCAGGGAGGCCGGAGGGCCGATCGAAACCCATCGTCCCGGGGGAGTTCAGAGGTGCGATAGAAACTGCTCCTCCCTCTCTCATCCCCTGGAAGCGGGATGTCCTCCAGCCGGAGTGGCGCCTCTATGCCCGGGTCGCGCTGGGGCCGGGCGGCCATCTTGGTGCATGAAGTGGGCACGCGGGCCCGGGGTGGCCGAAAGGGGAGAGGCCAGGGACGGGGATGTCCGGGTCGGTGCGTGTTTCCTGGTGGGGAGGTTCGGCGGGGCCGGGGGCTTGGGCTGTATGTACCAGGTTTCGGTGGTGCGGGGGCACGGAGGGCCATTCTACGAGGCCGGGTCCAACACGCGTCCCCCCCAGCTGAAAGCCGGAGAGAACTGCCCATCAGCTTGGGGGGTTCTCTTCGCTGAGGCGGAAGAACCGGGAGAGGCCGTCAGCATTGGCGTGGTCCGTACCAGGGCGGTGTTCCACGGTGAAATCCATCCCCTGGAGGGAGATTGACCACCGCAGTAGCTTGGGGTTTGCTCCTCGCATCTGCATGAGCCAACGTAAGGGCCGATGGTCAGTTTGGACTCTGAAATGGGTGCCAAACAGGTAGGGTCGTAGCTTTTTGAGTGCCCAGACCACGGCAAAGGCTTCGCGCTCTATGGTGCTCCATCTTTGTTCTCGGGGCAACAGCCGCCGACTGAGGAAGGCGACGGGCTGGTCTAGGCCTTGGTCATTTACTTGGGACAGGACGGCCCCAATGCCATGCTCGGAGGCATCGGTTTGGACTATGAACTCCTTGGCGTAGTCGGGAGCCTGGAGGACGGGGGCAGTACACATGGCCCTTTTTAGGGCATCGAAAGCTTCCTGGCAGGCAGCCGTCCACTGCACTTTCTTTGGCTGTTTTTTAGACGTGAGTTCTGTGAGAGGGCCGACAAGGCTGCCATACCCCCGAATGAATCTTCGGTAGTAGCCCGTGAGTCCCAGAAAGGCTCGGACCTCCGTCTGGGTGAGGGGTGGTTCCCAGGCCAGGATGGCGTCGATCTTTGGCTGTAGCGGGGCGACCTGGCCACTCCCGACCTGGTGCCCCAAGTAGACCACGGATCCTTGCCCGATCTGGCACTTGCTGGCTTTTACTGTGAGGCCTGCCTGGCGCAGGGCGATTAGCACCCTTCGGAGGTGCCGGAGGTGCTCACTCCATTCTGAACTGAAGACAGCGATGTCGTCCAGGTATGCCGCGCTGAACTGTTCTAGCCCGGCCAGGACTCTATTCACCAGTCGCTGGAAAGTGGCCGGGGCATTTTTCATCCCGAAGGGCATTACGCGGAAGCGGTAGTGCCCATCGGGGGTGGAGAAAGCGGACCGCTCTTTGGCCCCTTCGGTGAGCGCAATCTGCCAGTATCCGCAGGTGAGGTCGAATGTGCTGAGGAACCGGGCTGCCCCTAGTCGGTCAATGAGTTCGTCGGCTCGTGGAATGGGGTGGGCATCGGCTCGGGTAACGTCATTGAGCCCCCGGTAGTCCACGCAGAATCGGAGCTCGGGGGCGACACCGGGGGCCGCTGCCTTCGGGACCAGGACCACGGGGCTGGCCCAGGGACTGTCAGAGGGCTCGATCACCCCCAGGGTCAACATCTTCGAGACTTCCGCTTGAATGCAGGACCGGACCCGGTCAGGAACCCGGTAGGCTCGGTGTCTCACCGGCGGGCTGTCCCCGGTGTCCACATCATGAACACACCAGTTGGTGACCCGGGGGGTCAGGGAGAAGAGGTCAGAAAATTGTCTTAGGAGCTGGCGGCAGTCCGCTTGTTGCTGGGCAGTGAGGGCTGGGGAGAGGTTCACTCCTTCCACGGAGCCATCCTGCTCCTTGATACACAGGAGGTCTGGGAGGGGATCCGACTCATCTTCGGCCCCGTCATCGGTGGCCAGCAGGAGGCTCAGTTCTGTCCGCTGGAAGTGAGGCTTGAGGCGGTTCACGTGCAGGACCCGGAGGGGATCCCGAGGCGACTGGACGTCCACCAAGTAGGTGACTTGGCTCTTCTTCTCGACCACTTTGTAGGGCCCAGTCCATCGGTCCTGGAGAGCGCCAGGCTTCACGGGGGCCATGACCCACACCTGCTGGCCCGGCTGGAACTCGACCAGAGTAGCATTCTGGTCGTACCAGCGCTTCATTTCTTCTTGACTCGCCTCCAGGTTGGCCTCGGCCAGTTCTCGGAACCTCCTGGTCTGGTTCCGGAGGGCCAGGACATATTGGAACACATCTCGGGGGGTGGTCTGGGGTGCTGCCTCCCACCCTTCCTTAACTAAACTGAGGGGACCTCGGACGGGGTGCCCATAGAGTAATTCAAACGGGCTGAACCCTAAGGACTTCTGGG
The DNA here is from genome assembly GCF_964204655.1 of Triturus cristatus. NCBI lineage: Eukaryota > Metazoa > Chordata > Amphibia > Caudata > Salamandridae > Triturus > Triturus cristatus. Next base: position 274,014,185 of record NC_140579.1, on the reverse strand, counting down.
GGACCTCTAGGTAAGCGAACAAGAGGCAGGGGAGCAGGACGTCCCACTTACGCCGGAGGGGCTCTTCTAGGCCAGCGATCATCCCTTTCAAAGTCCTATTAAACCTCTCTACTAGGCCGTTCCCTTGGGGATGGTACGGGGTGGTGAACTTATAGGACACCCCACATTGTTGCCACAGGGACGTCATATACCTGGATATAAAATTAGTCCGCGATCGCTCACGACCTCGCGAGGGAAACCCACCCTGGAGAAGATCCCCATCAGGGCCCGGCCCACCACGGGGGCCGTAATGGTGCGTAGGGGAATAGCCTCTGGGTAGCGGGTGGCGTGGTCCACTAGGACCAAGATGAAACGGTGACCTTGGGAGGTGGGGGGGTCCAGTGGCCCCACAATGTCGATCCCGACTCGTTCGAAGGGGGTACTGACGACCGGGAAGGGTTGGAGGGGAGCCTTGCGCTTCCCCCCACTCTTCCCACTGGCTTGGCACGTGGGGCAGGACTTGCAGTGGGCTTCTACCGCTGCTTTCATCTTAGGCCAATAAAAATGGGTCACGAGACGGCTGTAGGTCTTGTCCTGACCCAGGTGACCGGCGAGGGGGACATCGTGGGCTAAGCCCAGGAGGAAATCCCGGAAGCGGAGAGGTACCACCAGTACCCGTCCGGATCCCAGCTCCACTGATTTCTGCTCACTATACAGGACGTTATTCTCCCAATAGATTCGGTGCGTTCCGGTCTGGTCACCTGCGGCTTGGCCCTCGGCCTGGCGCCGCAGCCCGACCAGGGAAGGACAGGTGGCTTGCTCCCGGCAAAATTCTTCTCGGGTGGGCCCGCCCTCGTGGCGCCAATGGGCCAACTCGGGTAGATCCCCCAACTCGGGGACCGGGGCGGGGTCGGATGGTGCGGGTTCGTCGCTGGCGACGGACCCTTCCGATGGGGGAACGGGAGGACCCTCGGCGGGGACGGTGCTGGCTACTTCGACCGGGGTGCTCTCGATTTCTCTCCGGGGAGTGAGTCGGGCTGTCATAGATCGGGTGGTGGCACACACCCACTCGGGGAGTCCCATCATTCCTAGGTGGGCCTTGCGCTCTACGTGCTTCCAGGGAGAACTCTCCAGGTCGTTCCCTAAGAGGCAGTCGACCGGCTGGGAGGTTCTTACGGCCACCTTGAGTTTACCTATCACCCCTCCCCACTCAAATGGCACCAGGGCCATCTGACACATACTTTCCCTATTGTCTGCAGATATCACGGGGCAAAAGACATTGGGGAGGATCTGCTCCTCGGGAACTAGGTGCCTGAGGACACCGGTGATACTGGCCCCGGTGTCCCGCAGGGCCTCTACCTGGTGGCCATTGATCTTGACGAGCTGCCCATATTTCTGTGTGTTGGACGGTAGGAGGCTACCAGGGATCATTTCCCTATCTCCCAGGGATACTAGGGCCATCGCGGCTGGTTCCCACTCCTCGGCTTCCTCAACCTCCTCCCCTAGGGCCACGTTGGCTATCTGTCTCGCAGGGGTGACTTGGGTGGCCATGGGGCACTCTGGGTCATTGGCGTAGTGCCCGGGTTTCTGGCAGCGGAAACATGTGACGGTCACCCGGTGTCCCCGTCTCCCAGGGGGCCCTGTTACTGGTGGGGGGGGCGCCGGGAAAGGTGGAGGTGGTGTCTTCGGGGTGCTAGGCTGGGATTCCCTCAGCCCTCCCTGGTTCCCTCCCCCTCTCTGGCGGGGTGGTCCCTGACTGGTTCGGGGGTACTCTCCTACCATGCCCCGGGAGACCCGGGTGTTGGTCCAGCGGTCGGCCTCCACGGCCAGCTTCCGGGGATCTGTGAGCTTGCTATCCAGCAGATGTTGACGTAGCTCTACGAAGCAGTTCGCAGCCAGATGTTCCCATAACATGAGGTCAGTGAGTTCGGCAAGGGTGGTGACTTTGCTGCCCTTGACCCACCCATCGAAGGCCCGACTAAAAAAGTTTACATACTCCACCCAGGTGGTGCCCGGGATCTTCCTGCAGTCCCGGAACCGTTGGCGGTACATTTCTGGGGTGAGGCCGTATCTTGTGAGGAGAGACTCTTTCATGTGGCTGTAGGAGGTCTGCAGGGAGAGGGGTAGGTCGAGCTGGGTGTCCCTTCCTTCGCTCAGAAACCGTCCCCACAACCCCGCCCCCCAGTCCTTCTGTGGAATCCGATGGGAGGTCATGGCGACCTCGTAGGCCCGAAACCATTGCTGAATGTCATCGTTTTTATAATATTCTTTGACCACATCCTTGGGGATGTGGACCTTCTGTTCCGCTGGGGGGGCCGTCTCTCGGTTCCCCGAGGGCCTCCCGTCCTCATTTCGGGTCTTGAGCTCGAGTTCCTTTAAGCTCCGTTCGTGCTCCAGTTGGAGCTTTCTTCCTTCGTGCTCCCGTTGGAGCTTCTTTTCTTCCAGTTCGCCTTGTACACGCATTTGCTCTACTGCTAGCTTCTTTTCCGCTAACTTCAATTCGCCCTCGATTTTGAGTTTGGCTAACTCGAGTTCATGACTGCGGCTTCTCTCTCTGTCCGCGAGCTCTTCCGGGGATAGGCCCCCGTCTGGTACGATGCCTCGCACCTGATTGCTACTGCTTTCACTTTGGGGGGGTTCGGCTTCGTCGGGGCGCTCCCCCGTGCCTTCCGGGCGGGATGCCCCGGTCTCCACCCAAGTTTTCAGTGCTTTCTGCAAGTCTTCCTTAGTGTTGAGGCCAGTGGTAGCGATTTTAAGTTCTTTGCAAAATTGTTTTAGCTCTTTGTGTGTGTATTCTTCCAGATGCTCCACCTGGAACACTCTGTTGGCGTTGGTTTCTGCGGAGCTCGTGGCGCTTCCTTCTGCCATCTTTGTTGGTCGTGCGTCCGTCGTTTACTGTACGATCTCTAGGTGATGGGCCCGAATCCCGTCGCTTGCCACCAATGTTAGACGGCGACCTCAGAGGAGCCCGGAAAGGGGTCCTGACTACCCTGAGACCCACCCTCAAAGTATCGTAGCCGGGCACTGGCGGGAGATTCCCCAGGGGGAGGACTCTCGCAACTAGGATCGTACTTCTGGCACCACACGACACAGAGGGACCACACTGGGTATTCTCAGAACAAGTTTTATCAAACAGGTATCACTGCAAATATGTACAAGGTGAGCACGGGCTCAAGAGTCTCGGAAAGGTAGGGGGTAGCGGGACTGTCTCTGGTAACGGTTCAAAGGAGGGACGTACCCGGCGCACAGCTCACAATCCTCGAGCTGGGGGGTAGGCTGGTTGTCGTGGGGTCCGGCGGGACCGGTGGAGTCTGTGGAAGCCGCGAGTCACTCAGCGGGCTCAGGTACAAGTTCGGAGGTCTTACGATCTTCAGGGAGCCGCGAGTCGCTCAGCAGGGCTCAGGTACAAGTTCGGAGGTCTTACGATCTTCAGGGAGCCGCGAGTCACTCAGCAGGGCTCAGGTACAAGTTCGGAGGTCTTACGATCTTCAGGGAGCCGCGAGTCACTCAGCAGGGCTCAGGTACAAGTTCGGAGGTCTTACGATCTTCAGGGAGCCGCGAGTCACTCAGCAGGGCTCAGGTGAGTTCCAGTTCCAGGAGCCGCGACCACGTCAGCAGGCTCTCGTTGTTCCAGCGTCGAATCTGCCGGACAGCCCCAGAGCACCCCTTGTTATAGTTCGACCCCTCTTTGATGTCCGGAGTCTGTGCAGGCAGGGGTCTTGTCACCTGGGGGTCGCTTGTCGGGATTTCCTGCTATAGTCTTTTGATTCTTTCAGGGCCGGGTCGGGAGGAGTCCCAGACACCCAGCAGGCGTGGAGCCAGCCCTCAGGGAGGCCGGAGGGCCGATCGAAACCCATCGTCCCGGGGGAGTTCAGAGGTGCGATAGAAACTGCTCCTCCCTCTCTCATCCCCTGGAAGCGGGATGTCCTCCAGCCGGAGTGGCGCATCTATGCCCGGGTCGCGCTGGGGCCGGGCGGCCATCTTGGTGCATGAAGTGGGCACGCGGGCCCGGGGTGGCCGAAAGGGGAGAGGCCAGGGACGGGGATGTCCGGGTCGGTGCGTGTGTCCTGGTGGGGAGGTTCGGCGGGGCCGGGGGCTTGGGCTGTATGTACCAGGTTTCGGTGGTGCGGGGGCACGGAGGGCCATTCTACGAGGCCGGGTCCAACATGCACCCACCCTCATATGTCTGTCCACTGCTGGGAGTCCTCTGCACCCACCCCTCACATGTCTCTGTCCACTGCTGGGAGTCCTCTGCACCCACCCCTCACGTGTGTCTGTCCACTGCTGGGAGTCCTCTGCACCCACCCCTCACATGTCTCTGTCCACAGCTGGGAGACCTCTGCACCCACCCCTCACATGTCTCTGTCCACTGCTGGGAGTCCTCTGCACCCACCCCTCACATGTGTCTGTCCACTGCTGGGAGTCCTCTGCACCCCCCCTCACATGTCTCTGGCCACTGCTGGGAGTAATATGCACCCACCCCTCATATGTCTGTCCACTGCTGGGAGTCCGCTGCACCCAACCCTCACATGTCTCTGTTCTCTGCTGGGAGTGATATGCACCCACCCCTCATATGTCTGTCCACTGCTGGGAGTCCTCTGCACCCACGCCTCACATGTCTCTGTCCACTGCTGGGAGTCCTCTGCACCCACCCCTCACATGTGTCTGTCCACTGCTTGGAGTCCTCTGCACCCACCCCTCACATGTCTCTGTCCACTGCTGGGAGTCCTCTGCACCCACCCCTCACATGTGTCTGTCAACTGCTGGGAGTCCTCTGAACCCACCCCTCACATATCTCTGTCCACTGCTGGGAGTGATATGCACCCACCCCTCATATGTCTGGGCACTCCTGGGAGTGATCTGCAACCACCCCTTACATGTCTCTGGGCACTGCTGGTATTCCTCTGCACCCACCCCTCACATGTCTCTGTCCACTGCTGGGAGTCCTCTGCACCCACCCCTCACATGTCTCTGTCCACTGCTGGGAGTCCTCTGCACCCACCCCTCACATGTGTCTGTCCACTGCTGGAAGTCCTCTGCACCCACCCCTCACATGTCTCTGTCCACTGCTGGGAGTCCTCTGCACCCACCCCTCACATGTGTCTGTCCACTGCTGGGAGTCCTCTGCACCCACCCCTCACATGTCTCTGTCCACTGCTGGGAGTCCTCTGCACCCACCCCTCACATGTCTCTGTCCACAGCTGGGAGTCCTCTGCACCCACCCTTCACATGTGTCTGTCCACTGCTGGGAGTCCTCTGCACCCACCCCTCACATGTCTCTGTCCACAGCTGGGAGTCCTCTGTACCCACCCCTCACATGTCTCTGTCCACTGCTGGGAGTCCTCTGCACCCACCCCTCACATGTGTCTGTCCACTTCTGGGAGTCCTCTGCACCCCCCCTCACATGTCTCTGGCCACTGCTGGGAGTGATATGCACCCACCCCTCATATGTCTGTCCACTGCTGGGAGTCCTCTGCACCCACCCCTCACATGTCTCTGTTCTCTGCTGGGAGTGATATGCACCCACCCCTCATATGTCTGTCCACTGCTGGGAGTCCTCTGCACCCACACCTCACATGTCTCTGTCCACTGCTGGGAGTCCTCTGCACCCACCCCTCACATGTGTCTGTCCACTGCTGGGAGTCCTCTGCACCCACCCCTCACATGTCTCTGTCCACTGCTGAGAGTGATATGCACCCACCCCTCATATGTCTGGGCACTGCTGGGAGTGATCTGCACCCACCCCTCACATGTCTCTGGGCACTGCTGGTATTTCTCTGCACCCACCCCTCACATGTCTCTGTCCACTGCTGGGAGTCCTCTGCACCCACCCCTCACATGTCTCTGTCCACTGCTGGGAGTCCTCTGCACCCACCCCGCACATGTCTCTGTCCACTGCTGGGAGTCCTCTGCACCCACCCCTCACATGTCTCTGTCCACTGCTGGGAGTGATATGCACCCACCCCTCACATGTGTCTGTCCACTGCTGGGAGTCCTCTGCACCCCCCTCACATGTCTCTGGCCACTGCTGGGAGTGATATGCACCCACCCCTCATATGTCTGTCCACTACTGAGAGTCCTCTGCACCCACCCCTCACATGTCTCTGTTCTCTGCTGGGAGTGATATGCACCCACCCCTCATATGTCTGTCCACTGCTGGGAGTCCTCTGCACCCACGCCTCACATGTCTCTGTCCACTGCTGGGAGTCCTCTGCACCCACCCCTCACATGTGTCTGTCCACTGCTGGGAGTCCTCTGCACCCACCCCTCACATGACTCTGTCCACTGCTGGGAGTGATATGCACCCACCCCTCATATGTCTGGGCACTGCTGGGAGTGATCTGCACCCACCCCTCACATGTCTCTGGGCACTGCTGGTATTCCTCTGCACCCACCCCTCACATGTCTCTGTCCACTGCTGTGAGTCCTCTGCACCCACCCCTCACGTGTGTCTGTCCACTGCTGGGAGTCCTCTGCACCCACCCCTCACATGTCTCTGTTCACAGCTGGGAGACCTCTGCATCCACCCCTCACATGTCTCTGTCCACTGCTGGGAGTCCTCTGCACCCACCCCTCACATGTGTCTGTCCACTGCTGGGAGTCCTCTGCACCCCCCCTCACATGTCTCTGGCCACTGCTGGGAGTAATATGCACCCACCCCTCATATGTCTGTCCACTGCTGGGAGTCCGCTGCACCCACCCCTCACATGTCTCTGTTCTCTGCTGGGAGTGATATGCACCCACCCCTCATATGTCTGTCCACTGCTGGGAGTCCTCTGCACCCACGCCTCACATGTCTCTGTCCACTGCTGGGAGTCCTCTGCACCCACCCCTCACATGTGTCTGTCCACTGCTTGGAGTCCTCTGCACCCACCCCTCATATGTCTCTGTCCACTGCTGGGAGTCCTCTGCACCCACCCCTCACATGTGTCTGTCAACTGCTGGGAGTCCTCTGAACCCACCCCTCACATATCTCTGTCCACTGCTGGGAGTGATATGCACCCACCCCTCATATGTCTGGGCACTCCTGGGAGTGATCTGCAACCACCCCTTACATGTCTCTGGGCACTGCTGGTATTCCTCTGCACCCACCCCTCACATGTCTCTGTCCACTGCTGGGAGTCCTCCTCACCCACCCATCACATGTCTCTGTCCACTGCTGGGAGTCCTCTGCACCCACCCCTCACATGTGTCTGTCCACTGCTGGGAGTCCTCTGCACCCACCCCGCACATGTCTCTGTCCACTGCTGGGAGTCCTCTGCACCCACCCCTCACATGTCTCTGTCCACTGCTGGGAGAGATATGCACCCACCCCTCACATGTGTCTGTCCACTGCTGGGAGTCCTCTGCACCCCCCCTCACATGTCTCTGGCCACTGCTGGGAGTGATATGCACCCACCCCTCATATGTCTGTCCACTACTGGGAGTCCTCTGCACCCACCCCTCACATGTCTCTGTTCTCTGCTGGGAGTGATATGCACCCACCCCTCATATGTCTGTCCACTGCTGGGAGTCCTCTGCACCCACGCCTCACATGTCTCTGTCCACTGCTGGGAGTCCTCTGCACCCACCCCTCACATGTGTCTGTCCACTGCTGGGAGTCCTCTGCACCCACCCCTCACATGACTCTGTCCACTGCTGGGAGTGATATGCACCCACCCCTCATATGTCTGGGCACTCCTGGGAGTGATCTGCAACCACCCCTTACATGTCTCTGGGCACTGCTGGTATTCCTCTGCACCCACCCCTCACATGTCTCTGTCCACTGCTGGGAGTCCTCTTCACCCACCCATCACATGTCTCTGTCCACTGCTGGGAGTCCTCTGCACCCACCCCTCACATGTGTCTGTCCACTGCTGGAAGTCCTCTGCACCCACCCCTCACTTGTCTCTGTCCACTGCTGGGAGTCCTCTGCACCCACCCCTCACATGTGTCTGTCCACTGCTGGGAGTCCTCTGCACCCACCCCTCACATGTCTCTGTCCACTGCTGGGAGTCCTCTGCACCCACCCCTCACATGTCTCTGTCCACAGCTGGGAGTCCTCTGCACCCACCCTTCACATGTGTCTGTCCACTGCTGGGAGTCCTCTGCACCCACCCCTCACATGTCTCTGTCCACAGCTGGGAGTCCTCTGCACCCACCCCTCACATGTCTCTGTCCACTGCTGGGAGTCCTCTGCACCCACCCCTCACATGTGTCTGTCCACTGCTGGGAGTCCTCTGCACCCCCCCTCACATGTCTCTGGCCACTGCTGGGAGTGATATGTACCCACCCCTCATATGTCTGTCCACTGCTGGGAGTCCTCTGCACCCACCCCTCACATGTCTCTGTTCTCTGCTGGGAGTGATATGCACCCACCCCTCATATGTCTGTCCACTGCTGGGAGTCCTCTGCACCCACACCTCACATGTCTCTGTCCACTGCTGGGAGTCCTCTGCACTCACCCCTCACATGTGTCTGTCCACTGCTGGGAGTCCTCTGCACCCACCCCTCACATGTCTCTGTCCACTGCTGAGAGTGATATGCACCCACCCCTCATATGTCTGGGCACTGCTGGGAGTGATCTGCACCCACCCTTCACATGTCTCTGGGCACTGCTGGTATTTCTCTGCACCCACCCCTCACATGTCTCTGTCCACTGCTGGGAGTCCTCTGCACCCACCCCTCACATGTCTCTGTCCACTGCTGGGAGTCCTCTGCACCCACCCCGCACATGTCTCTGTCCACTGCTGGGAGTCCTCTGCACCCACCCCTCACATGTCTCTGTCCACTGCTGGGAGTGATATGCACCCACCCCTCACATGTGTCTGTCCACTGCTGGGAGTCCTCTGCACCCCCCCTCACATGTCTCTGGCCACTGCTGGGAGTGATATGCACCCACCCCTCATATGTCTGTCCACTACTGGGAGTCCTCTGCACCCACCCCTCACATGTCTCTGTTCTCTGCTGGGAGTGATATGCACCCACCCCTCATATGTCTGTCCACTGCTGGGAGTCCTCTGCACCCACGCCTCACATGTCTCTGTCCACTGCTGGGAGTCCTCTGCACCCACCCCTCACATGTGTCTGTCCACTGCTGGGAGTCCTCTGCACCCACCCCTCACATGACTCTGTCCACTGCTGGGAGTGATATGCACCCACCCCTCATATGTCTGGGCACTGCTGGGAGTGATCTGCACCCACCCCTCACATGTCTCTGGGCACTGCTGGTATTCCTCTGCACCCACCCCTCACATGTCTCTGTCCACTGCTGGGAGTCCTCTGCACCCACCCCTCACATGTCTCTGTCCACTGCTGGGAGTCCTCTGCACCCACCCCTGACATGTGTCTGTCCACTGCTGGGAGTCCTCTGCACCCACCCTCACATGTCTCTGTCCACTGCTGGGAGTAATATGCACCCACCCCTCATATGTCTGTCCATGGCTGGGAGTCCTCTTCACCCACCCCTCACATGTCTCTGTCCACTGCGGGGAGTGATATGCACCCACCCTCATATGTCTGTCCACTGCTGGGAGTCCTCTGCACCCACCCCTCACATGTCTCTGTCCACTGCTGGGAGTCCTCTGCACCCACCCCTCACGTGTGTCTGTCCACTGCTGGGAGTCCTCTGCACCCACCCCTCACATGTCTCTGTCCACAGCTGGGAGACCTCTGCACCCACCCCTCACATGTCTCTGTCCACTGCTGGGAGTCCTCTGCACCCACCCCTCACATGTGTCTGTCCACTGCTGGGAGTCCTCTGCACCCCCCCTCACATGTCTCTGGCCACTGCTGGGAGTAATATGCACCCACCCCTCATATGTCTGTCCACTGCTGGGAGTCCGCTGCACCCACCCCTCACATGTCTCTGTTCTCTGCTGGGAGAGATATGCACCCACCCCTCATATGTCTGTCCACTGCTGGGAGTCCTCTGCACCCACGCCTCACATGTCTCTGTCCACTGCTGAGCGTTCTCTGCACCCACCCCTCACATGTGTCTGTCCACTGCTTGGAATCCTCTGCACCCACCCCTCACATGTCTCTGTCCACTGCTGGGAGTCCTCTGCACCCACCCCTCACATGTGTCTGTCAACTGCTGGGAGTCCTCTGAACCCACCCCTCACATATCTCTGTCCACTGCTGGGAGTGATATGCACCCACCCCTCATATGTCTGGGCACTCCTGGGAGTGATCTGCATCCACCCCTTACATGTCTCTGGGCACTGCTGGTATTTCTCTGCACCCACCCCTCACATGTCTCTGTCCACTGCTGGGAGTCCTCTGCACCCACCCCTCATATGTCTCTGTCCACTGCTGGGAGTCCTCTGCACCCACCCCGCACATGTCTCTGTCCACTGCTGGGAGTCCTCTGCACCCACCCCTCACATGTCTCTGTCCACTGCTGGGAGTGATATGCACCCACCCCTCACATGTGTATGTCCACTGCTGGGAGTCCTCTGCACCCCCCTCACATGTCTCTGGCCACTGCTGGGAGTGATATGCACCCACCCCTCATATGTCTGTCCACTACTGGGAGTCCTCTGCACCCACCCCTCACATGTCTCTGTTCTCTGCTGGGAGTGATATGCACCCACCCCTCATATGTCTGTCCACTGCTGGGAGTCCTCTGCACCCACGCCTCACATGTCTCTGTCCACTGCTGGGAGTCCTCTGCACCCACCCCTCACATGTGTCTGTCCACTGCTGGGAGTCCTCTGCACCCACCCCTCACATGACTCTGTCCACTGCTGGGAGTGATATGCACCCACCCCTCATATGTCTGGGCACTGCTGGGAGTGATCTGCACCCACCCCTCACATGTCTCTGGGCACTGCTGGTATTCCTCTGCACCCACCCCTCACATGTCTCTGTCCACTGCTGGGAGTCCTCTGCACCCACCCCTCACATGTCTCTGTCCACTGCTGGGAGTCCTCTGCACCCACCCCTCACATGTGTCTGTCCACTGCTGGGAGTCCTCTGCACCCGCCCCTCACATGTCTCTGTCCACTGCTGGGAGTCCTCTGCACCCACCCCTCACATGTGTCTGTCCACTGCTGGGAGTCCTCTGCACCAACCCCTCACATGTCTCTGTCCACTGCTGGGAGTGATATGCTCCCACCCCTCATATGTCTGGGCACTGCTGGGAGTGATCTGCACCCACCCCTCACATGTCTCTGTCCACTGCTGGGAGTCCTCTGCACCCACCCCTCACATGTCTCTGTCCACTGCTGGGAGTCCTCTGCACCCACCCCTCACATGTCTCTGTCCACTGCTGGGAGTCCTCTGCACCCACCCCTCACATGTGTCTGTCCACTGCTGGAAGTCCTCTGCACCCACCCCTCACATGTCTCTGTCCACTGCTGGGAGTCCTCTGCACCCACCCCTCACATGTGTCTGTCCACTGCTGGGAGTCCTCTGCACCCACCCCTCACATGTCTCTGTCCACTGCTGGGAGTCCTCTGCACCCACCCCTCACATGTCTCTGTCCACAGCTCGGAGTCCTCTGCACCCACCCTTCACATGTGTCTGTCCACTGCTGGGAGTCCTCTGCACCCACCCCTCACATGTCTCTGTCCACAGCTGGGAGTCCTCTGCACCCACCCCTCACAGGTCTCTGTCCACTGCTGGGAGTCCTCTGCACCCACCCCTCACATGTGTCTGTCCACTGCTGGGAGTCCTCTGCACCCCCCCTCACATGTCTCTGGCCACTGCTGGGAGTGATATGCACCCACCCCTCATATGTCTGTCCACTGCTGGGAGTCCTCTGCACCCACCCCTCACATGTCTCTGTTCTCTGCTGGGAGTGATATGCACCCACCCCTCATATGTCTGTCCACTGCTGGGAGTCCGCTGCACCCACACCTCACATGTCTCTGTCCACTGCTGGGAGTCCTCTGCACCCACCCCTCACATGTGTCTGTCCACTGCTGGGAGTCCTCTGCACCCACCCTCACATGTCTCTGTCCACTGCTGAGAGTGATATGCACCCAACCCTCATATGTCTGGGCACTGCTGGGAGTGATCTGCACCCACCCCTCACATGTCTCTGGGCACTGCTGGTATTTCTCTGCACCCACCCCTCACATGTCTCTGTCCACTGCTGGGAGTCCTCTGCACCCACCCCTCACATGTCTCTGTCCACTGCTGGGAGTCCTCTGCACCCACCCCGCACATGTCTCTGTCCACTGCTGGGAGTCCTCTGCACCCACCCCTCACATGTCTCTGTCCACTGCTGGGAGTGATATGCACCCACCCCTCACATGTGTCTGTCCACTGCTGGGAGTCCTCTGCACCCCCCCTCACATGTCTCTGGCCACTGCTGGGAGTGATATGCACCCACCCCTCATATGTCTGTCCACTACTGGGAGTCCTCTGCACCCACCCCTCACATGTCTCTGTTCTCTGCTGGGAGTGATATGCACCCACCCCTCATATGTCTGTCCACTGCTGGGAGTCCTCTGCACCCACGCCTCACATGTCTCTGTCCACTGCTGGGAGTCCTCTGCACCCACCCCTCACATGTGTCTGTCCACTGCTGGGAGTCCTCTGCACCCACCCCTCACATGTCTCTGTCCACTGCTGGGAGTCCTCTGCACCCACCCCTCACATGTCTCTGTCCACAGCTGGGAGTCCTCTGCACCCACCCTTCACATGTGTCTGTCCACTGCTGGGAGTCCTCTGCACCCACCCCTCACATGTCTCTGTCCACAGCTGGGAGTCCTCTGCACCCACCCCTCTCATGTCTCTGTCCACTGCTGGGAGTCCTCTGCACCCACCCCTCACATGTGTCTGTCCACTGCTGGGAGTCCTCTGCACCCCCCCTCACATGTCTCTGGCCACTGCTGGGAGTGATATGCACCCACCCCTCATATGTCTGTCCACTGCTGGGAGTCCTCTGCACCCACCCCTCACATGTCTCTGTTCTCTGCTGGGAGTGATATGCACCCACCCCTCATATGTCTGTCCACTGCTGGGAGTCCTCTGCACCCACACCTCACATGTCTCTGTCCACTGCTGGGAGTCCTCTGCACCCACCCCTCACATGTGTCTGTCCACTGCTGGGAGTCCTCTGCACCCAACCCTCACATGTCTCTGTCCACTGCTGAGAGTGATATGCACCCACCCCTCATATGTCTGGGCACTGCTGGGAGTGATCTGCACCCACCCCTCACATGTCTCTGGGCACTGCTGGTATTTCTCTGCACCCACCCCTCACATGTCTCTGTCCACTGCTGGGAGTCCTCTGCACCCACCCCTCACATGTCTCTGTCCACTGCTGGGAGTCCTCTGCACCCACCCCGCACATGTCTCTGTCCACTGCTGGGAGTCCTCTGCACCCACCCCTCACATGTCTCTGTCCACTGCTGGGAGTGATATGCACCCACCCCTCACATGTGTCTGTCCACTGCTGGGAGTCCTCTGCACCCCCCCCCCTCACATGTCTCTGGCCACTGCTGGGAGTGATATGCACCCACCCCTCATATGTCTGTCCACTACTGGGAGTCCTCTGCACCCACCCCTCATATGTCTCTGTTCTCTGCTGGGAGTGATATGCACCCACCCATCATATGTCTGTCCACTGCTGGGAGTCCTCTGCACCCACGCCTCACATGTCTCTGTCCACTGCTGGGAGTCCTCTGCACCCACCTGCACCCACCCCTCACATGTGTCTGTCCACTGCTGGGAGTCCTCTGCACCCACCCCTCACATGACTCTGTCCACTGCTGGGAGAGATATGCACCCACCCCTCATATGTCTGGGCACTGCTGGGAGTGATCTGCACCCACCCCTCACATGTCTCTGGGCACTGCTGGTATTCCTCTGCACCCACCCCTCACATGTCTCTGTCCACTGCTGGGAGTCCTCTGCACCCACCCCTCACATGTCTCTGTCCACTGCTGGGAGTCCTCTGCACCCACCCCTGACATGTGTCTGTCCACTGCTGGGAGTCCTCTGCACCCACCCCTCACATGTCTCTGTCCACTGCTGGGAGTGATATGCACCCACCCCTCATATGTCTGTCCACGGCTGGGAGTCCTCTTCACCCACCCCTCACATGTCTCTGTCCACTGTGGGGAGTGATATGCACCCACCCTCATATGTCTGTCCACTGCTGGGAGTCCTCTGCACCCACCCCTCACATGTCTCTGTCCACTGCTGGGAGTCCTCTGCACCCACCCCTCACGTGTGTCTGTCCACTGCTGGGAGTCCTCTGCACCCACCCCTCACATGTCTCTGTCCACAGCTGGGAGACCTCTGCACCCACCCCTCACATGTCTCTGTCCACTGCTGGGAGTCCTCTGCACCCACCCCTCACATGTGTCTGTCCACTGCTGGGAGTCCTCTGCACCCCCCCTCACATGTCTCTGGCCACTGCTGGGAGTAATATGCACCCACCCCTCATATGTCTGTCCACTGCTGGGAGTCCGCTGCACCCACCCCTCACATGTCTCTGTTCTCTGCTGGGAGTGATATGCACCCACCCCTCATATGTCTGTCCACTGCTGGGAGTCCTCTGCACCCACGCCTCACATGTCTCTGTCCACTGCTGGGAGTCCTCTGCACCCACCCCTCACATGTGTCTGTCCACTGCTTGGAATCCTCTGCACCCACCCCTCACATGTCTCTGTCCACTGCTGGGAGTCCTCTGCACCCACCCCTCACATGTGTCTGTCAACTGCTGGGAGTCCTCTGAACCCACCCCTCACATATCTCTGTCCACTGCTGGGAGTGATATGCACCCACCCCTCATATGTCTGGGCACTCCTGGGAGTGATCTGCATCCACCCCTTACATGTCCCTGGGCACTGCTGGTATTTCTCTGCACCCACCCCTCACATGTCTCTGTCCACTGCTGGGAGTCCTCTGCACCCACCCCTCATATGTCTCTGTCCACTGCTGGGAGTCCTCTGCACCCACCCCGCACATGTCTCTGTCCACTGCTGGGAGTCCTCTGCACCCACCCCTCACATGTCTCTGTCCACTGCTGGGAGTGATATGCACCCACCCCTCACATGTGTCTGTCCACTGCTGGGAGTCCTCTGCACCCCCCCTCACATGTTTCTGGCCACTGCTGGGAGTGATATGCACCCACCCCTCATATGTCTGTCCACTACTGGGAGTCCTCTGCACCCACCCCTCACATGTCTCTGTTCTCTGCTGGGAGTGATATGCACCCACCCCTCATATGTCTGTCCACTGCTGGGAGTCCTCTGCACCCACGCCTCACATGTCTCTGTCCACTGCTGGGAGTCCTCTGCACCCACCCCTCACATGTGTCTGTCCACTGCTGGGAGTCCTCTGCACCCACCCCTCACATGACTCTGTCCACTGCTGGGAGTGATATGCACCCACCCCTCATATGTCTGGGCACTGCTGGGAGTGATCTGCACCCACCCCTCACATGTCTCTGGGCACTGCTGGTATTCCTCTGCACCCACCCCTCACATGTCTCTGTCCACTGCTGGGAGTCCTCTGCACCCACCCCTCACATGTCTCTGTCCACTGCTGGGAGTCCTCTGCACCCACCCCTGACATGTGTCTGTCCACTGCTGGGAGTCCTCTGCACCCACCCCTCACATGTCTCTGTCCACTGCTGGGAGTCCTCTGCACCCACCCCTCACATGTGTCTGTCCACTGCTGGGAGTCCTCTGCACCAACCCCTCACATGTCTCTGTCCACTGCTGGGAGTGATATGCTCCCACCCCTCATATGTCTGGGCACTGCTGGGAGTGATCAGCACCCACCCCTCACATGTCTCTGTCCACTGCTGGGAGTCCTCTGCACCCACCCCTCACATGTCTCTGTCCACTGCTGGGAGTCCTCTGCACCCACCCCTCACATGTCTCTGTCCACTGCTGGGAGTCCTCTGCACCCACCCCTCACATGTCTCTGTCCACAGCTGGGAGTCCTCTGCACCCACCCTTCACATGTGTCTGTCCACTGCTGGGAGTGATATGCTCCCACCCCTCATATGTCTGGGCACTGCTGGGAGTGATCTGCACCCACCCCTCACATGTCTCTGTCCACTGCTGGGAGTCCTCTGCACCCACCCCTCACATGTGTCTGTCCACTGCTGGGAGTCCTCTGCACCCACCCCTCACATGTCTCTGTCCACTGCTGGGAGTCCTCTGCACCCACCCCTCACATGTCTCTGTCCACAGCTGGGAGTCCTCTGCACCCACCCTTCACATGTGTCTGTCCACTGCTGGGAGTCCTCTGCACCCACCCCTCACATGTCTCTGTCCACAGCTGGGAGTCCTCTGCACCCACCCCTCACATGTCTCTGTCCACTGCTGGGAGTCCTCTGCACCCACCCCTCACATGTCTCTGTTCTCTGCTGGGAGTGATATGCACCCACCCCTCATATGTCTGTCCACTGCTGGGAGTCCTCTGCACCCACACCTCACATGTCTCTGTCCACTGCTGGGAGTCCTCTGCACCCACCCCTCACGTGTCTCTGGCCACTGCTGGGAGTGATATGCACCCACCCCTCATATGTCTGTCCACTGCTGGGAGTCCTCTGCACCCACCCCTCACATGTCTCTGTTCTCTGCTGGGAGTGATATGCACCCACCCCTCATATGTCTGTCCACTGCTGGGAGTCCTCTGCACCCACACCTCACATGTCTCTGTCCACTGCAGGGAGTCCTCTGCACCCAACCCTCACATGTGTCTGTCTACTGCTGGGAGTCCTCTGCACCCACCCCTCACATGTCTCTGTCCACTGCTGAGAGTGATATGCACCCACCCCTCATATGTCTGGGCACTGCTGGGAGTGATCTGCACCCACCCCTCACATGTCTCTGGGCACTGCTGGTATTTCTCTGCACCCACCCCTCACATGTCTCTGTCCACTGCTGGGAGTCCTCTGCACCCACCCCTCACATGTCTCTGTCCACTGCTGGGAGTCCTCTGCACCCACCCCGCACATGTCTCTGTCCACTGCTGGGAGTCCTCTGCACCCACCCCTCACATGTCTCTGTCCACTGCTGGGAGTGATATGCACCCACCCCTCACATGTGTCTGTCCACTGCTGGGAGTCCTCTGCACCCCCCCTCACATGTCTCTGGCCACTGCTGGGAGTGATATGCACCCACCCCTCATATGTCTGTCCACTACTGGGAGTCCTCTGCACCCACCCCTCACATGTCTCTGTTCTCTGCTGGGAGTGATATGCACCCACCCCTCATATGTCTGTCCACTGCTGGGAGTCCTCTGCACCCACGCCTCACATGTCTCTGTCCACTGCTGGGAGTCCTCTGCACCCACCCCTCACATGTGTCTGTCCACTGCTGGGAGTCCTCTGCACCCACCCCTCACATGACTCTGTCCACTGCTGGGAGTGATATGCACCCACCCCTCATATGTCTGGGCACTGCTGGGAGTGATCTGCACCCACCCCTCACATGTCTCTGGGCACTGCTGGTATTCCTCTGCACCCACCCCTCACATGTCTCTGTCCACTGCTGGGAGTCCTCTGCACCCACCCCTCACATGTCTCTGTCCACTGCTGGGAGTCCTCTGCACCCACCCCTGACATGTGTCTGTCCACTGCTGGGAGTCCTCTGCACCCACCCCTCACATGTCTCTGTCCACTGCTGGGAGTGATATGCACCTTCCCCTCATATGTCTGTCCACGGCTGGGAGTCCTCTTCACCCACCCCTCACATGTCTCTGTCCACTGCGGGGAGTGATATGCACCCACCCTCATATGTCTGTCCACTGCTGGGAGTCCTCTGCACCCACCCCTCACATGTCTCTGTCCACTGCTGGGAGTCCTCTGCACCCACCCCTCACGTGTGTCTGTCCACTGCTGGGAGTCCTCTGCACCCACCCCTCACATGTCTCTGTCCACAGCTGGGAGACCTCTGCACCCACCCCTCACATGTCTCTGTCCACTGCTGGGAGTCCTCTGCACCCACCCCTCACATGTGTCTGTCCACTGCTGGGAGTCCTCTGCACCCCCCCTCACATGTCTCTGGCCACTGCTGGGAGTAATATGCACCCACCCCTCATATGTCTGTCCACTGCTGGGAGTCCTCTGCACCCACGCCTCACATGTCTCTGTCCACTGCTGGGAGTCCTCTGCACCCACCCCTCACATGTGTCTGTCCACTGCTTGGAATCCTCTGCACCCACCCCTCACATGTCTCTGTCCACTGCTGGGAGTCCTCTGCACCCACCCCTCACATGTGTCTGTCAACTGCTGGGAGTCCTCTGAACCCACCCCTCACATATCTCTGTCCACTGCTGGGAGTGATATGCACCCACCCCTCATATGTCTGGGCACTCCTGGGAGTGATCTGCATCCACCCCTTACATGTCTCTGGGCACTGCTGGTATTTCTCTGCACCCACCCCTCACATGTCTCTGTCCACTGCTGGGAGTCCTCTGCACCCACCCCTCATATGTCTCTGTCCACTGCTGGGAGTCCTCTGCACCCACCCCGCACATGTCTCTGTCCACTGCTGGGAGTCCTCTGCACCCACCCCTCACATGTCTCTGTCCACTGCTGGGAGTGATATGCACCCACCCCTCACATGTGTCTGTCCACTGCTGGGAGTCCTCTGCACCCCCCTCACATGTCTCTGGCCACTGCTGGGAGTGATATGCACCCACCCCTCATATGTCTGTCCACTACTGGGAGTCCTCTGCACCCACCCCTCACATGTCTCTGTTCTCTGCTGGGAGTGATATGCACCCACCCCTCATAGGTCTGTCCACTGCTGGGAGTCCTCTGCACCCACGCCTCACATGTCTCTGTCCACTGCTGGGAGTCCTCTGCACCCACCCCTCACATGTGTCTGTCCACTGCTGGGAGTCCTCTGCACCCACCCCTCACATGACTCTGTCCACTGCTGGGAGTGATATGCACCCACCCCTCATATGTCTGGGCACTGCTGGGAGTGATCTGCACCCACCCCTCACATGTCTCTGGGCACTGCTGGTATTCCTCTGCACCCACCCCTCACATGTCTCTGTCCACTGCTGGGAGTCCTCTGCACCCACCCCTCACATGTCTCTGTCCACTGCTGGGAGTCCTCTGCACCCACCCCTGACATGTGTCTGTCCACTGCTGGGAGTCCTCTGCACCCACCCCTCACATGTCTCTGGCCACTGCTGGGAGTGATATGTACCCACCCCTCATATGTCTGTCCACTGCTGGGAGTCCTCTGCACCCACCCCTCACATGTCTCTGTTCTCTGCTGGGAGTGATATGCACCCACCCCTCATATGTCTGTCCACTGCTGGGAGTCCTCTGCACCCACACCTCACATGTCTCTGTCCACTGCTGGGAGTCCTCTGCACTCACCCCTCACATGTGTCTGTCCACTGCTGGGAGTCCTCTGCACCCACCCCTCACATGTCTCTGTCCACTGCTGAGAGTGATATGCACCCACCCCTCATATGTCTGGGCACTGCTGGGAGTGATCTGCACCCACCCTTCACATGTCTCTGGGCACTGCTGGTATTTCTCTGCACCCACCCCTCACATGTCTCTGTCCACTGCTGGGAGTCCTCTGCACCCACCCCTCACATGTCTCTGTCCACTGCTGGGAGTCCTCTGCACCCACCCCGCACATGTCTCTGTCCACTGCTGGGAGTCCTCTGCACCCACCCCTCACATGTCTCTGTCCACTGCTGGGAGTGATATGCACCCACCCCTCACATGTGTCTGTCCACTGCTGGGAGTCCTCTGCACCCCCCCTCACATGTCTCTGGCCACTGCTGGGAGTGATATGCACCCACCCCTCATATGTCTGTCCACTACTGGGAGTCCTCTGCACCCACCCCTCACATGTCTCTGTTCTCTGCTGGGAGTGATATGCACCCACCCCTCATATGTCTGTCCACTGCTGGGAGTCCTCTGCACCCACGCCTCACATGTCTCTGTCCACTGCTGGGAGTCCTCTGCACCCACCCCTCACATGTGTCTGTCCACTGCTGGGAGTCCTCTGCACCCACCCCTCACATGACTCTGTCCACTGCTGGGAGTGATATGCACCCACCCCTCATATGTCTGGGCACTGCTGGGAGTGATCTGCACCCACCCCTCACATGTCTCTGGGCACTGCTGGTATTCCTCTGCACCCACCCCTCACATGTCTCTGTCCACTGCTGGGAGTCCTCTGCACCCACCCCTCACATGTCTCTGTCCACTGCTGGGAGTCCTCTGCACCCACCCCTGACATGTGTCTGTCCACTGCTGGGAGTCCTCTGCACCCACCCTCACATGTCTCTGTCCACTGCTGGGAGTAATATGCACCCACCCCTCATATGTCTGTCCATGGCTGGGAGTCCTCTTCACCCACCCCTCACATGTCTCTGTCCACTGCGGGGAGTGATATGCACCCACCCTCATATGTCTGTCCACTGCTGGGAGTCCTCTGCACCCACCCCTCACATGTCTCTGTCCACTGCTGGGAGTCCTCTGCACCCACCCCTCACGTGTGTCTGTCCACTGCTGGGAGTCCTCTGCACCCACCCCTCACATGTCTCTGTCCACAGCTGGGAGACCTCTGCACCCACCCCTCACATGTCTCTGTCCACTGCTGGGAGTCCTCTGCACCCACCCCTCACATGTGTCTGTCCACTGCTGGGAGTCCTCTGCACCCCCCCTCACATGTCTCTGGCCACTGCTGGGAGTAATATGCACCCACCCCTCATATGTCTGTCCACTGCTGGGAGTCCGCTGCACCCACCCCTCACATGTCTCTGTTCTCTGCTGGGAGTGATATGCACCCACCCCTCATATGTCTGTCCACTGCTGGGAGTCCTCTGCACCCACGCCTCACATGTCTCTGTCCACTGCTGAGCGTTCTCTGCACCCACCCCTCACATGTGTCTGTCCACTGCTTGGAATCCTCTGCACCCACCCCTCACATGTCTCTGTCCACTGCTGGGAGTCCTCTGCACCCACCCCTCACATGTGTCTGTCAACTGCTGGGAGTCCTCTGAACCCACCCCTCACATATCTCTGTCCACTGCTGGGAGTGATATGCACCCACCCCTCATATGTCTGGGCACTCCTGGGAGTGATCTGCATCCACCCCTTACATGTCTCTGGGCACTGCTGGTATTTCTCTGCACCCACCCCTCACATGTCTCTGTCCACTGCTGGGAGTCCTCTGCACCCACCCCTCATATGTCTCTGTCCACTGCTGGGAGTCCTCTGCACCCACCCCGCACATGTCTCTGTCCACTGCTGGGAGTCCTCTGCACCCACCCCTCACATGTCTCTGTCCACTGCTGGGAGTGATATGCACCCACCCCTCACATGTGTATGTCCACTGCTGGGAGTCCTCTGCACCCCCCTCACATGTCTCTGGCCACTGCTGGGAGTGATATGCACCCACCCCTCATATGTCTGTCCACTACTGGGAGTCCTCTGCACCCACCCCTCACATGTCTCTGTTCTCTGCTGGGAGTGATATGCACCCACCCCTCATATGTCTGTCCACTGCTGGGAGTCCTCTGCACCCACGCCTCACATGTCTCTGTCCACTGCTGGGAGTCCTCTGCACCCACCCCTCACATGTGTCTGTCCACTGCTGGGAGTCCTCTGCACCCACCCCTCACATGACTCTGTCCACTGCTGGGAGTGATATGCACCCACCCCTCATATGTCTGGGCACTGCTGGGAGTGATCTGCACCCACCCCTCACATGTCTCTGGGCACTGCTGGTATTCCTCTGCACCCACCCCTCACATGTCTCTGTCCACTGCTGGGAGTCCTCTGCACCCACCCCTCACATGTCTCTGTCCACTGCTGGGAGTCCTCTGCACCCACCCCTCACATGTGTCTGTCCACTGCTGGGAGTCCTCTGCACCCACCCCTCACATGTCTCTGTCCACTGCTGGGAGTCCTCTGCACCCACCCCTCACATGTGTCTGTCCACTGCTGGGAGTCCTCTGCACCAACCCCTCACATGTCTCTGTCCACTGCTGGGAGTGATATGCTCCCACCCCTCATATGTCTGGGCACTGCTGGGAGTGATCTGCACCCACCCCTCACATGTCTCTGTCCACTGCTGGGAGTCCTCTGCACCCACCCCTCACATGTCTCTGTCCACTGCTGGGAGTCCTCTGCACCCACCCCTCACATGTCTCTGTCCACTGCTGGGAGTCCTCTGCACCCACCCCTCACATGTGTCTGTCCACTGCTGGAAGTCCTCTGCACCCACCCCTCACATGTCTCTGTCCACTGCTGGGAGTCCTCTGCACCCACCCCTCACATGTGTCTGTCCACTGCTGGGAGTCCTCTGCACCCACCCCTCACATGTCTCTGTCCACTGCTGGGAGTCCTCTGCACCCACCCCTCACATGTCTCTGTCCACAGCTCGGAGTCCTCTGCACCCACCCTTCACATGTGTCTGTCCACTGCTGGGAGTCCTCTGCACCCACCCCTCACATGTCTCTGTCCACAGCTGGGAGTCCTCTGCACCCACCCCTCACAGGTCTCTGTCCACTGCTGGGAGTCCTCTGCACCCACCCCTCACATGTGTCTGTCCACTGCTGGGAGTCCTCTGCACCCCCCCTCACATGTCTCTGGCCACTGCTGGGAGTGATATGCACCCACCCCTCATATGTCTGTCCACTGCTGGGAGTCCTCTGCACCCACCCCTCACATGTCTCTGTTCTCTGCTGGGAGTGATATGCACCCACCCCTCATATGTCTGTCCACTGCTGGGAGTCCGCTGCACCCACACCTCACATGTCTCTGTCCACTGCTGGGAGTCCTCTGCACCCACCCCTCACATGTGTCTGTCCACTGCTGGGAGTCCTCTGCACCCACCCCTCACATGTCTCTGTCCACTGCTGAGAGTGATATGCACCCAACCCTCATATGTCTGGGCACTGCTGGGAGTGATCTGCACCCACCCCTCACATGTCTCTGGGCACTGCTGGTATTTCTCTGCACCCACCCCTCACATGTCTCTGTCCACTGCTGGGAGTCCTCTGCACCCACCCCTCACATGTCTCTGTCCACTGCTGGGAGTCCTCTGCACCCACCCCGCACATGTCTCTGTCCACTGCTGGGAGTCCTCTGCACCCACCCCTCACATGTCTCTGTCCACTGCTGGGAGTGATATGCACCCACCCCTCACATGTGTCTGTCCACTGCTGGAAGTCCTCTGCACCCCCCCTCACATGTCTCTGGCCACTGCTGGGAGTGATATGCACCCACCCCTCATATGTCTGTCCACTACTGGGAGTCCTCTGCACCCACCCCTCACATGTCTCTGTTCTCTGCTGGGAGTGATATGCACCCACCCCTCATATGTCTGTCCACTGCTGGGAGTCCTCTGCACCCACGCCTCACATGTCTCTGTCCACTGCTGGGAGTCCTCTGCACCCACCCCTCACATGTGTCTGTCCACTGCTGGGAGTCCTCTGCACCCACCCCTCACATGTCTCTGTCCACTGCTGGGAGTCCTCTGCACCCACCCCTCACATGTCTCTGTCCACAGCTGGGAGTCCTCTGCACCCACCCTTCACATGTGTCTGTCCACTGCTGGGAGTCCTCTGCACCCACCCCTCACATGTCTCTGTCCACAGCTGGGAGTCCTCTGCACCCACCCCTCACATGTCTCTGTCCACTGCTGGGAGTCCTCTGCACCCACCCCTCACATGTGTCTGTCCACTGCTGGGAGTCCTCTGCACCCCCCCTCACATGTCTCTGGCCACTGCTGGGAGTGATATGCACCCACCCCTCATATGTCTGTCCACTGCTGGGAGTCCTCTGCACCCACCCCTCACATGTCTCTGTTCTCTGCTGGGAGTGATATGCACCCACCCCTCATATGTCTGTCCACTGCTGGGAGTCCTCTGCACCCACACCTCACATGTCTCTGTCCACTGCTGGGAGTCCTCTGCACCCACCCCTCACATGTGTCTGTCCACTGCTGGGAGTCCTCTGCACCCAACCCTCACATGTCTCTGTCCACTGCTGAGAGTGATATGCACCCACCCCTCATATGTCTGGGCACTGCTGGGAGTGATCTGCACCCACCCCTCACATGTCTCTGGGCACTGCTGGTATTTCTCTGCACCCACCCCTCACATGTCTCTGTCCACTGCTGGGAGTCCTCTGCACCCACCCCTCACATGTCTCTGTCCACTGCTGGGAGTCCTCTGCACCCACCCCGCACATGTCTCTGTCCACTGCTGGGAGTCCTCTGCACCCACCCCTCACATGTCTCTGTCCACTGCTGGGAGTGATATGCACCCACCCCTCACATGTGTCTGTCCACTGCTGGGAGTCCTCTGAACCCCCCCCCCTCACATGTCTCTGGCCACTGCTGGGAGTGATATGCACCCACCCCTCATATGTCTGTCCACTACTGGGAGTCCTCTGCACCCACCCCTCATATGTCTCTGTTCTCTGCTGGGAGTGATATGCACCCACCCATCATATGTCTGTCCACTGCTGGGAGTCCTCTGCACCCACGCCTCACATGTCTCTGTCCACTGCTGGGAGTCCTCTGCACCCACCTGCACCCACCCCTCACATGTGTCTGTCCACTGCTGGGAGTCCTCTGCACCCACCCCTCACATGACTCTGTCCACTGCTGGGAGAGATATGCACCCACCCCTCATATGTCTGGGCACTGCTGGGAGTGATCTGCACCCACCCCTCACATGTCTCTGGGCACTGCTGGTATTCCTCTGCACCCACCCCTCACATGTCTCTGTCCACTGCTGGGAGTCCTCTGCACCCACCCCTCACATGTCTCTGTCCACTGCTGGGAGTCCTCTGCACCCACCCCTGACATGTGTCTGTCCACTGCTGGGAGTCCTCTGCACCCACCCCTCACATGTCTCTGTCCACTGCTGGGAGTGATATGCACCCACCCCTCATATGTCTGTCCACGGCTGGGAGTCCTCTTCACCCACCCCTCACATGTCTCTGTCCACTGTGGGGAGTGATATGCACCCACCCTCATATGTCTGTCCACTGCTGGGAGTCCTCTGCACCCACCCCTCACATGTCTCTGTCCACTGCTGGGAGTCCTCTGCACCCACCCCTCACGTGTGTCTGTCCACTGCTGGGAGTCCTCTGCACCCACCCCTCACATGTCTCTGTCCACAGCTGGGAGACCTCTGCACCCACCCCTCACATGTCTCTGTCCACTGCTGGGAGTCCTCTGCACCCACCCCTCACATGTGTCTGTCCACTGCTGGGAGTCCTCTGCACCCCCCCTCACATGTCTCTGGCCACTGCTGGGAGTGATATGCACCCACCCCTCATATGTCTGTCCACTGCTGGGAGTCCTCTGCACCCACGCCTCACATGTCTCTGTCCACTGCTGGGAGTCCTCTGCACCCACCCCTCACATGTGTCTGTCCACTGCTTGGAATCCTCTGCACCCACCCCTCACATGTCTCTGTCCACTGCTGGGAGTCCTCTGCACCCACCCCTCACATGTGTCTGTCAACTGCTGGGAGTCCTCTGAACCCACCCCTCACATATCTCTGTCCACTGCTGGGAGTGATATGCACCCACCCCTCATATGTCTGGGCACTCCTGGGAGTGATCTGCATCCACCCCTTACATGTCCCTGGGCACTGCTGGTATTTCTCTGCACCCACCCCTCACATGTCTCTGTCCACTGCTGGGAGTCCTCTGCACCCACCCCTCATATGTCTCTGTCCACTGCTGGGAGTCCTCTGCACCCACCCCGCACATGTCTCTGTCCACTGCTGGGAGTCCTCTGCACCCACCCCTCACATGTCTCTGTCCACTGCTGGGAGTGATATGCACCCACGCCTCACATGTCTCTGTCCACTGCTGGGAGTCCTCTGCACCCACCCCTCACATGTGTCTGTCCACTGCTTGGAATCCTCTGCACCCACCCCTCACATGTCTCTGTCCACTGCTGGGAGTCCTCTGCACCCACCCCTCACATGTGTCTGTCAACTGCTGGGAGTCCTCTGAACCCACCCCTCACATATCTCTGTCCACTGCTGGGAGTGATATGCACCCACCCCTCATATGTCTGGGCACTGCTGGGAGTGATCTGCACCCACCCCTCACATGTCTCTGTCCACTGCTGGGAGTCCTCTGCACCCACCCCTCACATGTCTCTGTCCACTGCTGGGAGTCCTCTGCACCCACCCCTCACATGTCTCTGTCCACTGCTGGGAGTCCTCTGCACCCACCCCTCACATGTGTCTGTCCACTGCTGGAAGTCCTCTGCACCCACCCCTCACATGTCTCTGTCCACTGCTGGGAGTCCTCTGCACCCACCCCTCACATGTGTCTGTCCACTGCTGGGAGTCCTCTGCACCCACCCCTCACATGTCTCTGTCCACTGCTGGGAGTCCTCTGCACCCACCCCTCACATGTCTCTGTCCACAGCTCGGAGTCCTCTGCACCCACCCTTCACATGTGTCTGTCCACTGCTGGGAGTCCTCTGCACCCACCCCTCACATGTCTCTGTCCACAGCTGGGAGTCCTCTGCACCCACCCCTCACAGGTCTCTGTCCACTGCTGGGAGTCCTCTGCACCCACCCCTCACATGTGTCTGTCCACTGCTGGGAGTCCTCTGCACCCCCCCTCACATGTCTCTGGCCACTGCTGGGAGTGATATGCACCCACCCCTCATATGTCTGTCCACTGCTGGGAGTCCTCTGCACCCACCCCTCACATGTCTCTGTTCTCTGCTGGGAGTGATATGCACCCACCCCTCATATGTCTGTCCACTGCTGGGAGTCCGCTGCACCCACACCTCACATGTCTCTGTCCACTGCTGGGAGTCCTCTGCACCCACCCCTCACATGTGTCTGTCCACTGCTGGGAGTCCTCTGCACCCACCCCTCACATGTCTCTGTCCACTGCTGAGAGTGATATGCACCCAACCCTCATATGTCTGGGCACTGCTGGGAGTGATCTGCACCCACCCCTCACATGTCTCTGGGCACTGCTGGTATTTCTCTGCACCCACCCCTCACATGTCTCTGTCCACTGCTGGGAGTCCTCTGCACCCACCCCTCACATGTCTCTGTCCACTGCTGGGAGTCCTCTGCACCCACCCCGCACATGTCTCTGTCCACTGCTGGGAGTCCTCTGCACCCACCCCTCACATGTCTCTGTCCACTGCTGGGAGTGATATGCACCCACCCCTCACATGTGTCTGTCCACTGCTGGGAGTCCTCTGCACCCCCCCTCACATGTCTCTGGCCACTGCTGGGAGTGATATGCACCCACCCCTCATATGTCTGTCCACTACTGGGAGTCCTCTGCACCCACCCCTCACATGTCTCTGTTCTCTGCTGGGAGTGATATGCACCCACCCCTCATATGTCTGTCCACTGCTGGGAGTCCTCTGCACCCACGCCTCACATGTCTCTGTCCACTGCTGGGAGTCCTCTGCACCCACCCCTCACATGTGTCTGTCCACTGCTGGGAGTCCTCTGCACCCACCCCTCACATGTCTCTGTCCACTGCTGGGAGTCCTCTGCACCCACCCCTCACATGTCTCTGTCCACAGCTGGGAGTCCTCTGCACCCACCCTTCACATGTGTCTGTCCACTGCTGGGAGTCCTCTGCACCCACCCCTCACATGTCTCTGTCCACAGCTGGGAGTCCTCTGCACCCACCCCTCACATGTCTCTGTCCACTGCTGGGAGTCCTCTGCACCCACCCCTCACATGTGTCTGTCCACTGCTGGGAGTCCTCTGCACCCCCCCTCACATGTCTCTGGCCACTGCTGGGAGTGATATGCACCCACCCCTCATATGTCTGTCCACTGCTGGGAGTCCTCTGCACCCACCCCTCACATGTCTCTGTTCTCTGCTGGGAGTGATATGCACCCACCCCTCATATGTCTGTCCACTGCTGGGAGTCCTCTGCACCCACACCTCACATGTCTCTGTCCACTGCTGGGAGTCCTCTGCACCCACCCCTCACATGTGTCTGTCCACTGCTGGGAGTCCTCTGCACCCAACCCTCACATGTCTCTGTCCACTGCTGAGAGTGATATGCACCCACCCCTCATATGTCTGGGCACTGCTGGGAGTGATCTGCACCCACCCCTCACATGTCTCTGGGCACTGCTGGTATTTCTCTGCACCCACCCCTCACATGTCTCTGTCCACTGCTGGGAGTCCTCTGCACCCACCCCTCACATGTCTCTGTCCACTGCTGGGAGTCCTCTGCACCCACCCCGCACATGTCTCTGTCCACTGCTGGGAGTCCTCTGCACCCACCCCTCACATGTCTCTGTCCACTGCTGGGAGTGATATGCACCCACCCCTCACATGTGTCTGTCCACTGCTGGGAGTCCTCTGAACCCCCCCCCCTCACATGTCTCTGGCCACTGCTGGGAGTGATATGCACCCACCCCTCATATGTCTGTCCACTACTGGGAGTCCTCTGCACCCACCCCTCATATGTCTCTGTTCTCTGCTGGGAGTGATATGCACCCACCCATCATATGTCTGTCCACTGCTGGGAGTCCTCTGCACCCACGCCTCACATGTCTCTGTCCACTGCTGGGAGTCCTCTGCACCCACCTGCACCCACCCCTCACATGTGTCTGTCCACTGCTGGGAGTCCTCTGCACCCACCCCTCACATGACTCTGTCCACTGCTGGGAGAGATATGCACCCACCCCTCATATGTCTGGGCACTGCTGGGAGTGATCTGCACCCACCCCTCACATGTCTCTGGGCACTGCTGGTATTCCTCTGCACCCACCCCTCACATGTCTCTGTCCACTGCTGGGAGTCCTCTGCACCCACCCCTCACATGTCTCTGTCCACTGCTGGGAGTCCTCTGCACCCACCCCTGACATGTGTCTGTCCACTGCTGGGAGTCCTCTGCACCCACCCCTCACATGTCTCTGTCCACTGCTGGGAGTGATATGCACCCACCCCTCATATGTCTGTCCACGGCTGGGAGTCCTCTTCACCCACCCCTCACATGTCTCTGTCCACTGTGGGGAGTGATATGCACCCACCCTCATATGTCTGTCCACTGCTGGGAGTCCTCTGCACCCACCCCTCACATGTCTCTGTCCACTGCTGGGAGTCCTCTGCACCCACCCCTCACGTGTGTCTGTCCACTGCTGGGAGTCCTCTGCACCCACCCCTCACATGTCTCTGTCCACAGCTGGGAGACCTCTGCACCCACCCCTCACATGTCTCTGTCCACTGCTGGGAGTCCTCTGCACCCACCCCTCACATGTGTCTGTCCACTGCTGGGAGTCCTCTGCACCCCCCCTCACATGTCTCTGGCCACTGCTGGGAGTGATATGCACCCACCCCTCATATGTCTGTCCACTGCTGGGAGTCCTCTGCACCCACGCCTCACATGTCTCTGTCCACTGCTGGGAGTCCT
This sequence comes from Triturus cristatus, assembly GCF_964204655.1. Classification (NCBI taxonomy): domain Eukaryota; kingdom Metazoa; phylum Chordata; class Amphibia; order Caudata; family Salamandridae; genus Triturus; species Triturus cristatus. The sequence continues at coordinate 273,984,880 of NC_140579.1, read as the reverse complement.
CTGCACCCACCCCTCACATGTGTCTGTCCACTGCTTGGAATCCTCTGCACCCACCCCTCACATGTCTCTGTCCACTGCTGGGAGTCCTCTGCACCCACCCCTCACATGTGTCTGTCAACTGCTGGGAGTCCTCTGAACCCACCCCTCACATATCTCTGTCCACTGCTGGGAGTGATATGCACCCACCCCTCATATGTCTGGGCACTCCTGGGAGTGATCTGCATCCACCCCTTACATGTCCCTGGGCACTGCTGGTATTTCTCTGCACCCACCCCTCACATGTCTCTGTCCACTGCTGGGAGTCCTCTGCACCCACCCCTCATATGTCTCTGTCCACTGCTGGGAGTCCTCTGCACCCACCCCGCACATGTCTCTGTCCACTGCTGGGAGTCCTCTGCACCCACCCCTCACATGTCTCTGTCCACTGCTGGGAGTGATATGCACCCACGCCTCACATGTCTCTGTCCACTGCTGGGAGTCCTCTGCACCCACCCCTCACATGTGTCTGTCCACTGCTTGGAATCCTCTGCACCCACCCCTCACATGTCTCTGTCCACTGCTGGGAGTCCTCTGCACCCACCCCTCACATGTGTCTGTCAACTGCTGGGAGTCCTCTGAACCCACCCCTCACATATCTCTGTCCACTGCTGGGAGTGATATGCACCCACCCCTCATATGTCTGGGCACTGCTGGGAGTGATCTGCACCCACCCCTCACATGTCTCTGTCCACTGCTGGGAGTCCTCTGCACCCACCCCTCACATGTCTCTGTCCACTGCTGGGAGTCCTCTGCACCCACCCCTCACATGTCTCTGTCCACTGCTGGGAGTCCTCTGCACCCACCCCTCACATGTGTCTGTCCACTGCTGGAAGTCCTCTGCACCCACCCCTCACATGTCTCTGTCCACTGCTGGGAGTCCTCTGCACCCACCCCTCACATGTGTCTGTCCACTGCTGGGAGTCCTCTGCACCCACCCCTCACATGTCTCTGTCCACTGCTGGGAGTCCTCTGCACCCACCCCTCACATGTCTCTGTCCACAGCTCGGAGTCCTCTGCACCCACCCTTCACATGTGTCTGTCCACTGCTGGGAGTCCTCTGCACCCACCCCTCACATGTCTCTGTCCACAGCTGGGAGTCCTCTGCACCCACCCCTCACAGGTCTCTGTCCACTGCTGGGAGTCCTCTGCACCCACCCCTCACATGTGTCTGTCCACTGCTGGGAGTCCTCTGCACCCCCCCTCACATGTCTCTGGCCACTGCTGGGAGTGATATGCACCCACCCCTCATATGTCTGTCCACTGCTGGGAGTCCTCTGCACCCACCCCTCACATGTCTCTGTTCTCTGCTGGGAGTGATATGCACCCACCCCTCATATGTCTGTCCACTGCTGGGAGTCCGCTGCACCCACACCTCACATGTCTCTGTCCACTGCTGGGAGTCCTCTGCACCCACCCCTCACATGTGTCTGTCCACTGCTGGGAGTCCTCTGCACCCACCCCTCACATGTCTCTGTCCACTGCTGAGAGTGATATGCACCCAACCCTCATATGTCTGGGCACTGCTGGGAGTGATCTGCACCCACCCCTCACATGTCTCTGGGCACTGCTGGTATTTCTCTGCACCCACCCCTCACATGTCTCTGTCCACTGCTGGGAGTCCTCTGCACCCACCCCTCACATGTCTCTGTCCACTGCTGGGAGTCCTCTGCACCCACCCCGCACATGTCTCTGTCCACTGCTGGGAGTCCTCTGCACCCACCCCTCACATGTCTCTGTCCACTGCTGGGAGTGATATGCACCCACCCCTCACATGTGTCTGTCCACTGCTGGGAGTCCTCTGCACCCCCCCTCACATGTCTCTGGCCACTGCTGGGAGTGATATGCACCCACCCCTCATATGTCTGTCCACTACTGGGAGTCCTCTGCACCCACCCCTCACATGTCTCTGTTCTCTGCTGGGAGTGATATGCACCCACCCCTCATATGTCTGTCCACTGCTGGGAGTCCTCTGCACCCACGCCTCACATGTCTCTGTCCACTGCTGGGAGTCCTCTGCACCCACCCCTCACATGTGTCTGTCCACTGCTGGGAGTCCTCTGCACCCACCCCTCACATGTCTCTGTCCACTGCTGGGAGTCCTCTGCACCCACCCCTCACATGTCTCTGTCCACAGCTGGGAGTCCTCTGCACCCACCCTTCACATGTGTCTGTCCACTGCTGGGAGTCCTCTGCACCCACCCCTCACATGTCTCTGTCCACAGCTGGGAGTCCTCTGCACCCACCCCTCACATGTCTCTGTCCACTGCTGGGAGTCCTCTGCACCCACCCCTCACATGTGTCTGTCCACTGCTGGGAGTCCTCTGCACCCCCCCTCACATGTCTCTGGCCACTGCTGGGAGTGATATGCACCCACCCCTCATATGTCTGTCCACTGCTGGGAGTCCTCTGCACCCACCCCTCACATGTCTCTGTTCTCTGCTGGGAGTGATATGCACCCACCCCTCATATGTCTGTCCACTGCTGGGAGTCCTCTGCACCCACACCTCACATGTCTCTGTCCACTGCTGGGAGTCCTCTGCACCCACCCCTCACATGTGTCTGTCCACTGCTGGGAGTCCTCTGCACCCAACCCTCACATGTCTCTGTCCACTGCTGAGAGTGATATGCACCCACCCCTCATATGTCTGGGCACTGCTGGGAGTGATCTGCACCCACCCCTCACATGTCTCTGGGCACTGCTGGTATTTCTCTGCACCCACCCCTCACATGTCTCTGTCCACTGCTGGGAGTCCTCTGCACCCACCCCTCACATGTCTCTGTCCACTGCTGGGAGTCCTCTGCACCCACCCCGCACATGTCTCTGTCCACTGCTGGGAGTCCTCTGCACCCACCCCTCACATGTCTCTGTCCACTGCTGGGAGTGATATGCACCCACCCCTCACATGTGTCTGTCCACTGCTGGGAGTCCTCTGAACCCCCCCCCCTCACATGTCTCTGGCCACTGCTGGGAGTGATATGCACCCACCCCTCATATGTCTGTCCACTACTGGGAGTCCTCTGCACCCACCCCTCATATGTCTCTGTTCTCTGCTGGGAGTGATATGCACCCACCCATCATATGTCTGTCCACTGCTGGGAGTCCTCTGCACCCACGCCTCACATGTCTCTGTCCACTGCTGGGAGTCCTCTGCACCCACCTGCACCCACCCCTCACATGTGTCTGTCCACTGCTGGGAGTCCTCTGCACCCACCCCTCACATGACTCTGTCCACTGCTGGGAGAGATATGCACCCACCCCTCATATGTCTGGGCACTGCTGGGAGTGATCTGCACCCACCCCTCACATGTCTCTGGGCACTGCTGGTATTCCTCTGCACCCACCCCTCACATGTCTCTGTCCACTGCTGGGAGTCCTCTGCACCCACCCCTCACATGTCTCTGTCCACTGCTGGGAGTCCTCTGCACCCACCCCTGACATGTGTCTGTCCACTGCTGGGAGTCCTCTGCACCCACCCCTCACATGTCTCTGTCCACTGCTGGGAGTGATATGCACCCACCCCTCATATGTCTGTCCACGGCTGGGAGTCCTCTTCACCCACCCCTCACATGTCTCTGTCCACTGTGGGGAGTGATATGCACCCACCCTCATATGTCTGTCCACTGCTGGGAGTCCTCTGCACCCACCCCTCACATGTCTCTGTCCACTGCTGGGAGTCCTCTGCACCCACCCCTCACGTGTGTCTGTCCACTGCTGGGAGTCCTCTGCACCCACCCCTCACATGTCTCTGTCCACAGCTGGGAGACCTCTGCACCCACCCCTCACATGTCTCTGTCCACTGCTGGGAGTCCTCTGCACCCACCCCTCACATGTGTCTGTCCACTGCTGGGAGTCCTCTGCACCCCCCCTCACATGTCTCTGGCCACTGCTGGGAGTAATATGCACCCACCCCTCATATGTCTGTCCACTGCTGGGAGTCTGCTGCACCCACCCCTCACATGTCTCTGTTCTCTGCTGGGAGTGATATGCACCCACCCCTCATATGTCTGTCCACTGCTGGGAGTCCTCTGCACCCACGCCTCACATGTCTCTGTCCACTGCTGGGAGTCCTCTGCACCCACCCCTCACATGTGTCTGTCCACTGCTTGGAATCCTCTGCACCCACCCCTCACATGTCTCTGTCCACTGCTGGGAGTCCTCTGCACCCACCCCTCACATGTGTCTGTCAACTGCTGGGAGTCCTCTGAACCCACCCCTCACATATCTCTGTCCACTGCTGGGAGTGATATGCACCCACCCCTCATATGTCTGGGCACTCCTGGGAGTGATCTGCATCCACCCCTTACATGTCCCTGGGCACTGCTGGTATTTCTCTGCACCCACCCCTCACATGTCTCTGTCCACTGCTGGGAGTCCTCTGCACCCACCCCTCATATGTCTCTGTCCACTGCTGGGAGTCCTCTGCACCCACCCCGCACATGTCTCTGTCCACTGCTGGGAGTCCTCTGCACCCACCCCTCACATGTCTCTGTCCACTGCTGGGAGTGATATGCACCCACCCCTCACATGTGTCTGTCCACTGCTGGGAGTCCTCTGCACCCCCCCTCACATGTTTCTGGCCACTGCTGGGAGTGATATGCACCCACCCCTCATATGTCTGTCCACTACTGGGAGTCCTCTGCACCCACCCCTCACATGTCTCTGTTCTCTGCTGGGAGTGATATGCACCCACCCCTCATATGTCTGTCCACTGCTGGGAGTCCTCTGCACCCACGCCTCACATGTCTCTGTCCACTGCTGGGAGTCATCTGCACCCACCCCTCACATGTGTCTGTCCACTGCTGGGAGTCCTCTGCACCCACCCCTCACATGACTCTGTCCACTGCTGGGAGTGATATGCACCCACCCCTCATATGTCTGGGCACTGCTGGGAGTGATCTGCACCCACCCCTCACATGTCTCTGGGCACTGCTGGTATTCCTCTGCACCCACCCCTCACATGTCTCTGTCCACTGCTGGGAGTCCTCTGCACCCACCCCTCACATGTCTCTGTCCACTGCTGGGAGTCCTCTGCACCCACCCCTGACATGTGTCTGTCCACTGCTGGGAGTCCTCTGCACCCACCCCTCACATGTCTCTGTCCACTGCTGGGAGTCCTCTGCACCCACCCCTCACATGTGTCTGTCCACTGCTGGGAGTCCTCTGCACCAACCCCTCACATGTCTCTGTCCACTGCTGGGAGTGATATGCTCCCACCCCTCATATGTCTGGGCACTGCTGGGAGTGATCAGCACCCACCCCTCACATGTCTCTGTCCACTGCTGGGAGTCCTCTGCACCCACCCCTCACATGTCTCTGTCCACTGCTGGGAGTCCTCTGCACCCACCCCTCACATGTCTCTGTCCACTGCTGGGAGTCCTCTGCACCCACCCCTCACATGTCTCTGTCCACAGCTGGGAGTCCTCTGCACCCACCCTTCACATGTGTCTGTCCACTGCTGGGAGTGATATGCTCCCACCCCTCATATGTCTGGGCACTGCTGGGAGTGATCTGCACCCACCCCTCACATGTCTCTGTCCACTGCTGGGAGTCCTCTGCACCCACCCCTCACATGTGTCTGTCCACTGCTGGGAGTCCTCTGCACCCACCCCTCACATGTCTCTGTCCACTGCTGGGAGTCCTCTGCACCCACCCCTCACATGTCTCTGTCCACAGCTGGGAGTCCTCTGCACCCACCCTTCACATGTGTCTGTCCACTGCTGGGAGTCCTCTGCACCCACCCCTCACATGTCTCTGTCCACAGCTGGGAGTCCTCTGCACCCACCCCTCACATGTCTCTGTCCACTGCTGGGAGTCCTCTGCACCCACCCCTCACATGTCTCTGTTCTCTGCTGGGAGTGATATGCACCCACCCCTCATATGTCTGTCCACTGCTGGGAGTCCTCTGCACCCACACCTCACATGTCTCTGTCCACTGCTGGGAGTCCTCTGCACCCACCCCTCACGTGTCTCTGGCCACTGCTGGGAGTGATATGCACCCACCCCTCATATGTCTGTCCACTGCTGGGAGTCCTCTGCACCCACCCCTCACATGTCTCTGTTCTCTGCTGGGAGTGATATGCACCCACCCCTCATATGTCTGTCCACTGCTGGGAGTCCTCTGCACCCACACCTCACATGTCTCTGTCCACTGCAGGGAGTCCTCTGCACCCAACCCTCACATGTGTCTGTCTACTGCTGGGAGTCCTCTGCACCCACCCCTCACATGTCTCTGTCCACTGCTGAGAGTGATATGCACCCACCCCTCATATGTCTGGGCACTGCTGGGAGTGATCTGCACCCACCCCTCACATGTCTCTGGGCACTGCTGGTATTTCTCTGCACCCACCCCTCACATGTCTCTGTCCACTGCTGGGAGTCCTCTGCACCCACCCCTCACATGTCTCTGTCCACTGCTGGGAGTCCTCTGCACCCACCCCGCACATGTCTCTGTCCACTGCTGGGAGTCCTCTGCACCCACCCCTCACATGTCTCTGTCCACTGCTGGGAGTGATATGCACCCACCCCTCACATGTGTCTGTCCACTGCTGGGAGTCCTCTGCACCCCCCCTCACATGTCTCTGGCCACTGCTGGGAGTGATATGCACCCACCCCTCATATGTCTGTCCACTACTGGGAGTCCTCTGCACCCACCCCTCACATGTCTCTGTTCTCTGCTGGGAGTGATATGCACCCACCCCTCATATGTCTGTCCACTGCTGGGAGTCCTCTGCACCCACGCCTCACATGTCTCTGTCCACTGCTGGGAGTCCTCTGCACCCACCCCTCACATGTGTCTGTCCACTGCTGGGAGTCCTCTGCACCCACCCCTCACATGACTCTGTCCACTGCTGGGAGTGATATGCACCCACCCCTCATATGTCTGGGCACTGCTGGGAGTGATCTGCACCCACCCCTCACATGTCTCTGGGCACTGCTGGTATTCCTCTGCACCCACCCCTCACATGTCTCTGTCCACTGCTGGGAGTCCTCTGCACCCACCCCTCACATGTCTCTGTCCACTGCTGGGAGTCCTCTGCACCCACCCCTGACATGTGTCTGTCCACTGCTGGGAGTCCTCTGCACCCACCCCTCACATGTCTCTGTCCACTGCTGGGAGTGATATGCACCCTCCCCTCATATGTCTGTCCACGGCTGGGAGTCCTCTTCACCCACCCCTCACATGTCTCTGTCCACTGCGGGGAGTGATATGCACCCACCCTCATATGTCTGTCCACTGCTGGGAGTCCTCTGCACCCACCCCTCACATGTCTCTGTCCACTGCTGGGAGTCCTCTGCACCCACCCCTCACGTGTGTCTGTCCACTGCTGGGAGTCCTCTGCACCCACCCCTCACATGTCTCTGTCCACAGCTGGGAGACCTCTGCACCCACCCCTCACATGTCTCTGTCCACTGCTGGGAGTCCTCTGCACCCACCCCTCACATGTGTCTGTCCACTGCTGGGAGTCCTCTGCACCCCCCCTCACATGTCTCTGGCCACTGCTGGGAGTAATATGCACCCACCCCTCATATGTCTGTCCACTGCTGGGAGTCCTCTGCACCCACGCCTCACATGTCTCTGTCCACTGCTGGGAGTCCTCTGCACCCACCCCTCACATGTGTCTGTCCACTGCTTGGAATCCTCTGCACCCACCCCTCACATGTCTCTGTCCACTGCTGGGAGTCCTCTGCACCCACCCCTCACATATGTCTGTCAACTGCTGGGAGTCCTCTGAACCCACCCCTCACATATCTCTGTCCACTGCTGGGAGTGATATGCACCCACCCCTCATATGTCTGGGCACTCCTGGGAGTGATCTGCATCCACCCCTTACATGTCTCTGGGCACTGCTGGTATTTCTCTGCACCCACCCCTCACATGTCTCTGTCCACTGCTGGGAGTCCTCTGCACCCACCCCTCATATGTCTCTGTCCACTGCTGGGAGTCCTCTGCACCCACCCCGCACATGTCTCTGTCCACTGCTGGGAGTCCTCTGCACCCACCCCTCACATGTCTCTGTCCACTGCTGGGAGTGATATGCACCCACCCCTCACATGTGTCTGTCCACTGCTGGGAGTCCTCTGCACCCCCCTCACATGTCTCTGGCCACTGCTGGGAGTGATATGCACCCACCCCTCATATGTCTGTCCACTACTGGGAGTCCTCTGCACCCACCCCTCACATGTCTCTGTTCTCTGCTGGGAGTGATATGCACCCACCCCTCATAGGTCTGTCCACTGCTGGGAGTCCTCTGCACCCACGCCTCACATGTCTCTGTCCACTGCTGGGAGTCCTCTGCACCCACCCCTCACATGTGTCTGTCCACTGCTGGGAGTCCTCTGCACCCACCCCTCACATGACTCTGTCCACTGCTGGGAGTGATATGCACCCACCCCTCATATGTCTGGGCACTGCTGGGAGTGATCTGCACCCACCCCTCACATGTCTCTGGGCACTGCTGGTATTCCTCTGCACCCACCCCTCACATGTCTCTGTCCACTGCTGGGAGTCCTCTGCACCCACCCCTCACATGTCTCTGTCCACTGCTGGGAGTCCTCTGCACCCACCCCTGACATGTGTCTGTCCACTGCTGGGAGTCCTCTGCACCCACCCCTCACATGTATCTGTCCACTGCTGGGAGTGATATGCACCCACCCCTCATATGTCTGTCCACGGCTGGGAGTCCTCTTCACCCACCCCTCACATGTCTCTGTCCACTGCGGGGAGTGATATGCACCCACCCTCATATGTCTGTCCACTGCTGGGAGTCCTCTGCACCCACCCCTCACATGTCTCTGTCCACTGCTGGGAGTCCTCTGCACCCACCCCTCACATGTCTCTGTCCACAGCTGGGAGACCTCTGCACCCACCCCTCACATGTCTCTGTCCACTGCTGGGAGTCCTCTGCACCCACCCCTCACATGTGTCTGTCCACTGCTGGGAGTCCTCTGCACCCCCCCTCACATGTCTCTGGCCACTGCTGGGAGTAATATGCATCCACCCCTCATATGTCTGTCCACTGCTGGGAGTCCGCTGCACCCACCCCTCACATGTCTCTGTTCTCTGCTGGGAGTGATATGCACCCACCCCTCATATGTCTGTCCACTGCTGGGAGTCCTCTGCACCCACGCCTCACATGTCTCTGTCCACTGCTGGGAGTCCTCTGCACCCACCCCTCACATGTGTCTGTCCACTGCTTGGAGTCCTCTGCACCCACCCCTCACATGTCTCTGTCCACTGCTGGGAGTCCTCTGTACCCACCCCTCACATGTGTCTGTCAACTGCTGGGAGTCCTCTGAACCCACCCCTCACATATCTCTGTCCACTGCTGGGAGTGATATGCACCCACCCCTCATATGTCTGGGCACTCCTGGGAGTGATCTGCATCCACCCCTTAAATGTCTCTGGGCACTGCTGGTATTCCTCTGCACCCACCCCTCACATGTCTCTGTCCACTGCTGGGAGTCCTCTGCACCCACCCCTCACATGTCTCTGTCCACTGCTGGGAGTCATCTGCACCCACCCCTCACATGTGTCTGTCCACTGCTGGAAGTCCTCTGCACCCACCCCTCACATGTCTCTGTCCACTGCTGGGAGTCCTCTGCACCCACCCCTCACATGTGTCTGTCCACTGCTGGGAGTCCTCTGCACCCACCCCTCACATGTCTCTGTCCACTGCTGGGAGTGATATGCACCCACCCCTCATATGTCTGGGCACAGCTGGGAGTGATCTGCACCCACCCCTCACATGTCTCTGGGCACTGCTGATATTCCTCTGCACCCACCCCTCACATGTCTCTGTCCACTGCTGGGAGTCCTCTGCACCCACCCCTCACATGTCTCTGTCCACTGCTGGGAGTCCTCTGCACCCACCCCTCACATGTCTCTGTCCACTGCTGGGAGTCCTCTGCACCCACCCCTCACATGTGTCTGTCAACTGCTGGGAGTCCTCTGAACCCACCCCTCACATATCTCTGTCCACTGCTGGGAGTAATATACACCCACCCCTCATTTGTCTGGTGTTAGAAATGAGGGGGCTCTGGTTGACGCAGGTGTGAACCCACAACAAGCAGGGACCCTTTACTTCTTGTCAGGGCGAAGGATGACTCCCCAGAATAACCCCTGCTCACCCTCTAGGTGCGTGGCGCGAGCAGTCTAGGCTAAGTCTCAGGCGTACACGGTTAAGCAAATGCAATTACACATACAGTAAACCCCTTGCATGCACCACAAATGGACACCAATCAGGAAGTATATAAAAATAAGCTTTTATGTAGATTCAGCAGATTCAAATACAAGGCCCAGTAACGTTGAACTGATGGGGCCACAATTCTTGGAAATATGGTAAAGTTCTCTTTGTTTTACGTAAAGTTCTTTAGGCGGGCACAAGGTAACTGTAGGCCTCAGCGTACTTTGTGCTGAGGCAGCGCCCCGGAAGCACACAGCAGATGACAGGGAAATAAGAACGTTGCGGACCCTGGATCCGATGCGAGCTCGCGGTCGAGTTCGTAAGTACAGTACCTTGTTTCTTGACGCAAAGGCGGGGGCGGGATTTCAGCGGCTCTTCGACAGAAGAGCGAGGCGGCGTCCGGGGCTCCCACACTTCACGAGGGTGTCTGATCCTCAGGCTCACGACAAGAGCGGGGTGTTGTAGGTGGCGGGTGAACAAAGCGGGGCAGCCGGGCACGCAGATGCGTCCGGGCCGTCCGAGGCTTGGAGATGCTCACACGCCGATTCCGGCGGGAGGGTGAAGGTGCACAGCGAGCCTCCACGAGCGAGGTGACGGGGCAGCCCAGCACAGCGTAGGGGGAGCGGCTCCGATCGAGCGAGGCTCTTCCCAAGGCGGGGGCGGCTAAGCAGTCCTGGTCACGGCTCAGGGAGGGACTGGGCACGAGGGTCACAGCTCCCGCGAGGGAAAGGACACCACAGTCCAGCAGCAGGCGAGTGAAGATCAGGTAGAGCCCAATGGTCCTGGGGCTCAGTTCAGGGGGCAAGCTCAGTTCCAAGCCCTTGGAGATCGTTTTGGAAAAGCACAAGTCTTGAAAGTAAAAGTAAAGTAAAGTTTTCAGCAACAGTTTCTCTTCTCTCCTTTGGCAGCAAGGTCACCACTGCAGGCCAATCCCCCAGGATAGGGACAGTCTTCCTCCTACAGCTTTCCCGGTGCCTCCTCCTCAGGCAGAGATTCTTCTTGGTCAAAAGCGGATCTAGTTTCTTAGGAGCAGGGCTCCTCCATTTATACCACAAATCTTTTGTTCTCCCAGGCCAGGGGGGCCCTTGCCTAGTTCAGTCCGGTTTCTGAGCACTTTGTTTACGTGATGCAGGCTTCTTCTTTCAGAGTGCAGGGCAGAGTCATCAGACGCTCCACAGGGGGTGGAGCCGGCATCGAGGTAGCGGAGCACTGTCCTATTCAGAACCTAGGAGCACTCCTCCCACCCATCTACCTGTCGATCGTCCTATTCATACCAGGCTACCTGGCCCTGCCCATCTGGGTTCCCCCAGCCCTGTCACTCACACCAGCCAGACATCAGATACACATCACGCAGAGGCGGCTGAAATGTTTAGGCAAGCAAAGGCCGACTTTCTAAAAGCGGCATTTGCAAACCCGGAATATTAAAATAAACCTTGCGAAAAGATGTACCTTATTATTCCGAGTTCAGGCATACTAAACTCGATCTTCTACCATGTTCCCTGGGTCGGTTAGGATCATAGGGTGTAATAATCCAGGCCGCCCATACTGGCCTATGAGAACAGGGTAGCCTTGCAGTAGTGAACAACAAGATGGCGGTAATTCACTACTAGGACATGCCACGCATCCGGGCTTGTCCTACCTTAGGCTTACAACGCACCCTGCCCGTGGGCCTACCAGAGGGGTGACTAACATGCAGCTAAGGGAAGGTTTTAGGGACTGGCAAGTGTGGGCACTTGCCGGTCAGCATGTCAGTACCAGACTGCACGCAGGTTCTGCGGTGGCAGACCTCAGACATATTTTACCGGCCGCTCCTGTGGGTGGCACAACCAGTGCTGCAAGCCCACCAGCGGTGTTCGCATTTACATGCCCTGGCGCCCCTGGCGCACTTTACTGGGGTCTGACAGTAAATCAAACAATCCAATCATGGAATCCAACCAACATATACAATTTACATAGGGAGCACTCGCACCGCGACACTGGTTGGCAGTGGCACAGCGCGCTGAGCGGCCAACACCATAAAAACACATGAGGCACAGCGACAAAAAGAGGAAGGGAGACTCACGCCAAGGTGCCAGGTCTAACATCTGGGCACTGCTGGGAGTGATCTGCACCCACCCCTCACATGTCTCTGGGTACTGCTGGGAGTCCTCTGCACCTACCCCTCACATGTCTCTGTCTACTGCTGGGAGTCCTTTGCACCCACCCCTCACATGTCTCTGTCCACTGCTAGGAGTCCTCTGCACCCACCCCTCACATGTGTCTGTCCACTGCTGGGAGTCCTCTGCACCCACCCCTCACATGTCTCTGTCCACTGCTGGGAGTGGTATGCACCCACCACTCATATGTCTGTCCACTGCTGGGAGTCCTCTGCACCCACCCCTCACATGTCTCTGTCCACTGCTGGGAGTGATATGCACCCACCCCTCATATGTCTGTCCACTGCTGGGAGTCCTCTGCACCCACCCCTCACATGTCTCTGTCCACTGCTGGGAGTTATATGCACTCACCCCTCATATGTCTGGGCACTGCTGGGAGTGATCTGCACCCACCCCTCACATGTCTCTGGGCACTGCTGGTATTCCTCTGCACCCACCCCTCACATGTCTCTGTCCACTGCTGGGAGTCCTCTGCACCCACCCATCACATGTGTCTGTCCACTGCTGGGAGTCCTCTGCACCCACCCCTCACATGTCTCTGTCCACTGCTGGGAGTGATATGCACCCACCCCTCATATGTCTGTCCTCTGCTGGGAGTCCTCTGCACCCACCCCTCACATGTCTCTGTCCACTGCTGGGAGTGATATGCACCCACCCCTCATATGTCTGTCCACTGCTGGGAGTCCTCTGCACCCACCCCTCACATGTCTCTGTCCACTGCTGGGAGTGATATGCACCCACCCCTCATATGTCTGGGCACTGCTGGGAGTGATCTGCACCCACCCCTCACATGTCTCTGGGCACTGCTCGTATTCCTCTGCACCCACCCCTCACATGTCTCTGACCACTGCTGGGAGTCCTCTGCACCCAACCCTCACATGTCTCTGTCCACTGCTGGGAGTCCTCTGCACCCACCCCTCACATGTGTTTGTCCACTTCTGGGAGTCCTCTGCACCCACCCATCACATGTCTCTGTACACTGCTGGGAGTGATATGCACCCACCCCTCACATGTCTCTCGGCACTGCTGGTATTCCTCTGCACCCTCCCCTCACATGTCTCTGTCCACAGCTGGGAGTCCTCTGCACCCACCCCGCACATGTCTCTGTCCACTGCTGGGAGTCCTCTGCACCCACCCCTCACATGTGTCTGTCCACTGCTGGGAGTCCTCTGCACCCACCCCTCACATGTCTCTGTCCACAGCTGGGAGTCCTCTGCACCCACCCCTCACATGTCTCTGTCCACTGCTGGGAGTCCTCTGCACCCACCCCTCACATGTGTCTGTCCACTGCTGGGAGTCCTCTGCACCCCCCCTCACATGTCTCTGGCCACTGCTGGGAGTGATATGCACGCACCCCTCATATGTCTGTCCACTGCTGGAAGTCCTCTGCACCCACCCCTCACATGTCTCTGTTCTCTGCTGGGAGTGATATGCACCCACCCCTCATATGTCTGTCCACTGCTGGGAGTCCTCTGCACCCACACCTCACATGTCTCTGTCCACTGCTGGGAGTCCTCTGCACCCACCCCTCACATGTGTCTGTCCACTGCTGGGAGTCCTCTGCACCCACCCCTCACATGTCTCTGTCCACTGCTGGGAGTGATATGTGTTGTGTCCAAATAATTATTCCAAGGGCCACACTTACCACTGGCCCACAATATTATGCAAAATAAGGAGTAGTTGGCAACGTGGAAGGTTCACACGTTTATTAGCCACCACAGAACTCTATATAGAGGAGCCTCGTCGATCCTCACCCATCAGGTGCGCCGAGGAAGACTGCTGCCTCCTTGACAGTAACACACTTTTATACATTATCAGTACAGCATACAAAACCTTATATGTGGAAAAGTACCAGTTAGTCCTGGCGCCCCTAATGAGCTCATGCCTATTTCTAGTTTCGGTTACACATAAAAAGGGTTACTATCTTTACAGAGAAGGTCGAAAGGGTGACTCCCTTCTCGTCCCCGGTCTAGAGGAATTTGCTTGATACTCCCTTTTAGCAGATGTGACCTTGCTTCTCAGCAACTCAGCCTGTCTCCTAATTAAATGCAAGGAAAGGGGGAAGCAGAGGGTGTGCGGAAAAGACCACGTGATTCCCAAGTGAGAGAGCCGCAATCCAAGATGGAGGCGGTTCGGTTCTCGGCCCTTTTTGTCGTGCTAAACATAATTGGGGATTTCGAACCGTTTAATACGCCATAACTAGTCAAACTATCATTAGATATACTGCGCTAATCATATCGTAGTGCTTTGAATACCTCAGAACGGCCCTTTTAGCGCAGCATAGCTAATAACGGGGTCAGTCTTCGAAAATACCCTCATCGATCTGCATTAAGTCATGCGTCTCCTTCTGAGCCCGCTGGGTATCTATTCTGGTTTGGACGGGCTTGGGCCTAGGGATGGATCGGCGAACTTGAGTAGCACAATATGCACAGCAAGCAGGCTCGCACTGTAGACAAAGGCAGCAGGTGAAAATGAACCCCACTATTCCCAGAAGAATCATAAATAACTTCCATCCCCAGGTGGTCACCAAATCCCAAAACCACCCGGACAAAGACCAAGTACCAGTCTCGGTGTGAATTTCAGAAGCTAGCCGATGCAGTTTCTGAATGGCTAAATGGACAGAAGGGGCGGAGTCAGGTCAATATACACAACAGGAACTGCCGATGACTCTACAAGCTCCTCCGCGATCAGCTAGGATAACATCTAAAACAAGACGATTTTGAAGGGTCACAAGCCGGGTCGCCTGGAGCTCCACTGTGATATTAGTTATTATTCCTGCAGTAGTATTAACCACCCCTTCCACCACTCTAGATAGCCTCCTAACTTCTTTACTATTGAGGATGGGTCCCCATATGGGCAACGCCCCTTTTATGATATCAACGAAGTGTTGGGCTGGAGTGTCAGTCTGGTCAGTGGCATCATTACTGGCGGCTTCAGCTTTTAGGCTCCGCCGATTTAAGGAATGAGATTTATGATAATCAGAAGGAGCTATGTAGACCGGTGGGTAAAGAAAGGATAAGTAACATCGACCTGCCCATCCTCTGGGTAGCCAAGTGTATGCGTTTTCACCGCACACAAAATAAACATTGGGAGGGGTGAGTGTTGGGGGACTACTGAAAGTCTGCAGTTTATAAGTGTAATTACATCTACTATAACCTACGGATAAATGTCCAGTACCCTGCACGCAGAAGGAGGAGGGCGTATTCAATACCGGGACCGGAATGATTTTCTCATCTGAGACATTTCGCTCCTGGAAATACTTGAAATACTCAGTAAAGTTAAAAGTCATGAAATCCAATACTTCATCCCTCAACCAGGTATCATTTTCGTGATCAGTGTATACGTTCATACAGGCGGTAGGATCAAGTGTACCATCCGTCCCCTCAGCATTAGGAGTAAAACCTTGGTGTTTCTCTATATAGGCTAGAATCAAGGCATAATCCTTCTCTGAGAATCGACGTTCATCTATAGTGTAGTGTTCATATAGCATGGATAACATTTTGAACCAGGCTTCGCAACTACCTAGATAAGACAAGGGCATTGATATGAACAAATCTTGCTTATGCATCACTGACGGGAGAAGACCACAGACCCAACAATCAGTAACATTTGTGGAACTATGAGTCTGATGTAGCATCTCAATGAAGGCATTATGTACATATGTCTGTCGGTGTCTTTCCTTATGAGGGGCAAAAGTCTGGAAATGATGTTCCTTAGGGGCAGGGGTAGACACTATCAAGGTGTGTACAGGATGGCGGAACTCTAGATATATAAACAAACCTAAGCATAGTACAAATGATACAATCAATATAGAAATAAAAACAATTTTAACAAGCAAGCTCCATGAGGAGAACATTGGCAAGTGCGGGGGAGTGGTACGGGGTACTATGGGGTGCCCTTCTTCAGGGACAAAACGAGCAAAAGGGTACATTTTCTCACTAAAAGTCCAACATAATCTCGGGAAAAAGGGCTACTAGCAGTCCGACCTGCCGGAGGGTGCTTCTTTCCTGTGTCCGTATAGAGCCTCACAGGCAGACTCCTATTGTTCAGAGAAACCAAAAAGGGTAAAAGATAAAAACTTCTCGCGTTGGGGTCGCACTTGACGCAACCCTTGTTGAAAAGAAACTCCACCTGGGCCCCCACCAACCGACCAATGTCTCTATCTTCGTTCTGAACAGAGCTTTACTGAAAGTTCCATGCTCTCAACGAGTTCAGTCCAGTGTTCTACCAATCCTCAGGTCTTTTGCCGAGGCCTCCGACTTCACTTTGCCAAGGCTAGACCTGGGATTCCCTATTTCCGGGGCCGCAGGTGATATCGATCCCGACCAGGGGTTTCAGGATTCACAAACAAAACGGGCACAGTGGGGTCAGACAAGGAGCTGGGCTCCCGACCAGATGCCTCGCTGTTAGCAATTGGGTGGCCACAAAAAGGTGTTTCCAGGCTCACAGCACTCTCCCCTCGCCCGTCAACCTCTCTGCGGGTGTCCAGGGAAAGTGGTTCTCTAGTGCTGGGTTCGCCCTGAGTTGGCGGGCCTTCCTCCTGGTCAAGCTGCTCCCTGGGCAATGGGAGGGGAACTCGCTAAAGATGGGAGACATGGATCCAGTGCTGCTTCCCCTCGACTTTTACCGCCGTTCGCGTAGCCAGGAGCACCTGGTACGGCCGGGACCAGCGCGGATCCAAACTCGATTTTCGTTGGTAGTTTCGAACCAAGACCCACTGTCCAGGTTCCACGCTCTGTCCAGGACCCTCCGGCAGGGGCTGCAGTACGGCAGATATCTGTTGATGAATGGAATGGAGATCTTTAGTCAAAGCATACAAATAATCAGTCAACATAGGATGGTCAATGTCCCTGAAGGATTTGGGCCGGGGTACTCCCCACACGTTGGCAGGTCTGCCAAAAATTACTTCATAAGGGGAGATACCGCTCCGGGAATGGGGAGTAGTTCTTACGGACAACAGGGCCAGGGGCAGGAGATCAGGCCATTTTAATCCCGTCGTGTCCTGAAGTTTGGCCAGTTTCAATTTCAGAATCCCGTTATATTTCTCAACCAGACCCGCTGACTGAGGATGTCGGGCTGCGTGAAACTTCTGCTGGATGGACAGGCCCTTGCATACATACTTAACTAAGTTAGCATTAAAATGTGTCCCATTGTCACTCCAAATCACCCGTGGCAACCCATATCGAGGGAAAAACTCTTTTACCAGAGCTTTCGCGGTTGCCAGGGCAGTATTTTCCTTTGTGGGATACGCCTCCACCCATTTACTAAAAGTACAAATCACCACCAGCACGTATTTCAGATTGTTAACTCGCTCTAGCTGTAGGTAATCCATTTGGAGTACTTCAAAGGGCAGGGTGGGTGGCGCAAAATTACCCGCCAAGACGGGAATGCTAACCCCAGGATTATGCTGGAGGCAAATCATGCAATGTTGAACCAAGTTCCTAGCTGTCTTATGGATATTAACATTATACCAGACAGGATCCAATGTGGCACAGATGCCCTGAACCCCTACATGTGAAGGTCCGTGTGCCATAGTTACTACCGCATTTACAAATGCGTTTGGCAGTAACCATCTACACCTCTCTGACAAGTCAGTCCAACATCCATTCTCATCAAGCCTCCCCACCTGTTCTTGCCAGTATGTCAGCTCTTCCGGGGTCACCTCCTTTTGTAGTTCTTTTACACTGTCTATGGTGTTGTTAAAAACCCCTGTTTCTATCATTCTTGTCACTACAAACATGGAAGTGGTGTCAGACTGGGCTGTTTCTTTGGCGATTCTATCCGCAAAGATATTTCCCCTCCCTACATCATCAACTATAACCTTGTGTGCACTGCATTTGACTATGGCCAAGGTTTTAGGCAATGTTAATGCAGCCAGTAATCGGTCAACTAATGGTCCATTCTTTATCTTTTTGCCATGAGATGTCAAGAATCCTCTTTCCGCCCATAACCTCCCGAAGCTATGTGTTACACCGAACGCATACTGGCTATCGGTGTAGACATTTAGCCTTAAGCCTTTCCCCAACTCGCAGGCCCTGAATAATGCAACCAATTCAGCCGCCTGGGCCGACCGGTATGGTATCTTTGCTGCCTCGACTACCGTTTGCAGGGTAGTGATCGCATAAGCCGCAGCTGTCGTGCCATCCGGTAATCTAAAACAAGACCCATCAACATACAATTCTCCTTGGGCATCAGATAGTGGGGTGTCAGTTAGATCTATCCGGCCCTTGGTTTCTTCTTCAGTTCGAAAGATACAATCATGTATGTCTTGTCCACCATCTCCCGAAGGGAGGGGTAACAACGTGGCAGGGTTCAAATTAACACATCTTTTGATCGTTATATGAGGTGCAAACAGGGTCAATTCGTACCCTGTAAGACGCGCACTAGTTAAGTGCTGCGTCTGTGTACTGTTTAATAATACGTCCACAGCATGAGGCACCATCACTGTCAGATCCGTATTCAGGACTAGCCCTTCCGATTGTCTGATTGCTACAGCCACTGCCGCTGCAGCCCTCAGACAACTGGGAAGTGCTCTGGCGACATTGTCCAAAACCGCCGAGAAATATGCACAAGGCCTTTGCTTACCACCAAAGTCTTGTGTCAATACTGAAAGAGAACAACCGTCCACCTCATGCACGTAGAGCACAAAAGGTTTCCGGTAGTCAGGGGTGCCAAGCACAGGAGCAGAGCAAAGAGCAGTTTTCAGAGTGGAAAAGGCAGGCTGGCATTCATCGGTCCAAGGTAAAGGCTCATGCACATCCTTCGTAGTTAGGTACAGGAAAGGTTTAGTCAAGAGAGAATAGTTAGCAATCCATTGGCGACAGTAGGAGGTTATACCAAGCAAAGCGCGGACATCACGTTGCGTGCGAGGAACAGGCATGATAGTTATGGTTGCGATGCGCTCAGAAGTCAACCGTCTTCCCTCCTTCGACAGGAGATGACCGAGATAGGTCACCTCCGGTCGACAATATTGAAATTTAGAGAGCGACACCTTGTTACCATGAGTGGCCAAATGCCGTAGCAGGGTAACCGTGGCATCGCGGCAACCATGTTCTGTATCAGAGGCCACAAGGAGGTCGTCAACATACTCCAATAGGACATTACCTGGCGGCAATTGTAAGGAATCCAATACTCTTTTTAGGGCTTGGCTGTAGATACTAGGGCTTTCGGTATACCCCTGGGGGGCGCTACAGAATCTAAAGCTGTGGCCCCCCAATGAGAAACCAAACAAATGTCTGCTATCTGGATGTATGGGAATACTAAAGAAAGCATTCTTCAAATCAATCACCGAGAAAAATGTTGCAGTGGGAGGAATCATAGTCAAAATGGAATTAATGTCTGGTACCACCGGATATTGGGGTACCACAATCTTGTTAATCTCTCGCAAATCAATCACAAATCGGTAGGTATCAGCATAATCAGGGGACTGGGGTACGGAGGCTCGTTTAAGAATCGGAAGAATTGGACTGTTGCAGATATTGGAAGTCATTTCCTCCACCACCCCTGTTTTAATCAAATCAGAAATGATGGCCAGTAAAGCGCGTTCTCCCGCGGGGGCTATTTTGTACTGTGGGATCCTCGGCAATTTGGCATTCTGTTTCAGGGTGATGGACACCGGGGGAATTTGTAGGAACCCTACGTCATTGTCCCCCAGGGCCCAAAGATTAAGGGTGGGCGTAGTTCGCGAAGTAGCACTTCGCGAAGCTACGCAAAGTGAAGTTCGCACTACGCGAGCTACGCGTAGCACTTCGCGAACTGCGAAGTAACATGTTCGCACTGTGCAAGATGTTGTTTTCAATGATTGCACAGTGCGGACAAGCAACCGGCACTGTGCAATCATTGAAAATGGCATCTTGCACAGTGCGAGCTGTAGTTTTCTGCTGCTCGAGTAGATTTTTCCTCGAGCTGCAGCTTTCTCAACGCGAACTGGTAGTTTCTCATCGCGAGCGGTCGCGAGCATACGCGACCCCTCGCAATGAGAAACCTGACCTTCTCGCGTTGGGAATCTCGCCAGGAGGTTTATTTTCCATGCTCGCGATCGCGAACAAGGAAAAAGTCTCGCCAGGATGTCATTTTGCTTGCTCGCGGTCGCCAACTTGACGTTGAGGACCGCGAGCAAGCAAAAAATGACCGCAGCACTACGCAACACTACGCTACGCGTGTTCGCACTGTGCTACGTGCAGTTCGCGTAGTGCGAAGTAGCGCGAACTTCGCAAACTACGCGAGCGTAGCGTAGTGCTTCGCCCAGGCCTACCAAAGATCCCTCAGGAGTTTTGCAAGCTCCGAGGGTAGGGAGTCCGTTTTTGAAAAACATTGGATGGAGGGGATAGAGGTATTCCGAATGGTCAGGTAAACTCCATCGGGGGAGCAATAGATGCGGGCATGCAATCTTTTTAATATATCCATACCCAGGAGATTTTCCCCACACTGGGAGGTGAGGAGGAAAGGGGATTCTATCGTAACCGGTCCCAGAGTAAGGGAAAGTGGCTTAGAAATGGGGCTCACTACCGGAGTTCCAGAGAACCCCATGGACACATTAGTCTGGCCAGACAGAGCGGCCCCCGGGACCAGGGCACGTGAAACAGAACTGTTCATAGCCCCTGTGTCAACCAAAAACTTACCTGATGCATCCAACAATCGTGCATGGACATAAGGTCCAGCTTGATCTATCGGGATTGACACATGCCCCTTACTCTGCCCTTGGCTGTCCTATGCTTGAGTATACCCGGTGTCTTCGTCCGTTACACGTCCGTCATTGTAGTACTGTTTACCTTGGCTTTGGTCGAAATAATTCTGACTGCTCTCACCTCGGGCTGCCTGTTCTTGTCTCGTGTATCCACCTCGATGCCCACTCATCCTTCCCCGTCCACGACCCCTTGAAGCAGTATTCTGCTCATACAACAACGGGCACTGTGCTCTCCAATGCCCCTCCTCTTTACAAAAAGCACATTGATTTATGCCTAGATCTGTTCGCCCAGCCGTTTGCGTCGGTCCCGCCCCTCTTGGAGCAAAATTCTGCAACCCTCTTCCTCTTCCTCTACCCCTCTCCACTTGCTGCAGTAACACTCGTGTTTTCAACTCTTTCGACTTTCTTTCTGTCTTATCCTTGCTCTCATTCTCCCGATGCTCATAATACTGAGCCATGCTTAGTATTGTGGAAGGCGTGGTGGTCGTCCAGGTACTCTCAGCTGCCTGTAACCGGGCCGATACCTCAGGTAGCAAATTGGTTACGAATCTATTAACAAATAAACGTACACCCCCCTCCGTTGCCAAGTCCTGTCCGCTGAAGTCAATGAATACTCCCTCAAACCTCGTGAAAAAATCAGATACACTCTCGTCCTTCTTTTGCTTACAGGCCGTCAGCTTGTCCCAATCTACTTTCCTGGGTGGGATCAACGAATGCATATAAGTTATTATTTTCTCAGGCAAGGTCAGTATCTCAGGTCGGGGCTTGTTCCCTGGTTTACGATCTCTATCCCAGTTTCTCAGTTGGTCCCATGTCCCACCAAATTCCGTAACATGGTCCTGGTCATGTACCTGGCGCCAAATGTCCACCGGTACTAATAAGGCAAAGAATAATTCAATATCTGCCAACGTCATTACTGCTGACGAGGCGGCCTTGGTTAGTTCCTTGTAATATGCGGTGGGGTTTTTTCTAGGATCTGGCAACTGGCTTTTTAGTGATAGTACCTCACTCCGCTTCCAGGGGGTATAGACTCATTGCTCCTGGAACCGGGCGTCTATTCCCGGGCGGGTAACGACACCGTGGGCATCCACCACTGCAGCAACTTCCGGATGGAAGATAGGGTGCACTTCTCGCATAGGAAACTGGGAGAATCCGGCGGGAGTGGCAAACTGCAAACGAGTTCTATAAGAAACCAAAGTCTGCACCTTCCCATACACCTCTTCCGGTGTCAACTGAGATTTGTGGACTTGATCAAGAATATCATATAATATAGCCGGAGCTTTCCCTTCCTGGTGTACCTGTTCCCACACAGAAATAAGACGGTTGGCCATATGCTCCAGGGCATGCTGTTGCATCACCGGTTCATAGTCTCTCATGGTACTCCAAATATCAGCAAGAGTATAAATGGGGTGTCGCATCCACTGGGAGGCTTGTGTGGCAATAGTTTCCCTTTCTTCCCTTCCCAAGGCAGAACGAGTGAACAACTTCCTACCCTCCGTTAGACTGGCCGGATGTATTGGAGTAGTCACAGCTGTTACCGGCGTAGTACTGGCGGAGGAGGAGGGCAGAACAGAAGGGGAAGACATTGACCCCGGCAACAGCTGAGGGGTCCCGGCTGCAGCTGCCGTCAATAAATTAGGCAGCATGGCCATAACTTCAGACACAGATGTCGGTAATCGGGAGAGGTTCGGCAGGGAGGGAGGGGTGGTAGTGGCCGGGGGAGCCGAAGCCGAGGCCCCCAGGGACATATTTGGGGCCGGGGCCGAGGCCCCTGACACCTCCGGATATATCCTCTGCGGTACATAAGGGGGTGGTGGCCTGGTGTCCAATAAATCCTCTATTTCATCTTCCGCATTCGGGCGGGTCACATAGCTCTTATCAACCTTTAATCTGAATTCGCGATTCATGCAATCCAATCCCTTTTCTACTCATTCTCGGTCATAGGCCATAGCTTTCTGAGTAACATTCTGTCCTGCCTTGGCTCTAGCTACTTTCTCTTCCCATATTCGCCGCTGTTTGGCCTCCTTCTGCCATGCAATTAGAGCATCGAACATGGCCTGCCTACTTCGCCTAGAAAACAGCTGTTCCTGTAGGAACGCAATTTTCTTCTCATCAAACGAACCCGTCTTAGGCCATCGTAACTCCTCATTTCCCTTGGTATACTTATGCCACAGAGTGCAGAACAACAACGGAGAGATCCCATGTTTGACATACATAAAATGGCTAGGACTGCCCTCCGGCGGGGCGGGTTGGCTCTCAGCTAGTCTGGAGTCACTTGTTCGACAGCAGCAGCCAAAACAATTCAATTTACTAAAACAGGACATTTTGGTTAGTTTTCAGACATGTATGCACAAAACAACAATCAACACGAATCATACACAACATACAATCGGTATCAGAGAACCAAGCCCGTCGACTCTGGTTCACAGTCCAAACACCAAACTGCACGCGGGATTCCGGCCACCCTCCTGGCTCACCACTAAGACCAGCCCCCAACGAGGACTTGCCCCGTCAGGAGTATGCCCTGTGGCTACCCAGTCTAGGTCGCGGGTCCTTCCACGTGCAATCTGTTTATAATCCTCCGGCGCGCCGTTTTTACTCAAATCAAATACAACCTGTACGTACTTCGAGTCAAACCACGGTAATGCTAACCCGATCAAGCAAGACACCACTCTCCGGTGCGTGCCTTTTAAATCAATGCACCGCTGTCCAGCACGAGCTTCAAACAAATGCAATCCGTGTTCAAAATCAAAAATGCATCGTTCTCAACGAATGCTCTTAAATCAATCAAATAACACACCGTCTTCAACGCGTGTTTTAACCAATAATGCACCGTTTATAACGCGTGCGTCAAATCAAATCAATACTCACCGGGTGCACCCAGATACGAATGTTCATTCTCCGCTGCCAACTCCTCCCGACCAAATCAGTCCATTTTCTGGGTTAAGCCCGTAGGACCCCGGTGAAGGGTAACTAGCAGCAGGGGACGTACCGAAAAGTCACGCAGGGTGGGAGAAATCCTCAGGCTCCTCACCCGCCAACCGGTCAGGACGCCCCCAATCCTACCACCCGAATAAGGGGGGGGGAAAAGACCCTTTCACGGGGGCCCTTCGTGGTCGCCAACTGTTGTGTCCAAATAATTATTCCAAGGGCCACACTTACCACTGGCCCGCAATATTATGCAAATTAAGGAGCAGTTGGCAACGTGGAAGGTTCAAACGTTTATTAGCCACCACAGAACTCTATATAGAGGAGCCTCGTCGATCCTCACCCATCAGGTGCGCCGAAGAAGACTGCTGGCTCCTTGACAGTAACACACTTTTATACATTATCAGTACAGCATACAAAACCTTATATGTGGAAAAGTACCAGTTAGTCCTGGCGCCCCTAATGAGCTCATGCCTATTTCTAGTTTCGGTTACACATAAAAAGGGTTACTATCTTTACAGAGAAGGTTGAAAGGGTGACTCCCTTCTCGTTCCAGGTCTAGAGGAATTTGCTTGATACTCCCTTTTAGCAGATGTGACCTTGCTTCTCAGCAACTCAGCCTGTCTCCTAATTAAATGCAAGGAAAGGGGGAAGCAGAGGGTGTGCGGAAAAGACCACGTGATTCCCAAGTGAGAGAGCCGCAATCCAAGATGGAGGCGGTTCGGTTCTCGGCCCTTTTTGTCGTGCTAAACATAATTGGGGATTTTGAACCGTTTAATACACCATAACTAGTCAAACTATCATTAGATATACTGCCCTAATCATATCGTAGTGCCTTGAATACCTCATATGCACCCACCCCTCATATGTCTGGGCACTGCTGGGAGTGATCTGCACCCACCCCTCACATGTCTCTGGGCACTGCTGGTATTCCTCTGCACCCACCCCTCACATGTCTCTGTCCACTGCTAGGAGTCCTCTGCACCCACCCCTCAAATGTCTCTGTCCACTGCTGGGAGTCCTCTGCACCCACCCCTCACATGTGTCTGTCCACTGCTGGGAGTCCTCTGCACCCACCCCTCACATGTCTCTGTTCACTGCTGGGAGTGATATGCACCCACCCCTCATATGTCTGTCCACTGCTGGGAGTCCTCTGCACCCACCCCTCACATGTCTCTGTCCACTGCTGGGAGTGATATGCACCCACCCCTCATATGTCTGTCCACTGCTGGGAGTCCTCTGCACCCACCCCTCACATGTCTCTGTCCACTGCTGGGAGTGATATGCACCCACCCCTCATATGTCTGGGCACTGCTGGGAGTGATATGCACCCACCCCTCATATGTCTGTCCACTGCTGGGAGTCCTCTGCACCGACCCCTCACATGTCTCTGTCCACTGCTGGGAGTGATATCCACCCACCCCTCACATGTCTCTGGGCACTGTTGGTATTCCTCTGCACCCACCCCTCACATGTCTCTGTCCACTGCTGGGAGTCCTCTGCACCCACCCCTCACATGTCTCTGTCCACTGCTGGGAGTCCTCTGCATCCATCCCTCACATCTCTCTGTCCACTGCTAGGAGTCCTCTGCACCCACCCCTCACATGTGTCTCTCCACTGCTGGGAGTCCTCTGCACCCACCCCTCACATGTGTCTGTCCACTGCTGGGAGTCCTCTGCACCCACCCCTCACATGTCTCTGTCCACTGCTGGGAGCAATATGCACCCACCCCTCATATGTCTGTCCACTGCTGGGAGTCCTCTTCACCCACCCCTCACATGTCTCTGTCCACTGCTGGGAGCGATATGCACCCACCCCTCATATGTCTGTCCACTGCTGGGAGTCCTCTGCACCCACCCCTCACATGTCTCTGTCCACTGCTGGGATTCCTCTGCACCCACCCCTCACATGTGTCTGTCCACTGCTGGGAGTCCTCTGCACCCACCCCTTACATGTCTCTGTCCACTGCTGGGAGTGATATGCTCCCACCCCTCATATGTCTGGGCACTGCTGGGAGTGATCTGCACCCACCCCTCACATGTCTCTGTCCACTGCTGGGAGTCCTCTGCACCCACCCCTCACAATGTGTCTGTCCACTGCTGGGAGTCCTCTGCACCCACCCCTCACATGTCTCTGTCCACTGCTGGGAGTGATATGCACCCACCCCTCATATGTCTGGGCACTACTGGGAGTGATCTGCACCCACCCCTTACATGTTTCTGGGCACTGCTGGTATTCCTCTGCACCCACCCCTCACATGTCTCTGTCCACTGCTGGGAGTCCTCTGCACCCACCCCTCACATGTCTCTGTCCACTGCTGGGAGTCCTTTGCACCCACCCCTCACATGTCTCTGTCCACTGCTGGGAGTCCTCTGCACCCACCCCTCACATGTGTATGTCCACTGCTGGAAGTCCTCTGCACCCACCCCTCACATGTCTCTGTCCACTGCTGGGAGTGATATGCACCCACCCCTCATATGACTGTCCACTGCTGGGAGTCCTCTGCACCCACCCCTCACATGTCTCTGTCCACTGCTGGGAGTCTTCTGCACCCACCCCTCACATGTCTCTGTCCACTGCTGGGAGTCCTCTGCACCCACCCCTCACATGTGTCTGTCAACTGCTGGGAGTCCTCTGAACCCACCCCTCACATATCTCTGTCCACTGCTGGGAGTAATATACACCCACCCCTCATTTGTCTGGGCACTGCTGGGAGTGATCTGCACCCACCCCTCACATGTCTCTGTCCACTGCTGGGAGTCCTCTGCACCCACCCCTCACATGTGTCTGTCCACTGCTGTGAGTCCTCTGCACCCACCCCTCACATGTCTCTGTCCACTGCTGCGAGTGATATGCACCCACCCCTCATATGTCTGGGCACTACTGGAAGTGATCTGCACCCACCCCTTACATGTTTCTGGGCACTGCTGGTATTCCTCTGCACCCACCCCTCACATGTCTCTGTCCACTGCTGGGAGTCCTCTGCACCCACCCCTCACATGTCTCTGTCCACTGCTGGGAGTCCTTTGCACCCACCCCTCACATGTCTCTGTCCACTGCTGGGAGTCCTCTGCACCCACCCCTCACATGTGTCTGTTGTTAGACCCGGCCCTCGTAACATAGTCAGACCTGTCCCCTGCACCTCACACCAGCCCCGAGCCCACGGCCTAGCCGATCCTTCCCACCAGAACACACACACCCGATCCGGACTTCCCCCGTCCGTGGCCTTCCTCCTTCGGCCACCCCGGGCCCGCGTGCCCACTTCATGCACCAAGATGGCCGCCCGGCCCCAGCGCGACCCTAGCCTATAGGCGCCACTCCGGCTGGAGGACATCGCGCTCCCCTTGGGATGAGAAAGGGAGGAGCAGTTTCCATCACACCTCTGCGCTTCCCTGGGAAGGTGGGTTTCGATCGACCCGCCGGCCTCCCCGAGGGCTGGCTCCACGCCTGCTGGGTGTCTGGGGCTCCTCCTGACCCGGCCCTGGAAGGATCAAAGGACAATGGCAGGAAACCCCCAACAAGCGACCCCCAGGTGACAAGACCCCTGCCTGCACAGACTCCGGACATCAAAGAGGAGTCGCCTTATAACAAGGGGTGCTCTGGGACTGTCCGGCAGATTCGCCTTGGAAACACCTGAGCCCTGCTGAGTGACTCGCGGCTCCCTGAAGATCGTCAGACCTCCGAACTTGTGCCTGAGCCCTGCTGAGTGACTCGCGCCTCCCTGAAGATCGTAAGACCCCCGAACTTGTGCTTGAGCCCTGCTGAGTGACTCGCGACTCCCTGAAGATCTTCAGACCTCCGAACTTGTGCCTGAGCCCTGCTGAGTGACTCGCGGCTCCCTGAAGATCGTAAGACCCCCGAACTTGTGCTTGAGCCCTGCTGAGTGACTCGCGGCTCCCTGAAGATCGTAAGACTTCCGAACTCGCGCTCGAGCCCTGCTGAGTAACCCGCGGCTCCCACAGACTCTCTTGGTCCCGCCGGACCCCACGACGACAAGCGTATCCCCCAGCTCGAGGATTGTGAGCTGTGCGCCGGGTACGATCCTGCATTTGATCCATATCCCCAAAGACTGTCCCGCTACCTCCTATCCCCCCTCCAAGACTTGGTGTATATATTTTGCCTTGCTGATCATAAAGATCCTACCACTCCGATCTGATAAAGATTTGCTCTTAAGAACTCCTCGTGTGGTGTCTCTCTGTCGTGTGGTGCCGAGTGTGCGATCCTAGATACGAGGTTCCTCCCCTGAGGAGTCTCCCGCCAGCGCCCAGCTACGATACCTCGAGGGTGGGTCTCAGGGTAGTCAGGGCCCCCTCCGGGCCCCTCTGAGGTCGCCTTCTAACATTGGTGGCAAGCGACGGGATTCGGGCCCATAATCTAGAGATCGTACCGTGAACGGCTGACGCACTACCGACAAAGATGGAAGAAGGAAATGCCATGGTTCTCATAGAAAACGACGCCAGTACCGTGTTCCAGGTGGAGCAGCTGGAAGAGTACACTCACAAAGAACTAAAGCAATTCTGTAAGGAACTCAGAATCGCTACCACTGGTCTCAACACCAAAGAAGATATGCAAAAGGCACTGAAAGCTTGGGTGGATTCTGGAGCATCCCTCCCAGAAGGAGCGGGGGAGCCCCACAACGAAGCTGGACCCTCCCAAGGAGAACGCAGCAGCAACCATGTGCGAGGCTTCGTACCAGACGGGGGCCTATCCCCGGAGGAACTCGCAGACAGAGAAAAAAGTCGCCATCACGAGCTCGAATTAGCCAAACTCAAAATTGAGGGCGAGTTGAAATTAGCCGAGAAAAAGCTAGCAGTAGAACAGTTGCGAGTACAAGGAGAACTAGAAGAGAAGAAACTCCAACGAGAACAGGAGGGAAGGAGACTTCAACTGGAACATGAACGCAGCCTGAAGGAAATAGAACTGAAAGCAAGAAGCGAAGAAGCGCGGCCCCCGGGGAACCGGGAGGCGGCCGCCCAAACGGAGCAGAAGGTCCACATCCCCAAGGATGTGGTCAAAGAATATTACAAAAATGATGAAATTCAGCAGTGGTTCCGGGCCTACGAGGTCGCCATGACCTCCCATCGGGTCCCGCAGAAGGATTGGGGGGCTGGGTTATGGGGACGAATACTGAGCGAAGGGAGAGACACCCTGCTCGACCTACCCACCTCCATGCAGACCTCCTATGAACACATGAAAGCGGCCCTCCTCACAAGGTACGGCCTCACCCCGGAGATGTACCGCCAGCGGTTCCGGGACTGCAGGAAGATCCCGGGTACCACCTGGGTGGAATATGTGAATTTCTTCAGCCGCGCCTTTGATGGGTGGATCAAGGGCAGCAAGGCAACCACCCTGGAAGAACTAACCGACCTTATGTTGTGGGAACACCTGGCTGCCAACTGCTTTGTGGAACTACGCCAGCATCTGCTCGACAGCAAGCTCACGGACCCAAGAAAGCTGGCTGTCGAGGCGGATCGCTGGACCAACACCCGGGTCTCCCGGGACCCTGTAGGAGAGTACCCCCGAGCCAGTCAGGGACCACCCCGCCAGCGAGGGGGGGGAAACCAGGGAGGGCAGAGAGAGTCCCAGGCTAGTCCCCCGAAGTCCCAACCTCCACCTTTCCCGGCACCCCCACCAGCTGTATCCGGCCCCCCCCTTAGACGGGGGCACCGGGTAACCATCACTTGTTTCCGTTGCCAGAAGCCCGGGCATTACGCCAACGACCCTGAATGCCCCATGGCCCCACGCACCACCCAGGCAGCACCCCCTGCTAGACAGATAGCCAATATAGCCCTGGGGGAGGAGGTTGAGGAGGCCGAGGAGTGGGAACCCGCCGCTATGGCCCTAGTATCCTTAGGAGATAGAGAGATGGTCCCTGGGAGCCTCCTGCCCTCTAACACAAAGAAATATGGGCAGCTCGTAACGATCAATGGCCACCAAGTAGAAGCCCTCCGTGACACCGGGGCCAGCATCACCGGTGTCCTCAGCCATTTAGTACACAAAGACCAGGTCCTCCCCAACGTATTTTGCCCAGTAATTTCAGCCGACAACACAGAAAGCCTATGTAAGGTAGCCCTGGTGCCCTTTGAGTGGGGAGGGGTGGTCGGTAAACTGAAGGTCGCAGTGAGAACCTCCCAGCCCGTCTACTGTCTCCTGAGGAACGACCTGGAAAGTTCCCCCTGGGGACAAGTTGAGCGCAAGACCCACCTAGGGATGATGGGCCTCCCTGAGTGGGTGTGCGCCACCACTCGATCCATGGCGGCTCGACTGACCCCCCTGAGGGAAGTCGACGACGCCCCGACCCCTGAAGATAGGATGGTCCCGTACGAGGGTCCCCCCATCCCCCCACCAGAAGAGTCGATCGCCAGTGACGAACCCCCGCCTTCCGACTCCACCCCAGTCACCGAGTTAGGCGATCTGCCCGAATTAGCCCAGTGGCGCCACGAGGGGGGCCCCTCCCGAGAGGAGTTCTGCCGAGAGCAGGCTACCTGTCCCTCCCTGGTCGGGCCCCGGCAACAGGCAGAGGCCCAGGCCGCAGGCGACCAGACGGGGACGCACCGGGTGTATTGGGAGAATGACCTTTTGTACAGCGAACAGAAGTCGGTGGAGCTAGGGTCCGGCCGGGTGCTGGTGGTACCCCTACGCTTCCGAAACCTCCTCCTGGGCTTGGCCCACGACGTTCCCCTCGCAGGCCACTTGGGTCAGGACAAAACATACAGTCGCCTCGTGACTCACTTCTACTGGCCCAGAATGAAAGCGGATGTGGAAGCCCACTGCAAGTCCTGTCCCACGTGCCAGGCCAGTGGGAAGAGTGGAGGGAAGCGCAAGGCACCCCTCCAACCCTTCCCTGTCGTCAGTACCCCTTTTGAGCGGGTCGGGATCGACATTGTAGGACCTCTGGACCCCCCAACTTCCCAGGGGCACCGGTTCATCCTCGTCCTGGTGGACCATGCCACCTGTTACCCTGAGGCCATCCCCCTGCGTACCGTCACGGCCCCCGTGGTGGGCCGGGCGTTGATTGAATCTTCTCCCGCATGGGTTTTCCCCGCGAGGTCGTGAGCGATCGCAGTACCAACTTTATCTCCCGATACATGAGGTCCTTATGACAACAGTGCGGGGTGTCCTACAAGTTCACCACCCCGTACCACCCCCAAGGAAACGGCCTGGTAGAGCGGTTTAACCGGACTCTGAAGGGGATGATCGCGGGCCTGGAAGAGCCCCTCAGGCGTAAGTGGGACCTCCTGCTCCCCTGCCTCCTATTCGCATACCGAGAGGTTCCCCAGAAATCCTTGGGTTTCAGCCCATTTGAGTTACTCTATGGGCACCCCGTCAGGGGGCCCCTCAGCCTGGTAAAGGAAGAGTGGGAGGCGGCGCCCCGAGGCCCCCCCCGAGACGTGTTCCGTTACGTCCTGACCCTCCGAAATCAGACTAGGAGGTTCCGGGAGATGGCAGAGGCCAACCTGGAGGCGAGTCAGGAGGAGATGAAGCGCTGGTACGACCAGAACGCCGCGTTAGTCGAGTTTCAGCCGGGCCAGCTGGTGTGGGTCATGGCCCCCGTGAAACCCTGCGCTCTCCAGGATAAATGGACCGGGCCCTTCAAAGTAGTTGAGCGGAAGAGCCCGGTCACGTACTTGGTAGACGTCCAGTCACCCTGGGACCCCCTCCGGGTCCTCCACGTGAACCGCCTCAAGCCCCACTTTGTGCGGACGGAGCTGAGCCTCCTACTGGCCACTGATGACGGGTCCGAAGAAGAGTCAGATCCTCTCCCTGATCTTCTGTGCACCAAGGAGAAGGACGGCTCCGTAGAGGAAGTGAACCTCTCTCCGTCTCTCACTCCCCAGCAACGTGAGGATTGCCGCCAGCTCCTAGGGCAGTTTCCGGACCTTTTCTCCCTGGTCCCCAAGGTCACCGACTGGTGTGTCCATGATGTGGATACCGGGGACAGCCCACCAGTGAGACACCGAGCCTACCGAGTCCCTGATCGGGTCCGGTCCTGTATCCAAGCCGAAGTCTCGAAAATGTTGTCCCTAGGCGTGATCGAACCCTCAGACAGCCCCTGGGCCAGCCCCGTGGTCCTGGTCCCAAAAGCAGCTGCCCCCGGGGTCGCCCCGGAACTCCGCTTCTGCGTGGACTACCGGGGACTCAATGAAGTCACCCGAGCCGATGCCCACCTCATTCCCCGAGCCGACGAGCTCATTGACCGGCTCGGGGCTGCTCGATTCCTCAGCACCTTCGATCTCACCTGCGGCTACTGGCAAATTGCGCTCACAGAGGGAGCCAAGGAGCGGTCCGCCTTCTCCACCCCGGATGGGCACTATCGCTTTCGCGTGATGCCCTTCGGGATGAAAAATGCCCCGGCCACCTTCCAGCGACTGGTAAATAGAGTCCTGGCCGGGCTGGAAAAATTCAGCGCTGCATATCTCGACGATATTGCAGTTTTTAGTTCCGAATGGAGTGAGCACCTCCAGCACCTCCGGAGGGTGCTAACCGCCCTACGCCAGGCGGGCCTCACCGTGAAAGCCAGCAAATGCCAGATTGGGCAAGGTTCGGTAACCTACCTGGGGCACCAGGTCGGGAGCGGGCAGGTCGCCCCTCTACAGCCCAAAATCGACGCCATCCTAGCATGGGAACCCCCCACTACCCAAACAGAGGTCCGAGCCTTTCTGGGCCTCACGGGCTACTACCGGAGATTCATCCGGAATTACGGCAGCCTGGTCGGTCCCCTCACGGGACTCACGTCCAAGAAGCAGCCCAAGAAGGTGCAGTGGTCCCCTGCCTGCCAAGAGGCGTTCAATGCCCTGAAAACGGCCATGTGTACGGCCCCCGTCCTCCAGGCCCCCGACTACTCCAGAGAGTTTGTGTACAAACTGATGCCTCCGAGCATGGCATCGGGGCAGTCCTCTCCCAGGTAAATGACCAGGGTCTAGACCAGCCCGTGGCCTTCCTCAGCCGAAGGCTATTGCCCCGGGAACAGAGATGGAGTACCATCGAGCGCGAGGCGTTCGCCGTAGTCTGGGCCCTCAAGAAACTACGCCCTTACCTGTTCGGCACCCATTTCAGGGTCCAAACCAACCATCGCCCCTTGCGATGGCTCATGCAGATGCGAGGAGAAAACCCCAAGCTTCTGCGGTGGTCAATCTCCCTCCAGGGGATGGATTTCACCGTGGAACATCGCCCTGGTACGGACCACGCCAACGCCGATGGCCTCTCCCGATTCTTCCGCCTCAGCGAAGAGAACCCCCAAGAAGATGGGTAGTTCTCTCCGGCTTTCAGCTGGGGGGGGACGCGTGTTAGACCCGGCCCTCGTAACATAGTCAGACCTGACCCCTGCACCTCACACCAGCCCCGAGCCCACGGCCTAGCCGATCCTTCCCACCAGAACACACACACCCGACCCGGACTTCCCCCGTCCGTGGCCTTCCTCCTTCGGCCACCCCGGGCCCGCTAGCCCACTTCATGCACCAAGATGGCCGCCCGGCCCCAGCGCGACCCTAGCCTATAGGCGCCACTCCGGCTGGAGGACATCGCGCTCCCCTTGGGATGAGAAAGGGAGGAGTAGTGTTGGACTTGGCCCTTCTGGCAGGTTCACCCCTGAACTTTTTTTGCTTTTTACTGGTGACTTGGTGTGGTGATTTTTTGGTTTCTACGCACTTTCCCTGTGTCCCAGGGTAAAGTGCGTGCGCGCTCTGAGTGCATGTGGTGAGAAAGGCCTGCCCTCCCATAGGAATGCATGGGGAATGTATGTGTCCCTAGTAGTTCCTGATGCGTGGGGTGGGCAGGCCCGAGTTTGGTATGTGCGGACTCGTGGGAGTGAATGCTGCGCGATGATGTGTGCGGCGTGCATGTACCTAGTGTGGAAGTGCCACTTCTAGAAGTGGGCACTTCTGTGTGCAGTGTGTCTGTCGCGTGATTGGCTGGTCATATCATGTGACGGGCTAGGGATTCCCCAGAGTCAGGATGAGTCACCCAGTGGTGAATGGGGAGATCAGCAGCTAGATGGGTGGGAGGAGTACACCTGGGTCCTGAATAGGGCAGGGTTTTCCACACACAATGCTGGCTCCGCCCCCTGTGGTGCGACTGACGACCCTAGCTCTGCCAGTGAATAGGGTGAGGGGCTGAGCACATCAAGGGTGCTCCCCAACCAGCTGCGACTGGTTTTCCCCCTCACCCTGAACCAAGAACAAAGACTTTTACTGTATAAAAAGGGGCTGTGTCCCCTTACAATTTGTTCTACTTTGGATCCTGACAGGAGGGGGCTGCTGCTGCTGGAGGCCAGGAGGAACCGCCACTTGGGATTGCCTCCCTGCCCTGGAGGGCCCAGTGAGCTGGCCCCTGGCCCAGCCTGGCCCCCTGCCTACCTTCCCAGGGACTTTGCTGGACTTTGCGCTTGTTGGTGTCCCTAAAGCGCCTGGAAGCGCCTTTTCATTCACTTATAGCGCTAGGAGCGCTTTAATTGGGGCCAGCAGCGCGGTGCTGCAATTACCAGCGAGGGAACCCCGACGTAGGGATTCCCTGCTATTTTTGCGACATTCGAAGCAGGTGCCCACCCCGCATTGTGTGCTTGTTGGCGGGTGCCCACCCCGCTGATTTAAGTATTCCTACGGCGGGTGCCCACCCCGCCGTATAGTGCATACCGAGGGAGCCCACCCCTCTTATCACCGGAGAAATCACCGCGGCAGCCCGGTTCTCAAACAGGAAGTCAGGCAATCTGTGAGGGACGTGGGCGTGGTCTAAAACAGGAAGCGGACGGGAGCCTACCCCGCGCTCCTGTGACGGAGATCAGGAAGAGGACCGTCAGCCTAGAGTCCGGACGGAGGGCGGGAGCCTACCCCGCCTCCGTCGGTGAAAGAGAGCCCTGCGTCGCCCGGAGGAAGCCAGCGCGCTCCAGGGAGTGGTGCCGGCATCCAAAGAGTGCCCGAGTTCCAGGGCGGGACCTGAGCCTTCGCCCCGGTGAGTGGTGTCGGGAACTCCTGAGTCCCAGAGGGGGACTCCATCGTGGTGCTGCCGGTGAGTGGGGCTCAGCCACTGGGTGGTTGGGGGTGTGTCGGGGCACGCTTCTCGGTGCCCGCCCCCCCCCTATCGAAGTCCGGGACGGGGAGCGCCGTCCTCGTTCCCCATCCCCGCTGCCCCGCCTGACAGTGGGCAGCGGCAGCCGTGTGCAGAAAAGCATCATCTTCGAGTCCAAAGGGACTCCAACAGTTGGGGCCATTGTGTTTCAGAGTCCAGAGGGACTCCAACATTAGGGGCATAGTTGTATTTGAGCGCTCCTGCGCTTCAACGCTACGGGGGCATTTCTCCCTGTCTCAAGCCCAGAAGGGCTACCGCCAAAGGGGGCATATTCGTTTTAGAGCTCAGTGTAGCTCCAACATACGGGGGCACATGTGTTCTGAGAGCCTAGAAGGCTCCCATGTTTGACCCATCATTTGGCTAGAGCCCAGAGAGGCTCCAACGCGTGGCCTACACCATTCAGAGCCCAGACAGGCTCCAACGACTCCCATAAGTGTTCTAAGGGCCCCGAGGTGCCCAGGCCCCAGTCCCTACAGCTGCCCAGCACTTAGTGGGCAGCTGCAACGTTTAGGTTGGGGCCTCTGTGTTTTAGCTTGCGCAGCTTGCGCAGCCGCGCCCTGACTTTGCTGGGACATAGGGCGTCCTAGCCCCGACAAGGCCAGTTGGCCTAGGGACTGCCACAGGTGGTGGCGAATGTGAGTTTTGCGCTATTGTTCCTTTCCTGCACCTCTGAATGTGTTTATGCGTCATGTGCTTTGCTTTACACCGCTGAATGTATTTTATGCATCATGTGTTTCCCTTGTTCTACACCTCTGAATGTGATGCATCATGTGTAAAGTGCGTTTACCCCTACAGGTATTGTGATACTTAGGTGGTTGTTTGCTTTCTCCTAGTACAGGTGGTGCTAGTGAGGTCCTGATTCCCTGCGCAATATTTTCCTAAGGTGGTTAGGGTTGCGTAGGTGGTACTTACCTGATACCAGTAGTTACTGGTTGTGTGCTACATATGTTATTTTGTACTACAGTATTATTCCTATGTTCTAAAAAGTGCTAATTCCTGACAGTGGTCCAGGTGGCCCTGTCCCCTGTATATATAATCCCTTGTAAATTCTGCCCGTGCCTGTTGGCACATTGTAGAGTGTGTGTTTTTATCTAATGTGTTGTGTATAATACAAAGGCTATTTTTATAGAATACCTTGTGTGGAGTTTCCTTTGTGGTGGGCCTTGGGTGTTGTTGCTGGGTGCGCGCGCAAACACTTTACACATCGCCTCAGGGATAAGCCTGACTGCTCGTGCCAAGCTACCAAGGGGTTGAGCAGGGGTTATCTTTGGCGTGTAACTCCCCAGCCCTGACTAGAGTGGTGGTTTCTGTCTGGCTTTGGCGCAAGCCCTAGCCAACCAGAAATCGCCATT
Source organism: Triturus cristatus (assembly GCF_964204655.1). Classification (NCBI taxonomy): domain Eukaryota; kingdom Metazoa; phylum Chordata; class Amphibia; order Caudata; family Salamandridae; genus Triturus; species Triturus cristatus. Next base: position 273,948,470 of record NC_140579.1, on the reverse strand, counting down.
TCTAACATTGGTGATCAGCGGTGGGATTTGGACTTACGTTTGCGCTGTACCGCAGCGGCAACTGGCCGCACTACAAAACTCTGCATTTAGATAAATCACATGGTATAGGGATTATTGTTCTAAGTTTGTTTTTAATTGTCATTTCTTTGGAAATGTGGTTTTGTGCACTGTGAGTTAGGTGTCCCTAGCTCGGGAGGGTAGATCATCCCCCTTAGTGCATTGTGTTTCTGGATTCACCAGAGGGTGGGATCCAGTGGTGGCAGCGTAATAGTGTCCAGTACATTTGTCCCCCGCCCTGCGCCCAGAGTTGGTACCTGTGTCACGTGGTGGTCAGGTTGAGGAATCAGGGGTGGTAGAAACTGCCTTACCAGTCCAAGGGGAGGGTTGGGTGTGGATGAGTGGTGTGTGGCACTAGGCAAGTGAGTGTGAGTTCTCTGGGATAGAGAGCTTGCTGAATCCTTTGCGAATTGTGTACTCCTGTGTTAAGCTCAGACCCCTAGGTTCCCTGTGTGATCTTTTCTCAAGAACGTCCGCCAAAATGGAGCCAGCTTTTGATTTCGGTGATCTGTTTGGGTACAGTATGTTGGAGTTGGTAAGGTTCTGTGAAGAGAGAGACATAGGGGTGGATGAGTCAGACTCTCAGTCCGAACTTAGAAGCAGCCTGATCCTATGGCAAAAGGGTCAATGGGGTCTTGAGCGCAGTAGGATAAGGGCCCGGGCCTCACACCAGGAGGGTGGTGGGTCTGTAGGGAGCCCTGAAGATTTAGAAGAGGAGGAAGGAAGTAACCTGACAGGGACGCCAGTAGATAGTGGAGACCCCATAGATAGGGAGTCCCTTGCTGGGTCCAGTGTCAGGAGCAGCACCCCATCCCTTTCCCTGTCCCCAGAGGAGTGGGTAGATAGGAGGGAAGAAAGGGAGCATCAGCTGGCCATGGAGAAGCTCAGGACAGAGCATGCCAAGCTGGAGACCGAGAGGGTCTTAGCTCAGAAACAGATGGCGGAGGCTGAGCGGGCCTTTGCCACAGAGAAATTAGCTCTGGAGGGTAAGTTGTCCCCTGAGCGCAGTTCTAGTTGTCTGGGCTCCCCAGGGAGGGTTGAGTCCAGTGGTGACAGCGAGATAAAGTCCAGTGCAGGAAGTCCCATTCCCAGTTTACCCAGTCTGGTACCTGTTTCCCAAGAAGAGGAGTATAGGTTGAAATTCAGGGGCAGTAGGAAGCTGTCTCACCAGTCTTGGGACACGTTTGTGGGTGAATGCGAGGATGCACTGGATGATTGGGTAAGAGTAAACACGAAACGGGATTTTGAAGGACTGTATGCTCTGGTTATCAAAGAGCAGCTACTCAGTAGTTTTTACCCCGGGTTGCGCCAACACCTGTTGGGATATTACGATTTGGATGCTTGGGACCTTGCAAAAAGAGCAGACCGATGGGAAGGGGTCCCAAGTTCTGATGAGGAATGGGAGAGTGATTCCAACAGTAGCGGTTCAGAGATCCTCCAGCCCAGCGTGGTGGAGGAGGCTCAGTGTAGCCCAGCTAGGTCCCCGGATAGCGAGGAGGGTGTAGGGGCTTACGGCCTGGCTCAGTGGAGCGGGAGTAAGTGGGTGACCGAGGGTCCCCAGACGCACGAAACCCTGCCTCATGACTTGGATGGTTTCATGAGGGAACACCAAGTCTGGGACCTAGGCTGTCCTGTTAGTCCATTTGAGGAGGATCACCTAGTGTATGGAGGACCTGGAGCGTCTGTAAATAAAGCTCCAGTGGTTCTGATGTCTGGCAGTACCGCTCCAGTAGGGAGGGTACAGAAGTCCAGCGAGAGGAGTGGCATGGGGCGGTGTTCCCCGGTGGAGGAGCCAGTGGGTCAGGGACCAGCCAGGAGGGCTGAGTCTCCTCGAGGTGACCATGGTGACCACACGTCTGTCCTGGGGGATCTTCGCGCACTGTCAGGTGGACAGGGGACGGGAGATCTGCGCCAGGCAGACTGTCATGCAACATATGAGGCATATGTTCCTCTTGGGGGGATGGTGTGTAAGTCCCCCGAAGTCCTGGAGTGCCAGGCAAGTATTCCACCAAAGGTTCTAGACCCGAGGTTGGGAGGCCAGGTTCAGGATCAGCCTGACCTGAAGGGTAGGACGACTGTAACCAGTGTCCTGACCGGTTCTTCTTCCAGAGGTACCGCCCCAGTTGGTAGGGAGCAGGACTCTGGAAGGGGGTGCAGAGGGTGGGAGAGCCCACCTCTGACCCCAGTGCAACCTGAGGGGTTAAACCCTAGGTTGGGAGACCAGTTCTCAGGGAGGGGTCCTGAGCTGGTAGGTGAATTGCGTTACGGGGTCGCCTCTCAGAGGAAGAGAGGGCGGAACCCCAGAAGAAGAGGTAGGGGGAGGAGAGCCTCACCCGTGACTTTTGGTCAGCTTGAGGGTACAGACCCTAGGCTGGAGGATCAGTGGCAGTTTAGAACTGCCCTGATGAGGGGTAGAGTGGAGAATGGCCGCTATGTGCCAGGGGTTACTACCCCCCACTCTGAGGTTAGGCAAAGACCAGTGGCACCTGGGTGGCCTAGGGCCTGGTCTTGGCCGCGGACAGCTTGGGAGTACCAGTGGGGTAGCCCAGTTGGTCCAGACAGTGGTGTTAGAAAGAATTCCATGGGTTCACCGTGGCGTAGAACCGGAGGGTGTCCCTGCAGTTGCGGGCCCGCGTCCGTGTTCTATCGCCCCAAGCAGGGAAGTCCATCACGGTGGTGATTGGTCTGCCCTGCGTTTTGGCTGGAAGGGGGTTGTGTTGGACTTGGCCCTTCTGGCAGGTTCACCCCTGAACTTTTTTTGCTTTTTACTGGTGACTTGGTGTGGTGATTTTTTGGTTTCTACGCACTTTCCCTGTGTCCCAGGGTAAAGTGCGTGCGCGCTCTGAGTGCATGTGGTGAGATAGGCCTGCCCTCCCATAGGAATGCATGGGGAATGTATGTGTCCCTAGTAGTTCCTGATGCGTGGGGTGTGCAGGCCCGAGTTTGGTATGTGCGGACTCGTGGGAGTGAATGCTGCGCGATGATGTGTGCGGCGTGCATGTACCTAGTGTGGAAGTGCCACTTCTAGAAGTGGGCACTTCTGTGTGCAGTGTGTCTGTCGCGTGATTGGCTGGTCATATCATGTGACGGGCTAGGGATTCCCCAGAGTCAGGATGAGTCACCCAGTGGTGAATGGGGAGATCAGCAGCTAGATGGGTGGGAGGAGTACACCTGGGTCCTGAATAGGGCAGGGTTTTCCACACACAATGCTGGCTCCGCCCCCTGTGGTGCGACTGACGACCCTAGCCCTGCCAGTGAATAGGGTGAGGGGCTCAGCACATCAAGGGTGCTCCCCAACCAGCTGCGACTGGTTTTCCCCCTCACCATGAACCAAGAACAAAGACTTTTACTGTATAAAAAGGGGCTGTGTCCCCTTACAATTTGTTCTACTTTGGATCCTGACAGGAGGGGGCTGCTGATGCTGTTGCTGGAGGCCAGGAGGAACCGCCACTTGGGATTGCCTCCCTGCCCTGGAGGGCCCAGTGAGCTGGCCCCTGGCCCAGCCTGGCCCCCTGCCTACCTTCCCAGGGACTTTGCTGGACTTTGTGCTTGTTGGTGTCCCTAAAGCGCCTGGAAGCGCCTTTTCATTCACTTATAGCGCTAGGAGCGCTTTAATTGGGGCCAGCAGCGCGGCGCTGCAATTACCAGCGAGGGAACCCCGACGTAGGGATTCCCTGCTATTTTTGCGACATTCGAAGCGGGTGCCCACCCCGCATTGTGTGCTTGTTGGCGGGTGCCCACCCCGCTGATTTAAGTATTCCTACGGCGGGTGCCCACCCCGCCGTATAGTGCATACCGAGGGAGCCCACCCCTCTTATCACCGGAGAAATCACCGCGGCAGCCCGGTTCTCAAACAGGAAGTCAGGCAATCTGTGAGGGACGTGGGCGTGGTCTAAAACAGGAAGCGGACGGGAGCCTACCCCGCGCTCCTGTGACGGAGATCAGGAAGAGGACCGTCAGCCTAGAGTCCGGACGGAGGGCGGGAGCCTACCCCGCCTCCGTCGGTGAAAGAGAGCCCTGCGTCGCCCGGAGGAAGCCAGCGCGCTCCAGGGAGTGGTGCCGGCATCCAAAGAGTGCCCGAGTTCCAGGGCGGGACCTGAGCCTTCGCCCCGGTGAGTGGTGTCGGGAACTCCTGAGTCCCAGAGGGGGACTCCATCGTGGTGCTGCCGGTGAGTGGGGCTCGGCCACTGGGTGGTTGGGGGTGTGTCGGGGCACGCTTCTCGGTGCCCGCCCCCCCCCTATCGAAGTCCGGGACGGGGAGCGCCGTCCTCGTTCCCCATCCCCGCTGCCCCGCCTGACAGTGGGCAGCGGCAGCCGTGTGCAGAAAAGCATCATCTTCGAGTCCAAAGGGACTCCAACGGTTGGGGCCATTGTGTTTCAGAGTCCAGAGGGACTCCAACATTAGGGGCATAGTTGTATTTGAGCGCTCCTGCGCTCCAACGCTACGGGGGCATTTCTCCCTGTCTCAAGCCCAGAAGGGCTACCACCAAAGGGGGCATATTCGTTTTAGAGCTCAGTGTAGCTCCAACATACGGGGGCACATGTGTTCTGAGAGCCTAGAAGGCTCCCATGTTTGACCCATCATTTGGCTAGAGCCCAGAGAGGCTCCAACGCGTGGCCTACACCATTCAGAGCCCAGACAGGCTCCAACGACTCCCATAAGTGTTCTAAGGGCCCCGAGGTGCCCAGGCCCCAGTCCCTACAGCTGCCCAGCACTTAGTGGGCAGCTGCAACGTTTAGGTTGGGGCCTCTGTGTTTTAGCTTGCGCAGCTTGCGCAGCCGCGCCCTGACTTTGCTGGGACATAGGGCGTCCTAGCCCCGACAAGGCCAGTTGGCCTAGGGACTGCCACAGGTGGTGGCGAATGTGAGTTTTGCGCTATTGTTCCTTTCCTGCACCTCTGAATGTGTTTATGCGTCATGTGCTTTGCTTTACACCGCTGAATGTATTTTATGCATCATGTGTTTCCCTTGTTCTACACCTCTGAATGTGATGCATCATGTGTAAAGTGCGTTTACCCCTACAGGTATTGTGATACTTAGGTGGTTGTTTTCTCCCTAGTACAGGTGGTGCTAGTGAGGTCCTGATTCCCTGCGCAATATTTTCCTAAGGGGGTTAGGGTTGCGTAGGTGGTACTTACCTGATACCAGTAGTTACTGGTTGTGTGCTACATATGTTATTTTGTACTACAGTATTATTCCTATGTTCTAAAAAGTGCTAATTCCTGACAGTGGTCCAGGTGGCCCTGTCCCCTGTATATATAATCCCTTGTAAATTCTGCCCGTGCCTGTTGGCACATTGTAGAGTGTGTGTTTTTATCTAATGTGTTGTGTATAATACAAAGGCTATTTTTATAGAATACCTTGTGTGGAGTTTCCTTTGTGGTGGGCCTTGGGTGTTGTTGCTGGGTGCGCGCGCAAACGCTTTACACATCGCCTCAGGGATAAGCCTGACTGCTCGTGCCAAGCTACCAAGGGGGTGAGCAGGGGTTATCTTTGGCGTGTAACTCCCCAGCCCTGACTAGAGTGGTGGTTTCTGTCTGGCTTTGGCGCAAGCCCTAGCCAACCAGAAATCGCCATTTCTAACAAGTAGTTTCCATCACACCTCTGCGCTTCCCTGGGAAGGTGGGTTTCGATCGACCCTCCGGCCTCCCCGAGGGCTGGCTCCATGCCTGCTGGGTGTCTGGGGCTCCTCCCGACCCGGCCCTGAAAGGATCAAAGGACAATGGCAGGAAACCCCCAACAAGCGACCCCCAGGTGACAACACCCCTGCCTGCACAGACTCCGGACATCAAAGAGGAGTCGCCTTATAACAAGGGGTGCTCTGGGACTGTCCGGCAGATTCGCCTTGGAAACACCTGAGCCCTGCTGAGTGACTCGCGGCTCCCTGAAGATCGTCAGACCTCCGAACTTGTGCCTGAGCCCTGCTGAGTGACTCGCGGCTCCCTGAAGATCGTAAGACCCCCGAACTTGTGCTTGAGCCCTGCTGAGTGACTCGCGGCTCCCTGAAGATCGTCAGACCTCCGAACTTGTGCCTGAGCCCTGCTGAGTGACTCGCGGCTCCCTGAAGATCGTAAGACCCCCGAACTTGTGCTTGAGCCCTGCTGAGTGACTCGCGGCTCCCTGAAGATCGTAAGACTTCCGAACTCGCGCTCGAGCCCTGCTGAGTAACTCGCGGCTCCCACAGACTCTCTTGGTCCCGCCGGACCCCACGACGACAAGCGTATCCCCCAGCTCGAGGATTGTGAGCTGTGCGCCGGGTACGATCCTGCATTTGATCCATATCCCCAAAGACTGTCCCGCTACCTCCTATCCCCCCTCCAAGACTTGGTGAGCCCGCGCTCTACTTGTATATATTTTGCCTTGCTGATCATAAAGATCCTACCACTCCGATCTGATAAAGATTTGCTCTTAAGAACTCCTCGTGTGGTGTCTCTCTGTCGTGTGGTGCCGAGTTTGCGATCCTAGATACGAGGTTCCTCCCCTGAGGAGTCTCCCGCCAGCGCCCGGCTACGATACCTCGAGGGTGGGTCTCAGGGTAGTCAGGGCCCCCTCCGGGCCCCTCTGAGGTCGCCTTCTAACATCTGTCCACTGCTGGAAGTCCTCTGCACCCACCCCTCACATGTCTCTGTCCACCGCTGGGAGTGATATGCACACACCCCTCATATGACTGTCCACTGCTGGGAGTCCTCAGCACCCACCCCTCACATGTCTCTGTCCACTGCTGGGAGTCTTCTGCACCCACCCCTCACATGTCTCTGTCCACTGCTGGGAGTCCTCTGCACCCACCCCTCACATGTGTCTGTCAACTGCTGGGAGTCCTCTGAACCCACCCCTCACATATCTCTGTCCACTGCTGGGAGTAATATACACCCACCCCTCATTTGTCTGGGCACTGCTGGGAGTGATCTGCACCCACCCCTCACATGTCTCTGGGTACTGCTGGGAGTCCTCTGCACCCACCCCTCACATGTCTCTGTCCACTGCTGGGAGTCCTCTGCACCCACCCCTCAAATGTCTCTGTCCACTGCTGGGAGTCCTCTGCACCCACCCCTGACATGTGTCTGTCCACTGCTGGGAGTCCTCTGCACCCACCCCTCACATGTCTCTGTCCACTGCTGGGAGTGATATGCACCCACCCCTCATATGTCTGTCCACGGCTGGGAGTCCTCTTCACCCACCCCTCACATGTCTCTGTCCTTTGCTGGGAGTCCTCTGCACCCACCCCTCACATGTGTCTGTCCACTGCTGGGAGTCCTCTGCACCGACCCCTCACATGTCTCTGTCCACAGCTGGGAGACCTCTGCACCCACCCCTCACATGTCTCTGTCCACTGCTGGGAGTCCTCTGCACCCACCCCTCACATGTGTCTGTCCACTGCTGGGAGTCCTCTGCACCCCCCCCTCACATGTCTCTGGCCACTGCTGGGAGTGATATTCACCCACCCCTCATATGTCTGTCCACTGCTGGGAGTCCTCTGCACCCACCCCTCACATGTCTTTGTTCTCTGCTGGGAGTGATATGCACCCACCCCTCATATGTCTGTGCACTGCTGGGAGTCCTCTGCACCCACGCCTCACATGTCTCTGTCCACTGCTGGGAGTCCTCTGCACCCACCCCCCACATGTGTCTGTCCACTGCTGGGAGTCCTCTTCACCCACCCCTCATATGTCTCTGTCCACTGCTGGGAGAGATATGCACCCACCCCTCATATGTCTGGGCACTGCTGGGAGTGATCTGCACCCACCCCTCATATGTCTCTGGGCACTGCTGATATTCCTCTGCACCCACCCCTCACATGTCTCTGTCCATTGCTGGGAGTCCTCTGCACCCACCCCTCACATGTCTCTGTCCACTGCTGGGAGTCCTCCGCACCCACCCCTCACATGTCTCTGTCCACTGCTGGGAGTCCTCTGCACCCACCCCTCACATGTGTCTGTCAACTGCTGGGAGTCCTCTGAACCCACCCCTCACATATCTCTGTCCACTGCTGGGAGTAATATACACCCACCCCTCATTTGTCTGGGCACTGCTGGGAGTGATCTGCACCCACCCCTCACATGTCTCTGGGTACTGCTGGGAGTCCTCTGCACCCACCCCTCACATGTCTCTGTCCACTGCTGGGAGTCCTCTGCACCCACCCCTCACATGTCTCTGTCCACTGCTGGGAGTCCTCTGCACCCACCCCTCACATGTGTCTGTCCACTGCTGGGAGTCCTCTGCACCCACCCCTCACATGTCTCTGTCCACTGCTGGGAGTGATATGCACCCACCTCTCATATGTCTGTCCACTGCTGGGAGTCCTCTGCACCCACCACTCACATGTCTCTGTCCACTGCTGGGAGTGATATGCACCCACCCCTCATATGTCTGTCCACTGCTGGGAGTCCTCTGCACCCAACCCTCACATGTCACTGTCCACTGCTGTGAGTTATATGCACCCACCCCTCATATGTCTGGGCACTGCTGGGAGTGATCTGCACCCACCCCTCACATGTCTCTGGGCACTGCTGGTATTCCTCTGCACCCACCCCTCACATGTCTCTGTCCACTGCTGGGAGTCCTCTGCACTCACCCACCACATGTGTCTGTCCACTGCTGGGAGTCCTCTGCTCCCACCCCTCACATGTCTCTGTCCACTGCTGGGAGTGATATGCACCCACCCCTCATATGTCTGTCCACTGCTGGGAGTCCTCTGCACCCACCCCTCACATGTCTCTGTCCACTGCTGGGAGTGATATGCACCCACCCCTCATATGTCTGTCCACTGCTGGGAGTCCTCTGCACCCACCCCTCACATGTCTCTGTCCACTGCTGGGAGTGATATGCACCCACCCCTCATATGTCTGGGCACTGCTGGGAGTGATCTGCACCCACCCCTCACATGTCTCTGGGCACTGCTGGTATTCCTCTGCACCCACCCCTCACATGTCTCTGTCCACTGCTGGGAGTCCTCTGCACCCACCCCTCACATGTGTCTGTCCACTGCTGGGAGTCCTCTGCACCCACCCCTCACATGTCTCTGTCCACTTCTGGGAGTCCTCTGCACCCACCCATCACATGTCTCTGTACACTGCTGGGAGTGATATGCACCCACCCCTCACATGTCTCTCGGCACTGCTGGTATTCCTCTGCACCCTCCCCTCACATGTCTCTGTCCACTGCTGGGAGTCCTCTGCACACACCCCGCACATGTCTCTGTCCACTGCTGGGAGTCCTCTGCACCCACCCCTCACATGTGTCTGTCCACTGCTGGGAGTCCTCTCCACCCACCCCTCACATGTCTCTGTCCACAGCTGGGAGTCCTCTGCACCCACCCCTCACATGTCTCTGTCCACTGCTGGGAGTCCTCTGCACCCACCCCTCACATGTGTCTGTCCACTGCTGGGAGTCCTCTGCACCCCCCCTCACATGTCTCTGGCCACTGCTGGGAGTGATATGCACCCACCCCTCATATGTCTGTCCACTGCTGGGAGTCCTCTGCACCCACCCCACACATGTCTCTGTTCTCTGCTGGGAGTGATATGCACCCACCCCTCATATGTCTGTCCACTGCTGGGAGTCCTCTGCACCCACACCTCACATGTCTCTGTCCACTGCTGGGAGTCCTCTGCACCCACCCCTCACATGTGTCTGTCCACTGCTGGGAGTCCTCTGCACCCACCCCTCACATGTCTCTGTCCACTGCTGGGAGTGATATGCACCAACCCCTCATATGTCTGGGCACTGCTGGGAGTGATCTGCACCCACCCCTCACATGTCACTGGGCACTGCTGGTATTCCTCTGCACCACCCCTCACATGTCTCTGTCCACTGCTGGGAGTCCTCTGCACCCACCCCTCACATGTCTCTGTCCACTGCTGGATGTCCTCTGCACCCACCCCTCACATGTGTCTGTCCACTGCTGGGAGTCTTCTGCACCCACCCCTCACATGTCTCTGTCCACTGCTGGGAGTGATATGCACCCAACCCTCATATGTCTGTCCACTGCTGGGAGTCCTCTGCACCCACCCCTCACATGTCTCTGTCCACTGCTGGGAGTGATATGCACCCACCCCTCATATGTCTGTCCACTGCTGGGAGTCCTCTGCACCCACCCCTCACATGTCTCTGTCCACTGCTGGGAGTGATATGCACCCACCCCTCACATGTCTCTGTCCACTGCTGGGAGTGATATGCACCCACCCCTCATATGTCTGTCCACTGCTGGGAGTCCTCTGCACCCACCCCTCACATGTCTCTGTCCACTGCTGGGAGTGATATGCACCCACCCCTCACATGTCTCTGGGCACTGTTGGTATTCCTCTGCACCCACCCCTCACATGTCTCTATCCACTACTGGGAGTCCTCTGCACCCACCCCTCACATGTCTCTGTCCACTGCTAGGAGTCATCTGCACCCACCCCTCACATGTGTCTCTCCACTGCTGGGAGTCCTCTGCACCCACCCCTCACATGTGTCTGTCCACTGCTGGGAGTCCTCTGCACCCACCCCTCACATGTCTCTGTCCACTGCTGGGAGTGATATGCACCCACCACTCATATGTCTGTCCACTGCTGGGAGTCCTCTTCACCCGCCCCTCACATGTCTCTGTCCACTGCTGGGAGCGATATGCACCCACCCCTCATATGTCTGTCCACTGCTGGGAGTCCTCTGCACCCACCCCTCACATGTCTCTGTCCACTGCTGGGAGTGATATGCACCCACCCCTCACATGTCTCTGGGCACTGTTGGTATTCCTCTGCACCCACCCCTCACATGTCTCTATCCACTGCTGGGAGTCCTCTGCACCCACCCCTCACATGTCTCTGTCCACTGCTAGGAGTCATCTGCACCCACCCCTCACATGTGTCTCTCCACTGCTGGGAGTCCTCTGCACCCATCCATCACATCTCTCTGTCCACTGCTAGGAGTCCTCTGCACCCACCCCTCACATGTGTCTCTCCACTGCTGGGAGTCCTCTGCACCCACCCCTCACATGTGTCTGTCCACTGCTGGGAGTCCTCTGCACCCACCCCTCACATGTCTCTGTCCACTGCTGGGAGTGATATGCACCCACCACTCATATGTCTGTCCACTGCTGGGAGTCCTCTTCACCCACCCCTCACATGTCTCTGTCCACTGCTGGGAGCGATATGCACCCACCCCTCATATGTCTGTCCACTGCTGGGAGTCCTCTGCACCCACCCCTCACATGTCTCTGTCCACTGCTGGGATTCCTCTGCACCCACCCCTCACATGTGTCTGTCCACTGCTGGGAGTCCTCTGCACCCACACCTCACATGTCTCTGTCCACTGCTGGGAGTGATATGCTCCCACCCCTCACATGTACGGGCACTGCTGGGAGTGATCTGCACCCACCCCTCACATGTCTCTGCCCACTGCTGGGAGTCCTCTGCACCCACCCCTTACATGTGTCTGTCCACTGCTGGGAGTCCTCTGCACCCACCCCTCACATGTCTCTGTCCACTGATGGGAGTGATATGCACCCACCCCTCATATGTCTGGGCACTACTGGGAGTGATTTGCACCCACCCCTTACATGTTTCTGGGCACTGCTGGTATTCCTCTGCACCCACCCCTCACATGTCTCTGTCCACTGCTGGGAGTCCTCTGCACCCACGCCTCACATGTCTCTGTCCACTGCTGGGAGTCCTTTGCACCCACCCCTCACAGGTCTCTGTCCACTGCTGGGAGTCCTCTGCACCCACCCCTCACATGTGTCTGTCCACTGCTGGAAGTCCTCTGCACCCACCCCTCACATGTCTTTGTCCACTGCTGGGAGGGATATGCACCCACCCCTCATATGACTGTCCACTGCTGGGAGTCCTCTGCACCCACCCCTCACATGTCTCTGTCCACTGCTGGGAGTCCTCTGCACCCACCCCTCACATGTCTCTGTCCACTGCTGGGAGTCCTTTGCACCCACCCCTCACATGTCTCTGTCCACTGCTGGGAGTCCTCTGCACCCACCACTCACATGTGTCTGTCCACTGCTGGAAGTCCTCTGCACCCACCCCTCACATGTCTCTGTCCACTGCTGGGAGTGATATGCACCCACCCCTCATATGACTGTCCACTGCTGGGAGTCCTCTGCACCCACCCCTCACATGTCTCTGTCCACTGCTGGGAGTGATATGCACCCACCCCTCATATGTCTGTCCACTGCTGGGAGTCCTCTGAACCCACTCCTCACATGTCTCTGTCTACTGCTAGGAGTCCTCTGCACCCACCCCTCACTTGTGTCTGTCCTCTGCTGGGAGTCCGCTGAACCCGCCCCTCACATGTCTCTGTCCACTGCTGGGAGTGATATGCACCCACCCCTCATATGTCTGGGCACTACTGGGAGTGATCTGCACCCACCCCTCACATGTCTCTGGGCACTTCTGGTATTCCTCTGCACCCACCCCTCACATGTCTCTGTCCACTGCTGGGAGTCCTCTGCACCCACCCCTCACATGTCTCTGTCCACTGCTGGGAGTCCTCTGCACCCACCCCTCACATGTCTCTGTCCACTGCTGGGAGTCCTCTGCACCCACCCCTCACATGTGTCTGTCCACTGCTGGGAGTCCTCTGCACCCACCCCTCACATGTCTCTGTCCACTGCTGGGAGTGATATGCACCCACCCCTCATATGTCTGTCCACTGCTGGGAGTCCTCTTCACCCACCCCTCACATGTCTCTGTCCACTGCTGGGAGTCCTCTGCACCCACCCCTCACATGTGTCTGTCCACTGCTGGGAGTCCTCTGCACCAACCACTCACATGTCTCTGTCCACTGCTGGGAGTGATATGCTCCCGCCCCTCATATGTCTGGGCACTGCTGGGAGTGATCTGCACCCACCCCTTACATGTCTCTGTCCACTACTGTGAGTCCTCTGCACCCACCCCTCACATGTGTCTGTCCACTGCTAGGAGTCCTCTGCACCCACCCCTCACATGTCTCTGTCCACTGCTGGGAGTGATATGCACCCACCCCTCATATGTCTGGGCACTACTGGGAGTGATCTGCACCCACCCCTTACATGTCTCTGGGCACTGCTGGTATTCCGCTGCACCCACCCCTCACATGTCTCTGTCCACTGCTGGGAGTCCTCTGCACCCACCCCTCACATGTCTCTGTCCACTGCTGGGAGTCCTTTGCACCTACCCCTCACATGTCTCTGTCCACTGCTGGGAGTCCTCTGCACCCACCCCTCACATTTGTCTGTCCACTGCTGGAAGTCCTCTGCACCCACCCCTCACATGTCTCTGTCCACTGCTGGGAGTGATATGCACCCACCCCTCATATGACTGTCCACTGCTGGGAGTCCTCTGCACCCACCCCTCACATGTCTCTGTCCACTGCTGGGAGTGATATGCACCCACCCCTCATATGTCTGTCCACTGCTGGGAGTCCTCTGCACCCACTCCTCACATGTCTCTGTCCAATGCTGGGAGTCCTCTGCACCCACCCCTCACATGTGTCTGTCCACTGCTGGGAGTCCTCTGAACCCACCCCTCACATGTCTCTGTCCACTGCTGGGAGTGATATGCACCCACCCCTCATATGTCTGGGCACTGCTGGGAGTGATCTGCACCCACCCCTCACATGTCTCTGGGCACTGCTGGTATTCCTCTGCACCCACCACTCACATGTCTCTGTCCACTGCTGGGAGTCCTCTGCACCCACCCCTCACATGTCTCTGTCCACTGCTGGGAGTCCTCTGCACCCACCCCTGACATGTGTCTGTCCACTGCTGGGAGTCCTCTGCACCCACCCCTCACATGTCTCTGTCCACTGCTGGGAGTGATATGCACCCACCCCTCATATGACTGTCCACTGCTGGGAGTCCTCTGCACCCACCCCTCACATGTCTCTGTCCACTGCTGGGAGTGATATGCACCCACCCCTCATATGTCTGTCCACTGCTGGGAGTCCTCTGCACCCACTCCTCACATGTCTCTGTCCACTGCTGGGAGTCCTCTGCACCCACCCCTCACATGTGTCTGTCCACTGCTGGGAGTCCTCTGAACCCACCCCTCACATGTCTCTGTCCACTGCTGGGAGTGATATGCACCCACCCCTCATATGTCTGGGCACTGCTGGGAGTGATCTGCACCCACCCCTCACATGTCTCTGGGCACTGCTGGTATTCCTCTTCACCCACCACTCACATGTCTCTGTCCACTGCTGGGAGTCCTCTGCACCCACCCATCACATGTGTCTGTCCACTGCTGGGAGTCCTCTGCACCCACCCCTCACATGTCTCTGTCCACTGCTGGGAGTGATATGCACCCACCCCTCATATGTCTGTCCACTGCTGGGAGTCCTCTGCACCCACCCCTCACATGTCTCTGTCCCCTGCTGGGAGTGATATGCACCCACCCCTCATATGTCTGTCCACTGCTGGGAGTCCTCTGCACCCACCCCTCACATGTCTCTGTCCACTGCTGGGAGTGATATGCACCCACCCCTCATATGTCTGGGCACTGCTGGGAGTGATCTGCACCCACCCCTCACATGTCTCTGGGCACTGCTGGTATTCCTCTGCACCCACCCCTCACATGTCTCCGTCCACTGCTGGGAGTCCTCTGCACCCACCCCTCACATGTCTCTGTCCACTGCTGGGAGTCCTCTGCACCCACCCCTCACATGTCTCTGTCCACTGCTGGGAGTCCTCTGCACCCACCCCTCACATGTGTCTGTCCACTTCTGGGAGTCCTCTGCACCCACCCATCACATGTCTCTGTACACTGCTGGGAGTGATATGCACCCACCCCTCACATGTCTCTCGGCACTGCTGGTATTCCTCTGCACCCTCCCCTCACATGTCTCTGTCCACTGCTGGGAGTCCTCTGCACCCACCCCGCACATGTCTCTGTCCACTGCTGGGAGTCCTCTGCACCCACCCCTCACATGTGTCTGTCCACTGCTGGGAGTCCTCTCCACCCACCCCTCACATGTCTCTGTCCACAGCTGGGAGTCCTCTGCACCCACCCCTCACATGTCTCTGTCCACTGCTGGGAGTCCTCTGCACCCACCCCTCACATGTGTCTGTCCACAGCTGGGAGTCCTCTGCACCCCCACTCACATGTCTCTGGCCACTGCTGGGAGTGATATGCACCCAACCCTCATATGTCTGTCCACTGCTGGGAGTCGTCTGCACCCACCCCTCACATGTCTCTGTTCTCTGCTGGGAGTGATATGCACCCACCCCTCATATGTCTGTCCACTGCTGGGAGTCCTCTGCACCCACACCTCACATGTCTCTGTCCACTGCTGGGAGTCCTCTGCACCCACCCCTCACATGTGTCTGTCCACTGCTGGGAGTCCTCTGCACCCACCCCTCACATGTCTCTGTCCACTGCTGGGAGTGATATGCACCCACCCCTCATATGTCTGGGCACTGCTGGGAGTGACCTGCACCCACCCCTCACATGTCTCTGGGCACTGCTGGTATTCCTCTGCACCACCCCTCACATGTCTCTGTCCACTGCTGGGAGTCCTCTGCACCCACCCCTCACATGTCTCTGTCCACTGCTGGGAGTCCTCTGCACCCACCCCTCACATGTGTCTGTCCACTGCTGGGAGTCCTCTGCACCCACCCCTCACATGTCTCTGTCCACTGCTGGGAGTGATATGCACCCAACCCTCATATGTCTGTCCACTGCTGGGAGTCCTCTGCACCCACCCCTCACATGTCTCTGTCCACTGCTGGGAGTGATATGCACCCACCCCTCATATGTCTGTCCACTGCTGGGAGTCCTCTGCACCCACCCCTCACATGTCTCTGTCCACTGCTGGGAGTGATATGCACCCACCCCTCATATGTCTGGGCACTGCTGGGAGTGATATGCACCCACCCCTCATATGTCTGACAACTGCTGGGAGTCCTCTGCACCCACCCCTCACATGTCTGTCCACTGCTGGGAGTGATATGCACCCACCCCTCACATGTCTCTGGGCACTGTTGGTATTCCTCTGCACCCACCCCTCACATGTCTCTATCCACTGCTGGGAGTCCTCTGCACCCACCCCTCACAAGTCTCTGTCCACTGCTGGGAGTCCTCTGCACCCATCCGTCACATCTCTCTGTCCACTGCTAGGAGTCCTCTGCACCCACCCCTCACATGTGTCTCTCCACTGCTGGGAATCCTCTGCACCCACCCCTCACATGTGTCTGTCCACTGCTGGGATTCCTCTGCACCCACCCCTCACAAGGCTCTGTCCACTGCTGGGAGTGATATGCACCCACCACTCATATGTCTGTCTACTGCTGGGAGTCCTCTTCACCCACCCCTCAAATGTCTCTGTCCACTGCTGGGAGCGATATGCACCCACCCCTCATATGTCTGTCCACTGCTGGGAGTCCTCTGCACCCACCCCTCACATGTCTCTGTCCACTGCTGGGAGTGATATGCACCCACTCCTCACATGTCTCTGGGCACTGTTGGTATTCCTCTGCACCCACCCCTCACATGTCTCTATCCACTGCTGGGAGTCCTCTGCACCCACCCCTCACATGTCTCTGTCCACTGCTGGGAGTCCTCTGCACCCATCCCTCACATCTCTCTGTCCACTGCTAGGAGTCCTCTGCACCCACCCCTCACATGTGTCTCTCCACTGCTGGGAGTCCTCTGCACCCACCCCTCACATGTGTCTGTCCACTGCTGGGAGTCCTCTGCACCCACCCCTCACATGTCTCTGTCCACTGCTGGGAGTGATATGCACCCACCCCTCATATGTCTGGGCACTGCTGGGAGTGATCTGCACCCACCCCTCACATGTCTCTGGGCACTGCTGGTATACCTCTGCACCCACCACTCACATGTCTCTGTCCACTGCTGGGAGTCCTCTGCACCCACCCATCACATGTGTCTGTTCTCTGCTGGGAGTCCTCTGCACCCACCCCTCACATGTCTCTGTCCACTGCTGGGAGTGATATGCACCCACCCCTCATATGTCTGTCCACTGCTGGGAGTCCTCTGCACCCACTCCTCACATGTCTCTGTCCCCTGCTGGGAGTGATATGCACCCACCCCTCATATGTCTGTCCACTGCTGGGAGTCCTCTGCACCCACCCCTCACATGTCTCTGTCCACTGCTGGGAGTGATATGCACCCACCCCTCATATGTCTGGGCACTGCTGGGAGTGATCTGCACCCACCCCTCACATGTCTCTGGGCACTGCTGGTATTCCTCTGCACCCACCCCTCACATGTCTCCGTCCACTGCTGGGAGTCCTCTGCACCCACCCCTCACATGTCTCTGTCCACTGCTGGGAGTCCTCTGCACCCACCCCTCACATGTCTCTGTCCACTGCTGGGAGTCCTCTGCACCCACCCCTCACATGTGTCTGTCCACTTCTGGGAGTCCTCTGCACCCACCCATCACATGTCTCTGTACACTGCTGGGAGTGATATGCACCCACCCCTCACATGTCTCTCGGCACTGCTGGTATTCCTCTGCACCCTCCCCTCACATGTCTCTGTCCACTGCTGGGAGTCCTCTGCACCCACCCCGCACATGTCTCTGTCCACTGCTGGGAGTCCTCTGCACCCACCCCTCACATGTGTCTGTCCACTGCTGGGAGTCCTCTCCACCCACCCCTCACATGTCTCTGTCCACAGCTGGGAGTCCTCTGCACCCACCCCTCACATGTCTCTGTCCACTGCTGGGAGTCCTCTGCACCCACCCCTCACATGTGTCTGTCCACTGCTGGGAGTCATCTGCACCCCCCCCTCACATGTCTCTGGCCACTGCTGGGAGTGATATGCACCCAACCCTCATATGTCTGTCCACTGCTGGGAGTCGTCTGCACCCACCCCTCACATGTCTCTGTTCTCTGCTGGGAGTGATATGCACCCACCCCTCATATGTCTGTCCACTGCTGGGAGTCCTCTGCACCCACACCTCACATGTCTCTGTCCACTGCTGGGAGTCCTCTGCACCCACCCCTCACATGTGTCTGTCCACTGCTGGGAGTCCTCTGCACCCACCCCTCACATGTCTCTGTCCACTGCTGGGAGTGATATGCACCCACCCCTCATATGTCTGGGCACTGCTGGGAGTGATCTGCACCCACCCCTCACATGTCTCTGGGCACTACTGGTATTCCTCTGCACCACCCCTCACATGTCTCTGTCCACTGCTGGGAGTCCTCTGCACCCACCCCTCACATGTCTCTGTCCACTGCTGGGAGTCCTCTGCACCCACCCCTCACATGTCTCTGTCCACTGCTGGGAGTGATATGCACCCAACCCTCATATGTCTGTCCACTGCTGGGAGTCCTCTGCACCCACCCCTCACATGTCTCTGTCCACTGCTGGGAGTGATATGCACCCACCCCTCATATGTCTGTCCACTGCTGGGAGTCCTCTGCACCCACCCCTCACATGTCTCTGTCCACTGCTGGGAGTGATATGCACCCACCCCTCATATGTCTGGGCACTGCTGGGAGTGATATGCACCCACCCCTCATATGTCTGACAACTGCTGGGAGTCCTCTGCACCCACCCCTCACATGTCTCTGTCCACTGCTGGGAGTGATATGCACCCACCCCTCACATGTCTCTGGGCACTGTTGGTATTCCTCTGCACCCACCCCTCACATGTCTCTATCCACTGCTGGGAGTCCTCTGCACCCACCCCTCACAAGTCTCTGTCCACTGCTGGGAGTCCTCTGCACCCATCCCTCACATCTCTCTGTCCACTGCTAGGAGTCCTCTGCACCCACCCCTCACATGTGTCTCTCCACTGCTGGGAGTCCTCTGCACCCACCCCTCACATGTGTCTGTCCACTGCTGGGAGTCCTCTGCACCCACCCCTCACAAGGCTCTGTCCACTGCTGGGAGTGATATGCACCCACCACTCATATGTCTGTCTACTGCTGGGAGTCCTCTTCACCCACCCCTCACATGTCTCTGTCCACTGCTGGGAGCGATATGCACCCACCCCTCATATGTCTGTCCACTGCTGGGAGTCCTCTGCACCCACCCCTCACATGTCTCTGTCCACTGCTGGGAGTGATATGCACCCACTCCTCACATGTCTCTGGGCACTATTGGTATTCCTCTGCACCCACCCCTCACATGTCTCTATCCACTGCTGGGAGTCCTCTGCACCCACCCCTCACATGTCTCTGTCCACTGCTGGCAGTCCTCTGCACCCATCCCTCACATCTCTCTGTCCACTGCTAGGAGTCCTCTGCACCCACCCCTCACATGTGTCTCTCCACTGCTGGGAGTCCTCTGCACCCACCCCTCACATGTGTCTGTCCACTGCTGGGAGTCCTCTGCACCCACCCCTCACATGTCTCTTTCCACTGCTGGGAGTGATATGCACCCACCACTCATATGTCTGTCCACTGCTGGGAGTCCTCTTCACCCACCCCTCACATGTCTCTGTCCACTGCTGGGAGCGATATGCACCCACCCCTCATATGTCTGTCCACAGCTGGGAGTCCTCTGCACCCACCCCTCACATGTCTCTGTCCACTGCTGGGATTCCTCTGCACCCACCCCTCACATGTGTCTGTCCACTGCTGGGAGTCCTCTGCACCCACACCTCACGTGTCTCTGTCCACTGCTGGGAGTGATATGCTCCCACCCCTCATATGTCTGGGCACTGCTGGGAGTGATCTGCACCCACCCCTCACATGTCTCTGTCCACTGCTGGGAGTCCTCTGCACCCACCCCTTACATGTGTCTGTCCACTGCTGGGAGTCCTCTGCACCCACCCCTCACATGTCTCTGTTCACTGCTGGGAGTGATATGCACCCACCCCTCATATGTCTGGGCACTACTGGGAGTGATTTGCACCCACCCCTTACATGTTTCTGGGCACTGCTGGTATTCCTCTGCACCCACCCCTCACATGTCTCTGTCCACTGCTGGGAGTCCTCTGCACCCACCCCTCACATGTCTCTGTCCACTGCTGGGAGTCCTTTGCACCCACCCCTCACATGTCTCTGTCCACTGCTGGGAGTCCTCTGCACCCACCCCTCACATGTGTCTGTCCACTGCTGGAAGTCCTCTGCACCCACCCCTCAAATGTCTCTGTCCACTGCTGGGAGGGATATGCACCCACCCCTCATATGACTGTCCACTGCTGGGAGTCCTCTGCACCCACCCCTCACATGTCTCTGTCCACTGCTGGGAGTCCTCTGCACCCACCCCTCACATGTCTCTGTCCACTGCTGGGAGTCCTTTGCACCCACCCCTCACATGTCTCTGTCCACTGCTGGGAGTCCTCTGCACCCACCACTCACATGTGTCTGTCCACTGCTGGAAGTCCTCTGCACCCACCCCTCACATGTCTCTGTCCACAGCTGGGAGTAATATGCACCCACCCCTCATATGACTGTCCACTGCTGGGAGTCCTCTGCACCCACCCCTCACATGTCTCTGTCCACTGCTGGGAGTGATATGCACCCACCCCTCATATGTCTGTCCACTGCTGGGAGTCCTCTGAACCCACTCCTCACATGTCTCTGTCCACTGCTAGGAGTCCTCTGCACCCACCCCTCACTTGTGTCTGTCCACTGCTGGGAGTCCGCTGAACCCGCCCCTCACATGTCTCTGTCCACTGCTGGGAGTGATATGCACCCACCCCTCATATGTCTGGGCACTACTGGGAGTGATCTGCACCCACCCCTCACATGTCTCTGGGCACTTCTGGTATTCCTCTGCACCCACCCCTCACATGTCTCTGTCCACTGCTGGGAGTCCTCTGCACCCACCCCTCACATGTCTCTGTCCACTGCTGGGAGTCCTCTGCACCCACCCCTCACATGTCTCTGTCCACTGCTGGGAGTCCTCTGCACCCACCCCTCACATGTGTCTGTCCACTGCTGGGAGTCCTCTGCACCCACCCCTCACATGTCTCTGTCCACTGCTGGGAGTGATATGCACCCACCCCTCATATGTCTGTCCACTGCTGGGAGTCCTCTTCACCCACCCCTCACATGTCTCTGTCCACTGCTGGGAGTCCTCTGCACCCACCCCTCACATGTGTCTGTCCACTGCTGGGAGTCCTCTGCACCAACCACTCACATGCCTCTGTCCACTGCTGGGAGTGATATGCTCCCACCCCTCATATGTCTGGGCACTGCTGGGAGTGATCTGCACCCACCCCTTACATGTCTCTGTCCACTGCTGTGAGTCCTCTGCACCCACCCCTCACATGTGTCTGTCCACTGCTAGGAGTCCTCTGCACCCACCCCTCACATGTCTCTGTCCACTGCTGGGAGTGATATGCACCCACCCCTCATATGTCTGGGCACTACTGGGAGTGATCTGCACCCACCCCTTACATGTCTCTGGGCACTGCTGGTATTCCTCTGCACCCACCCCTCACATGTCTCTGTCCACTGCTGGGAGTCCTCTGCACCCACCCCTCACATGTCTCTGTCCACTGCTGGGAGTCCTTTGCACCCACCCCTCACATGTCTCTATCCACTGCTGGGAGTCCTCTGCACCCACCCCTCACATTTGTCTGTCCACTGCTGGAAGTCCTCTGCACCCACCCCTCACATGTCTCTGTCCACTGCTGGGAGTGATATGCACCCACCCCTCATATGACTGTCCACTGCTGGGAGTCCTCTGCACCCACCCCTCACATGTCTCTGTCCACTGCTGGGAGTGATATGCACCCACCCCTCATATGTCTGTCCACTGCTGGGAGTCCTCTGCACCCACTCCTCACATGTCTCTGTCCGCTGCTGGGAGTCCTCTGCACCCACCCCTCACATGTGTCTGTCCACTGCTGGGAGTCCTCTGAACCCACCCCTCACATGTCTCTGTCCACTGCTGGGAGTGATATGCACCCACCCCTCATATGTCTGGGCACTGCTGGGAGTGATCTGCACCCACCCCTCACATGTCTCTGGGCACTGCTGGTATTCCTCTGCACCCACCCCTCACATGTCTCTGTCCACTGCTGGGAGTCCTCTGCACCCACCCCTCACATGTCTCTGTCCACTGCTAGGAGTCCTCTGCACCCACCCCTCACATGTGTCTGTCCACTGCTGGGAGTCCTCTGCACCCACCCCTCACATGTCTCTGTCCACTGCTGGGAGTGATATGCACCCACCCCTCATATGTCTGTCCACTGCTGGGAGTCCTCTTCACCCACCCCTCACATGTCTCTGTCCACTGCTGGGAGTCCGCTGAGCCCGCCCCTCACATGTCTCTGTCCACTGCTGGGAGTGATATGCACCCACCCCTCATATGTCTGGGCACTACTGGGAGTGATCTGCACCCACCCCTCACATGTCTCTGGGCACTGCTGGTATTCCTCTGCACCCACCCCTCACATGTCTCTGTCCACTGCTGGGAGTCCTCTGCACCCACCCCTCACATGTCTCTGTCCACTGCTGGGAGTCCTTTGCACCCACCCCTCACATGTCTCTATCCACTGCTGGGAGTCCTCTGCACCCACCCCTCACATTTGTCTGTCCACTGCTGGAAGTCCTCTGCACCCACCCCTCACATGTCTCTGACCACTGCTGGGAGTGATATGCACCCACCCCTCATTTGACTGTCCACTGCTGGGAGTCCTCTTCACCCACCCCTCACATGTCTCTGTCCACTGCTGGGAGTGATATGCACCCACCCCTCTTATGTCTGTCCACTGCTGGGAGTCCTCTGCACCCACTCCTCACATGTCTCTGTCCACTGCTGGGAGTCCTTTGCACCCACCCCTCACATGTCTCTATCCACTGCTGGGAGTCCTCTGCACCCACCCCTCACATTTGTCTGTCCACTGCTGGAAGTCCTCTGCACCCACCCCTCACATGTCTCTGTCCACTGCTGGGAGTGATATGCACCCACCCCTCATATGACTGTCCACTGCTGGGAGTCCTCTGCACCCACCCCTCACATGTCTCTGTCCACTGCTGGGAGTGATATGCACCCACCCCTCATATGTCTGTCCACTGCTGGGAGTCCTCTGCACCCACTCCTCACATGTCTCTGTCCGCTGCTGGGAGTCCTCTGCACCCACCCCTCACATGTGTCTGTCCACTGCTGGGAGTCCTCTGAACCCACCCCTCACATGTCTCTGTCCACTGCTGGGAGTGATATGCACCCACCCCTCATATGTCTGGGCACTGCTGGGAGTGATCTGCACCCACCCCTCACATGTCTCTGGGCACTGCTGGGAGTCCTCTGCACCCACCCCTCACATGTGTCTGTCCACTGCTGGGAGTCCTCTCCACCCACCCCTCACATGTCTCTGTCCACAGCTGGGAGTCCTCTGCACCCACCCCTCACATGTCTCTGTCCACTGCTGGGAGTCCTCTGCACCCACCCCTCACATGTGTCTGTCCACTGCTGGGAGTCCTCTGCACCCCCCCTCACATGTCTCTGGCCACTGCTGGGAGTGATATGCACCCAACCCTCATATGTCTGTCCACTGCTGGGAGTCGTCTGCACCCACCCCTCACATGTCTCTGTTCTCTGCTGGGAGTGATATGCACCCACCCCTCATATGTCTGTCCACTGCTGGGAGTCCTCTGCACCCACACCTCACATGTCTCTGTCCACTGCTGGGAGTCCTCTGCACCCACCCCTCACATGTGTCTGTCCACTGCTGGGAGTCCTCTGCACCCACCCCTCACATGTCTCTGTCCACTGCTGGGAGTGATATGCACCCACCCCTCATATGTCTGGGCACTGCTGGGAGTGATCTGCACCCACCCCTCACATGTCTCTGGGCACTACTGGTATTCCTCTGCACCACCCCTCACATGTCTCTGTCCACTGCTGGGAGTCCTCTGCACCCACCCCTCACATGTCTCTGTCCACTGCTGGGAGTCCTCTGCACCCACCCCTCACATGTCTCTGTCCACTGCTGGGAGTGATATGCACCCAACCCTCATATGTCTGTCCACTGCTGGGAGTCCTCTGCACCCACCCCTCACATGTCTCTGTCCACTGCTGGGAGTGATATGCACCCACCCCTCATATGTCTGTCCACTGCTGGGAGTCCTCTGCACCCACCCCTCACATGTCTCTGTCCACTGCTGGGAGTGATATGCACCCACCCCTCATATGTCTGGGCACTGCTGGGAGTGATATGCACCCACCCCTCATATGTCTGACAACTGCTGGGAGTCCTCTGCACCCACCCCTCACATGTCTCTGTCCACTGCTGGGAGTGATATGCACCCACCCCTCACATGTCTCTGGGCACTGTTGGTATTCCTCTGCACCCACCCCTCACATGTCTCTATCCACTGCTGGGAGTCCTCTGCACCCACCCCTCACAAGTCTCTGTCCACTGCTGGGAGTCCTCTGCACCCATCCCTCACATCTCTCTGTCCACTGCTAGGAGTCCTCTGCACCCACCCCTCACATGTGTCTCTCCACTGCTGGGAGTCCTCTGCACCCACCCCTCACATGTGTCTGTCCACTGCTGGGAGTCCTCTGCACCCACCCCTCACAAGGCTCTGTCCACTGCTGGGAGTGATATGCACCCACCACTCATATGTCTGTCTACTGCTGGGAGTCCTCTTCACCCACCCCTCACATGTCTCTGTCCACTGCTGGGAGCGATATGCACCCACCCCTCATATGTCTGTCCACTGCTGGGAGTCCTCTGCACCCACCCCTCACATGTCTCTGTCCACTGCTGGGAGTGATATGCACCCACTCCTCACATGTCTCTGGGCACTGTTGGTATTCCTCTGCACCCACCCCTCACATGTCTCTATCCACTGCTGGGAGTCCTCTGCACCCACCCCTCACATGTCTCTGTCCACTGCTGGCAGTCCTCTGCACCCATCCCTCACATCTCTCTGTCCACTGCTAGGAGTCCTCTGCACCCACCCCTCACATGTGTCTCTCCACTGCTGGGAGTCCTCTGCACCCACCCCTCACATGTGTCTGTCCACTGCTGGGAGTCCTCTGCACCCACCCCTCACATGTCTCTTTCCACTGCTGGGAGTGATATGCACCCACCACTCATATGTCTGTCCACTGCTGGGAGTCCTCTTCACCCACCCCTCACATGTCTCTGTCCACTGCTGGGAGCGATATGCACCCACCCCTCATATGTCTGTCCACAGCTGGGAGTCCTCTGCACCCACCCCTCACATGTCTCTGTCCACTGCTGGGATTCCTCTGCACCCACCCCTCACATGTGTCTGTCCACTGCTGGGAGTCCTCTGCACCCACACCTCACATGTCTCTGTCCACTGCTGGGAGTGATATGCTCCCACCCCTCATATGTCTGGGCACTGCTGGGAGTGATCTGCACCCACCCCTCACATGTCTCTGTCCACTGCTGGGAGTCCTCTGCACCCACCCCTTACATGTGTCTGTCCACTGCTGGGAGTCCTCTGCACCCACCCCTCACATGTCTCTGTTCACTGCTGGGAGTGATATGCACCCACCCCTCATATGTCTGGGCACTACTGGGAGTGATTTGCACCCACCCCTTACATGTTTCTGGGCACTGCTGGTATTCCTCTGCACCCACCCCTCACATGTCTCTGTCCACTGCTGGGAGTCCTCTGCACCCACCCCTCACATGTCTCTGTCCACTGCTGGGAGTCCTTTGCACCCACCCCTCACATGTCTCTGTCCACTGCTGGGAGTCCTCTGCACCCACCCCTCACATGTGTCTGTCCACTGCTGGAAGTCCTCTGCACCCACCCCTCAAATGTCTCTGTCCACTGCTGGGAGGGATATGCACCCACCCCTCATATGACTGTCCACTGCTGGGAGTCCTCTGCACCCACCCCTCACATGTCTCTGTCCACTGCTGGGAGTCCTCTGCACCCACCCCTCACATGTCTCTGTCCACTGCTGGGAGTCCTTTGCACCCACCCCTCACATGTCTCTGTCCACTGCTGGGAGTCCTCTGCACCCACCACTCACATGTGTCTGTCCACTGCTGGAAGTCCTCTGCACCCACCCCTCACATGTCTCTGTCCACAGCTGGGAGTAATATGCACCCACCCCTCATATGACTGTCCACTGCTGGGAGTCCTCTGCACCTACCCCTCACATGTCTCTGTCCACTGCTGGGAGTGATATGCACCCACCCCTCATATGTCTGTCCACTGCTGGGAGTCCTCTGAACCCACTCCTCACATGTCTCTGTCCACTGCTAGGAGTCCTCTGCACCCACCCCTCACTTGTGTCTGTCCACTGCTGGGAGTCCGCTGAACCCGCCCCTCACATGTCTCTGTCCACTGCTGGGAGTGATATGCACCCACCCCTCATATGTCTGGGCACTACTGGGAGTGATCTGCACCCACCCCTCACATGTCTCTGGGCACTTCTGGTATTCCTCTGCACCCACCCCTCACATGTCTCTGTCCACTGCTGGGAGTCCTCTGCACCCACCCCTCACATGTCTCTGTCCACTGCTGGGAGTCCTCTGCACCCACCCCTCACATGTCTCTGTCCACTGCTGGGAGTCCTCTGCACCCACCCCTCACATGTGTCTGTCCACTGCTGGGAGTCCTCTGCACCCACCCCTCACATGTCTCTGTACACTGCTGGGAGTGATATGCACCCACCCCTCATATGTCTGTCCACTGCTGGGAGTCCTCTTCACCCACCCCTCACATGTCTCTGTCCACTGCTGGGAGTCCTCTGCACCCACCCCTCACATGTGTCTGTCCACTGCTGGGAGTCCTCTGCACCAACCACTCACATGCCTCTGTCCACTGCTGGGAGTGATATGCTCCCACCCCTCATATGTCTGGGCACTGCTGGGAGTGATCTGCACCCACCCCTTACATGTCTCTGTCCACTGCTGTGAGTCCTCTGCACCCACCCCTCACATGTGTCTGTCCACTGCTAGGAGTCCTCTGCACCCACCCCTCACATGTCTCTGTCCACTGCTGGGAGTGATATGCACCCACCCCTCATATGTCTGGGCACTACTGGGAGTGATCTGCACCCACCCCTTACATGTCTCTGGGCACTGCTGGTATTCCTCTGCACCCACCCCTCACATGTCTCTGTCCACTGCTGGGAGTCCTCTGCACCCACCCCTCACATGTCTCTGTCCACTGCTGGGAGTCCTTTGCACCCACCCCTCACATGTCTCTATCCACTGCTGGGAGTCCTCTGCACCCACCCCTCACATTTGTCTGTCCACTGCTGGAAGTCCTCTGCACCCACCCCTCACATGTCTCTGTCCACTGCTGGGAGTGATATGCACCCACCCCTCATATGACTGTCCACTGCTGGGAGTCCTCTGCACCCACCCCTCACATGTCTCTGTCCACTGCTGGGAGTGATATGCACCCACCCCTCATATGTCTGTCCACTGCTGGGAGTCCTCTGCACCCACTCCTCACATGTCTCTGTCCGCTGCTGGGAGTCCTCTGCACCCACCCCTCACATGTGTCTGTCCACTGCTGGGAGTCCTCTGAACCCACCCCTCACATGTCTCTGTCCACTGCTGGGAGTGATATGCACCCACCCCTCATATGTCTGGGCACTGCTGGGAGTGATCTGCACCCACCCCTCACATGTCTCTGGGCACTGCTGGTATTCCTCTGCACCCACCCCTCACATGTCTCTGTCCACTGCTGGGAGTCCTCTGCACCCACCCCTCACATGTCTCTGTCCACTGCTAGGAGTCCTCTGCACCCACCCCTCACATGTGTCTGTCCACTGCTGGGAGTCCTCTGCACCCACCCCTCACATGTCTCTGTCCACTGCTGGGAGTGATATGCACCCACCCCTCATATGTCTGTCCACTGCTGGGAGTCCTCTTCACCCACCCCTCACATGTCTCTGTCCACTGCTGGGAGTCCGCTGAGCCCGCCCCTCACATGTCTCTGTCCACTGCTGGGAGTGATATGCACCCACCCCTCATATGTCTGGGCACTACTGGGAGTGATCTGCACCCACCCCTCACATGTCTCTGGGCACTGCTGGTATTCCTCTGCACCCACCCCTCACATGTCTCTGTCCACTGCTGGGAGTCCTCTGCACCCACCCCTCACATGTCTCTGTCCACTGCTGGGAGTCCTTTGCACCCACCCCTCACATATCTCTATCCACTGCTGGGAGTCCTCTGCACCCACCCCTCACATTTGTCTGTCCACTGCTGGAAGTCCTCTGCACCCACCCCTCACATGTCTCTGTCCACTGCTGGGAGTGATATGCACCCACCCCTCATATGACTGTCCACTGCTGGGAGTCCTCTGCACCCACCCCTCACATGTCTCTGTCCACTGCTGGGAGTGATATGCACCCACCCCTCTTATGTCTGTCCACTGCTGGGAGTCCTCTGCACCCACTCCTCACATGTCTCTGTCCACTGCTGGGAGTCCTTTGCACCCACCCCTCACATGTCTCTATCCACTGCTGAGAGTCCTCTGCACCCACCCCTCACATTTGTCTGTCCACTGCTGGAAGTCCTCTGCACCCACCCCTCACATGTCTCTGTCCACTGCTGGGAGTGATATGCACCCACCCCTCATATGACTGTCCACTGCTGGGAGTCCTCTGCACCCACCCCTCACATGTCTCTGTCCACTGCTGGGAGTGATATGCACCCACCCCTCATATGTCTGTCCACTGCTGGGAGTCCTCTGCACCCACTCCTCACATGTCTCTGTCCGCTGCTGGGAGTCCTCTGCACCCACCCCTCACATGTGTCTGTCCACTGCTGGGAGTCCTCTGAACCCACCCCTCACATGTCTCTGTCCACTGCTGGGAGTGATATGCACCCACCCCTCATATGTCTGGGCACTGCTGGGAGTGATCTGCACCCACCCCTCACATGTCTCTGGGCACTGCTGGGAGTCCTCTGCACCCACCCCTCACATTTGTCTGTCCACTGCTGGAAGTCCTCTGCACCCACCCCTCACATGTCTCTGTCCACTGCTGGGAGTGATATGCACCCACCCCTCATATGACTGTCCACTGCTGGGAGTCCTCTGCACCCACCCCTCACATGTCTCTGTCCACTGCTGGGAGTGATATGCACCCACCCCTCATATGTCTGTCCACTGCTGGGAGTCCTCTGCACCCACTCCTCACATGTCTCTGTCCGCTGCTGGGAGTCCTCTGCACCCACCCCTCACATGTGTCTGTCCACTGCTGGGAGTCCTCTGAACCCACCCCTCACATGTCTCTGTCCACTGCTGGGAGTGATATGCACCCACCCCTCATATGTCTGGGCACTGCTGGGAGTGATCTGCACCCACCCCTCACATGTCTCTGGGCACTGCTGGTATTCCTCTGCACCCACCCCTCACATGTCTCTGTCCACTGCTGGGAGTCCTCTGCACCCACCCCTCACATGTCTCTGTCCACTGCTGGGAGTCCTCTGCACCCACCCCTCACATGTGTCTGTCCACTGCTGGGAGTCCTCTGCACCCACCCCTCACATGTCTCTGTCCACTGCTGGGAGTGATATGCACCCACCCCTCATATGTCTGTCCACTGCTGGGAGTCCTCTTCACCCACCCCTCACATGTCTCTGTCCACTGCTGGGAGTCCGCTGAGCCCGCCCCTCACATGTCTCTGTCCACTGCTGGGAGTGATATGCACCCACCCCTCATATGTCTGGGCACTACTGGGAGTGATCTGCACCCACCCCTCACATGTCTCTGGGCACTTCTGGTATTCCTCTGCACCCACCCCTCACATGTCTCTGTCCACTGCTGGGAGTCCTCTGCACCCACCCCTCACATGTCTCTGTCCACTGCTGGGAGTCCTCTGCACCCACCCCTCACATGTCTCTGTCCACTGCTGGGAGTCCTCTGCACCCACCCCTCACATGTGTCTGTCCACTGCTGGGAGTCCTCTGCACCCACCCCTCAAATGTCTCTGTCCACTGCTGGGAGTGATATGCACCCACCCCTCATATGTCTGTCCACTGCTGGGAGTCCTCTTCACCCACCCCTCACATGTCTCTGTCCACTGCTGGGAGTCCTCTGCACCCACCCCTCACATGTGTCTGTCCACTGCTGGGAGTCCTCTGCACCAACCACTCACATGTCTCTGTCCACTGCTGGGAGTGATATGCTCCCACCCCTCATATGTCTGGGCACTGCTGGGAGTGATCTGCACCCACCCCTTACATGTCTCTGTCCACTGCTGTGAGTTCTCTGCACCCACCCCTCACATGTGTCTGTCCACTGCTAGGAGTCCTCTGCACCCACCCCTCACATGTCTCTGTCCACTGCTGGGAGTGATATGCACCCACCCCTCATATGTCTGGGCACTACTGGGAGTGATCTGCACCCACCCCTTACATGTCTCTGGGCACTGCTGGTATTCCTCTGCACCCACCCCTCACATGTCTCTGTCCACTGCTGGGAGTCCTCTGCACCCACCCCTCACATGTCTCTGTCCACTGCTGGGAGTCCTTTGCACCCACCCCTCACATGTCTCTGTCCACTGCTGGGAGTACTCTGCACCCACCCCTCACATGTGTCTGTCCACTGCTGGAAGTCCTCTGCACCCACCCCTCACATGTCTCTGTCCACTGCTGGGAGTGATATGCACCCACCCCTCATATAACTGTCCACTGCTGGGAGTCCTCTGCACCCACCCCTCACATGTCTCTGGCCACTGCTGGAAGTGATATGCACCCACCCCTCATATGTCTGTCCACTGCTGGGAGTCCTCTGCACCCACTCCTCACATTTCTCTATCCACTGCTGGGAGTCCTCTGCACCCACCCCTCACATGTGTCTGTCCACTGCTGGGAGTCCTCTGAACCCACCCCTCACATGTCTCTGTCCACTGCTGGGAGTGATATGCACCCACCCCTCATATGTCTGGGCACTGCTGGGAGTGATCTGCACCCACCCCTCATATGTCTGTCCACTGCTGGGAGTCCTCTGCACCCACCCCTCACATGTCTCTGTTCTATGCTGGGAGTGATATGCACCCGCCCCTCATATGTCTGTCCACTGCTGGGAGTCCTCTGCACCCACGCCTCAAATGTCTCAGTCCACTGCTGGGAGTCCTCTGCACCCACCCCTCACATGTGTCTGTCCACTGCTGGGAGTCCTCTGCACCCACCCCTCACATGTCTCTGTCCACTGCTGGGAGTGATATGCACCCACCCCTCATATGTCTGGGCACTGCTAGGAGTGATCTGCACCCACCCCTCACATGTCTCTGGGCACTGCTGGTATTCCTCTGCTCCCACCCCTCACATGTCTCTGTCCACTGCTGGGAGTCCTCTGCACCCACCCCTCATATGTCTCTGTCCACTGCTGGGAGTCCTCTGCACCCACCCCTCACATGTGTCTGTCCACTGCTGGGAGTCCTCTGCACCCACCCCTCACATGTCTCTGTTCACTGCTGGGAGTGATATGCACCCACCCCTCTTATGTCTGTCCACTGCTGGGAGTCCTCTGCACCCACCCCTCACATGTCTCTGTCCACTGCTGGGAGTGATATGCACCCACCCCTCATATATCTGTCCACTGCTGGGAGTCCTCTGCACCCACCCCTCACATGTCTCTGTCCACTGCTGGGAGTGATATGCACCCACCCCTCATATGTCTGGGCACTGCTGGGAGTGATCTGCACCCACCCCTCACATGTCTCTGGGCACTGCTGGTATTCCTCTGCACCCACCCCTCACATGTCTCTGTCCACTGCTGGCAGTCCTCTTCACCTACCCCTCACATGTGTCTGTCCACTTCTGGGAGTCCTCTGCACCCACCCATCACATGTCTCTATACACTGCTGGGAGAGATATGCACCCACCCCTCACATGTCTCTCGGCACTGCTGGTATTCCTCTGCACCCTCCCCTCACATGTCTCTGTCCACTGCTGGTAGTCCTCTGCACCCACCCCGCACATGTCTCTGTCCACTGCTGGGAGTCCTCTGCACCCACCCCTCACATGTGTCTGTCCACTGCTGGGAGTCCTCTGCACCCACCCCTCACATGTCTCTGTCCACAGCTGGGAGTCCTCTGCACCCACCCCTCACATGTCTCTGTCCACTGCTGGGAGTCCTCTGCACCCACCCCTCACATGTGTCTGTCCACTGCTGGGAGTCCTCTGCACCCCCCTCACATGTCTCTGGCCACTGCTGGGAGTGATATGCACCCACCCCTCATATGTCTGTCCACTGCTGGGAGTCCTCTGCACCCACCCCTCACATGTCTCTGTTCTCTGCTGGGAGTGATATGCACCCACCCCTCATATGTCTGTCCACTGCTGGGAGTCCTCTGCACCCACACCTCACATTTCTCTGTCCACTGCTGGGAGTCCTCTGCACCCACCCCTCACATGTGTCTGTCCACTGCTGGGAGTCCTCTGCACCCACCCCTCACATTTCTCTGTCCACTGCTGGGAGTGATATGCACCCACCCCTCATATGTCTGGGCACTGCTGGGAGTGATCTGCACCCACCCCTCACATGTCTCTGGGCACTGCTGGTATTCCTCTGCACCCACCCCTCACATGTCTCTGTCCACTGCTGAGAGTCCTCTGCACCCACCCCTCACATGTCTCTGTCCACTGCTGGGAGTCCTCTGCACCCACCCCTCACATGTGTCTGTCCACTGCTGGGAGTCCTCTGCACCCACCCCTCACATGTCTCTGTCCACTGCTGGGAGTGATATGCACCCAACCCTCATATGTCTGTCCACTGCTGGGAGTCCTCTGCACCCACCCCTCACATGTCTCTGTCCACTGCTGGGAGTGATATGCACCCACCCCTCATATGTCTGTCCACTGCTGGGAGTCCTCTGCACCCACCTCTCACATGTCTCTGTCCACTGCTGGGAGTGATATGCACCCACCCCTCATATGTCTGGGCACTGCTGGGAGTGATATGCACCCACCGTTCATATGTCTGTCCACTGCTGGGAGTCCTCTGCACCCACCCCTCACATGTCTCTGTCCACTGCTGGGAGTGATATGCACCCACCCCTCACATGTCTCTGGGCACTGTTGGTATTCCTCTGCACCCACCCCTCACATGTCTCTATCCACTGCTGGGAGTCCTCTGCACCCACCCCTCACATGTCTCTGTCCACTGCTGGGAGTCCTCTGCACCCATCCCTCACATCTCTCTGTTCACTGCTAGGAGTCCTCTGCACCCACCCCTCACATGTGTCTCTCCACTGCTGGGAGTCCTCTGCACCCACCCCTCACATGTCTCTGTCCACTGCTGGGAGTGATATGCACCCACCACTCATATGTCTGTCCACTGCTGGGAGTCCTCTTCACCCACCCCTCACATGTCTCTGTCCACTGCTGGGAGCGATATGCACCCACCCCTCATATGTCTGTCCACTGCTGGGAGTCCTCTGCACCCACCCCTCACATGTCTCTGTCCACTGCTGGGATTGATATGCACCCACCCCTCACATGTCTCTGGGCACTGTTGGTATTCCTCTGCACCCACCCCTCACATGTCTCTATCCACTGCTGGGAGTCCTCTGCACCCACCCCTCACATGTCTCTGTCTACTGCTGGGAGTCCTCTGCACCCATCCCTCACATCTCTCTGTCCACTGCTAGGAGTCCTCTGCACCCACCCCTCACATGTGTCTCTCCACTGCTGGGAGTCCTCTGCACCCACCCCTCACATGTGTCTGTCCACTGCTGGGAGTCCTCTGCACCCACCCCTCACATGTCTCTGTCCACTTCTGGGAGTGATATGCACCCACCACTCATATGTCTGTCCACTGCTGGGAGTTCTCTTCACCCACCCCTCACATGTCTCTGTCCACTGCTGGGAGCGATATGCACCCACCCCTCATATGTCTGTCCACTGCTGGGAGTCCTCTGCACCCACCCCTCACATGTCTCTGTCCACTGCTGGGATTCCTCTGCACCCACCCCTCACATGTGTCTGTCCACTGCTGGGAGTCCTCTGCACCCACACCTCACATGTCTCTGTCCACTGCTGGGAGTGATATGCTCCCACCCCTCATATGTCTGGGCACTGCTGGGAGTGATCTGCACCCACCCCTCACATGTCTCTGTCCACTGCTGGGAGTCCTCTGCACCCACCCCTTACATGTGTCTGTCCACTGCTGGGAGTCCTCTGCACCCACCCCTCACATGTCTCTGTCCACTGCTGGGAGTAATATGCACCCACCCCTCATATGTCTGGGCACTACTGGGAGTGATTTGCACCCACCCCTTACATGTTTCTGGGCACTGCTGGTATTCCTCTGCACCCACCCCTCACATGTCTCTGTCCACTGCTGGGAGTCCTCTGCACCCACCCCTCACATGTCTGTCCACTGCTGGGAGTCCTCTGCACCCACCCCTCACATGTCTCTGTCCACTGCTGGGAGTGATATGCACCCACCCCTCATATGTCTGGGCACTGCTGGGAGTGATATGCACCCACCCCTCATATGTCTGTCCACTGCTGGGAGTGATATGCACCCACCCCTCACATGTCTCTGTCCACTGCTGGGAGTTATATGCACCCACCCCTCACATGTCTCTGGGCACTGTTGGTATTCCTCTGCACCCACCCCTCACATGTCTCTATCCACTGCTGGGAGTCCTCTGCACCCACCCCTCACATGTCTCTGTCCACTGCTGGGAGTCCTCTGCACCCATCCCTCACATCTCTCTGTCCACTGCTAGGAGTCCTCTGCACCCACCCCTCACATGTGTCTCTCCACTGCTGGGAGTCCTCTGCACCCACCCCTCACATGTGTCTGTCCACTGCTGGGAGTCCTCTGCACCCACCCCTCACATGTCTCTGTCCACTGCTGGGAGTGATATGCACCCACCACTCATATGTCTGTCCACTGCTGGGATTCCTCTGCACCCACCCCTCACATGTCTCTGTCTACTGCTGGGAGCGATATGCACCCACCCCTCATATGTCTGTCCACTGCTGGGAGTCCTCTGCACCCACCCCTCACATGTCTCTGTCCACTGCTGGGAGTGATATGCACCCACCCCTCACATGTCTCTGGGCACTGTTGGTATTCCTCTGCACCCACCCCTCACATGTCTCTATCCACTGCTGGGAGTCCTCTGCACCCACCCCTCACATGTCTCTGTCCACTGCTGGGAGTCCTCTGCACCCATCCCTCACATCTCTCTGTCCACTGCTAGGAGTCCTCTGCACCCACCCCTCACATGTGTCTCTCCACTGCTGGGAGTCCTCTGCACCCACCCCTCACATGTGTCTGTCCACTGCTGGGAGTCCTCTGCACCCACCCCTCACATGTCTCTGTCCACTGCTGTGAGTGATATGCACCCACCACTCATATGTCTGTCCACTGCTGGGAGTCCTCTTCACCCACCCCTCACATGTCTCTGTCCACTGCTGGGAGCGATATGCACCCACCCCTCATATGTCTGTCCACTGCTGGGAGTCCTCTGCACCCACCCCCCACATGTCTCTGTCCACTGCTGGGATTCCTCTGCACCCACCCCTCACATGTGTCTGTCCACTGCTGGGAGTCCTCTGCACCCACACCTCACATGTCTCTGTCCACTGCTGGGAGTGATATGCTCCCACCCCTCATATGTCTGGGCACTGCTGGGAGTGATCTGCACCCACCCCTCACATGTCTCTGTCCACTGCTGGGAGTCCTCTGCACCCACCCCTTACATGTGTCTGTCCACTGCTGGGAGTCCTCTGCACCCACCCCTCACATGTCTCTGTGCACTGCTGGGAGTGATATGCACCCACCGCTCATATGTCTGGGCACTACTGGGAGTGATTTGCACCCACCCCTTACATGTTTCTGGGCACTGCTGGTATTCCTCTGCACCCACCCCTCACATGTCTCTGTCCACTGCTGGGAGTCCTCTGCACCCACCCCTCACATGTCTCTGTCCACTGCTGGGAGTCCTTTGCACCCACCCCTCACATGTCTCTGTCCACTGCTGGGAGTCCTCTGCACCCACCCCTCACATGTGTCTGTCCACTGCTGGAAGTCCTCTGCACCCACCCCTATCATGTCTCTGTCCACTGCTGGGAGGGATATGCACCCACCCCTCATATGACTGTCCACTGCTGGGAGTCCTCTGCACCCACCCCTCACATGTCTCTGTCCACTGCTGGGAGTCCTCTGCACCCACCCCTCACATGTCTCTGTCCACTGCTGGGAGTCCTTTGCACCCACCCCTCACATGTCTCTGTCCACTGCTGGGAGTCCTCTGCACCCACCACTCACATGTGTCTGTCCACTGCTGGAAGTCCTCTGCACCCACCCCTCACATGTCTCTGTCCACTGCCGGGAGTGATATGCACCCACCCCTCATATGACTGTCCACTGCTGGGAGTCCTCTGCACCCACCCCTCACATGTCTCTGTCCACTGCTGGGAGTCCTCTGCACCCACCCCTCACATGTCTCTGTCCACTGCTGGGAGTCCTTTGCACCCACCCCTCACATGTCTCTGTCCACTGCTGGGAGTCCTCTGCACCCACCACTCACATGTGTCTGTCCACTGCTGGAAGTCCTCTGCACCCACCCCTCACATGTCTCTGTCCACTGCTGGGAGTGATATGCACCCACCCCTCACATGTCTCTGGGCACTGTTGGTATTCCTCTGCACCCACCCCTCACATGTCTCTATCCACTGCTGGGAGTCCTCTGCACCCACCCCTCACATGTCTCTGTCCACTGCTGGGAGTCCTCTGCACCCATCCCTCACATCTCTCTGTTCACTGCTAGGAGTCCTCTGCACCCACCCCTCACATGTGTCTCTCCACTGCTGGGAGTCCTCTGCACCCACCCCTCACATGTCTCTGTCCACTGCTGGGAGTGATATGCACCCACCACTCATATGTCTGTCCACTGCTGGGAGTCCTCTTCACCCACCCCTCACATGTCTCTGTCCACTGCTGGGAGCGATATGCACCCACCCCTCATATGTCTGTCCACTGCTGGGAGTCCTCTGCACCCACCCCTCACATGTCTCTGTCCACTGCTGGGATTGATATGCACCCACCCCTCACATGTCTCTGGGCACTGTTGGTATTCCTCTGCACCCACCCCTCACATGTCTCTATCCACTGCTGGGAGTCCTCTGCACCCACCCCTCACATGTCTCTGTCCACTGCTGGGAGTCCTCTGCACCCATCCCTCACATCTCTCTGTCCACTGCTAGGAGTCCTCTGCACCCACCCCTCACATGTGTCTCTCCACTGCTGGGAGTCCTCTGCACCCACCCCTCACATGTGTCTGTCCACTGCTGGGAGTCCTCTGCACCCACCCCTCACATGTCTCTGTCCACTTCTGGGAATGATATGCACCCACCACTCATATGTCTGTCCACTGCTGGGAGTCCTCTTCACCCACCCCTCACATGTCTCTGTCCACTGCTGGGAGCGATATGCACCCACCCCTCATATGTCTGTCCACTGCTGGGAGTCCTCTGCACCCACCCCTCACATGTCTCTGTCCACTGCTGGGAGTAATATGCACCCACCCCTCATATGTCTGTCCACTGCTGGGAGTCCTCTTCACCCACCCCTCACATGTCTCTGTCCACTGCTGGGAGTCCTCTGCACCCACCCCTCACATGTGTCTGTCCACTGCTGGGAGTCCTCTGCACCAACCACTCACATGTCTCTGTCCACTGCTGGGAGCGATATGCTCCCACCCATCATATGTCTGGGCACTGCTGGGAGTGATCTGCACCCACCCCTTACATGTTTCTGTCCACTGCTGTGAGTCCTCTGCACCCACCCCTCACATGTGTCTGTCCACTACTGGGAGTCCTCTGCACCCACCCCTCACATGTCTCTGTCCACTGCTGGGAGTGATATGCACCCACCCCTCATATGTCTGGGCACTACTGGGAGTGATCTGCACCCACCCCTTACATGTCTCTGGGCACTGCTGGTATTCCTCTGCACCCACCCCTCACATGTCTCTGTCCACTGCTGGGAGTCCTCTGCACCCACCCCTCACATGTCTCTGTCCACTGCTGGGAGTCCTTTGCACCCACCCCTCACATGTCTCTGTCCACTGCTGGGAGTCCTCTGCACCCACCCCTCACATGTGTCTGTCCACTGCTGGAAGTCCTCTGCACCCACCCCTCACATGTCTCTGTCCACTGCTGGGAGTGATATGCACCCACCCCTCATATGACTGTCCACTGCTGGGAGTCCTCTGCACCCACCCCTCACATGTATCTGTCCACTGCTGGGAGTGATATGCACCCACCCCTCATATGTCTGTCCACTGCTGGGAGTCCTCTGCACCCACTCCTCACATGTCTCTGTCCACTGCTGGGAGTCCTCTGCACCCACCCCTCACATGTGTCTGTCCACTGCTGGGAGTCCTCTGAACCCACCCCTCACATGTCTCTGTCCACTGCTGGGAGTGATATGCACCCACCCCTCATATGTCTGGGCACTGCTGGGAGTGATCTGCACCCACCCCTCACATGTCTCCGGGCACTGCTGGTATTCCTCTGCACCCACCACTCACATGTCTCTGTCCACTGCTGGGAGTCCTCTGCACCCACCCCTCACATGTCTCTGTCCACTGCTGGGAGTCCTCTGCACCCACCCCTAACATGTGTCTGTCCACTGCTGGGAGTCCTCTGCACCCCCTCACATGTCTCTGGCCACTGCTGGGAGTGATATGCACCCACCCCTCATATGTCTGTCCACTGCTGGGAGTCCTCTGCACCCACCCCTCACATGTCTCTGTTCTCTGCTGGGAGTGATATGCACCCACCCCTCATATGTCTGTCCACTGCTGGGAGTCCTCTGCACCCATGCCTCAAATGTCTCTGTCCACTGCTGGGAGTCCTCTGCACCCACCCCTCACATGTGTCTGTCCACTGCTGGGAGTCCTCTGCACCACCCCTCACATGTCTCTGTCCACTGCTGGGAGTGATATGCACCCACCCCTCATATGTCTGGGCACTGCTAGGAGTGATCTGCACCCACCCCTCACATGTCTCTGGGCACTGCTGGTATTCCTCTGCTCCCACCCCTCACATGTCTCTGTCCACTGCTGGGAGTGATATGCACCCACCCCTCATATGTCTGTCCACTGCTGGGAGTCCTCTGCACCCACCCCTCACATGTCTCTGTTCTCTGCTGGGAGTGATATGCACCCACCCCTCATATGTCTGTCCACTGCCGGGAGTCCTCTGCACCCACACCTCACATGTCTCTGTCCACTGCTGGGAGTCCTCTGCACCCACCCCTCACATGTGTCTGTCCACTGCTGGGAGTCCTCTGCACCCACCCCTCACATTTCTCTGTCCACTGCTGGGAGTGATATGCACCCACCCCTCATATGTCTGGGCACTGCTGGGAGTTGTTGGACAGGCCACACGAAGGGCTTGCTCCCTCCCCGCACGACAGGGCCCGAGCTCCGGCCCGCCAGGCATAACCCCCGAAAAGCACCTGTACCCCGTCTCCCGACGGATCTTCTGCCCTCGGACCTCTACTCATCACGGGGCCCAGCCCCACCGGCTCCCCCGGCCGGTTCAAGTCGCCATCTTGGGTCCTGCATCACGAGGCCGCGTGGCCTCGGTTCGACCCTAACCCCGGGCCTGGCCGGCCCGACATCCCGGCACCACCTTCCACCCAGGAGGTGAACGGACCACTTGGCAGGTCAATGGGAGAACGAAGTGTCAAGAGCTCTTCCCCCGCCAGGTGCCGATCGCCTCCAGCTCCCCCAGGAGCTGGCTCCAACCCCTGCTGGGTGTCTGGACACCTTCATCCCGGGCCCTCCGACCTCCGAGTGCGAGGGTCCGGACATCAAAGGGCTCCTGCCCTATAACTGGGGCAGCTCCGGAGCAGGAAGGCAGTTGTATCCTGGAGTCGAGAGACACCGAGAGAACTCAGCCTTGACGGACTACTGGCGCTGCCGTAGCCCGCTCTTGTGAACCATCGTCCTGCCTGCTGGCGCTGCCGCGGCCTTCTACAACATCCATCCTCGTCGGGACCTGCTGGCGCTGCCGCGGCCCGTTGTAACGACCATCCTCACAGGGACCTGCTGGCGCTGCCGCGGACCACACATCGACCATCTCTCCGGGACCTGCTGGTGCTACCGCGGACCGTGTACCGACCATCTCAACCGGGACCTGCTGGCGCTGCCGCGGCCCGTACCAACTAAGCTCGAGGATTGTGAGCTAGTCATCATCTCATCCGAACTACCTGACTGGTAGACAGACTGTCCCGCTACCCCTTACCC
Organism: Triturus cristatus; assembly: GCF_964204655.1. Classification (NCBI taxonomy): domain Eukaryota; kingdom Metazoa; phylum Chordata; class Amphibia; order Caudata; family Salamandridae; genus Triturus; species Triturus cristatus. The sequence continues at coordinate 273,908,334 of NC_140579.1, read as the reverse complement.
TGCTTTGAGAGACTTGAATCGAGGGGACCCCTGAGTCCAGACCTCCTTGTACCATCCAACCGTACCCTAAGAAGTGCTTATAAAGAACCCTGAACCTTATCCGTGTGTGGTATCCGTCTGTGGTGGGGGGGAAGTTACTTGTCTGTACGATCGCTGGAGACGGCTCTCCCCGGAGACCTCTCCTCCTGACCCCGGCCGACCCTCCCGGTCCGTCTACCCTTTCTAACATTGGTGGCCAGCGGCGCGATCCGAATCAACGCGTAATCGTACAGAGAGTAGCTCACCCCACGACAAAAACACGATGTCAGCCAAAGATAGCAACTCCACCGAGAAATTCCAAATGGATAAATTAGAAGAATACAACCACCGCGAACTGAGACAATTCTGCATAGAACTTGGCATTGCTACAACCGGCCTGAGTACCAAAGATGATCTAAAGCACGCCCTAGAGTCGTGGACAGAAACTGGGGTCGCCGGACCCTCCGACCAAAGCAGCATCACACCAGAGGGGAACGCCACGGCTCCCGAGGAGCGGGGAACGGGCCTCTCACAGGAGGAGATCCGAGAAAGAGAAAGAACCAGATTGCACGAGTTGGAAATGGCACGACTCAAGATGGATGGGGAACTCAAGTTAGCTGAACAGAAACTCAACCTCGAGCACATGCGGCTCCGAGATGAACGAGAAGAGAAGCAGAGACAGAGAGAGCTGGAGGAGAAAAAAATAACGCTCGAGCACGAGCGCAAACTGGCGGAAATAGAACTTCGGAAACAGAATAAAGAACTGGGGGTGCCTGAGCGACCACACACCCCGCGAGTATGTCCGAGAAGACGACATACAACAGTGGTTTAAAGCCTACGAGATCGCCATGACCTCCCACCGGATCGACCGGAGTGATTGGGGAGCCGGACTTTGGGGGAGGTTTATCAACGAGGGTCGCGATGCCCTACTGCAGCTCCCAGATCACCAAATGTCGTCCTACGACCACATGAAGGCTGCCCTCCTCACCCGCTACGGCCTCACACCCGAGATGTACCGCCAGAGGTTCAGAGATTGCACCCGGATCCCAGGTACAACTTGGGTAGAATACGTGAACTATTTCAGCCGTGCCTTCGAGGGTTGGATAAAGGGGAGCCATGTCACCACCTACGAACAACTCTTTAACCTGATGGTATGGGAGCACCTGTCGAACAACTGCTTCGTCGAGCTCAGGCAGCACCTCCTCGACAGTAAGCTGACTGACCCCCGGCAGCTCGCCGCCGAAGCTGACCGATGGGAAAGCACCCGAGTGGGCCGGAGGGGGCCACACGAACAGAACAGAAACAACCAAGGCCAGCACCGTCCTCGGGGAGGAGGAGGGGGCCAGGGGCGAGGGAGAGACGCCTTGCCCGCAACACCCGTGGCCAGCACCCCGCCTCCGGCCGGCCGGGGCAACCCCCCGTGGCGTCCTGGGGTCCGAGCCAACGTCACATGCCACCGATGCCAGCGAGTCGGCCACTACGCCAATGACCCGAGCTGCCCGCAGAACCAAACACCCAAGCCCCGCCAGGTAGCTGCCGCCGCCCTGGGGGAAGAGCGATCATCGGAGGAACCAGAGGAGTATGAGCCGGCCCAGCAAGAGTGGGAACCGGCCGCCATGGTCCTGGCGTGCTTAGGGGGAAGAGACATGGTCCCGCGGGCTCCCCTACCCGCTAACACCAGAAAATACGGTCAGTGGGTGACCATTAATGGACAGCGAGCCGAGGCCTTGCGTGACACAGGCGCCAGTGTGACGGCCGTCCGCTGTCACCTGGTGAAGCCCGAGCAGATCCTGCCGAACATTCTCTGCCCCGTCCGCTCGGCAGACAACTCTGAAAGTATGTGTCAAATGGCCTGCGTCCCATTCGAATGGGGAGGGGTCTCCGGCCTGTTGAAGGTGACGGTCCGGGACGATGCCCCCGTGGACTGCCTCCTGGGGAATGACCTCGAGAGTTCCCCGTGGGCCACCGTTGAGAGAAGAGAGCACCTGGGGATGCTGGGCCTCCCGGACTGGGCCTGCATAACCACCCGGTCCATGGCCGCCCGTGCCGTCCCTCGATCAGAAGAACCAAAATGGCCAGCACCTCCGCCCCCGGTCGCCCCAGTAGAAGACAACGACGAGGCCAGCCTCCCAGACCCGACGACCGAAGGGGACGCGCAACCCCAGGACCTTCCTGACCTGGCTCAGTGGCGTCAAGAAGGGGGGCCCACCCAAGAACAGTTCCGCCAGGAACAAAAGACCTGTCCCTCCCTCGAGGGACTCCGCCAACAAGCCAGCGCCCAGAACGCAGGGGACTCCACCGGAACTCACTGGGTCTACTGGGATAACGACCTGCTATACAGCGAGCAAAGAATCGCCGAGCTGGGGGCCGGTCGAGTACTGGTGGTACCTCTCCGCTTCAGAGACTTTCTGCTCAACCTGGCCCACGATGTCCCCCTGGCTGGACACCTGGGCCAGGATAAAACGTACAGCCGCCTAGTGACCCACTTTTTCTGGCCGAAAATGAGGAACGACGTCCTGAACCACTGCCGATCTTGCCCCACATGCCAAGCCGGCGGGAAGAGTGGTCGGAAGCTGAAAGCCCCTCTGCAACCCTTCCCTGTTGTCACCACCCCGTTCGAGAGGGTGGGGATAGACATTGTGGGACCTCTGGACCCCCGCACGGCACAAGGACACAGGTTCATCTTAGTACTGGTGGACCATGCCACCCGCTACCCCGAGGCGGTGCCCCTACGGACCGTGACAGCTCCGGTGGTTGGCCGGGCCCTAATGGGGATCTTCTCCCGGGTAGGCTTCCCCCGAGAAGTCGTCAGCGACCGAGGCACGAACTTTATATCCAAATACATGAAGTCCCTCTGGCAACAATGCGGGGTCACCTACAGATTCACGACCCCCTATCACCCCCAAGGGAACGGACTAGTGGAGCGTTTTAACCGCACCCTCAAGGGGATGATTGGGGGATTGGAATAGCCCCTCCGTCGCCAGTGGGATGTACTACTCCCGTGCCTCCTCTTCGCCTACCGAGAAGTTCCCCAGAAGTCCCTCGGTTTTAGCCCTTTCGAACTCCTGTACGGGCACCCTGTGCGAGGGCCCCTCAGCCTAGTAAAAGAAGGTTGGGAGATGGCCCCCCTGAAGACCCCTCCAGACGTCTTCAAATACATCCTGGCCCTACGCAATCAGACCCGGCGCTTCAGAGGGATGGCCAAGGCGAACCTCGAGGCCAGCCAGGAGGACATGAAGAGGTGGTATGATCACAATGCCTCCTCCGTTGAGTTCGAGCCTGGGCAACAAGTATGGGTGATGTCCCCCACCGAACCATGTGCCTTGCAGGATAAGTGGACGGGGCCCTTCAAAGTGGTCGAGCGCAAAAGCCCCGTCACTTACCTCATCGACCTGGGGACCTCCCGGAACCCCCTCCGGGTCCTCCACACCAACCGACTCAAACCACACTTTGTGCGCTCAGAACTCAGCCTCCTGATGGCTACGGACAGTGGGGCAGAGGAAGACTCCGAACCCCTTCCAGATCTTCTGAAGACTCAGGAGAATGACGGCTCCGTGGACGGGGTCCGGCTATCTGACGCCCTCACTTCGGAGCAACGCCAGGGCTGCCGAAACCTCCTGCTGCGGTTCGCTACACTGTTCTCCCTCACCCCCGGGGTCACCCCTTGGTGTTTGCACGACGTGGACACCGGGGACAGCCCCCCTGTCCGACACCGGGCCTACCGCGTACCAGATCGGGTACGGGCCTGCATACAGGAGGAAGTGGCCAAGATGCTCACAATCGGGGTCATCGAGCCCTCGGACAGTCCCTGGGCCAGTCCGGTGGTATTGGTTCCCAAAGCCGCTGCCCCCGGCACCGCACCTGAACTGAGATTCTGCGTCGACTACCGGGGCTTGAACGCTGTCACCCGGACCGACGCTCATCCGATTCCCCGAGCAGACGAGCTGATCGACCGGCTGGGGGCCGCCCGCTACCTTAGTATCTTCGACCTAACAGCGGGCTACTGGCAGATCGGCCTCACACCCAGGGCTCAGGAACGGTCAGCCTTCTCTACCCCCGATGGCCACTACCAATTCAAGGTCATGCCCTTCGGCATGAAAAATGCCCCCGCCACGTTTCAACGCCTCGTGAACCAGGTCTTGGCGGGGCTCGAAGAGTTCAGCGCTGCCTATCTGGACGATATCGCTGTATACAGCCGCCACTGGGCCGACCACCTCCGTCACCTCCACGAGGTCCTACAGGCCCTCCAGCGGGCCGGCCTCACAATTAAGGCCGGCAAGTGCCAAATTGGCCAAGGGTCTGTGACCTACCTTGGGCACCAAGTGGGAAGCGGGCTGGTGGCCCCGCTACAACTTAAGATTGCTGCCATCCAGTCCTGGCAGCCCCCCGTCACCCAGACCGAGGTCCGAGCCTTCTTGGGGCTCACCGGCTACTACCGGCGGTTCGTGAAAGACTATGGCAGCATCGTAGGGCCCCTCACGGGTCTCACGTCCAAGAACCAGCCGAAGCGGATTAACTGGACCCCCGATTGTCAAGCGGCCTTCGAGAAACTGAAGGCCGCCCTGTGCACCGCCCCTGTGCTCCAGGCCCCCGATTACAGTCGGGAATTCGTAGTACAGACCGACGCCTCCGACCACGGCATCGGAGCCGTCCTTTCTCAGTTAAACCCCGAGGGTCATGACCAGCCGGTGGCCTTCATCAGTCGACGTCTCCTGGCCCGAGAACAGCGCTGGAGCACCATTGAGAGGGAGGCCTTCGCAGTGGTGTGGGCCCTCAAAAAGCTCCGGCCTTATCTCTTCGGTACCCACTTCCGGGTACAAACCGACCATCGACCCCTGCAGTGGCTGATGCAGATGCGGGGAGAGAACCCAAAACTCTTGCGCTGGTCCATTTCCCTGCAGGGAATGGACTTCACTGTGGAGCACCGGCCAGGCCAAGACCACGCCAACGCGGATGGCCTGTCCCGCTTTTTCCGCCTCGACGAAGAGAGTCCCCAAGGAGATGGGTGACTCTCCCCGCCTTCAGCTGGGGGGGACGCATGTTGGACAGGCCACACGAAGGGCTTGCTCCCTCCCCGCACGACAGGGCCCGAGCTCCGGCCCGCCAGGCATAACCCCCGAAAAGCACCTGTACCCCGTCTCCCGACGGATCTTCTGCCCTCGGACCTCTACTCATCACGGGGCCCAGCCCCACCGGCTCCCCCGGCCGGTTCAAGCCGCCATCTTGGGCCCTGCATCACGAGGCCGCGTGGCCTCGGTCCGACCCTAACCCCGGGCCAGGCCGGCCCCGACATCCCGGCACCACCTTCCACCCAGAAGGTGAACGGACCACTTGGCAGGTCAATGGGAGAACGAAGTGTCAAGAGCTCTTCCCCCGCCAGGTGCCGATCGCCTCCAGCTCCCCCAGGAGCTGGCTCCAACCCCTGCTGGGTGTCTGGACACCTTCATCCCGGGCCCTCCGACCTCCGAGTGCGAGGGTCCGGACATCAAAGGGCGCCTGCCCTATAACTGGGGCAGCTCCGGAGCAGGAAGGCAGTTGTATCCTGGAGTCGAGAGACACCGAGAGAACTCAGCCTTGACGGACTACTGGCGCTGCCGTAGCCCGCTCTTGTGAACCATCGTCCTGCCTGCTGGCGCTGCCGCGGCCTTCTACAACATCCATCCTCGTCGGGACCTGCTGGCGCTGCCGCGGCCCGTTGTAACGACCATCCTCACCGGGACCTGCTGGCGCTGCCGCGGACCACACATCGACCATCTCTCCGGGACCTGCTGGTGCTACCGCGGACCGTGTACCGACCATCTCAACCGGGACCTGCTGGCGCTGCCGCGGCCCGTACCAACTAAGCTCGAGGATTGTGAGCTAGTCATCATCTCATCCGAACTACCTGACTGGTCGACAGACTGTCCCGCTACCCCTTACCCTGCTTTGAGAGACTTGAATCGAGGGGACCCCTGAGTCCAGACCTCCTTGTACCATCCAACCGTACCCTAAGAAGTGCTTATAAAGAACCCTGAACCTTATCCGTGTGTGGTATCCGTCTGTGGTGGGGGGGAAGTTACTTGTCTGTACGATCGCTGGAGACGGCTCTCCCCGGAGACCTCTCCTCCTGACCCCGGCCGACCCTCCCGGTCCGTCTACCCTTTCTAACAGGAGTGATCTGCACCCACCCCTCACATGTCTCTGGGCACTGCTGGTATTCCTCTGCACCCACCCCTCACATGTCTCTGTCCACTGCTGAGAGTCCTCTGCACCCACCCCTCACATGTCTCTGTCCACTGCTGGGAGTCCTCTGCACCCACCCCTCACATGTGTCTGTCCACTGCTGGGAGTCCTCTGCACCCACCCCTCACATGTCTCTGTCCACTGCTGGGAGTGATATGCACCCAACCCTCATATGTCTGTCCACTGCTGGGAGTCCTCTGCACCCACCCCTCACATATCTCTGTCCACTGCTGGGAGTGATATGCACCCACCCCTCATATGTCTGTCCACTGCTGGGAGTCCTCTGCACCCACCTCTCACATGTCTCTGTCCACTGCTGGGAGTGATATGCACCCACCCCTCATATGTCTGGGCACTGCTGGGAGTGATATGCACCCACCGTTCATATGTCTGTCCACTGCTGGGAGTCCTCTGCACCCACCCCTCACATGTCTCTGTCCACTGCTGGGAGTGATATGCACCCACCCCTCACATGTCTCTGGGCACTGTTGGTATTCCTCTGCACCCACCCCTCACATGTCTCTATCCACTGCTGGGAGTCCTCTGCACCCACCCCTCACATGTCTCTGTCCACTGCTGGGAGTCCTCTGCACCCATCCCTCACATCTCTCTGTTCACTGCTAGGAGTCCTCTGCACCCACCCCTCACATGTGTCTCTCCACTGCTGGGAGTCCTCTGCACCCACCCCTCACATGTCTCTGTCCACTGCTGGGAGTGATATGCACCCACCACTCATATGTCTGTCCACTGCTGGGAGTCCTCTTCACCCACCCCTCACATGTCTCTGTCCACTGCTGGGAGCGATATGCACCCACCCCTCATATGTCTGTCCACTGCTGGGAGTCCTCTGCACCCACCCCTCACATGTCTCTGTCCACTGCTGGGATTGATATGCACCCACCCCTCACATGTCTCTGGGCACTGTTGGTATTCCTCTGCACCCACCCCTCACATGTCTCTATCCACTGCTGGGAGTCCTCTGCACCCACCCCTCACATGTCTCTGTCCACTGCTGGGAGTCCTCTGCACCCATCCCTCACATCTCTCTGTCCACTGCTAGGAGTCCTCTGCACCCACCCCTCACATGTGTCTCTCCACTGCTGGGAGTCCTCTGCACCCACCCCTCACATGTGTCTGTCCACTGCTGGGAGTCCTCTGCACCCACCCCTCACATGTCTCTGTCCACTGCTGGGAGTGATATGCACCCACCACTCATATGTCTGTCCACTGCTGGGAGTCCTCTTCACCCACCCCTCACATGTCTCTGTCCACTGCTGGGAGCGATATGCACCCACCCCTCATATGTCTGTCCACTGCTGGGAGTCCTCTGCACCCACCCCTCACATGTCTCTGTCCACTGCTGGGATTCCTCTGCACCCACCCCTCACATGTGTCTGTCCACTGCTGGGAGTCCTCTGCACCCACACCTCACATGTCTCTGTCCACTGCTGGGAGTGATATGCTCCCACCCCTCATATGTCTGGGCACTGCTGGGAGTGATCTGCACCCACCCCTCACATGTCTCTGTCCACTGCTGGGAGTCCTCTGCACCCACCCCTTACATGTGTCTGTCCACTGCTGGGAGTCCTCTGCACCCACCCCTCACATGTCTCTGTCCACTGCTGGGAGTAATATGCACCCACCCCTCATATGTCTGGGCACTACTGGGAGTGATTTGCACCCACCCCTTACATGTTTCTGGGCACTGCTGGTATTCCTCTGCACCCACCCCTCACATGTCTCTGTCCACTGCTGGGAGTCCTCTGCACCCACCCCTCACATGTCTGTCCACTGCTGGGAGTCCTCTGCACCCACCCCTCACATGTCTCTGTCCACTGCTGGGAGTGATATGCACCCACCCCTCATATGTCTGGGCACTGCTGGGAGTGATATGCACCCACCCCTCATATGTCTGTCCACTGCTGGGAGTGATATGCACCCACCCCTCACATGTCTCTGTCCACTGCTGGGAGTTATATGCACCCACCCCTCACATGTCTCTGGGCACTGTTGGTATTCCTCTGCACCCACCCCTCACATGTCTCTATCCACTGCTGGGAGTCCTCTGCACCCACCCCTCACATGTCTCTGTCCACTGCTGGGAGTCCTCTGCACCCATCCCTCACATCTCTCTGTCCACTGCTAGGAGTCCTCTGCACACACCCCTCACATGTGTCTCTCCACTGCTGGGAGTCCTCTGCACCCACCCCTCACATGTGTCTGTCCACTGCTGGGAGTCCTCTGCACCCACCCCTCACATGTCTCTGTCCACTGCTGGGAGTGATATGCACCCACCACTCATATGTCTGTCCACTGCTGGGAGTCCTCTTCACCCACCCCTCACATGTCTCTGTCTACTGCTGGGAGCGATATGCACCCACCCCTCATATGTCTGTCCACTGCTGGGAGTCCTCTGCACCCACCCCTCACATGTCTCTGTCCACTGCTGGGAGTGATATGCACCCACCCCTCACATGTCTCTGGGCACTGTTGGTATTCCTCTGCACCCACCCCTCACATGTCTCTATCCACTGCTGGGAGTCCTCTGCACCCACCCCTCACATGTCTCTGTCCACTGCTGGGAGTCCTCTGCACCCATCCCTCACATCTCTCTGTCCACTGCTAGGAGTCCTCTGCACCCACCCCTCACATGTGTCTCTCCACTGCTGGGAGTCCTCTGCACCCACCCCTCACATGTGTCTGTCCACTGCTGGGAGTCCTCTGCACCCACCCCTCACATGTATCTGTCCACTGCTGGGAGTGATATGCACCCACCACTCATATGTCTGTCCACTGCTGGGAGTCCTCTTCACCCACCCCTCACATGTCTCTGTCCACTGCTGGGAGCGATATGCACCCACCCCTCATATGTCTGTCCACTGCTGGGAGTCCTCTGCACCCACCCCTCACATGTCTCTGTCCACTGCTGGGATTCCTCTGCACCCACCCCTCACATGTGTCTGTCCACTGCTGGGAGTCCTCTGCACCCACACCTCACATGTCTCTGTCCACTGCTGGGAGTGATATGCTCCCACCCCTCATATGTCTGGGCACTGCTGGGAGTGATCTGCACCCACCCCTCACATGTCTCTGTCCACTGCTGGGAGTCCTCTGCACCCACCCCTTACATGTGTCTGTCCACTGCTGGGAGTCCTCTGCACCCACCCTCACATGTCTCTGTGCACTGCTGGGAGTGATATGCACCCACCGCTCATATGTCTGGGCACTACTGGGAGTGATTTGCACCCACCCCTTACATGTTTCTGGGCACTGCTGGTATTCCTCTGCACCCACCCCTCACATGTCTCTGTCCACTGCTGGGAGTCCTCTGCACCCACCCCTCACATGTCTCTGTCCACTGCTGGGAGTCCTTTGCACCCACCCCTCACATGTCTCTGTCCACTGCTGGGAGTCCTCTGCACCCACCCCTCACATGTGTCTGTCCACTGCTGGAAGTCCTCTGCACCCACCCCTCACATGTCTCTGTCCACTGCTGGGAGGGATATGCACCCACCCCTCACATGTCTCAGTCCACTGCTGGGAGTCCTCTGCACCCACCCCTCACATGTGTCTGTCCACTGCTGGAAGTCCTCTGCACCCACCCCTCATATGTCTCTGTCCACTGCTGGGAGTCCTTTGCACCCACCCCTCACATGTCTCTGTCCACTGCTGGGAGTCCTCTGCACCCACCACTCACATGTGTCTGTCCACTGCTGGAAGTCCTCTGCACCCACCCCTCACATGTCTCTGTCCACTGCCGGGAGTGATATGCACCCACCCCTCATATGACTGTCCACTGCTGGGAGTCCTCTGCACCCACCCCTCACATGTCTCTGTCCACTGCTGGGAGTGATATGCACCCACCCCTCATATGTCTGTCCACTGCTGGGAGTCCTCTGCACCCACTCCTCACATGTCTCTGTCTACTGCTGGGAGTCCTCTGCACCCACCCCTCACTTGTGTCTGTCCACTGCTGGGAGTCCGCTGAACCTGCCCCTCACATGTCTCTGTTCACTGCTGGGAGTGATATGCACCCACCCCTCATATGTCTGGGCACTACTGGGAGTGATCTGCACCCACCCCTCACATGTCTCTGGGCACTTCTGGTATTCCTCTGCACCCACCCCTCACATGTCTCTGTCCACTGCTGGGAGTCCTCTGCACCCACCCCTCACATGTCTCTGTCCACTGCTGGGAGTCCTCTGCACCCACCCCTCACATGTCTCTGTCCACTGCTGGGAGTCCTCTGCACCCACCCCTCACATGTGTCTGTCCACTGCTGGGAGTCCTCTGCACCCACCCCTCACATGTCTCTGTCCACTGCTGGGAGTAATATGCACCCACCCCTCATATGTCTGTCCACTGCTGGGACTCCTCTTCACCCACCCCTCACATGTCTCTGTCCACTGCTGGGAGTCCTCTGCACCCACCCCTCACATGTGTCTGTCCACTGCTGGGAGTCCTCTGCACCAACCACTCACATGTCTCTGTCCACTGCTGGGAGTGATATGCTCCCACCCCTCATATGTCTGGGCACTGCTGGGAGTGATCTGCACCCACCCCTTACATGTTTCTGTCCACTGCTGTGAGTCCTCTGCACCCACCCCTCACATGTGTCTGTCCACTACTGGGAGTCCTCTGCACCCACCCCTCACATGTCTCTGTCCACTGCTGGGAGTGATATGCACCCACCCCTCATATGTCTGGGCACTACTGGGAGTGATCTGCACCCACCCCTTACATGTCTCTGGGCACTGCTGGTATTCCTCTGCACCCACCCCTCACATGTCTCTGTCCACTGCTGGGAGTCCTCTGCACCCACCCCTCACATGTCTCTGTCCACTGCTGGGAGTCCTTTGCACCCACCCCTCACATGTCTCTGTCCACTGCTGGGAGTCCTCTGCACCCACCCCTCACATGTGTCTGTCCACTGCTGGAAGTCCTCTGCACCCACCCCTCACATGTCTCTGTCCACTGCTGGGAGTGATATGCACCCACCCCTCATATGACTGTCCACTGCTGGGAGTCCTCTGCACCCACCCCTCACATGTATCTGTCCACTGCTGGGAGTGATATGCACCCACCCCTCATATGTCTGTCCACTGCTGGGAGTCCTCTGCACCCACTCCTCACATGTCTCTGTCCACTGCTGGGAGTCCTCTGCACCCACCCCTCACATGTGTCTGTCCACTGCTGGGAGTCCTCTGAACCCACCCCTCACATGTCTCTGTCCACTGCTGGGAGTGATATGCACCCACCCCTCATATGTCTGGGCACTGCTGGGAGTGATCTGCACCCACCCCTCACATGTCTCTGGGCACTGCTGGTATTCCTCTGCACCCACCACTCACATGTCTCTGTCCACTGCTGGGAGTCCTCTGCACCCACCCCTCACATGTCTCTGTCCACTGCTGGGAGTCCTCTGCACCCACCCCTAACATGTGTCTGTCCACTGCTGGGAGTCCTCTGCACCCCCTCACATGTCTCTGGCCACTGCTGGGAGTGATATGCACCCACCCCTCATATGTCTGTCCACTGCTGGGAGTCCTCTGCACCCACCCCTCACATGTCTCTGTTCTCTGCTGGGAGTGATATGCACCCACCCCTCATATGTCTGTCCACTGCTGGGAGTCCTCTGCACCCATGCCTCAAATGTCTCTGTCCACTGCTGGGAGTCCTCTGCACCCACCCCTCACATGTGTCTGTCCACTGCTGGGAGTCCTCTGCACCACCCCTCACATGTCTCTGTCCACTGCTGGGAGTGATATGCACCCACCCCTCATATATCTGGGCACTGCTAGGAGTGATCTGCACCCACCCCTCACATGTCTCTGGGCACTGCTGGTATTCCTCTGCTCCCACCCCTCACATGTCTCTGTCCACTGCTGGGAGTCCTCTGCACCCACCCCTCACATGTGTCTGTCCACTGCTGGGAGTCCTCTGCACCCACCCCTCACATGTCTCTGTCCACTGCTGGGAGTGATATGCACCCACCACTCATATGTCTGTCCACTGCTGGGAGTCCTCTTCACCCACCCCTCACATGTCTCTGTCCACTGCTGGGAGCGATATGCACCCACCCCTCATATGTCTGTCCACTGCTGGGAGTCCTCTTCACCCACCCCTCACATGTCTCTGTCCACTGATGGGATTCCTCTGCACCCACCCCTCACATGTGTCTGTCCACTGCTGGGAGTCCTCTGCACCCACACCTCACATGTCTCTGTCCACTGCTGGGAGTGATATGCTCCCACCCCTCATATGTCTGGGCACTGCTGGGAGTGATCTGCACCCACCCCTCACATGTCTCTGTCCACTGCTGGGAGACCTCTGCACCCACCCCTTACATGTGTCTGTCCACTGCTGGGAGTCCTCTGCACCCACCCCTCACATTTCTCTGTCCACTGCTGGGAGTGATATGCACCCACCGCTCATATGTCTGGGCACTACTGGGAGTGATTTGCACCCACCCCCTACATGTTTCTGGGCACTGCTGGTATTCCTCTGCACCCACCCCTCACATGTCTCTGTCCACTGCTGGGAGTCCTCTGCACCCACCCCTCACATGTCTCTGTCCACTGCTGGGAGTCCTTTGCACCCACCCCTCACATGTCTCTGTCCACTGCTGGGAGTCCTCTGCACCCACCCCTCACATGTGTCTGTCCACTGCTGGAAGTCCTCTGCACCCACCCCTCACATGTCTCTGTCCACTGCTGGGAGTGATATGCACCCACCCCTCATATGACTGTCCACTGCTGGGAGTCCTCTGCACCCACCCCTCACATGTATCTGTCCACTGCTGGGAGTGATATGCACCCACCCCTCATATGTCTGTCCACTGCTGGGAGTCCTCTGCACCCACTCCTCACATGTCTCTGTCCACTGCTGGGAGTCCTCTGCACCCACCCCTCACATGTGTCTGTCCACTGCTGGGAGTCCTCTGAACCCACCCCTCACATGTCTCTGTCCACTGCTGGGAGTGATATGCACCCACCCCTCATATGTCTGGGCACTGCTGGGAGTGATCTGCACCCACCCCTCACATGTCTCTGGGCACTGCTGGTATTCCTCTGCACCCACCACTCACATGTCTCTGTCCACTGCTGGGAGTCCTCTGCACCCACCCCTCACATGTCTCTGTCCACTGCTGGGAGTCCTCTGCACCCACCCCTAACATGTGTCTGTCCACTGCTGGGAGTCCTCTGCACCCCCTCACATGTCTCTGGCCACTGCTGGGAGTGATATGCACCCACCCCTCATATGTCTGTCCACTGCTGGGAGTCCTCTGCACCCACCCCTCACATGTCTCTGTTCTCTGCTGGGAGTGATATGCACCCACCCCTCATATGTCTGTCCACTGCTGGGAGTCCTCTGCACCCATGCCTCAAATGTCTCTGTCCACTGCTGGGAGTCCTCTGCACCCACCCCTCACATGTGTCTGTCCACTGCTGGGAGTCCTCTGCACCACCCCTCACATGTCTCTGTCCACTGCTGGGAGTGATATGCACCCACCCCTCATATATCTGGGCACTGCTAGGAGTGATCTGCACCCACCCCTCACATGTCTCTGGGCACTGCTGGTATTCCTCTGCTCCCACCCCTCACATGTCTCTGTCCACTGCTGGGAGTCCTCTGCACCCACCCCTCACATGTGTCTGTCCACTGCTGGGAGTCCTCTGCACCCACCCCTCACATGTCTCTGTCCACTGCTGGGAGTGATATGCACCCACCACTCATATGTCTGTCCACTGCTGGGAGTCCTCTTCACCCACCCCTCACATGTCTCTGTCCACTGCTGGGAGCGATATGCACCCACCCCTCATATGTCTGTCCACTGCTGGGAGTCCTCTTCACCCACCCCTCACATGTCTCTGTCCACTGATGGGATTCCTCTGCACCCACCCCTCACATGTGTCTGTCCACTGCTGGGAGTCCTCTGCACCCACACCTCACATGTCTCTGTCCACTGCTGGGAGTGATATGCTCCCACCCCTCATATGTCTGGGCACTGCTGGGAGTGATCTGCACCCACCCCTCACATGTCTCTGTCCACTGCTGGGAGACCTCTGCACCCACCCCTTACATGTGTCTGTCCACTGCTGGGAGTCCTCTGCACCCACCCCTCACATTTCTCTGTCCACTGCTGGGAGTGATATGCACCCACCGCTCATATGTCTGGGCACTACTGGGAGTGATTTGCACCCACCCCCTACATGTTTCTGGGCACTGCTGGTATTCCTCTGCACCCACCCCTCACATGTCTCTGTCCACTGCTGGGAGTCCTCTGCACCCACCCCTCACATGTCTCTGTCCACTGCTGGGAGTCCTTTGCACCCACCCCTCACATGTCTCTGTCCACTGCTGGGAGTCCTCTGCACCCACCCCTCACATGTGTCTGTCCACTGCTGGAAGTCCTCTGCACCCACCCCTCACATGTCTCTGTCCACTGCTGGGAGGGATATGCACCCACCCCTCATATGACTGTCCACTGCTGGGAGTCCTCTGCACCCACCCCTCACATGTCTCTGTCCACTGCTGGGAGTCCTCTGCACCCACCCCTCACATGTCTCTGTCCACTGCTGGGAGTCCTTTGCACCCACCCCTCACATGTATCTGTCCACTGCTGGGAGTTGTTAGAAAGGGTATACGGACCGGGAGGGTCGGCCGGGGTCAGGAGGAGAGGTCTCCGGGGAGAGCCGTCTCCAGCGATCGTACAGACAAGTAACTTCCCCCCCCCCACAGACAGATACCACACACGGATAAGGTTCAGTGTTCTTTATAAGCACTTCTTAAGGTACGGTTGAATGGTACAAGGAGGTCTGGACTCAGGGGTCCCCTCGATTCAAGTCTCTCAATGCAGGGTAAGGGGGAGCGGGACAGTCTGTTTACCAGTCAGGTAGTTCGGATGAGATGATGACTAGCTCACAATCCTCGAGCTTGGTGGTTTAGTTGGTATGGGCCGCGGCAGCGCCAGCAGGTCCCGGTCGAGATGGTCGGGACACGGTCCGCGGCAGCGCCAGCAGGTCCCGGAAAGATGGTCGATATACGGTCCGCGGCAGCGCCAGCAGGTCCCGGTGAGGATGGTCGTTACAACAGGCCGCGGCAGCGCCAGCAGGTCCCGACGAGGATGAATGTTGCAGAAGGCCGCGGCAGCGCCAGCAGGCAGGACGATGGTTCACAAGAGCGGGCTACGGCCGCGCCAGTAGTCCGTCAAGGCTGAGTTCTCTCGGTGTCTCTCGACTCCAGGATACAACTGCCTTCCTGCTCCGGAGTTGCCCCAGTTATAGGGCAGGCGCTCTTTGATGTCCGGACCCTCGCACTTGGAGGTCGGAGGGCCCGGGATGAAGGTGTCCAGACACCCAGCAGGGGGTGGAGCCAGCGCCTGGGGGAGCTGGAGGCGATCGGCACCTGGCGGGGGAAGAGCTCTTGGCACTTCGTCCTCCCATTGACCTGCCAAGTGGTCCGCTCACCTCCCGGGTGGATGGTGGTGCCGGGATGTCGGGGCCGGTCAGGCCCGGGGTTAGGGTCGGGGCGAGGCCACGCGGCCTCGTGGTGCAGGGCCCAAGATGGCGGCTTGAACCGGCCGGGGGAGCCGGTGGGGCTGGGCCCCGTGATGAGTAGAGGTCCGAGGGCAGAAGATCCGTCGGGAGACGGGGTACAGGTGCTTTTCGTGGGTTATGCCTGGTGGGCCGGAGCTCGGGCCCTGTCGTGCGGGGAGGGAGCAAGCCCTTCGTGTGGCCTGTCCAACATGCGTCCCCCCCAGCTGAAGGCGGGGAGAGTCACCCATCTCCTTGGGGACTCTCTTCGTCGAGGCGGAAAAAGTGGGACAGGCCATCCGCGTTGGCGTGGTCTTGGCCTGGTCGGTGCTCCACAGTGAAGTCCATTCCCTGCAGGGAAATGGACCAGCGCAAGAGTTTTGGGTTCTCCCCCCGCATCTGCATCAGCCACTGCAGGGGTCGATGGTCGGTTTGTACCCGGAAGTGGGTACCGAAGAGATAGGGCCGGAGCTTTTTGAGGGCCCACACCACTGCGAAGGCCTCCCTCTCGATGGTGCTCCAGCGCTGTTCTCGGGCCAGGAGACGTCGACTGATGAAGGCCACCGGCTGGTCATGACCTTCGGGGTTTAACTGAGAAAGGACGGCTCCGATGCCGTGGTCGGAGGCGTCGGTCTGTACCACGAATTGCCGACTGTAATCGGGGGCCTGGAGCACAGGGGCGGTGCACAGGGCGGCCTTCAGCTTCTCGAAGGCCGCTTGACAATCGGGGGTCCAGTTAATCCGCTTCGGTTGGTTCTTGGACGTGAGACCCGTGAGGGGCCCCACGATGCTGCCGTAGTCCTTCACGAACCGCCGGTAGTAGCCGGTGAGCCCCAAGAAGGCTCGGACCTCGGTCTGGGTGACGGGGGGCTGCCAGGACTGGATGGCAGCAATCTTAAGTTGTAGCGGGGCCACCAGCCCGCTTCCCACTTGGTGCCCAAGGTAGGTCACAGACCCTTGGCCAATTTGGCACTTGCCGGCCTTAATTGTGAGGCCGGCCCGCTGGAGGGCCTGTAGGACCTCTTGGAGGTGACGGAGGTGGTCGGGCCAGGGGCGGCTGTATACAGCGATATCGTCCAGGTAGGCAGCGCTGAACTCTTCGAGCCCCGCCAAGACCTGGTTCACGAGGCGTTGAAACGTGGCGGGGGCATTCTTCATGCCGAAGGGCATGACCTTGAATTGGTAGTGGCCATCGGGGGTAGATAAGGCTGACCGTTCCTGAGCCCTGGGTGTGAGGCCGATCTGCCAGTAGCCCGCTGTTAGGTCGAAGATACTGAGGTAGCGGGCGGCCCCCAGCCGGTCGATCAGCTCGTCTGCTCGGGAGATCGGATGAGCGTCGGTCCGGGTGACAGCGTTCAAGCCCCGGTAGTCGACGCAGAATCTCAGTTCAGGTGCGGTGCCGGGGGCAGCGGCTTTGGGGACCAATACAACCGGACTGGCCCAGGGACTGTCCGAGGGCTCGATGACCCCGATTGTGAGCATCATGGCCACTTCCTCCTGTATGCAGGCCCGTACCCGATCTGGTACGCGGTAGGCCCGGTGTCGGACAGGGGGACTGTCCCCGGTGTCCACGTCGTGCAAACACCAAGGGGTGACCCCGGGGGTGAGGGAGAACAGGGTAGCGAACTGCAGCAGGAGGTTCCGGCAGCCCTGGCGTTGCTCCGAAGTGAGGGCGTCAGAGAGCCGGACCCCGTCCACGGAGCCGTCATTCTCCTGAGTCTTCAGAAGATCCGGGAGGGGTTCGGAGTCTTCCTCTGCCCCACTGTCCGTAGCCATCAGGAGGCTGAGTTCTGAGCGCACAAAGTGTGGTTTGAGTCGGTTGGTGTGGAGGACCCGAAGGGGGTTCCGGGAGGTCCCCAGGTCGATGAGGTAAGTGACGGGGCTTTTGCGCTCGACCACTTTGAAGGGCCCCGTCCACTTATCTTGCAAGGCACATGGTTCGGTGGGGGACATCACCCATACTTGTTGTCCAGGCCCGAACTCAACGGAGGAGGCATTGTGATCATACCACCTCTTCATGTCCTCCTGGCTGGCCTCGAGGTTCGCCTTGGCCATCTCTCTGAAGCGCCGGGTCTGATTGCGTAGGGCCAGGAGGTATTTGAAGACGTCTGGAGGGGTCTTTAGGGGGGCCATCTCCCAACCTTCTTTTACTAGGCTGAGGGGCCCTCGCACAGGGTGCCCGTACAGGAGTTCGAAAGGGCTAAAACCGAGGGACTTCTGGGGAACTTCTCGGTAGGCGAAGAGGAGGCACGGGAGTAGTACATCCCACTGGCGACGGAGGGGCTCTTCCAATCCCCCAATCATCCCCTTGAGAGTGCGGTTAAAACGCTCCACTAGTCCGTTCCCTTGGGGGTGATAGGGGGTCGTGAATCTGTAGGTGACCCCGCATTGTTGCCAGAGGGACTTCATGTATTTGGATATAAAGTTCGTGCCTCGGTCGCTGACGACTTCTCGGGGGAAGCCTACCCGGGAGAAGATCCCCATTAGGGCCCGGCCAACCACCGGAGCTGTCACGGTCCGTAGGGGCACCGCCTCGGGGTAGCGGGTGGCATGGTCCACCAATACTAAGATGAACCTGTGTCCTTGTGCCGTGCGGGGGTCCAGAGGCCCCACAATGTCTATCCCCACCCTCTCGAATGGGGTGGTGACCACAGGGAAGGGTTGCAGAGGGGCTTTCAGCTTCCGACCACTCTTCCCGCTGGCTTGGCATGTGGGGCAAGATCGGCAGTGGTTCAGGACGTCGTTCCTCATTTTCGGCCAGAAAAAGTGGGTCACTAGGCGGCTGTACGTTTTGTCCTGGCCCAGGTGTCCAGCCAGGGGGACATCGTGGGCCAGGTTGAGCAGAAAGTCTCTGAAGCGGAGAGGTACCACCAGTACTCGACCGGCCCCCAGCTCGGCGATTCTTTGCTCGCTGTATAGCAGGTCGTTATCCCAGTAGACCCAGTGAGTTCCGGTGGAGTCCCCTGCGTTCTGGGCGCTGGCTTGTTGGCGGAGTCCCTCGAGGGAGGGACAGGTCTTTTGTTCCTGGCGGAACTGTTCTTGGGTGGGCCCCCCTTCTTGACGCCACTGAGCCAGGTCAGGAAGGTTCTGGGGTTGCGCGTCCCCTTCGGTCGTCGGGTCTGGGAGGCTGGCCTCGTCGTTGTCTTCTACTGGGGCGACCGGGGGCGGAGGTGCTGGCCATTCCGGTTCTTCTGATCGGGGGACGGCACGGGCGGCCATGGACCGGGTGGTTACGCAGGCCCAGTCCGGGAGGCCCAGCATCCCCAGGTGCTCTCTTCTCTCAACGGTGGCCCACGGGGAACTCTCGAGGTCATTCCCCAGGAGGCAGTCCACGGGGGCATCGTCCCGGACCGTCACCTTCAACAGGCCGGAGACCCCTCCCCATTCGAACGGGACGCAGGCCATTTGACACATACTCTCAGAGTTGTCTGCCGAGCGGACGGGGCAGAGAATGTTCGGCAGGATCTGCTCGGGCTTCACCAGGTGACAGCGGACGGCCGTCACACTGGCGCCTGTGTCACGCAAGGCCTCGGCTCGCTGTCCATTAATGGTCACCCACTGACCGTATTTCCTGGTGTTAGCGGGTAGGGGAGCCCGTGGGACCATGTCTCTTCCCCCTAAGCACGCCAGGACCATGGCGGCCGGTTCCCACTCTTGCTGGGCCGGCTCATACTCTTCTGGTTCCCCCGATAATCGCTCTTCCCCCAGGGCGGCGGCAGCTACCTGGCGGGGCTTGGGTGTTTGGTTCTGCGGGCAGCTCGGGTCATTGGCGTAGTGGCCGACTCGCTGGCATCGGTGGCACGTGACGTTGGCTCGGAACCCAGGACGCCACGGGGGGTTGCCCCGGCCGGCCGGAGGCGGGGTGCTAGCCACGGGTGTTGCTGGCAAGGCGTCTCTCCCTCGCCCCTGGCCCCCTCCTCCTCCCCGAGGACGGTGCTGGCCTGGGTTGCTTCTTTTCTGTTCGTGTGGCCCCCTCCGGCCCACTCGGGTGCTTTCCCATCGGTCAGCTTCGGCGGCGAGCTGCCGGGGGTCAGTCAGCTTACTGTCGAGGAGGTGCTGCCTGAGCTCGACGAAACAGTTGTTCGACAGGTGCTCCCATACCATAAGGTTAAAGAGTTGTTCGTAGGTGGTGACATGGCTCCCCTTGATCCAACCCTCGAAGGCACGGCTAAAATAGTTCACGTATTCTACCCAAGTTGTACCTGGGATCCGGGTGCAATCTCTGAACCTCTGGCGGTACATCTCGGGTGTGAGGCCGTAGCGGGTGAGGAGGGCAGCCTTCATGTGGTCGTAGGACGACATTTGGTGATCTGGGAGCTGCAGTAGGGCATCGCGACCCTCGTTGACAAACCTCCCCCAAAGTCCGGCTCCCCAATCACTCCGGTCGATCCGGTGGGAGGTCATGGCGATCTCGTAGGCTTTAAACCACTGTTGTATGTCGTCTTCTCGGACATACTCGCGGACAACATCCTTGGGGATGTGGACTTTTTTCTCGATTGGCCCCGGGGTGTGTGGTCGCTCAGGCACCCCCAGTTCTTTATTCTGTTTCCGAAGTTCTATCTCCGCTAGTTGGCGCTCGTGCTCGAGCGTTATTTTTTTCTCCTCCAGCTCTCTCTGTCTCTGCTTCTCTTCTCGTTCTTCTCGGAGCCGCATATGCTCGAGGTTGAGTTTCTGTTCAGCTAACTTGAGTTCCCCATCCATCTTGAGTCGTGCCATTTCCAACTCGTGCAATCTGGTTCTTTCTCTTTCTCGGATCTCCTCCTGCGAGAGGCCCGTTCCCCGCTCCTCGGGAGCCGTGGCGTTCCCCTCTGGTGTGATGCTGCTTTGGTCGGAGGGTCTGGCGACCCCAGTTTCTGTCCACGACTCTAGGGCGTGCTTTAGATCATCCTTGGTACTCAGGCCGGTGGTAGCAATGCCAAGTTCTATGCAGAATTGTCTCAGTTCGCGGTGGTTGTATTCTTCTAACTTATCCATTTGGAATTTCTCGGTGGAGCTGCTATCTTTGGCTGACATCGTGTTTTTGTCGTGGGGTGAGCTACTCTCTGTACGATTATGCGTTGATTCGGATCGCGCCGCTGGCCACCAATGTTAGAAAGGGTATACGGACCGGGAGGGTCGGCCGGGGTCAGGAGGAGAGGTCTCCGGGGAGAGCCGTCTCCAGCGATCGTACAGACAAGTAACTCCCCCCCCCCCACAGACAGATACCACACACGGATAAGGTTCAGTGTTCTTTATAAGCACTTCTTAAGGTACGGTTGAATGGTACAAGGAGGTCTGGACTCAGGGGTCCCCTCGATTCAAGTCTCTCAATACAGGGTAAGGGGGAGCGGGACAGTCTGTTTACCAGTCAGGTAGTTCGGATGAGATGATGACTAGCTCACAATCCTCGAGCTTGGTGGTTTAGTTGGTACGGGCCGCGGCAGCGCCAGCAGGTCCCGGTCGAGATGGTCGGGACACGGTCCGCGGCAGCGCCAGCAGGTCCCGGAAAGATGGTCGATATACGGGCCACGGCAGCGCCAGCAGGTCCCGACGAGGATGGATGTTGCAGAAGGCCGCGGCAGCGCCAGCAGGCAGGACGATGGTTCACAAGAGCGGGCTACGGCCACGCCAGTAGTCCGTCAAGGCTGAGTT
The DNA here is from genome assembly GCF_964204655.1 of Triturus cristatus. Lineage (NCBI taxonomy): Eukaryota > Metazoa > Chordata > Amphibia > Caudata > Salamandridae > Triturus > Triturus cristatus. The sequence continues at coordinate 273,886,927 of NC_140579.1, read as the reverse complement.
CTCTCGGTGTCTCTCGACTCCAGGATACAACTGCCTTCCTGCTCCGGAGTTGCCCCAGTTATAGGGCAGGCGCTCTTTGATGTCCGGACCCTCGCACTTGGAGGTCGGAGGGCCCAGGATGAAGGTGTCCAGACACCCAGCAGGGGGTGGAGCCAGAGCCTGGGGGAGCTGGAGGCGATCGGCACCTGGCGGGGGAAGAGCTCTTGACACTTCGTCCTCCCATTGACCTGCCAAGTGGTCCGCTCACCTCCCGGGTGGATGGTGGTGCCGGGATGTCGGGTCCGGTCAGGCCCGGGGTTAGGGTCGGGGCGAGGCCACGCGGCCTCGTGGTGCAGGGCCCAAGATGGCGGCTTGAACCGGCCGGGGGAGCCGGTGGGGCTGGGCCCCGTGATGAGTAGAGGTCCGAGGGCAGAAGATCCGTCGGGAGACGGGGTACAGGTGCTTTTCGTGGGTTATGCCTGGTGGGCCGGAGCTCGGGCCCTGTCGTGCGGGGAGGGAGCAAGCCCTTCGTGTGGCCTGTCCAACAGGAGTCCTCTGCACCCACCACTCACATGTGTCTGTCCACTGCTGGAAGTCCTCTGCACCCACCCCTCACATGTCTCTGTCCACTGCTGGGAGTGATATGCACCCACCCCTCATATGACTGTCCACTGCTGGGAGTCCTCTGCACCCACCCCTCACATGTCTCTGTCCACTGCTGGGAGTGATATGCACCCACCCCTCATATGTCTGTCCACTGCTGGGAGTCCTCTGCACCCACTCCTCACATGTCTCTGTCTACTGCTGGGAGTCCTCTGCACCCACCCCACACTTGTGTCTGTCCACTGCTGGGAGTCCGCTGAACCCGCCCCTCACATGTCTCTGTTCACTGCTGGGAGTGATATGCACCCACCCCTCATATGTCTGGGCACTACTGGGAGTGATCTGCACCCACCGCTCACATGTCTCTGGGCACTTCTGGTATTCCTCTGCACCCACCCCTCACATGTCTCTGTCCACTGCTGGGAGTCCTCTGCACCCACCCCTCACATGTCTCTGTCCACTGCTGGGAGTCCCCTGCACCCACCCCTCACATGTCTCTGTTCACTGCTGGGAGTCCTCTGCACCCACCCCTCACATGTGTCTGTCCACTGCTGGGAGTCCTCTGCACCCACCCCTCACATGTCTCTGTCCACTGCTGGGAGTAATATGCACCCACCCCTCATATGTCTGTCCACTCCTGGGAGTCCTCTTCAACCACCCCTCACATGTCTCTGTCCACTGCTGGGAGTCCTCTGCACCCACCCCTCACATGTGTCTGTCCACTGCTGGGAGTCCTCTGCACCAACCACTCACATGTCTCTGTCCACTGCTGGGAGTGATATGCTCCCACCCCTCATATGTCTGGGCACTGCTGGGAGTGATCTGCACCCACCCCTTACATGTCTCTGTCCACTGCTGTGAGTCCTCTGCACCCACCCCTCACATGTGTCTGTCCACTGCTGGGAGTCCTCTGCACCCACCCCTCACATGTCTCTGTCCACTGCTGGGAGTGATATGCACCCACCCCTCATATGTCTGGGCACTACTGGGAGTGATCTGCACCCACCCCTTACATGTCTCTGGGCACTGCTGGTATTCCTCTGCACCCACCCCTCACATGTCTCTGTCCACTTCTGGGAGTCCTCTGCACCCACCCCTCACATGTCTCTGTCCACTGCTGGGAGTCCTTTGCACCCACCCCTCACATGTCTCTGTCCACTGCTGGGAGTCCTCTGCACCCACCCCTCACATGTGTCTGTCCACTGCTGGAAGTCCTCTGCACCCACCCCTCACATGTCTCTGTCCACTGCTGGGAGTGATATGCACCCACCCCTCATATGACTGTCCACTGCTGGGAGTCCTCTGCACCCACCCCTCACATGTCTCTGTCCACTGCTGGGAGTGATATGCACCCACCCCTCATATGTCTGTCCACTGCTGGGAGTCCTCTGCACCCACTCCTCACATGTCTCTGTCCACTGCTGGGAGTCCTCTGCACCCACCCCTCACATGTGTCTGTCCACTGCTGGGAGTCCTCTGAACCCACCCCTCACATGTCTCTGTCCACTGCTGGGAGTGATATGCACCCACCCCTCATATGTCTGGGCACTGCTGGGAGTGATCTGCACCCACCCCTCACATGTCTCTGGGCACTGCTGTTATTCCTCTGCACCCACCACTCACATGTCTCTGTCCACTGCTGGGAGTCCTCTGCACCCACCCCTCACATGTCTCTGTCCACTGCTGGGAGTCCACTGCACCCACCCCTCACATGTGTCTGTCCACTGCTGGGAGTCCTCTGCACCCCCTCACATGTCTCTGGCCACTGCTGGGAGTGATATGCACCCACCCCTCATACGTCTGTCCACTGCTGGGAGTCCTCTGCACCCACCCCTCACATGTCTCTGTTCTCTGCTGGGAGTGATATGCACCCACCCCTCATATGTCTGTCCACTGCTGGGAGTCCTCTGCACCCACGCCTCAAATGTCTCTGTCCACTGCTGGGAGTCCTCTGCACCCACCCCTCACATGTGTCTGTCCACTGCTGGGAGTCCTCTGCACCACCCCTCACATGTCTCTGTCCACTGCTGGGAGTGATATGCACCCACCCCTCATATGTCTGGGCACTGCTAGGAGTGATCTGCACCCACCCCTCACATGTCTCTGGGCACTGCTGGTATTCCTCTGCTCCCACCCTTCACATGTCTCTGTCCACTGCTGGGAGTCCTCTGCACCCACCCCTGACATGTCTCTGTCCACTGCTGGGAGTCCTCTGCACCCACCCCTCACATGTGTCTGTCCACTGCTGGGAGTCCTCTGCACCCACCCCTCACATGTCTCTGTCCACTGCTGGGAGTGATATGCACCCACCCCTCATATGTCTGTCCACTGCTGGGAGTCCTCTGCACCCACCCCTCACTTGTCTCTGTCCACTGCTGGGAGTGATATGCACCCACCCCTCATATATCTGTCCACTGCTGGGAGTCCTCTGCACCCACCCCTCACATGATTCTGTCCACTGCTGGGAGTGATATGCACCCACCCCTCATATGTCTTGGCACTGCTGGGAGTGATCTGCACCCACCCCTCACATGTCTCTGGGCACTGCTGGTATTCCTCTGCACCCACCCCTCACATGACTCTGTCCACTGCTGGGAGTCCTCTGCACCCACCCCTCACATGTCTCTGTCCACTGATGGGAGTCCTCTGCACCCACCCCTCACATGTCTCTGTCAACTGCTGGCAGTCCTCTTCACCTACCCCTCACATGTGTCTGTCCACTTCTGGGAGTCCTCTGCACCCACCCATCACATGTCTCTATACACTGCTGGGAGTGATATGCACCCACCCCTCACATGTCTCTCGGCACTGCTGGTATTCCTCTGCACCCTCCCCTCACATGTCTCTGTCCACTGCTGGGAGACCTCTGCACCCACCCTGCATATGTCTCTGTCCACTGCTGGGAGTCCTCTGAACCCACCCCTCACATGTGTCTGTCCACTGCTGGGAGTCCTCTGCACCCACCCCTCACATGTCTCTGTCCACAGCTGGGAGTCCTCTGCAACCACCCCTCACATGTCTCTGTCCACTGCTGGGAGTCCTCTGCACCCACCCCTCACATGTGTCTGTCCACTGCTGGGAGTCCTCTGCACCCCCCTCACATGTCTCTGGCCACTGCTGGGAGTGATATGCACCCACCCCTCATATGTCTGTCCACTGCTGGGAGTCCTCTGCACCCACCCCTCACATGTCTCTGTTCTCTGCTGGGAGTGATATGCACCCACCCCTCATATGTCTGTCCACTGCTGGGAGTCCTCTGCACCCACACCTCACATGTCTCTGTCCACTGCTGGGAGTCCTCTGCACCCACCCCTCACATGTGTCTGTCCACTGCTCGGAGCCCTCTGCACCCACCCCTCACATGTGTCTGTCCACTGCTGGGAGTCCTCTGCACCCACCCCTCACGTGTCTCTGTCCACATCTGGGAGTCCTCTGCACCCACCCCTCACATGTCTCTGTCCACTGCTGGGAGTCCTCTGCACCCACCCCTCACATGTGTCTGTCCACTGCTGGGAGTCCTCTGCATCCCCCCCTCACATGTATCTGGCCACTGCTGGGAGTGATATGCACCCACCCCTCATATGTCTGTCCACTGCTGGGAGTCCTCTGCACCCACCCCTCACATGTCTCTGTTCTCTGCTGGGAGTGATATGCACCCACCCCTCATATGTCTGTCCACTGCTGGGAGTCCTCTGCACCCACACCTCACATGTCTCTGTCCACTGCTGGGAGTCCTCTGCACCCACCCCTCACATGTCTCTGTCCACTGCTGGGAGTCCTCTGCACCCACCCCTCACATGTCTCTGTCCACTGCTGGGAGTGATATGCACCCACCCCTCATATGTCTGTCCACTGCTGGGAGTCCTCTGCACCCACCCCTCACATGTCTCTGTCCACTGCTGGGAGTGGTATGCACCCACCACTCATATGTCTGTCCACTGCTGGGAGTCCTCTGCACCCACCCCTCACATGTCTCTGTCCACTGCTGGGAGTGATATGCACCCACCCCTCATATGTCTGGGCACTGCTGGGAGTGATATGCACCCACCCCTCACATGTCTCTGTCCACTGCTGGGAGTGATATGCACCCACCCCTCACATGTATCTGGGCACTGTTGGTATTCCTCTGCACCCACCCCTCACATGTCTCTGTCCACTGCTGGGAGTCCTCTGCACCCACCCCTCACATGTCTCTGTCCACTGCTGGGAGTCCTCTGCACCCATCCCTCACATCTCTCTGTCCACTGCTAGGAGTCCTCTGCACCCATCCCTCACATGTGTCTGTCCACTGCTGGGAGTCCTCTGCACCCACCCCTCACATGTGTCTGTCCACTGCTGGAGGTCCTCTGCACCCACCCCTCACATGTCTCTGTCCACAGCTGGGAGTCCTCTGCACCCACCCCTCACATGTCTCTGTCCACTGCTGGGAGTCCTCTGCACCCACCCCTCACATGTGTATGTCCACTGCTGGGAGTCCTCTGCACCCCCCTCACATGTCTCTGGTCACTGCTGGGAGTGATATGCACCCACCCCTCATATGTCTGTCCACTGCTGGGAGTCCTCTGCACCCACCCCTCACATGTCTCTGTTGTCTGCTGGGAGTGATATGCACCCACCCCTCATATGTCTGTCCACTGCTGGGAGTCCTCTGCACCCACACCTCACATGTCTCTGTCCACTGCTGGGAGTCCTCTGCACCCACCCCTCACATGTGTCTGTCCACTGCTCGGAGTCCTCTGCACCCACCCCTCACATGTGTCTGTCCACTGCTGGGAGTCCTCTGCACCCACCCCTCACATATCTCTGTCCACAGCTGGGAGTCCTCTGCACCCACCCCTCACATGTCTCTGTCCACTGCTGGGAGTCCTCTGCACCCACCCCTCACATGTGTCTGTCCACTGCTGGGAGTCATCTGCACCCCCCCTCACATGTATCTGGCCACTGCTGGGAGTGATATGCACCCACCCCTCATATGTCTGTCCACTGCTGGGAGTCCTCTGCACCCACCCCTCACATGTCTCTGTTCTCTCCTGGTAGTGATATGCACCCACCCCTCATATGTCTGTCCACTGCTGGGAGTCCTCTGCACCCACACCTCACATGTCTCTGTCCACTGCTGGGAGTCCTCTGCACCCACCCCTCATATGTCTGTCCACTGCTGGGAGTCCTCTGCACCCACACCTCACATGTCTCTGTCCACTGCTGGGAGTCCTCTGCACCCACCCCTCAGATGTCTCTGTCCACTGCTGGGAGTGATATGCACCCACCCCTCATATGTCTGTCCACTGCTGGGAGTGATCTGCTCCCACCCCTCACATGTCTCTGGGCACTGCTGGTATTCCTCTGCACCCACCCCTCACATGTCTCTGTCCACTGCTGGGAGTCCTCTGCACCCACCCCTCACATGTCTCTGTCCACTGCTGGGAGTCCTCTGCACCCACCCCTCACTTGTGTCTGTCCACTGCTGGGAGTCCTCTGCACCCACCCCTCACATGTCTCTGTCCACTGCTGGGAGTGATATGCACCCACCCCTCATATGTCTGTCCACTGCTGGGAGTCCTCTGCACCCACCCCTCACATGTCTCTGTCCACTGCTTGGAGTGGTATGCACCCACCCCTCATATGTCTGTCCACTGCTGGGAGTCCTCTGCACCCACCCCTCACATGTCTCTGTCCACTGCTGGGAGTGATATGCACCCACCCCTCATATGTCTGGGCACTGCTGGGAGTGATATGCACCCACCCCTCACATGTCTCTGTCCACTGCTGGGAGTGATATGCACCCACCCCTCACATGTATCTGGGCACTGTTGGTATTCCTCTGCACCCACCCCTCACATGTCTCTGTCCAGTGCTGGGAGTCCTCTGCACCCACCCCTCACATGTCTCTGTCCACTGCTGGGAGTCCTCTGCACCCATCCCTCACATCTCTCTGTCCACTGCTAGGAGTCCTCTGCACCCATCCCTCACATGTGTCTGTCCACTGCTGGGAGTCCTCTGCACCCACCCCTCACATGTGTCTGTCCACTGCTGGGAGTCCTCTGCACCCACCCCTCACATGTCTCTGTCCACAGCTGGGAGTCCTCTGCACCCACCCCTCACATGTCTCTGTCCACTGCTGGGAGTCCTCTGCACCCACCCCTCACATGTGTCTGTCCACTGCTGGGAGTCCTCTGCACCCCCCTCACATGTCTCTGGCCACTGCTGGGAGTGATATGCACCCACCCCTCATATGTCTGTCCACTGCTGGGAGTCCTCTGCACCCACCCCTCACATGTCTCTGTTCTCTGCTGGGAGTGATATGCACCCACCCCTCATATGTCTGTCCACTGCTGGGAGTCCTCTGCACCCACACCTCACATGTCTCTGTCCACTGCTGGGAGTCCTCTGCACCCACCCCTCACATGTCTCTGTCCACTGCTGGGAGTCCTCTGCACCCACCCCTCACATGTCTCTGTCCACTGCTGGGAGTCCTCTGCACCCACCCCTCACTTGTGTCTGTCCACTGCTGGGAGTCCTCTGCACCCACCCCTCACATGTCTCTGTCCACTGCTGGGAGTGATATGCAACCACCCCTCATATGTCTGTCCACTGCTGGGAGTCCTCTGCACCCACCCCTCACATGTCTCTGTCCACTGCTGGGAGTGGTATGCACCCACCCCTCATATGTCTGTCCACTGCTGGGAGTCCTCTGCACCGCCCCTCACATGTCTCTGTCCACTGCTGGGAGTGATATGCACCCACCCCTCATATGTCTGGGCACTGCTGGGAGTGATATGCACCCACCCCTCACATGTCTCTGTCCACTGCTGGGAGTGATATGCACCCACCCCTCACATGTATCTGGGCACTGTTGGTATTCCTCTGCACCCACCCCTCACATGTCTCTGTCCACTGCTGGGAGTCCTCTGCACCCACTCCTCACATGTCTCTGTCCACTGCTGGGAGTCCTCTGCACTCACCCCTCACATGTGTCTGTCCACTGCTGGGAGTCCTCTGCACCCACCCCTCACATGTCTCTGTCCACTGCTGGGAGTGACATGCACCCACCCCTCATATGTCTGTCCACTGCTGGGAGTCCTCTTCACCCACCCCTCACATGTCTCTGTCCACTGCTGGGAGCGATATGCACCCACCCCTCATATGGCTGTCCACTTCTGGGAGTCCTCTGCACCCACCCCTCACATTTCTCTGTCCACTGCTGGGATTCCTCTGCACCCACCCCTCACATGTGTCTGTCCACTGCTGGGAGTCCTCTGCACCCACCCCTCACATGTCTCTGTCCACTGCTGGGAGTGATATGCTCCCACCCCTCATATGTCTGGGCACTGCTGGGAGTGATCTGCACCCACCCCTCACATGTCTCTGTCCACTGCTGGGAGTCCTCTGCACCCACCCCTCACATGTGTCTGTCCACTGCTGGGAGTCCTCTGCACCCACCCCTCACATGTCTCTGTCCACTGCTGGGAGTGATATGCACCCACCCCTCATATGTCTGGGCACTACTGGGAGTGATCTGCACCCAACCCCTTACATGTTTCTGGGCACTGCTGGTATTCCTCTGCACCCACCCCTCACATGTCTCTGTCCACTGCTGGGAGTCCTCTGCACCCAGCCCTCACATGTCTCTGTCCACTGCTGGGAGTCCTTTGCACCCACCCCTCACATGTCTCTGTCCACTGCTGGGAGTCCTCTGCACCTACCCCTCACATGTGTCTGTCCACTGCTGGAAGTCCTCTGCAACCACCCCTCACATGTCTCTGTCCACTGCTGGGAGTGATATGCACCCACCCCTCATATGACTGTCCACTGCTGGGAGTCCTCTGCACCCACCCCTCACATGTCTCTGTCCACTGATGGGAGTCCTCTGCACCCACCTCTCACATGTCTCTGTTCACTGCTTGGAGTCCTTTGCACCCACCCCTCACATGTCTCTGTCCACTGCTGGGAGTCCTCTGCACCCACCCCTCACATGTCTCTGTCCACTGCTGGGAGTCCTCTGCACCCACCTCTCACATGTCTCAGTCCACTGCTGGGAGTCCTTTGCACCCACCCCTCACATGTCTCTGTCCACTGCTGGGAGTCCTCTGCACCCACCCCTCACATGTGTCTGTCCACTGCTGGAAGTCCTCTGCACCCACCCCTCACATGTCTCTGTCCACTGCTGGGAGTGATATGCACCCACCCCTCATATGACTGTCCACTGCTGGGAGTCCTCTGCACCCACCCCTCACATGTCTCTGTCCACTGCTGGGAGTCCTCTGCACCCACCTCTCACATGTCTCTGTCCACTGCTGGGAGTCCTTTGCACCCACCCCTCACATGTCTCTGTCCACTTCTGGGAGTCCTCTGCACCCACCCCTCACATGTGTCTGTCCACTGCTGGAAGTCCTCTGCACCCAACCCTCACATGTCTCTGTCCACTGCTGGGAGTGATATGCACCCACCCCTCATATGACTGTCCACTGCTGGGAGTCCTCTGCACCCACCCATCTCATGTCTCTGTCCACTGCTGGGAGTGATATGCACCCACCCCTCATATGTCTGTCCACTGCTGGGAGTCCTCTGCACCCACTCCTCACATGTCTCTGTCTACTGCTGGGAGTCCTCTGCACCCACCCCTCACATGTGTCTGTCCACTGCTGGGAGTCCGCTGAACCCACCCCTCACATGTCTCTGTCCACTGCTGAGAGTGATATGCACCCACCCCTCATATGTCTGGGCACTGCTGGGAGTGATCTGCACCCACCCCTCACATGTCTCTGGGCACTGCTGGTATTCCTCTGCACCCACCCCTCACATGTCTCTGTCCACTGCTGGGAGTCCTCTGCACCCACCCCTCACATGTCTCTGTCCACTGCTGGGAGTCCTCTGCACCCACCCCTCACATGTCTCTGTCCACTGCTGGGAGTGATATGCACCCACCTCTCATATGTCTGTCCACTGCTGGGAGTCCTCTGCACCCACCCCTCACATGTCTCTGTCCACTGCTGGGAGTGATATGCACCCACCCCTCATATGTCTGTCCACTGCTGGGAGTCCTCTGCACCCACCCCTCACATGTCTCTGTCCACTGCTGGGAGTGATATGCACCCACCCCTCATATGTCTGGGCACTGCTGGGAGTGATCTGCACCCACCCCTCACATGTCTCTGGGCACTGCTGGTATTCCTCTGCACCCACCCCTCACATGTCTCTGTCCACTGCTGGGAGTCCTCTGCACCCACCCCTCACATGTGTCTGTCCAATGCTGGGAGTCCTCTGCACCCACCCCTCACATGTCTCTGTCCACTGCTGGGAGTGATATGCACCCACCCCTCATATGTCTGTCCACTGCTGGGAGTCCTCTGCACCCACCCCTCACATGTCTCTGTCCACTGCTGGGAGTGATATGCACCCACCCCTCATATGTCTGGGCACTGCTGGGAGTGATCTGCACCCACCCCTCACATGTCTCTGGGCACTGCTGGTATTCCTCTGCACCCACCCCTCACATGTCTCTGTCCACTGCTGGGAGTCCTCTGCACCCACCCCTCACATGTCTCTGTAAACTGCAGGGAGTCCTCTGCACCCACCCCTCACATGTCTTTGTCCACTGCTGGGAGTCTTCTGCACCCACCCCTCACATGTGTCTGTCCACTTCTGGGAGTCCTCTGCACCCACCCATCACATGTCTCTGTACACTGCTGGGAGTGATATGCACCCACCCCTCACATGTCTCTCGGCACTGCTGGTATTCCTCTGCACCCTCCCCTCACATGTCTCTGTCCACTGCTGGGAGTCCTCTGCACCCACCCCTCACATGTCTCTGGGCACTGCTGGTATTCCTCTGCACCCACCCCTCACATGTCTCTGTCCACTGCTGGGAGTCCTCTGCACCCACCCCTCACATGTCTCTGTAAACTGCTGGGAGTCCTCTGCACCCACCCCTCACATGTCTCTGTCCACTGCTGGGAGTCCTCTGCACCCACCCCTCACATGTGTCTGTCCACTGCTGGAAGTCCTCTGCACCCACCCCTCACATGTCTCTGTCCACTGCTGGGAGTGATATGCACCCACCCCTCATATGACTGTCCACTGCTGGGAGTCCTCTGCACCCACCCCTCACATGTCTCTGTCCACTGCTGGGAGTCCTCTGCACCCACCTCTCACATGTCTCTGTCCACTGCTGGGAGTCCTTTGCACCCACCCCTCACATGTCTCTGTCCACTTCTGGGAGTCCTCTGCACCCACCCCTCACATGTGTCTGTCCACTGCTGAAAGTCCTCTGCACCCAACCCTCACATGTCTCTGTCCACTGCTGGGAGTGATATGCACCCACCCCTCATATGACTGTCCACTGCTGGGAGTCCTCTGCACCCACCCCTTACATGTCTCTGTCCACTGCTGGGAGTGATATGCACCCACCCCTCATATGTCTGTCCACTGCTGGGAGTCCTCTGCACCCACTCCTCACATGTCTCTGTCTACTGCTGGGAGTCCTCTGCACCCACCCCTCACATGTGTCTGTCCACTGCTGGGAGTCCGCTGAACCCACCCCTCACATGTCTCTGTCCACTGCTGGGAGTGATATGCACCCACCCCTCATATGTCTGGGCACTGCTGGGAGTGATCTGCACCCACCCCTCACATGTCTCTGGGCACTGCTGGTATTCCTCTGCACCCACCCCTCACATGTCTCTGTCCACTGCTGGGAGTCCTCTGCACCCACCCCTCACATGTCTCTGTCCACTGCTGGGAGTCCTCTGCACCCACCCCTCACATGTCTCTGTCCACTGCTGGGAGTGATATGCACCCACCTCTCATATGTCTGTCCACTGCTGGGAGTCCTCTGCACCCACCCCTCACATGTCTCTGTCCACTGCTGGGAGTGATATGCACCCACCCCTCATATGTCTGTCCACTGCTGGGAGTCCTCTGCACCCACCCCTCACATGTCTCTGTCCACTGCTGGGAGTGATATGCACCCACCCCTCATATGTCTGGGCACTGCTGGGAGTGATCTGCACCCACCCCTCACATGTCTCTAAGCACTGCTGGTATTCCTCTGCACCCACCCCTCACATGTCTCTGTCCACTGCTGGGAGTCCTCTGCACCCACCCCTCACATGTGTCTGTCCACTGCTGGGAGTCCTCTGCACCCACCCCTCACATGTCTCTGTCCACTGCTGGGAGTGATATGCACCCACCCCTCATATGTCTGTCCACTGCTGGGAGTCCTCTGCACCCACCCCTCACATGTCTCTGTCCACTGCTGGGAGTGATATGCACCCACCCCTCATATGTCTGGGCACTGCTGGGAGTGATATGCACCCACCCCTCACATGTCTCTGTCCACTGCTGGGAGTGATATGCACCCACCCCTCACATGGATCTGGGCACTGTTGGTATTCCTCTGCACCCACCCCTCACATGTCTCTGTCCACTGCTGGGAGTCCTCTGCACCCACCCCTCACATGTCTCTGTCCACTGCTGGGAGTCCTCTGCACCCATCCCTCACATCTCTCTGTCCACTGCTAGGAGTCCTCTGCACCCATCCCTCACATGTGTCTGTCCACTGCTGGGAGTCCTCTGCACCCACCCCTCACATGTGTCTGTCCACTGCTGGGAGTCCTCTGCACCCACCCCTCACATGTCTCTGTCCACAGCTGGGAGTCCTCTGCACCCACCCCTCACATGTCTCTGTCCACTGCTGGGAGTCCTCTGCACCCACCCTTCACATGTGTCTGTCCACTGCTGGGAGTCCTCTGCACCCCCCTCACATGTCTCTGGCCACTGCTGGGAGTGATATGCACCCTCCCCTCATATGTCTGTCCACTGCTGGGAGTCCTCTGCACCCACCCCTCACATGTCTCTGTTCTCTGCTGGGAGTGATATGCACCCACCCCTCATATGTCTGTCCACTGCTGGGAGTCCTCTGCACCCACACCTCACATGTCTCTGTCCACTGCTGGGAGTCCTCTGCACCCACCCCTCACATGTGTCTGTCCACTGCTCGGAGTCCTCTGCACCCACCCCTCACATGTGTCTGTCCACTGCTGGGAGTCCTCTGCACCCACCCCTCACATGTCTCTGTCCACAGCTGGGAGTCCTCTGCACCCACCCCTCACATGTCTCTGTCCACTGCTGGGAGTCCTCTGCACCCACCCCTCACATGTGTCTGTCCACTGCTGGGAGTCCTCTGCACCCCCCCTCACATGTATCTGGCCACTGCTGGGAGTCCTCTGCACCCACCCCTCACATGTGTCTGTCCACTGCTGGGAGTCTTCTGCACCCACCCCTCACATGTCTCTGTCCACTGCTGGGAGTGATATGCTCCCACACCTCATATGTCTGGGCACTGCTGGGAGAGATCTGCACCCACCCCTCACATGTCTCTGTCCACTTCTGGGAGTCCTCTGCACCCACCCCTCACATGTGTCTGTCCACTGCTGGGAGTCCTCTGCACCCACCCCTCACATGGCTCTGTCCACTGCTGGGAGTGATATGCACCCCCCCCTCATATGTCTGGGCACTACTGGGAGTGATCTGCACCCACCCCTTACATGTTTCTGGGCACTGCTGGTATTCCTCTGCACCCACCCCTCACATGTCTCTGTCCACTGCTGGGAGTCCTCTGCACCCACCCCTCACATGTCTCTGTCCACTGCTGGGAGTCCTTTGCACCCACCCCTCACATGTCTCTGTCCACTGCTGGGAGTCCTCTGCACCTACCCCTCACATGTGTCTGTCCACTGCTGGAAGTCCTCTGCACCCACCCCTCACATGTCTCTGTCCACTGCTGGGAGTGATATGCACCCACCCCTCATATGACTGTCCACTGCTGGGAGTCCTCTGCACCCACCCCTCACATGTCTCTGTCCACTGCTGGGAGTCCTCTGCACCCACCTCTCACATGTCTCTGTCCACTGCTGGGAGTCCTTTGCACCCACCCCTCACATGTCTCTGTCCACTGCTGGGAGTCCTCTGCACCCACCCCTCACATGTGCCTGTCCACTGCTGGAAGTCCTCTGCACCCACCCCTCACATGTCTCTGTCCACTGCTGGGAGTGATATGCACCCACCCTTCATATGACTGTCCACTTCTGGGAGTCCTCTGCACCCACCCCTCACATGTCTCTGTCCACTGCTGGGAGTGATATGCACCCACCCCTCATATGTCTGTCCACTGCTGGGAGTCCCCTGCACCCACTCCTCACATGTCTCTGTCTACTGCTGGGAGTCCTCTGCACCCACCCCTCACATGTGTCTGTCCACTGCTGGGAGTCCGCTGAACCCACCCCTCACATGTCTCTGTCCACTGCTGGGAGTGATATGCACCCACCCCTCATATGTCTGGGCACTGCTGGGAGTCCTCTGCACCCACCCCTCACATTTCTCTGTCCACTGCTGGGACTCCTCTGCACCCACCCCTCACATGTGTCTGTCCACTGCTGGGAGTCCTCTGCACCCACCCCTCACATGTCTCTGTCCACTGCTGGGAGTGATATGCTCCCACCCCTCATATGTCTGGGCACTGCTGGGAGTGATCTGCACCCACCTCTCAAATGTCTCTGTCCACTGCTGGGAGTCCTCTGCACCCACCCCTCACATGTGTCTGTCCACTGCTGGGAGTCCTCTGCACCCACCCCTCACATGTCTCTGTCCACTGCTGGGAGTGATATGCACCCACCCCTCATATGTCTGGGCACTACTTGGAGTCATCTGCACCCACCTCTTACATGTCTCTGAGCACTGCTGGTATTCCTCTGCACCCACCCCTCACATGTCTCTGTCCACTGCTGGGAGTCCTCTGCACCCACCCCTCACATGTCTCTGTCCACTGCAGGGAGTCCTTTGCACCCACCCCTCACATGTCTCTGTCCACTGCTGGGAGTCCTCTGCACCCACCCCTCACATGTGTCTGTCCACTGCTGGAAGTCCTCTGCACCCACCCCTCACATGTCTCTGTCCACTGCTGGGAGTGATATGCACCCACCCTTCATATGACTGTCCACTGCTGGGAGTCCTCTGCACCCACCCCTCACATGTCTCTGTCCACTGCTGGGAGTGATATGCACCCAACCCTCATATGTCTGTCCACTGCTGGGAGTCCTCTGCACCCACTCCTCACATGTCTCTGTCCACTGCTGGGAGTCCTCTGCACCCACCCCTCACATGTGTCTGTCCACTGCTGGGAGTCCTCTGCACCCACCCCTCACATGTCTCTGTCCACTGCTGGGAGTGATATGCACCCACCCCTCATATGTCTGTCCACTGCTGGGAGTCCTCTTCACCCACCCCTCACATGTCTCTGTCCACTGCTGGGAGCGATATGCACCCACCCCTCATATGTCTGTCCACTTCTGGGAGTCCTCTGCACCCACCCCTCACATTTCTCTGTCCACTGCTGGGATTCCTCTGCACCCACCCCTCACATGTGTCTGTCCACTGCTGGGAGTCCTCTGCACCCACCCCACACATGTCTCTGTCCACTGCTGGGAGTGATATGCTCCCACCCCTCATATGTCTGGGCACTGCTGGGAGTGATCTGCACCCACCCCTCACATGTCTCTGTCCACTGCTGGGAGTCCTCTGCACCCACCCCTCACATGTGTCTGTCCACTGCTGGGAGTCCTCTGCACCCACCCCTCACATGTCTCTGTCCACTGCTGGGAGTGATATGCACCCACCCCTCATATGTCTGGGCACTACTGGGAGTGATCTGCACCCAACCCCTTACATGTTTCTGGGCACTGCTGGTATTCCTCTGCACCCACCCCTCACATGTCTCTGTCCACTGCTGAGAGTCCTCTGCACCCACCCCTCACATGTCTCTGTCCACTGCTGGGAGTCCTTTGCACCCACCCCTCACATGTCTCTGTCCACTGCTGGGAGTCCTCTGCACCTACCCCTCACATGTGTCTGTCCACTGCTGGAAGTCCTCTGCACCCACCCCTCACATGTCTCTGTCCACTGCTGGGAGTGATATGCACCCACCCCTCATATGACTGTCCACTGCTGGGAGTCCTCTGCACCCACCCCTCACATGTCTCTGTCCACTGCTGTGAGTCCTCTGCACCCACCTCTCACACGTCTCTGTCCACTGCTGGGAGTCCTTTGCACCCACCCCTCACATGTCTCTGTCCACTGCTGGGAGTCCTCTGCACCCAACCCTCACATGTCTCTGTCCACTGCTGGGAGTCCTCTGCACCCACCTCTCACATGTCTCTGTCCACTGCTGGGAGTCCTTTGCACCCACCCCTCACATGTCTCTGTCCACTGCTGGGAGTCCTCTGCACCCACCCCTCACATGTGTCTGTCCACTGCTGGAAGTCCTCTGCAGCCACCCCTCACATGTCTCTGTCCACTGCTGGGAGTGATATGCACCCACCCCTCATATGACTGTCCACTGCTGGGAGTCCTCTGCACCCACCCCTCACATGTCTCTGTCCACTGCTGGGAGTCCTCTGCACCCACCTCTCACATGTCTCTGTCCACTGCTGGGAGTCCTTGGCACCCACCCCTCACATGTCTCTGTCCACTTCTGGGAGTCCTCTGCACCCACCCCTCACATGTGTCTGTCCACTGCTGGAAGTCCTCTGCACCCAACCCTCACATGTCTCTGTCCACTGCTGGGAGTGATATGCACCCACCCCTCATATGACTGTCCACTGCTGGGAGTCCTCTGCACCCACCCCTCACATGTCTCTGTCCACTGCTGGGAGTGATATGCACCCACCCCTCATATGTCTGTCCACTGCTGGGAGTCCTCTGCACCCACTCCTCACATGTCTCTGTCTACTGCTGGGAGTCCTCTGCAACCACCCCTCACATGTGTCTGTCCACTGCTGGGAGTCCGCTGAACCCACCCCTCACATGTCTCTGTCCACTGCTGGGAGTGATATGCACCCACCCCTCATATGTCTGGGCACTGCTGGGAGTGATCTGCACCCACCCCTCACATGTCTCTGGGCACTGCTGGTATTCCTCTGCACCCACCCCTCACATGTCTCTGTCCACTGCTGGGAGTCCTCTGCACCCACCCCTCACATGTCTCTGTCCACTGCTGGGAGTCCTCTGCACCCACCCCTCACATGTCTCTGTCCACTGCTGGGAGTGATATGCACCCACCTCTCATATGTCTGTCCACTGCTGGGAGTCCTCTGCACCCACCCCTCACATGTCTCTGTCCACTGCTGGGAGTTATATGCACCCACCCCTCATATGTCTGTCCACTGCTGGGAGTCCTCTGCACCCACCCCTCACATGTCTCTGTCCACTGCTGGGAGTGATATGCACCCACCCCTCATATGTCTGGGCACTGCTGGGAGTGATCTGCACCCACCCCTCACATGTCTCTGGGCACTGCTGGTATTCCTCTGCACCCACCCCTCACATGTCTCTGTCCACTGCTGGGAGTCCTCTGCACCCACCCCTCACATGTCTCTGTAAACTGCTGGGAGTCCTCTGCACCCACCCCTCACATGTCTCTGTCCACTGCTGGGAGTCCTCTGCACCCACCCCTCACATGTGTCTGTCCACTTCTGGGAGTCCTCTGCACCCACCCATCACATGTCTCTGTACACTGCTGGGAGTGATATGCACCCACCCCTCACATGTCTCTCGGCACTGCTGGTATTCCTCTGCACCCTCCCCTCACATGTCTCTGTCCACTGCTGGGAGTCCTCTGCACCCACCCCTCACATGTCTCTGGGCACTGCTGGTATTCCTCTGCACCCACCCCTCACATGTCTCTGTCCACTGCTGGGAGTCCTCTGCACCCACCCCTCACATGTCTCTGTAAACTGCTGGGATTCCTCTGCACCCACCCCTCACATGTCTCTGTCCACTGCTGGGAGTCCTCTGCACCCTCCCCTCACATGTGTCTGTCCACTGCTGGAAGTCCTCTGCACCCACCCCTCACATGTCTCTGTCCACTGCTGGGAGTGATATGCACCCACCCCTCATATGACTGTCCACTGCTGGAAGTCCTCTGCACCCACCCCTCACATGTCTCTGTCCACTGCTGGGAGTCCTCTGCACCCACCTCTCACATGTCTCTGTCCACTGCTGGGAGTCCTTTGCACCCACCCCTCACATGTCTCTGTCCACTTCTGGGAGTCCTCTGCACCCACCCCTCACATGTGTCTGTCCACTGCTGGAAGTCCTCTGCACCCAACCCTCACATGTCTCTGTCCACTGCTGGGAGTGATATGCACCCACCCCTCATATGACTGTCCACTGCTGGGAGTCCTCTGCACCCACCCCTCACATGTCTCTGTCCACTGCTGGGAGTGATATGCACCCACCCCTCATATGTCTGTCCACTGCTGGGAGTCCTCTGCACCCACTCCTCACATGTCTCTGTCTACTGCTGGGAGTCCTCTGCACCCACCCCTCACATGTGTCTGTCCACTGCTGGGAGTCCGCTGAACCCACCCCTCACATGTCTCTGTCCACTGCTGGGAGTGATATGCACCCACCCCTCATATGTCTGGGCACTGCTGGGAGTGATCTGCACCCACCCCTCACATGTCTCTGGGCACTGCTGGTATTCCTCTGCACCCACCCCTCACATGTCTCTGTCCACTGCTGGGAGTCCTCTGCACCCACCCCTCACATGTCTCTGTCCACTGCTGGGAGTCCTCTGCACCCACCCCTCACATGTCTCTGTCCACTGCTGGGAGTGATATGCACCCACCTCTCATATGTCTGTCCACTGCAGGGAGTCCTCTGCACCCACCCCTCACATGTCTCTGTCCACTGCTGGGAGTGATATGCACCCACCCCTCATATGTCTGTCCACTGCTGGGAGTCCTCTGCACCCACCCCTCACATGTCTCTGTCCACTGCTGGGAGTGATATGCACCCACCCCTCATATGTCTGGGCACTGCTGGGAGTGATCTGCACCCACCCCTCACATGTCTCTGGGCACTGCTGGTATTCCTCTGCACCCACCCCTCACATGTCTCTGTCCACTGCTGGGAGTCCTCTGCACCCACCCCTCACATGTGTCTGTCCACTGCTGGGAGTCCTCTGCACGCACCCCTCACATGTCTCTGTCCACTGCTGGGAGTGATATGCACCCACCCCTCATATGTCTGTCCACTGCTGGGAGTCCTCTGCACCCACCCCTCACATGTCTCTGTCCACTGCTGGGAGTGATATGCACCCACCCCTCATATGTCTGGGCACTGCTGGGAGTGATCTGCACCCACCCCTCACATGTCTCTGGGCACTGCTGGTATTCCTCTGCACCCACCCCTCACATGTCTCTGTCCACTGCTGGGAGTCCTCTGCACCCACCCCTCACATGTCTCTGTAAACTGCTGGGAGTCCTCTGCACCCACCCCTCACATGTCTCTGTCCACTGCTGGGAGTCCTCTGCACCCACCCCTCACATGTGTCTGTCCACTTCTGGGAGTCCTCTGCACCCACCCATCACATGTCTCTGTACACTGCTGGGAGTGATATGCACCCACCCCTCACATGTCTCTCGGCACTGCTGGTATTCCTCTGCACCCTCCCCTCACATGTCTCTGTCCACTGCTGGGAGTCCTCTGCACCCACCCCGCACATGTCTCTGTCCACTGCTGGGAGTCCTCTGCACCCACCCCTCACATGTGTCTGTCCACTGCTGGGAGTCCTCTGCACCCACCCCTCACATGTCTCTCTCCACAGCTGGGAGTCCTCTGCACCCACCCCTCACATGTCTCTGTCCACTGCTGGGAGTCCTCTGCACCCACCCCTCACATGTGTCTGTCCACTGCTGGGAGTCCTCTGCACCCCCCCTCACATGTCTCTGGCCACTGCTGGGAGTGATATGCACCCTCCCCTCACATGTCTCTGTCCACTGCTGGGAGTCCTCTGCACCCAACCCGCACATGTCTCTGTACACTGCTGGGAGTCCTCTGCACCCACCCCTCACATGTGTCTGTCCACTGCTGAGAGTCCTCTGCACCCACCCCTCACATGTGTCTGTCCACTGCTGGGAGTCCTCTGCACCCACCCCTCACATGTCTCTATCCACTGCTGGGAGTGATATGCACCCACCCCTCATATGTCTGGGCACTACTGGGAGTGATCTGCACCCACCCCTTACATGTTTCTGGGCACTGCTGGTATTCCTCTGCACCCACCCCTCACATGTCTCTGTTCACTGCTGGGAGTCCTCTGCACCCACCCCTCACATGTCTCTGTCCATTGCTGGGAGTCCTTTGCACCCACCCCTCACATGTCTCTGTCCACTGCTGGGAGTCCTCTGCACCTACCCCTCACATGTGTCTGTCCACTGCTGGAAGTCCTCTGCACCCACCCCTCACATGTCTCTGTCCACTGCTGGGAGTCCTCTGCACCCACCTCTCACATGTCTCTGTCCACTGCTGGGAGTCCTTTGCACCCACCCCTCACATGTCTCTGTCCACTGCTGGGAGTCCTCTGCACCCACCCCTCACATGTGTCTGTCCACTGCTGGAAGTCCTCTGCACCCAACCCTCACATGTCTCTGTCCACTGCTGGGAGTGATATGCACCCACCCCTCATATGACTGTCCACTGCTGGGAGTCCTCTGCACCCACCCCTCACAAGTCTCTGTCCACTGCTGGGAGTGATATGCACCCACCCCTCATATGTCTGTCCACTGCTGGGAGTCCTCTGCACCCACCCCTCACATGTCTCTGTCCACTGCTGGGAGTCCTCTGCACCCACCCCTCACATGTGTCTGTCCACTGCTGGGAGTCCTCTGCACCCACCCCTCACATGTCTCTGTCCACTGCTGGGAGTGATATGCACCCACCCCTCATATGTCTGGGCACTACTGGGAGTGATCTGCACCCACCCCTCACATGTCTCTGGGCACTGCTGGTATTCCTCTGCACCCACCCCTCACATGTCTCTGTCCACTGCTGGGAGTCCTCTGCACCCACCCCTCACATGTCTCTGTCCACTGCTGTGAGTCCTCTGCACCCACCCCTCACATGTCTCTGTCCACTGCTGGGAGTCCTCTGTACCCACCCCTCACATGTGTCTGTCCACTGCTGGAAGTCCTCTGCACCCACCCCTCACATGTCTCTGTCCACTGCTGGGAGTGATATGCACCCACCCCTCATATGACTGTCCACTGCTGAGAGTCCTCTGCACCCACCCCTCACATGTCTCTGTCCACTGCTGGGAGTCCTCTGCACCCACCTCTCACATGTCTCTGTCCACTGCTGGGAGTCCTTTGCACCCACCCCTCACATGTCTCTGTCCACTTCTGGGAGTCCTCTACACCCACCCCTCACATGTGTCTGTCCACTGCTGGAAGTCCTCTGCACCCAACCCTCACATGTCTCTGTCCACTGCTGGGAGTGATATGCACCCACCCCTCATATGACTGTCCACTGCTGGGAGTCCTCTGCACCCACCCCTCACATGTCTCTGTCCACTGCTGGGAGTGATCTGCACCCACCCCTCACATGTCTCTGGGCACTGCTGGTATTCCTCTGCACCCACCCCTCACATGTCTCTGTCCACTGCTGGGAGTCCTCTGCACCCACCCCTCACATGTCTCTGTCCACTGCTGGAAGTCCTCTGCACCCACCCCTCACATGTCTCTGTCCACTGCTGGGAGTGATATGCACCCACCTCTCATATGTCTGTCCACTGCTGGGAGTCCTCTGCACCCACCCCTCACATGTCTCTGTCCACTGCTGGGAGTGATATGCACCCACCCCTCATATATCTGTCCACTGCTGGGAGTCCTCTGCACCCACCCCTCACATGTCTCTGTCCACTGCTGGGAGTGATATGCACCCACCCCTCATATGTCTGGGCACTGCTGGGAGTGATCTGCACCCACCCCTCACATGTCTCTGGGCACTGCTGGTATTCCTCTGCACCCACCCCTCACATGTCTCTGTCCACTGCTGGGAGTCCTCTGCACCCACCCCTCACATGTGTCTGTCCACTGCTGGGAGTCCACTGCACCCACCCCTCACATGTCTCTGTCCACTGCTGGGAGTGATATGCACCCACCCCTCATATGTCTGTCCACTGCTGGGAGTCCTCTGCACCCACCCCTCACATGTCTCTGTCCACTGCTGGGAGTGATATGCACCCACCCCTCATATGTCTGGGCACTGCTGGGAGTGATCTGCACCCACCCCTCACATGTCTCTGGGCACTGCTGGTATTCCTCTGCACCCACCCCTCACATGTCTCTGTCCACTGCTGGGAGTCCTCTGCACCCACCCCTCACATGTCTCTGTAAACTGCTGGGAGTCCTCTGCACCCACCCCTCACATGTCTCTGTCCACTGCTGGGAGTCCTCTGCGCCCACCCCTCACATGTGTCTGTCCACTTCTGGGAGTCCTCTGCACCCACCCATCACATGTCTCTGTACACTGCTGGGAGTGATATGCACCCACCCCTCACATGTCTCTCGGCACTGCTGGTATTCCTCTGCACCCTCCCCTCACATGTCTCTGTCCACTGCTGGGAGTCCTCTGCACCCACCCCGCACATGTCTCTGTCCACTGCTGGGAGTCCTCTGCACCCACCCCTCACATGTGTCTGTCCACTGCTGGGAGTCCTCTGCATCCACCCCTCACATGTCTCTCTCCACAGCTGGGAGTCCTCTGCACCCACCCCTCACATGTCTCTGTCCACTGCTGGGAGTCCTCTGCACCCACCCCTCACATGTGTCTGTCCACTGCTGGGAGTCCTCTGCACCCCCCCTCACATGTCTCTGGCCACTGCTGGGAGTGATATGCACCCTCCCCTCACATGTCTCTGTCCACTGCTGGGAGTCCTCTGCACCCAACCCGCACATGTCTCTGTACACTGCTGGGAGTCCTCTGCACCCACCCCTCACATGTGTCTGTCCACTGCTGGGAGTCCTCTGCACCCACCCCTCACTTGTGTCTGTCCACTGCTGGGAGTCCTCTGCACCCACCCCTCACATGTCTCTGTCCACTGCTGGGAGTGATATGCACCCACCCCTCATATGTCTGGGCACTACTGGGAGTAATCTGCACCCACCCCTTACATGTTTCTGGGCACTGCTGGTATTCCTCTGCACCCACCCCTCACGTGTCTCTGTCCACTGCTGGGAGTCCTCTGCACCCACCCCTCACATGTCTCTGTCCACTGCTGGGAGTCCTTTGCACCCACCCCTCACATGTCTCTGTCCACTGCTGGGAGTCCTCTGCACCCACCCCTCACATGTGTCTGTCCACTGCTGGAAATCCTCTGCACCCACCCCTCACATGTCTCTGTCCACTGCTGGGAGTGAAATGCACCCACCCCTCATATGACTGTCCACTGCTGGGAGTCCTCTGCACCCACCCCTAACATGTCTCTGTCCACTGCTGGCAGTCCTCTGCACCCACCTCTCACATGTCTCTGTCCACTGCTGGGAGTCCTTTGCACCCACCCCTCACATGTCTCTGTCCACTGCTGGGAGTCCTCTGCACCCACCCCTCACATGTGTCTGTCCACTGCTGGAAGTCCTCTGCACCCAACCCTCACATGTCTCTGTCCACTGCTGGGAGTGATATGCACCCACCCCTCATATGACTGTCCACTGCTGGGAGTCCTCTGCACCCACCCCTCACATGTCTCTGTCCACTGCTGGGAGTGATATGCACCCACCCCTCATATGTCTGTCCACTGCTGGGAGTCCTCTGCACCCACTCGTCACATGTCTCTGTCTACTGCTGGGAGTCCTCTGCACCCACCCCTCACATGTGTCTGTCCACTGCTGGGAGTCCGCTGAACCCACCCCTCACATGTCTCTGTCCACTGCTGGGAGTGATATGCACCCACCCCTCATATGTCTGGGCACTGCTGGGAGTGATCTGCACCCACCCCTCACATGTCTCTGGGCACTGCTGGTATTCCTCTGCACCCACCCCTCACATGTCTCTGTCCACTGCTGGGAGTCCTCTGCACCCACCCCTCACATTTGTCTGTCCACTGCTAGGAGTCCTCTGCACCCACCCCTCACATGTCTCTGTCCACTGCTGGGAGTGATATGCACCCACCCCTCATATGTCTGGGCACTACTGGGAGTGATCTGCACCCACCCCTTACATGTTTCTGGGCACTGCTGGTATTCCTCTGCACCCACCCCTCACATGTCTCTGTCCACTGCTGTGAGTCCTCTGCACCCACCCCTCACATGTCTCTGTCCACTGCTGGGAGTCCTCTGTACCCACCCCTCACATGTGTCTGTCCACTGCTGGAAGTCCTCTGCACCCACCCCTCACATGTCTCTGTCCACTGCTGGGAGTGATATGCACCCACCCCTCATATGACTGTCCACTGCTGAGAGTCCTCTGCACCCACCCCTCACATGTCTCTGTCCACTGCTGGGAGTCCTCTGCACCCACCTCTCACATGTCTCTGTCCACTGCTGGGAGTCCTTTGCACCCACCCCTCACATGTCTCTGTCCACTTCTGGGAGTCCTCTACACCCACCCCTCACATGTGTCTGTCCACTGCTGGAAGTCCTCTGCACCCAACCCTCACATGTCTCTGTCCACTGCTGGGAGTGATATGCACCCACCCCTCATATGACTGTCCACTGCTGGGAGTCCTCTGCACCCACCCCTCACATGTCTCTGTCCACTGCTGGGAGTGATCTGCACCCACCCCTCACATGTCTCTGGGCACTGCTGGTATTCCTCTGCACCCACCCCTCACATGTCTCTGTCCACTGCTGGGAGTCCTCTGCACCCACCCCTCACATGTCTCTGTCCACTGCTGGAAGTCCTCTGCACCCACCCCTCACATGTCTCTGTCCACTGCTGGGAGTGATATGCACCCACCTCTCATATGTCTGTCCACTGCTGGGAGTCCTCTGCACCCACCC
This sequence comes from Triturus cristatus, assembly GCF_964204655.1. NCBI lineage: Eukaryota > Metazoa > Chordata > Amphibia > Caudata > Salamandridae > Triturus > Triturus cristatus. Next base: position 273,862,508 of record NC_140579.1, on the reverse strand, counting down.
CTCACATGTCTCTGTCCACTGCTGGGAGTGATATGCACCCACCCCTCATATATCTGTCCACTGCTGGGAGTCCTCTGCACCCACCCCTCACATGTCTCTGTCCACTGCTGGGAGTGATATGCACCCACCCCTCATATGTCTGGGCACTGCTGGGAGTGATCTGCACCCACCCCTCACATGTCTCTGGGCACTGCTGGTATTCCTCTGCACCCACCCCTCACATGTCTCTGTCCACTGCTGGGAGTCCTCTGCACCCACCCCTCACATGTGTCTGTCCACTGCTGGGAGTCCTCTGCACCCACCCCTCACATGTCTCTGTCCACTGCTGGGAGTGATATGCACCCACCCCTCATATGTCTGTCCACTGCTGGGAGTCCTCTGCACCCACCCCTCACATGTCTCTGTCCACTGCTGGGAGTGATATGCACCCACCCCTCATATGTCTGGGCACTGCTGGGAGTGATCTGCACCCACCCCTCACATGTCTCTGGGCACTGCTGGTATTCCTCTGCACCCACCCCTCACATGTCTCTGTCCACTGCTGGGAGTCCTCTGCACCCACCCCTCACATGTCTCTGTAAACTGCTGGGAGTCCTCTGCACCCACCCCTCACATGTCTCTGTCCACTGCTGGGAGTCCTCTGCGCCCACCCCTCACATGTGTCTGTCCACTTCTGGGAGTCCTCTGCACCCACCCATCACATGTCTCTGTACACTGCTGGGAGTGATATGCACCCACCCCTCACATGTCTCTCGGCACTGCTGGTATTCCTTTGCACCCTCCCCTCACATGTCTCTGTCCACTGCTGGGAGTCCTCTGCACCCACCCCGCACATGTCTCTGTCCACTGCTGGGAGTCCTCTGCACCCACCCCTCACATGTGTCTGTCCACTGCTGGGAGTCCTCTGCATCCACCCCTCACATGTCTCTCTCCACAGCTGGGAGTCCTCTGCACCCACCCCTCACATGTCTCTGTCCACTGCTGGGAGTCCTCTGCACCCACCCCTCACATGTGTCTGTCCACTGCTGGGAGTCCTCTGCACCCCCCCTCACATGTCTCTGGCCACTGCTGGGAGTGATATGCACCCTCCCCTCACATGTCTCTGTCCACTGCTGGGAGTCCTCTGCACCCAACCCGCACATGTCTCTGTACACTGCTGGGAGTCCTCTGCACCCACCCCTCACATGTGTCTGTCCACTGCTGGGAGTCCTCTGCACCCACCCCTCACTTGTGTCTGTCCACTGCTGGGAGTCCTCTGCACCCACCCCTCACATGTCTCTGTCCACTGCTGGGAGTGATATGCACCCACCCCTCATATGACTGTCCACTGCTGGGAGTCCTCTGCACCCACCCCTCACATGTCTCTGTCCACTGCTGGGAGTGATCTGCACCCACCCCTCACATGTCTCTGGGCACTGCTGGTATTCCTCTGCACCCACCCCTCACATGTCTCTGTCCACTGCTGGGAGTCCTCTGCACCCACCCCTCACATGTCTCTGTCCACTGCTGGAAGTCCTCTGCACCCACCCCTCACATGTCTCTGTCCACTGCTGGGAGTGATATGCACCCACCTCTCATATGTCTGTCCACTGCTGGGAGTCCTCTGCACCCACCCCTCACATGTCTCTGTCCACTGCTGGGAGTGATATGCACCCACCCCTCATATATCTGTCCACTGCTGGGAGTCCTCTGCACCCACCCCTCACATGTCTCTGTCCACTGCTGGGAGTGATATGCACCCACCCCTCATATGTCTGGGCACTGCTGGGAGTGATCTGCACCCACCCCTCACATGTCTCTGGGCACTGCTGGTATTCCTCTGCACCCACCCCTCACATGTCTCTGTCCACTGCTGGGAGTCCTCTGCACCCACCCCTCACATGTGTCTGTCCACTGCTGGGAGTCCACTGCACCCACCCCTCACATGTCTCTGTCCACTGCTGGGAGTGATATGCACCCACCCCTCATATGTCTGTCCACTGCTGGGAGTCCTCTGCACCCACCCCTCACATGTCTCTGTCCACTGCTGGGAGTGATATGCACCCACCCCTCATATGTCTGGGCACTGCTGGGAGTGATCTGCACCCACCCCTCACATGTCTCTGGGCACTGCTGGTATTCCTCTGCACCCACCCCTCACATGTCTCTGTCCACTGCTGGGAGTCCTCTGCACCCACCCCTCACATGTCTCTGTAAACTGCTGGGAGTCCTCTGCACCCACCCCTCACATGTCTCTGTCCACTGCTGGGAGTCCTCTGCGCCCACCCCTCACATGTGTCTGTCCACTTCTGGGAGTCCTCTGCACCCACCCATCACATGTCTCTGTACACTGCTGGGAGTGATATGCACCCACCCCTCACATGTCTCTCGGCACTGCTGGTATTCCTCTGCACCCTCCCCTCACATGTCTCTGTCCACTGCTGGGAGTCCTCTGCACCCACCCCGCACATGTCTCTGTCCACTGCTGGGAGTCCTCTGCACCCACCCCTCACATGTGTCTGTCCACTGCTGGGAGTCCTCTGCATCCACCCCTCACATGTCTCTCTCCACAGCTGGGAGTCCTCTGCACCCACCCCTCACATGTCTCTGTCCACTGCTGGGAGTCCTCTGCACCCACCCCTCACATGTGTCTGTCCACTGCTGGGAGTCCTCTGCACCCCCCCTCACATGTCTCTGGCCACTGCTGGGAGTGATATGCACCCTCCCCTCACATGTCTCTGTCCACTGCTGGGAGTCCTCTGCACCCAACCCGCACATGTCTCTGTACACTGCTGGGAGTCCTCTGCACCCACCCCTCACATGTGTCTGTCCACTGCTGGGAGTCCTCTGCACCCACCCCTCACTTGTGTCTGTCCACTGCTGGGAGTCCTCTGCACCCACCCCTCACATGTCTCTGTCCACTGCTGGGAGTGATATGCACCCACCCCTCATATGTCTGGGCACTACTGGGAGTGATCTGCACCCACCCCTTACATGTTTCTGGGCACTGCTGGTATTCCTCTGCACCCACCCCTCACGTGTCTCTGTCCACTGCTGGGAGTCCTCTGCACCCACCCCTCACATGTCTCTGTCCACTGCTGGGAGTCCTTTGCACCCACCCCTCACATGTCTCTGTCCACTGCTGGGAGTCCTCTGCACCCACCCCTCACATGTGTCTGTCCACTGCTGGAAATCCTCTGCACCCACCCCTCACATGTCTCTGTCCACTGCTGGGAGTGAAATGCACCCACCCCTCATATGACTGTCCACTGCTGGGAGTCCTCTGCACCCACCCCTAACATGTCTCTGTCCACTGCTGGCAGTCCTCTGCACCCACCTCTCACATGTCTCTGTCCACTGCTGGGAGTCCTTTGCACCCACCCCTCACATGTCTCTGTCCACTGCTGGGAGTCCTCTGCACCCACCCCTCACATGTGTCTGTCCACTGCTGGAAGTCCTCTGCACCCAACCCTCACATGTCTCTGTCCACTGCTGGGAGTGATATGCACCCACCCCTCATATGACTGTCCACTGCTGGGAGTCCTCTGCACCCACCCCTCACATGTCTCTGTCCACTGCTGGGAGTGATATGCACCCACCCCTCATATGTCTGTCCACTGCTGGGAGTCCTCTGCACCCACTCGTCACATGTCTCTGTCTACTGCTGGGAGTCCTCTGCACCCACCCCTCACATGTGTCTGTCCACTGCTGGGAGTCCGCTGAACCCACCCCTCACATGTCTCTGTCCACTGCTGGGAGTGATATGCACCCACCCCTCATATGTCTGGGCACTGCTGGGAGTGATCTGCACCCACCCCTCACATGTCTCTGGGCACTGCTGGTATTCCTCTGCACCCACCCCTCACATGTCTCTGTCCACTGCTGGGAGTCCTCTGCACCCACCCCTCACATTTGTCTGTCCACTGCTAGGAGTCCTCTGCACCCACCCCTCACATGTCTCTGTCCACTGCTGGGAGTGATATGCACCCACCCCTCATATGTCTGGGCACTACTGGGAGTGATCTGCACCCACCCCTTACATGTTTCTGGGCACTGCTGGTATTCCTCTGCACCCACCCCTCACATGTCTCTGTCCACTGCTGTGAGTCCTCTGCACCCACCCCTCACATGTCTCTGTCCACTGCTGGGAGTCCTCTGTACCCACCCCTCACATGTGTCTGTCCACTGCTGGAAGTCCTCTGCACCCACCCCTCACATGTCTCTGTCCACTGCTGGGAGTGATATGCACCCACCCCTCATATGACTGTCCACTGCTGAGAGTCCTCTGCACCCACCCCTCACATGTCTCTGTCCACTGCTGGGAGTCCTCTGCACCCACCTCTCACATGTCTCTGTCCACTGCTGGGAGTCCTTTGCACCCACCCCTCACATGTCTCTGTCCACTTCTGGGAGTCCTCTACACCCACCCCTCACATGTGTCTGTCCACTGCTGGAAGTCCTCTGCACCCAACCCTCACATGTCTCTGTCCACTGCTGGGAGTGATATGCACCCACCCCTCATATGACTGTCCACTGCTGGGAGTCCTCTGCACCCACCCCTCACATGTCTCTGTCCACTGCTGGGAGTGATCTGCACCCACCCCTTACATGTCTCTGGGCACTGCTGGTATTCCTCTGCACCCACCCCTCACATGTCTCTGTCCACTGCTGGGAGTCCTCTGCACCCACCCCTCACATGTCTCTGTCCACTGCTGGAAGTCCTCTGCACCCACCCCTCACATGTCTCTGTCCACTGCTGGGAGTGATATGCACCCACCTCTCATATGTCTGTCCACTGCTGGGAGTCCTCTGCACCCACCCCTCACATGTCTCTGTCCACTGCTGGGAGTGATATGCACCCACCCCTCATATATCTGTCCACTGCTGGGAGTCCTCTGCACCCACCCCTCACATGTCTCTGTCCACTGCTGGGAGTGATATGCACCCACCCCTCATATGTCTGGGCACTGCTGGGAGTGATCTGCACCCACCCCTCACATGTCTCTGGGCACTGCTGGTATTCCTCTGCACCCACCCCTCACATGTCTCTGTCCACTGCTGGGAGTCCTCTGCACCCACCCCTCACATGTGTCTGTCCACTGCTGGGAGTCCTCTGCACCCACCCCTCACATGTCTCTGTCCACTGCTGGGAGTGATATGCACCCACCCCTCATATGTCTGTCCACTGCTGGGAGTCCTCTGCACCCACCCCTCACATGTCTCTGTCCACTGCTGGGAGTGATATGCACCCACCCCTCATATGTCTGGGCACTGCTGGGAGTGATCTGCACCCACCCCTCACATGTCTCTGGGCACTGCTGGTATTCCTCTGCACCCACCCCTCACATGTCTCTGTCCACTGCTGGGAGTCCTCTGCACCCACCCCTCACATGTCTCTGTAAACTGCTGGGAGTCCTCTGCACCCACCCCTCACATGTCTCTGTCCACTGCTGGGAGTCCTCTGCGCCCACCCCTCACATGTGTCTGTCCACTTCTGGGAGTCCTCTGCACCCACCCATCACATGTCTCTGTACACTGCTGGGAGTGATATGCACCCACCCCTCACATGTCTCTCGGCACTGCTGGTATTCCTTTGCACCCTCCCCTCACATGTCTCTGTCCACTGCTGGGAGTCCTCTGCACCCACCCCGCACATGTCTCTGTCCACTGCTGGGAGTCCTCTGCACCCACCCCTCACATGTGTCTGTCCACTGCTGGGAGTCCTCTGCATCCACCCCTCACATGTCTCTCTCCACAGCTGGGAGTCCTCTGCACCCACCCCTCACATGTCTCTGTCCACTGCTGGGAGTCCTCTGCACCCACCCCTCACATGTGTCTGTCCACTGCTGGGAGTCCTCTGCACCCCCCCTCACATGTCTCTGGCCACTGCTGGGAGTGATATGCACCCTCCCCTCACATGTCTCTGTCCACTGCTGGGAGTCCTCTGCACCCAACCCGCACATGTCTCTGTACACTGCTGGGAGTCCTCTGCACCCACCCCTCACATGTGTCTGTCCACTGCTGGGAGTCCTCTGCACCCACCCCTCACTTGTGTCTGTCCACTGCTGGGAGTCCTCTGCACCCACCCCTCACATGTCTCTGTCCACTGCTGGGAGTGATATGCACCCACCCCTCATATGTCTGGGCACTACTGGGAGTGATCTGCACCCACCCCTTACATGTTTCTGGGCACTGCTGGTATTCCTCTGCACCCACCCCTCACGTGTCTCTGTCCACTGCTGGGAGTCCTCTGCACCCACCCCTCACATGTCTCTGTCCACTGCTGGGAGTCCTTTGCACCCACCCCTCACATGTCTCTGTCCACTGCTGGGAGTCCTCTGCACCCACCCCTCACATGTGTCTGTCCACTGCTGGAAATCCTCTGCACCCACCCTCACATGTCTCTGTCCACTGCTGGGAGTGAAATGCACCCACCCCTCATATGACTGTCCACTGCTGGGAGTCCTCTGCACCCACCCCTAACATGTCTCTGTCCACTGCTGGCAGTCCTCTGCACCCACCTCTCACATGTCTCTGTCCACTGCTGGGAGTCCTTTGCACCCACCCCTCACATGTCTCTGTCCACTGCTGGGAGTCCTCTGCACCCACCCCTCACATGTGTCTGTCCACTGCTGGAAGTCCTCTGCACCCAACCCTCACATGTCTCTGTCCACTGCTGGGAGTGATATGCACCCACCCCTCATATGACTGTCCACTGCTGGGAGTCCTCTGCACCCACCCCTCACATGTCTCTGTCCACTGCTGGGAGTGATATGCACCCACCCCTCATATGTCTGTCCACTGCTGGGAGTCCTCTGCACCCACTCGTCACATGTCTCTGTCTACTGCTGGGAGTCCTCTGCACCCACCCCTCACATGTGTCTGTCCACTGCTGGGAGTCCGCTGAACCCACCCCTCACATGTCTCTGTCCACTGCTGGGAGTGATATGCACCCACCCCTCATATGTCTGGGCACTGCTGGGAGTGATCTGCACCCACCCCTCACATGTCTCTGGGCACTGCTGGTATTCCTCTGCACCCACCCCTCACATGTCTCTGTCCACTGCTGGGAGTCCTCTGCACCCACCCCTCACATGTCTCTGTCCACTGCTGTGAGTCCTCTGCACCCACCCCTCACATGTCTCTGTCCACTGCTGGGAGTCCTCTGTACCCACCCCTCACATGTGTCTGTCCACTGCTGGAAGTCCTCTGCACCCACCCCTCACATGTCTCTGTCCACTGCTGGGAGTGATATGCACCCACCCCTCATATGACTGTCCACTGCTGGGAGTCCTCTGCACCCACCCCTCACATGTCTCTGTCCACTGCTGGGAGTCCTCTGCACCCACCTCTCACATGTCTCTGTCCACTGCTGGGAGTCCTTTGCACCCACCCCTCACATGTCTCTGTCCACTTCTGGGAGTCCTCTGCACCCACCCCTCACATGTGTCTGTCCACTGCTGGAAGTCCTCTGCACCCAACCCTCACATGTCTCTGTCCACTGCTGGGAGTGATATGCACCCACCCCTCATATGACTGTCCACTGCTGGGAGTCCTCTGCACCCACCCCTCACATGTCTCTGTCCACTGCTGGGAGTGATATGCACCCACCCCTCATATGTCTGTCCACTGCTGGGAGTCCTCTGCACCCACTCCTCACATGTCTCTGTCTACTGCTGGGAGTCCTCTGCACCCACCCCTCACATGTGTCTGTCCACTGCTGGGAGTCCGCTGAACCCACCCCTCACATGTCTCTGTCCACTGCTGGGAGTGATATGCACCCACCCCTCATATGTCTGGGCACTGCTGGGAGTGATCTGCACCCACCCCTCACATGTCTCTGGGCACTGCTGGTATTCCTCTGCACCCACCCCTCACATGTCTCTGTCCACTGCTGGGAGTCCTCTGCACCCACCCCTCACATGTCTCTGTCCACTGCTGGGAGTCCTCTGCACCAACCCCACACATGTCTCTGTCCACTGCTGGGAGTGATATGCACCCACCTCTCATATGTCTGTCCACTGCTGGGAGTCCTCTGCACCCACCCCTCACATGTCTCTGTCCACTGCTGGGAGTGATATGCACCCACCCCTCATATGTCTGTCCACTGCTGGGAGTCCTCTGCACCCATCCCTCACATGTCTCTGTCCACTGCTGGGAGTGATATGCACCCACCCCTCACATGTCTGGGCACTGCTGGGAGTGATCTGCACCCACCCCTCACATGTCTCTGGGCACTGCTGGTATTCCTCTGCACCCACCCCTCACATGTCTCTGTCCACTGCTGGGAGTCCTCTGCACCCACCCCTCACATGTGTCTGTCCACTGCTGGGAGTCCTCTGCACCCACCCCTCACATGTCTCTGTCCACTGCTGGGAGTGATATGCACCCACCCCTCATATGTCTGTCCACTGCTGGGAGTCCTCTGCACCCACCCCTCACATGTCTCTGTCCACTGCTGGGAGTGATATGCACCCACCCCTCATATGTCTGGCCACTGCTGGGAGTGATCTGCACCCACCCCTCCCATGTCTCTGGGCACTGCTGGTATTCCTCTGCACCCACCCCTCACATGTCTCTGTCCACTGCTGGGAGTCCTCTGCACCCACCCCTCACATGTCTCTGTAAACTGCTGGGAGTCCTCTGCACCCACCCCTCACATGTCTCTGTCCACTGCTGGGAGTCCTCTGCACCCACCCCTCACATGTGTCTGTCCACTTCTGGGAGTCCTCTGCACCCACCCATCACATGTCTCTGTACACTGCTGGGAGTGATATGCACCCACCCCTCACATGTCTCTCGGCACTGCTGGTATTCCTCTGCACCCTCCCCTCAGATGTCTCTGTCCACTGCTGGGAGTCCTCTGCACCCACCCCGCATATGTCTCTGTCTACTGCTGGGAGTCCTCTGCACCCACCCCTCACATGTGTCTGTCCACTGCTGGGAGTCCTCTGCACCCACCCCTCACATGTCTCTCTCCACAGCTGGGAGTCCTCTGCACCTACCCCTCACATGTCTCTGGCCACTGCTGGGAGTGATATGCACCCTCCCCTCACATGTGTCTGTCCACTGCTGGGAGTCCTCTGCACCCCCCCTCACATGTCTCTGGCCACTGCTGGGAGTGATATGCACCCTCCCCTCACATGTCTCTGTCCACTGCTGGGAGTCCTCTGCACCCAACCCGCACATGTCTCTGTACACTGCTGGGAGTCCTCTGCACCCACCCCTCACATGTGTCTGTCCACTGCTGGGAGTCCTCTGCACCCACCCCTCACATGTCTCTGTCCACTGCTGGGAGTGATATGCACCCACCCCTCATATGTCTGGGCACTGCTGGGAGTGATCTGCACCCACCCCTCACATGTCTCTGGGCACTGCTGGTATTCCTCTGCACCCACCCCTCACATGTCTCTGTCCACTGCTAGGAGTCCTCTGCACCGACCCCTCACATGACTCTGTCCACTGCTGGGAGTCCTCTGCACCCACCCCTCACTTGTGTCTGTCCACTGCTGGGAGTGATATGCACCCACCCCTCATATGTCTGTCCACTGCTGGGAGTCCTCTGCACCCATCCCTCACATGTCTCTGTCCACTGCTGGGAGTGATATGCACCCACCCCTCATATGTCTGGGCACTGCTGGGAGTGATCTGCACCCACCCCTCACATGTCTCTGGGCACTGCTGGTATTCCTCTGCACCCACCCCTCACATGTCTCTGTCCACTGCTGGGAGTCCTCTGCACCCACTCCTCACATGTCTCTGTCCACTGCTGGGAGTCCTCTGCACCCACCCCTCACATGTGTCTGTCCACTGCTGGGAGTCCTCTGCACCCACCCCTCACATGTCTCTGTCCACTGCTGGGAGTGATATGCACCCACCCCTCATATGTCTGTCCACTGCTGGGAGTCCTCTTCACCCACCCCTCACATGTCTCTGTCCACTGCTGGGAGCGATATGCACCCACCCCTCATATGTCTGTCCACTGCTGGGAGTCCTCTGCACCCACCCCTCACGTTTCTCTGTCCACTGCTGGGATTCCTCTGCACCCACCCCTCACATGTGTCTGTCCACTGCTGGGAGTCCTCTGCACCCACCCCTCACATGTCTCTGTCCACTGCTGGGAGTGATATGCTCCCACCCCTCATATGTCTGGGCACTGCTGGGAGTGATCTGCACCCACCCCTCACATGTCTCTGTCCACTGCTGGGAGTCCTCTGCACCCACCCCTCACATGTCTCTGTCCACTGCTGGGAGTGATATGCACCCACCCCTCATATGTCTGGGCACTACTGGGAGTGATCTGCACCCACCCCTTACATGTTTCTGGGCACTGCTGGTATTCCTCTGCACCCACCCCTCACATGTCTCTGTCCACTGCTGGGAGTCCTCTGCACCCACCCCTCACATGTCTCTGTCCACTGCTGGGAGTCCTTTGCACCCACCCCTCACATGTCTCTGTCCACTGCTGGGAGTCCTCTGCACCTACCCCTCACATGTGTCTGTCCACTGCTGGAAGTCCTCTGCACCCACCTCTCACATGTCTCTGTCCACTGCTGGGAGTCCTTTGCACCCACCCCTCACATGTCTCTGTCCACTGCTGGGAGTCCTCTGCACCCACCTCTCACATGTCTCTGTCCACTGCTGGGAGTCCTTTGCACCCACCCCTCACATGTCTCTGTCCACTGCTGGGAGTCCTCTGCACCCACCCCTCACATGTCTCTGTCCACTGCTGGGAGTGATATGCACCCACCCCTCATATGACTGTCCACTGCTGGGAGTCCTCTGCACCCACCCCTCACATGTCTCTGTCCACTGCTGGGAGTGATATGCACCCACCCCTCATATGTCTGTCCACTGCTGGGAGTCCTCTGCACCCACTCCTCACATGTCTCTGTCTACTGCTGGGAGTCCTCTGCACCCACCCCTCACATGTGTCTGTCCACTGCTGGGAGTCCGCTGAACCCACCCCTCACATGTCTCTGTCCACTGCTGGGAGTGATATGCACCCACCCCTCATATGTCTGGGCACTGCTGGGAGTGATCTGCACCCACCCCTCACATGTCTCCGGGCACTGCTGGTATTCCTCTGCACCCACCCCTCACATGTCTCTGTCCACTGCTGGGAGTCCTCTGCACCCACCCCTCACATGTCTCTGTCCACTGCTGTGAGTCCTCTGCACCCACCCCTCACATGTCTCTGTCCACTGCTGGGAGTCCTCTATACCCACCCCTCACATGTGTCTGTCCACTGCTGGAAGTCCTCTGCACCCACCCCTCACATGTCTCTGTCCACTGCTGGGAGTGATATGCACCCACCCCTCATATGACTGTCCACTGCTGGGAGTCCTCTGCACCCACCCCTCACATGTCTCTGTCCACTGCTGGGAGTCCTCTGCACCCACCTCTCACATGTCTCTGTCCACTGCTGGGAGTCCTTTGCACCCACCCCTCACATGTCTCTGTCCACTGCTGGGAGTCCTCTGCACCCACCCCTCACATGTGTCTGTCCACTGCTGGAAGTCCTCTGCACCCAACCCTCACATGTCTCTGTCCACTGCTGGGAGTGATATGCACCCACCCCTCATATGACTGTCCACTGCTGGGAGTCCTCTGCACCCACCCCTCACATGTCTCTGTCCACTGCTGGGAGTGATATGCACCCACCCCTCATATGTCTGTCCACTGCTGGGAGTCCTCTGCACCCACTCCTCAGATGTCTCTGTTCTCTGCTGGGAGTGATATGCACCCACCCCTCACATGTCTGTCCACTGCTGGGAGTCCTCTGCACCCACGCCTCACATGTCTCTGGGCACTGCTGGGAGTCCTCTGCACCCACCCCTCACATGTCTCTGTCCACTGCTGGGAGTCCTCTGCACCCACCCCTCACATGTGTCTGTCCACTGCTGGGAGTCCGCTGAACCCACCCCTCACATGTCTCTGTCCACTGCTGGGAGTGATATGCACCCACCCCTCATATGTCTGGGCACTGCTGGGAGTGATCTGCACCCACCCCTCACATGTCTCTGGGCACTGCTGGTATTCCTCTGCACCCACCCCTCACATGTCTCTGTCCACTGCTGGGAGTCCTCTGCACCCACCCCTCACATGTCTCTGTCCACTGCTGGGAGTCCTCTGCACCCACCCCTCACATGTATCTGTCCACTGCTGGGAGTGATATGCTCCCACCCCTCATATGTCTGGGCACTGCTGGGAGTGATCTGCACCCACCCCTCACATGTCTCTGTCCACTGCTGGGAGTCCTCTGCACCCACCCCTCACATTTGTCTGTCCACTGCTAGGAGTCCTCTGCACCCACCCCTCACATGTCTCTGTCCACTGCTGGGAGTGATATGCACCCACCCCTCATATGTCTGGGCACTACTGGGAGTGATCTGCACCCACCCCTTACATGTTTCTGGGCACTGCTGGTATTCCTCTGCACCCACCCCTCACATGTCTCTGTCCACTGCTGGGAGTCCTCTGCACCCACCCCTCACATGTCTCTGTCCACTGCTGGGAGTCCTTTGAACCCACCCCTCACATGTCTCTGTCCACTGCTGGGAGTCCTCTGCACCCACCCCTCACATGTGTCTGTCCACTGCTGGGAGTCCTCTGCACCCACCCCTCACATGTCTCTGTCCACTGCTGGGAGTGATATGCACCCACCCCTCATATGTCTGTCCACTGCTGGGAGTCCTCTTCACCCACCCCTCACATGTCTCTGTCCACTGCTGGGAGCGATATGCACCCACCCCTCATATGTCTGTCCACTGCTGGGTGTCCTCTGCACCCACCCCTCACATTTCTCTGTCCACTGCTGGGATTCCTCTGCACCCACCCCTCACATGTGTCTGTCCACTGCTGGGAGTCCTCTGCACCCACCCCTCACATGTCTCTGTCCACTGCTGGGAGTGATATGCTCCCACCCCTCATTTGTCTGGGCACTGCTGGGAGTGATATGCACCCACCCCTCACATGTCTCTGTCCACTGCTGGGAGTCCTCTGCACCCACCCCTCACATGTCTCTGTCCACTGCTGGGAGTGATATGCACCCACCCCTCATATGTCTGGGCACTACTGGGAGTGATCTGCACCCACCCCTTACATGTTTCTGGGCACTGCTGGTATTCCTCTGCACCCACCCCTCACATGTCTCTGTCCACTGCTGGGAGTCCTCTGCACCCACCCCTCACATGTCTCTGTCCACTGCTGGGAGTCCTTTGCACCCACCCCTCACATGTCTCTGTCCACTGCTGGGAGTCCTCTGCACCTACCCCTCACATGTGTCTGTCCACTGCTGGAAGTCCTCTGCACCCACCTCTCACATGTCTCTGTCCACTGCTGGGAGTCCTTTGCACCCACCCCTCACATGTCTCTGTCCACTGCTGGGAGTCCTCTGCACCCACCTCTCACATGTCTCTGTCCACTGCTGGGAGTCCTTTGCACCCACCCCTCACATGTCTCTGTCCACTGCTGGGAGTCCTCTGCACCCACCCCTCACATGTCTCTGTCCACTGCTGGGAGTGATATGCACCCACCCCTCATATGACTGTCCACTGCTGGGAGTCCTCTGCACCCACCCCTCACATGTCTCTGTCCACTGCTGGGAGTGATATGCACCCACCCCTCATATGTCTGTCCACTGCTGGGAGTCCTCTGCACCCACTCCTCACATGTCTCTGTCTACTGCTGGGAGTCCTCTGCACCCACCCCTCACATGTGTCTGTCCACTGCTGGGAGTCCGCTGAACCCACCCCTCACATGTCTCTGTCCACTGCTGGGAGTGATATGCACCCACCCCTCATATGTCTGGGCACTGCTGGGAGTGATCTGCACCCACCCCTCACATGTCTCCGGGCACTGCTGGTATTCCTCTGCACCCACCACTCACATGTCTCTGTCCACTGCTGGGAGTCCTCTGCACCCACCCCTCACATGTCTCTGTCCACTGCTGTGAGTCCTCTGCACCCACCCCTCACATGTCTCTGTCCACTGCTGGGAGTCCTCTATACCCACCCCTCACATGTGTCTGTCCACTGCTGGAAGTCCTCTGCACCCACCCCTCACATGTCTCTGTCCACTGCTGGGAGTGATATGCACCCACCCCTCATATGACTGTCCACTGCTGGGAGTCCTCTGCACCCACCCCTCACATGTCTCTGTCCACTGCTGGGAGTCCTCTGCACCCACCTCTCACATGTCTCTGTCCACTGCTGGGAGTCCTTTGCACCCACCCCTCACATGTCTCTGTCCACTGCTGGGAGTCCTCTGCACCCACCCCTCACATATGTCTGTCCACTGCTGGAAGTCCTCTGCACCCAACCCTCACATGTCTCTGTCCACTGCTGGGAGTGATATGCACCCACCCCTCATATGACTGTCCACTGCTGGGAGTCCTCTGCACCCACCCCTCACATGTCTCTGTCCACTGCTGGGAGTGATATGCACCCACCCCTCATATGTCTGTCCACTGCTGGGAGTCCTCTGCACCCACTCCTCAGATGTCTCTGTTCTCTGCTGGGAGTGATATGCACCCACCCCTCACATGTCTGTCCACTGCTGGGAGTCCTCTGCACCCACGCCTCACATGTCTCTGGGCACTGCTGGGAGTCCTCTGCACCCACCCCTCACATGTCTCTGTCCACTGCTGGGAGTCCTCTGCACCCACCCCTCACATGTGTCTGTCCACTGCTGGGAGTCCGCTGAACCCACCCCTCACATGTCTCTGTCCACTGCTGGGAGTGATATGCACCCACCCCTCATATGTCTGGGCACTGCTGGGAGTGATCTGCACCCACCCCTCACATGTCTCTGGGCACTGCTGGTATTCCTCTGCACCCACCCCTCACATGTCAATGTCCACTGCTGGGAGTCCTCTGCACCCACCCCTCACATGTCTCTGTCCACTGCTGGGAGTCCTCTGCACCCACCCCTCACATGTATCTGTCCACTGCTGGGAGTGATATGCTCCCACCCCTCATATGTCTGGGCACTGCTGGGAGTGATCTGCACCCACCCCTCACATGTCTCTGTCCACTGCTGGGAGTCCTCTGCACCCACCCCTCACATTTGTCTGTCCACTGCTAGGAGTCCTCTGCACCCACCCCTCACATGTCTCTGTCCACTGCTGGGAGTGATATGCACCCACCCCTCATATGTCTGGGCACTACTGGGAGTGATCTGCACCCACCCCTTACATGTTTCTGGGCACTGCTGGTATTCCTCTGCACCCACCCCTCACATGTCTCTGTCCACTGCTGGGAGTCCTCTGCACCCACCCCTCACATGTCTCTGTCCACTGCTGGGAGTCCTTTGCACCCACCCCTCACATGTCTCTGTCCACTGCTGGGAGTCCTCTGCATCTACCCCTCACATGTGTCTGTCCACTGCTGGAAGTCCTCTGCACCCACCCCTCACATGTCTCTGTCCACTGCTGGGAGTGATATGCACCCACCCCTCATATGTCTGGGCACTACTGGGAGTGATCTGCACCCACCCCTTACATGTTTCTGGGCACTGCTGGTATTCCTCTGCACCCACCCCTCACATGTCTCTGTCCACTGCTGGGAGTCCTCTGCACCCACCCCTCACATGTCTCTGTCCACTGCTGGGAGTCCTTTGCACCCACCCCTCACATGTCTCTGTCCACTGCTGGGAGTCCTCTGCACCTACCCCTCACATGTGTCTGTCCACTGCTGGAAGTCCTCTGCACCCACCCCTCACATGTCTCTGTCCACTGCTGGGAGTGATATGCACCCACCCCTCATATGACTGTCCACTGCTGGGAGTCCTCTGCACCCACCCCTCACATGTCTCTGTCCACTGCTGGGAGTTATATGCACCCACCCCTCATATGTCTGTCCACTGCTGGGAGTCCTCTGCACCCACTCCTCACATGTCTCTATCTACTGCTGGGAGTCCTCTGCACCCACCCCTCACATGTGTCTGTCCACTGCTGGGAGTCCGCTGAACCCACCCCTCACATGTCTCTGTCCACTGCTGGGAGTGATATGCACCCTCCCTTCATATGTCTGGGCACTGCTGGGAGTGATCTGCACCCACCCCTCACATGTCTCTGGGCACTGCTGGTATTCCACTGCACCCACCCCTCACATGTCTCTGTCCACTGCTGGGAGTCCTCTGCACCCACCCCTCACATGTCTCTGTCCACTGCTGTGAGTCCTCTGCACCCACCCCTCACATGTCTCTGTCCACTGCTGGGAGTCCTCTGTACCCACCCCTCACATGTGTCTGTCCACTGCTGGGAGTCCTCTGCACCCACCCCTCATATGTCTGTCCACTGCTGGGAGTCCTCTTCACCCATCCCTCACATGTCTCTGTCCACTGCTGGGAGTCCTCTGCAACCACCCCTCACATGTGTCTGTCCACTG
The DNA here is from genome assembly GCF_964204655.1 of Triturus cristatus. Lineage (NCBI taxonomy): Eukaryota > Metazoa > Chordata > Amphibia > Caudata > Salamandridae > Triturus > Triturus cristatus. The sequence goes on along the minus strand of NC_140579.1, from coordinate 273,846,138 downwards.
CTGGGAGTCCTCTGCACCCACCCCTCACATGTCTCTGTCCACTGCTGGGAGTGATATGCACCCACCCCTCATATGTCTGTCCACTGCTGGGAGTCCTCTTCACCCATCCCTCACATGTCTCTGTCCACTGCTGGGAGTGATATGCACCCACCCCTCATATGTCTGGGCACTGCTGGGAGTGATCTGCACCCACCCCTCACATGTCTCTGTCCACTGCTGTGAGTCCTCTGCACCCACCCCTCACATGTCTCTGTCCACTGCTGGGAGTCCTCTGTACCCACCCCTCACATGTGTCTGTCCACTGCTGGGAGTCCTCTGCACCCACCCCTCATATGTCTGTCCACTGCTGGGAGTCCTCTGCACCCACCCCTCACATGTGTCTGTCCACTGCTGGGAGTCCTCTGCACCCACCCCTCACATGTCTCTGTCCACTGCTGGGAGTGATTTGCACCCACCCCTCATATGTCTGTCCACTGCTGGGAGTGATCTGCACCCACCCCTCACATGTCTCTGTCCACTGCTGGGAGTCCTCTGCACCCACCCCTCACATGTGTCTGTCCACTGCTGGGAGTCCTCGGCACCCACCCCTCACATGTCTCTGTACACTGCTGGGAGTGATATGCACCCACCCCTCATATGTCTGGGCACTACTGGGAGTGATCTGCACCCACCCCTTACATGTTTCTGGGCACTGCTGGTATTCCTCTGCACCAACCCCTCACATGTCTCTGTCCACTGCTGGGAGTCCTCTGCACCCACCCCTCACATGTCTCTGTCCACTGCTGGGAGTCCTCTGCACCTACCCCTCACATGTGTCTGTCCACTGCTGGAAGTCCTCTGCAATCACCCCTCACATGTCTCTGTCCACTGCTGGGAGTGATATGCACCCACCCCTCATATGACTGTCCACTGCTGGGAGTCCTCTGCACCCACCCCTCACATGTCTCTGTCCACTGCTGGGAGTCCTCTGCACCCACCCCTCACATGTCTCTGTCCACTGCTGGGAGTCCTTTGCACCCACCCCTCACATGTCTCTGTCCACTGCTGGGAGTCCTCTGCACCCACCCCTCACATGTGTCTGTCCACTGCTGGGAGTCCTCTGCACCCACCCCTCACATGTCTCTGTCCACTGCTGGGAGTTATATGCACCCACCCCTCATATGTCTGTCCACTGCTGGGAGTCCTCTGCACCCACTCCTCACATGTCTCTGTCTACTGCTGGGAGTCCTCTGCACCCACCCCTCACATGTGTCTGTCCACAGCTGGGAGTCCGCTGAACCCACCCCTCACATGTCTCTGTCCTCTGCTGGGAGTGATATGCACCCACCCCTCACATGTCTGGGCACTGCTGGGAGTGATCTGCACCCACCCCTCACATGTCTCTGGGCACTGCTGGTATTCCTCTGCACCCACCCCTGACATGTCTCTGTCCACTGCTGGGAGTCCTCTGCACCCACCCCTCACATGTCTCTGTCCACTGCTGTGAGTCCTCTGCACCCACCCCTCACGTGTCTCTGTCCACTGCTGGGAGTCCTCTGTACCCACCCCTCACATGTGTCTGTCCACTGCTGGGAGTCCTCTGCACCCACCCCTCATATGTCTGTCCACTGCTGGGAGTCCTCTTCACCCATCCCTCACATGTCTCTGTCCACTGCTGGGAGTCCTCTGCACCCACCTCTCACATGTGTCTGTCCACTGCTGGGAGTCCTCTGCACCAACCCCTCACATGTCTCTGTCCACTGCTGGGAGTGATATGCTCCCACCCCTCATATGTCTGGGCACTGCTGGGAGTGATCTGCACCCACCCCTCACATGTCTCTGTCCACTGCTGGGAGTCCTCTGCACCCACCCCTCACATGTGTCTGTCCACTGCTGGGAGTCCTCTGCACCCACCCCTCACATGTCTCTGTCCACTGCTGGGAGTGATATGCACCCACTCCTCATATGTCTGGGCACTACTTGGAGTCATCTGCACCCACCCCTTACATGTCTCTGGGCACTGCTGGTATTCCTCTGCACCCACCCCTCACATGTCTCTGTCCACTGCTGGGAGTCCTCTGACCCACCCCTCACATGTCTCTGTCCACTGCAGGGAGTCCTTTGCACCCACCCCTCACATGTCTCTGTCCACTCCTGGGAGTCCTCTGCACCCACCCCTCACATGTCTCTGTCCACTGCTGGGAGTGATATGCACCCACCCCTCATATGACTGTCCACTGCTGGGAGTCCTCTGCACCCACTCCTCACATGTCTCTGTCCACTGCTGGGAGTGATATGCACCCACCCCTCATATGTCTGTCCACTGCTGGGAGTCCTCTGCACCCACTCCTCACATGTCTCTGTCCACTGCTGGGAGTCCTCTACACCCACCCCTCACATGTGTCTGTCCACTGCTGGGAGTCCTCTGAACCCACCCCTCACATGTCTCTGTCCACTGCTGGGAGTGATATGCACCCACCCCTCATATGTCTGGGCACTGCTGGGAGTGATCTGCACCCACCCCTCACATGGCTCTGTCCACTGCTGGGAGTGATATGCACCCACCCCTCATATGTCTGGGCACTGCTGGGAGTCCTCTGCACCCACCCCTCACATGTCTCTGTCCACTGCTGGGAGTCCTCTGCACCCACCCCTCACATGTCTCTGTCCACTGCTGGGAGTCCTCTGCACCCACCCCTCACATGTGTCTGTCCACTGCTGGGAGTCCTCTGCACCCCCCTCACATGTCTCTGGCCACTGCTGGGAGTGATATGCACCCACCCCTCATATGTCTGTCCACTGCTGGGAGTCCTCTGCACCCACCCCTCACATGTCTCTGTTCTCTGCTGGGAGTGATATGCACCCACCCCTCATATGTCTGTCCACTGCTGGGAGTCCTCTGCACCCACGCCTCATATGTCTCTGTCCACTGCTGGGAGTCCTCTGCACCCACCCCTCACGTGTCTCTGTCCACTGCTGGGAGTCCTCTGTACCCACCCCTCACATGTGTCTGTCCACTGCTGGGAGTCCTCTGCACCCACCCCTCATATGTCTGTCCACTGCTGGGAGTCCTCTTCACCCATCCCTCACATGTCTCTGTCCACTGCTGGGAGTCCTCTGCACCCACCTCTCACATGTGTCTGTCCACTGCTGGGAGTCCTCTGCACCAACCCCTCACATGTCTCTGTCCACTGCTGGGAGTGATATGCTCCCACCCCTCATATGTCTGGGCACTGCTGGGAGTGATCTGCACCCACCCCTCACATGTCTCTGTCCACTGCTGGGAGTCCTCTGCACCCACCCCTCACATGTGTCTGTCCACTGCTGGGAGTCCTCTGCACCCACCCCTCACATGTCTCTGTCCACTGCTGGGAGTGATATGCACCCACTCCTCATATGTCTGGGCACTACTTGGAGTCATCTGCACCCACCCCTTACATGTCTCTGGGCACTGCTGGTATTCCTCTGCACCCACCCCTCACATGTCTCTGTCCACTGCTGGGAGTCCTCTGACCCACCCCTCACATGTCTCTGTCCACTGCAGGGAGTCCTTTGCACCCACCCCTCACATGTCTCTGTCCACTCCTGGGAGTCCTCTGCACCCACCCCTCACATGTCTCTGTCCACTGCTGGGAGTGATATGCACCCACCCCTCATATGACTGTCCACTGCTGGGAGTCCTCTGCACCCACTCCTCACATGTCTCTGTCCACTGCTGGGAGTGATATGCACCCACCCCTCATATGTCTGTCCACTGCTGGGAGTCCTCTGCACCCACTCCTCACATGTCTCTGTCCACTGCTGGGAGTCCTCTACACCCACCCCTCACATGTGTCTGTCCACTGCTGGGAGTCCTCTGAACCCACCCCTCACATGTCTCTGTCCACTGCTGGGAGTGATATGCACCCACCCCTCATATGTCTGGGCACTGCTGGGAGTGATCTGCACCCACCCCTCACATGGCTCTGTCCACTGCTGGGAGTGATATGCACCCACCCCTCATATGTCTGGGCACTGCTGGGAGTCCTCTGCACCCACCCCTCACATGTCTCTGTCCACTGCTGGGAGTCCTCTGCACCCACCCCTCACATGTCTCTGTCCACTGCTGGGAGTCCTCTGCACCCACCCCTCACATGTGTCTGTCCACTGCTGGGAGTCCTCTGCACCCCCCTCACATGTCTCTGGCCACTGCTGGGAGTGATATGCACCCACCCCTCATATGTCTGTCCACTGCTGGGAGTCCTCTGCACCCACCCCTCACATGTCTCTGTTCTCTGCTGGGAGTGATATGCACCCACCCCTCATATGTCTGTCCACTGCTGGGAGTCCTCTGCACCCACGCCTCATATGTCTCTGTCCACTGCTGGGAGTCCTCTGCACCCACCCCTCACATGTGTCTGTCCACTGCTGGGAGTCCTCTGCACCCACCCCTCACATGTCTCTGTCCACTTCTGGGAGTGATATGCACCCACCCCTCATATGTCTGGGCACTGCTGGGAGTGATCTGAACCCACCCCTCACATGTCTCTGGGCACTGCTGGTATTCCTCTGCATCCACCCCTCACATGTCTCTGTCCACTGCTGGGAGTCCTCTGCACCCACCCCTCACATTTGTCTGTCCACTGCTGGGAGTCCTCTGCACCTATACCCCTCACATGTCTCTGTCCACTGCTGGGAGTGATATGCACCCACCTCTCATATGTCTGTCCACTGCTGGGAGTCCTCTGCACCCACCCCTCACATGTCTATGTCCACTGCTGGGAGTGATATGCACCCACCCCTCATATGTCTGTCCACTGCTGGGAGTCCTCTGCACCCACCCCTCACATGTCTCTGTCCACTGCTGGGAGTGATATGCACCCACCCCTCATATGTCTGGGAACTGCTGGGAGTGATCTGCACCCACCCCTCACATGTCTCTGGGCACGGCTGGTATTCCTCTGCACCCACCCCTCACATGCCTCTGTCCAAAGCTGGGAGTCCTCTGCACCCACCCCTCACATGAGTCTGTCCACTGCTGGGAGTCCTCTGCACCCACCCCTCACATGTCTCCGTCCACTGCTGGGAGTGATATGCACCCACCCCTCACATTTGTCTGTCCACTGCTGGGAGTCCTCTGCACCCACCCCTCACATGTCTCTGTCCACTGCTGGGAGTGATATGCACCCACCCCTCATATGTCTGTCCACTGCTGGGAGTCCTCTGCACCCACCCCTCACATGTCTCTGTCCACTGCTGGGAGTGATATGAACCCACCCCTCATATGTCTGGGCACTGCTGGGAGTGATCTGCACCCACCCCTCACATGTCTCTGGGCACTGCTGGTATTCCTCTGCACCCACCCCTCACATGTCTCTGTCCACTGCTGGGAGTCCTCTGCACCCACCCCTCACATGTCTCTGTCCACTGCTGGGAGTCCTCTGCACCCACCCCTCACATGTGTCTGTCCACTGCTGGGAGTCCTCTGAACCCACCCCTCACATGTCTCTGTTCACTGCTGGGAGTGATATGCACCCACCCCTCATATGTCTGTCCACTGCTGGGAGTCCTCTGCACCCATCCCTCACATGTCTCTGTCCACTTCTGGGAGTGATATGCACCCACCCCTCATATGTCTGGGCACTGCTGGGAGTGATCTGCACCCACCCCTCACATGTCTCTGGGCACTGCTGGTATTCCTCTGCACCCACCCCTCACATGTCTCTGTCCACTGCTGGGAGTCCTCTGCACCCACCCCTCACATGTCTCTGTCCACTGCTGGGAGTTATATGCACCCACCCCTCATATGTCTGTCCACTGCTGGGAGTCCTCTGCACCCACTCCTCACATGTCTCTGTCTACTGCTGGGAGTCCTCTGCACCCACCCCTCACATGTGTCTGTCCACTGCTGGGAGTTCGTTGAACCCACCCCTCACATGTCTCTGTCCACTGCTGGGAGTGATATGCACCCACCCTTCATATGTCTAGGCACTGCTGGGAGTGATCTGCACCCACCCCTCACATGTCTCTGGGCACTGCTGGTATTCCTCTGCACCCACCCCTCACATGTCTCTGTCCACTGCTGGGAGTCCTCTGCACCCACCCCTCACATGTCTCTGGCCACTGCTGGGAGTGATATGCACCCACCCCTCATATGTCTGTCCACTGCTGGGAGTCCTCTGCACCCACCCCTCACATGTCTCTGTTCTCTGCTGGGAGTGATATGCACCCACCCCTCATATGTCTGTCCACTGCTGGGAGTCCTCTGCACCCACGCCTCATATGTCTCTGTCCACTGCTGGGAGTCCTCTGCACCCACCCCTCACATGTGTCTGTCCACTGCTGGGAGTCCTCTGCACCCACCCCTCACATGTCTCTGTCCACTTCTGGGAGTGATATGCACCCACCCCTCATATGTCTGGGCACTGCTGGGAGTGATCTGAACCCACCCCTCACATGTCTCTGGGCACTGCTGGTATTCCTCTGCATCCACCCCTCACATGTCTCTGTCCACTGCTGGGAGTCCTCTGCACCCACCCCTCACATTTGTCTGTCCACTGCTGGGAGTCCTCTGCACCTATACCCCTCACATGTCTCTGTCCACTGCTGGGAGTGATATGCACCCACCTCTCATATGTCTGTCCACTGCTGGGAGTCCTCTGCACCCACCCCTCACATGTCTATGTCCACTGCTGGGAGTGATATGCACCCACCCCTCATATGTCTGTCCACTGCTGGGAGTCCTCTGCACCCACCCCTCACATGTCTCTGTCCACTGCTGGGAGTGATATGCACCCACCCCTCATATGTCTGGGAACTGCTGGGAGTGATCTGCACCCACCCCTCACATGTCTCTGGGCACGGCTGGTATTCCTCTGCACCCACCCCTCACATGCCTCTGTCCAAAGCTGGGAGTCCTCTGCACCCACCCCTCACATGAGTCTGTCCACTGCTGGGAGTCCTCTGCACCCACCCCTCACATGTCTCCGTCCACTGCTGGGAGTGATATGCACCCACCCCTCACATTTGTCTGTCCACTGCTGGGAGTCCTCTGCACCCACCCCTCACATGTCTCTGTCCACTGCTGGGAGTGATATGCACCCACCCCTCATATGTCTGTCCACTGCTGGGAGTCCTCTGCACCCACCCCTCACATGTCTCTGTCCACTGCTGGGAGTGATATGAACCCACCCCTCATATGTCTGGGCACTGCTGGGAGTGATCTGCACCCACCCCTCACATGTCTCTGGGCACTGCTGGTATTCCTCTGCACCCACCCCTCACATGTCTCTGTCCACTGCTGGGAGTCCTCTGCACCCACCCCTCACATGTCTCTGTCCACTGCTGGGAGTCCTCTGCACCCACCCCTCACATGTGTCTGTCCACTGCTGGGAGTCCTCTGAACCCACCCCTCACATGTCTCTGTTCACTGCTGGGAGTGATATGCACCCACCCCTCATATGTATGTCCACTGCTGGGAGTCCTCTGCACCCATCCCTCACATGTCTCTGTCCACTTCTGGGAGTGATATGCACCCACCCCTCATATGTCTGGGCACTGCTGGGAGTGATCTGCACCCACCCCTCACATGTCTCTGGGCACTGCTGGTATTCCTCTGCACCCACCCCTCACATGTCTCTGTCCACTGCTGGGAGTCCTCTGCACCCACCCCTCACATGTCTCTGTCCACTGCTGGGAGTTATATGCACCCACCCCTCATATGTCTGTCCACTGCTGGGAGTCCTCTGCACCCACTCCTCACATGTCTCTGTCTACTGCTGGGAGTCCTCTGCACCCACCCCTCACATGTGTCTGTCCACTGCTGGGAGTTCGTTGAACCCACCCCTCACATGTCTCTGTCCACTGCTGGGAGTGATATGCACCCACCCTTCATATGTCTAGGCACTGCTGGGAGTGATCTGCACCCACCCCTCACATGTCTCTGGGCACTGCTGGTATTCCTCTGCACCCACCCCTCACATGTCTCTGTCCACTGCTGGGAGTCCTCTGCACCCACCCCTCACATGTCTCTGTCCACTGCTGTGAGTCCTCTGCACCCACCCCTCACATGTCTCTGTCCACTGCTGGGAGTCCTCTGTACCCACCCCTCACATGTGTCTGTCCACTGCTGGGAGTCCTCTGCACCCACCCCTCACATGTCTCTGTCCACTGCTGTGAGTCCTCTGTACCCACCCCTCACATGTGTCTGTCCACTGCTGGGAGTCCTCTGCACCCACCCCTCACATGTCTCTGTCCACTGCTGGGAGTGATATGCACCCACCCCTCATATGACTGTCCACTGCTGGGAGTCCTCTGCACCCACCCCTCACATGTCTCTGTCCACTGCTGGGAGTCCTCTGCACCCACCTCTCACATGTCTCTGTCCACTGCTGGGAGTCCTTTGCACCCACCCCTCACATGTCTCTGTCCACTTCTGGGAGTCCTCTGCACCCACCCCTCACATGTGTCTGTCCACTGCTGGAAGTCCTCTGCACCCAACCCTCACATGTCTCTGTCCACTGCTGGGAGTGATATGCACCCACCCCTCATATGACTGTCCACTGCTGGGAGTCCTCTGCACCCACCCCTCACATGTCTCTGTCCACTGCTGGGAGTGATATGCACCCACCCCTCATATGTCTGTCCACTGCTGGGAGTCCTCTGCACCCACTCCTCACATGTCTCTGTCTACTGCTGGGAGTCCTCTGCACCCACCCCTCACATGTGTCTGTCCACTGCTGGGAGTCCGCTGAACCCACCCCTCACATGTCTCTGTCCACTGCTGGGAGTGATATGCACCCACCCCTCATATGTCTGGGCACTGCTGGGAGTGATCTGCACCCACCCCTCACATGTCTCTGGGCACTGCTGGTATTCCTCTGCACCCACCCCTCACATGTCTCTGTCCACTGCTGGGAGTCCTCTGCACCCACCCCTCACATGTCTCTGTCCACTGCTGGGAGTCCTCTGCACCAACCCCACACATGTCTCTGTCCACTGCTGGGAGTGATATGCACCCACCTCTCATATGTCTGTCCACTGCTGGGAGTCCTCTGCACCCACCCCTCACATGTCTCTGTCCACTGCTGGGAGTGATATGCACCCACCCCTCATATGTCTGTCCACTGCTGGGAGTCCTCTGCACCCATCCCTCACATGTCTCTGTCCACTGCTGGGAGTGATATGCACCCACCCCTCACATGTCTGGGCACTGCTGGGAGTGATCTGCACCCACCCCTCACATGTCTCTGGGCACTGCTGGTATTCCTCTGCACCCACCCCTCACATGTCTCTGTCCACTGCTGGGAGTCCTCTGCACCCACCCCTCACATGTGTCTGTCCACTGCTGGGAGTCCTCTGCACCCACCCCTCACATGTCTCTGTCCACTGCTGGGAGTGATATGCACCCACCCCTCATATGTCTGTCCACTGCTGGGAGTCCTCTGCACCCACCCCTCACATGTCTCTGTCCACTGCTGGGAGTGATATGCACCCACCCCTCATATGTCTGGCCACTGCTGGGAGTGATCTGCACCCACCCCTCCCATGTCTCTGGGCACTGCTGGTATTCCTCTGCACCCACCCCTCACATGTCTCTGTCCACTGCTGGGAGTCCTCTGCACCCACCCCTCACATGTCTCTGTAAACTGCTGGGAGTCCTCTGCACCCACCCCTCACATGTCTCTGTCCACTGCTGGGAGTCCTCTGCACCCACCCCTCACATGTGTCTGTCCACTTCTGGGAGTCCTCTGCACCCACCCATCACATGTCTCTGTACACTGCTGGGAGTGATATGCACCCACCCCTCACATGTCTCTCGGCACTGCTGGTATTCCTCTGCACCCTCCCCTCAGATGTCTCTGTCCACTGCTGGGAGTCCTCTGCACCCACCCCGCATATGTCTCTGTCTACTGCTGGGAGTCCTCTGCACCCACCCCTCACATGTGTCTGTCCACTGCTGGGAGTCCTCTGCACCCACCCCTCACATGTCTCTCTCCACAGCTGGGAGTCCTCTGCACCTACCCCTCACATGTCTCTGGCCACTGCTGGGAGTGATATGCACCCTCCCCTCACATGTGTCTGTCCACTGCTGGGAGTCCTCTGCACCCCCCCTCACATGTCTCTGGCCACTGCTGGGAGTGATATGCACCCTCCCCTCACATGTCTCTGTCCACTGCTGGGAGTCCTCTGCACCCAACCCGCACATGTCTCTGTACACTGCTGGGAGTCCTCTGCACCCACCCCTCACATGTGTCTGTCCACTGCTGGGAGTCCTCTGCACCCACCCCTCACATGTCTCTGTCCACTGCTGGGAGTGATATGCACCCACCCCTCATATGTCTGGGCACTGCTGGGAGTGATCTGCACCCACCCCTCACATGTCTCTGGGCACTGCTGGTATTCCTCTGCACCCACCCCTCACATGTCTCTGTCCACTGCTAGGAGTCCTCTGCACCGACCCCTCACATGACTCTGTCCACTGCTGGGAGTCCTCTGCACCCACCCCTCACTTGTGTCTGTCCACTGCTGGGAGTGATATGCACCCACCCCTCATATGTCTGTCCACTGCTGGGAGTCCTCTGCACCCATCCCTCACATGTCTCTGTCCACTGCTGGGAGTGATATGCACCCACCCCTCATATGTCTGGGCACTGCTGGGAGTGATCTGCACCCACCCCTCACATGTCTCTGGGCACTGCTGGTATTCCTCTGCACCCACCCCTCACATGTCTCTGTCCACTGCTGGGAGTCCTCTGCACCCACTCCTCACATGTCTCTGTCCACTGCTGGGAGTCCTCTGCACCCACCCCTCACATGTGTCTGTCCACTGCTGGGAGTCCTCTGCACCCACCCCTCACTTGTCTCTGTCCACTGCTGGGAGTGATATGCACCCACCCCTCATATGTCTGTCCACTGCTGGGAGTCCTCTTCACCCACCCCTCACATGTCTCTGTCCACTGCTGGGAGCGATATGCACCCACCCCTCATATGTCTGTCCACTGCTGGGAGTCCTCTGCACCCACCCCTCACGTTTCTCTGTCCACTGCTGGGATTCCTCTGCACCCACCCCTCACATGTGTCTGTCCACTGCTGGGAGTCCTCTGCACCCACCCCTCACATGTCTCTGTCCACTGCTGGGAGTGATATGCTCCCACCCCTCATATGTCTGGGCACTGCTGGGAGTGATCTGCACCCACCCCTCACATGTCTCTGTCCACTGCTGGGAGTCCTCTGCACCCACCCCTCACATGTCTCTGTCCACTGCTGGGAGTGATATGCACCCACCCCTCATATGTCTGGGCACTACTGGGAGTGATCTGCACCCACCCCTTACATGTTTCTGGGCACTGCTGGTATTCCTCTGCACCCACCCCTCACATGTCTCTGTCCACTGCTGGGAGTCCTCTGCACCCACCCCTCACATGTCTCTGTCCACTGCTGGGAGTCCTTTGCACCCACCCCTCACATGTCTCTGTCCACTGCTGGGAGTCCTCTGCACCTACCCCTCACATGTGTCTGTCCACTGCTGGAAGTCCTCTGCACCCACCTCTCACATGTCTCTGTCCACTGCTGGGAGTCCTTTGCACCCACCCCTCACATGTCTCTGTCCACTGCTGGGAGTCCTCTGCACCCACCTCTCACATGTCTCTGTCCACTGCTGGGAGTCCTTTGCACCCACCCCTCACATGTCTCTGTCCACTGCTGGGAGTCCTCTGCACCCACCCCTCACATGTCTCTGTCCACTGCTGGGAGTGATATGCACCCACCCCTCATATGACTGTCCACTGCTGGGAGTCCTCTGCACCCACCCCTCACATGTCTCTGTCCACTGCTGGGAGTGATATGCACCCACCCCTCATATGTCTGTCCACTGCTGGGAGTCCTCTGCACCCACTCCTCACATGTCTCTGTCTACTGCTGGGAGTCCTCTGCACCCACCCCTCACATGTGTCTGTCCACTGCTGGGAGTCCGCTGAACCCACCCCTCACATGTCTCTGTCCACTGCTGGGAGTGATATGCACCCACCCCTCATATGTCTGGGCACTGCTGGGAGTGATCTGCACCCACCCCTCACATGTCTCCGGGCACTGCTGGTATTCCTCTGCACCCACCCCTCACATGTCTCTGTCCACTGCTGGGAGTCCTCTGCACCCACCCCTCACATGTCTCTGTCCACTGCTGTGAGTCCTCTGCACCCACCCCTCACATGTCTCTGTCCACTGCTGGGAGTCCTCTATACCCACCCCTCACATGTGTCTGTCCACTGCTGGAAGTCCTCTGCACCCACCCCTCACATGTCTCTGTCCACTGCTGGGAGTGATATGCACCCACCCCTCATATGACTGTCCACTGCTGGGAGTCCTCTGCACCCACCCCTCACATGTCTCTGTCCACTGCTGGGAGTCCTCTGCACCCACCTCTCACATGTCTCTGTCCACTGCTGGGAGTCCTTTGCACCCACCCCTCACATGTCTCTGTCCACTGCTGGCAGTCCTCTGCACCCACCCCTCACATGTGTCTGTCCACTGCTGGAAGTCCTCTGCACCCAACCCTCACATGTCTCTGTCCACTGCTGGGAGTGATATGCACCCACCCCTCATATGACTGTCCACTGCTGGGAGTCCTCTGCACCCACCCCTCACATGTCTCTGTCCACTGCTGGGAGTGATATGCACCCACCCCTCATATGTCTGTCCACTGCTGGGAGTCCTCTGCACCCACTCCTCAGATGTCTCTGTTCTCTGCTGGGAGTGATATGCACCCACCCCTCACATGTCTGTCCACTGCTGGGAGTCCTCTGCACCCACGCCTCACATGTCTCTGGGCACTGCTGGGAGTCCTCTGCACCCACCCCTCACATGTCTATGTCCACTGCTGGGAGTCCTCTGCACCCACCCCTCACATGTGTCTGTCCACTGCTGGGAGTCCGCTGAACCCACCCCTCACATGTCTCTGTCCACTGCTGGGAGTGATATGCACCCACCCCTCATATGTCTGGGCACTGCTGGGAGTGATCTGCACCCACCCCTCACATGTCTCTGGGCACTGCTGGTATTCCTCTGCACCCACCCCTCACATGTCTCTGTCCACTGCTGGGAGTCCTCTGCACCCACCCCTCACATGTCTCTGTCCACTGCTGGGAGTCCTCTGCACCCACCCCTCACATGTATCTGTCCACTGCTGGGAGTGATATGCTCCCACCCCTCATATGTCTGGGCACTGCTGGGAGTGATCTGCACCCACCCCTCACATGTCTCTGTCCACTGCTGGGAGTCCTCTGCACCCACCCCTCACATTTGTCTGTCCACTGCTAGGAGTCCTCTGCACCCACCCCTCACATGTCTCTGTCCACTGCTGGGAGTGATATGCACCCACCCCTCATATGTCTGGGCACTACTGGGAGTGATCTGCACCCACCCCTTACATGTTTCTGGGCACTGCTGGTATTCCTCTGCACCCACCCCTCACATGTCTCTGTCCACTGCTGGGAGTCCTCTGCACCCACCCCTCACATGTCTCTGTCCACTGCTGGGAGTCCTTTGAACCCACCCCTCACATGTCTCTGTCCACTGCTGGGAGTCCTCTGCACCCACCCCTCACATGTGTCTGTCCACTGCTGGGAGTCCTCTGCACCCACCCCTCACATGTCTCTGTCCACTGCTGGGAGTGATATGCACCCACCCCTCATATGTCTGTCCACTGCTGGGAGTCCTCTTCACCCACCCCTCACATGTCTCTGTCCACTGCTGGGAGCGATATGCACCCACCCCTCATATGTCTGTCCACTGCTGGGTGTCCTCTGCACCCACCCCTCACATTTCTCTGTCCACTGCTGGGATTCCTCTGCACCCACCCCTCACATGTGTCTGTCCACTGCTGGGAGTCCTCTGCACCCACCCCTCACATGTCTCTGTCCACTGCTGGGAGTGATATGCTCCCACCCCTCATATGTCTGGGCACTGCTGGGAGTGATCTGCACCCACCCCTCACATGTCTCTGTCCACTGCTGGGAGTCCTCTGCACCCACCCCTCACATGTCTCTGTCCACTGCTGGGAGTGATATGCACCCACCCCTCATATGTCTGGGCACTACTGGGAGTGATCTGCACCCACCCCTTACATGTTTCTGGGCACTGCTGGTATTCCTCTGCACCCACCCCTCACATGTCTCTGTCCACTGCTGGGAGTCCTCTGCACCCACCCCTCACATGTCTCTGTCCACTGCTGGGAGTCCTTTGCACCCACCCCTCACATGTCTCTGTCCACTGCTGGGAGTCCTCTGCACCTACCCCTCACATGTGTCTGTCCACTGCTGGAAGTCCTCTGCACCCACCTCTCACATGTCTCTGTCCACTGCTGGGAGTCCTTTGCACCCACCCCTCACATGTCTCTGTCCACTGCTGGGAGTCCTCTGCACCCACCTCTCACATGTCTCTGTCCACTGCTGGGAGTCCTTTGCACCCACCCCTCACATGTCTCTGTCCACTGCTGGGAGTCCTCTGCACCCACCCCTCACATGTCTCTGTCCACTGCTGGGAGTGATATGCACCCACCCCTCATATGACTGTCCACTGCTGGGAGTCCTCTGCACCCACCCCTCACATGTCTCTGTCCACTGCTGGGAGTGATATGCACCCACCCCTCATATGTCTGTCCACTGCTGGGAGTCCTCTGCACCCACTCCTCACATGTCTCTGTCTACTGCTGGGAGTCCTCTGCACCCACCCCTCACATGTGTCTGTCCACTGCTGGGAGTCCGCTGAACCCACCCCTCACATGTCTCTGTCCACTGCTGGGAGTGATATGCACCCACCCCTCATATGTCTGGGCACTGCTGGGAGTGATCTGCACCCACCCCTCACATGTCTCCGGGCACTGCTGGTATTCCTCTGCACCCACCACTCACATGTCTCTGTCCACTGCTGGGAGTCCTCTGCACCCACCCCTCACATGTCTCTGTCCACTGCTGTGAGTCCTCTGCACCCACCCCTCACATGTCTCTGTCCACTGCTGGGAGTCCTCTATACCCACCCCTCACATGTGTCTGTCCACTGCTGGAAGTCCTCTGCACCCACCCCTCACATGTCTCTGTCCACTGCTGGGAGTGATATGCACCCACCCCTCATATGACTGTCCACTGCTGGGAGTCCTCTGCACCCACCCCTCACATGTCTCTGTCCACTGCTGGGAGTCCTCTGCACCCACCTCTCACATGTCTCTGTCCACTGCTGGGAGTCCTTTGCACCCACCCCTCACATGTCTCTGTCCACTGCTGGGAGTCCTCTGCACCCACCCCTCACATATGTCTGTCCACTGCTGGAAGTCCTCTGCACCCAACCCTCACATGTCTCTGTCCACTGCTGGGAGTGATATGCACCCACCCCTCATATGACTGTCCACTGCTGGGAGTCCTCTGCACCCACCCCTCACATGTCTCTGTCCACTGCTGGGAGTGATATGCACCCACCCCTCATATGTCTGTCCACTGCTGGGAGTCCTCTGCACCCACTCCTCAGATGTCTCTGTTCTCTGCTGGGAGTGATATGCACCCACCCCTCACATGTCTGTCCACTGCTGGGAGTCCTCTGCACCCACGCCTCACATGTCTCTGGGCACTGCTGGGAGTCCTCTGCACCCACCCCTCACATGTCTCTGTCCACTGCTGGGAGTCCTCTGCACCCACCCCTCACATGTGTCTGTCCACTGCTGGGAGTCCGCTGAACCCACCCCTCACATGTCTCTGTCCACTGCTGGGAGTGATATGCACCCACCCCTCATATGTCTGGGCACTGCTGGGAGTGATCTGCACCCACCCCTCACATGTCTCTGGGCACTGCTGGTATTCCTCTGCACCCACCCCTCACATGTCAATGTCCACTGCTGGGAGTCCTCTGCACCCACCCCTCACATGTCTCTGTCCACTGCTGGAGTCCTCTGCACCCACCCCTCACATGTATCTGTCCACTGCTGGGAGTGATATGCTCCCACCCCTCATATGTCTGGGCACTGCTGGGAGTGATCTGCACCCACCCCTCACATGTCTCTGTCCACTGCTGGGAGTCCACTGCACCCACCCCTCACATTTGTCTGTCCACTGCTAGGAGTCCTCTGCACCCACCCCTCACATGTCTCTGTCCACTGCTGGGAGTGATATGCACCCACCCCTCATATGTCTGGGCACTACTGGGAGTGATCTGCACCCACCCCTTACATGTCTCTGTCCACTGCTGGGAGTCCTCTGCACCCACCCCTCACATGTCTCTGTCCACTGCTGGGAGTCCTTTGCACCCACCCCTCACATGTCTCTGTCCACTGCTGGGAGTCCTCTGCACCTACCCCTCACATGTGTCTGTCCACTGCTGGAAGTCCTCTGCACCCACCCCTCACATGTCTCTGTCCACTGCTGGGAGTGATATGCACCCACCCCTCATATGACTGTCCACTGCTGGGAGTCCTCTGCACCCACCCCTCACATGTCTCTGTCCACTGCTGGGAGTCCTCTGCACCCACCCCACACATGTCTCGGTCCACTGCTGGGAGTCCTTTGCACCCACCCCTCACATGTCTCTGTCCAATGCTGGGAGTCCTCTGCACCCACCCCTCACATGTGTCTGTCCACTGCTGGAAGTCCTCTGCACCCACCCCTCACATGTCTCTGTCCACTGCTGGGAGTGATATGCACCCACCCCTCATATGACTGTCCACTGCTGGGAGTCCTCTGCACCCACCCCTCACATGTCTCTGTCCACTGCTGGGAGTTATATGCACCCACCCCTCATATGTCTGTCCACTGCTGGGAGTCCTCTGCACCCACTCCTCACATGTCTCTATCTACTGCTGG
Organism: Triturus cristatus; assembly: GCF_964204655.1. Taxonomy (NCBI): domain Eukaryota; kingdom Metazoa; phylum Chordata; class Amphibia; order Caudata; family Salamandridae; genus Triturus; species Triturus cristatus. The sequence continues at coordinate 273,829,336 of NC_140579.1, read as the reverse complement.
GAGTCCTCTGCACCCACCCCTCACATGTGTCTGTCCACTGCTGGGAGTCCGCTGAACCCACCCCTCACATGTCTCTGTCCACTGCTGGGAGTGATATGCACCCTCCCTTCATATGTCTGGGCACTGCTGGGAGTGATCTGCACCCACCCCTCACATGTCTCTGGGCACTGCTGGTATTCCACTGCACCCACCCCTCACATGTCTCTGTCCACTGCTGGGAGTCCTCTGCACCCACCCCTCACATGTCTCTGTCCACTGCTGTGAGTCCTCTGCACCCACCCCTCACATGTCTCTGTCCACTGCTGGGAGTCCTCTGTACCCACCCCTCACATGTGTCTGTCCACTGCTGGGAGTCCTCTGCACCCACCCCTCATATGTCTGTCCACTGCTGGGAGTCCTCTTCACCCATCCCTCACATGTCTCTGTCCACTGCTGGGAGTCCTCTGCAACCACCCCTCACATGTGTCTGTCCACTGCTGGGAGTCCTCTGCACCCACCCCTCACATGTCTCTGTCCACTGCTGGGAGTGATATGCACCCACCCCTCATATGTCTGTCCACTGCTGGGAGTCCTCTTCACCCATCCCTCACATGTCTCTGTCCACTGCTGGGAGTGATATGCACCCACCCCTCATATGTCTGGGCACTGCTGGGAGTGATCTGCACCCACCCCTCACATGTCTCTGTCCACTGCTGTGAGTCCTCTGCACCCACCCCTCACATGTCTCTGTCCACTGCTGGGAGTCCTCTGTACCCACCCCTCACATGTGTCTGTCCACTGCTGGGAGTCCTCTGCACCCACCCCTCATATGTCTGTCCACTGCTGGGAGTCCTCTGCACCCACCCCTCACATGTGTCTGTCCACTGCTGGGAGTCCTCTGCACCCACCCCTCACATGTCTCTGTCCACTGCTGGGAGTGATTTGCACCCACCCCTCATATGTCTGTCCACTGCTGGGAGTGATCTGCACCCACCCCTCACATGTCTCTGTCCACTGCTGGGAGTCCTCTGCACCCACCCCTCACATGTGTCTGTCCACTGCTGGGAGTCCTCGGCACCCACCCCTCACATGTCTCTGTACACTGCTGGGAGTGATATGCACCCACCCCTCATATGTCTGGGCACTACTGGGAGTGATCTGCACCCACCCCTTACATGTTTCTGGGCACTGCTGGTATTCCTCTGCACCAACCCCTCACATGTCTCTGTCCACTGCTGGGAGTCCTCTGCACCCACCCCTCACATGTCTCTGTCCACTGCTGGGAGTCCTCTGCACCTACCCCTCACATGTGTCTGTCCACTGCTGGAAGTCCTCTGCAATCACCCCTCACATGTCTCTGTCCACTGCTGGGAGTGATATGCACCCACCCCTCATATGACTGTCCACTGCTGGGAGTCCTCTGCACCCACCCCTCACATGTCTCTGTCCACTGCTGGGAGTCCTCTGCACCCACCCCTCACATGTCTCTGTCCACTGCTGGGAGTCCTTTGCACCCACCCCTCACATGTCTCTGTCCACTGCTGGGAGTCCTCTGCACCCACCCCTCACATGTGTCTGTCCACTGCTGGGAGTCCTCTGCACCCACCCCTCACATGTCTCTGTCCACTGCTGGGAGTTATATGCACCCACCCCTCATATGTCTGTCCACTGCTGGGAGTCCTCTGCACCCTCTCCTCACATGTCTCTGTCTACTGCTGGGAGTCCTCTGCACCCACCCCTCACATGTGTCTGTCCACAGCTGGGAGTCCGCTGAACCCACCCCTCACATGTCTCTGTCCTCTGCTGGGAGTGATATGCACCCACCCCTCACATGTCTGGGCACTGCTGGGAGTGATCTGCACCCACCCCTCACATGTCTCTGGGCACTGCTGGTATTCCTCTGCACCCACCCCTGACATGTCTCTGTCCACTGCTGGGAGTCCTCTGCACCCACCCCTCACATGTCTCTGTCCACTGCTGTGAGTCCTCTGCACCCACCCCTCACGTGTCTCTGTCCACTGCTGGGAGTCCTCTGTACCCACCCCTCACATGTGTCTGTCCACTGCTGGGAGTCCTCTGCACCCACCCCTCATATGTCTGTCCACTGCTGGGAGTCCTCTTCACCCATCCCTAACATGTCTCTGTCCACTGCTGGGAGTCCTCTGCACCCACCTCTCACATGTGTCTGTCCACTGCTGGGAGTCCTCTGCACCAACCCCTCACATGTCTCTGTCCACTGCTGGGAGTGATATGCTCCCACCCCTCATATGTCTGGGCACTGCTGGGAGTGATCTGCACCCACCCCTCACATGTCTCTGTCCACTGCTGGGAGTCCTCTGCACCCACCCCTCACATGTGTCTGTCCACTGCTGGGAGTCCTCTGCACCCACCCCTCACATGTCTCTGTCCACTGCTGGGAGTGATATGCACCCACTCCTCATATGTCTGGGCACTACTTGGAGTCATCTGCACCCACCCCTTACATGTCTCTGGGCACTGCTGGTATTCCTCTGCACCCACCCCTCACATGTCTCTGTCCACTGCTGGGAGTCCTCTGACCCACCCCTCACATGTCTCTGTCCACTGCAGGGAGTCCTTTGCACCCACCCCTCACATGTCTCTGTCCACTCCTGGGAGTCCTCTGCACCCACCCCTCACATGTCTCTGTCCACTGCTGGGAGTGATATGCACCCACCCCTCATATGACTGTCCACTGCTGGGAGTCCTCTGCACCCACTCCTCACATGTCTCTGTCCACTGCTGGGAGTGATATGCACCCACCCCTCATATGTCTGTCCACTGCTGGGAGTCCTCTGCACCCACTCCTCACATGTCTCTGTCCACTGCTGGGAGTCCTCTACACCCACCCCTCACATGTGTCTGTCCACTGCTGGGAGTCCTCTGAACCCACCCCTCACATGTCTCTGTCCACTGCTGGGAGTGATATGCACCCACCCCTCATATGTCTGGGCACTGCTGGGAGTGATCTGCACCCACCCCTCACATGGCTCTGTCCACTGCTGGGAGTGATATGCACCCACCCCTCATATGTCTGGGCACTGCTGGGAGTCCTCTGCACCCACCCCTCACATGTCTCTGTCCACTGCTGGGAGTCCTCTGCACCCACCCCTCACATGTCTCTGTCCACTGCTGGGAGTCCTCTGCACCCACCCCTCACATGTGTCTGTCCACTGCTGGGAGTCCTCTGCACCCCCCTCACATGTCTCTGGCCACTGCTGGGAGTGATATGCACCCACCCCTCATATGTCTGTCCACTGCTGGGAGTCCTCTGCACCCACCCCTCACATGTCTCTGTTCTCTGCTGGGAGTGATATGCACCCACCCCTCATATGTCTGTCCACTGCTGGGAGTCCTCTGCACCCACGCCTCATATGTCTCTGTCCACTGCTGGGAGTCCTCTGCACCCACCCCTCACATGTGTCTGTCCACTGCTGGGAGTCCTCTGCACCCACCCCTCACATGTCTCTGTCCACTTCTGGGAGTGATATGCACCCACCCCTCATATGTCTGGGCACTGCTGGGAGTGATCTGAACCCACCCCTCACATGTCTCTGGGCACTGCTGGTATTCCTCTGCATCCACCCCTCACATGTCTCTGTCCACTGCTGGGAGTCCTCTGCACCCACCCCTCACATTTGTCTGTCCACTGCTGGGAGTCCTCTGCACCTATACCCCTCACATGTCTCTGTCCACTGCTGGGAGTGATATGCACCCACCTCTCATATGTCTGTCCACTGCTGGGAGTCCTCTGCACCCACCCCTCACATGTCTATGTCCACTGCTGGGAGTGATATGCACCCACCCCTCATATGTCTGTCCACTGCTGGGAGTCCTCTGCACCCACCCCTCACATGTCTCTGTCCACTGCTGGGAGTGATATGCACCCACCCCTCATATGTCTGGGAACTGCTGGGAGTGATCTGCACCCACCCCTCACATGTCTCTGGGCACGGCTGGTATTCCTCTGCACCCACCCCTCACATGCCTCTGTCCAAAGCTGGGAGTCCTCTGCACCCACCCCTCACATGAGTCTGTCCACTGCTGGGAGTCCTCTGCACCCACCCCTCACATGTCTCCGTCCACTGCTGGGAGTGATATGCACCCACCCCTCACATTTGTCTGTCCACTGCTGGGAGTCCTCTGCACCCACCCCTCACATGTCTCTGTCCACTGCTGGGAGTGATATGCACCCACCCCTCATATGTCTGTCCACTGCTGGGAGTCCTCTGCACCCACCCCTCACATGTCTCTGTCCACTGCTGGGAGTGATATGAACCCACCCCTCATATGTCTGGGCACTGCTGGGAGTGATCTGCACCCACCCCTCACATGTCTCTGGGCACTGCTGGTATTCCTCTGCACCCACCCCTCACATGTCTCTGTCCACTGCTGGGAGTCCTCTGCACCCACCCCTCACATGTCTCTGTCCACTGCTGGGAGTCCTCTGCACCCACCCCTCACATGTGTCTGTCCACTGCTGGGAGTCCTCTGAACCCACCCCTCACATGTCTCTGTTCACTGCTGGGAGTGATATGCACCCACCCCTCATATGTCTGTCCACTGCTGGGAGTCCTCTGCACCCATCCCTCACATGTCTCTGTCCACTTCTGGGAGTGATATGCACCCACCCCTCATATGTCTGGGCACTGCTGGGAGTGATCTGCACCCACCCCTCACATGTCTCTGGGCACTGCTGGTATTCCTCTGCACCCACCCCTCACATGTCTCTGTCCACTGCTGGGAGTCCTCTGCACCCACCCCTCACATGTCTCTGTCCACTGCTGGGAGTTATATGCACCCACCCCTCATATGTCTGTCCACTGCTGGGAGTCCTCTGCACCCACTCCTCACATGTCTCTGTCTACTGCTGGGAGTCCTCTGCACCCACCCCTCACATGTGTCTGTCCACTGCTGGGAGTTCGTTGAACCCACCCCTCACATGTCTCTGTCCACTGCTGGGAGTGATATGCACCCACCCTTCATATGTCTGGGCACTGCTGGGAGTGATCTGCACCCACCCCTCACATGTCTCTGGGCACTGCTGGTATTCCTCTGCACCCACCCCTCACATGTCTCTGTCCACTGCTGGGAGTCCTCTGCACCCACCCCTCACATGTCTCTGTCCACTGCTGTGAGTCCTCTGCACCCACCCCTCACATGTCTCTGTCCACTGCTGGGAGTCCTCTGTACCCACCCCTCACATGTGTCTGTCCACTGCTGGGAGTCCTCTGCACCCACCCCTCATATGTCTGTCCACTGCTGGGAGTCCTCTTCACCCATCCCTCACATGTCTCTGTCTGTTAGACCTGGCCCCTTGGCGTGAGTCTCCCTTCCTCTTTTTGTCGCTGTGCCTCATGTGTTTTTATGGTGTTGGCCGCTCAGCGCGCTGTGCCGCTGCCAACCAGTGTCGCGGTGCGAGTGCTCCCTATGTAAATTGTATATGTTGGTTGGATTCCATGATTGGATTGTTTGATTTACTGTCAGACCCCAGTAAAATGCGCCGGGGGCGCCAGGGCATGTAAATGCGAACAACGCTGGTGGGCTTGCAGCACTGGTTGTGCCACCCACAGAAGCGGCCGGTAAAATATGTCTGAGGTCTGCCATCGCAGAACCTGCGTGCAGTCTGGTACTGACATGCTGACCGGCAAGGGCCCACACTTGCCAGTCCCTAAAACCTTCCCTTAGCTGCATGTTAGTCACCCCTCTGGTAGGCCCACGGGCAGGGTGCGTTGTAAGCCTAAGGTAGGACAAGCCCGGATGCGTGGCATGTCCTAGTAGTGAATTACCGCCATCTTGTTGTTCACTACTGCAAGGCTACCCTGTTCTCATAGGCCAGTATGGGCGGCCTGGATTATTACACCCTATGATCCTAACCGACCCAGGGAACATGGTAGAAGATCGAGTTTAGTATGCCTGAACTCGGAATAATAAGGTACATCTTTTCGCAAGGTTTATTTTAATATTCCGGATTTGCAAATGCCGCTTTTAGAAAGTTGGCCTTTGCTTGCCTAAACCTTTCAGCCGCCTCTGCGTGATGTGTATCTGATGTCTGGCTGGTATGAGTGACAGGGCTGGGGGAACCCAGATGGGCAGGGCTAGGTAGCCTGGTAATGAATAGGACGATCGACAGGTAGATGGGTGGGAGGAGTGCTCCTAGGCTCTGAATAGGACAGTGCTCTGCTACCTCAATGCCGGCTCCGCCCCCTGTGGAGCGTCTGATGACTCTGCCCTGCACTCTGAAAGAAGAAGCCTGCATCGCGTAAACAAAGTGCTCAGAAACCGGACTGAACTAGGCAAGGGCCCCCCTGGCCTGGGAGAACAAAAGATTTTCTGTATAAATGGAGGAGCCCTGCTCCTGAGAAACGAGATCCGCTTTTGACCAAGAAGAATCTCTGCCTGAGGAGGAGGCACCGGGAAAGCTGTAGGAGGAAGACTGTCCCTATCCTGGGGGATTGGCCTGCAGTGGTGACCTTGCTGCCAAAGGAGAGAAGAGAAACTGTTGCTGAAGACTTTCACTTTACTTTTACTTTCAAGACTTGTGCTTTTCCAAAACGATCTCCAAGGGCTTGGAACTGAGCTTGCCCCCTGAACTGAGCCCCAGGACCATTGGGCTCTACCTGATCTTCACTCGCCTGCTGCTGGACTGTGGTGTCCTTTCCCTCGCCGGAGCTGTGACCCTCGTGCCCCAGTCCCTCCTTGAGCCGTGACCAGGACTGCTTAGCCGCCCCCGCCTTGGGAAGAGCCTCGCTTGATCGGAGCCGCTCCCCCTACGCTGTGCTGGGCTGCCCCGTCACCTCGCTCGTTGGAGGCTCGCTGTGCACCTTCACCCTCCCGCCGGAATCGGCGTTTGTGAGCATCTCCAAGCCTCGGACGGCCCGGACGTATCTGCGTGCCCGGCTGCCCCGCTTTGTTCACCCGCCACCTGCAACACCCCGCTCTTGTCGTGAGCCTGAAGATCAGACCCCCATCGTGAAGTGTGGGAGCCTCGGACGCCGCCTCGCCCTTCGGTCGAAGGGCCGCTGAAATCCCGCACCCGCCTTTGCGTCAAGAAACAAGGTACTGTACTCACGAACTCGACCGCGAGCTCGCATCGGATCCAGGGTCCGCAACGTTCTTATTTCCCTGTCATCAGCTGTGTGCTTCCTGGGCGCTGCCTCAGCCCAAAGTGCGCTGAGGCCTACAGTTACCTTGTGCCCGCCTAAAGAACTTTCCGTAAAACAAAGAGAACTTTACCGTATTTCCAAGAATTGTGGCCCCATCAGTTCAACGTTACTGGGCCTTGTATTTGAATCTGCTGAATCTACATAAAAGCTTATTTTTATATACTTCCTGATTGGTGTCCGTTTGTGGTGCATGCAAGGGGTTTACTGTATGTGTAATTGCATTTGCTTAACCGTGTACGCCTGAGACTTAGCCTAGACTGCTCGCGCCACGCACCTAGAGGGTGAGCAGGGGTTATTCTGGGGAGTCATCCTTCGCCCTGACAAGAAGTAAAGGGTCCCTGCTTCTTGTGGGTTCACACCTGCGTCAACCGGAGCCCCCTCATTTCTAACACTGTCCACTGCTGGGAGTCCTCTGCAACCACCCCTCACATGTGTCTGTCCACTGCTGGGAGTCCTCTGCACCCACCCCTCACATGTCTCTGTCCACTGCTGGGAGTGATATGCACCCACCCCTCACATGTATGTCCACTGCTGGGAGTCCTCTGCACCCATCCCTCACATGTCTCTGTCCACTGCTGGGAGTGATATGCACCCACCCCTCATATGTCTGGGCACTGCTGGAAGTGATCTGCACCCACCCCTCACATGTCTCTGGGCACTGCTGGTATTCCTCTGCACCCACCCCTCACATGTCTCTGTCCACTGCTGGGAGTCCTCTGCACCCACCCCTCACATGTCTCTGTCCACTGCTGGGAGTCCTCTGCACCCACCCCTCACATGTGTCTGTCCACTGCTGGGAGTCCTCTGCACCCACCCCTCACATGTCTCTGTCCATTGCTGGGAGTGATATGCACCCACCCCTCATATGTCTGTCGACTGCTGGGAGTCCTCTTCACCCACCCCTCACATGTCTCTGTCCACTGCTGGGAGCGATATGCACCCACCCCTCATATGTCTGTCCACTGCTGGGAGTCCTCTGCACCCACCCCTCACATGTCTCTGTCCACTGCTGGGATTCCTCTGCACCCACCCCTCACATGTGTCTGTCCACTGCTGGGAGTCCTCTGCACCCACCCCTCACATGTCTCTGTCCACTGCTGGGAGTGATATGCTCCCACCCCTCATATGTCTGGGCACTGCTGGGAGTGATCTGCACCCACCCCTCACATGTCTCTGTCCACTGCTGGGAGTCCTATGCACCCACCCCTCACATGTGTCTGTCCACTGCTGGGAGTCCTCGGCATCCACCCCTCACATGTCTCTGTTCACTGCTGGGAGTGATATGCACCCACCCCTCATATGTCGTGGCACTACTGGGAGTGATCTTCACCCATCCCTTACATGTTTCTGGGCACTGCTGGTATTCCTCTGCACCCACCCCTCACATGTCTCTTTCCACTGCTGGGAGTCCTCTGCACCCACCCCTCACATGTCTCTGTCCACTGATGGGAGTCCTTTGCACCCACCCCTCACATGTCTCTGTCCACTGCTGGGAGTCCTCTGCACCTACCCCTCACATGTGTCTGTCCACTGCTGGAAGTCCTCTGCACCCACCCCTCACATGTCTCTGTCCACTGCTGGGAGTGATATGCACCCACCCCTCATATGACTGTCCACTGCTGGAAGTCCTCTGCACCCACCCCTCACATGTCTCTGTCCACTGCTGGGAGTCCTCTGCACCCACCCCTCACATGTCTCTGTCCACTGCTGGGAGTCCTTTGCACCCACCCCTCACATGTCTCTGTCCACTGCTGGGAGTCCTCTGCACCCACCCCTCACATGTGTCTGTCCACTGCTGGAAGTCCTCTGCACCCACCCCTCACATGTCTCTGTCCACTGCTGGGAGTGATATGCACCCACCCCTCATATGACTGTCCACTGCTGGGAGTCCTCTGCACCCACCCCTCACATGTCTCTGTCCACTGCTGGGAGTTATATGCACCCACCCCTCATATGTCTGTCCACTGCTGGGAGTCCTCTGCACCCACTCCTCACATGTCTCTGTCTACTGCTGGGAGTCCTCTGCACCCACCCCTCACATGTGTCTGTCCACAGCTGGGAGTCCGCTGAACCCACCCCTCACATGTCTCTGTCCACTGCTGGGAGTGATATGCACCCACCCCTCATATGTCTGGGCACTGCTGGGAGTGATCTGCACCCACCCCTCACATGTCTCTGGGCACTGCTGGTATTCCTCTGCACCCACCCCTCACATGTCTCTGTCCACTGCTGGGAGTCCTCTGCACCCACCCCTCACATGTCTCTGTCCACTGCTGTGAGTCCTCTGCACCCACCCCTCACATGTCTCTGTCCACTGCTGGGAGTCCTCTGTACCCACCCCTCACATGTGTCTGTCCACTGCTTGGAGTCCTCTGCACCCACCCCTCATATGTCTGTCCACTGCTGGGAGTCCTCTTCACCCATCCCTCACATGTCTCTGTCCACTGCTGGGAGTCCTCTGCACCCACCCCTCACATGTGTCTGTCCACTGTTGGGAGTCCTCTGCACCAACCCCTCACATGTCTCTGTCCACTGCTGGGAGTGATATGCTCTCACCCCTCATATGTCTGGGCACTGCTGGGAGTGATCTGCACCCACCCCTCACATGTCTCTGTCCACTGCTGGGAGTCCTCTGCACCCACCCCTCACATGTGTCTGTCCACTGCTGGGAGTCCTCTGCACCCACCCCTCACATGTCTCTGTCCACTGCTGGGAGTGATATGCACCCACCCCTCATATGTCTGGGCACTACTTGGAGTCATCTGCACCCACCCCTTACATGTCTCTGGGCACTGCTGGTATTCCTCTGCACCCACCCCTCACATGTCTCTGTCCACTGCTGGGAGTCCTCTGACCCACCCCTCACATGTCTCTGTCCACTGCAGGGAGTCCTTTGCACCCACCCCTCACATGTCTCTGTCCACTGCTGGGAGTCCTCTGCACCTACCCCTCACATGTGTCTGTCCACTGCTGGAAGTCCTCTGCACCCACCCCTCACATGTCTCTGTCCACTGCTGGGAGTGATATGCACCCACCCCTCATATGACTGTCCACTGCTGGGAGTCCTCTGCACCCACTCCTCACATGTCTCTGTCCACTGCTGGGAGTCCTCCGCACCCACCCCTCACATGTCTCTGTCCACTGCTGGGAGTGATATGCACCCACCCCTCATATGTCTGGGCACTGCTGGGAGTGATCTGCACCCACCCCTCACATGTCTCTGGGCACTGCTGGTATTCCTCTGCTCCCACCACTCACATGTCTCTGTCCACTGCTGGGAGTCCTCTGCACCCACCCCTCACATGTCTCTGTCCACTGCTGGGAGTCCTCTGCACCCACCCATCACATGTGTCTGTCCACTGCTGGGAGTCCTCTGCACCCCCCCTCACATGTCTCTGGCCACTGCTGGGAGTGATATGCACCCACCCCTCATATGTCTGTCCACTGCTGGGAGTCCTCTGCACCCACCCCTCACATGTCTCTGTTCTCTGCTGGGAGTGATATGCACCCACCCCTCATATGTCTGTCCACTGCTGGGAGTCCTCTGCACCCACGCCTCATATGTCTCTGTCCACTGCTGGGAGTCCTCTGCACCCACCCCTCACATGTGTCTGTCCACTGCTGGGAGTCCTCTGCACCCACCCCTCACATGTCTCTGTCCACTTCTGGGAGTGATATGCACCCACCCCTCATATGTCTGGGCACTGCTGGGAGTGATCTGCACCCACCCCTCACATGTCTCTGGGCACTGCTGGTATTCCTCTGCACCCACCCCTCACATGTCTCTGTCCACTGCTGGGAGTCCTCTGCACCCACCCCTCACATGTCTCTGTCCACTGCTGGGAGTCCTCTGCACCCACCCCTCACATGTCTCTGTCCACTGCTGGGAGTCCTCTGCACCCACCCCTCACATGTCTCTGTCCACTGCTGGGAGTGATATGCACCCACCTCTCATATGTCTGTCCACTGCTGGGAGTCCTCTGCACCCACCCCTCACATGTCTATGTCCACTGCTGGGAGTGATATGCACCCACCCCTCATATGTCTGTCCACTGCTGGGAGTCCTCTGCACCCACCCCTCACATGTCTCTGTCCACTGCTGGGAGTGATATGCACCCACCCCTCATATGTCTGGGAACTGCTGGGAGTGATCTGCACCCACCCCTCACATGTCTCTGGGCACGGCTGATATTCCTCTGCACCCACCCCTCACATGTCTCTGTCCACTGCTGGGAGTCCTCTGCACCCACCCCTCACATGAGTCTGTCCACTGCTGGGAGTCCTCTGCACCCACCCCTCACATGTCTCTGTCCACTGCTGGGAGTGATATGCACCCACCCTGTTGGACAGGCCACATGAAGGGCTTGCTCCCTCCCCGCACGACAGGGCCCAAACCCCGGACTCCCAGGTGTTACCCCCAAGGGCAACCCGCACCCCGTCTCCCAACGGAACTCCTGCCCCCGGACATCCATGTATCATGGGGCCGAACCACTACCGGCTCCCCCGGCCGGATCAGCCGCCATCTTGGACACTGCGCCACGAGGCCGCGCGGCCTCAGCCCGACCCTAACCCTGGGCCTGGCCGGCCCCGACATCCCGGCACCACCATCCACCCAGGAAGTGAACGGACCACTTGGCAGGTCAATGGGAGAAAGAAGCGTCGAGGGCTCTCCCCCGCCAGGTGCCGATCACCCTCCAGCTCCCCCAGGCGCTGGCTCCACCCCCTGCTGGGTGTCTGGACTCCCTCATCCCGGACCCCCCGACCTCCAAGTGCGAGGGTCCGGACATCAAAGGGCGCCAGACCTATAACTAGGGCAGCTCCAGAGCAGGAAAGCAGTTGTATCCTGGAGTCGAGAGACACCGAGAGAACTCATCCTTGACGGACTACTGGCGCTGCCGTAGCCCTGCCTTGTGAACCATCGTCCTGCCTGCTGGCGCTGCCGCGGCCTTCTGCAACATCCATTCTCGTCGGGACCTGCTGGCGCTGCCGCGGACCGTTGTAACGACCACCTTCATCGGGACCTGCTGGCGCTGCCGCGGACCGTGTAACGACCATCTTCACCGGGACCTGCTGGCGCTGCCGCGGACCGTGTAACGACCATCTTCACCGGGACCTGCTGGCGCTGCCGCGGACCGTGTAACGACCATCTTCACCGGGACCTGCTGGCGCTGCCGCGGCCCGTCAAAGCTAGAACACCGAGCTCGAGGATTGTGAGCTATCCACCATACCATCTCAGCTACCAGACTGGTAACCAGACTGTCCCGCTACCCCCTTTCCCCAAACCAAGAGACTCGAATCGAGGGGACCCCTGAGTCCAGACCTCCTTGTACCATTTCATCGTACCTTAAGAAATCACCTATAAAGAACGCTAAATCTTATCCTTGTGGGGTGTAAATCTGTGGGGGGGAAGTTATTCATCTGTACGATCGCTGGAGACGGCTCTCCCCGGAGACCTCTCCCCTTGTCCTCGGCCGACCCTCCCGGTCCGTCTAACATTGGTGGCCAGCGGCGCGATCCGAATCAACGCGTAATCGTACAGAGAGTAGCTCACCCCACGACAAAACCACGATGTCAACCAAAGAGAGCGGTTCCACCGAGAAATTCCAGATGGATAAATTGGAAGAGTATAGCCATCGCGAACTTAAACAATTCTGCATGGAACTAGGCATTGCTACCACCGGCCTGAGTACCAAAGACGATTTGAAGCACGCCCTTGAGTCGTGGGCGGAAACCGGGGTCGCCGGATCCCCCGACCAAAACGGTGTAGCACCAGAGGGGAACGCCACAGCTCCCGAGGAGCGAGGAACGGGCCTCTCGCAAGGAGAGATCCAAGAAAGAGAAAGAACCAGATTACATGAGTTGGAAATGGCACGACTCAAGATGGACGGTGAACTAAAGTTAGCCGAGCAAAAACTAAATCTAGAACATCTGCGGCTCCGAGAAGAACGGGAAGAAAAACAGAGGCAGAGAGAGCTCGAAGAAAAAAGACTAACATTCGAACACGAGCGCAAACTGGCGGAAATAGAACTTTCTGAAACAGAATAAAGAACCGGGGGTGCCTGAGCGACCGCACACCCCGGGAGCAACCGAGAAGAAAGTCCACATCCCCAAGGATGTTGTCCGAGAGTATGTCCGAGAGGACGACATACAACAGTGGTTCAAAGCCTACGAGATCGCCATGACCTCCCACCGGATCGATCGGAGTGACTGGGGAGCTGGCCTATGGGGGAGGTTCGTCAACGAAGGCCGCGATGCCCTACTACAGCTCCCAGATCATCAGATGTCATCCTATGACCACATGAAGGCTGCCCTCCTCACCCGATATGGGCTCACACCCGAAATGTACCGCCAGAGGTTCCCAGACTGCACCCGGATCCCGGGTACAACTTGGGTGGAATACGTCAACTATTTCAGCCGAGCCTTCGAGGGTTGGATCAAGGGAAGCCACGTAACGACCTACGAGCAGCTCTTTAATCTTATGGTGTGGGAGCACCTGTCTAACAACTGCTTCGTCGAGCTCAGGCAGCACCTCCTCGACAGTAAATTGACTGACCCACGGCAACTCGCCGCCGAAGCTGACCGGTGGGAAAGCACCCGAGTGGGCCGGAGAGGGCCACACGAGCAAAACCGAAACCACCAAGGTCAGCACCGTCCCCGAGGAGGAGGAGGAGGCCAGGGGCGAGGGAGAGACACCATCCCGGCCACTCCCGCGGCCAGCACCCCGCCCCCGGCCGGCCGGGGCAACCCCCCGATGCGCCCGGGGTTCCGAGCCAACGTCACGTGTCACCGATGCCAGCGAGTCGGCCACTACGCCAATGACCCGAGCTGCCCGCAGAACCAAACGCCAAAGCCCCGCCAGGTAGCTGCCGCCACCCTGGGGGGAGAACAAACCTCAGAGGAACAGGAAGAATATGAGCAGGCACAACAAGAGTGGGAACCGGCCGCCATGGTTCTAGCGTGCCTAGGGGGAAAAGACATGGTCCCGCGGGCTCCCCTACCCGCCAACACCCGGAAATATGGCCAGTGGGTGAACATTAATGGGCGCCGGGCCGAAGCCCTACGTGACACAGGGGCCAGTGTGACGGCCGTCCGCTTTCACCTGGTGAAACCAGAGCAGATCCTGCCGAACATTCTCTGCCCCGTCCGCTCAGCCGACAATTCCGAAAGTCTGTGTCGGATGGCCTGCGTCCCCTTCGAATGGGGAGGGGTCTCCGGCATGTTGAAGGTGACAGTCGGGATGATGCCCCCATGGACTGTCTCCTGGGGAATGACCTTGAGAGTTCCCCGTGGGCTGCCGTCGAAAGAAGAGAGCACCTGGGGATGCTGGGCCTCCCGGACTGGGCCTGCGTAACCACCCGGTCCATGGCCGCCCGTGCCGTCCCCCGACCAGAAGAACCAGAATGGCCAGCACCTCCTCCCCCGGTCGCTCCAGTAGAGGACAACGGCTATACCGACACCCAGAGCCAACGCCCGAAGGGGTCGCCCAGCCCCAGGACCTTCCCGGCCTGGCTCAGTGGCGTCAAGAAGGGGGGCCCACCCAGGAACAGTTTCGCCAGGAACAGAAGACCTGCCCCTCCCTCGAGGGACTCCGCCAGCAAGCCAGCGCCCAGAGCGCAGGGGACTCCACCGGAACCCATTGGGTCTATTGGGATAACGACCTGCTATACAGTGAACAAAGAATCGCGGAGTTAGGGGCCAGTCGAGTGCTGGTGGTGCCCCTCCGTTTCAGAGACTTCCTACTAACTTTGGCCCACGATGTTCCCCTGGCTGGACACCTGGGCCAGGACAAAACCTACAGTCGCCTGGTGACCCACTTTTTCTGGCCGAAGATGCGGAACGACGTCCTCACCCACTGCCGGTCCTGCCCCACGTGCCAGGCCAGCGGGAAGAGCGGCCGTAAGCTCAAAGCCCCTCTGCAACCCTTCCCAGTGGTCACCACCCCGTTCGAGAGGGTAGGAATAGACATTGTGGGGCCCCTGGACCCCCGCACAGCCCAAGGACATCGGTTCATCCTGGTACTGGTGGACCACGCCACCCGCTACCCCGAGGCTGTGCCCCTGCGAACTGTAACAGCTCCGGTGGTCGGCCGGGCCCTAATGGGGACCTTATCCCGGGTGGTTTTCCCCCGAGAAGTCGTCAGCGACCGAGGCACAAACTTTATCTCGAAATATATGAAGTCCCTCTGGCAACAGTGCGGGGTCACCTACCGATTCACGACCCCCTATCACCCTCAAGGGAACGGACTAGTTGAGCGATTCAACCGCACACTCAAGGGAATGATTGGGGGATTGGAAGAGCCCCTCCGTCGCCAGTGGGATGTACTACTCCCGTGCCTCCTCTTCGCCTATCGAGAAGTTCCCCAGAAGTCCCTCGGCTTTAGCCCTTTCGAACTCCTGTACGGGCACCCTGTGCGAGGGCCCCTCAGCCTAGTCAAAGAAGGTTGGGAGAGGGCCCCCCTAAAGACCCCCCCAGACGTCTTCAAGTACCTCCTGGCACTACGCAATCAGACCCGGCGCTTCAGGGAAATGGCAAAAGCGAACCTCGAGGCCAGTCAGGAGGACATGAAAAAATGGTACGATCAGAATGCCTCCTCCGTCGAATTCGAACCTGGTCAACAAGTGTGGGTGATGTCCCCCACCGAACCATGTGCCTTGCAAGATAAGTGGACGGGGCCCTTCAAAGTGGTCGAACGCAAGAGCCCCGTCACCTACCTCATCGACATGGAGTCCCCCCGGAACCCCCTCCGGGTCCTCCACACCAACAGACTCAAACCCCACTTTGTGCGATCGGAACTCAGCCTCCTGATGGCTACAGACAGTGGGGCGGAAGAAGACTCCGAGCCCCTCCCTGATCTCCTGAAGACCCAGGAGAACGACGGTTCCGTGGACGGGGTCCGTCTCTCCGATGCCCTCACCCCAGAGCAACGCCAGGGCTGCCGGGACCTCCTGCTGCAGTTTGCTACACTGTTTTCCCTCACCCCAGGGATCACCCCTTGGTGCTTGCACGACGTGGACACCGGGGACAGTCCCCCTATCCGGCACCGGGCCTACCGCGTACCAGATCGGGTGCGGGCCTGCATCCAAGAGGAAGTATCCAAGATGCTCACGCTCGGGGTCATCGAACCCTCGGACAGCCCCTGGGCCAGCCCGGTCGGGCTGGTCCCCAAAGCCGCTGCCCCCGGCACCACCCTTGAACTCCGATTCTGCGTCGACTATCGGGGCTTGAACGCTGTCACCCGGACCGACGCTCATCCTATCCCCCGAGCGGATGAATTGATCGACCGCCTGGGGGCCGCCCGCTACCTCAGCATCTTCGACCTGACAGCGGGCTACTGGCAGATCGGTCTCACACCCCGGGCCCAGGAACGGTCCGCCTTTTCTACCCCCGATGGCCACTACCACTTCAAGGTCATGCCCTTCGGCATGAAGAATGCCCCAGCTACTTTTCAACGTCTAGTGAACCAGGTCTTGGCGGGGCTCGAAGAGTTCAGCGCCGCCTACCTGGACGATATCGCTGTGTACAGCCGCCACTGGTCCGACCACCTCCACCACCTCCAAGAGGTCCTGCAGGCCCTCCAGCGGGCCGGCCTCACGATTAAGGCCGGCAAGTGCCAAATTGGTCAAGGGTCCGTGACCTACCTCGGACACCAGGTGGGAAGCGGTCTGGTGGCCCCTCTGCAACTCAAAATTGCTGCCATCCAGTCCTGGCAACCCCCCATCACGCGGACCGAGGTCCGAGCCTTCTTGGGACTCACCGGCTACTACCGGCGGTTCGTGAGGGACTATGGCAGCATTGTGGGGCCCCTCACGGGTCTCACGTCCAAAAACCACCCGAAGAAGATTAACTGGACCCCCGACTGTCAAGCGGCCTTCGAGAAGCTGAAGGCCGCCCTGTGCACCGCCCCTGTGCTCCAGGCCCCCGATTACAGTCGGGAATTCATTGTACAAACGGACGCCTCCGACCACGGCATCGGGGCGGTTCTTTCCCAGCTGAACCCCGAGGGTCTTGCCCAGCCGGTGGCCTTCATCAGCAGACGCCTCCTGGCCCGAGAACAGCGCTGGAGCACAATCGAGAGGGAGGCCTTCGCAGTGGTGTGGGCCCTCAAAAAGCTCCGGCCCTATCTCTTCGGTACCCACTTCCGGGTGCAAACCGATCATCGACCCCTGCAGTGGCTAATGCAGATGCGGGGGGAAAACCCAAAACTATTGCGCTGGTCTATCTCCCTGCAGGGAATGGACTTCACTGTGGAACATCGACCGGGCCAAGACCACGCCAACGCAGATGGCCTGTCACGCTTTTTCCGCCTCGACGAGGAGAGTCCCCAAGAGGATGGGTGACTCTCCCCGCCTTCAGCTGGGGGGGACGCATGTTGGACAGGCCACATGAAGGGCTTGCTCCCTCCCCGCACGACAGGGCCCAAACCCCGGACTCCCAGGTGTTACCCCCAAGGGCAACCCGCACCCCGTCTCCCAACGGAACTCCTGCCCCCGGACATCCATGTATCATGGGGCCGAACCACTACCGGCTCCCCCGGCCGGATCAGCCGCCATCTTGGACACTGCGCCATGAGGCCGCGCGGCCTCAGCCCGACCCTAACCCTGGGCCTGGCCGGCCCCGACATCCCGGCACCACCATCCACCCAGGAGGTGAACGGACCACTTGGCAGGTCAATGGGAGAAAGAAGCGTCGAGGGCTCTCCCCCGCCAGGTGCCGATCACCCTCCAGCTCCCCCAGGCGCTGGCTCCACCCCCTGCTGGGTGTCTGGACTCCCTCATCCCGGACCCCCCGACCTCCAAGTGCGAGGGTCCGGACATCAAAGGGCGCCAGACCTATAACTAGGGCAGCTCCAGAGCAGGAAGGCAGTTGTATCCTGGAGTCGAGAGACACCGAGAGAACTCATCCTTGACGGACTACTGGCGCTGCCGTAGCCCTGCCTTGTGAACCATCGTCCTGCCTGCTGGCGCTGCCGCGGCCTTCTGCAACATCCATCCTCGTCGGGACCTGCTGGCGCTGCCGCGGACCGTAGTAACGACCACCTTCATCGGGACCTGCTGGCGCTGCCGCGGACCGTGTAACGACCATCTTCACCGGGACCTGCTGGCGCTGCCGCGGACCGTGTAATGACCATCTTCACCGGGACCTGCTGGCGCTGCCGCAGACCGTGTAACGACCATCTTCACCGGGACCTGCTGGCGCTGCCGCGGCCCGTCCAAGCTAGAACACCGAGCTCGAGGATTGTGAGCTATCCACCATACCATCTCAGCTACCAGACTGGTAACCAGACTGTCCCGTTTCCCCCTTTCCCCAAACCAAGAGACTCGAATCGAGGGGACCCCTGAGTCCAGACCTCCTTGTACCATTTCATCGTACCTTAAGAAATCACCTATAAAGAACGCTAGATCTTATCCTTGTGGGGTGTATATCTGTGGGGGGGAAGTTATTCATCTGTACGATCGCTGGAGACGGCTCTCCCCGGAGACCTCTCCCCTTGTCCTCGGCCGACCCTCCCGGTCCGTCTAACACACCCCTCATATGTCTGTCCACTGCTGGGAGTCCTCTGCACCCACCCCTCACATGTCTCTGTCCACTGCTGGGAGTGATATGCACCCAACCCTCATATGTCTGTCCACTGCTGGGAGTCCTCTGCACCCATCCCTCACATGTCTCTGTCCACTTCTGGGAGTGATATGCACCCACCCCTCATATGTCTGGGCACTGCTGGGAGTGATCTGCACCCACCCCTCACATGTCTCTGGGCACTGCTGGTATTCCTCTAGACCCACCCCTCACATGTCTCTGTCCACTGCTGGGAGTCCTCTGCACCCACCCCTCACATGTCTCTGTCCACTGCTGGGAGTTATATGCACCCACCCCTCATATGTCTGTCCACTGCTGGGAGTCCTCTGCACCCACTCCTCACATGTCTCTGTCTACTGCTGGGAGTCCTCTGCACCCACCCCTCACATGTGTCTGTCCACTGCTGGGAATCCATTGAACCCACCCCTCACATGTCTCTGTCCACTGCTGGGAGTGATATGCACCCACCCTTCATATGCCTGGGCACTGCTGGGAGTGATCTGCACCCACCCCTCACATGTCTCTGGGCACTGCTGGTATTCCTCTGCACCCACCCCTCACATGTCTCTGTCCACTGCTGGGAGTCCTCTGCACCCACCCCTCACATTTCTCTGTCCACTGCTGTGAGTCCTCTGCACCCACCCCTCACATGTCTCTGTCCACTGCTGGGAGTCCTCTGTACCCACCCCTCACATGTGTCTGTCCACTGCTGGGAGTCCTCTGCACCCACCCCTCATATGTCTGTCCACTGCTGGGAGTCCTCTTCACCCATCCCTCACATGTCTCTGTCCACTGCTGGGAGTCCTCTGCATCCACCCCTCACATGTGTCTGTCCACTGCTGGGAGTCCTCTGCACCCACCCCTCACATGTCTCTGTCCACTGCTGGGAGTGATATTCACCCACCCCTCACATGTGTGTCCACTGCTGGGAGTCCTCTGCACCCATCCCTCACATGTCTCTGTCCACTGCTGGGAGTGATATGCACCCACCCCTCATATGTCTGGGCACTGCTGGAAGTGATCTGCACCCACCCCTCACATGTCTCTGGGCACTGCTGGTATTCCTCTGCACCCACCCCTCACATGTCTCTGTCCACTGCTGGGAGTCCTCTGCACCCACCCCTCACATGTCTCTGTCCACTGCTGGGAGTCCTCTGCACCCACCCCTCACATGTGTCTGTCCACTGCTGGGAGTCCTCTGCACCCACCCCTCACATGTCTCTGTCCACTGCTGGGAGTGATATGCACCCACCCCTCATATGTCTGTCCACTGCTGGGAGTCCTCTTCACCCACCCCTCACATGTCTCTGTCCACTGCTGGGAGCGATATGCACCCACCCCTCATATGTCTGTCCACTGCTGGGAGTCCTCTGCACCCACCCCTCACATGTCTCTGTCCACTGCTGGGATTCCTCTGCACCCACCCCTCACATGTGTCTGTCCACTGCTGGGAGTCCTCTGCACCCACCCCTCACATGTCTCTGTCCACTGCTGGGAGTGATATGCTCCCACCCCTCATATGTCTGGGCACTGCTGGGAGTGATCTGCACCCACCCCTCACATGTCTCTGTCCACTGCTGGGAGTCCTCTGCACCCACCCCTCACATGTGTCTGTCCACTGCTGGGAGTCCTCGGCACCCACCCCTCACATGTCTCTGTTCACTGCTGGGAGTGATATGCACCCACCCCTCATATGTCTGGGCACTACTGGGAGTGATCTGCACCCACCCCTTACATGTTTCTGGCACTGCTGGTATTCCTCTGCACCCACCCCTCACATGTCTCTGTCCACTGCTGGGAGTCCTCTGCACCCACCCCTCACATGTCTCTGTCCACTGCTGGGAGTCCTTTGCACCCACCCCTCACATGTCTCTGTCCACTGCTGGGAGTCCTCTGCACCTACCCCTCACATGTGTCTGTCCACTGCTGAAGTCCTCTGCACCCACCCCTCACATGTCTCTGTCCACTGCTGGGAGTGATATGCACCCACCCCTCACATGTCTCTGTCCACTGCTGGGAGTCCTCTGCACCCACCCCTCACATGTCTCTGTCCACTGCTGGGAGTCCTTTGCACCCACCCCTCACATGTCTCTGTCCACTGCTGGGAGTCCTCTGCACCCACCCCTCACATGTGTCTGTCCACTGCTGGAAGTCCTCTGCACCCACCCCTCACATGTCTCTGTCCACTGCTGGGAGTGATATGCACCCACCCCTCATATGACTGTCCACTGCTGGGAGTCCTCTGCACCCACCCCTCACATGTCTCTGTCCACTGCTGGGAGTTATATGCACCCACCCCTCATATGTCTGTCCACTGCTGGGAGTCCTCTGCACCCACTCCTCACATGTCTCTGTCTTCTGCTGGGAGTCCTCTGCACCCACCCCTCACATGTGTCTGTCCACAGCTGGGAGTCTGCTGAACCCACCCCTCACATGTCTCTGTCCACTGCTGGGAGTGATATGCACCCACCCCTCATATGTCTGGGCACTGCTGGGAGTGATCTGCACCCACCCCTCACATGTCTCTGGGCACTGCTGGTATTCCTCTGCACCCACCCCTCACATGTCTCTGTCCACTGCTGGGAGTCCTCTGCACCCACCCCTCACATGTCTCTGTCCACTGCTGTGAGTCCTCTGCACCCACCCCTCACATGTCTCTGTCCACTGCTGGGAGTCCTCTGTACCCACCCCTCACATGTGTCTGTCCACTGCTGGGACTCCTCTGCACCCACCCCTCATATGTCTGTCCACTGCTGGGAGTCCTCTTCACCCATCCCTCACATGTCTCTGTCCACTGCTGGGAGTCCTCTGCACCCACCCCTCACATGTGTCTGTCCACTGCTGGGAGTCCTCTGCACCAACCCCTCACATGTCTCTGTCCACTGCTGGGAGTGATATGCTCACACCCCTCATATGTCTGGGCACTGCTGGGAGTGATCTGCACCCACCCCTCACATGTCTCTGTCCACTGCTGGGAGTCCTCTGCACCCACCCCTCACATGTGTCTGTCCACTGCTGGGAGTCCTCTGCACCCACCCCTCACATGTCTCTGTCCACTGCTGGGAGTGATATGCACCCACCCCTCATATGTCTGGGCACTACTTGGAGTCATCTGCACCCACCCCTTACATGTCTCTGGGCACTGCTGGTTTTCCTCTACACCCACCCCTCACATGTCTCTGTCCACTGCTGGGAGTCCTCTGACCCACCCCTCACATGTCTCTGTCCACTGCAGGGAGTCCTTTGCACCCACCCCTCACATGTCTCTGTCCACTGCTGGGAGTCCTCTGCACCCACCCCTCACATGTGTCTGTCCACTGCTGGAAGTCCTCTGCACCCACCCCTCACATGTCTCTGTCCACTGCTGGGAGTGATATGCACCCACCCCTCATATGACTGTCCACTGCTGGGAGTCCTCTGCACCCACTCCTCACATGTCTCTGTCCACTGCTGGGAGTGATATGCACCCACCCCTCATATGTCTGTCCACTGCTGGGAGTCCTCTGCACCCACTCCTCACATGTCTCTGTCCACTGCTGGGAGTCCTCTGCACCCACCCCTCACATGTGTCTGTCCACTGCTGGGAGTCCTCTGAACCCACCCCTCACATGTCTCTGTCCACTGCTGGGAGTGATATGCACCCACCCCTCATATGTCTGGGCACTGCTGGGAGTGATCTGCACCCACCCCTCACATGTCTCTGGGCACTGCTGGTATTCCTCTGCACCCACCACTCACATGTCTCTGTCCACTGCTGGGAGTCCTCTGCACCCACCCCTCACATGTCTCTGTCCACTGCTGGGAGTCCTCTGCACCCACCCCTCACATGTGTCTGTCCACTGCTGGGAGTCCTCTGCACCCCCCCTCACATGTCTCTGGCCACTGCTGGGAGTGATATGCACCCACCCCTCATATGTCTGTCCACTGCTGGGAGTCCTCTGCACCCACCCCTCACATGTCTCTGTTCTCTGCTGTGAGTGATATGCACCCACCCCTCATATGTCTGTCCACTGCTGGGAGTTCTCTGCACCCACGCCTCATATGTCTCTGTCCACTGCTGGGAGTCCTCTGCACCCACCCCTCACATGTGTCTGTCCACTGCTGGGAGTCCTCTGCACCCACCCCTCACATGTCTCTGTCCACTTCTGGGAGTGATATGCACCCACCCCTCATATGTCTGGGCACTGCTGGGAGTGATCTGCACCCACCCCTCACATGTCTCTGGGCACTGCTGGTATTCCTCTGAACCCAACCCTCACATGTCTCTGTCCACTGCTGGGAGTCCTCTGCACCCACCCCTCACATGTCTCTGTCCACTGCTGGGAGTCCTCTGCACCCACCCCTCACATTTTCTGTCCACTGCTGGGAGTCCTCTGCACCCACCCCTCACATGTCTCTGTCCACTGCTGGGAGTGATATGCACCCACCTCTCATATGTCTGTCCACTGCTGGGAGTCCTCTGCACCCACCCCTCACATGTCTATGTCCACTGCTGGGAGTGATATGCACCCACCCCTCATATGTCTGTCCACTGCTGGGAGTCCTCTGCACCCACCCCTCACATGTCTCTGTCCACTGCTGGGAGTGATATGCACCCACCCCTCATATGTCTGTCCACTGCTGGGAGTCCTCTGCACCCACCCCTCACATGTCTCTGTCCACTGCTGGGAGTGATATGCACCCAACCCTCATATGTCTGTCCACTGCTGGGAGTGCTCTGCACCCACCCCTCACATGTCTCTGGGCACTGCTGGTATTCCTCTGCACCCACCCCTCACATGTCTCTGTCCACTGCTGGGAGTCCTCTGCACCCACCCCTCACATGTCTCTGTCCACTGCTGGGAGTCCTCTGCACCCACCCCTCACATGCGTCTGTCCACTGCTGGGAGTCCTCTGAACCCACCCCTCACATGTCTCTGTCCACTGCTGGGAGTGATATGCACCCACCCCTCATATGTCTGTCCACTGCTGGGAGTCCTCTGCACCCATCCCTCACATGTCTCTGTCCACTGCTGGGAGTGATATGCACCCACCCCTCATATGTCTGGGCACTGCTGGGAGTGATCTGCACCCACCCCTCACATGTCTCTGGGCACTGCTGGTATTCCTCTGCACCCACCCCTCACATGTCTCTGTCCACTGCTGGGAGTCCTCTGCACCCACCTCTCACATGTCTCTGTACACTGCTGGGAGTCCTCTGCACCCACCCCTCACATGTGTCTGTCCACTGCTGGGAGTCCTCTGCACCCACCCCTCACATGTCTCTGTCCACTGCTGGGAGTGATATGCACCCACCCCTCATATGTCTCTCCACTGCTGGGAGTCCTCTTCACCCACCCCTCACATGTCTCTGTCCACTGCTGGGAGCGATATGCACTCACCCCTCATATCTCTGTCCACTGCTGGGAGTCCTCTGCACCCACCCCTCACATGTCTCTGTCCACTGCTGGGATTCCTCTGCACCCACCCCTCACATGTGTCTGTCCACTGCTGGGAGTCCTCTGCACCCACCCCTCACATGTCTCTGTCCACTGCTGGGAGTGATATGCTCCCACCCCTCATATGTCTGGGCACTGCTGGGAGTGATCTGCACCCACCCCTCACATGTCTCTGTCCACTGCTGGGAGTCCTCTGCACCCACCCCTCACATGTGTCTGTCCACTGCTGGGAGTCCTCTGCACCCACCCCTCACATGTCTCTGTCCACTGCTGGGAGTGATATGCACCCACCCCTCATATGTCTGGGCACTACTGGGAGTGATCTGCACCCACCCCTTACATGTTTCTGGGCACTGCTGGTATTCCTCTGCACCCACCCCTCACATGTCTCTGTCCACTGCTGGGAGTCCTCTGCACCCACCCCTCACATGTCTCTGTCGACTGCTGGGAGTCCTTTGCACCCACCCCTCACATGTCTCTGTCCACTGCTGGGAGTCCTCTGCACCTACCCCTCACATGTGTCTGTCCACTGCTGGAAGTCCTCTCCACCCACCCCTCACATGTCTCTGTCCACTGCTGGGAGTGATATGCACCCACCCCTCATATGACTGTCCACTGCTGGGAGTCCTCTGCACCCACCCCTCACATGTCTCTGTCCACTGCTGGGAGTCCTCTGCACCCACCCCTCACATGTCTCTGTCCACTGCTGGGAGTCCTTTGCACCCACCCCTCACATGTCTCTGTCCACTGCTGGGAGTCCTCTGCACCCACCCCTCACATGTGTCTGTCCACTGCTGGAAGTCCTCTGCACCCACCCCTCACATGTCTCTGTCCACTGCTGGGAGTGATATGCACCCACCCCTCATATGACTGTCCACTGCTGGGAGTCCTCTGCACCCACCCCTCACATGTCTCTGTCCACTGCTGGGAGTGATATGCACCCACCCCTCATATGTCTGTCCACTGCTGGGAGTCCTCTGCACCCACCCCTCACATGTGTCTGTCCACTGCTGGGAGTCCTCTGCACCCACCCCTCACATGTCTCTGTCCACTGCTGGGAGAGATATGCTCCCACCCCTCATATGTCTGGGCACTGCTGGGAGTGATCTGCACCCACCCCTCACATGTCTCTGTCCACTGCTGGGAGTCCTCTGCACCCACCCCTCACATGTGTCTGTCCACTGCTGGGAGTCCTCTGCACCCACCCCTCACATGTCTCTGTCCACTGCTGGGAGTGATATGCACCCAACCCTCATATGTCTGGGCACTACTGGGAGTGATCTGCACCCACCCCTTACATGTTTCTGGGCACTGCTGGTATTCCTCTGCACCCACCCCTCACATATCTCTGTCCACTGCTGGGAGTCCTCTGCACCCACCCCTCACATGTCTCTGTCCACTGCTGGGAGTCCTTTGCACCCACCCCTCACATGTCTCTGTCCACTGCTGGGAGTCCTCTGCACCTACCCCTCACATGTGTCTGTCCACTGCTGGAAGTCCTCTGCACCCACCCCTCACATGTCTCTGTCCACTGCTGGGAGTGATATGCACCCACCCCTCATATGACTGTCCACTGCTGGGAGTCCTCTGCACCCACCCCTCACATGTCTCTGTCCACTGCTGGGAGTCCTCTGCACCCACCCCTCACATGTCTCTGTCCACTGCTGGGAGTCCTTTGCACCCACCCCTCACATGTCTCTGTCCACTGCTGGGAGTCCTCTGCACCCACCCCTCACATGTGTCTGTCCACTGCTGGAAGTCCTCTGCACCCACCCCTCACATGTCTCTGTCCACTGCTGGGAGTGATATGCACCCACCCCTCATATGTCTGTCCACTGCTGGGAGTTCTCTGCACCCACCCCTCACATGTCTCTGTCCACTGCTGGGAGTGATATGCAACCACCCCTCATATGTCTGGGCACTGCTGGGAGTGATCTGCACCCACCCCTCACATGTCTCTGGGCACTGCTTGTATTCCTCTGCACCCACCCCTCACATGTCTCTGTCCACTGTTGGGAGTCCTCTGCACCCACCCCTCACATCTGTCTGTCCACTGCTGGGAGTCCTCTGCACCCACCCCTCACATGTCTCTGTCCACTGCTGGGAGTGATATGCACCCACCCCTCATATGTCTGTCCACTGCTGGGAGTCCTCTGCACCCACCCCTCACATGTCTCTGTCCACTGCTGGGAGTGATATGCACCCACCCCTCATATGTCTGTCCACTGCAGGGAGTCCTCTGCACCCACCCCTAACATGTCTCTGTCCACTGCTGGGAGTGATATGCACCCACCCCTCATATGTCTGGGCACTGCTGGGAGTGATCTGCACCCACCCATCACATGTCTCTGGGCACTGCTGGTATTCCTCTGCACCCACCCCTCACATGTCTCTGTCCACTGCTGGGAGTTATATGCACCCACCCCTCATATGTCTGTCCACTGCTGGGAGTCCTCTGCACCCACTCCTCACATGTCTCTGTCTACTGCTGGGAGTCCTCTGCACCCACCCCTCACATGTGTCTGTCCACTGCTGGGAGTCCGCTGAACCCACCCCTCACATGTCTCTGTCCACTGCTGGGAGTGATATGCACCCACCCCTCATATGTCTGGGCACTGCTGGGAGTAATCTGCACCCACCCCTTACATGTCTCTGGGCACTGCTGGTATTCCTCTGCACCCACCCCTCACATGTCTCTGTCCACTGCTGTGAGTCCTCTGCACCCACCCCTCACATGTCTCTGTCCACTGCTGGGAGTCCTCTGTACCCACCCCTCACATGTGTCTGTCCACTGCTGGGAGTCCTCTGCACCCACCCCTCATATGGCTGTCCACTGCTGGGAGTCCGCTTCACCCATCCCTCACATGTCTCTGTCCACTGCTGGGAGTCCTCTGCAGCCACCCCTCACATGTGTCTGTCCACTGCTGGGAGTCCTCTGCACCAACCCCTCACTTGTCTCTGTCCACTGCTGGGAGTGATATGCTCCCACCCCTCATATGTCTGGGCACTGCTGGAAGTGATCTGCACTCACCCCTCACATGTCTCTGTCCACTGCTGGGAGTCCTCTGCACCCACCCCTCACATGTGTCTGTCCACTGCTGGGAGTCCTCTGCACCCACCCCTCACATGTCTCTGTCCACTGCTGGGAGTGATATGCACCCACCCCTCATATGTCTGGGCACTACTTGGAGTCATCTGCACCTACCCCTTACATGTCTCTGGGCACTGCTGGTATTCCTCTGCACCCACCCCTCACATGTCTCTGTCCACTGCTGGGAGTCCTCTGACCCACCCCTCACTTGTCTCTGTCCACTGCAGGGAGTCCTTTGCACCCACCCCTCACATGTCTCTGTCCACTGCTGGGAGTCCTCTGCACCCACCCCTCACATGTGTCTGTCCACTGCTGAAAGTCCTCTGCACCCACCCCTCATATGTCTCTGTCCACTGCTGGGAGTGATATGCACCCACCCCTCATATGACTGTCCACTGCTGGGAGTCCTCTGCACCCACCCCTCACATGTCTCTGTCCACTGCTGGGAGTGATATGCACCCACCCCTCATATGTCTGTCCACTGCTGGGAGTCCTCTGCACCCACTCCTCACATGTCTCTGTCCACTGCTGGGAGTCCTCTGCACCCACCCCTCACATGTGTCTGTCCACTGCTGGGAGTCCTCTGAACCCACCCCTCACATGTCTCTGTCCACTGCTGGGAGTGATATGCACCCACCCCTCATATGGCTGGGCACTGCTGGGAGTGATCTGCACCCACCCCTCACATGTATCTGGGCACTGCTGGTATTCCTCTGCACCCACCACTCACATGTCTCTGTCCACTGCTGGGAGTCCTCTGCACCCACCCCTCACATGTCTCTGTCCACTGCTGGTAGTCCTCTGCACCCACCCCTCACATGTGTCTGTCCACTGCTGGGAGTCCTCTGCACCCCCCTCACATGTCTCTGGCCACTGCTGGGAGTGATATGCACCCACACCTCATATGTCTGTCCTCTGCTGGGAGTCCTCTGCACCCACCCCTCACATGTCTCTGTTCTCTGCTGGGAGTGATATGCACCCACCCCTCATATGTCTGTCCACTGCTGGGAGTCCTCTGCACCCACGCCTCACATGTCTATGTCCACTGCTGGGAGTCCTCTGCACCCACCCCTCACATGTGTCTGTCCACTGCTGGGACTCCTCTGCACCCACCCCTCACATGTCTCTGTCCACTTCTGGGAGTGATATGCACCCACCCCTCATATGTCTGGGCACTGCTGGGAGTGATCTGCACCCACCCCTCACATGTCTCTGGGCACTGCTGGTATTCCTCTGCACCCACCCCTCACATGTCTCTGTCCACTGCTGGGAGTCCTCTGCACCCACCCCTCACATGTCTCTGTCCACTGCTGGGAGTCCTCTGCACCCACCCCTCACATGTGTCTGTCCACTGCTGGGAGACCTCTGCACCCACCCCTCACATGTCTCTGTCCACTGCTGGGAGTCCTCTGTACCCACCCCTCACATGTGTCTGTCCACTGCTGGGACTCCTCTGCACCCACCCCTCATATGTCTGTCCACTGCTGGGAGTCCTCTTCACCCATCCCTCACATGTCTCTGTCCACTGCTGGGAGTCCTCTGCACCCACCCCTCACATGTGTCTGTCCACTGCTGGGAGTCCTCTGCACCAACCCCTCACATGTCTCTGTCCACTGCTGGGAGTGATATGCTCACACCCCTCATATGTCTGGGCACTGCTGGGAGTGATCTGCACCCACCCCTCACATGTCTCTGTCCACTGCTGGGAGTCCTCTGCACCCACCCCTCACATGTGTCTGTCCACTGCTGGGAGTCCTCTGCACCCACCCCTCACATGTCTCTGTCCACTGCTGGGAGTGATATGCACCCACCCCTCATATGTCTGGGCACTACTTGGAGTCATCTGCACCCACCCCTTACATGTCTCTGGGCACTGCTGGTTTTCCTCTACACCCACCCCTCACATGTCTCTGTCCACTGCTGGGAGTCCTCTGACCCACCCCTCACATGTCTCTGTCCACTGCAGGGAGTCCTTTGCACCCACCCCTCACATGTCTCTGTCCACTGCTGGGAGTCCTCTGCACCCACCCCTCACATGTGTCTGTCCACTGCTGGAAGTCCTCTGCACCCACCCCTCACATGTCTCTGTCCACTGCTGGGAGTGATATGCACCCACCCCTCATATGACTGTCCACTGCTGGGAGTCCTCTGCACCCACTCCTCACATGTCTCTGTCCACTGCTGGGAGTGATATGCACCCACCCCTCATATGTCTGTCCACTGCTGGGAGTCCTCTGCACCCACTCCTCACATGTCTCTGTCCACTGCTGGGAGTCCTCTGCACCCACCCCTCACATGTGTCTGTCCACTGCTGGGAGTCCTCTGAACCCACCCCTCACATGTCTCTGTCCACTGCTGGGAGTGATATGCACCCACCCCTCATATGTCTGGGCACTGCTGGGAGTGATCTGCACCCACCCCTCACATGTCTCTGGGCACTGCTGGTATTCCTCTGCACCCACCACTCACATGTCTCTGTCCACTGCTGGGAGTCCTCTGCACCCACCCCTCACATGTCTCTGTCCACTGCTGGGAGTCCTCTGCACCCACCCCTCACATGTGTCTGTCCACTGCTGGGAGTCCTCTGCACCCCCCCTCACATGTCTCTGGCCACTGCTGGGAGTGATATGCACCCACCCCTCATATGTCTGTCCACTGCTGGGAGTCCTCTGCACCCACCCCTCACATGTCTCTGTTCTCTGCTGTGAGTGATATGCACCCACCCCTCATATGTCTGTCCACTGCTGGGAGTTCTCTGCACCCACGCCTCATATGTCTCTGTCCACTGCTGGGAGTCCTCTGCACCCACCCCTCACATGTGTCTGTCCACTGCTGGGAGTCCTCTGCACCCACCCCTCACATGTCTCTGTCCACTTCTGGGAGTGATATGCACCCACCCCTCATATGTCTGGGCACTGCTGGGAGTGATCTGCACCCACCCCTCACATGTCTCTGGGCACTGCTGGTATTCCTCTGAACCCATCCCTCACATGTCTCTGTCCACTGCTGGGAGTCCTCTGCACCCACCCCTCACATGTCTCTGTCCACTGCTGGGAGTCCTCTGCACCCACCCCTCACATTTTCTGTCCACTGCTGGGAGTCCTCTGCACCCACCCCTCACATGTCTCTGTCCACTGCTGGGAGTGATATGCACCCACCTCTCATATGTCTGTCCACTGCTGGGAGTCCTCTGCACCCACCCCTCACATGTCTATGTCCACTGCTGGGAGTGATATGCACCCACCCCTCATATGTCTGTCCACTGCTGGGAGTCCTCTGCACCCACCCCTCACATGTCTCTGTCCACTGCTGGGAGTGATATGCACCCACCCCTCATATGTCTGTCCACTGCTGGGAGTCCTCTGCACCCACCCCTCACATGTCTCTGTCCACTGCTGGGAGTGATATGCACCCAACCCTCATATGTCTGTCCACTGCTGGGAGTGCTCTGCACCCACCCCTCACATGTCTCTGGGCACTGCTGGTATTCCTCTGCACCCACCCCTCACATGTCTCTGTCCACTGCTGGGAGTCCTCTGCACCCACCCCTCACATGTCTCTGTCCACTGCTGGGAGTCCTCTGCACCCACCCCTCACATGCGTCTGTCCACTGCTGGGAGTCCTCTGAACCCACCCCTCACATGTCTCTGTCCACTGCTGGGAGTGATATGCACCCACCCCTCATATGTCTGTCCACTGCTGGGAGTCCTCTGCACCCATCCCTCACATGTCTCTGTCCACTGCTGGGAGTGATATGCACCCACCCCTCATATGTCTGGGCACTGCTGGGAGTGATCTGCACCCACCCCTCACATGTCTCTGGGCACTGCTGGTATTCCTCTGCACCCACCCCTCACATGTCTCTGTCCACTGCTGGGAGTCCTCTGCACCCACCTCTCACATGTCTCTGTACACTGCTGGGAGTCCTCTGCACCCACCCCTCACATGTGTCTGTCCACTGCTGGGAGTCCTCTGCACCCACCCCTCACATGTCTCTGTCCACTGCTGGGAGTGATATGCACCCACCCCTCATATGTCTCTCCACTGCTGGGAGTCCTCTTCACCCACCCCTCACATGTCTCTGTCCACTGCTGGGAGCGATATGCACTCACCCCTCATATCTCTGTCCAATGCTGGGAGTCCTCTGCACCCACCCCTCACATGTCTCTGTCCACTGCTGGGATTCCTCTGCACCCACCCCTCACATGTGTCTGTCCACTGCTGGGAGTCCTCTGCACCCACCCCTCACATGTCTCTGTCCACTGCTGGGAGTGATATGCTCCCACCCCTCATATGTCTGGGCACTGCTGGGAGTGATCTGCACCCACCCCTCACATGTCTCTGTCCACTGCTGGGAGTCCTCTGCACCCACCCCTCACATGTGTCTGTCCACTGCTGGGAGTCCTCTGCACCCACCCCTCACATGTCTCTGTCCACTGCTGGGAGTGATATGCACCCACCCCTCATATGTCTGGGCACTACTGGGAGTGATCTGCACCCACCCCTTACATGTTTCTGGGCACTGCTGGTATTCCTCTGCACCCACCCCTCACATGTCTCTGTCCACTGCTGGGAGTCCTCTGCACCCACCCCTCACATGTCTCTGTCGACTGCTGGGAGTCCTTTGCACCCACCCCTCACATGTCTCTGTCCACTGCTGGGAGTCCTCTGCACCTACCCCTCACATGTGTCTGTCCACTGCTGGAAGTCCTCTCCACCCACCCCTCACATGTCTCTGTCCACTGCTGGGAGTGATATGCACCCACCCCTCATATGACTGTCCACTGCTGGGAGTCCTCTGCACCCACCCCTCACATGTCTCTGTCCACTGCTGGGAGTCCTCTGCACCCACCCCTCACATGTCTCTGTCCACTGCTGGGAGTCCTTTGCACCCACCCCTCACATGTCTCTGTCCACTGCTGGGAGTCCTCTGCACCCACCCCTCACATGTCTCTGGGCACTGCTGGTATTCCTCTGCACCCACCACTCACATGTCTCTGTCCACTGCTGGGAGTCCTCTGCACCCACCCCTCACATGTCTCTGTCCACTGCTGGGAGTCCTCTGCACCCACCCCTCACATGTGTCTGTCCACTGCTGGGAGTCCTCTGCACCCCCCTCACATGTCTCTGGCCACTGCTGGGAGTGATATGCACCCACCCCTCATATGTCTGTCCACTGCTGGGAGTCCTCTGCACCCACCCCTCACATGTCTCTGTTCTCTGCTGGGAGTGATATGCACCCACCCCTCATATGTCTGTCCACTGCTGGGAGTCCTCTGCACCCACGCCTCACATGTCTATGTCCACTGCTGGGAGTCCTCTGCACCCACCCCTCACATGTGTCTGTCCACTGCTGGGACTCCTCTGCACCCACCCCTCACATGTCTCTGTCCACTTCTGGGAGTGATATGCACCCACCCCTCATATGTCTGGGCACTGCTGGGAGTGATCTGCACCCACCCCTCACATGTCTCTGGGCACTGCTGGTATTCCTCTGCACCCACCCCTCACATGTCTCTGTCCACTGCTGGGAGTCCTCTGCACCCACCCCTCACATGTCTCTGTCCACTGCTGGGAGTCCTCTGCACCCACCCCTCACATGTGTCTGTCCACTGCTGGGAGACCTCTGCACCCACCCCTCACATGTCTCTGTCCACTGCTGGGAGTCCTCTGTACCCACCCCTCACATGTGTCTGTCCACTGCTGGGACTCCTCTGCACCCACCCCTCATATGTCTGTCCACTGCTGGGAGTCCTCTTCACCCATCCCTCACATGTCTCTGTCCACTGCTGGGAGTCCTCTGCACCCACCCCTCACATGTGTCTGTCCACTGCTGGGAGTCCTCTGCACCAACCCCTCACATGTCTCTGTCCACTGCTGGGAGTGATATGCTCACACCCCTCATATGTCTGGGCACTGCTGGGAGTGATCTGCACCCACCCCTCACATGTCTCTGTCCACTGCTGGGAGTCCTCTGCACCCACCCCTCACATGTGTCTGTCCACTGCTGGGAGTCCTCTGCACCCACCCCTCACATGTCTCTGTCCACTGCTGGGAGTGATATGCACCCACCCCTCATATGTCTGGGCACTACTTGGAGTCATCTGCACCCACCCCTTACATGTCTCTGGGCACTGCTGGTTTTCCTCTACACCCACCCCTCACATGTCTCTGTCCACTGCTGGGAGTCCTCTGACCCACCCCTCACATGTCTCTGTCCACTGCAGGGAGTCCTTTGCACCCACCCCTCACATGTCTCTGTCCACTGCTGGGAGTCCTCTGCACCCACCCCTCACATGTGTCTGTCCACTGCTGGAAGTCCTCTGCACCCACCCCTCACATGTCTCTGTCCACTGCTGGGAGTGATATGCACCCACCCCTCATATGACTGTCCACTGCTGGGAGTCCTCTGCACCCACTCCTCACATGTCTCTGTCCACTGCTGGGAGTGATATGCACCCACCCCTCATATGTCTGTCCACTGCTGGGAGTCCTCTGCACCCACTCCTCACATGTCTCTGTCCACTGCTGGGAGTCCTCTGCACCCACCCCTCACATGTGTCTGTCCACTGCTGGGAGTCCTCTGAACCCACCCCTCACATGTCTCTGTCCACTGCTGGGAGTGATATGCACCCACCCCTCATATGTCTGGGCACTGCTGGGAGTGATCTGCACCCACCCCTCACATGTCTCTGGGCACTGCTGGTATTCCTCTGCACCCACCACTCACATGTCTCTGTCCACTGCTGGGAGTCCTCTGCACCCACCCCTCACATGTCTCTGTCCACTGCTGGGAGTCCTCTGCACCCACCCCTCACATGTGTCTGTCCACTGCTGGGAGTCCTCTGCACCCCCCCTCACATGTCTCTGGCCACTGCTGGGAGTGATATGCACCCACCCCTCATATGTCTGTCCACTGCTGGGAGTCCTCTGCACCCACCCCTCACATGTCTCTGTTCTCTGCTGTGAGTGATATGCACCCACCCCTCATATGTCTGTCCACTGCTGGGAGTTCTCTGCACCCACGCCTCATATGTCTCTGTCCACTGCTGGGAGTCCTCTGCACCCACCCCTCACATGTGTCTGTCCACTGCTGGGAGTCCTCTGCACCCACCCCTCACATGTCTCTGTCCACTTCTGGGAGTGATATGCACCCACCCCTCATATGTCTGGGCACTGCTGGGAGTGATCTGCACCCACCCCTCACATGTCTCTGGGCACTGCTGGTATTCCTCTGAACCCACCCCTCACATGTCTCTGTCCACTGCTGGGAGTCCTCTGCACCCACCCCTCACATGTCTCTGTCCACTGCTGGGAGTCCTCTGCACCCACCCCTCACATTTTCTGTCCACTGCTGGGAGTCCTCTGCACCCACCCCTCACATGTCTCTGTCCACTGCTGGGAGTGATATGCACCCACCTCTCATATGTCTGTCCACTGCTGGGAGTCCTCTGCACCCACCCCTCACATGTCTATGTCCACTGCTGGGAGTGATATGCACCCACCCCTCATATGTCTGTCCACTGCTGGGAGTCCTCTGCACCCACCCCTCACATGTCTCTGTCCACTGCTGGGAGTGATATGCACCCACCCCTCATATGTCTGTCCACTGCTGGGAGTCCTCTGCACCCACCCCTCACATGTCTCTGTCCACTGCTGGGAGTGATATGCACCCAACCCTCATATGTCTGTCCACTGCTGGGAGTGCTCTGCACCCACCCCTCACATGTCTCTGGGCACTGCTGGTATTCCTCTGCACCCACCCCTCACATGTCTCTGTCCACTGCTGGGAGTCCTCTGCACCCACCCCTCACATGTCTCTGTCCACTGCTGGGAGTCCTCTGCACCCACCCCTCACATGCGTCTGTCCACTGCTGGGTGTCCTCTGAACCCACCCCTCACATGTCTCTGTCCACTGCTGGGAGTGATATGCACCCACCCCTCATATGTCTGTCCACTGTTGGGAGTCCTCTGCACCCATCCCTCACATGTCTCTGTCCACTGCTGGGAGTGATATGCACCCACCCCTCATATGTCTGGGCACTGCTGGGAGTGATCTGCACCCACCCCTCACATGTCTCTGGGCACTGCTGGTATTCCTCTGCACCCACCCCTCACATGTCTCTGTCCACTGCTGGGAGTCCTCTGCACCCACCTCTCACATGTCTCTGTACACTGCTGGGAGTCCTCTGCACCCACCCCTCACATGTGTCTGTCCACTGCTGGGAGTCCTCTGCACCCACCCCTCACATGTCTCTGTCCACTGCTGGGAGTGATATGCACCCACCCCTCATATGTCTCTCCACTGCTGGGAGTCCTCTTCACCCACCCCTCACATGTCTCTGTCCACTGCTGGGAGCGATATGCACTCACCCCTCATATCTCTGTCCACTGCTGGGAGTCCTCTGCACCCACCCCTCACATGTCTCTGTCCACTGCTGGGATTCCTCTGCACCCACCCCTCACATGTGTCTGTCCACTGCTGGGAGTCCTCTGCACCCACCCCTCACATGTCTCTGTCCACTGCTGGGAGTGATATGCTCCCACCCCTCATATGTCTGGGCACTGCTGGGAGTGATCTGCACCCACCCCTCACATGTCTCTGTCCACTGCTGGGAGTCCTCTGCACCCACCCCTCACATGTGTCTGTCCACTGCTGGGAGTCCTCTGCACCCACCCCTCACATGTCTCTGTCCACTGCTGGGAGTGATATGCACCCACCCCTCATATGTCTGGGCACTACTGGGAGTGATCTGCACCCACCCCTTACATGTTTCTGGGCACTGCTGGTATTCCTCTGCACCCACCCCTCACATGTCTCTGTCCACTGCTGGGAGTCCTCTGCACCCACCCCTCACATGTCTCTGTCGACTGCTGGGAGTCCTCTGCACCTACCCCTCACATGTGTCTGTCCACTGCTGGAAGTCCTCTCCACCCACCCCTCACATGTCTCTGTCCACTGCTGGGAGTGATATGCACCCACCCCTCATATGACTGTCCACTGCTGGGAGTCCTCTGCACCCACCCCTCACATGTCTCTGTCCACTGCTGGGAGTCCTCTGCACCCACCCCTCACATGTCTCTGTCCACTGCTGGGAGTCCTTTGCACCCACCCCTCACATGTCTCTGTCCACTGCTGGGAGTCCTCTGCACCCACCCCTCACATGTGTCTGTCCACTGCTGGAAGTCCTCTGCACCCACCCCTCACATGTCTCTGTCCACTGCTGGGAGTGATATGCACCCACCCCTCATATGACTGTCCACTGCTGGGAGTCCTCTGCACCCACCCCTCACATGTCTCTGTCCACTGCTGGGAGTGATATGCACCCACCCCTCATATGTCTGTCCACTGCTGGGAGTCCTCTGCACCCACCCCTCACATGTGTCTGTCCACTGCTGGGAGTCCTCTGCACCCACCCCTCACATGTCTCTGTCCACTGCTGGGAGTGATATGCTCCCACCCCTCATATGTCTGGGCACTGCTGGGAGTGATCTGCACCCACCCCTCACATGTCTCTGTCCACTGCTGGGAGTCCTCTGCACCCACCCCTCACATGTGTCTGTCCACTGCTGGGAGTCCTCTGCACCCACCCCTCACATGTCTCTGTCCACTGCTGGGAGTGATATGCACCCAACCCTCATATGTCTGGGCACTACTGGGAGTGATCTGCACCCACCCCTTACATGTTTCTGGGCACTGCTGGTATTCCTCTGCACCCACCCCTCACATATCTCTGTCCACTGCTGGGAGTCCTCTGCACCCACCCCTCACATGTCTCTGTCCACTGCTGGGAGTCCTTTGCACCCACCCCTCACATGTCTCTGTCCACTGCTGGGAGTCCTCTGCACCTACCCCTCACATGTGTCTGTCCACTGCTGGAAGTCCTCTGCACCCACCCCTCACATGTCTCTGTCCACTGCTGGGAGTGATATGCACCCACCCCTCATATGACTGTCCACTGCTGGGAGTCCTCTGCACCCACCCCTCACATGTCTCTGTCCACTGCTGGGAGTCCTCTGCACCCACCCCTCACATGTCTCTGTCCAATGCTGGGAGTCCTTTGCACCCACCCCTCACATGTCTCTGTCCACTGCTGGGAGTCCTCTGCACCCACCCCTCACATGTGTCTGTCCACTGCTGGAAGTCCTCTGCACCCACCCCTCACATGTCTCTGTCCACTGCTGGGAGTGATATGCACCCACCCCTCATATGTCTGTCCACTGCTGGGAGTTCTCTGCACCCACCCCTCACATGTCTCTGTCCACTGCTGGGAGTGATATGCAACCACCCCTCATATGTCTGGGCACTGCTGGGAGTGATCTGCACCCACCCCTCACATGTCTCTGGGCACTGCTTGTATTCCTCTGCACCCACCCCTCACATGTCTCTGTCCACTGCTGGGAGTCCTTTGCACCCACCCCTCACATGTCTCTGTCCACTGCTGGGAGTCCTCTGCACCTACCCCTCACATGTGTCTGTCCACTGCTGGAAGTCCTCTGCACCCACCCCTCACATGTCTCTGTCCACTGCTGGGAGTGATATGCACCCACCCCTCATATGACTGTCCACTGCTGGGAGTCCTCTGCACCCACCCCTCACATGTCTCTGTCCACTGCTGGGAGTCCTCTGCACCCACCCCTCACATGTCTCTGTCCAATGCTGGGAGTCCTTTGCACCCACCCCTCACATGTCTCTGTCCACTGCTGGGAGTCCTCTGCACCCACCCCTCACATGTGTCTGTCCACTGCTGGAAGTCCTCTGCACCCACCCCTCACATGTCTCTGTCCACTGCTGGGAGTGATATGCACCCACCCCTCATATGTCTGTCCACTGCTGGGAGTCCTCTGCACCCACCCCTCACATGTCTCTGTCCACTGCTGGGAGTCCTCTGCACCCACCCCTCACATGTCTCTGTCCAATGCTGGGAGTCCTTTGCACCCACCCCTCACATGTCTCTGTCCACTGCTGGGAGTCCTCTGCACCCACCCCTCACATGTGTCTGTCCACTGCTGGAAGTCCTCTGCACCCACCCCTCACATGTCTCTGTCCACTGCTGGGAGTGATATGCACCCACCCCTCATATGTCTGTCCACTGCTGGGAGTTCTCTGCACCCACCCCTCACATGTCTCTGTCCACTGCTGGGAGTGATATGCAACCACCCCTCATATGTCTGGGCACTGCTGGGAGTGATCTGCACCCACCCCTCACATGTCTCTGGGCACTGCTTGTATTCCTCTGCACCCACCCCTCACATGTCTCTGTCCACTGTTGGGAGTCCTCTGCACCCACCCCTCACATCTGTCTGTCCACTGCTGGGAGTCCTCTGCACCCACCCCTCACATGTCTCTGTCCACTGCTGGGAGTGATATGCACCCACCCCTCATATGTCTGTCCACTGCTGGGAGTCCTCTGCACCCACCCCTCACATGTCTCTGTCCACTGCTGGGAGTGATATGCACCCACCCCTCATATGTCTGTCCACTGCAGGGAGTCCTCTGCACCCACCCCTAACATGTCTCTGTCCACTGCTGGGAGTGATATGCACCCACCCCTCATATGTCTGGGCACTGCTGGGAGTGATCTGCACCCACCCATCACATGTCTCTGGGCACTGCTGGTATTCCTCTGCACCCACCCCTCACATGTCTCTGTCCACTGCTGGGAGTTATATGCACCCACCCCTCATATGTCTGTCCACTGCTGGGAGTCCTCTGCACCCACTCCTCACATGTCTCTGTCTACTGCTGGGAGTCCTCTGCACCCACCCCTCACATGTGTCTGTCCACTGCTGGGAGTCCGCTGAACCCACCCCTCACATGTCTCTGTCCACTGCTGGGAGTGATATGCACCCACCCCTCATATGTCTGGGCACTGCTGGGAGTAATCTGCACCCACCCCTTACATGTCTCTGGGCACTGCTGGTATTCCTCTGCACCCACCCCTCACATGTCTCTGTCCACTGCTGTGAGTCCTCTGCACCCACCCCTCACATGTCTCTGTCCACTGCTGGGAGTCCTCTGTACCCACCCCTCACATGTGTCTGTCCACTGCTGGGAGTCCTCTGCACCCACCCCTCATATGGCTGTCCACTGCTGGGAGTCCGCTTCACCCATCCCTCACATGTCTCTGTCCACTGCTGGGAGTCCTCTGCAGCCACCCCTCACATGTGTCTGTCCACTGCTGGGAGTCCTCTGCACCAACCCCTCACTTGTCTCTGTCCACTGCTGGGAGTGATATGCTCCCACCCCTCATATGTCTGGGCACTGCTGGAAGTGATCTGCACCCACCCCTCACATGTCTCTGTCCACTGCTGGGAGTCCTCTGCACCCACCCCTCACATGTGTCTGTCCACTGCTGGGAGTCCTCTGCACCCACCCCTCACATGTCTCTGTCCACTGCTGGGAGTGATATGCACCCACCCCTCATATGTCTGGGCACTACTTGGAGTCATCTGCACCTACCCCTTACATGTCTCTGGGCACTGCTGGTATTCCTCTGCACCAACCCCTCACATGTCTCTGTCCGCTGCTGGGAGTCCTCTGACCCACCCCTCACTTGTCTCTGTCCACTGCAGGGAGTCCTTTGCACCCACCCCTCACATGTCTCTGTCCACTGCTGGGAGTCCTCTGCACCCACCCCTCACATGTGTCTGTCCACTGCTGAAAGTCCTCTGCACCCACCCCTCATATGTCTCTGTCCACTGCTGGGAGTGATATGCACCCACCCCTCATATGACTGTCCACTGCTGGGAGTCCTCTGCACCCACCCCTCACATGTCTCTGTCCACTGCTGGGAGTGATATGCACCCACCCCTCATATGTCTGTCCACTGCTGGGAGTCCTCTGCACCCACTCCTCACATGTCTCTGTCCACTGCTGGGAGTCCTCTGCACCCACCCCTCACATGTGTCTGTCCACTGCTGGGAGTCCTCTGAACCCACCCCTCACATGTCTCTGTCCACTGCTGGGAGTGATATGCACCCACCCCTCATATGGCTGGGCACTGCTGGGAGTGATCTGCACCCACCCCTCACATGTCTCTGGGCACTGCTGGTATTCCTCTGCACCCACCACTCACATGTCTCTGTCCACTGCTGGGAGTCCTCTGCACCCACCCCTCACATGTCTCTGTCCACTGCTGGGAGTCCTCTGCACCCACCCCTCACATGTGTCTGTCCACTGCTGGGAGTCCTCTGCACCCCCCTCACATGTCTCTGGCCACTGCTGGGAGTGATATGCACCCACCCCTCATATGTCTGTCCACTGCTGGGAGTCCTCTGCACCCACCCCTCACATGTCTCTGTTCTCTGCTGGGAGTGATATGCACCCACCCCTCATATGTCTGTCCACTGCTGGGAGTCCTCTGCACCCACGCCTCACATGTCTATGTCCACTGCTGGGAGTCCTCTGCACCCACCCCTCACATGTGTCTGTCCACTGCTGGGACTCCTCTGCACCCACCCCTCACATGTCTCTGTCCACTTCTGGGAGTGATATGCACCCACCCCTCATATGTCTGGGCACTGCTGGGAGTGATCTGCACCCACCCCTCACATGTCTCTG
The DNA here is from genome assembly GCF_964204655.1 of Triturus cristatus. Classification (NCBI taxonomy): domain Eukaryota; kingdom Metazoa; phylum Chordata; class Amphibia; order Caudata; family Salamandridae; genus Triturus; species Triturus cristatus. The sequence goes on along the minus strand of NC_140579.1, from coordinate 273,788,503 downwards.
GGCACTGCTGGTATTCCTCTGCACCCACCCCTCACATGTCTCTGTCCACTGCTGGGAGTCCTCTGCACCCACCCCTCACATGTCTCTGTCCACTGCTGGGAGTCCTCTGCACCCACCCCTCACATGTGTCTGTCCACTGCTGGGAGACCTCTGCACCCACCCCTCACATGTCTCTGTCCACTGCTGGGAGTGATATGCACCCACCTCTCATATGTCTGTCCACTGCTGGGAGTCCTCTGCACCCACCCCTCACATGTCTCTGTCCACTGCTGGGAGTGATATGCACCCACCCCTCATATGTCTGTCCACTGCTGGGAGTCCTCTGCACCCACCCCTCACATGTCTCTGTCCACTGCTGGGAGTGATATGCACCCACCCCTCATATGTCTGGGCACTGCTGGGAGTGATCTGCACCCACCCCTCACATGTCTCTGGGCACTGCTGGTATTCCTCTGCACCCACCCCTCACATGTCTCTGTCCACTTCTGGGAGTCCTCTGCACCCACCCCTCACATGTGTCTGTCTACTGCTGGAAGTCCTCTGCACCCACCCCTCACATGTCTCTGTCCACTGCTGGGAGTGATATGCACCCACCCCTCATATGTCTGTCCACTGCTGGGAGTCCTCTGCACCCACCCCTCACATGTCTCTGTCCACTGCTGGGAGTGATATGCACCCACCCCTCATATGTCTGTCCACTGCTGGGAGTCCTCTGCACCCACCCCTCACATGTCTCTGTCCACTGCTGGGAGTGATATGCACCCACCCCTCATATGTCTGGGCACTGCTGGGAGTGATCTGCACCCACCCCTCACATGTCTCTGGGCACTGCTGGTATTCCTCTGCACCCACCCCTCACATGTCTCTGTCCACTGCTGGGAGTCCTCTGCACCCACCCCTCACATGTGTCTGTCCACTGCTGGGAGTCCTCTGCACCCACCCCTCACATGTCTCTGTCCACTGCTGGGAGTGATATGCACCCACCCCTCATATGTCTGTCCACTGCTGGGAGTCCTCTGCACCCACCCCTCACATGTCTCTGTCCACTGCTGGGAGTGATATGCACCCACCGCTCATATGTCTGTCCACTGCTGGGAGTCCTCTGCACCCACCCCTCACATGTCTCTGTCCACTGCTGGGAGTGATATGCACCCACCCCTCATATGTCTGGGCACTGCTGGGAGTGATCTGCACCCATCCCTCACATGTCTCTGGGCACTGCTGGTATTCCTCTGCACCCACCCCTCACATGTCTCTGTCCACTGCTGGGAGTCCTCTGCACCCACCCCGCACGTGTCTCTGTCCACTGCTGGGAGTCCTCTGCACCCACCCCTCACATGTGTCTGTCCTCTGCTGGGAGTCCTCTGCACCAACCCCTCACATGTCTCTGTCCACAGCTGGGAGTCCTCTGCACCCACCCCACACATGTCTCTGTCCACTGCTGGGAGTCCTCTGCACCCACCCCTCACATGTGTCTGTCCACTGCTGGGAGTCCTCTGCACCCCCCCTCACATGTCTCTGGCCACTGCTGGGAGTGATATGCACCCTCCCCTCACATGTCTCTGTCCACTGCTGGGAGTCCTCTGCACCCACCCCGCACATGTCTCTGTCCACTGCTGGGAGTCCTCTGCACCCACCCCTCACATGTGTCTGTCCACTGCTGGGAATCCTCTGCACCCACCCCTCACATGTGTCTGTCCACTGCTGGGAGTCCTCTGCACACACCCCTCACATGTCTCTGTCCACTGCTGGGAGTGATATGCACCCACCTGAGGTATTCAAGGCACTGCGATATGATTATTCTGAGTATGCTGAGAAGCAAGGTCACATCTGCTAAAAGGGAGTATCAAGCAAATTCCTCTAGACCTGGGACGAGAAGGGAGTCACCCTTTCGACCTTCTCTGTAAAGATAGTAACCCTTTGTATGTGTAACCGAAACTAGAAATAGGCATGAGCTCATTAGGGGCGCCAGGACTAACTGGTACTTTTCCACATATAAGGTTTTGTATGCTGTACTGATAATGTATAAAAGTGTGTTACTGTCAAGGAGCCAGCAGTCTTCCTCGGCACACCTGATGGGTGAGGATCGACGAGGCTCCTCTATATAGAGTTCTGTGGTGGCTAATAAACGTTTGAACCTTCCACGTTGCCAACTGCTCCTTATTTTGCATAATATTGCGGGCCAGTGGTAAGTGTGGCCCTTGGAATAATTATTTGGACACAACAGTTGGCGACCACGAAGGGACCCCGTGAAAGGGTCTTCCCCCCCCCTGTATTCGGGTGGTGGGATTGGGGGCGTCCTGACCGGTTGGCGGGAGAGGAGCCGAAGGATTTCTCCCACCCTGCGCGACTTTTCGGTACGTCCCCTGCTGCTAGTTACCCTTCACCGGGGTCCTACGGGCTTAACCCAGATAATGGACTGATTTGGTCGGGAGGAATTGGCAGCGGAGAATGAACATTCGTATCTGGGTGCACCCGGTGAGTATTGATTTGATTTGACGCACGCGTTATAAACGGTGCATTATTGGTTAAAACACGCGTTGAAGACGGTGTGTTATTTGATTGATTTAAGAGCATTCGTTGAGAACGATGCATTTTTGATTTTGAACACGGATTGCATTTGTTTGAAGCTCGCGCTGGACAGCGGTGCATTGATTTGAAGGCACGCACCGGAGAGTGGTGTCTTGCTTGATCGGGTTAGCATTACCGTGGTTTGACTCGAAGTACGTACAGGTTGTATTTGATTTGAGTAAAAACGGCGCGCCGGAGGATTATAAACGGATTGCACGTGGAAGGACCCGCGACCTAGACTGGGTAGCCACAGGGCATACTCCTGACGGGGCAAGTCCTCGTTGGGGGCTGGTCTTAGTGGTGAGCCAGGAGGGTGGCCGGAATCCCGCGTGCAGTTTGGTGTTTGGACTGTGAACCAGAGTCGACGGGCTTGGTTCTCTGATACTGATTGTATGTTGTGTATGATTCGTGTTGATTGTTGTTTTGTGCATACATGTCTGAAAACTAACCAAAATGTCCTGTTTTAGTAAATTGAATTGTTTTGGCTGCTGCTGTCGAACAAGTGACTCCAGACTAGCTGAGAGCCAACCCGCCCCGCCGGAGGGCAGTCCTAGCCATTTTATGTATGTCAAACATGGGATCTCTCCGTTGTTGTTCTGCACTCTGTGGCATAAGTATACCAAGGGAAATGAGGAGTTACGATGGCCCAAGACGGGTTCGTTTGATGAGAAGAAAATTGCGTTCATACAGGAACAGCTGTTTTCTAGGTGAAGTAGGCAGGCCATGTTCGATGCTCTAATTGCATGGCAGAAGGAGGCCAAACAGCGGCGAATAAGGGAAGAGAAAGTAGCTAGAGCCAAGGCAGGACAGAATGTTACTCAAAAAGCTATGGCCTATGACCGAGAAAGAGTAGAAAAGGGATTGGATTGCATGAATCGCGAATTTAGATTAAAGGTTGATAAGAGCTATGTGACCAGCCCGAATGCGGAAGATGAAATAGAGGATTTATTGGACACCAGGCCACCACCCCCTTATGTACCGCAGAGGATATATCCGGAGGTGTCAGGGGCCTCGGCCCCGGCCCCAAATATGTCCCTGGGGGCCTCGGCTTCGGCTCCCCCGGCCACTACTACCCCTCCCTCCCTGCCGAACCTCTCCCGATTACCGACATCTGTGTCTGAAGTTATGGCCATGCTGCCTAATTTATTGACGGCAGCTGCAGCCGGGACCCCTCAGCTGTTGCCGGGGTCAATGTCTTCCCCTTCTGTTCTGCCTTCCTCCTCCGCCAGTACCACGCCGGTAACAGCTGTGACTACTCCAATACATCCGGCCAGTCTAACGGAGGGTAGGAAGTTGTTCACTCGTTCTGCCTTGGGAAGGGAAGAAAGGGAAACTATTGCCACACAAGCATCCCAGTGGATGCGACACCCCATTTATACTCTTGCTAATATTTGGAGTACCATGAGAGACTATGAACCGGTGATGCAACAGCATGCCCTGGAGCATATGGCCAACCGTCTTATTTCTGTGTGGGAACAGGTACACCAGGAAGGGAAAGCTCCGGCTATATTATATGATATTCTTGATCAAGTCCACAAATCTCAGTTGACACCGGAAGAGGTGTATGGGAAGGTGCAGACTTTGGTTTCTTATAGAACTCGTTTGCAGTCTGCCACTCCCGCCGGATTCTACCAGTTCCCTATGCGAGAAGTGCACCCTATCTTCCATCCGGAAGTTGCTGCAGTGGTGGATGCCCACGGTGTCGTTACCCGCCCGGGAATAGACGCCCGGTTCCAGGAACAATGGGTCTATTCCCCCTGGAAGCGGAGTGAGGTACTATCACTGAAAAGCCAGTTGCCAGGTCCTAGAAAAAACCCCACCGCATATTACAAGGAACTAACCGAGGCCGCCTCGTCAGCAGTAATGACGGTGGCAGATATTGAATTATTCTTTGCCTTATTAGTACCGGTGGACATTTGGCGCCAGGTACATGACCAGGACCATGTTACGGAATTTGGTGGGACATGGGACCAACTGAGAAACTGGGATAGAGATCGTAAACCAGGGAACAAGCCCCGACCTGAGATACTGACCTTGCCTGAGAAAATAATAACTTATATGCATTCGTTGATCCCACCCAGGAAAGTAGATTGGGACAAGCTGACGGCCTGTAAGCAAAAGAAGGACGAGAGTGTATCTGATTTTTTTCACAAGGTTTGAGAGAGTATTCATTGACTTCAGCGGACAGGACTTGGCAACGGAGGGGGTTGTACGTTTATTTGTTAATAGATTTGTAACCAATTTGCTACCTGAGGTATCGATCCGGTTACAGGCAGCTGAGAGTACCTGGACGACCACCACGCCTTCCACGATACTAAGCATGGCTCACTATTATGAGCATCGGGAGAATAAGAGCAAGGATAAGACAGAAAGAAAGTCGAAAGAGTTGAAAACACTAGTGTTACTGCAGCAAGTGGAGAGGGGTAGAGGAAGAGGAAGAGGGTTGCAGAATTTCGTTCCAAGAGGGGCGGGACCCACGCAAACGGCTGGGCGAACGGATCTAGGCATAAATCAATGTGCTTTTTGTAAAGAGGAGGGGCATTGGAGAGCACAGTGCCCGTTGTTGTATGAGCAGAATACTGCTTCAAGGGGTCGTGGACGGGGAAGGATGAGTGGGCATCGAGGTGGATACACGAGACAAGAACAGGCAGCCCGAGGTGAGAACAGTCAGAATTATTTCGACCAAAGCCAAGGTAAACAGTACTACAATGACGGACGTGTAACGGACGAAGACACCGGGTATACTCAAGCATAGGACAGCCAAGGGCAGAGTAAGGGGCATGTGTCAATCCCGATAGATCAAGCTGGACCTTATGTCCATGCACGATTGTTGGATGCATCAGGTAAGTTTTTGGTTGACACAGGGGCTATGAACAGTTCTGTTTCACGTGCCCTGGTCCCGGGGGCCGCTCTGTCTGGCCAGACTAATGTGTCCGTGGGGTTCTCTGGAACTCCGGTGGTGAGCCCCATTTCTAAGCCACTTTCCCTTACTCTGGGACCGGTTACGATAGAATCCCCTTTCCTCCTCACCTCCCAGTGTGGGGAAAATCTCCTGGGTATGGATATATTAAAAAGATTGCATGCCCGCATCTATTGCTCCCCCGATGGAGTTTACCTGACCATTCGGAATACCTCTATCCCCTCCATCCAATGTTTTTCAAAAACGGACTCCCTACCCTCGGAGCTTGCAAACCTCCCGAGGGATCTTTGGGCCCTGGGGGACAATGACGTAGGGTTCCTACAAATTCCCCCGGTGTCCATCACCCTGAAACAGAATGCCAAATTGCCAAGGATCCCACAGTACAAAATAGCCCCCGCGGGAGAACGCGCTTTACTGGCCATCATTTCTGATTTGATTAGAACAGGGGTGGTGGAGGAAACGACTTCCAATATCTGCAACAGTCCAATTCTTCCGATTCTTAAACGAGCCCCCGTACCCCAGTCCCCTGATTATGCTGATACCTACCGATTTGTGATTGATTTGCGAGAGATTAACAAGATTGTGGTACCCCAATATCCGGTGGTACCAGACATTAATTCCATTTTGACCATGATTCCTCCCACTGCAACATTTTTCTCGGTGATTGATTTGAAGAATGCTTTCTTTAGTATTCCCATACATCCAGATAGCAGACATTTGTTCGGTTTCTCATTGGGGGGCCACAGCTTTAGATTCTGTCGCGCCCCCCAGGGGTATACCGAAAGCCCTAGTATCTACAGCCAAGCCGTAAAAAGAGTATTGGATTCTTTACAATTGCCGCCAGGTAATGTCCTATTGCAGTATGTTTGTGGTAAATATTTCATTACCGGTACTATTTTTTATGCGGTAAAGTCTATTAAGAATAACTCAGTAAATATAAGAGGCAGAATCCGTGGTATTAGAGGGTTTAAAAGGCTTTATTCCTATACAAAGGAATACAATTCGAATTGTAGGCTTTCTATTCCATCACCACGAGAGTTCAGGAAGGAAGGGCATACATTATTGACAGATAAGCAGTTTTATAGAAAATGCATTACAGTGAAACAGATGCAAGAGGCGTAACAGTTGATAGTACAGATAAAAAGGTGCATACGTAACTAATAGAGGCGGTCGTATGGGCGTAATTTAATAAACGTCATTATACATGATGTCACAAGTGGGTGGATCCATAAAAGAATCCTGCAATGTCAGCAGAAATATTTGGCAGAGATGCGCACGCAGCCGCATGACGTGTGATTGACGTGCAACTAGAGGGTGAAGGGGACTTGACATTTAGCTCTTCATGTGGAGACAGAAGTCTGGGGGTCATGTCAACCTAATCCCAAATCATATCTAATATCCTATGTTTAAAGAACTGTGTTATCCAAAAGGAAAGGTCTCTAGGATAGAATCTATTCTATACTGACTGTTAGTGCGTGTACAAGCGTCTAAGTGTCTACATGAGATGCGAGGGGGTAGGAATATTCCATGGTAACGGGGCCTATGAATTACTTGCATGTGGACAGCGAGGCCTGGCCCTTTGCACGGTAGCTGGAGGAATGTTTACCTAAACTACTAGACAGGAATGCATCGGATGAGGAGCGGAGTAGATAATCTTGAAGGTGAAATACAGTTTTTGGCAGGCAATATGCTGGATCAGGCACCGTTAGCCGCGCAGGGAGTAGGACAAAGTTCATGGATACAGATGCAGGCTCAGACTGGAGCTTTCAGAGGCAGAAGGCAGGAAAAGGCTTGATGACAGAATTCTGGGCCTACTCGCCTGAATCTGTAAAATGTGGAAAGTGAACCACATAAAGTCGGTGGCCTTTCATACTTAGGAATGGAATATCTGACCCATTCATGGCGGATCTGAAAGAGGACATGTTGACGGTGGACGCACATGTATTTGCGTCTTCAAAACTGGAACTGGAGGGAACATACATGTACGTATAGCATGTACATGGAGCCGTTGGGGTCTACGATAGGGGACATAACTGATCACAAAATTCATATTTCCTCATTCCCTCCTTGTCCCCTACGGACCCTCAGGAGATATCGATCTTCATCAATCCATCGATCTGTTCATATAGCATCATTTGTTCTTCTTTCTTCTTCCGGGATCTTGAACGAAAACTTGGATGTGGGATACACGATGTGGCACACAGACCACAAATCGCTGGCCCACATTGTAGACATAAGCAGCAACTGAATAGTATGAGAAAGCCAGTACCTAGGAAGGATAGGATTCTCCATCCCCAGGCTGACAACACGCCCCAGAACCAACCGGACCAAGTCCAGGTGCCTGGACTCTGGTGTATCTGGCTTATAATCTTATGAAGGCGAGTTATGGCTTTATATACTGACGGCGAATTTTCTGGTATGAAAATGCAACAACTTGATCCGATGACCCTACAAGCTCCGCCCCTATCGGCCAGGATGACGTCAAGGACAAGACGATTTTGAAGCACAACAATCCGCATAGCAGACTGCTCTTCTGTTAAATTGCCTAAGGCGGAAATAGTCTCGTTCACTACTGCTTCAAGGGTTCTGGTTAATCTACGTATCAGCTTACTATTAGTGACTGTACCTATATATGGAAAGAAACCTTTATTGAAATCTGTGTATTTTTCCCATGCTGTTTCAGTGTAATCGACAATTGGGAGATCTCTCTGTTGTCTATTGTGTACTAAATGGGTATTTCTGTGATAATCAGGAGGGGCTAGGAAAACAGGTGGCAGAAGGAATGCTATGTAACAGGTACCATCCCAATCTAAAGGTAGACATATATATGCGGTCTGGCCACATATGAAGTAGGAATGATGGGAAGCTCTAAATGTAGACTTGCCTTGATCACTGAATTTTATTACAGTGGTGCATTTACTATGGCCCATGTGTATGGAACCATTCTTTCTTACACATAATTCCCCTTTTACTGGGAATACTGACATGGCGGGCAAGATTGGTGTAGCTTCAGATTCAACGTTCAGGATCATGAGGTTAAGTGTAAAATTACCTAATCCATATACTTCATTTTCTAGATCAGTTCCTGTTCTTTTGGGAAGTCCCTCCTTGTTAGGGTAGCAGACTTTAAGCAAAACTAGGTTCAGGTTTCCCCACACCCAGTTGTCTTGATAAGCTGCGGAATTCGAATCTAGGGAATTAATCAAACTAAACCATGCTCCACAGGAGCCATTGTGTGTGAACGGATATGGAAAGAGGGGCAAAACTCCCTTATAGTTTTGATAGGGAGGGAGTTGGCCACATATCCAACAATTTGTGGCATTGCTGGTCTGATGGGAATGATGTAACATACTAATGAATGTGTTGTTGCGCAGCGCAAATCTATAGGACAACTCATGCGGAGGTAATTCGCTAAAAGAATGTTCTGCAGTTATATTGTAAACATGCTTAAGAATAGGGTAATACATATGCAATAGTATGCTGAAAATAATGATCAGAAGACTTAGAAAAAACAAAATTAATAATGTTACTATGCAGTGACTACGAAATGATTTACAATACGCATGCTTTTTCAGCTGCATCTGTTGATTTCTTTCTCTATTCCGGTCTAGAGGATACATGTCAGAGACAAATTCAACCGATTCACCTTGGAGAGGACTTAAACAATCAAATTGTCTGACTTGCTAGACCTCAATTTCAGTTTGTACAGTTCTGGTTTTGATTGCTCAACCAAGGGGAGCTTTGAGTCTGTCTGTGAGGGAATACAAGGTTGAGTATTCACACTGGATGGTAGTCCATAAAATTTCTTGATATGACTCGAGTGCAACCACCCTTTGCGACCCTCAATCTTCACGGCTGTCCTTGTAGTGAGTAGAACCAACTTAGGCGACTTCCACCTAGGCTCCAATTGGGTCTTCCGGTCGAAATTCCTGACCAAAACCAGGTCACCAGGAATCACGTCATGGGGCTTCACCTCAGTATTATCGGGAAAAGCTGCGGTTACCTGTGAACGACAAGATTGTAGTGCAGACATCAAGGAAGCCAGGTAATCTGTCAGCATATTACAGTCAACATCAGTGATTTTGCGAGGTATAGGCGTCCCCCACATATTTGGTGGTCTACCGAAGATCACCTCATAAGGGGATAGCCCTGTTCGAGAATGTGCTACCATTCTCATGTAAAAGAGCGCAACTGGTAAGGCTACTATCCAATCGACTCCTTTTTCTCTACATATTTTAGACAATCTAATTTTCAGAGTTTGATTATGGCGTTCCACGAGACCTGCTGCCTCGGGATGTCGGACACAGTGGAATTTCCATTGGTAGCCTAACAAAAGGGAAACGTGTTTCATTAGTTCGGATGAGAACGGCTGGCCGTTATCTGAGTAGACAACACGTGGTAAACCGTACCGTGGGAAGAATTCTCGAACTAACTGTTTGGCAGTAGTCGGGGCGGTGTAATCTGAAACCGGGTATGCTTCTGTCCAACGGGAAAGAGCACAGACAACTACGAGAACATATTTGAATCCTCGACATCGTTCCATCTGGATATAATCCATCTGGAGGACTTCAAAAGCATGATCGGGAGGTTGAAATCCACCCTGCTCTACGGGGATGCTTTTACCTGGATTGAACTGACAACATATCATACAGGTACGAACTTTTTGTTTAGCTGCTGCTCGCAAGTGTTTGTTGAACCAAATGTGTTGAATGCTGTCTAGCATAGCTTTTTCTCCTAGGTGCGCTGGACTATGTATTGTGTTAATGATGACTTGAATCATAGAGTCGGGAAGAAACCATATAGATTTTTCCTTCGTCATCCATCCTTGATCCGTTTGGATCCCTCCTAATTCAGTCCATTTCTTTATTTCTTCTGGTGTAGCATGTGTCTGTATGTCAATTACATCAAGGGCGGGATCCTTAACTGTCATGCAATGTGTTGGTGTCAGAACTATTGTCTTTGTCATGTCAGTTGTGAGAGTCTGATTCTGAGCAGTCTGTTTAGCTGTTCTGTCAGCTAGGTCATTACCCTGAGAAATGATATCGGTAACTTTTGTATGGGCTTTGCATTTCATAATCGATATTGCAGTGGGTAGATGAATCGCGTCCAATAGGGTTTGAATGAGGGGTCCGTGCTGGATGTGGGCACCGTGAGAAGTTAAATAACCTCTCTCTCGCCACAGTACGCCGAAGTCATGGACGACTCCGAATGCATAACGTGAATCTGTGTATATGTTGACTTTCTTATTTTTGGCTTGAATACAGGCTTGTGTCAGAGCGATGAGCTCTGCTGCTTGAGCTGACAAAGTGTTAATACAATTTGTTTCAATGACTTCAGTGTCTGTTGTGACTGCGTAAGCGGCCACTAACTCTCCTGTACTTGTTCTCATACATGACCCATCTACATACAATGTCAAGTCTGGATCTGACAAAGGGATATCTGTCAAGTCTTGTCTGGGTTTCGTCGTGATAGTAATAACTTCGACACAATCATGTGCCAATGGATCTGTTCCGCCCACTGGTAACAGTGTGGCAGGATTTAACGTATTACAACGTCTGATTTCTATGTGTGGCTGAAATAATGTTAATTCGTAACCGGTGAGTCTCGCTATAGTCAAGTGTTGTGTTTGTGTGCGGTTCAAAAGAACCTCTACTGCGTGTGGTACTTGTACTGTCAGTTGGTGTCCTAACACTATGGCATCGCTTTGTCTGATTGCTAAAGCTGTTGCTGCCACCGATTTCAGGCACGCAGGAAGAGCCTGAGCTACTGGATCTAATGTACTAGAGAAATAAGCGCATGGTTTGTGTGATCCTGCTTGTTCCTGAGTGAGTACTGACAAGGCAGTGCCTTCGAGTTCTGTAACAAAGAGTGTAAACTGTTTACTGTAACATGGTGTTGCTAAAACAGGTGCTTGGCATAAAGCTTTCTTTAAGCTTTCAAAGGCGTGTGTATGTTCTTGAGTCCAAGGGAGGACAGTCGATGTGGCTGCCTCCTGTGTTGTCAACTGGATGAGTGGTTTTGCTAGAAATGCATATTGAGGGATCCACTGCCTACAGTATGAAGTGAGGCCTATAAAAGCCCGCACCTCCTTTTGTGTCTTGGGTGGTGGCATGTTAGCGATTAACTGGATGCGGTCGGGTGTAAGCTGCCTTCCCTCCTTGGACAGCGAGTGCCCAAGGTAAACAACTCGCTGGACACAGAATTGCAGCTTAGAAGGGGACACCTTGTGCCCCTTGTCGGCCAGAAATTTTAAAACCGTCAGTGACGCTGTTTCACATTCAGGTTCGCTTCGGGCGGTGATCAGCAGATCATCGACATATTGAAGCAAGGCGGTGTTAACTGGCATGTGGATACTGTCAAGTTCTCGTTTCAGTGCTTGGCTTTAGATGCTGGGGCTTTCTGTAAATCCTTGAGGTGCGCGTGTGAATTTAAAACTTCGTCCATTTAAACTGAATCCGAACAGATATTGACTTTCCGGATCGATTGGGACACTAAAGAAAGCATTCTTGAGATCAATTACAGTGAAGAACGTTGCTTCTGAGTCAATAGCTGTGAGTAATGAAGAGATATCTGGGACCACAGGGTATTGTGGTACAATACATTTGTTTAATTCGCGCAGATCAATAACTAATCGATATACTGGTGGTGCTTTTGGATCCGTTCTTTTAAGAATCGGAATTATCGGGGAATTACATACATTGGAGTCGGTTTCGACAACTACTCCTTGTGCAATGAGCTCGTCAATGATTTGCAGCAAAGCCACAATAGCATCGGGTGGTAACTTGTATTGTCGCATTCGTGGTAGTATCACTCCTGTTTTTAGTGTGACACGATATGGTGTAATATTCATGCAACCAACATCAGTGGGGCCTTGTGCCCATAAATGTGTAGGTAAATTCTGCAGTCGGTGATCCATGTCTCTGGACACGTAGTGACCTTTAAAGTCACGTAGAAATAGTCGTACTCCTTCCGGAGAACAACATATTATAGCTCCTAGAGCTTTCAATGTTTTTATACCTAACAAGTTTTCTGGACATGATTTAGTAAGCAATAAATCTGTAGTACGTGTCAATGGACCGATCGTAAGTGGAAGAGGTTGTGTTACGTCATTAATTATGGGTTTTCCTGAGAATCCAAGGGAAATATTCTGTGAGCCTGAGAGGGGTGCCCCTGGAACTTCACTGCGTCTTATAGTTGTTCTGCTTGCCCCTGTATCAAGTAAAAACTTTCTGTCTTCCCCTAATAGTTCACTATGTACATAAGGTCCCTCTTGGTCTACAGGAACCTCTATAAGGGGTAAGCCAACTTCCCTCTCTAGGCTATGTCATGTATATCGCTGATAATCGGGATAATCTGCTTGTGCATACTGATACATCTGTTGTGTCGTTGCTTGTGTTGCAGCAATAGGCTGCGTTTGTGGTGGTGCTACGGTCTGTTGTGGAGCTCCCTGTTGCGGAGCTAGTTGTTGCGGAGCTAGCCTAGGTTGTGCATGCTGAGGGATTTGTTGTTGATTCTGATCCTGTCTAGGTGGACGTGGTCTCTCCTGGGTTCTACCTGTAGCAATATTATGTTTCAGGACTGGACAATCGTGTATATAATGACCTGGTTGTTTACAATAGTTGCATGTCCCTTTTGTAGGACCTGCGGAATCACCCTTATGATGACCATCGGCTGGAACTGACTGAGCAACAAGCATTTTCATTTTTGTATCTTTCATACGTCTTTGTTCGTGTTCTTGTTCTTCTCTAATTCTATTGTGGTGATATTGTAACATCTGTAACATCTGTGATGGGGTATTACCTTGCCAGGTACTTTCGAATTTCAATACTCTATTCTTGACTTGTAGCAGAGAATTTTCAACTAATTTTGTCACAAACAGATGTGGATATGACTCACTACTGGCTTTTATGCCGCTATTTATACCAAAACATTTTTCAAATCGGGAATAGAAATCACTAGTGTCTTCATCTGGCTTTTGTTTACAGGCTGAGATTGCACCCCAGTCTTCCTTTTTCGTAGTTAATAAACGTGGCAGTACCTGAACTAGTAGTCCTGCTAGTGCTGTAGTCTTTTCCCCAAGTCCTGCTCCTGCAGCTCGGGCCCTTTCTTCGTTTTCTAATGCTGTCCAATCTATCTTTTGGTCTCCCACCTCCCATTCCTTTTCTTTAAGTTTCTCATAAACACCGGCGGGTAAAAGGACTTTTAATATTTTCATAATGTCGGGGTAGGTATACTCTCCCATGAGTAACATGTCTTTTATTTCACGGTGGAAATCTGCTGGGTCCTTGTCATGGCTGGGTACTACTTTCTTCATTTCTAATAATTCCAGTTTAGTTATAGGCGTGTACACAAACACGCGTGTAAAGTTATTACCGTCACCTCTGATTGGGTGTACTTCGCGTAACGGGTTCTGTCTATCTATGTGATACATTTTTCTTCCTATGATGGGAACTGGAACGTGTTCTGGGCATACGAAATTTAAATATTGGTTTCGGGATTCTAGAATTTCCCTAATCAAATCAGTACCTGACCCTCTCCATATGTTCGTGAATAGTTCTGTCAATATGTCAGGTAAGGGTCCTGGATCGGAGTGTTGGCTTTTATATAATATAAGGAGGTGTTGAATCATGTATATACTAGCTAAACGCTGTTCGTAGGGGTCAAGATTCAGAAATGTGTGTGCAAGTACATCATCATTGTATTCGCTGGGACTGTCAGCCCATTGTACTGCTGACCTGGCTAATTCTTGTTCGTCCATGGAATCGAGCATATGGTACCCCCTTCGCTCTCGGAGTAATTTATCAGCGGCTTGGAATAGGTGTTCGGGGGACTTTGTATTTAACATAGGGTTTGGAAAATGTCTATTATATTCTGGACGTATTGGGCGTATCTGATCATTAAAGCCTCTAGTATTATTATGGGGTCTTCCTCTACCTACATAAGCTATCGTTTCTAATTGTTCTGATTCTTGCTCCTCCTCCTCTTCTGATTCTACTCTGTCTGTTTCTCGTCTTTCTTTATGTATTCGTTCTACTTCCTTGCGGACTTTTCGACACATGGCGATTATACACGCCTGTCTGTCATGTTTCTCTTCTGATATGTTCTGACCCCATTTGACAAGTCTTTGTATGGTATCGTGATCTGCCCCGGGCCTGTCTTGATTCCTAATTACACAATTTATGAAAAAACGTAGTAGTTGTCTTTGTACATCCACTTTCTGGTATTCCATAGCTTCGTTAATACTTTCTGACCCTCGTCCTGTTTGGACAAAGCGATATATTTCGTCTAGGTGTTCACCCATTCCTGGTATCGTCATTAAATATAATGTAGCTCGTCGTATACGTAGTGATGATATGAGCAATTTGTCCTGTCTACCTGGTACTGGATCGTATCTACAATCCACAAGCTGTTCTTTAAACATGTCGGATGTCGCTAATTGGGGTGTACGTTGGAGTGCTAAATCTCTAAGGGTCTGTTTATTTCGCGGCGGGGTGGCAAACATGTCTGTCGTACCTCCTGTAGTACCGTCTGAGGTGCTAGGCACGAAAGGATTCGTTGGACGTAGGATAGAGATTGTAGATGTGGGAAAAACTGTAGAAACGGACGGACCTGTAGGAACTTGTGTAGGAGTTTGTAGTTGCGGAGATACAGACGGATGCTCTTGGTGTTGAACACCATCGGCAAGCGGTGCGTGCGGCATGGCATTAGCATACTCGGGAGCTACGTCATCTAAATAGGAGGAAAGGAAAACGTCCTTTGCTGTTTTGGGATGTGTTTTGGGATGTGCTTTTATCGGGAGTAATGGAGGAGTTAAGTCTTTTGGTATTTCCGGGGTAGCCTTAGGTAACCCTTCGGCCAGAAGAGGATACATACCATTCATAAGAGTGTTTCTTTGTCTATCTACTTGTTCTGAGTTTACTCGGGTACCTTCCTCAATTAATAGATTTTCTCGAGTTTTATTTGAATTCTCTCTACCTTTCTCTTCCTGTCTGAGTGCTTTTTCTGTACGTCTATATGATTCTTTACGCCATAATTCAATGGCATCTTTCTGTGACTGTCTGGCTTTCTTTTTCCATAATTCTTCTTCTACTCTCATGATGCAATCTGCATCCCAGGTCCCTGCTGCGGGCCATCTCTGATTTTCTGGCAAATCCTTGGTGTAGTCCACCCATAAATCAAGAAATAATACGGCATCTAGGCCATGCTTATGATACATAAAGTATCCTGGAGTGTCCCTAGGTGGAATGGGAACAGCTTCTTCGAGTACACCTTTTCTAGTTTTGATCTGTCTTAGTTTCGAAAAGAGTGGCATTTTTAGATCTGGTTACTTAATCTTAAACACACTTAATACAAATAAACACAATAATGAACAGTCATTCACCCCACAATGTATAGAACGTATTAAAACATTTAACATTTAACAGTTTTAACGAACAATGATAACTAATAGAAAACTAGTTACTGACATAATACTGACACTAAATAATACTTATTTATATGCAAGACATACTATATATACTGCTAAACAGTACAGATACACTGCTGAAACAGTGCAGACCAGATTTGTGTACCCAAACCCGTCTTGACCGGCACAGACTATGTGCACGTAAAATGCCTCCCCGGTAATGGTACTCACCGGGTAGCTCGGAACGGAAGGCCTCGGAACGGAACTGAAACTGGACCGGACTGGACTCGACTCGACTGGACTCGGAACTTCGGAACCTGGTGGGCCTCTGTATACCTCGGATCTTGCTCTCTCAGCTAGGCTCTGGTCGGGGTACTTCGCACCTCTCACCGCCTCGTCTGGGTGTTGATCGCAGCCTCAGTCGCCCCCGCTTGGCCGGAGGGAGATACAGGAAATCCTGCAGGTACGCGTTTTTGTCCGTTCAGCTGTGGCAGGAGACCGGGCCTGCAACGCACCGCCGGCGCGTGAGATGAGAAAGTGTCCCTCTTCGGGCGCCAATTTATGTGGTAAATATTTCATTACCGGTACTATTTTTTATGCGGTAAAGTCTATTAAGAATAACTCAGTAAATATAAGAGGCAGAATCCGTGGTATTAGAGGGTTTAAAAGGCTTTATTCCTATACAAAGGAATACAATTCGAATTGTAGGCTTTCTATTCCATCACCACGAGAGTTCAGGAAGGAAGGGCATACATTATTGACAGATAAGCAGTTTTATAGAAAATGCATTACAGTGAAACAGATGCAAGAGGCGTAACAGTTGATAGTACAGATAAAAAGGTGCATACGTAACTAATAGAGGCGGTCGTATGGGCGTAATTTAATAAACGTCATTATACATGATGTCACAAGTGGGTGGATCCATAAAAGAATCCTGCAATGTCAGCAGAAATATTTGGCAGAGATGCGCACGCAGCCGCATGACGTGTGATTGACGTGCAACTAGAGGGTGAAGGGGACTTGACATTTAGCTCTTCATGTGGAGACAGAAGTCTGGGGGTCATGTCAACCTAATCCCAAATCATATCTAATATCCTATGTTTAAAGAACTGTGTTATCCAAAAGGAAAGGTCTCTAGGATAGAATCTATTCTATACTGACTGTTAGTGCGTGTACAAGCGTCTAAGTGTCTACATGAGATGCGAGGGGGTAGGAATATTCCATGGTAACGGGGCCTATGAATTACTTGCATGTGGACAGCGAGGCCTGGCCCTTTGCACGGTAGCTGGAGGAATGTTTACCTAAACTACTAGACAGGAATGCATTGGATGAGGAGCGGAGTAGATAATCTTGAAGGTGAAATACAGTTTTTGGCAGGCAATATGCTGGATCAGGCACCGTTAGCCGCGCAGGGAGTAGGACAAAGTTCATGGATACAGATGCAGGCTCAGACTGGAGCTTTCAGAGGCAGAAGGCAGGAAAAGGCTTGATGACAGAATTCTGGGCCTACTCGCCTGAATCTGTAAAATGTGGAAAGTGAACCACATAAAGTCGGTGGCCTTTCATACTTAGGAATGGAATATCTGACCCATTCATGGCGGATCTGAAAGAGGACATGTTGACGGTGGACGCACATGTATTTGCGTCTTCAAAACTGGAACTGGAGGGAACATACATGTACGTATAGCATGTACATGGAGCCGTTGGGGTCTACGATAGGGGACATAACTGATCACAAAATTCATATTTCCTCATGTTGACGACCTCCTTGTGGCCTCTGATACAGAACATGGTTGCCGCGATGCCACGGTTACCCTGCTACGGCATTTGGCCACTCATGGTAACAAGGTGTCGCTCTCTAAATTTCAATATTGTCGACCGGAGGTGACCTATCTCGGTCATCTCCTGTCGAAGGAGGGAAGACGGTTGACTTCTGAGCGCATCGCAACCATAACTAACATGCCTGTTCCTCGCACGCAACGTGATGTCCGCGCTTTGCTTGGTATAACCTCCTACTGTCGCCAATGGATTGCTAACTATTCTCTCTTGACTAAACCTTTCCTGTACCTAACTATGAAGGATGTGCATGAGCCTTTACCTTGGACCGATGAATGCCAGACTGCCTTTTCCGCTCTGAAAACTGCTCTTTGCTCTGCTCCTGTGCTTGGCACCCCTGACTACCGGAAACCTTTTGTGCTCTACGTGCATGAGGTGGACGGTTGTTCTCTTTCAGTATTGACACAAGACTTTGGTGGTTAGCAAAGGCCCTGTGCATATTTCTCGGTGGTTTTGGACAATGTCGCCAGAGCACTTCCCAGTTGTCTGAGGGCTGCAGCGGCAGTGGCTGTAGCAATCAGACAATCGGAAGGGCTAGACCTGAATACGGATCTGACAGTGATGGTGCCTCATGCTGTGGACGTATTATTAAACAGGACACAGACGCAGCACTTAACTAGTGCGCGTCTTACAGGGTACGAATTGACCCTGTTTGCACCTCATATAACGATCAAAAGATGTGTTAATTTGAACCCTGCCACGTTGTTACCCCTCCCTTCGGGAGATGGTGGACAAGACATACATGATTGTATCTTTCGAACTGAAGAAGAAACCAAGGGCCGGATAGATCTAACTGACACCCCACTATCTGATGCCCAAGGAGAATTGTATGTTGATGGGTCTTGTTTTAGATTACCGGATGGCACGACAGCTGCGGCTTATGCGATCACTACCCTGCAAACGGTAGTCGAGGCAGCAAAGATACCATACCGGTCGGCCCAGGCGGCCGAATTGGTTACATTATTCAGGGCCTGCGAGTTGGGGAAAGGCTTAAGGCTAAATGTCTACACCGATAGCCAGTATGCGTTCGGTGTAGCACATAGCTTCGGGAGGTTATGGGCGGAAAGAGGATTCTTGACATCTCATGGCGAAAAGATAAAGAATGGACCATTAGTTGACCGATTACTGGCTGCATTAACATTGCCTAAAACGTTGGCCATAGTCAAATGCAGTGCACACAAGGTTATAGTTGATGATGTAGGGAAGGGAAATTTCTTTGCGGATAGAATCGCCAAAGAAACAGCCCAGTCTGACACCACTTCCATGTTTGTAGTGACAAGAATGATAGAAACAGGGGTTTTTAACAACACCATAGACAGTGTAAAAGAACTACAAAAGGAGGTGACCCCGGAAGAGCTGACATACTGGCAAGAACAGGTGGGGAGGCTTGATGAGAATGGATGTTGGACTGACTTGTCAGAGAGGTGTAGATGGTTACTGCCAAACGCATTTGTAAATGCGGTAGTAACTATGGCACACGGACCTTCACATGTGGGGGTTCAGGGCATCTGTGCCACATTGGATCCTGTCTGGTATAATGTTAATATCCATAAGACAGCTAGGAACTTGGTTCAGCATTGCATGATTTGCCTCCAGCATAATCCTGGGGTTAGCATTCCCGTCTTGGCGGGTAATTTTGCGCCACCCACCCTGCCCTTTGAAGTACTCTAAATGGATTACATACAGCTAGAGCGAGTTAACAATCTGAAATACGTGCTGGTGGTGATTTGTACTTTTAGTAAATGGGTGGAGGCATATCCCACAAAAGAAAATACTGCCCTGGCAACCGCGAAAGCTCTGGTAAAAGAGTTTTTCCCTCGATATGGGTTGCCACGGGTGATTTGGAGTGACAATGGGACACATTTTAATGCTAACTTAGTTAAGTATGTATGCAAGGGTCTGTCCATCCAGCAGAAGTTTCACGCAGCCCGACATCCTCAGTCAGCGGGTCTGGTTGAGAAATATAATGGGATTCTGAAATTGAAACTGGCCAAACTTCAGGACATGACGGGATTAAAATGGCCTGATCTCCTGCCCCTGGCCCTGTTGTCCGTAAGAACTACTCCCCATTCCTGGAGCGGTATCTCCCCTTATGAAGTAATTTTTGGCAGACCTGCCAACGTGTGGGGAGTACCCCAGTCCAAATCCTTCAGGGACATCGACCATCCTATGTTGACTGATTATTTGTATGCTTTGACTAAAGATCTCCATTCCATTCATCAACAGATATCTGCCGTACTGCAGCCCCTGCCGGAGGGTCCTAGACACAGCGTGGAACCTGGACAGTGGGTCTTGGTTCGAAACTACCAACGAAAATCGAGTTTGGATCCACGCTGGTCCCGGCCGTACCAGGTGCTCCTGGCTACGCGAACGGCGGTGAAAGTCGAGGGGAAGCAGCACTGGATCCATATCTCCCATCTTAAGCGAGTTCCCCTCCCGTTGCCCAGGGAGCAGCTTGACCAGGAGGAAGGCCTGCCAACTCAGGGCGAACCCAGCACTAGAGAACCACTTTCCCTGGACACCCGCAGAGAGGATGACGGGCGAGGGGAGAGTGCTGTGAGCCTGGAAACACCTTTTTGTTGCCACCCAACTGCTAACAGCGAGGCATCTGGTCGGGAGCCCAGCTCCTTGTCTGACCCCACTGTGCCCGTTTTGTTTGTGAATCCTGAAACCCCTGGTCGGGATCGATATCACCTGCGGCCCCGGAAATAGGGAATCCCAGGTCTAGCCTTGGCAAAGTGAAGTCGGAGGCCTCGGCAAAAGACCTGAGGATTGGTAGAACAATGGACTGAACTCGTTGAGAGCATGGAACTTTCAGTAAAGCTCTGTTCAGAACGAAGATAGAGACATTGGTTGGTTGGTGGGGGCCCAGGTGGAGTTACTTTTCAACAAGGGTTGCGTCAAGTGCGACCCCAATGCGAGAAGTTTTTATCTTTTACCCTTTTTTTGGTTTCTCTGAACAATAGGAGTCTGCCTGTGAGGCTCTATACGGACACAGGAAAGAAGCACCCTCCGGCAGGTCGGACTGCTAGTAGCCCTTTTTTCCGAGATTATATTGGACTTTTAGTGAGAAAATGTACCCTTTTGCTCGTTTTGTCCCTGAAGAAGGGCGCCCCATAGTACCCCGTACCACTCCCCCGCACTTGCCAATGTTCTCCTCATGGAGCTTGCGTGTTAAAATTGTTTTTATTTCTATATTGATTGTATCATTTGTACTATGCTTAGGTTTGTTTATATATCTAGAGTTCCGCCATCCTGTACACACCTTGATAGTGTCTACCCCTGCCCCTAAGGAACATCATTTCCAGACTTTTGCCCCTCATAAGGAAAGACACCGACAGACATATGTACATAATGCCTTCATTGAGATGCTACATCAGACTCATAGTTCCACAAATGTTACTGATTGTTGGGTCTGTGGTCTTCTCCCGTCAGTGATGCATAAGCAAGATTTGTTCATATCAATGCCCTTGTCTTATCTAGGTAGTTGCGAAGCCTGGTTCAAAATGTTATCCATGCTATATGAACACTACACTATAGATGACCGTCGATTCTCAGAGAAGGATTATGCCTTGATTCTAGCCTATATAGAGAAACACCAAGGTTTTACTCCTAATGTTGAGGGGACGGATGGTACCCTTGATCCTACCGCCTGTATGAACGTATACACTGATCACGAAAATGATACCTGGTTGAGGGATGAAGTATTGGATTTCATGACTTTTAACTTTACTGAGTATTTCAAGTATTTCCAGGAGCGAAATGTCTCAGATGAGAAAATCATTCCGGTCCCGGTATTGAATACGTCCTCCTCCTTCTGCGTGCAGGGTACTGGACATTTATCCGCAGGTTATAGTAGATGTAATTACACTTATAAACTGCAGACTTTCAGTAGTCCCCCAACACTCACCCCTCCCAATGTTTATTTTGTGTGCGGTGAAAACGCATACACTTGGCTACCCAGAGGATGGGCAGGTCGATGTTACTTATCCTTTCTTTACCCACCGGTCTACATAGCTCCTTCTGATTATCACAAATCTCATTCCTTAAATCGGCGGAGCCTCAAAGCTGAAGCCGCCAGTAATGATGCCACTGACCAGACTGACACTCCAGCCCAACACTTCGTTGATATCATAAAAGGGGCGTTGCCCATATGGGGACCCATCCTCAATAGTAAAGAAGTTAGGAGGCTATCTAGAGTGGTGGAAGGGGAGGTTAATACTACTGCAGGAATATTAACTAATATCACAGTGGAGCTCCAGGCGACCCTGCTTGTGACCCTTCAAAATCGTCTTGTTTTAGATGTTATCCTAGCTGATCGCGGAGGAGCTTGTAGAGTCATCGGCAGTTCCTGTTGTGTATATATACCTGACTCCGCCCCTTCTGTCCATTTAGCCATTCCGAAACTGCATCAGCTAGCCTCTGAAATTCACACCGAGACTGGTACTTGGTCTTTGTCCGGGTGGTTTTGGGATTTGGTGACCACCTGGGGATGGAAGTTATTTATGATTCTTCTGGGAATAGTGGGGTTCATTTTCACCAGCTGCCTTTGTCTACAGTGCGGGCCTGCTTGCTGTGCATATTGTGCTACTCAAGTTCGCCGATCCATCCCTAGGCCCAAGCCCGTCCAAACCAGAATAGATACCCAGCGGGCTCAGAAGGAGACGCATGACTTAATGCAGATCGATGAGGGTATTTTCGAAGACTGACCCCGTTGTTAGCTATGCTGCGCTAAAAGGGCCGTTCTGAGGTCTTCAAGGCACTACGATATGATTAGCGCAGTATATCTAATGATAGTTTGACTAGTTATGGTGTATTAAACGGTTCGAAATCCCCAATTATGTTTAGCACGACAAAAAGGGCCGAGAACCGAACTGCCTCCATCTTGGATTGCGGCTCTCTCACTTGGGAATCACGTGGTCTTTTCCGCACACCCTCTGCTTCCCCCTTTCCCTGCATTTAATTAGGAGACAGGCTGAGTTGCTGAGAAGCAAGGTCACATCTGCTAAAAGGGAGTATCAAGCAAATTCCTCTAGACCTGGGACGAGAAGGGAGTCACCCTTTCGACCTTCTCTGTAAAGATAGTAACCCTTTGTATGTGTAACCGAAACTAGAAATAGGCATGAGCTCATTAGGGGCGCCAGGACTAACTGGTACTTTTCCACATATAAGGTTTTGTATGCTGTACTGATAATGTATAAAAGTGTGTTACTGTCAAGGAGCCAGCAGTCTTCCTCGGCGCACCTGATGGGTGAGGATCGACGAGGCTCCTCTATATAGAGTTCTGTGGTGGCTAATAAACGTTTGAACCTTCCACGTTGCCAACTGCTCCTTATTTTGCATAATATTGCGGGCCAGTGGTAAGTGTGGCCCTTGGAATAATTATTTGGACACAACACACCCCTCATATGTCTGGGCACTGCTGGGAGTGATCTGCACCCACCCCTCACATGTCTCTGGGCACTGCTGGTATTCCTCTGCACCCACCCCTCACATGTCTCTGTCCACTGCTGGGAGTCCTCTGCACCCACCCCTCACATGTCTCTGTCCACTGCTTGGAGTCCTCTGCACCCACCCCTCACATGTGTCTGTCCACTGCTGGGAGTCCTCTGCACCCACCCCTCACATGTCTCTGTCCACTGCTGGGAGTCCTCTGCACCCACCCCTCACATGTGTCTGTCCACTGCTGGGAGTCCTCTGCACCCACCCCTCACATGTCTCTGTCCACTGCTGGGAGTGATATGCACCCACCCCTCATATGTCTGTCCACTGCTGGGAGTCCTCTGCACCCATCCCTCACATGTCTCTGTCCACTGCTGGGAGTGATATGCACCCACCCCTCATATGTCTGTCCACTGCTGGGAGTCCTCTGCACCCACCCCTCACATGTCTCTGTCCACTGCTGGGAGTGATATGCACCCACCCCTCATATGTCTGGCCACTGCTGGGAGTCCTCTGCACCCACCCCTCACATCGCTCTGTCCACTGCTAGGAGTCCTCTGCACCCACCCCTCACATGTGTCTGTCCACTGCTGGGAGTCCTCTGCACCCACCCCTCACATGTCTCTGTCCACTGCTGGGAGTCCTCTGCACCTATCCCTCACATCGCTCTGTCCACTGCTAGGAGTCCTCTGCACCCACCCCTCACATGTGTCTGTCCACTGCTGGGAGTCCTCTGCACCCACCCCTCACATGTCTCTGTCCACTGCTGGGAGTTGTTAGAAAGGGTAGACGGACCGGGAGGGTCGGCCGAGGTCAGGAGGAGAGGTCTCCGGGGAGAGCCGTCTCCAGCGATCGTACAGACAAGTAACTTCCCCCCCCCACAGACAGATACCACACACGGATAAGGTTCAGTGTTCTTTATAAGCACTTCTTAAGGTACGGTTGAATGGTACAAGGAGGTCTGGACTCAGGGGTCCCCTCGATTCAAGTCTCTCAATGCAGGGTAAGGGGGAGCGGGACAGTCTGTTTACCAGTCAGGTAGTTCGGATGAGATGATGACTAGCTCACAATCCTCGAGCTTGGTGGTTTAGTTGGTACGGGCCGCGGCAGCGCCAGCAGGTCCCGGTCGAGATGGTCGGGACATGGTCCGCGGCAGCGCCAGCAGGTCCCGGAAAGATGGTCGATGTACGGTCCGCGGCAGCGCCAGCAGATCCCGGTGAGGATGGTCGTTACAACGGGCCGCGGCAGCGCCAGCAGGTCCCGACGAGGATGGATGTTGCAGAAGGCCGCGGCAGCGCCAGCAGGCAGGACGATGGTTCACAAGAGCGGGCTACGGCCGCGCCAGTAGTCCGTCAAGGCTGAGTTCTCTCGGTGTCTCTCGACTCCAGGACACAACTGCTTTCCTGCTCCGGAGTTGCCCCAGTTATAGGGCAGGCGCTCTTTGATGTCCGGACCCTCGCACTTGGAGGTCGGAGGGCCCGGGATGAAGGTGTCCAGACACCCAGCAGGGGGTGGAGCCAGCGCCTGGGGGAGCTGGAGGCGATCGGCACCTGGCGGGGGAAGAGCTCTTGACACTTCGTCCTCCCATTGACCTGCCAAGTGGTCCGCTCACCTCCCGGGTGGATGGTGGTGCCGGGATGTCGGGGCCGGTCAGGCCCGGGGTTAGGGTCGGGGCGAGGCCACGCGGCCTCGTGGTGCAGGGCCCAAGATGGCGGCTTGAACCGGCCGGGGGAGTCGGTGGGGCTGGGCCCCGTGATGAGTAGAGGTCCGAGGGCAGAAGATCCGTCGGGAGACGGGGTACAGGTGCTTTTCGTGGGTTATGCCTGGTGGGCCGGAGCTCGGGCCCTG
This sequence comes from Triturus cristatus, assembly GCF_964204655.1. Lineage (NCBI taxonomy): Eukaryota > Metazoa > Chordata > Amphibia > Caudata > Salamandridae > Triturus > Triturus cristatus. The sequence goes on along the minus strand of NC_140579.1, from coordinate 273,763,481 downwards.
TCGTGCGGGGAGGGAGCAAGCCCTTCGTGTGGCCTGTCCAATATGCGTCCCCCCCAGCTGAAGGCGGGGAGAGTCACCCATCTCCTTGGGGACTCTCTTCGTCGAGGCGGAAAAAGCGGGACAGGCCATCCGCGTTGGCGTGGTCTTGGCCTGGTCGGTGCTCCACAGTGAAGTCCATTCCCTGCAGGGAAATGGACCAGCGCAAGAGTTTTGGGTTCTCCCCCCGCATCTGCATCAGCCACTGCAGGGGTCGATGGTCGGTTTGTACCCGGAAGTGCGTACCGAAGAGATAGGGCCGGAGCTTTTTGAGGGCCCACACCACTGCGAAGGCCTCCCTCTCGATGGTGCTCCAGCGCTGTTCTCGGGCCAGGAGACGTCGACTGATGAAGGCCACCGGCTGGTCATGACCTTCGGGGTTTAACTGAGAAAGGACGGCTCCGATGCCGTGGTCGGAGGCGTCGGTCTGTACCACGAATTCCCGACTGTAATCGGGGGCCTGGAGCACAGGGGCGGTGCACAGGGCGGCCTTCAGCTTCTCGAAGGCCGCTTGACAATCGGGGGTCCAGTTAATCCGCTTCGGTTGGTTCTTGGACGTGAGACCCGTGAGGGGCCCCACAATGCTGCCGTAGTCCTTCACGAACCGCCGGTAGTAGCCGGTGAGCCCCAAGAAGGCTCGGACCTCGGTCTGGGTGACGGGGGGCTGCCAGGACTGGATGGCAGCAATCTTAAGTTGTAGCGGGGCCACCAGCCCGCTTCCCACTTGGTGCCCAAGGTAGGTCACAGACCCTTGGCCAATTTGGCACTTGCCGGCCTTAATTGTGAGGCCGGCCCGCTGGAGGGCCTGTAGGACCTCTTGGAGGTGACGGAGGTGGTCGGGCCAGTGGCGGCTGTATACAGCGATATCGTCCAGGTAGGCAGCGCTGAACTCTTCGAGCCCCGCCAAGACCTGGTTCACGAGGCGTTGAAACGTGGCGGGGGCATTCTTCATGCCGAAGGGCATGACCTTGAATTGGTAGTGGCCATCGGGGGTAGAGAAGGCTGACCGTTCCTGAGCCCTGGGTGTGAGGCCGATCTGCCAGTAGCCCGCTGTTAGGTCGAAGATACTGAGGTAGCGGGCGGCCCCCAGCCGGTCGATCAGCTCGTCTGCTCGGGGGATCGGATGAGCGTCGGTCCGGGTGACAGCGTTCAAGCCCCGGTAGTCGACGCAGAATCTCAGTTCAGGTGCGGTGCCGGGGGCAGCGGCTTTGGGGACCAATACAACCGGACTGGCCCAGGGACTGTCCGAGGGCTCGATGACCCCGATTGTGAGCATCTTGGCCACTTCCTCCTGTATGCAGGCCCGTACCCGATCTGGTACGCGGTAGGCCCGGTGTCGGACAGGGGGACTGTCCCCGGTGTCCACCTCGTGCAAACACCAAGGGGTGACCCCGGGGGTGAGGGAGAACAGGGTAGCGAACTGCAGCAGGAGGTTCCGGCAGCCCTGGCGTTGCTCCGAAGTGAGGGCGTCAGAGAGCCGGACCCCGTCCACGGAGCCGTCATTCTCCTGAGTCTTCAGAAGATCCGGGAGGGGTTCGGAGTCTTCCTCTGCCCCACTGTCCGTAGCCATCAGGAGGCTGAGTTCTGAGCGCACAAAGTGTGGTTTGAGTCGGTTGGTGTGGAGGACCCGAAGGGGGTTCCGGGAGGTACCCAGGTCGATGAGGTAAGTGACGGGGCTTTTGCACTCGACCACTTTGAAGGGCCCCGTCCACTTATCTTGCAAGGCACATGGTTCGGTGGGGGACATCACCCATACTTGTTGTCCAGGCTCGAACTCAACGGAGGAGGCATTGTGATCATACCACCTCTTCATGTCCTCCTGGCTGGCCTCGAGGTTCGCCTTGGCCGTCTCTCTGAAGCGCCGGGTCTGATTGCGTAGGGCCAGGAGGTATTTGAAGACGTCTGGAGGGGTCTTTAGGGGGGCCATCTCCCAACCTTCTTTTACTAGGCTGAGGGGCCCTCGCACAGGGTGCCCGTACAGGAGTTCGAAAGGGCTAAAACCGAGGGACTTCTGGGGAACTTCTCGGTAGGCGAAGAGGAGGCACGGGAGTAGTACATCCCACTGGCGACGGAGGGGCTCTTCCAATCCCCCAATCATCCCCTTGAGAGTGCGGTTAAAACGCTCCACTAGTCCGTTCCCTTGGGGGTGATAGGGGGTCGTGAATCTGTAGGTGACCCCGCATTGTTGCCAGAGGGACTTCATGTATTTGGATATAAAGTTCGTGCCTCGGTCGCTGACGACTTCTCGGGGGAAGCCTACCCGGGAGAAGATCCCCATTAGGGCCCGGCCAACCACCGGAGCTGTCACGGTCCGTAGGGGCACCGCCTCGGGGTAGCGGGTGGCATGGTCCACCAGTACTAAGATGAACCTGTGTCCTTGTGCCGTGCGGGGGTCCAGAGGCCCCACAATGTCTATCCCCACCCTCTCGAACGGGGTGGTGACCACAGGGAAGGGTTGCAGAGGGGCTTTCAGCTTCCGACCACTCTTCCCGCTGGCTTGGCATGTGGGGCAAGATCGGCAGTGGTTCAGGACGTCGTTCCTCATTTTCGGCCAGAAAAAGTGGGTCACTAGGCGGCTGTACGTTTTGTCCTGGCCCAGGTGTCCAGCCAGGGGGACATCGTGGGCCAGGTTGAGCAGAAAGTCTCTGAAGCGGAGAGGTACCACCAGTACTCGACCGGCCCCCAGCTCGGCGATTCTTTGCTCGCTGTATAGCAGGTCGTTATCCCAGTAGACCCAGTGAGTTCCGGTGGAGTCCCCTGCGTTCTGGGCGCTGGCTTGTTGGCGGAGTCCCTCGAGGGAGGGACAGGTCTTTTGTTCCTGGCGGAACTGTTCTTGGGTGGGCCCCCCTTCTTGACGCCACTGAGCCAGGTCAGGAAGGTTCTGGGGTTGCGCGTCCCCTTCGGTCGTCGGGTCTGGGAGGCTGGCCTCGTCGTTGTCTTCTACTGGGGCGACCGGGGGCGGAGGTGCTGGCCATTCCGGTTCTTCTGATCGGGGGACGGCACGGGCGGCCATGGACCGGGTGGTTACGCAGGCCCAGTCCGGAAGGCCCAGCATCCCCAGGTGCTCTCTTCTCTCAACGGTGGCCCACGGGGAACTCTCGAGGTCATTCCCCAGGAGGCAGTCCACGGGGGCATCGTCCCGGACCGTCACCTTCAACAGGCCGGAGACCCCTCCCCATTCGAACGGGACGCAGGCCATTTGACACATACTCTCAGAGTTGTCTGCCGAGCGGACGGGGCAGAGAATGTTTGGCAGGATCTGCTCGGGCTTCACCAGGTGACAGCGGACGGCCGTCACACTGGCGCCTGTGTCACGCAAGGCCTCGGCTCGCTGTCCATTAATGGTCACCCACTGACCGTATTTCCTGGTGTTAGCGGGTAGGGGAGCCCGTGGGACCATGTCTCTTCCCCCTAAGCACGCCAGGACCATGGCGGCCGGTTCCCACTCTTGCTGGGCCGGCTCATACTCTTCTGGTTCCCCCGATAATCGCTCTTCCCCCAGGGCGGCGGCAGCTACCTGGCGGGGCTTGGGTGTTTGGTTCTGCGGGCAGCTCGGGTCATTGGCGTAGTGGCCGACTCGCTGGCATAGGTGGCACGTGACGTTGGCTCGGAACCCAGGACGCCACGGGGGGTTGCCCCGGCCGGCCGGAGGCGGGGTGCTGGCCACGGGTGTTGCGGGCAAGGCGTCTCTCCCTCGCCCCTGGCCCCCTCCTCCTCCCCGAGGACGGTGCTGGCCTGGGTTGCTTCTGTTCTGTTCGTGTGGCCCCTTCCGGCCCACTCGGGTGCTTTCCCATCGGTCAGCTTCGGCGGCGAGCTGCCGGGGGTCAGTCAGCTTACTGTCGAGGAGGTGCTGCCTGAGCTTGACGAAACAGTTGTTCGACAGGTGCTCCCATACCATAAGGTTAAAGAGTTGTTCGTAGGTGGTGACATGGCTCCCCTTGATCCAACCCTCGAAGGCACGGCTAAAATAGTTCACGTATTCTACCCAAGTTGTACCTGGAATCCGGGTGCAATCTCTGAACCTCTGGCGGTACATCTCGGGTGTGAGGCCGTAGCGGGTGAGGAGGGCAGCCTTCATGTGGTCGTAGGACAACATTTGGTGATCTGGGAGCTGCAGTAGGGCATCGCGACCCTCGTTGACAAACCTCCCCCAAAGTCCGGCTCCCCAATCACTCCGGTCGATCCGGTGGGAGGTCATGGCGATCTCGTAGGCTTTAAACCACTGTTGTATGTCGTCTTCTCGGACATACTCGCGGACAACATCCTTGGGGATGTGGACTTTTTTCTCGATTGGCCCCGGGGTGTGTGGTCGCTCAGGCACCCCCAGTTCTTTATTCTGTTTCCGAAGTTCTATCTCCGCTAGTTGGCGCTCGTGCTCGAGCGTTATTTTTTTCTCCTCCAGCTCTCTCTGTCTCTGCTTCTCTTCTCGTTCTTCTCGGAGCCGCATATGCTCGAGGTTGAGTTTCTGTTCAGCTAACTTGAGTTCCCCATCCATCTTGAGTCGTGCCATTTCCAACTCGTGCAATCTGGTTCTTTCTCTTTCTCGGATCTCCTCCTGCGAGAGGCCCGTTCCCCGCTCCTCGGGAGCCGTGGCGTTCCCCTCTGGTGTGATGCTGCTTTGGTCGGAGGGTCCGGCGACCCCAGTTTCTGTCCACGACTCTAGGGCGTGCTTTAGATCATCCTTGGTACTCAGGCCGGTGGTAGCAATGCCAAGTTCTATGCAGAATTGTCTCAGTTCGCGGTGGTTGTATTCTTCTAACTTATCCATTTGGAATTTCTCGGTGGAGCTGCTATCTTTGGCTGACATCGTGTTTTTGTCGTGGGGTGAGCTACTCTCTGTACGATTACGCGTTGATTCGGATCGCGCCGCTGGCCACCAATGTTAGAAAGGGTAGACGGACCGGGAGGGTCGGCCGGGGTCAGGAGGAGAGGTCTCCGGGGAGAGCCGTCTCCAGCGATCGTACAGACAAGTAACTTCCCCCCCCCCACAGACAGATACCACACACGGATAAGGTTCAGTGTTCTTTATAAGCACTTCTTAAGGTACGGTTGAATGGTACAAGGAGGTCTGGACTCAGGGGTCCCCTCGATTCAAGTCTCTCAATGCAGGGTAAGGGGGAGCGGGACAGTCTGTTTACCAGTCAGGTAGTTCGGATGAGATGATGACTAGCTCACAATCCTCGAGCTTGGTGGTTTAGTTGGTACGGGCCGCGGCAGCGCCAGCAGGTCCCGGTCGAGATGGTCGGGACACGGTCCGCGGCAGCGCCAGCAGGTCCCGGAAAGATGGTCGATGTACGGTCCGCGGCAGCGCCAGCAGGTCCCGGTGAGGATGGTCGTTACAACGGGCCGCGGCAGCGCCAGCAGGTCCCGACGAGGATGGATGTTGCAGAAGGCCGCGGCAGCGCCAGCAGGCAGGACGATGGTTCACAAGAGCGGGCTACGGCCGCGCCAGTAGTCCGTCAAGGCTGAGTTCTCTCGGTGTCTCTCGACTCCAGGATACAACTGCTTTCCTGCTCCGGAGTTGCCCCAGTTATAGGGCAGGCGCTCTTTGATGTCCGGACCCTCGCACTTGGAGGTCGGAGGGCCCGGGATGAAGGTGTCCAGACACCCAGCAGGGGGTGGAGCCAGCGCCTGGGGGAGCTGGAGGCGGTCGGCACCTGGCGGGGGAAGAGCTCTTGACACTTCGTCCTCCCATTGACCTGCCAAGTGGTCCGCTCACCTCCCGGGTGGATGGTGGTGCCGGGATGTCGGGGCCGGTCAGGCCCGGGGTTAGGGTCGGGGCGAGGCCACGCGGCCTCATGGTGCAGGGCCCAAGATGGCGGCTTGAACCGGCCGGGGGAGCCGGTGGGGCTGGGCCCCGTGATGAGTAGAGGTCCGAGGGCAGAAGATCCGTCGGGAGACGGGGTACAGGTGCTTTTCGTGGGTTATGCCTGGTGGGCCGGAGCTCGGGCCCTGTCGTGCGGGGAGGGAGCAAGCCCTTCGTGTGGCCTGTCCAACAGGAGTCCTCTGCACCCACCCCTCACATGTGTCTGTCCACTTCTGGGAGTCCTCTGCACCCACCCATCACATGTCTCTGTGCACTGCTGGGATTGATATGCACCCACCCCTCACATGTCTCTGGGCACTGCTGGTATTCCTCTGCACCCACCCCTCACATGTCTCTGTCCACTGCTGGGAGTGATATGCACCCACCCCTCATATGTCTGTCCACTACTGGGATTCCTCTGCACCCACCCCTCACATGTCTCTGTCCACTGCTGGGAGTGATATGCACCCACCCCTCACATGTCTCTGTCCACTGCTGGGAGTGATATGCACCCACCCCTCATATGTCTGTCCACTGCTGGGAGTCCTCTGCACCCACCCCTCACATGTCTCTGTCCACTGCTGGGAGTGATATGCACCCACCCCTCACATGTCTCTGGGCCCTGTTGGTATTCCTCTGCACCCACCCCTCACATGTCTCTTTCCACTGCTGGGAGTCCTCTGCACCCACCCCTCACATGTCTCTGTCCACTGCTGGGAGTCCTCTGCACCCACCCCTCACATGTCTCTGTCCACTGCAGGGAGTGACATGCACCCACCCCTCATATGACTGTCCACTGCTGGGAGTCCTCTGCACCCACCCATCACATGTCTCTGTCCACTGCTGGGAGTGATATGCACCCACCCCTCATATGTCTGTCCACTGCTGGGAGTCCTCTGCACCCACCCCTCACATGTCTCTGTCCACTGCTGGGAGTGATATGCACCCACCCCTCATATGTCTGGGCACTACTGGGAGTGATCTGCACCCACCCCTTACATATCTCTGGGCACTGCTGGTATTCCTCTGCACCCACCCCTCACATGTCTCTGTCCACTGCTGGGAGTCCTCTGCACCCACCCCTCACATGTCTCTGTCCACTGCTGGGAGTCCTTTGAACCCACCCCTCACATGTCTCTGTCCACTGCTGGGAGTCCTCTGCACCCACCACTCACATGTGTCTGTCCACTGCTGGAAGTCCTCTGCACCCACCCCTCAAATGTCTCTGTCCACTGCTGGGAGTGATATGCACCCACCCCTCATATCTCTGTCCACTGCTGGGAGTCCTCTGCACCCACCCCTCACATGTCTCTGTCCACTGCTGGGAGTCCTCTGCACCCACCCCTCACATGTGTCTGTCCACTGCTGGGAGTCCTCTGCACCCCCCCTCACATGTCTCTGGCCACTGCTTGGATTGATATGCACCCACCCCTCATATGTCTGTCCACTGCTGGGAGTCCTCTGCACCCACCCCTCACATGTCTCTGTTCTCTGCTGGGAGTGATATGCACCCACCCCTCACATGTCTGTCCACTGCTGGGAGTCCTCTGCACCCACGCCTCACATGTCTCTGTCCACTGCTGGGAGTCCTCTGCAAGAACCCCTCACATGTCTTTGTCCACTGCTGGGAGTGATATGCACCCACCCCTCATATGTCTGGGCACTGCTGGGAATGATCTGCACCCACCCCTCACATGTCTCTGGGCACTGCTGGTATTCCTCTGCACCCACCCCTCACATGTCTCTGTCCACTGCTGGGAGTCCTCTGCACCCACCCCTTACATGTCTCTGTCCACTGCTGGGAGTCCTCTGCACCCACCCCTCACATGTCTCTGTCCACTGCTGGGAGTCCTCTGCACCCACCCCTCACATGTCTGTGTCCACTGCTGGGAGTGATATGCACCCACCTCTCATATGTCTGTCCACTGCTGGGAGTCCTCTGCACCCACCCCTCACATGTCTCTGTCCACTGCTGGGAGTGATAGGCACCCACCCCTTATATGTCTGTCCACTGCTGGGAGTCCTCTGCACCCACCCCTCACATGTCTCTGTCCACTGCTGGAAGTGATATGCACCCACCCCTCATATGACTGGGCACTGCTGGGAGTGATCTGCACCCACCCCTCACATGTCTCTGGGCACTGCTGGTATTCCTCTGCACCCACCCCTCACATGTCTCTGTCCACTGCTGGGAGTCCTCTGCACCCACCCCTCACATGTGTCTGTCCACTGCTGGGAGTCCTCTGCACCCACCCCTCACATGTCTCTGTCCACTGCTGGGAGTGATATGCACCCACCCCTCATATGTCTGTCCACTGCTGGGAGTCCTCTGCACCCACCCCTCACATGTCTCTGTCCACTGCTGGGAGTGATATGCACCCACCCCTCATATGTCTGTCCACTGCTGGGAGTCCTCTGCACCCACCCCTCACATGTCTCTGTCCACTGCTGGGAGTGATATGCACCCACCCCTCATATGTCGGGGCACTGCTGGGAGTGATCTGCACCCACCCCTCACATGTCTCTGGGCACTGCTGGTATTCCTCTGCACCCACCCCTCACATGTCTCTGTCCACTGCTGGGAGTCCTCTGCACCCACCCCTCACATGTCTCTGTCCACTGCTGGGAGTCCTCTGCACCCACCCCTCACATGTCTCTGTCCACTGCTGGGAGTCCTCTGCACCCACCCCTCACATGTGTCTGTCAACTTCTGGGAGTCCTCTGCACCCACCCATCACATGTCTCTGTACACTGCTGGGAGTGATATGCACCCACCCATCACATGTTTCTCGGCACTGCTGGTATTCCTCTGCAACCTCCCCTCACATGTCTCTGTCCACTGCTGGGAGTCCTCTCCACCCACCCCGCACATGTCTCTGTCCACTGCTGGGAGTCCTCTGCACCCACCCCTCACATGTGTCTGTCCACTGCTGGGAGTCCTCTGCACCCACCCCTCACATGTCTCTGTCCACAGCTGGAAGTCCTCTGCACCCACCCCTCACATGTCTCTGTCCACTGCTGGGAGTCCTCTGCACCCACCCCTCACATGTGTCTGTCCACTGCTGGGAGTCCTCTGCACCCCCTCACATGTCTCTGGCCACTGCTGGGAGTGATATGCACCCTCCCCTCACATGTCTCTCTCCACTGCTGGGAGTCCTCTGCACCCACCCCGCACATGTCTCTGTCCATTGCTGGGAGTCCTCTGCACCCACCCCTCACATGTGTCTGTCCTCTGCTGGGAGTCCTCTGCACCCACCCCTCACATGTGTCTGTCCACTGCTGGGAGTCCTCTGCACCCACCCCTCACATGTCTCTGTCCACTGCTGGGAGTGATATGCACCCACCCCTCATATGTCTGGGCACTGCTGGGAGTGATCTGCACCCACCCCTCACATGTCTCTGGGCACTGCTGGTATTCCTCTGCACCCACCCCTCACATGTCTCTGTCCACTGCTGGGAGTCCTCTGCACCCACCCCTCACATGTCTCTGTCCACTGCTGGGAGTCCTCTGCACCCACCCCTCACATGTGTCTGTCCACTGCTGGGAGTCCTCTGCACCCACCCCTCACATGTCTCTGTCCACTGCTGGGAGTGATATGCACCCACCCCTCATATGTCTGTCCACTGCTGGGAGTCCTCTGCACCCACCCCTCACCTGTCTCTGTCCACTGCTGGGAGTGATATGCACCCACCCCTCATATGTCTGTCCACTGCTGGGAGTCCTCTGCACCCACCCCTCACATGTCTCTGTCCACTGCTGGGAGTGATATGCACCCACCCCTCACATGTCTCTGTCCACTGCTGGGAGTGATATGCACCCACCCCTCATATGTCTGTCCACTGCTGGGAGTCCTCTGCACCCACCCCTCACATGTCTCTGTCCACTGCTGGGAGTGATATGCACCCACCCCTCACATGTCTCTGGGCACTGTTGGTATTCCTCTGCACCCACCCCTCACATGTCTCTGTCCACTGCTGGGAGTCCTCTGCACCCACCCCTCACATGTCTCTGTCCACTGCTGGGAGTCCTCTGCACCCATCCCTCACATCTCTCTGTCCACTGCTAGGAGTGATATGCACCCACCCCTCATATGTCTGTCCACTGCTGGGAGTCCTCTTCACCCACCCCTCACATGACTCTGTCCACTGCTGGTAGCGATATGCACCCACCCCTCATATGTCTGTCCACTGCTGGGAGTCCTCTGCACCCACCCCTCACATGTCTCTGTCCACTGCTGGGATTCCTCTGCACCCACCCCTCACATGTGTCTGTCCACTGCTGGGAGTCCTCTGCACCCACCCCTCACATGTCTCTGTCCACTGCTGGGAATGATATGCACCCACCCCTCATATCTCTGTCCACTGCTGGGAGTCCTCTGCACCCACCCCTCACATGTCTCTGTCCACTGCTGGGAGTCCTCTGCACCCACCCCTCACATGTGTCTGTCCACTGCTGGGAGTCCTCTACACCCCCCCTCACACGTCTCTGGCCACTGCTTGGAGTGATATGCACCCACCCCTCATATGTCTGTCCACTGCTGGGAGTCCTCTGCACCCACCCCTCACATGTCTCTGTTCTCTGCTGGGAGTGATATGCACCCACCCCTCACATGTCTGTCCACTGCTGGGAGTTGTTGGAAGGCGGACCCCGAGGAGTCGGTGAGACCACCAAGGGGGGGGCCCTCTTACTACACGAAGTAGCCGAGCGTTGCCGAGAAGTCTCCTGAGAGATCCTTCTCCTATCCCGTACTAGCACAGTAACACCACCACACCGGACTCAAGGAGGTTGTCTCAAGACAAGCAATTCTTTATCATCAATAAAAGGTTACGAGTTCAATATTTACACGAAGGGATCGAGGGATCCACCAAAAGTCTCAATGTCTCTTTGGAAGGGTCGGGGTAGCGGGACAGTCTTTGGCAGGAGTGTGGTACGAGGGTACCTGGGGCCCAGTTCTTATCCTCACGCTGGAGGACCTCCGATCTCGGAGGGGTCGAGCCGCGACGGCGTCAGCAGGGCTCTGGCGTACAGTTCGTGGAGAGCCGCGATTCAATCAGCAGGGCTCTCAAGATGGTTTCTGCTCAGCTCGAGCCGCGACGTCGTCAGCAGGGCTCCGAGGAAGGTTCCAGCGAGGTTGGGCCGCGACAGCGTCTGCAGGGCTCCGATGTTCCAGGTGGTTCAGAAAAGGGTTCACAGGAGGGAGCCGCGACGCAGTCAGCAGGGCTCGTGATGGTTCCGGCAAGAGTTCGTCTCCGTAGGGTCAGCCGCGATTCGATCAGCAGGGCTCTCGACTCCGGGATACAACTGCCGAGCTGTGGTGGGGTCGCCCCAGATATAGGTCTGGAGCCCTTTGATGTCCGGACCTATGCGCCCGAGGGGGCGGAGTGGCCGGGTGGAGGTGGCCAGACGCCCAGCAGGAGAGGCGCCAGGCCCATGGGAGTTTGCAGGGTGATCACACCTCGAGAGGGGAGGACAGTTGGGGGTCCCATCGATACTGTCCTCCGCCGGGGCGATGAATGGTTCCTGCGGCACCCCCTGGCCAGTTCGTGGTGCCTCGATGTCGGGGCTTCGTTGGGGTCGAGGCTGGGTTGAGCGGGGTCGCGCCGGCTGGGGCACGGTGTGACGTGGATGCCAACAAGATGGCGGAGCCACGAGGAGTATGCGACCACGTGTAGCTCCGGGTGAAGGGCCTTGGTGCAGTCCAGACGGGTGGCCCGTGACGGCCGGGGCGGGGAACGGCCACAATCCAGGGGGTTAAGGACCACGCCGCGAGGCCAGGTCCAACAGGCGTCCCCCCCAGCCGAAGGCATGGAGAGTCACCCATCTCCTTGGGGATTCTCCTCGTCAAGGCGGAAGAAGCGGGACAGGCCGTCGGCGTTGGCGTGGTCATTGCCGGGCCGGTGTTCGACGTCAAAGTCCATCCCTTGTAGCGAGATGGACCATCGCAGCAGCTTGGGGTTCTCGCCCCGCATTCGCATTAACCATTGCAAGGGCCGGTGGTCGGTCTGGACCCGGAAGTGGGCGCCAAAGAGGTAGGGCCGGAGCTTCTTGAGGGCCCACACCACAGCGAAGGCCTCGCGCTCAATAGTGCTCCAGCGTTGTTCCCGGGGCAGTAGTCGCCGGCTGATGAAGGCCACTGGTCTGTCGAGCCCCCTTTCGTCAGTTTGGGAGAGGACGGCCCCGATCCCATACTCGGAGGCGTCCGTCTGTACCACGAACTCCTTCTGGTAGTCCGGGGCTTGCAGCACCGGAGCAGTACACATGGCCGTTTTGAGGGTGTCGAAGGCTGTTTGGCAGCGGGGTGTCCAGTGTACCTTCTTGGGCTGTTTTTTGGACGTTAACTCTGTGAGGGGGCCAACAATGCTCCCATAGTCCCGGATAAACCGCCGGTAGTATCCGGTGAGGCCCAGGAAGGCCCGGACAGCGGTCTGGGTAGTGGGGGGTTCCCAGGTCTGGATGGCATCTATCTTCGCTTGGAGGGGGGCCACCTGCCCGCTCCCCACTTGATGGCCCAGGTAGGTCACGGATCCGTGGCCGATTTGGCATTTGCTGGCCTTGATTGTGAGCCCGGCCCGCTGGAGGGCGGCCAGGACGGCCTCCAGGTGGAGGAGGTGCTCGGCCCAGTGGTTGCTGTACACGGCAATGTCATCTAAGTAGGCCGCGCTGAAGGCCTCAAGCCCGGCCAAAACCTTGTTCACCAGTCTTTGGAAGGTGGCCGGGGCGTTCTTCATTCCGAAGGGCATCACCCGAAAGTGGTAATGCCCATCCGGAGTCGAAAAGGCGGATCTTTCTTGGGCGCCGGGGGTGAGCTGGATTTGCCAGTACCCGGCGGTGAGGTCCAGCGTGCTCAAGTAGCGAGCGGCCCCTAGGCAGTCGATCAGTTCGTCGGCCCGGGGTATCGGGTGTGCGTCCGTCTTGGTTACTACATTCAGGGCTCGGTAGTCCACGCAGAATCGCAACTCCGGGGGGTGACCGGGAGCTGCGGCCTTGGGCACCAGGACGACAGGGCTGGCCCACGGGCTGTCGGAAGGCTCGATGACCCCCAGGGCCAGCATCTTCGCTACTTCGGCCTGGATGCAGGCCCGCACTCGGTCAGGCACCCGGTAGGCTCTGTGTCGTATGGGGGGGTTCTCCCCGGTCTCGACGTCGTGGACGCACCAGTGGGTCACCCCCGGGGTGAGAGAGAAGAGGGCTGCGTAGTCCCGCAGTAATCGCTGGCAGTCGTTGCGCTGCTCCGGGGTCAGGGACGAGGCGAGTTGGACCCCTTCGATCGATCCATCGTGACTGTCGGATTGCAAGAGGTCGGGCAAGGGCTCGGAGTCGTCCTCGCCCCCCTCGTCGGTCGCCAGCAGCAGGCTCAGTTCGGTCCGGGCGAAGTGGGGTTTTAGCCTGTTCGCATGTAGGACCCGGAGGGGGTTCCGGGGGGACTCCAGATCGACCAGGTAGGTGACGGGACTTTTCTTCTCCACCACCTTGAAGGGCCCGGTCCACTTGTCCTGGAGGGCGCCGGGTTCGACCGGGGCCATGACCCATACTTTCTGACCTGGCTCGAATTCTACCGTAGAAGTGTTGCGATCGTACCACCGCTTCATGTCCTCCTGGCTGGCCTCGAGGTTGGCTTCGGCTATGGCTCGGAACTTGCGGGTCTGGTTTCGGAGGGTCAGGAGGTATCGGTAGACGTCAGGAGGGGCGCCTCGGGGCTTCATCTCCCAGCCCTCCTTGACCAGGCTGAGTGGTCCGCGGACCGGGTGCCCATACAATAGTTCAAACGGGCTGAACCCCAGGGACTTCTGCGGGACCTCCCGATAGGCAAACAGGAGGCAGGGCAGCAGGACATCCCATTTCCGCCTGAGGGGTTCTTCCAGGCCCTGGATCATCCCTTTCAATGTTCGGTTGAACCGCTCAACCAGTCCGTTCCCCTGAGGGTGATATGGGGTCGTGAACTTGTATGTGACCCCGCATTGTTGCCACAGGGACCGCATGTACCTGGAGATAAAGTTCGTGCCACGGTCGCTCACCACTTCGCTGGGGAATCCCACTCGGGAGAAGATCCCCATCAAGGCCCGGCCTACCACAGGGGCCGTTATAGTTCTGAGCGGGACCGCCTCCGGGTACCTGGTGGCGTGGTCCACGAGGACCAGGATGAAGCGGTGGCCCAGGGCGGTTTGGGGGTCCAGGGGTCCCACAATGTCGATTCCGACTCGTTCAAACGGGGTGCTGACGGCGGGAAAGGGCTGGAGGGGGGCCTTGACCCGACCCCCCGTCTTTCCGCTGGCTTGGCAGGTCTGGCAGGACCGGCAGTGGTTGTCCACATCTCTCCGCATCCGGGGCCAGTAGAAGTGGGTCACCAGACGACTGTACGTTTTGTCTTGCCCCAAGTGTCCGGCGAGGGGCACATCATGGGCCAGGTTGAGAAGGAACTCCCGGAAGCGGAGGGGGACCACCAACACGCGGCCGGCCCCGAGTTCTGTCACTTTCTGTTCACTGTACAACAGGCCCTCGGCCCAGTAGATCCAGTGGGTGCCGGTCTGGTCACCGTTGGCTTGCGCGGTCGCCTGCTGTCGGACCCCTTCGAGAGAGGGACAGGACTGTTGCTCTTGCTGGAACTGCTCTCGGGTGGGGCCCCCTTCATGTTGCCATTGCGTCAGTTCTGGTAGGGCGCTCGGAGAAGCCATCTCTTCGGGGGAGGATTCGCTGGGCCCGGGGTCGGTGTCCGCCTCCTCCTCGCTGCTGGCGGGAGGGGGTGTGAGCCCCTCGGGTCGGGCAGTCCCGGAGGTCGAGGAGGAGCGGGGGGCCTGGGCGGTCATGGACCGGGTGATGGCGCAGGCCCAATCAGCCAGTCCCAACATTCGGAGGTGCTCTCGTCGTTCTACTTGAGCCCAGGGGGAACTCTCCAAGTCGTTCCCCAGGAGGCAGTCGACCGGGGCGTCGTCGCGCACCGTCACCTTCAGCAGGCCCGTCACCCCTCCCCACTCGAAGGGGACCAGGGCCATCTGGCATAGGCTTTCACTGTTGTCGGCCATCCGCACAGGGCACAGCACATTCGGTAGAATCTGTTCAGGGGTCACCAGGTGGCAGCGGACAGCGGTGATACTGGCGCCGGTGTCGCGAAGGGCTTCGGCCCGTTGTCCGTTGACCGTGACCTGCTGCCGGTACTTCTGGGTGTTGGTTGGGATGGGGGTGCAGGGTACCATCTCTCGGCTACCCAGGCAGACCAGGGACATGGCTGCCGGCTCCCACTCAGTGTTTTCTCGGTCGAGGGCCTCTTCTTCCTCCTCTCCCCCCAAGGCGGCGGCTGTCAGCTGCCGGGGCGGGGGCCCGCCGGCCCCGTTTCTTCGGTTCAGGGGGCAGGCCGGGTCGCTGGCAAAGTGTCCGGTTTGTTGGCAGCCATAGCAGGTCACTGGTGGCCGTGGTCCGGGTCGGGCCGGGCCCACCCTTCGCGCTAGGCTCGGGGAGAGATGTGGCTGCGGTGGCCCTCGAGGGGGGCTCCTGGGGGCCCCAGCGGGAGGGTCTCGGTTCCTGTTCGGCCCTCCCCCCCCACCGCGCTGGCGTGGGGGTCCGTTGGGGTTCCTCTGGTACTCCCCCATTGAGCTCCGGGGGACCCGGGAGTTGACCCATCGATCGGCCTCGACGGCAAGTTTTCGCGGGTCGGTCATTTTGCTGTCGAGGAGGTGCTGTCTCAGTTCCACGAAGCAATTGTTGGAAAGATGTTCCCAGACGATGAGGTCGACCAGTTGTCCGTAGGTGGTTACTTTGCTGCCTTTGATCCACCCTTCTAGGGCCCGACTGAAAAAGTCCACATATTCCACCCATGTGGTACCCGGGATTTTCTTGCAGTCTCGGAACCGCTGGCGGTACATCTCCGCTGTTAGCCCGTAGCGGGTGAGCAGGGCCTCCTTCATGTGATCGTAGGAGGTCATCACCTCCTCCGGTAGCTGGAGCAGCGTGTCCCGCCCTTCACTCAGGAATCGCCCCCACAGGCCTGCGCCCCAGTCTTTTCGGGGCACCCGATGGGAGGTCATGGCCACCTCGTAGGCCTTGAACCATTGTTGGATATCGTCATTCTTGTAATACTCCTTGACGACCTCCTTCGGGATATGCACCTTGGCCTCGGGGGGCGGTAGAGTGTCTCTAGTACTGGGGGTGTTGGCCCCTCCGTTCTTGGCCTTGATCTCGAGCTCCTTGAGATTGCGCTCGTGCTCAAGAGTTAGTTTCTTTTCCTCCAACTCCCGGTGTCGTCTCTTCTCTTCTATTTCTTCTTGAAGGCGTAGCTGCTCGAGGGCCAGTTTCTTTTCTGCCAGCTGGAGTTCGCCGTCCAGCCGTAGTCGGGCGAGCTCTAGTTCGTGGCTCCGGACCTTTTCCCGCTCTCGTATTTCTTCCTCGGAGAGGCCGGTTTCTAGGCTCTTTCTTCCTCCGGTTGCCGGGGTCAGTGCGGTTGCTGTGGTCTCCGTCAGGGGCAAGGGCCCTTCTTCCTGGGAGGGGCCTGCCCCAGCCTCCAACCATGCCCTCAGAGCTTTCTGCATCTCTTCCTTGGTACCGAGGCTGGTGGTTGCAATGCCTTTGTCTCTGCAGAACTGTTTTAATTCTTTGTGCGTATATTCTTCCAGCCGTTCGGGCTGGAACTCCATTGTCGCGTTGTTTTCCTGGCTGCTCATGATGCTATTCGTTTGGATGGGTAGCTAGTGGGTACTGGCTGGTACGTACTGCGTTCGGCTCGGATCCCGTCGCTGGCCACCAAATGTTGGAAGGCGGACCCCGAGGAGTCGGTGACACCACCAAGGGGGGGGGCCCTCTTACTACACGAAGTAGCCGAGCGCTGCCGAGAAGTCTCCTGAGAGATCCTTCTCCTATCCCGTACTAGCACAGTAACACCACCACACCGGACTCAAGGAGGTTGTCTCAAGACAAGCAATTCTTTATCATCAATAAAAGGTTACGAGTTCAATATTTACACGAAGGGATCGAGGGATCCACCAAAAGTCTCAATGTCTCTTTGGAAGGGTCGGGGTAGCGGGACAGTCTTTGGCAGGAGTGTGGTACGAGGGTACCTGGGGCCCAGTTCTTATCCTCACGCTGGAGGACCTCCGATCTCGGAGGGGTCGAGCCGCGACGGCGTCAGCAGGGCTCTGGCGTACAGTTCGTGGAGAGCCGCGATTCAATCAGCAGGGCTCTCAAGATGGTTTCTGCTCAGCTCGAGCCGCGACGTCGTCAGCAGGGCTCCGAGGAAGGTTCCAGCGAGGTTGGGCCGCGACAGCGTCTGCAGGGCTCCGATGTTCCAGGTGGTTCAGAAAAGGGTTCACAGGAGGGAGCCGCGACGCAGTCAGCAGGGCTCGTGATGGTTCCGGCAAGAGTTCGTCTCCGTAGGGTCAGCCGCGATTCGATCAGCAGGGCTCTCGACTCCGGGATACAACTGCCGAGCTGTGGTGGGGTCGCCCCAGATATAGGTCTGGAGCCCTTTGATGTCCGGACCTATGCGCCCGAGGGGGCGGAGTGGCCGGGTGGAGGTGGCCAGACGCCCAGCAGGAGAGGCGCCAGGCCCATGGGAGTTTGCAGGGTGATCACACCTCGAGAGGGGAGGACAGTTGGGGGTCCCATCGATACTGTCCTCCGCCGGGGCGATGAATGGTTCCTGCGGCACCCCCTGGCCAGTTCGTGGTGCCTCGATGTCGGGGCTTCGTTGGGGTCGAGGCTGGGTTGAGCGGGGTCGCGCCGGCTGGGGCACGGTGTGACGTGGATGCCAACAAGATGGCGGAGCCACGAGGAGTATGCGACCACGTGTAGCTCCGGGTGAAGGGCCTTGGTGCAGTCCAGACGGGTGGCCCGTGACGGCCGGGGCGGGGAACGGCCACAGTCCAGGGGGTTAAGGACCACGCCGCGAGGCCAGGTCCAACAGGAGTCCTCTGCACCCACGCCTCACATGTCTCTGTCCACTGCTGGGAGTCCTCTGCACCCACCCCTCACATGTCTCTGTCCACTGCTGGGAGTGATATGCACCCACCCCTCATATGTCTGGGCACTGCTGGGAATGATCTGCACCCACCCCTCACATGTCTCTGGGCACTGCTGGTATTCCTCTGCACCCACCCCTCACATGTCTCTGTCCACTGCTGGGAGTCCTCTGCACCCACCCCTCACATGTCTCTGTCCACTGCTGGGAGTCCTCTGCACCCACCCCTCACATGTGTCTGTCCACTGCTGGGAGTCCTCTGCACCCACCCCTCACATGTCTCTGTCCACTGCTGGGAGTGATATGCACCCACCTCTCATATGTCTGTCCACTGCTGGGAGTCCTCTGCACCCACCCCTCACATGTCTCTGTCCACTGCTGGGAGTGATAGGCACCCACCCCTTATATGTCTGTCCACTGCTGGGAGTCCTCTGCACCCACCCCTCACATGTCTCTGTCCACTGCTGGGAGTGATATGCACCCACCCCTCATATGTCTGGGCACTGCTGGGAGTGATCTGCACCCACCCCTCACATGTCTCTGGGCACTGCTGGTATTCCTCTGCACCCACCCCTCACATGTCTCTGTCCACTGCTGGGAGTCCTCTGCACCCACCCCTCACATGTGTCTGTCCACTGCTGGGAGTCCTCTGCACCCACCCCTCACATGTCTCTGTCCACTGCTGGGAGTGATATGCACCCACCCCTCATATGTCTGTCCACTGCTGGGAGTCCTCTGCACCCACCCCTCACATGTCTCTATCCACTGCTGGGAGTGATATGCACCCACCCCTCATATGTCTGTCCACTGCTGGGAGTCCTCTGCACCCACCCCTCACATGTCTCTGTCCACTGCTGGGAGTGATATGCACCCACCCCTCATATGTCGGGGCACTGCTGGGAGTGATCTGCACCCACCCCTCACATGTCTCTGGGCACTGCTGGTATTCCTCTGCACCCACCCCTCACATGTCTCTGTCCACTGCTGGGAGTCCTCTGCACCCACCCCTCACATGTCTCTGTCCACTGCTGGGAGTCCTCTGCACCCACCCCTCACATGTGTCTGTCCACTTCTGGGAGTCCTCTGCACCCACCCATCACATGTCTCTGTACACTGCTGGGAGTGATATGCACCCACCCATCACATGTTTCTCGGCACTGCTGGTATTCCTCTGCAACCTCCCCTCACATGTCTCTGTCCACTGCTGGGAGTCCTCTGCACCCACCCCGCACATGTCTCTGTCCACTGCTGGGAGTCCTCTGCACCCACCCCTCACATGTGTCTGTCCACTGCTGGGAGTCCTCTGCACCCACCCCTCACATGTCTCTGTCCACAGCTGGGAGTCCTCTGCACCCACCCCTCACATGTCTCTGTCCACTGCTGGGAGTCCTCTGCACCCACCCCTCACATGTCTCTGTCCACTGCTTGGAGTCCTCTGCACCCACCCCTCACATGTGTCTGTCCACTTCTGGGAGTCCTCTGCACCCACCCATCACATGTCTCTGTACACTGCTGGGAGTGATATGAACCCACCCATCACATGTTTCTCGGCACTGCTGGTATTCCTCTGCAACCTCCCCTCACATGTCTCTGTCCACTGCTGGGAGTCCTCTGCACCCACCCTGCACATGTCTCTGTCCACTGCTGGGAGTCCTCTGCACCCACCCCTCACATGTGTCTGTCCACTGCTGGGAGTCCTCTGCACCCACCCCTCACATGTCTCTGTCCACAGCTGGGAGTCCTCTGCACCCACCCCTCACATGTCTCTGTCCACTGCTGGGAGTCCTCTGCACCCACCCCTCACATGTGTCTGTCCACTGCTGGGAGTCCTCTGCACCCCCTCACATGTCTCTGGCCACTGCTGGGAGTGATATGCACCCTCCCCTCACATGTCTCTGTCCACTGCTGGGAGTCCTCTGCACCCACCCCGCACATGTCTCTGTCCATTGCTGGGAGTCCTCTGCACCCACCCCTCACATGTGTCTGTCCACTGCTGGGATTCCTCTGCACCCACCCCTCACATGTGTCTGTCCACTGCTGGGAGTCCTCTGCACCCACCCCTCACATGTCTCTGTCCACTGCTGGGAGTGATATGCACCCACCCCTCATATGTCTGGGCACTGCTGGGAGTGATCTGCACCCACCCCTCACATGTCTCTGGGCACTGCTGGTATTCCTCTGCACCCACCCCTCACATGTCTCTGTCCACTGCTGGGAGTCCTCTGCACCCACCCCTCACATGTCTCTGTCCACTGCTGGGAGTCCTCTGCACCCACCCCTCACATGTGTCTGTCCACTGCTGGGAGTCCTCTGCACCCACCCCTCACATGTCTCTGTCCACTGCTGGGAGTGATATGCACCCACCCCTCATATGTCTGTCCACTGCTGGGAGTCCTCTGCACCCACCCCTCACATGTCTCTGTCCACTGCTGGGAGTGATATGCACCCACCCCTCATATGTCTGTCCACTGCTGGGAGTCCTCTGCACCCACCCCTCACATGTCTCTGTCCACTGCTGGGAGTTGTTGGACTCGGCCTCGTAGAATGGCCCTCCGTGCCCCCGCACCACCGAAACCTGGTACATACAGCCCAAGCCCCCGGCCCCGCCGAACCTCCCCACCAGGACACACGCACCGACCCGGACATCCCCGTCCCTGGCCTCTCCCCTTTCGGCCACCCCGGGCCCGCGTGCCCACTTCATGCACCAAGATGGCCGCCCGGCCCCAGCGCGACCCGGGCATAGAGGCGCCACTCCGGCTGGAGGACATCCCGCTTCCAGGGGATGAGAGAGGGAGGAGCAGTTTCTATCGCACCTCTGAACTCCCCCGGGACGATGGGTTTCGATCGGCCCTCCGGCCTCCCTGAGGGCTGGCTCCACGCCTGCTGGGTGTCTGGGACTCCTCCCGACCCGGCCCTGAAAGAATCAAAAGACTATAGCAGGAAATCCCGACAAGCGACCCCCAGGTGACAAGACCCCTGCCTGCACAGACTCCGGACATCAAAGAGGGGTCGAACTATAACAAGGGGTGCTCTGGGGCTGTCCGGCAGATTCGACGCTGGAACAACGAGAGCCTGCTGACGTGGTCGCGGCTCCTGGAACTGGAACTCACCTGAGCCCTGCTGAGTGACTCGCGGCTCCCTGAAGATCGTAAGACCTCCGAACTTGTACCTGAGCCCTGCTGAGTGACTCGCGGCTCCCTGAAGATCGTAAGACCTCCGAACTTGTACCTGAGCCCTGCTGAGTGACTCGCGGCTCCCTGAAGATCGTAAGACCTCCGAACTTGTACCTGAGCCCGCTGAGTGACTCGCGGCTTCCACAGACTCCACCGGTCCCGCCGGACCCCACGACAACCAGCCTACCCCCCAGCTCGAGGATTGTGAGCTGTGCGCCGGGTACGTCCCTCCTTTGAACCGTTACCAGAGACAGTCCCGCTACCCCCTACCTTTCCGAGACTCTTGAGCCCGTGCTCACCTTGTACATATTTGCAGTGATACCTGTTTGATAAAACTTGTTCTGAGAATACCCAGTGTGGTCCCTCTGTGTCGTGTGGTGCCAGAAGTACGATCCTAGTTGCGAGAGTCCTCCCCCTGGGGAATCTCCCGCCAGTGCCCGGCTACGATACTTTGAGGGTGGGTCTCAGGGTAGTCAGGACCCCTTTCCGGGCTCCTCTGAGGTCGCCGTCTAACATTGGTGGCAAGCGACGGGATTCGGGCCCATCACCTAGAGATCGTACAGTAAACGACGGACGCACGACCAACAAAGATGGCAGAAGGAAGCGCCACGAGCTCCGCAGAAACCAACGCCAACAGAGTGTTCCAGGTGGAGCATCTAGAAGAATACACACACAAAGAGCTAAAACAATTTTGCAAAGAACTTAAAATCGCTACCACTGGCCTCAACACTAAGGAAGACTTGCAGAAAGCACTGAAAACTTGGGTGGAGACCGGGGCCTCCCGCCCGGAAGGCACGGGGGAGCGCACCGACGAAGCCGAACCCCCCCAAAGTGAAAGCAGTAGCAATCAGGTGCGAGGCATCGTACCAGACGGGGGCCTATCCCCGGAAGAGCTCGCGGACAGAGAGAGAAGCCGCAGTCATGAACTCGAGTTAGCCAAACTCAAAATCGAGGGCGAATTGAAGTTAGCGGAGAAGAAGCTAGCAGTAGAGCAAATGCGTGTACAAGGCGAACTGGAAGAAAAGAAGCTCCAACGGGAGCACGAAGGAAGAAAGCTCCAACTGGAGCACGAACGGAGCTTAAAGGAACTCGAGCTCAAGGCCCGAAATGAGGACGGGAGGCCCTCGGGGAACCGAGAGACGGCCCCCCCAGCGGAACAGAAGGTCCACATCCCCAAGGATGTGGTCAAAGAATATTATAAAAACGATGACATTCAGCAATGGTTTCGGGCCTACGAGGTCGCCATGACCTCCCATCGGATTCCACAGAAGGACTGGGGGGCGGGGTTGTGGGGACGGTTTCTGAGCGAAGGAAGGGACACCCTGCTCGACCTACCCCTCTCCCTGCAGACCTCCTACAGCCACATGAAAGAGGCTCTCCTCACAAGATACGGCCTCACCCCAGAAATGTACCGCCAACGGTTCCGGGACTGCAGGAAGATCCCGGGCACCACCTGGGTGGAGTATGTAAACTTTTTTAGTCGGGCCTTCGATGGGTGGGTCAAGGGCAGCAAAGTCACCACCCTTGCCGAACTCACTGACCTCATGTTATGGGAACATCTGGCTGCGAACTGCTTCGTAGAGCTACGTCAACATCTGCTGGATAGCAAGCTCACAGATCCCCGGAAGCTGGCCGTGGAGGCCGACCGCTGGACCAACACCCGGGTCTCCCGGGGCATGGTAGGAGAGTACCCCCGAACCAGTCAGGGACCACCCCGCCAGAGAGGGGGAGGGAACCAGGGAGGGCCGAGGGAGTCCCAGCCTAGCACCCCGAAGACACCACCTCCACCTTTCCCGGCGCCCCCCCCACCAGTAACAGGGCCCCCTGGGAGACGGGGACACCGGGTGACCGTCACATGTTTCCGCTGCCAGAAACCCGGGCACTACGCCAATGACCCAGAGTGCCCCATGGCCACCCAAGTCACCCCTGCGAGACAGATAGCCAACGTGGCCCTAGGGGAGGAGGTTGAGGAAGCCGAGGAGTGGGAACCAGCCGCGATGGCCCTAGTATCCCTGGGAGATAGGGAAATGATCCCTGGTAGCCTCCTACCGTCCAACACACAGAAATATGGGCAGCTCGTCAAGATCAATGGCCACCAGGTAGAGGCCCTGCGGGACACTGGGGCCAGTATCACCGGTGTCCTCAGGCACCTAGTTCCCGAGGAGCAGATCCTCCCCAATGTCTTTTGCCCCGTGATATCTGCAGACAACAGGGAAAGTATGTGTCAGGTGGCCCTGGTGCCATTTGAGTGGGGAGGGGTGATAGGTAAACTCAAGGTGGCCGTAAGAACCTCCCAGCCGGTCGACTGCCTCTTAGGGAACGACCTGGAGAGTTCTCCCTGGAAGCACGTAGAGCGCAAGGCCCACCTAGGAATGATGGGACTCCCCGAGTGGGTGTGTGCCACCACCCGATCTATGACAGCCCGACTCACTCCCCGGAGAGAAATCGAGAGCACCCCGGTCGAAGTAGCCAGCACTGTCCCCGCCGAGGGTCCTCCCGTTCCCCCATCGGAAAGGTCTGTCGCCAGCGACGAACCCGCACCATCCGACCCCGCCCCGGTCCCCGAGTTGGGGGATCTACCCGAGTTGGCCCATTGGCGCCACGAGGGCGGGCCCACCCGAGAAGAATTTTGCCAGGAACAAGCCACCTGTCCTTCCCTGGTCGGGCTGCGGCGCCAGGCCGAGGGCCAAGCCGCCGGTGACCAGACCGGAACGCACCGAATCTATTGGGAGAATAACGTCCTGTATAGTGAGCAGAAATCAGTGGAGCTGGGATCCGGACGGGTACTGGTGGTACCTCTCCGCTTCCGGGATTTCCTCCTGGGCTTAGCCCACGATGTCCCCCTCGCCGGTCACCTGGGTCAGGACAAGACCTACAGCCGTCTCGTGACCCATTTTTATTGGCCTAAGATGAAAGCAGCGGTAGAGGCCCACTGCAAGTCCTGCCCCACGTGCCAAGCCAGTGGGAAGAGTGGGGGGAAGCGCAAGGCTCCCCTCCAACCCTTCCCGGTCGTCAGTACCCCCTTCGAACGAGTCGGGATCGACATCGTGGGGCCACTGGACCCCCCCACCTCCCAAGGTCACCGTTTCATCTTGGTCCTAGTGGACCACGCCACCCGCTACCCAGAGGCTATTCCCCTACGCACCATTACGGCCCCCGTGGTGGGCCGGGCCCTGATGGGGATCTTCTCCAGGGTGGGTTTCCCTCGCGAGGTCGTGAGCGATCGCGGCACTAATTTTATATCCAGGTATATGACGTCCCTGTGGCAACAATGTGGGGTGTCCTATAAGTTCACCACCCCGTACCATCCCCAAGGGAACGGCCTAGTAGAGAGGTTTAATAGGACTTTGAAAGGGATGATCGCTGGCCTAGAAGAGCCCCTCCGGCGTAAGTGGGACGTCCTGCTCCCCTGCCTCTTGTTCGCTTACCGGGAGGTCCCCCAGAAGTCCTTAGGGTTCAGCCCGTTTGAATTACTCTATGGGCACCCCGTCCGAGGTCCCCTCAGTTTAGTTAAGGAAGGGTGGGAGGCAGCACCCCAGACCACCCCCGAGATGTGTTCCAATATGTCCTGGCCCTCCGGAACCAGACCAGGAGGTTCCGAGAACTGGCCGAGGCCAACCTGGAGGCGAGTCAAGAAGAAATGAAGCGCTGGTACGACCAGAATGCTACTCTGGTCGAGTTCCAGCCGGGCCAGCAGGTGTGGGTCATGGCCCCCGTGAAGCCTGGCGCTCTCCAGGACCGATGGACTGGGCCCTACAAAGTGGTCGAGAAGAAGAGCCAAGTCACCTACTTGGTGGACGTCCAGTCGCCTCGGGATCCCCTCCGGGTCCTGCACGTGAACCGCCTCAAGCCTCACTTCCAGCGGACAGAACTGAGCCTCCTGCTGGCCACCGATGACGGGGCCGAAGATGAGTCGGATCCCCTCCCGGACCTCCTGTGTATCAAGGAGCAGGATGGCTCCGTGGAAGGAGTGAACCTCTCCCCAGCCCTCACTGCCCAGCAACAAGCGGACTGCCGCCAGCTCCTAAGACAATTTTCTGACCTCTTCTCCCTGACCCCCCGGGTCACCAACTGGTGTGTTCATGATGTGGACACCGGGGACAGCCTGCCGGTGAGACACCGAGCCTACCGGGTTCCTGACCGGGTCCGGTCCTGCATTCAAGCGGAAGTCTCGAAGATGTTGACCCTGGGGGTGATCGAGCCCTCCGACAGTCCCTGGGCCAGCCCCGTGGTCCTGGTCCCGAAGGCAGCGGCCCCCGGTGTCGCCCCCGAGCTCCGATTCTGCGTGGACTACCGGGGGCTCAATGACGTTACCCGAGCCGATGCCCACCCCATTCCACGAGCCGACGAACTCATTGACCGACTAGGGGCAGCCCGGTTCCTCAGCACATTCGACCTCACCTGCGGATACTGGCAGATTGCGCTCACCGAAGGGGCCAAAGAGCGGTCCGCTTTCTCCACCCCCGATGGGCACTACCGCTTCCGCGTAATGCCCTTCGGGATGAAAAATGCCCCGGCCACTTTCCAGCGACTGGTGAATAGAGTCCTGGCCGGGCTAGAACAGTTCAGCGCGGCATACCTGGACGACATCGCTGTCTTCAGTTCAGAGTGGAGTGAGCACCTCCAGCACCTCCGAAGGGTGCTAATCGCCCTGCGCCAGGCAGGCCTCACAGTAAAAGCCAGCAAGTGCCAGATCGGGCAAGGATCCGTGGTCTACTTGGGCCACCAGGTCGGGAGTGGCCAGGTCGCCCCGCTACAGCCAAAGATCGACGCCATCCTGGCCTGGGAACCACCCATCACCCAGACGGAGGTCCGAGCCTTTCTGGGACTCACGGGCTACTACCGAAGATTCATTCGGGGGTATGGCAGCCTTGTCGGCCCTCTCACAGAACTCACGTCTAAAAAACAGCCAAAGAAAGTGCAGTGGACGGCTGCCTGCCAGGAAGCTTTCGATGCCCTAAAAAGGGCCATGTGTACTGCCCCCGTCCTCCAGGCTCCCGACTACGCCAAGGAGTTCATAGTCCAAACCGATGCCTCCGAGCATGGCATTGGGGCCGTCCTGTCCCAAGTAAATGACCAAGGCCTAGACCAGCCCGTCGCCTTCCTCAGTCGGCGGATGTTGCCCCGAGAACAAAGATGGAGCACCATAGAGCGCGAAGCCTTTGCCGTGGTCTGGGCACTCAAAAAGCTACGACCCTACCTGTTTGGCACCCATTTCAGAGTCCAAACTGACCATCGGCCCTTACGTTGGCTCATGCAGATGCGAGGAGAAAACCCCAAGCTACTGCGGTGGTCAATCTCCCTCCAGGGGATGGATTTCACCGTGGAACACCGCCCTGGTACGGACCACGCCAATGCTGACGGCCTCTCCCGGTTCTTCCGCCTCAGCGAAGAGAACCCCCCAAGCTGATGGGCAGTTCTCTCCGGCTTTCAGCTGGGGGGACGCGTGTTGGACCCGGCCTCGTAGAATGGCCCTCCGTGCCCCCGCACCACCGAAACCTGGTACATACAGCCCAAGCCCCCGGCCCCGCCGAACCTCCCCACCAGGACACACGCACCGACCCGGACATCCCCGTCCCTGGCCTCTCCCCTTTCGGCCACCCCGGGCCCGCGTGCCCACTTCATGCACCAAGATGGCCGCCCGGCCCCAGCGCGACCCGGGCATAGAGGCGCCACTCCGGCTGGAGGACATCCCGCTTCCAGGGGATGAGAGAGGGAGGAGCAGTTTCTATCGCACCTCTGAACTCCCCCGGGACGATGGGTTTCGATCGGCCCTCCGGCCTCCCTGAGGGCTGGCTCCACGCCTGCTGGGTGTCTGGGACTCCTCCCGACCCGGCCCTGAAAGAATCAAAAGACTATAGCAGGAAATCCCGACAAGCGACCCCCAGGTGACAAGACCCCTGCCTGCACAGACTCCGGACATCAAAGAGGGGTCGAACTATAACAAGGGGTGCTCTGGGGCTGTCCGGCAGATTCGACGCTGGAACAACGAGAGCCTGCTGACGTGGTCGCGGCTCCTGGAACTGGAACTCACCTGAGCCCTGCTAAGTGACTCGCGGCTCCCTGAAGATCGTAAGACCTCCGAACTTGTACCTGAGCCCTGCTGAGTGACTCGCGGCTCCCTGAAGATCGTAAGACCTCCGAACTTGTACCTGAGCCCTGCTGAGTGACTCGCGGCTCCCTGAAGATCGTAAGACCTCCGAACTTGTACCTGAGCCCGCTGAGTGACTCGCGGCTTCCACAGACTCCACCGGTCCCGCCGGACCCCACGACAACCAGCCTACCCCCCAGCTCGAGGATTGTGAGCTGTGCGCCGGGTACGTCCCTCCTTTGAACCGTTACCAGAGACAGTCCCGCTACCCCCTACCTTTCCGAGACTCTTGAGCCCGTGCTCACCTTGTACATATTTGCAGTGATACCTGTTTGATAAAACTTGTTCTGAGAATACCCAGTGTGGTCCCTCTGTGTCGTGTGGTGCCAGAAGTACGATCCTAGTTGCGAGAGTCCTCCCCCTGGGGAAACTCCCGCCAGTGCCCGGCTACGATACTTTGAGGGTGGGTCTCAGGGTAGTCAGGACCCCTTTCCGGGCTCCTCTGAGGTCGCCGTCTAACAGGAGTGATATGCACCCACCCCTCACATGTCTCTGTCCACTGCTGGGAGTGATATGCACCCACCCCTCACATGTCTCTGTCCACTGCTGGGAGTGATATGCACCCACCCCTCACATGTCTCTGGGCACTGTTGGTATTCCTCTGCACCCACCCCTCACATGTCTCTGTCCACTGCTGGGAGTCCTCTGCACCCACCCCTCACATGTCTCTGTCCACTGCTGGGAGTCCTCTGCACCCATCCCTCACATCTCTCTGTCCACTGCTAGGAGTGATATGCACCCACCCCTCATATGTCTGTCCACTGCTGGGAGTCCTCTTCACCCACCCCTCACATGACTCTGTCCACTGCTGGTAGCGATATGCACCCACCCCTCATATGTCTGTCCACTGCTGGGAGTCCTCTGCACCCACCCCTCACATGTCTCTGTCCACTGCTGGGATTCCTCTGCACCCACCCCTCACATGTGTCTGTCCACTGCTGGGAGTCCTCTGCACCCACCCCTCACATGTCTCTGTCCACTGCTGGGAGTGATATGCACCCACCCCTCACATGTCTCTGGGCACTGTTGGTATTCCTCTGCACCCACCCCTCACATGTCTCTTTCCACTGCTGGGAGTCCTCTGCACCCACCCCTCACATGTCTCTGTCCACTGCTGGGAGTCCTCTGCACCCACCCCTCACATGTCTCTGTCCACTGCTGGGAGTGATATGCACCCACCCCTCATGTGTCTGTCCACTGCTTGGAGTCCTCTGCACCCACCCCTCACATGTCTCTGTCCACTGCAGGGAGTGATATGCACCCACCCCTCATATGACTGTCCACTGCTGGGAGTCCTCTGCACCCACCCCTCACATGTCTCTGTCCACTGCTGGGAGTGATATGCACCCACCCCTCATATGTCTGTCCACTGCTGGGAGTCCTCTGCTCCCACTCCTCACATGTCTCTGTCTACTGCTGGGAGTCCTCTGCACCCACCCCTCACATGTGTCTGTCCACTGCTGTGAGTCCGCTGAACCCACCCCTCACATGTCTCTGTCCACTGCTGGGAGTGATATGCACCCACCCCTCATATGTCTGGGCACTGCTGGGAGTGATCTGCACCCACCCCTCACATGTCTCTGGGCACTGCTGGTATTCCTCTGCACCCACCCCTCACATGTCTCTGTCCACTGCTGGGAGTCCTCTGCACCCACCCCTCACATGTCTCTGTCCACTGCTGGGAGTCCTTTGCACCCACCCCTCACATGTGTCTGTCCACTGCTGGGAGTCCTCTGCACCCACCCCTCACATGTCTCTGTCCACTGCTGGGAGTGATATGCACCCACCCCTCATATGTCTGTCCACTGCTGGGAGTCCTCTTCACCCACCCCTCACATGTCTCTGTCCACTGCTGGGAGTCCTCTGCACCCACCCCTCACATGTGTCTGTCCACTGCTGGGAGTCCTCTGCACCAACCCCTCACATGTCTCTGTCCACTGCTGGGAGTGATATGCTCCCACCCCTCATATGTCTGGGCACTGCTGGGAGTGATCTGCACCCACCCCTCACATGTCTCTGTCCACTGGTGGGAGTCCTCTGCACCCACCCCTCACATGTGTCTGTCCACTGCTGGGAGTCCTCTGCACCCACCCCTCACATGTCTCTGTCCACTGCTGGGAGTGATATGCACCCACCCCTCATATGTCTGGGCACTACTGGGAGTGATCTGCACCCACCCCTTACATATCTTTGGGCACTGCTGGTATTCCTCTGCACCCACCCCTCACATGTCTCTGTCCACTGCTGGGAGTCCTCTGCACCCACCCCTCACATGTCTCTGTCCACTGCTGGGAGTCCTTTGAACCCACCCCTCACATGTCTCTGTCCACTGCTGGGAGTCCTCTGCACCCACCCCTCACATGTGTCTGTCCACTGCTGGAAGTCCTCTGCACCCACCCCTCACATGTCTCTGTCCACTGCTGGAAGTCCTCTGCACCCACCCCTCACATGTCTCTGTCCACTGCTGGGAGTGATATGCACCCACCCCTCACATGTCTTTGTCCACTGCTGGGAGTCCTCTGCACCTACCCCTCACATGTGTCTGTCCACTGCTGGGAGTCCTCTGCACCCCCCCTCACATGTCTCTGGCCACTGCTTGGAGTGATATGCACCCACCCCTCATATATCTGTCCACTGCTGGGAGTCCTCTTCACCCACCCCTCACATGTCTCTGTCCACTGCTGGGAGTCCTCTGCACCCACCCCTCACATGTGTCTGTCCACTGCTGGGAGTCCTCTGCACCAACCCCTCACATGTCTCTGTCCACTGCTGGGAGTGATATGCTCCCACCCCTCATATGTCTGGGCACTGCTGGGAATGATCTGCACCCACCCCTCACATGTCTATGGGCACTGCTGGTATTCCTCTGCATCCACCCCTCACATGTCTCTGTCCACTGCTGGGAGTCCTCTGCACCCACCCCTCACATGTCTCTGTCCACTGCTGGGAGTGATATTCACCCACCCCTTATATGTCTGTCCACTGCTGGGAGTCCTCTGCACCCAACCCTCACATGTCTCTGTCCACTGCTGGGAGTGATATGCACCCACCCCTCATATGTCTGGGCACTGCTGGGAGTGATCTGCACCCACCCCTCACATGTCTCTGGGAACTGCTGGTATTCCTCTGCACCCACCCCTCTCATGTATCAGTCCACTGCTGGGAGTCCTCTGCACCCACCCCTCACATGTGTCTGTCCACTGCTGGGAGTCCTCTGCACCCACCCCTCACATGTCTCTGTCCACTGCTGGGAGTGATATGCACCCACCCCTCATATGTCTGTCCACTGCTGGGAGTCCTCTGCACCCACCCCTCACATGTCTCTGTCCACTGCTGGGAGTGATATGCACCCACCCCTCATATGTCTGTCCACTGCTGGGAGTCCTCTCCACCCACCCCTCACATGTCTCTGTCCACTGCTGGGAGTGATATGCACCCACCCCTCATATGTCTGTCCACTGCTGGGAGTCCTCTGCACCCACCCCTCACATGTCTCTGTCCACTGCTGGGAGTGATATGCACCCACCCCTCATATGTCGGGGCACTGCTGGGAGTGATCTGCACCCACCCCTCACATGTCTCTGGGCACTGCTGGTATTCCTCTGCACCCACCCCTCACATGTCTCTGTCCACTGCTGGGAGTCCTCTGCACCCACCCCTCACATGTCTCTGTCCACTGCTGGGAGTCCTCTGCACCCACCCCTCACATGTCTCTGTCCACTGCTGGGAGTCCTCTGCACCCACCCCTCACATGTGTCTGTCCACTTCTGGGAGTCCTCTGCACCCACCCATCACATGTCTCTGTACACTGCTGGGAGTGATATGCACCCACCCATCACATGTTTCTCGGCACTGCTGGTATTCCTCTGCAACCTCCCCTCACATGTCTCTGTCCACTGCTGGGAGTCCTCTCCACCCACCCCGCACATGTCTCTGTCCACTGCTGGGAGTCCTCTGCACCCACCCCTCACATGTGTCTGTCCACTGCTGGGAGTCCTCTGCACCCACCCCTCACATGTCTCTGTCCACAGCTGGAAGTCCTCTGCACCCACCCCTCACATGTCTCTGTCCACTGCTGGGAGTCCTCTGCACCCACCCCTCACATGTGTCTGTCCACTGCTGGGAGTCCTCTGCACCCCCTCACATGTCTCTGGCCACTGCTGGGAGTGATATGCACCCTCCCCTCACATGTCTCTGTCCACTGCTGGGAGTCCTCTGCACCCACCCTTCACATGTGTCTGTCCACTGCTGGTAGTCCTCTGCACCCACCCCTCACATGTGTCTGTCCACTGCTGGGAGTCCTCTGCACCCACCCCTCACATGTCTCTGTCCACTGCTGGGAGTGATATGCACCCACCCCTCATATGTCTGTCCACTGCTGGGAGTCCTCTGCACCCACCCCTCACATGTCTCTGTCCACTGCTGGGAGTGATATGCACCCACCCCTCATATGTCTGGGCACTGCTGGGAGTGATCTGCACCCACCCTTCACATGTCTCTGGGCACTGCTGGTATTCCTCTGCACCCACCCCTCACATGTCTCTGTCCACTGCTGGGAGTCCTCTGCACCCACCCCTCACATGTCTCTGTCCACTGCTGGGAGTCCTCTGCACCCACCCCTCACATGTGTCTGTCCACTGCTGGGAGTCCTCTGCACCCACCCCTCACATGTCTCTGTCCACTGCTGGGAGTGATATGCACCCACCCCTCATATGTCTGTCCACTGCTGGGAGTCCTCTGCACCCACCCCTCACATGTCTCTGTCCACTGCTGGGAGTGATATGCACCCACCCCTCATATGTCTGTCCACTGCTGGGAGTCCTCTGCACCCACCCCTCACATGTCTCTGTCCACTGCTGGGAGTGATATGCACCCACCCCTCACATGTCTCTGTCCACTGCTGGGAGTGATATGCACCCACCCCTCATATGTCTGTCCACTGCTGGGAGTCCTCTGCACCCACCCCTCACATGTCTCTGTCCACTGCTGGGAGTGATATGCACCCACCCCTCACATGTCTCTGGGCACTGTTGGTATTCCTCTGCACCCACCCCTCACATGTCTCTGTCCACTGCTGGGAGTCCTCTGCACCCACCCCTCACATGTCTCTGTCCACTGCTGGGAGTCCTCTGCACCCATCCCTCACATCTCTCTGTCCACTGCTAGGAGTGATATGCACCCACCCCTCATATGTCTGTCCACTGCTGGGAGTCCTCTTCACCCACCCCTCACATGACTCTGTCCACTGCTGGTAGCGATATGCACCCACCCCTCATATGTCTGTCCACTGCTGGGAGTCCTCTGCACCCACCCCTCACATGTCTCTGTCCACTGCTGGGATTCCTCTGCACCCACCCCTCACATGTGTCTGTCCACTGCTGGGAGTCCTCTGCACCCACCCCTCACATGTCTCTGTCCACTGCTGGGAGTGATATGCACCCACCCCTCATATCTCTGTCCACTGCTGGGAGTCCTCTACACCCACCCCTCACATGTCTCTGTCCACTGCTGGGAGTCCTCTGCACCCACCCCTCACATGTGTCTGTCCACTGCTGGGAGTCCTCTGCACCCACCCCTCACATGTCTCTGTCCACTGCTGGGAGTGATATGCACCCACCCCTCATATCTCTGTCCACTGCTGGGAGTCCTCTGCACCCACCCCTCACATGTCTCTGTCCACTGCTGGGAGTCCTCTGCACCCACCCCTCACATGTGTCTGTCCACTGCTGGGAGTCCTCTACACCCCCCCTCACATGTCTCTGGCCACTGCTTGGAGTGATATGCACCCACCCCTCATATGTCTGTCCACTGCTGGGAGTCCTCTGCACCCACCCCTCACATGTCTCTGTTCTCTGCTGGGAGTGATATGCACCCACCCCTCACATGTCTGTCCACTGCTGGGAGTCCTCTGCACCCACGCCTCACATGTCTCTGTCCACTGCTGGGAGTCCTCTGCACCCACCCCTCACATGTCTCTGTCCACTGCTGGGAGTGAAATGCACCCACCCCTCATATGTCTGGGCACTGCTGGGAATGATCTGCACCCACCCCTCACATGTCTCTGGGCACTGCTGGTATTCCTCTGCACCCACCCCTCACATGTCTCTGTCCACTGCTGGGAGTCCTCTGCACCCACCCCTCACATTTCTCTGTCCACTGCTGGGAGTCCTCTGCACCCACCCCTCACATGTGTCTGTCCACTGCTGGGAGTCCTCTGCACCCACCCCTCACATGTCTCTGTCCACTGCTGGGAGTGATATGCACCCACCTCTCATATGTCTGTCCACTGCTGGGAGTCCTCTGCACCCACCCCTCACATGTCTCTGTCCACTGCTGGGAGTGATAGGCACCCACCCCTTATATGTCTGTCCACTGCTGGGAGTCCTCTGCACCCACCCCTCACATGTCTCTGTCCACTGCTGGGAGTGATATGCACCCACCCCTCATATGTCTGGGCACTGCTGGGAGTGATCTGCACCCACCCCTCACATGTCTCTGGGCACTGCTGGTATTCCTCTGCACCCACCCCTCACATGTCTCTGTCCACTGCTGGGAGTCCTCTGCACCCACCCCTCACATGTGTCTGTCCACTGCTGGGAGTCCTCTGCACCCACCCCTCACATGTCTCTGTCCACTGCTGGGAGTGATATGCACCCACCCCTCATATGTCTGTCCACTGCTGGGAGTCCTCTGCACCCACCCCTCACATGTCTCTATCCACTGCTGGGAGTGATATGCACCCACCCCTCATATGTCTGTCCACTGCTGGGAGTCCTCTGCACCCACCCCTCACATGTCTCTGTCCACTGCTGGGAGTGATATGCACCCACCCCTCATATGTCGGGGCACTGCTGGGAGTGATCTGCACCCACCCCTCACATGTCTCTGGGCACTGCTGGTATTCCTCTGCACCCACCCCTCACATGTCTCTGTCCACTGCTGGGAGTCCTCTGCACCCACCCCTCACATGTCTCTGTCCACTGCTGGGAGTCCTCTGCACCCACCCCTCACATGTCTCTGTCCACTGCTGGGAGTCCTCTGCACCCACCCCTCACATGTGTCTGTCCACTTCTGGGAGTCCTCTGCACCCACCCATCACATGTCTCTGTACACTGCTGGGAGTGATATGCACCCACCCATCACATGTTTCTCGGCACTGCTGGTATTCCTCTGCAACCTCCCCTCACATGTCTCTGTCCACTGCTGGGAGTCCTCTGCACCCACCCCGCACATGTCTCTGTCCACTGCTGGGAGTCCTCTGCACCCACCCCTCACATGTGTCTGTCCACTGCTGGGAGTCCTCTGCACCCACCCCTCACATGTCTCTGTCCACAGCTGGGAGTCCTCTGCACCCACCCCTCACATGTCTCTGTCCACTGCTGGGAGTCCTCTGCACCCACCCCTCACATGTGTCTGTCCACTGCTGGGAGTCCTCTGCACCCCCTCACATGTCTCTGGCCACTGCTGGGAGTGATATGCACCCTCCCCTCACATGTCTCTGTCCACTGCTGGGAGTCCTCTGCACCCACCCCGCACATGTCTCTGTCCATTGCTGGGAGTCCTCTGCACCCACCCCTCACATGTGTCTGTCCACTGCTGGGAGTCCTCTGCACCCACCCCTCACATGTGTCTGTCCACTGCTGGGAGTCCTCTGCACCCACCCCTCACATGTCTCTGTCCACTGCTGGGAGTGATATGCACCCACCCCTCATATGTCTGGGCACTGCTGGGAGTGATCTGCACCCACCCCTCACATGTCTCTGGGCACTGCTGGTATTCCTCTGCACCCACCCCTCACATGTCTCTGTCCACTGCTGGGAGTCCTCTGCACCCACCCCTCACATGTCTCTGTCCACTGCTGGGAGTCCTCTGCACCCACCCCTCACATGTGTCTGTCCACTGCTGGGAGTCCTCTGCACCCACCCCTCACATGTCTCTGTCCACTGCTGGGAGTGATATGCACCCACCCCTCATATGTCTGTCCACTGCTGGGAGTCCTCTGCACCCACCCCTCACATGTCTCTGTCCACTGCTGGGAGTGATATGCACCCACCCCTCATATGTCTGTCCACTGCTGGGAGTCCTCTGCACCCACCCCTCACATGTCTCTGTCCACTGCTGGGAGTGATATGCACCCACCCCTCACATGTCTCTGTCCACTGCTGGGAGTGATATGCACCCACCCCTCACATGTCTCTGTCCACTGCTGGGAGTGATATGCACCCACCCCTCACATGTCTCTGGGCACTGTTGGTATTCCTCTGCACCCACCCCTCACATGTCTCTGTCCACTGCTGGGAGTCCTCTGCACCCACCCCTCACATGTCTCTGTCCACTGCTGGGAGTCCTCTGCACCCATCCCTCACATCTCTCTGTCCACTGCTAGGAGTGATATGCACCCACCCCTCATATGTCTGTCCACTGCTGGGAGTCCTCTTCACCCACCCCTCACATGACTCTGTCCACTGCTGGTAGCGATATGCACCCACCCCTCATATGTCTGTCCACTGCTGGGAGTCCTCTGCACCCACCCCTCACATGTCTCTGTCCACTGCTGGGATTCCTCTGCACCCACCCCTCACATGTGTCTGTCCACTGCTGGGAGTCCTCTGCACCCACCCCTCACATGTCTCTGTCCACTGCTGGGAGTGATATGCACCCACCCCTCACATGTCTCTGGGCACTGTTGGTATTCCTCTGCACCCACCCCTCACATGTCTCTTTCCACTGCTGGGAGTCCTCTGCACCCACCCCTCACATGTCTCTGTCCACTGCTGGGAGTCCTCTGCACCCACCCCTCACATGTCTCTGTCCACTGCTGGGAGTGATATGCACCCACCCCTCATATGTCTGTCCACTGCTTGGAGTCCTCTGCACCCACCCCTCACATGTCTCTGTCCACTGCAGGGAGTGATATGCACCCACCCCTCATATGACTGTCCACTGCTGGGAGTCCTCTGCACCCACCCCTCACATGTCTCTGTCCACTGCTGGGAGTGATATGCACCCACCCCTCATATGTCTGTCCACTGCTGGGAGTCCTCTGCTCCCACTCCTCACATGTCTCTGTCTACTGCTGGGAGTCCTCTGCACCCACCCCTCACATGTGTCTGTCCACTGCTGTGAGTCCGCTGAACCCACCCCTCACATGTCTCTGTCCACTGCTGGGAGTGATATGCACCCACCCCTCATATGTCTGGGCACTGCTGGGAGTGCTCTGCACCCACCCCTCACATGTCTCTGGGAACTGCTGGTATTCCTCTGCACCCACCCCTCACATGTCTCTGTCCACTGCTGGGAGTCCTCTGCACCCACCCCTCACATGTCTCTGTCCACTGCTGGGAGTCCTTTGCACCCACCCCTCACATGTGTCTGTCCACTGCTGGGAGTCCTCTGCACCCACCCCTCACATGTCTCTGTCCACTGCTGGGAGTGATATGCACCCACCCCTCATATGTCTGTCCACTGCTGGGAGTCCTCTTCACCCACCCCTCACATGTCTCTGTCCACTGCTGGGAGTCCTCTGCACCCACCCCTCACATGTGTCTGTCCACTGCTGGGAGTCCTCTGCACCAACCCCTCACATGTCTCTGTCCACTGCTGGGAGTGATATGCTCCCACCCCTCATATGTCTGGGCACTGCTGGGAGTGATCTGCACCCACCCCTCACATGTCTCTGTCCACTGGTGGGAGTCCTCTGCACCCACCCCTCACATGTGTCTGTCCACTGCTGGGAGTCCTCTGCACCCACCCCTCACATGTCTCTGTCCACTG
This sequence comes from Triturus cristatus, assembly GCF_964204655.1. Classification (NCBI taxonomy): domain Eukaryota; kingdom Metazoa; phylum Chordata; class Amphibia; order Caudata; family Salamandridae; genus Triturus; species Triturus cristatus. The sequence goes on along the minus strand of NC_140579.1, from coordinate 273,726,596 downwards.
CTGGGAGTGATATGCACCCACCCCTTGTTAGACGGCGACCTCAGAGGAGCCCGGAAAGGGGTCCTGACTACCCTGAGACCCACCCTCAAAGTATCGTAGCCGGGCACTGGCGGGAGATTCCCCAGGGGGAGGACTCTCGCAACCAGGATCGTACTTCTGGTACCACACGACACAGAGGGACCACACTGGGTATTCTCAGAACAAGCTTTATCAAACAGGTATCACTGCAAATATGTACAAGGTGAGCACGGGCTCACGAGTCTCGGAAAGGTAGGGGGTAGCGGGACTGTCTCTGGTAACGGTTCAAAGCAGGGACGTACCCGGCGCACAGCTCACAATCCTCGAGCTGGGGGATATGTGGTCGGAGTTGGGGTCCGGCGGGACCGTGAGAGTCTGGGGGAGCCGCGAGTCACTCAGCAGGGCTCAGGTACAAGTTCGGAGGTCTTACGATCTTCAGGGAGCCGCGAGTCACTCAGCAGGGCTCAGGTACAAGTTCGGAGGTCTTACGATCTTCAGGGAGCCGCGAGTCACTCAGCAGAGCTCAGGTACAAGTTCGGAGGTCTTACGATCTTCAGGGAGCCGCGAGTCACTCAGCAGGGCTCAGGTACAAGTTCGGAGGTCTTACGATCTTCAGGGAGCCGCGAGTCACTCAGCAGGGCTCAGGTGAGTTCCAGTTCCAGGAGCCGCGACCACGTCAGCAGGCTCTCGTTGTTCCAGCGTCGAATCTGCCGGACAGCCCCAGAGCACCCCTTGTTATAGTCCGACCCCTCTTTGATGTCCAGAGCCTGTGCAGGCACGGGTCTTGTCACCTGGGGGTCGCTTGTCGGGATTTCCTGCTATAGTCTTTTGATCCTTTCAGGGCCGGGTCGGGAGGAGTCCCAGACACCCCGCAGGCGTGGAGCCAGCCCTCAGGGAGGCCGGAGGGCCGATCGAAACCCATCGTCCCAGGGGAGTTCAGAGGTGCGATAGAAACTGCTCCTCCCTCTCTCATCCCCGGGAAGCGTGATGTCCTCCAGCCGGAGTGGCGCCTCTAGGCCCGGGTCGCGCTGGGGCCGGGCGGCCATCTTGGTGCATGAAGTGGGCACGCGGGCCCGGGGTGGCCGAAAGGGGAGAGGCCAGGGACGGGGATGTCCGGGTCGGTGCGTGTGTCCTGGTGGGGAGGTTTGGCTGGGCCGGGGGCTTGGGCTGTAGGTACCAGGTTTCGGTGGTGCGGGGGCACGGAGGGCCATTCTACGAGGCCGGGTCCAACACGCGTCCCCCCCAGCTGAAAGCCGGAGAGAACTGCCCATCAGCTTGGGGGGTTCTCTTCGCTGAGGCGGAAGAACCGGGAGAGGCCGTCAGCATTGGCGTGGTCCGTACCAGGGCGGTGTTCCACGGTGAAATCCATCCCCTGGAGGGAGATTGACCACCGCAGTAGCTTGGGGTTTTCTCCTCGCATCTGCATGAGCCAACGTAAGGGCCGATGGTCAGTTTGGACTCTTAAATGGGTGCCAAACAGGTAGGGTCGTAGCTTTTTGAGTGCCCAGACCACGGCAAAGGCTTCGCGCTCTATGGTGCTCCATCTTTGTTCTCGGGGCAACAGCCGCCGACTGAGGAAGGCGACGGGCTGGTCTAGGCCTTGGTCATTTACTTGGGACAGGACGGCCCCAATGCCATGCTCGGAGGCATCGGTTTGGACTATGAACTCCTTGGCGTAGTCGGGAGCCTGGAGGACGGGGGCAGTACACATGGCCCTTTTTAGGGCATCGAAAGCTTCCTGGCAGGCAGCCGTCCACTGCACTTTCTTTGGCTGTTTTTTAGACGTGAGTTCTGTGAGAGGGCCGACAAGGCTGCCATACCCCCGAATGAATCTTCGGTAGTAGCCCGTGAGTCCCAGAAAGGCTCGGACCTCCGTCTGGGTGATGGGTGGTTCCCAGGCCAGGATGGCGTCGATCTTTGGCTGTAGCGGGGCGACCTGGCCACTCCCGACCTGGTGCCCCAAGTAGAACACGGATCCTTGCCCGATCTGGCACTTGCTGGCTTTTACTGTGAGGCCTGCCTGGCGCAGGGCGATTAGCACCCTTCGGAGGTGCTGGAGGTGCTCACTCCACTCTGAACTGAAGACAGCGATGTCGTCCAGGTATGCCGCGCTGAACTGTTCTAGCCCGGCCAGGACTCTATTCACCAGTCGCTGGAAAGTGGCCGGGGCATTTTTCATCCCGAAGGGCATTACGCGGAAGCGGTAGTGCCCATCGGGGGTGGAGAAAGCGGACCGCTCTTTGGCCCCTTCGGTGAGCGCAATCTGCCAGTATCCGCAGGTGAGGTCGAAGGTGCTGAGGAACCGGGCTGCCCCTAGTCGGTCAATGAGTTCGTCGGCTCGTGGAATGGGGTGGGCATCGGCTCGGGTAACGTCATTGAGCCCCCGGTAGTCCACGCAGAATCGGAGCTCGGGGGCGACACCGGGGGCCGCTGCCTTCGGGACCAGGACCACGGGGCTGGCCCAGGGACTGTCAGAGGGCTCGATCACCCCCAGGGTCAACATCTTCGAGACTTCCGCTTGAATGCAGGACCGGACCCGGTCAGGAACCCGGTAGGCTCGGTGTCTCACCGGCGGGCTGTCCCCGGTGTCCACATCATGAACACACCAGTTGGTGACCCGGGGAGTCAGGGAGAAGAGGTCAGAAAATTGTCTTAGGAGCTGGCGGCAGTCCGCTTGTTGCTGGGCAGTGAGGGCTGGGGAGAGGTTCACTCCTTCCACGGAGCCATCCTGCTCCTTGATACACAGGAGGTCCGGGAGGGGATCCGACTCATCTTCGGCCCCATCATCGGTGGCCAGCAGGAGGCTCAGTTCTGTCCGCTGGAAGTGAGGCTTGAGGCGGTTCACGTGCAGGACCCGGAGGGGATCCCGAGGCGACTGGACGTCCACCAAGTAGGTGACTTGGCTCTTCTTCTCGACCACCTTGTAGGGCCCAGTCCATCGGTCCTGGAGAGCGCCAGGCTTTACGGGGGCCATGACCCACACCTGCTGGCCCGGCTGGAACTCGACCAGAGTAGCATTCTGGTCGTACCAGCGCTTCATTTCTTCTTGACTCGCCTCCAGGTTGGCCTCGGCCAGTTCCCGGAACCTCCTGGTCTGGTTCCGGAGGGCCAGGACATATTGGAATACATCTCGGGGGGTGGTCTGGGGTGCTGCCTCCCACCCTTCCTTAACTAAACTGAGGGGACCTCGGACGGGGTGCCCATAGAGTAATTCAAACGGGCTGAACCCTAAGGACTTCTGGGGGACCTCCCGGTAAGCGAACAAGAGGCAGGGGAGCAGGACGTCCCACTTACGCCGGAGGGGCTCTTCTAGGCCAGCGATCATCCCTTTCAAAGTCCTATTAAACCTCTCTACTAGGCCGTTCCCTTGGGGATGGTACGGGGTGGTGAACTTATAGGACACCCCACATTGTTGCCACAGGGACGTCATATACCTGGATATAAAATTAGTGCCGCGATCGCTCACGACCTCGCGGTGGAAACCCACCCTGGAGAAGATCCCCATCAGGGCCCGGCCCACCACGGGGGCCGTAATGGTGCGTAGGGGAATAGCCTCTGGGTAGCGGGTGGCGTGGTCCACTAGGACCAAGATGAAACGGTGACCTTGGGAGGTGGGGGGGTCCAGTGGCCCCACGATGTCGATCCCGACTCGTTCGAAGGGGGTACTGACGACCGGGAAGGGTTGGAGGGGAGCCTTGCGCTTCCCCCCACTCTTCCCACTGGCTTGGCACGTGGGGCAGGACTTGCAGTGGGCCTCTACCGCTGCTTTCATCTTAGGCCAATAAAAATGGGTCACGAGACGGCTGTAGGTCTTGTCCTGACCCAGGTGACCGGCGAGGGGGACATCGTGGGCTAAGCCCAGGAGGAAATCCCGGAAGCGGAGAGGTACCACCAGTACCCGTCCGGATCCCAGCTCCACTGATTTCTGCTCACTATACAGGACGTTATTCTCCCAATAGATTCGGTGCGTTCCGGTCTGGTCACCTGCGGCTTGGCCCTCGGCCTGGCGCCGCAGCCCGACCAGGGAAGGACAGGTGGCTTGCTCCTGGCAAAATTCTTCTCGGGTGGGCCCGCGCCCGCCCTCGTGGCGCCAATGGGCCAACTCGGGTAGATCCCCCAACTCGGGGACCGGGGCGGGGTCGGATGGTGCGGGTTCGTCGCTGGCGACGGACCCTTCCGATGGGGGAACGGGAGGACCCTCGGCGGGGACGGTGCTGGCTACTTCGACCGGGGTGCTCTCGATTTCTCTCCGGGGAGTGAGTCGGGCTGTCATAGATCGGGTGGTGGCGCACACCCACTCGGGGAGTCCCATCATCCCTAGGTGGGCCTTGCGCTCTACGTGCTTCCAGGGAGAACTCTCCAGGTCGTTCCCTAAGAGGCAGTCGACCGGCTGGGAGGTTCTTACGGCCACCTTGAGTTTACCTATCACCCCTCCCCACTCAAATGGCACCAGGGCCACCTGACACATACTTTCCCTATTGTCTGCAGATATTACGGGGCAAAAGACATTGGGGAGGATCTGCTCCTCGGGAACTAGGTGCCTGAGGACACCGGTGATACTGGCCCCGGTGTTCCGCAGGGCCTCTACCTGGTGGCCATTGATCTTGACGAGCTGCCCATATTTCTGTGTGTTGGACGGTAGGAGGCTACCAGGGATCATTTCCCTATCTCCCAGGGATACTAGGGCCATCGCGGCGGGTTCCCGCTCCTCGGCTTCCTCAACCTCCTCCCCTAGGGCTACGTTGGCTATCTGTCTCGCAGGGGTGACTTGGGTGGCCATGGGGCACTCTGGGTCATTGGCGTAGTGCCCGGGTTTCTGGCAGCGGAAACATGTGACGGTCACCCGGTGTCCCCGTCTCCCAGGTGGCCCTGTTACTGGTGGGGGGGGCGCCGGGAAAGGTGGAGGTGGTGTCTTCGGGGGGCTAGGCTGGGACTCCCTCGGCCCTCCCTGGTTCCCTCCCCCTCTCTGGCGGGGTGGTCCCTGACTGGTTCGGGGGTACTCTCCTACCATGCCCCGGGAGACCCGGGTGTTGGTCCAGCGGTCGGCCTCCACGGCCAGCTTCCGGGGATCTGTGAGCTTGCTATCCAGCAGATGTTGACGTAGCTCTACGAAGCAGTTCGCAGCCAGATGTTCCCATAACATGAGGTCAGTGAGTTCGGCAAGGGTGGTGACTTTGCTGCCCTTGACCCACCCATCGAAGGCCCGACTAAAAAAGTTTACATACTCCACCCAGGTGGTGCCCGGGATCTTCCTGCAGTCCCAGAACCGTTGGCGGTACATTTCTGGGGTGAGGCCGTATCTTGTGAGGAGAGCCTCTTTCATGTGGCTGTAGGAGGTCTGCAGGGAGAGGGGTAGGTCGAGCAGGGTGTCCCTTCCTTCGCTCAGAAACCGTCCCCACAACCCCGCCCCCCAGTCCTTCTGTGGAATCCGATGGGAGGTCATGGCGACCTCGTAGGCCCGAAACCATTGCTGAATGTCATCGTTTTTATAATATTCTTTGACCACATCCTTGGGGATGTGGACCTTCTGTTCCGCTGGGGGGGCCGTCTCTCGGTTCCCCGAGGGCCTTCCGTCCTCATTTCGGGCCTTGAGCTCGAGTTCCTTTAAGCTCCGTTCGTGCTCCAGTTGGAGCTTTCTTCCTTCGTGCTCCCGTTGGAGCTTCTTTTCTTCCAGTTCGCCTTGTACACGCATTTGCTCTACTGCTAGCTTCTTCTCCGCTAACTTCAATTCGCCCTCGATTTTGAGTTTGGCTAACTCGAGTTCATGACTGCGGCTTCTCTCTCTGTCCGCGAGCTCTTCCGGGGACAGGCCCCCGTCTGGTACGATGCCTCGCACCTGATTGCTACTGCTTTCACTTTGGGGGGGTTCGGCTTCGTCGGGGCGCTCCCCCGTGCCTTCCGGGCGGGAGGCCCCGGTCTCCACCCAAGTTTTCAGTGCTTTCTGCAAGTCTTCCTTAGTGTTGAGGCCAGTGGTAGCGATTTTAATTTCTTTGCAAAATTGTTTTAGCTCTTTGTGTGTGTATTCTTCCAGATGCTCCACCTGGAACACTCTGTTGGCGTTGGTTTCTGCGGAGCTCGTGGCGCTTCCTTCTGCCATCTTTGTTGGTCGTGCGTCCGTCGTTTACTGTACGCTCTCTAGGTGATGGGCCCGAATCCCGTCGCTTGCCACCAATGTTAGACGGCGACCTCAGAGGAGCCCGGAAAGGGGTCCTGACTACCCTGAGACCCACCCTCAAAGTATCGTAGCCGGGCACTGGCGGGAGATTCCCCAGGGGGAGGACTCTCGCAACCAGGATCGTACTTCTGGTACCACACGACACAGAGGGACCACACTGGGTATTCTCAGAACAAGCTTTATCAAACAGGTATCACTGCAAATATGTACAAGGTGAGCACGGGCTCACGAGTCTCGGAAAGGTAGGGGGTAGCGGGACTGTCTCTGGTAACGGTTCAAAGCAGGGACGTACCCGGCGCACAGCTCACAATCCTCGAGCTGGGGGATACGTGGTCGGAGTTGGGGTCCGGCGGGACCGTGAGAGTCTGGGGGAGCCGCGAGTCACTCAGCAGGGCTCAGGTACAAGTTCGGAGGTCTTACGATCTTCAGGGAGCCGCGAGTCACTCAGCAGGGCTCAGGTACAAGTTCGGAGGTCTTACGATCTTCAGGGAGCCGCGAGTCACTCAGCAGAGCTCAGGTACAAGTTCGGAGGTCTTACGATCTTCAGGGAGCCGCGAGTCACTCAGCAGGGCTCAGGTACAAGTTCGGAGGTCTTACGATCTTCAGGGAGCCGCGAGTCACTCAGCAGGGCTCAGGTGAGTTCCAGTTCCAGGAGCCGCGACCACGTCAGCAGGCTCTCGTTGTTCCAGCGTCGAATCTGCCGGACAGCCCCAGAGCACCCCTTGTTATAGTCCGACCCCTCTTTGATGTCCGGAGCCTGTGCAGGCAGGGGTCTTGTCACCTGGGGGTCGCTTGTCGGGATTTCCTGCTATAGTCTTTTGATCCTTTCAGGGCCGGGTCGGGAGGAGTCCCAGACACCCCGCAGGCGTGGAGCCAGCCCTCAGGGAGGCCGGAGGGCCGATCGAAACCCATCGTCCCAGGGGAGTTCAGAGGTGCGATAGAAACTGCTCCTCCCTCTCTCATCCCCGGGAAGCGTGATGTCCTCCAGCCGGAGTGGCGCCTCTAGGCCCGGGTCGCGCTGGGGCCGGGCGGCCATCTTGGTGCATGAAGTGGGCACGCGGGCCCGGGGTGGCCGAAAGGGGAGAGGCCAGGGACGGGGATGTCCGGGTCGGTGCGTGTGTCCTGGTGGGGAGGTTCGGCTGGGCCTGGGGCTTGGGCTGTAGGTACCAGGTTTCGGTGGTGCGGGGGCACAGAGGGCCATTCTACGAGGCCGGGTCCAACACCCCTCATATGTCTGGGCACTACTGGGAGTGATCTGCACCCACCCCTTACATATCTTTGGGCACTGCTGGTATTCCTCTGCACCCACCCCTCACATGTCTCTGTCCACTGCTGGGAGTCCTCTGCACCCACCCCTCACATGTCTCTGTCCACTGCTGGGAGTCCTTTGAACCCACCCCTCACATGTCTCTGTCCACTGCTGGGAGTCCTCTGCACCCACCCCTCACATGTGTCTGTCCACTGCTGGAAGTCCTCTGCACCCACCCCTCACATGTCTCTGTCCACTGCTGGAAGTCCTCTGCACCCACCCCTCACATGTCTCTGTCCACTGCTGGGAGTGATATGCACCCACCCCTCACATGTCTCTGTCCACTGCTGGGAGTCCTCTGCACCTACCCCTCACATGTGTCTGTCCACTGCTGGGAGTCCTCTGCACCCCCCTCACATGTCTCTGGCCACTGCTTGGAGTGATATGCACCCACCCCTCATATGTCTGTCCACTGCTGGGAGTCCTCTTCACCCACCCCTCACATGTCTCTGTCCACTGCTGGGAGTCCTCTGCACCCACCCCTCACATGTGTCTGTCCACTGCTGGGAGTCCTCTGCACCAACCCCTCACATGTCTCTGTCCACTGCTGGGAGTGATATGCTCCCACCCCTCATATGTCTGGGCACTGCTGGGAATGATCTGCACCCACCCCTCACATGTCTATGGGCACTGCTGGTATTCCTCTGCATCCACCCCTCACATGTCTCTGTCCACTGCTGGGAGTCCTCTGCACCCACCCCTCACATGTCTCTGTCCACTGCTGGGAGTGATATTCACCCACCCCTTATATGTCTGTCCACTGCTGGGAGTCCTCTGCACCCAACCCTCACATGTCTCTGTCCACTGCTGGGAGTGATATGCACCCACCCCTCATATGTCTGGGCACTGCTGGGAGTGATCTGCACCCACCCCTCACATGTCTCTGGGAACTGCTGGTATTCCTCTGCACCCACCCCTCTCATGTATCAGTCCACTGCTGGGAGTCCTCTGCACCCACCCCTCACATGTGTCTGTCCACTGCTGGGAGTCCTCTGCACCCACCCCTCACATGTCTCTGTCCACTGCTGGGAGTGATATGCACCCACCCCTCATATGTCTGTCCACTGCTGGGAGTCCTCTGCACCCACCCCTCACATGTCTCTGTCCACTGCTGGGAGTGATATGCACCCACCCCTCATATGTCTGTCCACTGCTGGGAGTCCTCTCCACCCACCCCTCACATGTCTCTGTCCACTGCTGGGAGTGATATGCACCCACCCCTCATATGTCTGGGCAACGCTGGGAGTGATCTGCACCCACCCCTCACATGTGTCTGTCCACTTCTGGGAGTCCTCTGCACCCACCCATCACATGTCTCTGTACACTGCTGGGAGTGATATGCACCCACCCCTCACATGTCTCTCGGCACTGCTGGTATTCCTCTGCCCCCTCCCCTCACATGTCTCTGTCCACTGCTGGGAGTCCTCTGCACCCACCCCTCACATGTGTCTGTCCACTGCTGGGAGTCCTCTGCACCCACCCCTTACATGTCTCTGTCCACAGCTGGGAGTCCTCTGCACCCGCCCCTCACATGTCTCTGTCCACTGCTGGGAGTCCTCTGCACCCACCCCTCACATGTGTCTGTCCACTGCTGGGAGTCCTCTGCACCCCCCTCACATGTCTCTGGCCACTGCTGGGAGTAATATCCACCCTCCCCTCACATGTCTCTGTCCACTGCTGGGAGTCCTCTGCACCGAACCCCGCACATGTCTCTGTCCACTGCTGGGAGTCCTCTGCACCCACCCCTCACATGTGTCTGTCCACTGCTGGGAGTCCTCTGCACCCACCCCTCACATGTGTCTGTCCACTGCTGGTAGTCCTCTGCACCCACCCCTCACATGTCTCTGTCCACTGCTGGGAGTGATATGCACCCACCCCTCATATGTCTGGGCACTGCTGGGAGTGATCTGCACCCACCCCTCACATGTCTCTGGGCACTGCTGGTATTCCTCTGCACCCACCCCTCACATGTCTCTGTCCACTGCTGGGAGTCCTCTGCACCCACCCCTCACATGTCTCTGTCCACTGCACCCACCCCTCACATGTGTCTGTCCACTGCTGGGAGTCCTCTGCACCCACCCCTCACATGTCTCTGTCCACTGCTGGGAGTGATATGCACCCACCCTTCATATGTCTGTCCACTGCTGGGAGTCCTCTGCACCCACCCCTCACATGTCTCTGTCCACTGCTGGGAGTGATATGCACCCACCCCTCACATGTCTCTGTCCACTGCTGGGAGTGATATGCACCCACCCCTCATATGTCTGTCCACTGCTGGGAGTCCTCTGCACCCACCCCTCATATGTCTCTGTCCACTGCTGGGAGTGATATGCACCCACCCCTCACATGTCTCTGGGCACTGTTGGTATTCCTCTGCACCCACCCCTCACATGTCTCTGTCCACTGCTGGGAGTCCTCTGCACCCACCCCTCACATGTCTTTGTCCACTGCTGGGAGTCCTCTGCACCCACTCCTCACATGTCTCTGTCCACTGCTGGGAGTGATATGCACCCACCCCTCATATGTCTGTCCACTACTTGGAGTCCTCTGCACCCACCCCTCACATGTCTCTGTCCACTGCAGGGAGTGATATGCACCCACCCCTCATATGACTGTCCACTGCTGGGAGTCCTCTGCACCCACCCCTCACATGTCTCTGTCCACTGCTGGGAGTGATATGCACCCACCCCTCATATGTCTGTCCACTGCTGGGAGTCCTCTGCACCCACTCCTCACATGTCTCTGTCTACTGCTGGGAGTCCTCTGCACCCATCCCTCACATGTGTCTGTCCACTGCTGGGAGTCCGCTGAACCCACCCCTCACATGTCTCTGTCCACTGCTGGGAGTGATATGCACCCACCCCTCATATGTCTGGGCACTGCGGGGAGTGATCTGCACCCACCCCTCACATGTCTCTGGGCACTGCTGGTATTCCTCTGCACCCACCCCTCACATGTCTCTGTCCACTGCTGGGAGTCCTCTGCACCTACCCCTCACATGTCTCTGTCCACTGCTGGGAGTCCTTTGCACCCACCCCTCACATGTGTCTGTCCACTGCTGGGAGTCCTCTGCACCCACCCCTCACATGTCTCTGTCTACTGCTGGGAGTGATATGCACCCACCCCTCATATGTCTGTCCACTGCTGGGAGTCCTCTTCACCCACCCCTCACATGTCTCTGTCCACTGCTGGGAGTCCTCTGCACCCACCCCTCACATGTGTCTGTCCACTGCTGGGAGTCCTCTGCACCAATCCCTCACATGTCTCTGTCCACTGCTGGGAGTGATATGCACCCACCCCTCATATGTCTGGGCACTACTGGGAGTGATCTGCACCCACCCCTTACATATCTCTGGGCACTGCTGGTATTCCTCTGCACCCACCCCTCACATGTCTCTGTCCACTGCTGGGAGTCCTCTGCACCCACCCCTCACATGTCTCTGTCCACTGCTGGGAGTCCTTTGAACCCACCCCTCACATGTCTCTGGGCACTGTTGGTATTCCTCTGCACCCACCCCTCACATGTCTCTGTCCACTGCTGGGAGTCCTCTGCACCCACCCCTCACATGTCTCTGTCCACTGCTGGGAGTCCTCTGCACCCACCCCTCACATGTCTCTGTCCACTGCTGGGAGTGATATGCACCCACCCCTCATATGTCTGTCCACTGCTTGGAGTCCTCTGCACCCACCCCTCACATGTCTCTGTCCACTGCAGGGAGTGATATGCACCCACCCCTCATATGACTGTCCACTGCTGGGAGTCCTCTGCACCCACCCCTCACATGTCTCTGTCCACTGCTGGGAGTGATATGCACCCACCCCTCATATGTCTGTCCACTGCTGGGAGTCCTCTGCACCCACTCCTCAAATGTCTCTGTCTACTGCTGGGAGTCCTCTGCACCCACCCCTCACATGTGTCTGTCCACTGCTGGGAGTCCGCTGAACCCACCCCTCACATGTCTCTGTCCACTGCTGGGAGTGATATGCACCCACCCCTCATATGTCTGGGCACTGCGGGGAGTGATCTGCACCAACCCCTCACATGTCTCTGGGCACTGCTGGTATTCCTCTGCACCCACCCCTCACATGTCTCTGTCCACTGCTGGGAGTCCTCTGCACCCACCCCTCACATGTCTCTGTCCACTGCTGGGAGTCCTCTGCACCTACCCCTCACATGTGTCTGTCAACTGCTGGGAGTCCTCTGAACCCACCCCTCACATATCTCTGTCCACTGCTGGGAGTAATATGCACCCACCCTTCATTTGTCTGGGCACTGCCGGGAGTGATCTGCACCCACCCCTCACATGTCTCTGGGTACTGCTGGGAGTCCTCTGCACCCACCCCTCACATGTCTCTGTCCACTGCTGGGAGTCCTCTGCACCCACCCCTCACATGTCTCTGTCCACTGCTGGGAGTCCTCTGCACCCACCCCAGACATGTGTCTGTCCACTGCTGGGAGTCCTCTGCACCCACCCCTCACATGTCTCTGTCCACTGCTGGGAGTGATATGCTCCCACCCCTCATATGTCTGGGCACTGTTGGGAGTGATCTGCACCCACCCCTCACATGTCTCTGTCCACTGGTGGGAGTCCTCTGCACCCACCCCTCAAATGTGTCTGTCCACTGCTGGGAGTCCTCTGCACCCACCCCTCACATGTCTCTGTCCACTGCTGGGAGTCCTCTGCACCCACCCCTCACATGTCTCTGTCCACTGCTGGGAGTCCTTTGCACCCACCCCTCACATGTGTCTGTCCACTGCTGGGAGTCCTCTGCACCCACCCCTCACATGTCTCTGTCCACTGCTGGGAGTGATATGCACCCACCCCTCATATGTCTGTCCACTGCTGGGAGTCCTCTTCACCCACCCCTCACATGTCTCTGTCCACTGCTGGGAGTCCTCTGCACCCACCCCTCACATGTGTCTGTCCACTGCTGGGAGTCCTCTGCACCAACCCCTCACATGTCTCTGTCCACTGCTGGGAGTGATATGCTCCCACCCCTCATATGTCTGGGCACTGCTGGGAGTGATCTGCACCCACCCCTCACATGTCTCTGTCCACTGGTGGGAGTCCTCTGCACCCACCCCTCACATGTGTCTGTCCACTGCTGGGAGTCATCTGCACCCACCCCTCACATGTCTCTGTCCACTGCTGGGAGTGATATGCACCCACCCCTCATATGTCTGGGCACTACTGGGAATGATCTGCACCCACCCCTTACATATCTCTGGGCACTGCTGGTATTTCTCTGCACCCACCCCTCACATGTCTCTGTCCACTGCTGGGAGTCCTCTGCACCCACCCCTCACATGTCTCTGTCCACTGCTGGGAGTCCTTTGAACCCACCCCTCACATGTCTCTGTCCACTGCTGGGAGTCCTCTGCACCCACCCCTCACATGTGTCTGTCCACTGCTGGAAGTCCTCTGCACCCACCCCTCACATGTCTCTGTCCACTGCTGGGAGTGATATGCACCCACCCCTCATATCTCTGTCCACTGCTGGGAGTCCTCTGCACCCACCCCTCACATGTCTCTGTCCACTGCTGGGAGTCCTCTGCACCCACCCCTCACATGTGCCTGTCCACCTCTGGGAGTCCTCTGCACCAACCCCTCATATGTCTCTGTCCACTGCTGGGAGTGATATGCTCCCACCCCTCATATGTCTGGGCACTGCTGGGAATGATCTGCACCCACACCTCACATGTCTCTGGGCACTGCTGGTATTCCTCTGCACCCACCCCTCACATGTCTCTGTCCACTGCTGGGAGTCCTATGCACCCACCCCTCACATATCTCTGTCCACTGCTGGGAGTGATATTCACCCATCCCTTATATGTCTGTCCACTGCTGGGAGCCCTCTGCACCCACCCCTCACATGTCTCTGTCCACTGCTGGGAGTGATATGCACCCACCCCTCATATGTCTGGGCACTGCTGGGAGTGATCTGCACCCACCCCTCACATGTCTCTGGGCACTGCTGGTATTCCTCTGCACCCACCCCTCACATGTCTCTGTCCACTGCTGGGAGTCCTCTGCACCCACCCCTCACATGTGTCTGTCCACTGCTGGGAGTCCTCTGCACCCACCCCTCAAATGTCTCTGTCCACTGCTGGGAGTGATATGCACCCACCCCTCATATGTCTGTCCACTGCTGGGAGTCCTCTGCACCCACCCCTCACATGTCTCTGTCCACTGCTGGGAGTGATATGCACCCACCCCTCATATGTCTGTCCACTGCTGGGAGTCCTCTGCACCCACCCCTCACATGTCTCTGTCCACTGCTGGGAGTGATATGCACCCACCCCTCATATGTCTGGGCACTGCTGGGAGTGATCTGCACCCACCCCTCACATGTCTCTGGGCACTGCTGGGAGTCCTCTGCACCCACCCCTCACATGTCTCTGTCCACTGCTGGGAGTCCTCTGCACCCACCCCTCACATGTCTCTGTCCACTGCTGGGAGTCCTCTGCACCCACCCCTCACATGTGTCTGTCCACTTCTGGGAGTCCTCTGCACCCACCCATCACATGTCTCTGTACACTGCTGGGAGTGATATGCACCCACCCCTCACATGTCTCTCGGCACTGCTGGTATTCCTCTGCCCCCTCCCCTCACATGTCTCTGTCCACTGCTGGGAGTCCTCTGCACCCACCCCGCACATGTCTCTGTCCACTGCTGGGAGTCCTCTGCACCCACCCCTCACATGTGTCTGTCCACTTCTGGGAGTCCTCTGCACCCACCCCTCACATGTCTCTGTCCACCGCTGGGAGTCCTCTGCACCCGCCCCTCACATGTCTCTGTCCACTGCTGGGAGTCCTCTGCACCCACCCCTCACATGTGTCTGTCCACTGCTGGGAGTCCTCTGCACCCCCCTCACATGTCTCTGGCCACTGCTGGGAGTGATATCCACCCTCCCCTCACATGTCTCTGTCCACTGCTGGAAGTCCTCTGCTCCCAACCCCGCACATGTCTCTGTCCACTTCTGGGAGTCCTCTGCACCCACCCCTCATATGTGTCTGTCCACTGCTGGGAGTCCTCTGCACCCACCCCTCACATGTGTCTGTCCACTGCTGGTAGTCCTCTGCACCCACCCCTCACATGTGTCTGTCCACTGCTGGGAGTCCTCTGCACCCACCCCTCACATGTCTCTGTCCACTGCTGGGAGTGATATGCACCCACCCCTCACATGTCTCTGTCCACTGGTGGGAGTCCTCTGCACCCACCCCTCACATGTGTCTGTCCATTGCTGGGAGTCCTCTGCACCCACCCCTCACATGTCTCTGTCCACTGCTGGGAGTGATATGCACCCACCCCTCACATGTCTCTGGGCACTGTTGGTATTCCTCTGCACCCACCACTCACATGTCTCTGTCCACTGCTGGGAGTCCTCTGCACCCACCCATCACATGTCTCTGTCCACTGCTGGGAGTCCTCTGCACCCACCCCTCACATGTGTCTGTCCACTGCTGGAAGTCCTCTGCACCCACCCCTCACTTGTCTCTGTCCACTGCTGGGAGTCCTCTGCACCCACCCCTCACATGTGTCTGTCCACTGCTGGGAGTCCTCTGCACCCACCCCTCACATGTCTCTGTCCACTGCTGGGAGTCCTCTGCACCCACCCCTCACATGTCTCTGTCCACAGCTGGGAGTCCTCTGCACCCACCCCTCACATGTGTCTGTCCACTGCTGGGAGTCCTCTGCACCCACCCCTCACATGTCTCTGTCCACTGCTGGGAGTGATATGCACCCACCCCTCATATGTCTGTCCACTGCTGGGAGTCCTCTTCACCCACCCCTCACATGTCTCTGTCCACTGCTGGGAGTCCTCTGCACCCACCCCTCACATGCGTCTGTCCACTGCTGGGAGTCCTCTGCACCAACCCCTCACATGTCTCTGTCCACTGCTGGGAGTGATATGCTCCCACCCCTCATATGTCTGGGCACTGCTGGGAGTGATCTGCACCCACCCCTCACATGTCTCTGTCCACTGGTGGGAGTCCTCTGCACCCACCCCTCACATGTGTCTGTCCACTGCTGGGAGTCCTCTGCACCCACCCCTCACATGTCTCTGTCCACTGCTGGGAGTGATATGCACCCACCCCTCATATGTCTGGGCACTACTGGGAGTGATCTGCACCCACCCCTTACATATCTTTGGGCACTGCTGGTATTCCTCTGCACCCACCCCTCACATGTCTCTGTCCACTGCTGGGAGTCCTCTGCACCCACCCCTCACATGTCTCTGTCCACTGCTGGGAGTGATATGCACCCACCCCTCATATCTCTGTCCACTGCTGGGAGTGATATGCACCCACCCCTCATATGTCTGTCCACTGCTGGGAGTCCTCTGCACCCACTCCTCAGATGTCTCTGTCTACTGCTGGGAGTCCTCTGCACCCACCCCTCACATGTCTCTGTCCACTGCTGGGAGTCCTCTGCACCCACCCCTCACATGTTTCTGTCCACTGCTGGGAGTGATATGCACCCACCCCTCATATGTCTGTCCACTGCTTGGAGTCCTCTGCACCCACCCCTCACATGTCTCTGTCCACTGCAGGGAGTGATATGCACCCACCCCTCATATGACTGTCCACTGCTGGGAGTCCTCTGCACACACCCCTCACATGTCTCTGTCCACTGCTGGGAGTGATATGCACCCACCCCTCATATGTCTGTCCACTGCTGGGAGTCCTCTGCACCCACTCCTCAAATGTCTCTGTCTACTGCTGGGAGTCCTCTGCACCCACCCCTCACATGTGTCTGTCCACTGCTGGGAGTCCGCTGAACCCACCCCTCACATGTCTCTGTCCACTGCTGGGAGTGATATGCACCCACCCCATATATGTCTGGGCACTGCGGGGAGTGATCTGCACCAACCCCTCACATGTCTCTGGGCACTGCTGGTATTCCTCTGCACCCACCCCTCACATGTCTCTGTCCACTGCTGGGAGTCCTCTGCACCCACCCCTCACATGTCTCTGTCCACTGCTGGGAGTCCTCTGCACCTACCCCTCACATGTGTCTGTCAACTGCTGGGAGTCCTCTGAACCCACCCCTCACATATCTCTGTCCACTGCTGGGAGTAATATGCACCCACCCTTCATTTGTCTGGGCACTGCCGGGAGTGATCTGCACCCACCCCTCACATGTCTCTGGGTACTGCTGGGAGTCCTCTGCACCCACCCCTCACATGTCTCTGTCCACTGCTGGGAGTCCTCTGCACCCACCCCTCACATGTCTCTGTCCACTGCTGGGAGTCCTCTGCACCCACCCCAGACATGTGTCTGTCCACTGCTGGGAGTCCTCTGCACCCACCCCTCACATGTCTCTGTCCACTGCTGGGAGTGATATGCTCCCACCCCTCATATGTCTGGGCACTGTTGGGAGTGATCCGCACCCACCCCTCACATGTCTCTGTCCACTGGTGGGAGTCCTCTGCACCCACCCCTCAAATGTGTCTGTCCACTGCTGGGAGTCCTCTGCACCCACCCCTCACATGTCTCTGTCCACTGCTGGGAGTCCTCTGCACCCACCCCTCACATGTCTCTGTCCACTGCTGGGAGTCCTTTGCACCCACCCCTCACATGTGTCTGTCCACTGCTGGGAGTCCTCTGCACCCACCCCTCACATGTCTCTGTCCACTGCTGGGAGTGATATGCACCCACCCCTCATATGTCTGTCCACTGCTGGGAGTCCTCTTCACCCACCCCTCACATGTCTCTGTCCACTGCTGGGAGTCCTCTGCACCCACCCCTCACATGTGTCTGTCCACTGCTGGGAGTCCTCTGCACCAACCCCTCACATGTCTCTGTCCACTGCTGGGAGTGATATGCTCCCACCCCTCATATGTCTGGGCACTGCTGGGAGTGATCTGCACCCACCCCTCACATGTCTCTGTCCACTGGTGGGAGTCCTCTGCACCCACCCCTCACATGTGTCTGTCCACTGCTGGGAGTCATCTGCACCCACCCCTCACATGTCTCTGTCCACTGCTGGGAGTGATATGCACCCACCCCTCATATGTCTGGGCACTACTGGGAGTGATCTGCACCCACCCCTTACATATCTCTGGGCACTGCTGGTATTTCTCTGCACCCACCCCTCACATGTCTCTGTCCACTGCTGGGAGTCCTCTGCACCCACCCCTCACATGTCTCTGTCCACTGCTGGGAGTCCTTTGAACCCACCCCTCACATGTCTCTGTCCACTGCTGGGAGTCCTCTGCACCCACCCCTCACATGTGTCTGTCCACTGCTGGAAGTCCTCTGCACCCACCCCTCACATGTCTCTGTCCACTGCTGGGAGTGATATGCACCCACCCCTCATATCTCTGTCCACTGCTGGGAGTCCTCTGCACCCACCCCTCACATGTCTCTGTCCACTGCTGGGAGTGATATGCACCCACCCCTCACATGTCTCTGTCCACTGCTGGGAGTGATATGCACCCACCCCTCATATGTCTGTCCACTGCTGGGAGTCCTCTGCACCCACCCCGCACATGTCTCTGTCCACTGCTGGGAGTCCTCTGCACCCACCCCTCACATGTCTCTGTCCACTGCTGGGAGTAATATGCACCCACCCCTCATATGTCTGTCCACTGCTGGGAGTCCTCTGCACCCACCCCTCACATGTCTCTGTCTGTTAGAAAAGGTAGACGGACCGGGAGGGCCGGCCGGGGTCAGGGGGAGAGGTCTCCGGGGAGAGCCGTCTCCAGTGATCGTACAGACAAGTAACTTCCCCCCCACAGACAGATATCACACACGGATAAGGTTCAGTGTTCTTTATAAGCACTTATTTAAGGTACGGTTGAATGGTACAAGGAGGTCTGGACTCAGGGGTCCCCTCGATTAGAGTCTCGCAAGGTAGGGAAGGGGGTAGCGGGACAGTCTATTTACCAATCAGGTAGTTCGGATGAGAGGATGATGAGCTCACAATCCTCGAGCTTGGTGGTTAGGTGGTACGGTCCGCGGCAGCGCCAGCAGGTCCCGGTGCGGATGGTCGTTACAACGGGCCGCGGCAGCGCCAGCAGGTCCCAGGAAGATGAATGTTGCAGAAGGCCGCGGCAGCGCCAGCAGGTCCCGGTGAGGATGGTCGTTACAACGGGCCGCGGCAGCGCCAGCAGGTCCCAGGAAGATGAATGTTGCAGAAGGCCGCGGCAGCGCCAGCAGGTCCCGGTGAGGATGGTCGTTACAACGGGCCGCGGCAGCGCCAGCAGGTCCCAGGAAGATGAATGTTGCAGAAGGCCGCGGCAGCGCCAGCAGGCAGGACGATGGTTCACAAGAGCGGCTACGGCAGCGCCAGTAGACCGTCAAGGTTGAGTTCACTCGGTGTCTCTCGACTCCAGGATACAACTGCCTTCCTGCTCCGGAGCTGCCTCAGTTATAGGGCTGGTGCCCTTTGATGTCCGGACCCTCGCACTTGGAGGTCGGAGGGTCCGGGATGAAGGTGTCCAGACACCCAGCAGGGGGTGGAGCCAGTGCCTGGGGGAGCTGGGGGCGATCGGCACCTGGCGGGGGAGAGCCCTTGGTACTTCTTTCTCCCATTGACCTGCCAAGTGGTCCGCTCACCTCCTGGGTGGATGGTGGTGCCGGGATGTCGGGGCCGGCCAGGCCCGGGGTTAGGGTCGAGGTGAGGCCATGCGGCCGCGTGGTGCAGGGCCCAAGAGGGCGGCTTGACCCGGCCGGGGAAGCCGGTGGGGCTGGACCCCGTGATGAGTAGGGGTCCGAGGGCAGAGGGTCCGTCGGAAGACGGAGTACGGGTGCTTGTCGCGGGGGTATGCCAGGTGGGCCGGAGTTCGGGCCCTGTCGTGCGGGGAGGGAGCAAACCGTCTGTGAGGCCTGTCCAACATGCGTCCCCCCCAGCTGAAGGCGGGGAGAGTCACCCATCTCCTTGGGGACTCTCTTCGTCGAGGCGGAAAAAGCGGGACAGGCCATCCGCGTTGGCGTGGTCTTGGCCTGGTCGGTGCTCCACGGTGAAGTCCATTCCCTGCAGGGAAATGGACCAGCGCAAGAGTTTTGGGTTCTCCCCCCGCATCTGCATCAGCCATTGCAGGGGTCGATGGTCGGTTTGTACCCGGAAGTGGGTACCGAAGAGATAGGGTCGGAGCTTTTTGAGGGCCCACACTACTGCAAATGCCTCCCTCTCGATGGTGCTCCAACGCTGTTCTCGGGCCAGGAGACGTCGACTGATGAAGGCCACTGGCTGGTCATGACCTTCGGGGTTCAACTGAGAGAGGACGGCTCCGATGCCGTGGTCGGAGGAGTCGGTCTGCACCACAAATTCCCGACTGTAATCGGGGGCCTGGAGCACCGGGGCGGTGCACAGGGCGGCCTTCAGCTTCTCGAAGGCCGCTTGACAATCAGGAGTCCAGTTGACCCGCTTCGGTTGGTTCTTGGATGTGAGACCCGTGAGGGGCCCCACGATGCTGCCGTAGTCCTTCACGAACCGCCGGTAGTAGCCGGTGAGCCCCAAGAAGGCTCGGACCTCGGTCTGGGTGACGGGGGGCTGCCAGGACTGGATGGCCGCAATCTTAAGTTGTAGTGGGGCCACTAGCCCGCTTCCCACTTGGTGCCCAAGGTAGGTCACAGACCCTTGGCCAATTTGGCACTTGCCGGCCTTAATGGTGAGGCCGGCCCGCTGGAGGGCTTGTAGGACCTCTTGGAGGTGACGGAGGTGGTCGGACCAGTGGCGGCTGTATACAGCGATATCGTCCAGGTAGGCAGCGCTGAATTCTTCGAGCCCCGCCAAGACCTGGTTCACAAGGCGTTGGAACGTGGCGGGGGCATTCTTCATGCCAAAGGGCATGACCTTAAATTGATAGTGGCCATCGGGGTTGGAGAAGGCTGACCGTTCCTGAGCCCTGGGTGTGAGGCCGATCTGCCAGTAGCCCGCCGTTAGGTCGAAGATACTAAGGTAGCGGGCGGCCCCCAGCCGGTCGATCAGCTCGTCTGCTCGGGGGATGGGATGAGCGTCGGTCCGGGTGACAGCGTTCACGCCCCGGTAGTCGACGCAGAATCTTAGTTCAGGTGCGGTGCCGGGGGCAGCGGCCTTGGGAACTAATACAACCGGACTGGCCCAGGGACTGTCCGAGGGCTCGATGACCCCGATCGTGAGCATCTTGGCCACTTCCGCCTGTATGCAGGCCCGTACCCGATCTGGTACGCGGTAGGCCCGGTGCCGGACAGGGGGACTGTCCCCGGTGTCTACGTCGTGCAAACACCAAGGGGTGACCCCGGGGGTGAGGGAGAACAGGGCAGCGAACTGCAGCAGGAGGTCCCGGCAGTCCTGGCGTTGCTCCGAGGTGAGGGCGTCAGAGAGCCGGACCCCGTCCACGGAGCCGTCCTTCTCCTGAGTCTTCAGGAGATCCGGGAGGGGCTCGGAGTCTTCTTCTGTACCACTGTCTGTAGCCATCAAGAGGCTTAGTTCGGAGCGCACAAAGTGTGGTTTGAGCCGGTTGGTGTGGAGGACCCGAAGGGGGTTCCGGGGGGACCTCATGTCGATGAGGTAAGTGACGGGGCTTTTACGCTCGACCACTTTGAAGGGCCCCGTCCACTTATCTTGCAGGGCACATGGTTCGGTGGGGGACATCACCCATACTTGCTGCCCAGGCTCGAATTCAACGGAGGAGGCATTGTGATCATACCACCTCTTCATGTCCTCCTGGCTGGCCTCGAGGTTCGCCTTGGCCATCTCCCTGAAGCGCCGGGTCTGGTTTCGTAAGGCCAGGATGTATTTGAAGACGTCTGGAGGGGTCGTTAAGGGGGCCATCTCCCAACCTTCCTTGACTAGGCTGAGGGGCCCTCGCACAGGGTGTCCGTACAGGAGTTCGAAGGGGCTAAAACTGAGGGACTTCTGGGGAACTTCCCGGTAGGCGAAGAGGAGGCACGGGAGCAGTACATCCCACTGGCGACGGAGAGGCTCTTCCAATCCCCCAATCATCCCCTTGAGGGTGCGGTTAAAACGCTCCACTAGTCCGTTCCCTTGGGGGTGATAGGGGGTCGTGAATCTGTAGGTGACCCCGCATTGTTGCCAGAGGGACTTCATGTATTTAGATATGAAATTCGTACCTCGGTCGCTGACGACTTCTCGGGGGAAGCCTACCCGGGAGAAGATCCCCATCAGGGCCCGGCCAACCACCGGAGCTGTCACTGTCCATAGGGGTACCGCCTCGGGGTAGCGGGTGGCATGGTCCACTAGTACCAAGATGAACCTGTGTCCTTGTGCCGTGCGGGGGTCCAAAGGCCCCACAATGTCTATCCCCACCCTCTCGAACGGGGTGGCGACCACCGGGAAGGGTTGCAGAGGGGCCTTCAGCTTCCGACCACTCTTCCCGCTGGCTTGGCATGTGGGGCAAGATCGGCAGTGGTTCAGGACGTCATTCCTCATTTTCGGCCAGAAAAAGTGGGTCACCAGGCGACTGTACGTTTTGTCCTGGCCCAGGTGTCCAGCCAGGGGGACATCGTGGGCTAAGTTGAGCAGAAAGTCTCGGAAGCGGAGCGGTACCACCAGAACTCGACCGGCCCCCAGCTCGGCGATTCTTTGCTCGCTGTAGAGCAGGTCGTTATCCCAGTAGACCCAGTGGGTTCCGGTGGTGTCCCCGGCGTTTTGGGTACTGGCTTGTTGGCGGAGTCCCTCGAGGGAGGGACAGGTCTTTTGTTCCTGGCGGAACTGTTCTTGGGTGGGCCCCCCTTCTTGACGCCACTGAGCCAGATCCGGAAGGTCCTGGTGTTGCGCGTCTTCTTCGGTAGTCGGGTCCGGGAGGTCGGACTCGCCGTTGTCCTCTACGGGGGCAACCGGGGGCGGAGGTGCTGGCCATTTGGTTTCTTCGGATCGGGGGGCGGCACGGGCGGCCATGGATCGGGTGGTTATGCAGGCCCAGTCCGGGAGGCCCAGCATCCCCAGGTGCTCTCTTTTCTCGACGGTGGCCCACGGGGAACTCTCGAGGTCATTCCCCAGGAGGCAGTCCACGGGGGCATCGTCCCGGACCGTCACCTTCAGTAGGCCGGAGACCCCCCCCCATTCAAACGGGACGCAGGCCATCTTACACATACTCTCAGAGTTATCTGCCGAGCGGACGGGGCAGAGAATGTTCGGCAGGATCTGCTCGGGCTTCACCAGATGACAGCGGACGGCCGTTACGCTGGCGCCGGTGTCACGCAAGGCCTCGGCTCTCTGTCCATTAATGGTCACCCACTGACCGTATTTTCTGGTGTTGGCGGGTAGGGGAGCCCGCGGAACCATGTCTCTTCCCCCTAAGCATGCCAGGACCATGGCGGCCGGTTCCCACCCTTGCTGGGCCGGCTCGTACTCTTCGGGTCCCTCCGATGATTGCTCTTCCCCTAGGGCAGCGGCAGCTACCTGGCGGGGCTTGGGTGTTTGGTTTAGCGGGCAGTTCGGGTCGTTGGCGTAGTGGCCTAGTCGCTGGCACCGGTGGCACGTGACGTTGGCTCGGTACCCAGGCCGCAACGGGGGGTTGCCCCGGCCTGTCCAACATGCGTCCCCCCCAGCTGAAGGCGGGGAGAGTCACCCATCTCCTTGGGGACTCTCTTCGTCGAGGCGGAAAAAGCGGGACAGGCCATCCGCGTTGGCGTGGTCTTGGCCTGGTCGGTGCTCCACGGTGAAGTCCATTCCCTGCAGGGAAATGGACCAGCGCAAGAGTTTTGGGTTCTCCCCCCGCATCTGCATCAGCCATTGCAGGGGTCGATGGTCGGTTTGTACCCGGAAGTGGGTACCGAAGAGATAGGGTCGGAGCTTTTTGAGGGCCCACACTACTGCAAATGCCTCCCTCTCGATGGTGCTCCAACGCTGTTCTCGGGCCAGGAGACGTCGACTGATGAAGGCCACTGGCTGGTCATGACCTTCGGGGTTCAACTGAGAGAGGACGGCTCCGATGCCGTGGTCGGAGGAGTCGGTCTGCACCACAAATTCCCGACTGTAATCGGGGGCCTGGAGCACCGGGGCGGTGCACAGGGCGGCCTTCAGCTTCTCGAAGGCCGCTTGACAATCAGGAGTCCAGTTGACCCGCTTCGGTTGGTTCTTGGATGTGAGACCCGTGAGGGGCCCCACGATGCTGCCGTAGTCCTTCACGAACCGCCGGTAGTAGCCGGTGAGCCCCAAGAAGGCTCGGACCTCGGTCTGGGTGACGGGGGGCTGCCAGGACTGGATGGCCGCAATCTTAAGTTGTAGTGGGGCCACTAGCCCGCTTCCCACTTGGTGCCCAAGGTAGGTCACAGACCCTTGGCCAATTTGGCACTTGCCGGCCTTAATGGTGAGGCCGGCCCGCTGGAGGGCTTGTAGGACCTCTTGGAGGTGACGGAGGTGGTCGGACCAGTGGCGGCTGTATACAGCGATATCGTCCAGGTAGGCAGCGCTGAATTCTTCGAGCCCCGCCAAGACCTGGTTCACAAGGCGTTGGAACGTGGCGGGGGCATTCTTCATGCCAAAGGGCATGACCTTAAATTGATAGTGGCCATCGGGGTTGGAGAAGGCTGACCGTTCCTGAGCCCTGGGTGTGAGGCCGATCTGCCAGTAGCCCGCCGTTAGGTCGAAGATACTAAGGTAGCGGGCGGCCCCCAGCCGGTCGATCAGCTCGTCTGCTCGGGGGATGGGATGAGCGTCGGTCCGGGTGACAGCGTTCACGCCCCGGTAGTCGACGCAGAATCTTAGTTCAGGTGCGGTGCCGGGGGCAGCGGCCTTGGGAACTAATACAACCGGACTGGCCCAGGGACTGTCCGAGGGCTCGATGACCCCGATCGTGAGCATCTTGGCCACTTCCGCCTGTATGCAGGCCCGTACCCGATCTGGTACGCGGTAGGCCCGGTGCCGGACAGGGGGACTGTCCCCGGTGTCTACGTCGTGCAAACACCAAGGGGTGACCCCGGGGGTGAGGGAGAACAGGGCAGCGAACTGCAGCAGGAGGTCCCGGCAGTCCTGGCGTTGCTCCGAGGTGAGGGCGTCAGAGAGCCGGACCCCGTCCACGGAGCCGTCCTTCTCCTGAGTCTTCAGGAGATCCGGGAGGGGCTCGGAGTCTTCTTCTGTACCACTGTCTGTAGCCATCAAGAGGCTTAGTTCGGAGCGCACAAAGTGTGGTTTGAGCCGGTTGGTGTGGAGGACCCGAAGGGGGTTCCGGGGGGACCTCATGTCGATGAGGTAAGTGACGGGGCTTTTACGCTCGACCACTTTGAAGGGCCCCGTCCACTTATCTTGCAGGGCACATGGTTCGGTGGGGGACATCACCCATACTTGCTGCCCAGGCTCGAATTCAACGGAGGAGGCATTGTGATCATACCACCTCTTCATGTCCTCCTGGCTGGCCTCGAGGTTCGCCTTGGCCATCTCCCTGAAGCGCCGGGTCTGGTTTCGTAAGGCCAGGATGTATTTGAAGACGTCTGGAGGGGTCGTTAAGGGGGCCATCTCCCAACCTTCCTTGACTAGGCTGAGGGGCCCTCGCACAGGGTGTCCGTACAGGAGTTCGAAGGGGCTAAAACCGAGGGACTTCTGGGGAACTTCCCGGTAGGCGAAGAGGAGGCACGGGAGCAGTACATCCCACTGGCGACGGAGAGGCTCTTCCAATCCCCCAATCATCCCCTTGAGGGTGCGGTTAAAACGCTCCACTAGTCCGTTCCCTTGGGGGTGATAGGGGGTCGTGAATCTGTAGGTGACCCCGCATTGTTGCCAGAGGGACTTCATGTATTTAGATATGAAATTCGTACCTCGGTCGCTGACGACTTCTCGGGGGAAGCCTACCCGGGAGAAGATCCCCATCAGGGCCCGGCCAACCACCGGAGCTGTCACTGTCCATAGGGGTACCGCCTCGGGGTAGCGGGTGGCATGGTCCACTAGTACCAAGATGAACCTGTGTCCTTGTGCCGTGCGGGGGTCCAAAGGCCCCACAATGTCTATCCCCACCCTCTCGAACGGGGTGGCGACCACCGGGAAGGGTTGCAGAGGGGCCTTCAGCTTCCGACCACTCTTCCCGCTGGCTTGGCATGTGGGGCAAGATCGGCAGTGGTTCAGGACGTCATTCCTCATTTTCGGCCAGAAAAAGTGGGTCACCAGGCGACTGTACGTTTTGTCCTGGCCCAGGTGTCCAGCCAGGGGGACATCGTGGGCTAAGTTGAGCAGAAAGTCTCGGAAGCGGAGCGGTACCACCAGAACTCGACCGGCCCCCAGCTCGGCGATTCTTTGCTCGCTGTAGAGCAGGTCGTTATCCCAGTAGACCCAGTGGGTTCCGGTGGTGTCCCCGGCGTTTTGGGTACTGGCTTGTTGGCGGAGTCCCTCGAGGGAGGGACAGGTCTTTTGTTCCTGGCGGAACTGTTCTTGGGTGGGCCCCCCTTCTTGACGCCACTGAGCCAGATCCGGAAGGTCCTGGTGTTGCGCGTCTTCTTCGGTAGTCGGGTCCGGGAGGTCGGACTCGCCGTTGTCCTCTACGGGGGCAACCGGGGGCGGAGGTGCTGGCCATTCGGTTTCTTCGGATCGGGGGGCGGCACGGGCGGCCATGGATCGGGTGGTTATGCAGGCCCAGTCCGGGAGGCCCAGCATCCCCAGGTGCTCTCTTTTCTCGACGGTGGCCCACGGGGAACTCTCGAGGTCATTCCCCAGGAGGCAGTCCACGGGGGCATCGTCCCGGACCGTCACCTTCAGTAGGCCGGAGACCCCCCCCCATTCAAACGGGACGCAGGCCATCTTACACATACTCTCAGAGTTATCTGCCGAGCGGACGGGGCAGAGAATGTTCGGCAGGATCTGCTCGGGCTTCACCAGATGACAGCGGACGGCCGTTACGCTGGCGCCGGTGTCACGCAAGGCCTCGGCTCTCTGTCCATTAATGGTCACCCACTGACCGTATTTTCTGGTGTTGGCGGGTAGGGGAGCCCGCGGAACCATGTCTCTTCCCCCTAAGCATGCCAGGACCATGGCGGCCGGTTCCCACCCTTGCTGGGCCGGCTCGTACTCTTCGGGTCCCTCCGATGATTGCTCTTCCCCTAGGGCAGCGGCAGCTACCTGGCGGGGCTTGGGTGTTTGGTTTAGCGGGCAGTTCGGGTCGTTGGCGTAGTGGCCTAGTCGCTGGCACCGGTGGCACGTGACGTTGGCTCGGTACCCAGGCCGCAACGGGGGGTTGCCCCGGCCGGCCGGAGGCGGGGTGCTGGCCACGGGTGTTGCTGGTAAGGCGTCTCTCCCTCGCCCCGGGCCCCCTCCTCCTCCCCGAGGACGGTGCTGGCCTTGGTTGCTTCTGTTCTGGTCGTGTGGCCCTCTCCGGCCCACTCGGGTGCTTTCCCACCGGTCAGCTTCGGCGGCGAGCTGCCGGGGGTCAGTCAGCTTACTGTCGAGTAGGTGCTGCCTGAGCTCGACGAAACAGTTGTTTGACAGGTGCTCCCATACCATAATGTTGAAGAGTTGTTCGTAGGTGGTGACCTGACTTCCCTTGATCCAACCCTCGAAGGCCCGGCTGAAATAGTTCACGTATTCCACCCAAGTTGTACCTGGGATCCGGGTGCAATCTCTGAACCTCTGGCGGTACATCTCGGGCGTGAGGCCGTAGCCGGTGAGGAGGGCAGCCTTCATGTGGTCGTAGGACGACATTTGGTGATCGGGGAGCTGCAGCAGGGCATCGCGACCCTCGTTGATAAATCTCCCCCAAAGTCCGGCTCCCCAATCACTCCGGTCGATCCGGTGGGAGGTCATGGCGATCTCATAGGCTTTAAACCACTGTTGTATGTCGTCTTCTCGGACATATTCGCGGACAACATCCTTGGGGATGTGAACTTTTTTCTCACTTGGCCCCGGGGTGTGTGGTCGCTCAGGCACCCCCAGTTCCTTATTCTGTTTGCGCAGTTCTATTTCCGCTAGTCGGCGCTCGTGCTCGAGCGTTATTTTTTTCTCTTCCAGCTCTCTCTGTCTCTGCTTTTCTTCTCGTTCCTCTCGAAGCCGCATATGCTCGAGGTTGAGTTTCTGTTCAGCTAACTTGAGTTCCCCATCCATCTTGAGTCGTGCCATCTCCAACTCGTGTAATCTGACTCTGTCTCTTTCTCGGATCTCCTCCTGTGGGAGGCCCGTTCCCCGCTCCTCGGGAGCCGTGGCGTTCTCCTCTGGTGTGACGCTGTTTTGGTCGGAGGGTCCTGTGACCCCAGTTTCTGTCCATGACTCAAGAGCGCGCTTTAGATCATCCTTGGTACTCAGGCCGGTGGTAGCAATGCCAAGTTCTATGCAAAATTGTCTCAGTTCGCGGTGGTTGTATTCTTCTAATTTCTCCATTTGGAATTTCTCGGTGGAGCTGCTATCTTTGGTCGACATCGTGCTTATGTCGTGGGGTGAGCTACTCTCTGTACGATTACGCGTTGATTCGGATCGCGCCGCTGGCCACCAATGTTAGAAAAGGTAGACGGACCGGGAGGGCCGGCCGGGGTCAGGGGGAGAGGTCTCCGGGGAGAGCCGTCTCCAGTGATCGTACAGACAAGTAACTTCCCCCCCACAGACAGATATCACACACGGATAAGGTTCAGTGTTCTTTATAAGCACTTATTTAAGGTACGGTTGAATGGTACAAGGAGGTCTGGACTCAGGGGTCCCCTCGATTAGAGTCTCGCAAGGTAGGGAAGGGGGTAGCGGGACAGTCTATTTACCAATCAGGTAGTTCGGATGAGAGGATGATGAGCTCACAATCCTCGAGCTTGGTGGTTAGGTGGTACGGTCCGCGGCAGCGCCAGCAGGTCCCGGTGCGGATGGTCGTTACAACGGGCCGCGGCAGCGCCAGCAGGTCCCAGGAAGATGAAGGTTGCAGAAGGCCGCGGCAGCGCCAGCAGGTCCCGGTGAGGATGGTCGTTACAACGGGCCGCGGCAGCGCCAGCAGGTCCCAGGAAGATGAATGTTGCAGAAGGCCGCGGCAGCGCCAGCAGGTCCCGGTGAGGATGGTCGTTACAACGGGCCGCGGCAGCGCCAGCAGGTCCCAGGAAGATGAATGTTGCAGAAGGCCGCGGCAGCGCCAGCAGGTCCCGGTGAGGATGGTCGTTACAACGGGCCGCGGCAGCGCCAGCAGGTCCCAGGAAGATGAATGTTGCAGAAGGCCGCGGCAGCGCCAGCAGGCAGGACGATGGTTCACAAGAGCGGCTACGGCAGCGCCAGTAGACCGTCAAGGTTGAGTTCACTCGGTGTCTCTCGACTCCAGGATACAACTGCCTTCCTGCTCCGGAGCTGCCTCAGTTATAGGGCTGGTGCCCTTTGATGTCCGGACCCTCGCACTTGGAGGTCGGAGGGTCCGGGATGAAGGTGTCCAGACACCCAGCAGGGGGTGGAGCCAGTGCCTGGGGGAGCTGGGGGCGATCGGCACCTGGCGGGGGAGAGCCCTTGGTACTTCTTTCTCCCATTGACCTGCCAAGTGGTCCGCTCACCTCCTGGGTGGATGGTGGTGCCGGGATGTCGGGGCCGGCCAGGCCCGGGGTTAGGGTCGAGGTGAGGCCATGCGGCCGCGTGGTGCAGGGCCCAAGAGGGCGGCTTGACCCGGCCGGGGAAGCCGGTGGGGCTGGACCCCGTGATGAGTAGGGGTCCGAGGGCAGAGGGTCCGTCGGAAGACGGAGTACGGGTGCTTGTCGCAGGGGTATGCCAGGTGGGCCGGAGTTCGGGCCCTGTCGTGCGGGGAGGGAGCAAACCGTCTGTGAGGCCTGTCCAACACTGTCCACTGCTGGGAGTGATATGCACCCACCCCTCATATGTCTGTCCACTGCTGGGAGTCCTCTCCACCCACCCCTCACATGTCTCTGTCCACTGCTGGGAGTGATATGCACCCACCCCTCATATGTCTGGGCACTGCTGGGAGTGATCTGCACCCACCCCTCACATGTGTCTGTCCACTTCTGGGAGTCCTCTGCACCCACCCATCACATGTCTCTGTACACTGCTGGGAGTGATATGCACCCACCCCTCACATGTCTCTCGGCACTGCTGGTATTACTCTGCCCCCTCCCCTCACATGTCTCTGTCCACTGCTGGGAGTCCTCTGCACCCACCCCGCACATGTCTCTGTCCACTGCTGGGAGTCCTCTGCACCCACCCCTCACATGTGTCTGTCCACTGCTGGGAGTCCTCTGCACCCACCACTTACATGTCTCTGTCCACAGCTGGGAGTCCTCTGCACCCGCCCCTCACATGTCTCTGTCCACTGCTGGGAGTCCTCTGCACCCACCCCTCACATGTGTCTGTCCACTGCTGGGAGTCCTCTGCACCCCCCTCACATGTCTCTGGCCACTGCTGGGAGTGATATCCACCCTCCCCTCACATGTCTATGTCCACTGCTGGGAGTCCTCTGCACCCAACCCCACACATGTCTCTGTCCACTGCTGGGAGTCCTCTGCACCCACCCCTCACATGTGTCTGTCCACTGCTGGGAGTCCTCTGCACCCACCCCTCACATGTGTCTGTCCACTGCTGGTAGTCCTCTGCACCCACCCCTCACATGTCTCTGTCCACTGCTGGGAGTGATATGCACCCACCCCTCATATGTCTGGGCACTGCTGGGAGTGATCTGCACCCACCCCTCACATGTCTCTGGGCACTGCTGGTATTCCTCTGCACCCACCCCTCACATGTCTCTGTCCACTGCTGGGAGTCCTCTGCACCCACCCCTCACATGTCTCTGTCCACTGCACCCACCCCTCACATGTGTCTGTCCACTGCTGGGAGTCCTCTGCACCCACCCCTCACATGTCTCTGTCCACTGCTGGGAGTGATATGCACCCACCCCTCATATGTCTGTCCACTGCTGGGAGTCCTATGCACCCACCCCTCACATGTCTCTGTCCACTGCTGGGAGTGATATGTACCCACCCCTCATATGTCTGTCCACTGCTGGGAGTCCTCTGCACCCACCCCTCACATGTCTCTGTCCACTGCTGGGAGTGATATGCACCCACCCCTCACATGTCTCTGTCCACTGCTGGGAGTGATATGCATCCACCCCTCATATGTCTGTCCACTGCTGGGAGTCCTCTGCACCCACCCCTCATATGTCTCTGTCCACTGCTGGGAGTGATTTGCACCCACCCCTCACATGTCTCTGGGCACTGTTGGTATTCCTCTGCACCCACCCCTCACATGTCTCTGTCCACTGCTGGGAGTCCTCTGCACCCACCCCTCACATGTCTCTGTCCACTGCTGGGAGTCCTCTGCACCCACCCCTCACATGTCTCTGTACACTGCTGGGAGTGATATGCACCCACCCCTCATATGTCTGTCCACTGCTTGGAGTCCTCTGCACCCACCCCTCACATGTCTCTGTCCACTGCAGGGAGTGATATGCACCCACCCCTCATATGACTGTCCACTGCTGGGAGTCCTCTGCACCCACCCCTCACATGTCTCTGTCCACTGCTGGGAATGATATGCACCCACCCCTCATATGTCTGTCCACTGCTGGGAGTCCTCTGCACCCACTCCTCACATGTCTCTGTCTACTGCTGGGAGTCCTCTGCACCCACCCCTCACATGTGTCTGTCCACTGCTGGGAGTCCGCTGAACCCACCCCTCACATGTCTCTGTCCACTGCTGGGAGTGATATGCACCCACCCCTCATATGTCTGGGCACTGCGGGGAGTGATCTGCACCCACCCCTCACATGTCTCTGGGCACTGCTGGTATTCCTCTGCACCCACCCCTCACATGTCTCTGTCCACTGCTGGGAGTCCTCTGCACCCACCCCTCATATGTCTCTGTCCACTGCTGGGAGTCCTTTGCACCCACCCCTCACATGTGTCTGTCCACTGCTGGGAGTCCTCTGCA
The DNA here is from genome assembly GCF_964204655.1 of Triturus cristatus. NCBI lineage: Eukaryota > Metazoa > Chordata > Amphibia > Caudata > Salamandridae > Triturus > Triturus cristatus. The sequence goes on along the minus strand of NC_140579.1, from coordinate 273,695,326 downwards.
CCCACCCCTCACATGTCTCTGTCTACTGCTGGGAGTGATATGCACCCACCCCTCATATGTCTGTCCACTGCTGGGAGTCCTCTTCACCCACCCCTCACATGTCTCTGTCCACTGCTGGGAGTCCTCTGCACCCACCCCTCACATGTGTCTGTCCACTGCTGGGAGTCCTCTGCGCCAATCCCTCACATGTCTCTGTCCACTGCTGGGAGTGATATGCTCCCACCCCTCATATGTCTGGGCACTGTTGGGAGTGATCTGCACCCACCCCTCACATGTCTCTGTCCACTGGTGGGAGTCCTCTGCACCCACCCCTCAAATGTGTCTGTCCACTGCTGGGAGTCCTCTGCACCCACCCCTCACATGTCTCTGTCCACTGCTGGGAGTGATCTGCACCCACCCCTCATATGTCTGGGCACTACTGGGAGTGATCTGCACCCACCCCTTACATATCTCTGGGCACTGCTGGTATTCCTCTGCACCCACCCCTCACATGTCTCTGTCCACTGCTGGGAGTCCTCTGCACCCACCCCTCACATGTCTCTGTCCACTGCTGGGAGTCCTTTGAACCCACCCCTCACATGTCTCTGGGCACTGTTGGTATTCCTCTGCACCCACCCCTCACATGTCTCTGTCCACTGCTGGGAGTCCTCTGCACCCACCCCTCACATGTCTCTGTCCACTGCTGGGAGTCCTCTGCACCCACCCCTCACATGTCTCTGCCCACTGCTGGGAGTGATATGCACCCACCCCTCATATGTCTGTCCACTGCTTGGAGTCCTCTGCACCCACCCCTCACATGTCTCTGTCCACTGCAGGGAGTGATATGCACCCACCCCTCATATGACTGTCCACTGCTGGGAGTCCTCTGCACCCACCCCTCACATGTCTCTGTCCACTGCTGGGAGTGATATGCACCCACCCCTCATATGTCTGTCCACTGCTGGGAGTCCTCTGCACCCACTCCTCACATGTCTCTGTCTACTGCTGGGAGTCCTCTGCACCCACCCCTCACATGTGTCTGTCCACTGCTGAGAGTCCGCTGAACCCACCCCTCACATGTCTCTGTCCACTGCTGGGAGTGATATGCACCCACCCCTCATATGTCTGGGCACTGCGGGGAGTGATCTGCACCCACCCCTCACATGTCTCTGGGCACTGCTGGTATTCCTCTGCACCCACCCCTCACATGTCTCTGTCCACTGCTGGGAGTCCTCTGCACCCACCCCTCACATGTCTCTGTCCACTGCTGGGAGTCCTCTGCACCTACCCCTCACATGTGTCTGTCAACTGCTGGGAGTCCTCTGAACCCACCCCTCACATATCTCTGTCCACTGCTGGGAGTAATATACACCCACCCTTCATTTGTCTGGGCACTGCTGGGAGTGATCTGCACCCACCCCTCACATGTCTATGGGTACTGCTGGGAGTCCTCTGCACCCACCCCTCACATGTCTCTGTCCACTGCTGGGAGTCCTCTGCACCCACCCCTCACATGTCTCTGTCCACTGCTGAGAGTCCTCTGCACCCACCCCAGACATGTGTCTGTCCACTGCTGGGAGTCCTCTGCACCCACCCCTCACATGTCTCTGTCCACTGCTGGGAGAGATATGCTCCCACCCCTCATATGTCTGGGCACTGTTGGGAGTGATCTGCACCCACCCCTCACATGTCTCTGTCCACTGGTGGGAGTCCTCTGCACCCACCCCTCAAATGTGTCTGTCCACTGCTGGGAGTCCTCTGCACCCACCCCTCACATGTCTCTGTCCACTGCTGGGAGTCCTCTGCACCCACCCCTCACATGTCTCTGTCCACTGCTGGGAGTCCTTTGCACCCACCCCTCACATGTGTCTGGCCACTGCTGGGAGTCCTCTGCACCCACCCCTCACATGTCTCTGTCCACTGCTGGGAGTGATATGCACCCACCCCTCATATGTCTGTCCACTGCTGGGAGTCCTCTTCACCCACCCCTCACATGTCTCTGTCCACTGCTGGGAGTCCTCTGCACCCACCCCTCACATGTGTCTGTCCACTGCTGGGAGTCCTCTGCACCAACCCCTCACATGTCTCTGTCCACTGCTGGGAGTGATATGCTCCCACCCCTCATATGTCTGGGCACTGCTGGGAGTGATCTGCACCCACCCCTCACATGTCTCTGTCCACTGGTGGGAGTCCTCTGCACCCACCCCTCACATGTGTCTGTCCACTGCTGGGAGTCCTCTGCACCCACCCCTCACATGTCTCTGTCCACTGCTGGGAGTGATATGCACCCACCCCTCATATGTCTGGGCACTACTGGGAGTGATCTGCACCCACCCCTTACATATCTCTGGGCACTGCTGGTATTCCTCTGCACCCACCCCTCACATGTCTGTGTCCACTGCTGGGAGTCCTCTGCACCCACCCCTCACATGTCTCTGTCCACTGCTGGGAGTCCTTTGAACCCACCCCTCACATGTCTCTGTCCACTGCTGGGAGTCCTCTGCACCCACCCCTCACATGTGTCTGTCCACTGCTGGAAGTCCTCTGCACCCACCCCTCACATGTCTCTGTCCACTGCTGGGAGTGATATGCACCCACCCCTCATATCTCTGTCCACTGCTGGGAGTCCTCTGCACCCACCCCTCACATGTCTCTGTCCACTGCTGGGAGTCCTCTGCACCCACCCCTCACATGTGTCTGTCCACTGCTGGGAGTCCTCTGCACCCCCCCTCACATGTCTCTGTCCACTGCTGGGAGTCCTCTGCACCCACCCCTCACATGTGTCTGTCCACCTCTGGGAGTCCTCTGCACCAACCCCTCATATGTCTCTGTCCACTGCTGGGAGTGATATGCTCCCACCCCTCATATGTCTGGGCACTGCTGGGAATGATCTGCACCCACCCCTCACATGTCTCTGGGCACTGCTGGTATTCCTCTGCACCCACCCCTCACATGTCTCTGTCCACTGCTGGGAGTCCTCTGCACCCACCCCTCACATATCTCTGTCCACTGATGGGAGTGATATTCACCCACCCCTTATATGTCTGTCCACTGCTGGGAGTCCTCTGCACCCACCCCTCACATGTCTCTGTCCACTGCTGGGAGTGATATGCACCCACCCCTCATATGTCCTGGCACTGCTGGGAGTGATCTGCACCCACCCCTCACATGTCTCTGGGCACTGCTGGTATTCCTCTGCACCCACCCCTCACATGTCTCTGTCCACTGCTGGGAGTCCTCTGCACCCACCCCTCACATGTGTCTGTCCACTGCTGGGAGTCCTCTGCACCCACCCCTCACATGTCTCTGTCCACTGCTGGGAGTCCTCTGCACCCACCCCTCACATGTCTCTGTCCACTGCTGCGAGTCCTTTGAACCCACCCCTCACATGTCTCTGTCCACTGCTGGGAGTCCTCTGCACCCACCCCTCACATGTGTCTGTCCACTGCTGGAAGTCCTCTGCACCCACCCCTCACATGTCTCTGTCCACTGCTGGGAGTGATATGCACCCACCCCTCATATCTCTGTCCACTGCTGGGAGTCCTCTGCACCCACCCCTAACATGTCTCTGTCCACTGCTGGGAGTCCTCTGCACCCACCCCTCACATGTGTCTGTCCACTGCTGGGAGTCCTCTGCACCCCCCTCACATGTCTCTGGCCACTGCTTGGAGTGATATGCACCCACCCCTCATATGTCTGTCCACTGCTGGGAGTCCTCTTCACCCACCCCTCACATGTCTCTGTCCACTGCTGGGAGTCCTCTGCACCCACCCCTCACATGTGTCTGTCCACTGCTGGGAGTCCTCTGCACCCACCCCTCACATGTCTCTGTCCACTGCTGGGAGTCCTCTGCACCCACCCCTCACATGTCTCTGTCCACTGCTGCGAGTCCTTTGAACCCACCCCTCACATGTCTCTGTCCACTGCTGGGAGTCCTCTGCACCCACCCCTCACATGTGTCTGTCCACTGCTGGAAGTCCTCTGCACCCACCCCTCACATGTCTCTGTCCACTGCTGGGAGTGATATGCACCCACCCCTCATATCTCTGTCCACTGCTGGGAGTCCTCTGCACCCACCCCTAACATGTCTCTGTCCACTGCTGGGAGTCCTCTGCACCCACCCCTCACATGTGTCTGTCCACTGCTGGGAGTCCTCTGCACCCCCCTCACATGTCTCTGGCCACTGCTTGGAGTGATATGCACCCACCCCTCATATGTCTGTCCACTGCTGGGAGTCCTCTTCACCCACCCCTCACATGTCTCTGTCCACTGCTGGGAGTCCTCTGCACCCACCCCTCACATGTGTCTGTCCACCTCTGGGAGTCCTCTGCACCAACCCCTCATATGTCTCTGTCCACTGCTGGGAGTGATATGCTCCCACCCCTCATATGTCTGGGCACTGCTGGGAATGATCTGCACCCACCCCTCACATGTCTCTGGGCACTGCTGGTATTCCTCTGCACCCACCCCTCACATGTCTCTGTCCACTGCTGGGAGTCCTCTGCACCCACCCCTCACATATCTCTGTCCACTGCTGGGAGTGATATTCACCCACCCCTTATATGTCTGTCCACTGCTGGGAGTCCTCTGCACCCACCCCTCACATGTCTCTGTCCACTGCTGGGAGTGATATGCACCCACCCCTCATATGTCTGGGCACTGCTGGGAGTGATCTGCACCCACCCCTCACATGTCTCTGGGCACTGCTGGTATTCCTCTGCACCCACCCCTCACATGTCTCTGTCCACTGCTGGGAGTCCTCTGCACCCACCCCTCACATGTGTCTGTCCACTGCTGGGAGTCCTCTGCACCCACCCCTCACATGTCTCTGTCCACTGCACCCACCCCTCACATGTGTCTGTCCACTGCTGGGAGTCCTCTGCACCCACCCCTCACATGTCTCTGTCCACTGCTGGGAGTGATATGCACCCACCCCTCATATGTCTGTCCACTGCTGGGAGTCCTATGCACCCACCCCTCACATGTCTCTGTCCACTGCTGGGAGTGATATGTACCCACCCCTCATATGTCTGTCCACTGCTGGGAGTCCTCTGCACCCACCCCTCACATGTCTCTGTCCACTGCTGGGAGTGATATGCACCCACCCCTCACATGTCTCTGTCCACTGCTGGGAGTGATATGCATCCACCCCTCATATGTCTGTCCACTGCTGGGAGTCCTCTGCACCCACCCCTCATATGTCTCTGTCCACTGCTGGGAGTGATATGCACCCACCCCTCACATGTCTCTGGGCACTGTTGGTATTCCTCTGCACCCACCCCTCACATGTCTCTGTCCACTGCTGGGAGTCCTCTGCACCCACCCCTCACATGTCTCTGTCCACTGCTGGGAGTCCTCTGCACCCACCCCTCACATGTCTCTGTACACTGCTGGGAGTGATATGCACCCACCCCTCATATGTCTGTCCACTGCTTGGAGTCCTCTGCACCCACCCCTCACATGTCTCTGTCCACTGCAGGGAGTGATATGCACCCACCCCTCATATGACTGTCCACTGCTGGGAGTCCTCTGCACCCACCCCTCACATGTCTCTGTCCACTGCTGGGAATGATATGCACCCACCCCTCATATGTCTGTCCACTGCTGGGAGTCCTCTGCACCCACTCCTCACATGTCTCTGTCTACTGCTGGGAGTCCTCTGCACCCACCCCTCACATGTGTCTGTCCACTGCTGGGAGTCCGCTGAACCCACCCCTCACATGTCTCTGTCCACTGCTGGGAGTGATATGCACCCACCCCTCATATGTCTGGGCACTGCGGGGAGTGATCTGCACCCACCCCTCACATGTCTCTGGGCACTGCTGGTATTCCTCTGCACCCACCCCTCACATGTCTCTGTCCACTGCTGGGAGTCCTCTGCACCCACCCCTCATATGTCTCTGTCCACTGCTGGGAGTCCTTTGCACCCACCCCTCACATGTGTCTGTCCACTGCTGGGAGTCCTCTGCACCCACCCCTCACATGTCTCTGTCTACTGCTGGGAGTGATATGCACCCACCCCTCATATGTCTGTCCACTGCTGGGAGTCCTCTTCACCCACCCCTCACATGTCTCTGTCCACTGCTGGGAGTCCTCTGCACCCACCCCTCACATGTGTCTGTCCACTGCTGCGAGTCCTCTGCGCCAATCCCTCACATGTCTCTGTCCACTGCTGGGAGTGATATGCTCCCACCCCTCATATGTCTGGGCACTGTTGGGAGTGATCTGCACCCACCCCTCACATGTCTCTGTCCACTGGTGGGAGTCCTCTGCACCCACCCCTCAAATGTGTCTGTCCACTGCTGGGAGTCCTCTGCACCCACCCCTCACATGTCTCTGTCCACTGCTGGGAGTGATCTGCACCCACCCCTCATATGTCTGGGCACTACTGGGAGTGATCTGCACCCACCCCTTACATATCTCTGGGCACTGCTGGTATTCCTCTGCACCCACCCCTCACATGTCTCTGTCCACTGCTGGGAGTCCTCTGCACCCACCCCTCACATGTCTCTGTCCACTGCTGGGAGTCCTTTGAACCCACCCCTCACATGTCTCTGGGCACTGTTGGTATTCCTCTGCACCCACCCCTCACATGTCTCTGTCCACTGCTGGGAGTCCTCTGCACCCACCCCTCACATGTCTCTGTCCACTGCTGGGAGTCCTCTGCACCCACCCCTCACATGTCTCTGCCCACTGCTGGGAGTGATATGCACCCACCCCTCATATGTCTGTCCACTGCTTGGAGTCCTCTGCACCCACCCCTCACATGTCTCTGTCCACTGCAGGGAGTGATATGCACCCACCCCTCATATGACTGTCCACTGCTGGGAGTCCTCTGCACCCACCCCTCACATGTCTCTGTCCACTGCTGGGAGTGATATGCACCCACCCCTCATATGTCTGTCCACTGCTGGGAGTCCTCTGCACCCACTCCTCACATGTCTCTGTCTACTGCTGGGAGTCCTCTGCACCCACCCCTCACATGTGTCTGTCCACTGCTGAGAGTCCGCTGAACCCACCCCTCACATGTCTCTGTCCACTGCTGGGAGTGATATGCACCCACCCCTCATATGTCTGGGCACTGCGGGGAGTGATCTGCACCCACCCCTCACATGTCTCTGGGCACTGCTGGTATTCCTCTGCACCCACCCCTCACATGTCTCTGTCCACTGCTGGGAGTCCTCTGCACCCACCCCTCACATGTCTCTGTCCACTGCTGGGAGTCCTCTGCACCTACCCCTCACATGTGTCTGTCAACTGCTGGGAGTCCTCTGAACCCACCCCTCACATATCTCTGTCCACTGCTGGGAGTAATATACACCCACCCTTCATTTGTCTGGGCACTGCTGGGAGTGATCTGCACCCACCCCTCACATGTCTATGGGTACTGCTGGGAGTCCTCTGCACCCACCCCTCACATGTCTCTGTCCACTGCTGGGAGTCCTCTGCACCCACCCCTCACATGTCTCTGTCCACTGCTGAGAGTCCTCTGCACCCACCCCAGACATGTGTCTGTCCACTGCTGGGAGTCCTCTGCACCCACCCCTCACATGTCTCTGTCCACTGCTGGGAGAGATATGCTCCCACCCCTCATATGTCTGGGCACTGTTGGGAGTGATCTGCACCCACCCCTCACATGTCTCTGTCCACTGGTGGGAGTCCTCTGCACCCACCCCTCAAATGTGTCTGTCCACTGCTGGGAGTCCTCTGCACCCACCCCTCACATGTCTCTGTCCACTGCTGGGAGTCCTCTGCACCCACCCCTCACATGTCTCTGTCCACTGCTGGGAGTCCTTTGCACCCACCCCTCACATGTGTCTGTCCACTGCTGGGAGTCCTCTGCACCCACCCCTCACATGTCTCTGTCCACTGCTGGGAGTGATATGCACCCACCCCTCATATGTCTGTCCACTGCTGGGAGTCCTCTTCACCCACCCCTCACATGTCTCTGTCCACTGCTGGGAGTCCTCTGCACCCACCCCTCACATGTGTCTGTCCACTGCTGGGAGTCCTCTGCACCAACCCCTCACATGTCTCTGTCCACTGCTGGGAGTGATATGCTCCCACCCCTCATATGTCTGGGCACTGCTGGGAGTGATCTGCACCCACCCCTCACATGTCTCTGTCCACTGGTGGGAGTCCTCTGCACCCACCCCAATCACATGTGTCTGTCCACTGCTGGGAGTCCTCTGCACCCACCCCTCACATGTCTCTGTCCACTGCTGGGAGTGATATGCACCCACCCCTCATATGTCTGGGCACTACTGGGAGTGATCTGCACCCACCCCTTACATATCTCTGGGCACTGCTGGTATTCCTCTGCACCCACCCCTCACATGTCTGTGTCCACTGCTGGGAGTCCTCTGCACCCACCCCTCACATGTCTCTGTCCACTGCTGGGAGTCCTTTGAACCCACCCCTCACATGTCTCTGTCCACTGCTGGGAGTCCTCTGCACCCACCCCTCACATGTGTCTGTCCACTGCTGGAAGTCCTCTGCACCCACCCCTCACATGTCTCTGTCCACTGCTGGGAGTGATATGCACCCACCCCTCATATCTCTGTCCACTGCTGGGAGTCCTCTGCACCCACCCCTCACATGTCTCTGTCCACTGCTGGGAGTCCTCTGCACCCACCCCTCACATGTGTCTGTCCACTGCTGGGAGTCCTCTGCACCCCCCCTCACATGTCTCTGTCCACTGCTGGGAGTCCTCTGCACCCACCCCTCACATGTGTCTGTCCACCTCTGGGAGTCCTCTGCACCAACCCCTCATATGTCTCTGTCCACTGCTGGGAGTGATATGCTCCCACCCCTCATATGTCTGGGCACTGCTGGGAATGATCTGCACCCACCCCTCACATGTCTCTGGGCACTGCTGGTATTCCTCTGCACCCACCCCTCACATGTCTCTGTCCACTGCTGGGAGTCCTCTGCACCCACCCCTCACATATCTCTGTCCACTGATGGGAGTGATATTCACCCACCCCTTATATGTCTGTCCACTGCTGGGAGTCCTCTGCACCCACCCCTCACATGTCTCTGTCCACTGCTGGGAGTGATATGCACCCACCCCTCATATGTCCTGGCACTGCTGGGAGTGATCTGCACCCACCCCTCACATGTCTCTGGGCACTGCTGGTATTCCTCTGCACCCACCCCTCACATGTCTCTGTCCACTGCTGGGAGTCCTCTGCACCCACCCCTCACATGTGTCTGTCCACTGCTGGGAGTCCTCTGCACCCACCCCTCACATGTCTCTGTCCACTGCTGGGAGTCCTCTGCACCCACCCCTCACATGTCTCTGTCCACTGCTGCGAGTCCTTTGAACCCACCCCTCACATGTCTCTGTCCACTGCTGGGAGTCCTCTGCACCCACCCCTCACATGTGTCTGTCCACTGCTGGAAGTCCTCTGCACCCACCCCTCACATGTCTCTGTCCACTGCTGGGAGTGATATGCACCCACCCCTCATATCTCTGTCCACTGCTGGGAGTCCTCTGCACCCACCCCTCACATGTCTCTGTCCACTGCTGGGAGTCCTCTGCACCCACCCCTCACATGTGTCTGTCCACTGCTGGGAGTCCTCTGCACCCCCCTCACATGTCTCTGGCCACTGCTTGGAGTGATATGCACCCACCCCTCATATGTCTGTCCACTGCTGGGAGTCCTCTTCACCCACCCCTCACATGTCTCTGTCCACTGCTGGGAGTCCTCTGCACCCACCCCTCACATGTGTCTGTCCACCTCTGGGAGTCCTCTGCACCAACCCCTCATATGTCTCTGTCCACTGCTGGGAGTGATATGCTCCCACCCCTCATATGTCTGGGCACTGCTGGGAATGATCTGCACCCACCCCTCACATGTCTCTGGGCACTGCTGGTATTCCTCTGCACCCACCCCTCACATGTCTCTGTCCACTGCTGGGAGTCCTCTGCACCCACCCCTCACATATCTCTGTCCACTGCTGGGAGTGATATTCACCCACCCATTATATGTCTGTCCACTGCTGGGAGTCCTCTGCACCCACCCCTCACATGTCTCTGTCCACTGCTGGGAGTGATATGCACCCACCCCTCATATGTCTGGGCACTGCTGGGAGTGATCTGCACCCACCCCTCACATGTCTCTGGGCACTGCTGGTGTTCCTCTGCACCCACCCCTCACATGTCTCTGTCCACTGCTGGGAGTCCTCTGCACCCACCCCTCACATGTGTCTGTCCACTGCTGGGAGTCCTCTGCACCCACCCCTCACATGTCTCTGTCCACTGCTGGGAGTGATATGCACCCACCCCTCATATGTCTGTCCACTGCTGGGAGTCCTCTGCACCCACCCCTCACATGTCTCTGTCCACTGCTGGGAGTGATATGCACCCACCCCTCATATGTCTGTCCACTGCTGGGAGTCCTCTGCACCCACCCCTCACATGTCTCTGTCCACTGCTGGGAGTGATATGCACCCACCCCTCATATGTCTGGGCACTGTTGGGAGTGATCTGCACCCACCCCTCACATGTCTCTGGGCACTGCTGGGAGTCCTCTGCACCCACCCCTCACATGTCTCTGTCCACTGCTGGGAGTCCTCTGCACCCACCCCTCACATGTCTCTGTCCACTGCTGGGAGTCCTCTGCACCCACCCCTCACATGTGTCTGTCCACTTCTGGGAGTCCTCTGCACCCACCCATCACATGTCTCTGTACACTGCTGGGAGTGATATGCACCCACCCCTCACATGTCTCTCGGCACTGCTGGTATTCCTCTGCCCCCTCCCCTCACATGTCTCTGTCCACTGCTGGGAGTCCTCTGCACCCACCCCTCACATGTGTCTGTCCACTGCTGGGAGTCCTCTGCACCCACCCCTCACATGTCTCTGTCCACCGCTGGGAGTCCTCTGCACCCGCCCCTCACATGTCTCTGTCCACTGCTGGGAGTCCTCTGCACCCACCCCTCACATGTGTCTGTCCACTGCTGGGAGTCCTCTGCACCCCCCTCACATGTCTCTGGCCACTGCTGGGAGTGATATCCACCCTCCCCTCACATGTCTCTGTCCACTGCTGGGAGTCCTCTGCACCCAACCCCGCACATGTCTCTGTCCACTTCTGGGAGTCCTCTGCACCCACCCCTCATATGTGTCTGTCCACTGCTGGGAGTCCTCTGCACCCACCCCTCACATGTGTCTGTCCACTGCTGGTAGTCCTCTGCACCCACCCCTCACATGTGTCTGTCCACTGCTCAGAGTCCTCTGCACCCACCCCTCACATGTCTCTGTCCACTGCTGGGAGTGATATGCACCCACCCCTCACATGTCTCTGTCCACTGGTGGGAGTCCTCTGCACCCACCCCTCACATGTGTCTGTCCACTGCTGGGAGTCCTCTGCACCCACCCCTCACATGTCTCTGTCCACTGCTGGGAGTGATATGCACCCACCCCTCACATGTCTCTGGGCACTGTTGGTATTCCTCTGCACCCACCCCTCACATGTCTCTTTCCACTGCTGGGAGTCCTCTGCACCTACCCCTCACATGTCTCTGTCCACTGCTGGGAGTCCTCTGCACCCACCCCTCACATGTCTCTGTCCACTGCTGGGAGTGATATGCACCCACCCCTCATATGTCTGTCCACTGCTTGGAGTCCTCTGCACCCACCCCTCACATGTCTCTGTCCACTGCAGGGAGTGATATGCACCCACCCCTCATATGACTGTCCACTGCTGGGAGTCCTCTGCACCCACCCCTCACATGTCTCTGTCCACTGCTGGGAGTGATATGCACCCACCCCTCATATGTCTGTCCACTGCTGGGAGTCCTCTGCACCCACTCCTCACATGTCTCTGTCTACTGCTGGGAGTCCTCTGCACCCACCCCTCACATGTGTCTGTCCACTGCTGTGAGTCCGCTGAACCCACCCCTCACATGTCTCTGTCCACTGCTGGGAGTGATATGCACCCACCCCTCATATGTCTGGGCACTGCTGGGAGTGATCTGCACCCACCCCTCACATGTCTCTGGGCACTGCTGGTATTCCTCTGCACCCACCCCTCACATGTCTCTGTCCACTGCTGGGAGTCCTCTGCACCCACCCCTCACATGTCTCTGTCCACTGCTGGGAGTCCTTTGAACCCACCCCTCACATGTCTCTGTCCACTGCTGGGAGTCCTCTGCACCCACCCCTCACATGTGTCTGTCCACTGCTGGAAGTCCTCTGGACCCACCCCTCACATGTCTCTGTCCACTGCTGGGAGTGATATGCACCCACCCCTCATATCTCTGTCCACTGCTGGGAGTCCTCTGCACCCACCCCTCACATGTCTCTGTCCACTGCTGGGAGTCCTCTGCACCCACCCCTCACATGTGTCTGTCCACTGCTGGGAGTCCTCTGCACCCCCCTCACATGTCTCTGGCCACTGCTTGGAGTGATATGCACCCACCCCTCATATGTCTGTCCACTGCTGGGAGTCCTCTTCACCCACCCCTCACATGTCTCTGTCCACTGCTGGGAGTCCTCTGCACCCACCCCTCACATGTGTCTGTCCACCTCTGGGAGTCCTCTGCACCAACCCCTCATATGTCTCTGTCCACTGCTGGGAGTGATATGCTCCCACCCCTCATATGTCTGGGCACTGCTGGGAATGATCTGCACCCACCCCTCACATGTCTCTGGGCACTGCTGGTATTCCTCTGCACCCACCCCTCACATGTCTCTGTCCACTGCTGGGAGTCCTCTGCACCCACCCCTCACATATCTCTGTCCACTGCTGGGAGTGATATTCACCCACCCCTTATATGTCTGTCCACTGCTGGGAGTCCTCTGCACCCACCCCTCACATGTCTCTGTCCACTGCTGGGAGTGATATGCACCCACCCCTCATATGTCTGGGCACTGCTGGGAGTGATCTGCACACACCCCTCACATGTCTCTGGGCACTGCTGGTATTCCTCTGCACCCACCCCTCACATGTCTCTGTCCACTGCTGGGAGTCCTCTGCACCCACCCCGCACATGTCTCTGTCCACTGCTGGGAGTCCTCTGCACCCACCCCTCACATGTGTCTGTCCACTGCTGGGAGTCCTCTGCACCCACCCCTCACATGTCTCTGTCCACCGCTGGGAGTCCTCTGCACCCGCCCCTCACATGTCTCTGTCCACTGCTGGGAGTCCTCTGCACCCACCCCTCACATGTGTCTGTCCACTGCTGGGAGTCCTCTGCACCCCCCTCACATGTCTCTGGCCACTGCTGGGAGTGATATCCACCCTCCCCTCACATGTCTCTGTCCACTGCTGGGAGTCCTCTGCACCCAACCCCGCACATGTCTCTGTCCACTTCTGGGAGTCCTCTGCACCCACCCCTCATATGTGTCTGTCCACTGCTGGGAGTCCTCTGCACCCACCCCTCACATGTGTCTGTCCACTGCTGGTAGTCCTCTGCACCCACCCCTCACATGTGTCTGTCCACTGCTCAGAGTCCTCTGCACCCACCCCTCACATGTCTCTGTCCACTGCTGGGAGTGATATGCACCCACCCCTCACATGTCTCTGTCCACTGGTGGGAGTCCTCTGCACCCACCCCTCACATGTGTCTGTCCACTGCTGGGAGTCCTCTGCACCCACCCCTCACATGTCTCTGTCCACTGCTGGGAGTGATATGCACCCACCCCTCACATGTCTCTGGGCACTGTTGGTATTCCTCTGCACCCACCCCTCACATGTCTCTTTCCACTGCTGGGAGTCCTCTGCACCTACCCCTCACATGTCTCTGTCCACTGCTGGGAGTCCTCTGCACCCACCCCTCACATGTCTCTGTCCACTGCTGGGAGTGATATGCACCCACCCCTCATATGTCTGTCCACTGCTTGGAGTCCTCTGCACCCACCCCTCACATGTCTCTGTCCACTGCAGGGAGTGATATGCACCCACCCCTCATATGACTGTCCACTGCTGGGAGTCCTCTGCACCCACCCCTCACATGTCTCTGTCCACTGCTGGGAGTGATATGCACCCACCCCTCATATGTCTGTCCACTGCTGGGAGTCCTCTGCACCCACTCCTCACATGTCTCTGTCTACTGCTGGGAGTCCTCTGCACCCACCCCTCACATGTGTCTGTCCACTGCTGTGAGTCCGCTGAACCCACCCCTCACATGTCTCTGTCCACTGCTGGGAGTGATATGCACCCACCCCTCATATGTCTGGGCACTGCTGGGAGTGATCTGCACCCACCCCTCACATGTCTCTGGGCACTGCTGGTATTCCTCTGCACCCACCCCTCACATGTCTCTGTCCACTGCTGGGAGTCCTCTGCACCCACCCCTCACATGTCTCTGTCCACTGCTGGGAGTCCTTTGAACCCACCCCTCACATGTCTCTGTCCACTGCTGGGAGTCCTCTGCACCCACCCCTCACATGTGTCTGTCCACTGCTGGAAGTCCTCTGCACCCACCCCTCACATGTCTCTGTCCACTGCTGGGAGTGATATGCACCCACCCCTCATATCTCTGTCCACTGCTGGGAGTCCTCTGCACCCACCCCTCACATGTCTCTGTCCACTGCTGGGAGTCCTCTGCACCCACCCCTCACATGTGTCTGTCCACTGCTGGGAGTCCTCTGCACCCCCCTCACATGTCTCTGGCCACTGCTTGGAGTGATATGCACCCACCCCTCATATGTCTGTCCACTGCTGGGAGTCCTCTGCACCCACCCCTCACATGTCTCTGTCCACTGCTGGGAGTGATATGCACCCACCCCTCATATGTCTCTGTCCACTGCTGGGAGTCCTCTGCACCCACCCCTCACATGTGTCTGTCCACCTCTGGGAGTCCTCTGCACCAACCCCTCATATGTCTCTGTCCACTGCTGGGAGTGATATGCTCCCACCCCTCATATGTCTGGGCACTGCTGGGAATGATCTGCACCCACCCCTCACATGTCTCTGGGCACTGCTGGTATTCCTCTGCACCCACCCCTCACATGTCTCTGTCCACTGCTGGGAGTCCTCTGCACCCACCCCTCACATATCTCTGTCCACTGCTGGGAGTGATATTCACCCACCCCTTATATGTCTGTCCACTGCTGGGAGTCCTCTGCACCCACCCCTCACATGTCTCTGTCCACTGCTGGGAGTGATATGCACCCACCCCTCATATGTCTGGGCACTGCTGGGAGTGATCTGCACACACCCCTCACATGTCTCTGGGCACTGCTGGTATTCCTCTGCACCCACCCCTCACATGTCTCTGTCCACTGCTGGGAGTCCTCTGCACCCACCCCTCACATGTGTCTGTCCACTGCTGGGAGTCCTCTGCACCCACCCCTCACATGTCTCTGTCCACTGCTGGGAGTGATATGCACCCACCCCTCATATGTCTGTCCACTGCTGGGAGTCCTCTGCACCCACCCCTCACATGTCTCTGTCCACTGCTGGGAGTGATATGCACCCACCCCTCATATGTCTGTCCACTGCTGGGAGTCCTCTGCACCCACCCCTCACATGTCTCTGTCCACTGCTGGGAGTGATATGCACCCACCCCTCATATGTCTGGGCACTGCTGGGAGTGATCTGCACCCACCCCTCACATGTCTCTGGGCACTGCTGGGAGTCCTCTGCCCCCACCCCTCACATGTCTCTGTCCACTGCTGGGAGTCCTCTGCACCCACCCCTCACATGTCTCTGTCCACTGCTGGGAGTCCTCTGCACCCACCCCTCACATGTGTCTGTCCACTTCTGGGAGTCCTCTGCACCCACCCATCACATGTCTCTGTACACTGCTGGGAGTGATATGCACCCACCCCTCACATGTCTCTCGGCACTGCTGGTATTCCTCTGCCCCCTCCCCTCACATGTCTCTGTCCACTGCTGGGAGTCCTCTGCACCCACCCCGCACATGTCTCTGTCCACTGCTGGGAGTCCTCTGCACCCACCCCTCACATGTGTCTGTCCACTGCTGGGAGTCCTCTGCACCCACCCCTCACATGTCTCTGTCCACCGCTGGGAGTCCTCTGCACCCGCCCCTCACATGTCTCTGTCCACTGCTGGGAGTCCTCTGCACCCACCCCTCACATGTGTCTGTCCACTGCTGGGAGTCCTCTGCACCCCCCTCACATGTCTCTGGCCACTGCTGGGAGTGATATCCACCCTCCCCTCACATGTCTCTGTCCACTGCTGGGAGTCCTCTGCACCCAACCCCGCACATGTCTCTGTCCACTTCTGGGAGTCCTCTGCACCCACCCCTCATATGTGTCTGTCCACTGCTGGGAGTCCTCTGCACCCACCCCTCACATGTGTCTGTCCACTGCTGGTAGTCCTCTGCACCCACCCCTCACATGTGTCTGTCCACTGCTGAGAGTCCTCTGCACCCACCCCTCACATGTCTCTGTCCACTGCTGGGAGTGATATGCACCCACCCCTCACATGTCTCTGTCCACTGGTGGGAGTCCTCTGCACCCACCCCTCACATGTGTCTGTCCACTGCTGGGAGTCCTCTGCACCCACCCCTCACATGTCTCTGTCCACTGCTGGGAGTGATATGCACCCACCCCTCACATGTCTCTGGGCACTGTTGGTATTCCTCTGCACCCACCCCTCACATGTCTCTTTCCACTGCTGGGAGTCCTCTGCACCTACCCCTCACATGTCTCTGTCCACTGCTGGGAGTCCTCTGCACCCACCCCTCACATGTCTCTGTCCACTGCTGGGAGTGATATGTACCCACCCCTCATATGTCTGTCCACTGCTGGGAGTCCTCTGCACCCACCCCTCACATGTCTCTGTCCACTGCAGGGAGTGATATGCACCCACCCCTCATATGACTGTCCACTGCTGGGAGTCCTCTGCACCCACCCCTCACATGTCTCTGTCCACTGCTGGGAGTGATATGCACCCACCCCTCATATGTCTGTCCACTGCTGGGATTCCTCTGCACCCACTCCTCACATGTCTCTGTCTACTGCTGGGAGTCCTCTGCACCCACCCCTCACATGTGTCTGTCCACTGCTGTGAGTCCGCTGAACCCACCCCTCACATGTCTCTGTCCACTGCTGGGAGTGATATGCACCCACCCCTCATATGTCTGGGCACTGCTGGGAGTGATCTGCACCCACCCCTCACATGTCTCTGGGCACTGCTGGTATTCCTCTGCACCCACCCCTCACATGTCTCTGTCCACTGCTGGGAGTCCTCTGCACCCACCCCTCACATGTCTCTGTCCACTGCTGGGAGTCCTTTGCACCCACCCCTCACATGTGTCTGTCCACTGCTGGGAGTCCTCTGCACCCACCCCTCACATGTCTCTGTCCACTGCTGGGAGTGATATGCACCCACCCCTTATATGTCTGTCCACTGCTGGGAGTCCTCTTCACCCACCCCTCACATGTCTCTGTCCACTGCTGGGAGTCCTCTGCACCCACCCCTCACATGCGTCTGTCCACTGCTGGGAGTCCTCTGCACCAACCCCTCACATGTCTCTGTCCACTGCTGGGAGTGATATGCTCCCACCCCTCATATGTCTGGGCACTGCTGGGAGTGATCTGCACCCACCCCTCACATGTCTCTGTCCACTGGTGGGAGTCCTCTGCACCCACCCCTCACATGTGTCTGTCCACTGCTGGGAGTCCTCTGCACCCACCCCTCACATGTCTCTGTCCACTGCTGGGAGTGATATGCACCCACCCCTCATATGTCTGGGCACTACTGGGAGTGATCTGCACCCACCCCTTACATATCTTTAGGCACTGCTGGTATTCCTCTGCACCCACCCCTCACATGTCTCTGTCCACTGCTGGGAGTCCTCTGCACCCACCCCTCACATGTCTCTGTCCACTGCTGGGAGTCCTTTGAACCCACCCCTCACATGTCTCTGTCCACTGCTGGGAGTCCTCTGCACCCACCCCTCACATGTGTCTGTCCACTGCTGGAAGTCCTCTGCACCCACCCCTCACATGTCTCTGTCCACTGCTGGAAGTCCTCTGCACCCACCCCTCACATGTCTCTGTCCACTGCTGGGAGTGATATGCACCCACCCCTCACATGTCTCTGTCCACTGCTGGGAGTCCTCTGCACCCACCCCTCACATGTGTCTGTCCACTTCTGGGAGTCCTCTGCACCCCCCCTCACATGTCTCTGGCCACTGCTTGGAGTGATATGCACCCACCCCTCATATGTCTGTCCACTGCTGGGAGTCCTCTTCACCCACCCCTCACATGTCTCTGTCCACTGCTGGGAGTCCTCTGCACCCACCCCTCACATGTGTCTGTCCACTGCTGGGAGTCCTCTGTACCAACCCCTCACATGTCTCTGTCCACTGCTGGGAGTGATATGCTCCCACCCCTCATATGTCTGGGCACTGCTGGGAATGATCTGCACCCACCCCTCACATGTCTATGGGCACTGCTGGTATTCCTCTGCATCCACCCCTCACATGTCTCTGTCCACTGCTGGGAGTCCTCTGCACCCACCCCTCACATGTCTCTGTCCACTGCTGGGAGTGATATTCACCCACCCCTTATATGTCTGTCCACTGCTGGGAGTCCTCTGCACCCACCCCTCACATGTCTCTGTCCACTGCTGGGAGTGATATGCACCCACCCCTCATATGTCTGGGCACTGCTGGGAGTGATCTGCACCCACCCCTCACATGTCTCTGGGAACTGCTGGTATTCCTCTGCACCCACCCCTCACATGTTTCTGTCCACTGCTGGGAGTCCTCTGCACCCACCCCTCACATGTGTCTGTCCACTGCTGGGAGTCCTCTGCACCCACCCCTCACATGTCTCTGTCCACTGCTGGGAGTGATATGCACCCACCCCTCATATGTCTGTCCACTGCTGGGAGTCCTCTGCACCCACCCCTCACATGTCTCTGTCTACTGCTGGGAGTGATATGCACCCACCCCTCATATGTCTGTCCACTGTTGGGAGTCCTCTCCACCCACCCCTCACATGTCTCTGTCCACTGCTGGGAGTGATATGCACCTACCCCTCATATGTCTGGGCACTGCTGGGAGTGATCTGCACCCACCCCTCACATGTGTCTGTCCACTTCTGGGAGTCCTCTGCACCCACCCATCACATGTCTCTGTACACTGCTGGGAGTGATATGCACCCACCCCTCACATGTCTCTCGGCACTGCTGGTATTCCTCTGCCCCCTCCCCTCACATGTCTCTGTCCACTGCTGGGAGTCCTCTGCACCCACCCCGCACATGTCTCTGTCCACTGCTGGGAGTCCTCTGCACCCACCCCTCACATGTGTCTGTCCACTGCTGGGAGTCCTCTGCACCCACCACTTACATGTCTCTGTCCACAGCTGGAAGTCCTCTGCACCCGCCCCTCACATGTCTCTGTCCGCTGCTGGGAGTCCTCTGCACCCACCCCTCACATGTGT
Source organism: Triturus cristatus (assembly GCF_964204655.1). NCBI lineage: Eukaryota > Metazoa > Chordata > Amphibia > Caudata > Salamandridae > Triturus > Triturus cristatus. The sequence continues at coordinate 273,675,978 of NC_140579.1, read as the reverse complement.
CTGTCCACTGCTGGGAGTCCTCTGCACCCCCCTCACATGTCTCTGGCCACTGCTGGGAGTGATATCCACCCTCCCCTCACATGTCTCTGTCCACTGCTGGGAGTCCTCTGCACCCAACCCCGCACATGTCTCTGTCCACTGCTGGGAGTCCTCTGCACCCACCCCTCACATGTGTCTGTCCACTGCTGGGAGTCCTCTGCACCCACCCCTCACATGTGTCTGTCCACTGCTGGTAGTCCTCTGCACCCACCCCTCACATGTCTCTGTCCACTGCTGGGAGTGATATGCACCCACCCCTCATATGTCTGGGCACTGCTGGGAGTGATCTGCACCCACCCCTCACATGTCTCTGGGCACTGCTGGTATTCCTCTGCACCCACCCCTCACATGTCTCTGTCCACTGCTGGGAGTCCTCTGCACCCACCCCTCACATGTCTCTGTCCACTGCACCCACCCCTCACATGTGTCTGTCCACTGCTGGGAGTGCTCTGCACCCACCCCTCACATGTCTCTGTCCACTGCTGGGAGAGATATGCACCCACCCCTCATATGTCTGTCCACTGCTGGGAGTCCTCTGCACCCACCCCTCACATGTCTCTGTCCACTGCTGGGAGTGATATGCACCCACCCCTCATATGTCTGTCCACTGCTGGGAGTCCTCTGCACCCACCCCTCACATGTCTCTGTCCACTGCTGGGAGTGATATGCACCCACCCCTCATATGTCTGTCCACTGCTGGGAGTCCTCTGCACCCACCCCTCATATGTCTCTGTCCACTGCTGGGTGTGATATGCACCCACCCCTCACATGTCTCTGGGCACTGTTGGTATTCCTCTGCACCCACCCCTCACATGTCTCTGTCCACTGCTGGGAGTCCTCTGCACCCACCCCTCACATGTCTCTGTCCACTGCTGGGAGTCCTCTGCACCCACCCCTCACATGTCTCTGTCCACTGCTGGGAGTGATATGCACCCACCCCTCATATGTCTGTCCACTGCTTGGAGTCCTCTGCACCCACCCCTCACATGTCTCTGTCCACTGCAGGGAGTGATATGCACCCACCCCTCATATGACTGTCCACTGCTGGGAGTCCTCTGCACCCACCCCTCACATGTCTCTGTCCACTGCTGGGAGTGATATGCACCCACCCCTCATATGTCTGTTGTTGGACTTGGCCCTTTTTGCAGGGTCATCCCTAAACTTTTTGCCTTCCTCCGGTATTTTTTCTGACCTGGTGTTGGCTGTTTTATGACTCTGGGCAGCTTACCACTGCTGACCAGTGCTAAGGTGCATATGCTCTCCCTATGGTAAAATGTATACATTGATTGATATTCATGATTGGTTCATTGGATTTACTGTCAGTCCCCAGTAAAGTGCACCAGGGGTGCCAGGGCTTGTGAATGCCAATGCTGCTGGTGGGCTTGCAGCGCTGGTTGCGCCACCCACAGAAGCGGCCTTGTAAAATGTGTCTAGGGTCTGCCACCGCAGACCCTGTGCGCGGTCTGGGACCGTCGCGCTGACTGCGCAAGTGCCCCCACTTGCCAGTCCCCAAACCTTCCCTTACCTACATATTAGCCACCCCTCTGGTAGGCCCAAGGGCAGGGTGCATTGTAGGCATAAGGTAGGACATGCCCTGATGTGTGTGGCATGTCTTAGTAGTGAATTACCGCCATTTTCGTTTTTCACTATTGAAGGCTACCTGCTCTCCATAGGCCAGAATGGGCTGCTGGAGTTACTACACGCTGTGACCCCAGTGGACTCAGAGAGCATGGTAGAATGTCAAGTTTAGTATGCCTGAACTCAGAATAATAAAATACTTCTTGTAGTCAAGTTTATTTTAATATCCTGGGTTTGTAAATACTACTTTTAGAAAGTTAGTATTTACTGACCTGGCCATTTCAGTCCGCCTCTGCTGTGTGTGTGTGTTCTGCCTAGCAACAGTAAGGAGCAGGGCTGGGGAATCCCCAGAGACAGGTTGGCTGCCAGGTGGTGGGTAGAGAGATGACACCAGGATGGGTGGGAGGAGTACACCTTGACTCTTGAATAGACCTGTGCTCTGCCACCACAAAGCCGGCGCCGCCCCCTGTGGAGCGGCTGATGTCTCTGCCCTGCTGCTGAAAGGAAAGAGCAGAGTCACCATAACAAAGTGCTCCAGAACTGGACTGAGCCAGGCCCAGGCCCCCTGGCGCTAAAGAACAAAAGAATCAATGTATAAAAGTAGGAGCCTGGCTCCTAAGAAATCAGAATCCTGTTTACCACAAAGAACCTCTGCCCGACTAGAAGGAGAAGAAGACGCTGGAGGAGCTGGCCTGCTGCTTGCCTTGCTGAGAAAGGAGAGGAAGAGACTTACTGAAAAGACTTTGCTACTTTGTGCTTGAACATTCTCCAAGGGATTGATCTGAGCTTGCCCCCTGAACTGAACCCCAGGACCAGTGGGTTCTCTGTGCTTTTGCTCGTCCTCCAATTCGAGCCGTGTGTGCATCCCGCTGGAAAGAGACTGCGCCCCTCATCGCCCCTCCTAGGGCCGTGACACTCAGAAGCTTGCTTGCCCCCAGCCCGTGAGAGCCCCGCTCCGTCCAGAGCCACTCTCTGTCCCCGGGCCAGGCCGCCTGCATCCCTGTCACCGCCTGCTACTGGAGCGCGCTGACCGCGCTATCACCCCTCCCGCCGGAAGCCGTCCGACGACTGTGATCTACGCCGGGTCATCCAGCTGCACTGACTGTGCCCTGCGACCCCGCTTCGCTATCCCCGGACATCTCAGGCCGCGCCGCCCCCGCTGTGGAGACCCTCCTGCACCGCCGTGCTAAAGGGTCGCTGGCCGCGCCTGCCTACGTGCCCACACCTGCTGATTGAGGACCCAAGAACACTTCCCAAGCTGAGAGTCGCACCTACCTGTGCCGACTCTCCACATCACGAAAGAAGTTCCAGTATCGGGCTCGGGCCCGCAACGCCTTATTTCCCCGTTCGCCGGAGCCGATCTCTGTGAGTACTGGAACCACAAGTAATATTTGCAAGAGACTACAAAGTGTCCATTTGAAGCTACGAACAACGAACATTTGCCTGCTTTACAACTTGGTGGCATAGCGAAAACGTTATTGGTCTTGTGATAAGTCTGCTGAGATATATATACCTATTTTTACATAAAGAAGCGTATTTTTATATATATCCAAGTCTGGTGTCCGTTTCTGGGGGGATTGATGTATTTACTGTGTGTATGATTGGAAGTGCTTAACCAACAACGCCTGAGGAATCGCCTTGGCTGCTCACGCCACGCACCTAGAGGGTGAGCAAGGGTCATTCGCGAGGGGTTATCCTGCGCCCTGACGTGGAGGAGAGGGTTCCTGCTTGACACAAGGGCAACCTTGCGCCAACCAGAGATCCCCGACTCTAACATTGTTGGCAGCGGCTGGGATTTCGGATTTGCACTTGTAATTTACGTACGGTGAATTATTAATCACCAGATTGTGAGAGCAGACCAAATAACGCAGCCACAGGTTTTTATTTGTTGAACTTTGTTGAGACATCTGCCGTTACTGCAACCATGCCTAGCTCACTCTCCGCTGGGAGAGCACTCTCTGTGATTTCTGGAATAGATGAGGTGGATTGGGAGAGACTGGAAGGCTACTCGATGGAGCAATTGAAAGGCTACAGTGTAAAATTCCGAGTTCCCCATGCTGGATTCAAGAGGAAGAACCAGTACACCAAGGCGTTGAGAGCCTGGAAGGAGTCACGAGACCCACGGAATGCGGGGGACATCGTCCCACCCGACAACCTTGTGGAGCCCAGCAGAGTCCTGTCCCCAGAGGAGCTGGCAGACAGGGCAGCAGACAGGGCGCATGCAATGGAGATGGCAAAGTTGGCAGGACAAATGGAAATGGAAAAGCAGAAGTTGGCCTTGGAGGCACAACAACGCCAAATGGATCATGATATAAGAATGAGGGAGTTGGATCTCCAGATCAAGAGTTTAGACCGCTCTCCCTCTGGTGGCAGCAATATTGAGTTTTACAGTGCTGAGAGAGTAGTACGCACACCCAGAGATGTGGCGCCTGACTTGAAGGAGGGGGTTAACATACACCAGGAGGTTCAAGGGCATGAGGTAGCTCCAGTAATGCGCAGTATCCCTGAAGGGAATAGGGTAACTGGCGCAGGGGTTCATAGTCCTAGTGGAGGGAGGGACACTCTACTGACTCTAGCTGAGAGGTACAGGGAGAGGGGTTCCCCCAACATTGAAGTCCTGGTGGGTGAGTGTGAAGACCGCCCAGAAGAGTGTGGGTTGTGGGACAGAGACAGTCAGATACTGTCTTGCCAGTCTCAGGAGAGTGGTGTGGAGTACGTGTGTGAGGCACTGGATGGTAAGGTGAAGGATAGTTTGGTTAACCCTGCTAGGGGGCTGTGTGATCCAATTGTGGGAGAGCATATTGTAAGTCCCTGTTTTCCAGAGCTATGCCAACACCTGTGTGAGGGTGAGTTCTCTGACCGCAGAGAGCCCACATTGGAGGCAGACCTTTTGGTGGATTCCAGAGGGTCTGGGGAGGCATTGGGGAGTGACCCCGTGGGGAGTGGCTCAGGTATCTTCCAACCCAGAGTGGTGGAAGTGGTGCAGAGTAGCCCAGCTAGGTCCCCTGGTAGTGGGAGGGGTGTAGGGGCTTACGCCCTGTCTCAGTGGAGAAGGAGTGAGTGTGGGGCTGCGTGCCCCCAGGTGCCCGAAACCCAGTCTCAGAGCCTGGATGGTTCTTTAAGGGAACACCAGGCGGGGAGCGTAGGCTGTCCTGATGGGCCGCCCGTTGAGGGGGATCCCCTAGTGTCTGGTGAGCTGGGAGTGTCTGTAAGCAGGCCTCCATCAGTTCTGGTGTCTGGCAGTACCGCTCCAGTTGGGAGGGTGCAGGGGTCCAGATTGAGGGGTGAGAGGGGGAAAGAGTCCCCAGTGGAAGAACCAGTGGGTGAGGGGCCAGCCAGAAGGGCAGCGTCCCCCGTGAGTGACCATGGTGACACCACTTCTGTCCTGGGGGATCTTCAGGCACTTTCAGATGGACAGGGGTCAGGAGATCAGCGCCAGGCAGACTGTCACACGACACATGAGTTATGTGTCACCCTCAGGGGGGGCATGCGTGCTCCCCGGGAAGTCCTGGTGCGCCAGGCGAGCGTTCAACCGCATGGGTTGGTCCCAGGGTTGGGAAGCCAGGTTCAGGTGTTGTCGGACCTGGAGGGTGGGACTACTGTAATCAGTGTCCTGACCCATGTTGCTTCTGGGGGTACCACGCCAGTTGGGAGTGGGCAGTACTCTGGAAGGGGGTGCCGAGGGAGGGAGTCCTCGCCTCTGACCCCGGCTCAACTGAAGGGTTTAGACCCTAGGTTGGAGGGCCAGGTTCAGGGTGTCTCCCCGGACCTGGACGCCCAGTTGCAGGATAGAACACCTGAACTGGTGGGCGAATTGCGCAGGACACCTGCCCCAGGTGCCCTGGCAATTCCGGAGGGGGGTACCACTCCAGGTGGGAGTGTACAGAGCCCCAAGGAGAAGGACCGGTTGTGGGAGAGGCCACCCCAGTCTTGGGTCCAGCCGCTGGGTACAGTCCTGTGGCTGGTGGGTCAGTGCCAGGATGTCATACCTGACCTGACAAGGGGGAGAATGGACAAAGGGTGCCAAGCACCTGGGGCTACTGCCCCCCGCTCCCTGGCGCCACAGAGGATTGAGAGCCCTGAGAGGCATACGGCCTGGGTCTCATCCCTGACTACTGTCAGTGGCCACTGTAGCATTTTGCTGTCTGTCTGTTGGGACACACCTGTGGGCCAGTTAAGGTTAGGTGCTGCACAGGTGGTGTCCACAGGTGAGGAGAAGGGTTCCCCATGGATTGGCTTGGTGGGCCCTGAGAGTATGGACAGAGGAAGTCCGATAGGTTCAGATTGGCGTAGAAATGGAGTCTGCCCCTGCAGTTGCGGGCCAGGTCCTTGTTCTATCGCCCCAAGCAGGGAAGACCATCACGGTGGTGAGTGGTCTACCCTGCGTTTTGGCTGGAAGGGGGTTGTGTTGGACTTGGCCCTTTTTGCAGGGTCATCCCTAAACTTTTTGCCTTCCTCCGGTATTTTTTCTGACCTGGTGTTGGCTGTTTTATGACTCTGGGCACCTTACCACTGCTGACCAGTGCTAAGGTGCATATGCTCTCCCTATGGTAAAATGTATACATTGATTGATATTCATGATTGGTTTATTGGATTTACTGTCAGTCCCTAGTAAAGTGCACCAGGGGTGCCAGGGCTTGTGAATGCCAATGCTGCTGGTGGGCTTGCAGCGCTGGTTGCACCACCCACAGAAGCGGCCTTGTAAAATGTGTCGAGGGTCTGCCACCGCAGACCCTGTGCGCGGTCTGGGACCGTCGCGCTGACTGCGCAAGTGCCCCCACTTGCCAGTCCCCAAACCTTCCCTTACCTACATATTAGCCACCCCTCTGGTAGGCCCAAGGGCAGGGTGCATTGTAGGCATAAGGTAGGACATGCCCTGATGTGTGTGGCATGTCTTAGTAGTGAATTACCGCCATTTTCGTTTTTCACTATTGAAGGCTACCTGCTCTCCATAGGCCAGAATGGGCTGCTGGAGTCACTACACGCTGTGACCCCAGTGGACTCAGAGAGCATGGTAGAATGTCAAGTTTAGTATGCCTGAACTCAGAATAATAAAATACTTCTTGTAGTCAAGTTTATTTTAATATCCTGGGTTTGTAAATACTACTTTTAGAAAGTTAGTATTTACTGACCTGGCCATTTCAGTCCGCCTCTGCTGTGTGTGTGTGTTCTGCCTAGCAACAGTAAGGAGCAGGGTTGGGAAATCCCCAGAGACAGGTTGGCTGCCAGGTGGTGGGTAGAGAGATGACACCAGGATGGGTGGGAGGAGTACACCTTGACTCTTGAATAGACCTGTGCTCTGCCACCACAAAGCCGGCGCCGCCCCCTGTGGAGCGGCTGATGTCTCTGCCCTGCTGCTGAAAGGAAAGAGCAGAGTCACCATAACAAAGTGCTCCAGAACTGGACTGCGCCAGGCCCAGGCCCCCTGGTGCTAAAGAACAAAAGAATCATGGTATAAAAGTAGGAGCCTGGCTCCTAAGAAATCAGAATCCTGTTTACCACAAAGAACCTCTGCCCGACTAGAAGGAGAAGAAGACGCTGGAGGAGCTGGCCTGCTGCTTGCCTTGCTGAGAAAGGAGAGGAAGAGACTTACTGAAAAGACTTTGCTACTTTGTGCTTGAACATTCTCCAAGGGCTTGATCTGAGCTTGCCCCCTGAACTGAACCCCAGGACCAGTGGGTTCTCTGTGCTTTTGCTCGTCCTCCAATTCGAGCCGTGTGTGCATCCCGCTGGAAAGAGACTGCGCCCCTCATCGCCCCTCCTAGGGCCGTGACACTCAGAAGCTTGCTTGCCTCAAACCCGTGAGAGCCCCGCTCCGTCCAGAGCCGCTCTCTGTCCCCGGGCCAGGCCGCCTGCATCCCTGTCACCGCCTGCTACTGGAGCGCGCTGACCGCGCTATCACCCCTCCCGCCGGAAGCCGTCCGACGACTGTGATCTACGCCGGGTCATCCAGCTGCACTGACTGTGCCCTGCGACCCCGCTTCGCTATCCCCGGACATCTCAGGCCGCGCCGCCCCCGCTGTGGAGACCCTCCTGCACCGCCGTGCTAAAGGGTCGCTGGCCGCGCCTGCCTACGTGCCCACACCTGCTGATTGAGGACCCAAGAACACTTCCCAAGCTGAGAGTCGCACCGACCTGTGCCGACTCTCCACATCACGAAAGAAGTTCCAGTATCGGGCTCGGGGCCCGCAACGCCTTATTTCCCCGTTCGCCGGAGCCGATCTCTGTGAGTACTGGAACCACAAGTAATATTTGCAAGAGACTACAAAGTGTCCATTTGAAGCTACGAACAACGAACATTTGCCTGCTTTACAACTTGGTGGCATAGCGAAAACGTTATTGGTCTTGTGATAAGTCTGCTGAGATATATATACCTATTTTTACATAAAGAAGCGTATTTTTATATATATCCAAGTCTGGTGTCCGTTTCTGGGGGGATTGATGTATTTACTGTGTGTATGATTGGAAGTGCTTAACCAACAACGCCTGAGGAATCGCCTTGGCTGCTCACGCCACGCACCTAGAGGGTGAGCAAGGGTCATTCGCGAGGGGTTATCCTGCGCCCTGACGTGGAGGAGAGGGTTCCTGCTTGACACAAGGGCAACCTTGCGCCAACCAGAGATCCCCGACTCTAACATCTGTCCACTGCTGGGAGTCCTCTGCACCCACTCCTCACATGTCTCTGTCTACTGCTGGGAGTCCTCTGCACCCACCCCTCACATGTGTCTGTCCACTGCTGGGAGTCCGCTGAACCCACCCCTCACATGTCTCTGTCCACTGCTGGGAGTGATATGCACCCACCCCTCATATGTCTGGGCACTGCGGGGAGTGATCTGCACCCACCCCTCACATGTCTCTGGGCACTGCTGGTATTCCTCTGCACCCACCCCTCACATGTCTCTGTCCACTGCTGGGAGTCCTCTGCACCCACCCCTCACATGTCTCTGTCCACTGCTGGGAGTCCTTTGCACCCACCCCTCACATGTGCCTGTCCACTGCTGGGAGTCCTCTGCACCCACCCCTCACATGTCTCTGTCTACTGCTGGGAGTGATATGCACCCACCCCTCATATGTCTGTCCACTGCTGGAAGTCCTCTTCACCCACCCCTCACATGTCTCTGTCCACTGCTGGGAGTCCTCTGCACCCACCCCTCACATGTGTCTGTCCACTGCTGGGAGTCCTCTGCACCAATCCCTCACATGTCTCTGTCCACTGCTGGGAGTGATATGCTCCCACCCCTCATATGTCTGGGCACTGTTGGGAGTGATCTGCACCCACCCCTCACATGTCTCTGTCCACTGGTGGGAGTCCTCTGCACCCACCCCTCAAATGTGTCTGTCCACTGCTGGGAGTCCTCTGCACCCACCCCTCACATGTCTCTGTCCACTGCTGGGAGTGATCTGCACCCACCCCTCATATGTCTGGGCACTACTGGGAGTGATCTGCACCCACCCCTTACATATCTCTGGGCACTGCTGGTATTCCTCTGCACCCACCCCTCACATGTCTCTGTCCACTGCTGGGAGTCCTCTGCACCCACCCCTCACATGTCTCTGTCCACTGCTGGGAGTCCTTTGAACCCACCCCTCACATGTCTCTGGGCACTGTTGGTATTCCTCTGCACCCACCCCTCACATGTCTCTGTCCACTGCTGGGAGTCCTCTGCACCCACCCCTCACATGTCTCTGTCCACTGCTGGGAGTCCTCTGCACCCACCCCTCACATGTCTCTGTCCACTGCTGGGAGTGATATGCACCCACCCCTCATATGTCTGTCCACTGCTTGGAGTCCTCTGCACCCACCCCTCACATGTCTCTGTCCACTGCAGGGAGTGATATGCACCCACCCCTCATATGACTGTCCACTGCTGGGAGTCCTCTGCACCCACCCCTCACATGTCTCTGTCCACTGCTGGGAGTGATATGCACCCACCCCTCATATGTCTGTCCACTGCTGGGAGTCCTCTGCACCCACTCCTCACATGTCTCTGTCTACTGCTGGGAGTCCTCTGCACCCACCCCTCACATGTGTCTGTCCACTGCTGGGAGTCCGCTGAACCCACCCCTCACATGTCTCTGTCCACTGCTGGGAGTGATATGCACCCACCCCTCATATGTCTGGGCACTACGGGGAGTGATCTGCACCCACCCCTCACATGTCTCTGGGCACTGCTGGTATTCCTCTGCACCCACCCCTCACATGTCTCTGTCCACTGCTGGGAGTCCTCTGCACCCACCCCTCACATGTCTCTGTCCACTGCTGGGACTCCTCTGCACCTACCCCTCACATGTGTCTGTCAACTGCTGGGAGTCCTCTGAACCCACCCCTCACATATCTCTGTCCACTGCTGGGAGTAATATACACCCACCCTTCATTTGTCTGGGCACTGCTGGGAGTGATCTGCACCCACCCCTCACTTGTCTCTGGGTACTGCTGGGAGTCCTCTGCACCCACCCCTCACATGTCTCTGTCCACTGCTGGGAGTCCTCTGCACCCACCCCTCACATGTCTCTGTCCACTGCTGGGAGTCCTCTGCACCCACCCCAGACATGTGTCTGTCCACTGCTGGGAGTCCTCTGCACCCACCCCTCACATGTCTCTGTCCACTGCTGGGAGTGATATGCTCCCACCCCTCATATGTCTGGGCACTGTTGGGAGTGATCTGCACCCACCCCTCACATGTTTCTGTCCACTGGTGGGAGTCCTCTGCACCCACCCCTCAAATGTGTCTGTCCACTGCTGGGAGTCCTCTGCACCCACCCCTCACATGTCTCTGTCCACTGCTGGGAGTCCTCTGCACCCACCCCTCACATGTCTCTGTCCACTGCTGGGAGTCCTTTGCACCCACCCCTCACATGTGTCTGTCCACTGCTGGGAGTCCTCTGCACCCACCCCTCACATGTCTCTGTCCACTGCTGGGAGTGATATGCACCCACCCCTCATATGTCTGTCCACTGCTGGGAGTCCTCTTCACCCACCCCTCACATGTCTCTGTCCACTGCTGGGAGTCCTCTGCACCCACCCCTCACATGTGTCTGTCCGCTGCTGGGAGTCCTCTGCACCAACCCCTCACATGTCTCTGTCCACTGCTGGGAGTGATATGCTCCCACCCCTCATATGTCTGGGCACTGCTGGGAGTGATCTGCACCCACCCCTCACATGTCTCTGTCCACTGGTGGGAGTCCTCTGCACCCACCCCTCACATGTGTCTGTCCACTGCTGGGAGTCCTCTGCACCCACCCCTCACATGTCTCTGTCCACTGCTGGGAGTGATATGCACCCACCCCTCATATGTCTGGGCACTACTGGGAGTGATCTGCACCCACCCCTTACATATCTCTGGGCACTGCTGGTATTCCTCTGCACCCACCCCTCACATGTCTCTGTCCACTGCTGGGAGTCCTCTGCACCCACCCCTCACATGTCTCTGTCCACTGCCGGGAGTCCTTTGAACCCACCCCTCACATGTGTCTGTCCACTGCTGGAAGTCCTCTGCACCCACCCCTCACATGTCTCTGTCCACTGCTGGGAGTGATATGCACCCACCCCTCATATCTCTGTCCACTGCTGGGAGTCCTCTGCACCCACCCCTCACATGTCTCTGTCCACTGCTGGGAGTCCTCTGCACCCACCCCTCACATGTGTCTGTCCACTGCTGGGAGTCCTCTGCACCCCCCCTCACATGTCTCTGGCCACTGCTTGGAGTGATATGCACCCACCCCTCATATGTCTGTCCACTGCTGGGAGTCCTCTTCACCCACCCCTCACATGTCTCTGTCCACTGCTGGGAGTCCTCTGCACCCACCCCTCACATGTGTCTGTCCACCTCTGGGAGTCCTCTGCACCAACCCCTCATATGTCTCTGTCCACTGCTGGGAGTGATATGCTCCCACCCCTCATATGTCTGGGCACTGCTGGTATTCCTCTGCACCCACCCCTCACATGTCTCTGTCCACTGCTGGGAGTCCTCTGCACCCACCCCTCACATATCTCTGTCCACTGCTGGGAGTGATATTCACCCACCCCTTATATGTCTGTCCACTGCTGGGAGTCCTCTGCACCCACCCCTCACATGTCTCTGTCCACTGCTGGGAGTGATATGCACCCACCCCTCATATGTCTGGGCACTGCTGGGAGTGATCTGCACCCACCCCTCACATGTCTCTGGGCACTGCTGGTATTCCTCTGCACCCACCCCTCACATGTCTCTGTCCACTGCTGGGAGTCCTCTGCACCCACCCCTCACATGTGTCTGTCCACTGCTGGGAGTCCTCTGCACCCACCCCTCACATGTCTCTGTCCACTGCTGGGAGTGATATGCACCCAGCCCTCATATGTCTGTCCACTGCTGGGAGTCCTCTGCACCCACCCCTCACATGTCTCTGTCCACTGCTGGGAGTGATATGCACCCACCCCTCATATGTCTGTCCACTGCTGGGAGTCCTCTGCACCCACCCCTCACATGTCTCTGTCCACTGCTGGGAGTGATATGCACCCACCCCTCATATGTCTGTCCACTGCTGGGAGTCCTCTCCACCCACCCCTCACATGTCTCTGTCCACTGCTGGGAGTGATATGCACCCACCCCTCATATGTCTGGGCACTGCTTGGAGTGATCTGCACCCACCCCTCTCATGTGTCTGTCCACTTCTGGGAGTCCTCTGCACCCACCCATCACATGTCTCTGTACACTGCTGGGAGTGATATGCACCCACCCCTCACATGTCTCTCGGCACTGCTGGTATTCCTCTGCCCCCTCCCCTCACATGTCTCTGTCCACTGCTGGGAGTCCTTTGCACCCACCCCGCACATGTCTCTGTCCACTGCTGGGAGTCCTCTGCACCCACCCCTCACATGTGTCTGTCCACTGCTGGGAGTCCTCTGCACCCACCACTTACATGTCTCTGTCCACAGCTGGGAGTCCTCTGCACCCGCCCCTCACATGTCTCTGTCCACTGCTGGGAGTCCTCTGCACCCACCCCTCACATGTGTCTGTCCACTGCTGGGAGTCCTCTGCACCCCCTCACATGTCTCTGGCCACTGCTGGGAGTGATATCCACCCTCCCCTCACATGTCTCTGTCCACTGCCTGGAGTCCTCTGCACCCAACCCCGCACATGTCTCTGTCCACTGCTGGGAGTCCTCTGCACCCACCCCTCACATGTGTCTGTCCACTGCTGGGAGTCCTCTGCACCCACCCCTCACATGTGTCTGTCCACTGCTGGTAGTCCTCTGCACCCACCCCTCACATGTCTCTGTCCACTGCTGGGAGTGATATGCACCCACCCCTCATATGTCTGGGCACTGCTGGGAGTGATCTGCACCCACCCCTCACATGTCTCTGGGCACTGCTGGTATTCCTCTGCACCCACCCCTCACATGTCTCTGTCCACTGCTGGGAGTCCTCTGCACCCACCCCTCACATGTCTCTGTCCACTGCACCCACCCCTCACATGTGTCTGTCCACTGCTGGGAGTCCTCTGCACCCACCCCTCACATGTCTCTGTCCACTGCTGGGAGTGATATGCACCCACCCCTCATATGTCTGTCCACTGCTGGGAGTCCTCTGCACCCACCCCTCACATGTCTCTGTCCACTGCTGGGAGTGATATGCACCCACCCCTCATATGTCTGTCCACTGCTGGGAGTCCTCTGCACCCACCCCTCACATGTCTCTGTCCACTGCTGGGAGTGATATGCACCCACCCCTCACATGTCTCTGTCCACTGCTGGGAGTGATATGCACCCACCCCTCATATGTCTGTCCACTGCTGGGAGTCCTCTGCAACCACCCCTCATATGTCTCTGTCCACTGCTGGGAGTGATATGCACCCACCCCTCACATGTCTCTGGGCACTGTTGGTATTCCTCTGCACCCACCCCTCACATGTCTCTGTCCACTGCTGGGAGTCCTCTGCACCCACCCCTCACATGTCTCTGTCCACTGCTGGGAGTCCTCTGCACCCACCCCTCACATGTCTCTGTCCACTGCTGGGAGTGATATGCGCCCACCCCTCATATGTCTGTCCACTGCTTGGAGTCCTCTGCACCCACCCCTCACATGTCTCTGTCCACTGCAGGGAGTGATATGCACCCACCCCTCATATGACTGTCCACTGCTGGGAGTCCTCTGCACCCACCCCTCACAGGTCTCTGTCCACTGCTGGGAGTGATATGCACCCACCCCTCATATGTCTGTCCACTGCTGGGAGTCCTCTGCACCCACTCCTCACATGTCTCTGTCTACTGCTGGGAGTCCTCTGCACCCACCCCTCACATGTGTCTGTCCACTGCTGGGAGTCCGCTGAACCCACCCCTCACATGTCTCTGTCCACTGCTGGGAGTGATATGCACCCACCCCTCATATGTCTGGGCACTGCGGGGAGTGATCTGCACCCACCCCTCACATGTCTCTGGGCACTGCTGGTATTCCTCTTCACCCACCCCTCACATGTCTCTGTCCACTGCTGGGAGTCCTCCGCACCCACCCCTCACATGTCTCTGTCCACTGCTGGGAGTCCTTTGCACCCACCCCTCACATGTGTCTGTCCACTGCTGGGAGTCCTCTGCACCCACCCCTCACATGTCTCTGTCTACTGCTGGGAGTGTAATGCACCCACCCCTCATATGTCTGTCCACTGCTGGGAGTCCTCTTCACCCACCCCTCACATGTCTCTGTCCACTGCTGGGAGTCCTCTGCACCCACCCCTCACATGTGTCTGTCCACTGCTGGGAGTCCTCTGCACCAATCCCTCACATGTCTCTGTCCACTGCTGGGAGTGATATGCTCCCACCCCTCATATGTCTGGGCACTGTTGGGAGTGATCTGCACCCACCCCTCACATGTCTCTGTCCACTGGTGGGAGTCCTCTGCACCCACCCCTCAAATGTTTCTGTCCACTGCTGGGAGTCCTCTGCACCCACCCCTCACATGTCTCTGTCCACTGCTGGGAGTGATCTGCACCCACCCCCCATATGTCTGGGCACTACTGGGAGTGATCTGCACCCACCCCTTATATATCTCTGGGCACTGCTGGTATTCCTCTGCACCCACCCCTCACATGTCTCTGTCCACTGCTGGGAGGCCTCTGCACCCACCCCTCACATGTCTCTGTCCACTGCTGGGAGTCCTTTGAACCCACCCCTCACATGTCTCTGGGCACTGTTGGTATTCCTCTGCACCCACCCCTCACATGTCTCTGTCCACTGCTGGGAGTCCTCTGCACCCACCCCTTACATGTCTCTGTCCACTGCTGGGAGTCCTCTGCACCCACCCCTCACATGTCTCTGTCCACTGCTGGGAGTGATATGCACCCACCCCTCATATGTCTGTCCACTGCTTGGAGTCCTCTGCACCCACCCCTCACATGTCTCTGTCCACTGAAGGGAGTGATATGCACCCACCCCTCATATGACTGTCCACTGCTGGGAGTCCTCTGCACCCACCCCTCACATGTCTCTGTCCACTGCTGGGAGTGATATGCACCCACCCCTCATATGTCTGTCCACTGCTGGGAGTCCTCTGCACCCACTCCTCACATGTCTCTGTCTACTGCTGGGAGTCCTCATCACCCACCCCTCACATGTGTCTGTCCACTGCTGGGAGTCCGCTGAACCCACCCCTCACATGTCTCTGTCCACTGCTGGGAGTGATATGCACCCACCCCTCATATGTCTGGGCACTGCGGGGAGTGATCTGCACCCACCCCTCACATGTCTCTGGGCACTGCTGGTATTCCTCTGCACCCACCCCTCACATGTCTCTGTCCACTGCTGGGAGTCCTCTGCACCCACCCCTCACATGTCTCTGTCCACTGCTGGGACTCCTCTGCACCTACCCCTCACATGTGTCTGTCAACTGCTGGGAGTCCTCTGAACCCACCCCTCACATATCTCTGTCCACTGCTGGGAGTAATATACACCCACCCTTCATTTGTCTGGGCACTGCTGGGAGTGATCTGCACCCACCCCTCACTTGTCTCTGGGTACTGCTGGGAGTCCTCTGCACCCACCCCTCACATGTCTCTGTCCACTGCTGGGAGTCCTCTGCACCCACCCCTCACATGTCTCTGTCCACTGCTGGTAGTCCTCTGCACCCACCCCAGACATGTGTCTGTCCACTGCTGGGAGTCCTCTGCACCCACCCCTCACATGTCTCTGTCCACTGCTGGGAGTGATATGCTCCCACCCCTCATATGTCTGGGCACTGTTGGGAGTGATCTGCACCCACCCCTCACATGTCTCTGTCCACTGGTGGGAGTCCTCTGCACCCACCCCTCAAATGTGTCTGTCCACTGCTGGGAGTCCTCTGCACCCACCCCTCACATGTCTCTGTCCACTGCTGGGAGTCCTCTGCACCCACCCCTCACATGTCTCTGTCCACTGCTGGGAGTCCTTTGCACCCACCCCTCACATGTGTCTGTCCACTGCTGGGAGTCCTCTGCACCCACCCCTCACATGTCTCTGTCCACTGCTGGGAGTGATATGCACCCACCCCTCATATGTCTGTCCACTGCTGGGAGTCCTCTTCACCCACCCCTCACATGTCTCTGTCCACTGCTGGGAGTCCTCTGCACCCACCCCTCACATGTGTCTGTCCACTGCTGGGAGTCCTCTGCACCAACCCCTCACATGTCTCTGTCCACTGCTGGGAGTGATATGCTCCCACCCCTCATATGTCTGGGCACTGCTGGGAGTGATCTGCACCCACCCCTCACATGTCTCTGTCCACTGGTGGGAGTCCTCTGCACCCACCCCTCACATGTGTCTGTCCACTGCTGGGAGTCCTCTGCACCCACCCCTCACATGTCTCTGTCCACTGCTGGGAGTGATATGCACCCACCCCTCATATGTCTGGGCACTACTGGGAGTGATCTGCACCCACCCCTTACATATCTCTGGGCACTGCTGGTATTCCTCTGCACCCACCCCTCACATGTCTCTGTCCACTGCTGGGAGTCCTCTGCACCCACACCTCACATGTCTCTGCCCACTGCTGGGAGTCCTTTGAACCCACCCCTCACATGTCTCTGTCCACTGCTGGAAGTCCTCTGCACCCACCCCTCACATGTCTCTGTCCACTGCTGGGAGTGATATGCACCCACCCCTCATATCTCTGTCCACTGCTGGGAGTCCTCTGCACCCACCCCTCACATGTCTCTGTCCACTGCTGGGAGTCCTCTGCACCCACCCCTCACATGTGTCTGTCCACTGCTGGGAGTCCTCTGCACCCCCCCTCACATGTCTCTGGCCACTGCTTGGAGTGATATGCACCCACCCCTCATATGTCTGTCCACTGCTGGGAGTCCTCTTCACCCACCCCTCACATGTCTCTGTCCACTGCTGGGAGTCCTCTGCACCCACCCCTCACATGTGTCTGTCCACCTCTGGGAGTCCTCTGCACCAACCCCTCATATGTCTCTGTCCACTGCTGGGAGTGATATGCTCCCATCCCTCATATGTCTGGGCACTGCTGGGAATGATCTGCACCCACCCCTCACATGTCTCTGGGCACTGCTGGTATTCCTCTGCACCCACCCCTCACATGTCTCTGTCCACTGCTGGGAGTCCTCTGCACCCACCCCTCACATATCTCTGTCCATTGATGGGAGTGATATTCACCCACCCCTTATATGTCTGTCCACTGCTGGGAGTCCTCTGCACCCACCCCTCACATGTCTCTGTCCACTGCTGGGAGTGATATGCACCCACCGCTCATATGTCTGGGCACTGCTGGGAGTGATCTGCACCCACCCCTCACATGTCTCTGGGCACTGCTGGTATTCCTCTGCACCCACCCCTCACATGTCTCTGTCCACTGCTGGGAGTCCTCTGCACCCACCCCTCACATGTGTCTGTCCACTGCTGGGAGTCCTCTGCACCCACCCCTCACATGTCTCTGTCCACTGCTGGGAGTGATATGCACCCACCCCACATATGTCTGTCCACTGCTGGGAGTCCTCTGCACCCACCCCTCACATGTCTCTGTCCACTGCTGGGAGTGATATGCACCCACCCCTCATATGTCTGTCCACTGCTGGGAGTCCTCTGCACCCACCCCTCACATGTCTCTGTCCACTGCTGGGAGTGATATGCACCCACCCCTCATATGTCTGGGCACTGCTGGGAGTGATCTGCACCCACCCCTCACATGTCTCTGGGCACTGCTGGGAGTCCTCTGCACCCACCCCTCACATGTCTCTGTCCACTGCTGCGAGTCCTCTGCACCCACCCCTCACATGTCTCTGTCCACTGCTAGGAGTCCTCTGCACCCACCCCTCACATGTGTCTGTCCACTTCTGGGAGTCCTCTGCACCCACCCATCACATGTCTCTGTCCACTGCTGGGAGTGATATGCACCCACCCTTCACATGTCTCTCGGCACTGCTGGTATTCCTCTGCCCCCTCCCCTCACATGTCTCTGTCCACTGCTGGGAGTCCTCTGCACCCACCCCGCACATGTCTCTGTCCACTGCTGGGAGTCCTCTGCACCCACCCCTCACATGTGTCTGTCCACTGCTGGGAGTCCTCTGCACCCACCCCTCACATGTCTCTGACCACAGCTGGGAGTCCTCTGCACCCGCCCCTCACATGTCTCTGTCCACTGCTGGGAGTCCTCTGCACCCACCCCTCACATGTGTCTGTCCACTGCTGGGAGTCCTCTGCACCCCCCTCACATGTCTCTGGCCACTGCTGGGAGTGATATCCACCCTCCCCTCACATGTCTCTGTCCACTGCTGGGAGTCCTCTGCACCCAACCCCGCACATGTCTCTGTCCACTGCTGGGAGTCCTCTGCACCCACCCCTCATATGTGTCTGTCCACTGCTGGGAGTTGTTAGACGGACCGGGAGGGTCGGCCGAGGACAAGGGGAGAGGTCTCCGGGGAGAGCCGTCTCCAGCGATCGTACAGATGAGTAACTTCCCCCCCACAGATATACACCACACAAGGGTAGGATTTAACGTTCTTTATAAGCGATTTCTTAAGGTACGATGGAATGGTACAAGGAGGTCTGGACTCAGGGGTCCCCTCGATTTCAGTCTCTTGGTTTGGGAAAGGGGGTAGCGGGACAGTCTGGTTACCAATCTGGTAGCTGAGATGGTGTGATGGATAGCTCACAATCCTCGAGCTCGATGTTCTAGCTTTGGACGGGCCGCGGCAGCGCCAGCAGGTCCCGGTGAAGGTGGTCGTTACACGGTCCGCGGCAGCGCCAGCAGGTCCCGATGAAGGTGGTCATTACACGGTCCGCGGCAGCGCCAGCAGGTCCCGATGAAGGGGGTCGTTACACGGTCCGCGGCAGCGCCAGCAGGTCCCGACGAAGGTGGTCGTTACAACGGTCCGCGGCAGCGCCAGCAGGTCCCGACGAGGATGGAGGATGCAGAAGGCCGCGGCAGCGCCAGCAGGCAGGACGATAGTTCACAAGGCAGGGCTACGGCAGCGCCGGTAGTCCGTCAAGGCTGAGTTCTTCTCGGTGTCTCTCGACTCCAGGATACAACTGCCTCCCTGCTCTGGAGCTGCCCTAGTTATAGGTCTGGCGCCCTTTGATGTCCGGACCCTCGCACTTGGAGGTCGGAAGGTCCGGGATGAGAGAGTCCAGACACCCAGCAGGGGGGTGGAGCCAGCGCCCGGGGGAGCTGGAGGGCAATCGGCACCTGGCGGGGGAGAGCCATCGACACTTCTTTCTCCCATTGACCTGCCAAGTGGTCCGTTCACCTCCTGGGTGGATGGTGGTGCCGGGATGTCGGGGCCTGGCCAGGCCCAGGGTTAGGGTCGGGCTGAGGCCACGCGGCCTCGTGGTGCAGTGTCCAAGATGGCGGCTGGTCCGGCCGGGGGAGCCGGTAGTGGTTCGGCCCCATGATACATGGATGTCCGGGGGCAGGAGTTCCGTCGGGAGACGGGGTGCGGGTTGTTCTTGTGGGTAACACCTGGAGGGCCGGGGCTTGGGCCCTGTCATGTGGGGAGGGAACAAGCCCTTCATGTGGCCTGTCCAACATGCGTCCCCCCCAGCTGAAGGCGGGGAGAGTCACCCATCCTCTTGGGGACTCTCCTCGTCGAGGCGGAAAAAGCGTGACAGGCCATCTGCGTTGGCGTGGTCTTGGCCCGGTCGATGTTCCACAGTGAAGTCCATCCCCTGCAGGGAGATGGACCCGCGCAATAGTTTGGGGTTTTCCCCCCGCATCTGCATTAGCCACTGCAGGGGTCGATGATCTGTTTGCACCCGGAAGTGGGTACCGAAGAGATAGGGCCGGAGCTTTTTGAGGGCCCACACCACTGCGAAGGCCTCCCTCTCGATTGTGCTCCAGCGCTGTTCTCGGGCCAGGAGGCGTCTGCTGATGAAGGCCACCGGCTGGTCAAGACCCTCGGGGTTCAGCTGGGAGAGAACCGCCCCAATGCCGTGGTCGGAGGCGTCCGTTTGCACAATGAATTCCCGACTGTAATCGGGGGGCCTGGAGCACAGGGGCAGTGCACAGGGCGGCTTTCAGCTTCTCGAAGGCCGCTTGACAGTCGGGGGTCCAGTTAATCTTCTTCGGGTGGTTTTTGGACGTGAGACCCGTGAGGGGCCCCACAATGCTGCCATAGTCCCTCACGAACCGCCGGTAGTAGCCGGTGAGCCCCAAGAAGCCTCGGACCTCGGTCTGCATGACTGGGGGCTGCCAGGACTGGATGGCAGCGATTTTGAGTTGCAGAGGGGCCACCAGACCGCTTCCCACCTGGTGTCCGAGGTAGGTCACGGATCCCTGACCAATTTGGCACTTGCCGGCCTTGATTGTGAGGCCGGCCCGCTGGAGGGCCTGCAGGACCTCTCGGAGGTGGTGGAGGTGGTCGGACCAGTGGCGGCTGTACACAGCGATATCGTCCAGGTAGGTGGCGCTGAACTCCTCGAGCCCCGCCAAGACCTGGTTCACTAGTCGCTGAAAAGTAGCTGGGGCATTCTTCATGCCGAAGGGCATGACCTTGAAGTGGTAGTGGCCATCGGGGGTAGAAAAGGCGGACCGTTCTTGGGCCCGGGGTGTGAGACCGATCTGCCAGTAGCCCGCTGTCAGATCGAAGATGCTGAGGTAGCAGGCAGCCCCCATGCGGTCGATCAATTCATCCGCTCGGGGGATGGGATGAGCGTCGGTCCTGGTGACAGCATTCAAGCCCCGATAGTCGACGCAGGATCGGAGTTCAGGAGTGGTGCCGGGGGCAGCAGCTTTTGGGGACCAGCACGACCGGGCTGGCCCAGGGGCTGTCCGAGGGCTCGATGACCCCGAGCGTGAGCATCTTGGATACTTCCTCTTGGATGCAGGCCCGCACCCGATCTGGTACGCGGTAGGCCCGGTGTCTGATAGGGGGACTGTCCCCAGTGTCTACGTCGTGCAAGCACCAGGGGGTGACCCCTGGGGTGAGGGAAAACAAAGTAGCAAACTGCAGCAGGAGGTCCCGGCAGCCTTGGCGCTGCTCTGGGGTGAGGGCCTCGGAGAGCCGGACCCCGTCCACGGAACCATCTTTCTCCTGAGTCTTCAGGAGATCAGGGAGAGGCTCGGAGTCTTCTTCCGCCCCACTGTCTGTAGCCATCAGGAGGCTGAGTTCCGAGCGCACAAAGTGGGGTTTGAGTCTGTTGGTGTGGAGGACCCGGAGGGGGTTCCGGGGAGACTCCATATCGATGAGATAGGTGACTGGGCTCTTGCGTTCGACCACTTTGAAGGGCCCCGTCCACTTGTCCTGCAAGGCACATGGTTCGGTGGGGGACATCACCCACACTTGTTGACCAGGTTCGAATTCGACGGAGGAGGCATTTTGATCGTACCATTTTTTCATGTCCTCCTGACTGGCTTCAAGATTCGCTTTTGCCATTTCCCTGAATCGCCGGGTCTGATTGCGTAGTGTCAGGAGGTACTTGAAGACGTCTGGAGGGGTCTTTAGGGGGGCCATCTCCCAACCTTCTTTGACTAGGCTGAGGGGCCCTCGCACAGGGTGCCCGTACAAGAGTTCGAAAGGGCTAAAACCGAGGGACTTCTGGGGAACTTCTCGATAGGCGAAGAGGAGGCATGGAAGTAGTACATCCCACTGGCGACGGAGGGGCTCTTCCAATCCCCCAATCATTCCCTTGAGCATGCGGTTGAATCGCTCAACTAGTCCGTTTCCTTGAGGATGATAGGGGGTCGTGAATCGGTAGGTGACCCCGCACTGTTGCCAGAGGGACTTCATATATTTCGAAATAAAGTTTGTGCCTCGGTCGCTGACGACTTCTCGGGGGAAGCCCACCCGGGAGAAGATCCCCATTAAGGCCCGGCCGACCACCGGAGCTGTTACAGTTCGCAGGGGCACAGCCTCGGGGTAGCGGGTGGCGTGGTCCACCAGTACCAGGATGAACCGATGTCCTTGTGCTGTGCGGGGGTCCAGGGGCCCCACAATGTCTATTCCCACCCTCTCGAACGGGGTGGCGACAACTGGGAAGGGTTGCAGAGGGGCTTTGAGTTTGCGGCCGCTCTTCCCACTGGCCTGGCACGTGGGGCAGGACCGGCAGTGGTTGAGGACGTTGTTTCGCATCTTCGGCCAGAAAAAGTGGGTCACCAGGCGACTGTAGGTTTTGTCCTGGCCCAGGTGTCCAGCCAGAGGGACATCGTGGGACAAATTTAACAGGAAGTCTCTGAAACGGAGGGGCACCACCAGCACTCGACTGGCCCCTAACTCCGCGATTCTCTGCTCACTGTATAGCAGGTCGTTATCCCAATAGACCCAATGGGCTCCGGTGGTGTCCCCTGCGCTCTGGGCGATGGCTTGCTGGCGGAGTCCCTCGAGGAAGGGACAGGTCTTCTGCTCTTGACGGAACTGTTCCTGGGTGGGCCCCCCTTCTTGACGCCACTGAGCCAGGTCGGGAAGGTCCTGGGGCTGGGCGACCCCTTCGGGGGTTTGCTCTGGGGGGTCGGTATAGTCGGTGTCCTCTACTGGAGCGATCGGGGGAGGAGGTGCAGGCCATTCTGGTTCTTCTGGTCGGGGGATGGCACGGGCGGCCATGGACCGGGTGGTTACGCACGCCCAGTCCGGCAGGCCCAGCATCCCCAGGTGCTCTCTTCTTTCGACGGCGGCCCACGGGGAACTCTCAAGATCATTCCCCAGGAGACAGTCCACGGGGGCATCATCCCGGACCGTCACCTTCAACATGCCGGAGACCCCTCCCCATTCGAAGGGGACGCAGGCCATCCGACATAGACTCTCCGAATTGTCGGCTGAGCGGACGGGGCAGAGAATGTTCGGCAGGATCTGCTCTGGCTTTACCAGGTGACAGCGGACGGCCGTCACACTGGCCCCTGTGTCACGTAGGGCTTCGGCCCGGCTCCCATTAATGTTCACCCACTGGCTATATTTTCTGGTGTTGGCGGGTAGGGGGGCCCGCGGGACCATGTCTTTTCCCCCTAGGCACGCTAGAACCATGGCGGCCGGTTCCCACTCTTGTTGTGCCTGCTCGTATTCTTCTCGTTCTTCGGAGATTTGTTCTCCCCCCAGGGCGGCGGCAGCTACCTGGCAGGGTTTTGGAGTTTGGTTCTGTGGACAGTTCGGGTCATTGGCGTAGTGGCCGACTCGCTGGCATCGGTGACACGTGACGTTGGCCCGGAACCCCGGGCGCATCGAGGGGTTCCCCCGGCTGGCCGGAAGCGGGGTGCTGGCAGCGGGAGCGGCCGGGACGGTATCTCTCCCTCGCCCCTGGCCTCCTCCTCGGGGACGGTGCTGACCTTGGTTGTTCCGGTTCTGCTCGTGTGGCCCTCTCCGGCCCACTCGGGTGCTTTCCCACCGGTCAGCTTCGGCGGCGAGTTGCCGTGGGTCAGTCAATTTACTGTCGAGGAGGTGCTGCCTGAGCTCGACGAAGCAGTTGTTAGAGAGGTGCTCCCACAGCATGAGATTAAAAAGTTGCTCGTAGGTCGTTACGTGGCTTCCCTTGATCCAACCCTCGAAGGCTCGGCTGAAATAGTTGACATATTCCACCCAAGTTGTACCCGGGATCCGGGTGCAGTCCCGAAACCTCTGGCGGTACATTTCGGGTGTGAGCCCATATCGGGTGAGGAGGGCAGCCTTCATGTGGTCATAGGATGACATCTGATGGTCTGGGAGCTGTAGCAGGGCATCGCGGCCTTCGTTGACGAACCTCCCCCATAGGCCGGCTCCCCAGTCACTTCGATCGATCCGGTGGGAGGTCATGGCGATCTCGTAGGCCTTGAACCACTGTTGTATGTCGTCCTCTCGGACATACTCTCGGACGACATCCTTGGGGATGTGGACTTTCTTGTCTGTCGCTCCCGGGGTGCGCGGTCGCTCGTGCACCTCCGGTTCTTTGTTCTGCTTCCGTAGTTCTATTTCTGCCAGTTTGCGCTCGTGTTCGTATGCTAATCTTTTTTCTTCGAGCTCTCTCTGTCTCTGTTTTTCTTCCCGTTCTTCTCGGAGCCGCAGATGTTCTAGGTTCAGTTTTTGCTCGGCTAATTTTAGTTCACCGTCCATTTTGAGCCGCGCCATTTCTAACTCATGTAGTCTGTTTTTTTCTCTTTCTTGGATCTCTTCCTGCGAGAGGCCCGTTCCTCGCTCCTCGGGAGCCGTGGCGTTCCTCTCTGATGCTGCACCGTTTCGGTCTGGGGATCTGGCGACCCCGGTTTCTGCCCACGACTCAATGGCGTGCTTAAAATCGTCTATGGTACTCAGGCCGGTGGTAGCAATGCCTAGTTCCATGCAGAATTGTTTCAATTCACGATGGCTGTACTCTTCCAATTTATCCATCTGGAATTTCTCGGTGGATCCGCTCTCTTTGGTTGACATTGTGGTTTTGTCGTGGGGTGAGCTACTCTCTGTACGATTACGCGTTGATTCGGATCGCGCCGCTGGCCACCAATGTTAGACGGACCGGGAGGGTCGGCCGAGGACAAGGGGAGAGGTCTCCGGGGAGAGCCGTCTCCAGCGATCGTACAGATGAGTAACTTCCCCCCCACAGATATACACCACACAAGGGTAGGATTTAACGTTCTTTATAAGCGATTTCTTAAGGTACGATGGAATGGTACAAGGAGGTCTGGACTCAGGGGTCCCCTCGATTTCAGTCTCTTGGTTTGGGAAAGGGGGTAGCGGGACAGTCTGGTTACCAATCTGGTAGCTGAGATGGTGTGATGGATAGCTCACAATCCTCGAGCTCGATGTTCTAGCTTTGGACGGGCCGCGGCAGCGCCAGCAGGTCCCGGTGAAGGTGGTCGTTACACGGTCCACGGCAGCGCCAGCAGGTCCCGATGAAGGTGGTCGTTACACGGTCCGCGGCGGCGCCAGCAGGTCCCGATGAAGGTGGTCGTTACACAGTCCGCGGCAGCGCCAGCAGGTCCCGACGAAGGTGGTCGTTACAACGGTCTGCGGCAGCGCCAGCAGGTCCCGACGAGGATGGAGGATGCAGAAGGCCGCGGCAGCGCCAGCAGGCAGGACGATAGTTCACAAGGCAGGGCTACGGCAGCGCCGGTAGTCCGTCAAGGCTGAGTTCTTCTCGGTGTCTCTCGACTCCAGGATACAACTGCCTCCCTGCTCTGGAGCTGCCCTAGTTATAGGTCTGGCGCCCTTTGATGTCCGGACCCTCGCACTTGGAGGTCGGAAGGTCCGGGATGAGGGATGTTAGAAATGGGATTTCTGGTTGTCCAAGGCTTGCACCAAAGTCAGGCAGAAACCACCACTCTAGTCAGGGCAAGGAAGTTACACGCCAAAGATAACCCCTGCTCACCCCCTTGGTAGCTTGGCACGAGCAGACAGGCTTATCCCTGAGGCGATGTGTAAAGCGTTTGCGCGCGCACCCAGCAACAACACCCAAGGCCCAACACAAAGGAAACTCCACACAAGGTATTATATAAAAATAACCTTTGTATTATACACAACACATTAGATAAAAATACACACTTTACAATGTGCCGACAGGCACGGGCAGAATTTACAAGGGATTATATATACAGGGGACAGGGCCACATGGACCACTGTCAGGAATTAGCACTTTGTAGGAATAGCACTTAGAACGTAGGAATAATATTTGAGAACATAGCACACAATCACTGTAGCACTAAAAATAGGACATGTAGCACACAACCAGTAACTACTGGTATCAGAACGTACCACCTACGCAACCCTAACCACCTTTAGGAATACCACGCAGGGAACTAGGACCTCACTAGTACCACCTGTACTAGGGGAAAAACAACCACCTAAGTATCACAATACCTGTAGGGGTCTAAGCACATAGACACAGGATGCATAAAATACATTCAGAGGTGTAGGGCAAAGCACATGACGCATAAACACATTCAGAGGTGCAGGAAAGGTACAAGGCGCAAAAACTCACATTAGCCACTATCTGTGGCAATCCCTGGGCCAACTGGCCCTGAAGGGGCAAGGACGCCCTGCGTCCAGCAAGACAGGGCGCGCCGGCGCAGGCTGCGCAAACCAGCGCGCACAAAGCACAACCTACACGTAGCAGTTGCCCACTAAGTGCTGGGCAACTGGAGAAATGCTGGGGCCAACGTTGGAGCCTCCCAGGGCTCTGAAACAAATGAAATGACCCCTAGAGCCTCGCAGGCTCTAAATAACAACGTGCTCCTTCGTTGGAGCGGCCCACTGCCTTCCGGGGCCGCTCGTAACTGAAAAGGAATGCCCCCGTAAGGTGGAGCCTCGATGGGCTCAAAGAGAAATGCCCCCGTTCGTTGGAGCGCTCTGGGCGCTCTGAGCACAAGGATGCCCTGTACACGTGGGAGCCACGGGGCTCTGAACACAAGAGTGCCCCCAACGTTGCAGTTGCCTGCTACGGCGGCGCAACTGAAAGTCAACAGAGTACGGAGGCATTGGAGTCCCCTCCGGGACTCAGAACGAAGAGAACTGCCGAAACGTTGCAGCGGCCCGCGACTGCGGAGCCGCTGTGACGCCCCCCTCCTCTGGGACTTCTACAAAGCGGCGGTTGGGCGCTTAAGCCAATGGCAGCGTAGCCATTGTGTCGAGCCTCCCGGGTCAGAGGCGCTTCAGCCAATGGCAGTGCGGCCTTCGTGTCGAGCCTCCCGGGTCAGAGGCGCTTCAGCCAATGGCAGCGCGGCCCTCGTGTCGAGCCTCCAGGCTCAGGGGCGCTTCGTCCAATGGTAGCGCGACACTCTCCCGGAAGCCCCCGGCCGGCGGCGGTGATTCTCTCGGGGCACAGCGCTTCAGCCAACACAACAGCGGGGTGGGCTCCCGCTATTGCATATCTCAGCAAAGCGACAACTAGGCGGGGTGGGCACCCGCCCTGTGGTTAGGACAAAAATACCGGCAAAGGTGCGGGGTGGGCACCCGCGATGTAAATAAGCGGACTTGCGGGGGAATCTCCACGCCGGGGATTCCCCTTTTCTAATGATCGCAGCTCCGAGCTGCCAGTTCAGCAATCCGAAGCGTTGCTCCTTTTGAAGGGGGGATCGAGCGCTCACCAGGGCATAAGTCCCGCGCTCTGCCCAGAATTAAGTGAAGCTTTTCCTCCACTGCAGAGATAAAGCGCTCCCAGGCGCTGTAGAGCCCAGAAAGCGCTCCCAGGCGCTATAACAAGGGAAAGTCCAGCAAAGTCCTTAGTAAGGTGGTCAGGGGGCAAGGCTGGGCCAGGGGCCAGCTCACTGGGCCCTCCAGGCAGGAAGGCAGTCCAAAGTGGCGGTTCCTCCTGGCCTCCAGCAGCAGCAGCCCCCCTCAGGATCCTGGAAGAGAACAGTTTCTGTGGGGACACAGCCCCATTTTTATACAGCAAACCCCTTTGTTCTGGGTTCAGGGTGAGGGGGAAAACCAGTCGCAGCTGGTTGGGGAGCACCCTTGATGTGCTCAGCCCCTCACTCTATTCATTGGCAGGGCTAGGGTCGTCAGTCGCACCGCAGGGGGCGGGGCCAGCATTGTGTGTGGAAAACCCTGTCCTATTCAGGACCCAGGTGTACTCCTCCCACCCATCTAGCTGCTGATCTCCCCATTCACCACTGGGTGACTCATCCTGACTCTGGGGAATCCCTAGCCCGTCACATGACACGACCAGCCAATCACGCGACAGACACACTGCACACAGAAGTGCCCACTTCTAGAAGTGGCACTTCCACACTAGGTACATGCACGCCGCACACATCATCGCGCAGCATTCACTCCCACGAGTCCGCACATACCAAACTCGGGCCTGCACACCCCACGCATCAGGAACTACTAGGGACACATACACTCCCCATGCATTCCTATGGGAGGGCAGGCCTATCTCACCGCATGCACTCAGAGCACGCACGCACTTTACCCTGGGACACAGGGAAAGTGCGCAGAAACCCAACAAATCACCACACCAAGTCACCAGTAAAAAGCAAAAAAGTTCAGGGGTGAACCTGCCAGAAGGGCCAAGTCCAACACAACCCCCTTCCAGCCAAAATGCAGGGCAGACCAATCACCACCGTGATGGACTTCCCTGCTTGGGGCGATAGAACACGGACGCGGGCCCGCAACTGCAGGGACACCCTCCGGCTCTACGCCACGGTGAACCCATGGAATTCTTTCTAACACCACTGTCTGGACTAACTGGGCTACCCCACTGGTACTCCCAAGCTGTCCGCGGCCAAGACCAGGCCCTAGGCCACCCAGGTGCCACCGGTCTTTGCCTAACCATAGAGTGGGGGGTAGTAACCCCTGGCACATAGCGGCCATTCTCCACTCTACCCCTCATCAGGGCAGTTCTAAACTGCCACTGATCCTCCAGCCTAGGGTCTGTACCCTCAAGCTGACCAAAAGTCACGGGTGAGGCTCTCCTCCCCCTACCTCTTCTTCTGGGGTTCCGCCCTCTCTTCCTCTGAGAGGCGACCCCGTAACGCAATTCACCTACCAGCTCAGGACCCCTCCCTGAGAACTGGTCTCCCAACCTAGGGTTTAACCCCTCAGGTTGCACTGGGGTCAGAGGTGGGCTCTCCCACCCTCTGCACCCCCTTCCAGAGTCCTGCTCCCTACCAACTGGGGCGGTACCTCTGGAAGAAGAACCGGTCAGGACACTTGTTACAGTAGTCCTACCCTTCAGGTCAGGCTGATCCTGAACCTGGCCTCCCAACCTCGGGTCTAGAACCTTTGGTGGAATACTTGCCTGGCACTCCAGGACTTCGGGGGACTTACACACCATCCCCCCAAGAGGAACATATGCCTCATATGTTGCATGACAGTCTGCCTGGCGCAGATCTCCCGTCCCCTGTCCACCTGACAGTGCGCGAAGATCCCCCAGGACAGACGTGTGGTCACCATGGTCACTTCGAAGAGACTCAGCCCTCCCGGCTGGTCCCTGACCCACTGGCTCCTCCACCGGGGAACACCGCCCCATGCCACTCCTCTCGCTGGACTTCTGTACCCTCCCTACTGGAGCGGTACTGCCAGACATCAGAACCACTGGAGCTTTATTTACAGATGCTCCAGGTCCTCCATACACTAGGTGATCCTCCTCAAATGGACTAACAGGACAGCCTAGGTCCCAGACTTGGTGTTCCCTCATGAAACCATCCAAGTCATGAGGCAGGGTTTCGTGCGTCTGGGGACCCTCGGTCACCCACTTACTCCCGCTCCACTGAGCCAGGCCGTAAGCCCCTACACCCTCCTCGCTATCCGGGGACCTAGCTGGGCTACACTGAGCCTCCTCCACCACGCTGGGCTGGAGGATCTCTGAACCACTACTGTTGGAATCACTCTCCCATTCCTCATCAGAACTTGGGACCCCTTCCCATCGGTCTGCTCTTTTTGCAAGGTCCCAAGCATCCAAATCGTAATATCCCAACAGGTGTTGGCGCAACCCGGGGTAAAAACTACTGAGTAGCTGCTCTTTGATAACCAGAGCATACAGTCCTTCAAAATCCCGTTTCGTGTTTATCCCTAGCCCGTCACATGACACGACCAGCCAATCACGCGACAGACACACTGCACACAGAAGTGCCCACTTCTAGAAGTGGCACTTCCACACTAGGTACATGCACGCCGCACACATCATCGCGCAGCATTCACTCCCACGAGTCCGCACATACCAAACTCGGGTCTGCACACCCCACGCATCAGGAACTACTAGGGACACATACACTCCCCATGCATTCCTATGGGAGGGCAGGCCTATCTCACCACATGCACTCAGAGCACGCACACACTTTACCCTGGGACACAGGGAAAGTGCGCAGAAACCCAACAAATCACCACACCAAGTCACCAGTAAAAAGCAAAAAAGTTCAGGGGTGAACCTGCCAGAAGGGCCAAGTCCAACAAGGGAGTCCAGACACCCAGCAGGGGGGTGGAGCCAGCGCCCGGGGGAGCTGGAGGGCGATCGGCACCTGGCGGGGGAGAGCCATCGACACTTCTTTCTCCCATTGACCTGCCAAGTGGTCCGTTCAGCTCCTGGGTGGATGGTGGTGCCGGGATGTCGGGGCCTGGCCAGGCCCAGGGTTAGGGTCGGGCTGAGGCCACGCGGCCTCGTGGTGCAGTGTCCAAGATGGCGGATGGTCCGGCCGGGGGAGCCGGTAGTGGTTCGGCCCCATGATACATGGATGTCCGGGGGCAGGAGTTCCGTCGGGAGACGGGGTGCGGGTTGTTCTTGTGGGTAACACCTGGAGGGCCAGGGCTTGGGCCCTGTCATGCGGGGAGGGAGCAAGCCCTTCATGTGGCCTGTCCAACAGGAGTCCTCTGCACCCACCCCTCACATGTGTCTGTCCACTGCTGGTAGTCCTCTGCACCCACCCCTCACATGTCTCTGTCCACTGCTGGGAGTGATCTGCACCCACCCCTCACATGTCTCTGGGCACTGCTGGTATTCCTCTGCACCCACCCCTCACATGTCTCTGTCCACTGCTGGGAGTCCTCTGCACCCACCCCTCACATGTCTCTGTCCACTGCTGGGAGTCCTCTGCACCCACCCCTCACATGTGTCTGTCCACTGCTGGGAGTCCTCTGCACCCACCCCTCACATGTCTCTGTCCACTGCTGGGAGTGATATGCACCCACCCCTCATATGTCTGTCCACTGCTGGGAGTCCTCTGCACCCACCCCTCACATGTCTCTGTCCACTGCTGGGAGTGATATGCACCCACCCCTCATATGTCTGTCCACTGCTGGGAGTCCTCTGCACCCACCCCTCACATGTCTCTGTCCACTGCTGGGAGTGATATGCACCCACCCCTCACATGTCTCTGTCCACTGCTGGGAGTGATATGCACCCACCCCTCATATGTCTGTCCACTGCTGGGAGTCCTCTGCACCCACCCCTCACATGTCTCTGTCCACTGCTGGGAGTGATATGCACCCACCCCTCACATGTCTCAGGGCACTGTTGGTATTCCTCTGCACCCACCCCCACATGTCTCTGTCCACTGCTGGGAGTCCTCTGCACCCACCCCTCACATGTCTCTGTCTACTGCTGGGAGTCCTCTGCACCCACCCCTCACATGTCTCTGTCCACTGCTGGGAGTGATATGCACCCACCCCTCATATGTCTGTCCACTGCTTGGAGTCCTCTGCACCCACCCCTCACATGTCTCTGTCCACTGCAGGGAGTGATATGCACCCACCCCTCATATGTCTGTCCACTGCTGGGAGTCCTCTGCACCCACTCCTCACATGTCTCTGTCTACTGCTGGGAGTCCTCTGCACCCACCCCTCACATGTGTCTGTCCACTGCTGGGAGTCCGCTGAACCCACCCCTCACATGTCTCTGTCCACTGCTGGGAGTGATATGCACCCACCCCTCATATGTCAGGGCACTGCGGGGAGTGATCTGCACCCACCCCTCACATGTCTCTGGGCACTGCTGGTATTCCTCTGCACCCACCCCTCACATGTCTCTGTTCACTGCTGGGAGTCCTCTGCACCCACCCCTCACATGTCTCTGTCCACTGCTGGGAGTCCTTTGCACTCACCCCTCACATGTGTCTGTCCACTGCTGGGAGTCCTCTGCACCCACCCCTCACATGTCTCTGTCTACTGCTGGGAGTGATATGCACCCACCCCTCATATGTCTGTCCACTGCTGGAAGTCCTCTTCACCCACCCCTCACATGTCTCTGTCCACTGCTGGGAGTCCCCTGCACCCACCCCTCACATGTGTCTGTCCACTGCTGGGAGTCCTCTGCACCAACACCTCACATGTCTCTGTCCACTGCTGGGAGTGATATGCTCCCACCCCTCATATGTCTGGGCACTGCTGGGAGTGATCTGCACCCACCCCTCACATGTCTCTGTCCACTGGTGGGAGTCCTCTGCACCCACCCCTCACATGTGTCTGTCCACTGCTGGGAGTCCTCTGCACCCACCCCTCACATGTCTCTGTCCACTGCTGGGAGTGATATGCACCCACCCCTCATATGTCTGGGCACTACTGGGAGTGATCTGCACCCACCCCTTACATATCTCTGGGCACTGCTGGTATTCCTCTGCACCCACCCCTCACATGTCTCTGTCCACTGCTGGGAGTCCTCTGCACCCACCCCTCACATGTCTCTGTCCACTGCTGGGAGTCCTTTGAACCCACCCCTCACATGTCTCTGTCCACTGCTGGAAGTCCTCTGCACCCACCACTCACATGTGTCTGTCCACTGCTGGAAGTCCTCTGCACCCACCCCTCACATGTCTCTGTCCACTGCTGGGAGTGATATGCACCCACCCCTCATATCTCTGTCCACTGCTGGGAGTCCTCTGCACCCACCCCTCACATGTCTCTGTCCACTGCTGGGAGTCCTCTGCACCCACCCCTCACATGTGTCTGTCCACTGCTGGGAGTCCTCTGCACCCCCCTCACATGTCTCTGGCCACTGCTTGGAGTGATATGCACCCACCCCTCATATGTCTGTCCACTGCTGGGAGTCCTCTGCACCCACCCCTCACATGTCTCTGTTCTCTGCTGGGAGTGATATGCACCCACCCCTCACATGTCTGTCCACTGCTGGGAGTCCTCTGCACCCACGCCTCACATGTCTCTGTCCACTGCTGGGAGTCCTCTGCACCCACCCCTCACATGTCTCTGTCCACTGCTGGGAGTGATATGCACCCACCCCTCATATGTCTGGGCACTGCTGGGAATGATCTGCACCCACCCCTCACATGTCTCTGGGCACTGCTGGTATTCCTCTGCACCCACCCCTCACATGTCTCTGTCCACTGCTGGGAGTCCTCTGCACCCACCCCTCACATGTCTCTGTCCACTGCTGGGAGTCCTCTGCACCCACCCCTCACATGTGTCTGTCCACTGCTGGGAGTCCTCTGCACCCACCCCTCACATGTCTCTGTCCACTGCTGGGAGTGATATGCACCCACCTCTCATATGTCTGTCCACTGCTGGGAGTCCTCTGCACCCACCCCTCACACGTCTCTGTCCACTGCTGGGAGTGATAGGCACCCACCCCTTATATGTCTGTCCACTGCTGGGAGTCCTCTGCACCCAACCCTCACATGTCTCTGTCCACTGCTGGGAGTGATATGCACCCACCCCTCATATGTCTGGGCACTGCTGGGAGTGATCTGAACCCACCCCTCACATGTCTCTGGGCACTGCTGGTATTCCTCTGCACCCACCCCTCACATGTGTCTGTCCACTGCTGGGAGTCCTCTGCACCCACCCCTCACATGTCTCTGTCCACTGCTGGGAGTGATATGCACCCACCCCTCATATGTCTGTCCACTGCTGGGAGTCCTCTGCACCCACCCCTCACATGTCTCTGTCCACTGCTAGGAGTGATATGCACCCACCCCTCATATGTCTGTCCACTGCTGGGAGTCCTCTGCACCCACCCCTCACATGTCTCTGTCCACTGCTGGGAGTGATATGCACCCACCCCTCATATGTCGGGGCACTGCTGGGAGTGATCTGCACCCACCCCTCACATGTCTCTGGGCACTGCTGGTATTCCTCTGCACCCACCCCTCACATGTCTCTGTCCACTGCTGGGAGTCCTCTGCACCCATCCCTCACATCTCTCTGTCCACTGCTGGGAGTGATATGCACCCACCCCTCATATGTCTGTCCACTGCTTGGAGTCCTCTGCACCCACCCCTCACATGTCTCTGTCCACTGCAGGGAGTGATATGCACCCACCCCTCATATGTCTGTCCACTGCTGGGAGTCCTCTGCACCCACTCCTCACATGTCTCTGTCTACTGCTGGGAGTCCTCTGCACCCACCCCTCACATGTGTCTGTCCACTGCTGGGAGTCAGCTGAACCCACCCCTCACATGTCTCTGTCCACTGCTGGGAGTGATATGCACCCACCCCTCATATGTCTGGGCACTGCGGGGAGTGATCTGCACCCACCCCTCACATGTCTCTGGGCACTGCTGGTATTCCTCTGCACCCACCCCTCACATGTCTCTGTCCACTGCTGGGAGTCCTCTGCACCCACCCCTCACATGTCTCTGTCCACTGCTGGGAGTCCTATGCACTCACCCCTCACATGTGTCTGTCCACTGCTGGGAGTCCTCTGCACCCACCCCTCACATGTCTCTGTCTACTGCTGGGAGTGATATGCACCCACCCCTCATATGTCTGTCCACTGCTGGGAGTCCTCTTCACCCACCCCTCACATGTCTCTGTCCACTGCTGGGAGTCCCCTGCACCCACCCCTCACATGTGTCTGTCCACTGCTGGGAGTCCTCTGCACCAACACCTCACATGTCTCTGTCCACTGCTGGGAGTGATATGCTCCCACCCCTCATATGTCTGGGCACTGCTGGGAGTGATCTGCACCCACCCCTCACATGTCTCTGTCCACTGGTGGGAGTCCTCTGCACCGACCCCTCACATGTGTCTGTCCACTGCTGGGAGTCCTCTGCACCCACCCCTCACATGTCTCTGTCCACTGCTGGGAGTGATATGCACCCACCCCTCAAATGTCTGGGCACTACTGGGAGTGATCTGCTGCACCCACCTGATGAATACAGGCCCCAGCTAGGCCCGCAAAGCACAAGGGTTCGCTCTCCTGTAACGGAATCTATAAGGAAGTTGGCACGGAAACTGCAAAGTACAAAAACAACGTTTATTAACCCTTAAGGGTGGTCCTACAATCCACACAACACTCTTCAGTATTGCATGGAGTAGCACAAAGAACA
Source organism: Triturus cristatus (assembly GCF_964204655.1). Lineage (NCBI taxonomy): Eukaryota > Metazoa > Chordata > Amphibia > Caudata > Salamandridae > Triturus > Triturus cristatus. Next base: position 273,641,288 of record NC_140579.1, on the reverse strand, counting down.
TTCGTACACAGTCCCCTTTTATACACAACAGAGGGGCTCATGAGTGGGTGGATACAACATGAGGTCGAAGAACATTACCATTTATGGTCATTCTCAATACTGAATCAATACATAGGCGGAGCCAACACACTCCTTGAGCCCGCGAAAGGACATGGTCAAGCAAGGCTAATTATAACAGATGTGGTCAAGTCTGGGCATGCGCCAGACGGACAAGAGGGAGCTATTTATAAACTGTTGCTAGGCAGATTACAAGAGCAGCTAACACAGAGGTCGGACTCTCCTCGTGGTGAACACATGGCAGCATGTCAATACAAAATGGAGTCCGGACTTCGGTCAACATAACGAAGAAAACATGATCGCAAGGGAAAGCATTAATGTTTTCAGTAAATGCTTAATCACATTCTGCCTTAATTCACAACAGACGACCCTTTCAGCATTTACTGAAGACATCCGGTTTCCAAGAATAATCATCATATATATCAATTATCATCATTCCCTTAACCTCTTTAGCTAGACCCTTCTGGCGAGCAACATCGGCAATAGCTTTCTTATCTGGAATGCAGAATGAAATGCATACGGAACAGCACAATGGTCCACATTGAATACACATACAGAAAAGGAACAGAATTGCTATAATAATACAGAGACCAGTTAAGACCTTCCATCCCCAGGCAGTAACCAACGCCCAAAACCATCCAGAAAAGGACCAAGTGCCGTTTTCTGTGTGGATTTCAGCTGCTATTTTATGCAGCTTGTTAATGGCGTTATAAACGGATGGCGTATGATCAGGGATGAACACACAGCAGCTACTTCCAATAATTTTACAGGCTCCTCCTCGATCAGCTAGCATTACATCTAATACCATACGATTCTGCAACGCAACAATCCTGGTTATTTGTAACTCTTCCGTAAGATTCCCAAGAGCAGCGGCAGTCTGATTGGTCACAGCTTCTACCACTCTTGTTAATCTTCGGATCTTCCTACTATTCAAAGAGGCTCCTACAAAGAAAAACAGTCCTAAGTTAAAATCAATATACTGTTGCAAGCTGGTATCGGTCTGATCCACATCATCAATCGATAGAGTACGTTTATATCTATTTACAGTCACATTATTCAACAGTTTCAAATCCTTATGATATGACGCAGGTGCTAAGAATACAGGAGGTAATAGGAATGATACATAGCATACCCCAGACCACCCAGCCGGCAAACGGTAATAACCTTTATTTCCACATACAAAGTAAGTATTATGGGACGCTAGGAAGGTACTGTTGTTCAGCCCGTCAATATTTAATACGGTTATGCAATCACTGACACCAACAGGGATAAAACCCACACTCTGGACACACAGGTCCGCTTGAGCTTGTGCTACTTGGATTACGAATTTGTCCTTCCCCGCAGTGTCTCTTGTGTTCGTGAAGATATAGGGAATGGATTCATTGTCCGGTCGGTACTCTTCCCATTCCCAAATTGTCCCATTCGCCTGTGGATACCCATTCTTGTCCTGATGGCATTCTTTATTAAGTCTAAAAAGCAATCGTCCCACTGTCGGTTTCCGAGTGGCAAAAAGCAAAGTGTACCATGCTCTACAAGAGCCATTATGAGAGAAAGGAAGTGGTATGAATGGCGTACCTCCTTTCTTCTGATGAGCCGGCATCATCCCACATATCCAACAGTTCGTAGCGTTCGTAGCAACGTGGGTGTGATGCAGCATCTGAATGAAAGTGTTATTCAAATAGGATTGTCGATGCTTCAACTCTTGATATGGCAATGTATAAAAGTAGTGCTCCGCAGGCACTGGAGTCGTCAACACAAGTGTCTTTCGAGCAGGAGTTGCCTCCTCCACAAACCATGTGGTTATACCAACGATAGCTACTGTTAGCATGAACCCCAACGCACAAAGGATTTTCTTCTTCTCCATGTCAAAAGAAACAATACCCTGATATCTTCCTGAAACTAAAAAAAAAGTCTGTCAGAACTCTTCCCCTTGGGCAGCGGTTGATTTCTTCACCAACGGGCCAAGACGGGTGTCACTACACTAATGCAGGGCTGATCCCCCCCCCTTGCCTCATCGGCTCTCCGTTTCACTAACCCAAGGGCCGTTCTGACAGTATGTCCCGGCACTGGAAACCTTACTTCCTTGGTCGAAGATGATATCGCCTTCCTCCAGAAGTCGTATGGTCCGGAAAGAGCTCCTCAGTGTCTCGTGGCTCAGCAGCACGGCCTGTCTCTGCTGCTAGGATTTCTCGTTGATCGGTCAGCACGGCAGACTCCACCAATCCGGGCGGTACCTTTCGACAGTGCAAGGAATGGATCCAATTCTTTCGGTTCGAGACTCGCACAGCCGTCCTCGTTGCAAGGAGGACTTGTTCAGGTCCTACCCATCTCGGCTCCAAACTGTTCGTTCTGTCGAAGACCTTCACCATGACATGATCCCCAGGCCGGAGACCATGTCCTTCGCCGGTAGACCGATCAGGGAGCGCCTCTCGGACCTGTTGATGAATAGAAACCAAATTATCCGTTAACTGTGCCAGATAATCGCTCATCATAACACAAGGTACATCATACACAGCCTTAGGCCTTGGTGGACCCCAAATGTTCATTGGGCGTCCGAATACTATTTCGTATGGCGTAAGGCCGGTTCGAGAGTGTGGCACTGACCTAATTGACAATAACGCCAGTGGCAGGGCGTCTGGCCAAGTCAAAGATGTTGAAGCTTGGATTTTGGCGATCTTAAGCTTCAGTGTACCATTATACTTCTCGACTAGTCCTGCAGACTGGGGGTGGAATACGGCGTGGAACTTCTGGGTGATGCCTAGGCCCTTCAAGACATATTTTATAACATCCGCTACAAAGTGAGGGCCATTATCACTCCACAGAAGTCTACAGACGCCGTATCGAGGGAAAAACTCTTTCAGCAATAGCTTCGCTGTAGTCATTGCAGTATTGTCTTTCGTAGGGTACGCCTCAACCCATTTACTGAAGGCGCAGACCACTACTAGAACATACTTCAAATTGTTACAGCGCTCAAGCTGGATGTAGTCCATCTGCAGAACCTCAAAGGGTGCAGTGGGCGTCGCAAATCCTCCTGCTGGAGTTCGAGTGCCTTTCCCTGGGTTATACTTCAGACAGATCATACAGGTCTGCACCACCCTCTTTGCTGTGCTAGCAATCTCTGGATGCTCCCAGACTTGGGTAAGCAATTTCACAATTGCGGAAGCTCCAACATGTGCTAGCCCATGTGCCATTTGAACCATAGGTTGTACGAAAGCCGTGGGTAACTTCCATCTATCCATCTGTTTATTTCTCCAACAACCCTCGTCATCCAGTTCTCCTTCGCTAGCCCATTGTTCCCGCTCTTTGTCAGAAGCGGTCCTTTGCATTTCTCGCACTTCCTCCTTCGCATCACGCCATCTTTCCACCTGTGACTTTACTACATACATGGCAGTAGCGCCGGGCTGCATCGCAGTCTCCCGTGCTACCCGGTCTGCTAACGCATTCCCTTCTCCAACTTTATCAACTACTTTCCTATGGGCGCTACACTTAACGATAGCAATTTTCTTTGGGTATGTCAATGCAGTTAAAAGATTATGAACTAACTCTCCATGCATTATCTATACTCCATGTGACGTTAAAAACCCTCTCTCCTTCCAGAGTAGGCCGAAGTCATGCGCTACTCCGAAGGCATAGCGGCTATCTGTATAAACATTCACACATAATCCTGTACTGAGCTCACATGCTCGTGTTAATGCTATCAGTTCCGCTGCCTGAGCTGATTTCTGTGGTATGCGTGCTGTCTCCACTATCGTGTGTAATGTGGTAATTGCATACGCTGCTGAAGTCGTACCATCTGGTAGCTTCAGGCATGATCCGTCTACCCACAACTCTCCATCTACATCTGAAAAGGGCGTATCCTGGAGATCAATACGACCCTTTGTTTGTTCCTCAGTCACAAGAATACAATCATGCGCTTTCTGCGCCTCAGGCTGGGTCTCGGGGTATGGCAACAATGTGGCCGGGTTTAATGTCACGCACCTTTTCAACGTAATATGAGGAGCCAAAAGCGTCAGCTCATATCCCGTTAAACGGGCACTGGTCAAATGCTGCGTCTTTGTTTGATTAAGCAGGGCATCCACAGCATGGGGAACTAACACCAACAATTTATGGGACAACACAATTCCTTCACTTTGGCGTATTGACACAGCTGTCGCCGCTACCGAGCGAAAACACCCTGGTAATGCTCGGGCGACAGGATCAAGCACAGCCGAAAAATATGCACAAGGGCGCTGCTTATCGCCGTGCATCTGCACTAAAACTGACAATGCATATCCATCTTTCTCATGCACATACAACGAAAAGGGTTTTGCATAATCAGGGGTCCCTAACACTGGTGCTGAACAAAGGGCCTGTCGCAGTTGCTGAAAAGCAGCATCACACTCATCTGACCAAGGGATTGGGATAGGCGTGTCTCTTGTCAAAAGAGCTAGTAATGGCTTAGCTATGTGTGAAAACCCCAATATCCACTGTCTACAAAAAGAAACAAGGCCCAAAAATGCACGCACATCCTTCTGCGTGGATGGTCTCGGTGTGTCCAAAATTACTTGGATACGATCTGGTGTGAGTGCACGCCCCTCCTTAGACAAAAGGTGACCTAAATAAGTCACCTTTGGTCTACAGAATTGCAATTTCTTCCGAGATACTTTATGATTGTGGGAGGCTAAAAAGGAAAGGAGGGATAACGTGCTCTTTTCACACAACTCCAGGGTGTCAGCCGCCAACAAGATGTCGTCGACATATTGAATGAGGGCGACCCCCTCGAGTAAAACAAAGGAATCCAACTGTCGTTTCAAAGCCTGACTGTAAATACTAGGGCTTTCTGTATAGCCTTGGGGAATTCTACAAAAACGATAAGATCTATTGTTTAATGTGAACCCAAAAAGAAATCGGCTATCAGGGTGAATGGGAATGGAAAAGAAGGCATTCTTCAAATCAATCACTGAAAACATGGTCGCCGTAGGCGGGACCAAGGTAAGCAACGTCGTGATATCAGAAACCACCGGGTACTGAGGTATCACGATCTTGTTTACCTCCCTCAAATCAATTATGAACCGATAGACCTTTGCATCCGTGTCCTTTTTCAAAATTGGGAGAATCGGACTGTTACAGATATTATAGGGAACTTCTTCCACTACCCCTACTGCGATCAAGTCTTGCACAATCTGTATGAGAGCCTCCTCGCCCTCCTGGGAAATACGATACTGCGGGAGGCGTGGTAACACCGCCCCCTCCTGGACACTAATGTGGACCGGAGGAATCACCATTTGTCCCACATCTGTGTCCGAAGTCGCCCATAAAGCTCGGGGGAGGGTAGCCAACAACGCATCCTCTGATATCGTACACATCCGCCCAGACCTGGGATAGTTGTCATTTAAGATCACCCTCACACCCTCAGGGGAGCAGCGGATTGTAGCCCTAAAGTACTTTAACATATCAAGGCCCATAATGTTATCCGGTGTATATGGAGCAAGCAGAAACGGACAGGGCGCAGAAAAACAATCAACTTTAAATGTAAGGGGCTGTGAAAGAGGGCTTCGGGAGAGCGTACCGTCAAACCCTACCGATGTAACCACTGAGCCGGATGGGGGAGCCCCCGGAACCAAGTACCTAGACAATGCACTACGTGTCGCTCCTGTATCTACTAGGAACTGATCAGTAGAACCTAAAACTTCAGCCGATACATAAGGACCCGTCTGATCGACCGGCACCTCAACTGATTCAGACCCCCATCCAACGCATTCCTATGCATGCTGCGAATCGTGATATCCCGATTGATCGATGTCCGATACATGATACTGGTGCTGGCGATCAAAAACATTTGAGCCATCTCGGTGCCGCCCGACAGTATCGAAACGGACATTATCGTTAGAATTCCCTCTAAAGTTCGAGAAGCCCCCCCTACCTCTCGAGCCACCCGGAGTGTGCCCCTGACGCGAAGCACGCAACGCTGGGCAATCCCTGGCCCAATGGCCCAACTGCTTGCAGTACGCACACTGGTTCCTATTCAAATCAGATCGGCCCGAAGGGGGACCATAAGATCCGCCCCTTCCTCTATTATTATTACCCCGTCGGGGCGGGCCGTATACTTGTGCTAACATCACCTTGGTTTTGAGATCTTTCGATTTCTTCTCCTCCTGGCCCTTCGCCTCGTGCTCCTGACGCTCATAATACTGAGCGATAGTCAGAAGGGCCGTCGGCGTCGCGGAGGACCAGGAACTCTCGCTCGCTTTTAGCCGGGCTGCAACTGCCGGTAGCAGATTAGCCACATATTTGTCCGCGAAAAGGTGGCGGCCCGTGTCGTCAGTAAGCGACTGGCCACTAAAATCATGAAACGTCTCCTCAAAGCGCGTAAAGAAGTCCGCAACTGACTCGTCAACTTTCTGTTTACATGCAGCTAACATATTCCAGTCAATCTTTTTAGGGGGGATAATCGTCTTCAACTTAGTCACAATAGCAGCGGGGAGATCTAAAATATTCTGGGGTGGTTTCTGTGCAGGCTTCCGTTCCCTATCCTCATCCTCAAGGTCAGACCACCGGGCCTTGAAGGCAACCGCATCGTCTACCTTTCGGACAGAGTGCCACGTATCCGGCGGTAGGATAAGGCCAAAGAACAGGTCTATATCCGCTAAGGTCATAATGCAAGAATTCAAGGCCCCCTCGACTTCTTCATAGAAGGCCGCTGGATTCTTGCGGGGGTCAGGCAGCGCATTCTTTAATGCCATAACATCGGCCCTATGCCATGGAGTGTAAACCCAATTATATACAAAATATCCCCTAGCATCGGCGGAGTTAATGTCCGAGCTAGTCCCTGCTCCCTTAGGAGGAACATACAAAGGCGCCGCCTCTCGCATTGGTTTAGCATGCACTATGTCATCCTTATCTGACTGGGAGGCAGATGGGTGGCCCCCTGCTGCAGACGAATCCGACTGCTTCTCCTCCTCCGTTTGTTGGCGTGCTTTCTCTCTAAGGGCCAGCACCTCGTCCCGCAAAGCGAACAACCGCCGAGCCGCCTCAGGAGCCTTAGGGGGAGAAAAAACACCATTACGTAATACTCCGGCATCCGAAGACACTTCGTCAGGCTCAAGGACACTAGAATATTTTCGGAAAGCAGCAATTACTTCATCTGCGAAATGAGACAGAAAATACACCCTCTCTCTATCTTGCCACGACCCCCAAGTATGGAACAACTCCTCCTTAGATATCTTGCCCTTAAGGGCACGGAGGGAAAGTTTCCGAAGCTCAGCCATATGCTCGGCCGATAACATGGACCGTGTGTCTACCTTACCCGGAGCCGGGCCAGAATCTTGCGGCCGCGGAGCGGATGCGCCAACATAAGGGGGCGGAGAGCGATCTAGTAAATAAAAATCATCATCAGGATTATTAAGGACAGGATAAAGTGGCTGGCGAACAACATATTGACCCGAGACCTGTAGCCTACGCTCTTTCTCTTGTCTGTCCGTGTGCTCTTTGTCCTCCCGACGCTTCGCTTCCTGCGCTCGCACATGGTCATTCTTCCGTTGCTCTTTATCAAACAGCGCTTTCTCACGTTTCTCTCGCTCACGCACTTCCTTCACCCATAATCGCACACACTCAAACATATCCTGACGAGCACGTCGCTTACACATACACTGTTCCACATACTCAATCTTACGTATATCAAACGATCCATACAAAGGCCATCGCAACTCAGGATCCTTCCTTGTGTATTTCCTCCATAGCGTGCTGTACATTATGGAAGAAAGACCATGCTTCACATACATATCCCTATTAGGAGTCCCCTCTGGGGGGGCTGGAGCAGATTCCTCGAGGTTCAACCGGTTACCAAAACAGCAGCACCACTTACGGAGTGCGCTGAAAGCAGGCATGCTCAGAAATAGTGCAAAATATGCAATATTATAAGGAAAAAAATGGCACTTAATCGTTGCGCCGTTCAAAGTTTACACAGCTCCTGGAGAAATTTCTCCACATTACCTGCCTATATGTGTTGCAACGCATATATTTTCACAAAGACAAATTCAAAATATGACTAGTCATCATCAATCAAACTCAAATAGCCATCCCAGGCTTCAAAAACTCGGAGCAAGTACCGTACAACGGTTCTTACCAATCAAGAGTCCAGGTTCCAACTGCCAAGCTCCACAATCGCCCAAACGGCTCTCACGGCAGGACCGACAGAAGAGGTCTCAGTCGAGGACCGGCGCCACCCAGACGGTCAGCTCGGAAGGGAAGGAAGAAAAAACCTCGGGATGCCAGGGCTAAGACGCCGCTGGCAGTGATCACGTCCCCGGCCAAACTCCTCACCTTCGTCGCGACCAGTCCTTCGAGCATCCGAGTCGCCGATGAGCCCCACGTGACGGGCGCCAATTGATGAATACAGGCCCCAGCTAGGCCCGCAAAGCACAAGGGTTCGCTCTCCTGTAACGGAATCTATAAGGAAGTTGGCACGGAAACTGCAAAGTACAAAAACAACGTTTATTAACCCTTAAGGGTGGTCCTACAATCCACACAACACTCTTCAGTATTGCATGGAGTAGCACAAAGAACATTCGTACACAGTCCCCTTTTATACACAACAGAGGGGCTCATGAGTGGGTGGATACAACATGAGGTCGAAGAACATTACCATTTATGGTCATTCTCAATACTGAATCAATACATAGGCGGAGCCAACACACTCCTTGAGCCCGCGAAAGGACATGGTCAAGCAAGGCTAATTATAACAGATGTGGTCAAGTCTGGGCATGCGCCAGACGGACAAGAGGGAGCTATTTATAAACTGTTGCTAGGCAGATTACAAGAGCAGCTAACACAGAGGTCGGACTCTCCTCGTGGTGAACACATGGCAGCATGTCAATACAAAATGGAGTCCGGACTTCGGTCAACATAACGAAGAAAACATGATCGCAAGGGAAAGCATTAATGTTTTCAGTAAATGCTTAATCACATTCTGCCTTAATTCACAACACACCCCTTACATATCTCTGGGCACTGCTGGTATTCCTCTGCACCCACCCCTCACATGTCTCTGTCCACTGCTGGGAGTCCTCTGCACCCACCCCTCACATGTCTCTGTCCACTGCTGGGAGTGATATGCACCCACCTCTCATATGTCTGTCCACTGCTGGGAGTCCTCTGCACCCACCCCTCACACGTCTCTGTCCACTGCTGGGAGTGATAGGCACCCACCCCTTATATGTCTGTCCACTGCTGGGAGTCCTCTGCATCCACCCCTCACATGTCTCTGTCCACTGCTGGGAGTGATATGCACCCACCCCTCATATGTCTGGGCACTGCTGGGAGTGATCTGAACCCACCCCTCACATGTCTCTGGGCACTGCTGGTATTCCTCTGCACCCACCCCTCACATGTGTCTGTCCACTGCTGGGAGTCCTCTGCACCCACCCCTCACATGTCTCTGTCCACTGCTGGGAGTGATATGCACCCACCCCTCATATGTCTGTCCACTGCTGGGAGTCCTCTGCACCCACCCCTCACATGTCTCTGTCCACTGCTAGGAGTGATATGCACCCACCCCTCATATGTCTGTCCACTGCTGGGAGTCCTCTGCACCCACCCCTCACATGTCTCTGTCCACTGCTGGGAGTGATATGCACCCACCCCTCATATGTCGGGGCACTGCTGGGAGTGATCTGCACCCACCCCTCACATGTCTCTGGGCACTGCTGGTATTCCTCTGCACCCACCCCTCACATGTCTCTGTCCACTGCTGGGAGTCCTCTGCACCCATCCCTCACATCTCTCTGTCCACTGCTGGGAGTGATATGCACCCACCCCTCATATGTCTGTCCACTGCTTGGAGTCCTCTGCACCCACCCCTCACATGTCTCTGTCCACTGCAGGGAGTGATATGCACCCACCCCTCATATGTCTGTCCACTGCTGGGAGTCCTCTGCACCCACTCCTCACATGTCTCTGTCTACTGCTGGGAGACCTCTGCACCCACCCCTCACATGTGTCTGTCCACTGCTGGGAGTCCGCTGAACCCACCCCTCACATGTCTCTGTCCACTGCTGGGAGTCCTCTGCACCCATCCCTCACATCTCTCTGTCCACTGCTGGGAGTGATATGCACCCACCCCTCATATGTCTGTCCACTGCTTGGAGTCCTCTGCACCCACCCCTCACATGTCTCTGTCCACTGCAGGGAGTGATATGCACCCACCCCTCATATGTCTGTCCACTGCTGGGAGTCCTCTGCACCCACTCCTCACATGTCTCTGTCTACTGCTGGGAGTCCTCTGCACCCACCCCTCACATGTGTCTGTCCACTGCTGGGAGTCCGCTGAACCCACCCCTCACATGTCTCTGTCCACTGCTGGGAGTGATATGCACCCACCCCTCATATGTCTGGGCACTGCGGGGAGTGATCTGCACCCACCCCTCACATGTCTCTGGGCACTGCTGGTATTCCTCTGCACCCACCCCTCACATGTCTCTGTCCACTGCTGGGAGTCCTCTGCACCCACCCCTCACAAGTCTCTGTCCACTGCTGGGAGTCCTATGCACTCACCCCTCACATGTGTCTGTCCACTGCTGGGAGTCCTCTGCACCCACCCCTCACATGTCTCTGTCTACTGCTGGGAGTGATATGCACCCACCCCTCATATGTCTGTCCACTGCTGGGAGTCCTCTTCACCCACCCCTCACATGTCTCTGTCCAGTGCTGGGAGTCCCCTGCACCCACCCCTCACATGTGTCTGTCCACTGCTGGGAGTCCTCTGCACCAACACCTCACATGTCTCTGTCCACTGCTGGGAGTGATATGCTCCCACCCCTCATATGTCTGGGCACTGCTGGGAGTGATCTGCACCCACCCCTCACATGTCTCTGTCCACTGGTGGGAGTCCTCTGCACCGACCCCTCACATGTGTCTGTCCACTGCTGGGAGTCCTCTGCACCCACCCCTCACATGTCTCTGTCCACTGCTGGGAGTGATATGCACCCACCCCTCATATGTCTGGGCACTACTGGGAGTGATCTGCTGCACCCACCCCTTACATATCTCTGGGCACTGCTGGTATTCCTCTGCACCCACCCCTCACATGTCTCTGTCCACTGCTGGGAGTCCTCTGCACCCACCCCTCACATGTCTCTGTCCACTGCTGGGAGTCCTTTGAACCCACCCCTCACATGTCTCTGTCCACTGCTGGAAGTCCTCTGCACCCACCACTCACATGTGTCTGTCCACTGCTGGAAGTCCTCTGCACCCACCCCTCACATGTCTCTGTCCACTGCTGGGAGTGATATGCACCCACCTCTCATATCTCTGTCCACTGCTGGGAGTCCTCTGCACCCACCCCTCACATGTCTCTGTCCACTGCTGGGAGTCCTCTGCACCCACCCCTCACATGTGTCTGTCCACTGCTGGGAGTCCTCTGCACCCCCCCTCACATGTCTCTGGCCACTGCTTGGAGTGATATGCACCCACCCCTTATATGTCTGTCCACTGCTGGGAGTCCTCTGCACCCACCCCTCACATGTCTCTGTTCTCTGCTGGGAGTGATATGCACCCACCCCTCACATGTCTGTCCACTGCTGGGAGTCCTCTGCACCCACGCCTCACATGTCTCTGTCCACTGCTGGGAGTCCTCTGCACCCACCCCTCACATGTCTCTGTCCACTGCTGGGAGTGATATGCACCCACCCCTCATATGTCTGGGCACTGCTGGGAATGATCTGCACCCACCCCTCACATGTCTCTGGGCACTGCTGGTATTCCTCTGCACCCACCCCTCACATGTCTCTGTCCACTGCTGGGAGTCCTCTGCACCCACCCCTCACATGTCTCTGTCCACTGCTGGGAGTCCTCTGCACCCACCCCTCACATGTGTCTGTCCACTGCTGGGAGTCCTCTGCACCCACCCCTCACATGTCTCTGTCCACTGCTGGGAGTGATATGCACCCACCTCTCATATGTCTGTCCACTGCTGGGAGTCCTCTGCACCCACCCCTCACATGTCTCTGTCCACTGCTGGGAGTGATAGGCACCCACCCCTTATATGTCTGTCCACTGCTGGGAGTCCTCTGCACCCACCCCTCACATGTCTCTGTCCACTGCTGGGAGTGATATGCACCCACCCCTCATATGTCTGGGCACTGCTGGGAGTGATCTGAACCCACCCCTCACATGTCTCTGGGCACTGCTGGTATTCCTCTGCACCCACCCCTCACATGTGTCTGTCCACTGCTGGGAGTCCTCTGCACCCACCCCTCACATGTCTCTGTCCACTGCTGGGAGTGATATGCACCCACCCCTCATATGTCTGTCCACTGCTGGGAGTCCTCTGCACCCACCCCTCACATGTCTCTGTCCACTGCTAGGAGTGATATGCACCCACCCCTCATATGTCTGTTGTTAGACGGCGACCCCAGAGGAGCCCGGAAAGGGGTCCTGACTTCCCTGAGTCCCACCCGTGTAGTATTGTAGCCGGGCACTGGCGAGAGATTCCCCCGGGGGGTGGAATCTCGCAACTAGGATCGTACTTCTGGCACCCCACGACACAGAGAGACCACACTGGGTATTCTGAGAAACAAGTTTTATCAAATAGGTATCACTGCAAATATGTACAAGGTGAGCACGGGCTCAAGAGTCTCGGAAAGGTAGGGGGTAGCGGGACTGTCTCTGGTAACGGTTCAAAGCAGGGACGTATCCGGCGCACAGCTCACAATCCTCGAGCTGGGGGATACGTGGTCGGAGTCGGGGTCCGGCGGGACCGTGAGAGTCTGGGGGAGCCGCGAGTCACTCAGCAGGGCTCAGGTACAAGTTCGGAGGTCTTACGATCTTCAGGGAGCCGCGAGTCACTCAGCAGGGCCCAGGTACAAGTTCGGAGGTCTTACGATCTTCAGGGAGCCGCGAGTCACTCAGCAGGGCTCAGGTACAAGTTCGGAGGTCTTACGATCTTCAGGGAGCCGCGAGTCACTCAGCAGGGCTCAGGTACAAGTTCGGAGGTCTTACGATCTTCAGGGAGCCGCGAGTCACTCAGCAGGGCTCAGGTGGGTTCAAGGTCCAGGGGCCGCGACCACGTCAGCAGGCTCTCGTGGTTCCAGCGTCGAATCTGCCGGACAGTCTCAGAGCACCCCTTGTTATAGGTCGACCCCGCTTTGATGTCCGGAGTCTGCGCAGGCAGGGGTCTTGTCCCCTGGGGGCCGCTTGTCGGGGTTTCCTGCTATTGTCTTTTTGATCCTTTCAGGGCCGGGTCGGGAGGAGTCCCAGACACCCAGCAGGCACGGAGCCAGCCCGCAGGGAGGCCGGAGGGCCGATCGAAACCCATCGTCCCAGGGGAGTTCAGAGGTGCGATAGAAACTGCTCCTCCCTCTCTCATCCCCTGGAAGCGTGATGTCCTCCAGCCGGAGTGGCGCCTCGAGGCCCGGGTCGCACTGGGGCCGGGCGGCCATCTTGTTGCAGGGAGTGGGCACGCGGGCCCGGGGTGGCCGAAAGGAGAGAGGCCATGGACGGGGATGTGCGGGGTTGGTGCAGGTGTCCTGGTGGGAAAGGTCGGCTGGGCCGCGTGCTTGGGCTGCAGGCACCAGGTTTCGGGGGTGCGGGGGCACGGAGGGCCATTCTACGAGGCCGGGTCCAACACGCGTCCCCCCCAGCTGAAAGCCGGAGAGAACTGCCCATCACCTTGGGGGGTTCTCTTCGCTGAGGCGGAAGAACCGGGAGAGGCCGTCAGCGTTGGCGTGGTCCGTACCAGGGCGGTGTTCTACGGTGAAGTCCATTCCCTGGAGGGAGATTGACCACCGCAGTAGCTTGGGGTTTTCTCCTCGCATCTGCATGAGCCATCGCAAGGGCCGATGGTCAGTTTGGACCCTGAAATGAGTGCCGAACAGGTAGGGTCGTAGTTTTTTGAGTGCCCAGACCACGGCAAAGGCTTCGCGCTCTATGGTGCTCCACTTCTGTTCTCGGGGTAGCAGTCGCCGACTGAGGAAGGCGACGGGCTGGTCCCGGCCTTGATCATTGACTTGGGACAGGACGGCCCCAATGCCATGCTCGGAGGCATCGGTCTGGACTATGAACTCCTTGGTGTAGTCGGGAGCCTGGAGGACGGGGGCCGTGCACATGGCCTTTTTTAGAGCATCGAAAGCTTCCTGGCAGGCAGCCGTCCATTGCACCTTCTTTGGCTGTTTTTTAGACGTGAGTTCAGTGAGAGGGCCGACCAGGCTGCCATACCCCCGAATGAATCGGCGGTAGTAGCCCGTGAGTCCCAGAAAGGCTCGGACTTCCGTTTGGGTGATGGGTGGGTCCCAGGCCAGGATGGCATCGATCTTTGGCTGTAGAGGAGCGACCTGGCCACTCCCGACTTGGTGCCCCAGGTAGACTACGGATCCTTGCCCGATCTGGCACTTGCTGGCTTTTACGGTGAGGCCTGCCTGGCACAGGGCGGTTAGCACTCTCCGGAGGTGCTGGAGGTGCTCACTCCACTCTGAACTGAAGACAGCGATGTCGTCCAGATAGGCCGCGCTGAACCGTTCTAGCCCGGCCAGGACCCTATTTACCAGTCTCTGGAAAGTGGCCGGGGCATTTTTCATCCCGAAGGGCATCACGCGGAAGCGGTAGTGCCCATCGGGGGTGGAGAAAGCAGACCTCTCCTTGGCCCCTTCGGTGAGCGCAATCTGCCAGTAGCCGCAGGTGAGGTCGAAAGTGCTGAGGAACCGGGCGGCCCCTAGTCGGTCAATGAGCTCGTCGGCTCGTGGAATGGGGTGGGCATCGGCTCGGGTAACGTCATTGAGCCCCCGGTAATCCACGCAGAACCGGAGCTCGGGGGCGACACCGGGAGCTGCTGCCTTCGGAACCAGGACCACGGGGCTGGCCCAGGGACTGTCAGAGGGCTCGATCACCCCCAGGGTCAACATCTTCGAGACTTCAGCTTGAATGCAGGACCGGACCCGGTCAGGAACCCGGTAGGCTCGGTGCCTCACCGGCGGGCTGTCCCCGGTGTCCACATCGTGAACACACCAGTTGGTGACCCGGGGGGTCAGGGAGAAGAGGTCGGAAAATTGTCTGAGGAGCTGGTGGCAGTCCGCTTGTTGCTGGGCAGTGAGGGCTGGGGAGAGGTTCACTCCCTCCACGGAGCCATCCTGCTCCTTGACATACAGGAGGTCCAGGAGGGGGTCCGACTCATCTTCGGCCCCGTCATCGGTGGCCAGCAGGAGGCTCAGTTCTGTCCGCACGAAGTGAGGCTTGAGGCGGTTCACGTGCAGGACCCGGAGGGGATCCCGAGGCGACTGGACGTCCACCAAGTAGGTGACTTGGCTCTTCCTCTCAACCACTTTGTAGGGCCCAGTCCATCGGTCCTGGAGAGCGCCAGGCTTCACGGGGGCCATGACCCACACCTGCTGGCCCGGCTGGAACTCGACCAGAGTGGCATTCTGGTCGTACCAGCGCTTCATTTCTTCTTGACTCGCCTCCAGGTTGGCCTCGGCCAGTTCTCGGAACCTCCTGGTCTGGTTCCGGAGGGCCAGGACATATTGGAACACATCTCGGGGGGTGGTCTGGGGTGCTGCCTCCCACCCTTCCTTAACCAAACTGAGGGGACCTCGGACGGGGTGCCCATAGAGTAATTCAAACGGGCTGAACCCTAAGGACTTCTGGGGGACCTCCCGGTAAGCGAACAAGAGGCAGGGGAGCAGGACGTCCCACTTACGCCGGAGGGGCTCTTCTAGGCCAGCGATCATCCCTTTCAAAGTCCTATTAAATCTCTCTACTAGGCCGTTCCCTTGGGGATGGTACGGGGTGGTGAACTTATAGGACACCCCACATTGTTGCCACAGGGACGTCATATACCTTGATATAAAATTAGTGCCGCGATCGCTCACGACCTCGCGGGGGAAACCCACCCTGGAAAAGATCCCCATCAGGGCCCGGCCCACCACGGGGGCCGTAATGGTGCGCAGGGGAATAGCCTCTGGATAGCGGGTGGCGTGGTCTACTAGGACCAAGATGAAACGGTGACCTTGGGAGGTGGGGGGGTCCAGTGGCCCCACGATGTCGATTCCGACTCGTTCGAAGGGGGTACTGACGACCAGGAAGGGTTGGAGGGGAGCCTTGCGCTTTCCCCCACTCTTCCCACTGGCTTGGCACGTGGGGCAGGACTTGCAGTGTGCCTCTACCGCTGCCTTCATCTTAGGCCAATAAAAATGGGTCACGAGACGGCTGTAGGTCTTGTCCTGACCCAGGTGACCGGCGAGGGGGACATCGTGGGCTAAGCCCAGGAGGAAGTCCCGGAAGCGGAGGGGTACCACCAGTACCCGTCCGGATCCCAGCTCCACTGATTTCTGCTCACTATACAGGATGTTATTCTCCCAATAGATTCGGTGCGTTCCGGTCTGGTCACCTGCGGCTTGGCCCTCGGCCTGGCGCCGCAGCCCGACCAGGGAAGGACAGGTGGCTTGCTCCCGGCAAAATTCTTCTCGGGTGGGCCCGCCCTCGTGGCGCCAATGGGCCAACTCGGGTAGATCCCCCAACTCGGGGACCGGGGCGGGGTCGGATGGTGCGGGTTCGTCGCTGGCGACGGACCCTTCCGATGGGGGAATGGGAGGACCCTCGGCGGGGACGGTACGGGCTTCTTCGACCGGGGTGCCCTTGACTTCTCTCCGGGGAGTGAGTCGGGCTGTCATAGATCGGGTGGTGGCACACACCCACTCGGGGAGTCCCATCATTCCTAGGTGGGCCTTGCGCTCTACGTGCTTCCAGGGAGAACTCTCCAGGTCGTTCCCTAAGAGGCAGTCGACCGGCTGGGAGGTTCTTACGGCCACCTTGAGTTTACCTATCACCCCTCCCCACTCAAATGGCACCAGGGCTACCTGACACATACTTTCCCTATTGTCTGCAGATATTACGGGGCAAAAGACATTGGGGAGGATCTGCTCCTCGGGAACTAGGTGCCTGAGGACACCGGTGATACTGGCCCCGGTGTCCCGCAGGGCCTCTACCTGGTGGCCATTGATCTTGACGAGCTGCCCATATTTCTGTGTGTTGGACGGTAGGAGGCTACCAGGGATCATTTCCCTATCTCCCAGGGATACTAGGGCCATAGCGGCGGGTTCCCACTCCGCGGCTTCTTCAACCTCCTCCCCCAGGGCTACGTTGACTATCTGTCTCGCAGGGGTGACTTGGGTGGCCATGGGGCACTCTGGGTCATTGGCGTAGTGCCCGGGTTTCTGGCAACGAAAACATGTGACGGTCACCCGGTGTCCTCGTCTCCCAGGGGGCCCTGTTACTGGTGGGGGGGGCGCCGGAAAAGGTGGAGGTGGTGTCTTCGGGGGGCTAGGCTGGGACTCTCTCGGCCCTCCCTGGTTCCCTCCCCCTCTCTGGCGGGGTGGTCCCTGACTGGTTCGGGGGTACTCTCCTACCATGCCCCGGGAGACCCGGATGTTGGTCCAGCGGTCGGCCTCCACAGCCAGCTTCCGGGGATCTGTGAGCTTGCTATCTAGCAGATGTTGACGTAGCTCTACGAAGCAGTTCGCAGCCAGATGTTCCCATAACATGAGGTCAGTGAGTTCGGCAAGGGTGGTGACCTTGCTGCCCTTGACCCACCCATCGAAGGCCCGACTAAAAAAGTTTACATACTCCACCCAGGTGGTGCCCGGGATCTTCCTGCAGTCCCGGAACCGTTGGCGGTACATTTCTGGGGTGAGGCCGTATCTTGTGAGGAGAGCCTCTTTCATGTGGCTGTAGGAGGTCTGCAGGGAGAGGGGTAGGTCGAGCAGGGTGTCCCTTCCTTCGCTCAGAAACCGCCCCCACAACCCCGCCCCCCAGTCCTTCTGCGGAATCCGATGGGAGGTCATGGCGACCTCGTAGGCCCGAAACCATTGCTGAATGTCATCGTTTTTATAATATTCTTTGACCACATCCTTGGGGATGTGGACCTTTTGTTCCGCTGGGGGGGGCCGTCTCTCGGTTCCCCGAGGGCCTCCTGTCCTCATTTCGGGCCTTGAGCTCGAGTTCTTTTAAGCTGCGTTCGTGCTCTAGTTGGAGCTTTCTTCCTTCGTGCTCCCGTTGGAGCTTCTTTTCTTCCAGTTCGCCTTGTACGCGCATTTGCTCTACCGCTATCTTTTTCTCCGCTAACTTCAATTCGCCCTCGATTTTGAGTTTGGCTAACTCGAGTTCATGACTGCGGCTTCTCTCTCTGTCCGCGAGTTCTCCCGGGGATAGGCCCCCGTCTGGTACAATGCCTCGCACCTGATTGTCGCTGCTTTCACTTGGAGGGGGTTTGGCTTCGTCGGGGCGCTCCCCCGTGCCTTCCGGGCGGGATGCCCCGGTCTCCACCCAAGTTTTCAGTGCTTTCTGCAAGTCTTCCTTAGTGTTGAGGCCAGTGGTAGCGATTTTAAGTTCTTTGCAAAATTGTTTTAGCTCTTTGTGTGTGTATTCTTCCAGGTGCTCCACCTGGAACACTCTGTTGGCGTTGGTTTCTGCGGAGCTCATGGCGCTTCCTTCTGCCATCTTTGTTGGTCGTGCGTCCGTTGTTCACTGTACGATCTCTAGGTGATGGGCCCGAATCCCGTCGCTTGCCACCAATGTTAGACGGCGACCCCAGAGGAGCCCGGAAAGGGGTCCTGACTTCCCTGAGTCCCACCCGTGTAGTATTGTAGCCGGGCACTGGCAAGAGATTCCCCCGGGGGGTGGAATCTCGCAACTAGGATCGTACTTCTGGCACCCCACGACACAGAGAGACCACACTGGGTATTCTCAGAAACAAGTTTTATCAAATAGGTATCACTGCAAATATGTACAAGGTGAGCACGGGCTCAAGAGTCTCGGAAAGGTAGGGGGTAGCGGGACTGTCTCTGGTAACGGTTCAAAGCAGGGACGTATCCGGCGCACAGCTCACAATCCTCGAGCTGGGGGATACGTGGTCGGAGTCGGGGTCCGGCGGGACCGTGAGAGTCTGGGGGAGCCGCGAGTCACTCAGCAGGGCTCAGGTACAAGTTCGGAGGTCTTACGATCTTCAGGGAGCCGCGAGTCACTCAGCAGGGCCCAGGTACAAGTTCGGAGGTCTTACGATCTTCAGGGAGCCGCGAGTCACTCAGCAGGGCTCAGGTACAAGTTCGGAGGTCTTACGATCTTCAGGGAGCCGCGAGTCACTCAGCAGGGCTCAGGTACAAGTTCGGAGGTCTTACGATCTTCAGGGAGCCGCGAGTCACTCAGCAGGGCTCAGGTGGGTTCAAGGTCCAGGGGCCGCGACCACGTCAGCAGGCTCTCGTGGTTCCAGCGTCGAATCTGCCGGACAGTCTCAGAGCACCCCTTGTTATAGGTCGACCCCGCTTTGATGTCCGGAGTCTGCGCAGGCAGGGGTCTTGTCCCCTGGGGGCCGCTTGTCGGGGTTTCCTGCTATTGTCTTTTTGATCCTTTCAGGGCTGGGTCGGGAGGAGTCCCAGACACCCAGCAGGCACGGAGCCAGCCCGCAGGGAGGCCGGAGGGCCGATCGAAACCCATCGTCCCAGGGGAGTTCAGAGGTGCGATAGAAACTGCTCCTCCCTCTCTCATCCCCTGGAAGCGTGATGTCCTCCAGCCGGAGTGGCGCCTCGAGGCCCGGGTCGCGCTGGGGCCGGGCGGCCATCTTGTTGCAGGGAGTGGGCACGCGGGCCCGGGGTGGCCGAAAGGAGAGAGGCCATGGACGGGGATGTCCGGGGTTGGTGCAGGTGTCCTGGTGGGAAAGGTCGGCTGGGCCGCGTGCTTGGGCTGCAGGCACCAGGTTTCGGGGGTGCGGGGGCACGGAGGGCCATTCTACGAGGCCGGGTCCAACATCTGTCCACTGCTGGGAGTCCTCTGCACCCACCCCTCACATGTCTCTGTCCACTGCTGGGAGTGATATGCACCCACCCCTCATATGTCGGGGCACTGCTGGGAGTGATCTGCACCCACCCCTCACATGTCTCTGGGCACTGCTGGTATTCCTCTGCACCCACCCCTCACATATCTCTGTCCACTGCTGGGAGTCCTCTGCACCCACCCCTCACATGTCTCTGTCCACTGCTGGGAGTCCTCTGCACCCACCCCTCACATGTCTCTGTCCACTGCTGGGAGTCCTCTGCACCCACCCCTCACATGTGTCTGTCCACTTCTGGGAGTCCTCTGCACCCACCCATCACATGTCTCTGTACACTGCTGGGAGTGATATGCACCCACCCATCACATGTTTCTCGGCACTGCTGGTATTCCTCTGCAACCTCCCCTCACATGTCTCTGTCCACTGCTGGGAGTCCTCTGCACCCACCCCGCACATGTCTCTGTCCACTGCTGGGAGTCCTCTGCACCCACCCCTCACATGTGTCTGTCCACTGCTGGGAGTCCTCTGCACCCACCCCTCACATGTCTCTGTCCACAGCTGGGAGTCCTCTGCACCCACCCCTCACATGTCTCTGTCCGCTGCTGGGAGTCCTCTGCACCCACCCCTCACATGTGTCTGTCCACTGCTGGGAGTCCTCTGCACCCCCTCACATGTCTCTGGCCACTGCTGGGAGTGATATGCACCCTCCCCTCACATGTCTCTGTCCACTGCTGGGAGTCCTCTGCACCCACCCCGCACATGTCTCTGTCCATTGCTGGGAGTCCTCTGCACCCACCCCTCACATGTGTCTGTCCACTGCTGGGAGTCCTCTGCACCCACCCCTCACATGTGTCTGTCCACTGCTGGGAGTCCTCTGCACCCACCCCTCACATGTCTCTGTCCACTGCTGGGAGTGATATGCACCCACCCCTCATATGTCTGGGCACTGCTGGGAGTGATCTGCACCCACCCCTCACATGTCTCTGGGCACTGCTGGTATTCCTCTGCACCCACCCCTCACATGTCTCTGTCCACTGCTGGGAGTCCTCTGCACCCACCCCTCACATGTCTCTGTCCACTGCTGGGAGTCCTCTGCACCCACCCCTCACATGTGTCTGTCCACTGCTGGGAGTCCTCTGCACCCACCCCTCACATGTCTCTGTCCACTGCTGGGAGTGATATGCACCCACCCCTTATATGTCTGTCCACTGCTGGGAGTCCTCTGCACCCACCCCTCACATGTCTCTGTCCACAGCTGGGAGTGATATGCACCCACCCCTCACATGTCTGTCCACTGCTAGGAGTCCTCTGCACCCACCCCTCACATGTCTCTGTCCACTGCTGGGAGTGATATGCAACCACCCCTCACATGTCTCTGTCCACTGCTGGGAGTGATATGCACCCACCCTCATATGTCTGTCCACTGCTGGGAGTCCTCTGCACCCACCCCTCACATGTCTCTGTCCACTGCTGGGAGTGATATGCACCCACCCCTCACATGTCTCTGGGCACTGTTGGTATTCCTCTGCACCCACCCCTCACATGTCTCTGTCCACTGCTGGGAGTCCTCTGCACCCACCCCTCACATGTCTCTGTCCACTGCTGGGAGTCCTCTGCACCCATCCCTCACATCTCTCTGTCCACTGCTAGGAGTGATATGCACCCACCCCTCATATGTCTGTCCACTGCTGGGAGTCCTCTTCACCCACCCCTCACATGACTCTGTCCACTGCTGGTAGCGATATGCACCCACCCCTCATATGTCTGTCCACTGCTGGGAGTCCTCTGCACCCACCCCTCACATGTCTCTGTCCACTGCTGGGATTCCTCTGCACCCACCCCTCACATGTGTCTGTCCACTGCTGGGAGTCCTCTGCACCCACCCCTCACATGTCTCTGTCCACTGCTGGGAGTGATATGCACCCACCCCTCACATGTCTCTGAGCACTGTTGGTATTCCTCTGCACCCACCCCTCACATGTCTCTTTCCACTGCTGGGAGTCCTCTGCACCCACCCCTCACATGTCTCTGTACAC
This sequence comes from Triturus cristatus, assembly GCF_964204655.1. Taxonomy (NCBI): domain Eukaryota; kingdom Metazoa; phylum Chordata; class Amphibia; order Caudata; family Salamandridae; genus Triturus; species Triturus cristatus. The sequence continues at coordinate 273,619,406 of NC_140579.1, read as the reverse complement.
TGCTGGGAGTCCTCTGCACCCACCCCTCACATGTCTCTGTCCACTGCTGGGAGTGATATGCACCCACCCCTCATATGTCTGTCCACTGCTTGGAGTCCTCTGCACCCACCCCTCACATGTCTCTGTCCACTGCAGGGAGTGATATGCACCCACCCCTCATATGACTGTCCACTGCTGGGAGTCCTCTGCACCCACTCCTCACATGTCTCTGTCCACTGCTGGGAGTGATATGCACCCACCCCTCATATGTTTGTCCACTGCTGGGAGTCCTCTGCACCCACTCCTCACATGTCTCTGTCTACTGCTGGGAGTCCTCTGCACCCACCCCTCACATGTGTCTGTCCACTGCTGTGAGTCCGCTGAACCCACCCCACACATGTCTCTGTCCACTGCTGGGAGTGATATGCACCCACCCCTCATATGTCTGGGCACTGCTGGGAGTGATCTGCACCCACCCCTCACATGTCTCTGGGCACTGCTGGTATTCCTCTGCACCCACCCCTCACATGTCTCTGTCCACTGCTGGGAGTCCTCTGCACCCACCCCTCACATGTCTCTGTCCTCTGCTGGGAGTCCTTTGCACCCACCCCTCACATGTGTCTGTCCACTGCTGGGAGTCCTCTGCACCCATCCCTCACATGTCTCTGTCCACTGCTGGGAGTGATATGCACCCACCCCTCATATGTCTGTCCACTGCTGGGAGTCCTCTTCACCCACCCCTCACATGTCTCTGTCCACTGCTGGGAGTCCTCTGCACCCACCCCTCACATGTGTCTGTCCACTGCTGGGAGTCCTCTGCACCAACCCCTCACATGTCTCTGTCCACTGCTGGGAGTGATATGCTCCCACCCCTCATATGTCTGGGCACTGCTGGGAGTGATCTGCACCCACCCCTCACATGTATCTGTCCACTGGTGGGAGTCCTCTGCACCCACCCCTCACATGTGTCTGTCCACTGCTGGGAGTCCTCTGCACCCACCCCTCACATGTCTCTGTCCACTGCTGGGAGTGATATGCACCCACCCCTCATATGTCTGGGCACTACTGGGAGTGATCTGCACCCACCCCTTACATATCTTTGGGCACTGCTGGTATTCCTCTGCACCCACCCCTCACATGTCTCTGTCCACTGCTGGGAGTCCTCTGCACCCACCCCTCACTTGTCTCTGTCCACTGCTGGGAGTCCTTTGAACCCACCCCTCACATGTCTCTGTCCACTGCTGGGAGTCCTCTGCACCCACCCCTCACATGTGTCTGTCCACTGCTGGAAGTCCTCTGCACCCACCCCTCACATGTCTCTGTCCACTGCTGGAAGTCCTCTGCACCCACCCCTCACATGTCTCTGTCCACTGCTGGGAGTGATATGCACCCACCCCTCACATGTCTCTGTCCACTGCTGGGAGTCCTCTGCACCCACCCCTCACATGTGTCTGTCCACTGCTGGGAGTCCTCTGCACCCCCCCCTCACATGTCTCTGGCCACTGCTTGGAGTGATATGCACCCACCCCTTATATGTCTGTCCACTGCTGGGAGTCCTCTGCACCCACCCCTCACATGTCTCTGTTCTCTGCTGGGAGTGATATGCACCCACCCCTCACATGTCTGTCCACTGCTGGGAGTCCTCTGCACCCACGCCTCACATGTCTCTGTCCACTGCTGGGAGTCCTCTGCACCCACCCCTCACATGTCTCTGTCCACTGCTGGGAGTGATATGCACCCACCCCTCATATGTCTGGGCACTGCTGGGAATGATCTGCACCCACCCCTCACATGTCTCTGGGCACTGCTGGTATTCCTCTGCACCCACCCCTCACATGTCTCTGTCCACTGCTGGGAGTCCTCTGCACCCACCCCTCACATGTCTCTGTCCACTGCTGGGAGTCCTCTGCTACCACCCCTCACATGTGTCTGTCCACTGCTGGGAGTCCTCTGCACCCACCCCTCACATGTCTCTGTCCACTGCTGGGAGTGATATGCACCCACCTCTCATATGTCTGTCCACTGCTGGGAGTCCTCTGCACCCACCCCTCACATGTATCTGTCCACTGCTGGGAGTGATAGGCACCCACCCCTTATATGTCTGTCCACTGCTGGGAGTCCTCTGCACCCACCCCTCACATGTCTCTGTCCACTGCTGGGAGTGATATGCACCCACCCCTCATATGTCTGGGCACTGCTGGGAGTGATCTGAACCCACCCCTCACATGTCTCTGGGCACTGCTGGTATTCCTCTGCACCCACCCCTCACATGTGTCTGTCCACTGCTGGGAGTCCTCTGCACCCACCCCTCACATGTCTCTGTCCACTGCTGGGAGTGATATGCACCCACCCCTCATATGTCTGTCCACTGCTGGGAGTCCTCTGCACCCACCCCTCACATGTCTCTGTCCACTGCTAGGAGTGATATGCACCCACCCCTCATATGTCTGTCCACTGCTGGGAGTCCTCTGCACCCACCCCTCACATGTCTCTGTCCACTGCTGGGAGTGATATGCACCCACCCCTCATATGTCGGGGCACTGCTGGGAGTGATCTGCACCCACCCCTCACATGTCTCTGGGCACTGCTGGTATTCCTCTGCACCCACCCCTCACATATCTCTGTCCACTGCTGGGAGTCCTCTGCACCCACCCCTCACATGTCTCTGTCCACTGCTGGGAGTCCTCTGCACCCACCCCTCACATGTCTCTGTCCACTGCTGGGAGTCCTCTGCACCCACCCCTCACATGTGTCTGTCCACTTCTGGGAGTCCTCTGCACCCACCCATCACATGTCTCTGTACACTGCTGGGAGTGATATGCACCCACCCATCACATGTTTCTCGGCACTGCTGGTATTCCTCTGCAACCTCCCCTCACATGTCTCTGTCCACTGCTGGGAGTCCTCTGCACCCACCCCGCACATGTCTCTGTCCACTGCTGGGAGTCCTCTGCACCCACCCCTCACATGTGTCTGTCCACTGCTGGGAGTCCTCTGCACCCACCCCTCACATGTCTCTGTCCACAGCTGGGTGTCCTCTGCACCCACCCCTCACATTTCTCTGTCCGCTGCTGGGAGTCCTCTGCACCCACCCCTCACATGTGTCTGTCCACTGCTGGGAGTCCTCTGCACCCCCTCACATGTCTCTGGCCACTGCTGGGAGTGATATGCACCCTCCCCTCACATGTCTCTGTCCACTGCTGGGAGTCCTCTGCACCCACCCCGCACATGTCTCTGTCCATTGCTGGGAGTCCTCTGCACCCACCCCTCACATGTGTCTGTCCACTGCTGGGAGTCCTCTGCACCCACCCCTCACATGTGTCTGTCTACTGCTGGGAGTCCTCTGCACCCACCCCTCACATGTCTCTGTCCACTGCTGGGAGTGATATGCACCCACCCCTCATATGTCTGGGCACTGCTGGGAGTGATCTGCACCCACCCCTCACATGTCTCTGGGCACTGCTGGTATTCCTCTGCACCCACCCCTCACATGTCTCTGTCCACTGCTGGGAGTCCTCTGCACCCACCCCTCACATGTCTCTGTCCACTGCTGGGAGTCCTCTGCACCCACCCCTCACATGTGTCTGTCCACTGCTGGGAGTCCTCTGCACCCACCCCTCACATGTCTCTGTCCACTGCTGAGAGTGATATGCACCCACCCCTCATATGTCTGTCCACTGCTGGGAGTCCTCTGCACCCACCCCTCACATGTCTCTGTCCACAGCTGGGAGTGATATGCACCCACCCCTCATATGTCTGTCCACTGCTAGGAGTCCTCTGCACCCACCCCTCACATGTCTCTGTCCACTGCTGGGAGTGATATGCAACCACCCCTCACATGTCTCTGTCCACTGCTGGGAGTGATATGCACCCACCCCTCATATGTCTGTCCACTGCTGGGAGTCCTCTGCACCCACCCCTCACATGTCTCTGTCCACTGCTGGGAGTGATATGCACCCACCCCTCACATGTCTCTGGGCACTGTTGGTATTCCTCTGCACCCACCCCTCACATGTCTCTGTCCACTGCTGGGAGTCCTCTGCACCCACCCCTCACATGTCTCTGTCCACTGCTGGGAGTCCTCTGCACCCATCCCTCACATCTCTCTGTCCACTGCTAGGAGTGATATGCACCCACCCCTCATATGTCTGTCCACTGCTGGGAGTCCTCTTCACCCACCCCTCACATGACTCTGTCCACTGCTGGTAGCGATATGCACCCACCCCTCATATGTCTGTCCACTGCTGGGAGTCCTCTGCACCCACCCCTCACATGTCTCTGTCCACTGCTGGGATTCCTCTGCACCCACCCCTCACATGTGTCTGTCCACTGCTGGGAGTCCTCTGCACCCACCCCTCACATGTCTCTGTCCACTGCTGGGAGTGATATGCACCCACCCCTCACATGTCTCTGGGCACTGTTGGTATTCCTCTGCACCCACGCCTCACATGTCTCTTTCCACTGCTGGGAGTCCTCTGCACCCACCCCTCACATGTCTCTGTACACTGCTGGGAGTCCTCTGCACCCACCCCTCACATGTCTCTGTCCACTGCTGGGAGTGATATGCACCCACCCCTCATATGTCTGTCCACTGCTTGGAGTCCTCTGCACCCACCCCTCACATGTCTCTGTCCACTGCAGGGAGTGATATGCACCCACCCCTCATATGACTGTCCACTGCTGGGAGTCCTCTGCACCCACCCCTCACATGTCTCTGTCCACTGCTGGGAGTGATATGCACCCACCCCTCATATGTCTGTCCACTGCTGGGAGTCCTCTGCACCCACTCCTCACATGTCTCTGTCTACTGCTGGGAGTCCTCTGCACCCACCCCTCACATGTGTCTGTCCACTGCTGTGAGTCCGCTGAACCCACCCCTCACATGTCTCTGTCCACTGCTGGGAGTGATATGCACCCACCCCTCATATGTCTGGGCACTGCTGGGAGTGATCTGCACCCACCCCTCACATGTCTCTGGGCACTGCTGGTATTCCTCTGCACCCACCCCTCACATGTCTCTGTCCACTGCTGGGAGTCCTCTGCACCCACCCCTCACATGTCTCTGTCCACTGCTGGGAGTCCTTTGCACCTACCCCTCACATGTGTCTGTCCACTGCTGGGAGTCCTCTGCACCCACCCCTCACATGTCTCTGTCCACTGCTGGGAGTGATATGCACCCACCCCTCATATGTCTGTCCACTGCTGGGAGTCCTCTTCACCCACCCCTCACATGTCTCTGTCCACTGCTGGGAGTCCTCTGCACCCACCCCTCACATGTGTCTGTCCACTGCTGGGAGTCCTCTGCACCAACCCCTCACATGTCTCTGTCCACTGCTGGGAGTGATATGCTCCCACCCCTCATATGTCGGGGCACTGCTGGGAGTGATCTGCACCCACCCCTCACATGTATCTGTCCACTGGTGGGAGTCCTCTGCACCCACCCCTCACATGTGTCTGTCCACTGCTGGGAGTCCTCTGCACCCACCCCTCACATGTCTCTGTTCACTGCTGGGAGTGATATGCACCCACCCCTCATATGTCTGGGCACTACTGGGAGTGATCTGCACCCACCCCTTACATATCTTTGGGCACTGCTGGTATTCCTCTGCACCCACCCCTCACATGTCTCTGTCCACTGCTGGGAGTCCTCTGCACCCACCCCTCACATGTCTCTGTCCACTGCTGGGAGTCCTTTGAACCCACCCCTCACATGTCTCTGTCCACTGCTGGGAGTCCTCTGCACCCACCCCTCACATGTGTCTGTCCACTGCTGGGAGTCCTCTGCACCCCCCCTCACATGTCTCTGGCCACTGCTTGGAGTGATATACACCCACCCCTCATATGTCTGTCCACTGCTGGGAGTCCTCTTCACCCACCCCTCACATGTCTCTGTCCACTGCCGGGAGTCCTCTGCACCCACCCCTCACATGTGTCTGTCCACTGCTGGGAGTCCTCTGCACCAACCCCTCACATGTCTCTGTCCACTGCTGGGAGTGATTTGCTCCCACCCCTCATATGTCTGGGCACTGCTGGGAATGATCTGCACCCACCCCTCACATGTCTATGGGCACTGCTGGTATTCCTCTGCATCCACCCCTCACATGTCTCTGTCCACTGCTGGGAGTCCTCTGCACCCACCCCTCACATGTCTCTGTCCACTGCTGGGAGTGATATTCACCCACCCCTTATATGTCTGTCCACTGCTGGGAGTCCTCTGCACCCACCCCTCACATGTCTCTGTCCACTGCTGGGAGTGATATGCAACCACCCCTCATATGTCTGGGCAATGCTGGGAGTGATCTGCACCCACCCCTCACATGTCTCTGGGAACTGCTGGTATTCCTCTGCACCCACCCCTCACATGTCTCTGTCCACTGCTGGGAGTCCTCTGCACCCACCCCTCACATGTGTCTGTCCACTGCTGGGAGTCCTCTGAACCCACCCCTCACATGTCTCTGTCCACTGCTGGGAGTGATATGCACCCACCCCTCATATGTCTGTCCACTGCTGGGAGTCCTCTGCACCCACCCCTCACATGTCTCTGTCCACTGCTAGGAGTGATATGCACCCACCCCTCACATGTCTCTGGGCACTGTTGGTATTCCTCTGCACCCACCCCTCACATGTCTCTTTCCACTGCTGGGAGTCCTCTGCACCCACCCCTCACATGTCTCTGTACACTGCTGGGAGTCCTCTGCACCCACCCCTCACATGTCTCTGTCCACTGCTGGGAGTGATATGCACCCACCCCTCATATGTCTGTCCACTGCTTGGAGTCCTCTGCACCCACCCCTCACATGTCTCTGTCCACTGCAGGGAGTGATATGCACCCACCCCTCATATGACTGTCCACTGCTGGGAGTCCTCTGCACCCACCCCTCACATGTCTCTGTCCACTGCTGGGAGTGATATGCACCCACCCCTCATATGTCTGTCCACTGCTGGGAGTCCTCTGCACCCACTCCTCACATGTCTCTGTCTACTGCTGGGAGTCCTCTGCACCCACCCCTCACATGTGTCTGTCCACTGCTGTGAGTCCGCTGAACCCACCCCTCACATGTCTCTGTCCACTGCTGGGAGTGATATGCACCCACCCCTCATATGTCTGGGCACTGCTGGGAGTGATCTGCACCCACCCCTCACATGTCTCTGGGCACTGCTGGTATTCCTCTGCACCCACCCCTCACATGTCTCTGTCCACTGCTGGGAGTCCTCTGCACCCACCCCTCACATGTCTCTGTCCACTGCTGGGAGTCCTTTGCACCCACCCCTCACATGTGTCTGTCCACTGCTGGGAGTCCTCTGCACCCACCCCTCACATGTCTCTGTCCACTGCTGGGAGTGATATGCACCCACCCCTCATATGTCTGTCCACTGCTGGGAGTCCTCTTCACCCACCCCTCACATGTCTCTGTCCACTGCTGGGAGTCCTCTGCACCCACCCCTCACATGTGTCTGTCCACTGCTGGGAGTCCTCTGCACCAACCCCTCACATGTCTCTGTCCACTGCTGGGAGTGATATGCTCCCACCCCTCATATGTCGGGGCACTGCTGGGAGTGATCTGCACCCACCCCTCACATGTATCTGTCCACTGGTGGGAGTCCTCTGCACCCACCCCTCACATGTGTCTGTCCACTGCTGGGAGTCCTCTGCACCCACCCCTCACATGTCTCTGTTCACTGCTGGGAGTGATATGCACCCACCCCTCATATGTCTGGGCACTACTGGGAGTGATCTGCACCCACCCCTTACATATCTTTGGGCACTGCTGGTATTCCTCTGCACCCACCCCTCACATGTCTCTGTCCACTGCTGGGAGTCCTCTGCACCCACCCCTCACATGTCTCTGTCCACTGCTGGGAGTCCTTTGAACCCACCCCTCACATGTCTCTGTCCACTGCTGGGAGTCCTCTGCACCCACCCCTCACATGTGTCTGTCCACTGCTGGAAGTCCTCTGCACCCACCCCTCACATGTCTCTGTCCACTGCTGGAAGTCCTCTGCACCCACCCCTCACATGTCTCTGTCCACTGCTGGGAGTGATATGCACCCACCCCTCACATGTCTCTGTCCACTGCTGGGAGTCCTCTGCACCCACCCCTCACATGTGTCTGTCCACTGCTGGGAGTCCTCTGCACCCCCCCTCACATGTCTCTGGCCACTGCTTGGAGTGATATACACCCACCCCTCATATGTCTGTCCACTGCTGGGAGTCCTCTTCACCCACCCCTCACATGTCTCTGTCCACTGCTGGGAGTCCTCTGCACCCACCCCTCACATGTGTCTGTCCACTGCTGGGAGTCCTCTGCACCAACCCCTCACATGTGTCTGTCCACTGCTGGGAGTGATATGCTCCCACCCCTCATATGTCTGGGCACTGCTGGGAATGATCTGCACCCACCCCTCACATGTCTATGGGCACTGCTGGTATTCCTCTGCATCCACCCCTCACATGTCTCTGTCCACTGCTGGGAGTCCTCTGCACCCACCCCTCACATGTCTCTGTCCACTGCTGGGAGTGATATTCACCCACCCCTTATATGTCTGTCCACTGCTGGGAGTCCTCTGCACCCACCCCTCACATGTCTCTGTCCACTGCTGGGAGTGATATGCAACCACCCCTCATATGTCTGGGCAATGCTGGGAGTGATCTGCACCCACCCCTCACATGTCTCTGGGAACTGCTGGTATTCCTCTGCACCCACCCCTCACATGTCTCTGTCCACTGCTGGGAGTCCTCTGCACCCACCCCTCACATGTGTCTGTCCACTGCTGGGAGTCCTCTGCACCCACCCCTCACATGTCTCTGTCCACTGCTGGGAGTGATATGCACCCACCCCTCATATGTCTGTCCACTGCTGGGAGTCCTCTGCACCCACCCCTCACATGTCTCTGTCCACTGCTGGGAGTGATATGCACCCACCCCTCATATGTCTGTCCACTGCTGGGAGTCCTCTGCACCCACCCCTCACATGTCTCTGTCCACTGCTGGGAGTCCTCTGCACCCACCCCTCACATGTCTCTGTCCACTGCTGGGAGTCCTCTGCACCCACCCCTCACATGTGTCTGTCCACTTCTGGGAGTCCTCTGCACCCACCCATCACATGTCTCTGTACACTGCTGGGAGTGATATGCACCCACCCATCACATGTCTGTCCACTGCTGGGAGTCCTCTGCACCCACCCCTCACATGTCTCTGTCCACTGCTAGGAGTGATATGCACCCACCCCTCACATGTCTCTGGGCACTGTTGGTATTCCTCTGCACCCTCCCCTCACATGTCTCTGTCCACTGCTGGGAGTCCTCTGCACCCACCCCGCACATGTCTCTGTCCACTGCTGGGAGTCCTCTGCACCCACCCCTCACATGTGTCTGTCCACTGCTGGGAGTCCTCTGCACCCACCCCTCACATGTCTCTGTCCACAGCTGGGAGTCCTCTGCACCCACCCCTCACATGTCTCTGTCCGCTGCTGGGAGTCCTCTGCACCCACCCCTCACATGTGTCTGTCCACTGCTGGGAGTCCTCTGCACCCCCTCACATGTCTCTGGCCACTGCTGGGAGTGATATGCACCCTCCCCTCACATGTCTCTGTCCACTGCTGGGAGTCCTCTGCACCCACCCCTCACATGTCTCTGTCCACTGCTGGGAGTGATATGCACCCACCCCTCATATGTCTGTCCACTGCTGGGAGTCCTCTGCACCCACCCCTCACATGTCTCTGTCCACTGCTGGGAGTCCTCTGCACCCACCCCTCACATGTGTCTGTCCACTGCTGGGAGTCCTCTGCACCCACCCCTCACATGTCTCTGTCCACAGCTGGGAGTCCTCTGCACCCACCCCTCACATGTCTCTGTCCGCTGCTGGGAGTCCTCTGCACCCACCCCTCACATGTGTCTGTCCACTGCTGGGAGTCCTCTGCACCCCCTCACATGTCTCTGGCCACTGCTGGGAGTGATATGCACCCTCCCCTCACATGTCTCTGTCCACTGCTGGGAGTCCTCTGCACCCACCCCGCACATGTCTCTGTCCATTGCTGGGAGTCCTCTGCACCCACCCCTCACATGTCTCTGTCCACTGCTGGGAGTCCTCTGCACCCACCCCTCACATGTGTCTGTCCACTGCTGGGGGTCCTCTGCACCCACCCCTCACATGTCTCTGTCCACTGCTGGGAGTGATATGCACCCACCCCTCATATGTCTGTCCACTGCTGGGAGTCCTCTGCACCCACCCCTCACATGTCTCTGTCCACAGCTGGGAGTGATATGCACCCACCCCTCATATGTCTGTCCACTGCTGGGAGTCCTCTGCACCCACCCCTCACATGTCTCTGTCCACTGCTGGGAGTGATATGCAACCACCCCTCACATGTCTCTGTCCACTGCTGGGAGTGATATGCACCCACCCCTCATATGTCTGTCCACTGCTGGGAGTCCTCTGCACCCACCCCTCACATGTCTCTGTCCACTGCTGGGAGTGATATGCACCCACCCCTCACATGTCTCTGGGCACTGTTGGTATTCCTCTGCACCCACCCCTCACATGTCTCTGTCCACTGCTGGGAGTCCTCTGCACCCACCCCTCACATGTCTCTGTCCACTGCTGGGAGTCCTATGCACCCATCCCTCACATCTCTCTGTCCACTGCTAGGAGTGATATGCACCCAACCCTCATATGTCTGTCCACTGCTGGGAGTCCTCTTCACCCACCCCTCACATGACTCTGTCCACTGCTGGTAGCGATATGCACCCACCCCTCATATGTCTGTCCACTGCTGGGAGTCCTCTGCACCCACCCCTCACATGTCTCTGTCCACTGCTGGGATTCCTCTGCACCCACCCCTCACATGTGTCTGTCCACTGCTGGGAGTCCTCTGCACCCACCCCTCACATGTCTCTGTCCACTGCTGGGAGTGATATGCACCCACCCCTCACATGTCTCTGGGCACTGTTGGTATTCCTCTGCACCCACCCCTCACATGTCTCTTTCCACTGCTGGGAGTCCTCTGCACCCACCCCTCACATGTCTCTGTACACTGCTGGGAGTCCTCTGCACCCACCCCTCACATGTCTCTGTCCACTGCTGGGAGTGATATGCACCCACCCCTCATATGTCTGTCCACTGCTTGGAGTCCTCTGCACCCACCCCTCACATGTCTCTGTCCACTGCAGGGAGTGATATGCACCCACCCCTCATATGACTGTCCACTGCTGGGAGTCCTCTGCACCCACCCCTCACATGTCTCTGTCCACTGCTGGGAGTGATATGCACCCACCCCTCATATGTCTGTCCACTGCTGGGAGTCCTCTGCACCCACTCCTCACATGTCTCTGTCCACTGCTGGGAGTGATATGCACCCACCCCTCATATGTCTGGGCACTGCTGGGAGTCCTCTGCACCCACCCCTCACATGTGTCTGTCCACTGCTGTGAGTCCGCTGAACCCACCCCTCAAATGTCTCTGTCCACTGCTGGGCGTGATATGCACCCACCCCTCATATGTCTGGGCACTGCTGGGAGTGATCTGCACCCACCCCTCACATGTCTCTGGGCACTGCTGGTATTCCTCTGCACCCACCCCTCACATGTCTCTGTCCACTGCTGGGAGTCCTCTGCACCCACCCCTCACATGTCTCTGTCCACTGCTGGGAGTCCTTTGCACCCACCCCTCACATGTGTCTGTCCACTGCTGGGAGTCCTCTGCACCCACCCCTCACACGTCTCTGTCCACTGCTGGGAGTGATATGCACCCACCCCTCATATGTCTGTCCACTGCTGGGAGTCCTCTTCACCCACCCCTCACATGTCTCTGTCCACTGCTGGGAGTCCTCTGCACCCACCCCTCACATGTGTCTGTCCACTGCTGGGAGTCCTCTGCACCAACCCCTCACATGTCTCTGTCCACTGCTGGGAGTGATATGCTCCCACCCCTCATATGTCTGGGCACTGCTGGGAGTGATCTGCACCCACCCCTCACATGTCTCTGTCCACTGGTGGGAGTCCTCTGCACCCACCCCTCACATGTGTCTGTCCACTGCTGGGAGTCCTCTGCACCCACCCCTCACATGTCTCTGTCCACTGCTGGGAGTGATATGCACCCACCCCTCATATGTCTGGGCACTACTGGGAGTGATCTGCACCCACCCCTTACATATCTTTGGGCACTGCTGGTATTCCTCTGCACCCACCCCTCACATGTCTCTGTCCACTGCTGGGAGTCCTCTGCACCCACCCCTCACATGTCTCTGTCCACTGCTGGGAGTCCTTTGAACCCACCCCTCACATGTCTCTGTCCACTGCTGGGAGTCCTCTGCACCCACCCCTCACATGTGTCTGTCCACTGCTGGAAGTCCTCTGCACCCACCCCTCACATGTCTCTGTCCACTGCTGGGAGTGACATGCACCCACCCCTCACATGTCTCTGTCCACTGCTGGGAGTCCTCTGCACCCACCCCTCACATGTGTCTGTCCACTGCTGGGAGTCCTCTGCACCCCCCCTCACATGTCTCTGGCCACTGCTTGGAGTGATATGCACCCACCCCTCATATGTCTGTCCACTGCTGGGAGTCCTCTTCACCCACCCCTCACATGTCTCTGTCCACTGCTTGGAGTCCTCTGCACCCACCCCTCACATGTGTCTGTCCACTGCTGGGAGTCCTCTGCACCAACCCCTCACATGTCTCTGTCCACTGCAGGGAGTGATATGCACCCACCCCTCATATGACTGTCCACTGCTGGGAGTCCTCTGCACCCACCCCTCACATGTCTCTGTCCACTGCTGGGAGTGATATGCACCCACCCCTCATATGTCTGTCCACTGCTGGGAGTCCTCTGCACCCACTCCTCACATGTCTCTGTCTACTGCTGGGAGTCCTCTGCACCCACCCCTCACATGTGTCTGTCCACTGCTGTGAGTCCGCTGAACCCACCCCTCACATGTCTCTGTCCACTGCTGGGAGTGATATGCACCCACCCCTCATATGTCTGGGCACTGCTGGGAGTGATCTGCACCCACCCCTCACATGTCTCTGGGCACTGCTGGTATTCCTCTGCACCCACCCCTCACATGTCTCTGTCCACTGCTGGGAGTCCTCTGCACCCACCCCTCACATGTCTCTGTCCACTGCTTGGAGTCCTCTGCACCCACCCCTCACATGTGTCTGTCCACTGCTGGGAGTCCTCTGCACCAACCCCTCACATGTCTCTGTCCACTGCAGGGAGTGATATGCACCCACCCCTCATATGACTGTCCACTGCTGGGAGTCCTCTGCACCCACCCCTCACATGTCTCTGTCCACTGCTGGGAGTGATATGCACCCACCCCTCATATGTCTGTCCACTGCTGGGAGTCCTCTGCACCCACTCCTCACATGTCTCTGTCTACTGCTGGGAGTCCTCTGCACCCACCCCTCACATGTGTCTGTCCACTGCTGTGAGTCCGCTGAACCCACCCCTCACATGTCTCTGTCCACTGCTGGGAGTGATATGCACCCACCCCTCATATGTCTGGGCACTGCTGGGAGTGATCTGCACCCACCCCTCACATGTCTCTGGGCACTGCTGGTATTCCTCTGCACCCACCCCTCACATGTCTCTGTCCACTGCTGGGAGTCCTCTGCACCCACCCCTCACATGTCTCTGTCCACTGCTGGGAGTCCTTTGCACCCACCCCTCACATGTGTCTGTCCACTGCTGGGAGTCCTCTGCACCCACCCCTCACATGTCTCTGTCCACTGCTGGGAGTGATATGCACCCACCCCTCATATGTCTGTCCACTGCTGGGAGTCCTCTTCACCCACCCCTCACATGTCTCTGTCCACTGCTGGGAGTCCTCTGCACCCACCCCTCACATGTGTCTGTCCACTGCTGGGAGTCCTCTGCACCAACCCCTCACATGTCTCTGTCCACTGCTGGGAGTGATATGCTCCCACCCCTCATATGTCGGGGCACTGCTGGGAGTGATCTGCACCCACCCCTCACATGTATCTGTCCACTGGTGGGAGTCCTCTGCACCCACCCCTCACATGTGTCTGTCCACTGCTGGGAGTCCTCTGCACCCACCCCTCACATGTCTCTGTTCACTGCTGGGAGTGATATGCACCCACCCCTCATATGTCTGGGCACTACTGGGAGTGATCTGCACCCACCCCTTACATATCTTTGGGCACTGCTGGTATTCCTCTGCACCCACCCCTCACATGTCTCTGTCCACTGCTGGGAGTCCTCTGCACCCACCCCTCACATGTCTCTGTCCACTGCTGGGAGTCCTTTGAACCCACCCCTCACATGTCTCTGTCCACTGCTGGGAGTCCTCTGCACCCACCCCTCACATGTGTCTGTCCACTGCTGGGAGTCCTCTGCACCCCCCCTCACATGTCTCTGGCCACTGCTTGGAGTGATATACACCCACCCCTCATATGTCTGTCCACTGCTGGGAGTCCTCTTCACCCACCCCTCACATGTCTCTGTCCACTGCTGGGAGTCCTCTGCACCCACCCCTCACATGTGTCTGTCCACTGCTGGGAGTCCTCTGCACCAACCCCTCACATGTCTCTGTCCACTGCTGGGAGTGATTTGCTCCCACCCCTCATATGTCTGGGCACTGCTGGGAATGATCTGCACCCACCCCTCACATGTCTATGGGCACTGCTGGTATTCCTCTGCATCCACCCCTCACATGTCTCTGTCCACTGCTGGGAGTCCTCTGCACCCACCCCTCACATGTCTCTGTCCACTGCTGGGAGTGATATTCACCCACCCCTTATATGTCTGTCCACTGCTGGGAGTCCTCTGCACCCACCCCTCACATGTCTCTGTCCACTGCTGGGAGTGATATGCAACCACCCCTCATATGTCTGGGCAATGCTGGGAGTGATCTGCACCCACCCCTCACATGTCTCTGGGAACTGCTGGTATTCCTCTGCACCCACCCCTCACATGTCTCTGTCCACTGCTGGGAGTCCTCTGCACCCACCCCTCACATGTGTCTGTCCACTGCTGGGAGTCCTCTGAACCCACCCCTCACATGTCTCTGTCCACTGCTGGGAGTGATATGCACCCACCCCTCATATGTCTGTCCACTGCTGGGAGTCCTCTGCACCCACCCCTCACATGTCTCTGTCCACTGCTAGGAGTGATATGCACCCACCCCTCACATGTCTCTGGGCACTGTTGGTATTCCTCTGCACCCACCCCTCACATGTCTCTTTCCACTGCTGGGAGTCCTCTGCACCCACCCCTCACATGTCTCTGTACACTGCTGGGAGTCCTCTGCACCCACCCCTCACATGTCTCTGTCCACTGCTGGGAGTGATATGCACCCACCCCTCATATGTCTGTCCACTGCTTGGAGTCCTCTGCACCCACCCCTCACATGTCTCTGTCCACTGCAGGGAGTGATATGCACCCACCCCTCATATGACTGTCCACTGCTGGGAGTCCTCTGCACCCACCCCTCACATGTCTCTGTCCACTGCTGGGAGTGATATGCACCCACCCCTCATATGTCTGTCCACTGCTGGGAGTCCTCTGCACCCACTCCTCACATGTCTCTGTCTACTGCTGGGAGTCCTCTGCACCCACCCCTCACATGTGTCTGTCCACTGCTGTGAGTCCGCTGAACCCACCCCTCACATGTCTCTGTCCACTGCTGGGAGTGATATGCACCCACCCCTCATATGTCTGGGCACTGCTGGGAGTGATCTGCACCCACCCCTCACATGTCTCTGGGCACTGCTGGTATTCCTCTGCACCCACCCCTCACATGTCTCTGTCCACTGCTGGGAGTCCTCTGCACCCACCCCTCACATGTCTCTGTCCACTGCTGGGAGTCCTTTGCACCCACCCCTCACATGTGTCTGTCCACTGCTGGGAGTCCTCTGCACCCACCCCTCACATGTCTCTGTCCACTGCTGGGAGTGAAAAGCACCCACCCCTCATATGTCTGTCCACTGCTGGGAGTCCTCTTCACCCACCCCTCACATGTCTCTGTCCACTGCTGGGAGTCCTCTGCACCCACCCCTCACATGTGTCTGTCCACTGCTGGGAGTCCTCTGCACCAACCCCTCACATGTCTCTGTCCACTGCTGGGAGTGATATGCTCCCACCCCTCATATGTCGGGGCACTGCTGGGAGTGATCTGCACCCACCCCTCACATGTATCTGTCCACTGGTGGGAGTCCTCTGCACCCACCCCTCACATGTGTCTGTCCACTGCTGGGAGTCCTCTGCACCCACCCCTCACATGTCTCTGTTCACTGCTGGGAGTGATATGCACCCACCCCTCATATGTCTGGGCACTACTGGGAGTGATCTGCACCCACCCCTTACATATCTTTGGGCACTGCTGGTATTCCTCTGCACCCACCCCTCACATGTCTCTGTCCACTGCTGGGAGTCCTCTGCACCCACCCCTCACATGTCTCTGTCCACTGCTGGGAGTCCTTTGAACCCACCCCTCACATGTCTCTGTCCACTGCTGGGAGTCCTCTGCACCCACCCCTCACATGTGTCTGTCCACTGCTGGAAGTCCTCTGCACCCACCCCTCACATGTCTCTGTCCACTGCTGGAAGTCCTCTGCACCCACCCCTCACATGTCTCTGTCCACTGCTGGGAGTGATATGCACCCACCCCTCACATGTCTCTGTTCACTGCTGGGAGTCCTCTGCACCCACCCCTCACATGTGTCTGTCCACTGCTGGGAGTCCTCTGCACCCCCCCTCACATGTCTCTGGCCACTGCTTGGAGTGATATACACCCACCCCTCATATGTCTGTCCACTGCTGGGAGTCCTCTTCACCCACCCCTCACATGTCTCTGTCCACTGCTGGGAGTCCTCTGCACCCACCCCTCACATGTGTCTGTCCACTGCTGGGAGTCCTCTGCACCAACCCCTCACATGTGTCTGTCCACTGCTGGGAGTGATATGCTCCCACCCCTCATATGTCTGGGCACTGCTGGGAATGATCTGCACCCACCCCTCACATGTCTATGGGCACTGCTGGTATTCCTCTGCATCCACCCCTCACATGTCTCTGTCCACTGCTGGGAGTCCTCTGCACCCACCCCTCACATGTCTCTGTCCACTGCTGGGAGTGATATTCACCCACCCCTTATATGTCTGTCCACTGCTGGGAGTCCTCTGCACCCACCCCTCACATGTCTCTGTCCACTGCTGGGAGTGATATGCAACCACCCCTCATATGTCTGGGCAATGCTGGGAGTGA
This sequence comes from Triturus cristatus, assembly GCF_964204655.1. Lineage (NCBI taxonomy): Eukaryota > Metazoa > Chordata > Amphibia > Caudata > Salamandridae > Triturus > Triturus cristatus. Next base: position 273,602,204 of record NC_140579.1, on the reverse strand, counting down.
TCTGCACCCACCCCTCACATGTCTCTGGGAACTGCTGGTATTCCTCTGCACCCACCCCTCACATGTCTCTGTCCACTGCTGGGAGTCCTCTGCACCCACCCCTCACATGTGTCTGTCCACTGCTGGGAGTCCTCTGCACCCACCCCTCACATGTCTCTGTCCACTGCTGGGAGTGATATGCACCCACCCCTCATATGTCTGTCCACTGCTGGGAGTCCTCTGCACCCACCCCTCACATGTCTCTGTCCACTGCTGGGAGTGATATGCACCCACCCCTCATATGTCTGTCCACTGCTGGGAGTCCTCTGCACCCACCCCGCACATGTCTCTGTCCACTGCTGGGAGTCCTCTGCACCCACCCCTCACATGTCTCTGTCCACTGCTGGGAGTCCTCTGCACCCACCCCTCACATGTGTCTGTCCACTTCTGGGAGTCCTCTGCACCCACCCATCACATGTCTCTGTACACTGCTGGGAGTGATATGCACCCACCCATCACATGTCTGTCCACTGCTGGGAGTCCTCTGCACCCACCCCTCACATGTCTCTGTCCACTGCTAGGAGTGATATGCACCCACCCCTCACATGTCTCTGGGCACTGTTGGTATTCCTCTGCACCCTCCCCTCACATGTCTCTGTCCACTGCTGGGAGTCCTCTGCACCCACCCCGCACATGTCTCTGTCCACTGCTGGGAGTCCTCTGCACCCACCCCTCACATGTGTCTGTCCACTGCTGGGAGTCCTCTGCACCCACCCCTCACATGTCTCTGTCCACAGCTGGGAGTCCTCTGCACCCACCCCTCACATGTCTCTGTCCGCTGCTGGGAGTCCTCTGCACCCACCCCTCACATGTGTCTGTCCACTGCTGGGAGTCCTCTGCACCCCCTCACATGTCTCTGGCCACTGCTGGGAGTGATATGCACCCTCCCCTCACATGTCTCTGTCCACTGCTGGGAGTCCTCTGCACCCACCCCGCACATGTCTCTGTCCATTGCTGGGAGTCCTCTGCACCCACCCCTCACATGTCTCTGTCCACTGCTGGGAGTCCTCTGCACCCACCCCTCACATGTGTCTGTCCACTGCTGGGGGTCCTCTGCACCCACCCCTCACATGTCTCTGTCCACTGCTGGGAGTGATATGCACCCACCCCTCATATGTCTGTCCACTGCTGGGAGTCCTCTGCACCCACCCCTCACATGTCTCTGTCCACAGCTGGGAGTGATATGCACCCACCCCTCATATGTCTGTCCACTGCTGGGAGTCCTCTGCACCCACCCCTCACATGTCTCTGTCCACTGCTGGGAGTGATATGCAACCACCCCTCACATGTCTCTGTCCACTGCTGGGAGTGATATGCACCCACCCCTCATATGTCTGTCCACTGCTGGGAGTCCTCTGCACCCACCCCTCACATGTCTCTGTCCACTGCTGGGAGTGATATGCACCCACCCCTCACATGTCTCTGGGCACTGTTGGTATTCCTCTGCACCCACCCCTCACATGTCTCTGTCCACTGCTGGGAGTCCTCTGCACCCACCCCTCACATGTCTCTGTCCACTGCTGGGAGTCCTATGCACCCATCCCTCACATCTCTCTGTCCACTGCTAGGAGTGATATGCACCCAACCCTCATATGTCTGTCCACTGCTGGGAGTCCTCTTCACCCACCCCTCACATGACTCTGTCCACTGCTGGTAGCGATATGCACCCACCCCTCATATGTCTGTCCACTGCTGGGAGTCCTCTGCACCCACCCCTCACATGTCTCTGTCCACTGCTGGGATTCCTCTGCACCCACCCCTCACATGTGTCTGTCCACTGCTGGGAGTCCTCTGCACCCACCCCTCACATGTCTCTGTCCACTGCTGGGAGTGATATGCACCCACCCCTCACATGTCTCTGGGCACTGTTGGTATTCCTCTGCACCCACCCCTCACATGTCTCTTTCCACTGCTGGGAGTCCTCTGCACCCACCCCTCACATGTCTCTGTACACTGCTGGGAGTCCTCTGCACCCACCCCTCACATGTCTCTGTCCACTGCTGGGAGTGATATGCACCCACCCCTCATATGTCTGTCCACTGCTTGGAGTCCTCTGCACCCACCCCTCACATGTCTCTGTCCACTGCAGGGAGTGATATGCACCCACCCCTCATATGACTGTCCACTGCTGGGAGTCCTCTGCACCCACCCCTCACATGTCTCTGTCCACTGCTGGGAGTGATATGCACCCACCCCTCATATGTCTGTCCACTGCTGGGAGTCCTCTGCACCCACTCCTCACATGTCTCTGTCCACTGCTGGGAGTGATATGCACCCACCCCTCATATGTCTGGGCACTGCTGGGAGTCCTCTGCACCCACCCCTCACATGTGTCTGTCCACTGCTGTGAGTCCGCTGAACCCACCCCTCACATGTCTCTGTCCACTGCTGGGAGTGATATGCACCCACCCCTCATATGTCTGGGCACTGCTGGGAGTGATCTGCACCCACCCCTCACATGTCTCTGGGCACTGCTGGTATTCCTCTGCACCCACCCCTCACATGTCTCTGTCCACTGCTGGGAGTCCTCTGCACCCACCCCTCACATGTCTCTGTCCACTGCTGGGAGTCCTTTGCACCCACCCCTCACATGTGTCTGTCCACTGCTGGGAGTCCTCTGCACCCACCCCTCACACGTCTCTGTCCACTGCTGGGAGTGATATGCACCCACCCCTCATATGTCTGTCCACTGCTGGGAGTCCTCTTCACCCACCCCTCACATGTCTCTGTCCACTGCTGGGAGTCCTCTGCACCCACCCCTCACATGTGTCTGTCCACTGCTGGGAGTCCTCTGCACCAACCCCTCACATGTCTCTGTCCACTGCTGGGAGTGATATGCTCCCACCCCTCATATGTCTGGGCACTGCTGGGAGTGATCTGCACCCACCCCTCACATGTCTCTGTCCACTGGTGGGAGTCCTCTGCACCCACCCCTCACATGTGTCTGTCCACTGCTGGGAGTCCTCTGCACCCACCCCTCACATGTCTCTGTCCACTGCTGGGAGTGATATGCACCCACCCCTCATATGTCTGGGCACTACTGGGAGTGATCTGCACCCACCCCTTACATATCTTTGGGCACTGCTGGTATTCCTCTGCACCCACCCCTCACATGTCTCTGTCCACTGCTGGGAGTCCTCTGCACCCACCCCTCACATGTCTCTGTCCACTGCTGGGAGTCCTTTGAACCCACCCCTCACATGTCTCTGTCCACTGCTGGGAGTCCTCTGCACCCACCCCTCACATGTGTCTGTCCACTGCTGGAAGTCCTCTGCACCCACCCCTCACATGTCTCTGTCCACTGCTGGGAGTGACATGCACCCACCCCTCACATGTCTCTGTCCACTGCTGGGAGTCCTCTGCACCCACCCCTCACATGTGTCTGTCCACTGCTGGGAGTCCTCTGCACCCCCCCTCACATGTCTCTGGCCACTGCTTGGAGTGATATGCACCCACCCCTCATATGTCTGTCCACTGCTAGGAGTCCTCTTCACCCACCCCTCACATGTCTCTGTCCACTGCTTGGAGTCCTCTGCACCCACCCCTCACATGTGTCTGTCCACTGCTGGGAGTCCTCTGCACCAACCCCTCACATGTCTCTGTCCACTGCTGGGAGTGATATGCTCCCACCCCTCATATGTCTGGGCACTGCTGGGAATGATCTGCACCCACCCCTCACATGTCTATGGGCACTGCTGGTATTCCTCTGCATCCACCCCTCACATGTCTCTGTCCACTGCTGGGAGTCCTCTGCACCCACCCCTCACATGTCTCTGTCCACTGCTGGGAGTGATATTCACCCACCCCTTATATGTCTGTCCACTGCTGGGAGTCCTCTGCACCCACCCCTCACATGTCTCTGTCCACTGCTGGGAGTGATATGCACCCACCCCTCATATGTCTGGTGTTGGACCCGGCCTCGTAGAATGGCCCTCCGTGCCCCCGCACCACCGAAACCTGGTACCTACAGCCCAAGCCCCCGGCCCGGCCGAACCTCCCCACCAGGACACACGCACCGACCCGGACATCTCCGTCCCTGGCCTCTCCCCTTTCGGCCACCCCGGGCCCGCGTGCCCACTTCACGCACCAAGATGGCCGCCCGGCCCCAGCACGACCCGGGCATAGAGGCGCCACTCCGGCTGGAGGACATCACGCTTCCAGGGGATGAGAGAGGGAGGAGCAGTTTCTATCGCACCTCTGAACTCCCCCGGGACGATGGGTTTCGATCGGCCCTCCGGCCTCCCTGAGGGCTGGCTCCACGCCTGCTGGGTGTCTGGGACTCCTCCCGACGCGGCCCTGAAAGGATCAAAAGACTATAGCAGGAAATCCCGACAAGCGACCCCCAGGTGACAAGACCCCTGCCTGCACAGACTCCGGACATCAAAGAGGGGTCGAACTATAACAAGGGGTGCTCTGGGGCTGTCCGGCAGATTCGACACTGGAACAACGAGAGCCTGCTGACGTGGTCGCGGCTCCTGGAACTGGAACTCACCTGAGCCCTGCTGAGTGACTCGCGGCTCCCTGAAGATCGTAAGACCTCCGAACTTGTACCTGAGCCCTGCTGAGTGACTCGCGGCTCCCTGAAGATCGTAAGACCTCCGAACTTGTACCTGAGCCCTGCTGAGTGACTCGCGGCTCCCTGAAGATCGTAAGACCTCCGAACTTGTACCTGAGCCCTGCTGAGTGACTCGCGGCTCCCCCAGACTCTCACGGTCCCGCCGGACCCCACCTCCGACCACGTATCCCCCAGCTCGAGGATTGTGAGCTGTGCGCCGGGTACGTCCCTGCTTTGAACCGTTACCAGAGACAGTCCCGCTACCCCCTACCTTTCCGAGACTCTTGAGCCCGTGCTCACCTTGTACATATTTGCAGTGATACCTGTTTGATAAAGCTTGTTCTGAGAATACCCAGTGTGGTCCCTCTGTGTCGTGTGGTGCCAGAAGTACGATCCTAGTTGCGAGAATCCTCCCCCTGGGGAATCTCCCGCCAGTGCCCGGCTACGATACTTTGAGGGTGGGTCTCAGGGTAGTCAGGACCCCCTTTCCGGGCTCCTCTGAGGTCGCCGTCTAACATCTGGGCACTGCTGGGAGTGATCTGCACCCACCCCTCACATGTCTCTGGGAACTGCTGGTATTCCTCTGCACCCACCCCTCACATGTCTCTGTCCACTGCTGGGAGTCCTCTGCACCCACCCCTCACATGTGTCTGTCCACTGCTGGGAGTCCTCTGCACCCACCCCTCACATGTCTCTGTCCACTGCTGGGAGTGATATGCACCCACCCCTCATATGTCTGTCCACTGCTGGGAGTCCTCTGCACCCACCCCTCACATGTCTCTGTCCACTGCTGGGAGTGATATGCACCCACCCCTCATATGTCTGTCCACTGCTGGGAGTCCTCTCCACCCACCCCTCACATGTCTCTGTCCACTGCTGGGAGTGATATGCACCCACCCCTCATATGTCTGTCCACTGCTGGGAGTCCTCTTCACCCACCCCTCACATGTCTCTGTCCACTGCTGGGAGTCCTCTGCACCCACCCCAAAAAGGAGTCCTCTGCACCAACCCCTCACATGTCTCTGTCCACTGCTGGGAGTGATATGCTCCCACCCCTCATATGTCTGGGCACTGCTGGGAGTGATCTGCACCCACCCCTCACATGTCTCTGTCCACTGGTGGGAGTCCTCTGCACCCACCCCTCACATGTGTCTGTCCACTGCTGGGAGTCCTCTGCACCCACCCCTCACATGTCTCTGTCCACTGCTGGGAGTGATATGCACCCACCCCTCATATGTCTGGGCACTACTGGGAGTGATCTGCACCCACCCCTTACATATCTTTGGGCACTGCTGGTATTCCTCTGCACCCACCCCTCACATGTCTCTGTCCACTGCTGGGAGTCCTCTGCACCCACCCCTCACATGTCTCTGTCCACTGCTGGGAGTCCTTTGAACCCACCCCTCACATGTCTCTGTCCACTGCTGGGAGTCCTCTGCACCCACCCCTCACATGTGTCTGTCCACTGCTGGAAGTCCTCTGCACCCACCCCTCACATGTCTCTGTCCACTGCTGGGAGTGATATGCACCCACCCCTCACATGTCTCTGTCCACTGCTGGGAGTCCTCTGCACCCACCCCTCACATGTGTCTGTCCACTGCTGGGAGTCCTCTGCACCCCCCCTCACATGTCTCTGGCCACTGCTTGGAGTGATATGCACCCACCCCTCATATGTCTGTCCACTGCTGGGAGTCCTCTTCACCCACCCCTCACATGTCTCTGTCCACTGCTGGGAGTCCTCTGCACCCACCCCTCACATGTGTCTGTCCACTGCTGGGAGTCCTCTGCACCAACCCCTCACATGTCTCTGTCCACTGGTGGGAGTGATATGCTCCCACCCCTCATATGTCTGGGCACTGCTGGGAATGATCTGCACCCACCCCTCACATGTCTATGGGCACTGCTGGTATTCCTCTGCATCCACCCCTCACATGTCTCTGTCCACTGCTGGGAGTCCTCTGCACCCACCCCTCACATGTCTCTGTCCACTGCTGGGAGTGATATTCACCCACCCCTTATATGTCTGTCCACTGCTGGGAGTCCTCTGCACCCACCCCTCACATGTCTCTGTCCACTGCTGGGAGTGATATGCACCCACCCCTCATATGTCTGGGCACTGCTGGGAGTGATCTGCACCCACCCCTCACATGTCTCTGGGAACTGCTGGTATTCCTCTGCACCCACCCCTCACATGTCTCTGTCCACTGCTGGGAGTCCTCTGCACCCACCCCTCACATGTGTCTGTCCACTGCTGGGAGTCCTCTGCACCCACCCCTCACATGTCTCTGTCCACTGCTGGGAGTGATATGCACCCACCCCTCATATGTCTGTCCACTGCTGGGAGTCCTCTGCACCCACCCCTCACATGTCTCTGTCCACTGCTGGGAGTGATATGCACCCACCCCTCATATGTCTGTCCACTGCTGGGAGTCCTCTCCACCCACCCCTCACATGTCTCTGTCCACTGCTGGGAGTGATATGCACCCACCCCTCATATGTCTAGGCACTGCTGGGAGTGATCTGCACCCACCCCTCACATGTGTCTGTCCACTTCTGGGAGTCCTCTGCACCCACCCATCACATGTCTCTGTACACTGCTGGGAGTGATATGCACCCACCCCTCATATGTCTCTCGGCACTGCTGGTATTCCTCTGCCCCCTCCCCTCACATGTCTCTGTCCACTGCTGGGAGTCCTCTGCACCCACCCCGCACATGTCTCTGTCCACTGCTGGGAGTCCTCTGCACCCACCCCTCACATGTGTCTGTCCACTGCTGGGAGTCCTCTGCACCCACCCCTTACATGTCTCTGTCCACAGCTGGGAGTCCTCTGCACCCGCCCCTCACATGTCTCTGTCCACTGCTGGGAGTCCTCTGCACCCACCCCTCACATGTGTCTGTCCACTGCTGGGAGTCCTCTGCACCCCCCTCACATGTCTCTGGCCACTGCTGGGAGTGATATCCACCCTCCCCTCACATGTCTCTGTCCACTGCTGGGAGTCCTCTGCACCCAACCCCGCACATGTCTCTGTCCACTGCTGGGAGTCCTCTGCACCCACCCCTCACATGTGTCTGTCCACTGCTGGGAGTCCTCTGCACCCACCCCTCACATGTGTCTGTCCACTGCTGGTAGTCCTCTGCACCCACCCCTCACATGTCTCTGTCCACTGCTGGGAGTGATATGCACCCACCCCTCATATGTCTGGGCACTGCTGGGAGTGATCTGCACCCACCCCTCACATGTCTCTGGGCACTGCTGGTATTCCTCTGCACCCACCCCTCACATGTCTCTGTCCACTGCTGGGAGTCCTCTGCACCCACCCTCACATGTCTCTGTCCACTGCACCCACCCCTCACATGTGTCTGTCCACTGCTGGGAGTCCTCAGCACCCACCCCTCACATGTCTCTGTCCACTGCTGGGAGTGATATGCACCCACCCCTCATATGTCTGTCCACTGCTGGGAGTCCTCTGCTCCCACCCCTCACATGTCTCTGTCCACTGCTGGGAGTGATATGCACCCACCCCTCATATGTCTGTCCACTGCTGGGAGTCCTCTGCACCCACCCCTCACATGTCTCTGTCCACTGCTGGGAGTGATATGCACCCACCCCTCACATGTCTCTGTCCACTGCTGGGAGTGATATGCACCCACCCCTCATATGTCTGTCCACTGCTGGGAGTCCTCTGCACCCACCCCTCATATGTCTCTGTCCACTGCTGGGAGTGATATGCACCCACCCCTCACATGTCTCTGGGCACTGTTGGTATTCCTCTGCACCCACCCCTCACATGTCTCTCTCCACTGCTGGGAGTCCTCTGCACCCACCCCTCACATGTCTCTGTCCACTGCTGGGAGTCCTCTGCACCCACCCCTCACATGTCTCTGTCCACTGCTGGGAGTGATATGCACCCACCCCTCATATGTCTGTCCACTGCTTGGAGTCCTCTGCACCCACCCCTCACATGTCTCTGTCCACTGCAGGGAGTGATATGCACCCACCCCTCATATGACTGTCCACTGCTGGGAGTCCTCTGCACCCACCCCTCACATGTCTCTGTCCACTGCTGGGAGTGATATGCACCCACCCCTCATATGTCTGTCCACTGCTGGGAGTCCTCTGCACCCACTCCTCACATGTCTCTGTCTACTGCTGGGAGTCCTCTGCACCCACCCCTCACATGTGTCTGTCCACTTCTGGGAGTCCGCTGAACCCACCCCTCACATGTCTCTGTCCACTGCTGGGAGTGATATGCACCCACCCCTCATATGTCTGGGCACTGCGGGGAGTGATCTGCACCCACCCCTCACATGTCTCTGGGCACTGCTGGTATTCCTCTGCACCCACCCCTCACATGTCTCTGTCCACTGCTGGGAGTCCTCTGCACCCACCCCTCACATGTCTCTGTCCACTGCTGGGAGTCCTTTGCACCCACCCCTCACATGTCTCTGTCTACTGCTGGGAGTGATATGCACCCACCCCTCATATGTCTGTCCACTGCTGGGAGTCCTCTTCACCCACCCCTCACATGTCTCTGTCCACTGCTGGGAGTACTCTGCACCCACCCCTCACATGTGTCTGTCCACTGCTGGGAGTCCTCTGCACCAATCCCTCACATGTCTCTGTCCACTGCTGGAAGTCCTCTGCACCCACACCTCACATGTCTCTGTCCACTGCTGGAAGTCCTCTGCACCCACCCCTCACATGTCTCTGTCCACTGCTGGGAGTCCTTTGAACCCACCCCTCACATGTCTCTATCCACTGCTGGGAGTCCTCTGCACCCACCACTCACATGTGTCTGTCCACTGCTGGAAGTCCTCTGCACCCACACCTCACATGTCTCTGTCCACTGCTGGGAGTGATATGCACCCACCCCTCATATCTCTGTCCACTGCTGGGAGTCCTCTGCACCCACCCCTCACATGTCTCTGTCCACTGCTGGGAGTCCTCTGCACCCACCCCTCACATGTGTCTGTCCACTGCTGGGAGTCCTCTGCACCAACCCCTCACATGTCTCTGTCCACTGCTGGGAGTGATATGCTCCCACCCCTCATATGTCGGGGCACTGCTGGGAGTGATCTGCACCCACCCCTCACATGTATCTGTCCACTGGTGGGAGTCCTCTGCACCCACCCCTCACATGTGTCTGTCCACTGCTGGGAGTCCTCTGCACCCACCCCTCACATGTCTCTGTTCACTGCTGGGAGTGATATGCACCCACCCCTCATATGTCTGGGCACTACTGGGAGTGATCTGCACCCACCCCTTACATATCTTTGGGCACTGCTGGTATTCCTCTGCACCCACCCCTCACATGTCTCTGTCCACTGCTGGGAGTCCTCTGCACCCCCCCCTCACATGTCTCTGGCCACTGCTTGGAGTGATATGCACCCACCCCTCATATGTCTGTCCACTGCTGGGAGTCCTCTGCACCCACCCCTCACATGTCTCTGTTCTCTGCTGGGAGTGATATGCACCCACCCCTCACATGTCTATCCACTGCTGGGAGTCCTCTGCACCCACGCCTCACATGTCTCTGTCCACTGCTGGGAGTCCTCTGCACCCACCCCTCACATGTGTCTGTCCACTGCTGGGAGTCCTCTGCACCCACCCCTCACATGTCTCTGTCCACTGCTGGGAGTGATATGCACCCACCCCTCATATGTCTGGGCACTGCTGGGAATGATCTGCACCCACCCCTCACATGTCTCTGGGCACTGCTGGAATTCCTCTGCACCCACCCCTCACATGTCTCTGTCCACTGCTGGGAGTCCTCTGCACCCACCCCTCACATGTCTCTGTCCACTGCTGGGAGTCCTCTGCACCCACCCCTCACATGTGTCTGTCCACTGCTGGGAGTCCTCTGCACCCACCCCTCACATGTATCTGTCCACTGCTGGGAGTGATATGCACCCACCTCTCATATGTCTGTCCACTGCTGGGAGTCCTCTGCACCCACCCCTCACATGTCTCTGTCCACTGCTGGGAGTGATATGCACCCACCCCTTATATGTCTTTCCACTGCTGGGAGTCCTCTGCACCCACCCCTCACATGTCTCTGTCCACTGCTGGGAGTGATATGCACCCACCCCTCATATGTCTGGGCACTGCTGGGAGTGATCTGCACCCACCCCTCACATGTCTCTGGGCACTGCTGGTATTCCTCTGCACCCACCCCTCACATGTCTCTGTCCACTGCTGGGAGTCCTCTGCACCCACCCCTCACATGTGTCTGTCCACTGCTGGGAGTCCTCTGCACCCACCCCTCACATGTCTCTGTCCACTGCTGGGAGTGATATGCACCCACCCCTCATATGTCTGTCCACTGCTGGGAGTCCTCTGCACCCACCCCTCACATGTCTCTGTCCACTGCTGGGAGTGATATGCACCCACCCCTCATATGTCTGTCCACTGCTGGGAGTCCTCTGCACCCACCCCTCACATGTCTCTGTCCACTGCTGGGAGTGATATGCACCCACCCCTCATATGTCTGGGCACTGCTGGGAGTGATCTGCACCCACCCCTCACATGTCTCTAGGCACTGCTGGTATTCCTCTGCACCCACCCCTCACATGTCTCTGTCCACTGCTGGGAGTCCTCTGCACCCACCCCTCACATGTCTCTGTCCACTGCTGGGAGTCCTCTGCACCCACCCCTCACATGTCTCTGTCCACTGCTGGGAGTCCTCTGCACCCACCCCTCACATGTGTCTGTCCACTTCTGGGAGTCCTCTGCACCCACCAATCACATGTCTCTGTACACTGCTGGGAGTGATATGCACCCACACCTCACATGTTTCTCGGCACTGCTGGTATTCCTCTGCACCCTCCCCTCACATGTCTCTGTCCACTGCTGGGAGTCCTCTGCACCCACCCCGCACATGTCTCTGTCCACTGCTGGGAGTCCTCTGCACCCACCCCTCACATGTGTCTGTCCACTGCTGGGAGTCCTCTGCACCCACCCCTCACATGTGTCTGTCCACTGCTGGGAGTCCTCTGCACCCACCCCTCACATGTCTCTGTCCACTGCTGGGAGTGATATGCACCCACCCCTCATATGTCTGGGCACTGCTGGGAGTGATCTGCACCCACCCCTCACATGTCTCTGGCCACTGCTGGTATTCCTCTGCACCCACCCCTCACATGTCTCTGTCCACTGCTGGGAGTCCTCTGCACCCACCCCTCACATGTCTCTGTCCACTGCTGGGAGTCCTCTGCACCCACCCCTCACATGTGTCTGTCCACTGCTGGGAGTCCTCTTCACCCACCCCTCACATGTCTCTGTCCACTGCTGGGAGTGATATGCACCCACCCCTCATATGTCTGTCCACTGCTGGGAGTCCTCTGCAACCACCCCTCACATGTCTCTGTCCACTGCTGGGAGTGATATGCACCCACCCCTCATATGTCTGTCCACTGCTGGGAGTCCTCTGCACCCACCCCTCACATGACTCTGTCCACTGCTGGGAGTGATATGCGCCCACCCCTCACATGTCTCTGTCCACTGCTGGGAGTGATATGCACCCACCCCTCATATGTCTGTCCACTGCTAGGAGTCCTCTGCACCCACCCCTCACATGTCTCTGTCCACTGCTGGGAGTGATATGCACCCACCCCTCACATGTCTCTGGGCACTGTTGGTATTCCTCTGCACCCACCCCTCACATGTCTCTGTCAACTGCTGGGAGTCCTCTGCACCCACCCCTCACATGTCTCTGTCCACTGCTGGGAGTCCTCTGCACCCATCCCTCACATCTCTCTGTCCACTGCTAGGAGTGATATGCACCCACGCCTCATATGTCTGTCCACTGCTGGGAGTCCTCTTCACCCACCCCTCACATGACTCTGTCCACTGCTGGGAGCGATATTCACCCACCCCTCATATGTCTATCCACTGCTGGGAGTCCTCTGCACCCACCTCTCACATGTCTCTGTCCACTGCTGGGATTCCTCTGCACCCACCCCTCGCATGTGTCTGTCCACTGCTGGGAGTCCTCTGCACCCACCCCTCACATGTCTCTGTCCACTGCTGGGAGTGATATGCTCCCACCCCTCATATGTCTGGGCACTGCTGGGAGTCCTCTGCACCCACCCCTCACATGTCTATGTCCACTGCTGGGAGTGATATGCACCCACTCCTCATATGTCTGTCCACTGCTGGGAGTCCTCTGCACCCACCCCTCACATGTCTCTGTCCACTGCTGGGAGTGATATGCACCCACCCCTCATATGTCTGGGCACTGCTGGGAGTGATCTGCACCCACCCCTCACATGTCTCTAGGCACTGCTGGTATTCCTCTGCACCCACCCCTCACATGTCTCTGTCCACTGCTGGGAGTCCTCTGCACCCACCCCTCACATGTCTCTGTCCACTGCTGGGAGTCCTCTGCACCCACCCCTCACATGTCTCTGTCCACTGCTGGGAGTCCTCTGCACCCACCCCTCACATGTGTCTGTCCACTTCTGGGAGTCCTCTGCACCCACCAATCACATGTCTCTGTACACTGCTGGGAGTGATATGCACCCACACCTCACATGTTTCTCGGCACTGCTGGTATTCCTCTGCACCCTCCCCTCACATGTCTCTGTCCACTGCTGGGAGTCCTCTGCACCCACCCCGCACATGTCTCTGTCCACTGCTGGGAGTCCTCTGCACCCACCCCTCACATGTGTCTGTCCACTGCTGGGAGTCCTCTGCACCCACCCCTCACATGTGTCTGTCCACTGCTGGGAGTCCTCTGCACCCACCCCTCACATGTCTCTGTCCACTGCTGGGAGTGATATGCACCCACCCCTCATATGTCTGGGCACTGCTGGGAGTGATCTGCACCCACCCCTCACATGTCTCTGGCCACTGCTGGTATTCCTCTGCACCCACCCCTCACATGTCTCTGTCCACTGCTGGGAGTCCTCTGCACCCACCCCTCACATGTCTCTGTCCACTGCTGGGAGTCCTCTGCACCCACCCCTCACATGTGTCTGTCCACTGCTGGGAGTCCTCTTCACCCACCCCTCACATGTCTCTGTCCACTGCTGGGAGTGATATGCACCCACCCCTCATATGTCTGTCCACTGCTGGGAGTCCTCTGCAACCACCCCTCACATGTCTCTGTCCACTGCTGGGAGTGATATGCACCCACCCCTCATATGTCTGTCCACTGCTGGGAGTCCTCTGCACCCACCCCTCACATGACTCTGTCCACTGCTGGGAGTGATATGCGCCCACCCCTCACATGTCTCTGTCCACTGCTGGGAGTGATATGCACCCACCCCTCATATGTCTGTCCACTGCTAGGAGTCCTCTGCACCCACCCCTCACATGTCTCTGTCCACTGCTGGGAGTGATATGCACCCACCCCTCACATGTCTCTGGGCACTGTTGGTATTCCTCTGCACCCACCCCTCACATGTCTCTGTCAACTGCTGGGAGTCCTCTGCACCCACCCCTCACATGTCTCTGTCCACTGTTGGGAGTCCTCTGCACCCATCCCTCACATCTCTCTGTCCACTGCTAGGAGTGATATGCACCCACGCCTCATATGTCTGTCCACTGCTGGGAGTCCTCTTCACCCACCCCTCACATGACTCTGTCCACTGCTGGGAGCGATATTCACCCACCCCTCATATGTCTGTCCACTGCTGGGAGTCCTCTGCACCCACCTCTCACATGTCTCTGTCCACTGCTGGGATTCCTCTGCACCCACCCCTCGCATGTGTCTGTCCACTGCTGGGAGTCCTCTGCACCCACCCCTCACATGTCTCTGTCCACTGCTGGGAGTGATATGCTCCCACCCCTCATATGTCTGGGCACTGCTGGGAGTCCTCTGCACCCATCCCTCACATCTCTCTGTCCACTGCTAGGAGTGATATGCACCCACCCCTCATATGTCTGTCCACTGCTGGGAGTCCTCTTCACCCACCCCTCACATGACTCTGTCCACTGCTGGGAGCGATATTCACCCACCCCTCATATGTCTGTCCACTGCTGGGAGTCCTCTGCACCCACCCCTCACATGTCTCTGTCCACTGCTGGGATTCCTCTGCACCCACCCCTCACATGTGTCTGTCCACTGCTGGGAGTCCTCTGCACCCACCCCTCACATTTCTCTGTCCACTGCTGGGAGTGATATGCTCCCACCCCTCATATGTCTGGGCACTGCTGGGAGTGATCTGCACCCACCCCTCACATGTCTCTGTCCACTGCTGGGAGTCCTCTGCACCCACCCCTCACATGTGTCTGTCCACTGCTGGGAGTCCTCTGCACCCACCCCTCACATGTCTCTGTCCACTGCTGGGAGTGATATGCACCCACCCCTCATATGTCTGGGCACTACTGGGAGTGATCTGCACCCACCCCTCACATGTCTCTGGGCACTGCTGGCATTCCTCTGCACCCACCCATCACATGTCTCTGTCCACTGCTGGGAGTCCTCTGCACCCACCCCTCACATGTCTCTGTCCACTGCTGGGAGTCCTCTGCACCCACCCCTCACATGTCTCTGTCCACTGCTGGGAGTGATATGCACCCACCCCTCATATGACTGTCCACTGCTGGGAGTCCTCTGCACCCACCCCTCACATGTCTCTGTCCACTGCTGGGTTGTCCTCTGCACCCACCCCTCACATGTCTCTGTCCACTGCTGGGAGTCCTTTGCACCCACGCCTCACATGTTTCTGTCCACTGCTGGGAGTCCTCTGCACCCACCCCTCACATGTGTCTGTCCACTGCTGGAAGTCCTCTGCACCCACCCCTCACATGTCTCTGTCCACTTCTGGGAGTGATATGCACCCACCCCTCATATGACTGTCCACTGCTGGGAGTCCTCTGCACCCACCCCTTACATGTCTCTGTCCACTGCTGGGAGTGATATGCACCCACCCCTCATATGTCTGTCCACTGCTGGGAGTCCTCTGCACCCACTCCTCACATGTCTCTGTGTACTGCTGGGAGTCCTCTGCACCCACCCCTCACAGGTGTCTGTCCACTGCTGGGAGTCCGCTGAACCCACCCCTTACATGTCTCTGTCCACTGCTGGGAGTGATATGCACCCACCCCTTATATGTCTGGGCACTGCTGGGAGTGATCTGCACCCACCCCTCACATGTCTCTGGGCAGAGCTGGTATTCCTCTGCACCCACCCCTCACAAGTCTCTGTCCACTGCTGGGAGTCCTCTGCACCCACCCCTCACATGTCTCTGTCCACTGCTGGGAGTCCTCTGCACCCACCCCTCACATGTCTCTGTCCACTGCTGGGAGTCCTCTGCACCCAGCCCTCACATGTCTCTGGGCAGAGCTGGTATTCCTCTGCACCCACCCCTCACAAGTCTCTGTCCACTGCTGGGAGTCCTCTGCACCCACCCCTCACATGTCTCTGTCCACTGCTGGGAGTCCTCTGCACCCAGCCCTCACATGTGTCTGTCCACTGCTGGGAGTCCTCTGCACCCACCCCTCACATGTCTCTGTCCACTGCTGGGAGTGATATGCACCCACCCCTCATATGTCTGTCCACTGCTGGGAGTCCTCTTCACCTACCCCTCACATGTCTCTGTCCACTGCTGGGAGTCCTCTGCACCCACCCCTCACATATGTCTGTCCACTGCTGGGAGTCCTCTGCACCAACCCCTCACATGTCTCTGTCCACTGCTGGGAGTGATATGCACCCACCCCTCATATGTCTGGGCACTGCTGGGAGTGATCTGCACCCACCCCTCACATGTCTCTGGGCACTGCTGGTATTCCTCTGCACCCACCCCTCACATGTCTCTGTCCACTGCTGGGAGTGATATGCACCCACCCCTCATATGTCTGTCCACTGCTGGGAGTCCTCTGTACCCACCCCTCACATGTATCTGTCCACTGCTGGGAGTGATATGCACCCACCCCTCATATGTCTGTCCACTGCTGGGAGTCCTCTGCACCCACCCCTCACATGTCTCTGTCCACTGCTGGGAGTCCTCTGCACCCACCCCTCACATGTGTCTGCCCACTGCTGGGAGTCCTCTGCACCCACCCCTCACATGTCTCTGTCCACTGCTGGGAGTGATATGCACCCACCCCTCATATGTCTGTCCACTGCTGGGAGTCCTCTGCACCCACCCCTCACATGTATCTGTCCACTGCTGGGAGTGATATGCACCTACCCCTCATATGTCTGTCCACTGCTGGGAGTCCTCTGCACCCACCCCTCACATGTCTCTGTCCACTGCTGGGAGTGATATGCACCCACCCCTCACATGTCTCTGTCCACTGCTGGGAGTGATATGCACCCACCCCTCATATGTCTGTCCACTGCTGGGAGTCCTCTGCACCCACCCCTCACATGTCTCTGTCCACTGCTGGGAGTGAAATGCACCCACCCCTCACATGTCTCTGGGCACTGTTGGTATTTGTTGGACAGGCCACATGAAGGGCTTGCTCCCTCCCCGCACGACAGGGCCCAAACCCCGGACTCCCAGGTGTTACCCGCAAGGGCAACCCGCACCCCGTCTCCCAACGGAACTCCTGCCCCCGGACATCCATGTATCATGGGGCCGAACCACTACCGGCTCCCCCGGCCAGATCAGCCGCCATCTTGGACACTGCGCCACGAGGCCGCGCGGCCTCAGCCCGACCCTAACCCTGGGCCTGGCCGGCCCCGACATCCCGGCACCACCATCCACCCAGGAGGTGAACGGACCACTTGGCAGGTCAATGGGAGAAAGAAGCGTCGAGGGCTCTCCCCCGCCAGGTGCCGATCACCCTCCAGCTCCCCCAGGCGCTGGCTCCACCCCCTGCTGGGTGTCTGGACTCCCTCATCCCGGACCCCCCGACCTCCAAGTGCGAGGGTCCGGACATCAAAGGGCGCCAGACCTATAACTAGGGCAGCTCCAGAGCAGGAAGGCAGTTGTATCCTGGAGTCGAGAGACACCGAGAGAACTCATCCTTGACGGACTACTGGCGCTGCCGTAGCCCTGCCTTGTGAACCATCGTCCTGCCTGCTGGCGCTGCCGCGGCCTTCTGCAACATCCATCCTCGTCGGGACCTGCTGGCGCTGCCGCGGACCGTTGTAACGACCACCTTCATCGGGACCTGCTGGCGCTGCCGCGGACCGTGTAACGACCATCTTCACCGGGACCTGCTGGCGCTGCCGCGGACCGTGTGACGACCATCTTCACCGGGACCTGCTGGCGCTGCCGCGGCCCGTCCAAGCTAGAACACCGAGCTCGAGGATTGTGAGCTATCCACCATACCATCTCAGCTACCAGACTGGTAACCAGACTGTCCCGCTACCCCCTTTCCCCAAACCAAGAGACTCGAATCGAGGGGACCCCTGAGTCCAGACCTCCTTGTACCATTTCATCGTACCTTAAGAAATCACCTATAAAGAACGCTAAATCTTATCCTTGTGTGGTGTATATCTGTGGGGGGGGGAAGTTATTCATCTGTACGATCGCTGGAGACGGCTCTCCCCTTAGACCTCTCCCCTTGTCCTCGGCCGACCCTCCCGGTCCGTCTAACATTGGTGGCCAGCGGCGCGATCCGAATCAACGCGTAATCGTACAGAGAGTAGCTCACCCCACGACAAAACCACGATGTCAACCAAATAGAGCGGTTCCACCGAGAAATTCCAGATGGATAAATTGGAAGAGTATAGCCATCGCGAACTTAAACAATTCTGCATGGAACTAGGCATTGCTACCACCGGCCTGAGTACCAAAGACGATTTGAAGCACGCCCTTGAGTCGTGGGCGGAAACCGGGGTCGCCGGATCCCCCGACCAAAACGGTGTAGCACCAGAGGGGAACGCCACAGCTCCCGAGGAGCGAGGAACGGGCTTCTCGCAGGGAGAGATCCAAGAAAGAGAAAGAACCAGATTACATGAGTTGGAAATGGCACGACTCAAGTTGGACGGTGAACTAAAGTTAGCCGAGCAAAAACTAAATCTAGAACATCTGCGGCTCCGAGAAGAACGGGAAGAAAAACAGAGGCAGAGAGAGCTCGAAGAAAAAAGACTAACATTCGAACACGAGCGCAAACTGGCGGAAATAGAACTTCGGAAACAGAATAAAGAACCGGGGGTGCCTGAGCGACCGCACACCCCGGGAGCAACCGAGAAGAAAGTCCACATCCCCAAGGATGTTGTCCGAGAGTATGTCCGAGAGGACGACATACAACAGTGGTTCAAAGCCTACGAGATCGCCATGACCTCCCACCGGATCGATCGGAGTGACTGGGGAGCCGGCCTATGGGGGAGGTTCGTCAACGAAGGCCGCGATGCCCTACTACAGCTCCCAGATCATCAGATGTCATCCTATGACCACATGAAGGCTGCCCTCCTCACCCGATATGGGCTCACACCCGAAATGTACCGCCAGAGGTTCCGAGACTGCACCCGGATCCCGGGTACAACTTGGGTGGAATACGTCAACTATTTCAGCTGAGCCTTCGAGGGTTGGATCAAGGGAAGCCACGTAACGACCTACGAGCAGCTCTTTAATCTTATGGTGTGGGAGCACCTGTCTAACAACTGCTTCGTCGAGCTCAGGCAGCACCTCCTCGACAGTAAATTGACTGACCCACGGCAACTCGCCGCCGAAGCTGACCGGTGGGAAAGCACCCGAGTGGGCCGGAGAGGGCCACACGAGCAAAACCGAAACCACCAAGGTCAGCACCGTCCCCGAGGAGGAGGAGGAGGCCAGGGGCGAGGGAGAGACACCATCCCGGCCACTCCCGCGGCCAGCACCCCGCCCCCAGCCGGCCGGGGCAACCCCCCGATGCGCCCGGGGTTCCGAGCCAACGTCACGTGTCACCGATGCCAGCGAGTCGGCCACTACGCCAATGACCCGAGCTGCCCGCAGAACCAAACGCCAAAGCCCCGCCAGGTAGCTGCCGCCGCCCTGGGGGGAGAACAAATCTCCGAGGAACAGGAAGAATATGAGCAGGCACAACAAGAGTGGGAACCGGCCGCCATGGTTCTAGCGTGCCTAGGGGGAAAAGACATGGTCCCGCGGGCTCCCCTACTCGCCAACACCCGGAAATATGGCCAGTGGGTGAACATTAATGGGCGCCGGGCCGAAGCCCTACGTGACACAGGGGCCAGTGTGACGGCCGTCCGCTGTCACCTGGTGAAACCAGAGCAGATCCTGCCGAACATTCTCTGCCCCGTCCGCTCAGCCGACAATTCCGAAAGTCTGTGTCGGATGGCCTGCGTCCCCTTCGAATGGGGAGGGGTCTCCGGCATGTTGAAGGTGACGGTCCGGGATGATGCCCCCGTGGACTGTCTCCTGGGGAATGACCTTGAGAGTTCCCCGTGGGCTGCCGTCGAAAGAAGAGAGCACCTGGGGATGCTGGGCCTCCCGGACTGGGCCTGCGTAACCACCCGGTCCATGGCCGCCCGTGCCGTCCCCCGACCAGAAGAACCAGAATGGCCAGCACCTCCTCCCCCGGTCGCTCCAGTAGAGGACAACGGCTATACCGACCCCCCAGAGCCAACGCCCGAAGGGGTCGCCCAGCCCCAGGACCTTCCCGGCCTGGCTCAGTGGCGTCAAGAAGGGGGGCCCACCCAGGAACAGTTTCGCCAGGAACAGAAGACCTGCCCCTCCCTCGAGGGACTCCGCCAGCAAGCCAGCGCCCAGAGCTCAGGGGACTCCACCGGAACCCATTGGGTCTATTGGGATAATGACCTGCTATACAGTGAACAAAGAATCGCGGAGTTAGGGGCCAGTCGAGTGCTGGTGGTGCCCCTCCGTTTCAGAGACTTCCTACTAACTGTGGCCCACGATGTTCCCCTGGCTGGACACCTGGGCCAGGACAAAACCTACAGTCGCCTGGTGACCCACTTTTTCTGGCCGAAGATGCGGAACGACGTCCTCAACCACTGCCGGTCCTGCCCTACGTGCCAGGCCAGCGGGAAGAGCGGCCGTAAGCTCAAAGCCCCTCTGCAACCCTTCCCAGTGGTCACCACCCCGTTCGAGAGGGTAGGAATAGACATTGTGGGGCCCCTGGACCCCCGCACAGCACAAGGACATCGGTTCATCCTGGTACTGGTGGACCACGCCACCCGCTACCCCGAGGCTGTGCCCCTGCGAACTGTAACAGCTCCGGTGGTCGGCCGGGCCCTAATGGGGATCTTCTCCCGGTTGGGCTTCCCCCGAGAAGTCGTCAGCGACCGAGGCACAAACTTTATCTCGAAATATATGAAGTCCCTCTGGCAACAGTGCGGGGTCACCTACCGATTCACGACCCCCTATCACCCTCAAGGGAACGGACTAGTTGAGCGATTCAACCGCACACTCAAGGGAATGATTGGGGGATTGGAAGAGCCCCTCCGTCGCCAGTGGGATGTACTACTCCCGTGCCTCCTCTTCGCCTATCGAGAAGTTCCCCAGAAGTCCCTCGGCTTTAGCCCTTTCGAACTCCTGTATGGGCACCCTGTGCGAGGGCCCCTCAGCCTAGTCAAAGAAGGTTGGGAGATGGCCCCCCTAAAGACCCCCCCAGACGTCTTCAAGTACCTCCTGGCACTACGCCATCAGACCCGGCGCTTCAGGGAAATGGCAAAAGCGAACCTCGAGGCCAGTCAGGAGGACATGAAAAAATGGTACGATCAGAATGCCTCCTCCGTCGAATTCGAACCTGGTCAACAAGTGTGGGTGATGTCCCCCACCGAACCATGTGCCTTGCAAGATAAGTGGACGGGGCCCTTCAAAGTGGTCGAACGCAAGAGCCCCGTCACCTACCTCATCGACATGGAGTCCCCCCGGAACCCCATCCGGGTCCTCCACACCAACAGACTCAAACCCCACTTTGTGCGATCGGAACTCAGCCTCCTGATGGCTACAGACAGTGGGGCGGAAGAAGACTCCGAGCCCCTCCCTGATCTCCTGAAGACCCAGGAGAACGACGGTTCCGTGGACGGGGTCCGGCTCTCCGATGCCCTCACCCCAGAGCAACGCCAGGGCTGCCGGGACCTCCTGCTGCAGTTTGCTACACTGTTTTCCCTCACCCCAGGGATCACCCCTTGGTGCTTGCACGACGTGGACACCGGGGACAGTCCCCCTATCCGGCACCGGGCCTACCGCGTACCAGATCGGGTGCGGGCCTGCATCCAAGAGGAAGTATCCAAGATGCTCACGCTCGGGGTCATCGAACCCTCGGACAGCCCCTGGGCCAGCCCGGTCGTGCTGGTCCCCAAAGCCGCTGCCCCCGGCACCACTCCTGAACTCCGATTCTGCATCGACTATCGGGGCTTGAACGCTGTCACCCGGACCGACGCTCATCCTATCCCCCGAGCGGATGAATTGATCGACTGCCTGGGGGCCGCCCGCTACCTCAGCATCTTCGACCTGACAGCGGGCTACTGGCAGATCGGTCTCACACCCCGGGCCCAGGAACGGTCCGCCTTTTCTACCCTCGATGGCCACTACCACTTCAAGGTCATGCCCTTCGGCATGAAGAATGCCCCAGCTACTTTTCAACGTCTAGTGAACCAGGTCTTGGCGGGGCTCGAAGAGTTCAGCGCCGCCTACCTGGACGATATCGCTGTGTACAGCCGCCACTGGTCCGACCACCTCCACCACCTCCAAGAGGTCCTGCAGGCCCTCCAGCGGGCCGGCCTCACGATTAAGGCCGGCAAGTGCCAAATTGGTCAAGGGTCCGTGACCTACCTCGGACACCAGGTGGGAAGCGGTCTGGTGGCCCCTCTGCAACTCAAAATTGCTGCCATCCAGTCCTGGCAACCCCCCGTCACGCAGACCGAGGTCCGAGCCTTCTTGGGACTCACCGGCTACTACCGGCGGTTCGTGAGGGACTATGGCAGCATTGTGGGGCCCCTCACGGGTCTCACGTCCAAAAACCACCCGAAGAAGATTAACTGGACCCCCGACTGTCAAGCGGCCTTCGAGAAGCTGAAGGCCGCCCTGTGCACCGCCCCTGTGCTCCAGGCCCCCGATTACAGTCGGGAATTCATTGTACAAACGGACGCCTCCGACCACGGCATCGGGGCGGTTCTTTCCCAGCTGAACCCCGAGGGTCTTGACCAGCCGGTGGCCTTCATCAGCAGACGCCTCCTGGCCCGAGAACAGCGCTGGAGCACAATCGAGAGGGAGGCCTTCGCAGTGGTGTGGGCCCTCAAAAAGCTCCGGCCCTATCTCTTCGGTACCCACTTCCGGGTGCAAACCGATCATCGACCCCTGCAGTGGCTAATGCAGATGCGGGGGGAAAACCCAAAACTATTGCGCTGGTCCATCTCCCTGCAGGGAATGGACTTCACTGTGGAACATCGACCGGGCCAAGACCACGCCAACGCAGATGGCCTGTCACGCTTTTTCCGCCTCGACGAGGAGAGTCCCCAAGAGGATGGGTGACTCTCCCCGCCTTCAGCTGGGGGGGACGCATGTTGGACAGGCCACATGAAGGGCTTGCTCCCTCCCCGCACGACAGGGCCCAAACCCCGGACTCCCAGGTGTTACCCCCAAGGGCAACCCGCACCCCGTCTCCCAACGGAACTCCTGCCCCCGGACATCCATGTATCATGGGGCCGAACCACTACCGGCTCCCCCGGCCGGATCAGCCGCCATCTTGGACACTGCGCCACGAGGCCGCGCGGCCTCAGCCCGACCCTAACCCTGGGCCTGGCCGGCCCCGACATCCCGGCACCACCATCCACCCAGGAGGTGAACGGACCACTTGGCAGGTCAATGGGAGAAAGAAGCGTCGAGGGCTCTCCCCTGCCAGGTGCCGATCACCCTCCAGCTCCCCCAGGCGCTGGCTCCACCCCCTGCTGGGTGTCTGGACTCCCTCATCCCGGACCCCCCGACCTCCAAGTGCGAGGGTCCGGACATCAAAGGGCGCCAGACCTATAACTAGGGCAGCTCCAGAGCAGGAAGGCAGTTGTATCCTGGAGTCGAGAGACACCGAGAGAACTCATCCTTGACGGACTACTGGCGCTGCCGTAGCCCTGCCTTGTGAACCATCGTCCTGCCTGCTGGCGCTGCCGCGGCCTTCTGCAACATCCATCCTCGTCGGGACCTGCTGGCGCTGCCGCGGACCGTTGTAACGACCACCTTCATCGGGACCTGCTGGCGCTGCCGCGGACCGTGTAACGACCATCTTCACCGGGACCTGCTGGCGCTGCCGCGGACCGTGTAACGACCATCTTCACCGGGACCTGCTGGCGCTGCCGCGGCCCGTCCAAGCTAGAACACCGAGCTCGAGGATTGTGAGCTATCCACCATACCATCTCAGCTACCAGACTGGTAACCAGACTGTCCCGCTACCCCCTTTCCCCAAACCAAGAGACTCGAATCGAGGGGACCCCTGAGTCCAGACCTCCTTGTACCATTTCATCGTACCTTAAGAAATCACCTATAAAGAACGCTAAATCTTATCCTTGTGTGGTGTATATCTGTGGGGGGGGGGAAGTTATTCATCTGTACGATCGCAGGAGACGGCTCTCCCCGGAGACCTCTCCCCTTGTCCTCGGCCGACCCTCCCGGTCCGTCTAACAGTATTCCTCTGCACCCACCCCTCACATGTCTCTGTCCACTGCTGGGAGTCCTCTGCACCCACCCCTCACATGTCTCTGTCCACTGCTGGGAGTCCTCTGCACCCACCCCTCATATGTCTCTGTCCACTGCTGGGAGTGATATGCACCCACCCCTCATATGTCTGTCCACTGCTTGGAGTCCTCTGCACCCACCCCTCACATGTCTCTGTCCACTGCAGGGAGTGATATGCACCCACCCCTCATATGACTGTCCACTGCTGGGAGTCCTCTGCACCCACCCCTCACATGTCTCTGTCCACTGCTGGGAGTGATATGCACCCACCCCTCATATGTCTGTCCACTGCTGGGAGTCCTCTGCACCCACTCCTCACATGTCTCTGTCTACTGCTGGGAGTCCTCTGCACCCACCCCTCACATGTGTCTGTCCACTGCTGGGAGTCCGCTGAACCCACCCCTCACATGTCTCTGTCCACTGCTGGGAGTGATATGCACCCACCCCTCATATGTCTGGGCACTGCGGGGAGTGATCTGCACCCACCCCTCACATGTCTCTGGGCACTGCTGGTATTCCTCTGCACCCACCCCTCACATGTCTCTGTCCACTGCTGGGAGTCCTTTGCACCCACCCCTCACATGTCTCTGTCCACTGCTGGGAGTCCTTTGCACCCACCCCTCACATGTGTCTGTCCACTGCTGGGAGTCCTCTGCACCCACCCCTCACATGTCTCTGTCTACTGCTGGGAGTGATATGCACCCACCCCTCATATGTCTGTCCACTGCTGGGAGTCCTCTTCACCCACCCCTCACATGTCTCTGTCCTCTGCTGGGAGTCCTCTGCACCCACCCCTCACATGTGTCTGTCCACTGCTGGGAGTCCTCTGCACCAACCCCTCACATGTCTCTGTCCACTGCTGGGAGTGATATGCTCCCACCCCTCATATGTCTGGGCACTGCTGGGAGTGATCTGCACCCACCCCTCACATGTCTCTGTCCACTGCTGGGAGTCCTCTGCACCCACCCCTCACATGTCTCTGTCCACTGCTGGGAGTCCTCTGCACCCACCCCTCACATGTCTCTGTCCACTGCTGGGAGTGATATGCACCCATCCCTCATATGTCTGTCCACTGCTGGGAGTCCTCTGCACCCACCCCTCATATGTCTCTGTCCACTGCTGGGAGTGAAATGCACCCACCCCTCACATGTCTCTGGGCACTGTTGGTATTCCTCTGCACCCACCCCTCACATGTCTCTGTCCACTGCTGGGAGTCCTCTGCACCCACCCCTCACATGTCTCTGTCCACTGCTGGGAGTCCTCTGCACCCACCCCTCACATGTCTCTGTCCACTGCTGGGAGTGATATGCACCCACCCCTCATATGTCTGTCCACTGCTTGGAGTCCTCTGCACCCACCCCTCACATGTCTCTGTCCACTGCAGGGAGTGATATGCACCCACCCCTCATATGACTGTCCACTGCTGGGAGTCCTCTGCACCCACCCCTCACATGTCTCTGTCCACTGCTGGGAGTGATATGCACCCACCCCTCATATGTCTGTCCACTGCTGGGAGTCCTCTGCACCCACTCCTCACATGTCTCTGTCTACTGCTGGGAGTCCTCTGCACCCACCCCTCACATGTGTCTGTCCACTGCTGGGAGTCCGCTGAACCCACCCCTCACATGTCTCTGTCCACTGCTGGGAGTGATATGCACCCACCCCTCATATGTCTGGGCACTGCGGGGAGTGATCTGCACCCACCCCTCACATGTCTCTGGGCACTGCTGGTATTCCTCTGCACCCACCCCTCACATGTGTCTGTCCACTGCTGGGAGTCCTCTGCACCAACCCCTCACATGTCTCTGTCCACTGCTGGGAGTGATATGCACCCACCCCTCATATGTCTGGGCACTGCTGGGAGTGATCTGCACCCACCCCTCACATGTCTCTGGGCACTGCTGGTATTCCTCTGCACCCACCACTCACATGTCTCTGTCCACTGCTGGGAGTCCTCTGCACCCACCCCTCACATGTGTCTGCCCACTGCTGGGAGTCCTCTGCACCAACCCCTCACATGTCTCTGTCCACTGCTGGGAGTGATATGCACCCACCCCTCATATGTCTGGGCACTGCTGGGAGTGATCTGCACCCACCCCTCACATGTCTCTGGGCACTGCTGGTATTCCTCTGCACCCACCACTCACATGTCTCTGTCCACTGCTGGGAGTCCTCTGCACCCACCCCTCACATGTGTCTGCTCACTGCTGGGAGTCCTCTGCACCCACCCCTCAAATGTCTCTGTCCACTGCTGGGAGTGATATGCACCCACCCCTCATATGTCTGTCCACTGCTGGGAGTCCTCTGCACCCACCCCTCACATGTATCTGTCCACTGCGGGGAGTGATCTGCACCCACCCCTCACATGTCTCTGTCCACTGCTGGGAGTCCTCTGCACCCACCCCTCACAAGTCTCTGTCCACTGCTGGGAGTCCTCTGCACCCACCCCTCACATGTGTCTGTCCACTGCTGGGAGTCCTCTGCACCCACCCCTCACATGTCTCTGTCCACTGCTGGGAGTGATATGCACCCACCCCTCACATGTCTCTGTCCACTGCTGGGAGTGATATGCACCCACCCCTCATATGTCTGTCCACTGCTGGGAGTCCTCTGCACCCACCCCTCACATGTCTCTGTCCACTGCTGGGAGTGAAATGCACCCACCCCTCACTTGTCTCTGGGCACTGTTGGTATTCCTCTGCACCCACCCCTCACATGTCTCTGTCCACTGCTGGGAGTCCTCTGCACCCACCCCTCACATGTCTCTGTCCACTGCTGGAAGTCCTCTGCACCCACCCCTCACATGTCTCTGTCCACTGCTGGGAGTGATATGCACCCACCCCTCATATGTCTGTCCACTGCTTGGAGTCCTCTGCACCCACCCCTCACATGTCTCTGTCCACTGCAGGGAGTGATATGCACCCACCCCTCATATGACTGTCCACTGCTGGGAATCCTCTGCACCCACCCCTCACATGTCTCTGTCCACTGCTGGGAGTGATATGCACCCACCCATCATATGTCTGTCCACTGCTGGGAGTCCTCTGCACCCACTCCTCACATGTCTCTGTCTACTGCTGGGAGTCCTCTGCACCCACCCCTCACATGTGTCTGTCCACTGCTGGGAGTCCGCTGAACCCACCCCTCACATGTCTCTGTCCACTGCTGGGAGTGATATGCACCCACCCCTCATATGTCTGGGCACTGCGGGGAGTGATCTGCACCCACCCCTCACATGTCTCTGGGCACTGCTGGTATTCCTCTGCACCCACCCCTCACATGTCTCTGTCCACTGCTGGGAGTCCTCTGCACCCACCCCTCACATGTCTCTGTCCACTGCTGGGAGTCCTTTGCACCCACCCCTCACATGTGTCTGTCCACTGCTGGGAGTCCTCTGCACCCACCCCTCACATGTCTCTGTCTACTGCTGGGAGTGATATGCACCCACCCCTCATATGTCTGTCCACTGCTGGGAGTCCTCTTCACCCACCCCTCACATGTCTCTGTCCACTGCTGGAAGTCCTCTGCACCCACCCCTCACATGTGTCTGTCCACTGCTGGGAGTCCTCTGCACCAACCCCTCACATGTCTCTGTCCACTGCTGGGAGTGATATGCTCCCACCACTCATATGTCTGGGCACTGCTGGGAGTGATCTGCACCCACCCCTCACATGTCTCTGTCCACTGGTGGGAGTCCTCTGCACCCACCCCTCACATGTGTCTGTCCACTGCTGGGAGTCCTCTGCACCCACCCCTCACATGTCTCTGTATACTGCTGGGAGTCCTCTGCACCCACCCCTCACATGTCTCTGTCCACTGCTGGGAGTCCTCTGCACCCAGCCCTCACATGTGTCTGTCCACTGCTGGGAGTCCTCTGCACCCACCCCTCACATGTCTCTGTCCACTGCTGGGAGTGATATGCACCCACCCCTCATATGTCTGTCCACTGCTGGGAGTCCTCTTCACCCACCCCTCACATGTCTCTGTCCACTGCTGGGAGTCCTCTGCACCCACCCCTCACATGTGTCTGTCCACTGCTGGGAGTCCTCTGCACCAACCCCTCACATGTCTCTGTCCACTGCTGGGAGTGATATGCACCCACCCCTCATATGTCTGGGCACTGCTGGGAGTGATCTGCACCCACCCCTCACATGTCTCTGGGCACTGCTGGTATTCCTCTGCACCCACCCCTCACATGTCTCTGTCCACTGCTGGGAGTTGTTGGACCCGGCCTCGTAGAATGGCCCTCCGTGCCCCCGCACCACCGAAACCTGGCACCTACAGCCCAAGCCCCCGGCCCGGCCGAACCTCCCCACCAGGACACCCGCACCGACCCGGACATCTCCGTCCCTGGCCTCTCCCCTTTCGGCCACCCCTGGCCCGCGTGCCCACTTCATGCACCAAGATGGCCGCCCGGCCCCAGCGCGACCCGGGCACAGAGGCGCCACTCCAGCTGGAGGACATCACGCTCCCAGGGGATGAGAGAGGGAGGAGCAGTTTCTATCGCACCTCTGAACTCCCCCGGGACGATGGGTTTCGATCGGCCCTCCGGCCTCCCTGAGGGCTGGCTCCACGCCTGCTGGGTGTCTGGGACTCCTCCCGACCCGGCCCTGAAAGGATCAAAAGACTATAGCAGGAAATCCCGACAAGCGACCCCCAGGTGACAAGACCCCTGCCTGCACAGACTCCGGACATCAAAGAGGGGTCGAACTATAACAAGGGGTGCTCTGGGGCTGTCCGGCAGATTCGACGCTGGAACAACGAGAGCCTGCTGACGTGGTCGCGGCTCCTGGAACTGGAACTCACCTGAGCCCTGCTGAGTGACTCGCGGCTCCCTGAAGATCGTAAGACCTCCGAACTTGTACCTGAGCCCTGCTGAGTGACTCGCGGCTCCCTGAAGATCGTAAGACCTCCGAACTTGTACCTGAGCCCTGCTGAGTGACTCGCGGCTCCCTGAAGATCGTAAGACCTCCGAACTTGTACCTGAGCCCTGCTGAGTGACTCGCGGCTCCCCCAGACTCTCACGGTCCCGCCGGACCCCACCTCCGACCACGTATCCCCCAGCTCGAGGATTGTGAGCTGTGCGCCGGGTACGTCCCTGCTTTGAACCGTTACCAGAGACAGTCCCGCTACCCCCTACCTTTCCGAGACTCTTGAGCCCGTGCTCACCTTGTACATATTTGCAGTGATACCTGTTTGATAAAGCTTGTTCTGAGAATACCCAGTGTGGTCCTTCTGTGTCGTGTGGTGCCAGAAGTACGATCCTAGTTGCGAGAATCCTCCCCCTGGGGAATCTCCCGCCAGTGCCCGGCTACGATTGAGGGTGGGTCTCAGGGTAGTCAGGACCCCCTTTCCGGGCTCCTCTGAGGTCGCCGTCTAACATTGGTGGCAAGCGACGGGATTCGGGCCCATCACCTAGAGATCGTACAGTAAACGACGGACGCACGACCAACAAAGATGGCAGAAGGAAGCGCCACGAGCTCCGCAGAAACCAACGCCAACAGAGTGTTCCAGGTGGAGCATCTGGAAGAATACACACACAAAGAGCTAAAACAATTTTGCAAAGAACTTAAAATCGCTACCACTGGCCTCAACACTAAAGAAGACTTGCAGAAAGCACTGAAAACTTGGGTGGAGACCGGGGCCTCCCGCCCGGAAGGCACGGGGGAGCGCCCCGACGAAGCCGAACCCCCCCAAAATGAAAGCAGTAGCAATCAGGTGCGAGGCATCGTACCAGACGGGGGCCTATCCCCGGAAGAGCTCGCGGACAGAGAGAGAAGCCGCAGTCATGAACTCGAGTTAGCCAAACTCAAAATCGAGGGCGAATTGAAGTTAGCGGAGAAGAAGCTAGCAGTAGAGCAAATGCGTGTACAAGGCGAACTGGAAGAAAAGAAGCTCCAACGGGAGCACGAAGGAAGAAAGCTCCAACTGGAGCACGAACGGAGCTTAAAGGAACTCGAGCTCAAGGCCCGAAATGAGGACGGGAGGCCCTCGGGGAACCGAGAGACGGCCCCCCCAGCGGAACAGAAGGTCCACATCCCCAAGGATGTGGTCAAAGAATATTATAAAAACGATGACATTCAGCAATGGTTTCGGGCCTACGAGGTCGCCATGACCTCCCATCGGATTCCACAGAAGGACTGGGGGGCGGGGTTGTGGGGACGGTTTCTGAGCGAAGGAAGGGACACCCTGCTCGACCTACCCCTATCCCTGCAGACCTCCTACAGCCACATGAAAGAGGCTCTCCTCACAAGATACGGCCTCACCCCAGAAATGTACCGCCAACGGTTCCGGGACTGCAGGAAGATCCCGGGCACCACCTGGGTGGAGTATGTAAACTTTTTAGTCGGGCCTTCGATGGGTGGGTCAAGGGCAGCAAAGTCACCACCCTTGCCGAACTCACTGACCTCATGTTATGGGAACATCTGGCTGCGAACTGCTTCGTAGAGCTACGTCAACATCTGCTGGATAGCAAGCTCACAGATCCCCGGAAGCTGGCCGTGGAGGCCGACCGCTGGACCAACACCCGGGTCTCCCGGGGCATGGTAGGAGAGTACCCCTGAACCAGTCAGGGACCACCCCGCCAGAGAGGGGGGGGGAACCAGGGAGGGCCGAGGGAATCCCAGCCTAGCCCCCCAAAGACACCACCTCCACCTTTCCCGGCGCCCCCCCCACCAGTAACAGGGCCCCCTGGGAGACGGGGACACCGGGTGACCGTCACCTGTTTCCGCTGCCAGAAACCCGGGCACTACGCCAATGACCCAGAGTGCCCCATGGCCACCCAAGTCACCCCTGCGAGACAGATAGCCAACGTGGCCCTAGGGGAGGAGGTTGAGGAAGCCGAGGAGTGGGAACCAGCCGCGATGGCCCTAGTATCCCTGGGAGATAGGGAAATGATCCCTGGTAGCCTCCTACCGTCCAACACACAGAAATATGGGCAGCTCGTCAAGATCAATGGCCACCAGGTAGAGGCCCTGCGGGACACTGGGGCCAGTATCACCGGTGTCCTCAGGCACCTAGTTCCCGAGGAGCAGATCCTCCCCAATGTCTTTTGCCCCGTGATATCTGCAGACAACAGGGAAAGTATGTGTCAGGTGGCCCTGGTGCCATTTGAGTGGGGAGGGGTGATAGGTAAACTCAAGGTGGCCGTAAGAACCTCCCAGCCGGTCGACTGCCTCTTAGGGAACGACCTGGAGAGTTCTCCCTGGAAGCACGTAGAGCGCAAGGCCCACCTAGGAATGATGGGACTCCCCGAGTGGGTGTGTGCCACCACCCGATCTATGACAGCCCGACTCACTCCCCGGAGAGAAATCCAGAGCACCCCGGTCAAAGTAGCCAGCACCGTCCCCGCCGAGGGTCCTCCCGTTCCCCCATCGGAAGGGTCCGTCAGCGACGAACCCGCACCATCCGACCCCGCCCCGGTCCCCGAGTTGGGGGATCTACCCGAGTTGGCCCATTGGCGCCACGAGGGCGGGCCCACCCGAGAAGAATTTTGCCGGGAGCAAGCCACCTGTCCTTCCCTGGTCGGGCTGCGGCGCCAGGCCGAGGGCCAAGCCGCAGGTGACCAGACCGGAACGCACCGAATCTATTGGGAGAATAACGTCCTGTATAGTGAGCAGAAATCAGTGGAGCTGGGATCCGGACGGGTACTGGTGGTACCTCTCCGCTTCCGGGATTTCCTCCTGGGCTTAGCCCACGATGTCCCCCTCGCCGGTCACCTGGGTCAGGACAAGACCTACAGCCGTCTCGTGACCCATTTTTATTGGCCTAAGATGAAAGCAGCGGTAGAAGCCCACTGCAAGTCCTGCCCCACGTGCCAAGCCAGTGGGAAGAGTGGGGGGAAGCGCAAGGCTCCCCTCCAACCCTTCCCGGTCGTCAGTACCCCCTTCGAACGAGTCGGGATCGACATCGTGGGGCCACTGGACCCCCCCACATCCCAAGGTCACCGTTTCATCTTGGTCCTAGTGGACCACGCCACCCGCTACCCAGAGGCTATTCCCCTACGCACCATTACGGCCCCCGTGGTGGGCCGGGCCCTGATGGGGATCTTCTCCAGGGTGGGTTTCCCCCGCGAGGTCGTGAGCGATCGCGGCACTAATTTTATATCCAGGTATATGACGTCCCTGTGGCAACAATGTGGGGTGTCCTATAAGTTCACCACCCCGTACCATCCCCAAGGGAACGGCCTAGTAGAGAGGTTTAATAGGACTTTGAAAGGGATGATCGCTGGCCTAGAAGAGCCCCTCCGGCGTAAGTGGGACGTCCTGCTCCCCTGCCTCTTGTTCGCTTACCGGGAGGTCCCCCAGAAGTCCTTAGGGTTCAGCCCGTTTGAATTACTCTATGGGCACCCCGTCCGAGGTCCCCTCAGTTTAGTTAAGGAAGGGTGGGAGGCAGCACCCCAGGCCACCCCCCGAGATGTGTTCCAATATGTCCTGGCCCTCCGGAACCAGACCAGGAGGTTCCGAGAACTGGCCGAGGCCAACCTGGAGGCGAGTCAAGAAGAAATGAAGCGCTGGTACGACCAGAATGCTACTCTGGTCGAGTTCCAGCCGGGCCAGCAGGAGTGGGTCATGGCCCCGGTGAAGCCGGGCGCTCTCCAGGACCGATGGACTGGGCCCTACAAAGTGGTCGAGAAGAAGAGCCAAGTCACCTACTTGGTGGACGTCCAGTCGCCTCGGGATCCCCTCCGGGTCCTGCACGTGAACCGCCTCAAGCCTCACTTCCAGCGACTGGTGAATAGAGTCCTGGCCGGGCTAGAACAGTTCAGCGCAGCATACCTGGACGACATCGCTGTCTTCAGTTCAGAGTGGAGTGAGCACCTCCAGCACCTCCGAAGGGTGCTAATCCAGGCAGGCCTCACAGTAAAAGCCAGCAAGTGCCAGATCGGGCAAGGATCCGTGTTCTACTTGGGGCACCAGGTCGGGAGTGGCCAGGTCGCCCCGCTACAGCCAAAGATCGACGCCATCCTGGCCTGGGAACCACCCATCACCCAGACGGAGGTCCGAGCCTTCCTGGGACTCACGGGCTACTACCGAAGATTCATTCGGGGGTATGGCAGCCTTGTCGGCCCTCTCACAGAACTCACGTCTAAAAAACAGCCAAAGAAAGTGCAGTGGACGGCTGCCTGCCAGGAAGCTTTCGATGCCCTAAAAAGGGCCATGTGTACTGCCCCCGTCCTCCGGGCTCCCGACTACGCCAAGGAGTTCATAGTCCAAACCGATGCCTCCGAGCATGGCATTGGGGCCGTCCTGTCCCAAGTAAATGACCAAGGCCTAGACCAGCCCGTCGCCTTCCTCAGTCGGCGGCTGTTGCCCCGAGAACAAAGATGGAGCACCATAGAGCGCGAAGCCTTTGCCGTGGTCTGGGCACTCAAAAAGCTACGACCCTACCTGTTTGGCACCCATTTCAGAGTCCAAACTGACCATCGGCCCTTACGTTGGCTCATGCAGATGCGAGGAGAAAACCCCAAGCTACTGCGGTGGTCAATCTCCCTCCAGGGGATGGATTTCACCGTGGAACACCGCCCTGGTACGGACCACGCCAATGCTGACGGCCTCTCCCGGTTCTTCCGCCTCAGCGAAGAGAACCCCCCAAGCTGATGGGCAGTTCTCTCCGGCTTTCAGCTGGGGGGGACGCGTGTTGGACCCGGCCTCGTAGAATGGCCCTCCGTGCCCCCGCACCACCGAAACCTGGCACCTACAGCCCAAGCCCCCGGCCCGGCCGAACCTCCCCACCAGGACACCCGCACCGACCCGGACATCTCCGTCCCTGGCCTCTCCCCTTTCGGCCACCCCGGGCCCGCGTGCCCACTTCATGCACCAAGATGGCCGCCCGGCCCCAGCGCGACCCGGGCACAGAGGCGCCACTCCGGCTGGAGGAAATCACGCTCCCAGGGGATGAGAGAGGGAGGAGCAGTTTCTATCGCACCTCTGAACTCCCCCGGGACGATGGGTTTCGATCGGCCCTCCGGCCTCCCTGAGGGCTGGCTCCACGCCTGCTGGGTGTCTGGGACTCCTCCCGACCCGGCCCTGAAAGAATCAAAAGACTATAGCAGGAAATCCCGACAAGCGACCCCCAGGTGACAAGACCCCTGCCTGCACAGACTCCGGACATCAAAGAGGGGTCGAACTATGACAAGGGGTGCTCTGGGGCTGTCCCGCAGATTCGACGCTGGAACAACGAGAGCCTGCTGACGTGGTCGCGGCTCCTGGAACTGGAACTCACCTGAGCCCTGCTGAGTGACTCGCGGCTCCCTGAAGATCGTAAGACCTCCGAACTTGTACCTGAGCCCTGCTGAGTGACTCGCGGCTCCCTGAAGATCGTAAGACCTCCGAACTTGTACCTGAGCCCTGCTGAGTGACTCGCGGCTCCCTGAAGATCGTAAGACCTCCGAACTTGTACCTGAGCCCTGCTGAGTGACTCGCGGCTCCCCCAGACTCTCACGGTCCCGCCGGACCCCACCTCCGACCACGTATCCCCCAGCTCGAGGATTGTGAGCTGTGCGCCGGGTACGTCCCTGCTTTGAACCGTTACCAGAGACAGTCCCGCTACCCCCTACCTTTCCGAGACTCTTGAGCCCGTGCTCACCTTGTACATATTTGCAGTGATACCTGTTTGATAAAGCTTGTTCTGAGAATACCCAGTGTGGTCCTTCTGTGTCGTGTGGTGCCAGAAGTACGATCCTAGTTGCGAGAATCCTCCCCCTGGGGAATCTCCCGCCAGTGCCCGGCTACGATACTTTGAGGGTGGGTCTCAGGGTAGTCAGGACCCCCTTTCCGGGCTCCTCTGAGGTCGCCGTCTAACAGGAGTCCTCTGCACCCACCCCTCACATGTGTCTGTCCACTGCTGGGAGTCCTCTGCACCCAGCCCTCACATGTCTCTGTCCACTGCTGGGAGTGATATGCACCCACCCCTCATATGTCTGTCCACTGCTGGGAGTCCTCTGCACCCACCCCTCACATGTGTCTGTCCACTGCTGGGAGTCCTCTGCACCCACCCCTCACATGTCTCTGTCCACTGCTGGGAGTGATATGCACCCACTCCTCATATGTCTGTCCACTGCTGGGAGTCCTCTGCACCCACTCCTCACATGTCTCTGTCTACTGCTGGGAGTCCTCTGCACCCACCCCTCACATGTGTCTGTCCACTGCTGGGAGTCCGCTGAACCCACCCCTCACATGTCTCTGTCCACTGCTGGGAGTGATATGCACCCACCCCTCATATGTCTGGGCACTGCGGGGAGTGATCTGCACCCACCCCTCACATGTCTCTGGTCACTGCTGGTATTCCTCTGCACCCACCCCTCACATGTCTCTGTCCACTGCTGGGAGTCCTTTGCACCCACCCCTCACATGTGTCTGTCCACTGCTGGGAGTCCTCTGCACCCACCCCTCACATGTCTCTGTCTACTGCTGGGAGTGATATGCACCCACCCCTCATATGTCTGTCCACTGCTGGGAGTCCTCTTCACCCACCCCTCACATGTCTCTGTCCACTGCTGGGAGTCCTCTGCACCCACCCCTCACATGTGTCTGTCCACTGCTGGGAGTCCTCTGCACCAACCCCTCACATGTCTCTGTCCACTGCTGGGAGTGATATGCTCCCACCCCTCATATGTCTGGGCACTGCTGGGAGTGATCTGCACCCACCCCTCACATGTCTCTGTCCACTGGTGGGAGTCCTCTGCACCCACCCCTCACATGTGTCTGTCCACTGCTGGGAGTCCTCTGCACCCACCCCTCACATGTCTCTGTCCACTGCTGGGAGTCCTCTGCACCCACCCCTCACATGTCTCTGTCCACTGCTGGGAGTCCTCTGCACCCAGCCCTCACATGTGTCTGTCCACTGCTGGGAGTCCTCTGCACCCACCCCTCACATGTCTCTGTCCACTGCTGGGAGTGATATGCACCCACCCCTCATATGTCTGTCCACTGCTGGGAGTCCTCTTCACCCACCCCTCACATGTCTCTGTCCACTGCTGGGAGTCCTCTGCACCCACCCCTCACATGTGTCTGTCCACTGCTGGGAGTCCTCTGCACCAACCCCTCACATGTCTCTGTCCACTGCTGGGAGTGATATGCACCCACCCCTCATATGTCTGGGCACTGCTGGGAGTGATCTGCACCTACCCCTCACATGTCTCTGGGCACTGCTGGTATTCCTCTGCACCCACCCCTCACATGTCTCTGTCCACTGCTGGGAGTCCTCTGCACCCACCCCTCACATGTCTCTGTCCACTGCTGGGAGTCCTCTGCTCCCACCCCTCACATGTGTCTGTCCACTGCTGGGAGTCCTCTGCACCCACCCCTCACATGTCTCTGTCCACTGCTGGGAGTGATATGCACCCACCCCTCATATGTCTGTCCACTGCTGGGAGTCCTCTGCACCCACCCCTCACATGTCTCTGTCCACTGCTGGGAGTGATATGCACCCACCCCTCACATGTCTCTGTCCACTGCTGGGAGTGATATGCACCCATCCCTCATATGTCTGTCCACTGCTGGGAGTCCTCTGCACCCACCCCTCATATGTCTCTGTCCACTGCTGGGAGTGAAATGCACCCACCCCTCACATGTCTCTGGGCACTGTTGGTATTCCTCTGCACCCACCCCTCACATGTCTCTGTCTACTGCTGGGAGTCCTCTGCACCCACCCCTCACATGTCTCTGTCCACTGCTGAGAGTCCTCTGCACCAACCCCTCACATGTCTCTGTCCACTGCTGGGAGTGATATGCACCCACCCCTCATATGTCTGTCCACTGCTTGGAGTCCTCTGCACCCACCCCTCACATGTCTCTGTCCACTGCAGGGAGTGATATGCACCCACCCCTCATATGACTGTCCACTGCTGGGAGTCCTCTGCACCCACCCCTCACATGTCTCTGTCCACTGCTGGGAGTGATATGCACCCACCCCTCATATGTCTGTCCACTGCTGGGAGTACTCTGCACCCACTCCTCACATGTCTCTGTCTACTGCTGGGAG
Source organism: Triturus cristatus (assembly GCF_964204655.1). Lineage (NCBI taxonomy): Eukaryota > Metazoa > Chordata > Amphibia > Caudata > Salamandridae > Triturus > Triturus cristatus. Next base: position 273,565,092 of record NC_140579.1, on the reverse strand, counting down.
TCCTCTGCACCCACCCCTCACATGTGTCTGTCCACTGCTGGGAGTCCGCTGAACCCACCCCTCACATGTCTCTGTCCACTGCTGGGAGTGATATGCACCCACCCCTCATATGTCTGGGCACTGCGGGGAGTGATCTGCACCCACCCCTCACATGTCTCTGGGCACTGCTGGTATTCCTCTGCACCCACCCCTCACATGTGTCTGTCCACTGCTGGGAGTCCTCTGCACCAACCCCTCACATGTCTCTGTCCACTGCTGGGAGTGATATGCACCCACCCCTCATATGTCTGGGCACTGCTGGGAGTGATCTGCACCCACCCCTCACATGTCTCTGGGCACTGCTGGTATTCCTCTGCACCCACCACTCACATGTCTCTGTCCACTGCTGGGAGTCCTCTGCACCCACCCCTCACATGTGTCTGCCCACTGCTGGGAGTCCTCTGCACCCACCCCTCACATGTCTCTGTCCACTGCTGGGAGTGATATGCACCCACCCCTCATATGTCTGTCCACTGCTGGGAGTCCTCTGCACCCACCCCTCACATGTATCTGTCCACTGCTGGGAGTGATATGCACCCACCCCTCATATGTCTGTCCACTGCTGGGAGTCCTCTGCACCCACCCCTCACATGTCTCTGTCCACTGCTGGGAGTGATATGCACCCACCCCTCACATGTCTCTGTCCACTGCTGGGAGTGATATGCACCCACCCCTCATATGTCTGTCCACTGCTGGGAGTCCTCTGCACCCACCCCTCACATGTCTCTTTCCACTGCTGGGAGTGAAATGCACCCACCCCTCACATGTCTCTGGGCACTGTTGGTATTCCTCTGCACCCACCCCTCACATGTCTCTGTCCACTGCTGGGAGTCCTCTGCACCCACCCCTCACATGTCTCTGTCCACTGCTGGAAGTCCTCTGCACCCACCCCTCACATGTCTCTGTCCACTGCTGGGAGTGATATGCACCCACCCCTCATATGTCTGTCCACTGCTTGGAGTCCTCTGCACCCACCCCTCACATGTCTCTGTCCACTGCAGGGAGTGATATGCACCCACCCCTCATATGACTGTCCACTGCTGGGAATCCTCTGCACCCACCCCTCACATGTCTCTGTCCACTGCTGGGAGTGATATGCACCCACCCATCATATGTCTGTCCACTGCTGGGAGTCCTCTGCACCCACCCCTCACATGTGTCTGTCCACTGCTGGGAGTCCGCTGAACCCACCCCTCACATGTCTCTGTCCACTGCTGCGAGTGATATGCACCCACCCCTCATATGTCTGGGCACTGCGGGGAGTGATCTGCACCCACCCCTCACATGTCTCTGGGCACTGCTGGTATTCCTCTGCACCCACCCCTCACATGTCTCTGTCCACTGCTGGGAGTCCTCTGCACCCACCCCTCACATGTCTCTGTCCACTGCTGGGAGTCCTTTGCACCCACCCCTCACATGTGTCTGTCCACTGCTGGGAGTCCTCTGCACCCACCCCTCATATGTCTCTGTCTACTGCTGGGAGTGATATGCACCCACCCCTCATATGTCTGTCCACTGCTGGGAGTCCTCTACACCCACCCCTCACATGTCTCTGTCCACTGCTGGGAGTCCAAAGCACCCACCCCTCACATGTGTCTGTCCACTGCTGGGAGTCCTCTGCACCAACCCCTCACATGTCTCTGTCCACTGCTGGGAGTGATATGCTCCCACCACTCATATGTCTGGGCACTGCTGGGAGTGATCTGCACCCACCCCTCACATGTCTCTGTCCACTGGTGGGAGTCCTCTGCACCCACCCCTCACATGTGTCTGTCCACTGCTGGGAGTCCTCTGCACCCACCCCTCGCATGTCTCTGTATACTGCTGGGAGTCCTCTGCACCCACCCCTCACATGTCTCTGTCCACTGCTGGGAGTCCTCTGCACCCAGCCCTCACATGTGTCTGTCCACTGCTGGGAGTCCTCTGCACCCACCCCTCACATGTCTCTGTCCACTGCTGGGAGTGATATGCACCCACCCCTCATATGTCTGTCCACTGCTGGGAGTCCTCTTCACCCACCCCTCACATGTCTCTGTCCACTGCTGGGAGTCCTCTGCACCCACCCCTCACATGTGTCTGTCCACTGCTGGGAGTCCTCTGCACCCACCCCTCATATGTCTGGGCACTGCTGGGAGTGATCTGCACCCACCCCTCACATGTCTCTGGGCACTGCTGGTATTCCTCTGCACCCACCCCTCACATGTCTCTGTCCACTGCTGGGAGTCCTCTGCACCCACCCCTCACATGTGTCTGTCCACTGCTGGGAGTCCTCTGCACCCACCCCTCACATGTCTCTGTCCACTGCTGGGAGTGATATGCACCCACCCCTCATATGTCTGTCCACTGCTGGGAGTCCTCTGCACCCACCCCTCACATGTGTCTGTCCACTGCTGGGAGTCCTCTGCACCCACCCCTCACATGTCTCTGTCCACTGCTGGGAGTGATATGCACCCACCCCTCATATGTCTGTCCACTGCTGGGAGTCCTCTGCACCCACTCCTCACATGTCTCTGTCTACTGCTGGGAGTCCTCTGCACCCACCCCTCACATGTGTCTGTCCACTGCTGGGAGTCCGCTGAACCCACCCCTCACATGTCTCTGTCCACTGCTGGGAGTGATATGCACCCACCCCTCATATGTCTGGGCACTGCGGGGAGTGATCTGCACCCACCCCTCACATGTCTCTGGGCACTGCTGGTATTCCTCTGCACCCACCCCTCACATGTCTCTGTCCACTGCTGGGAGTCCTTTGCACCCACCCCTCACATGTGTCTGTCCACTGCTGGGAGTCCTCTGCACCCACCCCTCACATGTCTCTGTCTACTGCTGGGAGTGATATGCACCCACCCCTCATATGTCTGTCCACTGCTGGGAGTCCTCTTCACCCACCCCTCACATGTCTCTGTCCACTGCTGGGAGTCCTCTGCACCCACCCCTCACATGTGTCTGTCCACTGCTGGGAGTCCTCTGCACCAACCCCTCACATGTCTCTGTCCACTGCTGGGAGTGATATGCTCCCACCCCTCATATGTCTGGGCACTGCTGGGAGTGATCTGCACCCACCCCTCACATGTCTCTGTCCACTGGTGGGAGTCCTCTGCACCCACCCCTCACATGTGTCTGTCCACTGCTGGGAGTCCTCTGCACCCACCCCTCACATGTCTCTGTCCACTGCTGGGAGTCCTCTGCACCCACCCCTCACATGTGTCTGTCCACTGCTGGGAGTCCTCTGCACCCACCCCTCACATGTCTCTGTCCACTGCTGGGAGTGATATGCACCCACCCCTCATATGTCTGTCCACTGCTGGGAGTCCTCTTCACCCACCCCTCACATGTCTCTGTCCACTGCTGGGAGTCTTCTGCACCCACCCCTCACATGTGTCTGTCCACTGCTGGGAGTCCTCTGCACCAACCCCTCACATGTCTCTGTCCACTGCTGGGAGTGATATGCACCCACCCCTCATATGTCTGGGCACTGCTGGGAGTGATCTGCACCTACCCCTCACATGTCTCTGGGCACTGCTGGTATTCCTCTGCACCCACCCCTCACATGTCTCTGTCCACTGCTGGGAGTCCTCTGCACCCACCCCTCACATGTCTCTGTCCACTGCTGGGAGTCCTCTGCACCCACCCCTCACATGTGTCTGTCCACTGCTGGGAGTCCTCTGCACCCACCCCTCACATGTCTCTGTCCACTGCTGGGAGTGATATGCACCCACCCCTCATATGTCTGTCCACTGCTGGGAGTCCTCTGCACCCACCCCTCACATGTCTCTGTCCACTGCTGGGAGTGATATGCACCCACCCCTCATATGTCTGTCCACTGCTGGGAGTCCTCTGCACCCACCCCTCACATGTCTCTGTCCACTGCTGGGAGTGATATGCACCCACCCCTCACATGTCTCTGTCCACTGCTGGGAGTGATATGCACCCATCCCTCATATGTCTGTCCACTGCTGGGAGTGAAATGCACCCACCCCTCACATGTCTCTGGGCACTGTTGGTATTCCTCTGCACCCACCCCTCACATGTCTCTGTCCACTGCTGGGAGTCCTCTGCACCCACCCCTCACATGTCTCTGTCCACTGCTGGGAGTCCTCTGCACCAACCCCTCACATGTCTCTGTCCACTGCTGGGAGTGATATGCACCCACCCCTCATATGTCTCTGTCCACTGCTGGGAGTGAAATGCACCCACCCCTCACATGTCTCTGGGCACTGTTGGTATTCCTCTGCACCCACCCCTCACATGTCTCTGTCCACTGCTGGGAGTCCTCTGCACCCACCCCTCACATGTCTCTGTCCACTGCTGGGAGTCCTCTGCACCAACCCCTCACATGTCTCTGTCCACTGCTGGGAGTGATATGCACCCACCCCTCATATGTCTGTCCACTGCTTGGAGTCCTCTGCACCCACCCCTCACATGTCTCTGTCCACTGCAGGGAGTGATATGCACCCACCCCTCATATGACTGTCCACTGCTGGGAGTCCTCTGCACCCACCCCTCGCATGTCTCTGTCCACTGCTGGGAGTGATATGCACCCACCCCTCATATGTCTGTCCACTGCTGGGAGTACTCTGCACCCACTCCTCACATGTCTCTGTCTACTGCTGGGAGTCCTCTGCACCCACCCCTCACATGTGTCTGTCCACTGCTGGGAGTCCGCTGAACCCACCCCTCACATGTCTCTGTCCACTGCTGGGAGTGATATGCACCCAACCCTCATATGTCTGGGCACTGCGGGGAGTGATCTGCACCCACCCCTCACATGTCTCTGGGCACTGCTGGTATTCCTCTGCACCCACCCCTCACATGTGTCTGTCCACTGCTGGGAGTCCTCTGCACCAACCCCTCACATGTCTCTGTCCACTGCTGGGAGTGATATGCACCCACCCCTCATATGTCTGGGCACTGCTGGGAGTGATCTGCACCCACCCCTCACATATCTCTGGGCACTGCTGGTATTCCTCTGCACCCACCCCTCACATGTCTCTGTCCACTGCTGGGAGTCCTCTGCACCCACCCCTCACATGTGTCTGCCCACTGCTGGGAGTCCTCTGCACCCACCCCTCACATGTCTCTGTCCACTGCTGGGAGTGATATGCACCCACCCCTCATATGTCTGTCCACTGCTGGGAGTCCTCTGCACCCACCCCTCACATGTCTCTGTCCACTGCTGGGAGTGATATGCACCCACCCCTCACATGTCTCTGTCCACTGCTGGGAGTGATATGCACCCACCCCTCATATGTCTGTCCACTGCTGGGAGTCCTCTGCACCCACCCCTCACATGTCTCTGTCCACTGCTGGGAGTGAAATGCACCCACCCCTCACATGTCTCTGGGCACTGTTGGTATTCCTCTGCACCCACCCCTCACATGTCTCTGTCCACTGCTGGGAGTCCTCTGCACCCACCCCTCACATGTCTCTGTCCACTGCTGGAAGTCCTCTGCACCCACCCTCACATGTCTCTGTCCACTGCTGGGAGTGATATGCACCCACCCCTCATATGTCTGTCCACTGCTTGGAGTCCTCTGCACCCACCCCTCACATGTCTCTGTCCACTGCAGGGAGTAATATGCACCCACCCCTCATATGACTGTCCACTGCTGGGAGTCCTCTGCACCCACCCCTCACATGTCTCTGTCCACTGCTGGGAGTGATATGCACCCACCCATCATATGTCTGTCCACTGCTGGGAGTCCTCTGCACCCACTCCTCACATGTCTCTGTCTACTGCTGGGAGTCCTCTGCACCCACCCCTCATATGTGTCTGTCCACTGCTGGGAGTCCGCTGAACCCACCCCTCACATGTCTCTGTCCACTGCTGGGAGTGATATGCACCCACCCCTCATATGTCTGGGCACTGCGGGGAGTGATCTGCACCCACCCCTCACATGTCTCTGGGCACTGCTGGTATTCCTCTGCACCCACCCCTCACATGTCTCTGTCCACTGCTGGGAGTCCTCTGCACCCACCCCTCACATGTCTATGTCCACTGCTGGGAGTCCTTTGCACCCACCCCTCACATGTGTCTGTCCACTGCTGGGAGTCTTCTGCACCCACCCCTCACATGTCTCTGTCTACTGCTGGGAGTGGTATGCCCCCACCCCTCATATGTCTGTCCACTGCTGGGAGTCCTCTTCACCCACCCCTCACATGTCTCTGTCCACTGCTGGAAGTCCTCTGCACCCACCCCTCACATGTGTCTGTCCACTGCTGGGAGTCCTCTGCACCAACCCCTCACATGTCTCTGTCCACTGCTGGGAGTGATATGCTCCCACCCCTCATATGTCTGGGCACTGCTGGGAGTGATCTGCACCCACCCCTCACATGTCTCTGTCCACTGGTGGGAGTCCTCTGCACCCACCCCTCACATGTGTCTGTCCACTGCTGGGAGTCCTCTGCACCCACCCCTCACATGTCTCTGTCCACTGCTGGGAGTCCTCTGCACCCACCCCTCACATGTCTCTGTCCACTGCTGGGAGTCCTCTGCACCCAGCCCTCACATGTGTCTGTCTACTGCTGGGAGTCCTCTGCACCCACCCCTCACATGTCTCTGTCCACTGCTGGGAGTGATATGCACCCACCCCTCATATGTCTGGGCACTGCTGGGAGTGATCTGCACCCACCCCTCATATGTCTGTCCACTGCTGGGAGTCCTCTGCACCCACCCCTCACATGTCTCTGTCCACTGCTGGGAGTGATATGCACCCACCCCTCATATGTCTGTCCACTGCTGGGAGTCCTCTTCACCCACCCCTCACATGTCTCTGTCCACTGCTGGGAGTCCTCTGCACCCACCCCTCACATGTGTCTGTCCACTGCTGGGAGTCCTCTGCACCAACCCCTCACATGTCTCTGTCCACTGCTGGGAGTGATATGCACCCACCCCTCATATGTCTGGGCACTGCTGGGAGTGATCTGCACCCACCCCTCACATGTCTCTGGGCACTGCTGGTATTCCTCTGCACCCACCCCTCACATGTCTCTGTCCACTGCTGGGAGTCCTCTGCACCCACCCCTCACAAGTCTCTGTCCACTGCTGGGAGTCCTCTGCACCCACCCCTCACATGTGTCTGTCCACTGCTGGGAGTCCTCTGCACCCACCCCTCACATGTCTCTGTCCACTGCTGGGAGTGATATGCACCCACCCCTCATATGTCTGTCCACTGCTGGGAGTCCTCTGCACCCACCCCTCACATGTCTCTGTCCACTGCTGGGAGTGATATGCACCCACCCCTCATATGTCTGTCCACTGCTGGGAGTCCTCTGCACCCACCCCTCACATGTCTCTGTCCACTGCTGGGAGTGATATGCACCCACCCCTCACATGTCTCTGTCCACTGCTGGGAGTGATATGCACCCACCCCTCATATGTCTGTCCACTGCTGGGAGTCCTCTGCACCCACCCCTCATATGTCTCTGTCCACTGCTGGGAGTGAAATGCACCCACCCCTCACATGTCTCTGGGCACTGTTGGTATTCCTCTGCACCCACCCCTCACATGTCTCTGTCCACTGCTGGGAGTCCTCTGCACCCACCCCTCACATGTCTCTGTCCACTGCTGGGAGTCCTCTGCACCCACCCCTCACATGTCTCTGTCCACTGCTGGGAGTGATATGCACCCACCCCTCATATGTCTGTCCACTGCTTGGAGTCCTCTGCACCCACCCCTCACATGTCTCTGTCCACTGCAGGGAGTAATATGCACCCACCCCTCATATGACTGTCCACTGCTGGGAGTCCTCTGCACCCACCCCTCACATGTATCTGTCCACTGCTGGGAGTGATATGCACCCACCCCTCATATGTCTGTCCACTGCTGGGAGTCCTCTGCACCCACCCCTGACATGTCTCTGTCCACTGCTGGGAGTGATATGCACCCACCCCTCACATGTCTCTGTCCACTGCTGGGAGTGATATGCACCCACCCCTCATATGTCTGTCCACTGCTGGGAGTCCTCTGCATCCACCCCTCACATGTCTCTTTCCACTGCTGGGAGTGAAATGCACCCACCCCTCACATGTCTCTGGGCACTGTTGGTATTCCTCTGCACCCACCCCTCACATGTCTCTGTCCACTGCTGGGAGTCCTCTGCACCCACCCCTCACATGTCTCTGTCCACTGCTGGAAGTCCTCTGCACCCACCCCTCACATGTCTCTATCCACTGCTGGGAGTGATATGCACCCACCCCTCATATGTCTGTCCACTGCTTGGAGTCCTCTGCACCCACCCCTCACATGTCTCTGTCCACTGCAGGGAGTGATATGCACCCACCCCTCATATGACTGTCCACTGCTGGGAATCCTCTGCACCCACCCCTCACATGTCTCTGTCCACTGCTGGGAGTGATATGCACCCACCCATCATATGTCTGTCCACTGCTGGGAGTCCTCTGCACCCACTCCTCACATGTCTCTGTCTACTGCTGGGAGTCCTCTGCACCCACCCCTCACATGTGTCTGTCCACTGCTGGGAGTCCGCTGAACCCACCCCTCACATGTCTCTGTCCACTGCTGCGAGTGATATGCACCCACCCCTCATATGTCTGGGCACTGCGGGGAGTGATCTGCACCCACCCCTCACATGTCTCTGGGCACTGCTGGTATTCCTCTGCACCCACCCCTCACATGTCTCTGTCCACTGCTGGGAGTCCTCTGCACCCACCCCTCACATGTCTCTGTCCACTGCTGGGAGTCCTTTGCACCCACCCCTCACATGTGTCTGTCCACTGCTGGGAGTCCTCTGCACCCACCCCTCACATGTCTCTGTCTACTGCTGGGAGTGATATGCACCCACCCCTCATATGTCTGTCCACTGCTGGGAGTCCTCTACACCCACCCCTCACATGTCTCTGTCCACTGCTGGGAGTCCAAAGCACCCACCCCTCACATGTGTCTGTCCACTGCTGGGAGTCCTCTGCACCAACCCCTCACATGTCTCTGTCCACTGCTGGGAGTGATATGCTCCCACCACTCATATGTCTGGGCACTGCTGGGAGTGATCTGCACCCACCCCTCACATGTCTCTGTCCACTGGTGGGAGTCCTCTGCACCCACCCCTCACATGTGTCTGTCCACTGCTGGGAGTCCTCTGCACCCACCCCTCACATGTCTCTGTATACTGCTGGGAGTCCTCTGCACCCACCCCTCACATGTCTCTGTCCACTGCTGGGAGTCCTCTGCACCCAGCCCTCACATGTGTCTGTCCACTGCTGGGAGTCCTCTGCACCCACCCCTCACATGTCTCTGTCCACTGCTGGGAGTGATATGCACCCACCCCTCATATGTCTGTCCACTGCTGGGAGTCCTCTTCACCCACCCCTCACATGTCTCTGTCCACTGCTGGGAGTCCTCTGCACCCACCCCTCACATGTGTCTGTCCACTGCTGGGAGTCCTCTGCACCCACCCCTCATATGTCTGGGCACTGCTGGGAGTGATCTGCACCCACCCCTCACATGTCTCTGGGCACTGCTGGTATTCCTCTGCACCCACCCCTCACATGTCTCTGTCCACTGCTGGGAGTCCTCTGCACCCACCCCTCACATGTGTCTGTCCACTGCTGGGAGTCCTCTGCACCCACCCCTCACATGTCTCTGTCCACTGCTGGGAGTGATATGCACCCACCCCTCATATGTCTGTCCACTGCTGGGAGTCCTCTGCACCCACCCCTCACATGTGTCTGTCCACTGCTGGGAGTCCTCTGCACCCACCCCTCACATGTCTCTGTCCACTGCTGGGAGTGATATGCACCCACCCCTCATATGTCTGTCCACTGCTGGGAGTCCTCTGCACCCACTCCTCACATGTCTCTGTCTACTGCTGGGAGTCCTCTGCACCCACCCCTCACATGTGTCTGTCCACTGCTGGGAGTCCGCTGAACCCACCCCTCACATGTCTCTGTCCACTGCTGGGAGTGATATGCACCCACCCCTCATATGTCTGGGCACTGCGGGGAGTGATCTGCACCCACCCCTCACATGTCTCTGGGCACTGCTGGTATTCCTCTGCACCCACCCTTCACATGTCTCTGTCCACTGCTGGGAGTCCTTTGCACCCACCCCTCACATGTGTCTGTCCACTGCTGGGAGTCCTCTGCACCCACCCCTCACATGTCTCTGTCTACTGCTGGGAGTGATATGCACCCACCCCTCATATGTCTGTCCACTGCTGGGAGTCCTCTTCACCCACCCCTCACATGTCTCTGTCCACTGCTGGGAGTCCTCTGCACCCACCCCTCACATGTGTCTGTCCACTGCTGGGAGTCCTCTGCACCAACCCCTCACATGTCTCTGTCCACTGCTGGGAGTGATATGTTCCCACCCCTCATATGTCTGGGCACTGCTGGGAGTGATCTGCACCCACCCCTCACATGTCTCTGTCCACTGGTGGGAGTCCTCTGCACCCACCCCTCACATGTGTCTGTCCACTGCTGGGAGTCCTCTGCACCCACCCCTCACATGTCTCTGTCCACTGCTGGGAGTCCTCTGCACCCACCCCTCACATGTCTCTGTCCACTGCTGGGAGTCCTCTGCACCCAGCCCTCACATGTGTCTGTCCACTGCTGGGAGTCCTCTGCACCCACCCCTCACATGTCTCTGTCCACTGCTGGGAGTGATATGCACCCACCCCTCATATGTCTGTCCACTGCTGGGAGTCCTCTTCACCCACCCCTCACATGTCTCTGTCCACTGCTGGGAGTCCTCTGCACCCACCCCTCACATGTGTCTGTCCACTGCTGGGAGTCCTCTGCACCAACCACTCACATGTCTCTGTCCACTGCTGGGAGTGATATGCACCCACCCCTCATATGTCTGGGCACTGCTGGGAGTGATCTGCACCTACCCCTCACATGTCTCTGGGCACTGCTGGTATTCCTCTGCACCCACCCCTCACATGTCTCTGTCCACTGCTGGGAGTCCTCTGCACCCACCCCTCACATGTCTCTGTCCACTGCTGGGAGTCCTCTGCACCCACCCCTCACATGTGTCTGTCCACTGCTGGGAGTCCTCTGCACCCACCCCTCACATGTCTCCGTCCACTGCTGGGAGTGATATGCACCCACCCCTCATATGTCTGTCCACTGCTGGGAGTCCTCTGCACCCACCCCTCACATGTCTCTGTCCACTGCTGGGAGTGATATGCACTGTTGGACAGGCCTCACAGACGGTTTGCTCCCTCCCCGCACGACAGGGCCCGAACTCCGGCCCACCTGGCATACCCCCGCGACAAGCACCCGTACTCCGTCTTCCGACGGACCCTCTGCCCTCGGACCCCTACTCATCACGGGGTCCAGCCCCACCGGCTTCCCCGGCCGGGTCAAGCCGCCCTCTTGGGCCCTGCACCGCGCGGCCGCATGGCCTCACCTCGACCCTAACCCCGGGCCTGGCCGGCCCCGACATCCCGGCACCACCATCCCCCCAGGAGGTGAGCGGACCACTTGGCAGGTCAATGGGAGAAAGAAGTACCAAGGGCTCTCCCCCGCCAGGTGCCGATCGCCCCCAGCTCCCCCAGGCACTGGCTCCACCCCCTGCTGGGTGTCTGGACACCTTCATCCCGGACCCTCCGACCTCCAAGTGCGAGGGTCCGGACATCAAAGGGCACCAGCCCTATAACTGAGGCAGCTCCGGAGCAGGAAGGCAGTTGTATCCTGGAGTCGAGAGACACCGAGTGAACTCAACCTTGACGGTCTACTGGCGCTGCCGTAGCCGCTCTTGTGAACCATCGTCCTGCCTGCTGGCGCTGCCGCGGCCTTCTGCAACATTCATCTTCCTGGGACCTGCTGGCGCTGCCGCGGCCCGTTGTAACGACCATCCTCACCGGGACCTGCTGGCGCTGCCGCGGCCTTCTGCAACATTCATCTTCCTGGGACCTGCTGGCGCTGCCGCGGCCCGTTGTAACGACCATCCTCACCGGGACCTGCTGGCGCTGCCGCGGCCTTCTGCAACCTTCATCTTCCTGGGACCTGCTGGCGCTGCCGCGGCCCGTTGTAACGACCATCCGCACCGGGACCTGCTGGCGCTGCCGCGGACCGTACCACCTAACCCCCAAGCTCGAGGATTGTGAGCTCATCATCCTCTCATCCGAACTACCTGATTGGTAAATAGACTGTCCCGCTACCCCCTTCCCTACCTTGCGAGACTCTAATCGAGGGGACCCCTGAGTCCAGACCTCCTTGTACCATTCAACCGTACCTTAAATAAGTGCTTATAAAGAACACTGAACCTTATCCGTGTGTGATATCTGTCTGTGGGGGGGAAGTTACTTGTCTGTACGATCACTGGAGACGGCTCTCCCCGGAGACCTCTCCCCCTGACCCCGGCCGGCCCTCCCGGGCCGTCTACCTTTTCTAACATTGGTGGCCAGCGGCGCGATCCGAATCAACGCGTAATCGTACAGAGAGTAGCTCACCCCACGACATAAGCACGATGTCGACCAAAGATAGCAGCTCCACCGAGAAATTCCAAATGGAGAAATTAGAAGAATACAACCAACTTGGCATTGCTACCACCGGCCTGAGTACCAAGGATGATCTAAAGCGCGCTCTTGAGTCATGGACAGAAACTGGGGTCACAGGACCCTCCGACCAAAACAGCGTCACACCAGAGGAGAACGCCACGGCTCCCGAGGAGCGGGGAACGGGCCTCCCACAGGAGGAGATCCGAGAAAGAGACAGAGTCAGATTACACGAGTTGGAGATGGCACGACTCAAGATGGATGGGGAACTCAAGTTAGCTGAACAGAAACTCAACCTCGAGCATATGCGGCTTCGAGAGGAACGAGAAGAAAAGCAGAGACAGAGAGAGCTGGAAGAGAAAAAAATAACGCTCGAGCACGAGCGCCGACTAGCGGAAATAGAACTGCGCAAACAGAATAAGGAACTGGGGGTGCCTGAGCGACCACACACCCCGGGGCCAAGTGAGAAAAAAGTTCACATCCCCAAGGATGTTGTCCGCGAATATGTCCGAGAAGACGACATACAACAGTGGTTTAAAGCCTATGAGATCGCCATGACCTCCCACCGGATCGACCGGAGTGATTGGGGAGCCGGACTTTGGGGGAGATTTATCAACGAGGGTCGCGATGCCCTGCTGCAGCTCCCCGATCACCAAATGTCGTCCTACGACCACATGAAGGCTGCCCTCCTCACCCGCTACGGCCTCACGCCCGAGATGTACCGCCAGAGGTTCAGAGATTGCACCCGGATCCCAGGTACAACTTGGGTGGAATACGTGAACTATTTCAGCCGGGCCTTCGAGGGTTGGATCAAGGGAAGTCAGGTCACCACCTACGAACAACTCTTCAACCTTATGGTATGGGAGCACCTGTCAAACAACTGTTTCGTCGAGCTCAGGCAGCACCTACTCGACAGTAAGCTGACTGACCCCCGGCAGCTCGCCGCCGAAGCTGACCGGTGGGAAAGCACCCGAGTGGGCCGGAGAGGGCCACACGACCAGAACAGAAGCAACCAAGGCCAGCACCGTCCTCGGGGAGGAGGAGGGGGCCCGGGGCGAGGGAGAGACGCCTTACCAGCAACACCCGTGGCCAGCACCCCGCCTCCGGCCGGCCGGGGCAACCCCCCGTTGCGGCCTGGGTACCGAGCCAACGTCACGTGCCACCGGTGCCAGCGACTAGGCCACTACGCCAACGACCCGAACTGCCCGCTAAACCAAACACCCAAGCCCCGCCAGGTAGCTGCCGCTGCCCTAGGGGAAGAGCAATCATCGGAGGGACCCGAAGAGTACGAGCCGGCCCAGCAAGGGTGGGAACCGGCCGCCATGGTCCTGGCATGCTTAGGGGGAAGAGACATGGTTCCGTGGGCTCCCCTACCCGCCAACACCAGAAAATACGGTCAGTGGGTGACCATTAATGGACAGAGAGCCGAGGCCTTGCGTGACACCGGCGCCAGCGTAACGGCCGTCCGCTGTCATCTGGTGAAGCCCGAGCAGATCCTGCCGAACATTCTCTGCCCCGTCCGCTCGGCAGATAACTCTGAGAGTATGTGTAAGATGGCCTGCGTCCCGTTTGAATGGGGGGGGGTCTCCGGCCTACTGAAGGTGACGGTCCGGGACGATGCCCCCGTGGACTGCCTCCTGGGGAATGACCTCGAGAGTTCCCCGTGGGCCACCGTCGAGAAAAGAGAGCACCTGGGGATGCTGGGCCTCCTGGACTGGGCCTGCATAACCACCCGATCCATGGCCGCCCGTGCCGCCCCCCGATCCGAAGAAACCGAATGGCCAGCACCTCCGCCCCCGGTTGCCCCCGTAGAGGACAACGGCGAGTCCGACCTCCCGGACCCGACTACCGAAGAAGACGCGCAACACCAGGACCTTCCGGATCTGGCTCAGTGGCGTCAAGAAGGGGGGCCCACCCAAGAACAGTTCCGCCAGGAACAAAAGACCTGTCCCTCCCTCGAGGGACTCCGCCAACAAGCCAGTACCCAAAACGCCGGGGACACCACCGGAACCCACTGGGTCTACTGGGATAACGACCTGCTCTACAGCGAGCAAAGAATCGCCGAGCTGGGGGCCGGTCGAGTTCTGGTGGTACCGCTCCGCTTCCGAGACTTTCTGCTCAACTTAGCCCACGATGTCCCCCTGGCTGGACACCTGGGCCAGGACAAAACGTACAGTCGCCTGGTGACCCACTTTTTCTGGCCGAAAATGAGGAATGACGTCCTGAACCACTGCCGATCTTGCCCCACATGCCAAGCCAGCGGGAAGAGTGGTCGGAAGCTGAAGGCCCCTCTGCAACCCTTCCCGGTGGTCGCCACCCCGTTCGAGAGGGTGGGGATAGACATTGTGGGGCCTTTGGACCCCCGCACGGCACAAGGACACAGGTTCATCTTGGTACTAGTGGACCATGCCACCCGCTACCCCGAGGCGGTACCCCTACGGACAGTGACAGCTCCGGTGGTTGGCCGGGCCCTGATGGGGATCTTCTCCCGGGTAGGCTTCCCCCGAGAAGTCGTCAGCGACCGAGGTACGAATTTCATATCTAAATACATGAAGTCCCTCTGGCAACAATGCGGGGTCACCTACAGAGTCACGACCCCCTATCACCCCCAAGGGAACGGACTAGTGGAGCGTTTTAACCGCACCCTCAAGGGGATGATTGGGGGATTGGAAGAGCCTCTCCGTCGCCAGTGGGACGTACTGCTCCCGTGCCTCCTCTTCGCCTACCGGGAAGTTCCCCAGAAGTCCCTCGGTTTTAGCCCCTTCGAACTCCTGTACGGACACCCTGTGCGAGGGCCCCTCAGCCTAGTCAAGGAAGGTTGGGAGATGGCCCCCTTAACGACCCCTCCAGACGTCTTCAAATACATCCTGGCCTTACGAAACCAGACCCGGCGCTTCAGGGAGATGGCCAAGGCGAACCTCGAGGCCAGCCAGGAGGACATGAAGAGGTGGTATGATCACAATGCCTCCTCCGTTGAATTCGAGCCTGGGCAGCAAGTATGGGTGATGTCCCCCACCGAACCATGTGCCCTGCAAGATAAGTGGACGGGGCCCTTCAAAGTGGTCGAGCGTAAAAGCCCCGTCACTTACCTCATCGACATGAGGTCCCCCCGGAACCCCCTTCGGGTCCTCCACACCAACCGGCTCAAACCACACTTTGTGCGCTCCGAACTAAGCCTCTTGATGGCTACAGACAGTGGTACAGAAGAAGACTCCGAGCCCCTCCCGGATCTCCTGAAGACTCAGGAGAAGGACGGCTCCGTGGACGGGGTCCGGCTCTCTGACGCCCTCACCTCGGAGCAACGCCAGGACTGCCGGGACCTCCTGCTGCAGTTCGCTGCCCTGTTCTCCCTCACCCCCGGGGTCACCCCTTGGTGTTTGCACGACGTAGACACCGGGGACAGTCCCCCTGTCCGGCACCGGGCCTACCGCGTACCAGATCGGGTACGGGCCTGCATACAGGCGGAAGTGGCCAAGATGCTCACGATCGGGGTCATCGAGCCCTCGGACAGTCCCTGGGCCAGTCCGGTTGTATTAGTTCCCAAGGCCGCTGCCCCCGGCACCGCACCTGAACTAAGATTCTGCGTCGACTACCGGGGCGTGAGCGCTGTCACCCGGACCGACGCTCATCCCATCCCCCGAGCAGACGAGCTGATCGACCGGCTGGGGGCCGCCCGCTACCTTAGTATCTTCGACCTAACGGCGGGCTACTGGCAGATCGGCCTCACACCCAGGGCTCAGGAACGGTCAGCCTTCTCCACCCCCGATGGCCACTATCAATTTAAGGTCATGCCCTTTGGCATGAAGAATGCCCCGGCCACGTTCCAACGCCTTGTGAACCAGGTCTTGGCGGGGCTCGAAGAATTCAGCGCTGCCTACCTGGACGATATCGCTGTATACAGCCGCCACTGGTCCGACCACCTCCGTCACCTCCAAGAGGTCCTACAAGCCCTCCAGCGGGCCGGCCTCACCATTAAGGCCGGCAAGTGCCAAATTGGCCAAGGGTCTGTGACCTACCTTGGGCACCAAGTGGGAAGCGGGCTAGTGGCCCCACTACAACTTAAGATTGCGGCCATCCAGTCCTGGCAGCCCCCCGTCACCCAGACCGAGGTCCGAGCCTTCTTGGGGCTCACCGGCTACTACCGGCGGTTCGTGAAGGACTACGGCAGCATCGTGGGGCCCCTCACGGGTCTCACATCCAAGAACCAACCGAAGCGGGTCAACTGGACTCCTGATTGTCAAGCGGCCTTCGAGAAGCTGAAGGCCGCCCTGTGCACCGCCCCGGTGCTCCAGGCCCCCGATTACAGTCGGGAATTTGTGGTGCAGACCGACGCCTCCGACCACGGCATCGGAGCTGTCCTCTCTCAGTTGAACCCCGAAGGTCATGACCAGCCAGTGGCCTTCATCAGTCGACGTCTCCTGGCCCGAGAACAGCGTTGGAGCACCATCGAGAGGGAGGCATTTGCAGTAGTGTGGGCCCTCAAAAAGCTCCGACCCTATCTCTTCGGTACCCACTTCCGGGTACAAACCGACCATCGACCCCTGCAATGGCTGATGCAGATGCGGGGGGAGAACCCAAAACTCTTGCGCTGGTCCATTTCCCTGCAGGGAATGGACTTCACCGTGGAGCACCGACCAGGCCAAGACCACGCCAACGCGGATGGCCTGTCCCGCTTTTTCCGCCTCGACGAAGAGAGTCCCCAAGGAGATGGGTGACTCTCCCCGCCTTCAGCTGGGGGGGACGCATGTTGGACAGGCCTCACAGACGGTTTGCTCCCTCCCCGCACGACAGGGCCCGAACTCCGGCCCACCTGGCATACCCCCGCGACAAGCACCTGTACTCCGTCTTCCGACGGACCCTCTGCCCTCGGACCCCTACTCATCACGGGGTCCAGCCCCACCGGCTTCCCCGGCCGGGTCAAGCCGCCCTCTTGGGCCCTGCACCGCGCGGCCGCATGGCCTCACCTCGACCCTAACCCCGGGCCTGGCCGGCCCCGACATCCCGGCACCACCATCCCCCCAGGAGGTGAGCGGACCACTTGGCAGGTCAATGGGAGAAAGAAGTACCAAGGGCTCTCCCCCGCCAGGTGCTGATCGCCCCCAGCTCCCCCAGGCACTGGCTCCACCCCCTGCTGGGTGTCTGGACACCTTCATCCCGGACCCTTCGACCTCCAAGTGCGAGGGTCCGGACATCAAAGGGCACCAGCCCTATAACTGAGGCAGCTCCGGAGCAGGAAGGCAGTTGTATCCTGGAGTCGAGAGACACCGAGTGAACTCAACCTTGACGGTCTACTGGCGCTGCCGTAGCCGCTCTTGTGAACCATCGTCCTGCCTGCTGGCGCTGCCGCGGCCTTCTGCAACATTCATCTTCCTGGGACCTGCTGGCGCTGCCGCGGCCCGTTGTAACGACCATCCTCACCGGGACCTGCTGGCGCTGCCGCGGCCTTCTGCAACATTCATCTTCCTGGGACCTGCTGGCGCTGCCGCGGCCCGTTGTAACGACCATCCTCACCGGGACCTGCTGGCGCTGCCGCGGCCTTCTGCAACCTTCATCTTCCTGGGACCTGCTGGCGCTGCCGCGGCCCGTTGTAACGACCATCCGCACCGGGACCTGCTGGCGCTGCCGCGGACCGTACCACCTAACCCCCAAGCTCGAGGATTGTGAGCTCATCATCCTCTCATCCGAACTACCTGATTGGTAAATAGACTGTCCCGCTACCCCCTTCCCTACCTTGCGAGACTCTAATCGAGGGGACCCCTGAGTCCAGACCTCCTTGTACCATTCAACCGTACCTTAAATAAGTGCTTATAAAGAACACTGAACCTTATCCGTGTGTGATATCTGTCTGTGGGGGGGAAGTTACTTGTCTGTACGATCACTGGAGACGGCTCTCCCCGGAGACCTCTCCCCCTGACCCCGGCCGGCCCTCCCGGGCCGTCTACCTTTTCTAACATGCACCCACCCCTCACATGTCTCTGTCCACTGCTGGGAGTGATATGCACCCATCCCTCATATGTCTGTCCACTGCTGGGAGTCCTCTGCACCCACCCCTCATATGTCTCTGTCCACTGCTGGGAGTGAAATGCACCCACCCCTCACATGTCTCTGGGCACTGTTGGTATTCCTCTGCACCCACCCCTCACATGTCTCTGTCCACTGCTGGGAGTCCTCTGCACCCACCCCTCACATGTCTCTGTCCACTGCTGGGAGTCATCTGCACCAACCCCTCACATGTCTCTGTCCACTGCTGGGAGTGATATGCACCCACCCCTCATATGTCTGTCCACTGCTTGGAGTCCTCTGCACCCACCCCTCACATGTCTCTGTCCACTGCAGGGAGTGATATGCACCCACCCCTCATATGACTGTCCACTGCTGGGAGTCCTCTGCACCCACCCCTCGCATGTCTCTGTCCACTGCTGGGAGTGATATGCACCCACCCCTCATATGTCTGTCCACTGCTGGGAGTACTCTGCACCCACTCCTCACATGTCTCTGTCTACTGCTGGGAGTCCTCTGCACCCACCCCTCACATGTGTCTGTCCACTGCTGGGAGTCCGCTGAACCCACCCCTCACATGTCTCTGTCCACTGCTGGGAGTGATATGCACCCAACCCTCATATGTCTGGGCACTGCGGGGAGTGATCTGCACCCACCCCTCACATGTCTCTGGGCACTGCTGGTATTCCTCTGCACCCACCCCTCACATGTGTCTGTCCACTGCTGGGAGTCCTCTGCACCAACCCCTCACATGTCTCTGTCCACTGCTGGGAGTGATATGCACCCACCCCTCATATGTCTGGGCACTGCTGGGAGTGATCTGCACCCACCCCTCACATATCTCTGGGCACTGCTGGTATTCCTCTGCACCCACCCCTCACATGTCTCTGTCCACTGCTGGGAGTCCTCTGCACCCACCCCTCACATGTGTCTGCCCACTGCTGGGAGTCCTCTGCACCCACCCCTCACATGTCTCTGTCCACTGCTGGGAGTGATATGCACCCACCCCTCATATGTCTGTCCACTGCTGGGAGTCCTCTGCACCCACCCCTCACATGTCTCTGTCCACTGCTGGGAGTGATATGCACCCACCCCTCACATGTCTCTGTCCACTGCTGGGAGTGATATGCACCCACCCCTCATATGTCTGTCCACTGCTGGGAGTCCTCTGCACCCACCCCTCACATGTCTCTGTCCACTGCTGGGAGTGAAATGCACCCACCCCTCACATGTCTCTGGGCACTGTTGGTATTCCTCTGCACCCACCCCTCACATGTCTCTGTCCACTGCTGGGAGTCCTCTGCACCCACCCCTCACATGTCTCTGTCCACTGCTGGAAGTCCTCTGCACCCACCCTCACATGTCTCTGTCCACTGCTGGGAGTGATATGCACCCACCCCTCATATGTCTGTCCACTGCTTGGAGTCCTCTGCACCCACCCCTCACATGTCTCTGTCCACTGCAGGGAGTAATATGCACCCACCCCTCATATGACTGTCCACTGCTGGGAGTCCTCTGCACCCACCCCTCACATGTCTCTGTCCACTGCTGGGAGTGATATGCACCCACCCATCATATGTCTGTCCACTGCTGGGAGTCCTCTGCACCCACTCCTCACATGTCTCTGTCTACTGCTGGGAGTCCTCTGCACCCACCCCTCATATGTGTCTGTCCACTGCTGGGAGTCCGCTGAACCCACCCCTCACATGTCTCTGTCCACTGCTGGGAGTGATATGCACCCACCCCTCATATGTCTGGGCACTGCGGGGAGTGATCTGCACCCACCCCTCACATGTCTCTGGGCACTGCTGGTATTCCTCTGCACCCACCCCTCACATGTCTCTGTCCACTGCTGGGAGTCCTCTGCACCCACCCCTCACATGTCTATGTCCACTGCTGGGAGTCCTTTGCACCCACCCCTCACATGTGTCTGTCCACTGCTGGGAGTCTTCTGCACCCACCCCTCACATGTCTCTGTCTACTGCTGGGAGTGGTATGCACCCACCCCTCATATGTCTGTCCACTGCTGGGAGTCCTCTTCACCCACCCCTCACATGTCTCTGTCCACTGCTGGAAGTCCTCTGCACCCACCCCTCACATGTGTCTGTCCACTGCTGGGAGTCCTCTGCACCAACCCCTCACATGTCTCTGTCCACTGCTGGGAGTGATATGCTCCCACCCCTCATATGTCTGGGCACTGCTGGGAGTGATCTGCACCCACCCCTCACATGTCTCTGTCCACTGGTGGGAGTCCTCTGCACCCACCCCTCACATGTGTCTGTCCACTGCTGGGAGTCCTCTGCACCCACCCCTCACATGTCTCTGTCCACTGCTGGGAGTCCTCTGCACCCACCCCTCACATGTCTCTGTCCACTGCTGGGAGTCCTCTGCACCCAGCCCTCACATGTGTCTGTCTACTGCTGGTATTCCTCTGCACCCACCCCTCACATGTCTCTGTCCACTGCTGGGAGTCCTCTGCACCCACCCCTCACATGTGTCTGCCCACTGCTGGGAGTCCTCTGCACCCACCCCTCACATGTCTCTGTCCACTGCTGGGTGGTGATATGCACCCACCCCTCATATGTCTGTCCACTGCTGGGAGTCCTCTGCACCCACCCCTCACATGTCTCTGTCCACTGCTGGGAGTGATATGCACCCACCCCTCACATGTCTCTGTCCACTGCTGGGAGTGATATGCACCCACCCCTCATATGTCTGTCCACTGCTGGGAGTCCTCTGCACCCACCCCTCACATGTCTCTGTCCACTGCTGGGAGTGAAATGCACCCACCCCTCACATGTCTCTGGGCACTGTTGGTATTCCTCTGCACCCACCCCTCACATGTCTCTGTCCACTGCTGGGAGTCCTCTGCACCCACCCCTCACATGTCTCTGTCCACTGCTGGAAGTCCTCTGCACCCACCCTCACATGTCTCTGTCCACTGCTGGGAGTGATATGCACCCACCCCTCATATGTCTGTCCACTGCTTGGAGTCCTCTGCACCCACCCCTCACATGTCTCTGTCCACTGCAGGGAGTAATATGCACCCACCCCTCATATGACTGTCCACTGCTGGGAGTCCTCTGCACCCACCCCTCACATGTCTCTGTCCACTGCTGGGAGTGATATGCACCCACCCATCATATGTCTGTCCACTGCTGGGAGTCCTCTGCACCCACTCCTCACATGTCTCTGTCTACTGCTGGGAGTCCTCTGCACCCACCCCTCATATGTGTCTGTCCACTGCTGGGAGTCCGCTGAACCCACCCCTCACATGTCTCTGTCCACTGCTGGGAGTGATATGCACCCACCCCTCATATGTCTGGGCACTGCGGGGAGTGATCTGCACCCACCCCTCACATGTCTCTGGGCACTGCTGGTATTCCTCTGCACCCACCCCTCACATGTCTCTGTCCACTGCTGGGAGTCCTCTGCACCCACCCCTCACATGTCTATGTCCACTGCTGGGAGTCCTTTGCACCCACCCCTCACATGTGTCTGTCCACTGCTGGGAGTCTTCTGCACCCACCCCTCACATGTCTCTGTCTACTGCTGGGAGTGGTATGCACCCACCCCTCATATGTCTGTCCACTGCTGGGAGTCCTCTTCACCCACCCCTCACATGTCTCTGTCCACTGCTGGAAGTCCTCTGCACCCACCCCTCACATGTGTCTGTCCACTGCTGGGAGTCCTCTGCACCAACCCCTCACATGTCTCTGTCCACTGCTGGGAGTGATATGCTCCCACCCCTCATATGTCTGGGCACTGCTGGGAGTGATCTGCACCCACCCCTCACATGTCTCTGTCCACTGGTGGGAGTCCTCTGCACCCACCCCTCACATGTGTCTGTCCACTGCTGGGAGTCCTCTGCACCCACCCCTCACATGTCTCTGTCCACTGCTGGGAGTCCTCTGCACCCACCCCTCACATGTCTCTGTCCACTGCTGGGAGTCCTCTGCACCCAGCCCTCACATGTGTCTGTCTACTGCTGGTATTCCTCTGCACCCACCCCTCACATGTCTCTGTCCACTGCTGGGAGTCCTCTGCACCCACCCCTCACATGTGTCTGCCCACTGCTGGGAGTCCTCTGCACCCACCCCTCACATGTCTCTGTCCACTGCTGGGTGGTGATATGCACCCACCCCTCATATGTCTGTCCACTGCTGGGAGTCCTCTGCACCCACCCCTCACATGTCTCTGTCCACTGCTGGGAGTGATATGCACCCACCCCTCACATGTCTCTGTCCACTGCTGGGAGTGATATGCACCCACCCCTCATATGTCTGTCCACTGCTGGGAGTCCTCTGCACCCACCCCTCACATGTCTCTGTCCACTGCTGGGAGTGAAATGCACCCACCCCTCACATGTCTCTGGGCACTGTTGGTATTCCTCTGCACCCACCCCTCACATGTCTCTGTCCACTGCTGGGAGTCCTCTGCACCCACCCCTCACATGTCTCTGTCCACTGCTGGAAGTCCTCTGCACCCACCCTCACATGTCTCTGTCCACTGCTGGGAGTGATATGCACCCACCCCTCATATGTCTGTCCACTGCTTGGAGTCCTCTGCACCCACCCCTCACATGTCTCTGTCCACTGCAGGGAGTAATATGCACCCACCCCTCATATGACTGTCCACTGCTGGGAGTCCTCTGCACCCACCCCTCACATGTCTCTGTCCACTGCTGGGAGTGATATGCACCCACCCATCATATGTCTGTCCACTGCTGGGAGTCCTCTGCACCCACTCCTCACATGTCTCTGTCTACTGCTGGGAGTCCTCTGCACCCACCCCTCATATGTGTCTGTCCACTGCTGGGAGTCCGCTGAACCCACCCCTCACATGTCTCTGTCCACTGCTGGGAGTGATATGCATCCACCCCTCATATGTCTGGGCACTGCGGGGAGTGATCTGCACCCACCCCTCACATGTCTCTGGGCACTGCTGGTATTCCTCTGCACCCACCCCTCACATGTCTCTGTCCACTGCTGGGAGTCCTCTGCACCCACCCCTCACATGTCTATGTCCACTGCTGGGAGTCCTTTGCACCCACCCCTCACATGTGTCTGTCCACTGCTGGGAGTCTTCTGCACCCACCCCTCACATGTCTCTGTCTACTGCTGGGAGTGGTATGCACCCACCCCTCATATGTCTGTCCACTGCTGGGAGTCCTCTTCACCCACCCCTCACATGTCTCTGTCCACTGCTGGAAGTCCTCTGCACCCACCCCTCACATGTGTCTGTCCACTGCTGGGAGTCCTCTGCACCAACCCCTCACATGTCTCTGTCCACTGCTGGGAGTGATATGCTCCCACCCCTCATATGTCTGGGCACTGCTGGGAGTGATCTGCACCCACCCCTCACATGTCTCTGTCCACTGGTGGGAGTCCTCTGCACCCACCCCTCACATGTGTCTGTCCACTGCTGGGAGTCCTCTGCACCCACCCCTCACATGTCTCTGTCCACTGCTGGGAGTCCTCTGCACCCACCCCTCACATGTCTCTGTCCACTGCTGGGAGTCCTCTGCACCCAGCCCTCACATGTGTCTGTCTACTGCTGGGAGTCCTCTGCACCCACCCCTCACATGTCTCTGTCCACTGCTGGGAGTGATATGCACCCACCCCTCATATGTCTGTCCACTGCTGGGAGTCCTCTGCACCCACCCCTCACATGTCTCTGTCCACTGCTGGGAGTGAAATGCACCCACCCCTCACATGTCTCTGGGCACTGTTGGTATTCCTCTGCACCCACCCCTCACATGTCTCTGTCCACTGCTGGGAGTCCTCTGCACCCACCCCTCACATGTCTCTGTCCACTGCTGGAAGTCCTCTGCACCCACCCTCACATGTCTCTGTCCACTGCTGGGAGTGATATGCACCCACCCCTCATATGTCTGTCCACTGCTTGGAGTCCTCTGCACCCACCCCTCACATGTCTCTGTCCACTGCAGGGAGTAATATGCACCCACCCCTCATATGACTGTCCACTGCTGGGAGTCCTCTGCACCCACCCCTCACATGTCTCTGTCCACTGCTGGGAGTAATATGCACCCACCCATCATATGTCTGTCCACTGCTGGGAGTCCTCTGCACCAACTCCTCACATGTCTCTGTCTACTGCTGGGAGTCCTCTGCACCCACCCCTCATATGTGTCTGTCCACTGCTGGGAGTCCGCTGAACCCACCCCTCACATGTCTCTGTCCACTGCTGGGAGTGATATGCACCCACCCCTCATATGTCTGGGCACTGCGGGGAGTGATCTGCACCCACCCCTCACATGTCTCTGGGCACTGCTGGTATTCCTCTGCACCCACCCCTCACATGTCTCTGTCCACTGCTGGGAGTCCTCTGCACCCACCCCTCACATGTCTATGTCCACTGCTGGGAGTCCTTTGCACCCACCCCTCACATGTGTCTGTCCACTGCTGGGAGTCTTCTGCACCCACCCCTCACATGTCTCTGTCTACTGCTGGGAGTGGTATGCACCCACCCCTCATATGTCTGTCCACTGCTGGGAGTCCTCTTCACCCACCCCTCACATGTCTCTGTCCACTGCTGGAAGTCCTCTGCACCCACCCCTCACATGTGTCTGTCCACTGCTGGGAGTCCTCTGCACCAACCCCTCACATGTCTCTGTCCACTGCTGGGAGTGATATGCTCCCACCCCTCATATGTCTGGGCACTGCTGGGAGTGATCTGCACCCACCCCTCACATGTCTCTGTCCACTGGTGGGAGTCCTCTGCACCCACCCCTCACATGTGTCTGTCCACTGCTGGGAGTCCTCTGCACCCACCCCTCACATGTCTCTGTCCACTGCTGGGAGTCCTCTGCACCCACCCCTCACATGTCTCTGTCCACTGCTGGGAGTCCTCTGCACCCAGCCCTCACATGTGTCTGTCTACTGCTGGTATTCCTCTGCACCCACCCCTCACATGTCTCTGTCCACTGCTGGGAGTCCTCTGCACCCACCCCTCACATGTGTCTGCCCACTGCTGGGAGTCCTCTGCACCCACCCCTCACATGTCTCTGTCCACTGCTGGGAGTGATATGCACCCACCCCTCATATGTCTGTCCACTGCTGGGAGTCCTCTGCACCCACCCCTCACATGTCTCTGTCCACTGCTGGGAGTGATATGCACCCACCCCTCACATGTCTCTGTCCACTGCTGGGAGTGATATGCACCCACCCCTCATATGTCTGTCCACTGCTGGGAGTCCTCTGCACCCACCCCTCACATGTCTCTGTCCACTGCTGGGAGTGAAATGCACCCACCCCTCACATGTCTCTGGGCACTGTTGGTATTCCTCTGCACCCACCCCTCACATGTCTCTGTCCACTGCTGGGAGTCCTCTGCACCCACCCCTCACATGTCTCTGTCCACTGCTGGAAGTCCTCTGCACCCACCCTCACATGTCTCTGTCCACTGCTGGGAGTGATATGCACCCACCCCTCATATGTCTGTCCACTGCTTGGAGTCCTCTGCACCCACCCCTCACATGTCTCTGTCCACTGCAGGGAGTAATATGCACCCACCCCTCATATGACTGTCCACTGCTGGGAGTCCTCTGCACCCACCCCTCACATGTCTATGTCCACTGCTGGGAGTGACATGCACCCACCCATCATATGTCTGTCCACTGCTGGGAGTCCTCTGCACCCACTCCTCACATGTCTCTGTCTACTGCTGGGAGTCCTCTGCACCCACCCCTCATATGTGTCTGTCCACTGCTGGGAGTCCGCTGAACCCACCCCTCACATGTCTCTGTCCACTGCTGGGAGTGATATGCACCCACCCCTCATATGTCTGGGCACTGCGGGGAGTGATCTGCACCCACCCCTCACATGTCTCTGGGCACTGCTGGTATTCCTCTGCACCCACCCCTCACATGTCTCTGTCCACTGCTGGGAGTCCTCTGCACCCACCCCTCACATGTCTATGTCCACTGCTGGGAGTCCTTTGCACCCACCCCTCACATGTGTCTGTCCACTGCTGGGAGTCTTCTGCACCCACCCCTCACATGTCTCTGTCTACTGCTGGGAGTGGTATGCACCCACCCCTCATATGTCTGTCCACTGCTGGGAGTCCTCTTCACCCACCCCTCACATGTCTCTGTCCACTGCTGGAAGTCCTCTGCACCCACCCCTCACATGTGTCTGTCCACTGCTGGGAGTCCTCTGCACCAACCCCTCACATGTCTCTGTCCACTGCTGGGAGTGATATGCTCCCACCCCTCATATGTCTGGGCACTGCTGGGAGTGATCTGCACCCACCCCTCACATGTCTCTGTCCACTGGTGGGAGTCCTCTGCACCCACCCCTCACATGTGTCTGTCCACTGCTGGGAGTCCTCTGCACCCACCCCTCACATGTCTCTGTCCACTGCTGGGAGTCCTCTGCACCCACCCCTCACATGTCTCTGTCCACTGCTGGGAGTCCTCTGCACCCAGCCCTCACATGTGTCTGTCTACTGCTGGGAGTCCTCTGCACCCACCCCTCACATGTCTCTGTCCACTGCTGGGAGTGATATGCACCCACCCCTCATATGTCTGTCCACTGCTGGGAGTCCTCTTCACCCACCCCTCACATGTCTCTGTCCACTGCTGGGAGTCCTCTGCACCCACCCCTCACATGTGTCTGTCCACTGCTGGGAGTCCTCTGCACCAACCCCTCACATGTCTCTGTCCACTGCTGGGAGTGATATGCACCCACCCCTCATATGTCTGGGCACTGCTGGGAGTGATCTGCACCCACCCCTCACATGTCTCTGGGCACTGCTGGTATTCCTCTGCACCCACCCCTCACATGTCTCTGTCCACTGCTGGGAGTCCTCTGCACCCGCCCCTCACATGTCTCTGTCCACTGCTGGGAGTCCTCTGCACCCACCCCTCACATGTGTCTGTCCAGTGCTGGGAGTCCTCTGCACCCACCCCTCACATGTCTCTGTCCACTGCTGGGAGTGATATGCACCCACCCCTCATATGTCTGTCCACTGCTGGGAGTCCTCTGCACCCACCCCTCACATGTCTCTGTCCACTGCTGGGAGTGATATGCACCCACCCCTCATATGTCTGTCCACTGCTGGGAGTCCTCTGCACCCACCCCTCACATGTCTCTGTCCACTGCTGGGAGTGATATGCACCCACCCCTCACATGTCTCTGTCCACTGCTGGGAGTGATATGCACCCACCCCTCATATGTCTGTCCACTGCTGGGAGTCCTCTGCACCCACCCCTCATATGTCTCTGTCCACTGCTGGGAGTGAAATGCACCCACCCCTCACATGTCTCTGGGCACTGTTGGTATTCCTCTGCACCCACCCCTCACATGTCTCTGTCCACTGCTGGGAGTCCTCTGCACCCACCCCTCACATGTCTCTGTCCACTGCTGGGAGTCCTCTGCACCCACCCCTCACATGTCTCTGTCCACTGCTGGGAGTGATATGCACCCACCCCTCATATGTCTGTCCACTGCTTGGAGTCCTCTGCACCCACCCCTCACATGTCTCTGTCCACTGCAGGGAGTGATATGCACCCACCCCTCATATGACTGTCCACTGCTGGAAGTCCTCTGCACCCACCCCTCACATGTCTCTGTCCACTGCTGGGAGTGATATGCACCCACCCCTCATATGTCTGTCCACTGCTGGGAGTCCTCTGCACCCACTCCTCACATGTCTCTGTCTACTGCTGGGAGTCCTCTGCACCCACCCCTCACATGTGTCTGTCCACTGCTGGGAGTCCGCTGAACCCACCCCTCACATGTCTCTGTCCACTGCTAGGAGTGATATGCACCCACCCCTCATATGTCTGGGCACTGCGGGGAGTGATCTGCACCCACCCCTCACATGTCTCTGGGCACTGCTGGTATTCCTCTGCACCCACCCCTCACATGTCTCTGTCCACTGCTGGGAGTCCTCTGCACCCACCCCTCACATGTCTCTGTCCACTGCTGGGAGTGATATGCACCCACCCCTCATATGTCTGTCCACTGCTGGGAGTCCTCTGCACCCACCCCTCACATGTATCTGTCCACTGCTGGGAGTGATATGCACCCACCCCTCATATGTCTGTCCACTGCTGGGAGTCCTCTGCACCCACCCCTCACATGTCTCTGTCCACTGCTGGGAGTGATATGCACCCACCCCTCACATGTCTCTGTCCACTGCTGGGAGTGATATGCACCCACCCCTCATATGTCTGTCCACTGCTGGGAGTCCTCTGCACCCACCCCTCACATGTCTCTTTCCACTGCTGGGAGTGAAATGCACCCACCCCTCACATGTCTCTGGGCACTGTTGGTATTCCTCTGCACCCACCCCTCACATGTCTCTGTCCACTGCTGGGAGTCCTCTGCACCCACCCCTCACATGTCTCTGTCCACTGCTGGAAGTCCTCTGCACCCACCCCTCACATGTCTCTGTCCACTGCTGGGAGTGATATGCACCCACCCCTCATATGTCTGTCCACTGCTTGGAGTCCTCTGCACCCACCCCTCACATGTCTCTGTCCACTGCAGGGAGTGATATGCACCCACCCCTCATATGACTGTCCACTGCTGGGAATCCTCTGCACCCACCCCTCACATGTCTCTGTCCACTGCTGGGAGTGATATGCACCCACCCATCATATGTCTGTCCACTGCTGGGAGTCCTCTGCACCCACTCCTAACATGTCTCTGTCTACTGCTGGGAGTCCTCTGCACCCACCCCTCACATGTGTCTGTCCACTGCTGGGAGTCCGCTGAACCCACCCCTCACATGTCTCTGTCCACTGCTGCGAGTGATATGCACCCACCCCTCATATGTCTGGGCACTGCGGGGAGTGATCTGCACCCACCCCTCACATGTCTCTGGGCACTGCTGGTATTCCTCTGCACCCACCCCTCACATGTCTCTGTCCACTGCTGGGAGTCCTCTGCACCCACCCCTCACATGTCTCTGTCCACTGCTGGGAGTCCTTTGCACCCACCCCTCACATGTGTCTGTCCACTGCTGGGAGTCCTCTGCACCCACCCCTCACATGTCTCTGTCTACTGCTGGGAGTGATATGCACCCACCCCTCATATGTCTGTCCACTGCTGGGAGTCCTCTACACCCACCCCTCACATGTCTCTGTCCACTGCTGGGAGTCCTCTGCACCCACCCCTCACATGTGTCTGTCCACTGCTGGGAGTCCTCTGCACCAACCCCTCACATGTCTCTGTCCACTGCTGGGAGTGATATGCTCCCACCACTCATATGTCTGGGCACTGCTGGGAGTGATCTGCACCCACCCCTCACATGTCTCTGTCCACTGGTGGGAGTCCTCTGCACCCACCCCTCACATGTGTCTGTCCACTGCTGGGAGTCCTCTGCACCCACCCCTCACATGTCTCTGTATACTGCTGGGAGTCCTCTGCACCCACCCCTCACATGTCTCTGTCCACTGCTGGGAGTCCTCTGCACCCAGCCCTCACATGTGTCTGTCCACTGCTGGGAGTCCTCTGCACCCACCCCTCACATGTCTCTGTCCACTGCTGGGAGTGATATGCACCCACCCCTCATATGTCTGTCCACTGCTGGGAGTCCTCTTCACCCACCCCTCACATGTCTCTGTCCACTGCTGGGAGTCCTCTGCACCCACCCCTCACATGTGTCTGTCCACTGCTGGGAGTCCTCTGCACCCACCCCTCATATGTCTGGGCACTGCTGGGAGTGATCTGCACCCACCCCTCACATGTCTCTGGGCACTGCTGGTATTCCTCTGCACCCACCCCTCACATGTCTCTGTCCACTGCTGGGAGTCCTCTGCACCCACCCCTCACATGTGTCTGTCCACTGCTGGGAGTCCTCTGCACCCACCCCTCACATGTCTCTGTCCACTGCTGGGAGTGATATGCACCCACCCCTCATATGTCTGTCCACTGCTGGGAGTCCTCTGCACCCACCCCTCACATGTGTCTGTCCACTGCTGGGAGTCCTCTGCACCCACCCCTCACATGTCTCTGTCCACTGCTGGGAGTGATATGCACCCACCCCTCATATGTCTGTCCACTGCTGGGAGTCCTCTGCACCCACTCCTCACATGTCTCTGTCTACTGCTGGGAGTCCTCTGCACCCACCCCTCACATGTGTCTGTCCACTGCTGGGAGTCCGCTGAACCCACCCCTCACATGTCTCTGTCCACTGCTGGGAGTGATATGCACCCACCCCTCATATGTCTGGGCACTGCGGGGAGTGATCTGCACCCACCCCTCACATGTCTCTGGGCACTGCTGGTATTCCTCTGCACCCACCCCTCACATGTCTCTGTCCACTGCTGGGAGTCCTTTGCACCCACCCCTCACATGTGTCTGTCCACTGCTGGGAGTCCTCTGCACCCACCCCTCACATGTCTCTGTCTACTGCTGGGAATGATATGCACCCACCCCTCATATGTCTGTCCACTGCTGGGAGTCCTCTTCACCCACCCCTCACATGTCTCTGTCCACTGCTGGGAGTCCTCTGCACCCACCCCTCACATGTGTCTGTCCACTGCTGGGAGTCCTCTGCACCAACCCCTCACATGTCTCTGTCCACTGCTGGGAGTGATATGCTCCCACCCCTCATATGTCTGGGCACTGCTGGGAGTGATCTGCACCCACCCCTCACATGTCTCTGTCCACTGGTGGGAGTCCTCTGCACCCACCCCTCACATGTGTCTGTCCACTGCTGGGAGTCCTCTGCACCCACCCCTCACATGTCTCTGTCCACTGCTGGGAGTCCTCTGCAACCACCCCTCACATGTCTCTGTCCACTGCTGGGAGTCCTCTGCACCCAGCCCTCACATGTGTCTGTCCACTGCTGGGAGTCCTCTGCACCCACCCCTCACATGTCTCTGTCCACTGCTGGGAGTGATATGCACCCACCCCTCATATGTCTGTCCACTGCTGGGAGTCCTCTTCACCCACCCCTCACATGTCTCTGTCCACTGCTGGGAGTCCTCTGCACCCACCCCTCACATGTGTCTGTCCACTGCTGGGAGTCCTCTGCACCAACCCCTCACATGTCTCTGTCCACTGCTGGGAGTGATATGCACCCACCCCTCATATGTCTGGGCACTGCTGGGAGTGATCTGCACCTACCCCTCACATGTCTCTGGGCACTGCTGGTATTCCTCTGCACCCACCCCTCACATGTCTCTGTCCACTGCTGGGAGTCCTCTGCACCCACCCCTCACATGTCTCTGTCCACTGCTGGGAGTCCTCTGCACCCACCCCTCACATGTGTCTGTCCACTGCTGGGAGTCCTCTGCACCCACCCCTCACATGTCTCTGTCCACTGCTGGGAGTGATATGCACCCACCCCTCATATGTCTGTCCACTGCTGGGAGTCCTCTGCACCCACCCCTCACATGTCTCTGTCCACTGCTGGGAGTGATATGCACCCACCCCTCATATGTCTGTCCACTGCTGGGAGTCCTCTGCACCCACCCATCACATGTCTCTGTCCACTGCTGGGAGTGATATGCACCCACCCCTCACATGTCTCTGTCCACTGCTGGGAGTGATATGCACCCATCCCTCATATGTCTGTCCACTGCTGGGAGTCCTCTGCACCCACCCCTCATATGTCTCTGTCCACTGCTGGGAGTGAAATGCACCCACCCCTCACATGTCTCTGGGCACTGTTGGTATTCCTCTGCACCCACCCCTCACATGTCTCTGTCCACTGCTGGGAGTCCTCTGCACCCACCCCTCACATGTCTCTGTCCACTGCTGGGAGTCCTCTGCACCAACCCCTCACATGTCTCTGTCCACTGCTGGGAGTGATATGCACCCACCCCTCATATGTCTGTCCACTGCTTGGAGTCCTCTGCACCCACCCCTCACATGTCTCTGTCCACTGCAGGGAGTGATATGCACCCACCCCTCATATGACTGTCCACTGCTGGGAGTCCTCTGCACCCACCCCTCCCATGTCTCTGTCCACTGCTGGGAGTGATATGCACCCACCCCTCATATGTCTGTCCACTGCTGGGAGTACTCTGCACCCACTCCTCACATGTCTCTGTCTACTGCTGGGAGTCCTCTGCACCCACCCCTCACATGTGTCTGTCCACTGCTGGGAGTCCGCTGAACCCACCCCTCACATGTCTCTGTCCACTGCTGGGAGTGATATGCACCCAACCCTCATATGTCTGGGCACTGCGGGGAGTGATCTGCACCCACCCCTCACATGTCTCTGGGCACTGCTGGTATTCCTCTGCACCCACCCCTCACATGTGTCTGTCCACTGCTGGGAGTCCTCTGCACCAACCCCTCACATGTCTCTGTCCACTGCTGGGAGTGATATGCACCCACCCCTCATATGTCTGGGCACTGCTGGGAGTGATCTGCACCCACCCCTCACATATCTCTGGGCACTGCTGGTATTCCTCTGCACCCACCCCTCACATGTCTCTGTCCACTGCTGGGAGTCCTCTGCACCCACCCCTCACATGTGTCTGCCCACTGCTGGGAGTCCTCTGCACCCACCCCTCACATGTCTCTGTCCACTGCTGGGAGTGATATGCACCCACCCCTCATATGTCTGTCCACTGCTGGGAGTCCTCTGCACCCACCCCTCACATGTCTCTGTCCACTGCTGGGAGTGATATGCACCCACCCCTCACATGTCTCTGTCCACTGCTGGGAGTGATATGCACCCACCCCTCATATGTCTGTCCACTGCTGGGAGTCCTCTGCACCCACCCCTCACATGTCTCTGTCCACTGCTGGGAGTGAAATGCACCCACCCCTCACATGTCTCTGGGCACTGTTGGTATTCCTCTGCACCCACCCCTCACATGTCTCTGTCTACTGCTGGGAGTCCTCTGCACCCACCCCTCACATGTCTCTGTCCACTGCTGGAAGTCCTCTGCACCCACCCTCACATGTCTCTGTCCACTGCTGGGAGTGATATGCACCCACCCCTCATATGTCTGTCCACTGCTTGGAGTCCTCTGCACCCACCCCTCACATGTCTCTGTCCACTGCAGGGAGTGATATGCACCCACCCCTCATATGACTGTCCACTGCTGGGAGTCCTCTGCACCCACCCCTCACATGTCTCTGTCCACTGCTGGGAGTGATATGCACCCACCCATCATATGTCTGTCCACTGCTGGGAGTCCTCTGCACCCACTCCTCACATGTCTCTGTCTACTGCTGGGAGTCCTCTGCACCCACCCCTCATATGTGTCTGTCCACTGCTGGGAGTCCGCTGAACCCACCCCTCACATGTCTCTGTCCACTGCTGGGAGTGATATGCACCCACCCCTCATATGTCTGGGCACTGCGGGGAGTGATCTGCACCCACCCCTCACATGTCTCTGGGCACTGCTGGTATTCCTCTGCACCCACCCCTCACATGTCTCTGTCCACTGCTGGGAGTCCTCTGCACCGACCCCTCACATGTCTATGTCCACTGCTGGGAGTCCTTTGCACCCACCCCTCACATGTGTCTGTCCACTGCTGGGAGTCTTCTGCACCCACCCCTCACATGTCTCTGTCTACTGCTGGGAGTGATATGCACCCACCCCTCATATGTCTGTCCACTGCTGGGAGTCCTCTTCACCCACCCCTCACATGTCTCTGTCCACTGCTGGAAGTCCTCTGCACCCACCCCTCACATGTGTCTGTCCACTGCTGGGAGTCCTCTGCACCAACCCTTCACATGTCTCTGTCCACTGCTGGGAGTGATATGCTCCCACCCCTCATATGTCTGGGCACTGCTGGGAGTGACCTGCACCCACCCCTCACATGTCTCTGTCCACTGGTGGGAGTCCTCTGCACCCACCCCTCACATGTGTCTGTCCACTGCTGGGAGTCCTCTGCACCCACCCCTCACATGTCTCTGTCCACTGCTGGGAGTCCTCTGCACCCACCCCTCACATGTCTCTGTCCACTGCTGGGAGTCCTCTGCACCCAGCCCTCACATGTGTCTGTCTACTGCTGGGAGTCCTCTGCACCCACCCCTCACATGTCTCTGTCCACTGCTGGGAGTGATATGCACCCACCCCTCATATGTCTGTCCACTGCTGGGAGTCCTCTTCACCCACCCCTCACATGTCTCTGTCCACTGCTGGGAGTCCTCTGCACCCACCCCTCACATGTGTCTGTCCACTGCTGGGAGTCCTCTGCACCAACCCCTCACATGTCTCTGTCCACTGCTGGGAGTGATATGCACCCACCCCTCATATGTCTGGGCACTGCTGGGAGTGATCTGCACCCACCCCTCACATGTCTCTGGGCACTGCTGGTATTCCTCTGCACCCACCCCTCACATGTCTCTGTCCACTGCTGGGAGTCCTCTGCACCCACCCCTCACATGTCTCTGTCCACTGCTGGGAGTCCTCTGCACCCACCCCTCACATGTGTCTGTCCACTGCTGGGAGTCCTCTGCACCCACCCCTCACATGTCTCTGTCCACTGCTGGGAGTGATATGCACCCACCCCTCATATGTCTGTCCACTGCTGGGAGTCCTCTGCACCCACCCCTCACATGTCTCTGTCCACTGCTGGGAGTGATATGCACCCACCCCTCATATGTCTGTCCACTGCTGGGAGTCCTCTGCACCCACCCCTCACATGTCTCTGTCCACTGCTGGGAGTGATATGCACCCACCCCTCACATGTCTCTGTCCACTGCTGGGAGTGATATGCACCCACCCCTCATATGTCTGTCCACTGCTGGGAGTCCTCTGCACCCACCCCTCATATGTCTCTGTCCACTGCTGGGAGTGAAATGCACCCACCCCTCACATGTCTCTGGGCACTGTTGGTATTCCTCTGCACCCACCCCTCACATGTCTCTGTCCACTGCTGGGAGTCCTCTGCACCCACCCCTCACATGTCTCTGTCCACTGCTGGGAGTCCTCTGCACCCACCCCTCACATGTCTCTGTCCACTGCTGGGAGTGATATGCACCCACCCCTCATATGTCTGTCCACTGCTTGGAGTCCTCTGCACCCACCCCTCACATGTCTCTGTCCACTGCAGGGAGTGATATGCACCCACCCCTCATATGACTGTCCACTGCTGGAAGTCCTCTGCACCCACCCCTCACATGTCTCTGTCCACTGCTGGGAGTGATATGCACCCACCCCTCATATGTCTGTCCACTGCTGGGAGTCCTCTGCACCCACTCCTCACATGTCTCTGTCTACTGCTGGGAGTCCTCTGCACCCACCCCTCACATGTGTCTGTCCACTGCTGGGAGTCCGCTGAACCCACCCCTCACATGTCTCTGTCCACTGCTAGGAGTGATATGCACCCACCCCTCATATGTCTGGGCACTGCGGGGAGTGATCTGCACCCACCCCTCACATGTCTCTGGGCACTGCTGGTATTCCTCTGCACCCACCCCTCACATGTCTCTGTCCACTGCTGGGAGTCCTCTGCACCCACCCCTCACATGTCTCTGTCCACTGCTGGGAGTCCTTTGCACCCACCCCTCACATGTGTCTGTCCACTGCTGGGAGTCCTCTGCACCCACCCCTCACATGTCTCTGTCTACTGCTGGGAGTGATATGCACCCACCCCTCATATGTCTGTCTACTGCTGGGAGTCCTCTTCACCCACCCCTCACATGTCTCTGTCCACTGCTGGGAGTCCTCTGCACCCACCCCTCACATGTGTCTGTCCACTGCTGGGAGTCCTCTGCACCAACCCCTCACATGTCTCTGTCCACTGCTGGGAGTGATATGCTCCCACCCCTCATATGTCTGGGCACTGCTGGGAGTGATCTGCACCCACCCCTCACATGTCTCTGTCCACTGGTGGGAGTCCTCTGCACCCACCCCTCACATGTGTCTGTCCACTGCTGGGAGTTCTCTGCACCCACCCCTCACATGTCTCTGTCCACTGCTGGGAGTGATATGCACCCACCCCTCATATGTCTGGGCACCACTGGGAGTGATCTGCACCCACCCCTTAC
Source organism: Triturus cristatus (assembly GCF_964204655.1). NCBI lineage: Eukaryota > Metazoa > Chordata > Amphibia > Caudata > Salamandridae > Triturus > Triturus cristatus. The sequence goes on along the minus strand of NC_140579.1, from coordinate 273,528,655 downwards.
ATATCTCTGGGCACTGCTGGTATTCCTCTGCACCCACCCCTCACATGTCTCTGTCCACTGCTGGGAGTCCTCTGCACCCACCCCTCACATGTCTCTGTCCACTGCTGGGAGTCCTTTGAACCCACCCCTCACATGTCTCTGTCCACTGCTGGGAGTCCTCTGCACCCACCACTCACATGTGCCTGTCCACTGCTGGAAGTCCTCTGCACCCACCCCTCACATGTCTCTGTCCACTGCTGGGAGTGATATGCACCCACCCCTCATATCTCTGTCCACTGCTGGGAGTCCTCTGCACCCACCCCTCACATGTCTCTGTCCACTGCTGGGAGTCCTCTGCACCCACCCCTCACATGTGTCTGTCCACTGCTGGGAGTCCTCTGCACGCCCCTCACATGTCTCTGGCCACTGCTTGGAGTGATATGCACCCACCCCTCATATGTCTGTCCACTGCTGGGAGTCCTCTGCACCCACCCCTCACATGTCTCTGTTCTCTGCTGGGAGTGATATGCACCCACCCCTCACATGTCTGTCCACTGCTGGGAGTCCTCTGCACCCACGCCTCACATGTCTCTGTCCACTGCTGAGAGTCCTCTGCACCCACCCCTCACATGTGTCTGTCCACTGCTGGGAGTCCTCTGCACCCACCCCTTACATGTCTCTGTCCACTGCTGAGAGTGATATGCACCCACCCCTCATATGTCTGGGCACTGCTGGGAATGATCTGCACCCACCCCTCACATGTCTCTGGGCACTGCTGGGAGTCCTCTGCACCCACCCCTCACATGTCTCTGTCCACTGCTGGGAGTCCTCTGCACCCACCCCTCATATGTGTCTGTCCACTGCTGGGAGTCCTCTGCACCCACCCCTCACATGTCTCTGTCCACTGCTGGGAGTGATATGCACCCACCTCTCATATGTCTGTCCACTGCTGGGAGTCCTCTGCACCCACCTCTCACATGTCTCTGTCCACTGCTGGGAGTGATATGCACCCACCCCTTATATGTCTGTCCACTGCTGGGAGTCCTCTGCACCCACCCCTCACATGTCTCTGTCCACTGCTGGGAGTGATATGCACCCACCCCTCATATGTCTGGGCACTGCTGGGAGTGATCTTCACCCACACCTCACATGTCTCTGGGCACTGCTGGTATTCCTCTGCACCCACCCATCATATGTCTGTCCACTGCTTGGAGTCCTCTGCACCCACCCCTCACATGTCTCTGTCCACTGCAGGGAGTGATATGCACCCACCCCTCATATGACTGTCCACTGCAGGGAGTCCTCTGCACCCACCCCTCACATGTCTCTGTCCACTGCTGGGAGTGATATGCACCCACCCCTCATATGTCTGTCCACTGCTGGGAGTCCTCTGCACCCACTCCTCACATGTCTCTGTCTACTGCTGGGAGTCCTCTGCACCCACCCCTCACATGTGTCTGTCCACTGCTGGGAGTCCGCTGAACCCACCCCTCACATGTCTCTGTCCACTGCTGGGAGTGATATGCACCCACCCCTCATATGTCTGGGCACTGCGGGGAGTGATCTGCACCCACCCCTCACATGTCTCTGGGCACTGCTGGTATTCCTCTGCACCCACCCCTCACATGTGTCTGTCCACTGCTGGGAGTCCTCTGCACCAACCCCTCACATGTCTCTGTCCACTGCTGGGAGTGATATGCACCCACCCCTCATATGTCTGGGCACTGCTGGGAGTGATCTGCACCCACCCCTCACATGTCTCTGGGCACTGCTGGTATTCCTCTGCACCCACCCCTCACATGTCTCTGTCCACTGCTGGGAGTCCTCTGCACCCACCCCACACATGTGTCTGTCCACTGCTGGGAGACCTCTGCACCCACCCCTCACATGTCTCTGTCCACTGCTGGGAGTGATATGCACCCACCCCTCACATGTCTCTGTCCACTGCTGGGAGTGATATGCACCCACCCCTCATATGTCTGTCCACTGCTGGGAGTCCTCGGCACCCACCCCTCACATGTCTCTGTCCACTGCTGGGAGTGAAATGCACCCACCCCTCACATGTCTCTGGGCACTGTTGGTATTCCTCTGCACCCACCCCTCACATGTCTCTGTCCACTGCTGGGAGTCCTCTGCACCCACCCCTCACATGTCTCTGTCCACTGCTGGAAGTCCTCTGCACCCACCCCTCACATGTCTCTGTCCACTGCTGGGAGTGATATGCACCCACCCCTCATATGTCTGTTCACTGCTTGGAGTCCTCTGCACCCACCCCTCACATGTCTCTGTCCACTGCAGGGAGTGATATGCACCCACCCCTCATATGACTGTCCACTGCTGGGAATCCTCTGCACCCACCCCTCACATGTCTCTGTCCACTGCTGGGAGTGATATGCACCCACCCATCATATGTCTGTCCACTGCTGGGAGTCCTCTGCACCCACTCCTCACATGTCTCTGTCTACTGCTGGGAGTCCTCTGCACCCACCCCTCACAAGTGTCTGTCCACTGCTGGGAGACCGCTGAACCCACCCCTCACATTTCTCTGTCCACTGCTGGGAGTGATATGCACCCACCCCTCATATGTCTGGGGACTGCGGGGAGTGATCTGCACCCACCCCTCACATGTCTCTGGGCACTGCTGGTATTCCTCTGCACCCACCCCTCACATGTCTCTGTCCACTGCTGGGAGTCCTCTGCACCCACCCCTCACATGTCTCTGTCCACTGCTGGGAGTCCTTTGCACTCACCCCTCACATGTGTCTGTCCACTGCTGGGAGTCCTCTGCACCCACCCCTCACATGTCTCTGTCTACTGCTGGGAGTGATATGCACCCACCCCTCATATGTCTGTCCACTGCTGGGAGTCCTCTTCACCCACCCCTCACATGTCTCTGTCCACTGCTGGGAGTCCTCTGCACCCACCCCTCACATGTGTCTGTCCACTGCTGGGAGTCCTCTGCACCAACCCCTCACATGTCTCTGTCCACTGCTGGGAGTGATATGCTCCCACCACTCATATGTCTGGGCACTGCTGGGAGTGATCTGCACCCACCCCTCACATGTCTCTGTCCACTGGTGGGAGTCCTCTGCACCCACCCCTCAAATGTGTCTGTCCACTGCTGGGAGTCCTCTGCACCCACCCCTCACATGTCTCTGTCCACTGCTGGGAGTCCTCTGCACCCACCCCTCACATGTCTCTGTCCACTGCTGGGAGTCCTCTGCACCCAGCCCTTACATGTGTCTGTCCACTGCTGGGAGTCCTCTGCACCCACCCCTCACATGTCTCTGTCCACTGCTGGGAGTGATATGCACCCACCCTTCATATGTCTGTCCACTGCTGGGAGTCCTCTTCACCCACCCCTCACATGTCTCTGTCCACTGCTGGGAGTCCTCTGCACCCACCCCTCACATGTGTCTGTCCACTGCTGGGAGTCCTCTGCACCAACCCCTCACATGTCTCTGTCCACTGCTGGGAGTGATATGCACCCACCCCTCATATGTCTGGGCACTGCTGGGAGTGATCTGCACCCACCCCTCACATGTCTCTGGGCACTGCTGGTATTCCTCTGCACCCACCCCTCACATGTCTCTGTCCACTGCTGGGAGTCCTCTGCACCCACCCCTCACATGTCTCTGTCCACTGCTGGGAGTCCTCTGCACCCACCCCTCACATGTGTCTGTCCACTGCTGGGAGTCCTCTGCACCCACCCCTCACATGTCTCTGTCCACTGCTGGGAGTGATATGCACTCACCCCTCATATGTCTGTCCACTGCTGGGAGTCCTCTGCACCCACCCCTCACATGTGTCTGTCCACTGCTGGGAGTCCTCTGCACCCACCCCTCACATGTCTCTGTCCACTGCTGGGAGTGATATGCACCCACCCCTCATATGTCTGTCCACTGCTGGGAGTCCTCTGCACCCACTCCTCACATGTCTCTGTCTACTGCTGGGAGTCCTCTGCACCCACCCCTCACATGTGTCTGTCCACTGCTGGGAGTCCGCTGAACCCACCCCTCACATGTCTCTGTCCACTGCTGGGAGTGATATGCACCCACCCCTCATATGTCTGGGCACTGCGGGGAGTGATCTGCACCCACCCCTCACATGTCTCTGGGCACTGCTGGTATTCCTCTGCACCCACCCCTCACATGTCTCTGTCCACTGCTGGGAGTCCTTTGCACCCACTCCTCACATGTGTCTGTCCACTGCTGGGAGTCCTCTGCACCCACCCCTCACATGTCTCTGTCTACTGCTGGGAGTGATATGCACCCACCCCTCATATGTCTGTCCACTGCTGGGAGTCCTCTTCACCCACCCCTCACATGTCTCTGTCCACTGCTGGGAGTCCTCTGCACCCACCCCTCACATGTGTCTGTCCACTGCTGGGAGTCCACTGCACCAACCCCTCACATGTCTCTGTCCACTGCTGGGAGTGATATGCTCCCACCCCTCATATGTCTGGGCACTGCTGGGAGTGATCTGCACCCACCCCTCACATGTCTCTGTCCACTGGTGGGAGTCCTCTGCACCCACCCCTCACATGTGTCTGTCCACTGCTGGGAGTCCTCTGCACCCACCCCTCACATGTCTCTGTCCACTGCTGGGAGTCCTCTGCACCCACCCCTCACATGTCTCTGTCCACTGCTGGGAGTCCTCTGCACCCAGCCCTCACATGTGTCTGTCCACTGCTGGGAGTCCTCTGCACCCACCCCTCACATGTCTCTGTCCACTGCTGGGAGTGATATGCACCCACCCCTCATATGTCTGTCCACTGCTGGGAGTCCTCTTCACCCACCCCTCACATGTCTCTGTCCACTGCTGGGAGTCCTCTGCACCCACCCCTCACATGTGTCTGTCCACTGCTGGGAGTCCTCTGCACCAACCCCTCACATGTCTCTGTCCACTGCTGGGAGTGATATGCACCCACCCCTCATATGTCTGGGCACTGCTGGGAGTGATCTGCACCCACCCCTCACATGTCTCTGGGCACTGCTGGTATTCCTCTGCACCCACCCCTCACATGTCTCTGTCCACTGCTGGGAGTCCTCTGCACCCACCCCTCACATGTCTCTGTCCACTGCTGGGAGTCCTCTGCACCCACCCCTCACATGTGTCTGTCCACTGCTGGGAGTCCTCTGCACCCACCCCTCACATGTCTCTGTCCACTGCTGGGAGTGATATGCACCCACCCCTCATATGTCTGTCCACTGCTGGGAGTCCTCTGCACCCACCCCTCACATGTCTCTGTCCACTGCTGGGAGTGATATGCACCCACCCCTCATATGTCTGTCCACTGCTGGGAGTCCTCTGCACCCACCCCTCACATGTCTCTGTCCACTGCTGGGAGTGATATGCACCCACCCCTCACATGTCTCTGTCCACTGCTGGGAGTGATATGCACCCATCCCTCATATGTCTGTCCACTGCTGGGAGTCCTCTGCACCCACCCCTCATATGTCTCTGTCCACTGCTGGGAGTGAAATGCACCCACCCCTCACATGTCTCTGGGCACTGTTGGTATTCCTCTGCACCCACCCCTCACATGTCTCTGTCCACTGCTGGGAGTCCTCTGCACCCACCCCTCACATGTCTCTGTCCACTGCTGGGAGTCCTCTGCACCCACCCCTCACATGTCTCTGTCCACTGCTGGGAGTGATATGCACCCACCCCTCATATGACTGTCCACTGCTGGGAGTCCTCTGCACCCACCCCTCACATGTCTCTGTCCACTGCTGGGAGTGATATGCACCCACCCCTCATATGTCTGTCCACTGCTGGGAGTCCTCTGCACCCACTCCTCACATGTCTCTGTCTACTGCTGGGAGTCCTCTGCACCCACCCCTCACATGTATCTGTCCACTGCTGGGAGTCCGCTGAACCCACCCCTCACATGTCTCTGTCCACTGCTGGGAGTGATATGCACCCACCCCTCATATGTCTGGGCACTGCGGGGAGTGATCTGCACCCACCCCTCACATGTCTCTGGGCACTGCTGGTATTCCTCTGCACCCACCCCTCACATGTGTCTGTCCACTGCTGGGAGTCCTCTGCACCAACCCCTCACATGTCTCTGTCCACTGCTGGGAGTGATATGCACCCACCCCTCATATGTCTGGGCACTGCTGGGAGTGATCTGCACCCACCCCTCACATGTCTCTGGGCACTGCTGGTATTCCTCTGCACCCACCCCTCACTTGTCTCTGTCCACTGCTGGGAGTCCTCTGCACCCACCCCTCACATGTGTCTGCCCACTGCTGGGAGTCCTCTGCACCCACCCCTCACATGTCTCTGTCCACTGCTGGGAGTGATATGCACCCACCCCTCATATGTCTGTCCACTGCTGGGAGTCCTCTGCACCCACCCCTCACATGTATCTGTCCACTGCTGGGAGTGATATGCACCCACCCCTCATATGTCTGTCCACTGCTGGGAGTCCTCTGCACCCACCCCTCACATGTCTCTGTCCACTGCTGGGAGTGATATGCACCCACCCCTCACATGTCTCTGTCCACTGCTGGGAGTGATATGCACCCACCCCTCATATGTCTGTCCACTGCTGGGAGTCCTCTGCACCCTCCCCTCACATATCTCTGTCCACTGCTGGGAGTGAAATGCACCCACCCCTCACATGTCTCTGGGCACTGTTGGTATTCCTCTGCACCCACCCCTCACATGTCTCTGTCCACTGCTGGGAGTCCTCTGCACCCACCCCTCACATGTCTCTGTCCACTGCTGGAAGTCCTCTGCACCCACCCTCACATGTCTCTGTCCACTGCTGGGAGTGATATGCACCCACCCCTCATATGTCTGTCCACTGCTTGGAGTCCTCTGCACCCACCCCTCACATGTCTCTGTCCACTGCTGGGAGTGATATGCACCCACCCATCATATGTCTGTCCACTGCTGGGAGTCCTCTGCACCCACTCCTCACATGTCTCTGTCTACTGCTGGGAGTCCTCTGCACCCACCCCTCACATGTGTCTGTCCACTGCTGGGAGTCCGCTGAACCCACCCCTCACATGTCTCTGTCCACTGCTGGGAGTGATATGCACCCACCCCTCATATGTCTGGGCACTGCGGGGAGTGATCTGCACCCACCCCTCACATGTCTCTGGGCACTGCTGGTATTCCTCTGCACCCACCCCTCACATGTCTCTGTCCACTGCTGGGAGTCCTCTGCACCCACCCCTCACATGTCTCTGTCCACTGCTCGGAGTCCTTTGCACCCACCCCTCACATGTGTCTGTCCACTGCTGGGAGTCCTCTGCACCCACCCCTCACATGTCTCTGTCTACTGCTGGGAGTGATATGCACCCACCCCTCATATGTCTGTCCACTGCTGGGAGTCCTCTTCACCCACCCCTCACATGTCTCTGTCCACTGCTGGGAGTCCTCTGCACCCACCCCTCACATGTGTCTGTCCACTGCTGGGAGTCCTCTGCACCAACCCCTCACATGTCTCTGTCCACTGCTGGGAGTGATATGCTCCCACCCCTCATATGTCTGGGCACTGCTGGGAGTGATCTGCACCCACCCCTCACATGTCTCTGTCCACTGGTGGGAGTCCTCTGCACCCACCCCTCACATGTGTCTGTCCACTGCTGGGAGTCCTCTGCACCCACCCCTCACATGTCTCTGTCCACTGCTGGGAGTCCTCTGCACCCACCCCTCACATGTCTCTGTCCACTGCTGGGAGTCCTCTGCACCCAGCCCTCACATGTGTCTGTCTACTGCTGGGAGTCCGCTGAACCCACCCCTCACATGTCTCTGTCCACTGCTGGGAGTGATATGCACCCACCCCTCATATGTCTGGGCACTGCGGGGAGTGATCTGCACCCACCCCTCACATGTCTCTGGGCACTGCTGGTATTCCTCTGCACCCACCCCTCACATGTCTCTGTCCACTGCTGGGAGTCCTCTGCACCCACCCCTCACATGTCTCTGTCCACTGCTCGGAGTCCTTTGCACCCACCCCTCACATGTGTCTGTCCACTGCTGGGAGTCCTCTGCACCCACCCCTCACATGTCTCTGTCTACTGCTGGGAGTGATATGCACCCACCCCTCATATGTCTGTCCACTGCTGGGAGTCCTCTTCACCCACCCCTCACATGTCTCTGTCCACTGCTGGGAGTCCTCTGCACCCACCCCTCACATGTGTCTGTCCACTGCTGGGAGTCCTCTGCACCAACCCCTCACATGTCTCTGTCCACTGCTGGGAGTGATATGCTCCCACCCCTCATATGTCTGGGCACTGCTGGGAGTGATCTGCACCCACCCCTCACATGTCTCTGTCCACTGGTGGGAGTCCTCTGCACCCACCCCTCACATGTGTCTGTCCACTGCTGGGAGTCCTCTGCACCCACCCCTCACATGTCTCTGTCCACTGCTGGGAGTCCTCTGCACCCACCCCTCACATGTCTCTGTCCACTGCAGGGAGTCCTCTGCACCCAGCCCTCACATGTGTCTGTCTACTGCTGGGAGTCCTCTGCACCCACCCCTCACATGTCTCTGTCCACTGCTGGGAGTGATATGCACTGTTGGACCCGGCCTCGTAGAATGGCCCTCCGTGCCCCCGCACCACCGAAACCTAGTGCCTGCAGCCCCAGCCCGCGGCCCAGCCGACCTTTCCCACCAGGACCCCTGCACCAACCCCGGACATCCCCGTCCATGGCCTCTCTCCTTTCGGCCACCCCGGGCCCGCGTGCCCACTCCCTGCAACAAGATGGCCGCCCGGCTCCAGCGCGACCCGGGCCTCGAGGCGCCACTCCGGCTGGAGGACATCCCGCTTCCAGGGGATGAGAGAGGGAGGAGCAGTTTCTATCGCACCTCTGAACTCCCCTGGGACGATGGGTTTCGATCGGCCCTCCGGCCTCCCTGCGAGCTGGCTCCGTGCCTGCTGGGTGTCTGGGACTCCTCCCGACCCGGCCCTGAAAGGATCAAAAGACAATAGCAGGAAACCCCGACAAGCGGCCCCCAGGTGACAAGACCCCTGCCTGCGCAGACTCCGGACATCAAAGCGGGGTCGACCTATAACAAGGGGTGCTCTGAGACTGTCCGGCAGATTCGACGCTGGAACAACGAGAGCCTGCTGACGTGGTCGCGGCTCCTGGAACTGGAACCCACCTGAGCCCTGCTGAGTGACTCGCGGCTCCCTGAAGATCGTAAGACCTCCGAACTTGTACCTGAGCCCTGCTGAGTGACTCGCGGCTCCCTGAAGATCGTAAGACCTCCGAACTTGTACCTGAGCCCTGCTGAGTGACTCGCGGCTCCCTGAAGATCGTAAGACCTCCGAACTTGTACCTGAGCCCTGCTGAGTGACTCGCGGCTCCCTGAAGATCGTAAGACCTCCGAACTTGTACCTGAGCCCTGCTGAGTGACTTGCGGCTCCCCCAGACTCTCACGGTCCCGCCGGACCCCGACTCCGACCACGTACCTCCCAGCTCGAGGATTGTGAGCTGTGCGCCGGATACGTCCCTGCTTTGAACCGTTACCAGAGACAGTCCCGCTACCCCCTACCTTTCCGAGACTCTTGAGCCCGTGCTCATCTTGTACATATTTGCAGTGATACCTATTGTGATAAAGCTTGTTTCTGAGAATACCCAGTGTGGTCTCCCTGTGTCGTGTGGTGCCAGAAGTACGATCCTAGCTGCGAGATTCCTCCCCCTGGGGAATCTCTCGCCAGTGCCCGGCTACAATACAATACGGGTGGGACTCAGGGAAATCAGGACCCCTTTCCGGGCCCCTCTGAGGTCGCCGTCTAACATTGGTGGCAGCGGTGGGATTCGGGCCCATCACCTAGAGATCGTACAGTGAACAACGGACGCACGACCAACAAAGATGGCAGAAGGAAGCACCATGAGCTCCGCAGAAACCAACGCTAACAGAGTGTTCCAGGTGGAGCATCTGGAAGAATACACACACAAAGAGCTAAAACAATTTTGCAAAGAACTTAAAATAGCTACCACTGGCCTCAACACTAAGGAAGACTTGCAGAAACCACTGAAAACTTGGGTGGAGACCGGGGCATCCCGCCCGGAAGGCACGGGGGAGCGCCCCGACGAAGCCGAACCCCCTCCAAGTGAAAGCAGCGACAATCAGGTGCAAGGCATTGTACCAGACGGGGGCCTATCCCCGGGAGAACTCGCGGACAGAGAGAGAAGCCGCAGTCATGAACTCGAGTTAGCCAAACTCAAAATCGAGGGCGAATTGAAGTTAGCGGAGAAAAAGCTAGCGGTAGAGCAAATGCGCGTACAAGGCGAACTGGAAGAAAAGAAGCTCCAACGGGAGCACGAAGGAAGGAAGCTCCAACTAGAGCACGAACGCAGCTTAAAAGAACTCGAGCTCAAGGCCCGAAATGAGGACGGGAGGCCCTCGGGGAACCGAGAGACGGCCCCCCCAGCGGAACAGAAGGTCCACATCCCCAAGGATGTGGTCAAAGAATATTATAAAAACGATGACATTCAGCAATGGTTTCGGGCCTACGAGGTCGCCATGACCTCCCATCGGATCCCACAGAAGGACTGGGGGGCGGGGTTGTGGGGGCGGTTTCTGAGCGAAGGAAGGGACACCCTGCTCGACCTACCCCTCTCCCTGCAGACCTCCCACAGCCACATGAAAGAGGCTCTCCTCACAAGATACGGCCTCACCCCAGAAATGTACCGCCAACGGTTCCGGGACTGCAGGAAGATCCCGGGCACCACCTGGGTGGAGTATGTAAACTTTTTTAGTCGGGCCTTCGATGGGTGGGTCAAGGGCAGCAAGGTCACCACCCTTGCCGAACTCACTGACCTCATGTTATGGGAACATCTGGCTGCGAACTGCTTCGTAGAACTACGTCAACATCTGCTGGATAGCAAGCTCACAGATCCCCGGAAGCTGGCTGTGGAGGCCGACCGCTGGACCAACACCCGGGTCTCCCGGGGGATGGTAGGAGAGTACCCCCGAACCAGTCAGGGACCACCCCGCCAGAGAGGGGGAGGGAACCAGGGAGGGCCGAGAGAGTCCCAGCCTAGCCCCCCGAAGACACCACCTCCACCTTTCCCGGCGCCCCCCCCACCAGTAACAGGGCCCCCTGGGAGACGAGGACACCGGGTGACCGTCACCTGTTTTCGTTGCCAGAAACCCGGGCACTACGCCAATGACCCAGAGTGCCCCATGGCCACCCAAGTCACCCCTGCGAGACAGATAGCCAACGTAGCCCTAGGGGAGGAGGTTGAGGAAGCCGAGGAGTGGGAACCCGCCGCTATGGCCCTAGTATCCCTGGGAGATAGGGAAATGATCCCTGGTAGCCTCCTACCGTCCAACACACAGAAATATGGGCAGCTCGTCAAGATCAATGGCCACCAGGTAGAGGCCCTGCGGGACACCGGGGCTAGTATCACCGGTGTCCTCAGGCACCTAGTTCCCGAGGAGCAGATCCTCCCCAATGTCTTTTGCCCCGTAATCTCTGCAGACAATAGGGAAAGTTTGTGTCAGGTAGCCCTGGTGCCATTTGAGTGGGGAGGGGTGATAGGTAAACTCAAGGTGGCCGTAAGAACATCCCAGCCGGTCGACTGCCTCTTAGGGAACGACCTGGAGAGTTCTCCCTGGAAGCACGTAGAGCGCAAGGCCCACCTAGGAATGATGGGACTCCCCGAGTGGGTGTGTGCCTCCACCCGATCTATGACAGCCCGACTCGCTCCCCGGAGAGAAGTCGAGAGCACCCCGGTCGAAGAAGCCCGTACCGTCCCCGCCGAGGGTCCTCCCGTTCCCCCATCGGAAGGGTCCGTCGCCAGCGACGAACCCGCACCATCCGACCCCGCCCCGGTCCCCGAGTTGGGGGATCTACCCGAGTTGGCCCATTGGCACCACGAGGGCGGGCCCACCCGGGATGAATTTTGCCGGGAGCAAGCCACCTGTCCTTCCCTGGTCGGGCTGCGGCGCCAGGCCGAGGGCCAAGCCGCAGGTGACCAGACCGGAACGCACCGAATCTATTGGGAAAATAACATCCTGTATAGTGAGCAGAAATCAGTGGAGCTGGGATCCGGACGGGTACTGGTGGTACCCCTCCGCTTCCGGGATTTCCTCCTGGGCTTAGCCCACGATGTCCCCCTCGCCGGCCACCTGGGTCAGGACAAGACCTACAGCCGTCTCGTGACCCATTTTTATTGGCCTAAGATGAAAGCAGCGGTAGAGGCACACTGCAAGTCCTGCCCCACGTGCCAAGCCAGTGGGAAGAGTGGGGGGAAGCGCAAGGCTCCCCTCCAACCCTTCCCGGTCGTCAGTACCCCCTTCGAACGAGTCGGAATCGACATCGTGGGGCCACTGGACCCCCCCACCTCCCAAGGTCACCATTTCATCTTGGTCCTAGTAGACCCCGCCACCCGCTATCCAGAGGCTATTCCCCTGCGCACCATTACAGCCCCCGTGGTGGGCCGGGCCCTGATGGGAATCTTTTCCAGGGTGGGTTTCCCCCGCGAGGTCGTGAGCGATCGCGGCACTAATTTTATATCAAGGTATATGACGTCCCTGTGGCAACAATGTGGGGTGTCCTATAAGTTCACCACCCCGTACCATCCCCAAGGGAACGGCCTAATAGAGAGGTTTAATAGGACTTTGAAAGGGATGATCGCTGGCCTAGAAGAGCCCCTCCGGCGTAAGTGGGACGTCCTGCTCCCCTGCCTCTTGTTCGCTTACCGGGAGGTCCCCCAGAAGTCCTTAGGGTTCAGCCCGTTTGAATTACTCTATGGGCACCCCGTCCGAGGTCCCCTCAGTTTGGTTAAGGAAGGGTGGGAGGCAGCACCCCAGACCACCCCCCGAGATGTGTTCCAATATGTCCTGGCCCTCCGGAACCAGACCAGGAGGTTCCGAGAACTGGCCGAGGCCAACTTGGAGGCGAGTCAAGAAGAAATGAAGCGCTGGTACGACCAGAATGCTACTCTGGTCGAGTTCCAGCCGGGCCAGCAGGTGTGGGTCATGGCCCCTGTGAAGCCTGGCGCTCTCCAGGGCCGATGGACTGGGCCCTACAAAGTGGTTGAGAGGAAGAGCCAAGTCACCTACTTGGTGGACGTCCAGTCGCCTCGGGATCCCCTCCGGGTCCTGCACGTGAACCGCCTCAAGCCTCACTTCGTGCGGACAGAACTGAGCCTCCTGCTGGCCACCGATGACGGGGCCGAAGATGAGTCGGATCCCCTCCCGGACCTCCTGTGTGTCAAGGAGCAGGATGGCTCCGTGGAGGGAGTGAACCTCTCCCCAGCCCTCACTGCCCAGCAACAAGCGGACTGCCGCCAGCTCCTCAGACAATTTTCTGACCTCTTCTCCCTGACCCCCCGGGTCACCAACTGGTGTGTTCACGATGTGGACACCGGGGACAGCCCGCCGGTGAGACACCGAGCCTACCGGGTTCCTGACCGGGTCCGGTCCTGTATTCAAGCCGAAGTCTCGAAAATGTTGACCCTGGGGGTGATCGAGCCCTCTGACAGTCCCTGGGCCAGCCCCGTGGTCCTGGTTCCGAAGGCAGCAGCCCCCGGTGTCGCCCCCGAGCTCCGGTTCTGCGTGGATTACCGGGGGCTCAATGACGTTACCCGAGCCGATGCCCACCCTATTCCACGAGCCGACGAGCTCATTGACCGACTAGGGGCCGCCCGGTTCCTCAGCACTTTCGACCTCACCTGCGGCTACTGGCAGATTGCGCTCACCGAAGGGGCCAAGGAGAGGTCTGCTTTCTCCACCCCCGACGGGCACTACCGCTTCCGCGTGATGCCCTTCGGGATGAAAAATGCCCCGGCCACTTTCCAGAGACTGGTAAATAGGGTCCTGGCCGGGCTAGAACAGTTCAGCGCGGCCTATCTGGACGACATCGCTGTCTTCAGTTCAGAGTGGAGTGAGCACCTCCAGCACCTCCGGAGAGTGCTAACCGCCCTGCGCCAGGCAGGCCTCACCATAAAAGCCAGCAAGTGCCAGATCGGGCAGGGATCCGTAGCCTACCTGGGGCACCAAGTCGGGAGTGGCCAGGTCGCTCCTCTACAGCCAAAAATCGACGCCATCCTGGCCTGGGACCCACCCATCACCCAAACGGAAGTCCGAGCCTTTCTGGGACTCACGGGCTACTACCGCCGATTCATTCAGGGGTATGGCAGCCTGGTCGGCCCTCTCACGGAACTCACGTCTAAAAAACAGCCAAAGAAGGTGCAATGGACGGCTGCCTGCCAGGAAGCTTTCGATGCTCTAAAAAAGGCCATGTGCACGGCCCCCGTCCTCCAGGCTCCCGACTACACCAAGGAGTTCATAGTCCAGACCGATGCCTCCGAGCATGGCATTGGGGCCGTCCTGTCCCAAGTGAATGATCAAGGCCTCGACCAGCCCGTCGCCTTCCTCAGTCGGCGGCTGCTACCCCGAGAACAGAAGTGGAGCACCATAGAGCGCGAAGCCTTTGCCGTGGTCTGGGCACTCAAAAAACTACGACCCTACCTGTTCGGCACTCATTTCAGGGTCCAAACTGACCATCGGCCCTTGCGATGGCTCATGCAGATGCGAGGAGAAAACCCCAAGCTACTGCGGTGGTCAATCTCCCTCCAGGGAATGGACACCGCCCTGGTACGGACCACGCCAACGCTGACGGCCTCTCCCGGTTCTTCCGCCTCAGCGAAGAGAACCCCCCAAGGTGATGGGCAGTTCTCTCCGGCTTTCAGCTGGGGGGGACGCGTGTTGGACCCGGCCTCGTAGAATGGCCCTCCGTGCCCCCGCACCACCGAAACCTAGTGCCTGCAGCCCCAGCCCGCGGCCCAGCCGACCTTTCCCACCAGGACCCCTGCACCAACCCCGGACATCCCCGTCCATGGCCTCTCTCCTTTCGGCCACCCCGGGCCCGCGTGCCCACTCCCTGCAACAAGATGGCCGCCCGGCTCCAGCGCGACCCGGGCCTCGAGGCGCCACTCCGGCTGGAGGACATCCCGCTTCCAGGGGATGAGAGAGGGAGGAGCAGTTTCTATCGCACCTCTGAACTCCCCTGGGACGATGGGTTTCGATCGGCCCTCCGGCCTCCCTGCGAGCTGGCTCCGGGCCTGCTGGGTGTCTGGGACTCCTCCCGACCCGGCCCTGAAAGGATCAAAAGACAATAGCAGGAAACCCCGACAAGCGGCCCCCAGGTGACAAGACCCCTGCCTGCGCAGACTCCGGACATCAAAGCGGGGTCGACCTATAACAAGGGGTGCTCTGAGACTGTCCGGCAGATTCGACGCTGGAACAACGAGAGCCTGCTGACGTGGTCGCGGCTCCTGGAACTGGAACCCACCTGAGCCCTGCTGAGTGACTCGCGGCTCCCTGAAGATCGTAAGACCTCCGAACTTGTACCTGAGCCCTGCTGAGTGACTCGCGGCTCCCTGAAGATCGTAAGACCTCCGAACTTGTACCTGAGCCCTGCTGAGTGACTCGCGGCTCCCTGAAGATCGTAAGACCTCCGAACTTGTACCTGAGCCCTGCTGAGTGACTCGCGGCTCCCTGAAGATCGTAAGACCTCCGAACTTGTACCTGAGCCCTGCTGAGTGACTCGCGGCTCCCCCAGACTCTCACGGTCCCGCCGGACCCCGACTCCGACCACGTACCTCCCAGCTCGAGGATTGTGAGCTGTGCGCCGGATACGTCCCTGCTTTGAACCGTTACCAGAGACAGTCCCGCTACCCCCTACCTTTCCGAGACTCTTGAGCCCGTGCTCATCTTGTACATATTTGCAGTGATACCTATTGTGATAAAGCTTGTTTCTGAGAATACCCAGTGTGGTCTCCCTGTGTCGTGTGGTGCCAGAAGTACGATCCTAGCTGCGAGATTCCTCCCCCTGGGGAATCTCTCGCCAGTGCCCGGCTACAATACAATACGGGTGGGACTCAGGGAAATCAGGACCCCTTTCCGGGCCCCTCTGAGGTCGCCGTCTAACATGCACCCACCCCTCATATGTCTGTCCACTGCTGGGAGTCCTCTTCACCCACCCCTCACATGTCTCTGTCCACTGCTGGGAGTCCTCTGCACCCACCCCTCACATGTGTCTGTCCACTGCTGGGAGTCCTCTGCACCAACCCCTCACATGTCTCTGTCCACTGCTGGGAGTGATATGCACCCACCCCTCATATGTCTGGGCACTGCTGGGAGTGATCTGCACCCACCCCTCACATGTCTCTGGGCACTGCTGGTATTCCTCTGCACCCACTCCTCACATGTCTCTGTCCACTGCTTGGAGTCCTCTGCACCCACCCCTCACATGTCTCTGTCCACTGCTGGGAGTCCTCTGCACCCACCCCTCACATGTGTCTGTCCACTGCTGGGAGTCCTCTGCACCCACCCTCACATGTCTCTGTCCACTGCTGGGAGTGATATGCACCCACCCCTCATATGTCTGTCCACTGCTGGGAGTCCTCTGCACCCACCCCTCACATGTCTCTGTCCACTGCTGGGAGTGATATGCACCCACCCCTCATATGTCTGTCCACTGCTGGGAGTCCTCTGCACCCACCCCTCACATGTCTCTGTCCACTGCTGGGAGTGATATGCACCCACCCCTCACATGTCTCTGTCCACTGCTGGGAGTGATATGCACCCACCCCTCATATGTCTGTCCACTGCTGGGAGTCCTCTGCACCCACCCCTCATATGTCTCTGTCCACTGCTGGGAGTGAAATGCACCCACCCCTCACATGTCTCTGGGCACTGTTGGTATTCCTCTGCACCCACCCCTCACATGTCTCTGTCCACTGCTGGGAGTCCTCTGCACCCACCCCTCACATGTCTCTGTCCACTGCTGGGAGTCCTCTGCACCCACCCCTCACATGTCTCTGTCCACTGCTGGGAGTGATATGCACCCACCCCTCATATGTCTGTCCACTGCTTGGAGTCCTCTGCACCCACCCCTCACATGTCTCTGTCCACTGCAGGGAGTGATATGCACCCACCCCTCATATGACTGTCCACTGCTGGGAGTCCTCTGCACCCACCCCTCACATGTCTCTGTCCACTGCTGGGAGTGATATGCACCCACCCCTCATATGTCTGTCCACTGCTGGGAGTCCTCTGCACCCACTCCTCACATGTCTCTGTCTACTGCTGGGAGTCCTCTGCACCCACCCCTCACATGTGTCTGTCCACTGCTGGGAGTCCGCTGAACCCACCCCTCACATGTCTCTGTCCACTGCTAGGAGTGATATGCACCCACCCCTCATATGTCTGGGCACTGCGGGGAGTGATCTGTACCCACCCCTCACATGTCTCTGGGCACTGCTGGTATTCCTCTGCACCCACCCCTCACATGTCTCTGTCCACTGCTGGGAGACCTCTGCACCCACCCCTCACATGTGTCTGTCCACTGCTGGGAGTCCTCTGCACCAACCCCTCACATGTCTCTGTCCACTGCTCTGAGTGATATGCTCCCACCCCTCATATGTCTGGGCACTGCTGGGAGTGATCTGCACCCACCCCTCACATGTCTCTGTCCACTGGTGGGAGTCCTCTGCACCCACCCCTCACATGTGTCTGTCCACTGCTGGGAGTCCTCTGCACCCACCCCTCACATGTCTCTGTCCACTGCTGGGAGTGATATGCACCCACCCCTCATATGTCTGGGCACTACTGGGAGTGATCTGCACCCACCCCTTACATATCTCTGGGCACTGCTGGTATTCCTCTGCACCCACCCCTCACATGTCTCTGTCCACTGCTGGGAGTCCTCTGCACCCACCCCTCACATGTCTCTGTCCACTGCTGGGAGTCCTTTGAACCCACCCCTCACATGTCTCTGTCCACTGCTGGGAGTCCTCTGCACCCACCACTCACATGTGCCTGTCCACTGCTGGAAGTCCTCTGCACCCACCCCTCACATGTCTCTGTCCACTGCTGGGAGTGATATGCACCCACCCCTCATATCTCTGTCCACTGCTGGGAGTCCTCTGCACCCACCCCTCACATGTCTCTGTCCACTGCTGGGAGTCCTCTGCACCCCCCTCACATGTCTCTGGCCACTGCTTGGAGTGATATGCACCCACCTCTCATATGTCTGTCCACTGCTGGGAGTCCTCTGCACCCACCCCTCACATGTCTCTGTTCTCTGCTGGGAGTGATATGCACCCACCCCTCACATGTCTGTCCACTGCTGGGAGTCCTCTGCACCCACGCCTCACATGTCTCTGTCCACTGCTGGGAGTCCTCTGCACCCACCCCTCACATGTGTCTGTCCACTGCTGGGAGTCCTCTGCACCCACCCCTCACATGTCTCTGTCCACTGCTGGGAGTGATATGCACCCACCCCTCATATGTCTGGGCACTGCTGGGAATGATCTGCACCCACCCCTCACATGTCTCTGGGCACTGCTGGGAGTCCTCTGCACCCACCCCTCACATGTCTCTGTCCACTGCTGGGAGTCCTCTGCACCCACCCCTCATATGTGTCTGTCCACTGCTGGGAGTCCTCTGCACCCACCCCTCACATGTCTCTGTCCACTGCTGGGAGTGATATGCACCCACCTCTCATATGTCTGTCCACTGCTGGGAGTCCTCTGCACCCACCCCTCACATGTCTCTGTCCACTGCTGGGAGTGATATGCACCCACCCCTTCTATGTCTGTCCACTGCTGGGAGTCCTCTGCACCCACCCCTCACATGTCTCTGTCCACTGCTGGGAGTAATATGCACCCACCCCTCATATGTCTGGGCACTGCTGGGAGTGATCTTCACCCACACCTCACATGTCTCTGGGCACTGCTGGTATTCGTCTGCACCCACCCCTCACATGTCTCTGTCCACTGCTGGGAGTCCTCTGCACCCACCCCTCACATGTGTCTGTCCACTGCTGGGAGTCCTCTGCACCCACCCCTCATATGTCTGTCCACTGCTGGGAGTCCTCTGCACCCACCCCTCATATGTCTGTCCACTGCTGGGAGTCCTCTGCACCCACCCCTCATATGTCTCTGTCCACTGCTGGGAGTGATATGCACCCACCCCTCATATGTCTGTCCACTGCTGGGAGTCCTCTGCACCCACCCCTCACATGTCTCTGTCCACTGCTGGGAGTGATATGCACCCACCCCTCATATGTCTGGGCACTGCTGGGAGTGATCTGCACCCACCCCTCACATGTCTCTGGGCACTGCTGGTATTCCTCTGCACCCACCCCTCACATGTCTCTGTCCACTGCTGGGAGTCCTCTGCACCCACCCCTCACATGTCTCTGTCCACTGCTGGGAGTCCTCTGCACCCACCCCTCACATGTCTCTGTCCACTGCTGGGAGTCCTCTGCACCCACCCCTCACATGTGTCTGTCCACTTCTGGGAGTCCTCTGCACCCACCCATCACATGTCTCTGTACACTGCTGGGAGTGATATGCACCCACCCCTCACATGTTTCTCAGCACAGCTGGTATTCCTCTGCACCCTCCCCTCACATGTCTCTGTCCACTGCTGGGAGTCCTCTGCATCCACCCCTCACATGTGTCTGTCCACTGCTGGGAGTCCTCTGCACCCACCCCTCACATGTCTCTGTCCACTGCTGGGAGTGATATGCACCCACCCCTCATATGTCTGGGCACTGCTGGGAGTGATCTGCACCCACCCCTCACATGTCTCTGGGCACTGCTGGTATTCCTCTGCACCCACCCCTCACATGTCTCTGTCCACTGCTGGGAGTCCTCTGCACCCACCCCTCACATGTCTCTGTCCACTGCTGGGAGTCCTCTGCACCCACCCCTCACATGTGTCTGTCCACTGCTGGGAGTCCTCTGCACCCACCCCTCACATGTCTCTGTCCACTGCTGGGAGTGATATGCACCCACCCCTCATATGTCTGTCCACTGCTGGGTGTCCTCTGCACCCACCCCTCACATGTCTCTGTCCACTGCTGGGAGTGATATGCACCCACCCCTCACATGTCTCTGTCCACTGCTGGGAGTGATATGCTCCCACCCCTCATATGTCTGTCCACTGCTGGGAGTCCTCTGCACCCACCCCTCACATGTCTCTGTCCACTGCTGGGAGTCCTCTGCACCCACCCCTCACATGTCTCTGTCCACTGCTGGGAGTCCTCTGCACCCATCCCTCACATCTCTCTGTCCACTGCTAGGAGTGATATGCACCCACCCCTCATATGTCTGTCCACTGCTGGGAGTCCTCTTCACCCACCCCTCACATGACTCTGTCCACTGCTGGGAGCGATATTCACCCACCCCTCATATGTCTGTCCACTGCTGGGAGTCCTCTGCACCCACCCCTCACATGTCTCTGTCCACTGCTGGGATTCCTCTGCACCCACCCCTCACATGTGTCTGTCCACTGCTGGGAGTCCTCTGCACCCACCCCTCACATGTCTCTGTCCACTGCTGGGAGTCCTTTGAACCCACCCCTCACATGTCTCTGTCCACTGCTGGGAGTCCTCTGCACCCACCACTCACATGTGCCTGTCCACTGCTGGAAGTCCTCTGCACCCACCCCTCACATGTCTCTGTCCACTGCTGGGAGTGATATGCACCCACCCCTCATATCTCTGTCCACTGCTGGGAGTCCTCTGCACCCACCCCTCACATGTCTCTGTCCACTGCTGGGAGTCCTCTGCACCCCCCTCACATGTCTCTGGCCACTGCTTGGAGTGATATGCACCCACCTCTCATATGTCTGTCCACTGCTGGGAGTCCTCTGCACCCACCCCTCACATGTCTCTGTTCTCTGCTGGGAGTGATATGCACCCACCCCTCACATGTCTGTCCACTGCTGGGAGTCCTCTGCACCCACGCCTCACATGTCTCTGTCCACTGCTGGGAGTCCTCTGCACCCACCCCTCACATGTGTCTGTCCACTGCTGGGAGTCCTCTGCACCCACCCCTCACATGTCTCTGTCCACTGCTGGGAGTGATATGCACCCACCCCTCATATGTCTGGGCACTGCTGGGAATGATCTGCACCCACCCCTCACATGTCTCTGGGCACTGCTGGGAGTCCTCTGCACCCACCCCTCACATGTCTCTGTCCACTGCTGGGAGTCCTCTGCACCCACCCCTCATATGTGTCTGTCCACTGCTGGGAGTCCTCTGCACCCACCCCTCACATGTCTCTGTCCACTGCTGGGAGTGATATGCACCCACCTCTCATATGTCTGTCCACTGCTGGGAGTCCTCTGCACCCACCCCTCACATGTCTCTGTCCACTGCTGGGAGTGATATGCACCCACCCCTTCTATGTCTGTCCACTGCTGGGAGTCCTCTGCACCCACCCCTCACATGTCTCTGTCCACTGCTGGGAGTAATATGCACCCACCCCTCATATGTCTGGGCACTGCTGGGAGTGATCTTCACCCACACCTCACATGTCTCTGGGCACTGCTGGTATTCGTCTGCACCCACCCCTCACATGTCTCTGTCCACTGCTGGGAGTCCTCTGCACCCACCCCTCACATGTGTCTGTCCACTGCTGGGAGTCCTCTGCACCCACCCCTCATATGTCTGTCCACTGCTGGGAGTCCTCTGCACCCACCCCTCATATGTCTGTCCACTGCTGGGAGTCCTCTGCACCCACCCCTCATATGTCTCTGTCCACTGCTGGGAGTGATATGCACCCACCCCTCATATGTCTGTCCACTGCTGGGAGTCCTCTGCACCCACCCCTCACATGTCTCTGTCCACTGCTGGGAGTGATATGCACCCACCCCTCATATGTCTGGGCACTGCTGGGAGTGATCTGCACCCACCCCTCACATGTCTCTGGGCACTGCTGGTATTCCTCTGCACCCACCCCTCACATGTCTCTGTCCACTGCTGGGAGTCCTCTGCACCCACCCCTCACATGTCTCTGTCCACTGCTGGGAGTCCTCTGCACCCACCCCTCACATGTCTCTGTCCACTGCTGGGAGTCCTCTGCACCCACCCCTCACATGTGTCTGTCCACTTCTGGGAGTCCTCTGCACCCACCCATCACATGTCTCTGTACACTGCTGGGAGTGATATGCACCCACCCCTCACATGTTTCTCAGCACAGCTGGTATTCCTCTGCACCCTCCCCTCACATGTCTCTGTCCACTGCTGGGAGTCCTCTGCATCCACCCCTCACATGTGTCTGTCCACTGCTGGGAGTCCTCTGCACCCACCCCTCACATGTCTCTGTCCACTGCTGGGAGTGATATGCACCCACCCCTCATATGTCTGGGCACTGCTGGGAGTGATCTGCACCCACCCCTCACATGTCTCTGGGCACTGCTGGTATTCCTCTGCACCCACCCCTCACATGTCTCTGTCCACTGCTGGGAGTCCTCTGCACCCACCCCTCACATGTCTCTGTCCACTGCTGGGAGTCCTCTGCACCCACCCCTCACATGTGTCTGTCCACTGCTGGGAGTCCTCTGCACCCACCCCTCACATGTCTCTGTCCACTGCTGGGAGTGATATGCACCCACCCCTCATATGTCTGTCCACTGCTGGGTGTCCTCTGCACCCACCCCTCACATGTCTCTGTCCACTGCTGGGAGTGATATGCACCCACCCCTCACATGTCTCTGTCCACTGCTGGGAGTGATATGCACCCACCCCTCATATGTCTGTCCACTGCTGGGAGTCCTCTGCACCCACCCCTCACATGTCTCTGTCCACTGCTGGGAGTCCTCTGCACCCACCCCTCACATGTCTCTGTCCACTGCTGGGAGTCCTCTGCACCCATCCCTCACATCTCTCTGTCCACTGCTAGGAGTGATATGCACCCACCCCTCATATGTCTGTCCACTGCTGGGAGTCCTCTTCACCCACCCCTCACATGACTCTGTCCACTGCTGGGAGCGATATTCACCCACCCCTCATATGTCTGTCCACTGCTGGGAGTCCTCTGCACCCACCCCTCACATGTCTCTGTCCACTGCTGGGATTCCTCTGCACCCACCCCTCACATGTGTCTGTCCACTGCTGGGAGTCCTCTGCACCCACACCTCACATGTCTCTGTCCACTGCTGGGAGTGATATGCTCCCACCCCTCATATGTCTGGGCACTGCTGGGAGTGATCTGCACCCACCCCTCACATGTCTCTGTCCACTGCTGGGAGTCCTCTGCACCCACCCCTCACATGTGTCTGTCCACTGCTGGGAGTCCTCTGCACCCACCCCTCACATGTGTCTGTCCACTGCTGGAAGTCCTCTGCATCCACCCCTCACATGTCTCTGTCCACTGCTGGGAGTGATATGCACCCACCCCTCATATGACTGTCCACTGCTGGGAGTCCTCTGCACCCACCCCTCACATGTCTCTGTCCACTGCTGGGTTGTCCTCTGCACCCACCCCTCACATGTCTCTGTCCACTGCTGGGAGTCCTTTGCACCCACCCCTCTCATGTTTCTGTCCACTGCTGGGAGTCCTCTGCACCCACCCCTCACATGTGTCTGTCCACTGCTGGAAGTCCTCTGCACCCACCCCTCACATGTCTCTGTCCACTTCTGGGAGTGATATGCACCCACCCCTCATATGTCTGTCCACTGCTGGGAGTCCTCTGCACCCACTCCTCACATTTCTCTGTGTACTGCTGGGAGTCCTCTGCACCCACCCCTCACAGGTGTCTGTCCACTGCTGGGAGTCCGCTGAACCCACCCCTCACATGTCTCTGTCCACTGCTGGGAGTGATATGCACCCACCCCTCACATGTCTCTGTCCACTGCTGGGAGTGATATGCACCCACCCCTCATATGTCTGTCCACTGCTGGGAGTCCTCTGCACCCACCCCTCATATGTCTCTGTCCACTGCTGGGAGTGAAATGCACCCACCCCTCACATGTCTCTGGGCACTGTTGGTATTCCTCTGCACCCACCCCTCACATGTCTCTGTCCACTGCTGGGAGTCCTCTGCACCCACCCCTCACATGTCTCTGTCCACTGCTGGGAGTGATATGCACCCACCCCTCATATGTCTGTCCACTGCTTGGAGTCCTCTGCACCCACCCCTCACATGTCTCTGTCCACTGCAGGGAGTGATATGCACCCACCCCTCATATGACTGTCCACTGCTGGGAGTCCTCTGCACCCACCCCTCACATGTCTCTGTCCACTGCTGGGAGTGATATGCACCCACCCCTCATATGTCTGTCCACTGCTGGGAGTCCTCTGCACCCACTCCTCACATGTCTCTGTCTACTGCTGGGAGTCCTCTGCACCCACCCCTCACATGTGTCTGTCCACTGCTGGGAGTCCGCTGAACCCACCCCTCACATGTCTCTGTCCACTGCTAGGAGTGATATGCACCCACCCCTCATCTGTCTGGGCACTGCGGGGAGTGATCTGCACCCACCCCTCACATGTCTCTGGACACTGCTGGTATTCCTCTGCACCCACCCCTCACATGTCTCTGTCCACTGCTGGGAGTCCTCTGCACCCACCCCTCACATGTCTCTGTCCACTGCTGGGAGTCCTTTGCACCCACCCCTCACATGTGTCTGTCCACTGCTGGGAGTCCTCTGCACCCACCCCTCACATGTCTCTGTCTACTGCTGGGAGTGATATGCACCCACCCCTCATATGTCTGTCTACTGCTGGGAGTCCTCTTCACCCACCCCTCACATGTCTCTGTCCACTGCTGGGAGTCCTCTGCACCGACCCCTCACATGTGTCTGTCCACTGCTGGGAGTCCTCTGCACCAACCCCTCACATGTCTCTGTCCACTGCTCTGAGTGATATGCTCCCACCCCTCATATGTCTGGGCACTGCTGGGAGTGATCTGCACCCACCCCTCACATGTCTCTGTCCACTGGTGGGAGTCCTCTGCACCCACCCCTCACATGTGTCTGTCCACTGCTGGGAGTCCTCTGCACCCACCCCTCACATGTCTCTATCCACTGCTGGGAGTGATATGCACCCACCCCTCATATGTCTGGGCACTACTGGGAGTGATCTGCACCCACCCCTTACATATCTCTGGGCACTGCTGGTATTCCTCTGCACCCACCCCTCACATGTCTCTGTCCACTGCTGGGAGTCCTCTGCACCCACCCCTCACATGTCTCTGTCCACTGCTGGGAGTCCTTTGAACCCACCCCTCACATGTCTCTGTCCACTGCTGGGAGTCCTCTGCACCCACCACTCACATGTGCCTGTCCACTGCTGGAAGTCCTCTGCACCCACCCCTCACATGTCTCTGTCCACTGCTGGGAGTGATATGCACCCACCCCTCATATCTCTGTCCACTGCTGGGAGTCCTCTGCACCCACCCCTCACATGTCTCTGTCCACTGCTGGGAGTCCTCTGCACCCACCCCTCACATGTGTCTGTCCACTGCTGGGAGTCCTCTGCACCCCCCTCACATGTCTCTGGCCACTGCTTGGAGTGATATGCACCCACCCCTCATATGTCTGTCCACTGCTGGGAGTCCTCTGCACCCACCCCTCACATGTCTCTGTTCTCTGCTGGGAGTGATATGCACCCACCCCTCACATGTCTGTCCACTGCTGGGAGTCCTCTGCACCCACGCCTCACATGTCTCTGTCCACTGCTGGGAGTCCTCTGCACCCACCCCTCACATGTGTCTGTCCACTGCTGGGAGTCCTCTGCACCCACCCCTCACATGTCTCTGTCCACTGCTGGGAGTGATATGCACCCACCCCTATATGTCTGGGCACTGCTGGGAATGATCTGCACCCACCCCTCACATGTCTCTGGGCACTGCTGGGAGTCCTCTGCACCCACCCCTCACATGTCTCTGTCCACTGCTGGGAGTCCTCTGCACCCACCCCTCATATGTGTCTGTCCACTGCTGGGAGTCCTCTGCACCCACCCCTCACATGTCTCTGTCCACTGCTGGGAGTGATATGCACCCACCTCTCATATGTCTGTCCACTGCTGGGAGTCCTCTGCACCCACCCCTCACATGTCTCTGTCCACTGCTGGGAGTGATATGCACCCACCCCTTCTATGTCTGTCCACTGCTGGGAGTCCTCTGCACCCACCCCTCACATGTCTCTGTCCACTGCTGGGAGTAATATGCACCCACCCCTCATATGTCTGGGCACTGCTGGGAGTGATCTTCACCCACACCTCACATGTCTCTGGGCACTGCTGGTATTCCTCTGCACCCACCCCTCACATGTCTCTGTCCACTGCTGGGAGTCCTCTGCACCCACCCCTCACATGTGTCTGTCCACTGCTGGGAGTCCTCTGCACCCACCCCTCATATGTCTGTCCACTGCTGGGAGTCCTCTGCACCCACCCCTCATATGTCTGTCCACTGCTGGGAGTCCTCTGCACCCACCCCTCATATGTCTCTGTCCACTGCTGGGAGTGATATGCACCCACCCCTCATATGTCTGTCCACTGCTGGGAGTCCTCTGCAACCACCCCTCACATGTCTCTGTCCACTGCTGGGAGTGATATGCACCCACCCCTCATATGTCTGGGCACTGCTGGGAGTGATCTGCACCCACCCCTCACATGTCTCTGGGCACTGCTGGTATTCCTCTGCACCCACCCCTCACATGTCTCTGTCCACTGCTGGGAGTCCTCTGCACCCACCCCTCACATGTCTCTGTCCACTGCTGGGAGTCCTCTGCACCCACCCCTCACATGTCTCTGTCCACTGCTGGGAGTCCCCTGCACCCACCCCTCACATGTGTCTGTCCACTTCTGGGAGTCCTCTGCACCCACCCATCACATGTCTCTGTACACTGCTGGGAGTGATATGCACCCACCCCTCACATGTTTCTCGGCACAGCTGGTATTCCTCTGCACCCTCCCCTCACATGTCTCTGTCCACTGCTGGGAGTCCTCTGCACCCACCCCTCACATGTGTCTGTCCACTGCTGGGAGTCCTCTGCACCCACCCCTCACATGTCTCTGTCCACTGCTGGGAGTCCTCTGCACCCACCCCTCATATGTGTCTGTCCACTGCTGGGAGTCCTCTGCACCCACCCCTCACATGTCTCTGTCCACTGCTGGGAGTGATATGCACCCACCTCTCATATGTCTGTCCACTGCTGGGAGTCCTCTGCACCCACCCCTCACATGTCTCTGTCCACTGCTGGGAGTGATATGCACCCACCCCTTCTATGTCTGTCCACTGCTGGGAGTCCTCTGCACCCACCCCTCACATGTCTCTGTCCACTGCTGGGAGTAATATGCACCCACCCCTCATATGTCTGGGCACTGCTGGGAGTGATCTTCACCCACACCTCACATGTCTCTGGGCACTGCTGGTATTCCTCTGCACCCACCCCTCACATGTCTCTGTCCACTGCTGGGAGTCCTCTGCACCCACCCCTCACATGTGTCTGTCCACTGCTGGGAGTCCTCTGCACCCACCCCTCATATGTCTGTCCACTGCTGGGAGTCCTCTGCACCCACCCCTCATATGTCTGTCCACTGCTGGGAGTCCTCTGCACCCACCCCTCATATGTCTCTGTCCACTGCTGGGAGTGATATGCACCCACCCCTCATATGTCTATCCACTGCTGGGAGTCCTCTGCACCCACCCCTCACATGTCTCTGTCCACTGCTGGGAGTGATATGCACCCACCCCTCATATGTCTGGGCACTGCTGGGAGTGATCTGCACCCACCCCTCACATGTCTCTGGGCACTGCTGGTATTCCTCTGCACCCACCCCTCACATGTCTCTGTCCACTGCTGGGAGTCCTCTGCACCCACCCCTCACATGTCTCTGTCCACTGCTGGGAGTCCTCTGCACCCACCCCTCACATGTCTCTGTCCACTGCTGGGAGTCCTCTGCACCCACCCCTCACATGTGTCTGTCCACTTCTGGGAGTCCTCTGCACCCACCCATCACATGTCTCTGTACACTGCTGGGAGTGATATGCACCCACCCCTCACATGTTTCTCGGCACAGCTGGTATTCCTCTGCACCCTCCCCTCAAATGTCTCTGTCCACTGCTGGGAGTCCTCTGCACCCACCCCTCACATGTGTCTGTCCACTGCTGGGAGTCCTCTGCACCCACCCCTCACATGTGTCTGTCCACTGCTGGGAGTCCTCTGCACCCACCCCTCACATGTCTCTGTCCACTGCTGGGAGTGATATGCACCCACCCCTCATATGTCTGGGCACTGCTGGGAGTGATCTGCACCCACCCCTCACATGTCTCTGGGCACTGCTGGTATTCCTCTGCACCCACCCCTCACATGTCTCTGTCCACTGCTGGGAGTCCTCTGCACCCACCCCTCACATGTCTCTGTCCACTGCTGGGAGTCCTCTGCACCCACCCCTCACATGTGTCTGTCCACTGCTGGGAGTCCTCTGCACCCACCCCTCACATGTCTCTGTCCACTGCTGGGAGTGATATGCACCCACCCCTCATATGTCTGTCCACTGCTGGGAGTCCTCTGCACCCACCCCTCACATGTCTCTGTCCATTGCTGGGAGTGATATGCACCCACCCCTCATATGTCTGTCCACTGCTGGGAGTCCTCTGCACCCACCCCTCACATGTCTCTGTTCTCTGCTGGGAGTGATATGCACCCACCCCTCACATGTCTGTCCACTGCTGGGAGTCCTCTGCACCCACGCCTCACATGTCTCTGTCCACTGCTGGGAGTCCTCTGCACCCACCCCTCACATGTGTCTGTCCACTGCTGGGAGTCCTCTGCACCCACCCCTCACATGTCTCTGTCCACTGCTGGGAGTGATATGCACCCACCCCTCATATGTCTGGGCACTGCTGGGAATGATCTGCACCCACCCCTCACATGTCTCTGGGCACTGCTGGGAGTCCTCTGCACCCACCCCTCACATGTCTCTGTCCACTGCTGGGAGTCCTCTGCACCCACCCCTCATATGTGTCTGTCCACTGCTGGGAGTCCTCTGCACCCACCCCTCACATGTCTCTGTCCACTGCTGGGAGTGATATGCACCCACCTCTCATATGTCTGTCCACTGCTGGGAGTCCTCTGCACCCACCCCTCACATGTCTCTGTCCACTGCTGGGAGTGATATGCACCCACCCCTTCTATGTCTGTCCACTGCTGGGAGTCCTCTGCACCCACCCCTCACATGTCTCTGTCCACTGCTGGGAGTAATATGCACCCACCCCTCATATGTCTGGGCACTGCTGGGAGTGATCTTCACCCACACCTCACATGTCTCTGGGCACTGCTGGTATTCCTCTGCACCCACCCCTCACATGTCTCTGTCCACTGCTGGGAGTCCTCTGCACCCACCCCTCACATGTGTCTGTCCACTGCTGGGAGTCCTCTGCACCCACCCCTCATATGTCTGTCCACTGCTGGGAGTCCTCTGCACCCACCCCTCATATGTCTGTCCACTGCTGGGAGTCCTCTGCACCCACCCCTCATATGTCTCTGTCCACTGCTGGGAGTGATATGCACCCACCCCTCATATGTCTGTCCACTGCTGGGAGTCCTCTGCACCCACCCCTCACATGTCTCTGTCCACTGCTGGGAGTGATATGCACCCACCCCTCATATGTCTGGGCACTGCTGGGAGTGATCTGCACCCACCCCTCACATGTCTCTGGGCACTGCTGGTATTCCTCTGCACCCACCCCTCACATGTCTCTGTCCACTGCTGGGAGTCCTCTGCACCCACCCCTCACATGTCTCTGTCCACTGCTGGGAGTCCTCTGCACCCACCCCTCACATGTCTCTGTCCACTGCTGGGAGTCCTCTGCACCCACCCCTCACATGTGTCTGTCCACTTCTGGGAGTCCTCTGCACCCACCCATCACATGTCTCTGTACACTGCTGGGAGTGATATGCACCCACCCCTCACATGTTTCTCGGCACAGCTGGTATTCCTCTGCACCCTCCCCTCACATGTCTCTGTCCACTGCTGGGAGTCCTCTGCACCCACCCCTCACATGTGTCTGTCCACTGCTGGGAGTCCTCTGCACCCACCCCTCACATGTCTCTGTCCACTGCTGGGAGTCCTCTGCACCCACCCCTCATATGTGTCTGTCCACTGCTGGGAGTCCTCTGCACCCACCCCTCACATGTCTCTGTCCACTGCTGGGAGTGATATGCACCCACCTCTCATATGTCTGTCCACTGCTGGGAGTCCTCTGCACCCACCCCTCACATGTCTCTGTCCACTGCTGGGAGTGATATGCACCCACCCCTTCTATGTCTGTCCACTGCTGGGAGTCCTCTTCACCCACCCCTCATATGTCTCTGTCCACTGCTGGGAGCGATATGCACCCACCCCTCATATGTCTGTCCACTGCTGGGAGTCCTCTGCACCCACCCCTCACATGTTTTTGTCCACTGCTGGGAGTCCTCTGCACCCACCCCTCACATGTGTCTGTCCACTGCTGGGAGTCCTCTGCACCCACCCCTCACATGTCTCTGTCCACTGCTGGGAGTGATATGCTCCCACCCCTCATATGTCTGGGCACTGCTGGGAGTGATCTGCACCCACCCCTCACATGTCTCTGTCCACTGCTGGGAGTCCTCTGCACCCACCCCTGACATGTGTCTGTCCACTGCTGGGAGTCCTCTACACCCACCCCTCACATGTCTCTGTCCACTGCTGGGAGTGATATGCACCCACCCCTCATATGTCTCTGGGCACTGTTGGTATTCCTCTGCACCCACCCCTCACATGTCTCTGTCCACTGCTGGGAGTCCTCTGCACCCACCTCTCACATGTCTGTCCACTGCTGGGAGTCCTCTGCACCCACCCCTCACATGTCTCTGTCCACTGCTGGGAGTCCTCTGCACCCACCCCTGACATGTGTCTGTCCACTGCTGTGAGTCCTCTACACCCACCCCTCACATGTCTCTGTCCACTGCTGGGAGTGATATGCACCCACCCCTCATATGTCTCTGGGCACTGTTGGTATTTCTCTGCACCCACCCCTCACATGTCTCTGTCCACTGCTGGGAGTCATCTGCACCCACCCCTCACATGTCTGTCCACTGCTGGGAGTCCTCTGCACCCAGCCCTGACATGTGTCTGTCCACTGCTGGGAGTCCTCTGCACCCACCCCTCACATGTCTCTGTCCACTGCTGGGAGTGATCTGCACCCACCCCTCACATGTCTCTGGGCACTGCTGGTATTCCTCTGCACCCACCCCACACATGTCTCTGTCCACTGCTGGGAGTCCTCTGCACCCACCCCTCACATGTCTCTGTCCACTGCTGGGAGTCCTCTGCACCCACCCCTCACATGTGTCTGTCCACTGCTGGGAGTCCTCTGCACCCACCCCTCACATGTCTCTGTCCACTGCTGGGAGTGATATGCACCCACCCCTCATATGTCTGTCCTCTGCTGGGAGTCCTCTGCACCCACCCCTCACATGTCTCTGTCCACTGCTGGGAGTGATATGCACCCACCCCTCATATGTCTGTCCACTGCTGGGAGTCCTCTACACCCACCCCTCACATGTCTCTGTCCACTGCTGGGAGTGATATGCACCCACCCCTCATATGTCTGGGCACTGCTGGGAGTGATCTGCACCCACCCCTCACATGTCTCTGGGCACTGCTGGGAGTCCTCTGCACCCACCCCTCACATGTCTCTGTCCACTGCTGGGAGTCCTCTGCACCCACCCCTCACATGTGTCTGTCCACTGCTGGGAGTCCTCTGCACCCACCCCTCACATGTGTCTGTCCACTGCTGGAAGTCCTCTGCACCCACCCGTCACATGTCTCTGTCCACTGCTCGGAGTCCTCTGCACCCACCCGTCACATGTCTCTGTCCACTGCTGGGAGTCCTTTGCACCCACCCCTCACATGTCTCTGTCCACTGCTGGGAGTCCTCGGCACCCACCCCTCACATGTGTCTGTCCACTGCTGGAAGTCCTCTGCACCCACCCATCACATGTCTCTGTCCACTGCTCGGAGTCCTCTGCACCCACCCGTCACATGTCTCTGTCCACTGCTGGGAGTCCTCTGCACCCACCCCTGACATGTGTCTGTCCACTGCTGGGAGTCCTCTACACCTACCCCTCACATGTCTCTGTCCACTGCTGGGAGTGATATGCTCCCACCCTTCATATGTCTGGGCACTGCTGGGAGTGATCTGCTCCCAACCCTCACATGTCTCTGTCCACTGCTGGGAGTCCTCTGCACCCACCCCTCACATGTGTCTGTCCACTGCTGGGAGTCCTCTGCACCCACCCCTCACATTTCTCTGTCCACTGCTGGGAGTGATATGCACCCACCCCTCATATGTCTGGGCACTACTGGGAGTGATCTGCACCCACCCCTTACATGTCTCTGGGCACTGTTGGTATTCCTCTGCACCCACCCCTCACATGTCTCTGTCCACTGCTGGGAGTCCTCTGCACCCACCCCTCACATGTCTGTCCACTGCTGGGAGTCCTCTGCACCCACCCCTGACATGTGTCTGTCCACTGCTGGGAGTCCTCTGCACCCACCACTCACATGTCTCTGTCCACTGCTTGGAGTGATCTGCACTGTTGGAAAGGCGCCCGCCGGAAGGGGGTTTGATACACGTCTTGCCCACCCCTTCGACCCACCTCTCCCAAGTAAGCCGAGCCAGGCGCGCACACCCTGATCTGCACTGTGAACAGAGGGACACCACACGTATTCTTTGTAGGAAGATAAGTTCTTTTATCGATGATTTCAGGGATCTTTATGACCCAAAAGGCAAATAGTACAGCAGTGGCACAACGTACCACAAATCAGTCGTGGGGAATGGGGGGTAGCGGGACAGTCTTTCAAGATAGTGTCTCTGCGAAATACCCTGCGGAAGCTCACAATCCTCGAGCTGGAGGGTGTCGTGTCTCTGGGCGATCTCTTATCGAGTCGTCCTCAAGGGGAGCGCCGCGAGTCTCTCAGCAGGCACAGGTGGTCGGAGTTCAGGAGCCGCGATTCCGTCCGCAGGGCTCAGATGGTTCAATAGCTGGGGGGCCACAAGTCACTCAGCAGGCCTAGGTGGATCA
Source organism: Triturus cristatus (assembly GCF_964204655.1). Taxonomy (NCBI): domain Eukaryota; kingdom Metazoa; phylum Chordata; class Amphibia; order Caudata; family Salamandridae; genus Triturus; species Triturus cristatus. Next base: position 273,495,835 of record NC_140579.1, on the reverse strand, counting down.
GTGTTCGGGAGCCGCGACCTCGTCCGCAGGGCTCAGATGGTTCAATAGCAAGAGGCCGCGAGTCACTCAGCAGGCCCAGGTGACTTCAGCATTCAGGAGCCGCGACAGCGTCAGCAGGCTCAGATGGTTCCAGGTCTTCTCTCTCCTTGTTCCTCCGGCACCCCTTGTTATACTCCGCTGGTTCTTTGAAGTCCGGGGTGCTCGCAGGGGGGGGACTGGGGTGACGGAGGGGGGTCGGCGGGATTTCCTGCCGCTCACTTCTTTGGTCTTTTCAGGTGGGTCTGGGAGGGACCCCAGATGCTCGGTAGGGGAGGCGCCTGCTCCCCAGGGGCCTGGTGGCCGATTGAGTCCTCCCGGGGAAGGCGACCCGAGGTGTGACTGGGCTGGCGCCTCTGGGTCTGGCTCGAGGGTTCCCGCTCCCTCGGTTGGGCATGCGTGGTAGGGTGTTGAGTCTGTCAGGTCTCTGGCCGGCCCGTGGATCGGGGGTGGCTGGGGCGGCCGGAGTCGGGGATGTCGTGTCTTGAGGGTGGTTGCAGGTTGGCGGGATGATGGAGAGGGCAACGCCGTGAGGCCGGTCTCACACGCGTCCCCCCCAGCTGAAAGGCGTGGAGAACTACCCATCCACTGGGGGGTTCTCCTCGCCGAAGCGGAAGAACCGGAACAGGCCGTCGGCGTTGGCATGATCCGTCCCGGGGCGATGTTCGACAGTGAAATCCATCCCTTGGAGAGAGATGGACCATCGTAGTAGCTTGGGGTTCTCCCCCCTCATCCGCATTAGCCACTGCAAGGGCCGGTGGTCCGTCTGTACTCGAAAATGGGTTCCGAACAAGTAGGGCCGCAGTTTCTTGAGGGCCCAGACTACGGCAAAGGCCTCTCGCTCTATAGTGCTCCAACGCTGCTCTCTCGGCAGCAGCCTTCGGCTGATGAAGGCTATGGGCTGATCAATGCCCTTGTCGTCGAACTGCGAGAGCACGGCCCCGATGCCATGTTCGGATGCGTCGGTCTGGACCACGAACTCTCGGGAGTAGTCGGGGGCCTTGAGTACGGGAGCGGTGCACATGGCGGTTTTCAAGGCGTCGAACGCCTGCTGGCACTGGTGGGTCCACTGCACCTTCTGCGGAAGCTTTTTGGAGGTCAACTCTGTGAGGGGCCCTGCGATACTACCATAATTTTTAATGAACCTCCGGTAGTACCCCGTAAGGCCCAGGAAGGCCAGAACCTCTGTCTGCGTGGTGGGGGGCTCCCAGGACTTGATGGCATCGATCTTCGGCTGGAGAGGGGCGACCTGGCCGCTGCCCACCTGATGCCCCAGGTAGACCACGGAGCCTTGTCCGAGCTGGCATTTGCTGGCTTTCACTGTCAGGCCCGCTTGGCGCAGGGCCATTAGTACTTGTCGGAGGTGCTGGAGATGCTCGTGCCATTGAGAGCTGAATACGGCGATGTCGTCAAGGTACGCTGCGCTGAACTCCTCGAGTCCGGCCAGGACCTTGTTTACCAACCGCTGGAACGTGGCTGGGGCGTTTTTCATCCCGAACGGCATGACCCTGAAGCGGTAGTGGCCATCTGGCGTGGAGAAGGCAGAGCGCTCCTTCGCCCCTTCCGTGAGAGCGATCTGCCAGTACCCGCAGGTCAGGTCGAAAGTGCTGAGGAACTGGGCGGCCCCCAGGCGGTCGATGAGCTCGTCGGCTCGGGGAATAGGGTGAGCGTCTGCGCGGGTGACCGCATTGAGCCCCCGATAGTCTACACAGAATCTTAGTTCGGGGGCGACCCCTGGGGAGGCAGCCTTCGGGACCAGAACCACCGGGCTGGCCCAGGGGCTTTCGGAGGGCTCGATGACCCCTAGGTTGAGCATTTTCTGTACCTCGGTCTTGATGCAGGTGCGGACCCGGTCAGGCACCCGGTAGGCTCGGTGTCTCACAGGCGGGCAGTCGCCGGTGTCCACGTCGTGGACACACCAGTCGGTCACCCTTGGAATGAGGGAGAAAAGGTCTGCGAATTGTCCGAGCAGCTGGCGGCAGTCGTCGGCCTGCTGGGGAGTGAGGGTGTCCGACAGTTTCACACCCTCCACGGAACCGTCCAGTTCTTTTGTGCACAGGAGATCGGGCAGGGGTTCAGTGTCCTCCTCTGCCCCCTCATCGGTGGCCAGTAGCAAACTCAGTTCTGTCCTTACGAAGTGGGGCTTGAGATGGTTTACGTGGAGGACCCGGAGGGGGGTCCGTGGGGATTGTACGTCGACCAGATACGTGACCTGGCTCTTCCGTTCGACCACCTTGAATGGACCAGTCCATTTGTCTTGTAGGGCGCAGGGTCTCACCGGAGCCATGACCCAAACCTGCTGGCCCGGCTGGAACTCTACCAAGGTTGCGTTCTGGTCATACCAGCGCTTCATTTCTTCTTGGCTGGCCTCGAGGTTAGCCTCTGCAAGTTCCCTAAACTTCCTCGTCTGGTTGCGGAGCGCCAGGATGTAGCGGAACACATCTGGGGGTGTCCCCCGGGGGCTTGTCTCCCAGCCCTCTTTGACCAGGCTTAGGGGCCCTCGAACGGGATGTCCGTACAGCAGTTCGAAGGGGCTGAACCCCAGAGACTTTTGGGGAACCTCCCGGTACGCGAACAGGAGGCAAGGGAGGAGGACGTGCAGTGTGTTTCTACATTCGCTCGCATCTTGGGCCAATAGAAGTGGGTCACCAATCGCTGGTATGTCTTGTCTTGGCCTAAGTGTCCTGCCAAGGGTACATCGTGGGCCAGGCCCAGGAGGAGGCTCCGGAACCGCAGGGGTACCACCAGTACTCGGGCTGCGCCTAGCTCGGCGGACTTTTGCTCGCTGTAGAGGAGGCCATTGTCCCAATAAACCCAATGGGTTCCGGTTTGATCACCGGCGACCTGGGCTTCGGCTTGTTGTCTAAGTCCCTCGAGGGAGGGGCAAGTGGTCTGTTCCTGGCAGAACTCTTCGCGGGAGGGCCCCCCTTCGCAGTGCCACTGGGCCAACTCGGGCAGTTCTTCGGGTTCCATCGGGGCCTCTGGGGCGGAAGGTTCCGGTCCTTCCCCGGGGTTAGTGTCTCCTTCTTCCTCGGAAGGAGGGTTGTCTGCTTCTGGTAGGGGGTCCCTGTTCTCGGGGAAAGTGTTCGGTAAGAGGGCTTCACCGCCCTTGGAGGGGGCCACTCGTGCGGTCATGGAGCGTGTGGTGGCGCAGACCCATTCCGGCAGGCCCATCATCTCTAGGTGGGCTCTTTGTTCTACCTGCCCCCACGGGGAATTCTCCAGGTCGTTGCCCAGGAGGCAGTCTACGGGCTGCGAGGTCCGGACCGCTACCTTCAGTTCTCCGGAGACCCCTCCCCACTCGAAGGGCACCAGGGCCATCTGGCAGAGGCTCTCAGAATTGTCGGAGGATACGACCGGACAGAGGGCCCCGGCTAGGATCTGGTCTTCGGAAATTAGGCTGTGGTGGACCGCGGTGACACTCGCCCCGGTGTCGCGAAGGCCCTCGACTCGGTGGCCGTTGATAGTCACCTGCTGTCGGTATTTCTCTGTGTTGGCGGGCAAGGGTGTCCCGGGGACCATTTCTCGATCACCAAGGGAGACCAGGGCCATGGCCGCCGGTTCCCATTCCTCGGAGTCTTCCATTTCTTCCCCCAGAGCCACGGAGGCCATCTGCCGGGTCGTGGGGTTGGTCGTTGTGGTTCGCTGATACTGGGGACACTGGGGGTCATTGGCGTAGTGTCCGGGCTGCTGGCAGCGGAAGCAGGTGATCCTAGCTCGTGGACCTGGTCGTCCTGGGGCTCCGGTGCTGGCTGGAGACTGGGCCGAACCCGCCGCTGGTGGGCTGCTGGGGGGGTTGGTGGAGGACCCCCCGGCAAAGTCTCTTGGTCGGCCGTGGTTCCCTCCGCCCCTCTGGCGGGGGGGACCCTGACTGTTGCGGCCATAGTCCCCCACGGGGCCCCGGGTGGCCCGGGTGTTCACCCAACGATCAGCCTCAGCGGCCAGCTTCCAAGGGTCGGTGAGTTTACTGTCTAGGAGATGCTGGCGCAGTTCTATAAAGCAATTGGCCGCTAAATGTTCCCAGGCGATCAGATCGAACAGTTCTTCGAAGGTGGAGACCTTGCTGCCCTTGATCCACCCGTCCAGAGCTCGGCTGTAAAAGTTCACGTATTCGACCCACGTGGTGCCCGGTATCTTTTTGCAATCTCGGAACCGTTGTCGGTACATTTCGGGGGTGAGTCCGTACCGGCCCACGAGGGCTTCCTTCATGTGGCTGTAGGAGTTCATGACCGCGGAGGGCAGATCGAGCAGAGTGTTCCTTCCTTCGCTTAAGAACCGGCCCCATAGGCCAGCCCCCCAATCCTTCTGCGGGACTCGGTGAGAGGTCATGGCGACTTCGTAGGCTTTAAACCACTGCTGGATATCATCGTTCTTATAATACTCCTTGACCACATCCTTGGGGATGTGAACTTTGGTTTCCCCGGCGGGAGCGGGCTGGGGATTTCCGGGCGGCTGTGACTTTTCGTGTCTAGCCCGCCACTCAATTTCCTTCAGGCCGCGTTCATGTTCTAGCTGGAGTTTCTTTTCGTCGTGCTCCCTTTGGAGTCTCTTCTCTTCGAGTTCCCCTTGTAGCCGTAACTGCTCGACGGCTAACTTCTTCTCTGCCAGTTTTATCTCTCCCTCGATTTTTAGTTTTGCCAGTTCCAGTTCGTGGTTGCGGCTTCTCTCTCGGTCCGCTAGTTCCTCGGAGGACAGGTTCCCCTCTGGTCCGTTGTTTCTCGCCGGGGTGCTTGTTTGTTCATGGGTAGAGTCTCTTTCCGTTTGGGTCGGGGGCGCCCCCGTCTCGACCCAGGCTTTCAGTACTTTCTGGTAGTCTTCCTTTGTGCTCAGTCCGGTGGTAGCGATGCCAAGGTCTTTGCAAAACTGTTTTAGTTCTCTATGCGTGTAATAGTCCAATTGATCTTCTCGGAACGGTGAGCTTATTTCGGTACCTGTGGCACCCAGGGAGGTTTCTCCTTCCATTTCTGTTTGGTAGTGCGTCAGTCGTTTACTGCACGCTCTCCTTCGGTGTCGGCTCGGATCCCGTCGTCTGCCACCAAATGTTGGAAAGGCGCCCGCTGGAAGGGGGTTCGATACACGTCTTGCCCACCCCTTCGACCCACCTCTCCCAAGTAAGCCGAGCCAGGCGCGCACACCCTGATCTGCACTGTGAACAGAGGGACACCACACGTATTCTTTGTAGGACGATAAGTTCTTTTATCAATGATTTCAGGGATCTTTATGACCCAAAAGGCAAATAGTACAGCAGTGGCACAACGTACCACAAATCAGTCGTGGGGAATGGGGGGTAGCGGGACAGTCTTTCAAGATAGTGTCTCTGCGAAATACCCTGCGGAAGCTCACAATCCTCGAGCTGGAGGGTGTCGTGTCTCTGGGCGATCTCTTATCGAGTCGTCCTCAAGGGGAGCGCCGCGAGTCTCTCAGCAGGCACAGGTGGTCGGAGTTCAGGAGCCGCGATTCCGTCCGCAGGGCTCAGATGGTTCAATAGCTGGGGGGCCGTGAGTCACTCAGCAGGCCTAGGTGGATCAGTGTTCGGGAGCCGTGACCTCGTCCGCAGGGCTCAGATGGTTCAATAGCAAGAGGCCGCGAGTCACTCAGCAGGCCCAGGTGACTTCAGCGTTCAGGAGCCGCGACAGCGTCAGCAGGCTCAGATGGTTCCAGGTCTTCTCTCTCCTTGTTCCTCCGGCACCCCTTGTTATACTCCGCTGGTTCTTTGAAGTCCGGAGTGCTCGCAGGGGGGGGACTGGGGTGACGGAGGGGGGTCGGCGGGATTTCCTGCCGCTCACTTCTTTGGTCTTTTCAGGTGGGTCTGGGAGGGACCCCAGACGCTCGGTAGGGGAGGCGCCTGCTCCCCAGGGGCCTGGTGGCCGATTGAGTCCTCCCGGGGAAGGCGACCCGAGGTGTGACTGGGCTGGCGCCTCTGGGTCTGGCTCGAGGGTTCCCGCTCCCTCGGTTGGGCATGCGTGGTAGGGTGTTGAGTCTGTCAGGTCTCTGGCCGGCCCGTGGATCGGGGGTGGCTGGGGCGGCCGGAGTCGGGGATGTCGTGTCTTGAGGGTGGTTGCAGGTTGGCGGGATGATGGAGAGGGCAACGCCGTGAGGCCGGTCTCACATGCACCCACCCCTCACATGTCTCTGGGCACTGTTGGTATTCCTCTGCACCCACCCCTCACATGTCTCTGTCCACTGCTGGGAGTCTTCTGCACCCACCCCTCACATGTCTCTGTCCACTGCTGGGAGTCCTCTGCACCCACGTCTCACATGACTCTGTCCACTGCTGGGAGTCCTCTGCAATCACCCCTCACATGTGTCTGTCCACTGCTGGGAGTCCTCTGCACCCACCCCTCACATGTCTCTGTCCACTGCTGGGAGTGATATGCACTCACCCCTCATATGTCTGGGCACTGCTGGGAGTGATCTGCACACACCCCTCACATGTCTCTGGGCACTGCTGGTATTCCTCTGCACCCACCACTCACATGTCTCTGTCCACTGCTGGGAGTCCTCTGCACCCACCCCTCACATGTCTCTGTCCACTGCTGGGAGTCCTCTGCACCCACAACTCACATGTGTCTGTCCTCTGCTGGGAGTCCTCTGCACCCACCCCTCACATGTCTCTGTCCACTGCTGGGAGTGATATGCACCCACCCCTCATATGTCTGTCCACTGCTGGGAGTCCTTGTTAGACGGACCGGGAGGGTCGGCCGAGGTCAGGGGGAGAGGTCTCCGGGGAGAGCCGTCTCCAGCGATCGTACAGACAAGTGACTTCCCCCCCACAGACAGACACCACACAAGGATAAGATTTTAGTGTTCTTTATATGCACTTCTTAAGGTACGATGAAATAGTACAAGGAGGTCTGGACTCAGGGGTCCCCTCGATTTAGGTCTCTTAGGATAGGGAAGGGGAAGCGGGACAGTCTGTTTACCAGTCAGGTAGTTCGGATGAGATGATGGTTAGCCCACAATCCTCGAGCTTGGTGGTGTAGCTGGTACGGGCCGCGGCAGCGCCAGCAGGTCCCGGTAGAGATGGTCGATACACGGTCCGCGGCAGCGCCAGCAGGTCCCAGTGAAGATGGTCGAGGTACGGTCCGCGGCAGCGCCAGCAGGTCCCGGTGAAGATGGTCGTTACAACGGGCCGCGGCAGCGCCAGCAGGTCCCGACGAGGATGGATGTTGCAGAAGGCCGCGGCAGCGCCAGCAGGCAGGACGATAGTTCGCAAGATAGGGCTACGGCAGCGCCAGTAGTCCGTCAAGGCTGAGTTCTCTCGGTGTCTCTCGACTCCAGGATACACCTACCATCCTGCTCCGGAGCTGCTCCAGTTATAGGGCAGGCGCCCTTTGATGTCCGGGTCCTCGCACTTGGAGGTCGGAGGGTCCGGGATGAAGGTGTCCAGACACCCAGCAGGGGGTGGAGCCAGCGCCTGGGGGAGCTGGAGGCGATCGGCACCTGGCGGGGGAAGAGCTCTTGACGCTTCGTTCTCCCATTGACCTGCCAAGTGGTCCGCTCACCTCCTGGGTGGATGGTGGTGCCGGGATGTCGGGGCCGGCCAGGCCCAGGGTTAGGGTCGGGGGGAGGCCACGCGGCCTCGTGGTGCAGGGCCCAAGATGGCGGCTTGACCCGGCCGGGGAAGCCGGTGGGGCTGGGGCCCGTGATGCATGGAGGTCCGAGGGCAGAAGTTCCGTCGGGAGACGGGGTGCAGGTGCTTTTCGTGGGTCACGCCTGGCGGGCCGGAGCTTGGGCCCTATCGTGCGGGGAGGGAGCAAGCCCTTCGTGTGGCCTGTCCAACAGTCCTCTATACCCACCCCTCACATGTCTCTGTCCACTGCTGGGAGTGATATGCACCCACCCCTCATATGTCTGGGCACTGCTGGGAGGGATCTGCACCCACCCCTCACATGTCTCTGGGCACTGCTGGTATTCCTCTGCACCCACCCCTCACATGTCTCTGTCCACTGCTGGGAGTACTCTGCACCCACCCCTCACATGTGTCTGTCCACTGCTGGGAGTCCTCTGCACCCACCCCTCACATGTCTCTGTCCACTGCTGGGAGTCCTTTGCACCCACCCCTCACATGTCTCTGTCCACTGCTGGGAGTCCTCTGCACCCACCCCTCACATGTGTCTGTCCACTGCTGGAAGTCCTCTGCACCCACCCCTCACATGTCTCTGTCCACTCCTGGGAGTGATATGCACCCACCCCTCATATGACTGTCCACTGCTGGGAGTCCTCTGCACCCACCCCTCACATGTCTCTGTCCACTGCTGGGAGTCCTCTGCACCCACCCCTCACATGTCTCTGTCCACTGCTGGGAGTCCTTTGCACCCACCCCTCACATGTCTCTGTCCACTGCTGGGAGTCCACTGCACCCACCCCTCACATGTGTCTGTCCTCTGCACCCACCCCTCACATGTCTCTGTCCACTGCTGGGAGTGATATGCACCCACCCCTCATATGACTGTCCACTGCTGGGAGTCCTCTGCACCCACCCCTCACATGTCTCTGTCCACTGCTGGGAGTGATATGCATCCACCCCTCATATGTCCGTCCACTGCTGGGAGTCCTCTGCACCCACTCCTCACATGTATCTGTCTACTGCTGGGAGTCCTCTGCACCCACCCCTCAAATGTGTCTGTCCACTGCTGGGAGTCCGCTGAACCCACCCCTCACATGTCTCTGTCCACTGCAGGGAGTGATATGCACCCACCCCTCATATGTCTGGGCACTACTGGGAGTGATCTGCACCCACCCCTCACATGTCTCTGGGCACTGCTGGTATTCCTCTGCACCCACCCCTCACATGTCTCTGTCCACTGCTGGGAGTCCTCTGCACCTACCCCTCACATGTCTCTGTCCACTGCTGGGAGTCCTCTGCACCCATCCCTCACATGTCTCTGTCCACTGCTGGGAGTCCTCTGCACCCACCCCTCACATGTGTCTGTCCACTGCTGGGAGTGATATGCTCCCACCCCTCATATGTCTGGGCACTGCTGGGAGTGATCTGCACCCACCCCTCACATGTCTCTGGGCACTGCTGGTATTCCTCTGCACCCACCCCTCACATGTCTCTGTCCACTGCTGGGAGTCCTCTGCACCCACCCCTCACATGTCTCTGTCCACTGCTGGGAGTCCTTTGCACCCACCCCTCACATGTCTCTGGGCACTGCTGGTATTCCTCTGCACCCACCCCTCACATGTCTCTGTCCACTGCTGGGAGTGATATGCACTCACCCCTCATATGTCTGGGCACTGCTGGGAGTGATCTGCACACACCCCTCACATGTCTCTGGGCACTGCTGGTATTCCTCTGCACCCACCACTCACATGTCTCTGTCCACTGCTGGGAGTCCTCTGCACCCACCCCTCACATGTCTCTGTCCACTGCTGGGAGTCCTCTGCACCCACAACTCACATGTGTCTGTCCTCTGCTGGGAGTCCTCTGCACCCACCCCTCACATGTCTCTGTCCACTGCTGGGAGTGATATGCACCCACCCCTCATATGTCTGTCCACTGCTGGGAGTCCTCTATACCCACCCCTCACATGTCTCTGTCCACTGCTGGGAGTGATATGCACCCACCCCTCATATGTCTGGGCACTGCTGGGAGGGATCTGCACCCACCCCTCACATGTCTCTGGGCACTGCTGGTATTCCTCTGCACCCACCCCTCGCATGTCTCTGTCCACTGCTGGGAGTACTCTGCAACCACCCCTCACATGTGTCTGTCCACTGCTGGGAGTCCTCTGCACCCACCCCTCACATGTCTCTGTCCACTGCTGGGAGTCCTTTGCACCCACCCCTCACATGTCTATGTCCACTGCTGGGAGTCCTCTGCACCCACCCCTCACATGTGTCTGTCCACTGCTGGAAGTCCTCTGCACCCACCCCTCACATGTCTCTGTCCACTCCTGGGAGTGATATGCACCCACCCCTCATATGACTGTCCACTGCTGGGAGTCCTCTGCACCCACACCTCACATGTCTCTGTCCACTGCTGGGAGTCCTCTGCACCCACCCCTCACATGTCTCTGTCCACTGCTGGGAGTCCTTTGCACCCACCCCTCACATGTCTCTGTCCACTGCTGGGAGTCCTCTGCACTCACCCCTCACATGTGTCTGTCCTCTGCACCCACCCCTCACATGTCTCTGTCCACTGCTGGGAGTGATATGCACCCACCCCTCATATGACTGTCCACTGCTGGGGGTCCTCTGCACCCACCCCTCACATGTCTCTGTCCACTGCTGGGAGTGATATGCATCCACCCCTCATATGTCTGTCCACTGCTGGGAGTCCTCTGCACCCACTCCTCACATGTATCTGTCTACTGCTGGGAGTCCTCTGCACCCACCCCTCAAATGTGTCTGTCCACTGCTGGGAGTCCGCTGAACCCACCCCTCACATGTCTCTGTCCACTGCAGGGAGTGATATGCACCCACCCCTCATATGTCTGGGCACTACTGGGAGTGATCTGCACCCACCCCTCACATGTCTCTGGGCACTGCTGGTATTCCTCTGCACCCACCCCTCACATGTCTCTGTCCACTGCTGGGAGTCCTCTGCACCTACCCCTCACATGTCTCTGTCCACTGCTGGGAGTCCTCTGCACCCATCCCTCACATGTCTCTGTCCACTGCTGGGAGTCCTCTGCACCCACCCCTCACATGTGTCTGTCCACTGCTGGGAGTGATATGCTCCCACCCCTCATATGTCTGGGCACTGCTGGGAGTGATCTGCACCCACCCCTCACATGTCTCTGGGCACTGCTGGTATTCCTCTGCACCCACCCCTCACATGTCTCTGTCCACTGCTGGGAGTCCTCTGCACCCACCCCTCACATGTCTCTGTCCACTGCTGGGAGTCCTTTGCACCCACCCCTCACATGTCTCTGGGCACTGCTGGTATTCCTCTGCACCCACCCCTCACATGTCTCTGTCCACTGCTGGGAGTCCTCTGCACCCACCCCTCACATGTGTCTGTTCACTGCTGGGAGTCCTCTGCACCCACCCCTCACATGTATCTGTCCACTGCTGGGAGTGATATGCACCCACCCCTCATATGTCTGTCCACTGCTTGGAGTCCTCTGCACCCACCCCTCACATGTCTCTGTCCACTGCTGGGAGTGATATGCACCCACCCCTCATATGTCTGTACACTGCTGGGAGTCCTCTGCACCCACCCCTCACATGTCTCTGTCCACTGCTGGGAGTGATATGCACCCACCCCTCATATGTCTGGGCACTGCTGGGAGTGATCTGCACCCACCCCTCACATGTCTCTGGGCACTCTTGGTATTCCTCTGCACCCATCCCTCACATGTCTCTGTCCACTGCTGGGAGTCCTCTGCACCCACCTCTCACATGTCTCTGTCCTCTGCTGGGAGTCCTCTGCACCCACCCCTCACATGTGTCTGTCCACTGCTGGGAGTACTCTGCACCCACCCCTCACATGTCTCTGTCCACTGCTGGGAGTGATATGCACCCACCTCTCATATGTCTGTCCACTGCTGGGAGTCCTCTGCACCTACCCCTCAAATGTCTCTGTCCACTGCTGGGAGTGATATGCACCCACCCCTCATATGTCTGTCCACTGCTGGGAATCCTCTGCACCCACCCCTCACATGTCTCTGTCCACTGCTGGGAGTGATATGAACCCACCCCTCATATGTCTGGGCACTGCTGGGAGTAATCTGCACCCACCCCTCACATATCTCTGGGCATTGCTGGTATTCCTCTGCACCCACCCCTCACATGTCTCTGTCCACTGCTAGGAGTCCTCTGCACCCACCCCTCACATGTCTCTGTCCACTGCTGGGAGTCCTCTGCACCCACCCCTCACATGTCTCTGTCCACTGCTGGGAGTCTTCTGCACCCACCCCTCACATGTGTCTGTCAACTGCTGGGAGTCCTCTGAACCCACCCCTCACATATCTCTGTCCACTGCTGGGAGTAATATACACCCACCCCTCATTTGTCTGGGCACTGCTGGGAGTGATCTGCACCCACCCCTAACATGTCTCTGGGTACTGCTGGGAGTCCTGTGCACCCACCCCTCACATGTCTCTGTCCACTGCTGGGAGTCCTCTGCACCCACCCCTCACATGTCTCTGTCCACTGCTGGGAGTCCTCTGCACCCACCCCAGACATGTGTCTGTTCACTGCTGGGAGTCCTCTGCACCCACCCCTCACATGTCTCTGTCCACTGCTGGGAGTGATATGCACCCACCCCTCATATGTCTGTCCACTGCTGGGAGTCCTCTTCACCCACCCCTCACATGTCTCTGTCCACTGCGGGGAGTGATATGCACCCACCCCTCATATGTCTGTCCACTGCTGGGAGTCCTCTGCACCCACCCCTCACATGTCTCTGTCCACTGCTGGGAGTCCTCTGCACCTACCCCTCACATGTCTCTGTCCACTGCTGGGAGTCCTCTGCACCCATCCCTCACATGTCTCTGTCCACTGCTGGGAGTCCTCTGCACCCACCCCTCACATGTGTCTGTCCACTGCTGGGAGTGATATGCTCCCACCCCTCATATGTCTGGGCACTGCTGGGAGTGATCTGCACCCACCCCTCACATGTCTCTGGGCACTGCTGGTATTCCTCTGCACCCACCCCTCACATGTCTCTGTCCACTGCTGGGAGTCCTCTGCACCCACCCCTCACATGTCTCTGTCCACTGCTGGGAGTCCTTTGCACCCACCCCTCACATGTCTCTGGGCACTGCTGGTATTCCTCTGCACCCACCCCTCACATGTCTCTGTCCACTGCTGGGAGTCCTCTGCACCCACCCCTCACATGTGTCTGTTCACTGCTGGGAGTCCTCTGCACCCACCCCTCACATGTATCTGTCCACTGCTGGGAGTGATATGCACCCACCCCTCATATGTTTGTCCACTGCTTGGAGTCCTCTGCACCCACCCCTCACATGTCTCTGTCCACTGCTGGGAGTGATATGCACCCACCCCTCATATGTCTGTACACTGCTGGGAGTCCTCTGCACCCACCCCTCACATGTCTCTGTCCACTGCTGGGAGTGATATGCACCCACCCCTCATATGTCTGGGCACTGCTGGGAGTGATCTGCACCCACCCCTCACATGTCTCTGGGCACTCTTGGCATTCCTCTGCACCCATCCCTCACATGTCTCTGTCCACTGCTGGGAGTCCTCTGCACCCACCCCTCACATGTCTCTGTCCTCTGCTGGGAGTCCTCTGCACCCACCCCTCACATGTGTCTGTCCACTGCTGGGAGTCCTCTGCACCCACCCCTCACATGTCTCTGTCCACTGCTGGGAGTGATATGCACCCACCTCTCATATGTCTGTCCACTGCTGGGAGTCCTCTGCACCTACCCCTCAAATGTCTCTGTCCACTGCTGGGAGTGATATGCACCCACCCCTCATATGTCTGTCCACTGCTGGGAATCCTCTGCACCCACCCCTCACATGTCTCTGTCCACTGCTGGGAGTGATATGAACCCACCCCTCATATGTCTGGGCACTGCTGGGAGTAATCTGCACCCACCCCTCACATGTCTCTGGGCACTGCTGGTATTCCTCTGCACCCACCCCTCACATGTCTCTGTCCACTGCTGGGAGTCCTCTGCACCCACCCCTCACATGTCTCTGTCCACTGCTGGGAGTCCTCTGCACCCACCCCTCACATGTCTCTGTCCACTGCTGGGAGTCTTCTGCACCCACCCCTCACATGTGTCTGTCAACTGCTGGGAGTCCTCTGAACCCACCCCTCACATATCTCTGTCCACTGCTGGGAGTAATATACACCCACCCCTCATTTGTCTGGGCACTGCTGGGAGTGATCTGCACCCACCCCTAACATGTCTCCGGGTACTGCTGGGAGTCCTCTGCACCCACCCCTCACATGTCTCTGTCCACTGCTGGGTAGTCCTCTGCACCCACCCCTCACATGTCTCTGTCCACTGCTGGGAGTCCTCTGCACCCACCCCAGACATGTGTCTGTCCACTGCTGGGAGTCCTCTGCACCCACCCCTCACATGTCTCTGTCCACTGCTGGGAGTGATATGCACCCACCCCTCATATGTCTGTCCACTGCTGGGAGTCCTCTTCACCCACCCCTCACATGTCTCTGTCCACTGCGGGGAGTGATATGCACCCACCCCTCATATGTCTGTCCACTGCTGGGAGTCCTCTGCACCCACCCCTCACATGTCTCTGTCCACTGCTGGGAGTCCTCTGCACCCACCCCTCACATCTGTCTGTCCACTGCTGGGAGTCCTCTGCACCCACCCCTCACATGTCTCTGTCCAAAGCTGGGAGTCCTCTGCACCCACCCCTCACATGTCTCTGTCCACTGCTGGGAGTCCTCTGCACCCACCCCTCACATGTGTCTGTCCACTGCTGGGAGTCCTCTGCACCCCCCCTCACATGTCTCTGGCCACTGTGGGGAGTGATATGCACCCACCCCTCATATGTCTGTCCACTGCTGGGAGTCCTCTGCACCCACCCCTCACATGTCTCTGTTCTCTGCTGGGAGTGATATGCACCCACCCCTCATATGTCTGTCCACTGCTGGGAGTCCTCTGCACCCACGCCTCACATGTCTCTGTCCACTGCTGGGAGTCCTCTGCACCCACCCCTCACATGTGTCTCTCCACTGCTGGGAGTCCTCTGCACCCACCCCTCACATGTCTCTGTCCACTGCTGGGAGTGATATGCACCCACCCCTCATATGTCTGGGCACTGCTGGGAGTGATCTGCACACACCCCTCACATGTCTCTGGGCACTGCTGGTATTCCTCTGCACCCACCCCTCACATGTCTCTGTATACTGCTGGGAGTCCTCTGCACCCACCCCTCACATGTCTCTGTCCACTGCTGGGAGTCCTCTGCACCCACCCCTCACATGTGTCTGTCCTCTGCTGGGAGTCCTCTGCACCCACCCCTCACATGTCTCTGTCCACTGCTGGGAGTGATATGCACCCACCCCTCATATGTCTGTCCACTGCTGGGAGTCCTCTGCACCCGCTCCTCACATGTCTCTGTCTACTGCTGGGAGTCCTCTGCACCCACCCCTCAAATGTGTCTGTCCACTGCTGGGAGTCCGCTGAACCCACCCCTCACATGTCTCTGTCCACTGCAGGGAGTGATATGCACCCACCCCTCATATGTCTGGGCACTGCTGGGAGTGATCTGCACCCACCCCTCACATGTCTCTGGGCGCTGCTGGTATTCCTCTGCACCCACCCCTCACATGTCTCTGTCCACTGCTGGGAGTCCTCTGCACCTACCCCTCACATGTCTCTGTCCACTGCTGGGAGTCCTCTGCACCCATCCCTCACATGTCTCTGTCCACTGCTGGGAGTTCTCTGCAACCACCCCTCACATGTGTCTGTCCACTGCTGGGAGTGATATGCTCCCACCCCTCATATGTCTGGGCACTGCTGGGAGTGATCTGCACCCACCCCTCACATGTCTCTGGGCACTGCTCGTATTCCTCTGCACCCACCCCTCACATGTCTCTGTCCACTGCTGGGAGTCCTCTGCACCCACCCCTCACATGTCTCTGTCCACTGCTGGGAGTCCTTTGCACCCACCCCTCACATGTCTCTGCCCACTGCTGGGAGTCCTCTGCACCCACCCCTCACATGTCTCTGGGCACTGCTGGTATTCCTCTGCACCCACCCCTCACATGTCTCTGTCCACTGCTGGGAGTCCTCTGCACCCACCCCTCACATGTGTCTGTCCACTGCTGGGAGTTGTTAGAAAGGATAGACGGACCGGGAGGGTCGGCCGGGGTCAGGAGGAGAGGTCTCCGGGGAGAGCCGTCTCCAGCGATCGTACAGACAAGTAACTTCCCCCCCACAGACAGATATCACACACGGATAAGGTTCAGTGTTCTTTATAAGCACTTCTTAAGGTACGGTTGAATGGTACAAGGAGGTCTGGACTCAGGGGTCCCCTCGATTCAAGTCTCTCAAAGTAGGGTAAGGGGTAGCGGGACAGTCGGTCTACCAGTCAGGGAGTTTGGATGAGATGATGATTAGCTCACAATCCTCGAGCTTAGTTGGTGCGGGCCGCGGCAGCGCCAGCAGGTCCCGAAAAGATGGTCGATGGACGGTCCGCGGCAGCGCCAGCAGGTCCCGGTGAGGATGGTCGTTACAACGGGCCGCGGCAGCGCCAGCAGGTCCCGGAAAGATGGTCGATGTACGGTCCGCGGCAGCGCCAGCAGGTCCCGGTGAGGATGGTCGTTACAAAGGGCCGTGGCAGCGCCAGCAGGTCCCGACGAGGATGGATGTTGTAGAAGGCCGCGGCAGCGCCAGCAGGCAGGACGATGGTTCACAAGAGCGGGCTACGGCAGCGCCAGTAGTCCGTCAAGGCTGAGTTCTCTCGGTGTCTCTCGACTCCAGGATACAACTGCCTTCCTGCTCCGGAGTTGCCCCAGTTATAGGGCAGGCGCTCTTTGATGTCCGGACCCTCGCACTTGGAGGTCGGAGGGCCCGGGATGAAGGTGTCCAGACACCCAGCAGGGGGTGGAGCCAGCGCCTGGGGGAGTTGGAGGCGATCGGCACCTGGCGGGGAAGAGCTCTTGACACTTCGTCCTCCCATTGACCTGCCAAGTGGTCCGCTCACCTCCCGGGTGGATGGTGGTGCCGGGATGTCGGGGCCGGTCAGGCCCGGGGTTAGGGTCGGGGTGAGGCCACGCGGCCTCGTGGTGCAGGGCCCAAGATGGCGGCTTGAACCGGCCGGGGGAGCCGGTGAGGCTGGGCCCCGTGATGAGTAGAGGTCCGAGGGCAGAAGATCCGTCGGGAGACGGGGTACGGGTGCTTTTCGTGGGTTATGCCTGGCGGGCCGGAGCTCGGGCCCTGTCGTGCGGGGAGGGAGCAAGCCCTTCGTGTGGCCTGTCCAACATGCGTCCCCCCCAGCTGAAGGCGGGGAGAGTCACCCATCTCCTTGGGGACTCTCTTCGTCGAGGCGGAAAAAGCGGGACAGGCCATCCGCGTTGGCGTGGTCTTGGCCTGGTCGGTGCTCCACAGTGAAGTCCATTCCCTGCAGGGAAATGGACCAGCGCAAGAGTTTTGGGTTCTCCCCCCGCATCTGCATCAGCCACTGCAGGGGTCGACGGTCGGTTGGTACCCGGAAGTGGGTACCGAAGAGATAGGGCCGGAGCTTTTTGAGGGCCCACACCACTGCGAAGGCCTCCCTCTCGATGGTGCTCCAGCGCTGTTCTCGGGCCAGGAGACGTCGACTGATGAAGGCCACCGGCTGGTCATGACCTTCGGGGTTTAACTGAGAAAGGACGGCTCCGATGCCGTGGTCGGAGGCGTCGGTCTGTACCATGAATTCCCGACTGTAATCGGGGGCCTGGAGCACAGGGGCGGTGCATAGAGCGGCCTTCAGCTTCTCGAAGGCCGCTTGACAATCGGGGGTCCAGTTAATCCGCTTCGGCTGGTTCTTGGACGTGAGACCCGTGAGGGGCCCCACGATGCTGCCGTAGTCCTTCACGAACCGCCGGTAGTAGCCGGTGAGCCCCAAGAAGGCTCGGACCTCGGTCTGGGTGACGGGGGGCTGCCAGGACTGGATGGCAGCAATCTTAAGTTGTAGCGGGGCCACCAGCCCGCTTCCCACTTGGTGCCCAAGGTAGGTCACAGACCCTTGGCCAATTTGGCACTTGCCGGCCTTAATTGTGAGGCCGGCCCGCTGGAGGGCCTGTAGGACCTCTTGGAGGTGACGGAGGTGGTCGGGCCAGTGGTGGCTGTATACAGCGATATCGTCCAGGTAGGCAGCGCTGAATTCTTCGAGCCCCGCCAAGACCTGGCTCACGAGGCGTTGAAACGTGGCGGGGGCATTCTTCATGCCGAAGGGCATGACCTTGAATTGGTAGTGGCCATCGGGGGTAGAGAAGGCTGACCGTTCCTGAGCCCTGGGTGTGAGGCCGATCTGCCAGTAGCCCGCTGTTAGGTCGAAGATACTGAGGTAGCGGGCGGCCCCCAGCCGGTCTATCAGCTCGTCTGCTCGGGGGATCGGATGAGCGTCGGTCCGGGTGACAGCGTTCAAGCCCCGGTAGTCGACGCAGAATCTCAGTTCAGGTGCAGTGCCGGGGGCAGCGGCTTTGGGGACCAATACAACCGGACTGGCCCAGGGACTGTCCGAGGGCTCGATGACCCCGATTGTGAGCATCTTGGCCACCTCCTCCTGTATGCAGGCCCGTACCCGATCTGGTACGCGGTAGGCCCGGTGTCGGACAGGGGGACTGTCCCCGGTGTCCACGTCGTGCAAACACCAAGGGGTGACCCCGGGGGTGAGGGAGAACAGGGTAGCGAACTGCAGCAGGAGGTTCCGGCAGCCCTGGCGTTGCTCCGAAGTGAGGGCGTCAGAGAGCCGGACCCCGTCCACGGAGCCGTCATTCTCCTGAGTCTTCAGAAGATCCGGGAGGGGTTCGGAGTCTTCCTCTGCCCCACTGTCCGTAGCCATCAGGAGGCTGAGTTCTGAGCGCACAAAGTGTGGTTTGAGTCGGTTGGTGTGGAGGACCCGAAGGGGGTTCCGGGAGGTCCCCAGGTCGATGAGGTAAGTGACGGGGCTTTTGCGCTCGACCACTTTGAAGGGACCCGTCCACTTATCTTGCAAGGCACATGGTTCGGTGGGGGACATCACCCATACTTGTTGCCCAGGCTCGAACTCAACGGAGGAGGCATTGTGATCATACCACTTCTTCATGTCCTCCTGGCTGGCCTCGAGGTTCGCCTTGGCCATCTCTCTGAAGCGCCGGGTCTGATTGCGTAGGGCCAGGAGGTATTTGAAGACGTCTGGAGGGGTCTTTAGGGGGGCCATCTCCCAACCTTCTTTTACTAGGCTGAGGGGCCCTCGCACAGGGTGCCCGTACAGGAGTTCGAAAGGGCTAAAACCGAGGGACTTCTGGGGAACTTCGAGGTAGGCGAAGAGGAGGCACGGGAGTAGTACATCCCACTGGCGACGGAGGGGCTCTTCCAATCCCCCAATCATCCCCTTGAGGGTGCGGTTAAAACGCTCCACTAGTCCGTTCCCTTGGGGGTGATAGGGGGTCGTGAATCTGTAGGTGACCCCGCATTGTTGCCAGAGGGACTTCATGTATTTGGATATAAAGTTCGTGCCTCGGTCGCTGACGACTTCTCGGGGGAAGCCTACCCGGGAGAAGGTCCCCATTAGGGCCCGGCCAACCACCGGAGCTGTCACGGTCCGTAGGGGCACCGCCTCGGGGTAGCGGGTGGCATGGTCCACCAGTACTAAGATGAACCTGTGTCCTTGTGCCGTGCGGGGGTCCAGAGGCCCCACGATGTCTATCCCCACCCTCTCGAACGGGGTGGTGACCACAGGGAAGGGTTGCAGAGGGGCTTTCAGCTTCCGACCACTCTTCCCGCTGGCTTGGCATGTGGGGCAAGATCGGCAGTGGTTCAGGACGTCGTTCCTCATCTTCGGCCAGAAAAAGTGGGTCACTAGGCGGCTGTACGTTTTATCTTGGCCCAGGTGTCCAGCCAGGGGGACATCGTGGGCCAGGTTGAGCAGAAAGTCTCTGAAGCGGAGAGGTACCACCAGTACTCGACCGGCCCCCAGCTCGGCGATTCTTTGCTCGCTGTATAGCAGGTCGTTATCCCAGTAGACCCAGTGAGTTCCGGTGGAGTCCCCTGCGTTCTGGGCGCTGGCTTGTTGGCGGAGTCCCTCGAGGGAGGGACAGGTCTTTTGTTCCTGGCGGAACTGTGCTTGGGTGGGCCCCCCCTCTTGACGCCACTGAGCCAGGTCAGGAAGGTCCTGGGGTTGCGCGCCCCCTTCGGCCGTCGGGTCTGGGAGGCTGGCCTCGTCGTTGTCTTCTACTGGGGCGACTGGGGGCGGAGGTGCTGGCCATTCTGGTTCTTCTGCTCGAGGGACGGCACGGGCGGCCATGGACCGGGTGGTTACGCAGGCCCAGTCCGGGAGGCCCAGCATCCCCAGGTGCTCTCTTCTCTCAACGGTGGCCCACGGGGAACTCTCGAGGTCATTCCCCAGGAGGCAGTCCACGGGGGCATCGTCCCGGACCGTCACCTTCAACAGGCCGGAGACCCCTCCCCATTCGAATGGCACGCAGGCCATTTGACACATACTTTCAGAGTTGTCTGCCGAGCGGACGGGGCAGAGAATGTTCGGCAGGATCTGCTCGGGCTTCACCAGGTGACAGCGGACGGCCGTCACACTGGCGCCTGTGTCACGCAAGGCCTCGGCTCGCTGTCCATTAATGGTCACCCACTGACCGTATTTCCTGGTGTTAGCGGGTAGGGGAGCCCGCGGGACCATGTCTCTTCCCCTAAGCACGCCAGGACCATGGCGG